>NC_060119.1:226582679-229082679 GCF_021461395.2 Schistocerca americana
CATTCTCAATGATCATCAGGAATGAATCTTGGCAATATTTCAAACATAAGAGTAATGCGTATTGAGTATCTGCTAAGAAAGAAGCAACTGGAAAGGACTAAAAGGGTCACAAATAAAAATCATAGATACATCTTTATACAACTTTTACAACGGTTTCTTCACAAGAGTAAGAAAAGCACAGAAAATAGGAGATATGGTAAGATTTGCAGTTACTGAAAAAGAAGGATACACCAAGCTATCTTCAGATTTATACCGATGAACCAAATATTATGACAACCTCCTTAATTGTGGGTTAGTCCCCTTTGAAATATAATACAGCAGTGATTCAACATGGCATGGATTCGAAAATTCCTGTTTCTGAGATGCTTGTTCCCATGTTATAGTTCTGGATGGAGATTTTAATTTGCCGGATATAGACTGGGAGACTCAAACATTCATAACAGGTGGCAAGGACAAAGAATCCAGTGAAATTTTTTAAAGTGCGTTATCTGAAAACTACCTTGAGCAGTTAAACAGAGAACCGACTCGTGGTGATAACAAATTAGACCTTCTGGTGACAAACAGACCCGAAATATGCAGAACAGGGAATCAGCAATCATAAAGTGGTTACTGCATCGATGATTTCAGCCATAAATAGAAATATTAAAAAAGGTAGCAAGATTTTTCTGTTTAGCAAAAGTGACAAAAAGCAGATTTCAGAGTACCTGATGGCTCAACACCAAAGTTTTGTCTCAAGTACAGAGAGTGTTGAGGATCAGTGGACAAAGTTCAATACCATTGTACAATATGCGTTAGATGAGTATGTGCCAAGCAAGATCATAAGAGATGGAAAAGAGCCACCGTGGTACAACAACTGAGTTTGAAAACTGCTGTAGAAGCAAAGAGAACTTCACAGCAAACATAAACATAGCCAAAGCCTTGCAGACAAACAAAAATTATGCGAAGCGAATTTTATGTCAAAGTGTTAGGTGGATCAAAACAAAATGTCCAGACACTTTGTAACCAAACTGGTACTGAAACAGAGGATGACAGACTAAAGGCCAAAATACTAAACATCTTTTTCCAAAGCTGTTTCACAGAGGAAGACTGCACTGTAGTTCCTTCTCTAGATTGTCACACAGATGACAAAATGGTAGATATCGAAATAGACGACAGAGGGATAGAGAAACAACTAAAATCGCTCAAAAGAGGAAAGGCCGCTGGACCTGATGGGATACCAGTTCAATTTTACACAGAGTACGCGAAGGAACTTGCCCCCCTTCTTGCAGCGGTGTACATTAGGTCTCTAGAAGAGCGTAGCGTTCCAAAGAATTGGAAAGGGCACAGGTCATCCCCGTTTTCAAGAAGGGACGTCGAACAGATGTGCAGAACTATAGACCTATATCTCTAATGACTTTTCTGGAGACTAGAAATCTACACATATTATGTGAACATAATGACTTTTCTGGAGACTAGAAATCTACTCTGTAGGAATCAGCATGGGGTTCGATAAAGACGGTCGTGTGAAACCCAGCTCGCGCTATTCGGCCACGAGACTCAGAGGGCCATAGACACGGGTTCCCAGGTAGATGCCGTGTTTCTTGACTTCCGCAAAGCGTTTGATACAGTTTCCCACAGTCGTTTAATGAACAAAGTAAGAGCATATGGACTATCAGACCAATTGTGTGATTGGATTGAAGAGTTCCTAGATAACATAATGCAGCATGTCATTCTCAACGGAAAGAAGTCTTCCGAAGTAAGAGTGATTTCAGGTGTGCCGCAGGGGAGTGTCGTAGGACCGTTGTTATTCACAATATACATAAATGACCTTGTGGATGACATTGGAAGTTCACTGAGGCTTTTTGCGGATGATGCTGTGGTATATCGAGAGGTTGTACTGAAATGCAGGAGGATCTGCAGCGAACTGACGCATTGTGTAGGGAATGGCAATTGAATGTCAATGTAGACAAGTGTAATGTGCTTCGAATACATAGAAAGAAAGATCCCTTATCATTTAGCTACAATATAGCAGGTCAGCAACTGGAAGCAGTTAATTCCATAAATTATCTGGGAGTACGCATTAGGAGTGATTTAAAATGGAATGATCATATAAAGTTGATCGTCGGCAAAGCAGATGCCAGACTGAGACTCATTGGAAGAATCCTAAGGAAATGCAATCCGAAAACAAAGGAAGTAGTTTACAGTACGCTTGTTCACCCACTGCTTGAATACTGCTCAGCAGTATGGGATCCATACCAGATATGGTTGATAGAAGAGAGAGAGAAGATCCAACAGGGAGCAGCGCGCTTCATTACAGGATCATTTAGTAATCGCGAAAGCGATGATAGATAAACTCCAGTGGAAGACTCTGCAGGAGAGACACTCAGTAGCTCGGTACGGGCTTTTGTTGAAGTTTCGAGAACATACCTTCACCGAGGAGTCAAGCAGTATATTGGCAGTATATTGCTCCCTCCTATGTATATCTCGCGAAGAGACCATGAGGATAAAATAAGAGAGATTAAAGCCCGCACAGAGGCATACTGACAATCCTTCTTTCCATGAACAATACGAGACTGGAATAGAAGGGAGAACCGATAAAGGTACTCAAGGTACCCTCCGCCACACACTGTCAGGTGGCTTGCGGAGTATGGATGTAGATGTAGATAACAATCCGCACATTATCAAAGTAATCTATATCTGTGGATTTCTTGATTCGCAGCATTTATCATCATTAGAATGATTCATGTTTGTCTCTGCTCTGCTTATATACTTTCCTTACTGAGTCACGTGACTGCAGTGCCACCAGGTGGCATTCAGTCTCTTGGTGGGCAGTTGTCATAATGTTTTGTTTCATCAGTGTATAAGAGTCACAAGTTGCAAGAAAGCTTTTAGAAGTACTATTGCATCTAATTGCTTTCCAGAACTTCATATGTTTCTCAATTTATGGTTTGGAATCTTATTTCCTTTCCTTAAGCACCTTCACATCTTACTTTTCATCTTATTTCATAATTTTCCCTTTCTGTTGATGAAATAATTATTTTAAAATTCCAAACACAGGAGATTTGAATGCATTTTTGTTTGTCTGCAGGCCCTGCTCTCGATGTTCCATTTTGGAGACTGGTAAAAGAGATTAAGTTATTTAAACACATTGGTCTGTTCAATATTTTTAAAATGTGTGCACCTGCCAAAACTTCCAAGTGTAGAAAGAATTTCTGTGGAATCTTGCACCAGTGTTTAATGGAACATATTCATTTCTGCACACAAAATGCAGAACTGTTAAGGGAACAGGCTCTTACTCACTTTGAAAAGAAAAAAAATTGAGTAGTAGTTAAGCAGACAAAAATCCATTGCCATTATCAGTGACAAAAAAAAATTAGAATACAATGCAAAACAAATATAAAGCTGGTATACTGTGTTTAGAATCTTAAGGGTCTATAACACATCATTGTCAAACCCATATGGAAATGAATATCAGAGAAATCGATGAAACAACTTTTTGTGAATATTCACATATACTGTGCTTGAGGATCTTATGTTTCTCAATGCCTCAGTTCAAGTTGACTATCCAGAGGTGCATGTTTCATACACAGACGTGATCACAAATATACCAAACTGGATTTGGTATGATGTCTCTCTTAGAAGCAATGACATTATATTACTCTGTAAAATATTAACAGAATTTTATATTTTCTGATTTCTGACACTGATGAATCAGCATTTATTATGTTGGTTAAAGGATCTTCCCATTTATATTTGTTTTAAGCTTTTAGTTTAGACTATAAGATTCAAGGATACAATAATCACAAATACAATGAGAAATTATAAAGGTAAATAACAATGATTTAATCTGGGACTGATTTCATAGTGTTATCACTGAGTCAAAAACTGAGAAGAAGAAGAAGGAGAAACAAAGAATGAAATAAGAAAATGAGTGAAATAGTCAATATTTTGCTCGCAACATGCTTAGGCGATACTGAAAATGGATAATACTTTTGGCTTTAAAAACGTTCTGATTGCTTCAGTGGTACTATTTGCTGCTTTCCAAGAAGATCACTAGTAATGGAACACAAACATATGAAAGCAGACTATGCATTAACAACTGAAAGATGACATGCATGTCCATAGTTAGTGCAGCAACAGCAATCAAAATTAGTACAAATCTGCAGTAATTCAAAATTATACAGTGCCTGCAAAGAAAAAACCTAGCATGACAAATGACAAATGGTTGGGAGTACATGAATAGGAAAAACAATCCTGTAATGTTTGAATACAACATTAGTGGTGTTTTTCTGGCCTTTTATTAATTTGCAGGGCTGCATCATGGGCAAGGATTATGCAGAAATTTCAGGTGAGCAACTGCAATAGATGTTATTTCCTAACACGTAACATTATCTCACTCTGTTCCAGTCTGCGGTGGTACTGGGTAACAAAGGGAGCACTCCTTTGTGGTCTGTTCTTGGCAGTGATGGGAGGATTGGGGGCATGATAGAAAATGGCACAGGAGATGTGTTTGTAGATTAGGCCTGGGGGGTAGTGCCCATCTGTGAAGACCTTGGTGAGACCCTCAGCATGCTGAGCAAGGGAGTTCTTGTCACTGCAGATATGCTGTTCCTGGGAGGCCACACTGTATGGGGTGGATTTTTTGGTGTGAAACGGATGACGGCTATCTCATAACTTCTTATCCTTTGAAGGAAAGCTATACAAACAAATCTGTGGCACAGTCATGGGCACCCACATAGCACCCTCCCATGCCAACCTGTTTATGGGTCATCTAGAGGAGCCCTTCCTTGCCTACCCACATATCACCCTTCTATGCCAGCCTGTTTATGGGTCATCTAAAGGAGCCCTTCCTTGCCTGCCCCCTTATTCTAGTTCGGTTTCATTGATGATATCTTCATGATTGGGACTCAAGGCCAAGACACTATCTTCATTCCTTCACAACCTCAACACCTTCTCTCCCATCTGCTTCATTTGGTTATCCTCAACCCAGTGTGCCACTTTCCTAGACATTGACCTCCTCCTCTTTGATGGGCTGTCCACACCTCTGTCCATGTTAAACCCACAAACCACCAACAGTGCCTGCATTTTGATTGCTATCATCCCTTTTTTAAAAAAAAAAAAAAAAAAAAAAAAAAAAGAACCCTCCCAACCCGGGGATGACATATTTGCAGTGACAAGAACTCCCTCACTCAGTATGCGGAAGGTCTCAACAAGGCCATCAAACACTCTCCCCCCCCCCAATGCCATTTCCCCTCGCTTTCCAATCCTTCCACCACCACCACCACCAAGAATCAGTCACAAAGGAGTTCTCCTTTCGTCACTCAGCACCACTCAGGACTGGAACAACTGAACCATATACTTCATCAGGGATTTGATTACCTATCATCATACCTGAAATCCTTCACACCCTTCCTAAAATGGTGCTCTGTCACCCACCCAACTTCCACAACATTCTAATCCATTCCTACGCCACTCCCAATCCCAACCACTTACCACAAGGATCATATCCCTGTGGAAGACCCAGCCGCAAGACCTGCCCAATCCACCCACCCAGCACTTCCTATTCAGAGGATTGCCCTACCCCAGCAGAGGTCAAGGCACCTGTGAAAGCAGCCATTGTACTGATATGAGTACAACCAGCTGCTCGCCAGGATGAATGGCCACCACCGAACGGTGGCCAAGAGCAAAGTAGATATCCTGTGGAACAATATGCAGCTGAGCATAACACGATTGATTTCAATGGTTGTTTCAATGCCCAAGCCATCTGGACCTCACCACCAGCTTTTCTGAAATGTGAAGATTGGAGCTAACTTTACAACACATTCACTGCTCCCATAATTATACTGGTCTCAGCCCACAATAACATACTGCTCCATATCTCCACCCAACAGTTTCCATCCAATGTGTCCTAACATCTCCTACCTGTTCTCATCTCCCAGCTTCTTTGTTTGCCACTCTGTGCCAATACACCCTCCCATCTTTCCCCACTCCTTTCCTTTTCACTCCTTCTTTCCCCCACATTCATACCCCACAACCACCCTTCTTCACTCAGCACCACATGCTGTGCCTGTTGACCACCTGTACACTACTGTCCTCCCCCTCCAGATTGCTGCTGACATCCCACGTGATACTTGCATTCAAACCTGAGCTGCTGGAGCTGGCGATCAGGTGTGCATGAGGTGTGCTTGCTTATATGTATGAATCGTGTGTGTCACTGTTTCTCCTTCTCTTTTGCTGATGAAGGCTGCAGCCAAAAACTTTGTGTAAGTGTTGTTGAGTTGTACCTGTCTGCAACTTAATGTGTTGTCTTTATGGCAAACAACAATCTATGTTTTCCTACACTGTTAAACTTCCTAATTTGTTGTTGGGAACATTTTACTGAAGAGTAATTGTAACAGAACAAATTCAACAACACAAAACTTATCTGCAATAGCAAAGGTATATTTGATCTCATTTAAGAATGTCAATGTCTGTAAGGATAGAATGCATGTTGAGAATATATGACTTAAAAACAGTGAAAAGTAACAAACAGAGCAAATTGAGCAGGTGTTTCCCATTCACCAATGTTTACTAACACCTACCCAAAAATGTGTTGGAGGGGGGAGAGGAGCAGATGAGGAGGTTGACGTCGAAGAAGGGAGAAAGGGTGGTTAGGATTTACTTCCTGTCAACAATGAGGTCATTAGAGGTGGAGCACAAGCTCAGATTGGGGACTCTGACGACGGAAATTAGTTCTGTCTTTACAGAAGGGCCCATTCAGGCATTTGCTGTAACTGATTTAGAAAAATTATGGAAAACATAAATCTGGAGGAGTGGCCAGGGAATTGAAATACCATCCTCCAAATGCGAGTCCAGAGCCTTACCACTGCACTGCCTTGTTTGTAGTACAGAAGATATCCTTGATTCTCCTAGTTTTCGCCTATTTTCAGAATTCTTCTCCATCACATTCATAATGTATGATGCAAAACTAGACGTACAGGTAATCCTAAAGACAATGACACCACAAGGGACCATCGCAATGAATAATTGCTCATCTGCTTCAGTACTCTCAGTCTTTATCAAGCACAATAAGAAATGCATCGAGCATAGAGTTGCTCACATTTTTAGTACACCATTCAGCATGAACAAAATCCTCTAAAGGAGGCATTGACCTGCTGGGAACTGGCTTTTATTAGGAGACAAGGAATAATCTAGCTGACACAGGGTCCA
Organism: Schistocerca americana; assembly: GCF_021461395.2. Taxonomy (NCBI): domain Eukaryota; kingdom Metazoa; phylum Arthropoda; class Insecta; order Orthoptera; family Acrididae; genus Schistocerca; species Schistocerca americana. Next base: position 226,589,868 of record NC_060119.1, read on the forward strand.
AATCTTTGTAGATCATTTCAAGTGGAAGTACCATGTTTTGGTGTAAGAATGCATTACTGGAAAATGTGAAGCAAAAAGAGAAAGACAATGAACTGTTCCTTTGATGAAAGCTCTTTAAGAACTAACATTGAGAGAAGCCATCTTGACAGAAATAAAAATAGGATATGCTTTGCGACATGCAGCTTCCTCCATGAGCTGATGACACTTTTGAAAAAAGCAGGCTTGCACTGTATTTTAGTACACAACGTAATTTGAATACCTTATGATTCAGGTTTCTGGATAGTCTGTTGAAAAGAAATTAAATTTGGTTTCAGTATAGCTGATTGAAAATAAGACGTGAGAAATTAGGGTTCATACTGATGCTTAGACAGGTGTTTTTCCCTCGCTTTATTTGTGAGCAGAACAGGAAGAGAAATAAATAGTAATGGTACATGGTACCCTCCACCATGCACCCCACGGTGACTTGTGGAGTGTATATGTAGATGTAGATGTATTACAGCTTGTCGCAAAATATTTGCCACATGATTTTAGACTATATTTATTAAGAGCTATATTCATTTTAAGATGTACGGTCACATACAAGATTAACCACAATAAGCACACAAAATGTATGGTAATAAGGAGTCACACTGTTGGCATTCCCATCTTTTCAGATATTTTTCTTAATATTGTAATGACATTGTGTCTTCATTATATATGCAGTTAACTGCTATGACATTTTGCTTCCTAAAGCAAATTCAGCATAATTCAGATATTTCATGGGTTTTAATGCACTCTTATTTCTTTCTTTGTATTTTGGTTTTCTTTTGGTTTTCTCCTATGTGTATTTTGCAGAGTACACAAAGTTGTCATTCATTAAGGAGCTCCAACTCCAGACTGCAAGTTGTAAAACATGAATGATCTGAAATGTTCTGTTTCATTTCGTAGCATTTTCTAGCTTTCTTTCTTTGGTTAAAAACAGAAAAGAGAGAGAGAGAGCCAGGAGACTTACAAGTAATGCTTCTTTCATTCACACACACACAAAACCAAATCTAAGACGTTACCACCCATAGCTTTGAGGCCAGATTCATACTACTACTTCAACACATCATTAAAAGTATTACTGAAATTAATAATTTGCAATGTGCATATAATATTACTGTTCTACAAAAAAGTTCAATTCGTCATGATCTGGCTATCACTGACACAGAGAAGAGGATACTGTCATATGTAATCAATCTTGGTGCTATATAACTACCACCAGTTCTTGACATGTCACCCATGCACACCAGCTTTAAAAGAAGAATAAGAAAAGAAGGAACAACGACAAAACATCAGTTTACATTATTTCTATTTTAGTGGCGCATGATAATTCTTAACTGCACATATTGCTTTGTAAAGTTAACAAAAACAAGAGCATATGGCCAGTCCTCACAAATCTGTTAATATCTCCATAGGCTCTGTTTTGGTCATGCTAAATTGGGATTAGGAAAAGTTATCACACATTTGCATGACATTTTACTTCGTTAAAGGGAAATTAGAAATCTCGCAGATGGTTAATAACTTTGTTGTCTTGTCATTTTGTGGCAATATACCACCAAGGGAAAAAATCCAAAAGTGTGAGTGAAATGTGCAAAAATGAGATGCTGAATCATGATCCATTCTGATTGCACATTTACACTATTCACATGAAAAACAACAAATGTCAACAAAACAAATGGGGTCGTAGTTAAATTTCATGGAGTTTGGTGCAGGTGGGAGTGTGCACACCAGGCAAAAGATTGTAGATAAAATTTACCTTGTGCCGATCTTTTAGAGAGATGTGGTTAACATTGGTAGGCTTTCACTTACTTCCCACAAATCTTGCAGGGAAATTCCTCAAGTATATCTGCAAGTGTAGGAGGGGTGCTGGCAGATGGTCGTTTGTCTGGTGTAGGAGAACGTCCACAGACTCCACCGCCGTGTATTCTAATGTGGCCATTCAGTGCTGCACGAGAGTTGAAGCTCTGGAACACCAAATTTCATATTTTAAATTAAACTGTGCTACCTCTTATCAATATGTATCATAACAGAAGCACCATAACATCAAATTTACAAATTTAACGAAAGGTAAACCATTCATAATAGAGAGTAAGAAAAATAGAAAATTAATCAAAGAGAGCAGAAAGAAAATCTTGGTCAAGAGGGGTAAAAAAATACAGAAAACAAAACTGTAAGCTACTTTTTTGAACATGGACATCTTGATACTGTGGCTGTGTACAAAATGTAGGTTCATTCTTTCAAAGAGAAACACAACAACCAGCCATTCTTAAAAATGTTATTTATTTAAGCAAATAGTGTTGTAACTGGTTTTGAATTGACAAGTTCATCTTCAGATGGCCGTTCGCAAGATGCACATTTATTTTATGTTTACAGCCATATGGAGATGAACCTGTCATTTCAGATCCAGTTACAGTGATATCTACTTCAATAAATGGCAATGTTAACAGTGGCTGGTTGCTGTCTTTTTCTTTGAAAGAATCAACTATTCTTTAATATCCTCTCACATTCCCTGACTGATTGTAAACACATTATCAGTGAACAGATAAGCCAAGTAAGCTCTTTTTTCATCATGAAAAAAGATAGTGCAGTGGTTAAAACATGGGCCTTTTTCTCTACAGGAGCAGGGTTCAAAGTCCCACCTAGACTAAGTTTTCCCTTAATCGCACTTCCCTGTCCTTGTCAAATCAGAACTACAGCTTCAACTCTAATGAGTATATAACCAGTGGGATTTTAAACCCTGAGCTTAAATCCTTATTTTAATTTTCATAATCACATAACACTATGATGATTTATGCACCTATTGATCAATATTTGTGTTACAAATGAGAAACCATTTGAGGCTCTACAATTAGTGTAACATTGCTGTAAGTGGAATAATATGTAAAGCAACCACTCACGTACAGTTGAATGATTTGTAGCTCATACAAACATGCAACAGAAAACTATTTGTACTGGCTTTCGAACTTCAACTCTTTCTCTAGTGGAAGTACACACACGCACACGCACACGCACACACACACACACACACACACACACACACACACACACACCTCAATGCACTTGCCCCTGGCCACAGTGAGATTCATATTTATGTATCATTCCATCCAGAAATATCCCTTGTCATTACACATTGCATTTATTATCTGATGAAAACTGTTTATTGCACCAAAAAAAAATTCAGTTGAGAAAACCTTGGCGTATGGTTAATGGTTTAGGAATGTCATAAGGATTGACTAGAATGTTACTGAGGTTAGGAGAGGGACAGAAGGTAACAGTGAGTGGTGTGTGGTTGATATCAGAGACAGAGGATTTCATTTCAAGCCTTGATTTGAGAAAATCTGCACCTTAGCTAGACTTAATCTTTGTTAACCCTCTCCCCTTCTCTTTTACATCGTACTTATATTATATATATTTTTAGTTGTTATGACCCTTTTTACCTATTTTTTTCTATCCTAAGTCTTACCTGAACTATTAATTTCTGTTCCCCTAATCTATCATTACTTCTCACTCTGTCCTTATTATCTCTGGATTGCAACCTAGGGCTTATCAATGTATCACCTCTGATCTATTGTTTTTGTCTACCATCTGTGATAGCTCCCCTTTTATATTTGTCTGCCTTCACTTTCCTCCAGCAGTGGGTGTGATCTGCCCTTCCTTTTAGCTCTATCCCATAATTTATTAAAAATGTGTTTATTAGCAAGTTTCTTGACATGACTATTTTCCACAACAGCCATATAAACATTCCTTTATAAATTAAACATTTTTTTTGACACATGACATTAAAGGCATCTTCAGTGAATTTTTTATTTACTTTCTGCTTTCTTGACAATGTTTCCATTTCTTCTCAACGGGTCAGAGATTAGAAGACAAAAACAAAGTAACCAAAAATTTCGATGTAAATTTTTTAAAGTTTATTCCAAGTAGATTTTTTAAAATGAAGTGGAAATGCATCTTTTAACCTTTGATGCTCTGAGAGAAAATGTAGAAACTGTCAGGACAGGCAGGAAATAAATAAAATTCCCCTGGAGGTGACTTTTCTGTAAATGATGAAACACATCTGTAAAATTAAATAGTAATATTAGAGCACAAAAAAGATTTTTAATTTATAAACAAACTAGCGACCCATCTTAGCTTTGCAACACATAGCATTAAGTACGTAGGGCTACATGACATGTCTGCTGTATCAGTAATTAAGTTTATGGCCCACTGTGTAGAGTCATGATTAAAATTCAGAGGACAGCATTAGATAACTGAACATCATCATTTTCATAGAATAATTCAAGCAACACACACCAGGAAAGTTCTCAGGAGGCACAAATGTTGTATGTTCCATATTTAATTGGTGCTCAGTGTGACATCTTGTGGCAATGATGGGAGTTGCGAGCTACAGCGTTGTCCAATCCACCCAACTTGACAGTTTGGTGCAAGCTAAAGCCGAGTGCCAACTGCCAAACTGTATTGCTAATGTGACACATTCCATCCGACCAGGCTGTCCAACTCCAATGCCAACCCCACAAAATCTACAATTTTTGTGTGATCCTTTCCTGCACTTTGCTACACACTCCTTAAACATTAACTCTCTATGAAACACTCCGTTCTCATGTTAATATTCAATACATCCTGCATTGCAGGTCATTTAGGATGTCAGCGGAAACTTTCACTGCACCTCCCTGGCATTGCTGTTGGCCAGCCTTACGCTTATCTTGTGCACCCACAAACATTCCTCCACATGCATCAGTTTGTCTATTAGTAAAAACTGTATCAAAATCCCTCCCATACTTCCGCAGATAAGCTTTCACTTACAGACAAAAAAAGTATAATTTTCAAAACTATGTATCAGCAAAAATTACTCAGCACTTTTCACTTTTAATCACTTTCCCCAAAACAGTAAAGACTGTGCTGAGATTTTTATAAAAAACACTGAGAATACAAGATCTTATTATATGTACCAATCCATAAAATTTCTCTACATCTTTGGCCATCAGAAAAATACAGGAGTACTGATTTCTGCATAAGCGTAAACAAATGTATTGCATATGTTTCCATATTCAGCACTCTTCAATTAAATTTGATTACTCAGTTTCTAAGTTATCAAATTTTATTCAGTAGGAAAGACAGGGTGGAGAATTACTCATTAATGGAGTAAATTTTTATCTTGATAAATAAATATTCGTGGTACATAAATATGTTACAACAATTAAAAGTAACAACTTTAGTTTCACGCAATGGTTGCTTATCAGTGACATAATTCTTTCCCTTAAACTGTGTTTTTTCATATCATATATTAGATGAACATGTCACAAGAGTTCATTTAAATTATATAATAAACACAAGGGAATATTCACAATATAAGTACTTCTGAGGATATTTAATGTTCACATTTCTGTTTAAGTTCTTATAATCATTATTATGATTTTTAGTCTGCACTCTAAAAATAATTAGTGATGGAACAGTTATTCCATAGCACAAGCTACGAGTATCTTCTAGTCTCAAAAAATGTTAGGTTAACATGCATACCATACACAAATAAATGAAAGTAATAAAGTTTTTAAATTTTGAATATGGAAAGTTTATCACAGTATTCTTCACTTGATAAGAGGTGTAAACTGAAGGATTTATAATACGATGATAATTCACCAACACACAATTTTTTTTTAATGTTTTAAGAAGATTCAGAATTTTCTAAAACACTTTCAACAGGATGAAGATAAGGAACAAACATGGGAAAGGAAAAGTATCTATACAGATTCTGAAGACAAGGAAACATCACTCCAAACCATGACTTATGAAATGACATTGTTACTTCCTAGTCATTCCCTCATTTACATTACTCCTGTGTTTTGATAAACTTTTCCATACTTTCTGCGCATTCATATATAACCCTTCCCATTCCTTGTTAGGCCTACCAATATTTATACTCATGACAGAAACTAATAAAATTCTAAATGGAAGAGACTTAACTGTATTATCAAACATATTTTTCCCTTGAGTCTCCTCTATTCACAAGTTTTATTAGTATTCAGTTTTGACTTTTATCACTAATAAATACTAATACACATATACACCAAATTCAAAAACAGAAAGTAGTAGTTTGAATACAGAAACTATTCCAGTTTCAGTCAGTGGTTTGCAGGGTACTTACCCATTAGTGAGTGCTCTTACATTAATAATATAATAATAATAATAATAATAATACAAGTTCATAAAATGTTAAGAGCTCACCTTACTAGTAAGGGTTTTAAACATTCATTATACAATCGAACTATAAATAAAACCTGAAAAAGGAGCCAAAATAGAAAGTCACACTACTTAAAATAAATTAAAACATTTTTTGGAATCATCAGAGGTAGTAGTGCAACACACATGTGCATAAGATAGGAAGTGCTTAAGCTCTTGGATTCAGCAGTGGTAGGCAAAAGCAACTAGAAAATAAAAAAGTCAGTAAGCCAGTGGCAACCTTCCGTACAGCATTTTTCTCTATATCTCAGACAGTCCTGAATCAATTACTTATACCTTATTTTCTAATATCTTTCACAGTTTTCTATCCAATCCCTCTATCTATAACTTAAAAAACATTAGCTTCTGAAAGATTTACTTTTTATGTCTTTTGCATGTGTCTGTTACAGGCTGGTATTTTATATGGGAAAGTGTTTGACTAGCAATACATAGGACTGTAAGTCAGTCCTTTGTCATTCATATAATTTTTTTCTGCTACCGAAGGGCAGTTTTTTTTTTGTATATCAGAAATTCAAAGCTGTAGCACATTTAAAATTATACTGCAACTATAGGCCATGACTGAGCTGATAGACCTGAAAAAGAAATGAACAGACATGAAGTCCATGTTAAAACTAGCCTTCAAGTTGACTAGTTATTTTATTTATTTACTGTATTGCTGGCACCTGTTACTTTTGCAAATACTTTATTTTCTTCGTCTCTCAAAACAATTTGTAAGTTTACATTGAATGAATGCTGATAGTTAGAAACTAGAGAACAAAAATCATCAGTGCCTACAAGTACAAAAAGGTGGTGCCTGTGACCCGGAGTTGTAAAATGCCCACCCCTCCACAGAAATTGAAAATAAAGAGGTTAAAATATTTTTTTCTGTATAAAGGTCTTGTTTAACTGTTCAGGCCTCTACAATTACATGTCTTAGTTCAGGAATTTACAAACTGGCGATTGCAGTAGTCAATGAGGGGTGGGGGTATCCCACGTGGGAAAATGGGGAGGACAGAGGTCTTCCATGGAATGGTGTAGGAGACATTCATGTAACTCAGAATTACAATTCTTCTTCATACAAACATAAAATGTATTCATGCTGTAATACAAAAAAGATGATTCTGAACTAAGACAAGCTATTTCAATTGTCATGCCACATTAGTTTTCTATCTTGTGCTGGAACAGAATTTTGTGGTAAGAAATGTGCTATAATATGATGGGCAGGAAATCAGAGTTGTAACGTCTGAACTGCTTCATGAGAATGACATGTGTATACAATTTCTTTATTATCAAAGGAAACCAGTCACTAAAGCTTACATGAATATGAACAATTAAAAAAAAAACATAAGTGCAACAGAAAACAGGGAAAAGTAAAGAAGTATGCAAGATTAGGATTCCATGAATTGTCAATGATGAACCAATTATCAATGGAGAACTAGTTCAGATTGAACAAGCATTGAACTGGAAATCAGCTGTTGTTTTTTCAGAGAAACCATACTGCCATTTTCTTCAATTAATTTAGAGAAACCACAGAAAACCTGAAGGTGAATGGTTAGAAAGGAATCTGACCGCTAACTCTCCCAAATGTGTATCCACTGCCTTGACCACTGTGCTGTCTCCCTTAGGTGAAATGGAATAGTACTAATACTGTCTCAATATATGCTCTAACTCATATTCATGTTATCAAATCTATTCTTCTTCTCAACCCAATTGTTTAACACTGGATAAGTATTGTGAACTTATAAGAATAAATAAGTTCTCTTCTCCTTAAGAAATTTAATACTATAATTACTGTACAATGTCATTGATGGGCACACAGAAAAGAACCATAACTTTGCTAGCTTCTGGAAGTAATCTTTAATGAGGTAGAACACACACACACACACACACACACACACACACACATGTGCACATACATTGTGCTGGTTGGACACAATGCTGCGATTGCAATTCGACAGATGAAATGAGGTGAAGGGATGTATCAGGTGTTATGGGTGGAGGGAGAAAGGGGTAGGGAGCATGATTTGGGGGGGGGGGGGTGTTTGCAGATCAGATACGTAGCTAATAGCTCAGACGGAAGTACCAAGAGTACAGTGTACGAATGCGGGAGGAGGGAGCAGCAGATGCATGCCACTCGCACTCCCTGTCATTATTTTGTAAGAATGTTAAAAAAATAGGTACAGTAAGTTCAACAGAAAAAGGAATAAAATGAATTAGAGATATCTAAATACTTTCTAAAAAGTTAATCCCTGTGAACTCTGCCCCCCTTTCCTTTCTATATTTAATTATAGCCTTAGTTTCCTCATAACAAAAATTTATATTGGGATCATGTTTCAAGACTAGGCCAAGCAGCTAATGTCATTCATTACTGCTGATGTTTTGTATCAGTCATCATCATCATCATCATCATCATCATCATCATCATCATCATCAGTGTTCTGCCAAAAGGTAGGTTTTCACATGGTAGTTCTCCAGGCTGTTCGTTCTTCTGCCATCATCTTCAGGTCTGCATAATTTCCTCCTCCTTTTATGTCGTCTATCATCTTTTATCTCCTTCTTCCTCTCAGTCTTCTCCCACAAACCAATCCTTCCAAAGCATCTGCTAGCAAGCACTCCCTTCTCGATGAATGTCCCAACCAGTTCTTTTTCTTTCTCTTACAACCTTCAGCAGACATCTTCTCTCGCCAACCCTTTCCAATACTCTTTCATTACTCACTCTTTCCGTCCAGCTCATTCTCTCCATTCTCCTCCACATCCACATCGCAAACCCATCTAATCTTTTTACATCCTCTCATTTCAGCGTCCATGTTTCTGCCCCATATAGTGCCACACTCCAGACAAAACATTTGCCACACCTTTTCCTTAGACCTTCCTCTTTCTGCCTCCTTCACTATCGCAATTCAAGCTTTCACCTCATGGTGACGTCTCAAGTCTTCAGTTATTGTGCTTCCTAGATATTTAAATGCACTTACTTGGCTAATGGTAGATTATCCTATTTTAACATTGGACAGTCTGCGTCTTGTACTGATGACCATACTCTTTGTTTTTGCTGTGTTTATTTGCATCCCATATTCCACACAAGCTTCATTCAGATCTTTCAGCATGTTATTCACTGTCCGCTCACTTTCTGCCACTAATACCATGTCATCAGCAAATCTTACACATTGTATCAGTCAGACTACAAAAATTATCTTTGTTAAATAATATGATAAGAAAGATAACAGGACAACTGTTGACAATCTTTCTACTTTTGTTATTGACTTCCATTCCCAAAATGGTTTAACAAACAATGCATTTAAAACTATTCATGCATCTCAACAATCTTAGTGTCAACCTGCAGGCATCTACAAAACCTTCACCAACAATTATTTGCTTATCAAATCTGCTATACATAATCTAACACTGTTTGAAACAAATATTAATGAAAGCAATTCTAGGGCGATAAATAATCTTTAGCATTTTGGCAAAAAGCTCTACTGGGTCTAAAAAATAATTAATTACACAGCTACCGTAATGTTTTATAACTTATTTGCTGACATTAAAACAAAAGGGTTATCAAAGTATGAATGTAATATTACAGATTGTGTGACAGAAGTATTGCATATCAAAAGGAAGAAAGATTAGACTTCAATGTTCTGTTGACAGTACAGTCAATTCAGACAGAGTATTGTGTATCACTAATTGGATTACATACAGCCAGCTATTCGTTTTGTTATTATTATGAGAAAGCTATTGATAGTCATGACAAGGTACAATGTTAATCACGGTGTGTTCATTTGCATAAAAACAACATAACTGGAAATACAGTTTTACAGATGATTAACATTGTTGGAGATGTAAAGCACCAAACTGTCAGTTAAGACATATTTTGTAATGATAATCAAGACAGGTATCATCAAATAAAAATAAATGCAGTGTAATAGCAAATGCACTGCAACTATAACAGGTGTTCCTCCTAAGACTCATTAGGTGCATTTTCTGTGGTGTTCGGCAGATATCTCCAGTTCCGTTTTTGCAGTGTGTAGCTGGAGTCAGACCAAACAAATATTTATCATCATCTCTTTAACTTGATGCTCAACATTGACAGAAAATGTCAGTTCATTTCCCTTTACAAGCAAAAGGATTTTTAAAACAGAGTTTTATGCACTCATTCAGTAGAGTGGTCTTAAAGAGGTCTACTGCAATAATTTTTTTATCAATATGTATTAAAGAGCAGTAAAACACTAAGAATAACGAGTACTCTAGTAGCTACAGGAGCGCCCTGGCTTGTGGTGACTGCTACCACCATGCAGTAGTGCTGCTCAGTCGCTGCTGGTTATTCTTTGTGTTTTACTGTCTCTGTTAATACATGTCAATAAAACAAACATGACACTAGACAAATTTTGGACAGCTCTAGAGAAAGAGCACATAAAATTCCACTTCAAAAATAATTTTTTTTCAAATGAGACACAAACTGATGCTTTCCATTTACACTGTGTGACACATGAACAAAGTGATGAACAGTATTTCTTTGGGCTGACTCCAGCTGCACATTGCAAAAAAGGAAATTGGAAATACCTTTTGAAACACCATAGAAAATGCAACTGGTGACTCTTAGGAGAGACACCCTGTATAATGCGAAACGAACATTTACTCTTGTCAGCAGAAGAAATGATCAAAGAAAACAATATTTCTGATGACAAGTCTGATTAATAGATTTAATGATGGTAAAATGATGAACCACAAGGAATATTCTTCAGAGATTTAAACTACAGTTCTATTATTGAAAAAATATACAAAAGATCAACTTTACAAATCTCCAACTTGAATCATGAAGCATGTGTTTGTTAAGAATTGGGAATAATTCATATGATTTTCAACTTTCAGATTTTCTGTGCAGGTCTTACATTTCAGACTCATCTGTGTCAAATATGACTATGCCAGTGACGTCAGTTATTTTGATGGCACTTTCTTTAACCCATGAAACCTGTTCTCATTACATACTACAGCAAAATCATTTTGATTAATGTGCATGAGCTTAAAATGAGAAATTGTGGGAGATAGAGGTTAGTAGTTGGTATTTCCTTTAATCATTGGAGCATATTCTTATAATTCTTGAAAGCTTGTTCCCTTCTACTCTGGTACTTCTCCCAACCTAATTCACATTCTCTTTACTTATCCAAACACCTTACATGCATTTAATAACGGAAAACATTTTTCTTCAAGGAAAGGCATGCCCACATCACACTCAGCCTTGTATAACATCTAAGAAAACTCAATTCTTCCAGTAACTGTGCTGTTAATCAGATGTTTACTAGCAGTAAAAGAAGATCAAAATGAGCATTGCAATTGAGACACTTGTGAAATGTACTTCTTCATTGAAGAATAGTGATATTTTATATGATGAATGCTGACTTTTCTCTTCTCAGCAAAAACACAGAGGGTAGTTTTTCCATTTATTATTTATCAGGGTACATATATCAAAGGTTACAATGGCACTGTTCATTAAATGGAAGCTTACATAGAAATTTCAACAATATGTATAAATTCTGAGTACTAACAATGGAAGACTTTGTACACCTCTCAGCTGCAGCTCTAATCATTGTTTCTGAACTTACACTCTTTGCATCTGAGCTACTTTTATGTTCTTATACTTAATTTTATTTCTCATTTTATCTGTGTGGTGGTTTTATTACTGACATATGTATGACCTCATTGACCCCTTCCCTCCTCTCCATCTCTTGACTCTTATTACCTCCCTTAAGATGGAAGATAGCTTAATACATTATGTACACATTTTTATTCTCACTGAACTATTGTTCCTCAGTCTCAGATGTGCAATAATGATTAAATCAATGGGATTAGTTAAGTTATCATCAAAACGTAGTTCTATTTAATGCAGTATGAATCAAAGCATGATTTTTGATATACGATTCCAAAATTTCCTTAATACAAGACCACCAAAGGAAAATGATCAAAGATGATATTACTCATAACATATGTAAAACTTAAGAAACACAGGCACTATTATGATCTGTGCAGTATTTTGATTTCTTTCTCTCTTGAAACATTATGCAGTCACAATTAGTATAGTGTGAGACCCCGCATAACGATTCTGGCAGATCTGTTACCATGTTGAAGAACAGGCAACAGTTATACAATGACAATAAAATTAATGTAAAAACTCAAGAAGGAACTTTATAAGGCAAGTGGACAATAAGAGAAACTAATGGGGAGAAAATAGTAAGGAATTCAGATCTTTCTTAGCACCCAACAGAGTACGTACATATTTCATTGAAGGAAAAATTCCACCCACCCAACCCCAGGTGTATCATTGACAAATGATTACATTCTGAAAATTTAAGGTGTAGTAGCTACTCAACTGCTGTGAACCTTACTCTGCACTTTCACATCAACATATTTTTGCCTTTGTCAATTATCTGCACTGGGCTCTCAAATCTGATTGGTATCCATATTTAATTAGAAGAATATGCTGATAATACACTTCTTCCTATCAATGTAGAAATATTCAGGCTGACATCATGACTAAAGGGTGTGAAGACTTCAAATTATGTACTTTAATTAGAACAAATTTTAAAAAAATACTACATGGATGTAAATGCCAAATGTATTAAAAATTCGATAGGTACATTGAAACTTACAGCTGAACAATCAGGATATTCACAGACAAATAGCCGACTTTCAGAACTTGTTGATACTAACTCTACATCATTGGCCTGGAATGAAACGTAGCATCATGAGTGGCACATCAACTTATGGCACTTACAACAGACTGTTAAATGTTATTGTTATACATAAGAAAAAATTGCAGTGATAAGAACAACATAAAACATTTTTAAGATCTATTAATGAATAATCCTGTCAACAAATTCACACATTTTATTTTGGTGCAGTCATTATAACCCAATTTTGCTCAAATTTTTGAATGAAACTCACATTCGGAAGCTGTGGAAACAATTTTTTTAATTCCAGGCCTATCTATTACAATTTATTTATTATTTAATAATAACATGAAAACATCATTAGTCTAGTGAGATAACATCAGTATGACATGCCTAGTTGAAGTGGGAATGTTTGGAAAAAAATCTGTTATCCATTACTTGCACAGACATCTGTCATACTGCATCTGATACAAATTTATACAAGGTGCGTCGGGACGAATGGTCAATATTTAGAGATATGACAGGCATGATCATTTGAAGAAGAAAACCTTATATGGACAGATGCCCTATTCTGAATGGTTTCCGTGACAGAACACATTTAATATACTTGGTTATTTATTTTCTGTATTAATTAATACAATGTCAGGTTTACACATGGAAAACAGTTAGTAAACATTACAACATGTATTTTAAAAATTATCAATTGAAAAATACATATTTTAAACAAATTCACCTCTAAGTATTATCATACATGCTACATTAGAGTTGTTGTACAGTTTACAGTAAATGTCTGAACACCCCACCGTCAACTTCAGTGCATTTATGCAATCTTGGGAGAATGTGTTGTGTTGCTTGTCTGAGTGACTCTGCACATTCTCTAATGAGGATAGCAGTGTCCATGATGTGTCTTCACCTTTCATTTGTACACCTCAGACTTCATGAAACCCCATAAATAAACATGTAATGACATAGGTGAAGTCTAGCAATCTTGGTGGCCATTTACTTGTACTACCATGACCAATGCTGCGATTATAGTGTGTACAATTGAGATGTCCCTCACATGTGCGGTAAATGTGTACTACTTCAGAAACCACTTGGAAGAGCAAATACATCCACTCAAAATTTTCTCCTTCAAATGAGTGTTCCTGTCATATCCCTGAAAACTGGGCATGTCCTGTGACACCCTATATAAGGATACAAGGTGTCACAGGACATATGTTTTTATCAAAATATGTATATTATAAATATTCAACAGCCCACCTTATTTCTCAAATTGAGTATGAAAATGATTCAATATTGGAAATCAAGAAGAAAAATAAAAGAAGGGGCCATCCACATTTTTCTTTGCAACCCACAGAATATCAATGTAATTCATTCAAAGGTTGATTTTTTTTCCAGGTATATCATTGGCAAGTGCTTACAGAAATTAGAAGTGCATGTTGAAAATAATTAGAGTTATCATTCAACAGTTTTATATGCTTAACTGCATTCATCAGATATATTGTGAACAGACTTAATGCTGCTCAAGTTTCAACTCAGTTGTGGTCACTGCAACAAAAAGCTAGGGCAAACTGTGCTCTTGTAATAGTACGATGTCAGTCTTTTCTCAAAAGTTACTCTCCAGAGAGAAATAAAATGTTTTCGGGGTGCAGGGGTAATAAATGTGTAGTATGGGTGCATTTTATAGTAACTGCTTCATGTACTTCAGGAGTTGACTTTGCGTTGTTAGATGAAATGAAAAGCTGCTTCTGTTTACAAGCAGTTTCCTTAACTAAAGTGACACTAAATGAAAAGGTTTGTTGCAAGGAGTCATGTGTGACACAATGTTGGCACCCAATTGTGAGGTACACAAAGTATGTTTTGCAATGTTATAATGTTATACTGTTATCAGACTAGTCATAACGTCTTCTATGCATGTTTAAACCTGCCTATAGATCCTCAGTGGCCTAGTGCTTGAGCTTTCCTCTTCAGTTTTGCTATACTTCCCCATCATTTACCAAAACAAAATGTCACACTACAGAAAAAAGTACAGTACAATATACCTATTCCTGAGGGCTGACAAGGGAAATTCCAACTCTTCAAGGTATTGACTCCAGTGCTTGAAGAAGATTGTCTGTGTTACTTGAACATACTCAGTATGCTTAAGAAAATAGTGTAACTGGAGTATGTTTAGAGAATGTCGGAAGATAACTTCAGCATTCAAAAAAAATAGTTCAAATGGCTCTGAGCACTATGGGACTTAACATCTGTGGTAATCAGTCCCCTAGAACTTAGAACTACTTAAACCTAACTAACCTAAGGACATCACACACATCCATGCCCGAGGCAGGATTCGAACCTGCGACCGTAGCAGTCCCGCGGTTCCGGACTGAGTGCCTAGAACCGCTAGACCACCGCGGCGGCTTCAGCATTCAAGAGCAGTTTCAAGCAGACTGATAATTTCTACAGACCCTTCAAAAAAGGTTGTAGTAGAAGCTGATAGCAGGAAGAACAGTGAATGTTGTTTTACCAGAAGAGCAATCACGGAGTCTCATTGTCCCTGTATTTCAGAAAATTCTGTGAGGTGACATTATGCTAAGTGCATAACATCAGTACAATTTTATAATCATGACAGCAAACAAGACATGCATGTTTTTAAGATGATGGAACACCTGTCAAGATTGAAAATCTTGGAATGCAAAAAGAAATTATCATTGTTTTCCTACCTGTGCAGGCAAAGTTGAAATGCATGGTACTTGATTCTCAGAAACACTGCTGACAAGGACAAAGGAATTTTATCGGAATGTGTCAAAAATTATTTTCGAAATGCAAATGAATGCAGTGATACTGTAGAGCTTTCCCAATACTATTCATACAAGAATGCTCCATGTGAAGATAATGATATTATATGCAACAAAAGATAAAATAATGAAACAACTAAATTGTGAGTAGTTACTGAAATAAAGCAATGTAATGACTATGATGTGACAGATAAATATAAGTAATATTTATGCTTGCAGCAAACTGCAAACAGATGTAAATAGGACAAATTCTCAAATTAAACCTAATTGTAACTGTACATGCTGTTTCTTTGAAAATAGGCTATGGAAGCAAAAAGTAAATTTCACTAACATGAGGTAGAACATGTATGTTTACAAAACATATGTATTTAGGTAATGACATGATATGACCACATGCAAATGGCAGTATTTTACATAAAATCTGTCATCTTATGGGGCACATAAATTCGAGAAGTAAGTTTGAATACAGTAAATTTTAAACATTTCACACAAATACTGTATGTTCATAACATTCTGGCATATCATATATTAAAAACATGGAATCAGATGCTATTTCTTGGTTGCGTGTGCTAATGAACATGTAACTAATATAGATAGCTGCAAGTAAAATAGTAGCTGGAAACACAAATTTTTCAGTGTCCATAAAAAACGATAAGAAGTCAGACTTCTGACAAAAATGATTCATTTTGACAGCACAGACATGATGGATGTAAATGCTGCAAAATGATCCTCAATATTTCTTATTAAAACAATACACCAGTACAAACAGTTTGTCAATGGTAAATGATCCTGAAGTGTGCATCAAGCTCGAAAACTTAAAATAAGAAACACAAGTAATGAAGTCCTTCTCACTGAAGATATTGTAACTACACCAAATACAATCATGAGAGGAAAATCAGCTCACATCTCAGTAGGCATATCAAAATTATACACTTTGTGTTCCATATACATATCTAACAACAAAAATCAATATTACAAACATTAAGAGTAGAACAGCATGCTTCTCGTTGATGCAAAAGGATAAAAATATGTGCAGCCATGTTTCTACCCATACACATTACAAAAGGCAGACAAAGACATTCGTTTTATTTCAGTAGGGCCTGTAGGAATTATTAAAAGTGTGGCAGATGTCCCTTGATATCACATTTAGGAATTGTTTTAAATCAAGATCATAGTGTGCTGGGTGCCAAGTAATTTCTTTTGGTTAGTCTTGATGAGAAATTCTGACTATTTATCTTAGAAATAATTCCAGTATGGCTAAGTGAACATTTTTGAGCAGCTTGTTCTGTGGAAGGAATCAGTAAAATTGATAATCTAATTCTGATGACTTTAATCAAGACAATAAAATTTAACAGTAACTCCTCCACAGACATTAATAATAATTTAATTTTACTGTGGCACTTGTGCATTCATTTCCTTAAAATGCTTCATATTAGTACCCGCACAGAACTGTTAACTTCATAGCAGTGTTTTTATAAATAATCTATTTATAGAAGAGAGGAAGTAATCCAACCTGGATAGTGTCAGACAGGAAAACTAGCCCAGTTTTATGCACTACTTTAGATACTATCTTTTCAGATGCAGATAGAACAAAGGCACAGGTCAAATGGGTAATGAAAACTGGGAGTGCAATTACAGTGGATTAGATATGAGAGAAATGTGATCTAGGTAATAATGCCGTAATCACTACTCATAAAACTCTGTTAAAGGATGTGGAACTTAATATAAATATTGGTGGTGATATTATTCAACACTATTAACGTAGCTTGATAATCAAGCATAAACAATAAACTCATTTGTGTGTCATCGTTCCTCATTAGATAAATATATGTGTATCCATGCAAGTACAGCTACAATACATAGCTCAGTTCTGTCTTACAAGTTTTGGAGAGAACAATGTAAATCAACAAACAGTTAAAATGAAATTTAGCTGATTTATGAAGGAATTGGAGAGCCAACAACACTAAAACAATGTCAAATTTTCAATTCATTCCTACAAAAATGGTGGATACATAACACAATGAAATTTTGTAAATTTATTTAATGAGTTTGCTCAATCCTGCATTGTCTCTTCAGTATCCCTGACAGCAGATTTTGATAGGGACATAGATAAGCAAGTGCATGTCCCGTGGGGGAGTAGTGCAGCAAGCTGTCACAGGTTTCAACTACCTCAAACCCAAGACACATTTTGTGTTTATCTCCGTACTTGTCTCTATGCAGTGTTTGGACTGTCTGCTGCCTCATAGATTGACTTACATGTCAAATTCCATTGCTGCTTCTGTGGTTCAGCTCCCTGGCTTTGTAGTCAAGCCACCATTAGCTAGTGTAGTTACATTTGTGCTGACAGTGAGGTTTTCACAGCATTGGCACACCCCACACATATACAAAACTGGCAACAAGCATGGGATTGGCCATATGTACATGCAATGTGAGGGGACCGGCAAAGAACAGACCATTTGACATCAGTTCGTGATAGTCGGAAAGCCGCAGGGTGGCCATTGGAGGCCCCAGTGCTTTCCCTGGACTTGAACACTGTTTCCAACACCTCACAGGCATTGCCCCAATGTATTCCGCTAATGTTGGTCATGGATGGCTGAGTGATTGAGTTTCAGATAAATATGGGAGCAAGGGTTAGTTTCACTAACAGCCTCTTGGGTTGCTCTGCGTTGAAACAGACACTATGTCAAATTGTGTCTTGTCGTAAAAATGAATTCCTTTGAGGGGGCAATTCTCCATTTCAGAACGTTATAAGAATGTGGAACAGCCACTTATATGGTTAGTGATTAATTACCCAGTTTTGGGTTTCACACTTTTTCTGTTTTTGCCTTCCACGTAATGGGCGAAGTAAATTTCGTGTCTCGTTCGGTCCTCTTTCAAGATTTGGTTTCTTTACTACAGCTGTATGAGCAGCTGTTTGAGACTACCTTGGGTTGGGTGGAAAATTTTGAAGCACACATTTCACTTATCCATCATCAATACCTAAGTTTTGTCACCTTCGCCACATTCCCTTCACCATACTTGACAAATTCAAGGCTGAGTTGTAGCATTGCCAAGACATCCGCGTTGTTTCTCCCCTTCTTTGTCAAATCAGTGGGCCACCATTTTGGAGGTGATTCAAGAGCTGAGTGGTGCCTTGTGCCAATTTTAAACAAATGGTCAATGCACACTGTGTCATGGACTCACATCTAACTCTGTGGCAGGAGGAGTTTTTGGTGAAGCTGTCAGGGGCCAGTATTTTTCACGCCATCAAATTTCATAGAGCGTACCAGAAATTGCCGCCTCCCCCTCCCAATAAGCCATGGACTTTGCCATTTCCTGAGGGCATGTAGCTCTACTATACAGTCATGGAGAACTGCATCAAACCAATCTTCCGACTGAAGGTCACAACACAACACCAACACACCTGCAACTACCAGTCAACATCACTTTTCAGACCTTCTTCGTGCTTAACATCCCCCTTTGAGCTTCACCAGTTTAATCATTTGTCCACTAGAATCCCACCTGTGCCAGAAATTTATCAATTTATCAACAATATTTGGAACAACTGAATAAGGACATTTACTGTTGTGTCAACTACTTCTAGGTCATGGGTTTCATGTGAGAGCACTTATGAAATCTGCAGATTTTCCAGCTTCTGCTGGAGAACTGAGTTAATTGAAAACAATGAAAACATAGTTTTATTTGCCAAGGGTGCATCTTCGCAGTCACCTGCTTAGCAAGGATGGTCACGTCCCTAAGGATGAGCACATCAAAGCCATTGTCAACCTACCGGCACCCAAGAACCTGAAGGTGCTCCAGTCCTTTGCTCCACTCCCTATTTAGCTTCCTTTATGCTGCGTAAAACATTAACCCTGGCTGCTGACACATTCCAGTATGACATAGGTGTGGTCCTATGCAGTCCTGTTGCATTGGAATCCAGATGGCTCTGAACAGCCCATGCCTTATGCATCAAAAAGGCATTTTCAGTAGTGCACTGTAATTATTCACAAGTGGAAATGATGCACTGGCTATCATTTTTGAAATTAAGAAGTTTCATGTTTTTTCTTGTATGGTGCAAAGTTCCAACTTATCACCAACCACAAACCACTGGTTTCCTTATTCCGCCCTCATTCTAAGCTACCAGATATGACTGCCCGCCGATCGCAGGAGTGGGTGCTCTTTCTCAGTAATTATTGCTGTGATTTGTTACTGGTCAAATGCCCAGCATGCTAATGCACATGCACTATCGCAATTGCCGGAGGGTCCATATCCAGAGTTCAACCAATAGGAGGCTCTCATCTTTGTGTTGGATGACGTCTTGCAGCAGACATTGCTAGATTTCCTGTTGATGCTGTGGGAGTCTGCAGCCACCATGGCCACCGATCCATTTTTTTAGAAAATGTTTCAGTAGTCCAGATGGGATGGCCTGAGTGCACTCCTTTGGGAGCAGAATTGGCATTCTGTATATTTTTCTCCCATGTGAACACTTCAACTTGGTCCAGGGGTCCTCGTGCTTGCCACAGAGGAGTAAGGCTGTTGAGTAGTCATCCCTCCAGCACTGCATCCCTGCATACTCCAGCTGCATGCGTTGCACTGTAGTATGTCTGTTATGAAGGTTTTGGCATAGACATTATGTTTACTGGCCAGCAATCAATAGTGATATTGAACATTGCCACAGAACCAGACAGCCACTGTGTAAGTTTTCCCATTGGCCAGTCCTAGAGCACCCTTAGGACAGTACGCACATCAACTTTGCAGGCTCTTTTTTGTGAAGTATGTCATTGTTGGTAGTGGATGCATTGTCCAATTTCCATATGTTACCAAACTGTTCTCCACAACATCAATAGCTGCTATTCATACATTGTCTGTCATTTTTGCTACTGAGTTCTTCTGTTTGATGCATGTACCCAATAATGGTTGGCAATGTGTGTTGTGGGAATTTGAAGGTTTTTGCATTTGCAATGGTATCCACCATCTGAGTACCACCAAGTTTCACCTGTCTTAACTCCAAGGTAGAGTGTTTCATGTAAATGTTCAAGGTACAAATGAATAAGCCCCTGACTGCCTCATTCCGTGATAATGCACTGTCCAGTTTTCTCGTCCTGTGCTGGGCAACATCAGTTAACAGGTGCAGTCTGGCAGAACATTTGCATGGATGTCAGCCACAGTGTTCGTTGGATTTCATGCACTCTGAGTCACGTGCCCTGGACCATCATGGCCTCCCATTCTTTCCCCAAAGAGCTACTATTTGGGTCCAAGCTTCTGGTCAGTATCAGGGATGGCAGCTGGGGTAATGGTGGCCTACAAAGGTTGATGACATCTGTATGTGGTGGATATTGGTCCGGAGTAGCTGACCTGTCATTCCAATCATTTTTGCCCACAATCTGTTGGATCTGCAACACCACTGTCTCCATGCCTGGAGAGTGATGGGATCTGTTGCAGCATTTTCCTGGTAGGAAGCTACCAGCTGCAGCAGCATGCACATTCACAGCCACCCCCACTCCCACTGCACCCTCCAGCATCATACTTTCGCCTAGAGAATGGGCTCACAGGCTCCCACCACAGAGCCCATGATCTTGGAAACAGTTCCATCTTTCCCCACTCACCCACAGATGAGTCCTTGCCATTAAGGCAGCCTTTGCAATCTTCCGCCACTGCACTGGTGTTGCCTACTGTGTGGTAGATCCACTGCCAGAGTATCTTGTGCCCTCTTCAGCCTTCTCAGGGGGGATTTAGTACCCCCACTAGTAGATTATGATGTGGACACAAATGAGGTGACATGAGTCTTGTGGGAGAATAGTGCAGCAATCTGTCACAGGTGGCACACATGAAGTGTTGTATATGCAGAAACATTGACACACATTTTAATCTGTAACTGGTAATAGGCCAGGGCCTGTCAGTTCTTACACTGATTTAAATATATATTAGATCTGGCCATCACTTCACGCTGTGCTCTGTTTCTGCATTCTAGTGTTCAGTCATTTGTGCTGTTCATGTTTTGTGTTTATCCACACTCATCTGTACATGGTTTTCAGACTCAGCTCTCTGGTTTCATTGCCATGTTCTTTGTAGATACAAAAGTCTCTTTTTGTGTCAAAATTGCTTTGGTACACAAATTGAATTTTACGTCTGATTGGCTTAAGCACTGATGTGATATTAGAGGTTGTTGTTGGTCTGATAACATGAGACCCAATACAGTGTGTTTCACGGGAATCAGTAATGGTATGACCAAGCACTCAGTTTATATACAGAAGCATTTTCCGACTGTACCACCTTCAAATATGACTCCTATAAGTTCATGCAGAATGGCAGGGCATGTTTCGTTAGTTTTGGAAATGTCCTGTAAAGATAGGCTAATGAAGAAGTGGTATCTTTTAAGTTAGTGTTCATACTATTTTGTACATATCTGACTGTTGTCTTTCATGTTGGACTCTGAAAGGTAATGTCTTCATGTATGTGTACATTTGGCATGTGGCAGCATAAAATTTGTCAACTTACTCAGAACACAAATACCCATATCATTTCTACAATAAAATATGATATATTCCATCCTCAATGATAAATTAAATTTTTACTGTTTATGGACTTCCTTATATGCTAATAATTATTGTCACTAAACCTGCACATCCAATTATTTGGAAAGGATCCAAGTTTTTAGTAGTCTTGGTGAAAGTTAACTGTAATATTCTTAAAGCATTGATACAGGAATTATAAGTCAATGCAATTAAAGCCTTTTGAACTTGCTTGCTTATACATGTGAAAAATATTCCACTAAACTCAAATGTATATTAACCAAGTGCATAATATAGTCTATGATATAGGCAACTGAAATCGTCACAGTTCTAATATGTCAGCCTGTGCACGCTATGTTTTTTTAATACATAATAAGCTTTCAGTGCTCCAGCCATATGTCACTAATGACAGCTAATGAATGTAATTGGAGTAACAAGCTAAGACTAATAAACTTGTTCATTACTAAAACAAAATATTATTTAAGGAAATAAGAAAGAAAAAGAGAGAAGAAAAGAAAGGAAAGGAAAACAAGAAAAGAGATGATTGACTGCTGGTAATGCTGCTAAAAAATAAGGAAAAACAAACTCAAGACATTAGGGTACTAAGCACAAAACTAGAAACTGATATTCCACAGTCAGATTTTTTATATGAGAACAGAAATTCCCATTTTGTATTTTAGTAACTCCCAAAAGTTTGAATCAGTGTAACTCATAATGAATCAAGTGTTGCTCTTTTAAATGTAAACAGTATAAATTTCTAAACATAAGAGTTCAAGTATATGTGTTGTAAAAAGTAATTTCAAGACACTCCAAAAAGGAGTTGTAATTGTATAGTATCTTATGTTCCACAATGATACTTGTGCTTGTAAGCAAACTGTCAATCCAATGTAATCTTACTTATGTACTTTTTGAGTTATGTGCATCTAAGCATTGTCACTGATTATTACCAGGAAGTCTGGGCCATTTGTCACGTGGATGGGCAGCCACAGCTGGCAACTGCTGTGACATTATTATAAAGTGAAAATGTGATTTTAACATGGTTTTAATAGTCTACAAGCATGTGATTAATAGAAATGTGTACTCTAAAACATTTGATGAACAGAAAGTGGCTGACCAAGCAATATACCTACATCTACATTCATAATCTACTAATGACTGAAGTGCAAGGGAGAGGGTCAGTTACTACTTCTTCCCATTACATGAAGTGCAGGAAGAGTGACTGTTTAAATATCTCTGTGCACACTGCGATTAGTTTAATCTTGTCCTTGCACTTCCTATGGGCACTATACATTGGGGGTTGTAGTACGTTTCTAGATTCACGATTTAAAGGCGGTTCTTGAAACATTGTAAATAGGATATCTCAGGATAGTTTTCATCCATCTCCAGGTGCCTGCCAGCTCAATATCTTCAGCATCTCTATGTGACTCTCCCATGGGCCAAAGAAACCCATGACCATTTGTGCTGCCCTTAAACATGCACAGTTAATGTCATCTGTTAAACCTATTTGGTATGGGTTCCACACACTTGAGCAGTATTATATTTAGGAGTCACACGAATGTTTTGTAAACAGTCTCCTTTGCAAATTGACTTACATTTCTCTAGCAGTCTACCAACAAACTTCCTTTACTGACTGAGCCTACATGATTTTTCCAGTTCATATCCCTCCAAATTTTTACATTGAAGTATTTTCATGGTTTGATCTCTTACAGTTGTATTTATTTGATATCGTAATAAAAGGACAGTACATGTTTTCATAACAGAAAGGAGGAAAAAATGAAACAAAAGGAAATTCAACTGCACTGGGACTTATTTAGAGACAGTATGATTTTGATGATAAAAAAATGGGAACCTCATGCAACTACTGAGAAATATAAGGGGACAAGAATGATCTGTCAATAGTCTGCTGTGGCCAGTAATAGAGTACTGCATATAGAGCTGTTTCAGGTGAAGCACTTGCACGAGGTTTAGGCACATGGTCCACCTTTTTAGAGCAATTTACTAATAGACCAGCAAGGATAGGAAACCATAACCACAAGAGTTTGTAAGTGAACATGGCACTTACACGCTGGACAATGAGAAATAACACATAGTCAATTGCTGGGACAAAAGGCGCAAGAAATTTCTGTATTAAAATTGAAAAATTACATACTTGCAATGTCCATACTGCACTCAGAGTCTCCCTGAAGGAAGTTCATCAAATTGCTAAAAACTGGCTTTCAGTAATTGCTCTAACAATGTATACCACACATATTTTGATTAATGCTGCCTTTCTTCACATTTACTGTCTCTATCAAACTCTCAATGACCAGTTCCAGATCTCACAAAATATATCATTTATGAGTAGGTTCTTTCATCATCCTCTTCATATACAAAAAAACCATAAAGCATTCTCACTACCCAGCTCTAACCTTACAATGCCCCAATAGTGGGTTTTATATATATATATATAGTAGTTCATACCTTCGGTCACTGATGTAAAAACACAAATAATATATATTCTGTGTATAGACACAGTAAATGGCCTAAGTGTCAGTCATTCATGAATATACTCAAAAGAGAAAGGATAACATGTGTCCTTGGTTTAAATTCCCATGTTAATAGAATCACATGGATACAATGATAGTATGAGTGATGGCAATGACTTCTTTACATGGTATCACACATATACTGATAGGAAGCTGACTAAGAAGCAGTCACAGACTTTTTACTACTCTGAGTGATGAGGAGATGTGAACATGGTAAGACCAGTTCGCAGACTGAAGGAATTTTTTTTATTTTTTTTAATTTTTTTTTTAAATTTTTTTTATATTTTTTTTGGGGGGGGGGGGTGGGGTGGGGGGGGGGGGGAGGGGTGGTGGCCTTACAAAGAAAGGAAAGAGAACATTTTCACTTCAGAAACTACATTACGATTTGAAAAATTGTTAGGATAGCTTTTACTAATTTGGGTAAGCTATATGTTATGACAGTAATTTTGTTTACTAAATATGTGGAGGGTTAATAATGGTTCATGGAACCCCTTTGTATGCCTGCACTGGGAATAACTCATAAATGAGTACAGATACCCTCCTCAAATTTTTAATGATTTATGCAATTTCCTAATTAATGGCTTAATTACTTAGTGACGGGGATCATTCAGTTCATAACAATTAGGGTAACAGAAGTACAGTGGTAAAAGTTGTAATCTAACAACTACAATTTCTAAAGCTGCAATCAAAAATCATGGTATTTCGAAATTTAACATTAATTCTCTGTTAAGTTCATTAGTTTCTAGGAAAATCAAAACAAATTATTATACAGTTTCCTGTCCTGCATTTTTCCAATTGGAGGACTCCCAGAAAATATTGTCATCATTAAATGGCTATCAGTTTGCTTCCACAGAATTCTCTGTTTTCTGCGAAGCAAATAGCATGCCACTAATACATTCTGCACCCTTCCATTCTGATTCTAATGGTCTCGCTGAATGCTTCATCCAGACCTTTAAATCCCGGCTTTCCGAGCTCCACTGCCATCACTCTTTAGATGAGGCCCTTATACTCTTTGTGGCTTCTTATCGATCCAATCCCCAGGTCATGTCAACCACAGCACAAAAACTCCATGGCTGACCACACCGGTTGTGATTATCTACTGCCCTTCCCACCTGTGCATACCCTGAAATATCCTACTTTTTGTTATTAATTGAGGAGAACCCGGGCAGATGTTGCAAACAGCTTTTTTACTAGCTTGCGAAAAACTACAAGAAACAAGAAATTAACTTCACCTCTACAACGGTTCCAACTAAATACGATTCTGAGCTATAGAATCCAAATAATTTCCTGGAGATGGAAGTAAAACAGGAAAAACTAGCACTCTAAGTACTTTGCCTA
The DNA here is from genome assembly GCF_021461395.2 of Schistocerca americana. Classification (NCBI taxonomy): domain Eukaryota; kingdom Metazoa; phylum Arthropoda; class Insecta; order Orthoptera; family Acrididae; genus Schistocerca; species Schistocerca americana. The sequence continues at coordinate 226,615,901 of NC_060119.1, forward strand.
TTATGAAGCCTAGCTTTTCGATGTGAGCACTTTGGCACTTGATGATGGCACTTTGATGACGCTTAAGTGATGTATTGCATGCAGTTAGTGCATGACTCGGCCATCCCTCACCAATTGAAACTGGCTGCAGTGGTCACTGGGTTGGCTTAAATAGTGACACTTCAGGAGATACATTGCCGTCTAGTCACTCATGACTGAAAGATGGCATGGTTCTATGGTGCAGCCAGTGATCTCTTGCTGATATAGACAAGATACACAGAACTCCATAATTCTCAGTGAGCCTCCTGATGGCCTGGGTCTATACTTTATGTTCATGCATGACTGCTATGGAGTGTGCAAGCATTGCCTACTTTGAACCAAGTATCATAAATGTTGTGAGGACTGCGGATGGTGGCCTTTGTCACTATATCATACCCCTCTTCTAAGCAGACAAGTGATCCTCCGTTTCTCCCTCCAACATACTGTGTAGGCCCTTGTCTTCACCAAAAACCACCAGAATTGGTTTCCTGTGGTCATTTCCAACATTCTGGGAGAGGCCATGGCCACGGTGATGCTTCACGATGACACAGTGTGCTGCAAGCATATTAATTGTAGTCTTGCCATGGTATTCTTCCTGGGTCCAGTAGTCTACCATCATCTTTTGTTCCAGAGGTAGAGTATTCCACTATGCTCATCTTGGACCCCACCAACCATTCTCAGCTTCCGCCTGCAGCCAACTCCCTGGAGGGGACATCAGCTATTCCACATGTCACACTAGCACCAACAACAATGGAGATGGACTGCAGCTCTCAGACATCAGCAAGGATCCACACCCAGGTATATCAAGATGCTACCACCTCTCCTGCCCTTCAGGAGGGCAGGGAGGAATGTTGTGTCGAGGCCTTGGACCTCTCTGCCAGTAACCAGCAACACAGACGGATTATGCATGAACAGATCTTGCTAGGAACAGCACTTCAGATGACAGACAAGGGATGGCTGCACTCCACCTGGCCATCAGCTGGCAACCCAAGTGCTGCCAGAACTCACTGGCCCTGTAGACCTTTCCTCCTCCACAGGCCAATAATCAGAAGTATTACCTGCAGTATCCTGATGTGAGGGCAGTATTGAGGTCGGCTCTGGGGCTGCACTCAGCCACTTTGCTTACGCCGAAAAGACATTGCCTCTGATGCTGTCACCAGTAATTGGACTTTGTAATATTGTTGTGTGGTTCCGTTTGGGACTCTAATTTTTGCTCATCCTCTTGTGACTTTAACTTTTGCATGTCCTTTCCAGATTTTGACTGTGGAATACTTAGTGTGTGTACATAGGGTTTTGGAACTTTCAGTTTACTAAGACATTTTCAGGCCTTCAGCCTTCAGATTTTATTGTTGTTGTAAACCCAAGAAGTGTATTCACAACTGATCCATAGGAAAAGACTGAAAAGTCACATAATTAGTGTTCTTTCAATATTCAAGATATGACTTGTTTTCAGTTATTGTGTTCCATACTAACTCCTTCAGAGAAGGTTGTTTATATGTGTTACAATAAACTTCATAATAATTTTATACCTGGATATTTTTCCTGTACCATCTTTGGTGGACACATCAGTATCATTTCACACCTACAAATACCTCATTACACTTGTCATTTCATTTGCTGTTTGATTATTACCCCATTCCTATTACTTTCTATTGTTCATGCATCAGATATTTCATTATTAAAAATGAGTACCATGCTTTGCTTCTTTTACAAATGATACTACTCTATGCCAAACCACAGCAACGAGCTACTACAAAACATGATAAGATGTCAGTTCAATTCATGTATAATTTTTCTGCATCTGTACGTTCATATGAGAATATAATTCTACTTCTAAATCATTCAGTTGTTACCACTTGTCTGCAGGGTCATACAATAACAAAAGTTTATCCTTATCTTACTAGAGGCAACATTATTGATTTTACTTCAGTTTCCTTTAATGTGGCCCGAAGGGCACTATGATAGTAAACTGCTCCAATATTTTAATTTAAATAAATGACTCTAAATTTACTTTTCCTATTGCTGTATTTCTGTCTTATTCCACTCTTCACTCCATAGATTATTACTATGAAAGAGATTTGGAAATACTTGGCAGTAATATAATCATTAGAGACCGGATTATATGCACCATAAAAATCTTAAAATATGCATGAAAAGTGTCAAAATATGTAAGATCAAATAATAAAAAACATGGTAATTACTGCACACATTATATCTCAAAGTCGATCCTGTGCATATCACTTACAAGGAAGAGCGCCAGACACACGAAAAATCAGTACATTTAGAACGCTGATATCATTTTCTGAATACTTTCTAGTAGAGGTTAGGAAGGGGGTCTTTCTGGGATTATTTTCTAAAAATTTGCGAAATGGGGATGCATACCATGTTTCAAGAATTGTTCCTTCCTTGCTGTTGTCAGTAACAAACGGATATGATGGGAGTGAGTCGCAGCGAAACAATCAATATGTACATGACCAAGTTTGAGATATATTGCATGCAGATGGCCATACTCAAAAACTCTGTAATATTTTATTTAAAAATAACATAAAATCATACATTTTTTGAACAGCATTAACTTTTAATTAATATTATTGGACAAAAGCATCATTTACAATTTATTTTACATTTTCTACTATTGTAAACATCAACAATCAAGTTCTGTTCTAAATGTTCGGTAGTAAGATTGTGTCTTCAGTGAATCAAAACATTTTTATAAGCACAGAACAAAAGGACCATTCCACATCAACTGAGGTAATTTGGGCAGTATTTGAATTTGGGTGCTACGTAGACACTTATTGTTTCTGGTAAAAGTTCACCTGCCCTATTAGTAAAACTATCAATCTGGCACAAGGGTGGCCTGGGTTACTGTTTAAAATGTTTTCAAACTTTTCTTTAAGTTTTCTTGGGAATACCACTGGCAATGAGGAGTTCACTATAATAATTTTATTCATTAACTGAATAGATTCATTCGATGCCAAATCTTCCGATTCGAGCTTTTAAGTACTTGCAGATATATGGGAAAAATGAGTGCTAATCACAGCAAAAGTCTTTTTTAATGCTGGAATCATTAAAAGATTCTTTGTACTGGAAAACTGCCAAAGCTGCTGCACTATCGAAATCGTTTACAACCCCTCTAATGGCCTCAAAATGCTCATCGAAAAACAACACAGCTTCGACCTACGTACCCCAAAAGGTTACCACTGGTTCGGGAGGTAAAGGCATATTTAGTAGCTTTTCTTTGTAGGACTTGATGCGAGCAGGAGCCTTTAGAAACATTTTCTTTGTGGATGAAATCAGTTTATTTACATTCACAAACGTGAAACATACTTCTTCAGCAAAGCGATGTACTCCATGAGCAAAGCACGTCACATGAATCAAGTTGGAATAAAATACTCGGGAGGCTTTTTCTGCTTTGATCATATAGGGAGCAGCATCTGAAATAAACACAAACGCCCTTTCATCTGCAGGAGATTCTGGAAATATTTTTCAACAGGAGCATTGACTTTGTCTGCATGTTCCTGTTCCTCTTCTGTAATGATTTCATTACGCAGTAGCCCCTTGGTTAATAATCGCATGCAGTTCTAGGTTGTGGTCAACATGTGAGACATCAAATCTAGATTGGGTTAGAGACCACCCATCTAAATTTTTAAAAAAATTGTAAAAATAGAGCAAAAATCTGCACCATCACTAGTTTATAGTTAAAATATGCAATAACTGGTGAAAAGGAGCCAAATATGTAAATGCATATAATCTGGTCTCTAGTAATCATTATTAACTCCAGACATGGACAAAATATTTTCCACATATGCTTCCATTATCTTAGAGTCTATCAGTATATATTAATACACAAAACTCTAATTATTGACATTTTCAAATACATAGCATACATTTACAGAGATTTGAACTGAACGTAGTAGAAGATGATTAGCCTTTTCTCTTACAAACTAGAATAGCCAGTGTTGGGAGTGAATCAAGAAAGGAAATATGAATTCATTCACCTGGGCATGGCACACCTAACCAACCCTCATCAACTAATGTGTTCACTAAAGTTTAGTGAACGTCTATCTATTCATGGGTTGGTAATTATTCTGATCCCCTTCTCATTCATATAGTTTCGCAACACTGGGATAAATATTACAAATCATTTGTCAGTCCAATGAAACACACAACAATTATTTTTATAACATTTTGGTTCTCAATTTCATCTCTGCTAGACCAAATATCCTGACATTAAGCACCTAATTTCAACCCCACTTTTGTTGTTACCTGATATATTTTCTTCTCTATGCCATTTTGTATTGAATCTAAGTGGCCATTCACACTGTCAATCCATAAATAAATTCTGAATTTTACTCTTAGGCTCATTACTAAATTTTTCCACTATCTCTACAGTTAGCTCTTATCAATGTGACTTTCTTTTTCTACACATGTTCTCCTTCATTCCTGTTAATGTTATGAATTTTTTCTTACGATTTTCATTGCATGTACAATCACTGTGACCCTTACTGTCATCCATCTTGTCAATATTATCTATATACTGATTAATATAAAAAATTTTACCTTGATTTTTCTCCAATGTCAGCTGCTTTCATCATTTCGCCCACTTTTGTGTGCTTGCTAGCTCTTTCTGCAAACCCACATCAGTCTTCAGCATTGTTTACTGTTAGGCTCCATTCCAACTGGCTGCAATGTATAAGGACTTGCTGCTCCACTCCTGGTTTCCTATTGGCCAATATGAACTTAAAAATGGGAGCTGCTTCTGAATTTTCCATTGGCCAAATCCCATATCAGCTTCCTTCTGTGTTGTCCACAACTAGTCCGGTAAATTTTGTATTTGTCATTAGCATACTGTGCACTGTTGTAACATTTTTTGTCATTATTATGCCACTTGAATTCTCCTTTATACATGGTTCACTGCCACTGTCATTCTTAATGCATTGTTCTCACATCAAATCACTTTTAACCTAAATGTCACAGTCCCCAATTTCACAAGCTCTCCCACATATAATTGCCTTTAAATGTGTGAGCTCTTTACACCATGCAAAAACTGGGATATGTCCTCATGTCTGAAAAGCACCACATGGAAGTGCACTTACCTGCAATGTCCCTACTAAGCATGGAGTCTCCTTGAAGAAAGTTTACCAAATTACTAAAAATTGGTTTTCAGGAACTGCTCTCATAATGTGCACACTTTTTCATTACCCTCAACTTTTTCCACATTCATTGTCTCTATCAAGTGCCGATGACCTATTCCAATTCTCATAAAAAATATCCTTTACATGTAGGTTCTTTCATCATCTCCTTTAACTGAATGTCATATACAACAAAATTATAGAGCATTCTCAGTACCCAGCACTAACCTTATAATGTCACAACAGTCGCTTTGCTTTATGAAAAATGGCGCATGTTTGGTCCTTGATGTCACAACACAAATAAGAAATATTCAGGGTGCACATACAGAAAATGCCCAGTCAGTAACTCAGAAATAGACACGAAAGAGAAATCCATGAAAGATAACATAAGTAACTGGTTTAAGTTCACATTATGAGTCACATGGATGCACTTGAAATACGAGTGATGGCAACTGACTTCTCTAAATGGTATTACATGAGTACCAATTGGGAGCAGACTTGGAAATGATTTTAACATTACACAAAAAAGTTCTAATCTCTTGACATTTCACATTGGTGTTGCTCGTACAATAATCACATGCTGATCCTCATGGAGATGTGGGCCTGGTGATAGTTAACCAAGGAATTTACTGTGCTAATTTGTTATATGATGTTACGCAATTATTTGCCAGTCACAGATTTTTTACTAGACAGAGGACACAGAGACTGCAAATTTTTGAGTGGGGCTGGCCTTATAAAGAAAGGCATGCGAACATTTTAGTATGAGTGTAGCCTGCTATGTTCTGACCTCAACATGCAAACACAGCACTTGTCAACGAAAGATGCAGAATTCATTTGCACATGCACAGTGAGGCACTTTCAAAATTTCTCCCATTCTGGACGTGCAGTTGTTGTTTGACAGTCGTTTTAATGATTCCATTTGAGTATTTGTGTGAAAATTGACAAAATGTATTATCAAGCTGTCAATAGATTTTTGTTTTTGAAGGGCAATGCACCTACATAAATTAAACATGATTTGGACACTGTGTGTGAGGATACTGATCATCATTTACTACCATGAAATTTTGGGCAGCTAAATTTAAATGTGGTCATACCAGCTGGGGTGATTATGAACATTTGGGATGGTCAAAAATTGCAACCACTCATGAAAACATTGTGAGAAAAATGTCAAATGAAGGTGAGAGAGGTATCAGAGGCTATAAGTACATCTAAAGGATGTGTTTCTCACATACTGATCAAAAATTTAGGGATGAGAAAGCTGACCACACACTGGGTGCTGTGACTGCTCACTCTGTGCCATCTCAAACCTCAGCGGCTGCCATGGCGAAAGTCCACAAACTATGGTTTCAACTGCTCGAATATGCTCCTTACTCACTAGATCTAGCATAAGCGAGTATTTTTGTTCCCTTGGCTAAAAGTTGAGCTCACAGGACAGAAATTTTCATTGAATGAGAGGCCATCACTTTCGTGAACAACTATTTTGCTGAGAAAGACACTAATCATTGTTTGGATGGGTTAAAGAGATGGGACCATTGCAAACAGATTATGTTGCAAATAAAAAAAAAAATTGAAGAAAAAATGTCTTAGCTCTTTGTTCTGTCTGAAACCTTTCAGACTACCCTCATACTTCGGAAACTACATAATGATTTGCAAAATTGCTATGTTAGCTTTTGCTAGTTTGAATGAGCTATATGTAACAACAGTAATTTAGTTTACCAAATATGTGGATAGTTAACAAAATACAAGCCAACGGCCTTGCCGCAGTGATAACAGTGGTTTCTGTAGATCACCAAAGTTAAGCACTGTTGAGCTTGGTTAACACTTGGATGGGTGAGTGTCAGGGTCTCCTGAGTGCTGTTGGCAAGTCGGGTGCACTCAGTTGTTGTGAGACCAATTGAGGAGCTACTTGACTGAGAAGTAGCAGCTCTGATCACAGAAACCGACAACAACTGAGAAAGTTGTGTGCTGACCACATGCCTCATATCCACATCCAATGGCACCTGTCAGCCAAGGGTGACACGGCAGTCAGTTGGTATGACGGCATATTCGGACATAAGAATAATAAAATGTAAAATTTCATGGAACCATTTTGTATGCCTGCATCATTGGCAATAACCCCTTTGTGAGTACAGACACCATATAAAAATTTGTGATGACTTATGCAATTTTCTATCTAAGGCTTACTTACTGAAGGGAGTCATTCAGTTCCTAACAATTAGAGCAAATAAAATACAATTGTAAAAGTTGGAATCTAACAGTAGAATGTCTAAATCTGAAATGGAAAATCAAGGTTTTTCTGAAATGTAGCATTAATTATCTTTTAAGTTAATTAGTTTAGGGAAAGTCAGAAAACTTTACCATAGAGTCTTGATGCCTGTCTTTCTAATGAATGTGTCAATACATCCAAAAAGAAGAAAGGGAAAAAAACATATTTACTCACTCAATTATGTTAATGTGCATGGTAGTATAAGAGTTCAGTTCTAATATCTTTTAATTAACCTGGTTTCCAGTAAAACTAAATACAATAATGTGATCTGCCACCAAAACTAATACTATGAATAATAAATCTAAGTGAGGCAAAGTCTGATTAATACTTTTGGTAGACTGAAGTACACACAAGATATGTGCTATGTATTTACATGGAGGAAAAGAAAAAAATGAGTAAAAATAAAAATATTAATTATTAGCTGGAGTGCAATAGCGGCAGGTGGAGTATTCCAGCTTGCTACATTATAAAATGCAGAAAGGGGTATGTATCTCAATTAAACTTACTGTAGGAAAAGTATATGAAACTAGGCTGTAAAGGAATTAAAAACAAGAAAATTATGCTGTCTTTCTATAAATGATACACGCTTTTCAACAAATAATTACTTCTTCCAAGAAGCTAGTTAGATGAAATCCAAATTTCTGTCTCCCCTTGTCCTCACTATAAATGGTCTCTCCCATCCTGGGATCTACGTGACCTTTCTCCTGACTCCAACTTTCTCCAGCATATACCTCATTGTTTCTTGAGGAAGGAACTGACAGTTCTGGTGCAAGGTAGGATAATTCTTTGTACTTTTATACAAGGCAGTTCTTGAAGTTTCATCTCCTTCAAAATGAGCTGCCAAAAAGTATTTATATTTTTACATATATCAATTTCCAAATTTTTCATCTAACTTTCAGAAAAATAGTATGAAAACTAAGAGCCTCAAAAATTGCAAGGATTCTGGAACTTACATGCTACATTTAATACAACACCTTTTTCAGTTGATTGTGAGAGGGCTGGCCCACATGGATGGGTTGCAGCCTGAATGGGTAGAGGTGTGCTTCACTAGCTGACTGTATCTACTGACAAAAAAATCTGACACAGGTCGTGAGTCCACAGGTAGAACTAGTAAGCCACAGGAAGATAAAGAAAGAAAGAAAGATAGAAAGAGGAAACTCTCCACCAAGAACAAAAAATAACAGAAAAACTGACTTCCCACTCTTAGCTGGAAACAGCTAAAAGAAACAGCATTCTCCTCATTTCCAAATAGGCATAGTTTGAAGACCGGTATTCACTACTGCAGTCTTGACTTACATTTTTATAACTGTGAGTGAACATTTTGATTTTATATTCTGCAACTTATACATTAATATTTTGTTGTTCATAAATTAATTTTATGACACGTGTACTTCTCAAATTTTTGGACATGTTTTTCAAAGGCTATATTTTTCTGAATTGGAATTTCTTGGATGTTATGCTAAAACTGACAATGTGAACAAATTACTTTTATTAAATTGAATTACTTTTACCATATTAAAACATTTTATATATTTTATTGTTATTATTATTCAATCATACACTTCTGCATCTGTTCCTGAAGGTATGCACTGACCATTTATTCAGTCTGCATGTTATTTCACTTACATAATGCAATGTTTTATATATGACATAATATTTTTTAAATTAGTTCAAATTATTAACATTAATATACATTTAAGATGTAGATGTATTTTGTCAGCATACATAGTGGGCAACATTACGTCTCTTTTAAGATATAACTTATGCATTTCTAATAATGACAGATTAGTACTCATTCTAAACAAACTGGCATGGGCAATAGCAGAACTTTAAAAATAAATGGAACGAGAACTTTAATAGAACTTAAAGACAGTAATAGAAATACAAATATTTGTCTATATTGTGGCCACAGAACTATGTAATGAATGATATACGTCAGGAAAATAGGTTTAAAGGAAGGCTTAAAAAGTAAGAGAATGGGATTACATATAGCAGGCGGCAGCCATGGTATCTGCAGAAAGAATGGGAGGGTGGGAATCTAGCAAAGAAGAGTGCACAAAAGGGGGAGGGAACACTTTACAGGCAAAAATTATCAAAAACTAAGTATGAGCATAATAGGCAGCAATAATTATGTAATTTCATTTTGTGCCTTGAGAGGAGAATAAGGAAGCAAGTATACTAAGAGTGTCACTGAGAGTGGACAGAAGGGCAATATTATGGATGCAATAAGAGAAATATTATGTATCGTCTGTACTTGGAGTATAGCCCTACTAGTGCAAAAGGTTATTATTGATACCATATGCAAACAGTAAAAACATAACAATGCATACAATTACATATTGGTGCTGAAGTGGCACTACCATGTGGATAAATTTATTTACTACATAATGGAAAGTCCAGGATAGAATAACAATGGAAATCTGAAATGTTCATGTTGTCTTATTGAAACTAACATATGAACTGATTCAAGTTTCTAATAGTATGTATTGCTACAACTAAGTATCAGTTCTTACAAAATAAGAACTTTAAAGTTAGAGTTAACAACAGTGTTTCGCGTGGTGCAGAGACACTATCTCACAGTCTTAACATTTGAGTTGATGATTGAGAAATTGTGATTCATGAAGCAAAGAAAAAATTGTGGACAAGAAGACGTGCAATGTGAAAAGAGACAAGACACATAGTTGAAGAAAAAAAGAAAAAGCCAGAGGCTTAATACCTAAGAGAGAAAATAAAAATGTGGATAACCTTGGAAAAAGAAGAAACCAGTAAGACCACAATATTGCAAAGATTCGAGAGTTGTAGATTTTACATATAATATTTTTGAAGACAAAAGTGACATTTATCAAGTATCATGTCTTGGCAGGAACCAACATATTTATGGTAATGAATCAAGATACTGATATTATTTCTGCTGTGTTACAAAGTGCTCAAGAACTATAGGTTTTATTATGAAGCTAAAGAAATCTCCACATGAAGAGCAGTTAGAAAAACACAACGATGCATCTATCTCCACATGGGCAGCAGTTAGTGGCCTATGTCTGATTACAACAGTATAGTTTTAAATATGTATTATTGATACCATATGCAAACGGTAAAAACATAACAATGTATACAATTACATATTGGTGCTGAAGTGGCACTAGCATGTGGATAAATTTATTTACTACATAATGAAAAGTCCAGGATAGAATGACAATGGAAAGGATTGCTTGCTACTCACCTCACAGAAATTGTGATTGATGAAGCAAAGAAAAAATTGTGGACAAGAACACATGCAATGTGAAAAGAGACAAAACACATAGTTAAATAAAAAGAAAAAAGAAAAAGCCAGAGGCTTAATACCTAAGAGAGAAAGGCACAATGAAAAAGAATGCTAGAAATATGCAGGTTTTGGACTAAGTCTTTCAGGAAATCTTGATGAAGGACTTGGCATGATATGTGAATAGTAGTGGCATTCATTTTCACTTTGCCTGTCTGCAACTCACCGCCTCATCTATGTGGTGAGTAGCAGTGTATCCTCTCTGACCTACTTGTTCAGCTGTGTGCATTATCACACTGCTTCCAGGTTTCATGGAAGCACACCGACCCCACATTGAATCTGCCCAGCAAGATTAACGAAAAGGGCCAATGTGCCAGCCAGTTTGGATGAAATTTGTAGGCAGTTTCCCACATGTGACTAATGAGTGGGACCTACGTCCTACTTCAGTTAGACAATTTTCGAACATTTTGAACACATCTCACAGCTTTACGTGGGGTGATACTAAGTCCAGACAGTTGGGGTGCTCTTGTTCAGGGGAGTGGGAAAGTGGGGGAGCGGGGCTAACAACAGTTACAAGAAGGGTAGCCAGGCACCCTCCACTAATAACACTGCTAATTCAGAACAACAAGGCAGCTCCATGAAGATACAGGATAAGGACAGGGAAACGCAAAAGAAAGAAGAGCAAGAACAAGAAAGAAGAACAAGAACAAGAAAGAATTCATGTATCCTATATACATTTATTTAACCAAGAAGCTCAATTCTGCCTGTTTTGCACTCAGAACTCTCTCTCGCTGTGTTGACCCACAGATAGCATTGCTAGCATATTTTGCATACTTTAATTAAGTTCTGTCCTGTGGTATAATCTTCTGGGGAGCTGCAGTTAAGGCTGAAAAATTATTTATTCTACAGAAATGTACAACAAGAATAGAGCATAAAAATGACAATGTAACAACTCGCAGAAGCTTCTTCAGAAACTTATACCTATGTGCCAGTAAAATCTCTGTTTTAAGGCTGCATCATTTCGAAGAAAACACTCAAGTTTGTGATGGCTACCTCTGCCATTCTCATCAGGAGTAAAAAAAGCCACTGACTGTTGGGTCTGCTACAGTTTCTACTTATAGGCATATTTGCAGCATCTGGCACCAATCAGAGAGGGCTGAAATGGCAAGTCCACGGATGACAAGTTTCGCAGTTCACAGCAGCTTCAGTCTGCTGCAGGAACAGGGACGTCACATGGCACGAGTGGCTGGCATCACATTTGAAACTGCTGCTCCTGTCTCCATGCAAGTGCCAAGCATCCACCTTTGTTTTCTGTTGATATCCATGGCGATCGTAGGGGAATGGGAGCAGCAGTTACAAACATGATGCCAGTCCCTCACACTACTTGACGTCAGTGGTCCCATGGTGCACTGGGCGGTGCAGTGAGCAGTCCGCCTCACCTTTCGTACACACATCATTTTGGCCTTCTCTGATTGGTGCAAGATGCAGCAAAGAAGAGTGTCCATGACCGGTGGGCAAGGGGAGGCTGTAGTCCACCCCCCACCAGCTCTCAAGGAAAGGCGAAAAAAATAGTGCAGTCAGGTGTTTTTCTTTCAGAAAATGATTTTAAATTCGGTATTATGTAGGTTTTTAACAGTGTCAGAACTGGAATTTTGCTGTGGATATTTACAGGTCACCATTCATTTTCCAAGATATTAAAAATACTTCAAGCTCCCAGGTCTGGGCACTCCTGCAAACTACTGTATGAGCATCCTTGACTGCAATCACAGCAAAATATGACAAAGCTCAAAAACTGAGAAGATTTTACTCAGGAATGTCACTGCGAAAAACCCCAAGGACACAACAGACCTACTTCCTAATGGTATAAGTGGTTGCTAACAAAAGTGAATTTAGGATGAACTCAGTGCCTCATAATCACAATATTCAATGTCAAAATTATATCCATATAGACTATGCATCCATTTCAAGCATTCAGTATGAATCTTCATATTCTGGCACGAGAGCATATAGTAGGCTGCTGTTGGAAATTAGACAGGAAATTAAAAAATCCCCAAATATTTAAAAATAAAGTAAAAGAATACCTTATTAGCCACTCTTTCTAAAACTGATCAGAATTTATCTTGGATTCAGGAATGTATATTCCACATAACTCTAATATTTGCCAGTATATGCACAGCTGATAGTGTGCACAGTAATATAAATGCATTGTTTAAGTATTAGTTGAAAATGGCAACTGAGTAGTACATGGGGATGGTAGCTGTTTCTCCTAATATGCATATATGAAGTAATTTAAATGTAATTATCATAATTATCAGTTTGAGTAAATTAGTGCTAGTTGTGATCTGTTCTTGGTGCACTTTACACTAGTAGCCAACAGTGCTCATTTCCGCCTGCTAAAATGCATAACCTGACTTGTTAATTGTCCCTGAATGTTCTTCTTCATGAGTGGTCAAATAGAACACAATGTATGAATGAGTGAGTGAAGGAATGAATGAAGAATAAAACAATTCACCATCTTACTTTATCAAGCAGTTGAATATTTTGTAATTTTAGATACAGTATTACATCAGTTTCATGTGCATGTGCATTGATTTCTGAATTCTATAAATATGATTTTGAGTAAAAAATTCAGTGCATTCTTTAACATGCCCATTCTGATATTGCTACAGGCACAAAAAAATCTAAAGCATTCACTGTTGATGATTTATTTTAAGAAACAAACTCCATCGACTATTTTTATATTAACATGGAGCATACTGTTCCTAATGTGAATACTGATTTTGGTGATGACAATAAGTTAAAATTGTCTCAGGAAATGAGACGATTGTGTAACACAATACAATGTAAAGAAGAAGGTAAGTACCATTTTCTTAAGACTGAAAAGGGACCTTAATAATTATGGCAATTCCTATGAATAAATGTGTTAATATTTTTTCCCTTAGTTTCAGTTTGTAGGTATTGCATTTAACAATCTGCAGAACAGAAAATTCATCACTATTATTGGCATTACTTCTGATCACAAACAGTGTTTTCTTTAAATAGGCATATATTTTATGCTAGAGTACAGAAATTAGCGAATATAGATGTTATTCCTGGTGAAGCATGGCTTACTGTTGTTACTGTTAGTGTAGATGGAGTTCTATGATCATTACTTACCAGTTGGGAAATTATCCTCCTTGTGACATTTTGGCTTATAAGATTTTGATGATAACTCAGGCTGAAGTTAAATTAGGTGGTGATATTTCTGGTACTTCGTTTGTTGATAAATTTATATGTGTGTGCACTCATAGTATGTGTAAACTGAAGATGATTCTGTTACTGTGTTTCTAAGAGGACACAGAACACAAATGAAGTTTTTTTTGGTTGGTGATATGATCTATTACAATAGTACTTCATGTATTAATGAGTGTTATTATATTACTGAGTATTACTGACAGTTTCTATGAATAAATGTGTGATTATTTTATTTCTTTAGCTTCTTTTTATAGCTGCTACATTTAACAATCTACAGCACATTAAATTCATTGCTATTGTTAGCTTTACTTTTGATCACAAAGAGTGCTCACTCATATACAGGAGAATGGTAAAAAGAAAAAATCCTTTTGACTGTACCATGGATAGAGGTGCATTTCAAACCATCCCAGTTGTCTATGCTGCGCGGGGCATTGGCCTCTGAGGATGTAATAGTGGTTTGATTGAGTAAGCTGTTGCAAAGCACCATTGTGCCTGGCTCACTGCCAAGGCTGATAAGGACTCTGACCATAGCACTACACACACATCTAGACTTACAGGGTCAAGGTTTCCATTTAGTGTTCAATTGTATTATCATTACAAGCTAAAAGATTTTTGACATCATGCATCCATTCCTTGTTGCCCATAATAATCAGATAATTTCTGCTGTTTGACTGTAGATTTGTATTTATCTATTTCATGCAGTCATGATTCTGGCTTTATAGCCTTCTCAAGTGCAACTTGAAATCTCAAAAAATGGCTAACCTGCTTAAAATGAGATGTCACTGCCAAAATAACATTTATCTGATCTTATAAACCAGCCATCACATTAAAGGATATGAGTACACATCAAAGATGTATGGACATTATGAATGCAGGTCACAGCAATGTATAGGCTGTTAAATATTCATTACACTTCATTAATATGTATTTGCTATGCACAGTTTCAGTGATATCCATCTCTGATATGTTCCATATCATTTAATATAATGATTGGTTAATAAAACAAGGTAAGTGTTATTTTGATGATGACATGTCATTTTAGGCAGGTCGGACATTTTTTGTGATTTCGAATTATGCTTGAGGATGGCTATAAAGCTGAAAATCATGACCACTGCAGCCAGAGACTGTGGTCATGTGTGTGTCATCTCCGCTATAGAGATAATAGCAACCATCCTTCTCATAATACTGCTATTACTCCATCCTAGATTTTTCATTGTTTGAAATCACTGTTTGAGATCATGTGAAACGAATGAATAAAAATCTACAGTCAAATTGCGAACATTTCTTTCAGAAACTTCTACATGACTGTGGTCCCACCACAAAGGAAAAGTTGTAAGGTGGTAAGATTTATGCAGCAGTATCACTCTGTGGTTTGGGATCATGAAATTAAGAAGTGTCATTTTGAGAAATCCTGATAGTTTTCTTGTGAACATTCTGACACGATGTATACATGAATCAATTTAATTTTGCACTTTTCTGAATTTGCACAAGAGATTTTTTTTAAAGTATCTGTTGTACATGAACCCTCTATTACAATATGATTTTATGTGCCCTTTTTAAGCACCTGGAAGTATTCTGCTATTAAACAGCAACAGGAAAAAAATTTTAAGGTATAATTAGTTTCCTGCGTCACTACATAAACTTCCATTAAGAATCTGCCATAAAGAGTCTCTGTTCAGAAATACAGGTTAGATTACTCACAAAAATGATTTAAATTTTATCTTTCAAATGCAGCTTTAATCACATGTAAACTTTTTACCAATTACTGGATAATGTATGGTAAAAGTGTTAGATTATTTAGAAGTTACTAGTTCAAGGATCAGTGAAATACTGATGGAAAGTATTCCCAGTGTTCTAGGTTAAGATAAGCAAAAAGGGCAAGTGCAATAGAAAATCTAAGTGAGAAAAAAGGCAAGAAATCACAAAATCTAAGGTACATACAGCAAAAAAACAACTTATGAAGTTTTGTTGTATCATGCTCTTACATATAAAAACTACAGAAAAAATATAAGCTCACAGGAATACTGTTCCGCGAGTCTTCCGCCCTAATATCTTCAAACTCCATATCAACTCGTCCATTGTAATCCGAATTTTGTCTACGCCTTGCTAGGCGCATCCGTTTGTACTCTTCAGGGCACACCTTCTTCCACAAATAGTAAAACTGGATACACTGTTTTAAAGATTTTGAGCCAATCTGCAGACACAGAACACACAATGATAATAATTGCATTATTATTCCTGTATGAACATGAAGGAAATGCCCATATATTTAATGTTACCTCATTTGCTATGCTTCTGAAGTCCTTGTCATACTTAATCAGTCCTTGATGGAACATATCAAGTTCTTCTGCACTCCATCGGTCACTTTCATTGTAATCGTATGCAAGAAGTGGGTGTCCAGAAGGTAAGGCTGGTGTTGGCTGCATTAGTTTCAGCATTGCCTCCTAATAATGTTGTAAGTAGAAGCCGCATTAGTATTTCACTTGAATCACAACCATTTTCCTCACATAAATTAAGTTTTAATTGTGAGGTAAATAAGTTTCTGTGTAGACGTTGGAAGATATCATCAAGAAAGAAATGAAGTATGTTTTTCCTTTCTTATCAAAAAGAAACAGTATATTTACAAAAGCTAAAATTGCTTTTTTGTAACTGTGAACTGAAAGTGATATAGGAAGAATATTATTACTAAAAAATCCAAGTGTGTAAGGAAACTGAGCTGAGTACTGGTTTACTTACATGGAATTCATTTTTGTTTCATACAACAAAATGAAGTATGTATTGGTGTGGTACAGAAAATCATGTTTCAAAAATATACAAATGTGAACAGCATAACAAACCATTAAAACTTCTTTCCAAATTTTTGAAATACTAATTTTATAAAACCATATGTGCAATAATATCTCCATTGCTTTTAAAAATACTCCTCTCCCATGCATACACATGAACAAAATATTAAACAAAAGAGATGACAAAATAAACAAGCTACCTCTCTAGCTTCTAATATAATAACAGTACACAATTTAGCTAGTGGGAGTCAGAAATTTCAGGAGCCTACTCAGCCTGCATAAGTCTAAGACACTTATTTTATTTAAACATAATTATCATATTCCATATACACAGAAGTTGAATGTAAACAAGTAAATAATAGGAGGCAAGATCTTTCAAAGTGTGAAAGTTAAAACTATCACTGGCAAGTAATGCAGCATAATGGAATGAATTGGTCAGAAGTAATAGAAGAGGTGTGGAGAGTTGATAAAAATAAGAAAGGTACTGGTTGGTTAACAGAGAAGATCCTGAATATATTGATACGATGATGAAACATAATGACAAAAATGCTAATTAGCCAAATAAACTGGCGGGTGGTGGGGGGTAGGGAGGTCTATTGTAGTAGATTGCTGAGTGCAGTAATGTGAGATGACAAAGTTAATAAAGCATGAAAGCATGTATCAGAGGGAGAGAAAGGCAAGAGCTCTCATCAGGAGAAAGTTGAAGTACTGATACCAGAATGACATATTTTGTTCTTGCAACTGCTACACTAATGGCTACACACTTATGAATCTTTGTAACCCGTATCTCTCAGTGTGATTACTGTGTGGTGTCTGCATGCGCAATTCTGCTGCAGTTGCGTACACTAAAATATAAACTCTCTACCACTCGTTTTTCTTCTTTGTGTTCTCAAAAAATCAATAATTTATGTGAAGATTCTAGGCCTTTTTACATTCTGTACATGTTGAATTTATGACTACACAGTTCAGGTTAGTCAACTAATATATATTTAAAAATTTATAACAATAATGGTAATTCCTAGATGGAGCAATATGTAAAATTAAGAAAAGGCAACCACTTACCTAGAGCAGATCGATGCATGGAGCACAGAAATGCATAACAGAAAGCGGCATTCACACAAGCTTTTGAGCACTAGCACTTTTTCTAGCAATAGTACACACACAGTCAGACACACACACACACACACACACACACACACAACGACACATACCTGCAAATGCACACTCTCAATGCCAGAGCAAGACTAATTATTGATACACAGTTATTGATAACATTTTCCTGAGCTGATGGAGGTGAAGAGAGAGTGAGGAAGGATGCAAGGAGGGGATACTCGGAAAAAGGCAGGTTTTGAAACAGATTTCTTCATGGTCGTACAACAAGATGTAAAGAGTCCAGAGGACACAACAGAAAGGGATGTAGGGAGAGGAAGAGGGATAGAGGGGTGAACTCGAAGTGTGGGGGGAAGGGGAGACAGGTGAAGACAAAGAGGGTGAAACTGATACAAGAAAGACCAGTTGAAAAGGAGAGGGGGGGGGGGGGGACAGCGAGCGGAGAGAGGGAGAGGGAAAGAGAGAACGCCCAGATTCCCAGATTGGGGGAGGGAGGGGGGTGAAAGGGAGAGGAAGCATGGTATGAGAAGTCAGTGAACAATCTGAACAGAGAAGGAGTGGCATGGACAGAAGAGAGTAGGGAAGAGGTAAGGTTATCACGAAGTTTTAGGCCAGGGGGATTGTGAGAGTGGATAATGTGTTGGAGAGATGATTCCCATCTGTGTAGTTCAGAGAAACTTGTATTGGAAGAGAGTATCCGAACAGCCCATGTAATGAAGCAGCTGTTGCAGTCATTTGTGATGTGGTGTGCAGCATGTCTGGCAACTGCATGGTCAAATCTGGCAACTAGATTGTCAAATCCCCAGTTTGCCACAGTTTGACAATGACCATCTATGTGAGTTGACAGCTGATTACTTGTCATGCCAACAGGGAAGGCTGTATAGTAATCGCAGCATAGGTGATATATAACATGACAATATTATGAAAGGGACAGACTGCTATTCACCATATAATGGAGATGTTCAGTTGCAGATTGGCACAACAAAAGGCCTGCTAAACAAGTGGACTTGTGGACATTTGGTTGAGAGGCCTTCTTCTAAAGTAGACAACATACACACAGACACAGACACACACACACACACACACACACACACACAACACACACACACACATTCATGCAAGCACAACTCAGACACACATGGCCACTGAGGCTGGACTGTAATTCCAGCCTGTGTGTGTGTGTTTTGGGATTCCTTTTCATTATATTGTCAATATTCCATCATGTATTTTCCATTGTTTGAAATATAGCTTGGCTGTTTTCACACATAGCTCCACCTCTTATTGGGTAGGAAATGCCTGTGATTGGACAGTATAGCAGGTGGTGGGTGGGTCTTTGGGACAGGTCTTGCATCTGGGCTGACCACAAGGGAATGACCCATGGTGTGCAGGATTGGGAGGATTGGAATAAGGGTGGACAAGGATATTGTGTAGGCTTGGTGGGTGGCAGAACGCTACTATCCCTCATATCAGGACATGACGAGAGGTAGTTGAAACTCTGGTGAAGGACATGGTTGAGGTTTCCAAGGCCAGTATGATACTGAGGATCAGAAGAGAGCTGGTCAGTGGATGGTTAACAGGTTTACTGGTGTCACAGGAACATTTGTCATGGGAGACTTGTTTGTTTATGGATGAGCAGGATAGGATACAGTGTGTCAGTAAAAGCTCTGATAAGGTTTTTGATATATTTTGACAACTCCTGCTTTCCACTGCAGATGCGACATCCACAGATGGCGAGGCTGTAAGGAAGAGACTTTTTGACCTGGAGTGGGGGACAGTTACCAAAGTGGATGTACTTTTTGTAGCTGGTGCACTTGATATGGGCAGATGTATTTATGGAGCCATCTAAGATGTGATGTCGACACACATCTACATCTACACACTCAACAAGCCACCGTACAGTGCATAGCGGAGGTCATTTCCTTCTCTGTTCCACTTGCAAATACAGCAAGGGGGAAACAACTGTCTGTATGCCTCCATATCTTAACTTGGTATTCTCACCTTAGATAGAAAGGCAGCTTTATGAGGTTAGAGGGACCAGGTGAAGAGGATTTGGGAACAGGCACTGCGGTTATGGAGGAAAGAGAAAGCAAGTCCTGCCATGTGTCCAGACTTATACTCCACTATGCGTGGATGCCACATCTATGATGGAAAGCAGGAGTTGTCAAAATATACCAATAACCTTACCAGAACCTTTACTGACAGGCAGTGTCCTATCCAACTCATGCGGATAAACAAACAAGTCTCTTGTACCATCAGATTCTCAGACCTAGTAAACATAACCAGCCACTGATCAGCACTCCTCTAATACCCATTATTGCCCTAACCTTGCAAAACTCAACCACATCTTCCATCAGGGCTTCGACTATCCCCTGAGACAAGGGATGGCAGTGTTAGGCTGCCCACTCAACCTACAAAATGTCTCTGTCCATTCCTATTCCAACCCCATTCCCAATTCTGCACACCCTGGGTCATGCCCTTGTGGTTGGCTCACATGCAAGATCTGTCCCAAACACCTCCTACCATGATCCAGTCACAGACATTTCCTACCTGATAAAAGACAGGGCCATGTGTGAAAGCAGCCACATTATATATTAGCTATGCTTCGATTACTAGACAGCATTCCATGCTGGCATGACAAGAAGCCAACTGTACACTCACATGACTGGCCGCCGCCAAACTTGGCGAAAAAGCTTGAGCGTACAGTTGCTGAATATGCTGCACACCACAACATGAATGACTGCAACAGCTGCTCTACTACGAGGGCTGTTTGGATACTCCCTTCCAACACAAGTTTCTCTGAACTATGCAGATGGGAAATGCCTCTCCAACACATCATGTGCTCTCACAATCCCCCTGGCCCAAATCTCTGCTAATCTGCTCTCACTGCCTCACCTTGCCTTTTCTCTACTCTCTTCTGTCAACACCGCTTTTCCTCTGTCCACACCATGCCGGCGCTCTCCCTCTGCTTAGATATGTCTCTGCTATGTCATTTCTGTCATGGGTGCTAGTCTACAAAACTAGGAAAGCTTCTGTGAAGTTTAGAGAGTAAGAGAGATGTTATAGCAGAACTGAAGCTGTGAGGGTAAGTCGTGAGTTACGATTTTCACCTCCCCTCCCCGCCCTCCCATGCAGGCACTCTCCCTCTCCCTTTCTCTCTCCCTCTCACTTTCTCTCTCCCTCTCTACTCTTTCCTCTTTTTCAATCCCTCTGCCTTTCCTAACACTTTCCTTTCTCTCTCTTCATCTTCACCTCTCCCTCCTTTTTCCCCTACCCTTTTCCCCACTAAGTTGCTCATCCTCCCTCTTCTTACATGTATTTTTATTGTAGCCTCTGTACTCTTTTCATCTTGTTATGCAGCCATGAAGTCGACCACCCACAGACCTACCTCTTTCTCACTACCGCTTCCCCATCTCCATCAACTCAGGCAACTGCTATCAACACTCGAGTATCAGTAAGTCTTGCAGTGGCAACAGGAGCATGTGTTTGGATGTCTGTGTGGCTGTATAAGTAAATGTGTGTTGCTAGAACACTAGTGTGAATGGTGTTTTCTGTTATGTGTTTATGTGCTCCATGCATTGATCTGCTGTATGTGAGCAGTTGCCTTTCCTTAATTTTATATATTTAAAAATGTGATATATATATATGAACACAGAGGATTTTGTGAAGTGATGTCACTTGTTCAGCCTTTCCATTTTGTGCTCTAAATCTCCATGCAAAATGGATTTTTACAGTGATAAAGCATTTCATATGTATACAACTGTGTAACTCTGTAAAATTATATTAATTAGCTGAGATGAAATGACACCATACTTAAGAGCTGTAATATGGTACACTCACAAGGTTTTCATTGTGACTTGTCCATTATCAGCAAGTGATTCCATGAACATTTCAATACATCTAGTACAACATGAATGAGGTGTTGGTGCAAGTTGCACAATGAACATACAGGCACAATATCCCAAATAATTTCTCCTTAGTACTTGCACAAGACTTAGGGGAATGACAAGTAAAACAAATGCCAGTAAAATAATAGATTCAAACCACAACTTACATGGATATTTCCATTACACATATGAAGCAAATGAAGTGCATACTCCTTATTACGACCACCACCTGGCACTGCAGCACAGCAGGCAAATTCAAGGTACATTTCAACTGCCAAAGAAAGAAACAGAAAATTATCACAACTCATAAACCTTACCTAGACTTACTAAAGCCTCTGAAGAGAATAAATATTCTGATGTAGCTATTCTTTTAATGATCATTAAGAGCAAAAATACAAATTTCAGTTATTTGTCTATTATCTGCTTTTAGCTGACAACACATTTTGTCAATTTCATATGAGTAACTTCAAAGCACTTGTATCATCCAAATTAATATTATAAATGCACAAGTAACTCTGTCTGTTACACTTTCACAATTAAACTGCTGGTCTGATTTTGATGAAATTTGGTATGGAGGTAGCTTGAATGATGAGAAATACTTCAGGTCAGTTTAGAAACTATGTAGTAAATATGTTTACTGATTTGAAGAATACAACGTAATATCAGACACAAGCCCATTGCACTGCAGCCGCTGAGCATCACACTCCTGTTATAGCTCCCGAGGCACTTGAAGACTCATGAGAGTGTAATTTTAGTGCTGCATGATAAACAGAGATGTCATGCCTTTACATGTAGAATGTGCGAGGCTTTTATTGAGGCTGCCTTTAATTACTATATGCAAGTGCAGTTGTGAGTAACATGCAGACACAGTTGATGTTATTCCCTGGATAAATATTGTAAAATTTGCACTGCACCAAACTACAAATTATTTATTTTTGTTCTTCATCAGTTTTAGCTATTTAGTAATTTTAGAAACTCTACATTTTATCATAGAGCTGCCACCATCACTCATCATAAGAAAAGTAAAGAACAGAAAAAAAAAAAAACAAATCATCACAGCTCATGTTCTTATGGTCCAGTTAATGTTAATACTCATGCCTGTAACAGGACACACCCTGTTATATGCAGTCATATTTCATTATGGCAAGTTACATGGGGGCGGAATCCCTCCACCCTTCCACTGCCTTATTATACCAAAAAGTGTTTCAACATCTAGCAGAACACTCACTTTATAGTAGTTACCCATTGAGAAAATTTACAAAATGGAGAAAATTTTGATGCAGTCTGCATTTAAAAAAAAGAAAAAGAAGAAGAAGAAGAAGGAGAAGAGCATATGGCATAGTTGGCCAGGAGGCTCCATGCGGGGAAGTTCGGCCACCAAGTGCAAGTCTTACTTCAGTCGACGTCACGTTGGGCGACTTGTGCACTGGTGATAAGGATGAAATGATGATGAGAACAACACAAAACCCAGTCCCCGAGCAGAGAAAACCTCCAACCTGGCTGGGAATCGAACCCGGGTCCACTTGCATGGGAGGCAAGCATGTTCCCACCCAGCTAAGCAGACGGACTTGTTCATCAAAAATTCCTGCTGTCAGATATCAAATCCACTTGGAAGGACGTAATCTAAGGAAAGGTTCTAACTAGAGTGAAGTTGCACAACATCAGTCTAACACAAAATTCTCTCTGCAGAAGGTGTCACTTACAGAGAAGCCTCACACTTAAATTTGTTAGTTCGGATGAAAATGTAATTTGGTTGTAGACAAGGAACAAATTGGCTTCAATTATCAGAACAAGTCCATCCAGACTGGCCATGTTCTCAGGGGCAATTCATTCACTACTCAGTTACCACAGCTACTCTGGATATATTACACTACCAATCTTATCTGCAACAGCAACATTGGATTATGCGACAAAGGTTCACCAGAAGATGTGTTGAGGAGTTTCACAAGTTTTTAATCAATTCTCTTGGTTTTCCTTGATGAATTATGTAAGTTAGAATTCAATGAGGACCAACAATGCTGATGGAAAGCTAATGATCTTTACTGGTCCTGAATGAACATCGGAATCTCAAGGACAGGGTCTTTTTGTTTCTTTTATTTTTTTCCATTTTCAGCATAAAGAGATTTAATATCCAGAATTGAGGTAAGTGATTACATTGATGACTCTTGATCATGGAGTCCCAGGTTCGATTCCCAACTAGGTTAGATTCCTTCCTCTCAGAACTGGCTGTGGTGGTCTCATCATCATCAACATGTAAGTTGCTAAGGAAGCTTCAAAGAGAAGTGCTGATGCCATGTGGCCAACATCCCAAATGTGGTCTCCCAACCAATAAAGCCATATACAACTTTCATTTCGTTCTACTGATGTGCAAGCACAAGCACAGGTAACAGCTGACAAATTCATAAAATTAAAAATAAATGCACAATGGATGGAAGCAGTTGAAAATAAACTTACAGCATTTACTCCAAGTTCAGAGAAATCTACCTGGGAACCAAACTCAGTATAGTGAACCCAACAACTCTTCTTAACAAAGTAGCATCTACCATGTGTATTGGATAACAATAATAGAAATTTCTGGATTACATTAGTCATTCATACCAATTTTAGGAACAAACAGAACAAAAAAATAACAAATTTCATAGGTGTCACATACACAGCAAAGTGACGAAGGTGATAATTCCATGCATGTAACAAACAGAAGTAAAGTAAGTAGTGAAAATAATGGAATCAGCAACTGAAATCTGAATTCTAGGAAATTTGTTGAAGGGCTATTGGATATACAACAATGAATGGCACATACGGCAGGCCCAGTTGTGAATGGGTTTAATGGCTTGCCCAATAGAGAGAGTATGTCCACATTAGCCACGGATTTTCTGGAGGTACTGTTTTGATACTTGTCTGGACCAACCCATGGAAAATATGTGTACTCTGATCTTACACAAGTTTTTAATGGCTTTGCTGTTAATGAAAAGGGTATAACAAGAAAGGCATCTCTGTTGTCCAAAATGCAGACTATCAAATCTTCAACAGCACTTTATTAGGTTAAAGGGAATTCAAAATGTGCTGCTACAATAATCCATTCTCTTTGGCACCAAATTATTTTTGTCAGTTTTTAGATATTCTAGTACCTTTCCACTGTTCTCTTTCTATGCAATTTTTTCAAAAACAAACATATACTTCATATACCTAAGACATTTGCTCTACAAAAATTTATTTCTTTAATAAGTTAAATCATTTCAATTATCTTAGTATAATCTGTGCTTGAGTTTTTTGTATTATTCTGATTTGGACTGCACAAATAAAAGAAATGCTAACCAATCAGTACATACCTTCTGCATCAGTACAGACTGAACTGATTCCAGGATCCCATAACAAATGTTCATGGGAAGGTTCACTGCTTGCTTTTTCCCTGTCAGGATTCCATGAAGGAATAGTGCATTGGAACTGTGAACCAATGTTAATATGGGGAGTGACATCAGATTCTGGGGCATTGTCACTACTGACTGCTGGCAGTCCCTGCTGACTTTCCTCTGAGCTCTGCGAGTCTCCACCACTGCCACCTGCAAAGCCAATGTAGTGTTATCCATAAAATTACAAAGGTGGAACACTGTAAGGACCACATCACTACAATAAGGAAAACATACGGTGTGTGGTTCCTACCCTACTGTTTTAAAAAAAGATAGTGAACACAAATTGAAAAATGAAGCCAAAAATAACACATTCTTAGAAATAACAAGAGATAAGGTTATATACCTCAGATTTCATTCTTATCAGATTAAATGATCCTTATCTCTCCTCGTCCTCACAATGAGTGGGTTCCTCTCAGTCTATGGTCTGAGTGATATGCCCTCCTTTGTAGCCTCCCCCCAGACTATCCAATATTACTGTCATATGAGGGTGGTTTCAAAAGTTCTTGGAATGTAATAGAAAAAAAAGTGCTAACACCACTGAAACTTTTTTAATTTTTCAATGTAGTCTCCTTGTAGATTAATGCACTTGGTTTAACGGTGATCCAGTTCCTTGATCCCATCTCGAAAATGAGTTTCCTCCAGGCATGCAAAATCATTGTCAACTCTGGCTATAAGTTCTTTATCTGAAATGAATCTTTGTCCCCCAAGAGAAATTTTCAGATTTGGGAAGAGATGGAAGTGTAACAGAGACATATCTGCTGAATAAGGTGGTATGGCAACTATTCATACCTTAGTTCATGTAATTCTGCAATGGTGACAGCACATGACTTTCTCCCTTGCTAAACCTGACCTTTCATCACAGCACATGACTTTCTTCCTCGCTAAACCTGGCCTTTTTTCTCGTATCTTTTATTGCAACTTGCCCAGAAGGTTAGCATAGTATTCTCCAGTAATTGTTCACCCAGAGATGAAATAATCTACAAAGAGAATCCCCTTTGCATCCTAGAACACTGGTGCCATGACCTTTCCCACCAAAGGAATTGTCTTTGCTTTTTTGGTGGCAGAGAATCAGCATGTTTCCACTGTTTTGACTGTTGTTTTGTGTCTGGCATATAGTAGTGCACCCAAATTTCATCTGTGGTCACAAACTGGTGCAAAAAATCTTGTTTGTTTCTCCTAAAATGGGCCAAACATTGTTCCACTATGTCCATTCTCACGTGTTTTTTGATCCAGTGTCAAGACTCATGGCACCCATCTTGCAGACAATTTTTTCATTTCCAATTCTTCAGTTAAAATGTGATATACCCTTTCAGATGACATCTGGCAAGCATGAGCAATTTCATGCACTTTCAATTGGTGATCCTCAATGACCATTTTGTGCACTTTTGCACAGATTTCTGGAGTAGTGACACATCTTGGCTGACCACTCTGCAGATCATCATCTAACCTCTCCCAACCAAATTTAAATTCATTTGTCCACTTGGCAGCAGTTGAATATGAAGTCCTCCAGTGTATTCTGGAAATCAGCATGAATGCCCTTTGCTTCTGTACCTTTCTTTACGAAATACTTAACCACTGCCAGAATCTCAGTTTTTTTCCATCTTCACAAATCATTATGTAGGAACAGCAACAGAGCCATGTCACTGTCACAGTTCTCTTCCAAGAGCACTGACACGGCACATGTTTACAGGAAACAGTCCAATGAATATCGCGTGAACAACTCGTTGCGCTACTGCTGGACACCTATTGTGGTGATTCCGAGAACTTTTGAAACCACCCTCACATTTGCAAATTTTTTGTTTTAAATTGTAATATACTGGCTAAGTATTTTACACAATCAAATTAAGCTGACCTTTCTTATATTAAAATACGCATGCTGTAGATAATGTAGTCAAACACTCAGTCCTCTTTCCTTAAAGGAGAAGGGACTAACAATTTCAAAAGCTAGGCCACCTTTTCTACTTCTTATATGTGTCTATTGGCAGCGCTTAGCATTTTGCATCCTGAAAATATGTACTGGCCAGTCATTTTCCTCCTTGCAACCGTACAGTTTTCTAATGTGAATCTTGCTTTTGGTACAAAATAAATGGTTACAAACTTAGAATATGGAAGAGCCCTTGATATCACAGATTTAAAATCACTTCCCATTGACATTCCTGATAATATTTAGTATATCTGTGTGTGTAATTAATGCTAATACAGCTGCTTGTGGCTAAAGTATTGCATCCCTTATGACAACTACCACCCGATACATGTTTCACAGGTAACAAAAGAGATTGCACTATGTGAACTGTTAATTTGTTTTGCGACAGATAACAGAAAGCCTAGAATGGAATGACAACAATATTATGAAAAGCACAAACTGCTATTCAACATATAGAGAAGTTGTTGACTCACAGATAGGCAAAATGAAAAGACTGCTATACATTTTAGCTTTAGAATAGAAGACTTCCTTCTGAAGTAGAAAACACATACACACATAAAATCACTGTCTCTGGCCACAGCACACAGAGACAGGGTTCATTTGTGTGTGGGTTGTTCTTATGTGGACATGTGTGTGTTTTCTGCTTCAGAAGAAGGCCTTTTGGCTGAAAGCTAAAACATGTAGCAGTCTTTTCGTCTGTGACTCAATGTCTCCTCTATATGGTGAGCATCAATCTGTCCTTTTCATAATGGTTTTGTTATAGTTAATTACACTACCAGTATTGTACAAGTATTTACTGAAGTATCTCATTTATGTGGAATCTGTTAAGTCTATATCATGTCACCTCTAATTCTTTCTGACTTTAAGCTCATTTATTTGCATACTAATAGAGAAAAACTCAACTTATTTTTCAAAAATTATTTTATAATTTTAATATTGGAATTTTCATACTGTTCAGAAATGAATGTTTAACAATATGTGCCTAACAAAAATAAAACTCTCTCTGCATAGGTTAATTACCAGACTGAAATATCCTTGAAACTATATTTCTGAAGGTCTATCCAGCTGATGACTCAGTTTGTGTGTACAATATTTCTATGGCTTCGTATTTATTCCACTGCAGCACCTGCCTTAGGTCAAGTGTCAAAATACTGTTTGCTGACTTTGCAAATGTGAAACATAAAGAGAGGTACTGCAATTAAGAACTTTTACATATCTTTTTACTGAAACTTGTTAAGTATGTTTTCAGTTACTGTTGGATGGACAATAAATACAAGAAGCAACCTTTAAATATATAAGTCATCACATAAGTTACAACTAAAATAACACTTTTTTTAAACAAATACGAAAACTTTGTTCAAAATAAACAAAAATAAATGTTTAACTAAGAAACAGAAAGATTCAGTTTGAAAAAAATCTTACTTTTAGTACTACCAAGTGTTGTTGAAGAAGGCCATGCAGATGCTGCAGTAATCTGCCAGTACAGACCCTGGCCAGGTCGTGTTGGGCTGAGCATGGGTGCAGGAGTGTATGGCAGAGACGAAGGAGCCGATGATGGTGAATTCCCACACTGCGACACCCGTGGTGCCCTCAGCCGCGATTGGTAAGTTGACAATGGCATATGAATCGGTGGACTATTTTGCACAAGTGCTTCTGGTCGCATCCGTTTACGAACCATACGAACTGGACTTGCTGGAACACTGTGTAGCACATCTGTGTCACTATTCATCACTAGTAAATGTTATCAGCCTCAGTATTAAACTAAATGACAGCTGTAACAGTTTTGCATTGGCAGCAACAGAAGTCAAATATTAAAACATTTTACCTCTTTGATGTTTGTAGTATTTTTAAGGGAAGTCCTGATTTTTCTTGGTAAATTAATTACTATTTTATTGAAAAGCATTACCATTTAAAATCATCCTATTCCACTCCATGTACTCTCTTATGCCATTTCTCCAGTGTCATTGCCAACACTGTGGCTCTACACCGTATGACTGCAGTCAATGAGTTTTGTAACATCATTATGGAATTTTATAACAAGCATAAACTTCTGCATTACCAATGAAAATATGCTCTTTGCAGAATTCATGAAACTGATGTGGCCAACTTCCATATGAACATTCACTTCTTACTTTCCAATGTACATTGAACAGGAAAAGGTGGAGCCCAACAAAAACAAAAGAAGAAGCATTTTATGCAGCATATTTATTCTGTTGCAGGAATTTGGCTGGATGTAGGACACAATTATGAAATTGTCTTCCTGCTTCTCCCATAAACATAGACACTTTCAAGCATTAGTAATCATACGTAGGTACATTTATAGTGCAAAACACACACACACACACACACACACACACACACACACACACACACACAACACACACACAAATTTTCTATAAGCAAATTCTTCGAATACATAGTTATACATAAATAAAAACCAGAAAAAAATTGAAATAGGCAGAGAAAACATAAAACCCTTAACACAAAACCTAAGTGTGTTGTTTTGACATTAGTGCTGTGCAAAAGTACTAAATGCAGTGCTTCAGTTCAATAGTCTTGTCCGTACACAACAGACAACTGTAGGTTTAAGAGACGCTCAGTAAACAGTGCTTCACTGAAACATCTATGCTGTAACAAGACATTTTAAGTAGATGATATTTCTGCAGAATTATTCAGATTTTGAGTAGATGATATTTCTGCAGAATTATTCAGATATAGGGTGAACAAACTGTGGAAAAGGGGTTCCACCTGGTATGTGGGATTATGACAGAGGCAAATATCCTCAGACTTCATGAGGAATCTAATAATTACAAGACCAAAGAAGACAGGAACTGAGAGGTACATTGTCAAATCATCAGTTTAATAAGTCTTGGTTGCAAAATATTAGCATTAGTGATCTACAGAAGGATGGAACGAATGGTGGAAATCTGACTAACGGAAGATCAATTAGGGTTCCGGAGAAATGTAGGAACATTCATGACTTATCTTAGAAGATAGATTCAAGAGAAACAAAACCTACATTTATATCATTTGTAAGTTAAGAAAAAGTTTTGAAGAATACATTTTTTGGAGTTTTGAAGATGGAAATGATAGCAAACAAGGAGTGAAAGGCCATCTACAATTAATACCAAACTGTATTCACAAGAGATGAAGGTGATGCAGGGGAGGAAGTGGTTCAAATGGGAGTAAGACAGTGGTTTAGCTTATCCTGCACGTTGTTCAGTCTGTACACAATAACAAACATGAAAAGTGAAATAAATACTTTACGGTATAAAACAATAAGATTGCTGATGACTTAGTAATTCTTGAAAATATAAGATTAGATAAAAAAAGAAAGAAATCAAAAGCAAAAATCAGAGAAAGTCACTGCTTAGTCAAATTTCTTTTGCCTTGTCCTGTGGTTCCTAGTTGAACTTATATTTTGCTGATGAGATTAAGTAGTTAGAAAAAATTTTTGTTAAAAAAGATTACTAACGACTACCCTACTGCTATGTTGATGTCTTTCTTACAAAAAATAAGTGAAACAAATTGAACAACAGAAAAACAACTAGTCTGAGACTTCTTTCTGGCAGTATTGACAAGATATGAGTTAGTTCTCTCGAATATTACTACATGGAAATATTCAAATCATAATAATACTTTAAAGAGAGTCATAACTGGCTAGTCAGAATATTCAAAAAAGGGAATGTTATATAGCAACAGTAGCATGTTTCAATTTAAATATAATTGAGGCTGGTATAACATTCTCACAGAAACTTACCTAGTGGGGCTAAGAAAAACATCATCGTCTACTTCTTCCTTAACAGCATCAAGTGCAACATGCAGTCTAGATCTTTGAGCATTGGTACGCGCTTGATAGTGATTTTGATGACCCATGTTCGAGACACTAGCACACTTTGTTGGCACTCGCACTTTATTCACTTCCAACTCTGTCTTCCTGTACACTGTAGTTGTTCCACCATTACCCATCACAGTCATGTTTGTATTAACTACAGCACCACTTCCAGTTATTGTCCCACACTTTGTTTGGCTGTGATACTGACCACCTGAAGTTTGTACAAATCTAAGTTCACCGTTACTGTCCACCACAATTCCTGTCACTTGTCCATTGGAAGGATTCCCCGTGGTAAAATCTGAAGTACCATTGCTGACAAGTTTGGCTGAATGATGCAGACCACCACTGACAAATTCAAACCTCTTTCTACTCCCAAAGTCTTTTGGGCTGCTGGAGAGAAGTGGATCTTCAGAGTTTGGCATCATCTGCGACTGAAGGGTATGATGAGGTGATAAGGGGAAAGATATCTGTGTATTTTGGGTGGGAGTGTATGCGGAAGGAGGCAGTGGAGATGATACTGATGATGATGATGCGGGCACACTGGAAAGAGAAAGTGGGGACGGAACAGGTGTAGTCGCTGACAGAGGAGATTGTGGCGGAGGTGATGGGTTAACGAGAGACTGATACAGCCCGAGGGAAGATGTGCGCAATGAAGTACCACTTGTTAGGCAAGCTCCTTGTTGCACACTTTCACCAGGCAATACTTCTGAAAGAGCAGCTTCAACAGCAGCTGAGCTCGACATAGTAGATGTGTAGAAAGCTGCCGAAAGTGGTGACGAAACCCGAGGAACGTGACCTCCATGTGCAATGACTGACTGTACAAAGTCAGATGTCTGTTGTTGGTGAGGTGAAGAGAGTGGCAATGAGCTCGTTACCAGCGACCCGTGACTGTGGAAAGAAACAGACTGACAATTCATCTCAAATTTATACATGAAATATGTAACTAAAGTAAGTTACTTTTTACAAATTTAGATTAGGACTTCCTGCAGAGGAAACTCACATAAAACTGCAAATGCAGCACTAACTTGTTCAATAATTTTACAGCTGAATTGTAACAGACCATTTTTATTTTCAAGAAATTGGACTACAATAAATAAATAAAAATCAATAAATAAACAACAATGTAGGAGAAGATAGATTGCTACTTATTGTAAAGAAGATATGTCAAGTTGAGATAGGCACAATTAAAAGACACTTTTAATCAGGCATGTCTACAACTTATGTGTCTTCTTTACGATAAGTAGCAATCTATCTTTTCCTATATTGTTGATATTCCTACCCGGAGTTTCCATTGTTTAATGAATAAATTATTGTATTTATGAATATGAGACAGAATTGTTGACCAGTGCTTATGCCCAGGGGGTGAAATGTTTAGTAATGATGACAGGCTAGTATAAAAATAAACGTGTTGACAGTATCCTAGCTTCTGGAACAATTAGTTCATTCCACGGATAAAGTGTGGAAGGTTAAAAAGGAAGAGCAGGTCCCATAGAGTCCAGGATGATGGAGACTGTTGTTCTTACATCCTCGTTCTGGGAGACGTCTTAATAGGTTAGTCAGAATATTCATTAATATCAAAGAAACCTAAATCCTCACATCCTCAGTTCTATGAGACCCAGGCATGACGAGGACAAGGGTCCCTCTCATCCTGGGGTCTACAGGACCTGCCCTCCATTTTTAACCCTTCCCACTCCATCCCTCTCTCCTTCCTGAGGAAGAAACTAATTGTTCTAAAGCTAGGATGATGTCATAACTTTTACATTACTGAAGATAAACTTATTTGCCAAGACTGCTAATAATAACCTCATTCTCGAAGACCAGTTTCGGTAATCAAAGTTACTGTCATCAGATCTGGAAAGCATTTATACAGTGCGACTATACACAAACAATTGTAACGTACGAAAGCAGAGAAACAAATACCTTGACAGACAGGTTATTGTGTAGGTTTCAAAATAGCAGCAAAAGTACTCTTTATCATTAATTGGCAGGTGCGTAACAGACTGGAAGACTGATGCATCAGTATATCAAAATTAAAATAACTATAGAGACATCTGTTCACCACATAAATCTGTCTTATGTCTCTTACAGCAGAGTACATCACTGCAGCCAGGGCACCACTAGACTGGCAAGTGATGACCAGTAAAAGACAGGTGTTTACAAACAATCCTACAGCTGGCAAGCGATGGCCAGTAAAAGACAGGTGTTTACAAACAATCCTACAGGTGTCACTAGTGTAACATGTATTTCATACTTAAAATCATTTATGTGATTACATTATAGTGTGCTAGTTAAAACATGGATGAACATAAATAAAAAAAACGTGTTTACAAAATTATTACTGATTAATAATTAAGGCAGACTCTAAAAAATAATTCTTACACCATTAATTATTCAAGGTACCCTTGTAGAAGCTGAATTTATATTTGGTGCAGTTACTGCAAACTAATATACAGTAGGTTATTTAACACAATATCTTGGCACAGAAGTTCATCTCCAATATATTATCACAGATTGCACCTTGCTTTTCAAAATAAGTAAACTAAAATAATTACTTCTACTTTTATACATGTCTGTCAGCATTGATGTTCAAATGTCTCCAGTTACACTGATGAAATCAATTACATCCAATATGAAGTAAAACAAAATTCTATATATAGATTCACAATTCAACATAACGCAAATAATAATAATAATAATAATAATAATAAT
Organism: Schistocerca americana; assembly: GCF_021461395.2. Classification (NCBI taxonomy): domain Eukaryota; kingdom Metazoa; phylum Arthropoda; class Insecta; order Orthoptera; family Acrididae; genus Schistocerca; species Schistocerca americana. The sequence goes on from NC_060119.1 coordinate 226,649,468, forward strand.
AATAATAATAATAATATTAATTATTATTACAACAACAACAGCGTTAAGTCGCATAGTGCTTGGAGCCATCTGAACCATTTGAACAACAACAGCAAAAGCAGTGGTTTTGAAACAGGCTTTTTATGGTTAGGCTTTGACTTTTTGAGACAAAAGTATAACAACAAACCGTGTTCTGTAACCAGTAACAGTGTCATGTGTGACTAAGTAACAATGGGAAACAGTTTATTTCTATACTCTTTAACAGATAAGAGTGCAGTAATTATGTTAAAGATTCAGCAGTTTGTACCTGTGGCCGAAAGATGGCGATTGCCCCTCCTGGCTGGCAGGTGGAGTCGGATATGTGAAGCTCGGGGAATCATGCTGCGTGAGAGGAGATGGTAGTGGTGAATGCACAGTGCCTGCACCTGCTGCTGCTAGAGGAGAGCTAGCATACTGGGATGAGCCACACCCAGTACCAGCTGGCCCGGTTCCATTGCCGCCGCCACCACTATGAGGATGATGCAGAGGTGACTGTGCTGCTGACGCTGATCCTGTGCTACCGTGGTATGAAAGATCCTTCGGCAATGGGGAGCATGATGTCACTATCGCCTGCTGACTGTAAGCACCAAAGTCAGCAAGGCTCACAGGCAGAGGAGAATTGAGAACAGCCTGGAAAATCCACCAAGGATATGCACCAGCATGTATGCAGGGAAACAAGCAGTGCATTGTACTTGCTTAGCCAGCTGTCCAAAAGTGTATGTAATAAAATGCCAAAAACAGTGTACTATGGGACGATTAAGTTTTTGAACATAATTTTGACAGGATGAAGGAGATTTTTCTGTGTTATTGTTATCTACTGACCATACAAATATTCATTCATTTTGCATTGTCAGAATTTTTTTTTTTTTTTTTACTATAGTGTGATTCAATTGAATCTTTGTATCACCAAATGCCAAATATTCTGCTTTAACACAATTCTTAACATGCAAAGTTTCATTTATTCCTCTGCTTCCATTTCTCTACAGCCTATTTTCCTCATTTAGACTGACTTTTTATGCAAGTTTCCATTACTTCCTTCTTTCCTCTAAAAGAAAGGAATGGAGAGAGGAAGCAATGAAGATAAGGGTTTAGAGTATTATCATTGAGGAGTTTGTTGGAAATGGGTCTCAACCAGCCCCTTGGGCAAAAACTGTGCCCCACAGTCAGAAAAAAGAACAGGTCACACCCATCCACAAAAAGTGTTTCATAGGTGTTCCTGGACACAGCCATACAATATCACTGACATCCATGCATTGGACAATCCAGTTTTGATTGACTCATGGCAGTGTGTCACGAAAACAGTAAAAATATTGAACTTGCAAATGCTTGAAGACATTCTGCAACTAACCCATAAAAGTCTACTTACAATGTTTCAAGAGCCAATATTAAGTGAAAAATCTACAAATATACTACATCGCCCTACATACCACAATAATATCTACATCTCTTCTCTGCAAACCACCCTGAGGTGCATGGCAGAGGGTACATCCAACTGAACCAATTATTAGGATTTGTTCTCATTCCATTCATGTGTGGAGAGCACAAAGAATGATTGTTTGAATGCCTCTGTGCTTGCAGTAATTATTCTAATCACAATTCCTATGTGATCGACACGTAGGAGGTACTAGTATATTCCTAGAATCATCATTCGAAGCCTGTTCTTGAAACTTTGTTAGTAGACTTTCTCAGGATAGTTTACATCTATCTTCAAGAGTCTTCCAGTTCACTTCCTTCAGTATCTCAGTGACACTCTCCCACAGATCAAATAAACGTGTGACCATTCATGCTGCCCTTCTCTGTATATGTTCAATATCCCCTGTTAGTCCCATATGTTACAGGTCCCAAACACTTGAGCAATATTCTAGAACTGGTCACACTAGTAATTTGTAAGCAATCTCCTTTGAGGACTGATTGCACTTGCCCAGTATTCTACCAAAAAACCGAAGTCTGTCATCTGCTTTACCATCTGAGTGTGGCACCCAGGTATTTGTATGAGCTGGCCAATTCCAACAGTGACTCTGATATTATAGTGACAGGATACTAAAATATTTTCATTTTGTGATGCGCACAACTTTACATTTCTGAACATTTAAAGAAAGTTATTAATCTTTGCATCACTTTGAAATCTTATCAAGACCTGACTGAATATTTATGCAGCTTCTCTCAGATAGTACTTAATTATAGATAACTGCTTCATCTGCAGAAGTCTGAGGTTACTATTAATATTGTCTGCATGGTCATTAATACACAACATGAACATGAAAGGTCCCAACACACTTCCCTGGGGCATACTCGAAGTTACTTCTACATCTGACGATGATGCTCCATCCAAGATAACATGCTGCATCCTCCCTACAACAAAGTCCTCAATACAGCCACAAATTTCACTTGATGCCCCATATGTCTGTACTTTTGACAGTAAGCATAGGAGTGGTACTGGGTGAAATGCTTTTTGGAAATCAAGAAATATTGGATCTACCTTACTGCCTTGATCCAAAGCTTTCAGTATATTATGTGAGAAAAGTGCAAAGTAAAGATTAAGTTGTTATAGAATGCACAAGTCATTTTAGAAGTCATTCTAACTGTACTCCATATGTGGATGGAACAGGAAGAACCCTAATACGTGGCATAGTGGGAAGTACCCACAACCATGCACTTCACAATGGTTTGCAGGGTATGGATGTACATGTAGAGAATGAGGAAGCTCAGTTTGGAAAAGGATGGGGAGTAAAAGTGGTGTTGATCTTCTCAAAGTAACAATCATGGCATTACCTTCGGCAATTTAAGGGAATCACATGAACTTTAATTTGGATGGCTGGATAAGAGTTTGAACTCCATGCCTCATGAATTAAAAATCCAGTAGCCTCAGGTTACAATACTCCTCTTTAAATTTTCTCCTTTTCCCACTTATCTGTAGTCAAAATACAAACAGGGCCCGGACAGTATCTGTATGACTCAACATGGGTGCAATACAAAAAGCTGAGTCATCAGTTTGAGATGGCAGTGAATGGAAAAAAATTACTTACAAGAAGGAAATAAATTTTGGTTGGTAGAAGCTTGATGATTTAAATTAGTGGTTATTCTTATGGAGTTTAAACTAGAAGGTACAGCAATGTGGTTATTTGTGAGATCATGTGGTCACAAATGGTCAGCAATAACATCACATGTTTACTAACAACTATAGAAAATTTAGGGAGCTGCATTTACACGCAGAGTAAATAAATGAACAACTATCATGTGGAAGTTGGGATTTTACTTTAAATAGCTTAGAAAGTAGTTTTAGTACCACATAACACCGTCCCATTCTATAGCGTCAGATTTCATTTAAGCAAAGTGGTACAGTAGAGCAACAATTATCCAAATATTGATCGGCCGAAACATTGGTTAATCAAAAGGATTCCAGTCAGTAAATTTAAATTTGTAGGCCATAAACTTCTGCTAGCAGCTGCTAGTTTGTTTCCACCACAGCTCTTTTCCTCTCCCTGTCATTAATGAGCAATCACTTGCTTGACCTTGATTCTCAAGCTTTCACTTGTAAAATCGTGCTGTAGTTGAACTGTTCACAGTGGTGAATAAATTTAAATGCATTGTTCTCAGACTTTCTCATAAACTTAAAATAATAGCCCAATTGGCAAACGATACTAATGGGTCATGTTTAGCTTGGAAATATGAATTTGAGCATGCCACAATATCAGGTATTAAAAAGAACAGTGATAACATTACAAAATTTGCTAGTCTGTTTGACAGTGAAGACAGAACGTTACACAGAAAAAGATTGAAAACTGCAGAAAAAATATCGGGAGTTAGACACCGCAGTTCACACTTAGTTCATTGAGGACAGCCAATAAGTAGTCCTTTGATCTGTGAGAAAGTGCTTAAAATGAATGAAATACTTCAGGTCAATGCTGATTTTAAAGTGACTACTGGCTGGCTTACACATTTCAAATCTAGGAAAGTGGACATTCAATGTGAAAAACCATAGGGTGATACTGAATCAGCTGACCATCTTGAAGAATCTTTTAATAAACTGATTGATATTCTTTAATAAATTGATTGATAAGGAGTGCTGTAGTAAAACCAATGTCTGTGCAGACAAAAGTGGTTTGTACTGGAAGTAAATGCCAACAACATACCTAGTTTCCAATGAAGACATGTCAGCAGTTAGTTATAAAACAAGCAAATCTTGTATCACTGTTCTGATATGCAGAAATGCTACTGGAACACATAGATTGCCCTTGCTGATCATAGGAAAGGCTAAGAATTTGCAGTGCTTTACGGGACTACAAAAACTGATGGACATTTACAAGAATCAAAAGAAAACATGCATGGAAACAAGCATTTTTACAGGTTGGTATGACACCTTATTTATCCCTGAAGTAAAAAGGCATCAGCATACTACTGGTAATTTTGGAACTGTTTTGTTGTTGACTGACAACACCACAAGTCACCCCTTAAACCTTTGAATGGAAAGAGAATGGCAAGTATACATTTATAGAAAGGCATAGCCATGTGTGGTTCTGAATGAGGAAGGGCATGAAAAAATAATTCAGGTTTTGGGCTTCATAAACTACAGGTCTACTTTAATAGAAAAAATGTATAAAATATATGCAGTTTTGTGTTTAGTACATATATCTCGTCCTTTTTTTCATTTTGCTTCTACAACAGTCGTACTTCTTTTTGTGAAGAATTGGTTATCTGAAAGATCAGTCATCCAAACACCTCTCCATCTCAAACTGTTTCAGATAATTGATGCTCTACTATACATTGAGAAAGTAAAGTTCACTAACGACTATAGTAGAGACAGAATAGTGAGAGCCTAAAAATAAATTGACTGCAAAAATAGAAACACAAAGTGTCAAGATACATTGCTTTTATTTCAGACAACTATTTACAGACAACAATGAATGACTGTACTGAGTATAACCATCCCAAACTTTGGCATTTAATCTCTCTCTGTTTCTGTTTTGTTCCACTTCATAATTTGGAAGACTGTTGGGACGAAGGGTATTTGCTAACATTTTGAAAATAAATTACGTTTTTTTATTTATGATCCAATCTATGTGAAATTTAGTGGTTTTACACTCTGTATGAGGGCTGAATGAAAAGTAATGCCTCCACCTTTGTTAATTGGGTTTCAATGGGAATATTGTAATAATTCAAATGCAGAAATAATCCTTAGAATGTGATCTTTAATTACCAATATTCACATTTCCATATAATCACCAGCCAACTGGATACATTTCTGCCAACGATGAACAAGTTTTCTGAAGCCGTCGTGGCAGAAGTCGACACTCTGTTTCTGCAGCCACAGTCTCACAGTTCTCTCAATGTCTTCATCAGAAGCATAATGATGTCCCTGCAGATTGTCTTTCATTATTGGGAACAGATGGAAGTCAGACAGTGCTAAATCTGGTCTGCATGGAGAATGCCATATGGTGATGAGATTCAGTCTCTTCTGCTGTGGTGGCACGTGAAGTGTGTGGTTTGGCATTGTCATGCTGCAGGGAAATGCCGATTGTGCTTGCAATTTCTCTCTGAGTGATACAATGATCGTCCTGAATCAATCTGTCAACATTTTGCTTGTGAAACTTGATGGTTGCTGTCACAGGATGTCCAACTCTTTGTTTGTCGTGTAGGTCAGATGTTCCCACCTCAGTACCTTCAAACTTACTCGCCCAATGACGCACAGTACTCACATCAACACAATCACCATAAACTGTTTTTATTCTCTGATGAATCTCCTTTGGGGTGGCACCTTCTACTGTCAAGAATTCAATGACTGCACGTTGCTTAAATCACATCACATCGACCAACCGTCTGCACAGGGTTCCACGCTTTACACTGCAACAACACAACCGTTCAATGCTAAGGCTTCCCGCCAACTAGAGCTGTACAGAAGAGGCTACGGAACAAGTCAGTACCTGCTGCATACCAATGCAGTTGGCAACTGTTGAAGAGTTACAGTAGTGGAGGCATTACTTCTCAGTCAACCCTTGTATGTATTACAAGTATCACAGAAAAAGAATATCTCATACATTTAAGTAAAAGCATCAGGACATGTTTGTATTTTATTTTGAACAAAAAAAAAAGGGTCCATCATCACCTCAAATATCACAAAGGGTCTGAGTCTGACCTGAGCACCCACAGATAGCGATTGTGTATGTGGAGTGCTCTTTCTTCTTGTGTGAATGTGTGTGGGTGATGGCATAAGCTGTCGGCAGGACACTGGTTGGCAAAGAGGTTGCAAAAAGATCGACAATAGGTGCTGAATCAAGCATGCCTATCAGGAGAAAGGCCAAAGACAGACTCACAAGCAACGCACTGCCAATGCCCTCTCGACCGCCAGTATTTACATCGCCACTGCGGAACAGAGGGCCCAGTCATTCACAGTCAGTCAGCCCAATTGCAGACAGAGTCAGTCGCAGTTACTAGCTCAGTCATTATTCTAGTTGGCATCTGTCAGTTCGTGTCACCAGCTATGAGAGAATAGTGTTTATAGTGGAACTTGTACTTCACCATCAGTGAGGCTAACGTGGACCATTGTGCAAGAGCTTGTACCACAACTCATGGACTAGCTTAAAGATAAGAATCTTTCTGTTCTGCTAAATAAAGAACCCTATTAAAGCATTTGTGCGGTTCTGTTGTAGAATGAGGATAGCGGCCACCAAACAACATCCTCCACTTGCTTCCCACGGTACAAGACTCTACCGTGTCAATGGTGACACGATAGTTTCAGCTGGAAGCTTATGTGTAACAGACTTTTTGTTGTGCCTAATGCTAACTCAACATATCATCACGGTGAGTAGCAATCTATCCTTTCCACGAATGTCGAAGTTCCAACCTGGACTTTCCATTATTTGAAATCCTCTGACAATTAATCTAAAGAAATACTGACAATAACAGTTTAGTTAAATTGCTTTTTGTTATATCTGATGATATGAAACATTTCAGTATGGCCCACAAAATGTGAGAGACTGTTCAATGTCAAATGTTGTAGCAGGCCAACGAGAAATTAAATTCAGTCTTATAAACCAATTTCACAGGCTTTTAATATTAGTGCTGAGTGGTCACCCTTTACAACCAGCCATAGAAAAACAGAGTGTGATGGCATAGGAGGGGCAGTTAAAATATTAGCACAAATTAAAGTTTTAGGAAGGCCCCTAGGAAAACAAGTGATTTCTGCATCAGGTTTGCTTCAGTTTCCTAATATTAATGACACCAAAGCAAACTCTTATTTTATTTCTGCAGAGTCTGGAAATCAGACACATGCTGACACACTTCCTACAACCAGAAGTTTCCATAATTTTAAGCAATTAGATTGTTTAGTGAAGATGGAAGCAAGGAGGATCAGTAGTGACGTGAAGCTCAACTTGAAATATAATTTAAGGGCTAAATTGGCATCCTTTGCCAGAAAAGGAAATTTGATCGTATCAAGATGTACAGTTTGTACATATTTCAATCTGAGATATTTCAGGATAACCACTGAGCTAAATACAACAGAACACAATGCAATTTGTGCATGTTTTAGAACCTTCGCTTCATTACATTAGACCACACAAAAGGATATTTTCCCATTCCTTATGTGCTTGATCATCCTAAAACATCAACTGGAACAACTTATTAATTTTGAGAGGTGTTTGGGTGTTTATCTGCTCTATTCAGAAAAACAATGTCAGTGTTATACATTAAGCCTGCTGTACCTAGAACTGTTTAAAAAAGTGAATTAACTTCAGCTTTGATTTTAAAATACTGTTGGTTGAGCCCATTTCTTATACTTCAGATGTCTCACAAAAAAAAAAGGGTGGGGGAACAAAACCCCATTAATTTTATTGTTCTAAATGCTAAATGCTTTAGAGATTATTTCACAAAGATTTTTTAAGAATTATACCTTTCTCTTTATGTGATATTCAGAATAATTTTAATCCATAAAATATAAAAATATAAGTATAGGGTTATTTTTTCCAGTACTGACAGTTTTACATAAAGATGAGAGATACTACAGAGTATATAGCCTCCAAATTTCAAATAGATTGCATAATGAATAAAACATTACTAATTTATTTACAAAACATTAGCAATTATTGTTTTGTGCCATAACAATGTTAAAACAATAAAATGTCTAAACTTTGAAGTGCTATACAATGAAAACAGAGAGAAATTGGTGTGATTACTTAAAAATGTGGTTACTTATTCCCTTAGGGAGAATAAATAAGCCAAGTTCAATTCAAATCCCAGACGGTAAGTGACGAAATGCTTTTTTCTGATTGAACTGACACTGAATGACCACTCAACATTCCCCTAAAAATAAGCTTGATACTGAAATACTAGAAAAATAAAGGATGGTACTTATGTAGTGCATGTGTCATTTTCAGATTATCATGGAAATGAATTCAAATTCTAAAACACTATTGGAATTTCAGTTTGTGAAGTGGATATTTTCATTTCTTTTTAAATCTATGTATAGTATGTGTTCTATCTATTCACCTGTAGATCAGCTGAATGGACAGAGTGCTGACTTTGCTGATGGAAATGTGCAGGGTTTTGGACGGCTGCCTGGTAGTCCTCAAGGGATGCAATGTCCTGCAACTGCTCTGCTGTTGTCTGCTCTTGGAGCAGAGATGCTGCCTGGAACTGGACATTTAAGGACAATCAAGATCTGAGATGTCAATCATGTGGGAATATACTCCTCTACCTCAAAACCTGCACATTTATAATAAATGTATGCAATATCAGTGATGTAAGTATAACATTTGACATACTGCATATGTCTACTAACTGTACCCTAGTGGCATTACTCCCCACCTCAAAATATTCTCTATTAGATATGATGCTTTGAATATATATATGTGGTATTACAGTGGTATTTGTGTTGGATAAAGATTTTAAATTTATAAGATATAAACATGGTATTATTAGCATTATCACAGCATGAAGCAAACAACTGAGATATATGTTTGTTACTCCAATAGCCTACTTGTATGCCTTATTTTGGGTCAATTTCAGATCATGCCCAAAATTCCAAGATGTAGTTACTTTCTAACTTAATAAATAATACCAGCTGACTTCATTCATGAACCATTATAAATTGTAACATCACAGTGTATGTTCAAATAACAATTTGTGCTCATAATCCAGAATAGTAACTGTAACAGTACAGTAAACTTTCATTTCATACATACAGCATATCAATGTCTGCTTTTCAAGTAGAAATCAAATGACAAACAACAAAAAGTGGCTTCTCCCTGATTCCAGCTGACCGTTATAAACAGTTTCTGTTTCATTTATTTATTTATTCTCATACATCTTTGAGCATTTTTATGCAATCATTGTCATCATAGGGAGTTTATATATATTGTACTTATGCATAGTTACAGTGCACATACAAATCATAATACAAAGCACATACAGCATACACCACAGAACAATTCCTTAATTTTATAGTACATAGAAATTAATATACAGAAGTATAAAATAAACTGACATACTAAGGTAAATACAAAATAGTTAACAGTTAGAAATAATTTAGTATCTTAGGTCATCCTTAGACAGGTTTTGATAGTCTTAAACATTGTAAAAGCCTATTCTTCCGACCATTTTTCAGTTCTTTTTTTTGTCATTAAGTGATATATGATGCATTTGTAAAGGTAAAATATTAAATAATTTTATGTCCAGGCATTCATAAATATATTGTGTCTCTTTAATTTAGCTGTGGGTGTATCTATCTGTATCATTTGCCTAGTTTTATATTGGTGTACAGTTGTTTAAATATTCTTTAATCTTTTATTAAGTCTTTAAAAAGTGATCCTCAGGTGGATTTAGAGTTTTTATCTCCAGAAATAAACCCGATAGCCTCTTTCGGCGACATGAAATTTTTTTTGGTCCCTGCAGAATTACCCCACTAAAGGATGCCACATTGCGCAGTGAGATAATGCATAGTATGAGATAAATAACAAAGGTATTGTTACACATGTCTGTAGTTTCGGCGCTTTGAATTTCAGTGACAAGGCATCCTAGTTCCTTTCTCGAAATAAGCAGAAATTGGACAGTTTTCTGTATATTGGTGGTACAAGTACTTGTCATAACACTGATTACACTAACTGCTGCGCACCCTATAGCATTTAAGCAATCATTCTGTTCACGATCCATAGAAGGATGAAACGAGAAAAAAATCCTAATATTGTTAATCCACAGTAGTTGGACTGACTGTACCGTAGCCGGTAGAGATCGGTTAAGTTGTCAATTCGCACTACAATGTTGCCAGACGTCCCGTTATTTCCGGGGACGTCGCTTGTTTTCGGCATAATTTTAAATGTTCCGCCGGGAAAGGCTTTGTCTCGTACTTCAACCTTGTTTGGTTATTAGTGCGAAATCTTTCGCGCTACAGCTAGCAAGTACCTGTAACGCATGAAGACTGCTAGCTCGGATCAGGTGTAAGATCTTCGGCTACCGATATTCACTGATTCTTACATCGTCGCGCGGAGCCGCGCGTCTGTGCCTCTGCCTGTTTGTTTGATTCTCTGTTTGTTGATTATTCATCTCACTTTCTTTCTACAATTTTTGTTTAACATTTTATTTCGCTTGCTACTTCGTTTAAATGCTGTGTCAACGTGTGTTAGCGGTACTGGAAGGATTTTTTAATTCCATTCTTGATTCTCATCCTAGATTTTTACTTCGTTCACTGTTTTGCGAGAGCTGTCGAGTTATGAACGAGTTAACGCATGTGAAATATTTTTAAAACTGTGGACGAAATGAGTGAGTTATGTGAGAGCGACACTGGTAATTCGCCTAGAAGTGTTGGTATCCCTTCTAAGAAAGCCAAAAAGCTTACTGGGTATAATCAGGACTGGGAATTTTTTTCCTGGATAAGAAAAGTAAAAGAAAAGTCGTGCAAGGTGAACTGTCACCTGTGCAATAAGGATTTCTCGTTTGCTAACGGAGGCACTGCTGACGTAAAACAATATGCATCTACTAAATCTCACGACTGTTGTTAGCAATGGAGCATCAAGTAGCTTATCCAAATATTTCTCGAAGCTTGAACCATCTGCCTCGCAAGCGGGCAAGATTACTGCTGGACAACTAGCATTTGTTTATTACACGGTAAACCAGTCTCTTAGTTGTAATGGTAGTGATTGTTCACACAAATTATTACCATATATCTGCAGTTATTCAAAAATCGCTCGAAGTTTTAGCTGGCGAAGAACAAAAACGGAAGCTACTGTATGCGTAATATTGGCCAAAAACTCTGTTAAAAATATTTTAGAGACCATCCAGGAAAAATATCTGCACTTTCCTATAGCAACAGAGGCAAGTAGTAAGAAAATTGGATTTTTTTCCATTTTCTTACGATTCTTTAATTATGACTCTGGGGCTGTAGAAGTTATTAATTGACTCATTGGAGAAGCATGGAATGTCTTTATTTAAAGTTTCGGCATTCGCTAATGTAAACTTCGGCAGAAAGCACCCCGTTTATACACTTCTTTTAGATGAAAATGATATAATTGCCAAAGTTGGTTGCCCCGTCCCCCCGTCCGTATTCTCCATGATGCTGCGAATACAGTACTGATAAAATGAAAGTGGATGTAGAAAGTTTGATACTGAAATGGTGCAGGCACTTAAGTAGATCTGCAAAACGAAGAGTGGATTTGCAACTCCAATTTGAGACGATTGAGATGCGATGGGAAGAAATTATAAAACATGTTGTCATATCTGTTGGTCCTGCTGTCGAAATTAAAAATATGACCTGCACTAAAATTTCATTCCCTGGAATTCCGCAATGAACGTCCTCACCTATTAGAAAATATAATTACATGTGAAGAAGAAGAGTGTGTGTGTGTGTGTGGGGGGGGGGGGGGGGGGGGGGGATTTTGGCGTATTTGTCTGCATAGCGTAACGTTTTCAGCAGAAACAACAATGAACAAGATTGAATTAGATTCTTTGTCAGTTGAGAGGCATGCTGAAATGCACAGGATTCGCAAAAAGATTGAGCAGAGACTAAAAGAATCTATTCGGAACGATTTTCTACAGTTCTACACCAATTTTGTAGGCTATTTGTTACCTCGATATGATTTCTCAGAAAACAATATCCTTTTTACAATGCTGTTTTTAAACTTAACACCACCAATAAATAATGTCAATTTTCTAAAAGCTGCGGAACTTCTTAGGATTCATCAACTGAACATGGACTCCTTACACGAAGAATTTAAAATAATTAAAAGACGCCTGGAAGGGACTGAAGTGCGAAATACATGTACCCCAAATTCGATGAAAAATGAATTAATAACAATTTTCAAGTATGATTACAACTAAACTGATTTTTTTAAATATGTAAAATCGAGCAAAAGCTTGTTAAAACTTTTTTGTTCACTAAAATACAATAAAAACCAATAAATCATTTTTTTCATTTGTCCCGGGCAAAAAATGAAATACTGCTTTTTTTTTTGCCCAACTGAACATTTGTCCCTTACATGGTAGAAAATATCTGGCCACACTACTTCGCATGATCGCAGTTGAGCCAGGAACTGCACAAAATTTGCATTACGAATGCGGACGAAGACAGTGTGGACTGCTTGTCGCAGACTTGACACCGTTACCCGTAACAATGAGCACAATAATACTTCGCGTCAAGAGGCACCTTAATATTGGCAACGCTCCAAAACAACTGAATATCTTGCACCTATAATTGTGCCTATTTTCTCCGCTTATCGTCGAGGTAATAATATCATCAGTAGTGTTTGGTATCCTGCCGCTGCCAACATCGGCAATCTAGAAATATATTATCTGTTTGCAGCGTTGCTGTTACAAAGTTATCGAATCGTGCCAGATCTTTAAGCACTCGTCTATAGCCAGATCTTCGTGACGAATGCACACTTTGTTTCGCCAGCACATCCACTCACACCCCACCTCCCGCCTGTCTGCGCTTTGGGCTTCAGTAGAAATCTATAGCCATTAATTTATCAAAAACCATCCCCTAACAATCAGAGATTATCGGACAAGTAAGATTACAGTATACAAGTCCAGTGGCAGTCCAGATACGAAAGTTACTCCAAAAGAAATGCACACACCCCACCTCCCGCCTGTCTGCGCTTTGGGCTTCAGTAGAAATCTATAGCCATTAATTTATCAAAAAAATTTATCAAAAACCATCCCCTAACAATCAGAGATTATCGGACAAGTAAGATTACAGTATACAAGTCCAGTGGCAGTCCAGATACGAAAGTTACTCCAAAAGAAATGCACACTATTTTTTTTTTAAATCCATCTTTTATTCTACACGTTTGAAAGTTTTAGAGTGTGTAGATACATCATTTAGGACCTTTAGGAGCAATATTTTCATTTCTCCACATAATTTCCATCCCTCTCAACTGCCTTACGCCACTTGGAACCAGCCTGTATACCCGCACGGTAAAATTCTGGACCAACCTGTTGGAGACACTGTTTGGCAGCGTGCACAAGGGAGTCATCATCTTCAAACCTTGTTCCACGAAGAGTGTCTTTCAGTTTCCCAGAGAGATGATAGTCACATGGAGCCAGGCTGTAAGGCAGGTCATTCAGTGTTGTCCATCCGAGTTTTGTGCCGACCGGAGTGGCCCAGCGGTTCTAGGCGCTACAGTCTGGAGCCGAACGACAGCTCCGGTCGCAGATTCGAATCTTGTCTCGGGCATGGATGTGTGTGATGTCCTTATGTTAGTTAGGTTTAACTAGTTCTAAGTTCTATGCGACTGATGACCTCAGAAGCTAAGTCGCATAGTGCTCAGAGCCATTTGAACATCCGAGTTTTGTGATGGCTTCCACGGTTTTTTGACTGACATGTGGCCGTGCATTGTCGTGCAACAGCAAAACATCCTGCTTTTGCCGATGTGGTCGAACACAACTCAGTCGAGCTTGAAGTTTCTTCGGTGTCGTTACATATGCATCAGAATTTATGGTGGTTCCAATTGGCATGATGTCCACAAGCAAGAGTCCTTCGGAATCGAAGAACACCATAGCCATAACTTTTCCAGCAGAAGGTGTGGTTTTGATTTTTTTTTATTTCCCTTGGGTGAATTTGCATGATGCCACTCCATTGATTGCCTCTTCGTCTCTGGTGAAAAATGATGGAGCCTGTCACAATTCTTCCAAGAAATTCATCCCCACCATTCTCGTACTGTTCCAAATGTTCACTACATACCTTGTTTCTTTGTGAGCCACTGTCAACATCCTGAGAACCCACCTGGCACAAACCTTTTTTAACGCCAACACTTTCAGTATTCTGCAAACACTTCCTTCCCCTATCCCAACGTAGTGTGACAATTCTTTCACTGTGATGCGTCTGTCAGCAGTCACCAATTCGTTAACACTCTGCACATTGTCTGGAGTGTGTGCAGTACGAGGCCTGCCGCTGCGAGGACAATCCTCAATATCGCCGTGCCCGCTTTCATCACGTAACCTGCTTGCCCACCGACTAACTGTACTGCTATCGACAGCAGCATCTCCATATACCCTTTACAACCTCTTGTGGATGTTTCCCATTGTCTCGTTCTCACAGCACGGGAATTCTATGACAGCACGTTGCTTCTGACGAACGTCAAGTGTAGCAGCCATTTTGAAGACATGCTGTGACGGTTCCACTCACGGGAACAGGTGGAACTACGTTTGAAAACGAGCGGGAAGGATGTATCTACACACTGTAAAACTTTCACAAATGCAGAAAACTGTATTTTTACAAAAATAGTGTGTATTTCTTTTGGAGTGCCCTCGTAGAAGTGCAGCCTCTTCAACAATGCCTTAATTCTTAGTGTTGTAGTCCTTTTTCTCCTCCTGTGCCAACATAATGTCGGTTATTAACCCTAACATACAGTGACATTTGCTCTCCTTTTGCTTCTTTTTGACAGAATCACCCTGCCCCTCAATAACAAATGTCTACAATTTATCGTTTGCTAAATTGCTGGAAGTTCATCTAGAGTGTCTTGAACAGAACGACGAAAGGTACTGAGCGTTTACAAATCTACTTATTAATTCATAATAAACAATTAAACCTTTGTGCCCGTAGCAATCCGTAACAATATCCTAGTAATTAGTCATTGTTTACGAAGTTGCGTGGGAAATAACTGTTTACAGGGCAAAGGATGCTGCATATGCATTCTTCTTAGCATTTTACAACTTGATACAATTGCATTCGGGTTCAAATATTTGTACAAGAATATAAGTCGAATGGGTGATAATCAATGCATCATCAAAGATAAACCTTTTGTCATCTGATGTGCTGTAGTAACCTTGGGATATTCACAGAGATGTTGATTCATCTACATGGGCCGCCTGTAAGTGCGTGAATTACTTGCATCCAATGAAATTCCTGAAATAAATTGAAGATATCTGTTGGTAAGATGGCTACGGGAATTCACGACACGACACCTTCGAACAATTTATTTTAAAGCGAATGAAGGCTTTCACGACCGGGTGACATGGCTGTTGATATACTTTCCGGGATGTGAGGTCGTGGTCCAAGAACTTTTCTGCTCCTGACTCAGTCAGTCAGTCGGCAAGACTCAGCGGAGCAGCGCCTATGAGGAAGTCCAGCGCAGTTCTGGACGAAATGTAACGAGCAGAAAAGTTCTTGGACCACGACCTCACATCCCGGAAAGTATATCAACAGCCATATTTTAAAGCGCTTCCGATGATAAGTATCGTAGTTCAATTTAGTTAACAAGAAGCTATACGGTACTAAAATTAGTGCGTTTGTTTATAAACTCCCTGCTAACGGTATTCCAGGTAACAAAAGCCAGAACTAATTTCTTGTTATAGCACTAAAAGCTACGGTTAATGATCGCTCTTGGCTGGGGTGACCACACGTCCCGATTAATCGGGACTGTCCCGTTTTTTGAGGCTCAAAAATTTGTCCCGGCTTTTTTTTTTTTAAAACAAGCAGTTTTTCCCGATTTTCAAGGGTTATTTTCAGACATTTACAAAGTGGTTAAAATATTTTCTGAGTATCGATTTTATAAACAATCAATTGAAACTGACATTCCGTACGTTGGTACCCCCTGATAATGTACAGCTTAAGCACTAATTGTTGCGTAATCTTATTTTCTTTGCTTTTGCTTGCCATTGTTGTCAGCAATCAGCATCAGTTTCGTGAAGTGCTATCATGTCGTGGCGATGCCGAAACGAAAATCAAAGTTTTCGGAAGAGCTTCAGAGTAAATTTCCTTGCTTCACTGCTACAGACAATGACTGTTCAGCAAAATGTAACTGTGGTGTATCCGTGTCTCATGGTGGTGCTGCAGATCTCAAGGATCATATGGAATGAGAGAAACACAGGAAGAATCTTCGATCGGCAGGTTCCTCGCAAAAAATGAGATATTTTGTAACTTCAAATACACAGGAACAGAAAAACGTAGTTGTAGCAGAAGGAACCCTGTCATTCCATGTTGTTAAACTCCACCAAAGCTATCGTTCTAATGACTGCAGTGTTCAACTAAACAAAAAAAAAAAAATTCCTAATTCTAAGATTGCAGAAAATGTTTCGTGTGGAAGAACAAAGTGTGAAGCAATTATCAACAATGTTATAGCTCCGCATTCCCAGAAACAGGTAACAGCTGCTGTAAACAGTGCAAAATACTTTTCAGTATCTACTGATGCTAGCAACCATGGGCATCAGACAATTTTTCCTGTGATAGTTAAGTATTTTTCTGTAAGTGAGGGTGGACTGCAGACGAAATAGCCTATCTTGATGAATTGCAGAACGAAAAGTCCGAAACAATTTCCAATTATCTTTTTCATGTTATACAGTCATTCAGTATCATCTCAAAGTGTGTTGCATTTGGTGCAGACAATACTAATTGTAATTTTTGGGGGGTTAATGAAGAAAGAGGGTAATAATGTTTTCACACATCTGAAAGAAAAATTTAAAAAACTCTAACATTGTTGGCATAGGTTGTCCAGTAGATGTTGTTCATAACACACTTCAAAGTGCTTGTGATGTTTTACCTGTTGTCATTGACTGCATTGTCATGAAGTTGTCCAACCATTTCCATATTTTTTCTATTCGTGTTGCAGAACTCACTGAATTCTGTGAATTTGTTGGTGTCACTTACAAAAATTTACTTTCCTTTTCCAAAACAAGGTGGCTTTCATTGTTGCCAGCCATAGAAAGTATCTTGAAAATGTATGAACCTTTGAAATCCTACTTTTTGTCACAGTCTAACTCAAAGTGCCCTGCAATCTTAAAGAGTTTTTCAGTGATCCTATAAATGAATGTTATTTACTTTTTGTACATTCACAAATGAGTGTTTTCCAACAATCCATTCTGAGCACTGAGAAACAGAATAATTCCATATGTGAAGTATTAGCAGCCTTAAATAAAGCTTTGACAAGTCTAAATTCAAGGAAACATGAACATTTTGTACCACTAAATGTAAAAAAAACTGCTGATTGATTGTGATGACCAGTCTGTTAAGAAATTTGACATAGCAGTATCAACGTTTTATGATGCTTCAGTAGACTATTTATCCTCATGGTTATAGGGAATAGCTGAGTTTTCTGTATTCTCATGGATGATGCTCACAGAACCACCAGAATGGTCAGTAGATGAAAATACTTTAATGTGGCTAAATGAAAAGGGCATTCTAGTAAATGACAGCCTCTTATTTGATGAAATAGTTCATATACTGTCATTTGTAAAACAACAAGTGGAAACAGACAGTGAACAATGGAATCAGTTGATGGCACATGAAAAATGGTGTAGGTTTTTCAGATCTTGCCAGTGTAATGAACAGTTCAGAGAATCGCCAAATATAGCGCAGTACTTCTTTTCACTGCCTACGCACGATGCAAATGTTCAAAGAGTTTTCAGCTTACTATCGTCACAGTGGACAGATGAGAGGAATAGATTTACCGTGAGGAGCGTTAAGTGTATTTTACTGACGTGTTTAAACTTCAGTAAATACAGTTGCACTGACTTCTATTCATACCTATTAGGCAAACCTGAGTTGCTGAATGAAATTTCATCTTCGAAGAAATATTATTGCAGTGTGGAATCCACAAAACCATAAATTCCTTGTGATCCCTAAGAACTTTTTTTTGTAGTGATTATTACTGTATGTCTTTCTAAATGGCTCAAATGGCTCTGAGCACTATGGGACTCAACTGCTGAGGTCATTAGTCCCCTAGAACTTAGAACTAGTTAAACCTAACTAACCTAAGGACATCACAAACATCCATGCCCGAGGCAGGATTCGAACCTGCGACCGTAGCGGTCTTGCGGTTCCAGACTGCAGCGCCTTTAACCGCACGGCCACTTCGGCCGGCTGTCTTTCTACATTCTGTGTTATAGATGTTACATATCTTAATAAGTAAATTTCTGAAAACTTGAAATGTACTTCTTTCCATTCTTTGTTTGGTTTTGTACACACACACACACACACACACACACACACACACACACACACACACACACATATATATATATATATATATATATATATATATATATCAGTGAAGGCTATATTTGCAGAGGAAGAAAAATGTTAGCATTAAAAGTGATATTTAACGAGAAATAAAAATTGTCCCACTTTTTGGCCAAGAAAATGTATGAAAGTCCCACTTTTGTCCGAGGAAAATATGGTCACCCTACTCTTGGCTCGCTTCTGTTGGATAGGGTTTTTGTGGTTTCGTAAAGCTACGTTTACAAAGACCACAGATACTGAGAATATTGCCAGCGATTGTATCCCAGCAACGTTGCCGCCAATACATTTCCGGGCCATATTGCCGCGAAATGGACGAAAGCGAGCTACCAGAAGTGAGGGCTGCCCAGTCCGTAACATGGCGCCTCAAACCGCGCTGCTCCCCAGACAACAAAAGTTGACGCCTGTTTTCAGCTTCTCATGTACTAATCTACACTCCTGGAAATGGAAAAAAGAACACATTGACACCGGTGTGTCAGACCCACCATACTTGCTCCGGACACTGCGAGAGGGCTGTACAAGCAATGATCACACGCACGGCACAGCGGACACACCAGGAACAGCGGTGTTGGCCGTGTCAGCCAGTTTGCCGTGGCATACGGAGCTCCATCGCAGTCTTTAACACTGGTAGCATGCCGCGACAGCGTGGACGTGAACCGTATGTGCAGTTGACGGACTTTGAGCGAGGGCGTATAGTGGGCATGCGGGAGGCCGGGTGGACGTACCGCCGAATTGCTCAACACGTGGGGCGTGAGGTCTCCACAGTACATCGATGTTGTCGCCAGTGGTCGGCGGAAGGTGCACGTGCCCGTCGACCTGGGACCAGACCGCAGCGACGCACGAATGCACGCCAAGACCGTAGGATCTTACGCAGTGCCGTAGGGGACCGCACCGCCACTTCCCAGCAAATTAGGGACACTGTTGCTCCTGGGGTATCGGCGAGGACCATTCGCAACCGTCTCCATGAAGCTGGGCTACGGTCCCGCACACCGTTAGGCCGTCTTCCGCTCACGCCCCAACATCGTGCAGCCCGCCTCCAGTGGTGTCGCGACAGGCGTGAATGGAGGGACGAATGGAGACGTGTCGTCTTCAGCGATGAGAGTCGCTTCTGCCTTGGTGCCAATGATGGTCGTACGCGTGTTTGGCGCCGTGCAGGTGAGCGCCACAATCAGGACTGCATACGACCGAGGCACACAGGGCCAACACCCGGCATCATGGTGTGGGGAGCGATCTCCTACACTGGCCGTACACCACTGGTGATCGTCGAGGGGACACTGAATAGTGCACGGTACATCCAAACCGTCATCGAACCCATCGTTCTACCATTGCTAGACCGGCAAGGGAACTTGCTGTTCCAACAGGACAATGCACGTCCGCATGTATCCCGTGCCACCCAACGTGCTCTAGAAGGTGTAAGTCAACTACCCTGGCCAGCAAGATCTCCGGATCTGTCCCCCATTGAGCATGTTTGGGACTGGATGAAGCGTCGTCTCACGCGGTCTGCACGTCCAGCACGAACGCTGGTCCAACTGAGGCGCCAGGTGGAAATGGCATGGCAAGCCGTTCCACAGGACTACATCCAGCATCTCTACGATCGTATCCATGGGAGAATAGCAGCCTGCATTGCTGCGAAAGGTGGATATACACTGTACTAGTGCCGACATTGTGCATGCTCTGTTGCCTGTGTCTATGTGCCTGTGGTTCTGTCAGTGTGATCATGTGATGTATCTGACCCCAGGAATGTGTCAATAAAGTTTCCCCTTCCTGGGACAATGAATTCACGGTGTTCTTATTTCAATTTCCAGGAGTGTAATTCCTTCAGTATCAGATGATTTAATTCGATACTTTCGATTATCCTTGTTTTACTTTTTCTGACTACATCTTACAACCTAGTTTAAGAGCACTATTCATTACATTCAACTGCTCTTACAAGTCATTTGCCATCTCTCCAAGAATTAGTGTCACGGCCAAATATGAACCTTAATTTCAGTCGCATTGAAGCCAACATTCCTAGAGTATACAACAGCCTGATGCACATAGCTTTAACCAACCAGCACCCACCACCAGTGTGATGTCAGAGAGGATCGTACCAACCCCTCGGTCTCAAAAGGAAGGCAACAGTATCACCCTCATTTGTCACACAGTCCCTTCGCGAGGATGCATTCATCAGGCGGTGATCTGAGTAATTTCTGGAGACAGTGCACGCACCTGTATAGTGTCCGCCAGATGCGCCGTGTCGACACCTTGCAACAGCATGGTGTCGTTGACGGAGACGTGCTGGAACATGTCGTCCTGCAGCGAAGGTGAGAAGTATCCGGCGTCGTCGGCGCCGGCGGATGTGGCGTCGTACGCCAGGTAGTTGCAGTTGCCACCCTCTTGGAACGTCAGTTGTAACGTCTGCCCCGGATCCGACGCAGCGCGCTTCACTGTCGCCTGTCGCAGAGTTAGTCACAATTCTAGTAAGACACTAAGTTCAAGTGCCATTCACGAAGGCAGGAAGCTTAGGGTTTAACGTTTCGCAGGCAGCGTGGTCATGATAGCTCAAACTTAAGCGAGGCGTGTTTAAGTAAATACCGTTTTGAAATTAAAAAAAAAAAGACGTGCTAAGATATCTCAATAATTTTATTTTTACATGAAAGCCTGCACCTTAATCTACGCACTGACGCTATTACAGTCTGATTATTCCTTGTTTACGTTGTGTACTGTGTGTTTAAGATGCCTCCGATAATCGTGAGTCCCGCCGACTGGGAAGTACGGGCTGTTATAAGATTACTTAGTGCTAAAGGACTAAAAGCGATCGATATTCATCGTGAGATCTGTGCAGTATACGGAGAAAACATTATCAGTGATGGAATGGTAAGAAATTGGCTGGCTCAAATGGCTCTGAGCACTATAGGACTCAACTCCTAAGGTCATCAGTCCCCTAGAACTTAGAACTACTTAAACCTAACTAACCTAAGGACATCACACACATCCATGCCCGAGGCAGGATTCGAACCTGCGACCGTAGCGGCCTCGCGGTTCCAGACTGTAGCGCCTAGAACCGCACGGCCACTCCAGTCGGCGGTAAGAAATTGGGTGAGAGCATTTAAAGATGGCCGCACAGACGTGCATGATGAACAACGGAGTGGGCGTCCTTCGGTTATTAACGAAAGTTTGATGCAGGAAGTGGACGATAAGGTGAGAGAAAACAGACGCTTTACGATTTCCTCCTTGCGGGACGACTTTCCTAATGTTTCTCGTAGTGTTTTGTATGGCATTGCGACCGAGCACTTGAATTACCAAAAATGAGGCGCCCGTTGGGTACCGAAAATGTTGACGGATGTGCACAAAACGAAACGTTTAGACAGTGCATTGACTATCCTTGAGCGGTACCACAACGACGGTGATGATTTCTTAAGCCAAATTGTTACGGGCGATGAAACATGGGTGGCCTACGTCACTCCAGAATCAATGAAACACTCCATGGAAGTTGAGCAGGGGCATCGTTTTGGTGCAAGACAATGCCCGTCCGCAAGTGACGAATCAGACCAAAGATCTCATCACATCTTTTCGATAGGAAACTCTAGATCATCCTCCGTACAGCCTCTATCTTGCGCTCAGTGATTACCATCTGTTCCTGCACTTGAAAAAACACCTGGGCGGTCAGCGTCTTCAAGACGATGACGAAGTCAAAACAGTGGTGATAAGTGCCTCAATATTGATGGAAATTATGTAGAAAAGTAGATTAAGGTACAGGCTTTCATGTAAAAATAAAATTATTGATATATCTTAGCAAGTCTTTTTTAATTTCAAAACGGTAATTACTTAAAAAACACGCCTCGTACTTGGATAAGGATAGAGATGTTGAGATTTCGAAGTGCTACAAAGACAGAATTTATTTTCAATGTCCATGAAAGTAAACTTGTCCATTTGAAAAAAAGGAGAAACGCAAGCTCAACGGGCTAAATATTTTTCACCTTAAAAAAGAGATCACTGGTCACTTTGGCGTGTTTTAAACGGTGTATAAATAGCACCAGGCCACTAACTCAAATCATGGCAATTAAGTGGGGCTCATGTGTCAGTCGGTTGTATGGAGTCAATGCAGTAAGGTGGCTCGACATGGTACAACGTCAGACAGGAAGTACCGTGTTTGGACATGCACATGACGACGCCGTCAGTGCAGTTCCCCGATTTGTTGACTATCAAAACGGATTTTCCAACAGATGTACGGGGAACTGCGTATTAGTCGCATTCATACAACACAGCATAAGAACAGTGGTCGTAAAAGATCCTAACCGAAGGTAACAGAGAGGGGTGTCATGCCTTATAAATAATAATCAATTTCAAACCCGACTGGAATTGCTGCCGTCAACGGATACAGATCACCTTAACCAGTTGTACTAGACATGACGACACTATGTTCTGCCCCTGACCACCTAGACGTCCGACCTAACATGCAAGGATTTCTATATGATAGGTCTTGTGTATGTGCCTCACCTGCCGAAAACAATTCCAGAACTCAAAACGCGCCTTTCTAACGCGCTCGCGTCAGCTACTGAATATATGCTTCAGTATGTATGGCGCGAAATTGATTCTCACTTAGATGTTGTCCGTGTAACCAAGTGGAGAAACAGCTATAAATGTTATACATTACTCTTACCGATGTATTGCAACGCATTACATAGTTGTTGCCACTTCTAACCACTGCATTTATTTCGGATTTCACCGTATAGTGCTAACCTTCGCCGCTCCTCGCGAGAGTTTGTATAGGACGATTTTTCTAAATGGGAACACGAACTGCAGGAAATGATCCCTCAGAGGATAAGAAGCAAACGAAGTGGTAATATGGACACACAGCCGCGAATGGCTACCTAGGGGAGTACGCTCACTTGTAGGTGGAGATACGGTACTGGCCATTAAAATTGCTACACCAAGAAGAAATGCAGATGATAAACGGGTATTCATTGCACAAATATATTATACTAGAACTGACATGTGATTATATTTTCACGCGATATGGGTGCATAGATCTGAGAAATCAGTACCCAGAACAATCACCTCTGGCCGTAATAACGGCCTTGGTACGCCTGGGCATTGAGTCAAACAGAGCTTGGATGGCGTGTACAGGTACAGCTGCCAATGCAGCTTCAACTCGATACCACAGTTCATCAAGAGTAGTGACTGGCGAGTTGTGACGAGCCAGTTGCTCGCCCACCATTGACCAGACGTTTTCAATTGGCGACAGATCTGGAGAATGTGCCGGCCAGGGCAGCAGCCGAACATTTTCTGTATCCAGAAAGGCCCGTACAGGACCTGCAACATGCGATTGTGTATTATCCTACTGAAATGTAGAGTTTCACAGGGATCGAATGAAGGGTGGAGCCACGGGTCGTAACACATCTGAAATGTAACGTCCACTACTCAAAGTGCAGTCAATGCAAACAAGAGGTGACCGAGACGTGTAACCAATGGCACCCCATACCATCACGCTGGCTGATACGCCAGTATGGCGATGACGAATACACGCTTCCAATGAGCGTTCACCGCGATGTCGCCAAACACGGATGTGACCATCATGATGCTGTAAACAGAACCTGGATTCATTCGAAAAAATGACGTTTTGCCATTCGTGCACCCAGGTTCGTCGTTGAGTACACCATCGCTGAGTGATGCAGCGTCAAGGGAAATCGCAGCCATGGTCTCCGAGCTGATAGTCCATGCTACTGCAAACGTCGTCGAACTGTTCGTGCAGATGGTTGTTGTCTTGCAAACGTCCCCATCTGTTGACTCAGGGATCGAGACGTGGCTGCACGATCCGTTACAGCAATGCGGATAAGATGCCTGTCATCTCGACTGCTAGTGGTACGAGGTCGTTGGGATCCAGCACGGCGTTCCGTATTCTTTCATTTGCTAACTATGCTTATCAGTAATTAGTGCCTTCAGTAGTTAGAATCTTTTATTTAGCTGGCAGTAGTGGCGCTCGCTATATTGCAGTAGTTCGAGTAACGAAGATGTTTGTGAGGTAAGTGATTTGTGAAAGGTATAGGTTAATGTTAGTCAGGGCCATTCTTTTGTAGGGATGATTGAAAGTCAGATTGCGTTGCGCTAAAAATATTGTGTGACAGTTTAAGCACAGTCATGTATAATTGTTCTAAGGGTACGTTTCATACCTCCTGAACCCACCGATTCCATATTCTGCTAACAGTCATTGGATCTCGACCAACGCGAGCAGCAATGTCGCGACACGATAAACCGCAATCGCGAAGGCTACAATCCGACGTTTATCAAAGTCGGAAACGTGATGGTACGCATTTCTCCTCCTTACACGAGGCATCACAACAACGTTTCACCAGGCAACGCCGGTCAACTGCTGTTTGTGTACGAGAAATCGGTTGAAAACTTTCCTCATGTCAGCTCGTTGTAGGTGTCGCCACCGGTGTGCGAATGCTCTGAAAAGCTAATCATTTGCATATCACAGCATCTTCTTCCAGTCGGTTAAATTTCGCGTCTGTAGCACATCTTCGTGGTGTAGCAATTGTAATGGCCAGTAGTGTAGTTATTAAACCACCCTCGTAATGTTAGTATACTTCAACATTACTTTTTTGGCTATTATTAAATTTAGTGTGTAAACTGATCCTGGGAATGTTTAGACCGGACGCCGTAATTTAGCATCCAGAACACGACGCCTTTTTACGACAGACACATGCGAGCAAACGTGTTAGAGGACGAACAGTTTAGTAAAAACCGTCACGTATTCGCTATGACAGTGCAGAAGGAAGATAGGTAGGCCACGTACCTTGGAGGTAGGGGTTCCGGACGACCGCCTTTGCAGCAGCAGTTCGGCCAGCGCCGCATTCTCCGCGTTGGCGTCATGCTGCTGGTGAAGCGTAACGAAGTGCTCGGAGTCGGAGTGCCGGCGGGACAGCTTGTCGGAGGCGGCGCTGGCGACCGGTGCGGGGGCGGCAGACGGCTGCAGCGGCGGCGCCGGCACCGCGAACGACGCCGTCAGCTGCTTGGCCAGGTCGCCGCCGTCTTTAGCGCCGGCCGAGGGAGAGGCGGCCGGAGAAGCTGCCGCCAGCTGTTGCTGCTGCTGCTGCTGCGAACCGCTCATGGCCTCCGTCCCGGAACCCGCGCCGCTACCTGTACCGTATCGACTATTGTGGCGACACCAGGAGAAGATGTCTCGAGGGAAACGAATTGCCGTGGGATCACTGTTCTTAGCATATACTGTATTCAAACATTATGAATCACCTCGAAGGGAACGATCTATTGATACGTAATCAGCATGGTTTCAGAAAACATCGTTCTTGTGCAACGCAGCTAGCTCTTTACTCGCACGAAGTAATGGCCGCTTATCGACAGGGGCTCTCAAGTTGATTCCGTATTTCTAGATTTCCGGAAAGCCTTTGACACCGTTCCTCACAAGCAACTTCTAATCAAGCTGTGGGCCTATGGGGTATCGTCTCAGTCGTGCGACTGGATTCGTGATTTCCTGTCAGGAAGGTCGCAGTTCGTAGTAATAGACCGCAAATCATCGAGTAAAACTGAAGTGATATCAGGTGTTCCCCAGGGAAGCGTCCTGGAACCTCTGCTGTTCCTGATCTATATAAATGACTTGGGTGACAATCTGAGCACTTCTCTTAAGTTGTTCGCAGATGATGCTGTAATTTACCGTCTAGTAAGGTCATCCGAAGACCAGTATCAGTTGCAAAGTGATTTAGAAAAGATTGCTGTATGGTGTGGCAGGTGGCAGTTGACGCTAAATAACGAAAAGTGTGAGTTGATCCACATGAGTTCCAAAAGAAATCCGTTGGAATTCCATTACTCGATAAATAGTACAATTCTCAAGGCTGTCAATTCAACTAAGTACCTGGGTGTAAAAATTACGAACAACTTCAGTTGGAAAGACCACATAGATAATATTGTGGGGAAGGCGAGGCAAAGGTTGCGTTTCATTATCAGGACACTTAGAAGATGCAAGAAGTCCACTAAAGAGACAGCTTACACTACACTCGTTCGTCCTCTGTTACAATATTGCTGCGCGGGGTGGGATCCTTACCAGGTGGGATTGACGGAGGACATCGAAAGGGTGCAAAAAAGGGCAGCTCGTTTTGTATTATCACGTAATAGGGGAGAGAGTATGGCAGATATGATACGCGAGTAGGGATGGAAGTCATTAAAGCAAAGACGTTTTTCGTCGCGGCAAGATCTATTTACGAAATTTCAGTCACCAACCTTCTCTTCCGAATGCGAAAATATTTTGTTGAGCCCAACCTACATAGATAGGAATGATCATCAAAATAAAATAAGAGAAATCAGAGCTCGAGCAGAAAGGTTTAGGTGTTCGTCTTTCCCGCGCGCTGTTCGGGAGTGGAATGGTAGGGAGATAGTATGATTATGGTTCGATGTACCCTCTGCCAAGCACTTAAATGTGAATTGCAGAGTAATCATGAAGATGTAGATGTAGGGGCCCGAAGGCTCGTACGGTTACAAGAATTCCCACTCATTTCACGTGGGTTGGGAGAACAAACCCTCTACGACTTCTTAGCGACTGTTGCAGCAAATCCTTCTCCCACGTCCACGTTGTGCTTCCTGGGTGCTCCATATAAAATGCGGCTAACGGGAGAGGGTGAAAGGCCAATCCGTGGCGTATTAAAGGGAAGGCACCCTGGCTGGGACAGACCCCCCCTCCTCCCCCCCCCCCCCCGACATAAAACGGCAAGACAGGGGGGCTTAAGACGACAATCCCGCTACCCGAGTACCTAGTTGGAGATCGGTAATATTTGCCGAGATAATATCATTAATCACAATTCTTAATCACAGTTCTTTCTTTGAGGGTTCTATCGTGTCGCGTACTGTTAGCGCAGTCATAGCTGACACTCAGCGCGGAGGCTGATGGGAGCGACTGCAAAGGCATTTCCCATTTACAGTCGCTCAGTCTGGCTGAGCTAATAATACTATGCAACCTACTTGAGGATCAGTGCCCAAGGGAGTTGTAAACTCATTTCAAAAATGACTAGTAAAATTTGTAGAATTTATGATTCGATCTATTCACTGTTAGAGAATCTTAACCAGCTATTCACTGGTAGTGAAATGCCGCATCCATTCTTGTATTTCTACACTGAAGAGCCAAAGAAACTGGTACAACTGCCTAATATCGCGAAGGGCCCCCGCGAGCACGCAGAAATGCCGCACACGACGTGGCATGGACTTGACTAATGTCTGAAGTAGTGCTGGAGGGAATTGACACCATGAATCCTGCAGGGCTGTCCATAAATCCGTAAGATTACGAGGGGGTAGAAATCTCTTATGAACAGCACATTGCAAGGCATCCCATATATGCTCAATAATGTTTGGTGGCCAGCGGAAATTTTTAAACTCAGAAGATTGTCCCTGGAGCCACTGTGTATCAATTCTGGACGTCTGGGGTGTCGTATTTTCCTGCTGGAATTGCCCAAGTCCGTCGGAATGCCCAATGGACATGACTGGATGCATGTGACCAAACAGGATGCTAACGTACGTCTCAGGAGTGCAGACACACACCCAGTACAATGAGATGACAAAATTCACGGTATATCTCCTAATATCGTGTCTGACCGCCTTTCGCCCGGCGTAGTGCAGCAACTCGACGTCACATGCACTCAATAAGTCGTTGGAAGTTCTCTGCAGAAATACTTATCCAAGCTGTCTCCATAGTCTTCCAGAATTGCGAAAGTGTTGCCGGTGTAGGAAGTTGGGCACGAAACGACGTGTCGATTATGTCTCATAAATGTTCGATGAATGATAATTAATTGAAACCCTCACCTGCCGACAGATGTTGTTGACATATCTTGATGTGGACAGCTAAAAATGTGTGCCCCGACCGGGACTTGAACCCGGGACCTCCTGCTTACATGGCAGACGCTCTATCCTTCTGAGCCACCGAGGACACAGATGAATAGCGCGACTGCAGGGACTTATCCCTAGCACGCTTCCCGTGAGACCCAAGGGATAAGTCCCTGCAGTCGCGCTATTCATCTGTGTCCTCGGTGGTTGTTCTCTGATCGCGAGCGCACATGTGAAGGGATTGTGATGTGCTTGATGCACGATATGGCAGTCCCCCCCCCCTCCCCCTCCTTGGTGATCAGACGTGGTCGACCAGAACCTTGATGGATAAGTCTGCCCTAATGCTCCCATGCAGTCTAACATTGGGCCACTGTACGGTGCAGCGAGTAAGTGTGCAGATGTTTTTAGACGTGCTAATGGTGACTGTGTGTTGAAAGTAGCTCAAATAACACATATTGATGACGTTACGAGGGGTAGAATACCATGGCGACTGGAGGCTGGTCAAACACAGCAGGTCGTAGCACGGGCCCTCCGTCTGCCACAAAGTGTGAAGATTATGGCAACGATTCCAGCAGACAGGGAACGTGTCCAGGCGCTACACTACGGGACGTCCACAGTGTACAACACCACAAGAAGACCGATATCTCACTTTCAGTGCCCGCAGACGGCCACGGAGTACTGCAGGTAGCCTTGCTCGGGACCTTACTGCAGCCATTGGAAGAGTTTTCTGAATACACACAGTCTACAGACGACTGAACAGACATGGTTTATTAGCCTGGAGACCTGCAAGGTGCATTCCACTGATCCCTGGTCACAGGAGAGCCCGTAAAGGCTGGTGTCAAGAACACAGAACATTTGTCATTGGAACAGTGGTCCCAGGTTATGTTCAGAGACGAGTCCAGGTGCAGTCTGAACAGTGATTCTAACCGGGTTTTCATCTGGCATGAACCAGGAACCAGATACCAACCCCTTAATGTCCTTGAAAGGGACCTGTATGGAGGTCGTGGTTTGATGGTGTGGGGTGGGACTATGATTGGTGCACGTACACCCCTACATGTCTTTGACAGATGAACTGTAACAGGTCAGGTGTATCGGGACGTCATTTTGCACCAGTATGTCCGCCTTTTCAGGGGTGCAGTGGGTCCCACCTTCCTCCTGATGGATGATAACGCACTGCCCCACCGAGCTGCCATCGTGGAGGAGTACCTTGAAACAGAAGATATCAGGCGAATGGAGTGGCCTGCCTGTTCTCCAGACCTACACCCCATCGAGCACGTCTGGGATGCTCTCGGTCGACGTATCGCTGCACGTCTTCACACCCCCTAGGACACTTCAGGAGCTCCGACAGGCACTGGTGCAAGAATGGGAGGCTATACCCCAGCAGCTGCTTGACCACCTGATCAAAAGTATGCCAACCCGTTTTGCGGCCTGTGTACATGTGCATAGTGATCATATCCCATACTGATGTTGGGGTACATGTGCAGGAAACAGTGGTGTTTTGTAGCACATGTGTTTCGGGACGGTTTCCTTAACTTATCAGCAATACCGTGGACTTACAGATCTGTGTCATGTGTGTTCCCTATTTGACTATACTATTAGCGCCAGTTTTGTGTAGTGCCACATTGTGTGGCACCACATTCTGCAATTATCCTTAATTTATGAGCATGAGTGTACGATTCGACCAGCCGGCCAAATGGAGGCCCACAATGATGCCTCTTTCAAACACAGTCAGGTGCTGTCAACGCTGTGTTACACGAGTATGCAGCATCTACGTGTCGTTTACAGTGATTACCCAACATCTGACGCTGTTCGCGTCCCTTATGTACCCTGGTAACAGAACTAAACATGAGCCCTCTGGTGGCCTTTCTCGTTGTCACAGAGAAGCACTTCTACTCATTACATGCCCACCGACAGTGTGTGTGTTTACGAGGTTACAGTGACATCAGACCAGAAAGGGGTGTTCAGGTTTTTATTTTGTTAGGAAGTGCAGTTGTTTTAATACGTCGACAAATAAAAACCACCGAAATTTTACCATAGCGGAAATTAGTTGTCAGTTTGTGTGTCATCACAAGTTAGAACATTTATGTTAGTCGTTTTGCTGGCGGCTGTGATTTGTGTCATTTTTCTAATTTTTACTAGGCAAATTCACGATGTCCCAGAGAGTGTAAAGGCAGACGTGTCTCATAGAAAGTGAATGTTTTTTTTATATGGTATAACAAGCGAAGTTGGGAAATTTCATTAACTCTACAATTAAGTTATACAAGAGATATCACGAACTTACTTGTGTAGCCTGTGGAGGGCGATTGTTGCTGCTGTTTCTGCTGTTGCTGCTGTTGTTGGTGCTGTTGCTGCTGCTGTTGTTGGTGCTGTTGTTGCTGCAGTTGTTGTTGTTGTTGCTGTTGTTGATTCTGTTGTTGCTGCTGCTGCTGTTGCTGTTGTTGCTGCTGCTGCTGCTGCTGCGTTGCGTTATTAGGTGGCTGCACTATTCTCTTCTGAATTATCTTCTCTTCAATCAGCGCCCTCACACTCATGCTAGCTGTTTGCAAGGGAGGACCCGGAATCTCCTTCTTCTCGCACTTCTTGGAGTCCGAGTCCTGTGGAAGACAAACAGAAGGCTATACAGAGTCATCTCCACAATACAGTGCTCTAAATACACACACAGTTCGGTGAAAGACTGCCAATCTGCTTTTCATCTGTTACTAAAAATAGCCCTCTTGCATTTCCTATCTACTTTCAGCCTATGTCTGCTGTTGTCGCTGCTTACTACAGCAGTATAATGTAAGAACTTACATTACCTTCACTTGTCTTTGTAGGAAACACAGGATATATATATATATATATATATATATATATATATATATATATATATATATATATATATATATATATGCTACAGATTTTTTTCAGAGTGCGAATTGTTGGATAAGGCCATATATTCGTCTTACAAGAATACAAAAAAGTCCAAAGACTCGCTCTTATTTGACATTGTTTGAGGCTCTGTGTAATTAACCAACCAGGTAACCCTCTGGTTCACCATCCTACTCTCCAAATCAGATGTATATTCATTTATATTACAAGTATGTCGCTTTAAAAAGAGAAGAAAGAGTAGAGAAAAGGCGCGGTAGAAACTGAGCTGCTTATTTACTGTGTCGTTCACAGCACGATGCGTGTCTTTCGACTGAGCGACACTTCGGCTGCATGTGAGTCTGTGGATGCATATGGAATAAAAGAAAGTAAGAAGGTGAACATCAGCGCTAATGCACTATCTGTCCTTCGACGTCTTATATGCTTAGCATCACATAAAACATTTACAAAGGCGGAAATGAGGTAATTCGTTGATACTGAAGCTTGGGTACGTCGGAGGGGGGGATGTAAAAGACATGGAACATAATACAGTTTACTATCGACATAACTGTTGTAGTAGAGAATGAACAAAGTGTGTGAGGAGTGGCGCTTTTAATGCATACTAGAAGTAGACTACTTTGATCCAACAAAACAATCGACCTGAGAGTTTTGAAGAAAAAGAGATCACCGAAATTGGTGAGCTGATGTTTGTATTCGATATCAAAACAGATTACAACTGTTCGGATCTACATTGAAGAATTATTAGTGTTTAATGTGCCGCCGCCGCCGAGGTTATTAGAGACGGAGCAAAAGCTCGTATTAGGGAAGGATGGAGAAGGGAAACAGTCAAAAGCTCCAAAGGAACCATCCCGTCATTTGCCTTTAATGATTCAAGGAAATCACGGAAAACATATATCAGGATAGCTAGACGGGGATGGGAATCACTATCCTCCCGAACACGAGTCCAGTGTCTCACCTCTGTGCCGTCTTGCTCGGCGTTGCTCTGTTGACATTTTTGGAGATAGGTAAAATATAGTTTTATAATAAAATGTAATTTCATTTCGCTCTTTTCGCCAACAAATGAAGTATATTCAATTGTATGTAAACCACGAAGTCTCCAATACATATTTTTTATCCTTTAATGCGAATTTCGTTTTCGTATTAATGTATGGAGAGCACGTAATACGTTCCACCCCTGTCTATACATACCTAGGCGCCCAAGCACACAAACCAATTTAGCGTGTATACTAGTCTTACATTTCAGTTTCATTCTAATTTGTCACGGTTTTTGTCGAAAGTGTGCGCTAAATATTTATATTGGAACAAAGATTCTCAAATGCACTACAAATAACGTAACAAGAAATGCACAGGCCTATTACTTGTGCCAGCTGAATTAACGGATGGTACCCTATGAAAAGCTTCTAACCGCTGTAGCTCATTTATCGAGATTATTAAATACGTGAGGCATACAGGCAGCTGAAAGTATTTTTAGATTGCTGTTTGAAGCTTGATTCTTTTCATCTGGTAATTATCTTCTGGCGCTTAATTGCCAGTGTCTGTTCACGGACGATCAAATTCACAATGAACTTTTGAATTAGCATCTCGCTATAATGAACCAATTTTCACAGTGGATCGGGAAATATGTTGTTGACTCATGGTCTTTACAAGAACTCTTTCTTCTAGAGAAGTGGCTGGGAGGAGGGGATGGAGGTGGGGAAAGTATGTAACTTTGTGTTTTGCTCCAAGCAAAGGCAACAGAAAGAAAGGTTAGAGTTTAACGTCCCATCATCGTCAAGGTCTTTAGAGAGTGGAGGACCATAGTTACCAGGTCAAGAATACAAGAACGTTGCTGTATTCTTAACAAAAAACGCAAACTGCGTAATAAAATTTGCACCTGGGAGTCAGAGATGCCGTCAGGAATTTGTTGGTAGTCATGCGGCTCTTGCGTCAAGCCAAAGATATATGAATAGTCAAAGAGTTTTAGATGCGAACGTTTTTGTAAGGCTTTACCACGTCTGTTACTGATATCGATTAAATATTACGAGGGTAATCCCAAAAGTAAAGTCTCCTATTTTTTTATAAGTACATATACCGTAGCGGTCGCGTGGTTCCAGACTGAAGTGCCTAGAACCGCTCGGCCACATCGGCCGGCTGTCTCAAGACAAACACACAGTTTGCAGTTATAATTCTTGTCTTATCGTGTTATACTTTTAACGTGAGATTATAATTCTTAATGAGTAGATTATGATAGAATTTTAAATTTTTAAATTGGGCGAAAGATTGAAAATGAAATTTTTGTTGCTCATGGAAGCAATTAGATAGGCAGCCTGCAATTGGCAACTGGGTTCCGGGATAGCAGTTTCGTAATACGAATTTGGTCGGTAAGGCAATCATTTGTCTAAAAATAGAT
Organism: Schistocerca americana; assembly: GCF_021461395.2. NCBI lineage: Eukaryota > Metazoa > Arthropoda > Insecta > Orthoptera > Acrididae > Schistocerca > Schistocerca americana. The sequence continues at coordinate 226,682,986 of NC_060119.1, forward strand.
AAATGTAAATTAATGCAGATGAATAGGAAAAACAATCCTGTAATGTTTGAATACTCCATTAGTAGTGTAGGGCTTGACAGTCACGTCGATTAAATATTTGGGCGTAACATTGCAGAGCGGGACAAGCATGTAATGGCAGTTGTAGGGAAGCGGATAGTCGTCTTCGGTTCACTGGTAGAATTTTGGGAAGATGTGGTTCATCTGTAAAGGAGACCGCTTATAAAACACTAATTCGACCTATTCTTGAGTACTGCTCGAGCGTTTGGGATCCCTATCAGGTCGGATTGAAGGAGGACATAGACGCAATTCAGAGGCGGGCTGCTAGATTTGTTACTGGTAGGTTTGATCATCACGAGAGTTACGGAAATGCTTCAGGAACTCGGGTAGAGGAAAGGAGGCGTTCTTTTCGTGAATCTCTACTGAGGAAATTTAGAGAACCAGGATTTGAGGCTGACTGCAGTACAATTTTACTGCCGCCAACTTACATTTCGCCGAAAGACCCCAAAGATAAGAGAGATTAGGGCTCGTACAGAGGCATATAGGCAGTCATTTTTCCCTCGTTCTGTTTGGGAGTGGAACAGGGAGAGAAGATGCTAGTTGTGGTACGAGGTACCCTTCGCCACGCACCGTATGGTGGATTGCGGAGTATGTATGTAGATGTGGATGTAGAAGATAGAGTTTTGTTTATGCCACTGTAGTCAAAATTATTATTTTGTACATTCTTTGTACTTATCACATTCTAGACGCTATCTCTGCTTACTTCGGTACTTACACAGTGTATTTGATATTGTCTGTGACGTAACACTACAGAAACAGGCCTCCACAAAACGTTGATCCATGCCAGGATTTTGCTTTTTTCTTAGGCTACTAAACAGTATCAAAGGCTGCCTCAAAACCGTACGCACAGCACATGTATTAATTTGCATAAATCCGCCTGATTTTCTTTTGCGTATTAATTTATAGAGACTCTGTAATACTTGTTACCCTTGTCCATGCATAAAATACTTATGCTGCCTACATGCACAGATACATTTTGCGTTCCTGTCTGTTTGTCTTGCACTTCTGTTTCACCCTAATGTCCACGGTCTTTGCCGAAAGTATGCGCAAAGTATTTGTATCAGCAACACGATACTGAAATACACTAAAAATAACCTCAGAAACGCGTCGTGGAAATAAAATAAATTTTGACTGGAAAACTTGTAGTTTTCATTAGGAATCAGTGTGTTGTCATTTCCATCAACTGGACCCTTCTACGTATTGTGTAGCGTATTCAAACTTCATTCTGGCTACACCCCGAGAATAATTGTCGAAAGTTGTGCGCCATATGGTACTTGAACGGAAAACAAAACCCATTCCGTTCCGGAAGTTGTTCGAAAATTCAGTATTCTTCAAGCCCTGTGTTAAGGGCGTACTGGGAGCACCTCCGTTGAACGTTTCGCCTTCTACAGTGGATAGCAAGATGTCAAATCAAGTTTGCTTAATGACTGTGGAAAATTCACGCGATGTAAGGTCTCGGGAGCAGGGCAGTCAACTGATATCTGCTAAAGGTTCACGAAATTACAGAGTAAAGCAGGGACGAAATTTCTCGCGTAATAGTTTAAAAATGATTATGCATTGTAAATAGCGTTGATCGTCTGATCTTGACGTAAATATTCGAAATGAACAATTTCATTCATCTCTCAAAATACTGTACACATGTTTCTAAAATCGGTGTGTGGAGATTATTGTACCTCAGTGTTGCACATGGAAACTCCGTACTCCTGTACTGCTTTTTTTTTAATAAACAAACTTTGCTGCAACTCGATGTATATTCAGTTTTCCGGTTAAACTCTACGTTTTCATTTCGTCAGTTGGTAGTCCAATAGCCACGGGTCTGTTTATCGTTTGTTATTTTTGTCTTGTGAAGTTCAGATTGTGAGAATTCGCGTACTGGTTTTGTTACGAAAACGGCGCTGATGCTTGCAAAGAATATCGTATAGGCATTCCTAACTGCAGGGTAGCAGATTCAAGAGTGTTTACGAGTATTTTTACCTAGCTGAGTGAGACTGGTGCAGTGTCCACTTGTCATGTTGCACCAGCCTCACATCTCATTTGAAAGCGGAAATGAAGAGAGTGTGAATGAAGCATACGACATTATTCAATTGGTGGAACGTAGTCCTAAAACAATTGCACGCAAAATGTCTATAGGTTTCAGTGCCCCACAGATAATAACATAATGGACATTAGGTATGCGTGGGCTCTATCTGCATCAGTTAGAGCAGAGTCATACTCAATACCTTCCAAAAAGGAGGTGAAGATGAACGATTTGAAGTTTGTTGTTGGCTAATTGCAATCGGCAAGTAATCCCTTTAATACACACTATGTGACCAAAAGTATCCGGACACCTGGCCGAAAATGACTTACAAGTTCGTGGCGCCCTCCATCGGTAATGCTGGAATTCAATAGGATGTTGGCCTGCCCTTGGCTTCTACTCTCGCAGGCATACGGTCAGTCAGGTGCTGAAAGGTTTCTTGGGGAATGGCAGCCCATTCTTCACGGAGTGCTGCACTGAGGGGAGGTATCGATGTCGGTCGGTGAGTCCTGGCACGAAGTCGGCGTTCCAAAACATTCCAAAGGAGCTCATAGGATTCATGTCAGGACTCTGTGCGGGCCAGTGCGTTACAAGGATGTTATTGTCGTGCAACCACTTTGCCACAGGCCGTGCATTATGAACAGGTGCCGGCCGCTGTGGCCGAGCGGTTCTAGGTGCTTCAGCCCGGAACCGCGCTGCTGCTGCTACAGTCGCAGGCTCGAATCCTGCCTCGGGCATGGTTGTGTGTGATGTCCTTAGGTTAGTTATGTTTAAGTATTTCTAAGTCTAGGGGACTGATGACCTCAGATGTTAAGTCCCATAGTGCTTAGAACCATTTGAACCGTTTTTGCTCGATCGTGTTGAGAGATGCAATCGTCATCCCAGTATTGTTCTGGCAGATGACGTTCACCGGACATTCGCCATACCCACACCCTGACATCGAATCGCCACATGGTGTACCGCGATTCGTCACTCCACATGTTTTTACACTGTTCAATCGTCCAATGTTTACGCTCCTTACAACAAGCGAGGCGTCGTTTGGCATTTACCGGCGTCATGTGCGGCTTATGACAATGAAATCCAAGTTTTCTTACCTCCCGCGTAACTGTCATAGTACTTGCAGTGGATCCTGATGCAGTTTGGAATTCCTGTGTGATGGTCTGGATAGATGTCTGCCTATTAAACATTACGACCCTCCTCAACTGTCGGCGGTCTCTGGCAGTCAACAGACGAGATCGGCCTGTACGCTTTTGTGCTGTACGTGTCTCTTCACGTTTCCACTTCACTATCACATCGGAAACTGTGGACATAGTGTGAATTTTAAAATTTTCCCGGCGAATTGACTGTTCAAACAAATTTCGGGCTTGCAGCTGGTCGTCGTTCAATACTTCGCACGATATTTCAACTGGGCACTGAAGATGACTGGCAGGTGCGCAGTTGAAATATCGTGCGAAGTATTGAACGACGGCTGGCGGCAAGCCCGAAATTTGTTTGAACGGTGGACATAGTGATGTTTACGAGTGTCGAAATCTCGCGTACAGACGCGTGACACAATCACCTGACCACGTTCGAAGTCCGTGAGTTTCGCGGAGCGCCCCATTTTGATTTCTCACGATTTCTAATGACTACTGAGGTCGCTGATATGGAGTACCTGGCAGTAGGTGGCAGCACCATGCACCTAATATGAAAAAAATGTGTTTTTGGGGTGTCCGGATACTTTTGATCACATAGCGTAGTCTACTGATGAAACCACTTTCACTCGTGATGGTACCAACAATGTTCGTAACTCACGTCAATGGGGCACAGAGAACACCGTTGTCAATGTGGAGAGACAATTTCAAGAACTGATAAAATTCTCTCGAGCTTCCAGCAGCGTCAAGTGATTTAAAATCCACGAGCTTTCGGCCGAGTACTCCACGGTTATTTTCAAGTGGTGACCGTCTTTGGGTTGATGCTACCGTCCTTTCGCTGCCTACTGTGATGTCACTGGTGCTCGCTCCAGTGCCATATACACTCCTGGAAATTGAAATAAGAACACCGTGAATTCATTGTCCCAGGAAGGGGAAACTTTATTGACACATTCCTGGGGTCAGATACATCACATGATCACACTGACAGAACAACAGGCACATAGACACAGGCAACAGAGCATGCACAATGTCGGCACTAGTACGGTGTATATCCACCTTTCGCAGCAATGCAGGCTGCTATTCTCCCATGGAGACGATCGTAGAGATGCTGGATGTAGTCCTGTGGAACGGCTTGCCATGCCATTTCCACCTGGCGCCTCAGTTGGACCAGCGTTCGTGCTGGACGTGCAGACCGCGTGAGACGACGCTTCATCCAGTCCCAAACATGCTCAATGGGGGACAGATCCGGAGATCTTGCTGGCCAGGGTAGTTGACTTACACCTTCTAGAGCACGTTGGGTGGCACGGGATACATGCGGACGTGCATTGTCCTGTTGGAACAGCAAGTTCCCTTGCCGGTCTAGGAATGGTAGAACGATGGGTTCGATGACGGTTTGGATGTACCGTGCACTATTCAGTGTCCCCTCGACGATCACCAGTGGTGTACGGCCAGTGTAGGAGATCGCTCCCCACACCATGATGCCGGGTGTTGGCCCTGTGTGCCTCGGTCGTATGCAGTCCTGATTGTGGCGCTCACCTGCACGGCGCCAAACACGCATACGACCACAATTGGCACCAAGGCAGAAGCGACTCTCATCGCTGAAGACGACACGTCTCCATTCGTCCCTCCATTCACGCCTGTCGCGACACCACTGGAGGCGGGCTGCACGATGTTGGGGCGTGAGCGGAAGACGGCCTAACGGTGTGCGGGACCGTAGCCCAGCTTCATGGAGACGGTTGCGAATGGTCCTCACCGATACCCCAGGAGCAACAGTGTCCCTAATTTGCTGGGAAGTGGCGGTGCGGTCCCCTACGGCACTGCGTAGGATCCTACGGTCTTGGCGTGCATCCGTGCGTCGCTGCGGTCCGGTCCCAGGTCGACGGGCACGTGCACCTTCCGCCGACCACTGGCGACAACATCGATGTACTGTGGAGACCTCACGCCCCACGTGTTGAGCAATTCGGCGGTACGTCCACCCGGCCTCCCGCATGCCCACTATACGCCCTCGCTCAAAGTCCGTCAACTGCACATACGGTTCACGTCCACGCTGTCGCGGCATGCTACCAGTGTTAAAGACTGCGATGGAGCTCCGTATGCCACGGCAAACTGGCTGACACTGACGGCGGCGGTGCACAAATGCTGCGCAGCTAGCGCCATTCGACGGCTAACACCGCGGTTCCTGGTGTGTCCGCTGTGCCGTGCGTGTGATCATTGCTTGTACAGCCCTCCCGCAGTGTCCAGAGCAAGTATGGTGGGTCTGACACACCGGTGTCAATGTGTTCTTTTTTCCATTTCCAGGAGTGTAATTTAATGTTTAGGTCGCGCACCCATTTCAGTCTTCCCCTATACGGGTCCTAAGCCGTGCTTAGTTGCAGGCCGCCGTCTTTATTAATGGTGTCGTAGTAAATTTTTATCTCAGTTGCTTCTTTTATTATGCTATCCCCTGAAACTGTTAGTCCATCTAATAACAAATGTCTCTTCAGATGCAATACGAAGTCATTTTTTAGGGCATGCCCTGCTATCGCTTATCTCTCAGGGTACCGAAGGCGGAAACATCTCTCTTCAACAGTACGCAGAATCTGTCTGACATAGAATTAATCTACTTAGGGAGTGCTCGGCCGAAAGCTCATGGACTTTAAATCACTGGAGGCGACTGCAAGCTCGACGGAAACTACGCATTCGTATAATTTCGAAAACGTTTCTCTGTAAATGTGTGGTGTGGCATGGTAGATAATCAAGTTGATTGTACCTGTTGTCTTGTTGGCCGGCCGGAGTGGCCGAGCGGTTCTAGGCGCTACATCTGGAACCACGCGACCGCTGCGGTCGCAGATTTGATCCTGCCTCGGGCATGGATGTGTGTGATGTCCTTAGGTTAGTTAGGTTTAAGCAGTTCTAAGTTCTAGAGGACTGTGAGCTCAGCAGTTAAGTCCCATAGTGCTCAGAGCCATTTGAACCATTTTTTGTCGTCTTGTTGTACCATCTAACAGGGAGGCAGTATCTAGACTTCCTTGAAAACGAGCTTCCAGCGTTATTGGAAGAAGATTATTTAGCCACAAGGATGATTATACTGTTCCAGCATCACCGGCCGCCTGCATATTCTAGATGTCAGCTGACCAAACCTAACATTCCCCGGAACACGGACCAGCAGAAACGCTCACGGATTTTATCATCAGGATCCCACGAGCTTACCTCCTTTAGATTTTTGCCCGTGTGGTTGGTTGGAAGGCCAGACTGAAAAAAAAACAAAAAAAACAAAACACAAGAGGTTCAAATGGCTCTGAGCACTATGGGATTTAACAGCTGTGGTCATCAGTCCCCTAGAACTTAGAACTACTTAAACCTAACTAACCTAAGGACATCACACACATCCATGCCCGAGGCAGGATTCGAACCTGCGACCGTTGCAGTCGCGCGGTTCCGGACTGCGCGCCTAGAACCGCGAGACCACCACGGCCGGCCAAAACACAAGAGGCGAATTGATCTTTCGGTTTATCATTAGTGCTGCCCACAAAAAAGAAAGTCAAGACGACCTACACGGGACGTTGTCAATCTGAAACTGCATTGAAATCGGAGGTAGAAATTATGAATAATAACTTTGAGCTTAAGTATTTTTTTGGGTTATGTTCTAACAGTTGTATCTCTGTAACCAATAAAAATAGGATAAACGCCATACGGAATGTTTTATTTGAATTAGTCCATAGTGACTCGTCCTAAAATACACGCTGAAACAAAAACGTCGCAATGCCAAGAAGGAGTTGTGCGACAAAAACGAGAAAAAGTTGTCAGGCGTCTTTCTACATCTGGAGGATGGTGTCTATTCGAATTTCGCGCCAGTTGCGTCAGAGCAGCGCTAGCAGCGCCACTATGAGAACGCAAATCTGGTTCGCTTTAAATACACGCTGTAACGGTCGTGAGCGTTAGTTGTCTAGTTGAGTGGATGTTAGTCAAGAATCATCGTCTGGAACTGCGCTATCGCTACGGTCGCAGGTTCTAATCCTGCCTCGGGCATGTACGTGTGTGATGTCCTTAGGTTAGTTAGATTTACGTAGTTCTAAGTTCTATGGGGACTGATGACCACAGCAGTTAAGTCCCATAGTGCTCAGAGCCATTTGTACCAAGAATCATCACCTCATTATGTCTGAGCGAAGTAGTGTAATAGGGCAACGAGAAGCTGGATGTTCCTTCTGCGATACTGCAGGAAGACTAGGCAGGAATGTAGCCACTGTACATCACTGCTGACAATGTTGCTAACGACAGTGTACGATCGCTAGAATACCGGCTCCGGGCGGCCACGTGGCTTTACCGAGAAGGAATTATCGTGTTCGACGTACGCTCTGGCGCATCCGCAGCAGCAATTTCAGCAGCAGTTGGCACCACAGTGGCACAACGAACTGTTACACATCGATTACTTCAAGGACAGCTTCGAGAAAGACGCCTCGTAGCGTGCATACCCCCAACCACCGCAACTTGCGGCTTCAGTTGTGTCAAGCGAGACCTCACGGGAAGGCAGGGTGGAAGTCTGTTGTTTTCTGATGAAAGCTGGTTTTGTCTCGGGGCCAGTGATGGTAGTGTACTGGTTAGGAGGTCAGCTGAGGGCCTGCAACCAAACTGTCTGCATGCTAGACATACTGGACCTCGCCGGCCGCGGTGGCCGAGCGGTTCTAGGCGCTTCAGTCCGGAACCGCGCGACTGCTACGGTCGCAGGTCCGAATCCTGCCTCGGGCATGGATGTGTGTGATGTCCTTAGGTTAGTTAGGTTTAAGTAGTTCTAAGTTCTAGGGGATTGATGACCCCAGATGTTAAGTCCCATATTGCTCAGAGCCATTTGAACCATTTTGAACACTGGACCTCCAGCTGCAGTTATGGTCTGTAGTGCTATTTCATATGGCAACAGGACAACTCCCGTAGTTATCACACGCACCTTTCTTTCTTTCTTTTGCTACTGCCTTTATCCCGCATTGTGCTCAAGGTCGGCAGGGTGAAGTACGGAATTGGCATGGTTAATTTTAAGGGGTGGCCGGATGCCCTTCCTGCCGCCACCCCATACCCCCTGGGACGGAAGTAGTGTACCCCAGCTGTCTGCGTCTAGTGTAAATCGTGAAACAGTGTGAATGTGTTTCAAATGTCTGCGAGTCGTGTAACGGAGGCGGGACGTGGGGACCAGCCCGGTATTCACCTAGTAGGATGTGGAAAACCACCTAAAAACCGCACCCAGGCTGGCCGACACACCGACCGTCGTCGTTAACCCGCCGGGCGGATTCGATCCGCGGCCGGCGCGCCTACCCGAGTCCAGGAAGCAGCGCGTTAGCGCTCTCGGCTACCCTGGCGGGTGTGGTTACCACACGCACCCTGACTGCAAATTTGTACATCCATCTGGTGATTCGACTTGTTTTACAACAGGATAACGCTCCCGTACATGCCGCTGTTGTAACTTGATCTACAAAGCGTCGGCATGCCGTGGCCTGCTCGATCACCAGATCTGTCACCAATCGAGCACATATGGGATATCGTGGGGCGACTGCTCCAGCGTCATCCCCAAAGAGCAAATTTTAACTGTCCCAGTATTGACCGACCAAGTGCAACCGGCATGGAACTACATCCCACAAACTGACATTCGGCACCTGTACAACACAATCCATGCACGTCTGCATACCTGCATTCAACATTCTTGCGTTTACACAGGGTTATTGAGGGGCAAGTATTTCACACTCGCAATGGCTTGTCTCATGCTTTCATGAACCTGTGATTCTGCATTGTTAAACATTCAAATGTGCCACTTAGACAAATGTATTCCCAAAATTTCATTATTCTACATTAATTAGGTTTTGGTGCTGCGTCAGGGTATATACTGTTCCTCCTGAAACGCCTTGTATGTTTAGCATTCGGAGCGAAGTAGCTTTGAGTGTATCTGATCAGCAAAACTGCTTACCAGCGACGGTTACTGAGAACCAAGTGAGCAATCGATCGCGCCGAACGCCAACAAGGAAACCTCCCCATCGCATCCCCCTCAGATTTAGTTATAAGTTGGCACAGTGGATAGGCCTTGAAAAACTGAACACAGATCAATCGAGAAAACAGGAAGAAGTTGTGTAGAACTATGAAAAAAAAATAAGCAAAATATACAAACTGAGTAGTCCATGCGCAAGACAGGCTCCTGAGCGCCTTGGTCCCGCGGTTAGCGTGAGTAGCTGCGGAACGAGAGGTCCTTGGTTCAAGTCTTCCCTTGAGTGAGAAGTTTAATTTTTTATTTTCAGACAACTATCAAAGTTCAGGCACTCACACATAATCAACTTAGCTCTCCAAAATTCCAGGACATGTCCAGATATGCTTGGACATATGCAGGATTTGACGGTCTACACACGGAAAAATTTGAAAACGTTAAAAACATATGTTTTGACAGAGCACAGGGAAAACTGTGCGACTGTGAAACTGTTGCATTCGTTTGTTGCAGTTTATGTGACAAACTCTTATGTTTTCAACACTTTTTTGGGAGTGATTATCACATCCACAAGAAAACCTAAATCGGGCAAGGTAGAAGAATCTTTTTACCCAATCGTCAAGTGTACAAGTTAGGTGCGTCGACAACATATTCCTGTCATGTGACGCACATGCCGTCACCAGTGTCGTATAGAATATATCAGGCGTGTTTTCCTATGGAGGAATCGGTTGACCTATGACTTTGCAATCAAATGTTTTCGGTTCCCATTGGAGAGGCCCGTCCTTTCGTCTACTAATCGCACCGTTTTGCGTTGCGGTCGCAAAACACAGACACTAAACTTCTTACAGCGAACAGAGACGTCAGTGAACGAACGGACAGAGAGGTTCCCTTGTTACAACTACTTAAACGTAACTAACCGAAGGACATCACACACATCCATGGCTGAGGCAGGATTCGAACCTGCGACCGTAGCAGCAGCGCGGTTCCGGACTGAGGCGCCTAGAACCGCTCGGCCACCCCGGCCGGCAGTGTTCGAAGGCAGCGGAAGTAAAACCTATGCCCGACCGCTATGCAGCGTAATTACTAGAGACGCATTTTCTTGCGCGCGCAATCTCTGTCGCCTAGGATGTCAGTGACAATTAGGCTGTTAAAAACAACGGGTGAATAACGCGTCAGAGAGCGTCAGCAATAACGATGGGAGTGTCATTAGGGGTGAGTACAGGGCGGGGGCGGACCCGGTCCGGTCCAGTCCGATATTGTATCTGTGCGTGGCGTGTGCGCGTGCTGTCATCATTAGCGCTAATGGCGGGCGGGCTGTGACCGCTGCAGCTACCGCGACCGCCGACCCCGTTCTGCTCGTCCCAGCTGCCAGCCGCGTCTGCTGACCCCTGTTCTGTGTCTCCGCAAGCGCTACTCGTCTTTGACAAATCACAACGCTAACGATCAAGACCATTCGGAGAACGTCTGAGATAAGGTCAACAACCGAGAACATTACGTACTGCTCAAATTAAATTTCATTATCATCAGCCATTCGAAATTCACTGTTGACAAGGGAATCTCCCCATCGCACCCCCCTCAGATTTAGTTATAAGTTGGCACAGTGGATAGGCCTTGAAAAACGGAACACAGATCAATCGAGAAAACAGGAAGAAGTTGTGTGGAACTATGAAAAAAATAAGCAAATTATAAAAACTGAGTAGTCCATGCGCAAGATAAACAACTTCAAGGATAATGTGAGCCAAGGAGCGCCGAGGTCTAGTGGTTAGCGTGATCAGCTGCGGAGCGAGAGGTCCTTGGTTCAAGTCTTCCCTCGAGTGAAAAGTTTAATTTTTTATTTTCAAACCATTATTATCTGTCCGTCCGATGCGAGGTAACTGCGGCGTAGTATGGGGGCGCTACACCTAAACGGAAAAATTTGAAAACGTTAAAAACATATGTTTTGGCAGAGCACAGGGAAAACTATGCGACTGTGAAACTGTTGCATTCATTTGTTGCAGTTTATGTGACAAAATCGGGCAAGGTAGAAGAATCTTTTTACCCATTCGCGAAGTGTACAAGTTAGGTGGGTTGACAACATAGTCCTGTCATATGGCGCACATGCCGTCGCCAGTGTCGTATAGAATATATCAGACGTGTTTTTCTGTGGAGTAATCTGTTGACCTATGACTTTGCGATGAAATGTTTTCGGTTCCCATTAGAGAGGCACGTCCTTTCGTCTACTAATCGCACGGTTTTCCGGTGCGGTCGCAAAACACAGACACTAAACTTATTACAGTGAACAGAGACGTCAATGAACGAACGGACAGATCATAACCTTGCGAAAATAAAGAGAGTAAACTTTTCACTCGAGGGAAGAATTGAACCTAGGACCTCTCGTTCCGCAGCTGCACACGCTAACCACGGGACCACAGCGCTCTTGAGATCGTACTATCCTTGATGTTGCATATCTTGCGCATGGATTACTCAGTTTGTACATTTTGCTTGTTTTTTCATAGTTCCACACAACTTCTTCCTGTTTTCTCGATCGATCTGTGTTCAGTTTTTCAAGGCCTATCCACTGTGCCAGCTTATAACTAAATCTGAGGGAGGTGCGATGGGGAGGTTCCCTTGTGAGTACAGACCTTGTCCAGGTTTTCCAAGCGTTATACCCTTTAGCCATACGCTTCCGCGTTTCCTAATGTTTTCTCTCGATTTTCCAGTATATCAAGGCCTCGAACGTACACCACTGTGAAAATTGCAACACCCAGAAGGAAAAGTGTGAATCACTCCAAAATCGGAGGATGTGTAGAACAGTGGAACGATGTTACGTGATTAAGATTGCTGTGAGGGGGTGTGCACATAGGCCCAGAAGCGCTCTCTTTTCTGAGATCGGACAGGTCAGTGTTACGACACGCTAAGAAGATGCAAAACCGTCAAACGAAGTGGAAACGTGCAAGTAAGAGCCCATATACCTCCTAAACGACAAAGGGCGCAGTATCAGGATATCAGTTCGAACGTCCGCAGCTCGTGGTCTTGCGGTAGCGTTCTCGCTTCCGGCGCACGGGGTCCCGGGTTCGATTCCCGGCGGGGTCAGGGATTTTCTCTGCCTCGTGATGACTGGGTGTTGTGTGCATTTCATCATCATTGACTCGCAAGTCGCCGATGTGACGTCACCTAAAAAGGACTTGCAATACGGCGGCCGAACTTCCCCGCATGGGGCCTCCCGGCCAACAATGCCATACGATCATTTCAGTTAGATCGAACGGGGCATGTGATTTGGTATCAGTGCAACAGGTTTGTGACACCGCTCGTACTGATCACACTGCTACTACAGTGATGCGTGTGTGGAACGCGTGGATAGAAGAGGATCGTATAGAGCGACGCTCGGGTACTGTGAAGCACAATGTGGCCACAGCATGGGATGACAGCCACCTTGTTCGCATAGCCGTTACCCACAGAACAGCTTTGCCCACTGTCGTTGGAGCAAATTGCAATGGATGCGGACGTGTCTGCCTCGACAGTCATACACCATCTGCTAAAGGGCTGTGCCGATGGGACGCATGGGAATATGTCGGCTTCCACTAAGGCCTTGTGTGTGTTAGGCACTACAGAGGTGAAGGCAATCGGGCAAAATGCATCCCTGAGTGGCACTGGTGCCCCACTGGCTTAACATACGATCTCGCGTCCTACTGCCATATTTTAGCTGGACAATGCCCGGTCACATGTGACGAGGAATGCGCAAGCCTTTTTCGAAGAACGAGTAGTGCTCCTTTCCTGGAGTGCCCGTTTGTCTGACACGTCGCCCATCGAATATGTCTGGGATATGGTCGGCCAGCAACTTGTTCGTTCTGGTCTTCTTGCAACCACTGTCGATGCTTTGCGGACGCACCCACGAACCGTGGCAGCGTGTTCCCCAGTAGCATATCCAGGCTCTCTTTCATTCCATCCCACAACTTCCAGCACGTAGCGGCCTCATACCGTACTGAATTCTCACGGCCAAAGCGCATGCACAGCTCTGTAATTATAATCGTTTGTGCCTTGTCATGTCACTAATCTATGATACAAATTTTATTCTAATCGCATGTCTCCTTCTTGGTGTTGCAATTTTCACAAACAGAAGTATATTTTATAAGAACGTAGGCTTCCGCGGCCGGTGTCATAGTGATTAAAATTCTTCTGGGTATTATACTAAAAACTAACAACAATAATAAACCAGAACCGATGTTTCGGCCGAATTGCAACGGCCTTCCTCAGGGCACGACTGGTTTTGCATGTGGATAGGTGCTTCTATTTATTACAGACTATCGATGTCTGACGTCACTATTGTAAAACTGTTAATTGGCCCTCTAATATGATTAGCTAGTCATGACGTAAGGGAAGATGGAAGGAAAGAGGCTTTTCGTGGATGTCCATGTCGTCAACGATTGCTACACTTACCATATGTAAAAGGCGTCAATGAACGGCTAGGCAACGTCCTCCGCCGACGAGGTTTCAAACTGATTTTTTGAAGCAGTCACAGGATCCACGAAATGATAGATTCCACCAAGGATGTAGTCAACAATCTTAGCACTGCAGGTGTTTACGAACTACGGTGTGAGTGTGGAGCGACCTACATGGGAGAAACAGGGAGACCTGTCAGCTTACGAGTAGCAGAACACGAACGCTATGTACGGTTATAACAACATAATAAATCGGCGATAGTGGAACACCACCGTGATTGTGGAGAACCTATCAGGTTCCAGGAAGCCCGAGTACTGGCGAAAGAATCGTGGATGCGAGAGCGCAAAATATGGGAGGCGATCGAAATTATTGAGCACCCTGACAACATCAACAGAGAAGATGGCTACAAACTCCCGGCGTCCTGGCTGTCGACCATCCCAGTCCAATGGGCCGCGAGCGGTCGCGGGGCAGAAGTTACATGAGACACGGACGTATCTGCACAAACAGCTGTAGAGCAACTGTCAGTCCACTTCCGTGCACACCAGGAAAAAAACTTGCCGACCAGAAGCCGAACGCTGATTGGCGGACAGCTACCAATCGTTGACGACATGGACATCCACGAAAACCCTCTTTCCTTCCATTTTCCCTTACGTCATGACTAGCCAATCATATTAGAGGGCCAATTAAAAGTTTTACAATACTGACATCAGACATAGATAGTCTGTAATAAATAGAAGCACCTATCCCCATGCAAAACCAGTCTTGGTTTGAGGAAGGCCGTTGCAATTCGGCCGAAACGTCGGTTTTAGTTTATTATTGTTGTTAGTTTTTAGTCCGCAGCTCGTGGTCGTGCGGTAGCGTTCTCGCTTCCCACGCCCGGGTTCCCGGGTTCGATTCCCGCGGGGTCAGGGATTTTCTCTGCCTCGTGATGACTGGGTGTTGTGTGATGTCCTTAAGTTAGTTAGGTTTAAGTAGTTCTAAGTTATAGGGGACTGATGACCATAGATGTTAAGTCCCATAGTGCTCAGAGCCATTTTGTTAGTTTTTAGCAATGACGCGGCATAATACCCGGAAGAATTTTAATCACTAGACGTGTATTTTATTGAATCCATCGAAGAACTTCGTTTATTCATCTGCCATCCAATTGCCTGATTTGATATCACCTGGAAAGGGCTGGTATATGGGTCGGGGGACGTTAGACAGTCACTATTTTCGCAGTAATATCTCTGCGCTTTTCTACTAGTATTGCTGTTTCAGTCGCTTATGCAGGTCTATTGAGTTATATCTGTGTAGAGTGCTCTGGTCGACGATGACAAATTACTTTCATCGTAAGACATTAGAGAAACTACAAACGCTATTCTGCTCTGACTGTGTTACTGCAATGATGATGCTTGGTAAAACACCGGAATTCAAACCAGACTTCGATTTGATGACACCGCCCACCTCCATTTTATGTTCATTAAAATCATTATTACATTTTCCGCTCCAATTTGTGCCCTAAGTAATTTCATAGTTCTTCTGTCTCTCCTAATAATTCCCAACACACACCTCTCCACTGCTTCCTGATCAACCCTGAATTTGTCTGTGATGATTTGGGCATTAAAATCCAAGTCTCACTGCCATGACGCCAAAGATATTGTAAACTTCCCAGACAAATGAAAAAACTGGTTTTGAAAACTTTGTTTCATCTATCACTTAGTGCATTTTGTCCCCTCAAATCATTCGCTGATTAAAGTTCTCTTAATACAAAAGTTTATCAGTTGATCTTATGAATTCATTCTTAAATTCTACAATTTTTGATGTGTAGATTATCAATTATTTTTAGTCTTATTATTACTGTCAAATTCCTCCAATAGTTGTTGATGTGTATATACGCTAAAGGCAAAAAGAAAAATTTTCATCAGCAAAACGAAAGTGGTTGATCTTTGCTCCATCAACACGTATTACTTCTTCGTGTTCCCAGTCTGGGGATCTGGAGGTCAGGACTGCTGAGAATAACCGTGGGTATGTGGGACATTCTTGTCCGACACCGCGTTCAAATCTGAACCTCTCACTATTCTGGTGGAGTCCGATAGAAACTGTAGCAGTGACATAGACATTCCTTAGGGTACCAAAATAGTTTGAATAAATGCTGTGTTTCTCAAGGACAGTTAGTATGGTTATTATTGAAACTGAGTTAAAAGGTTTTCTTAAAATATATAAATACCATGCAGAGTGGTCATTCGTACTCGTTAGCAAACCACTTACAAATATTACATTATGCTCTATTCATTAAAAAACGACTTCTGTATTCATTTTATTATTGCGCAGTTTGCCATGATTTTAGTGAGGAAACGAGGCTAATAGCTCAACAACTTTTTTGTCCTGCCTGCCTTCTTTAGTGTGCAGAGCACAATTAAAGATTTGTTACAATTTTGCAACTTGGCATTTCTATACAGATACTTAAAATTCCATATTTCACAAGAGAGTGCTTACGCGGTTAGGGTTACTGAACTGCGCACGATTTCTAAACTATGTTACGAACCACCTGCGTGTTGCATAACGCGAGAAACAGTCAACACACCAAGACCGGTTTGAAACTTATACTTACAGACTGCATTATTGGTTGACACTGTTCTTTACTCGCGGAATGCTAACACAAAGAAGCAACACAAGAAAAAATCGTCTAACACTTTTGGCCGTGACATTCTTCAGGCTGCCATCAATGAAGAATCCTGAAACTTAGAACCACACAGGCCCGTTATTGGTAGAATATCAGTGGTAGAATTGTTACAGCGTAAAGCATACTGACAGCCGAATGACAGGTATTCATATTGTGAATTAACATACACGCACTCACCTTAGCGATAGGCTAATGAAACCAATACGGTCTTTGTTAATTAATGACCGGCATTGTTTCAATTAGCTAAATACTCTAAAATAATTTCCGAAGTAGATCGTGTTAATACTAGGTTATTTATGTCGCACAAAACTCCATAGATAATGGACATGTATTGAACTCATGCAATGGACAAAACTTGTGACAGCTAACAGAATTCATGAAACTTCCTGGAAGATTAAAACTGTGCGCCGGACCGAGATTCGAACTAGTGCACTAGCGAATTACGACCCCTCCTCGCAGCTTCATTTCCGCCAGTACCTCGTCTCAGAAGTACATCTGTGAGGAGAAGTCACAAGTCTGCCTTCTGTAGCTCAGTCGGTAGAGCACTAACACGCAAAAGGCAACGGTCACGAGTTCGAGTCTGGGTCCGGCATGCAGTTTTTAACTGCCAGGAAGTTTCATACCAGCGCACACTTCGCTGCAGATTGAAAATTTCGTTCTGGTAACAGGATTCATGCTAACGTCACATAAGTTATTTGTGTGATTTTCTGAGATGTTTCGGATATTCGGAAAATGTAATCAAGCTACTGAAAAAGGTAGAAATGCTATATAATACAGTAAATCTATAAAGAAAAAAACTGCGATGTTACTGTGGAATAATAAAGCATGAATGTTGGTTTCGTGCTACTGATTACCCTCTTAAAGTTGTATGCTGCAAGATTTTGTTGTTTTTACTGTGTATAAATATAGATCTTACAGAAGATGATTGCAAATAGTCATTTCTTAAAATAAGCCATCTATTTGATGAGAAGACATAACCAAAAGGTACTGTTTCCTCAAACTAAACGAACACATTATCTCTTTGTATTCCGGTCCCACAAATAGGGCAAGAAAAGTAACGAGAGATGTTCCCAATTACGTTGGAACTTTCTCTAGCTCGACGACATTATGTCTACTCGAAAATCGGGCAGAAAATTTCTGGAAATATCGATTCGTGCTGTTTCATGCACCAATTTGTTTACTATTGATGATACCTGGGAACTTATTATAGTGATAACAGGAATATATAGAGATAACTTACGTTCCAAATCCTTCGTAACTACTTTTTTAAATATTAGTACAAAAGAAATAAAAACGTGCACAAAGTAAAACAACGCATACCAATACACAATGGTACGTTTCATAGCTACAAGACATATATTTGACAAGCAAAATAAAATTTTTTCACTAACTATTCTAATGAACAACCAAGGTTAATTACTAATGACACGGTACTTAATTTCAATGATCTGACACATCCACGTGCGTTCTCATACATAGTGAACTACCTCCCTGCTTTACACTACTTACGCTCTAGCACCGTATTCTTTTCATATCCATCTCCATGACTTCCATTATATCTATATATGACGGTAGTACCTGTTCCCGAAAGAACAGTTACAGTTGATGACCATGCAGCTTTGCTAGAAATGAAATGATAATTAAATGCATACCCTAGCTGCAAATAGGCGTTGATGTACTTCGTTGGGGACATGTTGAATATGTGTGCCCCGACAAGGACTCGAACCCATGATCTCCTGCTTACATGGCAGACGCTCTATGAATCTGAGCCACCGAGGACACAGAGGATAGTGCGCCTGCATGGATTTATCCCCTGCACGCTCCCCGTAAGACCGTCATTTCCAAAATGTCCACACCACTACATTCGTAGTGCTCCTAATAGATGTTTGCCCATCATACTCATTACTCGTGGCAGATTAATCTACCAAGTCCCGTACGAGTTCGGGCATAGCGCGTGCGTTCATTTTGGAGAAGCTGCAGAGTCATTCAATGGTATCCGTTCTTTCGGCAACAGATACTACCGTCATATATAGTTAAAATATGGCTTCCCGGCCATTAACCTTCTTGTGCGAACCCACACGCTACGCCCCAACTCGGACGGGACTTGGTAGATTAATCTGTCACGAGTAATGAGTATGATGGGTAAACATCTATGAGGCGCACTACGAATGTAGTGGTGTGGACATGTTGGGAATGTGGGTCTCACGGGGAGCGTGCAAGGGATAAGTCCCTGCAGGAGCACTATCCTCTGTGCCCTCGGTGGCTCAGATGGATAGAGAGTCTGCCATGTAAGCAGGAGATCCCGGGTTCGAGTCCCGGTCGGGGCGCACATTTTCAACATGTCCCCAACGAAGTACATCAATGCCTGTTTGCAGCTAGGGTGTCCATTTAATTATCATTTCATTCCATTATATCTATAAATGTTAATTTTTCTTGCATGCCTAAAAAATAACTTTCCCATATGAGTTCAACATGATTGTAACACCCTGTGGGTAAAGTGAGGTGCGTTTTCTGAGTCACCTCAAAATTAGTCGTCCTCAACTACTTGTTAATGATTCTATTTGTTCTAGTTAACTGAGATTTCTCAAGGAACACTCATTGTGCCATGGGATGAAGCTGGTTATCCAAAGTGGACACATATTCTTTGGAAATAATACGACCTTGCAGAGTAATCATGGGGCCCATGAGTTACAACGATATGACTGCCAAAATCATCAACGAATCCCTGTCATGTCTTTTTCACTCTTGGAGCGTAAACTCAGCAAGTAGACGGAAACAGTGTGAAAGAAGACTCATCCGACCAAATGATTTTCTTCCATTGGTCCGCATTCAAGGTTTTAAGCTTCGCCTCGACCTGTTCCTGTTACGGGCGCTTGTATCACTGATGAGTGGTTTTGGAGTTCCAGCTCGCCCTGCAATTTGTCCAATCCCTGGAAGTTCGGTGGCACCTGCCCGCGCCATAGCTTTTATTTTTCTCTCAAACGAGCACGAAACCAATTACATTACGAGACAGACGGAGTGTAGACTTTGAAACGGTATAGTATATCTCTTCCCTAGCGTATTTCAAGAGTAACTAACTATAATTACAATGCAAATAAGTTAAAGTTGTGCCAGATTTCGAAATACAATATGGTCACAGAAAAACATGCTATTGAGATTTTAGGTACAGAGAATGAGTCACAATGTCGTATTTAGGCCATGCGAACACAGATCACTAATAGAACAATGGCTGAAACGACTAACGAGAGAGTTGAGCTTCCATGAAAGTTTGCTCCAATCTTTGGTTCTACATTTTCTCAAGGGAATGAACTTCCACTTTCGCTCCTAGGAAGGCGTTACACTTCCAGTGTACAGACCATTTTCTAAGGAAGGCGAAGCTGGTGAAGAGAATATTTATTTTTCTTAAACATCTGTACTGTACCGATATTTTTGAGGCTCTTAAGTGACTGATGATTTTTTAATAAACTGCAATCCAGAAAGTTGAGACAGACTAGTATAGAGAAATGCAAACTAGTGTCAGCTAAATTTTTTAGGGTTGTAGCGAAACTAGTATAAAAATTAGCACAACTTATTATCGGATGTAGATCATTGATAGCGACATCTAATTTAACCGATGTGAGTCTGAACGATGTTTCAGAACCTCCTCCTTCCCCAACTCCCACTCCCATCCCGTGGCAGGTAAATAATCGATCCCAGCAGAAGCTATGTACGGTATCGATTACTTTGTGAAGGACGTCGCAAACTGTCTTACATTTAAAGAAAAGCTACAGTGTGTATTCGAAGTGCTATCACTGGCAAGAGTGATTGACGCATATGTGAAGTGTACATAAGGGAAAGTGAGCACTGAACAGAATCAGCGCAAATCCACGACCATTGGGACGCATTGACAACGAGAGAACGTATCGGTTTGCGTTTACGTTGTCACAGGCCATGGGTCTACGGGATACATTCCATGTTGACTTCAAATACTGCCAGCTCCCGAGTATTTGGATTTAGATCGTCCGTGCAACTTCCTACGCTTTTTGATGAATTAAGTGGATTAACAATAATATGAAGCTTGAAGCCTTCTGTAACAACTAGAAAGAATACATGATTACGTAGGCTTTCCCGGCGTAATAAGTCGTGAAAGTATCCTCAGGTTTGCTGCCGGATCCTGAAATCAACTTGACTCGATATTCCGGCGATCCAACTGGTCGCCATCTTCAGGAAAATGCTGCTTCTGCTGATGAGTCCCGCTGAGAACTGACGCCAGGTTGCAAATCGACGTCCTATATAGGTCACCGTTCAGTACACGGCGCATGCGCCGCCCATCACGGTTTCTGCCTTCCAAAAAAAAATGGTTCAAATGGCTCTGAGCACTATGGGACTTAACATCTATGGTCATCAGTCCCCTAGAACTTAGAACTACTTAAACCTAACTAACCTAAGGACATCACACAACACCGAGTCATCACGTTCTGCCTTCCAAAACAGGGAAGTGGCGCCGCCCTTAGTGAAACACTGCTGGCAACGATATATCGCAATCAAGGCCGCACCGAAGAACGTTCAGTTTTGATGCGAGATAATACAGGATTCCACGTTTTGCTAAGAGGAAACCCATTGTCTCTGTTGATTAAAGTATCAGCCAACCTAATTTCAATCGCCTCTTTATAGACACTGATCCAAAAACCGGAAATGTTGGCAACCACAACAGTTTACTCAAATTTCAATTCCGTGTCAAAGTGGGAAAGCTTACGTTGGCCGTTCTATTCGCACAGTGCATGACAGGTGTGTGGAACATAGCCGTCACACGAGGCTACAAGCCGGAAAAATCGGCGGTAGCAGAACACTGCC
Organism: Schistocerca americana; assembly: GCF_021461395.2. Taxonomy (NCBI): domain Eukaryota; kingdom Metazoa; phylum Arthropoda; class Insecta; order Orthoptera; family Acrididae; genus Schistocerca; species Schistocerca americana. The sequence continues at coordinate 226,704,039 of NC_060119.1, forward strand.
TAAATGAGGGACACAAAATTGAACTTTGTTGTGGTTGCCAACATTTCCGGTTTTTGGATCAGTGTCTATAAAGAGGCGATTGAAATTAGGTTGGCTGATAATTTAATCAACACACACAATGGGTTTCCTCTTTAGCAAAACGTGGAATCCTGTGTTATCTCGCATCAAAACTGAACGTTCTTCGGTGCGGCCTTGATTGCGATATATCGTTGCCAGCAGTGTTTCACTAAGGGCGGCGCCACCTCCCTGTTCTGGAAGTCAGAAACCGTGATGGGCGGTGCATGCGCCGTGTACTGAACGGTGGCCTATATAGGACGTCGATTTGCAACCTGGCGTCAGTTCTCAGCGGGACTCATCAGCAGAAGCAGCATTTTCCTGAAGATGGCGACCAGTTGGATCGCCGGAATATGGAGTCAAGTTGATTTTAGGATCCGGCAGCAAACCCGAAGAGACTTTCATGATAGGAAGAATATATTTCGTTTAGAATACAGGATTGTGCAAAGGAACTGAAATGCGCTTATCTACTATTACAGTATGCAAGACAAAACACAGTTGACTATACAGAAGTTTTGACTCATCTGAAAACGTGAAACGTCGACACGAAGAAAGTGAATGAAAAATAGAAACAAAAAGGACCATTATTTACAGAAAGTGAAATGAAAGGAAATATCCGAAATACTGTGTGTTTTAAATCTAATTTGCTAAATCAGTTGTCAGTTTCCTGCGTGTAAGTAGTTAGTGGGGTTTCAAACAAGACATGCAACACTTCCTGTGAATAATGTAAATAGTTTCCTATAAAATTGTGTACTTTGGATTAACCACGGTTGTCAGTTACCCATGCAGTCCCGAATAATCGGGAGATTGCTGTAGGTTAATTTATTTATTTATTTATTTATTGTTCCGTGGGACAAAATTAAGGAGAAGTCTCCATGGTCATGGAACGAGTCAATACATGAAATTATAACACGATAGAAGAAGCAGATAAAATGAAATACAAGAAACGTATTCAGGCGACAATTCGTAAGTTTAAATAAAGAAAATCAACACTGTAACACTGGAATTTGCTTAATTTTTCAGCTCTTCCAGGAGCTCCTCGACAGAATAGAAGGAGTGAGCCATGAAGAAACTCTTCAGTTTAGACTTGAAAGCGTTTGGGCTACTGCTAAGATTTTTGAGTTCTTGTGGTAGCTTATTGAAAGTGGATGCAGCAAAATAGTGCACTCCTTTCCGCACAAGAGTCAAGGAAGTGCATTCCACATGCAGATTTGATTTCTGCGTAGTATTAACTGAGTGACAGCTGCTAACTCTTGGGAATAAGCTAATATTGCTAACAACAAACGAAATTAAAGAAAATATATACTTTGAGGGCAATGTCAGAATTCCCAGACTATTGAATAGGGGTCGACAAGAGGTTCTCGAACTTACACCACATATAGCTCGAACAGCCCGTTTTTGAGCCAAAAATACCCATTTTGAATCAGAAGAATTACCCCAAAAAATAATACCATATGACATAAGCGTATGAAAATATGAGAAGTAGACTACTTTTCGTGTTGAACTGTCACTTATTTCAGATACTGTTCTAATGGCAAATAAAGCAGCATTTAGTTTCTGAACAAGATCCTGAACATGGGCTTTCCACAACAGCTTACCATCTATCCGAACGCCTAGGAACTTGAACTCTTCCGTCCCGCTTATAATATGCCCATTCTGTCTGATCAAAATATCGGTTCTTGTTGAATTGTGAGTTAGAAACTGCAAAAACTGAGTCTTATGGTGATTTAGCATCAAATTATTTTCCACCAGCCACGAACTTATTTCATGAACTACATTATTTGATAATGTTTCAATATTACACACAAGATCCTTCACTACCGAGCTGGTGTCATCAGCAAACAGAAATATTTTTGAATCACCTGTAATACTAGAAGGCATATCATTTATATAAATACGAAACAGCAGTGGCCCCAGCACCGACCCTTGGGGAACGCCCCACTTAACAGTGCCCCATTGGGACTGAACATCGCTACCACCCTCAATATTGTGGAGAATTACCTTCTGCTTTCTGTTCTTAAAGTAAGAGGCGAACCAATTGTAAGTTACTCCCCTTACTCCATAATGGTCCAACTTCTGCAGTAATATTTTGAGGTCAACACAGTCAAAAGCCTTCGTTAAATCAAGGAAAACACCTAGCGTTCGCAACCTTTTATTTAATCCGTCCAAAACCTCACAGAGAAAAGAGAATATAGCATTTTCAATGAACTTGGTTTGGCAGTCACACTTATTTCTTTCTACTTCGAAAAACAACATAGGATAAACTTAACTGTATGTGTGTCTCCTAGAAACAAACCTTTATCGACTTTTATTTTATTGTATCGAGATATGTGTTGTTGTTAACTCGCAGAATGTACAGGAATGACAAGAGGTGACGGAAAACAGAAGATTATGTATTTCATCCAGTTCTAGAGTTTTTCTCTTTCTCTCTCGTTTGACGCCTCAGTTTCGACAACGTAAAATACGGAAATATTAGCTAAATGACGAAGTTTGTTCGCGTGCAGTGGAAGCAGCTTCGTTCCCGAGGCAGCTGCTCGCTGTGCGAGTGGCGCGGCGACAGGAAAGCCTACATGGTAGAGAACAGAGACAGGCGGAACAGAACGGCCCCATATTGTCTCGGGCGTAGGGGTCGGCCGTGGGACGTGCACACACACGGGGACACAGCACACAACACACAGCGGCGGCGCGGCGGGCGCCTACCTTCTTGAAGTATCCTCCGTGGAGGCGCATGTGGCCGTTGAGCGCGGGGATGTTCTTGAACTTGCGGTGGCAGAGGTTGCACTCGACCGGCTTGGGGTCCGGGCCCGCGTGGTGCGCGCGGCCCGCTGCCGCCCCCGGCCCGCCGCCGCCTCCGCCGCCCGCGCCGCCTCCGCCGGTGCCGCCTCCACCTCCGCCGCCCGAGCTCTGGCCACACAAGAAACAGTGCGCGTCCAGCACAGCCACGCACTCCGACCCCTGCGCCCGAGCTCAGCTGCGCGCCTCTACCACCCGCGGCTCGCATTGTACAGAGTGATCATCTCGTTTACCTTGGCGGAGAGTGCTAGAGTAGCGGACTTGGCTGCTTCCATTAAGACTATTACTTTCCTCGAAACCGTACTGAAAGCTGAAGTTGCACAAGAGTTGGTGTACTCCAGGGGTCTCCAAAACCACTGCCCGCGGGCCGAGAAACTGGCCTGCGTTAGCTGGCCGGACATCCCCGGTATCCGGCGCGCCAAATATTTGAGGTGGTACCTACACCGCCAACAATTGAGTTTCGAGGCCTATCGCGACCAATACACCGCGACATTGTCGGAGCTCTATCTTCACAAAGCGGAAGGTCATGGCTATCCACAATAAACAGACAGACCATTCTCCGTGCGATAGTGAAAAAAAAGAACGATTAACAGACTAGTGTGGCGAAAACATTTTAAGTAAAAGAATTCTTTGCATTTTATTCTACTCACAAGTCTGGTGCAAGTCTTTCAAATTGACGCCACTTCGGCGACTAGCATTATTAATCAATCATTATGGAAGATACTTCTTAAGCGAGGATTCACATTCTTTTGATTACGTTGTAAAATGCACATAGCTAGTAAACCGTATAAAATATTTTATTTAAGCGCAATTTAAAGAAAGTACAATACCTGGTGTACATATGATATTGGATACTTTAGTTGTAATTGATGTATAAAAATAACTGTAATTAATTTATATCTTGAAAACTCACAGTGTTAGAGTATTCACGTAAAGAGATTTAACATCTTAGTGATAATTGGTGACTTTTATGAAGCTGTATCTTTCCTTTCATAATTACCTCCAGTTGTAGATCAAGTTTACTGGTAGAGATAATCATCAGCGACTTCAAACGCTCATCACTTAATTTTGATCTGTAAATACTTTTTGCATGTTTCATTTTGGAGAAAGTCTTTTTACACAAATATTTAGTGCCAAAAGCGAAAAAAAGCCATGGGCAAATTGATGTAAATTTGGAAACTGTGTGGATGGAAGACACTTATAAAATTCCAGTAATCTTGACTTTGAATGTTTTTCTTTAAAACAGTCGCTACATTGCAAATCAATAATTTCAACCTGAAGTTCTGTGGGTAACGCTTCTATATCGACGTCAAAGGGATTTTGAAATATCTTGACATCGTTTAAATTTGCATCGATATCTGAAAAACGTGATTCAAAATTAATTTTTAAAACGCCCAAAGCTTGAATTGCGAAAGTTAGAGGAAACAGAATCCCAGTTTGCTGACTGAATGTTTTGCATGTATTAAAATGCGTGATGCATACTTTGTTCAACTGAGATTGAAACAAAGCAATATTTTGTCGAAAGGACTTAACATGCGTTTATAAATCAGGCAGAAACTGGTTTTCACCTTGCAATTTTAAATTAAGGTCATTCATATGTTTGGTTAAGTCTGTATAAAATGCTAGCTTCGATAACCATTCACCGTTCCGTAACTTAGCCAGAGAGCGATTCCTTTAGTTCAAAAAAATTTCAGTTACTGTTCGGAGTTCAAAAAAACGGGTCAGAACTTTACCGCAGCTAAGCCAATGCACTGCAGTATAATATGACAAGTCGCTTTCCTCAATACCTTCAAGAAACTCGCGGAACAGGCGATGACTGAGTGCATGGGATCTTATATGATTAACAACTGAAATAACTGGCTTTAAAACTTCTGACAATGTTTTCCACACGAACACTCATGGTGAATAATACAATGCACTACTAATGGTTTTGTTCCACCGTCATTTTCTACGGCCTCAGAAAGGAGAGCAACAACATCTTTATTTTTCCCACTGGGTAGATCTTGGCCCTTATGATTCGTGGAGGAGTCAATGTGGCCCGCGGACTAAAAAGTTTGGAGACCCCTGGTGTACTCTAACAACGTTTTGTTCGGAATCTGTATAAAGACTTTCCTCACACGTCTGGGTGAATTCTGTGTTGACCCCCTCGTCTAATCCTGGCTTACCTATCTGCATATGCTTGAAAGACGAGAGACGAGCTACATTTCCTTGAGATACAACACGCCAATTGTCCATGACACCAACAGTTGACTCTAACAATAAGCTACGTAAGAACTACACCACTGGAGGTTCTATGACAAGTACAGTAAATCGTAAAATACAGGTAAAATTAAAGCCACCAGTCATTAAATTCATGTGCTCTCTCACAAATTACGAGGGATATTTAATAAGTAATACAACACATTTATTCTGAAAGCAGGTTGGGTTTATCAAAATAATTTCCGTTTAATGCGACTGCCTTAGGCCATCTTACTGGAGTGGACTGTATGGCCGCATCGTACCACTCCACTGGTTGACGTCGGAGCCGCCGCGCGGGATGAGGCGTGCGGTCTGAGGAGCTACAGTCATGGACTGTGCGGCTGGTCCCGGCGGAGGTTCGAGTCCTCCCTCGTTGTCCTTAGGATAATTTAGTTTAAGTAGTGTGTAAGCTTAGGGACTGATGACCTTAGCAGTTAAGTCGCACAAGATTTCACAAACATTTGAACGTCGGAGTCAGCGTCTTGCTGCATCAGTAACCTCCCTCATTAACGCGCAAATAATACCGCACAGGTGGTCTTGCGTTGCTCTAATGGTCTTTCCTTAGGCGGCAAGGAAACCGGCTGGCCGAGCGGTTAAAGGCGCTACAGTCTGGAACCGCACGACCGCGACGATCGCAGGTTCGAATCCTGCCTCGGGCATGGATGTGTGTGATGTCCTTCGGTTAGTTAGGTTTAAGTAGTTCTAAGTTCTAGGGGACTTATGACCACAGCAGTTGAGTCCCATAGTGCTCAGAGCCATTTGAACCATTTTTTGAAACCGGCTGGCACACACCTCTAAGTGCCCCAACCGATGGACGACCGTGTCAGCACTACCAACAGCGATGTCCACTTAAGCAGCGAGGTGTTTGACTGTGATCCGTATAGCTCCTCGAATGAGAGTGTCCGCACGTTCCAACAATGCAGGAGTCACATCTGTGTGCGCCTGGCCGTCATGTTAGACATCGGACATATTTGTGTGACGTTTAGCGGCCGATGTTGCCGAGCAGTTCTAGGCACTTCAGTCCGGGACCGCGCAGCTGCTACGGTCACAGGTTCGAATCCCGCCTCGGGTATCGATGTATGTGATGTCCTTAGCTTAGTTAGGTTTAAGTAGTTCTAAGTCTACAGGACTGATGACCTCAGCTGTTAAGTCCCATAGTTCTCAGAGCCATTTGAACCATTTGATAAAAGTCATGTGATACGTCCTAATATCGTGCCGGACTTCCCTTCACCCGGCAAAATGCAGCAGCGCGACGTGGCATGAGACTTGTGGACGCAAAAAGTCGATGGAAATCCCCTACAGAAATACTGAGCCACGCTGACTCTACAGACGTCAATAATAGAGAAACTGATGCCGGTGCAGGAATTTTGTTCACGAACTGGCCTCTCGATCATGTCCCACAAATGTTCGATGGGAGCCGGCCGGTGTGGCCGTGCGGTTCTAAGCGCTTCAGTCTGGAACCGCGTGACCGCTACGGTCGCAGGTTCGAATCCTGCCTCGGGCATGGATGTGTGTGATGTCCTTAGGTTAGTTAGGTTTAATTAATTCTAAGTTCTAGGCGACTGATGACCTCAGAAGTTATGTGCTCAGAGCCATTTGAACCATTTTTTTGTTCGATGGGATTCATGACGGGTGATCTGGGTGGCCAAATCATTCGCTCGAATTGTCCAGAACGTCCTACAAACCAGTCGCGAACAACTGTGGCGCGGTGACTTGATGCATTGTCATCTATAAAAGTTCCATCGTTGTTTGGGAACATGAAGTCCATGAATAGCTGTAAATGATCTCCAGGCAGCCGAACATAACCAATTCCAGTCAATGATCGGTTCAGTTGAACCAGAAGACCCAGTCCACTCCATGTAAACACAGCCCACACCATTATGGAGCCACCACTAGCTTGCACTGTGCCTTGTTGACAACTGGGGTCCGTGGCTTCGTGAGGTCTGCCCCACACTCGAACCCTACCCTTCGCTCTTACCAACTGAAATCAAGACTCATCTGACAGCCCATGGTTTTTCAGTGTCGTCTGCTGCCGTAGCCCATTAATGTCAAATTTCGGCACACGGTTCTAACGGATACGTTTGTTATATGTCCCACAATGGCGTCCATTGCGTTGTCCAAGGTGAGAGGTGATGCCTGAAATTTGGTATTCTCGGCAAACTTTTGACACTGTGGATCTCGGAATATTCAATTCCCGAACGGTTTCCGAAACGGAATGTCCCATCCTCCTAGCTCCAACTAGCATTCCGCGTTCAAAATCTGTTACGTCGGAAACCTTTCCACATTAATCTCCTGAGTACATACGACATCTCCGCGAATGCACTGCCCTTTTACACCTTTTGTAGGCGATACTACCGCCATGTGTGTATGTGCATATCGCTATACCATTACTTGTCACCTCAGTGTGTACTGAGACATGTATTACACAACGTCATACGTAAAACTGCATCACTGAAGAATAGTAACTCAGCTTATATACATGCAACTGGCCGCAACCCATGGACCAGTCTTACTGTTCTCTGGTGTGCAGCTTACCTTCCATCTCTTCGATGTGCTATGTGTTTATCACTTCCAAAGGGTGTTAGGGCGATGTAAATATCACACTCTAAAGCAGGCACCGATCTCAACACCAAGAAAAAGTTTAATTTCAGCGGACGGGTATAAGAAAAAATAATACTGTTTTCTTGTCTTTGTAGTCTGCAGTCACATGTTTCCGAACGATGTCCTAACACAAATACAAGTTCACAACAGCAACAGAAAGGTCTTTGAAATTTAAAAGCGTTATTATTCACAGAACTTTCTGAAACAGTCGCCCTTGAGATCCTTGCAGAATTGTCTATAGTTTTATTTCCGGAATTACATACTCTGTGGACAGGTTCGTCTTCATAACTTTTGCCAAAAGGTGCAAGTTTCCATTTCTTGAATGTACGTGACACGTAAGCTAAGAATGTTTGTAATCTACGACCGAAACATGTGAAAGAGAAGCATTTCTCTATTCTCAGTCAAGTGAGTTTAAGGACAGCACTGACTAGATATTCGTGCGATCAGCTGTTATCAGATAGCGAATATAGTCACAGCCAAATGTTTTCCGTTGTTAGCATAGGAGGCGTAACAGCTAAATATACCGTAACGTGCTTGCGTCTTTAGTGTTTTACTAGCACAAGTACCTGTCACCGAACGGATACGAAGCATCCACTTCGTGGGTATTCCCCGCCTATTTACAATCTTAAGTCCTTGAAGAACTCTAAATAAGCGGTCATTTCATAGTCGTTATATTAAGTCTCTCACCTTTTCAATGAAACTTTCATTAAACGTCCCTGTGCCCTCAATCGAAAGGCAAGACTTTAGACTACAAGTTATTCTACCTTAGCGTACTGTCTACCTCTGTATTTTATCCGACGAAAGTATTTAGCATTCTTACAAACACGGACAAAGGATATTAAAAAACACTACGTATTTTTTTTAAATTATGAAACGTCAGCAACGAGAGATGGTTGGTGACTCAATGTAACTGCGTTGGGTGTGTCCTAGATATGGAAAAAATCAATGTCGATTCGCATTCATTATTGGCAAATTCTGATCGAGGCGAGAGTGGACCGGGCGGATAAAATTTTATTTTCATTTCGAAGCAGAAATTCATGTTGTAATAAGCGTCAAATTAGCTGGCCGCTGACGCAGCAGAGATCGTCATAAATTCATACTCCAACAAAAGATGCCTAACGAGCGTGAACGGGGAGGATCATAAGTTGAATTCAAGTGCGTGAAAGCGATCAGTGATACAAGATACTCTATTGTTACCGTACGGTGCTCTGAAAGGCTATAAATATGAGAAATGCTCCCGTGAAAGAGTGAGAGACAGAGAAAAAACTAGAGTTTCCAGGCGCTCGCAGCTTTTCTTGCGCTCGTCGTCCAATTCATTGCAGAAGGCTGGATAGTCATTTCTTCAGACAAACATACGGGAATGAACGGATGTCGCTATGGAAATGCATAAAAATACAGTTGTGGCCCTGACAACCAGATGTGTGTTGTGTTTGTGTGCGTGTGTGTGTGTGTGTGTGTGTGTGTGTGTGTGTTTGTGTGTGTGTGTGTGTGTGTGATCAGATATGAATGGATAATGAGAAAATTTGTTTCGGCAGATGATCCGTTTCCGAGAGTGATCATTGTCTAAATCCTTATGCAACTATACATTGTATTGTCAGAGGTGCTGGGTTGGGTTGTTTTTGGGGGGAAGAGATCAAACTCAGCGGATTAGGGAAGGACGGGGAAGGACGTCGGCTCTGCCCTTTCAAAGGGACCACCCCGGCATTTGCCCGGAGCGATTTAGGGAAACCACGGAAAACGTACACTACTGGCCATTAAAATTTCTACACCAAGAAGAAATGCAGATGATGAACGGGTATTCATTGGACAAATATAATATACTAGAACTGACATGTGATTACATTTTCACGCAATTTGGGTGCATAGATCCTGAGAAATCAGTACCCAGGACAACCACCTCTGGCCGTAATAACGGCCTTGATACGCCTGGGCATTGAGTCAAACAGAGCTTGGATGGCGTGTACAGGTACAGCTGCCCATACTGCTTCAACACGATACCACAGTTCATCAAGAGTAGTGACTGGCATATTGCGACGAGCCAGTTGCTCGGCCACCATTGACCAGACGTTTTAAATTGGTGAGAGATCTGGAGAATGTGCTGGCCAGGGCAGCAGTCGAACATTTTCTGTATCCAGAAAGGCCCGTACAGGACCTGCAACATGCAGTCGTGCATTATACTGCTGAAATGTAGGGTTTCGCAGGGATCGCATGAAGGGTAGAGCCACGGGTCGTAACACATATGAAATGTAACGTCCACTGTTCAAAGTGCCGTCAATGCGAACAAGAGGTGACCGAGACGTGTAACCAGTGGAACCCCATACCGTCACGCCAGGTGATACGCCAGTATGGCGATGACGAATACACGCTTCCAACGTGCATTCACCGCGATGTCTCCAAACACGGATGCGACCATCATGATTCTGTAAACAGAACCTGGATTCATCCGAAAAAATGACGCTTTGCCTTTCGTGCACCCAGGTTCGTCGTTGAGTACACCATCGCAGGCGCTCCTATCTGTGACGCAGCATCAAGGGTAACCGCAGCCACGGTCTCCGAGCTGACAGTCCCTGCTGCTGCAAACGTCGTCGAACTGTTCGTGCAGATCGTTGTTGTCTTGCAAACGTCCCCATCTGTTGACTCGGGGGTCGGGACGTGGCTGCACGATCCGTTACAGCCATGCGGATAAGATGTCTGTCATCTCGACTGCTGGTGATACGAAGCTGTTGGGATCCAGCACGGCGTTCCGTGTTACTCTCCTGAAACCACCGATTCCATATTCTGCTAACAGTCATTGGGTCTCGACCAACGCGAGCAGCAATGTCGCTATACGATAAACCCAATCGCGAAGGCTACAATCCTACCTGCCCGCATCTCGTGGTCGTGCGGTAGCGTTCTCGCTTCCCACGCCCGGGTTCCCGGGTTCGATTCCCTGCGGGGTCAGGGATTTTCTCTGCCTCGTGATGGCTGGGTGTTGTGTGCTGTCCTTAGGTTAGTTAGGTTTAAGTAGTTCTAAGTTCTAGGGGACTGATGACCATAGATGTTAAGTCCCATAGTGCTCAGAGCCATTTGAACCATTTTACAATCCTACCTTTATGAAAGTCGGAAATTTGATGGTACGCATTTCTCCTCCTTACACGAGGCATCACAACAACGTTTCACCAGGCAACGCCGGTCAACTGCTGTTTGTGTATGAGAAATCGGTTGGAAACTTTCCTCATGTCAGCACGTTGTAGGTGTCGCCACCGGCGCGAACCTTGTGTGAATGCTCTGAAAAGCTCGGTTAAATTTCACGTCTGTAGCACGTCATCTTCGTGGTGTAACAATTTTAATGGCCAGTAGTGTAGATCAGGATGGCCGGACGCGGGATTGAACCACCGTCCTCCCGAATGCAAGTCCAGTGTGCTAGCCACAGCGCCACCTCATTCGGTGTCAAAGGTGTCCGTTAGCCTCTATGTAGTGCAGTATTGATCATTAGATCTCGCGAGAGCAGACCCACCGGTATAAAAGGAGACGTAAAGTACTGTATTATGTTGGTAGTAGGGAAGCAACGAAACAAAGGAACGGTCAAGAGAGCTCAGTGACTGGTCACTGGATGTCGCCTGAGTTAGAGGTCCAACCAGAATATTTCAACCTTTCTCAAGCTGTCCCAGTCGACTGTTGGTGATGTGATTGTGAAGTGGAAACGCGAAGCAACAGCCGCAGCTAAACAAAGGCCAGGTAGACATCATGTACTGACGTATAGGGACCTCGAGGACTGCGAAGGGTGATTGTAAAAAATCACTCGTGAGTTCCAGAGTGCTACCAATTCGTGACGAGAGTAAAATAATCGGGCGCAATGTTCGACTCACACATTTCCGTAGGCAGCAACGATTGAGGTAGTGTAAAGACTGCCGCCATTGGGCAGTGGATGAGTGGACATGAGTGATTTGCAGTGGCGAATCACACCACACCTTGTGGCAAACCGATGGAAGGGTTAGGGTTTGGCGAATGCCTGGACAACATTACCTGCCTTCTTGTGTAATGACAACAATGAAGTACGAAGGCGGAAGTGTTACGGTATGGGACTGTTTTTCGCTGTTGGTGTGTCGTTCCCTTATTGTACTTAAGAAAAGGGCTACTTGTGAAAGGATAAGAACGCATATTAGAGCATTGTGCACTGCATGCAATAACAAAGTTCGGGGACGGTGATTGATTGTATCGGTATTACACTATCATAAAGCACCATCTGTAAGAGAAGGGTTTGTGGATATAACATTCCTGTAATGGACTGGCTTGCCCCGAATCCCGACCTGAACCCAGGGGAACACATGTGGGATGAATTAAAACTTCGTTCCAGACCCCAACGACCAACATCACAACTTTCTCTGGTTTCGGCTCTTTAGGACGGATGGACTGCCATTCGTCCACGGACATTCAGACACATAACTGAAAGCGTCCTTAGAAGAGTTCAATCCGTCATAAACGTGAAGGGTGGAACATTCCATATTAATGTCCACTGACAGGTGTACTGATATTTTTGATCAGATAGTTTATCAATGTATGAATATCAAAAGCTCTGATGGAAACCCAGTTCTAAGCAAAGAAGGGAAAGCAGAAAGGTGGAAGGAGTATATAGAGGGTCTATACAAGGACGATATTATGGAATGGAAGAGGATGAAGATGAAATGAGAGATATAATACTGCGTGAAGAGTTTGACAGAGCACTGAAAGACCTGAGTCGAAACAAGGCCCCGGGAGTAGACAACATTCCATTAGAACTACTGACAGCCTTGGGAGAGGCAGTCCTGACAAAACTCTACCATCTGGCGAGCAAAATGTATGAGACAGGCGAAATACCCTCAGACTTCAAGAAGAATATAATAATTCCAATCCCAAAGAAAGCAGGTATTGACAGATGTGAAAATTACCGAACTATCAGTTTAATAAGCCACGACTCCAAAATACTAACATGAATTCTTTACAGACGAATGGAAAGACTGGTAGAAGCTGACCTCGGGGAAGATTAGTTTGGATTCCATAGAAATATTGGAACACGCGAGACAATACTGACCCTATGACTTACCTTAGAAGGTAGATTAAGGAAAGCCACACCTACGTTTCTAGCATTTGTAGACTTAGAGAAAGCTTTTGCCAATGTTGACTGGAATACTCTCTTTCAAATTTTGAAGATGGCAGGGGTCAAATACAGGGAGCGAAAGGCTATTTACAATTTGTACAGAAACCAGATGGCAGTTATAAGGGTCGAGGGACATGAAAGGGAAGCAGTGGTTGGGAAGGGAGTGAGTCAGGGTTGCAGCCTCTCCCCGATGTTATTCAATCTCTTTATTGAGCAAGCAGTAATGGAAACAAAAGAAAAATTCAGAGTAGGTTTTAAAATCCATTGAGAAGAAATAAAAACTTTGAGGTTCGCCGATGACATTGTAATTCTGTCAGAGACAGCAAAGGACTTGGAAGAGCAGTTGAACGGAATGGACAGTGTTTTGAAAGCAGGATATAAGATGAACATCAACAACCAAAACGAGGATAATGGAATGCAGTCGAATTAAATCGGGTGATGCTGAGGCAATAAGATTAGGAAATGAGACACTTAAAGTAGGCCCGCCGAAGTGGCCGAGAGGTTCTAGGCGCTACAGTTTGGAACCGCAAGACCGCTACGGTCGCAGGTTCGAATCCTGGCTCGGGCGCGGATGTGTGTGATGTCCTTAGGCTAGTTAGGTTTAAGTAGTTCTAACTTCTAGGGGACTGATGATCTCAGAATCTCAGATGTTTAAGTCCCATAGTACTCAGAGCCATTTGAACCATTTGAACTTAAAGTAGTAAAGGAGTTTTGCTATTTGGGGAGCAAAGTAACTGATGATGGTCGAAGTAGAGAGGATATATAATGTAGACTGGCAATGGCAAGGAAAGTGTTCCTCAAGAAGAGAAGTTTGTTAACATCGAGTATAGATTTAAGTGTCAGGAAGTCGTTTCTGAAAGTATTTGTATGGGAATGAAACATGGACGATAAATAGTTTGGACAGGAAGAGAATAGAAGCTTTCGAAATGTGGTGCTACAGAATAATGCTGAAGATTAAATGGGTAGATCACATAACTAATGAGGAGGTATTGAATAAAATTGGGGAGAAGAGAAGTTTGTGGCACAACTTGACTAGAAGAAGGGATCGGTTGGTAGGACATGTTCTGAGGCATAAAGGGATCACCAATTTAGTATTGGAGGGTAAAAATAGTAGAGGGAGACCAAGAGATGAATACACTAAGCAGATTCATAAGAATGTAGGTTGCAGTAGGTAGGCCCTACTGGGAGATGAAGAAGCTTGCACAGGATAGAGTAGCTTGGAGAGCTGCATCAAACCAGTCTCAGGACTGAAGACAACAACAACAACATGTGTACAGATATTTTGATCAGATAGTGTATCAATAGGTAATTGTACATCTGTGAGCTGTTAACTTTCTTTCCTATGAAGCAGGCATATTCAATGCGATGGTGCTAATACTCAGTGGATACATTAAACTGCTACTACTACATACGATGGCTCCGATAGTGCATTAAAATTAGAAATGAATACCTTGGGCGGAGCATTATGAGTAAAGAAGCAGAGAGGCAGAATCGGTCAGTTCTTTCGTCCGAAATGCGCTCATTTACCAGGAAACAGAAACAACTGACGGATCAGAATCGGAAATTCGGTGCTAAGAAACCTGCTCATGTGTGAGGACGATTCTCGACGAAGGGGACACGCTGGGGAAAAATGTTTCTTTTGGTGTTTTTACTGACATATCGTGTATCAAAGACATACACAAATCAACTCACTGCTGAACGAAGCTGCGCTTATTAAATACTGGGCACAGTAACGTGTTAGTGTGCAACAAACTAATTAAAAAACTACAAGGTAAATCTATCTCCATGATTATGAGACTGAAGGCACAACAGTAAAAACTGTGCCACGCGAGTCTCAATAGAAACGTAGCGAATTAATATTCTTGGTTTAACTAGCAACAGCGTATTGTTTATTTTACCAAACTGTTCATCTGATATCGCCTAGAAACAGGACTTTTTACTATTGTCGTCAGTATTTTCCGTAAAATCATTTTTGTGGTCTGAGGAAGCGCGATGTGAGGCGTAGGATATATAATACGAGTAGTTTCATAATGACAGATTATTTCCCCACAGTATAAAAATAAATGCTTGATTACCAATTCATTCTTTTTTATCTTCTGCAATAAAATTCTAATCAGAGACTCTAGAAGCAAAACAGTTTTGTGCGGGATACTGCTGGCTACAGAAAACTGTGTTAATGCGGATACAGGTTCAGATTTTTACTCGACAAATCTCATAATTACAATTTTAGCTTAGTTTATACTTTGATTTTGTCGCCATATATATTTAGATACCCGAACAAAATCTCTTGCTTCTTGTATAACACGACATTGATACCTTTCAATCAGGTAACAATACATATCGGTTTGTTTTTCGGTGAACGTAGAGAAGCTTTCACCACTGCCACGATTTGCTTTCACTTCCTGTTAGGGGGTCGTCGGTTCAGAACTTTCTACGGGTTCGGAGAAGACAATAGAGTGTATAAGATGCAGCGTCTACACAAACTAGCGAGCTGTTCCAGAACTACAGATTCCTCTTTTGTAATTTTTCTTTTTCAAATTTCGTATATCCATTGAGAGGGCGACTAAAACGATAACAAGTCAGTAATAAACTACAGGTAAAATACATCTTTAACTGGTAATAATTTAAGGTAAAACACAACTTTAATTTGTAACAACTTATTGAAGATACGCAGTCGATAAAACCGGAAGTCCTGTTTAAGTACTCAGTACAAGTAGCCTTAACCGCGCATATTGAAACCGACCCAGTTTTTGCTATCACAGTAAGCAGGGAGTCATAATTACGCTACCGTTGTTTTTCTGATTCTTTTCGCTTGTCTTTTAGTGTGTCAAAGACATACAGAGATTACAAATTCTAATTATGGGCATAATTGAGATATGTGAAGTTTTTTGCTCTACGATGAAATCAGGGATGTGATATTTTGAACTGAGGTCCTGACGGGGTGTATTGCAATGAAAGTAAATTCATTTATGGCATTATGATTGTCTGAAATTGTTCTTTTTTGGGGTTTGATTTCGGACCTATTATTTTAGTCGATGAAAAAGTGAACGCGCCGGTTTCTGAAAGCATTTTAAGCAACAAAATGCTTCGCATACCACACCAAAGATGTGGAATTGAGGCTCTTGTGTATTAGCAAGATTGTCGATCTACCAGCGTATAGATCTTTCACAGAAGAGGTAAAAATCTTGCCTAGATCCTAAAACTAACACAGTCCTCCCTCGAAACGTGAACACTTTACCGCTAAACTTGCCTACGAGTACAGAGCAAACAGTACTCCGTTGATATTCCAATGATGGCTAGATGGAGAATTCGCAACTTATATGGGGAAGTAAGCCGCAGTTTTTGTTGCAACGAGCTTCCTGGACTCAAAAGCGTAAATTTGCTGCCACTGTGTCATTCCTTAAGTGAGAATCATTGCCAATATGTAATCTAAATGACAAGAAAATGTAGAGTGAATTTATGAGGTAATTCTGAACCACTCCAGGAAGCAAATCGACAGTCACATAGTTGCTAAACATATTCAACTATGTTGAGAAATCTCCGTTAGATTAGCGACAGGCAGCATTTGAAGATTTATTTCCTTGTTTCAATTGCCTGAGAACTACGATGGCATGCTGGAAAGTAGTGCCTGCAAATTTTCTGTGTTAAAACTCTTAAAGCTTTTTATACAAAACAAACATTATTAATATTCCACATTTTTGTTTTTCATGTTTGCATACATATCTCTCAACACAGTCATCCTGGCGACAAACACATTTCTCCCAACGAGAGACCAGTTTGTTAATACAGTCACTGCAGAAGGTTGGACTCTGTTGACGCAGCCACATCACCTCTGCTTGCACAGCCTCATCACTATCAAAGAGAAGTCCTTAACGTGATCTTTAAATTTCGAAAACCGGATGGAGCCAGCAGAGTCTGTGTGGAGGATGATCGATGACAATGAATCCAAGGCGTCCGATTGTTGCAGATGCAGCGATCGGGTAGCTCTGGCACCGCCATGTTCCATATGTGGACGAACTCCTCCAATTCGAAACCCGATTACAGATTTTTGTCACACACCGACATAGTTACGTTAAAAAACCCCATATTACACGCTAAAATTCGAAGTTCCCTAGCTGCAGAGGTGTGCAAATATGAAGACATGAAGAATAAAGATGTAGAATGTTAATAACTTTTTTTATTTAAAAAGCTTTATGAGTTTTCTCATAAAAAATTCGAAAGCATTCCTTTTTAGCACGTTCTCGTGTTTCTGTAACTTTCTCACGCCAAAACTACAACTTTTTGCACAATGAAAAGCTTTCTTACTGAGAGTGACTGACTGATTCTCGGCATTTTTCTTCATACTCGATAGAAGGCGACTTTGAAGATTTGAAGACCTAGGCACTACTAACTAGACACCATCTTGAGTAGTCTATGAACAAAGTCATTTGAAAGTGCAAACTTGGAATTGTAGTTTTGTATCTGCGAGATCGCTAGACGTATCTTTTTAAAAGTCTATATTAGTATCAAATTAAAATGTTGATCAACAATTATTGAACCAACGTTTTAATAAAATAAAGATTTTTATTTTAATTGGTTAACGTATAAACATTCGAGTATTTAATATAAATTAAAATTTTGTATATAAATGCGAAATATCATATTGTTCAATGAAAGATTATATATCTGCATGAATTAATACCGTTTTAGAACTGTGTTTGCATTTATTCGTAATCTCTAGAAATGATGTTTCGCGTTTTGTACCAAATTTTAGTTTACAATGAAGGCTCTCCTTTTCATGTGATCTGTAATTAAAAATAAGAGATTTCGTTTTTACTAGAAAATTATGAGTAGATTGTTGTTAATTAAAAGTTAAGTTATATTAACAGAAATGAAAATATAAATGAGAATAACGAGAATAGAAACAGTGATCTTGTGGTTAGAAGCCTCGAACACTATGCACATAGCTACTACACACTTCTCTCGACAAATATAGCTCGAAGTTTCTTAATGATACAAGCGTTCGGTTCTTCATATGTACAGAGTCCATTTTTGAGTGTTTTTGAGAAGAGAATCATAGTGTTTTACGAAGTTGTTGTCCAATCATTGAATTTCAAATACCGTAAGTATGAAGAAAATACAAGACCAGATGGTGCGGTCTCGTTGCGTCTTGCTTGAAGAGACTTCTGACTTGTTTAGCATGCACAACAAAACGGAGCTACAGGAAGCCAAGATGATTGGAACCACCTCGTCTGTAGCCCTTTTCCTTCCGGGAAGACTTGCGATGTTGTGGGAAACCTTGTCCTGGAACTGGCCCGGTTTTCCGAGCAGTCGGTAGAGCGCAGCAGGCGGTGCAGCGTCTACTGGCGGCTGTGATCCCCTGATCCAGGGAGCGGCGGTATCCCGCGGGAGCGTGTCAAACAGCATCATTGCCACCGCGAGATAAAGTTCCCGGGGGAGCCGGCAATTGGGCGCTAATTCCCCCGCGGCAGCTCCTGTCTGCTAGCGCCAGTTACACGCCACTATCTGCGTCTGCCCTATCTGTCCGTACAGCGTCTGTGTCCAGCTCTGCCTCACAGCTCTGCCGACTGCAGGTACACCGCAGGGATGGCTGCTATCGCTGAAACAACTGGCTATGCCGGTTGCTTACGTCTCCAGTTTAATCTGACTGTTGAAACTGCTGAAAATAGCAGGTTTCTGAAATGATCGATTTGCTACAAGAAGAAGAAATGCAGATGATAAACGGGTATTCATTGGACAAATATAATATACTAGAACTGACATGTGATTACATTTTCACCCAATTTGGCTGCATAGATCCTGAGAAATCAGTACCCAGAACAACCACCTCAGGCCGCAATAACGGCCTTGATACGCCTGGGCATTGAGACAAACAGAGCTTCGATGGTGTGTGCAGGTACAGCTGCCCATGCAGCTTCAACACGATACCACAGTTCATCAAGAGTAGTGACTGGCGTGTTGTGACGAGCCAGTTGCTCGGCCGCCACTGACCGATCTGGAGAATGTGCTGGCCAGAGCGGCAGTCGAACATTTTCTGTATCCAGAAAGGCCCGTACAGGACCTGCAACATGCGGTCGTGCGTTATCCTGCTGAAATGTAAGGTTTCGCAGGGATCGAATTAAGGGTAGAGCCACGGGTCGTAACACATATGAAATGTAACGTCCACTGTTCAAAGTGCCGTCAATGCGAACAAGAGGTGACCGAGACGTGTAACCAATGGCACCCCATACCATCACGCCGAGTGATACGCCAGTATGGCGATGACGAATACACGCTTCCAATGTGCGTTCACCGCGATGTCGGCAAACACGGATGCGACCATCATGATGCTGTAAACAGAACCTGGATTCATCCGAAAAAATGACGTTTTGCCATTCGTGCACCCAGGTTCGTCGTTGAGTACACCATCGCAGGCGCTCTGTGATGCAGCGTCAACGGTAACCGCAGCCATGGTCTCTGAGCTGATAGTCCATGCTGTTGCAAACGTCGTCGAACTGTTCGTGCAGATCGTTGTTGTCTTGCAAACGTCCCCATTTGTTGACTCAGGAATCGAGACGTGGCTGTACGATCCGTTACAGCCATGCGGATAAGATGTCTGTCATCTCGACTGCTGGTGATACGAGGCCGTTGGGATCCAGCACCGCGTTCCGTATTACCCTCCTGAACCCACCGATTCCATATTCTGCTAACAGTCATTGGATCTCGACCAACGCGAGCAGCAATGTCGAGATACAATAAACCGCAATCGCGATAGGCTACAATCCGACCTTTTTTCAAAGTCGGAAACGTGATGGTACGCATTTCTCCTCCTTACACGAGGCAACGCCGGTCAACTGCTGTTTGTGTATGAGATATCGGCTGGAAACTTTCCTCATGTTGTAGGTGTCGCCACCAGCGCCAACCTTGTGTGAATGCTCTGTAAAGCTACTCATTTGCATATCACAGCATCTTCTTCCTGTCGGTTAAATTTCGCGTCTGTAGCACATCATCTTCGTGGTGTACCAATTTTAATGGCCAGTAGTGTAGAATGTTAAAAAAGTTGGTTTTGTTTAAAAATCTTTAACAGTTTTAACTTAGAGGATTCATAGGCACTACTTTTCAGCTCAACCCCGTAGATGAAATAACGCACCGTCCCCCGTTATTCCTGCGGACAGGCTTTGAAAATCTCTGGGAATACCGAAACGACAAATCAGAGCAGAGCTGAGGCAAGTTAAACCTCTAGCGACAGAAAGCAGCCTTTCATGCACCGTTATGTCAAGAATGAGTTACCGCTCACAAGATAATCAGTTTGTTTGTGTACGATATTAGACGTTACTTCCTCGTGGACGGATAAACGTCTCTCTGTTGGAGTAAAGATCACGATTCGCGGCAGACGTAGTGGCGCAATTAGATACGAGAGGAAAGAAAGCGGGCGCGCCAGCTTGTCTCGCGAGCTGGCTATCTAAATAAGAATCTGAGTCGTGACTCTATTAGTCTGACCGGTACTTATTAGTCAGTCAGTTGCAGGGTCGAGGGGCGAGCCGACGGCACGATTGCTATTGTATTGCTGAATTATGCATTTCCGCCTTGTAGAAAAACTTAATAGTGTGGTGCAGCGATGTAAATACGTGTAAGTACCCTGGTAGCATCCAACGAAGTTCTCCATTCAAACGGTCGTAGTGCTTTCGGACAAGGAACGACACACGTATTCGCTTTCGCGAAATGTATTTCTTGGAATCACCCTATCTGACAGATTTACGCCTTGCTCTGGGCCCAGATTCGAGTCCAGAACTTTGTTCGCTGGTGGATGCGTTCATTCCTTCTGCTGGAAAAGCACGGACGAAAGTAAAACGTCTGGATTCGTGTCCTGGGCTGGGTAAGATTGTCAGGAAGGTTAAACTGAGTGTGTATTTCTTGTGAGATAACAAATTTCATTTTCATTTCTTCAAATGTTAATTCTAAATTCTGGGGATGGGTACTGGTTTTTCACACAAAGTTTCGCCGACGTCAAGATCGTACCTGTCATCATCATTACCAACAGTATCTTTTCCCTAGTTAATTTATTTTTGAAATTTCCATGGTGGACGTATCTACATTTTACGCTTTATGCCAAAAGTGCTTAAAATAGTCCTTTGTTTATTCCTTTTTAGCCGTGCGGGATTAACCTAGCGGTCTAGGGCGCTGCAGTCATGGACTATGCGGCTGGTCCCGGCGGAGGTTCGAGTCCTCCCTCGGTCATGGGTGTGTGTGTTTGTCCTTAGGATAATTTAGGTTAAGTAGTGTGTTAGCTTAGGGATTGATGACCTTAGCAGTTAAGTCCCATAAGATTTCACACACATTTGAACATTTTTTATTCCTTTTTATTTATGTTTTCTTTAATTCAGATCATAACACGAGGAGAAACAAACACGTCGTTGCAACAAAAACTGTTACTTTGTACGTCAAATGAATGAAGTAAATGTGTCCTTTGCCTTACATTAATAGGTAACAATATACACATATATTTCAGTTGTGTGAGAGTAATCTGCAACATCTCCGATGTGAATACAACACTACGTCCAAACTGCATTTAGATTTAAACATAGTTTCTACGAATAGTGCGACGTCCATTGTCCTGCAATTTTATGTTAACAGAAGATGAATACAATGTTCAGCTTATTCATGCTTTAATATATTTCCTAACACTCATTATTTAAATATTCTGTTAAGATTGGGACGTTAACAATGGGGTCGAAGAAGATGCTTTACGCCTTTCTGCTTGGCGTTAGTGAATGTAGTATTGTGCATGCTGAAATCCGTTCACATATTCCTCTAAACGCAAGTTAAAAGTACTCTGTGAAGGCATACGGAGCAGCTGAGAATATAAAAATATAGCATTTTCACGTAATTAATTACTGCTTTGTCCCCGCAAACACTCCATCTTCGGTTTTAACAAAACTGTAGATTTGGACACATATGCATGCAACAACACACAGTTTTCTGGCGCGCACTGCAACCGGATGAAAGAAAAACAATATCTAAACGTGAGTCCACTTGAAGATTAGTGGTAAAATAGTGCGACCGAATTTTAAACACCTTTATTTTCCTGGTTAAGTACTAACTATTACTTTATTTTTTGGGATTTTTTCGTGTTTAAATATTTTTTGAGAACGGTATTACTTTGGACTCATGCTGAAGTGCAGTCTGATAAAGAAAAGATGATTGTTATTTAACGTCCCGTTGACGGTAAGATCATCAAAGACGGAGCGCAAAGTTCGGATTTGATAAGGACGGAAGGGGACTCGCCCTGCCATTTCAAAGGAACGATCCTCGCATTCGACTGATGGGATTTAAGAAAAATAGGAACCTAAATCTGGATGGCCGAAAGGGGATTTGAACCATGGTGACTGTACAGGCGGTGAATTCTATGGCCTTTGAGAAAGTTTTCTTGGAGCTGTGCTCTATTATGGTATTAGCAATTTCCAGCCTTGAATTTCACTCACATATGTACGGACTCAACTTCGTCATTTAGCCAGAGAACTCTGTTACTACGCGATCAATTCTTTGATGACAATAAGCTACCATTTAGCCCAACTCTCAGAAAGTACTATGAGCGTTGGTTAGTTTTCGTAGAATCGATCTGGCAGTGTGCTTTGCTGTCTGTTTATCACGTCTCTGTCTCAGTACTCCGTATCTGCCTTGTAAGAGGGACAGGGACTTGATTAATAGGAGGAATAGCTTTCAATGATACGAGTCTTCTAGAATAATTTCTGCAGCGTATGTTGGTTCAGGAGAAAGCTGACTATGTCGTAAAGCCGTAATTACGAAGGTCTACAGGCACGCAAAGACAGTGCCTTTTAACTGGGAAAGATAACCAGATTCTTTTCGTTAACTGAACTGCAAATTACGATAACCAATCGCTTCTCTTTATTAATTAGGAAGCATATGTGAGAAGTCTTATTTACCATTCCATTCTTGCTACGTATGTTTATCAGTTAATTAGCTGCATTTCTCAGTTTGGTGCCTTGAGCTCGTGGGATTACTTCAATAAGACAGAGAGTTTTCGCAGTTAACAACCACGGCAGTAAGTAACATTTATGCACAAAAAACGTTTTCGTATCTTCTTAATTATCCTATCAGCGGCTTTTCGGTATACAGCAAGATATGAATCCAGACAACTGTTAGTATAATTAGGGCTAATTCCGCAAATCTACTATGCAATTCAGCTATTGCATTTCCGGTAGGTGTCTTTCAGTGATGGAACAGTTCTATTTCGATACGTCCTTCTTGTAGTACATACACAGTAGCTTATAGAGAAAGATGTAAAAGTAGAATAGGATCTCGCCAATGCAATGATTTGATGTTTAAGAAATATTTTTTGTTGTAGTGGAAGTTAAGATGACGGCTCAGATCTTTTCAGAAGGATCACAGCGAACTGGGATTGTGTCAGATGTTTTCTCCGTTGGATACATTCTGGAAGGTGTCTTGCAACCACGGAAGGTCTCCTGAAAACTTTGGATGGAACCGGGCGATAGGAATATTAATCTGGAAAAACTCGTTCCCTGTTTCAGGCTGCCCACCTAACGGCTTTAAAGGTAACAAAACCTTGATTCTAAGTATTTCAAACGATTATTGACCGATTTTATAAATTTAAAATGCTTCCATAATCTACTCATTAAGAAGTGTAATGTTACGTTAAAGGTTTAACACAATAAATCACATACAGTTAGAGACTGTGTATATGTCTCGCTTACAGCCCCACAAAACAGTGAAAGGAAACAGTTTATCGCTTGTTAAAAATACGTTGTCCATGCGGTAAAACTTCAGCAACAGGGTTGCCGTTTTAATTCATTATTTCTTTACTACTGACTCCCTTCGCTTCTCATTTTGCAGACAGTATCTACATATACCAGTGAAGATGTCTACAAAATTATGTCGCTGTACGACGAATAGCTTAAGAGAAAAACGAGCATTTCACAGAAACGTAAAAAGTTCTCATTATATGTGGGAGGTTGGTTCTTAATGAATCCGGGGTGGGGATTTCTAGTTTGTTGCTAAGACACTAGTATTCCCATTTGAAAAACTGTAAGGCTACCATGAGCACACGTAGCTGCGACTAGATATGTCAAGGTGCAAGATGATGGCCTACTCTAGACGTGCAATTAAGTGTACATGAGTGCTTTGACCGTGGGTTCAACTGGCAGAGCTGTATGTGTGGAGGGGGAGAGGGGGGCAAAATGAACTCACGGCAGTTTTCTCCCACCGAATTAAACGCGTTTCTCATCACTCGTGCCTTTCGCAGTTCCCTCCCGCGAGATATGACTGATGTGCCTTACCTGTAATTATGCTGAGCACTTGGCTGCGGTGAGTGCTTGTTAAAGTGTATTGTGCTGCTGATTGATCGACACAGGAGAAGGCGAAGCCGTTTCCTGTACATACCTTGCTCCTCTCGGAAGATACCAGGTCGCTGAAGCGCTTAACGTCCCAGACGGATCACTGCAAACTACCTCATGTTGTCTCTTCAAACTATCCTGTAGGAACCTTTCGAATTCAGCATACGTTGTAGGTGCACAGTCCAGCTGTCGGGGAACTGCTCACTGCCGTTTGTCCTTTGGTCGATGGGTAAATAATAGTGGCTAGTACTATTTCCAATATCAGGCTTCGATCTGTTAACTCCACCGTACGTTACCGAAATTACTCGTAGAGGTAGTACGCACGGAACGGAACGGTTTCATTATATGCCCGCTAGACACAATATAATACCTGGTAGCTAAATATATAGAACTAACCTATTTTGACATCTAACGAATCTTTAAACACGTGATTCCACTTTCTGTGCCTCACTTAAAAAACTGATTATAACTAGAACGATGGCGATAGGAGAGAGAATAGAATATCGCATATACAGGGTGGTCCATTGATCGTGACCGGGGCAAATATCTCACGAAATAAGCGTCAAACGAAAAAACTACAAAGAACGAGTCTAGCTTGAAGGGGGAAACCAGATGGAGCTACGGTTGGCCCGCTAGATGGCGCTGCCATAGGTCAAACGGATATCAACTGCGTTTTTTTAAATAGGAACCTCCATTTTTTATTACAAATTCGTGTAGTACGTAAAGAAATATGAATGTTTTAGTTGGACCACTTTTTTCGTTTTGTGATGGATGGCGCTGTAATAGTCACAAACGTATAAGTACGTGGCATCACGTAACATTCCGCCAGTGCGGACGGTATTTGCTTCGTGATACATTACCCCTGTTAAAGTGGACCGTTTACCAATTGCGGAAAAAAGTCGATATCGTGTTGATGTATGGCTATTGTGATCAAAATGCCCAACGGGCGTGTGCTATGTATGCTGCTCGGTATCCAAGTGTCTGGACCGTTCGCCGGGTAGTCACATTATTTAAGGAAACAGGAAGTGTTCAGCCACATGTGAAACGTCCACCACGACCTGCAACAAATGATGATGCCCAAGTAGGTGTTTTAGCTGCAGTCGCGGCTAATCCGCACATCAGTAGCAGACAAATTGCGCGAGAATCGGGAATCTCAAAAACGTCGGTGTTGAGAATGCTACATCAACATCGATTGCACCCGTACCATATTTGTATGCACCAGGAATTGCATGGCGACGACTTTGAACGTCGTGTACAGTTCTGCCACTGGGCACAAGAGAAATTACGGGACGATGACAGATTTTTTGCACGCGTTCTATTTAGCGACGAAGCGTCATTCACCAACAGTGGCAACGTAAACCGGCATAATATGCACCATTGGGCAACGGAAAATCCACGATGGCCGCGACAAATGGAACATCAGCGACCTTGGCGGGTTAATGTACGGTGCGGCATTATGGGAGGAAGGATAATTGGCCCCCATTTTGTCGATGGCAATCTAAATGGTGCAATGTATGCTGATTTCCTACGTAATGTTCTACCGACGTTACTACAAGATGCTTCACTGCATGACAGAATGGCGATGTACTTCCAACATTTCATGACAGGTGGTTTGGTCGTCGAAGCACCATACCATGGGCCGCACGTTCACCGGATCTGACGTCCCAGGATTTCTTTCTGTGGGGAAAATTGAAGGATATTTGCTATCGCGATCCACCGAAAACGCCAGACAACATGCGTCAGCGCATTGTCAATGCATGTGCGAACATTACGGAAGGCGAACTACTCGCTGTTGAGAGGAATGTCGTTACACGTACTGCCAAATGCATTGAGGCTGACGGACATCATTTTAAGCATTTATTACATTAATGTGGTATTTACAGGTAATCACTCTGTAACAGCATGCGTTCTCAGAAATGATAAGTTCACAAAGGTACATGTATCACATTGGAACAACCGAAATAAAATTTTCAAACGTACCTACGTTCTGTATTTTAATTTAAAAAAACCTACCAGTTACTAACCGTTCGTCTAAAACTGTGAGCCATGTGCTTGTGACTATTACAGCGCCATCTATCACAAAGCGAAAAAAATGGTCCAACTAAAACAGTCATATTTCTTTACGTAATACACGAATATGCAATAAAAATGGGGGTTCCTACTAAAAAAAAAAAAAAAAAAAAAAAAACGCAGTTGATGTCAGTTTGACCTACGGCAGCGTCATCTAGCGGGCCAACCATAGCGCCATCTGGTTTCCCCTTTCAAGCTAGACAAGTTTCTTTCTTTGTAGTTTTTTCGTTCGACGCTTATTTCGTGAGATATTTGGCCCGGTCACGATCAATGGACCACCCTGTATAGAACTAACTTATTTTGACATCTAACGTATCTTTAAACACGTGATTCCACTTTCTGTGCCTCACTTAAAAAACTGATTATAACTATAGCGTTGGCGATAGGAGAGAGAAAACAGAATATGGCATATATGAGGGACAATCAAAAAGTTTTTGTTCAACGGCTGCACTGCCCAGAGCCGGTAAGCTCATCGGGCAAAATCGCGTGAACTTTCAGACAATCATTCCGCCAAAGAAACCAGGTTGAAGATACCCGTTTGGTTAAACGCCACGTGTCCTGCTGCGAGGACAAATCCGTAACTGCCTGCTGCACATCCTCATCCGACAGGAATCATCGATCCTCCAAGGTCTTATTTAGGGGCCCGAAAGTGTAATAATCGCACTGGGAGAGAGTAAAACTATAGGGCGGATACCTAAGTGTGTCCCACTTGAATTGATCCAACTTATGCGTTACGGCATTTGTGATGTGGGGAAGTGAGTTATCGTGACACAGCACCGCCCCTTGGCGCACTATTCCACAATGGTGATTTTCCAAGACATGCTGCCCCATAAACATTCTTCACTCTCCAACAGATGTCTACCGGTGTTGGTCCTTCGGCAACCAAGATAAAAATAGCACCACGTTGGTCCTGTTTGGATGCATTTGGTAATACCGTAACCATAGTTCACGTTCCTACATTTACAAAACGCACGTCGGAAAGACACGAACGCAACACTAATCCCTTAACTACATGTAGCTGCATCGGAGTCCCGCTACGTTGCATATACACTACAGCAACGCCCCCCAACCGGAAACTTTTTGACTGCTCCTTATATTTACAAAGAAATTATTGCTGGTGTTACATCAAGAAGAGGCAAAAAACAAAAGTTTCAAATTTCTCTGAACATCAAGAAGTATCAATACACATGGCTACATTAAAATTATCCAGGACATGCAGGAAGCAACTATGACTCGATATATTGGGACTACAACTGAGCCGGCCGGTGTGGCCGTGTGGTTCTAGGCGCTTCAGTCTGGAACCGCGTGACCGCTACGGTCGCAGGTTCGAATCCTGCCTCGGGCGTGGATGTGTGTGATGTCCTTAGGTTTGTTAGGTTTAAGTAGTTCTAAGTTCTAGGGGACTTACGACCACAGATGTTAAGTCCCATAGTGCTCAGAGCCATTTGAACCACTACAACAGACTGCAACTTACATAATAATTTTCGTGTGTCTTTAGCACTCAAACCGTCATGTTAGGAAGCAGCTATGAACAAGGCTGAACACATTGCCGTAGAGGTGCACCAATACGTCGACGTGTAATGACTTCAGCAAATGTAATAATTATGCTACAGGAAATGAGCTAAGGTTGTGTATACATTAGATATAGACATGAACCGCTTTCAGTACATTAATTTATCGATTACTGCTGCTACATGGGTGACGCATACTACCAATCGCACCATAAGATGCAACACTGTCGACATTACTCTTAATGTCTAGCAAATGAAACAGTAATTAACCTTAGCTTGGTACACTACAAAATTGGCACAAATCTGTTTCAGAGTAACAGCCACAAAACCGACTTGATTTTAAGGAAATGAAGACAAAAGACGTTTGCAATTCTTTATTCCAAGATACTATGTGTATAAATGAAACGCATGTCTACGAAGATTTCAAATTGCGGACATACCTTTCTCCTGGACAAAAAGGAAGGGTAACAGCAGGGCCAGAAAATTTAATAAGTACATTAAGTACTGGATAGCAACAGTAAAGAAATATAAGAAGGAAATAAATGACAGACAAAAGAACTAACAACGATAGTTAGATGATATCTAAATTACGCTGTTATTCAACTGGAACCTGACACTTTCATCAAGCAGCGCTGCAATTCCAAAACTTTACTCTCAGATCATCCCATACCCATGCATTCTGTAGATTTTCTTCTCTTGTGTTTTCCTGAGCCTAAAATACTAAGAACCGAATTTTCTGTTTCGTGCTCAACACCATACGTAATTTTCAAATACTCTTTTCTTCTCTCCTTTTTTTCGCTCCTATTTACAAGGTGGTTCAAAACCAAAACTATTTCTTTTCAAAATGATTCCCAACTACAGGTTACATACTCCAACACTTTGGATACAAAGCAGTGAAATTGAATATATATATATATATATATATATATATATATATATATATATATATATATATAAAGAGAACTTTCTAAAAATGTCATGAGTACCTCTTCACCACGTCGCCGTTAATTAATATACATTAAAGTATTCCTTACCACGTAAAAATACGGATCAAATGAATCGATGTGCGAAACTAATATGTTTTAAAAGTGCAACACGGCGGAACTGTGCTGAAAGAGAATTTTTCAAACTGCTTTCGCTTTCTAATAATACACGTTGCGCGTAAATTTAATAAAAGCACTTTGTTTGCTTTTCGCATGTGTGAGCGGTACAGAAAATTCCAGAGAGGCAGGGGCTATTTGCCAGTCGGCATGTAAACACAACAAACAGAACTGGGTCAATTTGTGCCGACGGATAAGTCAACAGTTTTTAGCTCACGCTGCCGGCCGCCGAGTTCACAGCACTCACACGTAAAAAAACTAAATGTTGCTTCGAAAACTACACAAACTGGAGTTATCTATTTACGACTAATTACTATTTTTGAACGGATAATGGGTAACTGTTCTCCCTATTTCGGCTATGTTATTTTCCAAACACCTACGCTGCTGTATTCTATATATGTATACATATTTAGCGACCACAAGGTCTGCAGACCACGTGTTGCTGCCGCAAACTGCCTCCATTCCGTTTTGTGCTCGGTTCCTCCAGTATTGTAATATGTCTTTTTCAGCATTCTATCGAGAAATGAGAGTTAATTTGGCCGGCCGAAGTGGCCGTGCGGTTAAAAGCGCTGCAGTCTGGAACCGCAAGACCGCTACGGTCGCAGGTTGGAATCCTGCTTCGGGCATGGATGTTTGTGATGTCCTTAGGTTAGTTAGGTTTAACTAGTTCTAAGTTCTAGGGGACTAATGACCTCAGCAGTTGAGTCCCATAGTGCTCAGAGCCATTTGAACCATTTTTTGAGTTATTTTGATTAGCAGCACTAATTCATCATGCAGAAAGATCTGCTATGGCTTGCTGAAGGACCAATCCAGCATCCATGTCTAATGATTTATGGAGAGCATTGGAAATCTCCATGGCTACAGGGAACGGGAATATGAAGGTGAACTAAATAGAAACCTAGTTCCAACAGGGAATCATATAGCGCTCTTAGAAAAAAGTGGTCCGAGACTGTTACCTGAAATGCTCCTCCATGATACTGACAAAAGGAGATTGAGTTAATAATTAAATCACTAAACACCAAGAACTCTAATGGATATGACGGGGTTCAAATGGTTCAAATGGCTCTGAGCACTATGCGACTTAACTTCTGAGGTCATCAGTCGCCTAGCACTTAGAACTAATTAAACCTAACTAACCTAAGGACATCACACACATCCATGCCCGAGGCAGGATTCGAACCTGCGACCGTAGCGGTCACGCGGTTCCAGACTAAAGCGCCTTTAACCGCACGGCCACACCGGCCGGCTTATGACGGGGTATCTAGCAGAATACTGAAGTATTGTTCTATGTATGTTAGCCCAGTACTTAGCCATATCTGTAACTTTTCCTTTAGGAGTGGTCGGTTTCCTGACCGATTAAAGTACTCGGTAGTGAAGCCACTTTATAAAAAGGGAGACAGGGATAATGTTGACAATTATAGACCTATTTCTATGCCATCGGTGTTTGCTAAAGTTATCGAGAAGGTTGTATATACAAGGTTACTGGAGCATTTAAATTCACATAATTTGCTGTCAAATGTTGTTTGGTTTTAGAAATGGTTTAACAACTGAAAATGCTATATTCTCTTTTCTCTGTGAGGTTTTGGACGGATTAAATAAAAGGTTGCGAACGCTAGGTGTTTTCTTTGATTTAACGAAGGCTTTTGACTGTGTTGACCACAATATATTACTGCAGAAGTTGGAGCATTATGGAGTAAGGGGAGTAGCTTACAATTGGTTCGCCTCTTACTTTAAGAACAGAAAGCAGAAGGTAATTCTCCGCAATATTGAGAGTGGTAGTGATGTTCAGTCCCAATGGGGCACTGTTAAGTGGGGCGTTCCCCAAGGGTCGGTGCTGGGGCCACTGCTGTTTCTTATTTATATAAATGATATGCCTTCTAGTATTACAGGTGATTCAAAAATATTTCTGTTTGTTGATGACACCAGCTTGATAGTGAAGGATCTTGTGTGTAATATTGAAACAGTATCAAATAATGTAGTTCATGAAATAAATTCGTGGTTTGTGGAAAATAATTTGACGCTAAATCACAGTAAGACTCAGTTTTTGCAGTTTCTAACTCACAATTCAACAAGAACCGATATTTTGATCAGACAGAATTGGCATATTATAAGCGAGACGGAACAGTTCAAGTTCCTAGGCGTTCGGATAGACAGTAAGCTGTTGTGGAAAGTCCATGTCCAGGATCTTGTTCAGAAACTAAATGCTGCTTTATTTACCATTAGAACAGTATCTGAAATAAGTGACAGTTCAACACGAAAAGTAGTCTACTTCGCATATTTTCATACGCTTATGTCGTATGGTATTATTTTTTGGGGTAATTCTTCTGATTCAAAAAGGGTATTTTTGGCTCAAAAACGGGCTGTTCGAGCTATATGTGGTGTAAGTTCGAGAACCTCTTGTCAACCCCTATGCAATAGTCTGGGAATTCTGAAATTGCCCTCACAGTATATATTTTCTTTAATGTCGTTTGTTGTTAGCAATATTAGCCTATTCCCAAGAGTTAGCAGCTTTCAGTCAGTTAATACTAGGCAGAAATCCAATCTTCATGTGGACTGCACTTCCTTGACTCTTGTGCAGAAAGGAGTGCAGTATTCTGCTGCATCCATTTTCAATAAGCTACCACAAGAACTCAAAAATCTTAGCAGTAGCCCAAACTCTTTTAAGTCTATTCTATTCTGTCGAGGAGCTCCTGAAAGAGCTAAAAAATTAAGCAAATTCCTGTGTTACATTATTGATTTTCTTTATTTAAATTTACGACTTGTCACCTGAATATGTTTTTTTTGTATTTCCGTTTATCTGTTTCTAATATCGTGTTATAATTTCATGTATTGACTCGTTCCATGACCATGGGGACTTCTCCTTAATTTTGTCCCACGGAACAATAAATAAATAAATAAATAAAATAAAAAACGTCTGTCTCCACACGTATTTGCTGTCATCTGGCACCCTTATAATTTGGCGGAGACTGAACTGCTTCTGTTGGCGACCAGTAGCTGTCCCCGTGCTTGTTCTTTCAATTTAAGTGTACGCTGAGCATTTCAAGGCCGACATTCTTGAACGTACGACTTCGCACAGACTTCGTCACTCACTATCGATGAGGCGAATGTTATCGAATCGATCGAGACCTTTTAGCAATGACAATGAGATTTCACATGCTACAGAGAACAAATGAATATGTCCATAATAAAACCGCACTGATCACCATTAGTTGACGATTCTGATAGGTGCAGTAGACCAATCAAGAGGGTTGTATTTCGTATTAAAAACACCTTTGTCAATGATTTAGCCGATTCATTGTTCTTGAGTCTGAGAGTTGAGCGTCTTCCATACAAAAAGGTTCTCTCTTTAAACTAGGTTACGGGTGGAAGAACAGACTCACTTTGCTGAAACTAGCTAGGAAGTTATGACAGTATTTAACATAGTAATTTCCTTCATCTGGCGAGTCAAATACGTTACTCTTTGCACCATTTCCGTTCAGTAACTTCCACTAATTAATACAGATTTCCACTTTCTCCCTCAAAATGCTTGGAATGCGAGGCGCTAGCACCAAAAATATTCTTATAGAAAAAATAATACTGCTTTAGAATTGAATTCAAGACCATAAAGCATCCACGTTTCGAAGCATAGTACCATAGAAAGCCACGCAGTAACCAACTGTGATCGAGAAACTTAAACAAAAACGAAGCTTTTAATTGAAAGTGGGCGTAGATTAACTGTTATACTCTTCCTTGTAGAGCGATGAAGGAGAAGCAGGCCCTTTGGCTATTGGATTACTTTCAATGACGGCTATTTCCATTTAAGAAAGAATCTGGAATAGTTACACAGCGACCCCGTTGTATAGCTTTCCAGCTATAGCCGTAATTAACGTTAGCGCTTTGAAGTAGGTTAAGTCGAGACCAGCACGAAGACGCTATTAGCAACGAAGATAAGTACCTGGTTCCACCGTTAAGGCTTTTCAGTTGTGAGAATCCCTTAAGTTTTCACGTTATTTAGTGTCTTCATGGTCGCTGTGAACAACTTGCTGCATCGTAATACTACTTTACTATCCGTTATTAAGTGTGACAGTAAATTGTTTCTGGACACCACAGAACGTGTTTCGAGTGAGCAGAGCTTGAAGCTATGCTTTCAGTCTTGTCCCTGCATTTTCTTCTGATGAACGTTTGGATTTGCTGTTTCCATAATTTCTGAGATCTTCTCTTCTCCTATGGTGTATGTGTGGTCGGTGTTTGTACGGTTGTTTCTGGGCTTCCTTCATTAATACACGCCAAATACGACGAAAGCTCTCTCTGCGTGTATTATCTTCGTTCTTTCGAATATCTCCCTACTGTACCGGAATTGGATAAAAGTATGGAACCACTGCGAGAAATGCATGCTTGGACACAAATTTAGATTCTAATCGAGCCTGCAGGTTGAGCTGTTGTTGTGACCACAGATGGCACCTGCACAATGTCTTCAACAGTCGTGGTAAGAACCGTGTCCTGTGTAGTCAGAGCTAAGTGAATTCCACCCTGGGCAAGTTGTTGGTGCTCGTGTGCCGGTTGCTTTCGAAACCAATGTAGCTGAAGTGTGTGGTGCTTCAAGAGCCACCTTATCGACGGTTTGCACCGCTTTCAGGGAAAGCAAGAAAAAAACGTCTGCTAAGTCACAAAGCGAGCGAAAGTGTGTCTTGAGTAATCGTGATAAACGGTCATCGAAATGAATTGCGACGAAAAGTAAAAGAATGACAGCTACAAAACTGAATGTCGTACGAACACTGTCAGCACCAAAACAACACGAAGGCAAATCCATAAGGAAGGAATTGCAGGGTAAACTGGAAATCCAAATCCACTCATCAGTGATGCAAATGCCAGTAGCAGGAAAACGTGGAGCAGAGGTCATAAAACCTGGACTGTGGAGCAATGGAAAAAAGTCATACCGTTGGATAAGTCATGTTTCACACGGTTTCCAACTGCTGGGTGAGCTTACATCCTAAGAGGGAAACATTGCGAGGGTTCGGTGATGATTTGGGTAGTCACGTCGTGGTATTCCATGGACCCTATGGTTACGCTGCCAGGTCACTTTACTACAACGGATTATGTGATCCTTTTGGCTGACGAGGTCTATCCCACAGTACAATGCAGTTCTGATGCTATGTTCCAATACAACAGGCCTCAGTTCGTACAGGTCGTATCATCCAGGACTGGTTTTGTGAACACGAGAAAGAATTGTCTCATTCCACCTGGCCACTACAGTCACCAGCTCTAGACACTTGCCCGCGAAAGGCAAATGTCCCGAGTTCGAGTCTCGGTCCGCCACACAGTTTTAATCTGCCAGGAAGTATCATATCAGCGCACACTCCGCTGCAGAGTGAAAATCTCATTCTGGAAACATCCCCCAGGCTGTGGCTAAGCCATGTCTCCGCAATATCCTTTCTTTCAGGAGTGCTAGTTCTGCAAGGTTCGCAGGAGAGCTTCTGTAAAGTTTGGAAGGTAGGATACGAGATACTGGCAGAAGTAAAGCTGTGAGGACGGGGCGTGGGTCGTGCTTGGGTAGCTCAGTTGGTAGAGCACTTGCCCGCGAAAGGCAAAGGTCCTGTGTTCGAGTCTCGGTCCGGCACACAGTTTTAATGTGCCAGGAAGTTTCATATCAGCGCACACTCCGCTGCAGAGTGAAAATTTCATTCTGGAAACAGATGAATTGCTTACGTGTGTCGTACTTTCTCTGTGCGTTTATCCACTGCAAGGCAGAAAAGGAAAATTTGGAAATAGTCTAAGAATTAATTTTTCAAGATGGAGAGCCACCGTAGCTGCAACAATATTGTGTTGGTAACCAGAGTAAACTGAAGCGTGTGAGAGCTGAAGAAACCATGAAGGCAACAGTACAGATTTGAGGCATTCAACAACAGTAAGTACCGTAACTTAAGTGATTTCATGATGATTCGACATCAGGACGTCAAAGTTGTTTGCGCACTTTGGTGAAAGGAATCAAATATTTTGCTGTCATTTACTGTTGCCATAATTTCCAAAATTATCAAGTTGACTATAATTTCATTTTAAACTGTAGTGACACTCTGAAGCATATGTACATTACAAACAGTTTGATTGCTTAATAATTAAACTGGGGTAGAAGCTGAGTAATCCTGGGCAGAGTGATTCAGGGAAGTAGTATGTTGGTCATCTTGGATACTGCATTCAGGCGGTTCTTTATAATACAATATACGTACAGCGATATTTTTACTAATTTAAATTTGAACTAAGTATTGAAAATTGGAAAAGAAGTGCAGAAACGTGAGAATTAAGAGTATGTGATTACGTCATGTTCTCCGTAAATTTCGCCGACGATCAGCTTATCTTCGCCGAGGAAGAAGAGGACGTGTCATATACGTTAAGAAAGCCGTTGGGCGTGAAAATTAACTTTGCAAAGATGAATACTTGGTTGTCGGAGGTATGGAAAGGGCTCTTGTTTGGAAGACGGATCTATAGTGAAACATAACCGTTCATATAAATATTTAGGGACAGCCATTTCGGATAAAGGTGGAAGTAAAGAGGAAATAAAGCACAAAGTAGGAAAGAGAAAGGTGGAAATTAAGCAGTTACACTCCATAATTTGGAATAAAACGACGTCAAAAAATTTTAAAAGGATATACGAAACTTGAGTTGAGAGCATTGCTCTGTATGGTGCTGAACGTTGGGAAGGGTCGACGAGAAGAAATTAAAGGCAATGGAAATGGAGTTTTGGAGACGAAGCCGTGAAGTAACAATAAGAGAAACGAGAAATGAAGTGCTACAAGCACAGATGGGAGTTATAAAACATATAGAATACACAACTGAAAATAAACGGCTAACGTAGTATAGACATCTTAGAAGAATGCCAGAGGAAAGATGACCCTGTAAAGTGTGGTACTGGAGACCTCCATAAAATAGAAAAAGAGGAAGACCCCGGTTACTCTGGAACGATGGAGTGAGGCGTGAGACGCAGGACAAGGCTATGCAAGAAGAGGACTGGAGAAATAGGAGACGAAAACTTGCATGCAAGAGACGCCAAATGGCGTAGAAAACTCCTA
The DNA here is from genome assembly GCF_021461395.2 of Schistocerca americana. NCBI lineage: Eukaryota > Metazoa > Arthropoda > Insecta > Orthoptera > Acrididae > Schistocerca > Schistocerca americana. The sequence goes on from NC_060119.1 coordinate 226,739,916, forward strand.
GAAGGAAGAAGGGAGGAAAAATAAAATCTCACACATAAGGTATTTGCTCTGTTTATTTATTTTTTTGTTTCCGCCTGTTTCAGATTTCGATAACGTGTTAACGATTTGTCGGCAATACAGTCTTCAAAGGTGAAACATGGTAGCGAAATGCTGACGATCTTTTAGAATTATCGACCCCAGCATTAGCCTGAAGTGATTTAAGGAGAGTACTGAAAAACTAACTCTGGATGACAGCACGGGACTTATGAGTCCACTGTGTAATTCAGTAGACGACCTCGTTGTGTGTCCCTTATTGCGCTATAAATACGATCGTAAATGTTAGATTAAGAACGATATTCTGCTATCGAAACGCATAAGATACGTCGCACGTGGTTATTACCGGTCATGCATTTTGAGCTTAGACCGTTAGCCGTAAAGCCTTTTGTTACACAATCACTCTGTAGATCGTGGTCTAGTGGTTACCGTCGTCACCTTTAGATCGCGGAGTCCCAGTCCGATTCGCAGCCGCGTCGGAGATTTTCTTCGCTCGGAGGCTGGGTGTTCGTGTTGTCCACATTTCGTCTCATCTCCCCATAACTTAATTTTACACAGTTTAATACGGAAAAAGAACGCTTATTAATTTATAAAACAAATTATTTCATACTAAAACTGATCGAAGAACCTCACCTCTCAACTGTCAGCTGCCTAATGATCCATCTCGCAGACGATGTCGCGTAAACAAACACTGGAAATTGAATGATCGATCTAAGCTTAGAGTCGGATCATCCCAGGTTAGATTAACGAGTTTCTACCGCGTATACAAAAGCATTATCAGTGAACAGATGAGGATGTCATACAATAGCTAGGTTTTTTAAACATTTACCTATAGTTGTAGACCGTTCACCTGGTTTCCTACAAAGTTTCATATTACAAAATACAGCAATAGCTGCACTTCTTACATACAGGGTGTCCAAAAAGGGAGTTTTTACTGTTTTAACTAAAATAACTCGAACAAAAATAGCAAAAACGACGTATTTTTAAGTCACATAGATTACCACTTCATTAGTCATAATGTTTTAGTGTTGAAGATGTTCATAGTGGTCGCGCGGTCTGAGGCGCCATGTCACGGATTGCGCGGCTCCTCCCGCAGGAGGTTCAAGCCCTACCTCGGGTATGGGTGTGAGTGTTGTCCTTAGCCTAAAGTTAGTTTAAGTAGGATGTAAGTCTAGGGGCCGATGACCTCAGCAGTTTGGTCCCTTATGAATTCACACACATTTGGACATTTTGTTCAAAATGTAAACATGTGACGCTGTCTTTAGCGAAGAAACTGGAAGGCTAAAAAAGATTAAATAAAAGCTTGTCTTTTCAAAACATTGCAAGAGAGGTTGTGATTGGCATAAGAATTGTGAAAGACTGGAGAAAATACAGGATACTCTCGAAAGTCATACAGTCACGACTGATTATGAGAAAGGATGAAATTACGCAGGACTTTGAAGAAGCTTAAAAATGAAATTTTACACAATGTTTTGTGGGTGTGGTCTGAGCAGGAGAGAAGAAATGGAACTCTCTTGTCTGGGCCAGTCATAAAAAGAAAAGGCACTGATTTTGTATGAAGAGTTAGAAAGAAACAATGAAAATGAAAAATTTTCAGCGAGAAATGGCTTATTATATCGATGGAGAAAACGACATGGCAGTCGCACTGTATTATTTCCGGCGAAAAGCTGTCTGCTGACGAAACAGCTGCCAACGAATTTATTCTGAAATTTCAAAACGTATCTAAAGAGCTTAATTTCACTCCTGATCGAGTGTAACACACTGATAAGTCTGACAAACTACAAAATGCTCCCAATTGCTGTATATAACTTACCGAAGATAGAATAGCTATTGCTCTCTATTGTAACGCTAATGGCAGTCACAAGATATTGTACTGTTGCCGCCGGGGTCAGGGATTTTCTCTGCCTCGTGATGACTGGGTGTTGTGTGATGTCCCTAGGTTGGTTAGGTTTAAGTAGTTCTAAGTTCTAGGGGACTGGTGACCATAGATGTTAAGTCCCATAGTGCTCAGAGCCATTTGAACCATTTTTTGTACTGTTGCAGGGAGACGATTACTGAACTATATGAAATAAAATCGTCGTCGCTTCTGAACGGTTTGAGTCAGAACGTTCAAACTGCACGGTTGGCCGCGGGACATGATGGGAATTAGTATGGGCATGCATTGTTTGGTTTAGCGACGAAGCCATCTTTCATTTGGATGGGTTCGTCAGTAAGCAAAGTTGACTTTATTTGGGGGACTGAGAATCCGCATTGGGCGGCCGGTGTGGCCGAACGGTTCTACACGCTTCAGTCTGGAACCGCGCGACCGCTACGGTCGCAGGTTCGAACCCTGCCTCGGGCATGGATGTGTGTGATGTCCTTAGGTTACTTTGGTTTAAGTAGTTCAGTCCTATAGTGCTCAGAGCCAACCGCATTGCACGATCGAGAAGTATCTTCACCTTCAACGGGTGACTGTGCGACGTGCAATGTCCAGTCACGGAATAATCGGTGCGATATTCCTTGATGGCACGGCGACTTCTGAACGGTACGTGATGGTTTTGGAAGGTGATTTCATTCCCTTTATCCAAAGTGACCCTGATTTCGACAAGGTGTGGTGAAGCAAGTCGGAACTCGACCTCATCGAAGCTGTAGAGTGTTTGACGTCGTGGGTGAGCAATCTGGTGACCGCATTGTGGCTCTGGGGTACCCAGAAGCCACTGGCATTGGCCTCGATTGGCCGCCATATTGTATGGATCTGAACACATGCTACTCCTTTCTGTGGGGCTACATTATAGACAAGATGTACAGCAATAAACCCAAAATCATTGTTGAGCTGGAAAAAGCCGTTCAGGATGTCATCGACAGCACCGATGTTACGACACTTCAGCGGGTCATGCAGAATTTCGCTATTCTTCTGCTCCACATCATCGCCAATGATGGCAGGCATATCGAACATGTCGTAACCCAAATTCGAATATGTGTAGTGACGTTTACGTGTTGAATAAAGTGTGAGTGTGTTTTCTTGTTTTCATGTTGTTGTGGTGGTGGTCTTCGTCCTGAGACTGGTTTGATGCAGCTCTCCATGCTACTCTATCGTGTGCAAGCTTCTTCATCTTCCAGTAACTACTGCAACCTACATCCTTCTGAATCTGCTTAGTGTATCCATCTCTTGGTCTCCCTCTACGATTTTTACCCTCCACGCTGCCCTCTAATGCTAAATTTGTGATCCCTTGATGCCTCAGAACATGTCGTACCAGCCGATCCCTTCTTCTAGTCAAGTTGTGCCACAAACTCCTCTTATCCCCAATTCTATTCGGTACCTCCTGATTAGTTATGTGATCTACCCATCTAATCTTCAACATTCTTCTGTAGCACCACATTTCGAAAGCTTCTATTCTCTTCTTGTCCAAAGTATTTATCGTCCATGTTTCACTTCCGTACATGGCAAAACTCCATACAAATACTTTCAGAAAGCCGCGTGGGATTAGCCGAGCGGTCTAGGCCGCTGCAGTTATGGACTGTGCGGCTGGTCCCGGCGGAGGTTCGAGTCTTCCCGTGAGCATGGGTGTTTGTGTTTGTCCTTAGGATAATTTAGGTTAAGTAGTGTGTAAGCTTAGGGACTGATGACCTTAGCACTTAAGTCCCACACACATTTGAACATTTTTAACTTTCAGAAACGACTTCCCGACGCTTCAATCTATACTCGATATTAAAAAATTTTTCTTCTTCAGAAACGCTTTCCTTGCCATTGCCAGTGTACATTATATACCCTCTCTACTTCGATCATAATCAGTTATTTTGCTTCCCTAATAGCAAAACTCCTCTATTACTTTAAGTGTTTCATTTCCTAATCTAATTCCCTCAGCATCACCCGACTTAATTCGACTACATTCCATTATCCTCGTTTTGCTTTTGTTGATGTTCATCTTATATCCTCCTTTCATGACACTGTCCATTCCGTTCAACTGCTCTTCGAAGTCCTTTGCTCTCTCAGACAGAAATACACTGTCATCGGCGAACCTCAAAGTTTTTATTTCTTCTCCATGGATTTTAACACCTACTCCGAAGCTTTCTTTTGTTTCCTTCACTGCTTGCTCAATATACAGATTGAATAACATCGGGGAGAGGCTGCAACCTTGTCTCACACCCTTCCCAACCACTGCTTCCCTTTCATCCCCCTCGACTCTTATAACTGCCATCTGGTTTCTGTACAAATTGTAAATGGCCTTTGGCTCCCTGTATTTTACCTCTGCCACCTTCAGAATTTGAAAGAGAGTATTCCAGTCCACATTGTCAAAAGCTTTCTCTAAGCCTACAAATGCTAGAAACGTAGGTTTGCCTTTCCTTAATCATTCCTCTAAGATAAGTCGTAGGATCAGTATTGCCTCACGTGTTCGAATATTTCTACGGAATCCAAACTGCTCTTTGCCGTGGTCAGCTTCCGCCAGTTTTTCCACTCGTCTGTAAAGAATTCGCATTAGTATTTTGCAGCCGTGACTTATTAAACTGATAGTTCGGTAATTTTCACATCTGTCAACACCTGCTTTCTTTGGGATTGGAATTATTATATTCTTCTTGAAGTCTGAGCGTATTTCGCCTGTCTCATTTCCGTAGGTGAACCTGCGGAAGGATCAGGATTTTTTTTTCATATAGCTCAATAATTGTCACCCTGTAAGTTTGGGTTCAAAAATGGTTCAAATAGCTCTGAGCACTATGAGACTTAACTTCTGAGGTCATCAGTCCCCTAGAACTTAGAACTACTTAAACCTAACTAACCTAAGGACATCACACACATCCATGCCCGAGGCAGGATTCGAACCTGCGACCGTAGCGGTCACGCGGTTCCAGACTGTAGCGCCTAGAACCGCTCGGCCACCCCGGCCGGCGAAAGTTTCGGGTCAATAAAAGTATTCCTCTGATAATCCGTCCTATTTTCCGTTCCGACCATGCTCCCGTTTCCGTCGGGAACGGAGCAGATGGTTGGACGGTATCCCGTCCTCGACACAGAGGCCTGGCGCGGGTGTTACTCTCCGCCTTGGCTGGGACCCTCGCTCGGGAGTTCGTAGCAGGGCAAGCGGGCTATCTGCTGAGGCGCGGTGAATCCCCGGCTCCTTCCTGCGCCGGCTAATTATTTACAGCAGCGAGTTTAATTAGGGAGTTGCGAGGAGGTGCGAAAGCCGCCCCCTCGACTGAAGAATTCCGCTCGGCCTTGTAATTTAAACAAAGCGGCGCGGCGCGGAGCGGAGGCAACTTTTAGTCCGGTACGCTGCGTGGCCGCCCTTCGCAGCCAATAAAATGCTGGGGCATTTTAATTACGGCGCGGCAATCGGCACGCCGCGGCCGACAAACAAACTCCATTAACGTCTCCGGCTGCAAATGGCGGCCGCTGGCGCCGCCGATATTGCGCATCGCCCAGCTCCCGGAGGCGCCTGCACTTACTGTGCGTGTAGACCGCCACGCACCCCAGAGCCGACGGCGCACGAGTGCTGGCCACTGCACAGGGTGGGTCATTCCAACTTGCACCATCCCTTTCGTCCGTGTACGTTTTAAGCTATCGACACGATAGTTCCGGCAGATGACAGTGGACAGAGGATCGCGTGATTCTATTGCACGGAAAACGCTGTTAACTCATATACAGGATGAAGCAAAGTTCGCCCACTCGGACTTCGCAGCGCGATTTCTCACATACTAGCAATACAAATATTGGAACACGTGAGGCAATACTGACCTTACGAAAGATTAAGGAAAGACAAACCTACGTTTCTAGCATTTGTAGACTTAGAGAAAGCTTTTGACAATGTTGACTGGAATACTCTCTTTCAAATTCTGAAGGTGGCAGGGGTCAAATACAGGGAACGAAAGGCTATTTAAATTTGTACAGAAACCAGATGGCAGTTATAAGAGTCGAGGGGCATGAAAGGGAAGCAGTGGTTGGGAAAGGAGTGAGACAGGGTTGTAGCCTCTCCCCGATGTTATTCAATCTGTATATTGAGCAAGCAGTAAAGGAGGGTCCTTATACCAATTATATTACTGTCGGCTGTCCACATACCCTTCCTGATATAGACGTAGTGCATGTTGCATAAAACCAGTCGGTAGGGGCAGCTGAATCACACTGCCTTGGCTCACATCAACAGTGGAGGGTCACATGACCGCCTGATACCATTGTACACCAACTGCAGCTCCCCAAACCGTCCAGTATACTCTTTTAAAGGAATGACTGATATTTTGTCCGATAAGAGAACTGCAGTCCAAGTTAACCGAACAGAGCTCTGTGGTGCCATCTAGAAACAAGTAAGAATACTAGAGATTATTTTACAAAGTTCCGAAGGACCAATAGTCTTCCTATAAGCATACATTTATAACTATATATATATATATATATATATATATATATAAGGTAGTATGTGCGCCCGAAAGAGCAGACCATTGAATGATCGTGCAGCTTCTCTAGAATGAAATGATAATTAAATCGACACCCTAGCTGTGAACAGGCGTTGATATTCATTATTTGGGACATGAAAATGTGTGCCCCCACCTGGATTCGAGCCCGGGATCTCCCGTTTACATGGCATTCGCTCTATCCATTGTTCGTTGTTGATCGTTGAGTTTGGTCCTTGCGGACGTCACATGACTTCCGTTCAAGCTCGTTTGTTGATCCTTCCACTCAGGTTTTTTTTATCATTGTTATTATTACAGAGGCCAAGCGGCTCGCTGACCGAACACGCTGAGCTATCGTGCCGGCTAATCCATCTGAACTACCAAGGGCACAGAGTATAGTGCGCCTGCAGGGACTTATCCCTTACACGCTTCCCGTGAGACCCACATTCCCAACATGTCCACACCACTACATTCTTAGTGCGCCTAATAGATGTTTGCCCATCAGACTCATTACTCGTGGCAGATTAATCTACCAAGTCCCGTATGAGTTGGTGCATAGCGTGTGCGTTCGCATAAGGCCAATGGCCGGGTAGCCATATTTTAACTATATATATGAAGGTAGTGTCTGTTCCCGAAAGAACAGGTACCATTGAATGACCGTGCAGCTTCTCTAGTCGCGGCACACATTTTCAGCATGTCCCCAATGATGCATATCAACGCCTGTTTGCAGCTAGGGTGTCGATTTAACTATCATTTCATTCTAGAGAAGCTGCACAGTCATTCAATGGTACCTGTTCTTTCGGGAACAGTTTCTACCTTCACATATATAGTTAAAATATGGCTACCCGGCCATTGACCTTATGCGAACCCACACGCTATGCCCCAACTCGTACGGGACTTGGTAGATTAATCTGCCACGAGTAATGAGTGTGATGGGCAAACATCTGTTAGGCGCACTACGATTGTAGTGGTGTGGACATGTTGGAAATTAGAGTCTCACGGGGAGGTGCAAGGGATAAGTCCCTGAAGGCGCTCTATCCTCTGTGCGCTCGGTGGCTCAGATTGATTCAAAAATGGCTCTGAGCACTATGGGACTTAACATCTGAGGTCATCAGTCCCCCAGACTTAGAACTACTTAAACCTAACTAACCTAAGGACATCACACACATCGATGCCCGAGGCAGGATTCGAACCTGCGACCGTAGCGCAGTCCCCCAGACTTAGAACTACTTAAACCTAACTAACCTAAGGACATCACACACATCGATGCCCGAGGCAGGATTCGAACCTGCGACCGTAGCGATCGCGCGGTTCCAGACTGAAGCGCCTAGAACCGCTCGGCCACTCCGGCCGGCTCAGATTGATAAAGCGCCTGCCAAGTAAGCAGGAGATCCCAAGTTCGAGTCCCGGTCGGGACACGCATTTTCAACATGTCCCCAATGATGCATATCAACGCCTGTTTGCAGCTAGGGTGTCGATTTAATTATCAATACATACATAAACTGAGCTTCGAGGGGTCGGGAGAAGGGATAAATCAGTAAGCGTGAGACGCCTGGTAAGCAGCTAGTATATAATACTAGTGGAAATGGAGCACTTTACTGCAGCCGATCGCCCACCAGCAGCTGCGAACGAGGGCCACCCGCCGCCACTCTAGGTGAGTGAGGCGGCCTGCCCAAACCAGTCGGCAAACGGGTTTTCGGCGAGGTGGGCTATATATAGCTCGCGCCGAACCGTTGTATTAAGTAATCACCGGGCGCTACTTGAACATGCTAGTGACACAATTTCTCAGTTGAACCGCTGGTCGCGCCTTCTCTGCCGAACACATCGTCAGAACACAGGGTGCTACGAATAGAATATCGAGTCGCATTTTGCATTCAAATTGTCTGAAGCTGAATGATTAGCCTGAATTACCTTGTTAAATAGGACTTGTTATATCGTTTCTATGACGAAAGGTACAAGCTTGTATTGACTCCGACAGTTCTAAGTAGTGTACGGGGACCGTTAGCTCGGCGTTTAAAGTAATGTTCGGAATGCTTTCTGTTGTTAAGTTCCTTTGAGATTACGTGCATTACGTAGTTCGCTACAACACTGCACATCGCACCCGCAGTTGTAATGGCTGTTTTTAGTCTCATTTTGGAGCGATTGGCATGGCCTCCCCGTCAGGTTGTTTGATTGTAACTTATGCTGGTTTCTAATACGCATTAGCACGTAGCATTCTTGACGTGTCAACGTTTGTTTTGTCCTTCTATACATGAACATGCTGGAATGATCAGTACAGGAGACACGTAGCAAGGGCAGGAAAAAATTAGAATGCGTAAAACAGAATACAGATGATGTTAGATATAGCAGCCACGTAAAGACAAAAAGAACAAGGCAGAAAAGAATGCAGGACTGCATAAAACCAGATGGAACATTGACGACGTAAAAAGCGCGAGTCCCTAAAATATGTCACATCTTTTTCATTTTCGATACTAATGTATTTAGCTTCTTGCGTAAGCAAGAGCGAGTCGCTGATGTATGTCACCAAAGCACTAGGAAAAATAGACTTACGTCTGTGTTTAATTTCTCATCTGCAGGATAAGTTACCACGAAATTTGCAATATTGTGCCAGTTAAGATTTAAAGATGCCTCCTGGCGTTACAGGTCTCTCGTGCGCTTCAATAAACTTCTACCGTTAGCAGTGTTACTTCACATGTATAGTTCTACACTGACTTACTTAAATGGTGCAGAGTGAAGTGTACCATGGCTAAAGACAATAGGCCTCTTTTGTGGTGTCACCGCCAGACACCACACTTGCTAGGTGGTAGCCTTTAAATCGGCCGCGGTCCGTTAGTATACGTCGGACCCGCGTGTCGCCACTATCAGCGATTGCAGACCGAGCGCCGCCACACGGCAGTTCTAGTCTAGTGAGACTCCCTAGCACTCGCCCCAGTTGTACAGCCGGCTTTGCTAACGATGGTTCACTGCCTACATACGCTCTCATTTGCCGAGACGACAGTTTAGCATAGCCTTCAGCTACGTCATTTGCTACGACCTAGCAAGGCGCCATATTGTTACTATTCTGAACAGATAATATTGTGAATCATGTACCGTCAAGAGCGACGTTCATCATTAATGGATTAAAGTTAAGTATCAAAGTAGCTACGTCCGCTTTCTGAATTCTAATTCCTTGTGATGTTCCAGACCTCGCCTCAGTATAGTCCTTCCCTCCTCACGCCAGCCCGCGTGAGCTAAAACGCGTGCATTTCGGCCTCCCTACGTAACACGGTGTTGGGTCTTCTGCCCACAACATCTTCATTCAGAAGGACTAGGGTTCGAATATGCACCTTGTCATCCAGGTTTAGGTTTTGAGAAGTTTTCTTAAATAGATTAAGATGAATTCCGAGATGTTTTCTTTGAAAGGGGAGTGATCAATTTATTTTTACCTTCTGACATTCCGTCTCTTCGACAGGGCCTTTAAGCCTTACATTCCTTCCGTTTTACGATAACGACGGAGCGTTATATTCTTATCGGCACCGAGCGAGGTGGCGCAGTGGTTAGACACTGGACTCGCATTCGGGAGGACGATGGTTCACTCCCGGGTCCGCCCATCCTGATTTAGGTTTTCCGTGATTTCCCTAAATCACTCCAGGCAAATGCCGGGATGGTTCCTCTGAAAGGGCACGGCCGACTTCCTTCCCCATTCTTCCCTAATCCGATGAGACCGATGACCACGCTGTCTGGTCTCCTTCCCCAAACAACCAACCACCCATCTTATCGGCATTGTCTTCCATTAGATGTCCTGCGTCCTCGTCTTTCGTCGAACTGAGGGCCGACCTATTGAGCAAATCACTATTTTTTTGGCATATTAGAAATCAACGTTATGTGCTAGAAAAAATGTAGCCTACGCCCGACCACGATCGATCCCGTACACTGAGGAACTCGTGCCAAGCCACCGAGCCACGACAGTTACAGAGAAAGGAAAAAAGTCGTAGCACCGATCGTGGCCGGGAGCGCTCATTATCCGGCGTCGTAGCGAGCCGCATTTGGCCCACATCGTGTCTGGAACAGGAAGCCAGCCATTTAGCGCGGCTCCGGCGGGGCCAATAATTTAATTTGTGCGCCGATTGAGAGATAGCTGGCGAGGGCGCGGCGCCTCTGCTGTGATCGCTCCACGTGGACCTCCGCGGTCAGCTCCCGCCAGGCCCCTGCTACTGCTGCCGCTCCTGCTACCGTTTATCAGATGCACGCCTTGGCGCCACCCGAGCGTCGCGGCCTGCCCAATACCTCCTTAGCTGACTACCCGAGTCAGCCGCCATTACACGTCCACATCCAAAAGGAGATGATCAGTATCTTTCCTTCAAGCGATACTCCACATTTGTGTGTCCACATATACAGGGTTGGCTCTGGCTCTGAGCACTATGGGACTTAACATCTGAGGCCATCAGTCCCCTAGACTTAGAACTACTTAGACCTATCCTAAGGACATCACACACATCCATGCCCGAGGCAGGATTCGAACGTGCGACCGCAGCAGCAGCGCGGTTCCAGACTGAAGCGCCTAGAACCGCTCGGCTACAGCGGCCGGCCCATATACACGGTGTGTTCTAATTAACAGCGAAAACCGTCGCAGGTGGTACTATATAACAACCTTCCCGCCGGCCGCTTTGGCCGAGCGGTTCTAGGCGCTTCAGTCTGGAACCGCGCTGCTGCTACGGTCGCAGGTTCGAATCCAGCCTTGGGCATGGATGTGTGTGATGTCCTTAGGTTAGTTAGTGTAGGTAGGCTGTTTAGGTTTTTATGTTGGTAACGCCACGTAGCGCTCTGTATGAAAATCAGTGACTGTGCTGTGTGCAGTCTGTGGCTGGTTTGCATTGCTGGAATTTAGACTGCATGGAAATCTACTACTTTCGCGTCCATTTTCTTTTTCTGATCAGACTTTGTGCAATGCAATTACTACTGTGATGAATCATCAGGACTGTCTTTATGAGAACAATTTTTGCTTTTGACCAACAGTATATCAATAAGTGTGTGCATTTGATATCTTTGTTATTGTAATTATGAAAAATTTTTCAAATCTCTATGGGGCACTGCCCAAAACAATTTGTAAAATTTTTTGTGGGGAGCATGGGACCTATGTAGATAGGCTGTTTAGGTAACGCCACGTAGCGCTCTGTACGAAAATCACTGACTGGGCTGTGCGCAGTCTGTGGCTGGTTTGCACTGTTGGAATTTTTGCTACTGTAGTGCTGGGCAGTAGGATGTGAACAGCGCGTAGCGTTGCAGTTGGAAGTGAGCCGCCAGCAGTGGTGGATGTGGGGAGAGAGATGGCAAAATTTTGAGAGCGGGCGATCTGGACGTGGTGTCCATCAGAAAGAGTAAATTTGTAATACTGTATATCATGAACTGATTATATATATATATATATATATATATATATATATATATATATATATATATATATAATGACTTTTGAATATTATTAAGGTAAATACATTGTTTGTTATCTATCAAAATCTTTCATTTGCTAACTATGCCTATCACTAGTTAGTGCCTTCAGTAGTTAGAATCTTTTATTAAGCTGGCAGTATTGGCGCACGCTGTATTGCAGTAGTTTGAGTAACGAAGATTTTTGTGAGGTAAGTGATTCTTGAAAGGTATAGGTTACTGTTAGTCAGGGCCATTCTTTTCTAGGGATTATTGAAAGTCAGATAGCGTTGCGCTAAAAATATTGTGTGTCAGTTTAGTGATGATCAGAATAAGTAAAGAGAGAAATGTCGGAGTACTTTCAGTTATTCTCAGCTGTTTGAAAATCAAATAACGTAGAGGTTTTCCAGCACTGTCATTTATAAAAATTTTCTAAGGGCATGTTTCATTAGGTTTAAGTAGTTCTAAGTCTAGGGGACTGAAGACCTCAGATGTTAAGTCCCATAATGCTTAGAGCCATTTGAAGAACGTTCCTGTAAATATGAGTCCTCAACCGTCTTCAAGATAGCTGAGGATGTGTGGTTAGGAGTGGTGCTGAATAATTCAGAGTATTCGGAAACTCAGAAAATTTTAGTGGCTGGGAAAAAAAAATCACAAAGAGAGTCCCACAGGGTTAAATTTGGGGTCTCCTCCTATCCCTTATATATGTGTATGAGACCTCCCAGTAAACATTCAGAAAGCAAAATTGGTACTTTATCCACACAATACTAGTGTTATAATAAATCCCATTACAGAGAAAGCAACAGAAGAGTTGACAAATGATATTTTCCAAAGAACTATTAAGAGGTTTTCTGAAAATGGACTCTTCCCCAATTTTGGAAAAAAAACACATTCCATTCGGTTCTGAACAACAATTGATGTAGCACATGAGCAGGAGTCAGTAAATAGGGTAAAATGCTCCAAATTTTTGGGCGTATATACTGATGAAAACTTCAACTGGAAGAAGCATATTACTGAACTTGTCAAACAATTAAGTTGAGCTACGTTTGCTCTTTGTACAATTTCTCATCTTGGAAAGAAACGTATCAGCCTTCTGACATACTTCGCGTATTTCCACTCAATTATGTCGTACGGAATAGTTTTCTGGGGTAACTAATCACTTAAAACGGAATATTGATTGCATAAAAGCGAAGAGGAAGTATAATATGTGGTGTTCACCTACAGACGTCAGGCGGATAGGCATTTTAACTGCGCCGTCACAACATATATATTCGCTAATGGAATTCGTCAAAAATAACCTATCGCAATTTGAGAAGAAAAAAAAAAATGGTTCAAATGGCTCTGACCACTATGGGGCTTAACTTCTGAGGTCATCAGTCCCCTAGAACTTAGAACTACTTAAACCTAACTAACCTAAGGACACTACACACATCCATGCCCGAGGCAGGATTCGAACATGCGAAAGTAGCGGTCTGTTAAGAGCTGATGCTAGGATTCGAGTGTGGCGCACCCCACGAAGCCACGGAACCTATTGTCCAACAAGGCAATGTACGAGCTGTTGGTCGCTTCATAATGGTGTCGTCTGTGTACACGAAATGGAAAGGTTATGTTCGACTACTTGGAGACCATTTGTAGCCATTAATGGACTTCATGTTCCCAAATATATCACCGGGCCAAATTTATTCGCGATTGGTTTGAAGAACATTCTAAACAATGGGAGTAAATTATTTGGCCACACAAATCGTCCGACATAAATCCATCGAACATTTATGGGACATAATCCAGAGGTCAGTTAGTGCACAAAATCCAGCTTCGGCAACACTTTCGCAATTATGGACGGCTACAGAGACTTCATGGCTCACTATACACTACTGGCCATTAAAATTGCTACACCCAGAAGAAATGCAGATGATAAACGGGTATTCATTGGACAAATATATTATACTAGAGCTGACGTGTGATTACATTTTCGCGCAATTTGGGTGCATAGATCCTGAGAAATCAGTACCCAGAACAACCACCTCTGGCCGTAATAACGGCTTTGATACGCCTGGGCATTGAGTCAAACAGAGCTTGGATGGCGTGTACAGGTACAGCTGCCCATGCAGCTTCAACACGATACAACAGTTCATCAAGAGTAGTGACTGGCGTATTGTGACGAGCCATTTGCTCGGCCACCATTGACCAGACGTTTTCAATTGGTGAGAGATCTGGACAATGTGCTGGCCAGGGCAGCAGTCGAATATTTTCTGTATCCAGAAAGGCCCGTACAGGACCTGCAACATGCGGTCGTGCATTATCCTGCTGAAATGTAGGGTTTCGCAGGGATCGAATTAAGGGTAGAGCCACGGGTCGTAACACATCTGAAATGTAACGTCCACTGTTCAAAGTGCCGTCAATGCGAACAAGAGGTGACCGAGACGTGTAACCAATGGCACCCCTACCATCACGCCGGGTGATACGCCAGTATGGGGATGACGAACACACGCTTCCAATGTGCGCTCACCGCGATGTCGCCAAACACGGATGCGACCATCATGATGCTGTAGAAAGAACCTGGATTCATCCGAAGAAATAACGTTTTGCCATTCGTGCACCGAGGTTCGTCGTTGAGTACACCATCGCAGGCGCTCCTATCTGAGACGCAGCGTCAAGGGTAACCGCAGCAACGGTCTCCGAGCTGATAGTCCCTGCTGCTGCAAACGTCGTCGAACTGTTCGTGCAGATGGTTGTTGTCGTGCAAACGTCCCCATCTGTTGACTCAGGGATCGAGACGTGGCTGCACGATCTGTTACAGCCATGCAAATAAGATGCCTGTCATCTCGACTGGTAGTGATACGAGGCCGTTGGGATCCAGTACGGCGTTCCGTATTACCCTTCTGAACCCACCGATCATATTCTGCCAACAGTCATCGGATCTCGACCAACGCGAGCAGCAATGTCGCGATACGATAAACCGCAATCGCGATAGGCTACAATCCGACTTTTAGCAAAGTCGGAAACGTGATGGTACGCATTTCTCCTCGTTACACGAGGTTCAAATGGTTCAAATTGCTCTGAGCACTATGGGACTCAACTTCTGAGGTCATTAGTCCCCTAGAACTTAGAACTAGTTAAACCTAACTAACCTAAGGACATCACACACATCCGGGCCCGAGGCAGGATTCGAACCTGCGACGTAGCTGTCTCGCGGTTCGAGACTGCAGCGCCTAGAACCGCACGGCCACTTTGGGCGGCCCCTTACACGAGGCATCACAACAACGTTTCACCAGGCAACGTCGGTCAACTGCTGTTTGTGTATGAGAAGTCGGTTGGAAACTTTCCTCATGTGAGCATGTTGTAGGTATCGCCACCGGCGCCAACCTTGTGTGAATGCTAATCATTTGCATATCACAGAATCTTCTTCCTGTCGGTTAAATTTCGCGTCTGTAGCACGCCAAATTCGTGGTGTTGCAATTTTAATGGCCAGCAGTGTATCTGCAGAGGACTTCCAACGGCTTAAGTCCATGCCACATCGAATTGCTGCACATGCCGGGCAAAAAAGAGGTCCGACACGATATTAAGAGGAATGCTACAACTTTTGTCACCTCAGTGTATGCGGACAGGTCTGAAGTACGCACATGCTTGTCTACATGGAGTAGACTTCAGAAGTTTTAGGGCACCGCTTCTAAAAATCCTGTTCCTCTGGTCAAGGGAGCCAATTTTCCTCTGCCCGCCACGGGCGCTAGGCAACCCGTCGGTACCATCCACTTGACCCATGCACGGATTAAAAACAGGCAGGCAAGCGAGCACGCGATGAGGAGCGGGCAGCTTAGAGCCCCTTCCTGACCTCGCCACTAATTACTGCTGCCTTCATTAACTCGCAGCGACGAACGGAACAGGCGGATACTTTTCACTCGCGCGCCAGACGCTTCCGGACGACCCCCCGATGTCGGCCGAGGCCCTAAATCACCCCCATTAGCGCGCCGCTCCGGAATATTAAACAACGACCGCCGAAATTAGGCACATGTGCCGCTACTAATTTCCCGGGGCGCGCGAGGGTCACACGTGACTTGTAAGCTGTACTACCTGTTGTTGTTCAGGCTGGCGCGCTACACTTGCAGAAGTTGCTCTAAAATGCGCGCCGCCGGTATACCAGCAGTCTGACGACCGCTACAGAGCCACCAGTCACCAGCTGAGGATTTCATTATACAGCTCTCAGTCATTCACTAACTTAACAGTTTTATTTATTTATTGTTCCGTGGGACCAAATTAAGGAGAAGTCTCCATGGTCATGGAACGAGTCAATACATGAAATTATAACACGACAGTAGAAACTGATAAAATGAAATACAAGAAACGTATTCAGGCGACAATTCGTAAGTTTAAATAAAGAAAATCTAACAATGAAACACTGGAATTTGCTTAATTTTTCAGCTCTTCCAGGAGATCCTCGACAGAATAGAAGGAGTGAGCCATGAGGACCAGGAGCTCCTCGACAGAATAGAAGGAGTGAGCCATGAGGAAACTCTTCAGTTTAGACTTAAAAGCGTTTGGGCTACTGCTAAGATTTTTGAGTTCTTGTGGTAGCTTATTGAAAATGGATGCAGCAGAATAGTGCACTCCTTTCTGCACAAGAGTCAAGGAAGTGCATTCCACATGCAGATTGGATTTCTGCCTAGTATTAACTGAGCGAAAGCTGCTAACTCTTGGGAATAAACCAATATTGCTAACAACAAACGACATTAAAGAAAATACATACTGTGAGGGCAATGTCAGAATTCCCAGACTCTTGAATAGGGGTCGACAAGACGTTCTCGAACTTACACCACATATAGCTCGAATAGCCCGTTTTTGAGCCAAAAATACCCTTTTTGAATCAGAAGAATTACCCCAAAAAATAATACCATAGGCTGTAAATGAAAATACTAATGAGAAGAAACGCAGTACATTAAAAGGAGGAGTTCCCTTTGTAGCTTTGCTGCCTCAAAACTGCTTACGTGCCGCTTCACACTGCACTCTTCTGTAATTATTGAATACCATTGGGTGATAACCTGTCAGTCCAAATGATTCGAATATGGATTAATAAAAAAATAAAATAAAATAAATTGGAAGCTGTGGGTAGGGCTCGCGCACTGAGGTTTCCGTACAAACTCAATTATGTGTCTAGACAGTTAATCTATTCCGGGAATCGAGGATCTCGACGATTTTTGTCTGTTGTCGATAATGATGGTTCAGATGGCTCTACGCACTATGGGACTTAACATTTGAGGTCATCAGTCCCCTAGACTTAGAACTACTTAAACCTAACTAACCTAAGGACATCACACACATCCATGCCCGTGGCAGGGTTCGAACCTGCGACCGTAGCAGCAGCGCGGTTCCGGACTGAAGCGTCTAGAACCACAACGGCCGGCGATAATGATGCTGGCAAGATATCGATCCCACAGATTCCAAGACTTTCGACAATGTTGTAAATTCAATTCTGAAGTCGGATAACAAAAGAAATATATTTTCATTTGATATAACTATAAATCAATAATAATTTTCTGAGTTTTTCCTTCATTTGTAATGTGAAACCATTCTTCTTGCCTAATTTTGATCTGCCAGGAAATTTCATGCCGTGGTCAAAGTCTGCGGGACAAGCTTTAAACGCACTTTTCTCTTCTTCGACACGTTTTGGAGATGTCTTAAACGCTTGATTTAGAGATGTTACTTCATTAAGATTTATGACAACAACAACGTTGGCAATTACTCGCACACGTCCACTACTTAACAATGTCTGCTGATAATTGCCTGGTGGAATGCTCATCAGTTGTTTAGAGTTGTTAGTTCAAGCTGCGCTGATTTCGCTGTACGCCAGGAACAAAATAAGTCTCGGAAATTTTTGGACGGTTAATAATTTCAATATACAGTTTTAATGCTCGACAATAATATTTATTTAATAATTCGTTATCAACCGCCTTTCGGCTTCTTAGGCCTTCGTCAGACAACTTAATACTAAACAGACAGTCCACACAACATCAGCGAATATCCACATCTGTAAAAAGATTGTTGTACGAAGAGATGTTACATTTTATGACTATGCAGATACAAAACATAAGGACAACGTAATACCCAAAGAAACTGATAAGATTTATTTGGTTA
Source organism: Schistocerca americana (assembly GCF_021461395.2). Lineage (NCBI taxonomy): Eukaryota > Metazoa > Arthropoda > Insecta > Orthoptera > Acrididae > Schistocerca > Schistocerca americana. The sequence goes on from NC_060119.1 coordinate 226,757,838, forward strand.
GAGCCTTTTTATGTATTATATTATTCTTGAGTTTTGTATCGATATAGTCGTAAAATGTCATGTATCTTTGTAAAGCTATGAGTTTTGGCCGAAGTTGTGTGAACTATTTGTTCAGTATTAAGTTATCTGACGTTGGCGTAAGAAGCCGAAAGCCGGTTCATAACGAACTATCAAATATTACTGTGGGACTTAATACTGTGTATTCAAGTTATTAACATGTCTATGTTCCTCGAAGAATCGACGGAATATTATATATATATATTTTTGGACGCTGTATGTAATGAACGAATAAAACGTTAGTGAATGTGCGTAACAAATAAAGAGTATTTTATTGGTGGTAACAGGTATTGGGTATTTAATAATAATCATCAGACCAAATTCAGAGGAGCCAATGCGCGTAGCCGCTGTTTCTATGACGTTGTTTCAGTCACTTACTCACATTGGGGAAGATCGGTTCAAATCCCCGTCTGGCCATTCAGAATTAGGTGCTTCAGTGGTTAAGTCAAATGCTTGGGTGGTTCCTCTGAAAAGCATGGGGTTGTCGATGAGGTGTTAAACCCTTATCTTTGTTTTTTTCGTCGCCTGCATTGTTTAATACTTTTGCTAATATTCTGCAGAGGCGAAACTTCCTGGCAGATTAAAACTGTGTGCCAGACCGAGACTCGAACTCGGGACCTTTACCTTTCGCGGGCAAGTGCTCTACCGACTGAGCTACCCAAGCATGACTCACGCCCCGTCCTCACAGCTTTACTTCCGCCAGTACCTCGTCTCCTACCTTCCAAACTTTACAGAAGCTCTCCTGCGAACCTTGCAGAACTAGCACTCCTGGAAGAAAGGATACTGCGGAGGCACGGCTTAGCCACAGCCTGGGGGATGTTTCTAGAATGAAATTTTCACTCTGCAGCGGAGTGTGCGCTGATATGAAACTTCCTGGCAGATTGTAGTCGTGCTTGGGTAGCTCAGTCGGTAGAGCACTTGCCCGCGAAAGGCAAAGGTCCCGAGTTCGAGTCTCGGTCCGGCACACAGTTTTAATCTGCCAGGAATTTTCGTATCAGCGCACACTCCGCTGCAGAGTGAAAATCTCATTCTGGATTCTGTAGAGGCATTTTGATCATAGAACCCTAGAATCAACCATAGTAGAGTTCAAATATTTTTTCTGAATTAAAAAAAAATACATTAGCAAAAAAATTTTTTGTTATTATTGTTTGCGAATTCGTTGGTTATATAGACCATTCACTTAATTCTGAATAATATTTGTCACATTTGAATACCGTTTGCATCACTAATGTCCGCATGAACGGAGGAAGAGACGAAGCATCTTGTCAGGTAGGGCAGGGAAGAGTAAGGGAAACGGCCGTGCCCTTCACAAAAATCAATCCTGCATTCTCCGTAACCGATTTAAGGGAACCGCGGTAAATCTAATCCTACGGGGCGATACTTCCGGATACGAGTCTAGTATCTTACCGCTGCACCACCTCACTCGTTTCATGGTGAATGTACTCGCCCAGGCTAAAGAGGAAAAAAAGGTTAAATTACTGAAAGAAATAAGTCACAAAAAGTAATTCATGTTCTTTTAGACAATGAATCGGGAGCGCCACAGAAGAAAAGAGAGTTGTTCCCCGTTAGGACAGCGAAACGAATGAATTCTCATTCTGAGTACCTGTCGACCGTGGCACAAAGACAGCATGACTTCCAACTGCATTGTGAAGAAAGTCTAAAGTCGTCCACACTGTCTCTGCGCCTTTGAGACTGACATTCTGCTGACGTTTAAGTCTGCCTGACAAAAACGGAGAAAACAGAAACTGCACTGCAGACTCATGAACCTTAATTTACCCTCAAGTTTCCCAGCGCCAGCCGGGTAGGAAACTGGTTGTTTTAACGTGTAAACAGTAATTTGCGTAATGTAATGTCATTCTGATGAGTTGGCTGAATTTGTCGCAATCCACAAGGTGAATAAGTTTGCTGTATAATCCAGAACAATCCCGCTACTCCGTTGTTAAGTATCTGTTACCACTAGACACGGCCTATTTGCATAGAAATTGCAATCCTGAGATTGGAGCGCTGACGCTAATGAATTCACTAGTCTTCCGTTTACGCATTACGGTATGAATGAGTCTCCGGGGAACGTCGCGTGAAAGTTGACAACGCCGCGCTCTGCTAGTCTTCTGAGTGAGACAATCTCGCAGCCTACACTTAAAATGCCAGACACTGTCTTCTCTAACGAACGAAGGAACCGGTGGAGTCTATTTTTAGAGACACTAATCATTTTTCAGTACGCTGTAGCTTTGACATATATGAAGAAAAGAAGTGTTGTTCTTTTTCTTGCCAAACATGGAAGTTGCGTAATAATTTGTCACGTTACCGGCCTAAATAGCTTAGTACTGTAGTTTGAACAGTGAAATTTTCTCGAGTGCTCAGTTTCCTGGTTCTAAATCGTTGGAAGTCAGAGGGCTTCCGACAGACAGAAGTTTATGTACAAAATTCTTGCCGCTACGAGCGGTGTACAGTAGTACATCTAAAGGGTAGGATGACATTAGAGGAACGCATTTAGAAATAATCATGTCATATTTTCGTGCTTCGATATGTTGCGACAGGATATGTGTACCAAAAATGGATGAAAAGGATAAAAGAAACGCATTAAAGATAAATAACGCAACAGATTTTCGTAAAATATAAAAAAATGGTTCAAATGGCTCTGAGCACTGTTGTGTCTAGACAAGACAGCCTAGACACAATGACAGGAAGCCGAAAGTCACGCGCTTAAACTCACGCAGGCTGGCGTGAGGTCTGGAAAATGACAAGGAATTATAGTAGCCAAAAATAGTACATAGCTTCTGGAATACTTAACTTTAATCCATAATTGTATAACATCGCTCTTGATGATACATGCTTCATATAATAAATATCAATTGAATACGGCGCCTTGCTAGGTCGTAGCAATTGACTTAGCTGAAGGCTATGCTAACTATCTTCTCGGCAAATGAGCGAGTCTTCGTCAGTGTAGCATCGCTAGCAAAGTCGTCTGTACAACTGGGGCGAGTGCTAGTAAGTCTCTCTAGACCTGCCGTGTGGTGGCGCTCGGTCTGCTATCACTGACAGTGGCGACACGCGGGTCCGTCGTATACTAATGGACCGCGGCCGATTTAAAGGCTACCACCTAGCAAGTGTGGTGTCTGGCGGTGACACCACAGGCACTATGGGACTTAACTTCTGAGGTCATCAATCCCCTAGAACTTAGAACTACTTAAACCTAACTAACTTAAGGACATCACACACATCCATGCCCGAGGCAGGATTCGAACCTGCGACCGTAGCGGTCACGCGATTCCAGACTGAAGCGCCTAGAACCGCACGGCCACACCAGCTGGCCATAAAATATACAAAGTATGTTTGAGAAGATGGTGAATGGTCTCAGAAAATAAAGGAAACAAGGGTTACAAACAAAATACCTTTACTGGCCTTCAAAGCAAACACTAGTAGTTACAACACGCTTCTGAAATCGGTTGTAAAACTGTTGCAAATTGTCAGCGAACGCTTCTTGTGTAATCGCTCGAAGCACTGTGATCACGTGTTGTTGAACATAAAACCTCTGCGTGCTCAACTTTCTGCCTCCACGCAACGTGATCGTTCTTCAATGCCCTCCTTATTGTCGAGATTTAGCGCCGGCTGACTTCTTTTCGTTTTCCCGCCTTAAATTAGCCCTGAAAGGATTACGCTTCGCAGACGTTCCGCATGACCACAATGCTTAGGGCGATTCCACAAAAAGCGTTTGCTAACAGTTTCCAACAACTTTACAACCAATGTCAGACGTGTGTTGTAGCTAATGGTGACTACTGTGAAGGCCAGTACAGGTATTTTGTTTGTAACTCTTGTTTCAGTTATTTTCTGATACCAAACGCCGAATCTTTCAGACGCGCCTTGTAGATATTCTATATCGCTATAGTATGTTTTACATTTAGGTTCTTAAGTCTTTCGCATTTCGCTGTAAATACGGATGTGATCTCTTTTGGGGCGACTGATTCACCACGTCACGATTGAGAGCTTCATTTACATTTCGGAATTCTGGTGCTTTCGCTCTGAAATACTAATAGGTCAATGAAAAACCGACATACAAAACACCATTGCCGGAGTTTTTAGTAAAATATATTTCTCCCACAGTTTTCTTTTTAAAATGAAGCCAATATGATTTCGTTGAAAAGAGGTTTGTGGTGGTATAAAAACGTCAGCTGTGTGAAAGAGGCCGGCCGTTGTGACTGAGCGGTTCTAGGAGCTTCAGTCTGGAACCTGCGACCGCTACGGTCGCAGGTTCGAATCCTGCCTCGGGCATGGATGTGTGTGATGTCCTTAGGTTCGTTAGGTTTAAGTAGTTATAAGTCTAGGGGACTGATGACCTCAGATTTTAAGTCCCATAGTGCTCAGAACAATTTGAACCATTTTGTGTAAAAGAGCCGTCGTGAAATTCCAGAAGCAGTCGTCCATTACTTAGCGTTCACATGACACCAGTAAGGATAATTGCAATTAATATTCGTGGTCCATTAATTAACTAACATGGTCCATAAACTAACTAACGCATTCCATTCACAGGTGTAGAGGATTGTGCGATGTCGACCGTCAGTATCCGACCTAAAGCGTATTTAGACGACTGTGTTGGAGTAAAATGTGATCAGCACAAAATTACTCCGACCACTAATGTCGAGTGCCGAACGCGCGCCGCTAGTTCTCAGTTGGTCTTACGGGGCTGAGAGCGGCGTGATACATTTGCGAAGTGAAAGACAAAAAAATATTTTGTGTTATCAGGCATCGAATGTAGGTTTTCCATGTGGAAATCAAACAGTTCAGTTACGGAGTTGTAAGTTGTTTGTAAAATCTCTATCATGGCTATCAGGTGTTTTAGTCATAGAAGCACATATTGGTATGAGTAAAGTGTTCAAATGGCTCTGAGCATTATGGGACTTAACATCTGTGGTCATCAGTCCCCTAGAACTTAGAACTACTTAAACCTAACTAACCTAAGGACATCACACACATCCATGCCCGAGGCAGGATTCGAACCTACGACCGTAGCAGTCGCGCGGTTCCGGACTGAGCGCCTAGAACCGCTAGACCACCGCAGCCGGCGAGTAAAGTGTATTAACTTGTTTCACTGCTTATTTCATGCTGAAAGGCATCGAAAATTCTTCGTTGTCTGTCAGAAGGTAAGTGACGTAAATGAAGCAACTGGGCGAAACGATGATTGAAACGAGGTATTGAGATAGCTACAACAAACTTTTATGGAATTTCACTACAGACATGCAGGCTGTACGCTTATCTCCATTTGCGATTCACGACGCTGTCTAGAAACGCGCCAGTGTTTCTACTAAAGCAGAAGTGCTATATGGCGGGAACGATTGTTTAAATGAGCTTACGCAGTCGAAACTGAAATCTTGTGACTACTAGTCGCAAAATATTACTACTCAATATTATTATGAACTCTATTTTTTGCAAAGTCGCCACTAACAAGGGGACCCTTCATACTGTAAATCACGGATTTTGATGCGCTTCAAATATGTTGCAGAGGCACTTACCCTGAGTACGTGGCTATCCGGTTTTTAGCGTCGGGCCTTGGTTTTTGAGAAAATCGGATTTGAAGTTCATTGCGCGGTTTTTATATGTGTAACATTAGGTGTATTCAGAGCAAGTCAGCGTAGCACAGTGATGAAAGTTCACGGCTACCACGCTGGAGGTACCGTGTTCGCATCCTGCTAGTCCAATTTTTTTTTTTTTAATCGGCCGAGTTTTTCAGTTTTATTTCAAAGAATATCAACACAATGTAAGGTGTGCGAAATTATGAAGATATATTTAGTTACTAATTTTTTCTGTCATACAATATTACAAAATCTTATTTTTCATCGTCCACATTGCTTGATGTGCCAGAACAATATTGTGAGTGATTAGAAACAACCGAAGCAAAAATTTTCGTAGCACCAAGCGCATCTTATAAAAGCAACCGTCTTGCAGGCGCACGGTTTCTTCATGAGCGATGCCGGAAAACAAAATTCTTTTGCATTCAAAAAGATTTCTCTTTCATCCGCTAATTTCGATGTGAACCATGCGTATCTAATCATGCTTTCAAAATTAGATGCGCTGAATTGATGTAGGATTAGCGAATGTAATTTTTTCGAATCTTCCCTAGAAACGATCTCTCTAGTGTCTTTCATCAAGTCGGGAGCATTCTGAATAATTTTCGTGAAGATTTTCACCTGTCGGTGAAAATAAACATCTCAGGGCTGGCAACAAGAAGTGCACTTTGGTGGGACCACTTTTAGGGCGCAGGTGCTCGCTTTCCTGTCATCAGTGAATAGATGATCGTATAAAGCTGAATCGGTTTGCCCTCCCCACAAATCGATAATGTACAAAAAAAATTTCCATCCCACATACGGAAGAATTACAGAACGCAAAAATTCTTCATACACCAGTTTCACGAACTTCTCGGATTTCGTGCAGGACACGACTACGTTTGTGTATTCCCCAGTTAATTCGTAAACTCGTTTTTGAACGTTAGGACCAAATTTTCCGGACGGTTCTTCCATAAATAAAAAAATATGGGACCAGGATTCGAACACGGTACCTCCACAGCGGTAGGGGTGAACCTTTACCACTACGCTACGCTGACTTGCATGGAATATATGTAAGGTTACGGTTACACAAAGCGCGCAATGAACTCCAAAATCGATTTTATCAAAAACCAATGCCCGTCGCTAAAAAACCGGATAGCCAGGTACTCAGGGTAAGTGCCTCTACAACATATGTGAAGCGCATCAAAATTCGTGTTTTTCAGTATGGAAGGTCCCCTTGTAAGTGCAAACAAGTCAGTTCGCGCTGACTTCTACCGATTGTTCTGCTGCCCACCATCCGTCGCACGAAGGTCCAAATTACATACAGGCCTTACGTGTACAATAAACGCTATTGTTTTGCACGTCTTGTGTACGTTCATGTTAACTGCGTCAACATCCCCGACTTATTTAGGTTTTTGTTTGACTCTACCCCTAACGAAGAGGCGGTCCTTCGCTACATGGTAAAGAGTTACTCTTCGTGCAAACTGCGGAACGTGGATGTTTACCGCGCTGTACGGGTTTCAGAATACGAAAACCGCCACGACGCTTGACGTACTACTGGGCACCGAAAGCATTGCCTAAGGCACCCTCCGAAAACGCTCGCACAAATAACGCTCGAGGTGGTTGCAGGATTACCCAGGCAGGGTCGTGAGCACGCCGCTCTTAATTACAACGTATTAATTACATTCTTTGATCCGTACGGGCGCTAGCTTCTGATTAATTTAATCGCAAAGGACTAGCCGCTTCAGGCGCACGCTGGAAGCCAAAGTACATCGAAATGGCAGCTCAAAGCTGGCTCCGTGTCGTCATACTGTACAGCCCACAGACACACGCAGTGGCCAGGGAGCGTTTGCCTAGCAAAATGCAGCTGATAGGACAGTGCAAAATAATTTAGACAAGAGATCTGTATAATACGAAAAGTTTCAACTGACTCTAAAAATAAGGTAAACTGTAATGTCACCCACACTAAAAGGGATCGTTTAAATTTCGGTTACACGATAAATCACTTAAATCTAAACCCTGTCATTTCAACTAAATACCTAGGAATTACCACTACGATCAACTTAAACTGGAAACGTAGTGACGAAGGAAAATCAAAGAGTACGTTTTACTGGCAGAACGCTTAGAAGATGCAATAGGTTCCCCTACATTACGCTTGTCAGTTCTCTGCTAGAGGACTGCTGACCAGTATGGGACCCTTACGAGATAGGATTTACGGAGGACATCGAAAAAGTACAAAGAAGGCCCGGCTCTGAGCACTATGAGACTTACAATCTGAGGTCATCAGTCCCCTAGAACTTAGAACTACTTAAACCTAACTAACGTAAGGACATCATACACATCCATGCCCGAGACAGGATTCGAACTTGCGACCGTAGCGGTCGCTCGGTTCCAGGCTACAAAGAAGGAAGGCTCATTTTTGTATTATCGCGAAATAGGGGAGAGAATGTTCAAAAAAATGGTTCAAATGGCTCTGAACACTATGGGACTCAACTTCTGAGGTCATAAGTCCCCTATAACTTAGAACTACCTAAACCTAACTAACCTAAGGACATCACACACATCCATGCCCGAGGCAGGATTCGAACCTGCGACCGTAGCGCGGTTCCAGACTGACGCGCCTAGAACCGCTCGGTCACCAGCGCCCGGCGGAGAGAATGTCACGGATGTAAGCGAGTTGGGGTTGCAAACATTAAAACATCGGCGTTTGTCGATTCGTCGAGACATCTTAACGAAATTTCAATCACCAACTTTCTCTCTGAATACGAAAATATTTTATTGGCGCCAACCTACACAGACAGAAAGGATCATCTTAATAAAATAAGAGATCTCAGAAGTAGTACGGAAAGATTTAAGTGGTCATTTTCTCCATGCGGTATTCGAGAGTGGAATGAAAGACAAATCGTGTGAAGGCTGCTCGATGAACCCTCTGCCAGATACTTGAATGATAACTGAGGAATAGTGATGTAGATGTAGATGCAGGTGAAAAGGTGGTTAACTGGGTAAGTTCAGCGTAACGAAAGTGATCCTTTCTAAAACCAAGACAACAGTACTTACTTCGTGACAAAAGCACAGATGGAAATGGTGATTCATAGACAAGGTAGTAACGCTTGTTTCGCATTCGAGGTAAGAAGACGGATGACGGTAGATTAATAGAAATGCAGAGTAATTCAGTGAGCTCTTGAATGAAAATAGTGTCCAATATTAAACTAAACGCCTCCCGCACAGGCCATGAAGGCCCGAAGGTACCGACTGGCCGCCGTCTCCTCCTCAGCTCACAGGTGTCACTGGATGCGGATATGGAGGCGCATGTTGTCAGCACACCGCTCTCCCCGCCGTATGTCAGTTTCCGAGACGGGAGCCGCTACTTCTCAATCAAGTAGCTCCTCAGTTTGCCTCACAAGGGCTGAGTGCACCCCGCTTGCCAACAGCGCTCGGCAGACCGTATGGTCACCCATCCAAGTGCCAGCCCAGCCTGACAGCGCTTAACTTCGGTGATCCGACGGGAGCCGTTGGCCGCGTCCAATATTATGTGAATAATAAGAAAATATGCTGAAAAATGGGAGATTAGAAAAACCAAAACAGGATTTGAAAACTAAAACAAGGGATGGCGAATGCAGTCGACGAGTTTGTGGTTTCAGGATACTGTAAGCCAAGGCAATGACATGCGAGTACCCACTCGAGCCCGCAGTAGATGGTGTTGTACCATCGACGCATTCTGGTATACACAAATTTGTACTGCTTCAGCGCAGAGCCACCGCTGTGGACGAATTTGTTACGCCATGAAGGAAGATGGTACGTACCCTGTACTATTATCTCATTGCGTGGCCCAGTTCCTACTCGTCGCTGGATATGACTCTTCTGTATCTGTTTGCTCTGCATTTTCTCCTGGTTGGAATACTTCACGACATTCAGTCTGGATATCGCAACTATCACAAAAATTAGTGTATAACGGCTGTTCTCATGAAATGTAGACAGGTGTCTTAGTCACAAAAGATATGTTATTGAGAAATGAACACCACAGAATTGAGAAGTACTGTAATGACAGTTCGAGAGATCATCTTCATTGTTCAGACATCAGTTCCAATTTGTTCGTCTTTTCCTATACCCTGTAGAACAAAGGAAGAAGGCAGACGACGAAGCCACTGTTCCACAGCATCAGCTATCGCCATATCGCAGGTAAGGCTCCTACCTTTCAAAGACTTTTTTGAAGGAACAAACACGTGGTAATAGTATGGTGACAGATCCAAATGGTTCAAATGGCTCTGAGCACTATGGGACTTAACAGCTGTGGTCATCATTCCCCTAGAACTTAGAACTACTTAAACCTAACTAACCTAAGGACGTCACACACATCCATGCCCGAGGCAGGATTCGAACCTGCGACCGTAGCATGGTGACAGATCCAAACTTTAAAGCGGCTGTTCCAACCCACCCATTGGGGAAGAATTCAGTGCTCTGTGTTGCATATTTAGCATGCAGCCTTGCCATAAAGTAAAATTACACCTTTTGAGCCGGCCGCGGTGGCCGTGCGGTTCTGGCGCTGCAGTCCGGAACCGCGGGACTGCTACGGTCGCAGGTTCGAATCCTGCCTCGGGCATGGGTGTGTGTGATATCCTTAGGTTAGTTAGGTTTAAGTAGTTCTAAGTTATAGGGGACTTATGACCTAAGATGTTGAGTCCCATAGTGCTCAGAGCCATTTGAACTATTTGAACACCTTTTGACAGTTTGCTCGGACACGAGCTTTTAATCGTCTTTTGAAGGTTCCGGAAAATGTGTCAGCATCGGTGAGTCTTAGTTAAGTGTTTAACGTCCCCTCGACGTCATAAGAGCGACGATTCTTGACTGTAGTCCTGACGGACATCAACTCCAAAATCAATAACCCCTGAATGTTGAAGAAAAGACTCAAAATTACATTTCCAGCCACAGAAGAGGAGTGCCCCTTCTTTGGCCTGGATTGCGAAACTGGCAAGGTACTCATGCAACGCAACTTTCCAATACTCCCAAAATTTCTACGCAGCGCTGTGTATGTAGATCCCGCTATAATGTTCTCAGTAATTGATCGAGGATGTATGTTCACGCCGCGGTTCTCCTTCATGAATGTTTTTGGGGATTCTTCAACAACGTTTTCGGACATCATTACGGACTGCTGAGCAGGCCAGGGAGATCCACCGTACTGTGTAGGCCACTTCAAAACGGCATGTCACTTGATTAGAGTGCTACATCTGAAGAACTCTCCCTCAAACACTACTTGTATTCAATCATAAATCTCGTCTAATCTCTTTCGACAAATATCAAACACTACCACGTTTCCATCTTGAAATATATCCACCACACACATCTGCTGTTGCAAATGGCGGTTGTACGTAGAGTAGCTGTGTCTGGAAATTCACAGGCCCTGCGCAGCTGCGTCACACCGCCAACTCGACTATGCTGCCATCTCGTGACCGAGAGACAAAATATTTAATATTCCCTGCGTTTTAGTTTCAGCTTAACGGCCTTAACACTTTCGAGGGGAGTGAATGTAGAAGTGACAAAAAAGTGACCCTGTTACTTGTGGTGTATGTGAGTGGGTTGTTGCAGAAGTATTTTCGGTGCACTGCAGCTGCTGGGATTAGGAGCTCTTGCGTCGCGGAGATGCAACACAGCGAGTGCATTGCCGCCAAGGCCTTCCCAGAAGGGAGCGCGCGGTTGGCTGACCGTTGCTAAGCAACCGAGCATCTGGGACCCAGAACCGTTCTCATCCTTTCTGTCAGGCTACGGGACTAGGCGCTGCCAGCGTTGGGCTTACAGCAGTAGTTTATTGCGGAAGCTGAAAGTTTACAAAGGGCACCGAAGCGCTGCGATTGTGCGCGGGATAATGAAGATATTGGCAATGTATCACTTGAGATTGCAGCAGCCACTGCAAGCATTCTATTAGATAGGTCTTTTGATATTCAGAAGATTACACGCATGTCGTGATGAATTTTAATGCATCAGGTTAGAACACGCTTTATTTCGCGTCCATTCGGTTTTGATAGTAATCAAAATACTGATTCTCGCGCAGAAGGTGCTTTAACGTGAGACCAAAATAGATAACTCCAGTAAATGAAACAAACAGCTGGTCTGGCCGATAGATTAACTGTTGGACATCTTAATAAGCCTATTATTTGTATCGATCTCCGTGGCCAGTAATAATGTATCATGATGAAATAAGGCGCCAAGCCAATAATCTAAAATACATATCTCCTTTTATATATTAACTGAATTTACCAGTTTTACAGCTTGGCGTTTAATGTCGTGCTGTGTGAGAAATGTTTTTGAGTCCAGTGGGCTTATGATTGTTAAAAAATAAGTAAATCAAGGAAAAGGCGAGTGTGTATGCTGTATATATGATATCAATTGTTTCATGACATAAAGAGCAAGTAGAAGAAGCAGTCTGGTATGTGCTCGCTCTGAAATTCGCCACACGATAGGTGGCGAATTCGTTCCCCATTCCAAAAGTCAGTAATTAATTGTACTCTTATTATACCGACGATAACTTACCTACAAGACCATTTAATAACTGTAAAATAAACAGTACAGTGGAACAATCATAAAATTGAAGAAAGAAGTGACTGAAGAATGAGGAAATTAGTAAATGTAGTATATTTTAATGAAACATGATTTTGTATGTGCTTATACGGTAATTCACCGTCGTAGTCCCATTATGGATTGAAAATTCGGTGGAGTGGTCACCATAGTGTTTGCGGCCATTAACTACGTGACTGCCTATTTGCTCTGGAGATGCCCCAGCCACGACAGGCATTGTAATAGATTCCCCATTTGCGCAGTGAGTACTGGATTCTTCACTGGGTCGTACTGGTTCGGCCCTGATGAATGCGTTTCTCGCCCGTCCGCTTGATGCAGTTCTTCGACGGAAATCCACCTAGTTTTCCACTCTTCCCCCTGCAGGCTTTGTACATGGGCTACTTCGAATCGAGTCAGTGTGTAATAAAGTACAATTTTTGAAGCTTTTGTAGGAATCTGTACTCCGGCTAACTCGCTCAATATCGTGTAACCTCTTGGCAGGAAGACGCGTTTATTGGTTCTGCTTAAAGTAACCAACCCAGAATTTGCCTTATACGATTAGAGAAACCACGGGAAACTTGTCTGGACGTCGATTTGGTCCCCGGTCCTCCCAAATATTCTTACCAGTCCAGTGTCTGAATGCTGCCCCTCGTCAGTCGGCCTCTCAACTTTGGGGGTGCAGCGTTGGCAGCGGTATATGGCCAGTTATAATGACGTGGACTCCTCGAATGAATGCATAGGTTTCACATGTGTGAAATAGACATGTACCAGTGCTGCTGTGTAACAATAAGTACTCAGAATGCGAGTACACAACTTCAGAATAGAAGCTAATTCGAGTTACGAATGCAGATGACAGACAATGTGCAGCAGTTTCTGCATGCCGAAGACGAGAAGGGCAGGTGCGGCGAGTTGCCGGTCTCCTGCAACGGACACTCCGCAACCCTTGACAAAGCGTGAGAACAGAACAGACGTCGGCCCGACAGGCTCAGAGATGCATTCCAGAGTCCTCGCAGAGGCAATACGCATTCTTGAACTAATTTCAAACTCGCCGACGTTCAATTTACGTATCAGAAGAACTGGAGATGTGTACGACATTCATGAGTGCCAGACTGCGAAGGGTTGTTCAGGTCTTTTCGAATATACCATACAATGTATTAAATATGGCGACAGTCAGCACGGTGATATTACATACGCCACAGTACAGATTTGTTGGTCTCTTCAGTAGGAGGTAGAAAGCTACTTAAGCGCTCAACTTAATATGTATTGTGACGTATGTGGTATTACTAAATCAGCAATTTAATACAGTGGATCGTACATACGATCGTGCTTCTGAGCAAGTACTTGGCTCCACTGGTTTCTTAGACTCTGATGCGGGACCTGAAGAGGAAATTTAGCGACACGAAATCGATCGCATTTCAATATACACAATCAAGAACACAGCTGCTAATGCACTCCGTCTTCAGGCCACAAGTGGCCCATCGGAACCATCCGACCGCCGTGTCATCCTCAGTTGAGGACGTGGATAGGAGGGGTGTGTGGTCAGCACACCGCTCCCCCGGTCGTTTTGATGGTTTTCTTTGACCGGAGCCGCTACTATTCGGTCGAGTAGCTCCCCAATTGGCATCACGAGGCTGAGTGCACCCCGAACAGCTGCTAATGGGGAAAAAATTTTGTAACTAAAGCGAAGTGTATAGTTAGAGCTGAGCAGCTCCAAAGCATCTTTGGGTGGATACTCATATTGCGCAAAATAAAGAGTTAATAGATGATTATAGTTATTTATGAAGTTGACATTGCTTTATTATTGTGCAAGAAATAATGTTAGCATTTAGTAAGGTTTTTCCATTTAGTGTTTGGTCTGTGGGTAACGTGTATCAGCGTGAAATAGAGGCCCAACTGTCGAGATGCTAATATGGAAGTGTGCACTCAGGACAAAGCTTCTTGATAGAGGATGTGGGAGAGGGTCCGCAAGGTGTTATGCGGACAATTAATTGTGTATTTAGTGGTGAGTAGATGTGAAGAGGAACTTTGACAGCCTTTCACTTCACTTGATGGCGTTAATTGCATGTGGGCATGACTTCGCACCGACGTTAGCGTAGCTTGAGTTGCGGTAGCTGCGGTAAAACCACTTTTCTGCAGGTACGTGAAGAGAGCCATGCTATTTAACAAGAAGCCCTGCAATATTCGAAAACTACTCACCACATGTGTAGATAGGAGCGTTTAGCAGCAAATGGGCTGCGAAAAGATTTGTTTCATAAAGCTAATATGTAGCAAAGCTTCATTCATGTCAACTTAGTACAGGATAAGACTAGATATTGTTAGAGTTTTACGTCCGAATGCGTATAAATAAGGAGCTATACTTCAGTGGATGGCGATAAAAGCAAAGCCTTAAACATCTCATTTTACGTGGGACAGTATATTGTGACGAAGTAGGAGACACAGAGAAAAACAAGGACACACACACACACACACACACACACACACACACACACACACACACACAAAGTACAAACCATTACTTCCGCTATTTTGCTATGTAATTGTTCCTGTTAGTGTTACATTTATTCCACCATTGAACCAGTTTTTTGGTATCCTTACAGTCGAATTTTTTCATGTTTGATAGTACCCTTTTCCATTAAGGCAATTATCATTCTGTGGCCAAAGCAAGCTAAATTTAGTCTGATATTTAACTAAAGTACATGAAAATAATTTCTGAGCTAGCTCAACCTCCACAGCATTGTCATAAACGTTACCAAGGCCATATTTCAGATGCATTAACCACCTGCCTTCATCATGATCCGTGTCCTCCAGCAATGTGTGTCTGAGGAAAATTGTTAGTCTACACTGGACTAATCCGTTGACGTCTTCTCTCTCTCTCTCTCTCTCTCTCTCTCTCTCTCTCTCTCTCTTTCCAAACTGATCATACGGATGAATGTCTCTGCCCACTGAGTCTCGATTTCATGGGAGCAGTCCCCTTTCCTAGGTGACATATTTATCTGCCGCGAACAGCCATTAACCTTAAGCCGTCGGTGTATAGACCGTGCACGCGAACGTCGAGAGTGTAGCGTGCCAAGTTTCTGATGTCATAACGTGGAAAGAGCACGTTGAGGTCTTTCTGAACGCGCAGAGCAATATCTAGAATGTCAGATATTCTGAACACGCATTTGAAGATAGACCAATGAGATGAAAGAAGTCGCGAAACTCTATATTGGCTTCCAATTGAAGCTTATATGTATACATACCGCTTCTACATACCACGAAACTGATAATCTCTCAAAAACCCGTCTTTAATTGTACGACTTGATATAATAAGACGCCGGGAAACGTCATATTGGTCGTTAAAGAATTACTGTAACTCGCGTATTATGAATGTGTGGCTCTTCAAGGAACGGCACATTGAGAATCTATCAAAAACGCATTGTTCTTGTTACAATTTGTTATAACTAAATTTCAGTTAATAACATATCTAAGATTAAAAGTTTCAAGAGATGGTAACATGCAAAGTATGGTCTTAAAACATTCATGGTCGGTGTAGCGTCACGAGTAGTGATGCAGCAATGTAAAGGAACAGGTGATGTGTTGCGGGATCACGTCTCACTGGATCCAATTCTTTTTTTTTTTTTTTTTTTTTTTTTTTGGTTAACCTATCGCAGTTTTTTCTAGATTCTGATACTTCCTTATTAGTTTAATAAAAGTATATTCCATGATATTCGATATTAACCAAATATGTGTGCGCTTATTTTGAGGAGTGAGTTTGCTCGAGTGTCTTTATCTAAAAGACAAGGAGTGTACTTGCAGCGAGGTATTTTGCACTTTCTTGTTTCAAGTCTTGTAATTTATAATTTGTAAAGATTCTGCTACTTAATGGGAGCAGCGATCAAGTAGGAATAACTTTAGGATTTTACTAAAAAGTGAAAATGATAAAATAATTTTTATCTTAGCTGGAGAACTATTGTAAAGTTGGATTCGCACAGTTTTAGTTGGAACGTTTATAAGCCGATGTCCCTATTGACTGGACATTGCACTTTTTTTTGTCTTATAACAAAATGGTTCAAATGCCTCTGAGCACTATGGGATGTCTTATAACATGTTCATGGATACTGAAGTTTTCATGTGTGCATACTACAGACAGCATAAAATAACCAGCTTATGGGCAAGGCAGGAAATGCGCGTTTTCATTGAGCTAACGTGGGAATTTTACGCCTGTCCATTTCGTAAAATGTATGACCTGAGTAGCCGGCCACTGTGGCCGAGCGGTTATAGGCGCTTCAGTCTGGAACCGCGCGACTGCTACGGTCGCAGGTTCGAATCCTCCCCCGGGCATGGATGTGTGTGATGTCCTTAGGTTAGTTAGGTTTAAGTAGTTCTAAGTTCTAGGGGACTGATGACCTCAGATGTTAAGTCCGATAGTGCTCAAGACATTTGAACTATTTTGTGAACTGAGAGCCAGATACAGCCAACTGTCGATCGCGTCGGGGCCCTCGGCAAATACGTCTTCTCCCCCTCCCCCCCGCCCCCCGCGCTACAAACCTGTGACGTCACACCAGCCGGCTTGTCAGCCACACTTTGCAAACGTTCGGCTCCGTGTAGGGCCCACAGGAAATCAATATGTGATTGAAAAGGTCTTAACTTTGTGCTATCGAAAATTATTAAACTCATCTGATATAGTTACTCGCTCCCCGCCGGAGAAGCTGCAGACATTCGGAAGACCTCCACTGTCATGTGTCGTGACGTACGCACCACGACCTGTCTTTCTCGTGGGTCTCGGATAGCGTGTACCTCGTTGAGCCACACGTTCCGTATGCAGAATTCGCATCGTTTCTGAGCGTTCAGTAGCACGCTGATCTCAACACAGCCGTCCGAAAGCACAGTCCGTGTGGCCGACGGCTTTTTACTTCTTTGACGGTGTGAAGCTCCAAGCAGTATGCACACAACGCATATGAGTTGGCAGGACGCGAAGTAAAGATAGAGTAAGCCTCACCTTGACTTGGAGTCCCGATAATTTAAGCAAAACGAAAACAGCCGGCGCTCGGCAGACAGGCTGTCGAAGACAGAGCGCAACGGCGAACGAAAGTGAAAGAGGACGCAGCGCCAAAACGCGCCGGCGAGGTCGATGCGCCGCGCCGTAGCACCTCGACCTTAGGCAGTAAATATTTGGGCAGCGCTCAAGGCCCGCCAGCCTGCTGGCAGAAGGTCGCGGCTTCGACGCGCCTCGCCGGTCACAGCCCGCCTCCAGTCCGTCTTTTCAGACTAACGATTCGAAGATAGTGAGGGTAAAATACACAGAGCGTAACACTACTTACAACTTGTACAGAAACCAGAAGATAGTTATAAGAGGCGAGGGGCATGGAATGGGAGCAGTGCTTGAGAAGGGAGCTAGCGCCCATGTTACCATAACCCAAACCCAAAATATCTTGGTATTAAATTGGATGGATCGCTTATATTCAAACCACACCTAATAGATACTGCTGCTAAGCTACGTACAATACTAGCTGGGGAGCTATGTACGTACTCTGAAGATTTCTTCTGTAGCACTGGTATACTCTGTTGCGGAATATTGCAGCCCTGTTTGGCTTAACAGCAGCCACACGTATAAAGTGGATACTCAACTAAGCAATATCATGAGAATCACAACTGGGGCCATTAAATCCACCCCACTACCTTGGCTTCCTGTTCTCTGCAGTATAGCTCCACCACATCTTAGGCGGCAAACCGCCTTAGTTAATGAATAGCGTAAAATCTCCTCCAATACCAACCTTCCAATCCATCAGGACATTGCCCCAAATCTTTCCCGACTAAGATATAGAAGACCACCACGGAGAACAGCTCAAAACCTTATGGCTACGTCTTACGATGCTATGGATTCATGGAAAAATGAATGGTCTCAGACTGGACTATCCAAGAACTGCAATGAAATATCACCTGGTGGAAACCTACCTGGTACAGACCTGCCAAGAAGAGCTTGGGTTATACTCAATAGACTCAGAGCTGGTCATGGCAGAAGTGGCGAGATGCTCTGTAGATGGGGCATACGAGATTCACCACAGTGCGATTGTGGACATCCAGAGCAAACGATCCAGCACATCATTCAGGAATGCCCTAAACGTGCGTTTAAAGGATCCATTCGAGAACATCCCTGCAGCCGTCGAGTGGATGGAAAACCTAGACATGGAACTCTAAAGAGACACTATAGATTCCATATATGTGATTGCTGAACGACCTTATGGCAACAATTTCTATATGATAATTTTATCTGATCTATGACAAGATACCTTACTGTAACAACATGTGTATGCCTACTTTATCCTTAACTGAATGTCCATAAGACGAGACATTATTTATGTGTTATAATGTATTTTGATTTTATCTTTATCTGTCTGTATGTATTTAAACATGAAACCATTTGTACTTGAAAATAAATAAATAAATAAACCGCCTCTGTACATTCAGCAAGCAGTGAAGGAAACCAAAGAAAACTTTGGAGTAGTAATTTAAGTTCAAGGAGAAGAAATAAAAACTTTGAGGTTTGCCGAGACACTGTAATTCTCTCAGAGACAACAAAGGACTTGGAAGAGCATTTTAACGAAATGGACAGTGTCTCGTAAGGAAGATGTAAGATGAACATCAACAGCAGCAAAACAAGCACAGTGGAATGTAGTCGAATCAGGTGATATTGAGGCAATTACATTGTATCCGAGCAGTACTGTCAGATAAAAATGCCGGCTAACATATTGAGCATGGGGGTATAGACGTTTAGCGAGGGACGGTGCAGCACTTTTAAGAATACTAGAATGTACGCTGTTAACTCCGATTCTGTCTCTCCGCTGCAAACACGATGGTGTTGCCACCATGGCCACGCCTTCAGTTCGCTTTGCCGGTTAATATATACAGGGTGTAGAAAAAAAAAATGTCATATATTCCAACAGGAGGTAGTACTGGTGAAAACGAGATGATGTGCGGCTGGTCCCGGCGGAGGTTCGAGTCCTCCCTCGGGCATGGGTGTGTGTGTTTGTCCTTAGGATAATTTAGGTTAATCAGTGCGTAAGCCTAGGGACTGATGACCTTAGCAGTTAAGTCCCATAAGATTTAACACACATTAATAATAAAAAAAACCGAGAAGAAAAGACGCTACAATGATACGTTCGGAAATGAATACCTGTTGATATGGGGACCAATGCCGCACGTTGTTAGCAGGCATCCTGACACATCTCCCAGCTCTTCTTCGCAGCAAATCACGCATTCTTTCAAATAAGCCTGGCTCCATTCGCATTGTGTCTCAAACACTGGTCTCACGCTCCTCTAACGTCTACACATTGTCGATGGTTTGGGCATACATCATTGCCTTCAGATATCCCAATATCCAGAAATGCACCGAATTCAGGTCCCATAAACGGGTAGGCCATGCTTTCAGATCTTTTCGAGGAATTCATCGCCCATGAAACGTTGCGGTGAGCCACGTCCAACGATCCGTAGAAAATGGGATGGTCCCCCACGTGCGTAAACCACAATCGTTATCATTCTTTAAGTATAATGCTCTCCAATAGAGCTGGTAATTTATCGGTGATACACAGTACCTATTAATTTTTGTGGTAAAGTGTATGACCCTTCTCTCAACAGGTACTGGTTTCTGGACATACCCTTATAGGAACCTTTTTTATACTTTTGACCAATAGTACCTCCCGTCGGAACACGTGACACTTGTTAAACATTCTATACTCATGAAAAAATGGCACGTGTACGCTACGATGGTGTAGGAAGATACTGCACGAAACTCAATTTATTTTTTAAAAAAATGTTTCAAATGGCTCTGAGCACTATGGGACTTAACTTCTAAGGTCATCAGTCCCCTTGAACTTAGAACTACTTAAACCTAACTAACCTAAGGACATCACACACATCCATGCCCGAAGCAGGATTCGAACCTGCGACCGTAGCGGTCGCGCGGTTCTGGACTGTAGCGCCTAGAACCGCTCGGCCACTCCGGCCGGCCTTCTTGTTTAGTTACATAAGAGAATTTGGTCTGCTTACAACACGTAAGATGCATGATTTTTATCAAATCAGAAAGCGCTATAAGACCTCTAAAAATTCAAGTAATTTACATGAAAGAATTAATGTCCTGGACATTAGTGTGTCCGCCTAGGTGTCAGCGCGGCTGACTGCCAAACGATGGGCCTGGGTTCGATTACTGACCGGGTCGGAGATTTTATTCGCCACGGGGGAAGGGGGGGGGGGGGGAATTGGTGTCACTATGTTCATATCACCATAATTGAGATTCCGCAATTGAGCTGGCTCAATGGGCACCTCTCTAAAGCCAATGAACTGTAAAAATAGCATTATGCTTGGTAGCGATTCCCCTTTCGCTTCCGTCTCACTGCCTTACTTAGAATTCTTTAATTTTTGATCCTATGTTCACGGATGTCGAGTTCGTTAGAGGTAGAGCTCTAGGCCGGTTGGGCGAGGAATAAGTAATACGTCGCTGGTGGACTCGTCACGGCAGTCACAAACGATTTCCAGGGAGGCCACAGAAAATCTAACAAGGAGACGGCACGACCGTGGGGTCGGGGATTTGTCCGAAATTTTGTGTGGTGAAAGAGGAGCCCTAACACCTCACCTGGTTAAAATATTACGACTCACTACCCGGAAAATCCCGGGAAAAATCGATCCAAAGTTTCTTAGGTGCCTTATAAATGTAAAATGTTAGTCCATTGCCGGGCCGCCGTCTGGCCTAGGTTTATGCCGGCACGGTAGCTCAGCGTGTTCGGTCAGAGGGTAATGTGCCCTCCGTAATAAAACTGAGTTAACAGATCAGCAACGAACTTAAATGGATGTCTTACGACGTCCGCCCCGAGCAGATTCAACGAGCTAAAGTGACAAAAAAAAAAAAAAAAACGTTTAGCGCTCCGACTATTACGCCAGAGGTCTCGGGTTCGATTCCTGCTCCTGCACTATTTTTTTTCTTCTGTTTCATTTTCTTTGGTTATTCCAACAATTATTCAGAAAGTTTGCCAAACCTACATTATCTTTAACAAATTAGTTACAGTATTGAATAAAAATTATTTTCTTTTTGTCCAACAACACAACTCATGGCGGTGGGTTTTCCATTTTTCATTGTAAAGTATATGACGAGAAACATTGCCTTTTTAAGCAGAATAACAAAGTCGACTGGGAAACATTCAATTTTTATACATATAATAATTATAAACAAGAACTGCAGTGGTAATCATCGTAAAAACAAACGAAGCAATAATTTTTGCGACTACTTGCGCAACATATAAAAGCGGATTTTTTACAATCACAGGGCGTTTGCAATGAATCTGTAGAAAAACATGCCCCATTAACGTTTACGAAAATGTTTCGAGTTTCTGATAATTTTGAGGCAAACCAGGCATATTGAATCATGTCTCGGAATATTGATGGTGAATTATAGAATGAATTATTATAAAATTTTCCCGGTAATTGATTTCACGATTCTCCTGTAACAATGCGCTGCAATTTTGCAAGCAACAGAAGAAAAAAAAAAAAGTGCCGGAGGAGGAATCGAACCCGAGACCTCTGGCGTAAAGGTGCGAGCACTAACCATGTAGGCCAGACGGCGGTTCGGCAATGGTCTAGCATTTTATACTCATAAGGCACCTAAGAAACTTCGGATAGATTTTTCTCGGGATTTTCCGAGTAGTGCGTCCTAATATTTTAACCACGTGAGGTGTTAGGGGTCCTCTTTCACCACACAAAATTGCGGACAAATCCCCGACCCCACGGTCGTGCCGCCTCCTTGTAAGTCAAGGGTACCAAGGCATTCTTCCCGGATTCAGAACCTATATTTTACGAGAAGTTCTGACTAGACAGGAGCTGAGAATTATAAACGCAGCTATATGTCAGGGTACAGACACGTTATAAGGCGAGAAAAAGAAATTCTTGGAGCCAAGAAACGAGATGCCTGACAGGGAAGCCTTCTGACTCGACCTCGAAGCTAGTTAGTTGTGACTGGTTAGTCGACTCGGCGTTATCAGGCAGGAGGGAAGGAAAAAGAGGCGCCGCCGCTTATCCCCGACACTAAGGCAAATCTATTAGGTAGAAAGCGCGGGCCGGCGTGACACGGATCTGCACGATCTGGCGGTGTGGCGATAGGGCGGAGAAAGTGGCTGCCGGCTGCCTGCTAGACTAGAAAGCGCGCCGGGCCAGTCCACGCTCTGCGGGCGTCATGGGTGATTTCGCGGGGAGGGGGAATCCTCCACCACTGTTTGGTGGCGAACTTGTAGGGTTGTGGCGTCAGTGTAGAGACAGAAATAAAATGTTGCGTGGCTCAAAGCCTGATGCGAAACTTCCATACGACGCCGCTTCGAGCGCCCTGCGCGTCAATTTCGCTTCCTGGTATTTTGTCGGAAAGTGACATTTTCAGACTGTGGTCGTGTTCAACATACAACTGACCCTTGCAGAGAAGATAATGGCAACCAGCCACTGTCAACAGCGCTGTTTATTTACACAAATACCGCCGTTACCGGTTTAATAGGCTGGCTACAGTAATGATGGGGCAATTGAATCCCGGTCTTAGAACCGGGCAGTTTAGACGGGCTGGAAATGTACTGTGTCGTTCGGATGAACTATTTTTGTTTAGTGAAATCAGAACTAATTTTATTTTTAAATTGAGGCTATTCCAGAAGGTATGTACTCAATTCGAGCGGTCTAAGGCGCTGCAGTCATGGACTGTGCGGCTAGTCCCGGCGAAGGTTCGAGTCCTCCCTCGGGCATGGGTGTGTGTGTGTTAGGATAATTTAGCTTAGTAGTGTGTAAGCTTAGAGACTGATGACCTTAGCAGTTAAGTCCCCTAAGAATTCACACACATTTGAACATTAAAAAATTAAAAAAAAATGTACTCAATTACGAACACCCAAACGTGAGTGACAAATAGAAGTACCGGCCGCGATGGTCTAGCGGTTCTAGGCGCTCAGTCCGGAACCGCGCGACTGCTACGGTCGCAGGTTCGAATCCTGGCTCGGGCATGGATGTGGGTGATGTCCCTAGTTTAGTTAGGTTTAAGTTCAAATGGTTCAAATGGCTCTGAGCACTATGGGACTGGTAATCAGTCCCCTAGAACTTAGAACTACTTAAACCTAACTAACCTAAGGACATCACACACATCCATGCCCGAGGCAGGATTCGAACCTGCGACCGTAGCAGTCCCGCGGTTCCGGACTGCGAGCCTAGAACCACTAGACCACCGCGGCCGGCTAGGTTTAAGTAGTTCTAAGTTCTAGGGGACTGATGACCACAGATGTTAAGTCCCATAGTGCTCAGAGCCATTTGACAAATAGAAGCAAGTTTTAGATTCCAAGACGTTCCGTTTTGTTTTTCATTCTGTCCTGAAGTATGTACTACTGTCTTCGCGAATCAGCCTTCTATCGGCAACTGATCCCTGTATTTCTTCTTTGCGGAAACCATCTCTGAGGAAAGTGAAAGTTTTGCCGTCGGAATCTGTTGCCCTTTTGGTACCTGCTGCAGAAGATCACGAGGAATCAGATACTGGGGATGATGAAGAGGATACAAATGTCTGTGAGGAAGAAGATGAAGAAGGAAATGAAGATAAAAGAACAAGAAGTTTTGTGGAGGAACATTAAGAAGACTTACAAAACTTTCAATTTTTGTATTGATATATATTTTCTGTAATAAAGATAGTAATAGAGGCAGTTTTGTCACGAAATCTACCATTAAAATTATAAATGTTCACGGAAAAAAAAATTTCCGCTTCATTAATTTTTCCAAATCTTTTTGCCATACTGGATCCGTCAGTTTGAATTCTTCAATTTTGATAGAAATATCGTTATCGGAAGGATCAAAAACCCCAGTAAACTCGATTTTTGGCGAAATTGGAACAATTTTGAAGGTTTTGCCTGATTTTTGGGATTCTGGCCCACTGTGTGACAGGTTGATCAACAGACGGCTGCTCAGTTTTAAATTACATTTGTTGCTGCTTTCATTAGTTGTAGGATGTTTTTTCATGCTTTTGACGAAAGTTCCTTCGGGTGATGTTTCCCTACAGCAATTTTTAAAAAATAAAATAAAAAACAAAACAACGAACGATGTGAGAAACGGCCTGTTTAACTGTAACTATATCGACAGCGAAAGAACGGCATGAGAAACGGCGGGAAAGGGGGAAGGAGGAAAATACAACCAGCAACTACTGCAAATCACAACAAATGTAATTTAAATGTGAACAGCCGTCTGAAGATGAACCCGTTGCCTTGAAACTTGTAACAACGCTATTTGTATAAATAAATAGTGGCTAGTTGCTGTTGTCTTATTTGCAAAAATCGACTTGAGTTTCATTTCTTATTTTGTTTAAGGAAGATTTTATTTGGCGTCACGAGGCTGGCTGAAACCGTTTCAGACCTTTCTACCACAGCTAATAGCTAGTAATGAGACCACCGAGGGTGCCAGTGTAGAGATGAAAACCGGCTAGCATAATGGAACAGAAAGAATTGCTTTCATTTGTCAATTATCATAACGCGAATCACTGGTGACGCACTGCTGCTTTATCCAGTCCACCGATCCACTTCTTCCTCCGACACCACACGCATATTTTAACAAAATGTTCCTGTCACATTTCTATGATTTTTCGCCGTCTAAATATATCACTTGCCTTTACGAAAATAGTTTTGCTCTTTTTCAGACATAGTATTGTTGTTAATTACAGTCGTACACTTATTAACCAGTCAGAAATCAAGAAACGTACGTGGCAGTAATTATTGGTATCCTCGTTTCTGCTATTTTTCGAGACTAGTAGAGCATTGTCTTTTTTCCATTCTTTCGGAAATTTTTTCTTCCAACAAGATCTTAAGCAGTGAAAAAAACTATGTTAATTTGATTCTTCCTATTTCATAAGTTCTATATGCAACAATGGCCTCCTAATTTTTTAATTTATTGAAAGCGTCAGTTAATTTATATTATAAAAATATGTGTACAACGTGCGTCCCGCTAATACTCAGAAATAAGTCCCGGTACGATCAAGGAAGTTACATGGAGTGGTAGCCCTCTATCCCCTATTCATGAAGAAGGTTTCCATTTATCGCTAGCCGCGCGGTCTGGGCGCCTTGCCACGGTTCGCGCGTTTCCCCCCCTCGGAGGTTCGAGTCCTCTCTCGGGCATGAGTTTGTGTGTTGTCCTTAGCGTTAGTAAGTTTAAGTTAGATTACGTAGTGTGGAAGTCTAGGGACCGATGTCCTAAGGAGTTAGGTCCCATAGGCACTTACCACCACCACCATTTTTACCTGAAGGCCATGCTTTTGAAGATGTAAGGGCTGGGAAGTTTTGCCCTTTAGAAATGTCTAGGACATTCCAGAATATTCGAGAGCGTTCCACAACATTCCAGAATGTTTCGGAATGTTCCACAATGATCCAGGATGTTCTGGAATGTTCGGAAAAAATCAGGAACATTCCAAAATGTTCGGGAACATCTCAGATCATTGTGGAACATTCCAAAACACTCTTCGAATGTTCTGGAATGTTCTGGTACATTGTGGACCAGTCAAAGCCTTTTTGGTATGTTCCAGAAGTCGCCACTGGTTGTGTTACCGATTGGTAGGGGGCTGGAACGTTAGTTTCTTATCAGTGACCAAGGGAGGAACGGAAAAAGTAGTGTAGTGAATGAATAAAAACAATCCACTGTTTGTTTTTGTGTGTGAGTAGCCAAAGTGATGGTTCAAATGGCTCTGAGCACTATGGGACTCAACATCTGACGTCATCAGTCCTCTAGAACTTAGAACTACTTAAACCTAACTAACCTAAGGACATCACACACATCCATGCCCGAGGCAGGATTCGAACCTGCGACCGTAGCGGTCACGCGGTTCCACACTGAAGCGCCTAGAACCGCACGGCCACACCGGCCGG
This sequence comes from Schistocerca americana, assembly GCF_021461395.2. Taxonomy (NCBI): domain Eukaryota; kingdom Metazoa; phylum Arthropoda; class Insecta; order Orthoptera; family Acrididae; genus Schistocerca; species Schistocerca americana. Next base: position 226,783,864 of record NC_060119.1, read on the forward strand.
CGCCAAAGTGACACAGTGACTGAAAATAAATCGAAAATAAAGCGTGGATATGTATAAAGTGTACTTAGTGTATTTGTTAATACAAGGTTGACTTGATTTATGCAGTATTTTAGGTAATGCTCAAACGTAAAAGAGGAGGTGATCTTGCGAGTTCTAAAGCAAAACGGCGAAACAAAAAACCAAAGCGAGAAACGTAACATACGAATAGCGCGAAGCTCATTTAAGTTCCCAACGAACGAGAATGAGCACCGTGTGAAGCAGAGAAACCGGTCAGCTATACATAGCTTGCTCTCGAATAGTAACTATGAAAAATTTGTTCATATACACCCCGACAGCAAAGTCAAAAATGTCCTTTCATTCCAACTACCACACCATCTCATATCAACTCCCTGAGGGTAGCCGGGTATCCCAGCTACCTTTTTAATATTTATGGTGTCTACGGTATATTATTCCTTGCTGTTGGTAGGTATAGCCTGCATTTTGGAAATGGTGTTTCGTATATTACAAAAAGCAAAGTAGATTGATACTCGGTGGGGTGGCTGATGGAAGGCGCAGTAAATGAGAAACGCCTTTACGGTTACTTCCATCTGCCGCCGCGCCCATTGTCAACTTAATTCGCGCGGACAGTAGATGTCACACAGTCAGCATCTTTTTACGTAACTGGGAAACTTCATGGTTAACCAAGAAAACTTCACATCTTCCGTTTCTTATATGGAACAGGTATTACGAGACGAATCTCGTGTCAGTTGTGTCGAATTAAAAATAGCATTGGTGGTAGTTAGTTACAGAAATGTAGAGTCATGTCTCCGGCTAAGCGAATACTTATACCAGTCCAGTACTATATCCGTTATCACTCGAGAGGTACCAAGACAGATAAAAAGAGTAACGAAGTGGGAACTTCGAACATAAAATTTACCAATTTAAAATGGCGTTTCAGATTTACCAATTCACCATTTACCCATTGTTCACTACAAATAATCCATGCTGAGAAAGAGCGACCTTTTTCAAACTTATCTTATTGTTTAAAGAACACGAAACTTTAAAGGATACAAGCAAACAATATAAAGTGTAATTATTTAACACACAGAAAAGTGAGGCATGTCATCGTTTACTAATACATATGTTCACTAGCTTATATGGATTGGAATGTTCCAAGGGACCTTTTAACATCTACAGCATCCGAAATTTGTAGTTTTCGTGAGATAAATTACACTTGACGATATGAGATTATCTTCATATTGTGGTACAGGGCTTTCAGCAATACAGTGACTAGAGCGCTGAGTCAGTATCACAGTATATTTCATTTTTTACGTTAGTTAAAATGCATAACATAACAAAAATGTGTGAATAACAAAGTATGGTGCTAGCTTTAGTTGTTACCTGTCTTCGTAACTGTTAACAGCAACCTTGATCACTGAATACCCTGTGCCCTTGTTTTCAGTCGGTGTTATATGTTAACAGAGCGTACTCAAGCCAGCCTACCCTTTGGTGTGCTACGCGTTTCAACGCTATTCTTTCCTAGGCTATTTTGTTGTTAACCAAACTTCTAATATTCATATGTTGTATTGCACCATTATCATATACTGTATATTCTTCCAGTTTGGCTTCCTTGTATTTATTACAGTTCAACTCTTCCATTTCTATAGCGTACTATCGCTCAAAAGTAACTTCTGTTACGTCAGACCAATGACGAACGCCAGAAAAGTTTCTAAAGAGCGTTCTTACGCTGTGTCTTTAGGCTCCTTCTATCCCTACTGAGACGGCCATCTTGTGGTTCCATCTTGCTTCCTAGACTACAAAATTCTTTCAGTTCTTGCATTTTGTAGTTCTCAGTTCTATTTCTAGCTGAGAGTGATCCTCATACTACCTCTCTTTTGCAAGCTTCGACACTGTCGCGAATAGAAGCAGGTAGTCAGAAAGTGTACGATTTGTTTCTCTTATTCCAGTCTATTATCACTAAAATTTCTTTTTGTTCTCAGAGTGTTGATTTCGGTCAGTGGTGACCATCATCAGATCTGTTTAAAACTTATCCTCACATTTTAAAGCCAGAATGGCATAACCAAGAGATATAAATAAAATCAGCTAGGCATCGTCGAACTTAACAAAAATATGACTGCCGACACTGTGGCCTAGTTCGTACTATAAAAAAAGTCTGAGCACAAAAACAGTTATGAGAACATAGATTGAAATAAAAGAAACGAATTCTGCTTCTCATTGTTGCTTCCGTTTTTCATTTGTCTATCACTGAAGACAATCGTTAAGCGAATTTACTGTCTGCTCAAGCTTACGCGACGTAGGACTTTTGTTAAAATCCGACGACGCCTCGAAGTTCCTATTCTTCACAACTGACTGTAATACGAGATTTAGTTTACACATGTTTTTCCGTTACTATGTTAACACTCGAACTAAAGACGCGTCTAGGGAAACAAAGAAGTTATGTGACCATAACTATAAATTTTCAGATGTGTAAATTTAATTGCAGTTACTTCACGTACAGTATATAAGAGACGTAATGTACTGCGAAAAAGCTGTTGGAGATTTATCGACTAACAGAAATCCTACAAGTTACAAACGGATCGTGATTCGCTATCACATGCATGGTATATTTCTTTTAATTTTTCTCTTTTGTCCATCCAAAGTCTTTTGAGTCTGATTATTATACGTTCAAAGCATATTGTTAATCTAATTTCGTAGGTAATTTTAATTGCTATAAAATCTAGATTCGTTAAAATAAGAAGCATGAGACTATATAATATACAGTTATGTAGATAGTACTTTATCAGCCGAGTAGGAACACAGTTGTATTTTCGGTAACACATTTAGACAACAATATTTCGATGGACCACCCTTAATGAATTGCTCGTGTTAAGGGCACGTCGAAAGTCCGTAATTGTGAATGCAATTAACGTTGATATGAAAAGAACGCATGTAATTTCGGTTATGTTTCGTGTATCTATATTATTTATTGACATACCGCAACACCTTAAGTGCGGTGTAATACCTATCTCTGCCATACACGCTTAGGGCTTACATTGTGAAGTGCCGTAGCTATTTATTTATCTATGAAGGACAAAAGTTGTATTTATTTATTAATTCGGCGACGCACTTGCTGCTTTGTAATTGTACCTGCCCTGGACTCTGAGTACCAGTGCTGGTCTAGCTTTTAGAGATCAACTAGGAAGCTACTAGACCGGTTACTAGAGCAACCTGATCTAGAATAGCAAGTAGGTGTTGCAGATGGGACAGCTTGGCATTTAGGGGGTGGTGTAGGGTGCATACGTAGAAGTGTGTTTCCGAAGCAGGTGCTCAGCATCACGAGTACGACGTTATTCCAAGCGTTGGAAAGATTAGCGCCTAATTTATTGGTTGCCGCCGCAAAATTGCTTTTCACAGAAACATGCGGTAACATGCTTTTACTGTGGAACATGAGCTTCAGTACAATGAAATTTCTTCTTGCTTGTATTTGTGGTGATAAATATAGTCTTCAAACTCTTAATTCTGGAAACATCTACAATGATAAGCGATTTTTTTGTCCACGTGGTGTATGTGCAACACGTCTATTATTTTTAATTCATAAATAAAGTAAACACTCGACTTATGCGGTAGAAAATATTACAACTGTTGCAACAAACAGGTCACCTGATTTCGATAAATTTTCTATTACTTATACTTTACCGATTACGAGCAAATTATAGGCACAGCATTTCATGATCCGTAAAACATGCAGTAATAGATAAGTGACTACAGAACTGAAATTTATCCAATGATTTGTCTGTTTCATAACTGGTATTTTGAAAGCAAAAACTGAAAATAGCGAGAGTCAGATCATATCTCTTCTGGGTGCAATCCCAGGTCATTCTTCAAAGTTCGTTCGTCCTGACAACACGAATCAGACTGGATACTTTCTTCAGACTTTTTTTTTCTTTTCTTTTTTTTTAATAACCGCCTAACATAACCAGGGGCCCGGCACGAGAGGACTACGCACACCAAAAACTTCCCAGCTATCCTGGGGTGATAACTACTAAGATACCAACGCCGAAGTATCCAACCTGAATCACGACTGGAAGTTTTTTTTTTTTTTTGTGATATGTTACAATACAGCATCACCAGTCTTTTCGTCCCAATAACAAAGACCAAACACAGACATAAACTATGTAAGTTAAGACCTCAAATTTCTTCTATAATGCTTCTAACGCAAAAATTGACTGCAGGGAGAGGTATCTCTTAGTGGAACCACAACGCCCCTGACATCATCGACGAGTGTTATTCGGCCGTTTACAGTCATTAGTCATCGTCATCAGATCATTAAAAGGGTAATTCTTGGCAGTGGGGGTTGGGGTTATTGCAAAAATTCTTAGGATACATATAATCTCCTGTGGAGAATTTTCTTGGGAACCTTTTGTACTGTTGGAAGAGCCAACACTGTGTTGCTAGAGGAGGCCGAAATGCACGCGTTTAATTACACGCTGACTGGCGTGAGGTCTGGAACAGTTAAGGGAATTAATAGTAGCAAATAAAGTACATAGTTGATATAATACTTAACTTTAATCCACAATTGTAGAACATCTCTCGTTACGATACATGCTTCACAATATTAATTATCAAATGCTATGGCGCCTTGCTAGGTCGTAGCAAATGACGTAGCTGAAGGCTATGCTAACTATCGTCTCGGCAAATGAGAGCGTACTTGTCAGTGATCCATCTCTGGCTAAGTCGGCTGTACAACTGGGGCGAGTGCTAGGAAGTCTCTCTAGACCTGCCGTGAGGTGGCGCTCGGTCTGCAATCACTGACAGTGGCGACATGCGGGTCCGACGTATACTACCGGACCGCGGCCGATTTAAAGGCTACCACCTAGCAACTGTGGTGTCTGGCGGTGACACCACACCTTTACCTTGATTTCGCGTTCTTCTCATATACCTCTAACGATTTCTGAATCTTATATTTTGAAATAATAAGAAGAGTAACGTTAGAAACACAGGTAGCATATGAGAGCTCTATGGAAGTTGAATTACAAAGAAAATAAGGCGTGTAGCATTGGAAACCTTAATATTTAGAGGAAAACAAGTCACGAACACGAGATGAGAAACGACCTACATTTAGAGACAACGAGGAACTAACGAAACATCTATGTGCAGACGTCGAACAATTGGTGTCAAATATGAGACTAGCCCGAATTCGTGTTAAACGTCTCTGCTGGTGACGTTTTCAATCTATTTAATACGGGAAAATCCTTAAATTTATTTATATATTTCTCGTTTTTCTGACAAAGCGTGCAGGTGATTGTTTCGGAAATTTTCTACGAAGTCTTGAACTCAATGGAAGCATCACCTTCAGCATTAAACGCAGAAATGTTTATTTTCTAATATGTGAAGTCACAAACAGTGTCATTGTAGCTACTGCAGGATGTCAAGATAATTTACAAGACTTTTAGACACTGTAATCAACACAAAGCCTTTACAGAATTATTTGTTAACGAACGAATTCCTGTTGCCGGACCCGTAGTGATACTAAATGGAAACTGTTTTGGGTTTTTCATGCCTTTTGGTATTCACAGAAAAACTGCGTTGCGGTTTGTGAAATGTTTCTTCATCTTTAAATGGGTTGATAATGTTGCGATTACTCTTCTTCATATTGTGACGTAGTTTGGGGTGTGGCGCGAATGCATAAACATCGTACCTGGAGAAACATCATAGAAGAATACAACCTATCAACCTATCACTGAGCTGATAAAACTCTGGATGCAGATTACGATCCCAGTGTGTCTTTGGCTCGAGGTTCTCTCTCTACTTAATGTGCCCGTGCTGGGACTGTAATTAACTGACCCAACTGATAACTGGTCATTGCGACATGATAACAATTAAATGCGCTTCTGGATCCACAAATAATTTAGGCACGGTGATAATCAGTACTCTGCTACTGCTAAAATATATGGCAAACGCTCCAGGAACGTAAAGAACACGTCCACTAATCCAGAAGAGCGAGTTGTTTCAGCAGTAGCTTTATCCAACAGGAATATCTACCACCGTGTTCGTCAGTAAGTGGCGTCTTTGAAAATATTTAGGTTTTAGAACGGTGTCTCGAACGCTTGTATTTCCATCCCAAGAGGTGAATGAATGATCGTATGGCATTTTTGGCCGGAATATCCTACCTGGGATATTCGGTCGCCTGGCGCAGGTCTTTTTATCTGATGCCACTTCGGCGACTTGTGCGTCGATGATGATGAAATGATGATGAGGACAACACCCAGTCACCGAGTGGATTAAATCTACGACCCTGTCGGGAATCGAACAGGGGCCCCCTGCGTGGAATGAGACTACTTTGGCTGACTGTGCTGTATATCCCAACATCTCAAACTACAAACATTAATCAAATGTACAGGGCTTCTCTACATCATTGTGTAATAATTTTAGGATTATTAAATAAATAAGAATGTGAAAAGAACGTCCTTTTACCACTGTCAGAATTTAATGAATACTGAGAGCCTAATAGCGTCACTTTAAACAACATTAACGTTACGTTTGGAAAACAGACAGTTATTAAAATGAAAATACTATTTATAATGCTCATTTTCAGTTTAATTCTTACGGTCACGTGGTCACACTAAAGTACAAAATAAATGCAACTATGCGTATATAGTCACCATAATCACAGGCGACTGAAACAGTGAGTGAAGCACAGAATTCGTTTTACAATACGATGCGGTTTCAAGTCCAGAAGAATTTTACAGAACATGTCTCCGGCTGCAAAGCAACATGCTTGTATAGAATGAACGGTCTTGTACGGTACAAGTGACAAGAAATCTGCATCAGTAATGACGGTGCTAATACATATGCATCATAACATATGTAAACTGGCGTGATACGCTTGATCAAAATGCAAACAGCTTGGTCGGTCTAGTATATACGATGCACAATACAATGAAGCACAGTGTGTCAGTAATGGCCAAAGCTGCAGACACAGAAACAAAGAAATGCGTTTGTCTCGAGTAACTAAAACATAAAATACGTTTACAGAGAGCTTATTTCTTCTATGCCTATCCGCACACGCTGCTTTTAACGCTTTACAAAGATTTTTTTTTCCGTCCGAGTCAGAAACCAAGACAACGTTGATGGCTGTAATGATTCTTCCTGACTGGGTGTTTATACCACAGATAAGATGTTAGATATACAGGAATCTGTTGCATCTAAAGAGTTAACGATGTTACAAAGTAAATTCAAGAAACTATAAAGTGTTCAAGACTAGAAGACTAGTTGAGGATCGAGTTTGTACCCATACTCTCATGAAAGTCAAATCGTTACATCTATGGCGTTTACAAGATCTGCAGATGATTTCAGACTTATTTCCATTATATACTTGTTTAGTTCTACTTTCTCGTAAGTAGATGAAAATCCATTGATCAAGATGTCAAGACACCTTTTAGGCCACAGTTTTAGGCAACTCTGTCATTGTGTAAACTGATGATGGGGCACAGATGTAAAATTAAGGTGGGCAACATACGACTGAACTGTCTATTTGAACCGCTCGATTTCGGCATCATGTGAAACGAGTGAACCATACGAAGCTTGTGGACCGGAGTGAAGTAACAGTACGTCAGCTATACCGTACCGTTTTCAATTAGGCACCTTTTGATTATCTTTCTTACGAAATTGTGGTACATGTGGAAATAACGCCCATTTCGATTGCTTATTCGTATCTTTACTTTATAATGATTCTAGTAATCTCACGTAAGACTGTGGTAGAAGAAAGTGGATGAGTGAGTGAGTATTCAAGAGACCGCGGTGATACAGCGTTGGCCGCAACGGGAAGAGGTTAATTTACATAGCCTTCTGGAACGACAATTAACAGGAAAGATGGATTGTGACGCAGGTGTAGGTTTACAAACGACTTTTTAGTAATTCTCAAAGTGTCAGTAACATATACATGTACATTGTCCTGGGGTTGGCCTATTGTTCAAGAGCAGCAACACAATTTGCGCTGGCAAGACGTAATTCACAACACAATTTTCGCTGGCAAGACGTAATTCTGGAAGACAAGTGGCTTGCTGGTACCAAATATTGACATAGAATTTAGGGAAGTTTCTAAAATTTTAGACCAGTAGAACTATTTTTAAATAAAATGTTAGCTGTGGTAGAACGAAGGAAGACACTTTACAATTTCGAAATTAGGAATTACAAAAATATGTAGCTGATTTTAAGTAGGTAGGTGAGTATGAATCGACGAAGTAATTTAAATAATAGCAAAACTTCTATGGGTATCTCTGATCAGATCATAGTACTTGTTCTTGAGATATAAGTTGACACTTCAAGGAGTAATTAACTTAACGCTGAAAGAAGTAGAACAGGAGAAAAGTTGTAGGGGAAAATAATATTTCAAGTTTGTAAAACATATTGTGTGTCACGAGAGATTGCAAGAATTGAACACAAGGCAGGAAGCGATAGAGGATCGCATGCAACCAAAGGAAAACTTGCGTTAGTGTCGGAGTAAAAATGGTGAGTTACGATTTACAGCCAGGTAAGTTAGGCTTCGTTTTTACAGATGAATGAAAATAGATAAAGCGTTTAAATTTGTCTCTACTGATACTTTAAGCAATCCAGCACGAGGAAAAAATTAGAGCGTAGCTAAATTTGTATATTATGGGGACAGTAACGTCGGTTATCAGTCTACCGTCTCACCATGAATGTTTGGTCAACATAATTTGAAACTCACGCTTCATTTGCTGTGATTGTGCCACTGGGCTCAATCATTCGAGATACACAATTTTGATTGTTCTTTCACTCCATTAGAAGTTATGGCATTAGAAATTTGATTTTATTATGTTTTCCAATGATTTAATAATCACCGTAAGTACTTCTAGAATCGTGAAAGTGGGGATAACTGACGGTATCTTGAATGGAAATATGTGCTACACAACAACAAAAATGTAAATAAATAAATACAGTATCTCGATGGATGACACGTGTTTTCAGATTATTTTTTCTCAGGATGGCATCCAGAACAACTGTAAAAACATAAAAGAGGGAAATGTGATACTGTCTGTTCTCAACAACCAAATCGTCGGAAACTTTTTGCAATGTTACGAGACAAAAGATTTCTGGAATGGCTTCTTTACGACTAGTTGCTGGATGCCAAGTTTCTCCTTCGAATGAGTACTAGAAAATTTCTCCGTTAAGAGAATATTCGCTCTATCGTCAGAAAGCAAACACTCAATATTAGTTCCTATAGTCGTAGTCTGACAGATTGTTAATTGTCACGTAATCAATATATGGGACTCAGTACAGTCAGTACAGTACTGGTCGAAGCCTTGTGCGATTCCTATCGAGCTCGCAGAGCCAATGCAAAAGCGTCCTGGAAATTAACACGGATTCCACGAACACCGACCTGGAAAAGGCTTGACAGTAGCTTCCTAGGTTAATGCTGTGTTTCTTATGTTCCGGAAAGGCTTCGATGCAGTTCCGCACCGTTGCCTAGGGAAAAAAAAAAAAAAAAAAAAAAAAAAAAAAAAAAAAAAAAAAAAAAAAAAAAAAAAAAAAAACACGCGCTTATTGAATACCACGTCAGGCGATCCACTGGACAAAACACTTCGCAACGAATAAAACTCTTTGCGTTTCCTGCGAGGGAAGACGTCGCTTCTGAAGCGTAAATACCGTCCTGATGATCATTCGCATGTCTCCCTACATTTCATAAAAATTTTCTAATCGCGTTACCCTCTTGTACAGAGCTCCGTCGTATGCAAACAGACTCAGAGAGCAACACTTCGTTGAAAGACTGGCAGCTTAATCTTTATATAAATAAAAGTAAGACAATGCACTTATATAGTACTGTAGTACTGACACCGTTTGCTATCGTTGGGACCAATCACATCAACCTAGCTGTCAGGAAGACAAACCCAGGCTGACATTCGTCAGTGTAAATCACCTATGAACATTGTCTCTTACCAAACCCTCGTTTGAAAAATACTTGAATGTTATTCGTCGTCGTCGTCGTCGTGCCTTAGCAAGTCGGATTAATGGAAGAGAAAAATAAGATTGTAAGTAGAGCTACGCAATTCACCACAGTTTGTTTAGCCAGGGCGAAAGCGTCACAACGGATAGGAGTGAGAGCCGCCACAAGGAAGTCATTATGCACCGCGGAGAGTCTTCCTTCCCAAATTCCGAGACCATGTTCCAGTTCAGTCACGAAAAGTATTTCGTCTTTCGACAGACGTACATTTACTCCAGATGCAAGTTTGTGGTGTACGGCGGAGTGTACTTTATCATCCCACCGTCTTCCAGCCGCGAATGGTGCGTGGGAAGACAAATTGTTGATAAGCCTCCGTGTGAGCACGAATCTCTCAAACTTTACCATTATGATCTTTTTAGGACATTTACGTAGCAATATATTGGTTGACTTTTCTAGGAACGTACGCTTTTCTTAATTTTGTAAGTAAACCACCTCGTGATGGACAGCATTTCCCTTGTTATTCTGAAAATGGAATTGGTTAAGCATCTCTGTCGCCTTCGCTATTACTAAACGTACCTTTGACGAAACGCATTGCTCCTCTTTGGATCTCTTGTATTTCCTCAGTCAGTCCTACCTGCTAATGGTGCCAGACTAACCAGCAATACTCAAGTATTGATCGAACACGGGTTTTGTAAGCCACCTCTTCTGTGGATGGACTACACTCCCTGAGGATTCTCTTAATGAAGCTTAGTATGGCATCTGCTTTCCTACGATTATTTTTATGTCGTCGTTACACTTTTGTTGCTCAGTATGCTTACTGGCAGGTATTTAATGGATTTATTACCTCTAGTGACTGTTCGGCTATCGCGTTATCATACAACGAAGGGTCTTTCCGCCTGTTTATAAGCAATACGTTAATTTATTTTTGTTAATCTACTGCCAATCCTTGCACCAAACGTCTATCTTCTGTAGGTCTTTCTCCGTTTCACTAGAGTTTCCTTGCGTTTATGTATATGATAGCAGCCGGGTAAAGGTATCGAAACGAAATTTTCAGCAAATGATAGTATGCACAGGAACAAGTAATTTTGTTGCACGGTTAATATTCTTAGTTCTTAAATCAACCAAGATTTTTCTGTCCTTTAATAGAATGCTATGTTTTTCTTCGTGCCATTGGAAAGCTCTTGAAAAGACTTTCACAGTGATATATCCCTTGTCACTGATGGCTCTGAAACTTTTCGTGAAAACGCAACAAGCTTTATGTCACAGTACTTGTCTTTTCAAGAGCTTTCGAATCTTGTTATACAGTTGTATAGTATTTAAAAAAAATGTTCTTGATAATCTGGGTTGATGGAAAACAAAGAGTATTAACTATACAAAAAACTTATGTGCCCCTTGGCGTACTGTCATTTGCCGTAATCCTACATCTACATAGATACTTCGTAAGTCGTCATACGGTGCGTGGCGGAGGGTACCTTCTGCAACTACTAGTCATCTCCTTTCCTATTCCAGTCGTAGAGGGAGTGAGGGAAAACGACAGCCTATATGCCTACGTACGAACCTTACTCTCTCTTATCTTCTCTTCGCGGTCGTTACACGCAATGTGTGATGGCGGCAGTAGAATCGTTCTTCAGGTAAACATCGGTTCTCTAAACTACCTAAATAGCGTTTCGCGAAAAGGACGTCGTCTACAACAAATTTAGCAGCAGCCCTCTGAATTGCTTCGATGTCTCCCTTTAAACTGATCGGGTAGGGCTCCTAAACGCTCGAACAGTACTCAAGGCTGGTCAACACTAGTACTCTCTGTGTAGCCTCCCTTATAGATGAGCAACACATACGTATAATTCTCCCAGTAAACCGAAGTCGACAATTCGCCTTCCCTACTACCGACACTAGTATTCTCTGGGTAGCCTCCCTTATAGATGAGCAACACATACGTATGATTCTCCCGATAAATCTCAGTAAACCGAAGTCGACAATTCGCCTTCCCTACTGCCGACTTCACGAGGTCGTTCCATTTCATATTGATTTGCAACTGAACTAACAGATATTTAATCGACGTGACTGCGTCAAACAGCACACCAACAATAGTGTATTCGAACATCAAAGGATTGTTGTTCCTACTCGCCCACACTAACATAATTTTTTTATACATTTAGAGCAAGGTGCCATTCATCTTGGATCGTTCACAAAAATAAATCGTATGTACAGCTTTAAACGACTTACTATGTGTGCATTAAGGACAGTGATGGTCCTATAATACTCTTTTGGGTACGACTGAAGTTACTTTTACGTCTGAAGGTTTCTGTCCGTACAGAATTACAAGCTGTGTAACGACGCAGAATAAAAATTTAGAGGAACACAGGCTTACACAGGGAGTTAGCGACAATTGTTATGCCTCGCCATCTGCAAAACGAAGCTGGAAAATGGTACTGGTATGCTGTGTACCCTCTATACACTGGTTTGTATTGGTGAAATTGTTGTAGTCACTGGAGTGGGCGAGGGGAAGCCTGACCTCGATGAAGCGTCTGGTTTACGAATGAGACAGTGCCATGAAAACTATTTTTTTAATCTCAGTTGTCTTTATCTCGTTGTATGGAGTTACAATAGTTGACTGGTTTCTAACGGCACGAATCATTATCAAAACCAGGATCTTGCTATAACTGTCAAAGGTTGAACTGTCACCTTACGCCGACCTCGATCACTCGACGTCACTCAAGAGGCCACGTTGAATGTTAGATGACCGTTTGACATGTTATTAGGTCGGTGCATAAGCTCATAGCTTTTTGTTTTGCATGTTGGTATTCTGGTTGCTATGGGTTTATTTATGGATTGCCTATTTTATTCGTGCTTCACTGTTGTTGTTTGATTTTACATATTATAATAGTGATTGGAGCTGTGGACGCTAGAAAGTGTAGTTCCGCGTTCAGAAAGACCGTCAAGGTTTGATGAAGATCGTTCAAACGCAGTCATCCACAATGATGTACGTCAGTGGGCTCGAGAACTGGCAAATGTGATGAACTGTAATCATTCCACCATTGGAAGACATTTGCAAGCAATGGGGAAGGTTAAAAAATTGGCTGTGTGGGTAACGCCTGCTCTGAGCCAAAATCACAACTACCAGCGGATGGCCTTATGTGTGTATCCGCTTACTCGTCATCGACTGGCTCTTGAACAACACCGAAACCATTCCTATCCTACAACGTTATTGTTGACGAGAAACGGTGTCTTTATGCAAACATAAGGAAAAGAAAGGAATGGTTGAGCCCAAACTAAGCAGCAAATCTCGGCACAAAGACTTCAGGGGATCCATAATTACCCGAGGTGTAACCAACCCTGCTGACAGCCGTCCGAAGCGGCCGAGCGGTTCAAGGCGCTACAGTCCGGAACCACGCTGCTGCTACGGTCGCCGGTTCGAATCCTGCCTCGGGCATGGATGTGTGTGATGTCCTTAGGTTAGTTAGGTTTAAGTACTAAGTTCTAGGGGACTGATGACCTCAGAAGTTAAGTCCCATAGTGCTCAGAGCCATTTGAACGATTTTTGAACACTGCTGACATTTTCTGTCAGCAACTGAGACGCCTTGCAGTCCAACGACAACGATCAGGAAGACTGAATGAAGTAATGTTACTCCACGATAACGCCCGGCCGCATTCTGCTAGACTGACAAAAAACACTGAACAGAAGTTGGGTTGGAAAGTCGTTCCGCACCTGATCTCACGCCCTCAGATTTTCATCTTTTCCGCTCTGTATCGAACAACCTTAAAGGAACTTCCTTTCAGGATGAAAATGCGCTGCGAACATGGCTCGACGAGTTAGTCGCCTCAAAAACACGTGGTTTCTACAGTCACGGAATCGAGATGTTACCCCAGCGTTGGCAGACTTGTAAATAGTGAAGGAGAGTATATTATTGATGACTGAAGTCTGACCTCGGGGAAGATCAGTTTGGATTCCGTAGAAATGTTAGAACACGTGAGGCAATCCTGACCTTACGACTTATCTTAGAAGAAAGATTAAGGAACGGCAAACCTACGTTTCTAGCATTTGTAGACTTAGAGAAAGCTTTTGACAATGTTGACTGGAATACTCTGTTTCAAATTCTAAAGGTGTAAGGGGTAAAATACAGGGAGCGAAAGGCTATTTACAATTTGTGCAGAAACCAGATGGCAGTTATAAGAGTCGAGGGACATGAAAGGGAAGCAGTGGTTGGGAAGGGAGTGAGACAGGGTTCAAGCCTCTCCCCGATGTTATTCAATCTGTATATTGAGCAAGCAGTGAAGGAAACAAAAGAAAAATTCGGAGTAGGTGTTAAAATCCATGGAGAAGAAATAGAAACTTTGAGGTTCACCGATAACATTGTAATTCTGTCAGAGACAGCAAAGGACTTGGAACAGCAGTTGGACGGGATGGACAGTGTCTTGAAAGGAGGATATAAGATGAACATCAACAAAAGCAAAACGAGGATACGGGAATGTAGTCGAATTAAGTCGGGTGATGCTGAGGGAATTAGATTAGGAAATGGGACACTTAAAGTAGTAAAGGAGTTTTTCCATTTGGGCAGTAAAATAACTGATGATGGTCGAAGTAGAGAGGATATAAAATGTAGACTGGCAATGGCAAGGAAAGCGTTTATGAAGAAGAGAAAATTGTTAGCATCGAGTATAGATTTAAGTGTCAGGAAGTCGTTTCTGAAAGAGTTTGTATGGAGTGTAGCCATGTATGGAAGTGAAACATGGACGATAAATCGTTTGGACAAGAAGAGAATAGAAGCTTTCGCAATGTGGTGCTACAGAAGAAAGCTGAAGATTAGATGTGTAGATCACATAACTAATGAGGAGGTATTGAATAGGGCTGGGGAGAAGAGAAGTTAGTGGCACAACTTAACATGAAGAAGGGATCGGTTGGTAGGACATGTTCTGAGGCATCAAGGGATGACAAATTAAACATTGGAGGGCAGCGTGGACGGTAAAAATCGTAGAGGGAGACCAAGAGATGATTACACTAAGCAGGTTCAGAAGGATGTAGGCTGCAGTACGTACTGGGAGATGAAGTAGCTTGCACAGGATAGAGTAGCATGGAGAGCTGCATCAAACCAGTCTCAGGACTGAAGAGCACAACAACAACAACAACAAAGTCTCTGTTGTGTGTATCTGTTGTGTCCATTAAACTTACGGAAAAACGCTACTAACTTATGCACCAACCTAATACTTTTGCAACAAGACACTGGTTCTGCTGACAACCTACCGGGTGATCAAAAAGTCAGTATAAATTTGAAAACTGAATAAATCACGGAATAATTTAGATAGAGAGGTACAAATTGACACACATGCTTGGAATGACATGGGGTTTTATTAGAACCAAGAAAATAAAAAAGTTCAAAAAGTGTCCGACAGATGGCGTTTCATCTGATCAGAATAGCAATAAGTAGCAGAACAAAATAAGACAAAGCAAGATGATGATCTTTACAGGAAATGCTCAATATGTCCACCATCATTACTCATCAATAGCTGTAGTCGAGGAATAATGTTGTGAACAGCACTATAAAGCATGGCTGGAGTTATGGTGAGACATTGGCGTCGGATGTTGTCTTTCAGCATCCCTAGAGATGTCGGTCGATCACGATACATTTGCGACTTCAGGTAAGCCCAAAGCCAATAATCGCACGGACTGAGGTCTGGGGACCTGGGAGGCCCAGTATGACGAAAGTGGCGGCTGAGCACACGATCATCACCAAACGACGCGCATAAGAGGTCTTCCACGCGTCTAGCAATATGGGGTGGAGCGCCATCCTGCATAAACATCGTACGTTCCAGCAGCTGTTTTTCAGCCAGGCCGGGGATGATGCGATTCTGTAACATATCGGCGTACTTCTCACCCGTCACGGTAGCAAATGGCTCTGAGCACTATGGGACTTAACATCTACATCTACATTTATACTCCGCATGCCACCCAACGGTGTGTGGCGGAGGGCACTTTACGTGCCACTGTCATTACCTCCCTTTTCTGTTCCAGTCGTGTATGGTTCGCGGGAAGAACGACTGTCTGAAAGCCTCCGTGCGCGCTCGAATCTCTCTAATTTTACATTCGTGATCTCCTCGGGAGGTATAAGTAGGGGGAAGCAATATATTCGATACCTCATCCAGAAACGCACCCTCTCGAAACCTGAACAGCAAGCTACACCGCGATGCAGAGCGCCTCTCTTGCAGAGTCTGCCACTTGGGTTTGCTAAACATCTCCGTAACGCTATCACGGTTACCAAATAACCCTGTGACAAAACGCGCCGCTCTTCTATGGATCTTCTCTATCCTCCGTCAACCCGATCTGGTACGGATCCCACACTGATGAGCAATACTCAAGTATAGGTGGAACGCGTGTTTTGTAAGCCACCTCCTTTGTTGATGGACTACATTTTCTAAGGACTCTCCCAATGAATCTCAACCTGGTACCCGCCTTACCAACAATTAATTTTATATGATCATTCCACTTCAAATCGTTCCGCCCGCATACTCCCAGATATTTTACAGAAGTAACTGCTACCAGTGTTTGTTCCGCTATCATATAATCATACAATAAAGGATCCTTCTTTCTATGTATTCGCAATACAATACATTTGTGTATGTTAAGAGTCAGTTGCCACTCCCTGCACCAAGTGCCTATCCGCTGTAGATCTTCAGCCGGCCGAAGTGGCCGTGCGGTTAAAGGCGCTGCAGTCTGGAACCGCAAGACCGCTACGGTCGCAGGTTCGAATCCTGCCTCGGGCATGGATGTTTGTGATGTCCTTAGGTTAGTTAGGTTTAACTAGTTCTAAGTTCTAGGGGACTAATAACCTCAGCAGTTGAGTCCCATAGTGCTCAGAGCCATTTGAACCATTTTGTAGATCTTCCTGCATTTCGCTACAATTTTCTAATGCTGCAACTTCTCTGTATACTACAGCATCATCCGCGAAAAGCCGCATGGAACTTCCGACACTATCTACTAGGTTATTTATATATATTGTGAAAAGCAATGGTCCCATAACACTCCCCTGTGGCACGCCAGAGGTTACAACATCTAAGGTCATCAGTCCTCTAGAACTTAGAACTACTTAAACCTAACTAACCTAAGGACATCACACACATCGATGCCCGAGGCAGGATTCGAACTTGCGACCGTAGCGGTCGCGCGGTTCCAGACTGAAGCACCTAGAACCGCTTGGCCACACCGGCCGGCTGTCACGGTAGTAGTTTTGCTGTCCAGCGCCATGTGTCGGACATTTTGTGAACTTTTTTTTGTTCTAATAAAACCCCATGTTATTCCAAGCATGTGTGTCAATGTTTACCTCTCTATCTACATTATTCTGTGGTTAATTAATTTTTCAAATTTATGATCACCCGGTATAAGACTCGAATCCGGTCAAAATGTTGTAAATCCGTCGAAAGCGGTCGAGACAGTTGCGAATAAAACATTATTTTCCTAACTAAATTGCGTGTTCCAAAGCAAATGTTGACAACGTCAAATTTCATTGACAGTGCCGCGATTTGAAGATTTCTGGAGGTGACGGTCGTGTTGGCGATGAGGCAGCTTCGAGAGCTGTGCCCGTTAGGGAGTCCCCAGGGAGATGCGCGGCGAGGCGTCGCTCTAACCTGGTATACGAAGTGCCAGGGCGGCGGCTGGGTCACGTGCCAGGGAAACTGCGGCGGCAGCGGCGGCGGCAGCATCGCAGACACGTGTTGTCGCGCCGCCCCCGGGGGCTGGAGGAGGCGGTGCGCGTGTCCGGCCAGCGGCGTCAGCTGCAGCGGGTGGTGGTGCTGCGGCGGCTGCTGCTGCTGCGGAGGCGGCTGGCGATGCGCTTGCGGCTGGGCCTGCCCGCCGCCGAGGAACTGGCACGCTATCCAGTGGTCCATCCATAGGCGGCGACGCGCGCATCACTGACCGGCCGCGCGGCCAGCTAGGCACTGGTTACTCGGGCCAGATCCCACGGGAGCACCGAGGAGGACGCACTGACGCGCCCGCCGCGGGGAGGGGATGCCACCGCACCGCGAGACCTGCCCCCGGCCGCCGCCGACAAGTGGGAAAAATAATTGCGCGACGCCCCGATTTACATGAGAATCGGACGTCCGGTCCCGGCGCGCTGAATCGGTAACGACCCCGGGCTACAGTCTTAACTTAATTCCGGTCAGTAGGGTCCGGTGGTCCATTCGCGGCTCGACCGGTGTTCGCGTTCCTCGCCGTTACTGATCTCTGGGGGAGGCCTCACCGGTGTCGGAGATGAGCAGTCGGGTTCATTAATTTCCACCCGGCTCGGCTTCAGTGCGCAGGTCTCTGTGGAACACACACCAGACGGATGAGCGGCGGCAACACGAGCGGTATCTATCACTCCCGCACTGAAAGACAGCTGATTTGGCAAGGTAATCTTGGAGTAATTCAGTGGAGGCGACCTTTTCTTTTCCTAATAATAGAAGACCCTTTCCAATACATATGCAGCCAGGAAAAACATAAATGTCTGGTGAAAAGAGCAGTCATGTGAAATCCCGACGCGACGTTACGTTGCATTTTGCTACGATGACGGGAAGATGATTTCAGCTCTGCTTGTGTCCGCAGCTCGTGGTCTCGCAGTTGCGTTCTCGCTTCCCGAGCACGGGGTCTCGGGTTCGGTTCCCGGCGGGGTCAGGGATTTTCACCTGCCTCGAGATGACTGGGTGTTTGTTTTGTCCTCATCATTTCATCATCATTCATGCAAGTGGCAAAATTGGACTGAAAAAAGTTGGGAATTTGTACGGGCGCTGATAACCGCGCAGTTGAGCGCCGCACAATCCAAACAGTTCTGCTTGTATGAGAGGGGTCCCTAGAAATACCCAAGCGACTTAAGTCCCAGCCGTCAACCGGATGGTGGAAGTGTAGGAGACATTAGAAAAGACGCAAAAGTATCACCGATGCGTATACAGTGTGTGTACCAGTTCATTTAGGGCTGATTTTGTGGATTTACAAACTGCAATGCTATCTCGTGGCGAATTGCGACGTTACGATCCTTGAAGTTACAAAAAAGAGCTATGCAGAACGTCAAAGCAACAGGCATCTTGGACGCGAGTGTAACAGTATCTGTCTGAATGGCTCTGAGCACTATGGGACTTAACATCTGAGGACATCAGTCCCCTAGAACTTAGAACTACATAAACCTAACTAACCTAAGGACATCACACCCATCCATGCCCGAGGCAGTATTCGAACCTGCGACCGTAGCGGTCGCGCGGTTCCAGACTGAAGCGCCTAGAACCGCTCGGCCACCAGCGGCCGGCTATGTGTCTGACCCTCGTAGGAAAATGGCAGTGAAACAGGGAAGCAACATCAAGTTTGTTGAGTCCTCCAGCGTTTGTGGGTAACAATTCGTTGGATTCAGTACGAAGACCGAGATCCAGGTTCCTGGTTGCTCCTCCTTCACGGTATCCCAGTCCACAAAGCGAAGACTGTGCCCAAGCTTTTGGCCAGCAAACGGATCACAGTCCTGGATCACCAATCGTTTTCACCGGATATGGCGCCAGCCGACTTCCCGTTGTCCCCGAATTTGAAGCTGTCAGTCAAAGGACACAAGTAACTGAGGACATTAAAGAAACCTGTACTGCAGTACTAAACGAAGCTCCCAGAAAGAACCACAGTGACCGTTTCAAAATAGGTTTAAAACGATTTCAGCTGTGTTTTGATTCAGAGGGAGGCTATTTTGAATAAATACAGTGATTTTGTGAATATAATCCATGACTTTTATTTTTCATAGCCACAGTCCTAACAGAAGTGGGTCACACTGACGAGTGATTTTTAGATGGCCCATTCATGTGATATCTTTTAGCTGGCTGAAACTTAAAACATCGATGAGCCGCCTGTAATGTTACGTATCGAAATTCAAAAATTTAAATAAAATAAAAAGAAGAGGTCACAGTGATCTCCGACAAATTATATACATATCAAGCCCTAATGGGCAAATTCTTAAGAGTTCTCTGCAACGGATACCTGATGTCCATTTAACTGTTGTTGCTGTCACTTACTTAAAAAAAAGAACCTGGGAACCTTGCTGCTGTGACGAGGACTCAGTTTTATTACGTAATCTAGCCCTATCAGTCTTCTGAGGGTTTCTGTACATTATTCTAGTAGGACTACGGCGCGCATCCTAACTACAGACCATGAGAATCACCTCTCCCATTCACTAAGGGTATTTTATAGTGAGATGTTTCATTATCGTGTTGTAATGTTATAGTAGACCTACGGAGTAAAAAGTACACAAATCTTAGTAACGGAGGAAATCGAATGAAGGAAAAGTAAGGAAGAAGTTGTCAGTAGCTGGGATCGTCACGTGAGAACTTACGAGTACTGTGGATATTTCCATTTACTATTAAACTTAATTGCATTTTACTTGTGTTGAGTTCTAAAAGCTTAGATGTGGCGCTTCCCGAGAAAGGAAGGAAGGAGCATTAAGGTTTAGCGCCCTTTCAACGACCAGGAGGTCGATAGAGAGGGAGCGCAAACTCTGATTAGCGAATGACGGGGAAAGAAATTGGCAATGTCCCAGCATTTGTATTAAGCTGTTTTTGGAAACCAAGAAAATCTAAATCTGGATGCCCTACAAGGTTTCGAACCTCCGTGCTCGTGAATGCCGAGTTGTGCGATCTAATCACTGCGCCACGTATGTCGGTTTGGCATTTCTAATATCCTTTTAGGTTTCGTGTAGCTCATTGGTGTGCGTTACGCATTAATTTGATCAGTTGCCTGAAGAGACAGCCCATGAGACTTTTTGACACAATTTTACCCCACTTCTTGTATTTTGGAAAATCCAGTACGCTGAAGTATGTGGGGTTCTGTATTGCCGCGGCATCAGTTTCCCAATAAGTGAAAAATAAAGGAAATCAAGAAAGCATGAAACACTCGGATTTCCCCATAAAGGGTAAGAAACTACAGCTTGAAGTAAAATTAACTTAAATACATTTTTACTTACACGAAAACACGTTCTTAGCTCTCCTAACACTTATTTAGTGCCCTTACATGCATGCCGATGAAAGTAGTTGGCAACAGTGTTCCAAAAATAATTCAGAACGTTTGTTATAGCGATAACTATCTTCCCGTTCTAAATATAGAAGACATCGCCTTTTTTTCGGTTGTAA
The DNA here is from genome assembly GCF_021461395.2 of Schistocerca americana. Taxonomy (NCBI): domain Eukaryota; kingdom Metazoa; phylum Arthropoda; class Insecta; order Orthoptera; family Acrididae; genus Schistocerca; species Schistocerca americana. The sequence continues at coordinate 226,804,925 of NC_060119.1, forward strand.
TGGGAAGTGCCACGATAAACTCACATACCTGACAACTAAATGCAATATTTTTTTGTGTGAGAAAATACGCGTTCTTAATTATAGTAAAGGCACTTTGAGAAAATCTAAAATAAGAAGGCAATGGATCAAATTAAGTCTTAAAAATAGCGTAAGTCACATCATTCTCGTCAGTTCCTCACAGAAGCTCAACATTCTGGTAGTTTTACGCAAAGTAAATTACGGGAAATATTGTTTGTTGTGTCAAAAACTCATGCTTTCGATTTACGGACACTGTCTTATTTGTTAGTGCAAAGTAATTCTTCGAAGAAATAAAATCTCATGCCGAGGATCAGTTTCATTTATTTATGTTTTGAAACGGTTCTGTTATCAAATTCTGCTTCATGTCAGTTTACTCCAGAGGAACGGACTTCAAAACCTTAGCCAACCATCCTGATTCTTGGTTTGCTAAAACATTGAAAGATGGAGTAATTCTTTCAACAAACTCACTGCCGAAATTTCTTTCGTAATAGTAGTGTCCAAATAACCTTGACGTCGTCGGATTGTTCAACTTTAACCTTTTTGATTCCGTTGTTACCGGTCCTTAAGGATCTGTCATATGCGAGGTTAATATCAAAGTTTTTTGACGGTAGCGTAACTTGGTACGGCGGCCATTTATAGTTCGTCAAAAAGCATTACTTTGCGATTACCCATTACGGATATTGTAGAACCCAGTACTGTACATTAATTTAATAGAAATATTAATAACTACGACAATTCACTTAGGAAATACTTATTTATTACCGTTAGCTAACCGGACATGACTCGAAAACTAAGGAAATGCAATCCGAAAACAAAGGAAGTAGGTTACAGTACGCTTGTTCGCCCACTGCTTGAATACTACTCAGCAGTTTGGGATCCGTACCAGATAGGGTTGATGGAAGAGATAGAGAAGATCCAACGGAGAGCAGCGCGCTTCGTTACAGGATCATTTAGTAATCGCGATAGCTTTACGGAGATGACAGATAAACTCCAGTGGAAGACTCTGCAGGAGAGACGCTCAGTAGCTCGGCACGGGCTTTTGTTAAAGTTTCGAGAACATAACTTCACCGAAGAGACAAGCAGTATATTGCTCCCTCCTACGTATATCTCGCGAAGAGACCATGAGGATAAAATCAGAGAGATTAGAGCCCACACAGAAGCATACCGACAATCCTTCTTTCCACGAACAATACGAGACTGGAATAGAAGGTTGAACCGATAGAGGTACTCAGGGTACCCTCCCCGCCACACACCGTCAGGTGGCTTGCGGAGTATGGATGTAGATGTAGATGAACTAGTTAAAGGAAGTAAACAGATATTTCATAAATGATGGGTCGTAGTTATTAGCTTTTATATTCAAAGTGTATTATTCTCCGTCAGTTGTGTTGACTGTTGGCTACAATGTGTCTCAGGTATTACTCTCATTCATCGTCAGAAAATTGGATACAGGCTCTCATGTACCCTGTGAAACACGTGATCATAAAAAAATGAAATATGTGACTGGAATTTTATTGTAACTGTAGGAATACTGTATACAGTCTAGAACGAAATGTGCGTAAAGTGTGGTTCCGTTTGTATAATTCAATTTTCCTGTCAATGTGCAGGAGGTGTACTGAATGTGGAACAGTACAAAAAAAATGGCTCTGAGCACTATGGGACTCAACTGCTGTGGTCATCAGTCCCCTAGGACTTAGAACTACTTAAACCTAACTAACCTAAGGACATCACACACACCCATACCCGAGGCAGGATTCGAACCTGCGACCGTAGGAACGGTACAAATAGTGATTCTCGTATTACTGTTGAATTGCAGGAATAATTTTGTAATAACCACGTGCCTATGTGTGTGTGTGTGTGTGTGTGTGTGTGTGTGTGTGTGTGTGTGTGTGTGTGTGCGCGCGCGCTCGCGGGCGCATGCTGGAGTCCGTGAATGTAGAAGTATAAGCGAAGCGCAAAATGTAAACACAGCGTCGGATGAAAGATTAAGCCATGAATTCCTGCCGCGGTAAAACAGGAAGCGGATAAGCTGAAAAAGGAAGGAACAGAAAAATATCTCTCTCACACGGAGCCCGGGCAACGGACTCGTCGTCCAGCAGTGGCGAGGCGAGGCGATCTCCAGAATAAGCGGGCCGCTTTTTTTTAAATAGTGCGAGGCACAATACAATGGCGTATAAATGCAGTTTTGTAAGGGCGGCGGGCATCAGATAACCAGAAAAAGCGGTCCAGCGGCTCAAACAGGTAGCGGCCGCCGGGCGCAGCATCCGCGCGGTAACGGCCGCCTCCGGCGCTGGGAAAACTCCGGTCCAGGCGCGGTCACCCCGCAGGCGAGCCCGCCTCGCGGTCCTTCCTTCCAGATTCCGGCCCGCTTTGTGGACGCTGTTCCCACAGCCCAATGGCCGGACCACCACCACACCTCGCTCTGCGTCGCTTCCTCTTCCTCCCTCTTTACGCCCTTCTTGTTTTTCTTTCTCCTCCGCGGCGTCAGAGCAGCCGTGTCAACGTCGGGTCCTCCGAGTCGCCCGTGGCAACCGTTGGCTCGCTTCCAGCACCGGCAGACCACCTCGCTTCCCCTCCCAAACTGCGACCTGAAAGTCAGTATTCATCCGTCCTAATGGCCAGATAAGTTCGGCTATTAATCTGCCTGTCCCGCGCTGTACGCCTCGGTTCTCCGAGACGGCGCTGCCATTCGCTGTTAATAAGCCGTACGGAATCGGCGCCGGCTCTAGGAGAGCGGCATTTCTGCTCTTTCAGAGACTGCGATGTATATCGTGCCTGAAATTTTAAATTTTACTGTCGCGTTACTACTGAGAGGCGGGTGGGGAGGACGAAAACTAAGGGAGGGGGCAGGAGATACTATACCGGTAGCCCTCCTTTCGTGTTTACATCTCACCTCCAAACCAGTCCGACATCAAAACATATAAAAGAGGAAGGCTTTTTCCGCGTGGACTTCAACAGTTACAAACCGCTTCTTCGGCACTCCGTTTAAAAACTGTAGCATGTGCACGTGTTTATATGACTGAACTCGACAGGCCAAATCAGTACAGCAACATAATGCACACAGTTTAATCACTACATTGGTGGTGTAAAAAGGTTTCGAAAAATTTGCCCAGAGTCCACTAATATCATATAACACAACAAGCGGGGAAACCAACTCAGTCAGAGCTACTCCTAGGCGAGACAATAGAATCACTTGCGAGAGCCGGCCGGTGTGGCCGTGCGGTTCTAGGCGCTTCAGTCTGGAACCGCGTGACCGCTACGGTCGCAGGTTCGAATCCTGCCTCGGGCATCGATGTGTGTGATGTACTTAGGTTAGTTAGGTTTAAGTTGTTCTAAGTTCTAGGGCACTGATGACCACAGATGTTAAGTCCCATAGTGCTCAGCTCAGAGCCATTTGAACCATTTTTTTCACTTGCGAGAACACGGCAACTGCCATCATTCGATTTCGCAGGAACTATGCTCAGTGCAAGAGAGATAAAAATAAGCGAACACCCCTCTCCGTTTTCGAGGTACTTTATGTGTCTTTTTTGGTGCTATAGCTTCAGACTCAATGGTGACTCACTGGTTAGTGAGTCACCTTCTTCGAAACCTGATTATTGTTTTTATGTATTTTTTTTCATTTATCCACCCATGTTGGTAGAAGGTTACTACACGACTGGTTCATATCAAATTATGGGATACAAGGGTGTGTTATAGTAATAGTAAAATTGCATCTGGAACTCATAACCAATCCTTATATTAACTTTTATATCTTATTTATATCTTTATTCTTCAGGAAGATTTGGTGCATTCCCTTGGATGATACCTATTGTAGAAAGATTCAAAACACAGTTATACCGACCACCGCCAGCATTACACGCAGGCAGGTTTGCCACAGTGACATTTCTTCGTATGAATGTCGCACGGAAAAGAAACGTTGTTAACATTGGTGAAGATTTCGGGCGTTGGCAATAATTTCGCCGCAAATCGTGTGTAACGGAGCACTTTTCCCAAAAGTGGCGCTTGCAATTATTTATGAATCAAGATGCACTATAAGAATTTTACCGAAAACAATTTCAAACAATTTTCTCATTCATAAATTGATTCATTCGACACATAGGTAGTAGACGAATAAGGACAATGATATGTCAGTACACACCGGAAAAAATTCGTGCAGTAATCATCCACAGACATGGGCATATAAATGAAAAACAAAAATAAAAGTAGTATTCAGGTTTCGAACATGGCGGGCAAAATAAAAAAAGCTGCAATGCTAACCACTGTGCACCATTTCGTCTGCGTATATTACGCGGTAAAAGACATATGCAGCACCTGGAAAATACCTCGTAAACTTTGACCGTCATTTTTTCGGAAGTGATGGAGTATCTACGGGTAAGCCGAGACATGTCTTAGGTTATTCTCACTCCCCTTCCACTGACCGAAGTTTCTGGGAAATCAGGTTACGGCACTCGCTCTATTTTCCTCGTTAGTAAGAATAAATTTCGCTGTTAAATAACTTTTCAAACGACCAGCTGTAATCTCAAATCAAAAACTTATTGTCACAACAATTTACCCCAGGAACGTCCGCAGCTCGTAATCTAGTGGCTATCACTGCCGTCTCTGGATCACGGGGTCCCGGATTCGATTCCCGGCCGGGTTGGGGATTTTCTCTGCCCTCAGAGTGGATGCTTGTGTTGCACTTCTCATTTCATCATCATCATCATCATCATCATTCGTGGCAATTACTAGATTGGACTGCGTAAGAAAGTGGATTGTGTAAAAATTGGGACTTTGTACGGGCGCTGATGTCCGCGCAGTTGAGTGCCCCACGACCCAAACACCATCATCATGTACAACAAATCAAGATCATCGAAAGTATAAACTGTTCCATCCTCCATCAATATGCTTTTAGACCAGCAAGTCTGGAATCGGAACAAGGAACTTATTACTTCCACAATGCATATACTCGTACATATGCGAAGACTGGTTTGGTGCAGCTCTCTACGGTAGTCATGCCGAGGTGAAGAGGCTTGCGCAGCTCAGATTGACTTAAGCTACAACCGTTTGAACGTACTTGCAGTAGTTAAGTCTTGGCTAAAGTGACCAGGCATTCCGATTCGTGCACGACAATTCCGATTTTTGGAATCCAGCCCGCTTGTCCCCAACGCGTTCTTTCGGTGCGCCTAAATATTCCGGTTTTTGGAAAGCAAATCAAACTCCCGATAATGTAAGGATACAATATATAACTTTTAATATGTATAGCGTTGGGAAAATATCTATACTTTATTTCAATATCAATATACTATGAGCAATAGACGGATCATTTTAACATCTTTTTTGACTACAAATGGGTTTCTTTTGACTTATGTACCTACGTGGGGTGAGGTAAAAAAGTGATTCGAGTCTCTTACAAATCCGTTACCAAACTGAAAAATTAATGATAACGGATTGTTCTAAGTGTGTGTTAATATGCAGCAGTTTGTCACATTACAGGAAACAGAGAAACAGAGCATAGAAAAAAACTGTCACTGCTATGCGTTGGATACAAATGTTCCAGGACTTCACATCCAAACATATATCTTATGAAAATATTTCGAAGACTGTGGAGTTCTGTTATGTCTTCCCGGTACAAATGCAACAGCTGAGCCTGTCTTTTGTTTCATGATTAAGATATGGAGAGAAAACGCAAATGAAAGTAAAAACTTTGAAAGTCAACTGGGATTCTCTGACTTCTTAAACTTAAAGGGAAGCAAATGTTTGATGGAAGGAATTCATTCATTACGGAAGTATGGGGATATGAACAACTGAGTGTTAATAGCTGTGTGTAAGTATCTAAGCAAGTGTTGTATCTGTTTACAAACTTTTAAGTGTATTATAATTATACAGTAACTATGAATATGCCTATGCTTTAGATTATATTTGTTATATTATCATATGGCGCCTATTATTCCCTTCGTTGTAAGCTTTAACAATGTGTAACAATTACAGAGTGTTATTGCCTTACAAGGAGTGCACAATTATAAAAATCGTCCCATCTTAGACTAACAGAAATGTTATCACCTTACCTTGAATCCCAATACAAATCTTCGGTACCGGATTTCAAAAGCTTATATTGTGTTTTTGTCTGTACTGCATATCGTTTCAGTTTTGTAATAGGTCACGCTCCACACAAATACTTTTAGGATACACTTCCTGAACACTTAGCAATATTTCCCTTTTTCAGAAACGATTTGTTTGCCATTGTCCTCTCGTCATAATCGGCGAGTGTGGAGTCTTTTAAACACTGGTTACAAACTAAATTCAAAAACAATCAATAACTGCTTGAAGAATATCACAGAAGCTATCATTTCTGAACAACAAAATAGATTTATAGCACGTCGTTCATGCACAGAAAATGTGTTTGTAATTAGAAAAATTATAGAAAACACAAAGAATTTAATATAGAAATGCATATTGCCTTTAATTTGAGAAGGCTTTTGACCGTGTGAGCTGTGGTAGCCTATTGAAGATGATGTCTGAATGTAACTTATCACCTAATAGCGGTAGTGAAAATCATTACAAAAATATGCGTTTTTAACAAACACTGCTTGGAATCGATTAAACGAAGTAATTAGTAGCCAAGATTTTAGAAAAGGATATGGGCTACCACCTACCCCTTTTAACATTTACTTTGAATTCATTCTTTGTAGGTTCGAATCCTGCCTCGGGCAAGGATGTATGTGATGTCCTTAGGTTAGTTAGGTTTAAATAGTTCTAAGTCTAGGGGTCTGATGACCTCAGATGTTAAGTTCTACAGTGTTTAGAGCCATTTCTTCATTCTTTGTAAATACAAATGTCAAGTAAACAAACGACTAATGATAACGAATGAGGAATATCTGACTGTATTTTTGTTTGCAGATGACTTCGTTATTATTTACAAGAATGAAGATGAAATTCAAAGATCAGTTTACCAGCTGAATGATATATGCAAGAAATATAACTTTAAGATTTCTGGTAATAATGGCTCTGAGCACTATGGGACTTAACATCTCTGGTCATCAGTCCCCTAGAACTTAGACCTACTTAAACCTAACTAACCTAAGGACAGCACACAACACCCAGTCATCACGTTCTAGTAATAAAACGACAATAATGACATTCCGAGGAAAATATTCAGTCAGATCAAAAATGTTTGGAGAATTCGGTTTTAGAACAAGTCTCTCAGTTCTCTTGTCAGAGTGCGCTATAAGTTTTGATTTTGATTCAGATATTGAAAATAAAATACACCAATTCCAAGCTGACTGTGGTATCATTAGCAGAACATTGGGCCATAAAGTGCAAAGAGAGATCATGAAAAACTATAAAGTGATGGCATTTCCTGTGTTATCCTATGGAAGCGAAAGCAGGGTTACAAGAAATAAAAAGAAAAATCAAACAGCAGAGATGAGGTTCATACGTAAGACGATGGGATGCACAAGAAGAGACATGGTTATAATTAAAGATATTAGTACATAATTAAATATTTTCAACACGAATGAAAAAATTCAAAAATATTGTGAAGATTGGAAACACCACCTCATGAGAATGCAAGGTCACAGAAGTACCAGGAAGATCCTGAACTACAAGCCGAGTGGAAAAAGAGATATCGGAATACCTCGAAAAAGTGAGCCTAATCCATGAAAGGAAGATGATGCTGATGAAGAAGAAATAACACAACTTACTTGTTCGTTTGTGTGTCTCATTTTCTAATATAATTCCGTCAAAATCGCCTGACTGAATTCGATTACATTGTTTTATCCATGTCTTACTTTCGTTCAAGCTCATCTTATAATATCAGTGCAAGACAATATCTATACTGTTCAACTGAATGTCGAAGTCCATTGCTGTCTCTGACACAACTGAAGTGTCATCGCAAAACCTACAAGTCCTTATTTCTTCTCCCTGAGCTTTAATTCCCTTTCTAAATTCCTCCGTGCTTTCCTGTACTGTTTTCTGAATGTACAGATTCTGTGACGTGGTGGATAATCTGCAAGACTGTCCTTCTCAGTTACTGTTTTCATGTTCATGTCCTTTCTAGTCTGATGACTGTAGCCGGTTTCTGTACAATTTGTAGACAACTCCTCGTTCCTGCATTGTATTCCTGCGATCTTCAGAACCTGGAAGTGTGTATCGCGGTCAATACTGTCGAAACCTTTCTCTAAATCTACAAACGCCATAAACTTATGTTTGCCTTTCTTCACTCTACCTTCTATCGTACGTCGTAGAGTCATTACTGCTTCGCGTGATCTTACATTTCTCCCAAGCTGAAACTGATCTTCTCCGTGACGACTTCCACCATACTTTTTATTCGTCCGTCAATAATTCGTTGTTAGTATTTTGTAACTATGAAGCAAAGCTATGGAAACAGAAAAACCGTATTTAGCCTGTCTTACAGAGCGAGTCGTTGCAGAATGGCTGGATAAATATTGTAAGTTTTTTCTGAGGAATATTAATATCAGTAGATATGATGGGAAGAGCAGATCTGGGCAGTTGATTACCTGTTCAGAATAAGCCACAAGTACTCGACGGTGTTCAACATGGATGACTGGAGAAATCTGATTACGTGCCGAACTTTGTCCGCGTATTCGTTAAATCCTCCTGAACTGGCCAACTATTGCAAATGGGTGTAACCACATTTCGGGTGACGGCGTCTTTACTAAAAACTGTGAATCATGGGAAGCAGCTGTCTACTTAAAACGTCCACGTAATCTTTTTCTGTAATTCGTCTTTGGATTACAATCATCTACTTACTACACAAATCGTCTCTGACTGCCATCACAATTTCTTTTTGATGAGAGAGTATTGCTGTTGATGTTGTTGTTCGCTTTAGTGCTCTTAACGAGACGGCCACCAGCGCCTTATGAAGGTAACCGTAACTGCTCAGTTAAGAAACAGAAAATAATAAAATAAAACAAAAAAATTGAATTACAATATTTAGAAATACAAAGATACTTCCAAGAAGAATGTCATCTTGCGTCACTCGTAACGCATTGAATCAAACCGTCATCCTTTGGTTGTTGCACTGTGCAGTAACGATGTATGCAGACATATTTATAGTAATAGTATCCACCTGTTCCGCAAAATAATACTGCTTGTTCTTTTGCTCATGTATGTTCTTAATAGTATCCACCGGTTCTGTAAAACAATACTGTTTGTTCCTTTACTGAAATACATTTGGACTCGTCTATGCCCTCATCAGTGGATCATTACAATATTTCGCGCCGTATTGATACTTTGTTTTGGTTTCAGATCAATTATTCTTTAACCTGTCACAGCTTTTTTCCGATGTTACTCTGTTCATGATCCTTTAGTGAAAAGATATTAACACTTAACATTTCACACGTCTTTTATTGTTGAATTCGGATTTGTTAAGTTTTACACTGTACGCCAATGACTGAGGATTGTATCTCCAATCTTTGTTGGTAATGTAGTCATACGAGTTGTTTTCGTCAGCAGTGTTGGTCCTGGGACACTTCTCACACTGCCTGTCTGTGGTATGCTTTCTCCAGTTAACCGATTTCCAAGGATATATTCGCACGGAAAGTATTTGTGTTCTTCCGTGTTACCTCTTGTTGGTTGCATAGACAATAGACAAATAGTGTAGCATACCGCAGGCTAACTATTTTTGTTGTTTAACAAACGATAGTCGCAATGCACAAATTCCAAGTGTTTCTGTAGGACTGACCATGAAACCTGCGTCTGAATATTAACATTTAAGTTTTCCATGTTTTCCCTACATCACTCTAGCGGACTGGATTGAGTACTTTGAAGAGGCCAAGGTCAATTTGTTCTTTCATTCTTCTTCAGATTAGCTGGTTTGATACGTAGCTGCATCTATGTTAACAATGATACTGTGTAGATCGGGTAGTAGGTGGCCGTATGGCGATGACCTAAGGCAATAAAAAGATCAACACTCTCAGTCTTACAGCCTCACGAAACTGCAGTGTTCCGGAACGTAAGTATGGGTGTTCATACAGCTATATTAGTAAAATTTATTTGTTCCTGATTTGGTTGCAAGAGCCTCCAACACCAGATTATGCGAGTTTCTTTGTCACATATCAGTATTTAATATCTTTGTTGATCTAGTTGGAATACAGTGTAATGCACTTCGATTCCCGTAAATTGCTAATTTGGTCATTAATGTGATTCCATCCTGTATCCAGTTATGTGAAATAGTTTTGTTATATCGTAAACTGTCAAATCGATGTTAACAAAAGGTCAGTGCTAGTAGAAAAATTGTAGGTGCTCAATTTGAAACTGCGTTTGGTCTTTGCACTTTCTTTTCAGTTGAATTTTACATTCTGTTTGTGGAGCTGGAAACGTTGAACACATTTTGTTTCCTCTTTATGAAGTAAGCACCTGAATGGGAGACCAGTTTAAATTCCTTTTTTCACCATATCGAAGCATGTTCGTTTGTGTTCTACAGATGACTGGGGAAAGAGAGACGATCTTAATTTCAAGCAAAGCTTCGGATCGCGAGTGTCTTAGTGAATAGACCGATATACTGCGGATAAAAAATTAACTGAAGTTTCCGTCGGCGCTTGTGTTACCTTCTTTATATTGTTCGTGGAAAATCTTGCAGATTCGTGAAGAAACAAGAATTTACTCGCTGAAATGTCAAATAAATTATACCTACCTTCTTGATCAATATCTTTTATGAAAAGCACACCACTCCATCTTTCGACTAACCGTACAGCAACGTATTGAGAAGTTCAAGAAGGAATAGGCAGTCTCGGTTGCAAAATGGTTTTTATTTATTTAATTTGAGACGCATTTTACTCTACAGTAGCGTCATCAGACAACGCGTAAGAATACTCGAGGACCACAGAACGTTCCGCAAATCACCAAAAATGGTACGTTGTCCAATAAACTATACAGGACACATCCACCTGTGTTTACGCGTATCCGCTCTTCCCAGCACAACGCTGGAGATGTTTACGACAGAGGCCAGGTAAGTAAAGCGTCCTTGTGGCACCCTACTAGGCAGGAGCCGTAAACGTGTGCCATTAGGACGCTTCACTTACCTGACCTATGTTGTAAACATATCCAGCATTGTGTTGGGAAGAGCGAATACGCGTAAACACAGGTGGATGCGTCCTATATGTATTTTATTGGACAAGATACCATTTTTGGTGATTGCGGGGCTTTCTGTACGCTTTCCAGCGGTCTTCCGGTGTTTTTACCCGATGTCTGATGATACTCCCGTGAGAGTGGAACCCGTCACACATTAAATAAATAAAAAACAATTTTGCCACCGAGACTGCCTAACTTTCTTGAATACCTTTTATGGTTATTTTCAAAGTTACTCCCCCCCTGTCATGCATGGGCTTCGTAAGAGAACTTTTTATGTATAGTACGTAAAGATTACATCTTGACTTCTAGGAAGTTTAAAGTTTCATACATCTGTGAGCTGATCTTCTTGTGTCATGCAGACATTAGGAAGGGGTAATACCCAGCAACACAAAGAAGACCCAGTATTTAGACGCGTTATACATGTTTTTAATATTGATTATGTGAATGATATTGTTCCGATACTGAGACTTTTTCGCACAACTCGCCACAAAGTCGCTCTAGCAGATCGCATATGTCGGACTCTTATTCAAAGTTACACTGTTTGTGTTACCATAATATTTAATAGGGTGATTTGCATTTAGAGTTAAATATGAATGGATGGCATACTCAAGATAAAGAAAAAGATTCAATAACGTACGTGTAACTAGTTTTACGAACATATGTGTAAGTGTATTTCTGTTATCATCCTTACCTTTAACGAAACAGAATAAAGTTGAAAGAAACTTAGCCGGCCGCTGTGGCCAAGCGGATCTAGGAGCTTCAGTCTGGAACCGCGCGACCGCAACATTCGCAGGTTCGGATCCTACCTCGGACATGGATGTGTGTGATGTCCTTAGGTTGGTTAGGTTAAAGTAGTTCTAAGTTCTAGGGGACTGATGACCTCAGATGTTAAGTCCCATAGCACTCAGAGCGATTTGAACCATTTTGAAAAAAACTTAATGGGATTCATAAGAGTCTATACAAATAATTTGGGCTGCCTAAGTACTATATAGAACACAGGGACAGGCTAAAGCAAACCTGTTATAGTACCAAACTCTGATGTGCAGATCCAAAAGAAAATACAATTTTAACTCTCCGTCGACGACGAAGTGATTAGAGACAGAGCAAAAGGTTGGATAGGTATCTATTTTGAGAGAACCATACCGCCTTTTGCCTTAAGTGACTTAGGGGAGAACATAAATCTGAACGGCCGGACAGGGGTTTGAACCGCCGTCTTGCTTAATGCGAGCCCAGTCTATTAACTATCGCGCCATCTCGATCGGCCACTCAGTTCCAGTGGAGGTGACGCGAATGTTGTCATTTATGAACATGACGAAAAGGTCTGTATGAAAATGGGCAGTTAATCAATTTTAAATTCGGAGAAGTAGTGTCTGGCTGAAGCATTTATTCTTAAACAGTTGACGGGATGGAGGGGGGGGGGGGGGGGGAGCTTATATAGCATCAATCTATTACGACAGAACAGTGTTGGTCAATGGGATTCAGTATATGACGGTAGCAACACAAATTTTTCCACCTTGTTTTAAAAAATGTATACAAACAAAACTGAACATAAAAGTAGAGAAGGTAAGAGCCATGAGGGGCTCAAATTGTAAAAACTTAAATAGTTGGAAAGATACGTGAGATACTTAGTAAGAAGTAATACTTCGGGAGATATTTAAGACATTAAATAGAGGGATATGGATAGTCGAATAATAATAATAATAATAATAATGCAAGGCACAGAAATAAAACTAATTATGTGAACAGAACCAGTAACAAACGATGACAGTATGCAGAAGCAGAGAGGGAAAATACCGAGACACACCGTAAAAGAGGTCATCAGTGAAAGATCCGTGACAAGCCTTTCACAAGGCAGCTTCAACTGTAGTCTTTCAGAAACCGGAAGCTGAACTCGTTCCCTGGGAACCTGGCTGTAGCATCTTCAAATAACCATCCATACCCTGCTACACGAACCGCTAACATAGCTTCATTCAACTGACGAATTACTGCTTTCGAGTCGTGAACCTACCGCTGTGAACATTAACGAATCTGTGCAAATCTTTATAACAGCTGCTTTCAACCTGTAATGTTGACTACAGTCTCTGTCTTCTCTTGCGTTTACAGTGTTATCAAGACGTCGATAATACACTCATTCTTATATACTTGTAGGTGCAGTGAGATCAATGTGTGGTACCCATGGTGTTCATTAATTGGCATCAAAGATTAACTCCCCTGATGAAGACCTCACTTGACTGAATAAACTAACAATGCATACTGAATAGGTTCCCAGATACGTAAGTGGCTGCTTGAAGACTTTTTCAGTAATAGAACCCACTAAGTTATCCTCGACGGTGAGTGATCATTAGAGGTAAGGAAGTGTGATAGGGCCGCTTTTATAGTATATATATATATATATATATATATATATATATATATATATATATATATATATATATGAGACCTAACCGACAGAGCAAAAAAATAAAAAATAAAAATAATCAGATGGCTCTAAGCATTATGGGACTTAACTTCTGAGGTCATCAGTCTCCTAGAACTACTTAAACCTAACTAACCAAAGGACATCACACACATCCACGCTCAAGGCAGGATTCGAACCTGCGACCATAGCAGCAGCGCGATTCCGGACTGTAGCGCCTAGAACCGCTCAGTGACAGCTGGCGGCTATTGAACAGCAATCTGCGACTATTTGCTGATGAGTCTGTGGTATATGATAAGGTTTCTATCGTTTAGTGACTGTAGGAGAATACAAGTGACTTAGACAAAATTTCTAGTTGGTGTGATGAATGGCAGCTTCCTCTATATCTAGAAAAATTTAGGTTAATGCTGATGAATACGAAAAACAATCCTGTAACGTTCGAATACAGCATTATTAGTGCACTGTTGACACAGTCACGCCCTTTAAATATCTAGACGTAACGTTGGAGAGCGATATGAAATGGAATGAGCACTTAAGGACGGTAGTAGGGAAGGTGAACGGTCGGAATCGGTTTATTGGGAGAATTTTGGGAAAGGGTGGTTCATCTGTAAAGGAGGCTGCAAATACAACACTAGTGCGACCCATTCTTGATAACAGTTTGAGTGTTTGGAATCCCCACCAGGTCGGATTAAAGAAAGACATCGAATAATTTCAGAAGTGGCCTGCTAGATTTGTTAGCGGTAGCTTCGATTAACACACGAGTGTTACGGAGATGTTTCATGAAATCAAATGGGAATTCCTGGAGGAAAGTGGCTTTGTTTTACCGATACACTACTGAGAAAATTTTGGAACCGAGATTTGACGTTGATTGCAGAACGTTTCTTCTGCCGCTAACGCACATTTTGCATAAGGACCACGAAGATAAGAGAAATTTGGGCTCGTCGGCGGGATATTGGCACTCGTTTTTCCCTTGCTTTATTTGCGAGTGGAACAGCAAATCAAATAATAACAGTGGTACAACGTACGATCTGCCATACACCATACTGTCACTCGCGGAGTATGTCTGTAGATGTAGAGGAATGCAAGTGGACAGTAGCTAAAGAACAGGTTCGTGAGATATGCCTCCGGTAGTTATAATGTGGGAGTAGTAGAAACACAGATTCGATGCAGATCGGACACAAGCAATCGCACTCTCTCAACGTTTAATTTTCTAATATTTACTTAAAAAAAAGCGTCGCCGCAGCTACATTTTGGAACTTACTTGAATAAAGAACCGAGAGTTTAATTTGGTTTCGCTTTCCATCCTTGAGTATAAACAAGAAACAGTGCATCTCGGAGACTATAAAATTGATTTCAGGATGTTTACAAGACTTTAGTGGAGCTAACGCTTAGTACCATTTTTATTTCTCATTCAGTGTTTATTATACCATACACCCTACATACTGATAATGAATAGTGATAATAATAAAAAAGCTACAGATCAGATAATTAGGCGATGGAATCAAAAAAAATAGTTAACAACAGCCTAATTACAAACTACGATTTGATTCTACACATTTATTGTTGTAAGGAAATTCTGCTGTCGATAATATTACAGAGCTGAACATAACGCTGTGCTAATGAGAAATTTTGTGGAGTTGTTTGGAAAGGCAGCCTTGAATGTGAGGTTCTTCAGTGGTGCACCAGATAACTACTGCTTCCATATAGTTTCATTCATAAAGAATGGCGTGTCCTATGCTACACGACTATCTTGTTTGTTTATTATTATTATCATCATTTTTAGCTCTATAAAACTATACTGCGTAATATATTTTTACTACATGTCTAAATCTGCATACTTGGAGGTTTTTTCTTTAGTTTGATTACGACCGACTGTTCCTCTTGACCACGTACAGCTGAATTACAGTAGATATTTGTTTCTAAAGATCTTGATGATGACGAATTAATGAATACTAATTTTCCTTTTGCATTCTTGTTTAACATTGAATTTGGTACTTTCAATGCTGTTGGCCTTAATATTCATATCCTTCTGCACGGCGTAAACATGACAAACGGGTTCACTGCTATTTGCGCATGAGAAGTCGGACATTAGAAGAGAATTATCGTTACACGGCTACTAGCCTTCTCATTTAATAAACTGAAAAATTATTCTTGTCAGAACTGTTTTCACATCGCATTTATAATCCGCGACTAGGACTCATATCAGACTACGCGTGAAATTTGTAGAGGTAAACGCGAGATCGCTCAGTCATATTAATTAGGTCGTTATGTCGCGAAACAAGCAATGCCAGTCCAAGAAATCAGCACTCTCGACTTTGCGCGCAAAATACGGAAAACATACTACACTGAAACTTTTCAAAAACGGACAGTCCCGAGGGGAAAAACTATGTGTCTTTCGTTAAGAAGAGGCCACTATTAAAGAAAAATGTTGGATGTTACACGACAGGATCCCGCAATATATTTTTCTTTTCCGATTTTCATGTACAGTATGTTTTTTCAACATTCGGGGACAAAACATATTAGGTGAATTTAAAGCCACAAAAGACTGCTTACACAAAAATTTCCAAAAAATGTACTACGCGTGTATTAGTGTTATTTTTTGTTACGTTACTGGATTAAGAATGCTCTGTCATTTCCAGTAGATTCTAACTATCAGTAGCCACACCCAGAATGTCCAAAACCAACTCTCTATCTGTAATCATTTATCTTTTTCTGAACTTTGAAGTTTTCGTAATCGCCTCTTCAATATGTGCTTCAAGTTCAGGTTCTGAACTGTGTCCTTCTACATCTGTCTTCCTTAAAAAGTAATGATTTAATTTCCTAACCACTTCAACAACTTCGTTACTTGTAAGTGGAGAGTAGTTCTGTTCAATAACATCATAAGGTTGACTGTTATCTTCATCACCACATTTTGTCGTAAATGTTGTCAAATTCATTGGTATTAGTTGACACATCATTTGTGTAAAATAACGAAATAACCATCAGATTTTCACTTCAAACGTAATAAGTCATGAATGTCACCTCGGTTGCCCTAATGATAGTAAGTAAGTCATTATTTCAGTTAAATCCAGCTGTTCTGACTATAGCGAAAAAGACTTGTCTCAAAGCAGATCATATCCATGGGTGTGCATCCAACGCACTGCTGGATTTTGCTAGTTCATCTGCAAATTCGAGATCATCCATTCGAGGCAGAACGTGCCTCAGTAGGATTTTTTTTCTTTCTTTTTTTCAGATTCGTTAGAATGACGTGTAATATGATGGAGGATCGTCCAAAAGCAAGATCAATTTCCTATTTTGTCATCCCATTTTTCTAACAAATACCAACTAACCTCAGTCATTATTGGGCTCGCGATATAAGCCCGGTAGTATGAATACCACTACATGTTCAATTTACTCAAGGTAGTCCACTAAAAACATGTAGGTAAAGCAGTCTCGCCTGTAACGACACGTTTTTGAAATTCACCTTCCACATTTACGCAAGTCTTTCTTTCCAACTTTATTTTTCCTGAGCATTTTTCACGTTTTACGGACATTACCTAACTCGATAGAGCTCAGTAGAAAAAAAAACGTGTCCTCACAACTGAACACATCTTCTTTTCATAACCTTCGCAGATTCTAGGTATTCCTTTTTCCCATCCATACACAATGTTTTCGTCAACAGGATCGTATTCAGCACGCATGTTTCAAAATGTGGTTAACTTATCAAACCAGCGACAGGTACTTGATACTCGTGACACGACAAATTCTTTGGTGCTTTCGAGTGCTTCTGCAAGAATAAATGACCCACTCACAGGCATGTTGTCTCTAAGTACTAGTTCAACTTTCAGTACTAACATGTGTGTGACGGGAAATGAGAATTTCGCAGAAAAGTTTTCGCTTTCCGACCATAGTTAAATAATGTCAGTTTGATTTCTCGAAATGTCACAGACCTGATATTTACCCACTGAAAATCGCACTGCCATATCTCAAATGCTACTTTTACTTTCTTACGACGTGAAGCTTTTCCTTTAAAGTCAATCGTTTGCGAGGGGCGCTTCAGACACAATTCTCACGGTATAACCACAAACTATACCGTCTATCATCTACACTTTAAAAAGAAATATATGTTTGGCAGTAACATAAAACAATACGTGAAGGCCCAATGTTCACTCCATTCTTCCCTCAAATTCCAGGAGTTTGAACCGTTTTCCACCAGACTGCCCGTTGTTAAGTAGTTTTCCTTTTATTATGGAAGCAGTTTTCAGTGTTCTCGTCCATTATTAAGTACGTCCGTTATTGAGAAGAAATATTGCCACTAAACCCCAAGTACTTCTACTGCGGAATTTAAAGGTGTCCGTAATTTGGAGGTGTCAGCTATTTAGAGGTGTCCGTTGCGAGAAGTTTTATTGCACGAGTGATTTTCGACCATCCAGAAGGCAATAAGACCCAATACGCCCACTAATTTACGTCATAAAAGCATCCTCACAAAAAAGTAGTAGTCTGAAAGTAACGCACGGTTCTCATCTTTTCCCGTTAAAGATAAGAACAAATCTTTGATTATGTAATGGGGATCGACGTAATCTATTTCTGAGGAATCGATTTGACATTTCATATTTTCGTTTAATGAATATTTCTTACCTTTCTACAGCACATGACATAACAGTAATTGAAGGTCATTTTCACGCGTAGGTGCCCCAATATTACGTAGCTTTGTGCCTCCGATACCCCACTCCGAAGCCATGATAAGTTTCTACGAATGAAACTGACACTTCATTAGCGTGGAGCGCTCATATACATGATATTTATATTAATGTAGAAACAAGAACTATACTCTGCGATCTGGACAGGCACACGTTGCGAAGCGCACCTCAAAAGCTACTTATTTTGTACAGGGGTATGATTATGTTAATCTTGACTTATGGCTGCATTTTTACGATATCAAGAATATCAATAGCAATACAGACTTCAGTATAGTTTTATTAGAGTATACATTCGAACCACGTTATTATAATGAATCCTACACACGATGAAACAGAACAATACCTAATAAGTATCAAGCACAGGTAGACTTTGCGATTTTCACAGAAGAAAACTGCTGGTTATGAAATTGTCAAATGAGGGACTTCGAATAAAAATTAAATACAACAATAATCTTCACTTCATTCAAGGCGTATTCGGAGCCTCAAAAATTTCAAATAAAATAAAAAATGTGTCGGCTTTGGTACCAGATGATAGTAAAACAAGTCGTTAAAAATAAGAAAGCAGAGATATTAACGAAGATAACTGCAGAGTTGGGCTGTAATTAATTTCTCATAATGAGACGGTGGACAATTTGCCCAAGCAAGCAATAATCTCAAGCGAAATCCTAGATGATAGAATTCCTCATCAGTCAATGTTTAATTTGATCAACAAAGAAGAGCGACTGACAGACGTAACTGGAGTAATCATGGCTATGAAACTAGTGCATTATGGACGACTGCAACATAAAGCAGAATCAGATCCACAGCTTACCAATCGTAAGAAAAATAGGTGGTAACTAAAGCGACCACAACGAAAATCTTTGAGTCCGAGCAGTGGTTAACACAGAAGTTCCCTTTCCGACATCGGTTCCACTTTTGCTGTCGTCTCATGAGAACCAGGGTTATTAAATATACCGTTCACCCAATTAAAAGTGTATGACTGAATTATCTAGAGACTGTTTTCATAACGTGTATAGATTTTACATGATAATTATTTCGTTTTATTTGTTTACCTTTCGAGGATTATAAGTTTCTCACCTTTCCAGTGAAATGCATAGTAGAATACGTAGTACCATGTTACTAAATAGCCGTTTTTGAGGGCATTATTGTGAGGACCGAGTGCAAACTAAACAAAATGACACAATAGATAATCATCCTTGGTGCATGAAGTAAAATGTCGTTTTAGGTGACATTACGGTGAGGATCCAATCCGAACTAAAAAAAAACTGACACAATAGACAATCATGTCTGGTGCATGAAGTAAAATATACAGTATGCTATGAACAAACAATGATTAACTATAAAAGATAATTTGATTGGAAAATTAATTAACACAATATTAATAATTTTACTGTCCAATATTTATACATACCTTTCACTACCTAGTGATATATCTAGTCACAGAACGTAATATATCGACGAAGCACAGTCTTTACTGTCGAATCGGAGTGATCTTAACGAGCAATTTAGGATGCACTGGCTAATTTACTCCGCGCAATGAATTACCTACTAATTGGTACGCACGTCGAACTGCCACAACGCCTACAGTCTTTCTTCATATAGCTGGTTACTCAAGAGCGGCGAAGAACATAGAGCTGGACGCAATAAGACATCACGAAGACGAGAATGGTTTATTACATCTAGCCACCAAAAACATAGACATTCGTATACCAGCGGTATAGTGTAGGGACATGAGGCTTTTGCTGGCCAATAAATATTAACATGCTGGAGATAATTTTAGTCGACGTTAGACATCCCAAATTTCGCTTAGAACGACATACTGTACTTAAAACTGAAAATCGGTTCGGCCGCGTTTAGTCACCATAGATCGCGTAGAGTGCTCTTAAATTTGAATATCTGGACGAATGTCGATGATTTGGGGTCCAAAGTAATTTGGCTTCACAAAAAAATAATTAACAGGAATTTAGCGGTACGAATACTATTCTGTTTTTATTGGCACCTCTGCACAGCAGTGAGCGAATTTTAAAATTTAGGAACTCTTTTTAAACAGAATTTGATGCTCTACAACTCTCATGTACGACTCTTTTATTTGGAGTAGCGTTTAAGAGGTAACAGGCGTTGGAATATGAGAATGACTCACATTTGCGCCAGCTGGTAAAAAATTGCCGATCGTTGACAACCGGCTGAAACTATTTTAACTTTTAAGTAGGTCATTCTAAGCGAAATTCTTCGATTTTGGTACAGTGAAATTTTCTATAGGATGCAATGTTTTCGATTTATAAGAGAAGAGCTGAAGAAAGTCCAAAATTGTCGTGGTTTTTCGGCACTCAAAAGTTTAGCACAGTCAGAAACTGTCGCAAACTCCAAACTCTTGTTTGGGATGCCTAACGTCGACTAAAATTATTTCCATCTTGTGCATTTTTATTAGGCAGCGCGGCCTTTTCCGATCTAATATCCTGGGCTAATAAGGGTTTTGACTATAACGTGTAACATTTTTTCTTTACGGTTTTTCGCTAAAGGGCCACAGGAAACAATAATTTCTTTGTGTCCTTTTCTAATGCCTGTTGGTAATAATATACAGGTTTTGATAATGCTGTTTTTATTAGTTTTGTAAGATACTATGCTTGGCTCTGAGCACTACGGGACTTAACTTCTGAGGTCATCAGTCCCCTAGAACTTAGAACTACTTAAACCTAATTAACCTAAGGACATCACACACATCCATGCCCGAGGCAGGATTCGGACCTGCGACCGTAGCGGTCGCGTGATTCCCGGCTGAAGCGCCTAGAACCGCTCGGCCACTCCGGCCGGCTTAGCGAAGTTAATATTCGCGTTATCGTGAACATACAAGAAAGCTTTGCGTGGTGAAATAACAAGCGGCCTGCTTTACGCAGAGAAACAGCTAAAATCGACGATTATTGCGAGGCTATTTCAGACGCAGTACAAAGCTTAGAAGACTGTACTGTAATGTGGACGTGACGTTTTTGTGCAGATTTCATGCTGTTTCATATTAGCTTTTGGCCGCATATTGGGAAAGAAGTATAGAGGAAATTGTGCTCAAGAGAAGTTGAGTCGTATTGTGTCAGAAATGATTGCCTTGTGTTCTGACGTTACGCTGCAGCCACAGCGCGGCGGCACCAGTTATCTGGATGCAGACTGCGAGGCCAATGTGCCGACACGGAAGTACACGAGACGCAGCAGCGAGGCCGGCGGGCAGTCGGAGGAGTCGCTACGCCGCGCTGGAGTAGCTGCCAAAAAGCTGCACACCACTCCATACAGCCTTTGGAGGCGCGCTTCCGCTAATGGTGCGCGCAGAGGCGCAGAAACCATTCAGGGCGGCGGTAGCCCAGTGAGAGCGCCTTCTGATATTTACCGACGCGCCAAGATTCGCACAGTCCTTTTTGTGCTCTCGCCGGCGGGAGGGGAAGCGACACGCAGCTTCTAGGTTGCAGTGAAAGGACATGCAACCACCTACGCAAGTGTTTCGGCGAGGAAGTCTATGCTTTCGAATAAAACGTGAGGGCCAGAGGTCCAGTGTGACGGCTGTGTGTTTCGAGATAAAAACAGGGATGGTAGCACTGGGTCGAGGAACGCGCCATAAATATACATTATTTTGACCCCAAAATGTTAGAGTATCTAATATTTCAGGTAAGGGAAACCCCTCTACTAAGTGTGTAATCCATGTGTGAGAGTAAAAATGTAGCAGTGCGTAGCATTTTATCATATACTAGTACTTTCGGCCTGCAATTTAAAGATAAACAATGGTTATTCAAAAAGTAAGGAACGATCGGTCGCGAAATGGAAATCACAGTGAAAATCCGATTAAGTTTCGCACAAGTGTTGAGCAGTGTTTCTTAGTATGCCCGTTGATCACATTACATCGTTCTTTTTACACTACTGGCCATTAAAATGGTTACACCAAGAAGAAATGCAGATGATAAAGGGGTATTCATTGGACAAATATATTGTACTACAACAGAGATGTGATTACATTTTCACGCAATTTGGGTGCATAGATCCTGAGAAATCAGTAACCGGAAAAACCACCTCTGGCCGTAATAACGGCCTTAATACGCCTAGGCATTGAGTCAAACAGAGCTTGGATGGCGTGTACATGTACAGCTGCCCATGCAGCTTCAACACGATACAACAGTTCATCAACAGTAGTGACTGGCGTATTGTTGAGGAGCCAGTTGATCGCCCACCATTGACCGGACATTATCAATTGGTGAGAAATCTGGAGAATGTGCTGGCCAGAGCAGCAGTCGAACATTTTCTGTATCCAGAAAGGCCCTTACAGGACCTGCAACATGCGGTAGCGCACTATCCTGCTGAAATGTAGGGTTTCGCAGGGATCGAATGGAGGGTCCACTGTTCATAGTACCGTCAATGCGAACAAGAAGTGACCGAGACGAGTAACCAATGGCACCCCATACCATCACGCCGGGTGATACGACACTATGGCGATGACGAATACAGGCTTCCAATCTGCGTTCACCGCGATGTCGCCAAACGCGGATGCGACTATCATGATGCTGTAAACAAGACTTGGAATCATCCGCAAAAAATGACGTTTTGCCATTCGTGCACCTAGGTTCGTCGTTGAGTACACCATCGCAAGCGCTCCTGTCTCTGATGCTGCGTCAAGGGTAACATCAGACATGGTCTCCGAGCTGATAGTCCATGCTGCTGCAGACGTTGTCGAACTGTTCGTGCAGATGGTTGTTGTCTTGCACACGTCCCCATCTGTTAGGGATCGAGACGTGGCTGCACGATCCGTTACAGCCATGCGGATAAGATGCCTGTCATCTCGACTGCTAGTGATACGAGGCCGTTGGGATCCAGCACGGCGTTCCGTATTACCGTCCTGAACCCACCGATTCCACATCCTGCTAACAGTCATTGGATCTCGACCAACGCGAGCAGCAATGTCGTGGTACCCTAAACCGCAATCGCGATAGGCTACAATCCGACCTTTATCAAAGTCGGAAACGTGATGGTACGCATTTCTCCTCCTTACACGAGGCATCACAACAACGTTTCACCACGCAACGCCGTCAACTGCTGCTTGTGTATGAGAAATCGGTTGGAAACTTTCCTTATGTCAGGACGTTGTAGGTGTCGCCACCGGCGCCAACCTTGTGTGAATGCTCTGAAAAGCTATTCATTTGCATATCACAGTATCTTCTTCCTATCGGTTAAATTCCGCGTCTGTAGCACGTCATCTTCGTGGTGTAGCAATTTTAATGGCCAGTAGTGTAGTTCTGAGCACACAGGGAGCAGATAAAGA
Organism: Schistocerca americana; assembly: GCF_021461395.2. Taxonomy (NCBI): domain Eukaryota; kingdom Metazoa; phylum Arthropoda; class Insecta; order Orthoptera; family Acrididae; genus Schistocerca; species Schistocerca americana. The sequence goes on from NC_060119.1 coordinate 226,828,395, forward strand.
GAAAAAAGTGTCTGCTGATGCTATGCAGTCAACATTAAATAACTGTCGTGCGTTTTCTTCTTCAAGACAATTCTCAGCGGCATTCTGGTAGGGCAATGAAGATGCTCCTGCATCGTTTTCAATTGGAAATGTTTGATTACCCACAATACAGCCCGTAATTGTCTCCCTCTGAATTTCATCTCTGCTCACATGAACCGCTGGTTACGAAGACAACATTTTGGCGCAGACAACGAGCTGTAGGGCAGAGTAGAGAACTAGCGGAAAGCACTGGCGGCTCCCTTCTATAACGAGGGTATTGGAAAGTTGGTACAATGTTTCGAGAAACGTCTTAGTAGGATCGGCAACTATGGAGATAAGTAGCTGGAAGTTGTAGCTAACTGTTGCAAATAGAACAGCTTTGATTTTCACTGTGGTTTCCATTTCGCGACCTGTCGTTCCCTACCTTCCGAATAGCCCTCGAACGTTGGGTAACTATCTATTCAGATTATACAACGTCATTCAGATACCTTACATCTTTTGTTAAACTCAAAGCAGCCTAAACATACAAAAATGCCAAACTTCGTTGAGTAGTGGCATAACTCAATGGCTCCACTGTAATACACTGAGGTGACAAGAGTCACGGGATATATCCTAATATCGTGTCAGACCTAGTTTTGCCCGACGTAGTTCAGCACCTCGATGTGGCGTGGTCTCAAGAAGCCACTGGAAGTCCCTTGCAGAAATATTGCGCCATGCTGCCTCTACAGCCGTCCATAATGGCCAAAGTGTTGCCTGTGCAGGATTTTGTGCACGAGCTGACCTCTCGATTATGTCCCAAAAATCGTCGATGGGATCCATGTCGGGCGATCTGAGTGGCCCAATCATTCGCTCGAACTGTCCAGAATGTTCTTCAGACCAATAGCGAACAATTGTGGCCACGTGTCACGGCGCATTGTCATCTATAAACATTCTGTCATTGTTTGGGAGCATGACGTCAATGAATGGGCGCAATGGCCTCCAAGTAGTCAATGATTGATTCGGTTGGACCATAGCAACCTGTCCGTTCCACGTAAACACAGCCATTATGATTTAGGAACCACCATCAGCTTGCACAGACAACTTTGGTCGATAAAGTCATGCGGTCTGCGTCATCCTCGGACCGTAACATCAGCTCTTAGCATCTGAAATTAGGACTCACGTGACCGAGACAATGTTTTCCAGTCGTCTAGCGTCCAGCCGATATGGTCACGAGCCCGAGAGGGGCGCTGTTAGCAAAGGCTCTCGCGTCGGACGTCTGCTGCTACAGCAAATCAACGACATATTTCGCCGCACTGTCCTACCGCATACGTTCGTCGTACGACCCACACTGATCTCTGCGGTTATTTCACGCATCGTAGCTTGTCTGTTAGGACACAATTCTCCGCAAACGCCGCACGACAAGAATGAAGAGACTTTGAACGCGGATGATAATTGGAACTAGGCGCAAGAGTGTGTCGAGAATACTAAATTTCAAGCATTACCTCTCATCACGGACAGCACAGCGGCCGACGGCCTTCATGTAACTGGAATTAGGACTCAGGCGACCGGGACACTGTTTTCCAGTCGTCTAGCGTCCAGCTGATACGGTCACGAGCCCAAGAGGGGCGCTGCAGGCGCTGTCGTGCTTAATAGCACAATGACTACAGAAAGCTCACTCACATCGAAAAATACTTTCACAAAAATTCCAACCATCACCCCAAGCAGGACACAGGAGGACTTCCGCCATTGGTACATCGGGCTCAAAGAATCCGTGAGCCGCAGGTAAATGAAGGCCGTCGGCCGCTGTGTTGTCCGTGATGAGAGGTAATGCCTGAAATTTAGTATTCTCGCCACTCTCTTGACATTATGGATCTCGGAAGATTGAATTCCCTAACGATTTCCGAAATGCTCCATGCGTCACGTTCCAATTACCATCCGCGTCGAAAGTCTGTTCATTCCTTCGCCGGCCGAAGTGGCCGTGCGGTTAAAGGCGCTGCAGTCTGGAACCGCAAGACCGCTACGGTCGCGGGTTCGAATCCTGCCTCGGGCATGGATGTTTGTGATGTCCTTAGGTTAGTTAGGTTTAACTAGTTCTAAGTTCTAGGGGACTAATGACCTCAGCAGTTGAGTCCCATAGTGCTCAGAGCCATTTGAACCATTTGTTCATTCCTTCAACAAAGGAAATAGCTCACAATACGTTAGTTCGTCCAGTCTTGGAGTATTGTTCGTCTGTATGGGACCCTTACCAGTTGGGTCTGATTCAAGAGATTGAGAAGGTCCAAAGAAGAGCGGCAAGATTCATGACTGGTACATTTGGCCATCGCGAGAGCGTTACAAATCTCATAGAAAGTTTGAAGTGGGACGCACTTGCAGACAGACGACGTGCTAAACATAAGGGGCTGCTCACTAAATTCCGAAATCCAATCTTCACCGAGGATGTAGAGCATATATTATTACAACCAACTTTCAAATCGCATAATGATCATCATTCAAAGATAAGGGAAATAAAAGCTCGTACTGAGGCGTTCAGACAGTCGTTTTTCCCTCGCGCGATACGCGAGTGGAACAGAGAGGGCGGGGATATGACTTTGGTGCGAATTGTGCCCTTCGCCACACACCGCTTGGTGGCTAGCGGAGTATATATGTAGATGTAGTAGATTCTTGTCGTGCGGCTATAATCACGTCGCAAACCTTTTCACACGAACCACCTGAATACAAATAGCGGCTCCGGCTGTACATCGCCCTTTTATGCCCTGCAGCACACGATACTACCACCGTCTATACGTGTGCATATCGCTATCCCATGGCTTTCGTCATCTCGGTATACGTTGCGTATAAGAAGGTGTCAGCTTTAGAAATTATTACGAAAAAGAGAGAAACTTGCAGATGATCAGTGCCTCGAGTATAGATCAGCTGCAGACTCCGAGTATGTATGAATGTAATGTAATGTAATGATCGTAAATAGACGAAAAGATCCATCATCATTTGACAACACGAGCGGCGCTCTGTCACTAGAACTCCCCAGAGATACGGGTGGCTCTGATAGGAAACTGTGTATCGGACTGTTGTTTAACATTTGCAATCTTTAGTGAATTTATTAACTATTTATAATTTTCATAATTAAAATGTTTTGGTTTTGGTTTTACATGCATTCGATAGCTCCGTACATTATATTGATATAATTAAATGCTGTTCAGAATTGATTATATTACTATTCAGAATTGATTGTATTACTGTTGGGTTCGTCTGCCAAGTTTCTTGATAGTGTGGAAAAGACGTTGAAAGATAAGTACGACTGTTTTTATTCTTTTTTCCCACAATCAAACGTAAAAGTAACCACTAATTGTAAGGTAGGTCAATGGTTGCTCCAGTAACTGTGAAGTCTTAAAATTTATTTTATCTTTGTAACTTTAAATTCGATTTCCCTTCATGTCGTTGCGACATAGAGTTTCTTAAAAGGTATGAATTCGTTAAATGTAGCACTACCAGGATAGGGAATCGTCTGTAGTCCTGCTACAGCTCGAAGGAGAAACAAACAGAAACAGAAACAGGCGGGTTATGAACTGTGATCTTCTTGGCGATTAGCCCAAAGAAGTACTGCTACATCTTCTTCTGTCATATTTCACGCGCAATGGCTTTTCATGCCAAAATAAGTGTAGTTCTGGAAAGCAATGGGCTACCATGTGCCCCCTTGGCGATACAAATTCAACGCAAACCATCCCGTCCCAAAACAGAAAGAGCAGGAATAGATTGATTGGGCTCGGCGTGATGAACCATCCCTGTTTCTTCTTCTCTTACTATCAAATCTATTCATCAAGAATCAGCAACGTTAATGGGCATGGGTCGCTATTCCGGAGGTAAACTAGGTTCCCATTCGGATCTCCGGGCGGAACCTACTTCGGAGAGATTCACGCCGAAAGGAACTTTCAGGTTGGGAACATGGAACGTTAAAAGTTTGAACAGGCCAGGAACGTTCGAGACATTATTAGATGAATTAGATAGATACGGTGTAGACATTACAGCTATTCAAGAAACTCGGTGGCAGGGGGAGAGTAGCATAAGGAGGGGTAACAATACATTTTTCTACGGAGGTGCGGAAGCTGACAGTTTCGGAACAGGTTTCGTAGTACAGAGAAAAGTGCTTCACGCAATCAGAGATATAAGGTTCATTAGTGACCGACTGTCAGTTATAATGTTGTCCGGCAGGTGGAATAGACTAGTAGTAATTAATGTACACGCACCAGCTGAGGACACTGAAGAGGTTGTTAAACACGGCTTTTGTGAAGAACTAGATCAACTGTGGGATGAGTTCTCCTCGTACGATACAAAATTAATCATAGGTGATTTTAATGCGAAGATAGGGAAGGAGAAAGCACTCCGGCCTACAACTGGGAAAGAAAGTTTGCATAACATTTCGAATGATAATGGCACAAGAGTGGTTAATTTTGCTGTTTCAAAAGACATGATTGTTGAGAGCACATATTTCAAAAGGAAGGACATTCATAAAGCAACTTGGGTCTCTCCGGATGGACACACCCGAAACCAAATTGATCACGTTCTTGTAGATCGGAGATGGCACACTAGTATGGAAAGTGTTAGGACTTTCAGGGGAGCAGACTGCGATTCTGGTCATTTTCTTGTAGTTGCCCAAGTTCACCAACGGCTATCTACAGCAACATCAAGGTGTCACAATGCAGAACTTGTTAGGTTCGACACTGACAAGCTAAATGCTAAAAACTTTACAAGAAGGTATGATAGAAATTTCAAATAGGTTTGATGCTCTCAGGACACACGAAGATCAAGACGAGGATGTAAATAAACAGTGGATCACTGTGAGGAATAAGATCAAAGAGGCAGCGAAGGTCACAATAGGTACAATTAAGACGAACAGGAGGAAACCGTGGTTTGAAGAGGAATGCAAGAAATTGGTAAGGAAAGGAGAAAAGCGCGATTAGATTGGGATAGAATGGGAGACAGAAAACGCTATCGCTCCCCCCCCCCCCCCCTGCCCCCCTCACCCACGCGTGCCCTACGGACCGCGCTTCTACCTGCCACGTTATTCTGCGCGCACTCTGCGTCTCTACTGATAACACAATGCTTCTAGCCTCGTTTTATACTCGCGGGCCCGCATATAGTCACATCTGATGCTCAATTCCGTATTACATAGGTGTGTCTGAATCCTTTTGATCAGTGTATAGAGACCTATAGAAACAGAACAACAACCGCCGAGAATTCTTCCGGGTTCTATGGCCGTGGCCCATGGAACTCTTCTATCCCCGACGTTTCGCCCAAAGCTATATTGGACATCTTCGGAGGTGCTCCTGGTTGTGCTGAGTCTTGCCGACTGACGTTGGACGTCAAAGAACGGCCTAAATACCGTGGAAAGTGGGCGTTGTCTGGATTTCACGTGGTAGCAGAGATAACCTTGTCGAGGATAAAATATAACTATCTATCATAGTACGTCAAAGATAAAAACTTCTCATTGATTCTGTAGCGCCACTGTCCATATATTGCTGTGTTTCATAGCTTCTTCTTTTCTGTTAAAATTATCCCCATGTTTATATATTTCGATGGCTTCTCTATATAGCCATGGATAATAGTTCGTCATAGTACATAAAACTTCAGTTTTCGAAAATTTCACTACGTGATCACCCGACTGGAGAGCATGTTCCGCCACAGCTGACTTGTCTGTTTTCCCTAGTCGGCAAAGACTTTTATGTTCCTTCAACCGTGTGAACTTCTCTTTGTAGTTCCAATGTTTTATCCTTGACAAGGTTCATCTCTGCTATCACGTGAAATTCAGACCACGCCCACTTTCCACGGTATTTAGGCTATTCTTTGGTGTCCGACTCATCAGTCGGCACGACTCGGCACAAGCAGGAGCACCTCCGAAAATGTCCAACGTAGCTTTGGACGAGACGTCACGGTTAGAAGAGTTCCACGGACCACGGCCATGCAACCCGGAAGAATAATCCGCAGCTGAAACATCCGGTGGTGAAAGCCTTCATTGTAAGAACAACCACCACCTTAACAGAAAACAAGAACTGAAATTAGACAATGTGTGGGTTTTTTGCGCTAAATGAGCAAACAGCGTGCCGTACAGGCTCCATAACGAACGTCGGCAAAACTCTGCTATGTTTGACAGAGAGTGGGTGCCGTCACTACTAGACCATGGCGCGCTTACGATAAGAAAATTCGACATTTTCGGCTAGCTAGACTTATAGAATGTGCATTGATCTGTTTTCAAAGTAATTTACCTTAGATATCAACTACCGGCATCTCCATTACTAAGATGTCTCCCGCAGCAGGACACGAAACACAGACAGAAAAATATTACTTCGACCGCGGAGCTGATTCCCAGAATAGCGATGTCACCGAGCAAGTAACAAATATTACTTTCAGTCCGCTTCAGTACTGGAGAATTTTCTCTTTGAGCGCAGAGGGCAAGTTGGAGAGAGTGCGTTAAATTTAGTCGGGGTGCGGAGTGCGGGCGAACTCTGGCCGTGACCTCGGGCGTTGGGCGGTGCCGGCTTATTCATTCCGCGGATTCCATTATCAGCGCAATCAAAAGCGCGGTTGCGGGCCCCGGATTAACTCTGATCTGATTAGCGGCGCCTGATCTCCGAGCAGGGGCTCGGCGACCGGCTAGCTCGCTGGCGAACAGACTTTACTTTAAGAGAGAAGCCAACTTTCCTCCGGGCCGGGCTACGCGGCCACTCTTTCTCCACAGCGGAAAGCGAAACAGAGGCGAACTTGTCCGAGACTTGCTGTCTATGTTCTTTTCCAGATTGAATCACCAGTACTGCAGACGGAAATTCTCTCTCTCTCTCTCTCTCTCTCTCTCTCTCTCTCTCTCTCTCTCCCTCTATCTCTCTCCAGGGGAGCAGGACTCCCGCAGAGGTTTCAATTGCGCCATCAAATGAGGCATTAATCTCCTTATTAGTGCATCCGTTTTGATAATTACCAGTATTTTTCATTTGCCTTGACAGTTTGCCGGGAACAATTTTCTAAGACCGAGAATATCCATAACCACAAAGTGAAAAGGTAGCAAAGAGCGATCCCAGAGGAAATAGGAAACAAAATAATACAGGATGGTCTAATCAATGTGATGAGCTGTACGAGGAAGCTTACACATTCCAATAAAACAGCAGATGAACTTCTTGAATCTCTAAATATCCAAATAAGCTACAAAGAGTCTCGATTTCACCCATTCGAATCGCAGAGCGTGGTACCTAATGAAGCAACTGGGTGCAGATTCTAAACCTAAGAGATATCAACACAGCATCTCTCCATACGAAGTCACGATACGTTTACCGCAGAACTTTAAACCAGCTATGTACAAGAACCGCACTAAACTTGTAAAGACACAACTGCGGCTGAAACGATCTCTGCTAGTTCACTATCAATAGCTCTCGGGCGAGTTCACAGCCGATGAGCTTGAGTAAGCTTCGGCAAGTGCGCGTGTAAAAAAAAAGCAGCTGGTTTCGATTAAATGTATCTAGGGTTCCTCGACAACGCGGACCTGAAAACGAAGCAGCAGGGGTTGTTAGAACTGTTCTGCACGAATCTGATTACTGGAAAACTGCCAACAAAAATCAGTGCTGCAGAGGTAACAAAATGGTTCAAATGGCTCTGAGCACTATGGGACTAAACTTCTGAGGTCATCAGTCCCCTAGAACTTAGAACCACTTAAACCTAACTAACCTAAGGACATCACACACATCCATGCGCGAGGCAGGATTCGAACCTGCGACCGTAGCGGTCGCGCGGTTCCAGACTGAAGCGCCTAGCACCGCTCGGTCACAATGGCCGGCTCCAGAGGTAACAGCTGCCAAAAAAACATAGTGAACGCGACAACGAAGCATTACATCACGGATCTACATCGCTGCTTACTCTAGATTATGAATTTCTAGAGAGGATGTTGCTATGTCGAATCCAACCATTAACTTACAAAGTTCAAACCGGTTTTCAAAAGAATCGCAGTTGCTATAATCAGGTAGTGACGTTAAGGTTTTCGAAAGAATTGCAGTTGCTGTGATCAGGTATTGACATTAACATCTTCTGTCAAAGCAGGTTACCAAAGAAAACTTAAGATTGTATTAGCATTTCCTGATCTTACGGCCGCCGCATTTGATACCGTATTCGCCATGGCTTGCTACTTAAATTCACAGAAAACATACCACGCAAAATACTTGTTAATTTAATAGAAGCATGCTTAGGAATAGGCGATTTCAAGTATTTCTTGCAGAAAAAACTAGTATCTGGCGAAGGCTGAACCATGGGTTGCCGCAGATACTGCACAACCTAACCTGTGATAATTCGTACGACGGTGGACCATTTCACGACTGACATTTCAGTCCAGATGCTGTTTGTAGATTTACTGCTATTTGTACCAATGGCCGGCCGGAGTGGCCGACCGGTTCTAGGCGCTACAGTCTGGAACCGCGAGACCGCTACGGTCGCAGGTTCGAATTCTGCCCCCGGATTGGATGTGTGTGATGACCTTAGCTTAGTTAGGTTTAAGTAGTTCTAAGTTCTAGGGGACTGATGACCTCTGAAGTTAAGTCCCATAGTGCTCAGAGCCATTTGAACCATTTTGTACCAATGAGTGGGTAGGTATCAGACTGGAAATCGAAAGGTTCAGCGTTTGTTTCACGGTCGGTCCTTGGAGTTTTCCTGTCATTTATCGCTTCTTCCTCCTGTGGCAGTGCTTCGTATACATGAAAACTGTCAAGTTTCACAAGAGATTTGGTTCTACTTCGAACTAACGGTCCTTCAATACCAGAGTGGGTAAGTCCAATCAAGGGGCGGAGGATGACAACGGCGTACCATCCGTGATAGGACCAAGCCTAGGAAAGCCATGTGTTGTTCAAGCCGAACTTTGGGTTTACTTCCTTTTCTATGTTAATCGTTTAGTAGCAGCCTAAACATGAATTATCGTTATTTAATGTACTTATCTCTCATCATAATCATTCGTTTTATGAAAATAAAACAAATTTCTTTAAAGTTTTCGATATCAGCTGTTAACACTACTGAAGCCACGCAAAGAATATTTTTATCTAGAAATTGCTCGAGAAGCTTTACGCAGACTTCAGCTATCATCCAAAAAGAAATATGACACCCACCGAGAAACTCAAGATGATATAAAGTTGTAAGATTGGAGGTATCAATGGACTGTAAATATAATAAAACGGAACGAAACAGGCATTTGTAAGCTGAAATCTCTTGCACTGTTATTGTACAGAGTCTTCATGGTTAATCACTACATAAGAACGTGTGCCGTATATTTGATTATTCCATGTCTGTATTATGATAAACCTGTATGCTAGAGTCCCAGCATCGGGCCAGTTGAGGGCCTGCAGTCAACCTATCTGCGTGGTAGACACACTGGACCTACAACTGGGGGCCATTTCGTAATTCAGCAGGAGCACTCTTATGGCTATCCCACGCACCCTGATTAGAAATTTGTACGTCATTAGGTGATTCGACCTGTTGTGCTGCCATTCATGAACAGCATTCCGTGAGGTGTTTTCCAATAAGATAACGCTCGCCCACGTACGACTGTTGTAACCCGACTTGCTCTACAGAGTGTCGACTTGTTGCCTTGGCCTACTCCATCACCATATTTGTCTCCAATCGAGCACATCATCGGACAACTCCAGCGTCATCTACAAATAGCATTAACCGCCCCTGTATTGACAGACCAAGTGTAGCAAACACGAACTCCATCCCACGAACTGATATCCGGCACTTGTACAACACAATGCATGCCCGTTTGGGTGCTTGTATTCAACATTCCGCCGGTTACTTCAGTTATTGACGTACAATAATCTGTGGTTTTGCAATGTTAGTCACTTAAATACACTACTAGCCATTGAAATTAATGCACCACGAAGATGACGTGCTACAGACGCGAAATTTAAGCGACTGGAAGAAGATGCTGTGATATGCAAATGATTAGCTTTTCAGAGCATTCACACAAGGTTGGCGCCGGTGGCGACCCCTATAACATGCTGACATGAGGAAAGTTTCCAACCGATTTCTCATCAGCAAACAGCAGTTGACGGCGTTTCCCGGTGAAACGTTGTTGTGATGCCTCGTGTAAGGAGGAGAAATGCGTATCATCAAGTTTCCGACTTTGATAAACGTATTGTAGCCTATCGCGGCTGCTGTTTATCGTATCGCGACATTGCTGCTCGCGTTGGTCGAGATCCAATGACTGTTAGTAGAATATGGAATCGGTGGGATGAGGAGGGTAATACGGAACGCCGTGCTGGATCCCAACGGCCTCGTATCACTAGCAGTCGAGATGACAGGCATCTTATCCGCATGGCAGTAACGGATCGTGCGGCCACGTCTCGATCCCTGAGTCAACAGATGGGGACGTTTGCAAGACAACAACCATCTGCACGAACAGTTCCACGACGTTTGCAGCAGCATGTACTATCAGTCCGGAGACCATGGCTGCGGTTACCCTGCGAAACCCTACATTTCAGCAGGATAATGCACGACCGCATGTTGCAGGTCCTGTAAGGGTCTTCCTGGATACAGAAAATGTTCGACTGCTGCCCTGGCCAGCACATTCTCCAGATCTCTCACCAATTGAAAACGTCTGGTCAATGGTGGCCGAGCAACGGGCTCGTCACAATACGCCAGTCACTACTCTTGATGAACTGTGGTACCGCGTTGACGCTGCATAGGCAGTTGTACCTGTACACGCCATCCAAGCTCTGTTTGACTCAATGCCCAGGCGTATCAAGGCCGTTATTACGGCCAGAGGTGGTTGTTCTGGGTACTGATTTCTCAGGATCTATGCACCAAAACTCCATGAAATGTAATCACATGTCAGCTCTAGTATAATATATTTGTCCAATGAATACCTGTTTATCATCTGCATATCTTCTTGGTGTAGCAATTTTAATGGCCAGCAGTGTATGTTACCTAGACAAATGTATTCCCGAAACGTCATTATTCTACATTAATTAATTTTTACTGGTGTTGTGATTTCTTTTCCGTCAGTGTGGATGGAGCAGCGCAAATTTCCCGGCATTCACGTGCTTTCTGGCGCCGAGCTTGGACGTACAGGCGAGGAGTAACACTTCCGTGAGGAACGTAACTGGCGAAGATGGCCGGCGATTTGGAGCGGAATGGAGCGGCGTGCCGGACAGCCGGCTATCCCTCTGCTTGCGGCGTGCCACGCGAGGTCGTCTATATTGCGGCATCTTCCTCATTAGCGGCGCCTGCCCCTCTTATTACAACTCACGCTTTCATCCCCGCCTCACATCGTCCTCTAGTTCAAGTTTTTCTTCCCTTTGTTTCTCTCCTGTCGTCATAACTTATTCTCAACCAGATGTTCCACCGTTTATTACTGCCGTGCCGCTCTTGTTAATGACTTCACATGCTAAGATGTCCTTGAGTACTTAAACACTGACAGCTGCTCATGTTACGGCAGAAATAGTGGCAGTAATTAGTTTGGTATCGTACAAACGTACAGAAACTTTCGAATGCAGTCCTCAGAGACTTGCTCTGTGGTAATAAAAACTTTCACTTGGCTTTTGTGTTTCAATTTCTCGCACGATTTCCTGAATTTTACCTGAAAGGAGGAACTATTTAATATGTGCCGATCGCTGTTTTTATTTTCCCAAACCGACTTTATCCGGACAGCGTCACCCATATTCAGATTTGATAAAAAATAAAAATAAAAGATAATTTAGGACTAATCCTTTGTTTACAATATAACCGGCGTAAAAAATCTACCAACTTCCAATACACACGATGTATAATATATTAAGTGTCTTAGTTATCCAATTTCTGTATAGTAATTAGAATTTTTATCTCTGTAAGATTGTAAACACGGGACCAGAACCACACATTACACAAATTAGGATACGTGGTGCCGTCGCTGTATGAGAACTGGGGGAGAAAAAGTCGAGTTCAGTAAAGGGCGGGATTACCTTCTGCGTCATTTAAAGCAAGAAAGTGGCTGCGAACTTTATACCTACCAGGCATATTCATCCTGCAGCCACATTCATACATCGTCGAATGAGAGGTTCGAGCGGCAGCGAAGAAACGGACTTCGTTCCAGAACATACCAACTTGTTCAGTGGATGACGCCTCATCGACGTCCCTAACGTCGTTTACATTTTGCACTACATTTTAGTCGTTGCGCCATGTTGCTCGGATATTAGCTGGAAACATTTCTGTACTATCAGAGCGATGATAATTTTTGGCAGGTTATATAAATGTGTGCCGAGCTGTTTCGCGGAGAGCTCGAAGACTTAAACGAGCTTCCCGGAGCGACTTCAAGCTTTCACTCCCCAATAGCTCCTGTCCATTCCTGGCGAACTAAACAGAGCTAGTGATGAGTTAAAGCTATGAGGCGTGGCCTGGTGACTGACATGATAGAGAGCTACCAAAATGCGTGTGTCCGAGTTCGAGTCCAGAGCGTGCAAACTTATTTAAGTGGCCAGAAATGATGGACACAGCGTAAAAGAATTGGAGGCTCTGTGCTAGTAACGTCCTGCAACTCTACGTCATCCGAAGCTGCACAGGAGATGCACGTCGTGGCCACGCTGCACGGCAAACGAGAGATTTTCGCGGCTGGCGTTAGGTTCGCGACCGACTAGCGGTCTGGCCGTGCTAATGGCTCCCGGAACGCCGCGCTGATTCAGCACTGTTCAGTTCTTGCCAGGCGGGCCATTCAACAGCCGTGGTTTTTCCCTGGCCAGCCGGCCAGTGCACCCCTCTATGGGAAAACGAAGATTCATGCTGCCGGCCGCGGCCACGACGCCGTTCATTACGGCATACTTCAGACTTGGCGGGCAGCGGTCGTTACGGAGCTCTACCAGTTCTGGGGTCGTTATAGTGCTACCGAAATGCTGCGTGTGTCAGTTTTCTGCAGTAATTCCTCTCCCAGCAGTTATAAATATTTTTGTATCCGTCTTGTAAAACTTAAAGCTGTCGTCAAACCCGGAGGTGGGTTTGGACAATGCACTGCTTCGCTATAGGCATGGCTGTTAGAGGTGGTTTTCCACTGCCTGGCTTCCCTACCTTTGAACCGACTTACCGAACCAGTCATAGAGTCACCGACAATTTAATGCGGACTCCGAATCGTGGAACAACTAGAAATTTTTCACTTTACGTGTTATTTCAAGAGATGAGAGAAATGATGACATCTTTAGCAAATTTGCGAATTTCGTTTCAAACAAACTTGTTGCGATAGGTCATACGAATTATTTTCAATCGGCTTGGCAATGAAATAGACACAGAAAACTGTTGTGTAGAAGTATATATCGATATTTGTGCGTAATGTATGTCTCATCATTGCTGCGGTGATGGCTACCAGGCGAAACAGGTTATACGCAATATCTCGGTAAGACATTCAATATAATCATCAATAATGAGCATTTCTGGCAGTCGCCAGATTGGGTCAATTTCGTACTGGTTTCCTCCAACAGACTAAGCGTAATTTATGGAAAATACTGTGAAAACTCGTTTTTTTTTTTTTTTTTTTTAATCCAAGGCGACGTTCCGTGACGCAGAGCTGGAAAGAAGACAGTCTCACACCGTATTCCCTAACACCGGGAGCTATTAGGGGAATCTCCTGTTTGGTCAAGACTGTTTACTAGCTTCTACGTTTCCTTGTTGGCAAAACGGAGGAAGATGAAGGTAGCGTCTTTTCTGTGCCGAAATTAGTAGAAATGAAGCACTAGTGTAGAGTGAGTGAGGACGTAGAAAGAAAGTGATCTCAGGACACTATGTAACTCGAATAGAGGATATGAACACTGCTCTTTACAAATATCGGTCGCCTTATGCACAACGCCAGCTCTTACTTGTTTCTTGGCTTCTTGTGTAACGTGTAACAGCACATCGAGTCTATGACAATTATACTATTGCAACAGTAGCCAAATAACAACAATAATATCGGACAGAAAGAATAATAGAAACCTTGAGCTTCATATACTTATTCAGGAAATATATTTAGATCAAAATTTTCAAAAACACAGCCCTCAGTCACGAACACATTTCACCTACTGCACTCCCTTGACTTAAGCCCTCGTGAATTGAACTCGATTTCTAAACTGAAGGAAACACTCCACTGCATTCGCTTCAGAACTGCTACAAATTTGTGGGACAATAAACCGCGCTGCTCGAACTGTCATCACAACTGGCACTGCTAAGAGTATCGTACGACTTCCACATCGCTGGCAACGGGTTATACACAATGCTAGTGACTTATTTGAAGGTCAGTAAAACTTTCAAGACGGCAAGAGCTGACAAGTGCGAGAATTATCGCACAATCAGCTTAACAGCTCATGCATCGAAGCTGCTTACAAGAATAATATACAGAAGAATGGAAAAGAAATTTGAGAATGCGCTAGGTGACGATCGGTTTGGCTTTAGGAAAAGTAAAGGGACGAGAGAGGCAACTCTGACGTTACGGCTAATAATGGAAGCAAGGCTAAAGAAAATTCAAGACACTTTCGTAGGATTTGTCGACCTGGAAAAAGCGTTCGACAATATAAAATGGTGCAAGCTGTTCGAGATTCTGAAAAAATTGGGGGTAAGCTATAGGGAGAGACGGGTCATATACAATATGTACAACAACCAAGAGGGAATAATAAGAGTGGACGATCAACAACGAAGTGCTCGTATTAAGAAGGGTGTAAGACAAGGCTGTAGCCTTTCGCCCCTACTCTTCAATCTGTACATCGAGGAAGCAATGATGGAAATAAAAGAATGGTTCAGGAGTGGAATTAAAATACAAGGTGAAAGGATATCAATGATACGATTCGCTGATGACATTGCTATCCTGAGTGAAAGTGAAGAAGAATTAAATAATATGCTGAACAGAATGAACAGTCTAATGAGTACACAGTATGGTTTGAGAGTGAATCGGAGAAAGACAAAGGTAATGAGAAGTAGTAGAAATGAGAACAGCGAGAAACTTAACATCAGGACTGATGGTCACGAAGTCAATGAAGTTAAGGAATTCTGCTACCTAGGCAGTAAAATAACCAATGACGGACGGAGCAAGAAGGACATCAAAAGCAGACTCACTATGGCAAAAAAGGCATTTCTGGCCAAGAGAAGTCTACTAATATCAAATACCGGCCTTAATTTGAGGAAGAAATTTCTGAGGATGTACGTCTGGCGTACAGCATTGTATGGTAGTGAAACATGGACTGTGGGAAAACCGGAACAGAAGAGAATCGAAGCATTTGAGATGTGGTGCTATAGACGAATGTTGAAAATTAGGTGGACTGATAAGGTAAGGAATGAGGAGGTTCTACGCAGAATCGGAGAGGAAAGGAATATGTGGAAAACACTGATAAGGAGAAGAGACAGGATGATAGGACATCTGCTAAGACATGAGGGAATGACTTCCATGGTACTAGAGGGAGCTGTAGAGGGCAAAAACTGTAAAAGAAGACAGAGATTAGAATACGTCAAGCAAATAATTGAGGACGTAGGTTGCAAGTGCTACTCTGAGATGAAGAGGTTAGCACAGGAAAGGAATTCGTGGCGGGCCGCATCAAACCAGTCAGTAGACTGATGACCAAAAAAAAAAAAAAAACTTTGAAACACGTATCTATTTAGTACGAGCTGTAAATAAATAGTTGCCACTATTAAAGTTCCAACCCTCGTAATTGGATTTATGGTCCCGTAGCTGACGAGGCCCTCAAAGACTGAAAACAAACTTAAACTACACAAAGTTCTTGAGACAGACTGCGGTTATGTCTTTCAAAGGAATTATCCCATAATTCATTGTAGGTGATTTAAGGAAACCATGGAAAATCTAAAACGTGGTGGCTGGTCTGGGATTTGAACGCCGATCCTGTAGAAAGGGAGTTCAGTGCCTCAAACACTGTGCCACCTATTTCGCTGAGAGGTTCTACGCCTATTGTTAAAATAAATTCTTTTGTGTCAATAAAATAGAGAGAGTAGCTGCAGCGATGTCGACTAAACCAGTTTAAATGTTGTCAGAACACAAATGGGCAGTTTCCCATCTTTAGCGGACTCACTAGTTAGGAAATACGATATAGGCTATACGTCGTTCGGAAGTGGCAGCAGAGCTCTTTAAAATCTCATACAAGCGATTTAGCGTGAACAACAATTGTAAAACATAACGAAATCAGTACATGAATACATCGCAACAGGGCCAGAAAAGTGACAAGTCAGAAAAGGCAATCTTTTGTTTGTCACTGAAAAATATGTGGGGGTGCGCCAGTGTGCAAGAGAGATGTAATGAAATTGACTGCAAGCAGTACTTATTTGAAACTTAAAGGAAGTTTATACCATTTTCAGTGTAAATTTTATGGAGTAATTGAAGTATTGATTTCTGAAACGTCATTTTCATTTGAGCTAAAAATACACTGTATTATCCCCCTTTAGTTTCAGGGTTCAAAAATGGTTCAAATGACTCTGGGCACTATGGGACTTAACTTCTAAGGTCATCAGTCCCCTAGAACTTAGAACTACTTAAACCTAACTAACCTAAGGACATCACACACATCCATGCCCGAGGCAGGATTCGAACCTGCGACCGTAGCGGTCGCGCGGTTCCAGACTGTAGCGCCTAGAAACGCTCGGCCACCCTGGCTGGCTTATTTTCAGGGACAATTGATTCCGTCAGCTGCAAAGAAATAGGAACGTGGCAGGATAGCCCATGCAAGAGGACTCATTTTGTGTATACCTAGCAACGGAATAATTTCCTTTTGTTGACGATTTTGCCTGAAGTCTCCTGTAATATCATTCCGTGAGCATCATTAAGTAAATGATGTCTGGCCGCAGAGGCGGTTCTGAAATACATTTTTACATCACAAGCTATATCGTTTATCTATCAGCCACGCTGCATCAGACAAAAGACTTTCTTGACTAAGTAGACATGCTAGAATCATTGACGCCTTTTTCTTGGAATAACTTGGCTGGCCTAACTTAAAAACCGCAGCGTTTGTTAAGCATGGCGACATCAGATCTTGAAGTACAAAGCTGCGGGAAGAGAAAGTTAAATATACATGATTTCCGAGAATACAGTTGATTATCTCCGGGAGCTAGTTGTAACCGATGGCGATAACGTGGCTTCCTTTCAAGGAACGAGTGTCAATCGATTCTCAAGAAACTTCGCAAACGCATTCGCATGTGTTATTTGGACACCGTCGGGGCTGACGTAATACAGTGAGTCAGTAAGGGACGAGCTTTCAAAGCTCTTCGGTAACCCACAGCGAACCGTCGTCGCAGTCTCAAAGGGCAGAATGCTCCAGTATGGCGCAGAATGCGCATGAAGGAAGTGCTGCGGCCTCTCAGGTATCACATTAGTAGCAATCCTTTGTTAGCGTGTTATTCGAAGGATACATCAGCGTCTAAATCTATACGCCTCAAGCAACATCCGATGTGTTGCGGGAGGGGTGCTGGTACAAGACGTATGTCGGAGGAAGTCATACGTTACCCGACTCCTCCTGCAACCCTCGCTCCCGAAATTTCAACAATAAACCTCTCTGTGATGTAAACCACCTCTCTTCTAGCGTCTGCCTCTGGAGTTTGTTGAGTATGTCCATAACACTCTCGACTTGACTAATCAACACGCGACGAAACATGCCGCTTTTCGTGGGATCTTCTCTGTCTCTTCTATTAGTATAACGTGCCAATGATCCCTGACTGATGAGCACTGATCAAAAATCGATTAAATAAATGTTTTGTAAGCTACTTCATACGTGAATGAATTTATTTTCTTTCAGATTATCCCAATGAATCACAGCCTGGGGTATGCTTCTCCTACTATTTATTTTACGTGGGCATTCAATTTTAGATCACTTGATAGTTACTTTAATGTGTTTTACCACAGTTACTGTTTCCAGTTATATGTCGCCAATAGTGTAATCAAAAATTTGTGATTTCTTCGACTATTTACGAGTGTGGTTTGATAAGTCTGGTAAATTTCCATGAAAGAAGTGAATTTTTTTTTCATGGTTGATAAGCGTGCTTATTCCAAGGATCGTATAAAGAATTTCAACAATGTACAGCGAACAGTTCATTGTTGACAGCCGTCTGAATTGGTCAGTGTGTCAACTGCGATTGAAAATGGAGGAAACCGAGTGTCATGTGGTTATTAAACATTTTCAATTGAAAATCTGGACTGCCGTATAAATCAAAACAGGAGTGGATGAACTACACGTGGACTCTGCACCATCACTGAAGACCATTTACTTTGGGTTAATGATTTTAAACGTGGTCGGACAAACATCAAAGACGAAGCGCGCTCCGGCCGCCCAATTGAGGCCACCGCAAGGGAAACCATTGACAAAAACCTTGATGCGATAATGCAAGACCGCCACATTAAAATTAGTGTGACTGATGAAACAGTAGGCATCTCAACTGAGCAAGTGTATAATATCCCGCATAGATATTTGCTCACAGTCGATCAAAAGCGCATCCTGTGATACGTTTCAACATAGTGTCTAGCGACGTTTAACCGCAATCCGCAAGACTATTTGCTCCGATTTGCGACTGTTGGTTTAACTTGAATCCATCATTACACAACAGAGTCAAAATTGCAGGAAACAGTATCTGCCTTAAGATATCTAGGAGCAATTATTCGGAGCGACCTTAAGAGGAATGACCATATAAAACAAATAGTGAGAAAAGCAGATGCCAGATTCATAAGAAGAATCTTAAGGAAAAGTAACTCATTCACGAAAGAAATGGCTTATACGGCGTTTGTTCGATCGATTCTTGAGTACTGTTCGTCTATCTGGGATCGCTACCAGATAGGTTTTGATAGAAGAGGTAGAAAAGATCCAGCGAAGAGCGGCATGTTTCGTCACGGGATTGTTTAGCCAGCACGAAAGCGTGACGGAGATGCTCAACAAACTCCATTGGCAGACTTTAAAAGAGAGATTTACTACTGAAATTTCGAGAGAGCGCTTCCTGGGAAGAGTCGGACAACATATTACTTCCCTCTGTATAAGTCTCGCGTTATGGTCATGAGGAAAAAATTTGAGAAATTAGTGCCAATACAGAGGCTTACCGATAATCATTCTTCCCACGCGCTATTCGCGAGTGGGACAGGGCTCAGTTAGTGGTACAAAATGTACCCTCCGCCACACACCATTACGTGGCTTTTGGGGTATGATGTAGATATGACGGCCAAAGGCTGGTGAAAGTGTACCGAAGAAGGCAAAGACCATTTTGTTAGGAAGTAAGATGACGGCAGTTGTTTTTGGGGATTAGGAAGGAATAATCCTCATAAATTATTTGGAAAAAGCCAGAACCATAAGTGAACCCTATTATGCTTCATTGTTAGATTCTTTGAAACTTGCGTTGGCTGAAAAAGACCACGGTTGGCACGAAAAAGTGCTCTCTCGCCACGTTAATGCACCATCCCATACATCAGCGATAACAACGGCGAAAGTGCATGAACTGACCTTTGAGTCTGTTCCTGATCCACCCTATTCACCAGACTTAGCCCCTAGTGACTTCCTCCTCTTCCCTAACTTGAAACATTGGCTCGCTGGGAAGAAATTTTCATTAAATGAAGTGATAGTTGCAGTCAACATGTATCTTGCAGAGTTTGATAGAAACTATTTTTCCAATGAGACGAAAAAGGTGGAGTATTGCTGAACCAAGTGTATGTCCTTCAAAAGACGCTATGTCGAGGGATCAGGTGAGTTGTCAACGAAACAATTTTGTTTTTAACCAGACTTTTCAAACAACACTCGTATGTGCAGTATCTTACATTTATTTTCGATGAGTGTCAAGTGCTCGTTCCTGCACCAACCGCTGACTCACTACGGATCTTCGTCCATTTCGTTAAAGTCTTCTGAAGTTCCAACCTTCCTACAGATAACAGCATCGTCCACGAATAGCTTTAGAAACCATCCCACGATATCCACCAGACCATTACTCGTGAACAGTAACAGGCGTATCACAATCATGTAGGCACTCCCGAAAGTACCGTCACTTGTCGATTTTGTTTAGTTGAGAAAGGCATGTTGAGCTCTGTTTGGAGGCAAGTCCTGAATCTAATCACTGAACTAGTCCGATGCTCGCTAAGCTTGTATTTTGTTCACCAAACATCAGCAGGGAACTGCACGACTGCCTTGTGGAAGTCAAGGGACACGGCATCAACCTGTGCACCGTTGTCTACACTAAATATTTGTCAGCAACAAAACTGCACGGCACACTTGGAGATTAGCAGCACCGATTATTGAGGAAGAGGAGATTAAGGTTTAACGTCCCGTCTACAACGAGGTCGTTAGAGACGGAATACAAGCTGGGATTAATGAAGGAAGGGGAAGGAAATCGGCCGTGCCCTTTCAAAGGAACCATTCCGGAATTCTACTGACGTGATTTAGGGAAATCACGGAAAACCTAAATCAGTATGGCCGGACGCAGGCTTGAACCGTCGTCCTCCCGAATGCGAGTTCAGTGTGCTAACCACTGCGCCACGTCCCCCGGTGCACCCATTATTTGTGACTTAAAACAGTGCCTTATCGTGAATCACAACTAAGTAAGGTTTAAACCATCTTATAATCATCGCTAAGGCTTAAACCATGTTATAATCACCAAATGGTAACGGTTATGGAAGACAAAGTAAACTTATAGAGTAGACGCTTGCCACGTTATTGACGGATATCAACAGAGAGCACATTTCTTAGGTAATAACGTACATTGCATTTAAATACTCGCTAAAAATTTTCAGTGGCTATACCAGTTTCGACTGGCAAGTCATTTTCAATAGGTGACAGATAGAACCTGGCCTAATGCTGCGTGAAAATATGTAGCCTTCGCCGTTTGTATTACGTTGTTATGAGAAGATTCTTCTCTGTTGACAGTTACGTGAGGATTTCTGTGTGGGACGTACGCTGACAAGTGGAAAGCGTTAAACCACGATAACCTGGACCGAACGCTATTACGCTGAAGGTCCAGTATATCCAGTCCTGTGGGATAGTCTGATTAAAATTTCATCCTTTCGCGAGATAACTCTAGTATTTTCAGCATACGAAAAGTCATTCCTACAGATAAGGAATGGCGCGAATTCAGAAAGGTTACTAAGTATGTATGATGTAACTGGAACTTTTCAGTGCAGATGGCTACGAAGAGTACCGATGTCACGCAAACGTCTAGTTCATCCCATCTTCACCATGTTTTACTGGCTCAGACGAACAGGCGGATGAGAACAGCTGAACCCGGGTAGAGGTTACGGGCATTGTGTCGTCACGAACCGTCAGGAAAACATAACTGGAAGATAGGTTGAGACCTCAAGTTGTTCTGCGTCGTTTACCGCTGAAACTGTCTGCTGACAATAGAACCTTGCATAGGCTAAAGCCAGAGTCAACTGGGACATTGTTGTTATGTGGTGTTCAGTGATGGCTAGAGCATTCTGTTCATGGCGGTCAGATCGATGCCAACGTGTCCGTGAACGAACATGGTAGAAGGTTACAGGAATCAGTGATTTCCATGGCCCATGCCGCTCCAACGTCTGAAATTGTGGTGTGGGGAGCTATTGGAGATGACAACAGGACTGGTTTGGTAATTGTTGCAGGAAGGCCCAGAATAAGAAGTCCTGTTCTCACATCCTTCACGACCGACCATATGCCAACAGCACAATACTGTTCACACAACAAACGCCTTAAGAATACAGAGGCCACTGAAGTGGCCTTGATTTGTCACCCATAGAGCATATCTGTCGATATGATGATAATGCGTGTACTTCCATGGGAGTCTCCAGCCAGCAATCTTCTATATACCACTTCTGTTAACCACTGTGACATGGGCTGAACCTGTTTTGATAGTCGTTGCCATTTATCAATACATAGCAGTAAATGATGGCAGAATTTTGGTGCCGAGCGGATCAAGTACAGAGTTGGATCCCACAAACATTCAACCCACAGTAAAACAGAGTAGTATGGGGATGTACTGCTATAACTCGTGTTGGGCAACCTGTTTTTGTTGAACATAAAATGGAGATGTACTCTATATCTCGTGTTGAGCAACCTGTTTCTGTTGAACGTAACATGATTAGATATAAATATTTTATATCCTAAAGGAAAAATCTGTCAAAAAGTATTGGTAGCTTGGGGTCAGGCATAGATTACTAGAAAATGACCCTAAGCATACAGCGGAAATTTTTCGTTTATGGTTGTTGTATCATACTGCCCATGTTCTCAAACTTCCAGCACAGAGAGCAGAATTTCATCCACTGAACATCTTTGGAGTACACTTGAAAGAATGGACAGAAAACATGAAATATGAAGCAAGACTGCTCTGAAACAACGTCTGCACCACTAATGGCAAAATATTACCTCACACACTACCGGAACAGGTCCAGTCAGTGCCACAGAGGCTTCGGAAGTGATACACAGAAGAGGAATGCCTACGAAGTACTAACATTGCCATTACATTTGTGTACATTGTATGTATGAATACTTCTTTCCCCACTGTGTTGCATCAGACGGTATAGAATATTATTATTTGCAAATGATTAATGCAGTTCATCCTTTTATACACTGTAGCGTCAAAGAAACTGGTATAGGCATGAGTATTCAAATACAGAGCTATGGAAACAGGCAGAATAGGGCGCTGCAGTCGGCAACGCCTATATAAGACAATAAGTGTCTGGCGCAGTTGTTAGATCGGTTACTGCTGCTACAATGGCAGGTTATAAAGATTTAAGTGACTTTGAACGATATTTATAGTCGGCGCAGGAGTGATGGGGCATAGCATCTCCGAGGTAGCGATGAAGTAGAGATATTCCCGTTAGCCCATTTCACGAGTGTACCGTGAATATCAGGAATCCGGTGAAACACCAAATCTCTGACATCGTTGCAGCCCGAAGAAGATCCTCCAAAAACGATGACTGAAGAGAATCGTCCAGCCGGCGGCTGTGGCCGACCGGTTCTGGGCGCTTCAGTCCGAAGCGCGCTGCTGCTACGGTCGGAGGTTCGAATCCTGCCTCGGGCATGGATGTGTGTGATGTCCTTAGGTTAAGTAGTTCTAAGTCTAGGGGACTGATGACCTCAGATGTTAAGCTCCATAGTGCTTAGAGCCATTTTTTAGAATCGTTCAACGTGACAGAAGTGCAACCCTTCCGTAAATTGCTGTAGATTTCAATGCTGGGGCATCAAGAGGTGTCAGCGTGCGAACCATTCGACGAAGCATCATCGATATGGGCTTTCGGAGCCGAAGGCACACTCTTGTACCCATGATGACTGCACGACACAAAGCCTTACGCCTCGCCTGTGCCCGTCAACACCGATATTGGACTGTTGATGACTGGAAACATGTTGCCTGGTCGGACGAGTCTCGTTTCAAATTGTATCGAGTGGATGGACGTGTGCGGATATGGAGACAACCTCATGAATCCATGGATCCTGCATGTCAGCAAGGGACTGTTCAAGTTCTGCAATGGTGTGAAATGGCAGCCCTGATACGTCTAGATCGACTCCGACAGGAGGCACGTACGTAAGCATTCTGCCTGATTACCTGCTTCCATTCATGTCCATTGTTGCATGCCGACAGATTTGGGCAATTACAGCAGGACAATGCGACACTCCACACGTCCAGAATTGCTACAGAGTGGTTCCAGGAACACACTTCTGAGTTTAAATACTTCCGCTGGCCACCAAACTCTCCAGACATGAACATTATTGAGCAGATCTGGGATGCCTTGCAATGCGTTTTTCAGAAGAGAGCTCCACCTTCTCGTACTACGCTGACGGATTCATGGTGTCAGTTCCCTTCAGCACTACTTCAGACATTAGTCGAATCCATGCCACGTCGTGTTGCGACACTTCTGCGTGCTCGCAGGTGTACCAGTTTCTTTGGTTCTTCAGTGTATGTACACTTTATAAAGGACAAATCGTATGTTGGTTTACCAAATAACGTCTCTAGCTGTGATCTTTAGTACCAGTAAGTACAGTTACTCTACATGTACAGGGGTGTGTGAATACTTTTTACCATAACTGTTTCAAATAAATGTTTTAACATTAATAATCAAATCATGAACGTCCCGTGTAGACTCGCTGTGTGTGACACGTTTACAGCGGACGGTAGCAGGAAGCGAGAGACCTGAGACAGCTGCGCCACCGTCTGCGGAGTTCCGACAGCGGCAGCCCGGGCTGTGGCCGACCGGAAGCGAGTCAGCCAGGCCGCGCTCTCCATTGTAAATTGTCTGCCGAGTCCGGCGGAGCCCGGGCCGCCGAGCCCAACACGTCGCCCGCGTGGTGTCCGCTTCGCTCCAAATCACGGACACCCAAGTCCGTCTTCCGTCCCCTCGTCTCTTTCGTCCCCTACGAGCGACGCGATGACACCCGCCACTATTCACAAGATCTGATCGAAATGGAGACGTCGTTCGATTTGAGTAATGTTTTAAGGTAATGAGCGTTCGGTGTAGCTAATCGTCATTTTTCAAACTGCACTTCTGTTGTAGCTGCAGATGAGAGCTAGAATCCGTAAAACAGATTATCGTGGAGGACTTGGAGGAAGACCTGCAGACGATTGACGAATGGTTTCGGGGGTAAGTAGTCGATCCTGGACGTAAATAAATATAAGATACTGCGTATATCTAGGAGAAGAAAGCTACTGCTCTACAATTACGTTGTTGGTGACAAACTGCTGGACCTGCAGACTACCGTAAAAGATCTAGGAATAACCATCTGGAGGGAATTTGTAATCTCCCCCCTCCTTCCTGATTCCATCTATTGTCCACATTAAAGTCATTTATGAACATTTGAGAGGAGCAAAGAGTACAGTATACTTTGCAGTTTACGTAGCTTGTCATGCTGAGTTGGCTCCAGTTCCTCTTGTCTAGGGATCTGATTTTTGGAGCTGAAAATTGTCACATCAGGTCCTCACAGTTGGTTTGAACTAAATAAATCTGAAGATTGTTGTTGCAGCTTTTTTACGTAAATATATTTTCTCACATTTTTAGTATATCATACAGTATTTTGATTTTTCACATTAACATTTTGATTTTTCACATTAACATTTGTTAGCACAAAAATACGTCCGATGACGCCAGAGGCATGGTTATGACTCCTACACGCTGCGGAAATAACCATATTCCAAAGGGTTTACAATTTTTCTTAACAAATGAATTTCTACTAGCTTTAATTTCGATTAATATTTCGTAAATGAATCCAGAAATAAACATAGTAAACAGTACAGGATTTGCATAATTAATAATAGAAATTTTGAGTGTGTCAATAATTATTAATTTCAAATTTATCTAAAAAGTAATAATTTTAACTGTACATTCAGAACTAGTACTTACCGATTATAACATCACGACTAAAATATTTTATAAAGTAATTGCCTTGTTCAGTTTGAGATATACATGAGTTTTACTTTCTTGGTTTCTGAAACATATGTTCCTGTTTTCCTAAAGATCACTTTCAAATAAATAATCTTTCCATCACCGTCGGCATAATCTTCTTTTTCTAAAAGCACATGTCCGCTTAATAATATTTAACCTTTACTCTATTTTGCGCCATATTATTAACTTCCGATGTGATAAGCAAAGAGTAGAATTAAGAGTACGTTTCTTCTATATCAGAATAATATATCCGACATGACATTTTGAAAGGGGAAGCACCTACGATTAAGTATTCGCTTACTTGTTTTGTAGTACTGAGAGGCGTGAGGCGTGAAAATTCTGCAAAATTACAATCAAAATATCAGTATGTCAGGCAGATCAAAAGCCATAGCCAGAGAATTAATAATGAGTGCACCGAAGCGTACGTGCTAGAAAAAGAGAGGAGTAAAATGGTTCCAATTTGCTCTTGCTTTTGGTATAGAAATGCAGATATAGGGAAAGGCATATATTAGATTCCATAAATTTAACTTTTGTTGTTTCTTTGGAATATGAATGCGGGAAAATAAAGAAAGAACTTACATATTTGATTTCAACTGTCGTAAATATATGCCTTTGTGCGTCCGGTTATAACCGCGACTGACAGGAAGTTATAAACTGGTTTTCCGCGATATGGGCGTCACCGTCAAGGCTCTCGGCTCGCGTAAATCGTCACAGTTTCTACTAGTTTTCTGCAGGCAGTCTTATGCGGACGAAGTCAATGTTTTATTCAGCGTCGGCTCAAGTTGCGTCCAAGTTCGTACTGAGGCGAATCGGCCGCAGTTTCCGCCGTGCGAGCAGGTCCCGATGACGTGCGTTGTATTCAGAAGTTTTGCGCTGGACCGGGAGAGGGGGGGGAGGGGGGGGGGGGAAGAAAGGAGGAAAGAAAGAAAGCGGACGGGCGTGGTCCGCCGTGGGCGCGGACCGACTTAGCTGCCGGTAAGCGGGAAATTCTGGCGCGCCGGTTAATAATTATCCGCCTGGAAGCGATCCAGCAACGCTGTGGCGGCCACGGCCTAGATAAGGAGGCCGAGCACACCCTGCCGCCCATTCGCGGAAGGTCGCAGGTTCGAATCCAGGTCGCCGCGGCGACGTTGTAGGCGAGATACTGGAGTTCGGTTGTGGTGGGTGGTGGTGGCAGTGATGATTTAGGTTTAGAAAGGAAGGTTGGAGTTTAATGTCTGGTCTACGTTGTGGTCACTTAAATCGGAGCACAATTGCGGACTGGAAGAGCACGGGACAGAAAGACGCCTGTATATTTGTTTGATCAAACATCCCTGCAATTGTTGCAGGCGATCGAGGTGAACCGTGGACAACCTACACCACCATGTCTAGACGATGATATAGCCACAGCCTTGCCGTAACAAGGCCAACATCTGCCTCACTTTGTCTTTGTGGCGCTCAGAAACTTGATCATTAGCGCCCATCCTACTTTTAATTTGGGGTATTATAAGTACATTTCATGTCCGGGTCAATTACTGTCCCAAAGCATGCAACAGTGATCACAGCTTCCAATGGTAATTCCTTGTACAACGAGTGGTACAGAATTTCCTCTGCTCCAAATACGAGCAGCGTGTTCTGTATTTGTGTGTGTGTGTGTGTGTGTGTGTGTGTGTGTGTGTGTGTGTGTGTGTCTTTGGAGCTCAGCGCCCTTACAAACATTAAAACAAACGAATGCGGATAAAATATCTAAAACTGTTGCACACATTGAGGAGGAAATCTATAAAATGACACTCATTCGCGAGTTTTGTTACAGGTTCGTTTAGTAAGTACAACAGCGTCACGGAGATGGTTCAAATCGGTCTAAGCACTATGGGACTCAACATCTGAGGTCATCAGTCCCCTAGAACTTAGAACTACTTAAACCTAACTATCCTAAGGACGTCACACACATCCATGCCCGAGGCAGGATTCGAACCTGCGACCGTAGCGGTCGCGCGGTTCCAGACTGAAGCGCCTAGAACCCCTCGGCTACACCGGGCGGCTGGGAGTTAACATCTGAGGTCATCAGTCCCCGAGACTTAGAACTACTTAAACCTAACTAATCTAAGGACACATCCATTCCCGAGGCAGGATTCGAACCTGCGACCGTAGCAGAAGCGCGGTTCCGGACTGAAGTGCCTAGAACCGCTCGGCCACAGTAGCCAGCAGAGACGAATAGAACGGGTTATATTCCATACCTGTAGCGTAGAAATCTTATCATTTATATATGATATTAGCATAGCACTTTGATTGTACAATAATAAGGGCAGCATTCTTGACAGCCGCTATAAGCAGACATCACATGGGTGCAGGATGTACTGGTTTAAGCCGACCGTTGTGGCCAAGCGGTTCTAGGCGCTTCAGTCGGGAACCGCGCTGCTGCTACAGTCGCAGGATCGAATCCTGCCTCCTGCATGAATGTGTGTGATGTCCTTAGATTAGTTAGGTTTAAGTAGTTCTAAGTCTAGGGGACGAATGACCTCAGTCCCATAGTGCTTAGAGCCATTTGAACCATATTATACTCGTTTAAATCGCATCAATTTCTTTGGAGAAACTCTAGCTGTGATTCTTCGTTTGCCATTTTTTCGACTTAGCAAATATGTCCCATGGTGAAGAATAGTTCTAAGTCAGAACTAATCATGTTGCCTGAGATGTAATAAATTGCAAGACGGAAGGTGTCAAGCCTCTAGCGTTCACAGCAACTTAACTGACGTGTGTCCGCTGACAGCAACGCCTGGAGGAGGATGTTTAGAAGCAATTTATTTTCGGAATAGAAGCTCGTTTGAAACGTATTTTCTCGGCGAGTGCGCCCGCCTTCGGGGAGAAGCCTAATCCGTAGGCAGTAAAATGGTTCCATCAGAGGGATCCGCGCGAGGAACTCGCAATTTGGTGTAATCTGAGCAGAGGCAGTCGCGGACTAGCCCGACTGCGGCGCGGCGCCAAGGTACACAGCGCAGTTTAATTCCGGCCTTGTGGGAGAAAGCCTTTTAGAAGCGATTAAGCGCTGCGCCGACGAGTGCAGCAGCGACACGCGGCTCTGAGGCGTCCGCGTGCGTGCGCTGCGACCCACCGCAGCCAGTCTGCCGCCGAGGCTGGAGATATCGTTCGTTCACTATGAATTACGGCAACGGATAAATGTAACTACGCTACTGGCCGTTAAAATTGCTACACCAAGAAGAAATGCAGATGATAAACGGGTATTCATTGGACAAATATATTGTACTAGAACTGGCATGTGATTACATTTTCGCGCAATTTAGGAGCATAGATCCTGAGAAATCAGTACCCAGAACAACCATCTCTGGCCGTAATAACGGCCTTGATACGCCTGGGCATTGAGTCAAACAGAGCTTGGATGGCGTGTACAGGTAGAGCTGCCCATGCAGCTTCAACATGATACCACAGTTCATCAAGAGTAGTGACTGGCGTATTGTGACGAGCCAGTTGCTCGGCCACCATTGACCAGACGTTTTCAGTTGGTGAAAGAGCTGGAGAATGTGCTGGCCAAGGCAGCCGTCGAACATTTTCTGTATCCAGAAATGCCCGTACAGGACCTGCAACATGCGGTCGTGCATTATCCTGCTGAAATGTAGGGTTTCGCAGGGATCGAATGAAGGGTAGAGCCACGGGTCGTAACACATCTGAAATGTAACGTCCACTGTTCAAAGTGCCGTCAGTGCGAACAAGAGGTGACCGAGACGCGTAACCAATGGCACCCCATACCAGCACGCCAGGTGATACGCCAGTATGGCGATAACGAATACACGCTTCCAATGTGCATTCACCGCGATGTCGCCAAACACGGATGCGACCATCATGATGCTGTAAACAGAACCTGGATTCATTCGAAAAAATTACGTTTTGCCATTCGTGGCGCCAGGTTCGTCGTTGAGTACACCATCCCAGGCGCTCCTGTCTGTAATGCAGCGTTAAGGGTAACCGCAGCCACGGTCTCCGAGCTGATAGTCCATGCTGCTGCAGACGTCGTCGAACTGTTCGTACAGATGGTTGTTGTCTTGCAAACGTCCCCATCTGTTGACTCAGGGATCGAGACGTGGCTGCACGATCCGTTACAGCCATGCGGACAAGATGCCTCTCATCTCGACTGCTGGTGATACGAGGCCGTTGGGATCCAGCACGGCGTTCCGTATTACCCTCGTGAACCCACCGATTCCATATTCTGCTAACAGTCATTGGATCTCGACCAACGCGAGCAGCAATGTCGCGGTACGATAAACCGCTATTGCGATAGGCTACAATCCGATCTCTATCAAAGTCGGAAACGTGATGGTACGCATTTCTCCTCCTTACGCGAGGCATCACAACAACGTTTCACGAGCCAACGCCGGTCAACTGCTGTTTGTGTATGAGAAGTCGGTTGGAAATTTCCCTCATGTCAGCACGTTGTAGGTGTCGCCACCGGCGCCAACCTTGTGTGAATGCTCTGAAAAGCTAATCATTTGCATATCACAGCATCTTCTTCCTGTCGGTTAAATTTCGCGTCTGTAGCACGTCATCTTCGTGGTGTAGCAATTTTAATGGCCAGTAGTGTAAATAAAAATGTAAATTAGGGATATGGTAGGAATGATCATTTGAAGCAAAAAGCTTCGTAAGTACAATTCTCAAGGCTGTCAATTCAACTAAGTACCTGGATGTTAAAATTACGGAAAACTTCAGTTGGAAGGACCACATAAATAATATTGTGGGGAAGGCGAGCCAAGGGTTGCGTTTCATTGGCAGGACACTTAGAAGATGCAACAAGTCCACTAAAGAGACAGCTTACACTACACTCGTTCGTCCTCTGTTAGAATATTGCTGCGTGGTGTGGGATCCTTACAAGGTGGGATTGACGGAGGACATCGAAAGGGTGCAAAAAAGGGCAGCTCGTTTTGTATTATCACGTAATAGGGGAGAGAGTGTGGCAGTTATGATACGCGAGTTGGGATGGAAGTCATTAAAGCAAAGACGTTTTTCGTCGCGGCGAGATCTATTTACGAAATTTCAGTCACCAAGTTTCTCTTCCGAATGCGAAAATATTTTGTTGATTCCAACCTACATAGATAGGAATGATCATCGAAATAAAATAAGAGAAATCAGAACTCGAACAGAAAGGTTTAGGTGTTCGTTTTTCCCGCGCGCTGTTCGGGAGTGGAATGGTAGAGAGATAGTATGATTGTGGTTCGATGAACCCTCTGCCAAGCACTTAAATGTGAATTGCAGAGTAATCGTGTAGATGTAGATGTAGATGTGGTGGGCGCAGATTCTTTGAGTCAGGTTAACTGACGATTCTGACGACAGGAAAAGCATTTGGCAACGAAGATAAATACAAAATAAATTTGCCGAATTATAGTAAACAGCAGACCCGTACGTCGGGATGAAGCTAGGGAAGAGAGAGTGTTGTTAGTTGACAGCCGTCCTGGGTGAGTCCCGCTGTCGAGAGGCAGAAGAGGAGGGGTGGGGCGGCGATGAAGCGCTGCAGTGCGGCGCTGGCTGAGTCGGTGGGCGGCGGGGCGGCGTTTAGGACGGCCCAGGGGCTCTCAGCGAACAGGCGAGGCGTCGCGGGACGGCCGATCGAGCAATCACGCGCGCCCGTCTGCCTGATGGACGCCGGGCGCCGGGCGCTCGTAACTCCGGATGGCCGCCCACGCGATGCGACAGCCCCGGCCGACGAGCCACGCCACGCTACACTGTCTTTTTCCGCTTTGCTTCCTCTCTTCCTTTAAAGCAGCACCGTCGCGTCGATCTGGCCTGCTGGCTTACCACGTCTCAGTAGATACCGAACATCCCCTGTATAGCTTACTAGGGCAGTCTTTGAAACGCCAAAATATAAGCGCACCGGAGAAGCAATTATTCCCCTCTACACGACATCACATCTTGCCTTGTTAGTGGGAGATGTACATGAAATTGACCGAAAATGTCGATTTTCAATTTATTTATTATTTATTAGTAGATCTCAGGAATAAAAGATTCCAAAATTTCAATGACGAAATCGCATCCGAAATGCCTGAAAAATAATGAAATGTGTGACGCGACTTCCCTGCCACGCCCACTGTTTGAAGCAACACTTCAATAATACTAGCTCAGAGAACAACGATTCCATTAATTATTTTCAAGCAAACTTTGCACAGGATACAATATATATATATTCTTTGGTTTTACAAATTATCTGTGACTATTCCCAAAGAGTAAATATCTCTGGAGTGAGCGTTCACATGCGCAGAACAGATTTTGTGTTGTCAACATACATTTGAAACGAGGCAAAATCGCGACTCTTAGGACCATACTACACCCTCCAGTCATCTTCTTACCAGTTTGTTTGTGTCTGGACCATTAAACACTTGCTGCTCTATGTTCCGTTGTGAAGAAATCGCCTTATGCTAAGACCAGACTCCAAATATCCAGAGCATGCTATTCACTTCGCAATGATCGCTCGGTAAGTGGGTCTTACTCTCGTCTTCGGCCGCTGTCGGTTAGAATCTTACGCCTTGGTACAGGGCTGCTACTGGTTTGTCATTCCAAGTGGACGCGTTGGACTATTCCCGTTAATACACCAACAAACCGTTCAACTCCATTCATAGTGTGATCATGGGCGCGACCAAACACGATAGCAACACATCGACTCATGCCACTGTGCTGATTTCATACAATATACTGACACATGCACATTACTTCAGTAGCGCTCCATAGCGAACGAAGTGTTCGTTTAAGGGTGTGACTAATATTTTTCCCGGTCACCTGAGCTAGAGCAACGCCGATCAGTAAATTTTGGCACCTAATTGCTTTGGATAGATGCCTGGTTGGGTTTTTCCTTCCCCTTTGGACTACTGAATACGTGGTCTGTCGACAGTGATATCACTGTCACCCTTCAAGCAGACTTGCTTACAACTGGCCGGAAATGACGATATATCCAAATACAGGGTATACATAAAGTAAGGGAACACTTTCAATTATTTATTGCATAAGAACCAAACATTGTACGAATATCATACATATGTCATTTTGAAGAGAAACTCTGAAAGTTTTTTTTACATGTGTACCGCCACAGCGTAGTTTGGCAATTTGCCGTTAGTCAGCGCTAGTCGCAAACATGGCCGTGCCACAGAAGGGGATAGCTGTTTCATGAAATGGCCTCCCCGATCACCAGATCTCATTCCATGTGACTTTTTTCTGTGGGGACGCATTAAAGATCTGGTGTATGTACCGCCTCTACCACGTGATGTAGCAGAGCTCCGGGAGAGAATACGGGAAGCGACCGCCACAGTCGACGATGCCATGCTAGGACGGGTATGGCAAGACTTCGATTACCGTATTGACGTCTGCCGGGCCACTCATGGTTCGCATATCGAATATTTGTAAAAAAAAAAAAAAAAAAAAAAAAAAAAAATCAGAATTTCTCTTCAAAATGCAATATGTATGACATCTGTACAATGTTTAGTTCCTTAACAATAAATAATTGAAAGTGCTCCCAGACTTTATGTACACCCTGTATATTGCAACGATGTACCTGAATTGAGTTACTGATTACGGACGTTGATTCAGTATCAGTCTCACTGTATCATACAACAATCCAATTGCAAAAAGATAAGATAAACGTGTGAGGTCCATTGATGATAAGGATATTAGAGGTAGAGCAATACAATTAGAGCAACGCTCATCAGAACTTTCGGACAAACTGGCGTTCCTGCTTCGAATTTGGCTCAATGAGCGCGAGCGAAGTCAATGTCGTCTGTCTTCCAAGGATTTTAGAGCGTTTCTATTACACTTATCTGTTACGATCCCAGCAGCGCATCTCAGATGTCGTTCACGTCTGTTGTTTTGTATACTTGTCAGGAACTCCAAACGCTAGGAAAACAGTCTATAATTGGTCGGACAAGCTTCTTGTGAGTTCCTTTACAGGTGCATTGCACCTTTCCAGAGCCATTCCATAATACTTATTTTGTGTGTTCGTTCAAATTCATGTCACTTCTTAATAGTACCTCCAAATATTGAAACCAGTAGTCGTGAAATACGGGCCGCGGGCCGCATAGTGTTCCCTCGGCCCGCAGTTCTCAGTCGTATCTTATAGTATGCTTTTAGCAACTAACAGCAGGATCCAAAAACGTCAACAACCTTAAGACCTTCTTAGGAGCGTATCTTTCTTGCTGAGTAACAAACAAAAATACAGAGACAGCAGTATTTTAATGGTTGAAATGGCTCTGAGCACTAAACTTCTGAGGCCATCAGTACCCTAGAAGTTAAAACTACTTAAACCTAACTAACCTAAGGACAATACACACATCCATGCCCGAGGCAGGATTCGAACCTGCGACCGTAGCGGTCGCGCGGTTCCCGACTGAAACGCCTAGAACCGCTTGGCCACTCTGGCCGGCAGAGTGGTCAAGGAGTTCACCACAATCAGCGTTAGTTACTTCCAAAAAACACACGTAATACGACAGATAAAACTGACTTCTAAACCATTTCATATACAAAGCTATCATCCGCCATTCTATCCCTTTGTGATAATTTGGAATTAATTATGTTACTGAGGACGGCCTCTGTTCTATTTGGCCTAATAAAAAAGCACGATTGGAAACAGTTTGCTGCAGCCGCTTGGTATTCTTTTAGATACTAGAGCATGAAGGTGCCTAAAAAATGAGCCCGTAAATAGGAAAAAAGAACATGGGAACCTGTTGCCATGGCACTACCGCAGTACCTGCTTAGGGACGGAACATTGGTCACTATGTAAGCCTTCAAAAAAGTGCATGTAGTTCCAATATACTATTTTCTTTTTCACTTAAGAACGTTTGGTGTGATATCTTATTATATGTAGATTTAAAACGTGTAAAAGTGGGCTTCTATCAGTAATCATAGTTTGGTGAAATTGAATTTCTCTTTGAACAGCCAGTCTCCCCCCCCCCCCCCCCCCCCTCCCGACAACGTAGGTGTTGGCCTACAATTTAGTATTGGCTCTTAAGCAAAAACGTTTCACAGCCACGTATGTAGTCCATCAACAAAGGAGGTGGCTTACAAAACACACGTTCGACCTATGCTTGAGTTTGCTCATCAGTGTGGGATCCGTATCAGGTCGGGTTGACAGAGGAGATACAGGAGATCCAAAGAAGAGCGACGCGTTTCGTCACAGGGTTATTTGGTAGGCGTGATAGCGTTACGGAGATGTTTAGCAAACTCAAGTGGCAGACTCTGCAAGAGAGGCGCTCTGCATCACGGTGTAGCTTGCTGTCCAGGTTTCGAGGGTGTGCGTTTCTGGATGAGGTATCGAATATATATCACGAATGTAAACTTAGAGAAATTCGAGCGCGCACGGAGGCTTTGCGGCAGTCGTTCTTCCCACGAACCATACGCGACTGGAACAGGAAAGGGAGGTAATGACAGTGGCACGTAAAGTGCCCTCCGCCACACACTGTTGGGTGGCTTGCGGAGTATAAATATAGATGTAGATTTAAACTACGTGGTGTGCTCCGGCTGTTCGTCACTAATCTTATAATCGGATGCTATCGACCTCTTTCTCTTTGTTACATGCGTTATCCTGTCTTTCTGGACACAGAAAAACAGCCGCCATTCATAGCAACGAGTGCAAACTTTGTACTAGCCTTTCTGCATTTTCTTGCAAAATGCCTGCTCGGCTACTGCTCTAACCGGTGATAGGATATCAGGATCAGCAATTCGGGTGCGCGGCCTCGCAGTGTGTAACGTAAACAGTGAGCAGCGCGACACGGGAGCGGGCGGGCGGCCGTCCGGCGCGAGACGGGGGGCGAAACGTGCGCTGGCAGGCGGAACTGTGTGTGCCCCGCTGTGCAGCGGTGCGCGCGTTTTGAAATATGACGGCTGGCATTTTCGGATATGAGAAGCGCGGGGGTAAGCGATGTGACACAAAACCCTCGTGACGTTCCGGCGCTATTTTTCATCCGCTAATGTCCAGCCACGGGGGATAAAAACAATGCTGTAAAGGATCTCCGGGCGCCGGCTGCGAGGACACCGCGTCCTACACACAACAAGTATATTTTTAATGAATGCTCTTATTCATAATTAGTCACGGAGTCTTTCCGAGGCCAAAAAAAAAAAAAAATCCGTATTTGTTTTTGGGTGTTTTTGTTAAACGCCATTAAAGTGGACGTAGCAAGTGCGGCAAGTTCTGAAGAGAACGCCGCAGCACATATATTTCACCAGCTGGGGTGAAGTACTAGCTGCTTTCGCGCAAGTCTCGCAGAATATTTTGAACTGCAAAGTCCTCTTTGTCAACTGAACAGTTACGCACTTGTTTCTGACACAGAGATACGAACCTGTTACTGACTCAATTTCATATCCCGCCTTCACCGACGTTGTATTCACTGTGTGACGTACTGAGTGTAATGGCGCACTATCGGTGTTCGGTAAGAACAGGATTTTACAAAGAAGAAAACAGTGTGGATCATCTCGACAGTTAAATCGTTGGAGTTAGAGACTACTAAATCTCATGTCGGCTACTTACGTCTACAAATTCGACAGGTACTCGGTCTGCCCAGCCTGATTCTGTTTTTTTTTTCCCCTACATCACTACATATGGATGCCAAGGTTCTTTCATTAACAAGGACATGAACAGTTATTCCCCCCCCCCCCCCCCTTCCGGCCCCTTCAACGCCTTTCCAAGGAAGTTTACTTTAATTTACTATGCCGAAAATTATCACTTTTGATCCGCCTAGTTACAACTGAATAAAACCAAATTTTCGTGTTGTACGCTTTTCGCCTCTATTATTCGAAAGACACCGTCAGTAGTCTGAAATATATACATATTTGTGTTAATACTATAAGGGGCGGTCAAAAAGTTTCCTCTTGAGGACGTTACTGCAGCGTATGTGCAATATACCGCGACTCCCATGCGCGTATATAAGCACAGACATGGAGGCAAGGGATTAGTGTGGCGTTCGTGTCTTCCGACGTAAGTGCTGTAAAAGCGGAAACGTCGTTACCAAATGCGTCCAAACAGGACCAACGTGCTGTTACTCTTTTCTTGACAACCGAAGGACAAACACTGGAAGACATACATCGGAGAATAATGTGTGTACGGGGCGTGCGATTCTAGGCGCTTCAGTCGGGAACGCGCTGCTGCTACGGTCGCAGGTTCGAATCGTGCCTCGGACATGGATGTGTGTGTTGTCCTTAGTTAGGTTTAAGTAGTTCTAAGCCTAGGGGACTGATGACCTCAAATGTCAAGTCCCATAGTGCTTAGAGCCATGTATGGGGCAGCATGCCAAGTTCGCTGCTTTTTCACATGTCGCAAATGTAACGCAGAAGTCACGCCAACTTAACTGGGTAATCGAGAACCTTGTCTATGGTTCTGATCTCTCCACATGCGATTATGACGCCTTCGGTCGTTTAGAAAAGGCCTTTACGTATCGACGATTCATGTCGGACGAGGATCTGCAGCAGCCACTTACGGACTTCTTTACGCTCAAATGGATATCTACAACCTCGTGCGTCGGTAGGATGATTGCTCATAATGATCTTGCCTGATTGTGGTCTGAGCGACCTTCGAACGGAAAATTTTTGTTACATCCTATATTTTATTTTAGATATTGGATATTGCACATTGAGGCTATTAATGGTTCTGGCACTTCGTGATTTTTAGTGATATAATAACAGTTTAAATTTCCAATTCAAAGAAAACCAGCCATCGGTCACTATTTTTAACAAATTAACCTGGTTTCAACACTGCTAGGAGTGTCTTCTTCAGAATTTAAATCAAAGAATGGTCTATATTCTATAACATGGTCTCAGAATTATGACTAAAAACGTATGATAGGGTATAAGTACGGAATCATGACGATGATTCAGACCAGTATGGATACCGAGGAATTTTGAGCAATCAGTTTTACTAATTTCCTTTCCCCTTGCTGTATCGTTACTGCCGATGTTATAGCTCGCCTCGTACAGAATACAATCTTTTTTTGTAAGATAAGTGACAGATCATTTGCAGAGAGCCAACGAACAAAACTTTTAAACATTTCATTTATTGTTTTTTCCGTTCACGTTAATGCTCCATCTCTAATGGGCGACAAAAGGTTAATCCTCCTCAATTGCTCTTTTTTTAATCGTAATTAATATCCAAATGACAAATGATATATTAAAGATAGAATTTGCTAGGAGCTTTGGCGATGCCAAGGAGAAAGGGCAAGTTCAATGGACACGTTGTGTCGCCTGATACCCGATGGCTTCCTACATCCATTTGTGAGAATATAGGGATGTTTTCCTTTCATTCGCTGTGTATTTTCACGATACAATTATTTAACGAGAAACATACTGAACGTTGTTCGGTCCGGGAGACATACAACACGATAGATCACAATATCTTTGGTCACTATCTAAAGTATGCATGCTATATCTGTCACTATTGTGTGATTAAAGGAGAGTGGGTGACTTCCGAATAACTGCTGCAATGCACATGAGCAGCCTCACAAAGTAACGCGATAAAAACGTCGTTTGGTTCAAATGGCTCTGATCACTATGGGACTTAACATCTGTGGTCATCAGTCCCCTAGAACTTAGAACTACTTAAACCTAACTAACCTAAGGACATCACACACATCCATGCCCGAGGCAGGATTCGAACCTGCGACCGTAGCGGTCGCGCGGTTCCGGACTGAAGCGCCTAGAACCGCGAGACCACCGCGGGAAAAAAGTTTTCAAAAGAGTCTTTTATGACTATTTGTTTATATTGTATTCTTTTAAAACGGCAGTATTCATCCGCTGTTTACCTGAAGCATCTAAAAATACGTTACTAACGTCAGCAGCGTGTAGTAAGTATTCTCGAATCCATTATCTATTTTTAATTCAGTCCTGGATACAGAGCACGGAAGGCATAATACATCGTCTGTTTCATTAAAGTAACATATAGAGTTTAAATTGTCACTAATAACGTAAGTCACTTCCAGATGTTTTAACCAGCACATCTTGCAGCTTTCCCCATACAATCATGCTTTTTTAAATTTCTCTCTTCCTAACTTATGTAGCACTGCATGTTTTCATCTGAAGTAAACAAACATATTTCCTTTTTAATTTTCATGAAGAAAATCGCCGAAAGACACGTAAAGCATAAAAACTGAAAGGAAAAATTGCATTGGGTTCGGAGGGTGAGTTTTCTATCTAGCGAGATTGTATCTGGCAGTTGCCTAACGACAGCTGTTGTGACAGCCAGCAAAGCCAACTAGAACGGCGGAACTTAAGTGGCCGTAATTACCAGAAGCAATAAATGAGAAAAATACTAGAGAACAAACTGAAAATCAGAAACGTGTTCACCTCTAAACAGTTAGTTTCAAACTGGAGCAACTTGTATATACAAATGTGACAAGGCCTTTAAGCCTTCTTATAGACGGTTCATTGTCTTGTTAAAAATACTGTAAGCAGCCGTCTGCTAAAAAAGTCACATAGACTACCTTAGTTACCAGACAGGTAATTGAAACTCTGCTGCCGTCCCAAGTGATAAAAATGTATTGCATTTTAATTAATGACAGGTGTAATGCAGCATTAATTTATCACAACAGTTTGAAGCCTACGGCCATATTCATACTGCTACTCAGCATAAATCAACACGGCCTTTATTTTTCTCTATCAATTAATTTACTTAACAAACAGAGAGGCATGGCTCTTTCTGTTTCATAAATTGGATTTAACATATAATTTTGCTTATTATTAATTTGTTTTGAATGCTTACTGAAACCCGTTCAGAAGAGTTGCAATATACTGAAATTAAAACCAATGTAGAAAAAACAGTATATGTGAAGTGACAATAGATTGGGGAAGG
Organism: Schistocerca americana; assembly: GCF_021461395.2. Taxonomy (NCBI): domain Eukaryota; kingdom Metazoa; phylum Arthropoda; class Insecta; order Orthoptera; family Acrididae; genus Schistocerca; species Schistocerca americana. The sequence goes on from NC_060119.1 coordinate 226,867,502, forward strand.
ATCGGAAAGGAAGCCGGCCGTGCCCTTTCAAAGGAACCATACCGGCATTTGGCTAAGGCGATTTAGGGAAATCACGGAAAACTTAAATCAGGACGGTCGGACGTAGGTTTGATCCGTTGTCCTGCCGAATGCGAGTCCAGTGTGCTAACCACTCCGCCACCTCATCGATGTGACCTATGTTTGGGTAAATATTCATATTAAATATTTCCTGTTAATAAGGCATAAATAAAAATGCAGTGAAAACTGTGCTGAAGATAACGCTGGAAATATGAATTAAAAAAACGCCTTCATTCACAAATTTTCGTGTTTTATTAAATATACGATGCATTTCGGATTCTGTGGGTCCATAATCAGGAAATCGTATTTACACATGATTTAGTTTTGCTCTTGAATGAGGTGTTATGGAAAGGTTTCATGTTAGGTTATCGTAAGTCAAATGCATAAAATTGGCGAAACAGCAAATAGCGTTTTTAAGTTAAAAATGCTTTTCTTTGATTGTGTGGTACATTTACACTGTTTATTTTTTTCACAAATTTTCCGCATATTACTTATGAAATTCATAACCTAACATCATTAACAGTAACATGCCTTTCACCTCATTCAAGAGCAAATTTAAATCATCTAACAAGACGATTTACACTGGTGATTGACCCATAGGGTGCGAAATGCATCGTGTACTGAATAAAGTCACATTAATATGGTTAAAATTAAATTTAAGATAACACCATTTTGTCACTGAACGCCAGAAATATAACCTTAGTGGGAACTGCACAAAAGCGTAACAACTAACGGACAATCTTGACGGGACAAAATAATTTAGATATCTTACTAGTTTCAAAGCTAACTCCTGAAGCATAAGATCGTTATTTACCAATAAAACTGAATATTTGCTAATCAGATAAGCGATGATTACTAATCAGATAAACAATGATGAAGTTCTGTATCTCGTCGACATTACGGAATAAAGCAGAGACTACACAGAAACAATTTCAACAATAAGCAAACGAGCAGCCCCCGAAATATGACTACGGAGATGATATCTTACGGATATCCTGAGTAAAATTAATAATAAATTATGGAAGCCTCAGTCACCTCTTACAGAAACGAATAAATAAAAACGGTGGGACTAAAAAATAACATACCTGCCTGCTTAGTGACGGGTGGCAAGCTTACTACCTTCCATCACACATACTTAAACATTAAGTAGAGCAAGAACGAAATGAAGGAAAGCTGCATTCGTCGGCGTCCAGAACACCAAAGAATGGATAGTAACCAAGGAATTTGGAAATCGCAATATGAAATCTGAAGAAGAAAAGGAAAAGAATATGATTCACGTTTTTGAAAGCGCTGTTAATATCTTTGTACCGCTATCTAACATCAGTTAGTGTAGTCAACAACGTTTCAACGCTGTCTTAAAGTTGTTTTACCGAGAAGCCGCTCACACACGAAACTGAAGGGTTTTAACTTATTCGCCCAATGGCTTATAAGCTTCTAGGGGTTGTAGACGGGACTTTGTAGACAAAATTTTGATGAAGGACCACTGTACGGAAATGTACCGTTCGGATTCAAAATACGAGGGGGTACTGAAAAGAACTGACTCCGAAATTTTTATTCTGTTGTCAATAACGTCAGGCTTCAGAAGACAGAATGAATAGAAACCATCTGCCGCTAGACGGCTCCAAACTGTAGTGCATAATGTGGCGGTGTGTAACATAAGTATGTCGGTGCGTAAGAAATAGACTCTCAGAAAACGGAAAGCACGAGGAGTTCGGCCACACGTGGAGAACCCTCTTCTGCAGCACAGTAATGCGAGACCACACACGAACTCTGCGAAACTTACAGTTCGACGCCTTGGGTTCACTGACATCGATCATCCTCCTTGGCACCATGCGAGTTTCATCTATCGCCAAAACAAAGGACACCTTCCAGGACTCCACTTCGATAGTGACGAAGCGTTGCAAGCAGAGGTGAGGTTGTGCCACCGTCAATAAAATCAAACATTCTACTGTGACGGTATCAATAAACTGCTCTCTCATTGAGAGAAATGTGTTCTTCGCCAGGGAGAGTATGTTGAGAAATAAATGTATCGCTATGAAGAATAGAAATGGGGAATGTTAAGTAAGTTTGTTTTATTTAACAAGCTTTAAGAATTTTTACATAAAAAATTCCGAGGTATTGGTTTCAGCGCGCGCCCTCGTGAGTTTGAAGATCGGATCACTATCGCGTTACACACACACACACACACACACACACACACACACACGAGAGAGAGAGAGAGAGAAGGGGGCGCCGTTGTCAGTCGCTGTTGTATTAATGAGATCACATTCCATTTTCGTGCGACTAAAACAACGGCCGCGAGAAACTGGTACGTTCGCCACTGCGAGGGTTGACTGGTGTTTCACGGCCGCGCCGCTCTCTCGTCTTTGAAGAGGACGTCCTAAAGTCACGTAGAAGAGGCCCCAACGACGGGTACTCGAAACACTGTCCATACCACGGGCTCCTGTTGCAGAAACAAAATTCTCTCCCCTGCGTGCGAACCGAGCAGTGGGAGAGCTGAAAGTGATGCGGTCTTCAAACTTATTTTACATCCAAGCGGGACATTTACGGACAACTTTATCCACTAACTTCCCTCTACAACTCCAAGAAACCAGTTTAGGGAATTTTGAAGCTTCCCAATCGAGGCTGCCGTATTCTGAGGTTGTAGGAACCTACTGGATACTGATCTATTGCTTTCACTTACTGACACTTTAGATGGATTCACCGTGTCAGTATAAGTATATGCCAGGCTGCTGTTGACGTAAACACACGTGTTCTCCTGAAAAGCAAATTGTGTGTTAAATGGGTGCGTAAAAATCGATTTTCCCCTTAGAGGCTGAATAATATACTGTATTTTGACGATGGCGCATTGAGAAAAACACAGTTTATAATTTTCGTCTATTGACCTATGTAAGTTTCATTGTTATCAGCGAGTTTCATATTTTTCTACTGTAAAATACAAGCAAATTTTGGATGAAAACACATGCAAATTGGCTACGTTGTCATAAGATTCTTAAAAAGTGCTTCAACAACAACGTACACGTTAACTGAACATTTGGCTATTCCTATTGCTAGTACTTTAACGCAGTTTGTCATCTGTAACTGAACATTAACAACGTGTGATGCAAAGGTATTTTTCGTTGAAAAACTGTTTACTAATCCGATGAAACACAATACTAAATGGGACGAATTTTTTCATCCAAATTTTACTTACGTTTTCCAGTAGAATATGGGAAACGCGCTGATGATTGTGTTACATCACCGAAACGTGCATAAATAAGTAAAGGAAAACAGTTAGTTGTGCTTTGCTTAAGGCGAAATTCTTAAATTGCTTTTATTATTCAAGCGAACACGGACACAAATAATGAGCTTTGGTCTAGAAAATAACCTCTACATGGAAGATGGCGACGCAAGGAGTAAATTTAGTGCGCGTGGTTTTAAAATGTTTGTTTAACGTTCCGTCCACGTCGAAGCCATTCAGAGACGGAATGCAGATCCATTTGTTTTTATTTTCAGCTTACTTTTTCGAACTTTAAACACGGTTTTTTCGCTTTATTCGATCCAGAAGCGACTTGTGTAAAGATATGGGAAATGGGCTGGTATTACTGAATCAGAAAAAAAGTTAATATATTCCGTTTATGAATCAGAATATAGTTGACGGAAATTACCAGTTGCACTCAAAAATTAAGTCACAGCCATCTCCCTACAGCTGTAATTGAAAAACAGAGGTATAGAAGTTACTATGTGATTACTCCAGTAACGTGTTACATCAATGGTATTGCTTCTTCTTTCTGCTGTGCGAGTTGCACTAAAACAGCAGTTCACCACATGCGCGGAACTTATTTTCTTCTTAAAATCCATCTTTTCTTTACGATTTCAGAAGTTTTTAGAGCAAAACATCGCAGAACGTTTGCGGACGCAGTTGTGTGAATTACGTCTGTAAAGGTAATTCAGACCTTCTGTAGCACAACTGTAAATTCGATTCGATTTTTTTATTATAAATTCGTCGTTCAGCTGAAACAACCAACTTTCCTACATGTCCAGACTGCAAGACATCGTGTTCATTCAGTTTTGCAAGTTCTTCGAATGGCGAAGTAGTTTCTCTTGTTCGAAGCTTGCGGAAATATACATTTTATTTCTTAGTTTCGAAATATCTTTTTTATCTCACATTAAGATCTCTGCTAACCGGCCTTACTTTCATCGTTTCAGTTCTTATAGCCTACTAACTCGCTGTTAATGTGAGCTACGCAGTATTTTACAATGTTAAACAGGACAGAGTAAAAATAAAGTTACTGTTTTATATTTCGAAGGTAATATTAATCAATACTATGCACACATCATAGTCACTCTGTTTATTTTGTAATATGCTACCGCGAACTGACGCGCAATGACCGGAATACGGGCGTCAGGCTAACATATCAAGCAATATGCGACGTGCATAAATTGATGGAACGTACAAATCGAAAATAGCTGTGAATGTTTTCACTGTCGGTGAATAACAGCGCAGCTGAAACCGGACGCAGCCCAATAACAAACAGGACGCAGTAACATATAAAATTTCCTAATAGGAAGAAGGGAATTTAGTGACGCAGACGTATGGAACAAAAGCAGACTGAAAAATCATCCCTTTACTTGGTGAAGGCCTCGAGGCTTGCGCTACGGGCCGGATGACCCGTGACCTTTCTCTGTCGACGTCACAAAAGAGAACCTGATGCATAATCTCTGTAAGTATAGTATTTCACTCGAATTTCGTGTTACGACTTTGTTGGGGAGATAGGGGCAAGTAATAGAAATGCTTTTTGGATCGTGTTTTTTCCTGTTTCCGGAGCGCTCTCTGCTTCTACAACAGATGCTGGTTCTTCAGCTGCATCAGCCCGATCATGTTCTTACAGTGGTTTACAAAAGCACCAGGCGATCCAAAAGTTTGAGAAAAAGTGAAAAAGCAGTAGTTCGGGAAGAGGTCATTGGTCTCTCAACCTACACACTACTTAAATTAACTTATACTAAGGACAACACACACACCCATGCCCGAGGGAGGATTCGAACCTCTGGCGGGAGGGGCCGCACATTTTATGACATGGCGCCTCAAACCGCGCGGCTACTCCGCGTTCACAGAAACACGTGGCATCTGTTTCAGTAACACAAAAAATATTGCCATAATTACTACATTTTTCACCGACATGTAGCGGAGCTACAGTTCATAGTTATTTTAAAAAATTTGGTGTCTAGTACAAATGGACCACCGTGAGGACGAACTAGAAATTTTTCTATGAGAGAACGTGGCGCACTTTCACCCAATCAAAATGGAAATATATACAGCTGCAACAGTGATACCCATTACACAAATTACTGATTCAACTGAAGTGTTACCTGTGTGTAACTTAAGCTAACAACAAACGTTTTAATTTTATTTTACATCGTTACGCCCAGCAATGGAGCGCGATCGAACTTTTCGCTGATGTGCTTGCTTTCTTCTCCCAAAATCTCTTAACTTTACACTGATGTTTCTCAAAGCTTTGATTGCAGTTTTGTCCTGTTGAATTTTTTATGCGATGCCTATTTCCTCACGATCTTTTTCAGATTCAAATATCCAACGGTTTTTAACTTTCATTGAGTGTGCAAGGTAAGCTATTCTTTTGGTGAGAGTATTATCATACATTTGAGATTATGGCCATACAATTTAAATCTTATTTTCCTGCAAGTGTCGGAGATTTTCTTCAAATTTTGATATAACTCGTGAGACTTACGACTCATCCAGATCCCTCAACACAAACCGGACCAAAAATTTTCCTTATATTTCCCGTTCTCCTTTTTCTATGTCATTAGTTATTGATCAACCTCCAGTGCTACAGTCTCTGATGCATATACGCTTCAGGTTTGACTAATGTAATGTTTTAATTTTGCATTAAGAGATATTTGCTTTTTATCGTACCTATTGCATATACGTACTTTTATAAACTTTTTGTAATTTAATGATTCTCTCTTTGTTTGCTTTACGCTTTACTCAGGAGGGTTGTATGATTTCTCTCGGGTATTAGTACTTGGCATATTTTACCGAACTGTGTAAACATTGGTTGTCTATCCAGGTATCGAAGAGAACTTTCCGTGAACGGGTTTTTTCATTAAAAAACTTAAGTGCGCTTTTAGTCGCTATTTCATGTAGTTTTTTGTGGGGGCTAATGGCTCTTCCTCTGTTATTTGTAAGTGTCGCTAGATCGTCTGCATAATTCAAATATAGTAAATGATTTTTAATTTCATGTACTCTGTCAATGGCTATTCCTTTTATTTCTTTTTCTAATGTGCTAATTACTTTTTCTAGTACATGACTGAATAGTAAGCGAGACACTCCGTCTCACTGTCGGACCTCTGTTTTTATATCAAAATGTTCAAACATTTCACTCTGGAATCTAACTGTTGAGCTGGTATTGGTTAACATCTGTTTAATCAATTGCCTTGTCTTTCTATCTAGTCTAAACTAGTGTAGCATCTTAAACAATATACACTCCTGGAAATGGAAAAAAGAACACATTGACACCGGTGTGTCAGACCCACCATACTTGCTCCGGACACTGCGAGAGGGCTGTACAAGCAATGATCACACGCACGGCACAGCGGACACACCAGGAACCGCGGTGTTGGCCGTCGAATGGCGCTAGCTGCGCAGCATTTATCCACCGCCGCCGTCAGTGTCAGCCAGTTTGCCGTGGCATACGGAGCTCCATCCCAGTCTTTAACACTGGTAGCATGCCGCGACAGCGTGGACGTGAACCGTATGTGCAGTTGACGGACTTTGAGCGAGGGCGTATAGTGGGCATGCGGGAGGCCGGGTGGACGTACCGCCGAATTGCTCAACACGTGAGGCGTGAGGTCTCCGCAGTACATCGATGTTGTCGGCAGTGGTCGGCGTAAGGTGCACGTGCCCGTCGACCTGGGACCGGACCGCAGCGACGCACGGATGCACGCCAAGACCGTAGGATCCTACGCAGTGCCGTAGGGGACCGCACCGCCACTTCCCAGCAAATTAGGGACACTGTTGCTCCTGGGGTATCGGCGAGGACCATTCGCAACCGTCTCCATGAAGCTGGGTTACGGTCCCGCACACCGTTAGGCCGTCTTCCGCTCACGCCCCAACATCGTGCAGCCCGCCTCCAGTGGTGTCGCGACAGGCGTGAATGGAGGGACGAATGGAGACGTGTCGTCTTCAGCGATGAGAGTCGCTTCTGCCTTGGTGCCAATGATGGTCGTATGCGTGTTTGGCGCCGTGCAGGTGAGCGCCACAATCAGGACTGCATACGACCGAGGCACACAGGGCCAACACCCGGCATCATGGTGTGGGGAGCGATCTCCTACACTGGCCGTACACCACTGGTGATCGTCGAGGGGACACTGAATAGTGCACGGTACATCCAAACCGTCATCGAACCCATCGTTCTACCATTCCTAGACCGGCAAGGGAACTTGCTGTTCCAACAGGACAATGCACGTCCGCATGTATCCCGTGCCACCCAACGTGCTCTAGAAGGTGTAAGTCAACTACCCTGGCCAGCAAGATCTCCGGATCTGTCCCCCATTGAGCATGTTTGGGACTGGATGAAGCGTCGTCTCATGCGGTCTGCACGTCCAGCACGAACGCTGGTCCAACTGAGGCGCCAGGTGGAAATGGCATGGCAAGCCGTTCCACAGGACTACATCCAGCATCTCTACGATCGTCTCCATGGGAGAATAGCAGCCTGCATTGCTGCGAAAGGTGGATATACACTGCACTAGTGCCGACATTGTGCATGCTCTGTTGCCTTTGTCTATGTGCCTGTGGTTCTGTCAGTGTGATCATGTGATGTATCTGACCCCAGGAATGTGTCAATAAAGTTTCCCCTTCCTGGGACAATGAATTCACGGTGTTCTTATTTCAATTTCCAGGAGTGTACATCTACCTATTGGATTATGTGCTTCTTTGAAGTCTACAAAGGAGATCACAATTTGTCTGCTCTCTCGGATTTGTACGAGAGTATTTGTTCCACACATGATCTACCTTTGCTAAACCTGCTTGACATACGCCAATTGAATGCCGCGTTTGTGCTTCCAGCTTTTTAAGTATAATTTTTTAAAGAATTTTGTAATAACTGTCAGGAAAGAAGTCGTTCTGTAATTATTTACATTAGTTTTATCCCCTGTATTGTGTAATGGACGGATTATGTAACACTGCAAATCTTCAGGTATTGTTTCTCAAGCCAATTATGTAAGAACTTCATGAATTTTGTGCATGAGTATGTTATCACTATTTTCAAAATTTCTACTACTATCCTTGGAGCTTTATTGTTTTAAGTTTACGTGTTGCTTTTGTCAACTTCTTCTATTGTTAAGGGCTCTTACTCTGTGTTGGGCTGAGGTTTATCAAATGTGAATTCGACTGTGGGTGATTCACAATTTAAAAGATATTTAAAATTGTTTGCTCCAGTCCCATGTGGCCGTCTAAAACAGAGGTTGGGTAACTGATATTTTGGCATATCTTCTTCAAAAAATTCTATATAAATTCCGTGTGTTATTTTTCTTTAAGTCTTGATCTATTTCAGCTTGTTTCTTTTTATCTTAATTGCGTTTTACGGATCGAACGGTATTTGAAATCTATTTCTGGACTAGCGTTAATTCATGCCTCTTTTGTGTGATTTTATAGGAATTTCAGACTTTTCAGGCTTTAAATCTTGTCTGTGGAAAAAGCTGTTCAGTACAATGTGTAATAGTACTGGACTCAGATTCGGTTCAAATCCACGCCCAGCAGATCCAATTCAGGGTTCCCATGGTTTCCCTGAATCGCTTAAGGTGAACGTCACCCATAAGTCAAACTTGATCAGATAGTGAATTTGGCAAAATATTACTCAAGTGATGTGTGTTTTTTATTCATAAATACAGCGAACATTACCGGCAGCAGACATCTAACGTCCGCTGCTGGACAAAGGCCTCCCCTAGACCTCACCACCCATTAAAATCATTAGCTATACGGAGTCATGCTGACCTTGTATGATTTCTGCTCCCATCTTCCGTGGAAAGGGAATTACAGTTCAGGGAGGAATAAAAACTTTCAGATTTGCCGTTAACATTGTAATTCAGTCAGAGAAGGCAAAGAGTAATGGAATGTAGTCGAATTAAATCAGATGATGCTGGGGTAATTAGATTACGAAATGAGACACTACAGTAGTTGCCGAGTTTTGTTACTTGGGCAGTAAAATAATTGACGATGGCCAAAGCACAGATGGTATGAAGTTAAGAGTAGGTAGCACGAAAAATATTTTTGAAAATGAGAAATCTGTTAACATTTAGTATAAATTTAAGCCTTAGGATGTTTTTTCTGAAGGTATTTGTCTGGAGAGTAGCCATGTATGGAAGTGAAACATGGACGAAAAGCAGGTCAGACAAGAAGAGATTAAAGCTTCTTAAATGTAGTGCTACAGAGAAAAAAAAAATCTGACGTTTAGATGAGTAGATCAAGTAACTAATGTGGAGATACTGCGTCGAACCAGGGTAGGTGGGGAGGAGGGGGGCATGAAATTTATTGGGCAACTTGACTAAAAGCAGGGGCGACCGATGGGACACGAAGCGGAGGCATCAAGAAGGGAAGGGTGGTAATTAAAAATCACAGAGAGTGAAACCAAGAGATGAATACAATACCGATATTACAGTATCAGATTAATTTTTCACACAGAAATTTGATCGAATTTTCTGTGGGAAAGATATTTGATGTGGCTCAGAAGGGAGTATTACGCTGTCATCAAATATTTCGTCAAAGTTCCTACAGAATGACCGACGAAGAATTATTACTATGCTCTACAGTCGCGTGCATTGCAGTTACATTGTTATTGTATTTGGAAGAGGAGCAGGAGAAAAGGAAAAGTACTTGGGTGAAGCCGTGGATTTGTCGGCGCTATGAAAAAGGCGTACAAGAAGATTTGTAACCGGAGCTGCAAGTCGGGGACGTAAAGTCGTATGAAAATTACTTCCGAATGGACATTTCAGTAGTCGAATTAAATCTGATGATGCTGAGATAATTAGCTTACGAAATGAGACACTAAACTAGTTGCCGAGTTTTGTTACTTGGTCAGCAAAATAACTGATGATGGCCAAGGCACAGACGATATGAAATTGAGAGTAGGTAGCGAGAAAAATTTTTTTGAAAAAGAGGAATTCATTAACATTTAGTAGCAATTTAAGCCTTAGGATGTATAGCTACTCATATTACGAAGGAGAACGCTCACCTCACGAATGCTATATCTGCAAAATATAGACTTACCTTGACACTGCGAGTTTTTGCAGTAGGAGAAATCTACACAGTACGGTACTCGAATACCGCAGTGCGCACTGCCGAAAATAATACCACAAACGTGTGAAACTATTCACAAAGCACTGAAGAGGGAATACCTGAAGGCAAATAACTGTTTATAGTATGTAGTAACATTGAAAAAATATTTTTTTTATTTCTAGAAAAGTTGCAGATTTTCTCCTTTATATCCTCGGGCGCACGCCCAGGCCGTACTTCAAGGCTAATGGCTACCGCAATGTTTTTATAACTCACGCTTCTTCTTATTCTATTTTTGTATTCGGTATGCCGCACGTTACACAGTGCTTCACCTGCCTCTTACATTTGCCATTGCCCATCAGTTTCGTTGTAGATGACGCGCCATCTAAATTTCGAACCCATGTTAATTAAGATTAGATGTCAGACAGCTGCAGCGATGCTAGCGCTCCCAGCGGTTACATTTCTCCACGCAGTGAACAGAAGACGAATGCTTTCTTTATTAGTTCTAAGGCGAGGCGCTAGATCTAATCAAAGAAAATTTGACGAAGGCCTAACTCTGACGCGCTAGATCTGATCAAAGAAAATTTGACCAACTCCTAACTTAAGTTCCTTATTACACTATGAAATTTTGTTTGACAAAGAAACTGTGTAATACCGGCCTAAGCAGGTTCAAATGGAACTAGTCTGCAGAAGTTATTTGGAAATGGCGGGATCGGATAGCATGGAAGACAACATCCACGTTGTGAACGCAAGGATTGTGACTCGTGCTGTATTACTTCCTGAGCGGTGCGTGCACTGTGACATGGGTAGCGCTCGAGAGTCCGCAATGGCAGGACGCCACAGTCTAACATAACAGTCGCGACACTTCACCTCGATTTTGTTGCCTACCGTGCCAGCAGCGCCCCAAGCGGCCAGTAACTTAAATTGTGAGTTCGGCGCGATCATGAACGCGAATAATGGTTGGTTATTTTGATTTCTACAATAGTTTTTACAAGCGGGAGCGTTTGTAGCGCAATCAATTGCAGCAACAACAGGAAGAAGACACCAAAGCTCTCTTTTTTAGGTTTCCTAAGGATCCTGGGACGTATATACCATCATGTTACTAAACTGTATCGTCAGGATTCACTTGCAAACTACATGTGTATTAACAATTAGTGTTTCGTTTTAGGAGCAGAATATGGCTGGTTAATAGCAGACGAGAAGACCTTACGAAAAAAGACCCAGTTTACCTGTGTAATAATATTAGGTTTTGTTCGCTACATTTCGAACTAAACCAGTTCATGAACGCAGACAATAATATACTCGTGTGGGATGCAGTACCCACCTTGTTTGACATCCCAAATAAGCCACCTCAACTGACGATGAAGAGGAAACTGCCACTAAGGTTCGACAATCCACCTACCACAAAGATTCGACAATCCATCTAAAGCTGTGAAACAGTCCTATGACACAGAAGCAGCCTATTTAGCTCTCCATGTATCAGTGCGAGATTCGTGTGAATTGTCAACACAGACGTGCTTTGACGATGAAGTGGTTAGATTAAGTGCAGTTATTCGCGTCGTACAAAAGCGTAATGTTTGGTATGTATTTCATTCCCGTCTGTTGTTAGTCACTTAACTTTGCTTGCTTCCTTCGTGTGATGACATTATATTGTAAGCACCTTGAAAATTATTCAAATATTTGGTTTTGCGTGAAATGTAATGTAATAAGCCGTTTATACCGTTTTCAACCTATTTCACCCACGATTTGGCAGTTGCTTGTCCCACTTAGAATAATATAAAGATGAAGTCGTACTTGTGGCATCAGGCGACAACGACAAACACAGTAGGCCTACCGAACGATAAATTAGCTGTCGATCGCTTTTGCATGTAGAGGTACATGTCTGTGCTTCTTACGTGTGAATCTGGGTGTTTATATTCTTTTGATATCAACGAGGTAAGCTGCAATTCTATCCAATATATATAAATGACCTAGTAGATAGTGTCGGAAGTTCCATGCGGCTTTTCGCGGATGATGCTGTAGTATTCAGAGAAGTTGCAGCATTAGAAAATTGCAGCGAAATGCAGGAAGATCTACAGCGGATAGGCACTTGGTGCAGGGAGTGGCAACTAACCCTTAACATAGACAAATGTAATGTATTGCGAATACATAGAAAGAAGGATCCTTTATTGTATGATTATATGATAGCGGAACAAACACTGGTAGCAGTTACTTCCGTAAAATATCTGGGAGTATGCGTGCGGAACGATTTGAAGTGGAATGATCATATAAAATTAATTGTCGGTAAGGCGGGTACCAGGTTGAGATTCATTGGGAGAGTTATTAGAAAATGTAGTCCATCAACAAAGGAGGTGGCTTACAAAACACTCGTTCGACCTATACTTGAGTATTGCTCATCAGTGTGGGATCCGTACCACGTCGTTCTTCCCCCGAACAATACGCGACTGGAACAGGAAAGGGAGGTAATGACATTGGCACGTAAAGTGCCCTCCGCCACACACCGTTGGGTGGCTTGCAGAGTATAAATGTAGATGTAGAAGTGTTTCTTCACGAATGTGTTGTAGCTTGCCACTCGACTCATGGTTTTTGTCCATACTTGCGCTTATTTTAGAATCATTTTTAGAAACATATATGCCTTCTGATACTACACAAACCCTTGGAGGCAAGAAAATAACTCAGATATTTAGTAAATTACGTAGGAAATGGATGCAAAACAAACATTATGCTTACGACGTGTCTGATGTTCACCTTCTAACAACCCTACCACAACAAAGGTCAAAAATTAATTATGATTGTAGTGTTGCACACGCTGCTAAATATTGCGTTTTCGGGCAACAACGAAGTTATATTATGTGGCAGGTGTCATTAGAGCACAGTTAATAAAGTCATTTCTTCAAATAGTGGATAAACTAGGCACTCATCTTTTCGTGTTTCCCACGCTGGTCTCGTTGTGAACTCATGGCTCAATCGTCGAAAATCTAGGTAGTGATGATTCCAAGCTCGGATGCAAAGAGGCCTAAGTGTTATTCTGTGATATTCAAAAGTTTTATAGAAGTGTTTCATAAACCATTCTTGAAGATTAAACTTTTGCAAGTTAGGACAATGGTGTAAAAAGGTAATCAGCACTCTGAATTTAAGTCACACTTGTTTTTTTATTACTTTTGTTGCAGTATCACGTAACTCGTTCCAAAACATCACTTTACGATATAAAACATACTTGAAAATATCTTCCTCACTGTTTATGTTCACATTTCATAAACTGACTACAAGTTGCGTCTTTTTAATATGACGACCAAAGCATGACTCTCGAATAACCGCTTACGCGCCCAAAAATCAGAGTTACAAGTACGTCAAAGATCATAGTGACAAAAGAAAGAATACACACAAGAATAATATCATTGCAATATACGGGGTGTTACAAAAAGGTACGGCCAAACTTTCAGGAAACATTCCTCACACACAAATAAAGAAAAGATGTTATGTGGACATGTGTCCGGAAACGCTTAATTTCCATGTTAGAGCTCATTTTAGTTTCGTCAGTATGTTGTATCACGTTGGAATGTTGCCTCATCCGCAAAGAGAACATTTGCACTGAAATGAGGATTGACGCATTGTTGGATGAACCATTCGCAGAAGTGTACCCGTGGAGGCCAATCAGCTGCTGATAGTGCGTGCACACGCTGTACATGGTACGGAAACAACTGGTTCTCCCGTAGCACTCTCCATACAGTGACGTGGTCAACGTTACCTTGTACAGCAGCAACTTCTCTGACGCTGACATTAGGGTTATCGTCAACTGCACGAAGAATCGCCTCGTCCATTACAGGTGTCCTCGTCGTTCTAGGTCTTCCCCAGTCGCGAGTCATAGGCTGGAATGTTCCGTGCTCCCTAAGACGCCGATCAATTGCTTCGAACGTCTTCCCGTCGGGACACCTTCGTTCTGGAAATCTGTCTCGATACAAACGTACCGCGCCACGGCTATTGCCCCGTGCTAATCCATACATCAAATGGGCATCTGCCAACTCCGTATTTGTAAACATTGCACTGACTGCAAAACCACGGTCGTAATGAACACTTGTTGATGCTACGTACTGATGTGTTTGATGCTAGTACTGTAGAGCAATGAGTCGCATGTCAACACAATCGAGGACGTACAGTACATACTGACGAAACTAAAATGAGCTCTAACATGGAAATTAAGCGTTTCCGGACACATGTCCACATAACATCTTTTCTTTTTTTGTGTGTGAGGAATGTTTCCTGAAAGTTTGGCCGTACCTTTTTGTAACACCCTGTATATATATCGATGTATCGAAGTACCTCTACATTAATGAAATCAAATCTGAATGTTGTCACACAAATACGTCTACTATTTTACAGAAACACAGTAGAGTATTGCTGGTATCGAGAGGTTGAGGTGAGGTGCCGTAATGCTTACGTAATTCAAGTACCATTACAACCTTACTCGCCGCGTGGAGCGCTATTGTCGCTCCATCTGTCAAACGGTAAGAATTTTTACAGCAGTGGGTGTCGCTACTGTTGTATTAGACTGTGGTGTCGCTCCCTGCGGTCTGTGACGGCTGGCCGAGCGATTACAAAGTAGCGACATTTAGTGGCGCGAGCTGGCAGCGCAGGAAGGCGGCCGGTGGCCGTGGGTCGAGGCCCGGCGCGAGGTGAAAGTGTGCCGACCGGTTGTCCGGGCGCCCAAATTGCCGGCCGGCGGCGGCGGCGGCCCGGGTTCGATTCCGCGACCGGGGCCGCGGCTGGCTAGACGGGCCGGCGGGCCGGCGAGACGCGCTGTTGCCGGCTCCGCGCCGCAGCGCCGCCGCCTCGCGCTTCTAGGACACGGCCCGGGCCGGCCGCCGCAGCGCCGAATAACGCAGCGCTCCCTAGGTGCACCAGCCTCGCCGCTTGTAGACGAAGCTTCTGGGGTACCGCGTGAAACGGCCGGCCGGTATCGTGGCGGGCACTTCGTTCAGAAGCTGAGATTTTCTTTACCACATAAATATCGTGACCGAAAAAGGAGGACGTCTAATGCACAAGCTAGCGAGTACAGCATCACACATCTTTACCACATAAATATTGTGACTGAGAAAAGAGGACGTCTAACGCACAAGCTAGCGAGTACAGCATCACAAAACACACACAATTATAATTACAAATGTCATGGAATACATACTACGAGCGTGAGTCAAATGAAAACCTTGAATATTTTTTAAAATATTATTAATTGCGCAGAAGTGGTACAAAGCTGTATTACTTTTCAACATAATCTCCCCCACGCTCAATGCAAGTCCTCCAATGCTTACAAAATGCATAAATTCCTTTAGAAAAAAATTCTTTTGGTAGTCCGCGCACAAACTATCAGTTTAATAAGTCACAGCTGCAAAATACTAACGCGAATTCTTTACAGACGAATGGAAAAACTGGTAGAAGCCTACCTCGGCGAAGATCAGTTTGGATTCCGCAGAAATGTTGGAACACGGCAATACTGACCCTACGACTTCTCTTAGAACATAGATTAAGGAAAGGCAAACCTACATTTCTAGCACTTGTAGACTTAGAGAAACCTTTTGACAATGTTGACTGGAATATTCTCTTCCAAATTCTAAAGGTGTCGGGGGTAAAATACAGGGAACGAAAGGCTATTTACAATTTGTACAGAAACCAGATGGCAGTTATGAGTCGAGGGGCATGAAAGGAAACCAGTGGTTGGGAAGGGAGTGAGACAGGGTTGTAGCCTGTCCCCGATGTTATTCAATTTGTATATTGAGGAAGCAGTAAAGGAAACAAAAGAAAAATTAGGAGTAGGTATTAAAGTCCATGGAGAAGAAATAAAAATGTTTAGGTTCGCCGATGACATTGTAATTCTGTCAGAGACAGCAAAGGACTTGGAAGAGCAGCTGAACGGAATGGACAGTGTCTTGAAAGGAGGATATAAGATGAACATCAACAAAAGCAAAACGAGTATAATGGAATGTAGTCGAATTAAGTCGGGTGATGCTGAGGGAATTAGATTAGGAAATGAGACACTTAAAGTAGTAAAGCAGTTTTGCTATTTGAGAAGCAAAATAACTGATGATGGTCGAAGTACAGGAGATATAAAATGTAGACTGGCAATGGCAAGGAAAGCGTTTCTGAAGAAGAGAAATTTGTTAGCATCGAGTATAGATTTAAGTGTCAGGAAGTCGTTTCTGAAAGTATTTGTATGGAGTGTAGCCATGTATGGGAGTGAAACATGGACGATAAATAGTTTAGACAAGAAGAGAATAGAAGCTTTCGAAATGTGGTGCTACAAAAGAATGCTGAAGATTGGATGGGTAGATCACATAACTAATGAGGAAGTATTGAATAGAATTGGGGAGAAGAGGAGTTTGTGGCACAACTTGACAAGAAGAAGGGACCGGTTAGTAGGACATGTTCTGAGGCATCAAGGAAATCACAAATATAGCATTGGAGGGCAGCGTGGAGGATAAAAATCGTAGAGGGAGACCAAGAGATGAATACATTAAGCAGATTCAGAAGGATGTAGGTTGCAGTAAGTACTGGGAGATGAAGAAGCTTGCACAGGATAGAGTAGCATGGAGAGCTGCATCAAACCAATCTCAAGACTGAAGACCACAACAACAACAACAACAACAGTCCGCGCAACCACTCATGCACCGCGTGGCGTACCTCTTCACCAGAACGGAACTTCTTTCTTCCCATTGCGTCTTTGAGTGGCCCATATATAACTTGGGGCAAGTTCTGGTGAGTATGGTGGATAAGGAAGACACTCAAAATGCAGGTCTGTGATTGTTGCTACTGTTGTACGGGGAGTGTGGGGCCTTGCATTATCATGTTGCAAAAGGACACCTGCTGACAACAATCCACGTCGCTTTGATTTGATTGCAGGTCGCAGATGATGTTTCAGGAGATCTGTGTAGGATGCACTGGTGACAGTGGTCCCTCTAGGCATGTAATCCTCCAAAATGACGCCTTTTTCGTCCCAAAAGAGAGTCAGCGTAATCTTCCCTGGTGATGGTTCTGTTCGAAACTTCTTTAGTTTTGGTGATGAGGAATGGCGCCATTCCTTGCTCACTCTCTTCGTTTCCGGTTGGTGGGAGTGAACCCAGGTTTCGTCCCGAGTAACGATTCTTGCAAGGCGCCATCACTTTAACGTTCAAAGCGCCGAAGAAGTTTTTCACAAGCATCAACACGTCGTTCTCTCATTTCAGGAGTCAGCTGCCGTGGCACCAAACTTGCAGACACTTTGTGAAACTGGTGCACATCATGCACAATGTGGTGTGCAGACCCATCACTGAAACATGCTGCAATGTCATTTAGTGGCACTGGGCGATTTTCCTTCACTATGGCTTCAACTGCTGCAATGTTCTGAGGAGTCACAACTCGTTGTGCCTGACCTGGACGAGGAGCATCTTCCGCTGAAGTCACACCATTTGCGAACTTCCTACTCCATTATTAGACTTGCTGCTGTGACAAACGTGCATCACCGTACTGAACCTTCAATCGTCGATGAATTTCAATACGTTTGACACCTTCACCACGCAAAAACCGAATAACGGAACGCTGTTCTTCCCTGGTGCAAGTCGCAAGTGGGGCAGCCATTTCTATACTGATATTGCGACGGTATGTGTGCATCTGCACTATGCTGCCGCCTACAGGCCATTCTGCACGTTGTTTGTAGCACGCTTACCAACTTACAGGATAACAGCGTGAAATTTCGATTTATTATTACAAATTTAAGGTTTTCATTTGACTCGCCCTCGTAATATCGAGTCGGATCTTTTGCCCGGCATAGTGCAGCAACTAGACGTGGCATGGACTCAACAAGTCGCTGGATGTTCACTGCAGAAATAGTGATCCATGCTGCCTCTCTAACCGTCTGTAACTGCCAGTGCAGAATTTTGTGCGCCAACTGACCTCTCGATTATGTCCCATAAATGTTCGATAGGATTCATATCGGGCGATCTGGATGGACAAATCATTCTCCCGAACTGTCCAGAATGTTCTACAAACCAATCGCGAAAAACTATTGTCCAGTGGTTCAAATGGTTCAAATGACTCTGAGCACTATGGGACTTAACATCTGAGGTCATCGGTCCCCTAGAACTTAGAACTACTTAAACCTAACTAACCTAAGGACAGGATTCGAGCCTGCGACCGTAGCAGTCACGCGGTTCCAGACGGAAGTGCCTAGAACCGCTCGGCCACTCCGGCCGTATCGCCCAGTGACATGGCTCATTGTCATCCATAAGAATTGTACGGTTATTTGGGAACATGAATTCCATGGTCTCCAAGTAGCGGAACATAACAATTTTCAGTCCATGTTCGGCTCAGATGGACCAAAGGACCCAGTCAATGGCATGAAAACATAGCCAACACCATTGTGGAGCCACTACCAGCTTGCACAGAGCTTTGTAGACAGCTTGAGTCCATGGCTTCGTGTGGTCTGCGCCACAGTCGAGCGTACAATCAGCTCTTAAGAACTAAAATAGGGACTGAGACCGATGACCTCGATGTTTGGCCCCCTCCCACAAATCAACCAAACAAACCGGGACTCATTTGACCAGGCTATGGTTTTCCATTCGTCTAGGGTCCAACCGCTACGGTCACTAACCTAGGAGAGGCGCTGTTGGTGGAGTCGTACTGTTAACAAAGGCACTCGCGTCTGTAGTCTGCCGCCATAGCTCATTAACGCACATTTTACCGTACTGCCCTAACGGATACGTTCGTCGTAGGTTCCACTTTGACATCTGCGGTTATTTCACACAGTGTTGCTTGTCTGTTAGCACTGACAACTCTGCGCAAACGGCGCCCCTCCCGGTCGATAAATACAGGTCGTCGGCCCGTGCATTATCCGCGGTTAGAGGTAATGCCAGAAATTTTGTATTCGCGACACATTTTTCACACTGTGGATCTCGGAATATTGAATTCCCTAACGACCTCCAAAATTGTTCCATGCGTCTAGCTCCAACCACTATCCCGCGTTCAGAGTCCGTGAAATCCTGTTTTGCGGCCGTAATCACGTCGGAAACCTTATCATATTAGTTATTCGAGTATAAATGACAGCTCCGCCAATGCACTGTCGTTTTATATCTTTTGCATGCAGTACTTCCGCCATCTGTGTAGGTGCATATCTCTATCCCATGACCTTGCCACCTTAGTGTATATGTACGGGAAAGTGTCCGACATTGTCCCAGAAATAAGTTAAAAGCAGGTACAATCATCCGGTTATGATCACGGTTTCGAGAGCTTTCTCTTCGTCATGGGACGAACGCTGGAGGTGAGGATCCATTTCCAAATATTTCAAATTGGGAATCAATTGATCCCACTCCGAGGCACACTGTAATCTGCCTGACGAGAACTAAGGAGACCTGACGGACTGGCCCACATATCATACTGGTGGGATCTGAAGGTCAGCGCACGGACATCGATTCCATTAACCCTTGCATGGTTAAAGTTTATTTTAGATGTAAAAACTGCTCCTTTGTGATAGATAATACATTTTCACTAGAAAAAATTCTAACTTGATACATATTTAATGTGAACCTACTATTTTCATAGTTAAATTTTTAATTTTAAAATAATTTCATTACGATGGCAATTACGGAAAAAAGTATAAATATCAGTACCAAAAAACTTTTATTCTCCCAGACAATGAGAAACATCAAATGTCGCGCACAAATTTTCAAGGTTCTAGGCACTTCGGTCCGGGACCGCGCTGCTGCTACGGCCGCAGGTTCGAATCCTGCCTCGGGCATGGATGTGTGTGATGTCCTTAGGTTAGTTAGGTTTAAGTTGTTCTAAGTTCCAGGGGACTGATGACCTCATATGTGAAGTCCCATAGTGCTTAGAGCCATTCGAACCAAATTTTCCACATAATATTTGAAGAAGGCTTTGACATACCAGACAACAATGTTGGTCTACATGTTTTCTGGTGCATGTATGCCCCACTATATACACATTATGTACAAACCAGCAGCATTAGTGCGGTGTGTAGTAATGTTTTAAATTTTGTAAATTTGTGGTAAGGTTCTATGGGACCAAACTGCTGAGGTCATCAGTCCCTAGGCTTACACTCTAACTAAACTAACTTACAACACACACAGCCATGCCCGAGGGAGGACTCGAATCTCCGACGGGGGGTGGGGCGAACCGTGACAAGGCGTCTCATACCGCACGGCTATAATGTTTTAAGAAGACACAGTTAGTTACTTCAGACGTTCTTGGAATGCAGGAGATGGAGATTTGATCTGATTTTCGTGAAGCAGACACACTGTGCTATCTATAAACCCACGGTGACCCATTGGATCGCTCACAGCACTATATATATTCATCCCGTGGGCTGTTATACTTTTCTCCAAATTACGAAAAAACCTCGCTACTTCTAGCATTAAACAGATATGCGATATAGACGTCCCAACGCTTGAAACTGCGTATTACTTCAGTGGGACATGTGTCCCATAATCCACGATGAGGTTAAGTAATGCGATGGAAAAAATTACTCGAAAAAATCGGTTTCGAAGACTAGAAGTTTTTGGAGTAATGTTAAATCAAAACGTTTTCAACATAACTGCCGAAGCTGAGACCACGATCACGAAGATGTTGCCAGATTCTCATTAGTAGCAGCCATCTATTTACTTTTTTAAAAGTCTATAATTAATATTAAATGAAAATTTTAATTATGAAACAGTGAACGACAATTTTTAATAAAGTCTTGTCGTATGAAAATACATTAAAATTTGATGTTAGACATCTGAAATAACTGTTAAATAAAATAATTATATACGTCAGTAATATTGTTCACTCTAGATAAAAAGGTATTCTATGCCTTTTTGATGTTTCACACCTTTAAACTAAATTTTAATTTATTGTCAATATTCGCAGTTTTACGTTATTAGTAATTAAAAAAAATGTTATTTTAATTAAAAATTATGATACAGTATTTATTAATAAAAGTCTCCATTTGTTAATAAATATGAAATTAAAACAACACTAAAAAAGCTGCAGTTATTGAGATTCTAACTGTTGTCTTTAAGATTACAGTTCTTATATAAAAGTTTGGTATGATATCAAGTGGAAATATACCGGGTGTCCCCCCTAAGAAACGTCTGGCGTGTTTTCTCTGATGTTTCGGCAGGTATCTGTAATTCCGTTTTTGCACTGTGTAACTGGAGTCATCCCAAACAAATGCTAATCATCACGCCTTTCTGGTGACGCTCTGTGTCGATGGAAAGCACTGGCTTGATCCCGTTACAAAGAAAATGATTCCTAAATGAGAATTTGACGTGCCCATTCGACAGAGCGGTCCCAGATTAGTTTAGTGCAATATTTCTTAGTGACATGTTTTAACAGGAACAGTGAAACAGGAAGAAAATCAGTACTCTAGCAGCGAATGAGTAGTGCTGCTGTATGATGGTAGCAGCGAGTGCGGGTCAGGGCGATGCTGTCGCTGCTACGCTACTGGTTGTCGATAAAATGAATATCGCACTAGACTAACTTGGGACTGCTGCATCGAACCGCACATGAATTGCGCCTCGAACATCATTTGGTTCCTAACGGGGAAAAAACCGAGCTTCCCGTCATCCAAATACCCAATGAAACAACAGAGAAAACACGCCTGTCTGCTGTTGGGAGCGGCACTCTATATCTGCGACTACCGATTATTATTCTAGTATTTTTTTGCAGTCTATTATATTAATCTGTATAATCATGCCAGTTTCGTTCAAATTTCGTATAACTTTAGATCGTTGTAGCTGCAGAGAATCCTTCAGTTCATGTGCTTAGCGCAGCCTCCAGAAGTCCTGTTATCCAGGAAAGTTAAAATTTGTCTGGATTTATCATCTGTTGGGTATCAAATGGTTCAAATGGTTCTGAGCACTATGGGACTCAACTGCTGAGGTCAGTAGTCCCCTAGAACTTAGAACTAGTTAAACCTAACTAACCTAAGGACATCACAAACATCCATGTCCGAGGCAGGATTCGAACCTGCGACCGTAGCGGTCTTGCGGTTCCAGACTGCAGCGCCTTTAACCGCACGGCCACTTCGGCCGGCTGTTGGGTATCGTAATACTACGCAGTTAGTAGTACCATATGAAGGCTGCGTACTGGACACAAACTGAAGGATTGTTTTGCACCTGCAGTGACCTGAACATCTTCGAAATTTTAACGATCCGGTAATCGTTACATAGACAAATGACAATAGACTGCAATAAAAAAAAAACATGAGAGCAATTATTTTACTCTACGGACGCACCTACATTCTTGAAACGTTTTAAACTTAAAAGCACTCTGACACCTTCTGATTTTCAAACGCGATATTTTCCACTTTTTTGAGAACTGTGATATAGTACTTCAGGGAACTGATGTCTGGGGATATTTACAGCTGTCAGCAGTTTCGACCCAGCGTATGACTATTCCAGTTCTCAACGTGACGTCTCAGGTCCCCGATGCTATATCACACGGAGATTTTGACTCCGTTCAAAGCAGCAGTGTACTGTCTGAAAGCGACTAATTTACAGAAGGATGACAGGACAAAAGGAGGCCGATTTATAAATTAAGACTCATTTACTTAACTCCAGGGTGAAATTCAGACAGAGGGAATGGGACGACGATGGTGATGGCCGAAGGGCGTTTGAGATTATCCCCGACACGAAGGAGCGTTGGGAAATGAACTATATCGTTTTAAGTCGGAGAATTTAAATCCATTTGCACAAAATTCAGAGAATGCAGAGGGTACTTATCAACCATATTGGTATGTGGCACTGCTAACCAAATTATATTCTAGTACCCAACAGACAAATTTTAGCTTCCTTGGAGAGTTCACTATATAGTATGATAAAAGACCTAAACCACTGCAACAGTCCAGTATAACTCTAAATATAGATTCTAATGAACGTATGTCGTAGTGGAGTGAAAGTGAGTAATGTGAGAGGTTAGTCAGTGGTAGGTAATTTTTGAAAACATACCACCGACAACGAAGGTCAGCTCAAATGCTCCATCACGTGTAATGTGCGAAGACAACTATGCGCTTGCGAGAATACAACATTGGGGCAATACTATTTGTCTGTATACAATGAACATCCTGTATACAATGCTTCTTCGTGGTCGCTACTTTGTTTCAGTTACGAAGTAGATAGCTTGCAAAAACCTCGTTGGATTAATTTTCAAGCATCGTTTGTCAGTTGCGGTCTCTCGCAAAGTTGGACTAACGGAAGATTTACAGAAGAACTGTGCGCTTAGTCACGGGTTTGCTCGGTCGGCGCGGGGGCGTCACGGAAATGCTCAACTAACTGTAGTGAGAGACACCACAAGAAACACAGGCAAAGAAGCCTAATAGGATCCCTATCGTTGCTGAATGGTAGCCTCCTATGTGTTACCAAATAAGAGACGATACCGATAAATAAGAGAAGAGAGCCACACAGAAGCTGATTACAACAATACTCCTAAAATACTGGGACCTGTAACCTTGGGTAAATACGTCATGATGATTAATACTCGTAATGTGAATCGACATTAAATGCTACGTACACGTAGAAAGAAGGCGAATGGAAGACAGATTTATTGGAGAGATTATGAGAAAACGCAACGCTTATATTGTTAAAGAAATCGCAGAGAAGGGTCTACTAGTTCTTAGAGTACCTTTCCAAGTTTGGGGTACTGATGAAATGGGCGTAACGGATAATGCTGAAGAGATTCGTTACCACAAAACCAATAGATCGGTATAGTCTATCCATAAGTTCAATAGAAACGAAAAGTAAACTTAAATGGAGGCTGTAGGAAGGAAGGCGATGTTGTTCTCGCGGAAACCTGTTGCGTAAAATTAGAGAACCGGTATACGATGTTGACTATGTAACAGTTCTACTGCTTCTCATCGTGTATCTCTGGAAGGGATCATGAGAATAAGGCAGGACAAATTAGGACCAGTACGGAAGCATACAGGCAGTCGTTTGCTATTCGTTCCATTAGCGAATGGAACAGGGAAGGGAGTTGTTAATGTTGCCAAGAAGCACATTCGCAAGGCAGAGCCTGGATAGCTTTGGGTGGGTTTTACATCTGTTTCGTGATTCAGCTTACTCAGCAGGTGCACCTAACAGGAAGGGGTAAATAAAAACATACTGGTATTAAAAAGTGGAATTAAAAACATATTGCTAATTCTGAAATCGGAAAATTTTGCCGGCCCACAGCAATTTGAAACTTGTTACAGATCTCTATAGACTATCCCTGGATACTGATGATACATTAGGATACTGTCACTTAGGATCATTGGATGTGTGCCGTAGTCTGCACCCGCTCTGTTAATATGTTAAATTCTATATTCGAACGTAAACATGTTAGTGTGGTTTTATGTTTTGTCCACAGTTCATAAAATTTTAAATGAAATTAGTGTGTGAATTAAAGAATATGGTGCTTCAAATGGCTACTTTTCAGCCAAATATGTAATTTCTGGTAGGAAACTCGATCTATATTGGACTGTAACATGAACATGTATAGACGAAACTAAATGTAATCACGTGAAGATAACCATGAACCCGAAAGTGGTAGTTTTTTTAAAGAAACCGATTGGACTAGATGCTGTCTGTTGATTCACTGAGCAAGATGGTATATAATGAAACAGACACCCACTTTTCGCGCAACAATCAGTCCTTTCTGAAATTCAGCTATGTACCCCCGTCTCACACGACATAGCGGAAATCTGTTGCACATGAACAGGTGAAGTACCGTGGTATGACTACGTCATATATTAAAATACCGTAACAGCAAAACACTGTCGAATGAAATTGCTCTTCATTAGCAAAGGATCAAGAAAAAATTGAGTCCATTATTTTGCCCATCATTAGTGTATTACAAAAACAAATGTGCTGTGTACAATCAATGAGTGCTAAACAAAATAGCGTACACTTGAAAGGTTAGACAGATTTACGTTTTCCGTGATTTCTGTAAACTCCTTAAGCGATTTCTTTGAAAAAGGACAACCGATTTTCTTCCCCAAAAATAAACCTGGCTTGTGCTCCGTCTGTAATGACTTTGTCGTCGAAGGGACATTAAACCCTAACCTCCCTTGTGTTTCATAACTAAAAGTCAAATCATGCCGGAAATATTTTTCTCGTGTTGTGATTCGTCAGGTGTTCCGGTAGTGATTGAGAAAATATACAGTATGAGAAAAACTACGTACACAAAATTTTGAAGTATTTAAAGGATATAAAAACAAAAACTTTTTTGTGTGACAAAAATAACACAGGTATACCGTTTCCCCGTTAGGCATCCATGAAGATTTTGACGCTACTCATTTTCAGACTCTTGTGTTCAAACTGCCATGTGATGAACATTGTTTTAGAAAAGTTACTGAAAAATGTCCGGTAATATTAATGCACAACTTGCATCTGCGTGCCAACTTAGAGTCTCACAAATAGTTGCTGCATTTTTAGCCAAACGGGCAACAACAACATCCCGAATGTCTATCAGTCTCTCCCACAACAAAAGCTTCCTCTAACCCAGAGCAACAAAAAAAAAAAAATCCATAGGAGGGAGGGCAGCAATATTTGTAACACAGTCATCATCACACAACAGTCTGAATATGTCTATGAACTTCACTAGCACCAAAATCTTCACGACCCCTTGCGGGGAAACGGCACATCGGTGACACATTTCGCATTAAAAAATAATTCTTTTTATCTTCTCTAAAGACTGTAAAATTTTGTATACGTAGTTTTTATATCTTATATGTTCACAAGTGTCCAGTCAGGTTGACAAATCCACTCTTCCATGTTGCATTTCACAAATTGACATAGTTAATTTTGACAGACGTAGAGTCGCTCGCTGACGAGACACGAACTTCCTCCACCCGAAAATGGTAGGAGAAATCTACGGTGAACAGGCATATAAGGTTTGGGTTTGTTTTAATCTATATTCCTGAGCCGGCCGATGTGGCCGAGAGATTCTACGCGCTTCAGTCTGGAACCGCGCGACCACTACGGTCGCAGGTTCGAATCCTGCTTCGGGCATGGATGTGTGTGATGACCTTAGGTTAGTTAGGTTTAAGTAGCTCTAAGTTCTAGGGGACTGATGACCTCAGATGTTAAGTCCCATAGTGCTCAGAGCCATTTGAACCATTTTTTGATTCCGAAAGAAATTATAGACATTTCTATTTTTACTCTAGGAGTGCTTTACAAAATAAAATTGTTGCCCGCTACAACGAATAAGAAATAATTACGCCACAAAAGATTTTCAAGAAAAATAATTTGTTACTTCAACCTGTTGACGTCACAGAACCAAACCATATACTCACATCTAAAGATTATGTCGAGTTTACTGCACTCCTAATTCCGACTGTGCGGCTGGTCCCGGCGGAGGTTCGAGTCCTCCCTCGGGCATGAGTGTCTGTGTTTCTCCTTAGGATAATTTAGGTTAAGTAGTGTGTAAGCTTAGGGACTGATGACCTTAGCATTTAAGTCCCATAAGATTTCACAGACTTTTTTTTCTTAATTCCGAATACAATAAGCTTTTGTTTTCATTTTACGACCTTGCGCAAAATTTATATTACTCCTGGTTTCTTCATTGTTAGCCAGATCAGTAAGAAAAATTCAGTACATTCGGTACGATAATTTTAGACTGTTTTCGAATGTTCAAAATGGTTCAAATGGCTCTGATCACTATGGGACTTGACATCTGAGGTCATTAGTCCCCTAGAACTTAGAACTACTTAAACCTAATTAACCTAAGGACATCACACACATCCATGCCCGAGGCAGGATTCGAACCTGCGGCCAGCCGGAGTGGCCGAGCGGTTAAAGGCGCTACAGTCTGGAACCGCACGACCGCTACGGTCGCAGGTTCGACTCCTGCCTCGGGCATGGATGTGTGTGATGTCCTTAGGTTAGTTAGGTTTAAGTAGTTCTAAGTTCTAGGGGACTTATGACCACAGCAGTTGAGTCCCATAGTGCACAGAGCCATTTGAACCATTTTTTCGAACCTGCGACCGTAGCAGTCACGCGGTTCCGGACTGAAGCGCCTAGAACCGCTCGGCTACAGCGGCCGGCTTTTCGAATGTATCTTTGCCCTTTACGCACACCGACTGGAATACCACTACATGTAGGGTCCGCTCATGCATTCTGCTCGCTACCAAATACACGTCAATGCACCGTTCCACGGAGGACTGAAACCACACTTGGCACCTACATACTGCAACAGTGCTATGAACGAGGCGAATCATAGCGCTTAACACCTGTGGACTGCAGGCCGCGGCTGTGACCTTGAGGTGTCTAATTTTGCGACGGCCACTCTGGCAACAGGTTGAAACTCTGAATCGATTTTTCATGAGTGCTCGGGTAGTTTCAGTCCGAAGGACACTATACTCGAAAAATACGTGTTCACGCACGTGTAATGCTCTGGCACACGGCTTTAACTGTGCAAAATTAAAGTAGCGTATTCTCTACCACTCTATAGAGTGGTAGAGAGAGACCAAGAGATGAATACACTAAGCACATTCAGAAGGATGTAGGTTGCAGTAGGTACACGGAGATGAAGAAACTTGCACAGAATAGAGTAGCATGGAGAGCTGCATCAAACCAGTCTCTGGACTGAAGACCACAACAACCTACTCTACCACAAGCGGCTTGGTGTCACCCCGTACCACTAACGGTGATTACAGGGAAAAATGAAAATATAGGAAAATGATATCGGAATAGTGGTAGCTAACAGTTTGGCAGCCGCATCCTCCTCTGGGTGTACGGAGACTTGCTGCGGCAATTGGAAGAGTGGCCTTCCGGCGTCTGACAATCTCTGCGGTTAAACGAGCACCACCAAGTGGCTGAAATAGAGCAGCTGACCCACCCGCCAAGTGGAGGAGCTCTCGCCGAGGTCAATGCGGATAAATTATTAGGCAGGCGCCGCGGGGTCGCGCAAGCAATCCTCCATTCGGGAGTTAAGTCTGTGCGTCGCGCCGCTCCCGGCAATCCTCGCCGCCGTGTCCCAGAACAACAAATTGCCGCGCGCTTTCGTAGCGGCCACACGCAGTTCTTCTCCTCCTTAGTCTCAAATTTACGGACGGCCCACTTAAGCTATGTACGTATGTACGTTAAGTGGGTAATTTGTCACCATTTTGTAGGTCTTTTTACACTGAGGTGACAAAAGTCATTGGATATTTCCTAACATCGTGCCGGAACTCCTTTCCCCTGAGTAGTGCAGCAATTCGACGTGGCACGGACTCAACAAGTCGTTGGAAGAATGAGCTTTTCACTCTGCAGCGGAGTGTGCGCTGATATGAAACTTCCTGGCTGATTAAAACTGTGTGCCGGACCGAGACTCGAATTCGGGACCTTTGCCTTTCACGGGCAAGTGCTGTACCATCTGAGCTGCCGCAATATCCGCTCGGCCACCACAGCCGGCTCCCGAGGCAGGACTCGAACCTCCGGCGTGAGGGACCGCACGATTAGTGACATGGCGCTTCTAACCGCGCGGCCACATTGATTTCTGTGGTTATTTCACGTGGTGTTGCTTGTCTATTAGCACTGACAACTGTTCGCTAACGACGCTGCTCTCGGTCGTTAATTCGAAGGCAGTCGACTACTGTGCAGTCCGTGGCGAGAGGTAATGCCTGAAATTTGGTATTCTCGGCACTCTTGACTCTCTGGATCACAGAATATTGAATTCGTTCACGACTTCCGAAACGGAATGTTTCTTGTCTAGCTCCAACTAGTATTCCGCGTACAAAGTCCGTTCATTTCCGTCGTATGGCCATAAACAGCTCGGAAACCTTTCACGTGCGTCAGCTGAGTACAAATGACAGCTACGCCAACGCACTGTCCTTTTATACCTTGTGTGCGCAGTACTACCGCCATCTGTATATGTGTACGTCGGTATCTCATGACTTTTGTCACATCAGCGTACACAGTGAGTCTTTTTTCTGATCTTTCGAACATCCGTCGAAAATGAGGGACACCTTCATTTCCCTCTTCGACTAACGACCTCTACTTGCAGACATACGAGGGTTATCCAGAAAGTAAGTTCCGATCGGTCACGAAATGGAAACCACTGGGAAAATCCGGTAAAGCTTTGCACAGATGTGTTGGGTAGTATCTCTACTATGCCCGTCGATCGTGTCGCGTCGCTCTTTTCAGTTTTGAGTGAACAGTGAGCACGTAAAGACGCATAGGGAATAGCGTCTCCTGCCAAGTATATGCCTGGTTTGAGATTTCGCCTGTGTCATGCACCCCACATAACACAACTGTCGAACAGTTCCTTCTTCATGCCAATTCTCGTCCGCACACTGCAGGGGCAACGACGCTCCTGCAGCGTTTCCGGTGAGAAGTCTTTGGTCACCGACAATACAGTCCTTAATCAGTTCCCCCTGAGTCTCATCTCTGCTCACATGAACCGCTGGCTATGAAGGCAATTTTTTTTCCACAGACAACGAGCTGCAGCTCAGCGCAGATAACTGGCCGAAAGCACTGGCGGCTGCTTTCTATGACGAGGATATTGGAAAGTTGATACAACACTAAGAGAGAACTCGAAGTTGGAGCGGCGACTGTGTAGAGAAGTAGGTAGAAGGTGTACCTAACTGTTGCAAATAAAACGTTTCTGGTTTTCACTGTGGTTTCCATTTCGCAAACGATCGGTACTTTCTGGACAACCCTCGTATTAATAAATATTAATTCATTTTATCTGGAAAAACTGCTCAGGTATTAGGTCTTGACTGCAAGAAATGCAATTAAAAGTAAGACCCGCAATATGAAGGAAGGACGTTTAGAGCTGTAATGTCCTATAGTCGTCGAGGTCAAGGCTTATAACAAGCGGACAGGAGCTCACGGCAGACAATTAAATGGCTGCTAGTTGAAGGTGGTCAGCATTTCCTGCCTGCGCTGGCTCGTAATGCTTCCACCTGTAATCACTAAAGAAATTAATGTTTCCCGTGAGCGGCGGCAGAGCAGGAAGTGCGGGTGTTGCGCCCGCCCACGCCCGAGGCAGGCAGAACCAAGCTACGTCGTAGCACGCGTATCAAGGTGCCGATACGAGACAGCTCCCCGACACATGTCACGGGTTTGTTAGGTTCTTCTGCAATACAGGAGAAATTGCCTCGGGGCTAGACAAATACGTCGTACTTGTGGAAACGGTACAATCAGTTTTTTATTGTACGCGCATGCACAACCACACGCGCTCAAAATGAGTTAAAAGGAAAAGAAAAGAGTTCCTCAGCCTATACGTTTGTACTAGGCTTGTTTGTACTAGAAGTAGAATGCCTTCGCTTCCCTTTCTTCAGCCAGCGCAAATTTCAAACCATCCAACAATGAAGCCTAATAGGGTCCAGCTATTCTCACGTATCTGTGAGGGTTATTCCTTGGCAGTTCCAAAGAACAGTGGTCATCACATTACCAGCTGACAAAATGGTCTTTGCCTTCTTCGATGCGCTTTCAACAGTCTATGTCCCTTATTTTGAGTGCCGTTTTCACTCCAACGTAATGATGGATCCTCGTTTCTTCAATTGTCACAAATCAGCTTTGATAAAAATCGGATTGTAGCCTATCGCGATTACGGTTTACCGTGTCCCGACATTGCTGCTCGCGTTGGTTGTTAGCAGAATATGGAATCGGTGGGTTCAGGAGGGTAATACGGAACGCCGTGCTGGATCCCAAAGGCCTCGTATCACTAGCAGTCGAGATGACAGGCATCTTATCCGCATGGCTGGAACGGTTCGTGCAGCCACGTGTTGATCCATGAGTCAACAGGTGGGGACGTATGCAAGACGACAACCATCTGCTCGAAAGTTCGACGACGTTTACAGCAGCATGGACTATCAGCTCGGAGACTCTTGACGCTGCATCACAACCAGGAGCGCCTGCGATAGTGTACTCAACGACGAACCTGGGTGCACGAATGGCAAAACGTCATTTTTTCTTACGAATCCAGGTTGTGTTTGGAGCATCATGATGGTCGCATCCGTGTTTGGCGACATCGCGGTGAACGCACATTCGAAGCGTGTATTCGTCATCACCATACTGGCGTATCACCCGTCGTGATGGTATGGGGTGCTATTGGTTACACGTCTCGGTCACCTCTTGGTTACATGACGGCACTTTGAACAGTGGACGTTACATTTCAGATGTGTTACGACCCGTGGCTCTACCCTTCATTTGATCCCTGGGAAACCCTACATTTCAGCAGGATAATGCACGACCGCATGTTGCATGTCCTGTACGGGCGTATCTGAATACAGAAAATGTTCGACTGCTGCCCTGGTCAGCACATTCTCCAGATCTCTCACCAATCGAAAACGTCTGGTCAATGGCGGACGAGCAACTGGCTCGTCACAATACGCCAGTCACTACTCTTGATGAACTGTGGTATCGTGTTGACGCTGCATGGGCAGCTGTACCTGTGCACGCCATCCAAGCTCTGTTTCACTCAATGCCCAGGCGTATCAAGGCTGTTGTTACGGCCAGAGGTGGTTGTTCTGGGTACTGATTTCTCAGGATCTATCCACCCAAATCGCGTGAAAATGTAATTACATGTCAGTTCTAGTATAATATATTTGTCCAATGAATACCCGTTTATCATCTGCATTTCTTCTTGGTGTAGCAATTTTAATGGTCAGTAGTGTACGAGGTGTGGCTAGAAAAAAACCGGACTAGTACTGGTGAAACAATAAAACGAATGCAATAAGGCTGAAAGTCGCGTGGCCTGTCACGTGACTCTCGCTCCGCCTACTGCTCGAGTTTCATCTGCCTCCTGCACTCAGTCTGCCCGTGGCGTCTGTTTTAAGTAGTTGACGTTTTGTCTGTGCGTCGGAAAACGTTGAGTGTACAGAAAGAACAGCGTGTTAACATCAAATTTTGTTTCAAACTAGGAAAATCTGCAAGTGAAACGTTTGTAATGTTACAACAAGTGTACGGCGATGATTGTTTATCGCGAACACAAGTGTTTGAGTGGTTTAAACGATTTAAAGATGGCCGCGAAGACACCAGTGATGACAATCGCACTGGCAGACCATTGTCAGCAAAAACTGATGCAAACATTGAAAAAATCGGTAAACTTGTTCGACAAGATCGCCGTTTAACAATCAGAGCAGTGTCTGAGTTAACAGGAGTTGACTTGTTGTCTTGTCGAACAAGTTTACCGATTTTTTCAATGTTTGCATCAGTTTTTGCTGACAATGGTCTGCCAGTGCGAGTGTCATCACTGGTGTCTTCGCGGCCATCTTTAAATCGTTTAAACCACTCAAACACTTGTGTTCGCGATAAACAATCATCGCCGTACACTTGTTGTAACATTACAAACGTTTCACTTGCAGATTTTCCTAGTTTGAAACAAAATTTGATGTTAACACGCTGTTCTTTCTGTACACTCAACATTTTCCGACGCACAGACAAAACGTCAACTACTTAAAACAGACGCCACGGGCAGAGTGAGTGCAGGAGGAGATAAAACTCGAGCAGTAGGCGGAGCGAGAGTCACGTGACAGGCCACGCGACTTTCAGCCTTATTGCATTCGTTTTATTGTTCCACCAGTACTAGTCCGGTTTTTTTCTAGCCACACCTCGTATTTATCACATTGGATACCTTGTTATTTCATTCTCGCCGCCACCCGCAGTGCAATCGGACTTCTTCTTTATGGCATCTATACTTGCTAAACACAGCCAAAGAGAAAGACTGGACGTGACGAAAGCTCATAAAGTAGTAGGAGGCCTCCAGACACAAAGTAAAATTATGTTGTACTACAATTTGAAAAGAACTTCAAATATCCATCGGAAATTGCAATATATATATTACAAAATAAAAATATCGACTCTCGAAATTGCAGTTTGATATCGATATGACATATGTGTAGAAATCTTGCCGATATATATCGATATGTTTGGGAAGATTATCGATATGTTATCGGCACCCCAACTCTCCGGAGGTATGCGGAACGGTGTTTCTCGCGAGGACAGTTTTCTAAATACTTCCGAAGCACAGACTGCACTGCTGTCGTTGCTTGCGCAGCTCCTGAGACAGGTGAGGGCGGCGTGGTCCAGGCGGGTCGTCGCGGCGCAGCGTCGGAGCGAGGCCAGGTGGCGGCGGCGGCTGCAGCGGCGTGTGACACGTCGGCGGCGCGGCGTGACGCGGTGGCGCCTGCCTGGCACGGCACGCCCCGGGGGGCGCCCCACCCCTCGATCCCGTCATTTGCACACAAATAACATACACCATATACAAAAGCAGGGGGCGCGACACTGCCTTGTGCGCGTTTCCAGCGATGCGCGCGGGCCGCTCTCGCCTCCGACTGTAGCTCGCACGGCACTACGCCCAAACTCAGGTCCTGGTCGTCGAAATGTTCACAAGGAGACCACACGACAATCATATTTTTTAATTTTTTTTTACATATTTTCTGTACGTGAAGTCCAGAACTCACATGTCAATCATCAAAAGCAGTTTGACACAACGCTCAGAAATTGCGAGAAAATCGACTTTGAAGTTTTCCGAGCGTTCTTAATACCTTAGAGCAGCTGGTCCGCGGTCCCCCAGGGGTCCGCGAGCTATGGCAGAGGGGTCCGCAAGATGCTATTAGAATAAAAAATACCGGGTGATCAAGAAGTCAGTATAAATTTGAAAACTGAATAAACCACGGAATAATGTAGATAGAGAGGTAAAAATTGACACACATGCTTGGAATGACATGGGGTTTTATTAGAACCGAAAAAAACAAAGTTCACAAAATGTCCAACAGATGGCGCTGGACAGCAAACGTCAGTGACTGCGCATGACAATCGAATGTAAAAGGTGTGGTGTCACCGCCAGACACCACACTTGCTAGGTGGTAGCCTTTAAATCGGCCGCGGTCCGTTAGTATACGTCGGACCCGCGTGTCGTCACTATTAGTGATTGCAGACCGAGCGCCGCCACACGGCAGGTCTGGTCTAGAGAGACTCCCTAGCACTCGCCCCAGTTGTACAGCCGACTTTGCTAACGATGGTTCACTGCCTACACACACTCTCATTTGCAGAGAGGAGAGTTTGGCATAGCCTTCAGTTCCGTCATTTGCTACGACCTAGCAAGGCGCCGTATTCAGTTACTACGAATGTATTCTGAATAGAGAATATTGTGAATCATGTACCGTCAAGAGCGACGTTCATCGTTAATGGATCAAAGTTAAGTATCAAATTAATTACGTCCGCTTTCTGAATTCTAATTCCTTGTCATGTTCCATACCTCACGCCAGCCTGCGTGAGCTAAAACGCGTGCATTTCGGCCTCCATTCGTAACACGGTGTTGGCTCTTCTACCAACACAATAGAAGGAGCTATAATGAGAGAGAGAATCAGATGCGCCAGCTTTTAGTAAAGCTGTATTATCAGAATGGGGAATGTGCTAGTTCAGCGTTACGATCCAATCGCCATAGGAAGGGGATTCGAACGGGTAAAGGTCCGTTGACAAATGCAGCTGTGGCGAGAATGATTTCGAAGTTCGAAGCCAAGGGTTGTTTAGACAATAGACACCGTAGTGGCCGACCGAGCACAAGGCGTAATGCTGCTGAGACAGTTCAGGAAGACATGGAGACTGTAGCGGGTTCGTCTATGTACGGGGAAGTCAGCGCTCGTGCAGTCGCACGTCGCACCGGCATTCCATATACTACTGTTTGGTTGGCACTTAGGGTACCCTCCGATGCTATCCGTACAAAATCCTGGCGATTTAGTGAAGCGGAGGGCATTTCCGGTGTGGGCGTTTCAAAAGATGGCGGAAGCTGACGACTGGTTGAGTAACGTGTTGTGGACTGACGAAGCTCATTTCACGCTCCTAGCGTCTGTCAACGCCCACAACTGCAGAATTTGGGCTACCGAAAATCCTAGAACTGTCTTGGAAACTCCATTGCACGACGAGAAAGTCACGGTATGGGTTGGATTTACCACATCTACCGTTATCGGGCCTTTTTTCTTCGAGGAAATGCATGATTCTGGTTTTGTAACTGCTACCGTGACAGGTGAGGGGTACGCCGATATGTTACAGAATCTCATCATCCCCAGCCTGGCTGATAAACACCTGCTGGAACGTACGATGCTTATGCAGGATGGCGCTCCACCCTATATTGCTAGACACGTGAAAGATCTCTTGCGCGCGTCGTTTGGTGATGATCGTGTGCTCAGCCGCCACTTTCGTCATGCTTCGCCTCCCAGGTCCCCAGACCTCAGTCCGTGCGATTATTGGCTTTGGGGTTACCTGAAGTCGCAAGTGTATCGTGATCGACCGACATCTCTAGGGATGCTGAAAGACAACATCCGACGCCAATACCTCACCGTAACTCCGGACATGCTTTACAGTGCTGTTCACAACATTATTCCTCGACTACAGCTATTGTTGAGGAATGATGGTGGACATATTGAGCATTTCCTGTAAAGAACATCATCTTTGCTTTGTCTTACTTTGTTATGCTAATTATTGCTATTCTGATCAGATGAAGCGCCATCTGTCGGACATTTTTTGAACTTTTGTATTTTTTTGGTTCTAATAAAACCTCATGTCATTCCAAGCAAGTGTGTCAATTTGTACCTCTCTATCTACATTATTTCGTGTTTTATTCAGTTTTCAAATGTATACTGACTTTTTGATCATCTGGTATATTAAATATATTTCGTATGATAAGAGATTTATTGTTTTGGCTGCTTCCTACATGAGCAGAGGTTTAGCGAACTCTAACTTCTGCGTCTAGCATCTTCCTAGAGTCAACTGACACTAGCAGGGCAAAACTAGAATTAGATAGAGGAAAATAGTTCTGCTGTATGCCGTTAGATCCTTCCATTTGCAACCACATATCGCTGTGAGCAAGCATTTTCTTCCATGTATTTCACGAAAAACAAATACAGGAATCGGCTCGACATGCGGTCGGATTTCAGAGTGACAGTTTCAAGTTTGGAACCTAGTATTTCAGAAATAATGGACTCAAAGGTCAAATTGAACTCATCTCATTATGAGCTGAAAATTAAAACTAAATGTGTACTGATGGAGTAATCTGTTGTAACTATATTTTTCAAATAAATAATACATTGTATGAAAATAGTGTTTTCTTATTTTTCACACATGTCTACTCAATGCAATCTCAACTGTAGTACACCTGAAACACTAATACACTCAGTTTTAATTCTTTCCTGTCACTTTCAGTTCATACTCAATTTTTATTTTTTTAAGGAGTTTGTTATACTAAACACCCAGATTTGAAGACAAAGATTTTGAGCAATAATCAAAAATTTAACAATAATAATGGTGGCTAAATCGAAATAGTTTTAAGCTCAATATTTTTTCAATAATGAAAATGTCAATGTTTTTTCTAATTACCAAAAATAGAAAACGTATAAAAAGGCTCTCGATGAGGAGGTCCTCAAGAAAATTTTGTTGGGAACCCCTGCCTTAGAGCAAGATCCTCTTCCCGATATGAATTATCAGTCTCTGTTAGAATGATCCTCTACCAGATGGCTGGCCCGTCCGTTTCCCGGCCATGGTAAAATTTGAAGCCAAGTTACATGTTCGATGAACATTTCTGTGAAGTGTAAAATACATAACGAAGAAGAAAATTAATTTTAATGTTTGTAAGGTTCCGTACCTCAATCGGTAAAAACGGAACCCTCCCAGGATCACTCTGTTTTCGTCTGTCTGTCTGTTGAACTTTTCAAAATCTTTTTTCTCAGCGACGGCTACACGTATCAAGTTGAAATTTATGTCACGTATTAAGATCGAGTAAAAAAGTGAAGCTTCTATGTCGATGCAATCAAGAGATGCAGCCATTTACGTCACAAAACTCATCAAAACCTATAGGGTACTCCCGTTAGTCTAGAATCAACAGGTTTGCCGAGAGGCAAGGTTTCGCACTAGAACCAAAGGAGAAAATCTGAAAATTCTTAATTTGTAATTATATCACACGAAAAAATTCTTTTGTCATTTGTTATCAGACTTTCTGCCCCTCCGTCCATCAAGACCCTTTCTTCCCATGAGCAGACAGACGTACCACGCTGAAATTTATGTCATACTTACAGTCATTTATGTCACATGTTTAGATCCTCGTAAACTCTTTCATTACAAACTTGTGGGTGCCTATCCTCGACGTAGGTAATGAAATTGGGCAAGAAGAAAGGTTTCACAGTACAAGTACAGTAAAAAAGTCAGAAAATTGTTAAGTTATAATTATATAACGCAAAAAATTGTTTCTTTTGTCATTTATCATCCGACTTCAAACTTGAAATTGAAACATTCTCGAAAGTCTTGGAATCCGTTGGTCCGATAACTTGCTAGTATCAATGTCGATTACAGGAAAAAATCGTCGAGGTTCTTTATTTCCGGTATGGCTGGATTGTCCTGAACCCTCAACGCGCGAATTTGTATTACTCATAATTTAAACAATCTTTTATAAAAGATCAGTAATTAAGAATTCATATTTGCAATGAAAACTGTGTTTTTCCTTGCCGTATGCTGTTACAAACAAGAAGACATCCACTTTTCATAAAAATGACAACTAGACATCTGCTAATTAGCATAGATTTGATGAATTTTTATCTAAATGACACAGGTTTGGGGAGTGAACGAAAAAAATAATGACTGAAACGAGTTTCGAACCAGCGATTTTCGAGTGCTACTCATTTTGTTTGCAATTTTCATTTCCATATTACGCTTCACGGAAATTGTACCAGAACATGCACCTCTATTTAAAAATTTGCATCGGCCAGGAATCGAACCGAATATATCTACGTAGTATTCTACGAGACAGGCACGCTGCACGTATTTTAGCGTATTAAAGTTGGTCGGGAAACTTCAAAGTCGATTTTCTCGATAGTTTTTGTGAGCATTATGGAGCTGCTTTGGCAAATTAATATCTGTGATCTGAACTTCACGAATGATAAATATAAAAACAATACAGTAATCCGATTGCTTCGTGGCCTCCTTGTCAAATACCACTCTCACTTTTTTCTCTAGGTTCACAAATTTTTGCTTTCGAAGATATGACTACGGACAAAACGTCCTGTATAATGAGACACATATTGAGCATTCGAGCATTGGGCATTTGTTTCAAAATAAAAACACAGATTGGCATGCTACACGCATGATTTAGCAGACTTTTTGGGGGGCTGTTCGGAGCGTAGTTACTGGTAGGAGCTCGCCAGGATTGGCTTGTTTCCGCTTGGTGTCTTCTCATTTTCCTGGCTTTTATCCCGTGTCTCCACTGGGTCGGAATGCGTTGTGTACCAAAGAAGACGTTCACAACAAATACTGCAGACACAGCCAGACACCTGTCGTCTCTCGGCTCACACATGGCGCCCACAAACACATCTCTTACTGCCCCCACGTCACTTCCTTGGTCACGTCGTCTACGTCCGCCAAAGCTAACGCCTTGAATCGAGGACTACTTGCTTCAGCGCACACGGATATTCTTCCGCCTAAATGCTCTAAACGCAATGCGCCGCGGGTACTCACAGAATTCCACAGCAGCAATTAGACAGCACCGTTCACTGCATGCAATTAGCTCGGAGAGTACTTTTCAGACTATCTTCCCATGTAGCTGTCGCTATTTACGGCCAGAGCGTCTGCGAGCATTACTACCAGTGATACAGTATTACTCACTGCCAAGAGACAGCATGTTGACAAACCATCCGCTCCGTATTGTCGTATCGAATTACGAGTAGTTCGCCCTCGCATAGGCAACACAAAGATCAGATACCCACAGCGAATTGCTCTCGTCTTCCCGGTCAATATACCTGTAAGCGACTTCAACGCACTGCACTCACGTATTGACGTTCGAAAGCGGTGCCCATACTGAGCACCTGTAATATGACTTAAAATCTTGTATAAATACTCTATTCATTGATATGTGTCCGCTCTCTGCACGTCTTGAAGTTTGCTGGCAGTTGCTTTCAGAAACCACAGAGCCACTCACCAACAACCGCGTATGTTCTACGCGAATAGAGACAGGCGCGTGGGGTGTATTTTAAATTACGCATCGGAAATAAAAATTTATCGTGACGCCATTTCTAAGCTGCCGGCTGGTGTGTTTGTC
This sequence comes from Schistocerca americana, assembly GCF_021461395.2. Taxonomy (NCBI): domain Eukaryota; kingdom Metazoa; phylum Arthropoda; class Insecta; order Orthoptera; family Acrididae; genus Schistocerca; species Schistocerca americana. The sequence continues at coordinate 226,906,833 of NC_060119.1, forward strand.
GGTATAGGTCTCCCTGTATTAGCTAGTCCTCTCGCTCGTTCATTCATTCATTCATTCATTACATAATTTCGAGAACTTGGTGAAAATTTCACTTTTCAACAGAACAGCGTACCACCGCAATGGCGCCTGCGGATGAGAACATTACTTAACCCCTTGAGTAAGGGTTTGCCTGAAACCACCATTTTATTAATATTTTTTAAGTATACGCGTGAGACATATAGTGGTACACTGATGTGTTGTTGTTGTTGTTGTTGTTGTTGTTGTGGTGGTCTTCAGTCCAGAGACTGGTTTGGTGCAGCTCTCCATGCTACTGTATCCCGTGCAAGCTTCTTCATCTCCCAGTACTTACTGCAACCTGCATCCTTCTGAATCTGTTTAGTGTATTCATCTCTTGGTCTCCCTCTACGATTTTTACCCTCCACGCTGCCCTCCAATACTAAACTGGTGATCCCTTGATGCCTCAGAATATACCCTACCAACCGATCCCTTCTTCTAGTCAGGTTGTGCCACAACTTTCTCTTTTCTCTAATTCTATTCAATACTTCCTCATTACTTATGTGATCTACCCATCTAATTTTCAACATTCTTCTGTAGTACCACATTTCGAAAGCTTCCATTCTCTTCTTGTCTAAACTATTTATCGTGCACGTTTCACTTCCATACATGGCTACACTCCATACAAACGACTTCCTGACACTTAAATCTATACTCGATGTTAACAAATTTCTCTTCTTCATAAACGCTTTCCTTGCCATTGCCAGTCTACATTTTATATCCTCTCTACTTCGACAGTCATCAGTTATTTTGCTCCCCAAATACCAAAACTCATTTACTACTTTAAGCGTCTCATTTCCATTGATGTACTGCTACGAATGTAACGCATTGTAGAAGTAACAGCATTCAAAGCAGCAGTCAATGCAGAGATTGTGCTACGTGATTGTAGGAGATTGTAGCATGTGTGTTTTCTTTTATGTAGCGATCATATTGTACAGGTCACTGACAGTGAAACCAGGTGTATCTAAAATTATTATAATGTAAATTTGAGGTTATACTGTACTGTTTTGAGTGGTTTCGAAATGAAACCACTCGACCAATATGAACTTTTGATATTAAATTTTGGGCGCATTTTTACTTGTTATTTACGACGATAATTTTTTTAGGCATTATTTGTTCTTAAAAGTTTACACATGTGGGACTGTGACTAGGAAAAACGCGAAATTGCTTTCAAGTATATCACACATGTGGGACTGTGACTAGGAAAAATGCGCAATGGCTTTCAGGCATATCTCATGAAATCATGGGTGTTGAAAACGGTAGGCCCCAGTGGCTCCGAAGTGAAACCACAACTTTAAAATAATTGTTTACTTTTTGAAAAATTTCTTGTTGATTCGTTGCTTATTATGAAAATGAAGGTCAGTTTCGTGAAATATTTCAAAATTAAATTTTCTTGTATTGCTGGGAAAATGATTCTTTTGAAACTAAAGGGCTTTTAGTCACGTTGTTTTAAGTCTTCTGAATAGTTTGATGCGTTTCACCACGAATTTCTCTCCTGTACCAGCCTCTTCATGTCAGAGTTGTACTTGCAACCTACGTCCTCAATTACTTGCTGGATGTATTCCAATCTCTACAGTTTTTACTGTTGAAGCCATTTCCGTGAAGACACTAGAAGATGTGACAGTAAATGTCATTGTTGGTTTGTGCCATCTCCGTACTGCCAGTGGTGGAAATTTCGAAAAAAAAGTGATGTGATTGCACATACTGCTTGCAGAGGGCGAGTTTTATTATGTACGCTAGATACTATACGAGATGCATGGCCTGCAGCGCCATGTGTTAACAGATTTTCGAACTATTTCGACAGTTCTGTATAATTTAAGCGTAAAATCTGTACAGCTTTCGCAAGAAACATATCCTTCGTTACACTCATCTATCGATCTTATTTTTCGAGCATTTAATTTTGTAATCAGGTACTCCTTCGGTGGGAATGCTCAATCTCAATATGTATTAGAAGCTGGTTATTGTGACACTATACAGAAAATTGAAATATTATTACAAACCATAACACCGAATAAAGACTTTTCTTGTTTCGGAAGCTACTATACTGGTTGAATCTGGCACCCCATCGAAAAAGTTGCGGAGGTTGTACAGGGACTCATGGTCACCGGTGACCATTTATAAAGTAATAATGTAATGATTTATTTCGTTTGGCACCTTTTCGTTGGAACGCGTGAGGCGATACTGACCCTACGACTTATCTTAGAAGCTAGATTAAGGAAAGGCAAACCTACGTTTCTAGCATTTGTAGACTTAAGGAAAGTTTTTGACAATGTTGACTGGAATAGATCACACAACTAATGTGGAAGTATTGAATAGGATTGGGGAGAAGAGAAGTTTGTGGTACGACTTGACTAGAAGAAGGGATCGGTTGGTAGGACATGTGTTGAGGCATCAAGGGATCACCAATTTAGTATTGGAGGGCAGCGTGGAGAGTAAAAAGCGTAGAGGGAGACCAAGAGATTCAGAAGGATGTAGGTTGCAGTAGGTACTGGGAGATGAAGAGGCTTGCACAGGATAGAGTAGCATGGAGAGCTGCATCATCCCAGTCTCAGGACTGAAGACCACAACAACAACAACACCCCATTTATTTTTGTTTCAGTGAAAATAGATTTAAAACAGTGACAAAGCCTGGAAATGCAGTCCCCGATACACATAACACAAAACAGAGAGTGCTGCAACAACATTCGGACGTTTGTCCTTTCCTCTTCCTTATTCCACGGGTGACGACGATTCCATTGCGCCAAAATACACAGAAAATATGCCTGAACATTGTCCGAGATTTTATAGGTGGGTTCAGGTTTGCCCTAGAGTATCTTGGAACTGTCTCTCGAGAATTTCGTTGTAAATTTATTGTCGCTCTGTGTATAGAAGCCACATCGCTCTAGCTTTAACTTGAAGGTTAAGACCACTGCTATGCTGTAGACTATCTTCTTTGTGGTTATGCTATTGATTTACGTAGTTGGCGGTATGACAAGTTTAGAGACTGCCTTTACCGAGCGTCCGTGTCATCTTCTCTGAAATACTGTGAACTTGACCACGAATTACGACTGCAACAAAGGAACCCAAAGGCTTAATAGGCTCGCTCTAATTGCTATAACGAGCCATAGTAATGGCAGTTAACAGCATAGGCCACTGGCTCCTAAATGGTGGCAGTCATTGGGGCAGCCTGTGTTTATTTCTTGGAAAATGATGAGATTCGAAACAAAGGTTTTGAATCAAAAGTGAATCGTTTTGCGAACGTGCAGTGTGCTAGAATTATTATTTTCTAGAGTGCTCTTATTAGATTCACTCACATTTTTGATGCATTTCTTCTTAATTTCAGACAGATAAGGCAGATACGTGATCACGAACGACACATTCTCCGTTGTCACAAAATAACCAAAGCCGAAACAGACTAGGAGCCCGAAGAAAATACAGAATATTTTATTATAGTGCTATGTAATAAATGCAGAGCATGGAGTGAACTATTACGCATACACATTATCTGCTGCAAAAGATTTAAGACAGTTTCCATGACTTGGATTTATGTAGCAGCAGTTTGACATGGTTTTACAATTTAGACTGTGAAAGAGGGAAGGCTGAAATGAAATATTTTGACATACCGCGTAGCCTCATGAGGCTTGCAAATAAACTATGTGAACAATGCTATTCCAGGAAAATAAAATATCTGTTCAAATGTCAGACAAAGAGAGCAGTAATTTTTCTTCTTTCTATCACCCTGTGGCACCAGTCGCTACCTCATCCTTTCTACTCCCTCATCACGTGTCCCAAATCCCAAACAATACTACATTGTGACTGTTCTGCCCGTTCGCTACATCTACATCTACATCTACATGGTTACTCTGCAATTCACACTTAAGTGTCTGGCATTCCACTCTGGAGTGGCGTGTGGGAAAAAGGAACACCTAAATCTTTCCGTTAGAGCTCTGATTTCTCATATTTTGATGATCATTTCTCCCTACTTAGGTGGGTGTCAATAAAATATTTTCGGATTCGGAAGAGAAAGTTGGTGATCGATATTTCGTAAATAGATCTCGCCGCAAAGAAAACCGCCTTTGTTTCAGTGACTGCCACCCCAACTCGCGTATCATATCAGTGACATTCTCACCCCTATTGTGCGATAACACGAATGTTCCCTAAAAGATTTTCTGTAGAACTCCGAAGTAAATGTGTGTTACTAGATTAAAATACCGCAGCAGCTATTTAGACGGGATTTAATTCCCGACTAGATTTCGATAACACGAATGTCGCGTTGGTTCATATCAATAGACCAAAAGCGATTTCTCGAACGTCCTGTGTTTCTAATGATCCGGACGTTACACTCTAAACGTACTTCCCTCTAACATTCCGATTTATCTTTAGCAACATCTGTTTAAGCGAATTATGGGACGACATATATTTGAAAGCCTTACTTTTGAAGATAAAAGATGGTTTTAATTCCAAAATCCTTTAGTAGGCGTTTTTGTAAAAGATGGTAGTTTATTGTAGCCTTCCTGTTGCTTCAAACCCACCTCAATCGCACTATTGTAAGCCTTACAATTTGTCATCCAGTGTTAGAGTATATAATGCCGGAACATGGCAGCTTACCAGAGCACGTCGAACATGAAAGTCGATCTTACGCTGTGAGTTGGTTAACGCGCATGAAAATGCTTTGCCCTATGAGCACTAGTGCCTTTCATATGTCCTCGGGTGAGTAGTTTCTTAAGTATAACCCAGTTAGCCATGGAACAGAATTTATTCTCCGAAATAATGGTTTTCGCGAAAGTATCACGTTACTGACGACAGCCTGAAAAGGAAGAGTTTGTACAACGTACATTTGCTTCAAATTAACGGCCCTGAATATCCAATTACTTCGATTCAGCAATTGTCCCGTAAATAGTCATTTATCGATAATTGCGCTTTACAGACCAACAGCTGTAACTGCCAGTAACGACGCAGTATAACGTTCATCGTAGATACGAGCAAGTAACGTTAGGCAAAATGCGAACAAAACCCTAAAGGAACTTGTCATTCGTACCAGGCACCCGAACTAGCTTTGTCACGGTAACAAAAGAGACACCTGGTGTTATCTTGAGGTCAACATGCACTAACGGAAACGAGAGAATCAAAAAGGATGCCCGGAACCGCATTTATTCATGAGGAGAGTGGATCCAACAAAGACAGGGAAGAGGATGCGTAAGCAAACTAGCAACGGCCGCATCTCTAGCGCAGCCCGGCGGTCAGCTTCCCCCCCTCCGCCGCTCTGGACCGGGTTAACTGCTCCCCACCAGCCCCGTAAACTCGTATTAAGGAACACTTGCCGCGCTGCGAGTCAGCCGCTACCCCCACCCCCTCGCCATTCACCCCTTGCAGGTTACCACGAGAGCGGGTGCAGGCAACGCAAGTCGAGCAGCCTGGGTACAAGTTGTCCGCCGTGGCGGCCCTTGCCGCTTCTGTTGTTGATTTCTGACGTACTTACGATGTTGGCACTAGCATCTAAAAATGTAGTGGACTTGAATAAAGTATGATGATGATGATGATGATGATGTCTGGTTTGTGGGGCGCTCAACTGCGCGGTCATCAGCGCCCGTACAACGCCCCAATTTCTACACAGTCCATTTTTTTTAAACAGTCCAATCTAGCCACTGTCACGAATAACGATGATGATGATGATGATGATGAAATGGTGAGGACAACACAAACACCCAGTCCCCGGGCTGAGAAAATCTCTAACCCGGCCGAGAATCGACGAATAAAGTATGATTCACGCTGAAAATTGTTGATACTAAAGCACAAAAAGGAAACAGAAAACGTCGTTTACATCATTGCAGGATTGATGGAGGAGGTAAGATGACGCACATTTCTATTACGACATTTTTTTAAGGGGAGTATTTCCCACTACAGGAATGTTTCCACATAAAAACGCCTTCAGTCACAACTTTTTTTCGTGGTTTATTACATTAGACAACGCATTTCGGACCTTGTGGGTACATCTCCAGGTGAAAATTGTCTGACACATAATTTACATTTCCTCTCGAGTGATGTGAAATGCAATTCCCCGTATGAGTGTTAGTTTCGTATTCCGTGATACGAGTGCGTAAATATGTAAGAAAAAACAGTGGTAAATTACCGAACAAACAAGGAAGACTACTTGGTCAGCATACGTTGGTTTATACTTACTGTCGTCGCTCATCACGTCACTCAAGACGCACATTTGTTTACAACTGTTTAAAAACACTTCACAGATTTAGTTTAACCTGGTGTGATCACAGATGAAGTTTATCGTATAGTGTATTGACTTTTAAGAAGTTGATATATGCGAGGAATCAATTTGAAATAAACTACGGCTACCGAAATCTGTTTGTTCATTTAACATAGATTCGGAGTTTTTTGAATCTGTGGAAGTATATTATCATACTACCATGTCCCTCATGCTAGTGATTCGAATTTTCTCAGAGTCTGAAAGACGGCGATAAAGTGCATGTCTACGTTCTCTGGCGTGACGTGTTGCGAAATCCCCCTGAGAGAATCGTTAGGCCCACTCAAGAGCCATCATGTACGTATTTAGACTATTCTTCATCTGTAGGAATGTTCTTTATTTTCCTTTTCTGTACTGAAATTCTGAAAATAAGATCACATATGGCTGGAACTTTGATCAAGATATCCCACAGGCATGGAAATACTGGAGTACCATTTTAGTATTGGTTCAAATGGCTCTGAGCACTATGGGACTCAACTGCTGTGGTCATAAGTCCCCTAGAACTTAGAACTACTTAAACCTAACTAACCTAAGGACATCACACACAGCCATGCCCGAGGCAGGATTCGAACCTGCGACCGTAGCGGTCGTGCGGTTCCAGACTGTAGCGCCTTTAACCGCTCGGCCACTCCGGCCGGCTTTTAGTATTGCTCGGTCAGTGTATGCACGGTGTAAACTTTCCACCCCATCCAGCGTATGAATACCATACGTGTCCTGTGGTGCTCTGTACGGCTCCGTAGCTCGATCAGAAGAAAACAGAACCCTTATAAGTTTGTTGTCCACCTATCAGTCTGTCTGTCTGTTAAGAATCCCTGTCTGTCAAGAATCGTTTTTCTTAGGACTGGGTAGACGTATCAAGTTGAAATTAAGGTCACATACTAAAGTCAGCGGTCTCTTGGCGGTGTAAAAAATTTAAACTTCTACGTCAATTCTGTCAAAAGATTCGGCTACTCATGTCAAATATTTTGCCACTCGCACTCATCAAAACCTATAAGGCACTTCCCTTGACCTAGAATAATAAAATTTGGCAAGAAGCAACGCTTCACAGCACAATTAAAGGAAAAAATCAGAAAATTGTTAATCTGTTATTATATCACAAGAAAAAATATTATATTTTTGTCATTTGTTATCCGACTGTCAGTGTTTTATAAAATGCATTTTAACCATTAGCTATTCATTTGTCCTATCAGTCATTTACCGGTTTCGGTTATTAACCATCGGCCGGCCGAGGTGGCCGAGCGGTTCTAGGCGCTGCAGTCCGGAACCGCGCGGCCGCTACGGTCGCAGGTTCGAATCCTGCCTCGGGCACGGACGTGTGTGATGTCCTTAGGTTAGTTAGGTTTAAGTTGTTCTAAGTTCTAGGGGACTGATGACCTTAGCAGTTAAGTCCCATACTCCTCGGAACCATTTGAACCATATTAACCATCATGCAGAATGAAGGGTACAACAGATTAGTAAAAAGCATCGCATATTCCTTTGAAGCTGAACAATATCGGAAACATCCGATGCAATTGTACAAACAATTTGTGTTAGAATACTGACAGTCATATCTTACGTCAAGCAGACAAGTCATCACATTTGAAACAAGGCGAACAATTACTAGAAGAATAACTCTTCCAGTAATTATTCGTTTTGTTTCTCTTGTGCTGTCTGTCTGCTTGACATAAGATACGAAGACAAATTGTTTCTACAATTGCAGTGGATAAGTTCGTTATTGCTCAGCTTCAAGCGTGGGATGCTTTTAACTAATCTGTTGCACCCTACGTCCTGGATGATGGTTAATAACCGAAACCAGTAGATGACTATATTTTGACTAAAGTTCAGTCTTGATCACACCATTTATGTTTCAATGACACAGGTAACCGGTTTCGGTTATTTATACATAACCATCATCAGACCCATGGCTCCCTTAGGATGGTAGTCGGAGCTCTCCTCACTGTTTTCCAAAAATATTTACCAAAAAAAAAAAAAAGGTAGACGACTAATGGGACAAATAAACAGCTGATGATTAAAATGCATTTCATAAAATACTTCACGGGTGCTGAACGCCGTTGCCGTATGGAAACATTACAAGACTGTCAGTGTGTCTGTTAAAACTCATGAATCTCAGGAAATACTATAGCAACTGCGAAATTACCCGAAAATTTAAACTTAAAACTTAACATTAAAACGTTCTCTAAAATCCTGGAATTCCAGGGACCGATATCTTGGCAATATCGATATCGATAACAGGTAAAATCGGCGAGATTCTCGATTCCAGTGATGCGTTAACTACTTACACACGTAATTAAATTTGTGCGGAATCCTCAGAGCGTGAGTCTTAGTTGCACTTGGCAAATTTTTTCCCATTAATACTGAGTATTGATATACTGGACATTTAATGAACGTGAAGTCGAGGGAAGTTCCATTCTGGTCTCGTTCATAGAGATATTTATGCTTCATCAAGCGTATCGTATGTTCAATTTTTTAAGAGCGTCTTCTGCCGTTTAATTTATTATTTGCCAAACATTTTCTTTGAATAATAACGGCGAAAATTTATTCTGGTAGTGTCACTACTCAGCTTATTAAACTTTACGATGGCCTTGCGAAAAGGATAATTGATACTTCATGGTCGCGTTCACGAGTTATTTTCAATTACAGGGGTTTATATCATTCCAACGGCAAGAAATCCCCTTTCATACGTGCTTTATACCCGTAAGCGGCTCTCTGCTAAAATTGACAGCCGTAAACGTTATACTACCGCTTATGTCTTACCTGTGGGCAAAATTCACTGTTCTACACATCAACTGAATTCTTCTTATTCAATCCAGCCTTCGTGTATTTCAACAGCTATCGAGAATTTCTCTAACAATCTGTTTCAGATAATCGAACAAACATGTACTTGTTTCTCTGTATCGTTGGACGCCCATATTGTTTATGGTAGACTTTATAACGCCAATCCTTTTAAAACTTGCAAAGCATGTCTGCGTAAAAACGCAGCATATGTGTTGTTATTTTCTAAATCTTTTCACGTTTAGAAAGGAAATTAACTTTTGTGCCACTGTTGATTTTAGAACAGTTCCATATTTCAACCAACGTGGCGAGTATTAAGTTTGTGGATCGTTAGCACAGTATGATTCGACAAGTTCATCGCGCGCAGTGTAAAAAAAAAAAAGTACTCAAATTATGACAGCAATCATGTTGATAAGACATGCAAACCGTGATGAAAGGAAAGAAGAAGGCGGGACAGGTTTAACATCCCTTCGGTGCATTTCTGACTCTCTTGGCAACCACTGAAACACATTGCAATCGAGTACGTTTCTATTGTTTTATATAGGACACTTGCGGTCTGTCAAGCTGGGAAACAATCTTATATTGATCTACAAAAGCCACCAAAGCTGCAGCATATGAGGCGGCCATTGGCTTAGTCGGTCTTAACATCTCGGAGCTCATTTGTTTTGCTCGCTAAAATCGTCCTTGGATATTCAACACAACTTGTTCTTGCATTTGCAAATTCTAAAATTACCAATTGTGCATATTTTACATCCAAATTTTGTGAATTTTAACAGTCTAAAATCTACAATTAAATCGTTTTGTTTCTCTGGCCCTCTTACTACGACACTACTCTACTTATAAGCGTTAGTTTAATATCGAATGTAAACGTAAAATTTTTGTATAACGTTCACAAAATTTTTTTCTTTAATTATCCTCAAGAAAAAGCCCAAATTGCTAATGTTAAAAATTTCACAAATGTGGCTCTGCCGTGGCGTAGGAGTGTGACAGGATATTCAAAATCTCGTACGGCGTGCTTGCGCTATAGCTTAGGGCCAGTTTGAGGCTGTTTCCTACCTTGATAGATCACAAATGTTTTGTAGCAAATTGTTCATCTCGATTTAACCTACATCGCTGTCGTTCATATCCTACATATTTTAACGAGGAATTCGCACATGCAAAACGTTAGCAGAAGCAAAAGTAGAAGAAAATCCCACACAGATCCCTCGACGGAAAGGGGATGAGACTTCAAATACGAGAAGCGGAGGAAGAACACTGGGGGCTCGGTCGTACGAGCTTCTCTTGAGCAACTTGTCTTTTCACATGCTCATTTAATCTGCTGTTGATCACGTAAGTTCAAGCGCGTAATGTCGCACTGTTTCTCTTAAATCTAGATTTGGCATGCAGTAGCGTCACCAGACACTCGTATTTTGTATGGGCTTTCTAGAAATTCGCAAAAATTTTCTCGTGCACTATCCCAATTAAGAGAGTAAAGCGTACGAAATATGTTAGAGTTATAAAAGCATGTATGGTAATTCGTTTATTGTTGACCAGGATATAAAATTTATTCTCCACGAAAGCTCTGCATCCAGAACAGCGTACCGCATTTCGGCTGCCGCTGTGTCCACCGCCAGACTGGTGAGGGATTGTCGTTTTCGGCAGAGCCCAGACTGGTGAGGGATTGTCGTTTTCGGCAGAGCCGCGTGATGCAAGACTTGTCATTTACTGTGGCACTTTCGACTGCACCCACGTGCGGAAATACGTCACAGGGCGAGCTGACGCGAGTTATGTTCCCCCTGAGCGATCCGGCGTCCGCCTATAAATCCATCAGGCAGGTTGCAATAAACATCATCTGCTGCAGTCGTCGTGGCATGTTTATTTCACGTCGTCTGCCCGCGCGAGCACATTCCTGATATCAATATGGAGCTCGCCGAAGACGACAGTGCTGTTGCCGGCCTTACGCGGGAAAGTTCTCGAAGCGCGAAGCATTCGCATTCTCAGCAGTCAGCGTGCAAAATTGTCCGCTTCTCTGTTTACCAGTAAATACTCGATGCGTGCGCCAAGAAAAACTGAACCTGTTCTTTTAACTCACACACATACGTAACTTTAGTAATTAAGGGTGACAAGAAACGAACAGAATCTGTAATGCAATGTGATAAATTCGGGAAATTCACTATGTCTCTAGCCTCCAGACTTTCGGTGCGTCCCGTTGTTAACACTCCCCCTTTCTCTCTCTCTCTCTCTCTCTCTCTCTCTCTCTCTCTCTCTCTCCTGGTCCTATCTTATACCTCGAACACCAGTCACTCAAATGGACAGACATTGTCTTTTATTTTCCGTGTATCCTTTGTTAATATATTCACTTCTGTATTTTCGGCACAATCAGTGCTGTTGCTGTTGTTGTTCTGGTTTGTTGCAATTCATTACACCAGTCGTTTGCCAGTTACCCTGTTCATTTCGGAAAAACTACTATGCCTACAGTTTGGAAGGTCTCCAAGGCAGTCGTGATAAAGAAGGGAGCTGAAAGGGATCCATCAGATCCCAAGTCATATAGGACTATATGTCTTATAAATACACTAGCCAAGGTCCCAGAAAAACTCCTGTGCAGACGTTAACAGGCGCGCAGAGCTCTCCATGGCCTAAGTTAACACCAATTCGTCTTCAGAGAGGGAAAGTCAACTGATGATGCCATCAACCAAGCCTACAATTTGCCAACAACACCAGGGCTAAGTATGCAACGGCAGTTATGATCGACACTGCGGGTGCCTTTGATAATCTCTGATGGCCCGCTGCATTCAAGAGGCTCAGACAACTGAAGGTACCCGAAACACTACACAAGTCTACTAGACTACTATAAGAACAGAGTGGTCGAATGGAAGATGGACGGCCGAAAATAATCAAACTAATTATAAAAGGCTGCCCACAAGGGTCGATCTGTGTCCTCATCTTCTGTGACATCACTATTGAACCCCTCCTGCAATTACTGAAGGGAACAATAACGACAGAGTTGTCGCTTAAGCAGACGAGCTTTTGGTTGTAGTGTCTGCTAACAATAGGTCTCACCTAGAAGAAAGAGCAAATGGAACACTCATAACAATAACACTATGGTGCCACAACAAAAACACTCAAGACAGCCGATAACAAAAGAGCATACACTTTACTGAAAGGATCTCTCCGCAGAAACACTAGTGTTAAAATAGGGGACACAAACATTAAACGAGCAGTTACCACACGCTACCTTGGGCTACACATGGACGAAAAGCAAAATTTCCGTGAACACATGCGCATTATCACAAACCAAGCAGAAAAAATACTACACAAACTGGCACGACTAAATTCAGAACAATTTAAACTCTCCTTGTCAGTTACAAGGACACACCATCGTCTGTACTTGGCTTCGCATCCAGCACGTGAGCTCAACAGGTTGAACCTATCAACAAACCGAACAGATTGAACCTATCAATAACCGGACCCTCGTCAGACTAGGACAAAGGAGCGGCTTACTTAGACAATCGGGAGCTTTTCACACCACCTCAGTGGAATCACTCTGTGTGGTGCTCGGAATCTACCCAATAGACATTCGGTAAGATATGGAGCGCCTATGTACTGGCTTAAGGTGGGGAAGGCACGATCAGTTTCGAAAGCTCACTGGAGTACCAATCGACACGAAATGCCCATTACGAAATTGAAGGGTGGGTACCTGGAAAGGTGAGTGGGACACAAGTGATAAGGGCCGCGGGCTGCACCACTTCTTTCCCGATGCAAGGGAGAGAATAAAACTCAAACATATCGATCCCAACCTCGGTATGGTCCACTTCTTAATAGGACACGACCCTGATCCCACGCACTTAAACCGCATGCCGGCCGAAGTGGCCGTGCGGTTAAAGGCGCTGCAGTCTGGAGCCGCAAGACCGCTACGGTCGCAGGTTCGAATCCTGCCTCGGGCATGGATGTTTGTGGAGTCCTTAGGTTAGTTAGGTTTAACTAGTTCTAAGTTCTAGGGGACTAATGACCTCAGCAGTTGAGTCCCATAGTGCTCAGAGCCATTTGAACCATTTTTAAACCGCATGAGTCTGAGAAAGACACCATCATGCACAAGTAGGGGAAGAAGGCTCTTCAGAACAAGTTGTCTTTTACTGCGGACGATATACCAACATCAGACACACAATGTACTTAAACCTCAACACCATCCACACAGTGCTCACAAAGACGAAGACCAAAGGACCATGTAAAACACACTCACTGACGATCCATCCAAAGCGATCTACAGAGAGTATGTCCAAGCCAGACAACGATCCTATATGCAAAGACAGCAAGGAATCCACAGGAAGGAAAACAGCAGTGATTCAGACATGGAATCAGGTGATGACACTGATCCCGACTGGACCGTAAATGAAAATGAAGAAATACCCTAAATAAACAACACAAATTAGAGGTTAAAGTTTAGTTATTAGGAAATCTAGAGTAGATGTTACATTTAAATGAAGAGCTGTGATTGGCGGTCGGTTGCTTGATGGACAATTCCAAGACACTCACCGTCGTACACACTTGATGAAGGGACATCCTTCCACTATCATCTTTCCTATCTTCTGTTTTTATTATTCCCAAAAATGTGGTTACGGTTTTTAATTGGATTTTCGAAAATTTTGTTAATTTCATAAATGTTTATTATCTTTTACCTATCCATCTTAAATGTAAGAATCTCGTTTATTTTAGAAACATTTTTCCGAATTTACAATATGTCTGAAAGTTATAATACGTCATAACCTCTTCTCTGCCTTCATAAATTCCTAGCTTCCATTCTAATTTTAATATTTTTGTTTCTTAGTTACTATTAAGTTTATATTTAAAACTGCAATATTATTAACCCATATTAAAATAAGAAATAACAAATAGGTTCAAATTCTGTACATAAAAAATTTCGTATTGTAAAAGTACCACCTGTCTTAGTAACGAGGTGGCAGGTCATTTGTAAATGGCAGCGATTAAATAATAATAATAATAATAATAAATAAACTACTGCTTTATCCTGCATCATTAACGATCTGCTTTATGTACTCACTAGCGACCTGCCCCAACTTGGCACGGGTAACACTAAAATAACTACGACCAGACGACGTATCTGGCATAGCGGTAATAAATTATGCAGGCTGTGCCATAATTAATGGCACAAACGCACACAGGTGAAAGTACACGACACTAAAGCAAAAAGTCTCAGCAAACATGAGCTCTAAAACGCATACCTTAAGAGCAATGAGCACTTCTACATCTTCGATACTATGAAACAAATCTCTTCTCTCTGCTTTCCATATTTTGGGAGGAGATAGGAGGTAGTGCGGACCAAAACAAGAAAAACATTTCCAGTAAACATGGGCTCTAAAGTGCATTCCTCGAGAGCTATGAGTACTTGTTCAGTGGAAGAGGTGATTCACGGCAGCGAAGATGAAGGAGTGCTCATAGCTTTTAAGGTATGCACTTTCGAGTTCCTGCTTACTGGAAGAATACTGAAGGTCAGATGGGTAACTCAAGTAACTAATGATGAAGTGCTGAAAAGAAATTTGTGGCACAACCTGACTAGAAGAAAAGATCGGTTGTTTGTGTCTGTGCATTGGGAGAGGGGGGACCAAGAGATGAATAAAGTAAGCAGATTCACAAGAACGTAAGGAGCAGTAGTTACTCGGAAAAGAAGAGGCTTGCAGAGGATAGAGTAGGATGGAGAGCTGCATCAAGCCAGTCTTCGGATTGAAGACCACTACAACAAACATAATATATCCACTCACCGCCAATTGTCTCTTGTAGTACCACATTTCAAAGACTTCGTATCTTTCCATTTCTGTCTTTCATACTGTCACATGTCGAACCAATGAATCTATATCTAGTCATAGAATATAAATTTTTGTGTCTTAGCAGCTGTTGTCTGTTCGAAAGACTTTTGCCTTATGCAGCCTTCAGTACTATGTCTCTCTTGCATCATCCTTCTTCCGTTAACACGTTCTTCTTTTCCCTAACTTTTATCCAGTCTAGTATGTGGTCAGCTTTTTCAGGATTTAGCAAATTCTATTTCGTTATTTAACTTTATGGTTGAATGCGTTTCCGACGCCCAACCGTCAACAGTAACAAAGAGAGGGAAGTCGTGTGCGCCATTTGTCTGTGAATCATGTAATCCTTGTTCTGTGTGTGATCGTATTTTTTCTGTTTGTGCATCATATTTACCGAGGCGGAATTAGCGGATCAGGCCAGCATTTGGCTAAACGAGTATGGGTAACCGTTACTTTTAAGTTAAATTGATAGTAACTTGACTTTTTACGTATTCCACACTCTGGCTGGCTTGTGCATCTCCCAACGGTCGTTAATCGACCGCGCAGACTCAATCCGCGCCTAGCTCACCTCCCTGTATCGCAATCTAGAGGGCTGCACATTAAGCTACACGACAAGGTCTCAGCTGCTAATATCAGTATCCTTAGCAGCATGCGTAATGTTTCCAAGCTTTGTTATCTTCCAGTTTCTAACCACTATACCGCATCTCGGATAACCAATTCAACCTTTTGTAGTTCCTTAAGCACGCTTTACATCCGCTAGTTAAGGTTTTCCTAGAGCTTTTGCATTTCGTAGTTTATTTACTCGCCTTATTTTAGCGAAACTTGTCAAATGTATCCAGATCCTTCTTTCCCCCTATGTCCACTCTATAACGTGGATCACCTAATGCTTGCACCGCAAATATTTCGGACATGGAAGCCAGCAGCGATACGCGGTTTTCACAGAGTTAAATTTTTGGCAGTGGCGCGTATTTACAGCCGGTACACAGAACTGAGCCGTTCACAAAAGTGCAGTTTTTTTACAACAGCTACAGATTTTTAAATGGGACAATGCCTATTGACATTAAAATCCTAAAAGTAGAGTAACTGAGAATTTGAACTGAGTTTGTCGCAGCAAGCTTGTGCAAGTAGTTCGACAACGTTATGTTTTTTACATTGTCTTGTGTGTATACTGCGATTGCATTGCGACAGTCCTGTCACATATTGTGCGGTAATGGACACAGTAGGACGTGCTTGGAAGACGGTATTTCCGAACGCGTAAAAAGCGGACATGTTCATAGTTTACGGTGAATGTAGGAAGTATGCCGTTTTTCGTGTACCGTGTACGCCGAAAGATATCCCAACAGACGCCAATGTCTTCAAACAATTACAGATGAAATGAAACGGCGTATTACTGCTGCCTGCGCTGCAACTTCCGCTGAAATGCTAAAACGTGTGTAGCATGCCAGGCTGCAAGATTGTATTGACGCTGGTGGTGGTCATTGTGAACACAGGCTATGAGGATACAATGGTTCTGTGCTTAAAGCCTACATCGTGAGAAACCAAATACATATTTCTTTTTATTGAATTCCAAAAATGCCATTTTTTTCGTAATTCTTCCTTTCTGTTCGCGTCCAACTGTATCTCATTTCGCCTCGCGGGGCAGCCGTCCGGTCTTAGCCGCCTTCCCACGGTTCGCGCGACTCCCCCCCTCGTTCGAGTCCTCCCTCGGGCGTGTGTGTGTGTGTGTGTGTGTGTGTTGTCCGTAGCATAAGTTAGTTTAAGTTAGGTTAACTAGTGTGTAAGCCTAGGGACCGATGACCTCAGCAGTTTGACCCCATTGGAACTTACCACACGTTTCCAACGTTTCTTCCTTTCGTTATGAAGGGTGCAGTCAGAATTACTGAGTGGTCGTTTTACTTTGTCTAGTGTTCTGCTGACAACCCTCCTGCAAGAAACCTTGTCCCTGGTTTAGACAAGGTGACTTGAAAACACCTAGTTCATACGTCTACGATCTTATGGTGTACTATGCGTACTTGTCGCACTCCTCCCCGACTCCCGGATTTTACCTTCATGGTCTCTTCACGACAAATACCTAGGAGTAAACAATATATTGGTTGATTCTCCTAGGAACGTAATGTCTCAGAATTTAAAAAGTGAGCCACGCTGTGATGCGCGACGCTTCGCTCGTAGCATCTGCCAATGGAGTTGGGTGAGCAACTCCGTGACAGTCTGGCGTTTCCTGAAAGAGCCGATGAGGAAACGCCTGAAAGAGCCGATGAGGAAACGCGCTGCTCTCCTTTTGATCTCCTGTATTTCCTCTACCAATCCCACCTGGCAAAAGTCCCATACTTACACAATATTCAAGTATGAGTCGAACGTAGATATTGTAACTTATCTCCTTCGCGTGTGGACTACACTTCCTGAGAATTCTTCCAATGAATCAGAATGTGACATTTGCCTATAAATAGTTATATGTAGTCGTTCTACTTTAAATCTATTTGTACGCATACCGCGAGATATTTAATGGATATGACTACTCCCTGTGATTGTTTGGCGGTGGTGTATCCATTCACTAACTTCTATTTGCTCCTGTTTATGATCAATACGCTAGATTTGTGTTGAGGGTCAAATGCCGATCGTTGCACGAAGCGTCTATTCTGTGCAGGTTCTCCTGCAATTCGCAGATAGTTCGTAATGGCCTTTTGCAAACTAAGAACTAACATGGGCATCAAGCATAACGCTTATCGTCTTTCTTCTCCACTGGTTACATTGTTCTGGAGGGAAATATAAAATGAAAACTAATGTTTGAGATGTGAAGGAAAACATGTCACATTTGTCAGAAACACCTACTTTTAAATTAGAAATGTTTGGATTTGATTTAAGCCAGACATAGTTAATGACACTTTAATCACTGCGGCTCGTCATTTATGAAGGCCCATTTTCCTCTTTTCAAATTAAATACATAATTGAATTTAAGCCAGCCACATTAGCTTATCCAAACCGAACACGCAGGTAAGCGAAAAAAGGATTTGTGTTTTAATTAAATTTATTTTTAAACCTGTTCTGTATTCTTTTTATTATACACTCATTAGCGACTGAATTACAGGCAGCCGTCTAGCAACGTGAGAAACCACTTTCGCCCTGAAGGCGGTTGAGAAGCGTTGAGACCTCAGCTCCACGAGACAACTGAATAACTGGGAAGTCGTCCTGACCTGTGACCACTCAGACGGCTCCCACAACTAATGGAGATTGATTCCGTATTTGTGGATGTCAAGTTCGAGGTCAGGTGACCTGAGGGGCCATTCAAGTGCTTTCATTCCGATATAATCCTGGAGCTATGGCGCGTCGCATTGTCCTGCTACAGTTGAAAATCGCCTGCGCAGGGCTGTAGACATATAAAAGATGGCACTTGATCCTAAAGTGGGTTTGTGAGGGTCATATCTCGATAATACGCGCCATCAGTTAGCCGAGAACTCGCGAGTATATCTTTGGAAGGATTGCGGTGCAGGGCAGCTGGCGAAAGAGTACCAGGAGGATGTGTGTGGTGGCCCCGTCTCGCAAGAAGGTATATATATGAACTTAGAAGTAACTTATGTCATAACACAGTATGCTGAATTGTGCAGCGTCCTAGGTCAATGACCTTTGTCATGATTTCCAGAACCTTGTTTATCTTCTTTCCGATGTATGCGGGACTGTCACTTATAGCGCCCGTGCAATACTGGTAGTGTCTGCCTTAGTCCCGAGAGTTACTCGTAAGGTTTTAATTATCACCTCGCAAAACATTAGTTAATTAATGTTTTTCCTGCCAATACATGTCTGCAGCCCTGGTGCACACAGAAATCCCCGCGCCATACGACCGCTGCACGCCCGTACAGGAGCCGATTCAATACAGCGCATCGCATTGTTAAAATGTAGTAATTCGTTTTTTGCATTTCAAGTGCAAGAACGATGTGACGGAAGTGTACGGCTATAATGCACTACCACGTGACCCAAGTTTTAGGTGTAGCAGAAACTTCCATTGTGGTGAAACAAGTCTCAATGATAATGAAGGAATCGACAGACCATCTCTCTGTGAAGAACCGGGAATCGTAAGAGGCGGCCCTGATGCTCGAAGTCAGGAGTCAGAGGCGGCAGTAAAAAAAGTGAAGATCAGTCATGGATCAGATTTCAACATTTTCCACGACATTCTGACCACGACAAAAGTTGCCGCACGCTGCGTTCCGTTACTGCTCACACCCATTCGCAAAGTCCCCAGAACCGAGGCAGCAGTGGGAATGTTCAAGATGTGTTTAGCCGCCTAATCACAGTGGTTTGTTCTGTGTATATCTCTATGAATCCGAGACAAAGGAGCACAGCAAGAAGGGCAAAAATGTGAATTCACAAACGCCGAAAAGAGCGAAGGCAAAAGTCATCGGGCAATGTGATACTGTGTGTTTTTGACTGACGTTTAGTGTTAACATTGTATTTTCGTAAGGGCCAAACTATCTCAAGGGCCAAACGGTCTCAAGAACATGCTATCGAAACCTCCTCAAGTGCTTACGGACGGCTGTCGTGGGAAGCTGATCAAAGTGATGTTTCTGTTCCACAACACCTCTGCTCTTTCTACATGCATCACATCGACATATGCTCCATATGTGGGCTATCAAATTCTGTATCGCTCCTGTTTTCTCCTGACGCGGCACACACTGACTTCTTTCCTCGCATGAAGAAAGCGTTGTGTGACAGGCATTTCCAGAATGACGCCGAGGGATTTTCAAGGTGGAACATTTTCCAAACAGCCAAAATGCAGATGTGAGCAACCAAGTACTTCGCCAAGTCATCCTTTCTTTGAAAAAGTGTCACACTGAAGTGGGAATATGTAGAGAAAGACGAACACTACGACGAAGTTGCAGGGTCGCAACTTTCTTTTTTTTTCTGAGGTGGTGATAAAAACTTTATGGCTATCCGTCGTGCTCTACGGTCACAACGGACGTGGTGTCCGACAAGAGAGCGATGAAGGGATGTAAACTAAGATAACCTGGCCTGAAAAAAACTGCATTTTTTCCGAACTGGTTTGTCCTTTTATTCGTTGATATTTTGATCGTCCTGATTGTTTGAACCTGTAGTTGAAAGCCTGTACTATTGATACAACTCATTTGTGAAATTATCATAATTTAATGCGGTTAACATTACAAATGTGGATGAGCCGAATTATTCTCCTAAACTATTAAAGTACAACTCTGACGTCGCTTCCAGCAAGTTGCGTTATGTTTGTACGATCAAAGCTGCGCAACTGAAGCTCTTACAGGAAAAAAAAACTTCTGACATTTCAGTGCTTACGTCACTGTCAAGTGCTTAAAGTAGTGCCCTGACAATAATCAAAGATACCAGGCATCATAATTTGATACTTGAAGTCTATTAATCACTTGTCTCTGTGTCTAGCCATGCCAGATGGTTAGTTTGCGTTGTTACGTCATGGTGACAGCACACAAAGAAAACTGTTTGACAGACTTTATTTTACGAGCAAATTATTTTGCTACAAAAATTTTCTTGACAACAGATTCGAATATCATAATGTTTGCGTAATGGCCCTATATTTGTGATCTTTGCTAATTCACTGTTGTAAGCGCTTTACAATGGTCTAGGTGCTGAAATGGTGATCGTCTATAGTCAATGGCGGAAAGATGATGCTCTTGAGAAATATCGTTCCTGACGAGAAATCTGAAAGTTATTTCTTCGGTAAGAATACAGAACTGTTCAGTCCTGTGATCCAACTCGATGCGTAGCATAGTTCGGTAATGAAACAGCATAAAGGTTACCAGTACTGCCGCCTTTCGTCCTCACTTGCAGTGAACCTATATACTTAAGCTGTGCTCTTGCTGTAACTCACTGATCATATTGGCGTAAACAGGTCAGTTAGAAAATGTTGGCAGTCGGTTCTGAGGCTTTGCAGCATCTCAATTAATACTCGTTCTCGACCTCATCAGGAAAGAAGGGGGGGGGGGGGGGGGAATTGAAAAAGTAGTTCGCGTCAGCACCTCTATAGATTAAGTTCCCCCGAGAAATGATACGTTACTTCCAAATACGGTATCACGCGAAGGAAATAAAGGCACCTCATTTCTTTACCGTAGTTGTTGCACAGTGAGATGTACCGTAGGAAAAAAAAAAACGTTGATAATAACTGGCAGCTATACTTTTTCGTACTCCGTCTCTTCTTTCCGTGGATAATGAACGAGAGAGGCTGCTTGACGCAGCCTCTAATTATAAGCTACTGTTCGTATGTATAAACGCCCACCGCGAAATGAAATGGGTCACCGTTACGCGCGACAGCTTAAGTGTGGTTCATAATATCGCATGCTGTCAAGTGTATGGGCCGCCACCAGATGGCCACCACTTGTTAACGAGACGTTTCGCGCGTGTTTTGTGTGCGTACCAACGGAAAAATAACGGCATCGTCTACTCTAAGTACACTGCCTGCTTTTCTTTACCTCGGAACGCCCCTCCGCAGCCGAAGCCGCTAACGAGTACTTGTTCTGTGGCACTCAGCCCGCAGCTAGCCGGTTCGAATCGGCCGGTGAAAGGAATTTGCATTTGGGATATTTGGCCGACAAGTGGAGGAAGCTTGGTGGCGTACAGTTCCTGAACAACAGACCGTACGCCTTTGCCGCGGATTTAATCTCCAACCTGTTCGCCTTGCCTCGTGATTTGAATGTATGTAACGTCCCTCTTCATCGATTTCCATAACGCGTACGACATTATATCACATCATTGTCTAGTAACCAAAAGACCATCATAAATCATAGGTCAGGTATGTGACTGGATCGATGAATTTTTCGCGTCGTATACTGGGTGTAAATTTGTAAATTTTAAGTTGAAAAACCAAAATAATTCGAAAAATAAGCTTCACACGAAAAAATGTCTAGAATCCAAAGTTGATTATTTTCGAGGGGGACATCTGTTGGTGCTAAAATTAGACCGCCACCCCAGCCTCCTGGTGGTGGGGCGGGAGGCAACTTTAAAATTTCAAATGGGATCCCTCAAGAAAATCTATGTTCTCATTTCTCCGCGGAAAATGATTACAGATAAGTAAAAAATACTTATTTACTTCATAAATTATGATTCGCTAAAACTAAAACTCGCACTCTCTTTCCATAGGGTGGGCTTTGAGAGAGAGGAATTAGAGTTTTACAAATGCTGACCCAAATATTAATTTATTCCGCAGATTCGGATAAGTTTTGTTTGTTTCGTGGTCAACATCTGTAAAACTCTAATTCCTCTCTCTCAAACCCCACCCTATGGGGAGAGAGTGCGAGTTTTAGCTTTAGCGAGTCAAAATTTACGAAGTAAATAAGTATTTTTTATTTAACCGTAACCATTTACCACGCAAAAATGAGAGCATGGATTTTCTTGAATTACAGCGCCAACTACCAAGAATCGAAACAAATGTTTAAGACAAAATGTACGTAGTTTTTTTATGTAGAATCTGATTCTGCAATAAAAAATGAGGGTTCCAATTTGAAATTTTAAAGTTGCCTCCCTCCCCACCCCCAGGGGGCTGGGGTGACGGGCTAATTTTAGCACCAGCAGATATCCCCCTCGAAAATAATCAACTTTAGATTCTACACATTTTCTTCGTGCGAAGCTTATTTTTCGAGTTATTTTGGTTTGTCAACTTAAGATTTACGCCCTGTATATGCGATTGGATCGATGAAGTTTTCGCTAGTAGAACCAAGTACAGCTGGACAGCTAATGGCCGACAGAAACAAAAGTAACATCGGCTGCGCCACAAGGAAGTGTTGTTGGACCACTAGCGTTCTCGATAAACAATGATTTACCACATACTGTCAGTAGCAGTATTAATCTATGCACTGTCGAACCCGTCGTCTACAGGAAAGTATTGTAATTTAAAAAGCAGACAAAAAGGCAAAATTTCCACTTGGCGCAATCAATGCTGGATTTTCTTAATTGTGGATACATGCAAGACAATGCCTTTAACAAAGAGAAACAACGTTATAGTATACGATTAAATGACTAGTGGTGAACTTGTCAAGTCCATGACATATTTTAAATGTCTAGTGGGAATCGATACAAAGTTAATCAAACACATAACATCAGTATTACGGGAAGAGAATAAAATATTTAGTAATGTTAGAAAGGTTCAAGGAATGTGCAGTGCATCTCTAAACGAAATCGATTCCAAGACGCTAGCGCGACTAATTATAGAGTACTGTTCAAGCGTTTGTTGTTCACATCTAGTATTTATGGCAGCACACACTGATCGATTTCAAGGATGCGCTTTTAGGATTATGACAGGTAGACGAAACGAAGGTGTAACAGAGATGTTCTTGGAACATAAATGTGATCACTGTAAGAAAGGCGACGTTGCTTTAGCAAAACACTGTTACAATAATTGAGAGAATCCATATTCCAGAAAGTGACACACCTCTTCTGACTCTACGGCGTGTCCGATGTACAGATCATAAGAGTAAGACAGCATAGGTTGGATCGCTTACAGAGGCATATAGATAGTCGTTGTGCCCTCGTTCAACAGGCTATGGGACTAGAATAAAACTTCTAATGGGTCAGGGTCACACAGTAATGTAGAATTTTATAAGGTTATCGTATTTGCTGACTGTAGAAATTATTTAGTTCAATATTGCATTTTCGGCCTTTGGGCCATTTTCACGTGGTACTGCGAAAGATTTTGCTTCAGCACATGTCGGACTTTAAAATCCTTTATACATATCGGAGGATTTTAACGTAGACTCTGCGCCGACATCGGACTTCACGTTCTCCTTCTTCTTCATCATCATCATCAACAATTCGAATAAAACACTACACTCTGCATGTATTCATCACAGTCACATAAAATAAACTTAGAAACTCTAAGTGTCTGTTGTAACTTTTTAACCGAAATTCCTTCGACTTCAGAGGATTACTTGCTGTCAAGCCATAAAGTGCTATAGTGGACCACCCTTAAAACCGAAGCTTTAAAATACGCGCTTTCAGAAATTAAGACGACGTCCTCAGAAGATGAGAAACAGATGTCGAAATATGCATGGGTAATCAAAAAGTAAATGGAAAAGCGTTGTGTTTTGAAGAAATACAGCTGTCACTGTGCGCTATATGAACTGTGATAAAAGATACAACCAACGAAGCACCTGTCTCTGATCGTATGAAACAGACAAGATGAGAATTTAAAAGACAATCAGCAAAAGGAAGTCAGTCACGTTAAGTATAAAAATTGCCATTTGTGCCCATACATAGCTTCTAGTCTGCTACCATACAGCTACGAAATGAATTAATTTTCTTTCGTTTTTTTTAATACAGTATTACCAACGAAGCTTTGATATAAAAAAGTCAAAAGTATCTTGGAACAATGAAAGAATATAGCTATACTCTTAAACAGAAGATTACAGCAACCAGCCACTTTTTACAATGCTATTTATTTATTTAAACAGCGCCGTTACCAGTTTCGAACCGACAGGTTCATCTTCAGACGGCTAGTTCATTGTAAAAAGTGGCTGGTTGCTGTACTCTTCTGTATAAGAGTCAAGCTATATTTTGTGCACAGCCACGGGGTACAATGAAAGAATATTTAAGGGCCTAGGCCAGGGTGACGCTCACTGATATTCGAGATTTTTTTTTTTCAATAAAATAACAAGCGAATTACAAAACTGATTTCAGAGCTTTATTTTGCTCCCCTAACATTGTATTATCTATTTTTGACAGTACAAATGTGCACCCAGAGTACACTACTATCAACGAAAGGCCTTCACGGAGTGCGAGGGTGGTTGGTGGGAGCTCTGAACGCTACAATCTTCAACTTCGAATACAATTTCAAAAACTGCTTCGAAACTGATGATATTGTCTAACGTAGTACGTCAGGATGTTAAAAAAAATGGTTATCAAAATAGCGGCACTGAAATAAAAGTCAATGTTTTCGACAAAAAGACGTTATAAAAACGTGCACCAAAAGCCGAAATTAAAATATATCGCAGCAATATAACGTATTACAGGGGAAGAAACGCCGACCCACGAGTTACAAAAAGATATAATGTAACTGCATATGTCTTTCGTGAGTTCAACTTTCAAAAAGTTGTTTTGAAAGAAAGAAAAAATCCTTTAAAGTTTAAACTTGTGTTCTTTAATATTGAAATTGAACAAATCTTTTATCGGCTAGCCTTTTTTTGCCCATGTTGTAACACTCTCAGTTTCACGAAATTATATCGATTAAACGCCTTCCGCTTACCAACCGAAGAATTTTTCGCAAGATTGGCAATACTTTTTGTACTTTTTCTATCCGTATAAATACGTCTGTTTGTGATTTGCAAGCACTGATGTTTTACTTCGTACAAAAAACAAGCCAAATGACAAATTAAGTAGACGCGTGACAAGCACGTCCTTTCAGCCTATGTACGACAAACGAATCATGTTACGAACAATAGTACTTCAGTTGATACTGATGCCCTCTGTGATCTTACACGCAACTAACAGGACCCCTATCCCATCGGTAACTATTATAGCATTACATCGGTTGCATTCGAGCACTCTGGTGCGCCAGATTCCCATGCAGTAACTTGCGGTTTTAATATACGAGTATTTTAACATTTATGACACTCTTCATATGAATGAATCTTAAAAATAGACTCCCTAAAGAACATTTTAACCCAATTAAACAACTAGGCTAAAAAAAATTTCTATGCTGGTCTGCCCCCTTAAGCATTTATGTGCACACTGCTTTCTAAATCTGATAATTCAAAGGAACACATACGGGAATAACTCCGCAAACTAGACAGTATTGTAAACTATACGTCATCAACGGCTTAAAAAAGTATAGAAATCTATAAATAAGTACAATGAAATATACCAGAGAACATATACCGTTATTTATTGATGATAATCTCGTTTTGGCAGTGCTGTCTCAGCACAACAGAAAAGCGCAGGCACAGGCCATTGAAAGGTAAACTACGGCAGAGTACTGAGCCGTCTTAAAAAGTCTATTTGCAGACAATAATTCTTCGAATCTACTTTCGTTTAGAGTACCGTTTGCTTCGTGCCTACCGGTCGTCTCGTGAGCCTGGTTCGAACACTCCATTATTGTTGGCGTTGGCGTGCTGCGGCCCTCGAAAATATAACTCGCCTGTATTCAGAGACCTCAGCACCTGGCATTCCGGTAGGGCAACTCTTGTACTTGCTCCACTGGGGTGTGGGAGTCATATGTGACCTACGGCAATCTGCATATCAAGGTACGCGTCCAGGTCGAGTTTCTTTTTGGATAAAAATAATTCGACGTCAGTCACACACCATAACAGTGTCGCTGGTTGAGGCTTCAACTCGCAACGGCGTAGCAGTACTTGAGTCGTTCGCAGCCTCTTAGAATCTACCGAAAGGAAAGATTTTTATCACAACTGATGGAGAGCCGACGACGATGAGTTTACGTACTCCGAACTGAGTTCCGATTTTTATTTTAAATACGTAACATTTGAGAAAAATTTCGCCTTATGCAAGAGAGTAGCAAGACAGAGCATGATACGAGTTTTGAAGACTATCTCCTGAGGACAAAAGTGAATTGATTGACCTTATTTTTATGGAAAATAGGAGTCACTGATTAAGTAACAATTCTTAGAACCATATGACTGAGCAGTTACTTCCATTTATTGGTGCATATGTCTCAGCTTACGGTAGAGACCTTGTGCTTTCGTGATAAAATAAATAAAATGCTTGTGTAACGGTTGAAAACGACTGTCAACAAAATGTTTTAGCAAGTCTAACACAACGGGAGACAAGACTATAGTACCAAAAAACATGACATATACGGTACATATAAAACTGCCAGCAAAGAACAACTGTTAGTTTCATGTGAGGCAGGATAATGAACAAAAACCTATTTAAGATAGCATAAAGGTTTTTAAAGAGCTCTCATTAAGGATTTTTCGAGACGGTAAGCACACTGCATAACACCATACGAAAGTGAAACACTGACCGCGAGAAATGAGAAACAACAGAAACTTTGAAGCATGATCTTGTGGCAGAAATTAGGACGCGAAGGCACTGTTAAACAGTTCAGCCGATGAATGAAAATCTACGTACAATCCACACAATATGAAGGAATCTCCTTCGTAATCTCCCAGAGCATTATACAGAGCGACAGGGCAACTGCTTGATTCGTACAGTAGGTGAGAGATGTGTGGAATTCCCGATCAACAATTACAATTGAACTGCCGGCCGCGGTGGCCGAGCGGTTCTAGGCGCTTCAGTCCGGAACCGCGCGACTGCTGCGTTCGCAGGTTCGAATCCTACCCCGGGCATGGATGTGTGTGATGTCCTTAGGTTAATTAGGTTTAAGTAGTTCTAAGTTCTAGGGGACTGGTGACCTCAGAAGTTAAGTCCCATAGTGCTCAGAGCCATTTGAACTATAATTTAATTTTTCCGCAGTTTCCCCAGATGACTTTGAGTGAATCCCAGACCACTCGATTTAAAGAACTGTTCTGTCAAGTCCGATCTGGTACTCCTTCCTAACGTCATAAATGCCAGTGCATCGTCAACATTGAAACTTCCTTCGTCCCTTTCGAGATAAACTTTCTTTATCCTTACTCCACCACAGAAATTCGACAAAACTGAGATATAAAAGTTCTCAGATGTTATGCTGGAGTCATAGCACTGCAGCATATGAGACGCACACAGTGGTAAAACCAAGAGAAAAAGAAATAGAAATTATTTAAATTTTGTGTAACAGAACAAAATTCAAAAATTAAGTGGTGTGATAAAGTGCAGAATGAAAATGTATTTGGTATCATAGGCGAGAAAAGAAGTGGGAAAGTCTCACCAGATGAGTACTATGTTACTATGTAACCGACGGAGTAATGAGTCTGGCAGTTACGGAAGTAGCATGCGAAAACTTTTTGACTCGAAAATGTGGCCCAGGTTATCATGTATGGTGTGTAGTACTGGAAAGAATGAAGAGATCCTTACAGAAATGAAGTAAGAGGTCACGAACCAGTCAAAGACGGACTACGGAGAAAAAAAAGAGGAAAAGGAAGAATGAGTCCTGCCTTTTATGTCTTTAGTCGTTTATGACAAGTATTTTGAATATTCACTCGTTACGCTCATCTCCTCTTTATACAAAGATGATGGGTCCACGACGTATTTAGGTTAAATAGGCTCGTTGTTAGGACGACGCAGTTTTATTACTTTATTTTCAATAGATACTAGACGTTGTAGCACTTTTCTTTAACTTTGAATAGGAAGGAATAAATGAATTACCAGACGTAGTACAAAATCGAACTGGGCAAAGATGGCACAGAAGATTTTCGTTACAACCAGTTTTTCTCTTTGGCAGGGACTGTCCATTGCTTTGCGGTATTTACACTTCAGAACAGAAAACGAACAAGAAATAAATGGGTAGCCGAAATACTGTTGTGACACATATGCCAAAAACATTAAGCGATGTTACTGTCATTGGGCTGTGGGGCAGACATCATGGACTAATTTGCTAGCTTCTGTGTAGTTATGAACCAATTCTAGAGTATTGTTCCGTCGCTTGGACTCTTTAACAAGTGGACATGATAACAGACGCCGCAGAATTCTGAAACAAGATGCTGAGATAGTAATTGGGCGGTATAGTCCATACGGAATGTGACAGAAGTGTTAGGGAGACTTAAATGGGAAGCCTAGGAAGAAAGACGATGCTGTTCTCGCGAAACCATGTTAGATAGATTCGAGAGTACCTACCGTATATCTAGTGTAGAATCATGAGAATAAGATAAGAGAGGTTAGGGCGGATACAGAGGAGTGTAGACATTTTTCCCTCGCAGTAAAAACATTGGTACGAGGTACTGTCTACCAAGCATTGTACACCACTGGCCATTAAAATTGCTACACCAAGAAGAAATGCCGATGATAAACGGGTATTCATTGGACGAATATATTATACTAGAACTGACATGTAATTACATTTTCACGCAATTTGGGTGCATAGATGCTGAGAAATCACTACCCAGAACAACCACCTCTGGCCGTAATAATGGCCTTGATACGCCTGGGCATTGAGTGAAACAGAGCTTGGATGGCGTGTACAGGTAAAGCTGCCCATGCAGCTTCAACACGATACCACATTTCATCAAGAGTGGCGTATTGAAACGAGCCAGCTGCTCGGCCACCATTGACCAGACGTTTTCAGTTGGTGAGAGATCTAGAGAATCTGCTGGCCAGGGCATCAGTCGAACATTTTCTGTATCCAGAAAGGCCCGTACAATACTTGCAACATGCGGTCGTGCATTATCCTGCTGAAATGTAGGGTTTCGCAGGGATCGAATGAAGGGTATACCCACGGGTCGTAACACATCTGAAATGTAACGTCCACTGTTCAAAGTGCCGTCAATGCGAACAAGAGGTGACCCAGACGTGTAACCAATGGCACCCCATACCATCACGCAGGGTGATACGCCAGTATGGCGATGACCAATACACGCTTCCAATGTGCGTTCACCGAGATGGCGCCAAACACGGATGCGACCATCATGTAAACAGAACCTGGATTCATCCGAAAATATGACGTTTTTCCATTCGTGCACACAGGTTCGTCGTTGAGTACACCATCGCAGGCGCTCCTGTCTGTGATGCAGCGTCAAGGGTAAACTCAGCCACGGTCTCCGAGCTGCAAACGTCGTCGATCTGCTCGCGGAGATGGTTGTTGTCTTGCAAAAGCCCCTATCTGTTGACTCAGGGATCGAGACGTGGCTGCACGATCCGTTACAGCCATGCGGTTAAGACGCCTGTCATCTAGACTGCTAGTGATACGAGGCCGTTGGGATTCAGCACGGCGTTCCGTATTACCCTCCTGAACCCACCAATTCCATATTCTGCTAACATTCATTGGATCTCGGCCAACGCGAGCAGCAGTGTCGCGATACGATAAACCACAATCGCCATCGGCTACAATCTGACCTTTGTCAAAATCGGAAACGTGATGGTACGCATTTCTCCTCCTTACACGAGGCATCACAACAACGTTTCACCAGGCAACGCCTGTCAACTGCTGTTTGTGTATGAGAAATCGGTTGGAAACTTTCCTCATGTGAGCACGTTGTAGGTGTCGCCACCGGCGCCAACCTTGTATGAATGCTCTGAAAAGCTAATCATTTGCACATCACAGCATATTCTTCATGTCAGTTAGATTTCGCGTCTGTAGCACCTCATCTTCGTGGTGTGGCAATTTTAATGGCCAGTAGTGTACGTCTTGCAGAGTGTACAAGTAGATGTTAAAGATGAGTCAGCGCGCAAGGGTTCTGTAAGAAGAGCAATGGCGCAACGTGCCTCTGAGGGCGCCCTGTTGCGAGTGTGGGAGTATTCTGCGTGCCCTGCACAGAGGGCACGGGGCACGTACGAGGATGTCGCGTCCACTCGAAATCGCCCGTGACCGGCGCCGCCGTCTCTCGGTATGCTCTCTAACAGCCACGCAAAGCGCCGCCTCCCAAAGCAGAGACTTCGGAAACATTTGGCAAGTAATTCTTGTGAGAATAATGCAGCGCTAGAGTCACTTCTCTGGTAGTTACGGTGTAGAAGATACATAGTTTGTAGCAGAATGTCCGATAAACCAGAAGTGACGCCAGGGTGAGCACGAGAGCTCATTAGTGGTTCAAATGGTTCAAATGGCTCTGTGCACTATGGGACTTAACACCTGAGGTCATCAGTCCCCTAGAACTTAGAACTACTTAAACCTAACTAACCTAAGGACATCACACACATCCATGCCCGAGGCAGGATTCGAACCTGCGACCGTAGCGGTCACGCGGTTCCAAACTGACGCGCTTAGAACCGCACGGCCACACCTGCCGGCTAGCTCGTTAGTGCTCGCAAGACTTAAGGCACGTTTCTATCACTGGAGTGACTACAGAAACAAAAGGACGAAGATTAGACGGGGACATTAGAGCAGGAGCATTCGCACACAATGAACAAAAACGTGGCACGCGGTCGACCTTAACGTTTTTAGATTTAACGAAACTTTGGATCACAGTAACTCTGTCTGGGTGAATGATAGACCGGTGCCGTAACCATTGCATCACCCTGCATCGTCGTGAAATACTAAACCTGTTACACTTATCTATTACTGTACAAAAGAAAAAGTTGTGAAGAAAACTGAGCACGTTCATTTTATTTCTCACAAACATCCGTTAAGGTTGCATAATACTTTTGAGAAGCAGTTCTATGAACATGCCGATATACTTCTTAGGGTGCAAGAATATACTCGTGCGGTTAGACATTTTCGAGTCAACAGATCTTTTTCGTTATTTCCTTTCCTTCAACTAAAAATCGGATTCAATAAGGAAAAACAGTATGAATTTCACCTTTGAACAACCACGTCAGTATGCTTCACTCTCCCTTGATACAATTCTTTATTCTGGATGCGGATTTTGTTTAAAATGAATGTTTCATTACCAATTTGATATAATTTTGAGGAGATGCATATATCGATGAATATGGAATGGCAGCAAAGTATATCAAGACGTCAAAAAAAGAATGACACCACAGAGGAAGAGAAATGAATTTGTTAATCACTAGAAATAACTCTGAAACCGAAGTTGACGAAGATAGTAGAAAGTGATCTTGTTTCGGTACTATTCTGTTCCATTTCAGAATGTGCAACAACTGGTAATTTAAAAATGGCATGTGCTTTTAGAGATTGCCGTCGGGACGTGAATCGATGAGAATAAGTATATGCATAATCTGGCGGAGTTCTATCATAGCATTCTCATTTCAGTTTTCCCCCACCAGTGTAGGATGTCTGATGGCAGCAAGATGGAAGCAGCTGAGATTGGAAACTGAATAAAATATTTGACATTCTCCCTATGTTTAGATGAATTTACATTAATAGAGAGGAGAAAGGTCCCAGTCTTTGCCCAACCATTTAGATTTAAGTTTGTACTCTTTTTCCCTAAATTACTTGTGGCGTACATCAGGATGATTCTTTAGAAACCTATCCACTGGCAGTTTCCATCTACATCATTGATCATTTGAAGCAGCGATTCTTCTGTATCTAAATGTAGACGAGACGTAACTTTAATTTTCTGTCAAGTTCATAATCTCGACGTGTATTTATTTTCAGTAAACAACGCACCTATACCTTCAGAATATTATATGTGTTTTTTTTCTTTTTTTGGACAGAACTCACGTACATTTAACACTTTTTTTAATTTTTCTTAGGAGAAATGTATTTTCTCTTACTGGCCTTTGTTCTGATGCAAGAAAGAATGTCAACGATACAGGCTAGGAGTCATCTGTTTAGTGTACTGAAAATATAATGTGACTCTTCCCATTTTCAAGTGACGTAAGAAGCCAAATGCAGATCAGTTTTCAAATGAAGTTTCCACGCTGAAGTACAGAATATCGACGTTTTAACTAGCTGGGATCATGGCTTCTCCTTCGATTGCAGTATTATTCTGAACAAAAGTTTCCTTTTGCTTGTCGTACTGTATACTACTCAGGATTAGCATGACGTTAGTAGCGTGTTATCGAGCAGACAAAGCTAGGACGCCGCTGCAATAAGAAGACAGCGTTTCGAAATTCTTATAGCGTCACGATATGCCTTTCAATGTGGACAAGAAACATGCTTCAGTTACGCAGCATCACAGTGGACAAAAAAATGAAGCGTGAGGCTGAAATACATTGTTTAGAATAAGAGTAATCAAATTCTTACATCTGCGTGAGCAAGGTAAGGTGCAAATTGCGCTATTGAGAAACGAGTGTCTGTCAGTTTCATCAGTACAACGAAGAGGCGATTTTTCAAAATATTAGAAAATAGATGATGTTGATGATGAAGAAAGAGACAGTCATTTTCGGTTTTTTGGAGCTATACCAGTTTCTACCAAGAGAAAAGAGAAGTCTCTTGCTTTCGAAAAATTTGTTTTCCTGTAGCTTTCTTTCATTTTAGGAGGCAATGGATAGAAAGCAATAGGCCACAAATAAGATTTTTGCATTTTTTTGCGGATCGGAAACTGTACGGAGACAAAATTTATAAATGTGGTGTGTGTAGACGTTCCGATTCATAAGAGACATTCCCTATACTTTAGTTTGCACAAACATGCGGTGTAATGTCCAAGCACTGTGGCTTCGGACGCTTACGAGGTAACAAATTAATGCATGTGGCTCGACAGTGCAAAAACTCACGTTCTTAGAATCAGCGAGGCGTAACGAATACACATACAACCTGCGTCGTAACGAGCGTTACTTACGTAACGTGAGTCGGCGAAGTGGTCCAAAACTGTTTGAATGCGCCGTCTGCACTCTGCAACGCACCCATGATGTGTGTGGAAGCATAGGAGCACAAACCTGAATTAACCTGCTATTAATATTCCCGTAGCGACTGTGATAAGCAAGTGCTGAATGCCACCAAAGACGAGCGGAAAATATTACTATTCTGCTGAAATTAAGCATACGTTTTGGAGTGTCTATTGTGCAGTCTTCAGACTGATGTTTCTTGAGAAGTATAAATGAAGCTTTTTGATATTTACTTGCGCCAGCTCCGATTGTGTTTGAGGAAACTAGTCACGCTTTACATTGAAAATCGAAAAACTGTAAGGACACTCTCAGAATGTTTGGCTGCGTTAATATTTACAATGTAAAATTGAGTGGGTGTCTCGGACTCCACTTTTATTTATTTATTTGTGAAGCGGAAATGGGGTGAAACCAGGTACCATGTTTCTGATGCCATTATTAATGCCCTGTAGTGGAGGGACACACAAATACACTCCACTAGTCAAGAAGAAAGAGCGACCATATCGACGTGTTGTTGCTCTTCAGTTCACTCTGTGAAAAGCAGTTTGTACTACGGTAAGAACTGAATAATGTTCTTTTATTTTTAAACCGAGACTATTTCTTAGCCATTACACTTATAAAAATGCTACTTTATTTAGGAATATCGAATGATTGTAGCTGTTTACACTAATTGAGATTTTCCTAGCAATAGCATGCTTTTGTTCCGTTTTTATAACCTCTGCACTCGGGGTAAGACCCGGTCAGCCCTTCGACAATGAATCCCCGGATGAAGACGATAAAAACAGTTCAGACGTCAACAGATTTTACTGAGACGTATTCTCAAACTCATAAGAAGAAGGTTGGATTCAGTGGAGAAAATGTATTTGCTTGTCCTGCTAAAGATGCAGTGGAGTAGATAATGGGGGTTGTTACTTTACATGTGAATTTTGTCGATAATATTGCTAATTAAATGTTTCAACAAATAGTTTCGTTGCTTTTCCACTGCAGATTTTTATTTTCTGTATTCCCATAAATTCATTATGTGTACCCGCTCTTACCCCAATAGTGAGGTAAGACCCAGTGATTTGACTTTATCTATAAAAGAACCTCTCACTAAAAAAGTATTTATCAGGACTAGTGTACTGTACCCAATCACAACGTCGATTATTTTCACTAAATCTCTCAATTTCTAGTTTAGTTCCAAAGGGCCTTGGAATATCAGCCACCAAATCTTACCACACTTTCCCCTTCGTGAACCACTCATACAACGGGCAGTGTGTCGTGAAGACATTTCCCCCACACGATCGGCGATTTTAACGCATAACAACCACATATCTGTGTCGTCATAGCAAAACACCCTGAAGAAACCTGCTAATATGTGTTTCTGGGGAAATCGTCACAACAATTTCACATGTATGTTGATATCCAATACCGTATTTTTGTAAGACGCTACGGACTAAAAGCCGCACCTCAATTTTATTTGTTAGAAAATAACATTTTACCCGATTGAAATAGCTGAAAATAATTATCTTTTATTTTTGACCATTCTGAATTCAGTCCCCTATTTGCGCATTCACCCTAACTCATTTTTTACAATTCTTCTTTACTAGCCCGCCAACAGCGAATTGTCTTTTTTTTCTGTTGGTGGAGGGCTGTAATATCGCTCAGCTGCTCTGGTTCCATGTTCTTCTGCATAAGCCGTTACTTCCAACTTATAACCCGAATATTATGTGCCGCTGAGAGCCAAAGTGGTATAACTCAATTTTTCTCACTTCTGAGAAATGAAAGGCTATGCGTTTCATTTAATGTAAATTCATGCTTTACAAAAATTCGTGATTTATTTGTGAAATGGACAAATGAAATATTATAATTACGTTTGCAACAGACACTTTAATTATTTGTGTCTTAAAAAGCTTTTTATAGTCCATAAAATTCGAGGAGCCGGCCACTGTGGCCGAGCGGTTCTAGGCGCTTCAGTCCACGATCGCGCTGCTGCTACGTTCGCAGGTTCGGATCCTGCCTCGGGCATGGATGTGTGTGATGTCCTTAGGTTAGGTAGATTTAAGTAGTTCTAAGTCCAGTGGACTGATGTTAAGTCCCATAGTGCTTAGAGCCAAAGTCGGGGATACCACTTTTCCTCTCAGAAATTTATTCATAGTGAAAGGTAAAGTGGTATAAATACTCGTAAAAAGTTGTACTAGACTTTCTATAAACTTTTGGGTGAATTGGAGTACCTGAGGGCGCATACGGTGTATTTTAATCTCCATAATTGGAATTTATTTATAAAAGGTAATGTGATACGGTAAATATGTGTCTGCACTTGTTGCTCCCATTATGCACTTTTCTGTCACAAATTGAGTTAAACGAATTGCGTTATTGTTGTTAATTACTAGAATGCTACCTACTGAATCTGTCTAAATAGTTCAGCAGTGAGTTCATCTACGGCTTATTAATAAATTGTCGTTTCATGTTGAAACTTTTTGAAACGTAATTCTTTTCCCGCTGATATTTCAAGAGGCTTTATAATGGACCATTTCTGTTTACTCCATTTCTCCGTCCGTATCATCCTCCTCTACCAAAGTGTCAACAAGTTCAGGTCCAGATTCCTGAA
This sequence comes from Schistocerca americana, assembly GCF_021461395.2. Classification (NCBI taxonomy): domain Eukaryota; kingdom Metazoa; phylum Arthropoda; class Insecta; order Orthoptera; family Acrididae; genus Schistocerca; species Schistocerca americana. The sequence goes on from NC_060119.1 coordinate 226,942,516, forward strand.
CCTTACTTTCAGATGTCACTTGGGGAAGAAAGTCTGGTGCATCGGAGGGATATACGGGAGAAGTGTCGTCATGGTTTTCCTGTTTAGCTCGGTGACAGGTCGCACAGCATTGTTGAGAGGGATGAGTTCTATGGTCCGTGTCTTTAATGTGAGACATCACTGCTTGATTCGTGTAGGCTTGAAGCTAGATTTCAACATGGAGTGGAAACTTCTCTCTGCTTTAATAAGATCTAGATATTAGAAATCTAAAGAAAGAAAAGAACCCTAATACATACTAGCACAGTACAATGTCTTTTTGATTTTATAGCGTAAATAAACGCGCAAAATAACATAGACCAACAAGGCAAAGAGGTGTTGCTGCTTGAGTTACATCACTATTTCCCTGCCCCCCCCCCCCTGCATCTGAAGGACTGAAGTGGCTCCCGATGGAGTTGCCGTTAGAGACTTCTTAACGAATTTCCGTGCACTGTGAGTAAACCGAATGGTACAACTCAAAAACTAATTTTTTTTTACTTAGACCACTTTGGTTCTCAGCATCTCATATATGAATACCGGTACCTTTTTTTCCATTCCGAAACTAGCTATCAAAAATATTGTACTGTCACCGTAGACTGCAATAACGCATCATAGGCTAGGCAGTGTTCTGGGTTTGTGAGGGCGGGCCAAGAGGGAGACTGTTAGCAGGCTTGTGGTAGGTCCGCTGTTGTTTTCTATCTACATAAATGATCTTTTGGATAGGGTGGATAGCAATGTGCGGCTTTTTGCTGATGATGCTGTGGTGTACGGGAAGGTGTCGTCGCTGAGTGACTGCAGGAGGATACAAGTTGACTTGGACAGGATTTGTGATTGGTGTAAAGAATGGCAGCTAACTCTAAATACAGATAAATGTAAATCAATGCAGATGAATAGGAAAAATAATCCCGTAATTTTTGAATACTCCATTAGTAGTGTAGCGCTTGACACAGTCACGTCGATTAAATATTTGGGCGTAACATTGCAGAGCGGTATGAAGTGGGACAAGCATGTAATGGCAGTTGTGGGGAAGGCGGATAGTCGTCTTCGGTTCATTGATAGAATTTTGGGAAGATGTGGTTCATTTGTAAAGGAGACCGCTTATAAAACACTAATACGACCTATTCTTGAGTTCTGCTCGAGCGTTTGGGATCCCTGTCAGGTCGGTTTGAGGGAGGACATAGAAGCAATTCAGAGGCAGACTGCTAGATTTGGTACTGGTAGGTTTGATCATCACGCAAGTGTTACGGAAATGCTTCAGGAACTCGGGTGGGAGTCTCTAGAGGAAAGGAGGCGTTCTTTTCGTGAATCGCTACTGAGGAAATTTAGAGAAAGTGTGTGTTGTAAGCCGTAAAATGCGGTAAGGGAGCTGGCAACCATGCTACACACCAAAATCTCATTAGGGCATTAACCTAAGAGTGACATGCATCGAATAAGAAGCGCATTTCTTTTTTTGCATTTCTTTTTTTATCTTCCGCTGCTTGGCGATAATTATTATCTGTGGGCTGGTGATGTCGGTGCGGACAGACAGGGCAGTCTGGTAATGAGAGCGGCGGCCCTGGTGCCGGCTGCGTGGTATGGCGCGCCGCCGCAGCCGCCGGTGCAGCTAACGAAGTATGATGCATTCGCGACCTTGGCAGGCCGGCCACATAAAGGCAGCAGGCCCGCTGGCTGGCTGCCGCCGGCGGCTCGTGAAACAACCCTGGCCGCGTCCTCGCCGCAGTTCGGGGCCGCCAAAAGTCCTGTCGAGCTGACGCCGTAATGAGATGCCGGCGGTTCCCAGTCCAGCGTCAAACAGGGGGCAGTAACTGGGGAATAAGGAGCCTTGTTACTGGGTTTAACGACCCATCGACACCGAGGTCAGCAGGCGTGCGGGCTGCTCAAGAGACTGGTCTGTTCTGCGGAAGGAGCAGTGTGACCTATTGGACACGTCTAGAGTTGACCTCTACAATAACTACGGTTCGCTGTTTCCTACTCTACAGAAACGACGTCATAAGTGCTGGGATTATCGGTAGTATTGATAGCATCTTCTCTTCGCTTTTTTTTTTTTTTTTTTTTTTTGCACGTAATTACACTACTGGCCATTAAAATTGCTACACCAAGAAGAAATGCAAATGATAAATGGATATTAACTGGACAAATACACACTGACATGTGATTACATTTTCACGCAATTTCGGTGCATAGATCCTGAGAAATCAGTACCCCGAACAACCACCTCTGGCCGTGATAACGGCCTAGGTACGCCTGGGCATTGAGCCCAACAGAGCTTGGATGGCGTGTACAGCAACAGCTGCTCATGCAGCTTCAACACGATGCCACAGTTCATCAAGAGTAGTGACTGGCGTATTGTGACGAGTCAGTTGCTCGGCCACCATTGACCAGACGTTTTCAATTGGTGAGAGATCTGGAGAATGTGCTGGCCAGCGCAGCAGTTGAACATTTTCTGTATCCAGAAAAGCCCGTACAACACCTGTAACATGCGGTCGTGCATTATCCTGCTGAAATGTAGGGTTTCGCAGCAATCGAATGAAGAGTATAGCCACGGGTCGTAACACACCTGAAATGTAACGTCCACTGTTCAAAGTGCCGTCAATGCAAACAAGAGGTGACCGAGACGTGTAACCGATGGCACCCCATATCATCACGCCGGGTGATACGCCAGTATGGCGATGACGAATACACGCTTCCAATGTGCGTTCACTGCGATATCGCCAAACACGGATGCGACCATCATGATACTGTAAAGAGAGCCTGGATTCATCGGAAAAAATGACGTTTTGCCATTCGTGCACCCAGGTTCGTCGTTGAGTACACCATCGCAGGCGCTCCTGTCTGTGATGCAGCGTCAAGGGTAACCGCAGCCATGGACTCCGAGCTGATAGTCCATGCTGCTGCATAAGTCGTCGAACTGTTCGTGCACATGGTTGTTGTCTTTCAAACGTCCCCATCTGTTGACACAGGGATCGAGACGTGGCTGCACGATCCGTTACAGCCATGCGGATAAGATGCCTGTCGTCTAGACTGCTAGTGATACGAGGCCGTTGGGATCCAGCTTAGCGTTCCGTATTACCCTCCTGAACCCACCGATTCCATATTCTGCAATCAGTCATTGGATCTCGACCAACGCGAGCAGCAGTGTCGCGATACGATAAACCGCAATGGCAATAGGCTACAATCCGACCTCTACCAAAGTCGGAAACGTGGTGGTACGCATATCTCCTCCTTACACGAGGCATCACAACAACGTTTCACCAGGCAACGCCGGTCAACTGCAGTTTGTGTATGAGAAATCGGTTGGGAACTTTCCTCATGTCAGCACGTTGTAGATGTCGCCACCGGCGCCAACCTTGTGTGAAGGCTCTGAAAAGCTAATCATTTGCATATCACAGCATCTTCTTCCTGTCGGTTAAATTTCGCGTCTGTAGCACGTCATCTTCGTGGTGTAGCAATTTTAATGGCCAGTAGTGTAAATAAAAATGTAAATTAGTTTCACTTTATTCAACATGTGAACGTCACTACAGATATTTAGATTGAGGTTATTAACACGATCGATATGCCTGCCATCACTGACGATGATGTGGCGCAGACGAATAGCGAAATTCCGCATGACCCGCTGAAGTGTCGGAATACCGATGCTGTCGATGGCCTTCTGAATGGCTGTTTTGAGCTCACGATTGGTTTTGGTGTTATTGCTGAACACCTTGTCTTTAAATATAGCCCCACACAAAACGGTCGCATGAGTTCAGGCCCGGAGGATAGGGCGGCCAGTCGATTCCCATGCCAGTGTCCTCTGGGAACCCCAGAGGCAGAATGCGGTTCCCAAAGCGCTCCTCCAGGACATCAAACACTGTCCTGCTTCGATGGTGTCGAGCTCCGTCTTTCATGAACGAAATCTCGTCGAAACCAGGGTCACTTTGGATAATGGGGATGAAATCATGTTCCAAAACTTTGACGTACCGTTCGGTAGTCACCGTGACATAAGGAATATCGCACCGATTATTCCGTGACTGGACACTGTACACCACGTCACCTGTTGAGGGTGAAGAGACTTCTAGATCGCGGAATGCGGATTCTCAGCCTCCCAAATGCGCCACTTTTCCTTATTGACGAAATCATCCAAATGAAAATGGGCTTCGTCTCCAAACCAAACCATACAGAACGTACTAATCCCCATCGTGCCCCTTCAGCCAACCGTACAGTTTGAACGTCCTAACGCAAACCGTTCAGAAGTCACGACGATTTTACTTCATATAGTTCAATAATTGTCACCCTGTGTTTACTTTTGGTGTAAGTACAGTTTCCCGCTCAAACATAAAAAAATCTACATAATCACTGTTATTATTTTGCACCTAGTAGAACATTTTTCGTAATGGCCAAAGACAAGAGTTTCCTGTTATTATTGATAAAAGCGAAAATTGTGTGTGAGTAACAGAAACATTGTTTATGTAAGTTGGATGACGTTCTGAAGCGATTTCATATATTGTCGTCTTCGTCGTGTTTTTATTTTATCTTCTCGTCGGGGAAATTTATTTTTCTTGCGCTATATCTGCATAGTTTCCTTTATTTTCGTTAGTAATGCCTGTGTTTCACGTTACAAATTTACAATTTTCGAACAAAACCTGAATTAAACATTGAAAATTTGGTTTTAAGCAACAGACATGAGGATAGTAATGTAGAAGAAAAACGTCCCTTAGGTTACCCGGCCCTTTATAAATGGTTCAAATGGCTCTGAGCACTATGGGACTTAACTTCTGATATCATCAGTCCCCTAGAACTTAGAACTACTTAAACCTAACTAACCTAAGGACATCACACACATCCATGCCCGAGGCAGGACTCGAACGTGCGACCGTAGCGGTCACGCGGTTCCAGTCTGAAGCGCCTACAACCGCTCGGCTACTACGGCCGGCTGATTAACAGATCTTCAAGTACCTCTGGGAAAAGAAAGTAATAACAAATAGATCATAGAACTTAATAAATCTTTAGAAAGACACACACAAAAGCAGAAGAATCAGCACAAAAAGATATTTTTCAGAAGGGAAATGTTAAACTTAGAAGGATTCCTGGGCAAAAGTAGTAAGTGAACTGTGTAAAGAGGTCTGAAAAAAAGGAAAAAAGTGACATAGTGAACAGATGAGAGAATGTTGGAGGAAAAGAAAAGAGCAAATGACAAGGATCTCAAAATGTAGCGTGGTATCTACTCGGGATTACGGATTGAAGAAAAGTTTCCGTGACTCAGCGGTAAGTGCCAGACAACAAATCGTAAGGTCTAGCTAGCTCTCGATACCCGATAGGTCCTAGGATTTATTTTGATCACTTATTGCTGTCTTCATCTCTGGTTTGTTAACGTGAACAATCCAAGCAGCACTGTGGATTGCAAAAAAATGGTTCAAATGGCTCTGAGCACTATGGGACTTAACATCTGTGGTCATCAGTCCCCTAGAACTTAGAACTACTTAAACCTAACTAACCTAAGGACATCACACACACCCATGCCCGAGGCAGGATTCGAACCTGCGACCGTAGCAGTCGCGCGGCTCCGGACTGAGCGCCTAGAACCGCTAGACCACCGCGGCCGGCTTGTGGATTGCAGTCCGTGTTAAGCTGTAGTTCTCGTATAACAGTATGGGTTAGTTTATTCAAAGGTCAGAGGAAGAAAAGGTTATACAATCTACATTAGCACCATACCCAGTAAACCACTGTGGCGTTCAAGACAACAGACGGTTTCGTATGGTTGTAAGAAAATAATAATAATAATAATTCCCGTGGAGGCCCGGGAAAAGAATATGCCTCCGGTATGTTCTGCCAGTCGTAAAAGGCGACGAAAAGAACAAACCACTAATAGGGCTAACCCCCCTTTTAGTGTGATTAGTTGGTTCAGGACAGAACTAAAGAAGCCTCGGACAAGCGCCGTCATGGTCGGGCACGACGCTTGAACCCTATGTCCGCCCACAATGGTAACGACACTGCTAGCCATCTGGAAAATGATTCAAATCCAAATAGAAGTGTTTTGCAGGATATGCTTCCTGCAACCACCATAGAAGGAAAACAAAGACAGAGGATGAGATGGTCAGATGAAGTTAATCGACACCTCATGTTCTGTTATTACCAAGCAACAAACCTAGGAACCTACACAATTGGATACAGATCACAAGTATACACAACATTTATTACCAGATACCCAGAATTAAAATTTTTAACAGAACAACGACTAGCTGATCAGATCCGTGTAATAATAAAAAATAACAGGATACCCCAGTCAGAATTAGAAAACATCAAACAACAAGTACAACAAATACTGGAACAAAATAATGTGCAATCAGAAGAAGAAGAAAATACAGTAATGGACTCAAACATCCCAGAGGAAACAAACAAAGAACAACACACATCAATTAAACAGTCAGAGGAAACCGAAATCTTAAGACAGCCACCAGAACAAGCACAAATAGCACACGAAGTGACACACATGCTAGATATAGAAGAAAAATTTCAGCTGACATATATAGAATACAAAGACACAAATACAGACATTAGACCATTCTTGCATAGACCGCCAAATAACCCACAAGTCGAAACAACAATAAAAACTATCAACACAATCATACACAACAAAATAAATGAAAACACAACTATGGAAGAGTTACAACTACTGGTTTATATAGGAGCACTCACTACACTAAATATACACACTAGGCAGAGATCAGAACCAACCAACACACAGAAGAAACCCACAAAACCAGCATGGCAACACAGGCTACAGATCAGAATAGAAAGACTGAGAAAAGACATCGGACAGCTAACACAATTTATAAGAAATGAAATGTCAGAAAAAAAACGAAAAAGGTTAGGTAAAATCTCACAACAAGAAGTGATACAGCAATTAGATGAAAAGAAGCAGAAATTACAAGCATTGGCCAAACGACTTAGAAGATACAAAAAAAGTGAAAATAGAAGGAAACAAAACCAAACATTCAACACAAACCAAAAGAAATTTTACCAGACAATAGATAACACACACATTAAAATAGACAATCCACCAAACGTAACAGACATGGAACACTTCTGGAGCAACATATGGTCAAACCCGGTACAACATAACAGGCATGCACGGTGGATACAAGCAGAAACAGATACGTACAAGATGATACCACAAATGCCTGAAGTGATAATTTTGCAACATGAAGTCACCCAAGCAATTAATTCTACTCACAATTGGAAAGCCCCTGGAAAATATAAAATAGCAAATTTCTGGCTAAAGAAATTCACCTCAACACATTTACATCTAACTAAATTATTTAACAGTTACATTGCAGACCCATACACATTCCCTGATACACTTACACATGGAATAACTTATCTGAAACCTAAAGATCAAGCAGACACAGCAAACCCAGCTAAATATCGCCCCATAACATGCCTACCAACAATATACAAAATATTAACTTCAGTCATTACATAGAAATTAATGATACATACAACACAGAACAAAATTATAAATGAAGAACAAAAAGGCTGTTGCAAAGGAGCACGAGGATGTAAAGAGCAACTGATAATAGATGCAGAGGTGACATATCAAGCTAAAACTAAACAAAGGTCGCTACACCATGCATACATTGATTACCAAAAAGCTTTTGATAGTGTACCCCACTCATGGTTACTACAAATATTGGAAATATAAAAAGTAGATCCTAAATTGATACAGTTCCTAAACATAGTAATGAAAAATTGGAAAACCACACTTAATATCCAAACAAATTCTAATAATATCACATCACAGCCAATACAGATTAAGCGTGGAATATATCAAGGAGACTCATTAAGTCCTTTCTGGTTCTGCCTTGCTCTGAACCCACTATCCAACATGCTAAATAATACAAATTATGGATACAATATTACTGGAACATACCCACACAAAATCACACATCTGCTATACATGGATGATCTAAAACTACTGGCAGCAACAAATCAACAACTCAACCAATTACTCAAGTATTCAGCAATGATATAAATATGGCTTTTGGAACAGACAAATGTAAGAAAAATAGCATAGTCAAGGGAAAACACACTAAACAAGAAGATTACATATTGGAGAACCACAGCGACTGCATAGAAGCGATGGAAAAAACAGATGCCTATAAATATCTAGGATACAGACAAATATTAAAGAAGAACTAAAAGAAAAATATAGACAAAGACTAACAAAAATACTGAAAACAGAATTGACAGCAAGAAACAAGACAAAAGCTATAAATACTTACGCTATACCAATATTGACCTACTCATTTGGAGTAGTGAAATGGAGTAACACAGACCTAGAAGCACTCAATACACTTACACGATCACAATGCCACAAATATAGAATACAGCAACTGAAAGATTCACATTAAGCAGAAAGGAAGGAGGAAGGGGATTTATCGACATAAAAAACCTACATTATGGACAGGTAGACAATTTAAGAAAATTCTTTATAGAACGAGCAGAAACTAGCAAAATACACAAAGCAATCACTCATATAAATACATCAGCTACACCATTGCAATTTCATAACCACTCCTACAACCCTTTACATCACATAACATCAACAGATACGAAGAAAGTAAATTGGAAAAAGAAAACACTACATGGCAAGCACCCGTATCATCTAACACAGCCACACATCGATCAAGACGCATCCAACACATGGCTAAGAAAATGCAATATATACAGTGAGACGGAAGGATTCATGATTGCAATACAGGATCACACAATGAACACCAGATATTACAGCAAGCATATTATTAAAGATCCCAATACCACAACAGATAAATGCAGACTTTGCAAACAACAAATAGAAACAGTAGATCACATCACAAGTGGATGTACAATACTAGCAAATACAGAATACCCCAGAAGACATGACAATGTAGCAAAAATAATACATCAACAACTTGCCTTACAACATAAACTTATAAAACAACATGTTCCCACATACAAGTATGCACCACAAAATGTACTGGAGAACGATGAATACAAATTATACTGGAACAGAACCATTATAACAGATAAAACAACACCACATAACAAACCTGACATCATACTCACCAATAAAAAGAAGAAATTAACACAACTAATCGAAATATACATACCCAATACAACAAATATACAAAAGAAAACAGGAGAAAAAATTGAAAAATACATCCAACTGACTGAGGAAGTCAAGGACATGTGGCATCAGGATAAAGTTGACATCATACCAATTATACTATCAACTACAGGAGTCATACCACACAATATCCACCAGTACATCAATGCAATACAGCTACATCCAAACCTATATATACAACTACGGAAATCCGTAATTATTGACACATGTTCAATTACCCGAAAGTTCCTAAATGCAATATAACACATACCATACAGTTAAAAGGAAGTGACGCTTGATCAAGGTCCGCGTCACTTTCGATTTTTAACCAGACTTAACGTCTGAGAAAGTAAAGAAAGAATGAATAATAATAATAATAATAATAATAATAATAATAATAATAATAATGTTTCGTAATATTGAAATGCAGGGAGTCCTGTTGTTCTATTATTGAGATATATAACTCGTATGCTGAGTGCCAATGACAAGAAAATTTATTACTGCGAAGCTATGAAAATACACGATTTAATTCTATCCATATTCGTTTCAAAGGGCTTGTCTGTCTGATTACACGACTGAATGACAGAAATTGCAGTGACAAAGAATCACCATTTTTATACCGAAAGCTTTAGGCCAGTGGTCGGCAAACCGCGTCCCAGATACCACGTGCGATTCTTTGGCCCACTGACTGTGGCTCTTCCATAAGATACTGGCGCTCTCGTACAGTGCGACTGAAACTTCGTAGTCCATGCGCAGAAGTGGGTTTTCGACCTGAGAGAGTAGATTTTAAAGAAATGGCTTTAGATGGGGTTGTAGGTGAAATTTACATTTTCTCTCGCAACTCAGGCTGTGTATACTCGCTACCACCTGTACCGATTTTGTTGCTTGTGACAGTGTCTTGGAAAGTGGGGATGAATAATGCTTGGAGTCAGAGACGTGCTAAAGTTCATACTTGAAGCAGTGCACAGAAATTGCAGTTGAAACTGTTTCTCGAGAAGTATGCAAGCAGCGTGCTATCCGTCCAAAGAAGACTATAGAGTTTGCTTTTCTTTTTGTATTCGGGTCTAGGTATTCATGTGCGCAATCCTTTTCTAGCATGAACCTTGCCAATAGTAAACGGAAAAGTTATGTTATTGCTGAGAACCTGGAATCGTGTCTAAAAAACACATACAGATGTGACTTATTGAAAGTATCCAAGAAGATGACATGGTCGACATTAGTGTTTGTCTATCTTTGTCATGATTTAATTTTACGGATAAATTACAGTTTAATTTTATCAATAAAAATGTAGTTACGATGTATGACATAGAGTTTTATACAACATACCTACAGTTTAACTAACACTTAAAACATAAGAGTTTATTTCGTTGATAAGGAATGTTGTAGAACGAAAGAAGATGTAGTGTCGAGTATCGAGAAAGGAATGTTGAGATGGTGTAGATACATAGAGACGATGGACAAAGGGAGATAGACGAATAAAAGTAACGAAGATGAGAGTGGATGGGAGAAAGTTGGAAGGGGTCGACCTCAGTGAACACACCACAGTCAGATTGAGAATGATTTTAGCAAATGTCAGCATAGAAGTATCTTAAAGAAGTTAAGAAAAATGCACCTAAGTATATATTTCAAGTTTTAAAAAAATTTCAGTCTTTGTAATGTTGATATTTGGCTACGTTGGCTAATGAGTTAGCTGACCAGTGCATTAAGCGAAGCCTATCTTCGACGGTCAACACCCATTGCTACACTACATTAACGTTCGTCAACTGATTTTTCCCTTGTTCTTCAGCTAATTTTAGATTATACAATTTTATTCGTTGTAGTCTTTCAGTGCTCTGTCAAATTCTTATCGCAGTATCGTGTCTCCTATCTGATCTTCACTGACGGCCTCTTCCATTTCTATAATATTTCCCTCAAGTACATCTCCCTTGCATAGTCATCCTTCCACCTTTCATCTTTCCCTTCTTTGCTTAGAACTGGGTTACTCCCAGGGATGGTTACTCCCAGGGATTTTACAGTAGTTACTACTTCCAGTGATTTGCCGCCAATGGCGCAATGGAACAGTACTGGATTTCTGCGCCTGTCGTTCTTTAAACAATACTACAGCCTGGTGCAACGGAATATTGTGAGAAATTGCTACAGGAAACATAAATGCACTTCCTGGCATATAATAACTGTGTGGCACATTTCTGCGTCCGAAACGTTATTTATGCTTTTCACAGCAACGTCCTACCATCACACTTTAATTTAATTTCTGAGAATATCTCTTATGACCAGTGTTATTATATCAAAACATCTTTAAGAGATAGTACACCTTTCAGTTGTCTGACAGTAGTTATTTCCTTGAAGTCGGTGTGAGTGTGAACTATACGTTTTCAGTATTACAAAAGTCTTGTATTACTGCGTGTGTGTATCGAAACATAAGAACACTAACAATAATACTTTTCAAATCGTTGATGTCATATTTCTGATACATTTTCTATCGCTCGGTATGCTGTATTGAGAGATATGTCTCATCTCACCCTTTGATTCTGAACTACGATCTGGGACCGGACATTGTTCAGTGAATGGCTACGTGCAAAAGTGTGGCTGAAATGTGTCGTTCCTCATTATTTCAGCTATGGTTTCCCACTACAGACAACTCCGGAGCCGATTAATGGACTTCATCGTTACCGTTGTGCAGATTGAACACAATAAAATTATTATTAGGGAAGCATGCGTAAAAAGTTACAATAATGATGGAGGAGTAAGATAAAATGTTTCAGAAAATTGCCTTTCGAACGCAAGTAAACGTAGGTAACAGAATTATACAAGGAAATACTTCACACAGCACCAAAAACGTACATTACGACACCGTGGGATATAAAGCTTAGGAATAAAAGAAACACAATAGTAACAGGAACGAGTATCAAATGTACTGTGTATGTTTCAACAAAGGACAAAAATCGAGCAACAGTTACTGAGTATAAGCTAAACAATACCTAAGACGATGCTGCAAAAGTTGATATAATTTTTGCGAATGCTTCAGAAGACCTAAGACAGGCGGTAAAATGAAGAAGGCATACCAGTCCGCAAGTCTTCGGCACATCTACCACAATTAGTAGTATATTTAAAGATTATTCATGAGTTGGTACTATTCTGTATCTAAATTACTCTCCAAAGTTTTTGGAAGATAATAAATGTGTACTGTGTTGGAAACGTTATCTTCCCTTTTTGATTGTAACGCTCTACCATTCTGAAAGTAACTTCCATCACATTTTCATTTAATTTTTCTGATGGAGTGACCCATTAACGCCGAACTGTCTCTAACCTTTATCTTAGAGTCCTAGACGGATGATGATGGCGGATGATTCTGAGCACGGTATTTTTAAATTTTAGCTATGTCTACAGTTATATAGTGTTAAGAGATCGTATAATTATAAGTTATTTTCTTCTTTGAGGAGGCTGATCAGTGTTCCACGGAAAAATGTGCCTCGAAAGAAGCCTAGGAAAGCCGCGTGGGCCCACGTGGAAGTGACAAAGGCTTCACGGTGGAGAAAGTGACAGCCACGCCAAGAAACAAAGAGCTTATGTAACGAGATTAATGTTACAATCTTGTTGCAGTGAGCAGCTGGCAAAACTTGAACTGTCTACGAAGATTCTAGGAACTATGTTATACCTTTAACTGAAAAGTGATGGAAGTTGCTAGAACTACTGATGTGCGTCAGTCCTGCTGAAAAGTAATGCCTCCGAATTTTTTAATTATCTTCTCAATACTGGCTGAGGTATCACATGTCATGCATATTACTCGGCTGACTTTCCCGTGCGCTCGCTGACGTTTGCCACTAGAGAGCTCCGAATTGTAGTATGTAACTTGGCGGTGTACAAAGAAACTATGTCATTCTGTAAGAAAGTATAAGTACGAATTCGAAGAGTTCGTCCTTCAGCGTGAGAATGGGAGGCCAACATGAGTGCTGCGATTCTGTCGTTGCGTGAGAAACTAAAAGTACGAATTCAAAGAGTTCCTCGACACATGGAGCACCATCGCCTTCAACATGATAATGCCTGACCAGCACGAGCGCTGCGACGGCCAGCCGCAACAATCCAAAAGCCCTGGTTTCACTGTCATCTATCATCTGCATACAGTTGGCCCCATCCGATTTTCATCTGTTTCCAAACCTTAAAGAATACCTTCGAGGATTTCACTTTGGTAGTGATGAAACGGTATAAACAAATGCGAGGTTATGGCTCTGTCAACAAAGCGAACATTCTACAGTGACGTATCAGCAAACGTCTCCCGTTGCAAGAAATGTAGTCGTTCGCAGGGTGACTATTGAGAAATAAATGTGTACGAGAGGCAATGCTTTATAAAAACGTGACTTCTTGAGGACACATTACGTCGTAGTGACGTCGTTTCAGTGACATAGAAGTGACGTACAACGATGTTTCCATTGGTTGCGTGACAGGAGTACGTAGTTAAAATTATACAATCTCTAAAAACAAACAAAAAAAGAGATACAATTTTTAAATACAAATTTGACGCAGAATATGGACACGACTACCAACATTTAATATTTACAAGAAAACGGTTTTTTTGTAAGTAATTGACTAAAACCAGTGACAAATGGCCACTCGTTACGGGCCAACGATGTTTAGACGCCCACGCATAATGATCAGGACAGTAGGTAAGAGAAGATACACAGAAGGGTGTTGACTATCGTTCTTCCCGAAAGGAAGGACGGAAAATAATTCTAGCACAATATGTACTGTCTGTCACAGTCCATAAAAGTCTTCGGAGTACAAAAGTAGACTTAATGGTAAGAAATTCCAACAGCAGCACATAAATGCTTCCAATCGATACTGCCTCGAAAAATCGTAAATTTGACCATTCCAAGTGAAATGAAAAACATCTTTAAGAACATAATGAAAATGGTGATAACTTATAAATACAGCTCTTTTACACTAACACATCTGTGTGGACAGAAAAGAATAAATTAGCTTCGTTTAATTGAACCTTGAAATCGTTAGAAACGTTGACTTTTTCCTATTGCTTCACACTTTTTCTGTCAGATAACGGGAGTTTTATCTCTGGTGATGTTTACGTACGCCACAAAACGTCAAATTTCTCCCTCTCCTGGATACGATATGGTTAGATAATCATCGTCCAAATTTCGTATGCCCCTTCATAAATGTCAAAATGAGATATTTCATAAGTCAGAGTACAAGGGCGTGTATCTCCAACAAGACAGTCTCGAATAAAATAGTGTGTCGCTCATACCGACCTCCTGGTTGATTTTTACTAGCTTATTTTTAAGTAGAAGTTCAAGCGAACTATGAGTAGTTAAGTTTTTGCGGGCTCTTGCATGACATACTGCTGCAGATAGCCTAGTAACTCAGTCTATTGCGGTGTATGCTTCCTAATAGCAAGGTGGACGTTTCTAGTCCCTATTGAACAGAGCATGTTTTTCAAGCATTTACCGAGCATTTTACTTCCACCAATGTCGTACATATATGACACATACTAAGAAGTACTGCTGTTCACATTAAAGTTGCAAATAGCTTAGTGTCCAGGTTTTCAGGTTTGGTAGGAATACTTCCGGTAATGACAGAGTTTTGTTTCATGGTTGCAATAAAGTACCCAATAGCTGAGAAGTTTCTCTGAGGCGCAAGCTATGTGATAACAAATTTACGCTAGCGCTTAAAAAGACTAATTTAGAAAGCAGATGGTAAACGGCATTTTCATCTATGATGTTTATCTTGCCTACTGCAGTTACCTTATAACATCTATTCCAACATCCCAATTCCACCCACAAAGACTTCTGGAGCACACTACGGACATTGGCTGATCCTTCGTAAAAGAGAAGTTGAAGTTGACATCTATAGGTGGAGTTATTCCACAGGAGTGGATAAATTCACAGATCCGAATGTTTTGGTTTGGTCCTATCATCCTTATCAGCAACATAAACTCAGCTATCACTCTGAAGAAAGGGTGTACTCTGTGGAACAGTATATAGGATATACTGTCGAAAGTCTCAAGGAACAAAATAGGCTTCTGATGAAAGTAAGGTGTGAAGTTCTTGCACTGTCCCTCATGTCTGCATACTAATGCTATAACATGATCTACCTACCGCTGTGTACCATAGGGCATTCCGCTCTTACTCTGCTTGGATTCAATAATATCTGACAAAACCAATTTGTTATATTTGTTTGACATTGCGTCAATCGTTGGAGGCGATTTGACGCAATATCACTATGTGACTTTCATGTTATGCAAAGTATGTACATATAATAGTGTTATAAGGTGCGTTCAAATTTTGCAGTAGTGTACACAGCGCTTACATGAAATCGTATATGCATGAGCCACCTTCACTGAAGATGTTTGTTTTTGTAACTTTCAGATCCGATGATGACGTAGATCTGTCGGAACGGTTAGTAGTAATAAAAAGAATTACTAGCGATCTTGGCAAACTTCAGTCTTAAAGAACAATAAAATAATTTTGTACCGTCCTGTAAACAATCGTTGGAGAGAAAATATTGATGTGCTTTAGGTGGTTGGGGCCATCAGTGTAATAAGGAACGATGGTGTCAGCGGCCCGATATCAGACTAGAGAACGTTCATTGGGTCGGCCCGATGGCAACTTTGCGGCCCGTCTCGCCTACTTTCTATGAACTTGGGTTCACTCGAGGACGTGTTTCGTAATTAATGGCACTGATTTGCATCTGACTGAGCTGTTACAACCAAGAGAGATTGTGGAATTATATAAGAATTTTATGTAAAAGTTACAACAGGTATCACAACAGTTTGTCATTTGGTTAACGAATCACGCTAACGAATAATTTCTTACTAGTTTTTTCTAAAATGAGGCCGGCCGCTGTGGCCGAGCGGTTCTAGGCGCTTCAGTCCGGAACCGCACTGTTGCTGCGGTCGCAGGTTCGAATCCTGCCTCGGGCATGGATGTGTGTGATGTTCTTAGGTTAGTTAGGTCTAAGTAGTTCTAAGTCTAGGTGACTGATGACCTCAGATGTTAAGTCCCATAGTGCTTAGAGCCATTTGAACCATTCTTTTTTTCTAAAATGATAAAGGCACTGTTCATACATCCATGCCTGTACACTTATTTTTTACTGCTACGGTTAACTAAACATTATGATAATTTCTTTACAAAAATATACGAATATAATATTATACTAGCAACAAAAAAGAATGAACTGTTTGGTACACCCTATCAAATAACGAAGGCGGTTATAGCATGTAGTTTTCTAAACTTAGAATCCACAAGACTAGCTCTGACCTGAGGACATATTTCTTCCCAGACTGTGTCCAAGTTCCTTATTAACTCAATTCACGATGAGTACTTCCTTATCCTGTTTCCATTCCACAATATAGACCCCAAATTTTCTACTCGACCGTTTACTCATTGTTGATCAGTTGTTTATAACTGACAGGGTGCACCCCAAAGCAGTCATTATTGGTTTTTACGTGCTCTATATTTGGGATCATTATTTACTGGACTGAAAACCTCCTTTCAATTCCAAGTTTCTGTACACTTCCTAATAAATTATTTCAAAAAATCTTTATTTTAATAGTCTGTATTTAGAATTTTAACAATAACGGCTAGTTCTTCAATGTATGCGTGGATACATAGGCCCAAAACATGACACTTTCTCCTCTACGTTTCATTGTGTGCACAATTTCTTCGGTTTCCCTTCGTTCTTGTGTTTCTGTCAACCAATTGGCGCTAGTCAGAACCAAATATAGTGTATTTGATTTCCCAGCGAAGTGCTAATTTTTCCAAAGTTTACTCTATTTTTTTTATGCAGATATGGGAGAGTTCTAACTGGAGTTTCCCGTTTCTCTCACTCCTGGCTTCTTTCTCGGTGTGTTACTCTAATATCCAGCATCGTCTATTCTTTCTAATGGTCTTTTCGTGACATCTCACAAACATTCTTCAGAAGCTTTTCCGCACTTCTCCTTGTGACGTAGCGGGCATTCCTCGCTGTAAGAGTCTTCAGTGGTCTCGCACGAGCCTCGTCGTCGATCGACCTTTCTTAAAGTTCTTTGGAATGGCTGGTACTGCATTGCAGTGTGAGGTAACTGCAGTTTGCTTCCAATGTCTGTGTTGCCACAATCAATGTTAAATGTTTAGTTATTTCATGTCTGATTTCATGCCTAGAAGACTACAGGTGACAATAGACGCAAATGGCCACTATTCGAAACGTTGGACTAGAGAAAAACAGGAAAATTCATGCAGATCGAACACTTTTTTTGTATGCATATTTTGTTTCCTCTTCGTCATTTCATTTCGCATTGAAAATAATTTAATTAGGATTGCTACTTACAGCTTACACTAGTTCGCTCTTTTAAAGAAATTATTTGAATTTTAAGTTCAAATTAAGAAAAATAAAAGTGGAGAAGCATGTGTGTATCAATGCCTGTCGACCACTGCAGCTCCAAATCACAATAAGAGGTTGTTTAACTGCAGTAACCTGATGTTCTTTGCAGTTAGAGTTAATTACAAATACAAATAACTGCGCAAACAACCTAACAATTGAACAACGCAATTTAGATGATATTGCGGTGCCTGTAGATAATTTGTTTTCTTTGAGAACTCTAACAATAAACCACAGAATAATGTACAATATGAAAACTATTGTTGGCATCACGCGTAAGAAAGAGGAACTAGCAATCTGACAGCACATATAACCGATAGTTTGTGGCACGAGAATCGCTTATTCCTAGTATTAGACTTTTTGATGTTTCTTATTATTCACTAAGCGGTTCTGCCTCTTTGGCCATTATCGGTTGACATCATACGGATGCTGTACATGTGACGTCCTTCATACGATGACGCAGAATTCTGTCATAGTTTTACAAGTATTTCCTTTTTTGTCTCTCTATTAAAATAATTCTCATTTATGATTGTGTTAGACATCTAGACAATTACAACAATGAAATTAGCTTTTTTATGTAATACTGCATATTGTATTTAACTTCATTTAAGGTCAGTTTAACAGTTTAAAATGTCATAATTTTTGCTTCAGCTAAAGCTCTGTCTATCTCATATTGTTTTATTTGGAATTATGAATGCAAGGTTTCGGTTCATGATTGCCTGAGAAAACGGAAACTGGTTAGTGAATAAATAAAAGTTGTTTCAAAACATCATGAAAGTATTTCTTTTTTTCAATTATTGTCATAATCTGCCATGTAACAATAACTCAAGCTATTCTACATGTTCTTGAAATTGATATAGCGCTGTACATTTAATAGATTGCATCTTAAATTGAAAATAATCAGGTAGTAGATGTATTATTTCCAAAAACACATGAGAATCCTATTAAAATATAAAAAAACTATGAATTATAACAATTTTGCATGCGTGAATGTACGCTGTCTATATTGAAATTTAGAATTTTCCTTATTTTCTTATATCATATGCACACGCATTACAGGCTGCCCACTAACTGTGCAACAAGTATGTAAATATGTGCAAATCAGACACGTATTCCAGTTCCACATTTTGAAAACAATCATCACTGCAAAGTAAGCTAACTGATGAAAATTTCCAAGGATTAGAATTTTTATTAGAATGAAATTATGGGCGCAAACCTATTCATACAGTCTGTTCAATTCAGATAGAGGTAATTTTAGTTTGTATACAGTTTCTAGAAACTGTCACACACGAAACATATGCCTACTGATTCTGTCACAATAAATGGATCTTCGGTTCTTCCTGTAAATTAGGATGCAGCATATCTTATATTAAAAAATCCCAGAAAATTTTAGAACATACATTTGAATGTAATGACTATGCCATGACTATTGGAAATACTTCGGCTTCTAAAGTGCTCAGAACCAACTAAAATGACACGGACGACGACCTTGGCCGGCCATTCATTCAGTTCTTATTTTGTGGGGGAATGACCTTTTATTTTAAGATGACATGTAAATGTATTCGATTCAGGTGTGTACCCATAGATGATGGTATGCAATGAAAATTGTGGAATATAAAATATCCTGAGGAACGTCCGCATTTCTGATCAAGACAGTAAATGGGAAACATACTAGGTTTTGAAATGATCTGCGTAAATGTGCTGCATCTCTGAGCAGCACTTACATACTTATTTCGTGGCTGCAGTTATTTAAGCAATAACATTAGTATTAATACGAATGCGTTCCATATGTTAAGCGTTCTCAACTACTGTAACCTAGGGAAACAACGGGATTGTAATACAGATATTTCTAACAGAGTAAAATTGCTAGTATATTTAGCTGCCAATTTAAAAAATCTACTGCGCGTGATGAAAATGATAGTGTAATTAGAGGGACATGTTGTATAATTAGCTGGCGAAGAAAGTCCGTTTTACACGACAGAATTATTTATATGCGACCACATAGAGAACAATGCTATCGATAAAATCCATATGTCTCTTCCTCAAGCAATCCAACGAAATTGCTTCAGTTTTGTGTTACTGTGGCAGAAAAGTAGCAAACATAAATCTGGTCCACGACGGAAACAAAAAAATGTTCACCAGATAGTTATCTACAAAATATTTCTTTTCTCGTCGAAAATTTAGGAGAATAAGGTGTTACTAGGAAAGACAGATTCGTGCATTAGTTTTCAATAGCCTACAGTAGATTGATGAAGTACTATACCAACTTAAACTTCTAAAAAGTTTTGGATAAAACTGTTCATACAAATTTGCTTAAACCATTACGCTTCATACTTTCTTCGGTTAGTAACCTTTTCTTTTACCCTACGCCCACCACTCCAAAGCAATACCTTATGTGAAGTATTGCGAAGATCATACCACTCCATATCATGTAGCAACAACAAGTCTCTACATTCTCCTTTGCATTGTTTTTCCTGCATTAAAAAATCACTTGTCAGTTATTGACCTTAAATGCGAACAGCGTAAATGGTTGGGTGTAGAATCTCTTTAATTGTTGTTTAAATCTAAACGCAGACTCTTAATCGTAGGGACATGAGACTCATAATGGATTTTGGCTACCACTGCTGTCGAATTTTGAAGAGAAAATAGCTTTTTTTATGGTTGTAGTAATGGTTTTCTGTCGTGCCCTTAAATAAGTAGCATACGTATGACACAGTACATGTTGTTACATATGATGTATGCGCTATTTAATGCTGTCTTTTATTAACTTGCTTAGGAAATTCGGGTAGTTTAAGTAAGTTTTTAGCAAGTAATTAATTTTACTCTTAACGAAACTGGCAGGTATGAGAGATCAGTATTTTTCATTTCTTTCTCTTCGGGGAATTTTATGTTATGTTTTCTGTTTCACAAGTGTTTTCTACGAAAGTGTACGTTTGTGAATAGCGAGTTCATTGCATTTAATTGTAAGTACATGTATCGCTCGCCGACGATCTCTTTCTTTTCAGTTATTTATTTACGATATATGAGCTTCAGGTAGAAAATCAGTTACCTTTGATTACTGATCAAGAGACGCAAATCGATGTACATAGGACAAGTATTAATATTAGCAACTAAGAATCGTTTAACGCTTAGAGCTGAATATTTCATTATGTTAAGTAAGACAAGGTTAACGATTTTACCGTTTTTATGCAAAATGGCTGCCTTTCACTTTCATGCTGCCACACAGTACTTAAGGAGCAGCACTTATGTTGTTTTATCCTCGGTTAAATCAAAAGAAGTGTGTGCTCTGGTTAGAAAGAGCGGTCACAGTGTTCTTTATGCAGTATACCTGACTCTGGTTCTCCATTCTACAATGTTAGTAGAGCGACATGGCGAAGTGCTTGAGAAAATAGAGTCGTATTCTGAACAGTGGAATAAAATTCCGACCAGGTCAACATGGAATAGGTTTTCCGCTGTCGTTCTAAATTAAGGCAGACACTAGGCGATTCCATTAACAACATGGCGCCGGCAGCTTACGTGTTTTCCTTATGCCAGGCAGGAAGCTAAGGAAGAAGCAAAAAATGAGGGAAATAAGATGTAAAGTGTCGAAACACATAGCTTAGTGCTTGGAGAGTGAGTGACAAAAACATGTTGTAATGAATGAGCTTCTTCTGACAGAATACATGGCCGAGTGGGCGGTGCTGATGACCTTTCTTGGTGAATAAGATGTGCAGAATTTTCCAACGTAACAGGGAACGTTCGAGATGTTCTTGGGGCTTAGTACGGTAGACCTTAAGTCACAATTCAGTCCCAAACTTACGAGTTACACCATGTGTCAATCTTTCTCCAACTACCCCTATCCGACTAAATCCTGTGACCAGAGATGAAGATGGTAATCGCTTATCAAACAGATTGTCAGTTGAGGATATTGACGCATATGATGGACTTCATCTGCACTACAAGCCAGCCACCCCCTTTGTTTCTTGATAATGATGCAGACCTCAAATCTTGAAAACCAATGCTACTGCATCCACCTTAATACGTTGTCAACGAGGACGGTCCTGAAAGTCTTCGCTGACGAATAATACCTTGTGTATAGTTCGAGGTCTTGTAGAGAACAAGCAAAATGTGCAGCAGACCTCGAAACATCCAAGATACACATGTACTATCATTTGTGATGGTACACGTATCTTAAAGCCAGGTTTCAAGTGAGAAGGATTTGACGAATAACGAACTTGACACTCACTATAGGCTAACTCTTTTGTTCCTGATATAATTACCGGGATGTAGAGTGATTTTCCGAAAATCCAGGCACCTTTATTAATAGCCTCTCATAGAAGACGATACCGGGACCCTTACTTGATCAAGAGCGGATGTAAAATTTGACAGATTTGCAGAGATGTTTCAAATACGAGGTAGATTTCGATATAGACATAAAGTCTGTTAGGTAAGATCGTAGTCGAGTTAATCAATAGAAAAATACATTTGACAACAAACAAAAACATACAGATACGGTATATACGCGCATAAGAAAACTGCAGTTACATTTAATAATACGTCCAGTCACCCACAGCGTCGCTAATTGCATGGCAACTCCGAGGTATGCTTCAAACCAAGTTTTCCGCGTATTCATGTGGAAGGGAGTTCCAGATGCGTCGAATTCAGGTTGACAGCTGTTCAAAGTGAATTTTGATAGTGCTTGACGCAACGTTAAGAATTATTTTTCCGAAAAAGGGATAAAAATAATTTTTTTCCACTTTTGGAGTCACTTTACCGACTGAGCCACTTTTTTCAAAGTTATCCGCATTTTTAACCAATTTACATGTCTCTGTCCACTTTTGTATAAATGGCATTGATTTCCCTGCATATTTAGACGCCGTAGTCTCGAGTCTTTGTGGTGGCTGCATAGAAACACAGCCTCAAAACGCGACGCGTAAGCTGCATTGATGTCCCTTCTTCTGTATCTCAGTCAAGAATTCAAAGGAAACTGATGCTTATGGGCGTTGCATGAAGGACAAAGGTTCTCTCTATTGGGCTGTGAAAGAAATCTTTTAGCATCTGTATGTAACGCCGACCACGTTCTTCCTCAACAGACTGTGTGTGTCCTATCATCTGCGAGCTACGCCACGTGAAAGCTGCGCTGTCTGGTGGCGCAGATGGCTTCAGTCCTGTTACCAGGAGGGAGGAATCCAATGAATGTTGAGCACGATCCTCGTGTGGGCCACCCCTGTCGTCTCTCCTCAGTAATATTAACGTCAGCCTTCACGAACACAAACTCCGCCGACGTCCTTTCACTGCTTTCGACCAAGACGATGCCGAGGTCCAGAGTACCTGTGTTTTTAGAGAATTGTGGAGAATGAGGCAGAGCTCTAAATCGCAGGTCACGTGGGTTCTGCCTTCCTTTGCCACGTGTCTGGAGCCCCAAATTCGTCTGCGTGTCGTTACCATTGCGGGGGGTGGTTACGAAGGCCGTCGGGTCGCGTGCGGTGTTAGTGGGGGCGCGGGGGTGCTCCCTGGTGGTGGTTAGTAGCGGCCGGGGCCGGGACACAGTACCTGCGGAGCTCGGTGGGCGGCGGGGCGGCGCTGGTGTCGCGTGCAGGGCGCCGGTGCCCGTCCGCGGCAGACTGCCTCCTCCCGCGGCAGCGGCGCGTCGCGTCGCGGCCGGCGCCCCACCACGCTGCTAGCATTTACTGACCTACCGCTCGCCTCCCCCACCTCCCGCCGAGCCGCCGGCCAAGACTTCATCGGCCGAGTCGCGTGCCGCCCGCGCGCCGGCTTGACACCTCGTCACCACGCGACGGACGCCGGCCTCCGCTTTTTACGCGGCTCGGCGCGCAACGGCCGGGCTCGCTCGGACTGGCCGAGCCTCGGTGACGTACGCTTCTCCCAGGGGCTTGTGCGCAACATCTATCTTAAGCCACACACACCGTCACTGTAATCTTTCAAATTCGCTGCGTCCTTAACCCTTTAACAGCTAGTGACCAATGCACCGAAGGAAAAATGATCATTATACAGTAATGAAATTTCGGGAATACATTGTCTAGGCAACAAATTTAAGTGACTAATGTTGCAAGATCACAGGTTAATGTAAGCGCGACATAAGTCATTGCAAATGTCAAATGATCGTATTACACTACTGACCATTAAAATTGCTACACCAAGAAGAAATGCAGATGATAAACGGGTATTCATTGGACAAATACATTATACTAGAACTGACATGTCATTACATTTTCACGCAGTTTGCGCGCATAGATCCTGAGAAATCAGCACCCACCGCAATAACGGCCTTGATAGGCCTGGGCATTGAGGCAAACAGAGCTTGGATGGCGCGTACAGGTACAGCTGCCCATGCAGCTTCAACACGATACCACAGTTCATCAAGTGTAGTGACTGGCGTACTGTGACGAGCCAGTTATTCGGCCACCATTGGCCAGACGTTTTCAAGTGCTGAGAGATCTGGAGAATGTGCTGGCCAGGGCAGCAGTCGAACATTTTCTGTATCCAGAAAGGCCCGTACAGGACCTGAAACATGCGGTCGTGCATTATCCTGCTGAAATGTAGGGTTTCGCTGGGGTCGAGTGAAGGGTAGAGCCACGGGTCGTAACACATCTGACATGTAACATCCACTGTTCAAAGTGCCGTCAATTCGAACAAGAGGTGACAGAGACGTGTAACAAATGGCACCCTATACCATCACGCCCGGTGATACGCCAGTATGGCGATGACGAATACATGCTTCCAATGTGCGTTCACCGTGATGTCGCCAAACACTGGTGCCACCATCATGATGCTGTAAACAGAACCTGGATTCATCCACAAAAATGACGTTTTGCCATTCGTGCACCCAGGTTCGTCGTTGAATACACCATCGCAGGCGCTCCTGTCTGTGATGCAGCGTCAAGGGTAACCGCAGCCATGGTTCAAATGGTTCAAATGGCTCTGAGCAAAATGGGACTTAACATCTTAGGTCATCAGTCCCCTAGAACTGACAACTACTTAAAACTAACTAACCTAAGGACATCACACACATCCATGCCCGAGGCAGGATTCTAACCTGCGACCGTAGCAGTCCCGCGGTTCCGGACTGCAGCGCCTAGAACCGCACGGCCACCGCGACCGGCACCGCAGCCATGGTCTCCGAGCTGATAGTCCATGCTGCTGCAAACGTCGTCGAACTGTTCGTGCAGATGGTTGCTGTCTTGCAAACGTCCCCACCTGTTGACTCAGGGATCGAGACGTGGCTGCACGATCCGTTACAGCCATGCGGATAAGATGCCTGTCATCTCGACTGCTAGTGAGACGAGGCCGTTGGGATCCAGCACGGCGTTCCGTATTACCCTCCTGAACCCACCGATTCCACTGGATCTCGACCAACGCGAGCAGCAATGTCGCGATACGATAAACCGCAATCGCGATAGGCCACAGTCCGACCTTTATCAAAGTCGGAAACGTGATGGTACGCATTTCTCCTCCTTACACGAGGCATCAGAACAACGGTTCACCAGGCAACGCCGGTTAACTGCTGTTTGTGTATGAGAAATCAGTTGGAAACTTTCCTCATGTCAGCACGTTGTAGGTGTCGCCACCGACGCCAACCTTGTGTGAACGCTCTGGAAAGCTAATCATTTGCATATCACGGCATCTTCTTCCTGTCGGTGAAATTTCGCGTCTGTAGCACGTCATCTTCGTGGTGTAGCAATTTTAAGGGCCAGGAGTGTATTAACCGGTGTAACCACCACAACGTTGAATGTAAGCATGCAAATGTGTAGGCAATGTGTTGTATAGATGCCGAATGTCAAATTGTGGAGTAGATTTTATTTTATTTTGGCGTATGGCATTTAAGTACATTGCAGTATTGGATCACGTTATTCTACATTATATAAAATTACATATATTCACGGACAAACATCTATTCCTTGTATATATTAGATGGATTTTTGGGATGCCACCAGGAATTCTTCAAAGTCCCCACTGAACGCTCTAGTACTGCATTCTTCACTGATGTGTTGTATGGTCTGCTTGAGCGCACCGCAGTCACATGCTGGCGAAGACAGCAGTCCCCATTTGAAGAGTGAGTCAGCACATCTACAATGCCCGGTTCTTAGTCGGTTCAGAGTTGACCTGATCTTGCGGGGCTGATCAAACCCAAGAACGGTCTTGGTAAGGTTCAAATGGTCCAAATGGCTCTGAGCACTATGGGACTTAACATCTGTGGTCATCAGTCCCCTAGAACTTAGAACTACTTAAACCTAACTAACCTAAGGACATCACACACATCCATGCCCGAGGCAGGATTCGAACCTGCGACCGTAGCAGTCGCGCGGTTCCGGACTGAGCGCCTAGAACCACGAGACCACCGCGGCCGGCCCTTGGTAAGGCATTAGGCGCGAAGTTGTTGGGGCATTCTGGAGCCATTCTCTTCTCCAAGAGAGACCCAGTGAGGCTGTTGAGAGCAAGAGGAGGATGTGTTGAACGAAGCCTTTTGGTACTCAGATCAGGTATATCGATGTGTACCGGAAGTTCAGGGTTTGCTTCGAACTTGTTGTATTCCCTGACCAATACGGCTTCTCGTCGTATTTTTGGGGGTGGTTTATGACTCAGGACAGGTAGCAAAATGGTTCAAATGGCTCTGAGCACTATGGGACTCAACATCTTAGGTCATAAGTCCCCTAGAACTTAGAACTACTTAAACCTAACTAACCTAAGGACATCACACACACCCATGCCCGAGGCAGGATTCGAACCTGCGACCGTAGCAGTCCCGCGGTTCCGGACTGCAGCGCCAGAACCGCTAGACCACCGCGGCCGGCCAGGACAGGTAGCGATATGTTAGGGGTAGACCTAACGGTTCCTGAAATAATGCGCACGGCGTTGTTAAGTTCGACATCGATTTGGTTCACATTACTACTGTTTAGCCATACCGGTGCACAGTACTCCGCCGCAGAGTATACCAGGCTCAGTGCAGACATCCTCAGAGTTGTTGCAGTTGATCCTCAGGTGGTTCCGCAGAGTTTATGGATGAGGTTGTTTCTTGTCCTCACCTTGGCAGCTGCTTTTGCAGGGTGTGATTTAAATGACAAGGTTTTGTCTAACGTGACACCTAGGTACCTTGGCTCCTTGTTGGACTAGAGTTTTATGTTTATTGCACTTTGCAAAACAGTGACGGTTAATGCTGTTTGTGGATGACGCTCGAGATGTCATCCGATGATATATGGGGACAGATCTGGTGGTCGAGCCTGCCAAGACAACAATTCGCCACCCAGCAGAGAATGAAGGGTTACAAGAGCGGGACGTTGGCGAGCGTTATCCTGTTGGAAAAGACCCTCTGGAATGATGTACGAGAGTGTCAGCGCAAAAGGTCGAATCGCCAGAGTGAAGTACAATTTTGCGGTTAGGGCGCGTAGAATAATCACGAGACCGCTCCTGCTGTCATACGAAATCGCACGCCAAACTATGACTTGTCGTGGAAGTCCAGCGTGCCTAGCACGCAGATAGGGTGGTTGCAGTCCCACAACTGACCTTCTTGTAACCAAACACACGGCCACCACTGGTACCGAAGCAAGGCAGAACTAGCTTTCATCAGAATCACAACCCTGCCATCCAGTGGGCTCTCGCTTGACACCACTGAAGTCGCAAACGGCTATCGTTTAGGGTCAGTGGAATGCACGATAAAGGGCGTACGGCTCAAAGCTGTCTTTGAAGTAACCGATTTGCTACAGTTCGTTATGTCACTGTGGTGCCAACTGCTGCTCAAATTGCTGCTGCAGATGCAGTACGAAGCTCCAAGACCATACGCCGAACATGATGGTCGTCTCTGTCGGTAGTGCCACGCGTTCGTCTAAAGAACGCTCTTCTTGCGACCGTAAATTCTCGAGACCACCGCCGCCAGCTATCATGTACCGCGGCTATATTCTTGCCAAGCTTCTCTGCAATATCGCAGAAGGAACATCCGGTTTCTCGTAGCCCTATTACACGACCTCGTTCAAACTCAGTGAGGGGTTGATAATGGCGTGTTTGTCGTCTTAAAGGCATTCTTGACGAACATCTACACACAACGTCCAATCTCAAAGATAACTAACGTTCACGCTACAGAATGTATTTGAAGCAAACCTGATTTGTATCCTCATAGTGGCGCCACTAGCGCCACACTTCTGCGACTGCACGAAATTTGAATAGACATCATCTTGAAGATGTAGAAACACGCCCATAAACTTTCGTTTACGTCGCACAACTTCTTCTCGTTGTTGCTACTTTTTCCTGTCAGTGTGCATCTACATCCACATTTATACTTCGCAAGGCACCCAACGGTGTGTGGCGGAGGGCACTTTACGTGCCACTGTCATTACCTCCCTTTCCTGTTCCAGTCGCGTATGGTTCGCGGGAAGAACGACTGCCAGAAAGCCTCCGTGCGTGCTCGAATCTCTCTAATTTTACATTCGTGATCTCCTCGGGAGGTATAAGTAGGGGGAAGCAATGTATTGGATACCTCATCCAGAAACGCACCCTCTCGAAACCTGGACAGCAAGCTACACCGCGATGCAGAGCGCCTCTCTTGCAGAGTCTGCCACTTGGGTTTGCTGAACATCGCCGTAACGCTGTCACGCTTACCAAATAACCCTGTGACGAAACGTGCCACTCTTCTTTGGATCTTCTCTATCTCCCCTGTCAACCTGACCTGGTACGGATCCCACACTGATCAGCAATACTCAAGTATAGGTCGAACGAGTGTTTTGTAAGCCACCTCCTTTGTTGATGGACTACATCTCAACCTGGCACCCGCCTTACCAACAATTAATTTCATATGATCATTCCACTTCAAATCGTTCCGTACGCATACTCCCAGATATTTTAGAGAAGTAACTGCTGCCAGTGTTTGTTCCGCTATCATATAATCATACAATAAGGGATCCTTCTTTCTATGTGTTCGCAATACACTACATTTGTCTATGTTAAGGGTCAGTTGCCACTCCCTGCACCAAGTGCCTATCCGCTGCAACTACGCAGCCGACTGTTGTGGCACAGCACGATGATTACCGTACAAGGCCGACGTACTGAAGGTCGCAGGTTCGAATTCATGTAAGGTACCGAATTTTTGATTTCTAAATCTAATGAAAAGTGCTGGACTATTTTTGTTCAGTTAATTAGTTTAAATGTATTTTTTTTGTTTCTTATTCTTCGAGCGGTCATTTTCACCACGGTATTAACTTTTTTTATTTGTTCTTATTTTTCTTCCTGTCCTTTTTCCGTTTGGAATCTGCCTATGTTGCCTATAATCTGCAGTCAAGTGTCAACCTGAACTACTCGTAGGATGCTAACGCGGCAGCTTATGTAGCCAGTGTGGGGATATTTTCAGGTAACCAATGATAGCGAGAAATTACAGTTTCCTTTTAGTGCTTAACCCGAATGTTTTCTGTCTTGAGTTTGCTTGTGGGGGTTAGTTTTAATCGCCGTGAACAAAGCGATCGCAATTTTAGTTCTGTCGCAGACTGCTGATCGCCGTTTTCTCGGACGCACTGCACTTCTCGAGGTTGCGGTTAGCTCGGGAGTTTAAATTCGGGGTTACGAAACGCGTCGTCTGCCGCAACTTACAAGGGGAGGCCGCCAATTGTGAAATTCAGATTCGATTCATACTGCGCATAATAAAAGCTCATGGCCAGAGGTGTAATGTGGCAAAGCACCAAGATGCAACTCTCAGCCGTTGTCGAGAAAATCGACAGTTAAAAGAAACCGTTGCGGTGAAATACTCTCTACGATTTATAATTTCCTACAGCGTCGTGGCGCAGCGGTAAGCGCTCGGGTTCGTAATCTGCAGGTCGCGGGATCGAATCTCGCGCCATGGAACTTTTTTTTAGTATTTGTTTTTTTGTATTTCATATATATATATAATTTCCGGTAATCAGTTTGCAACAATTATGCATATAATAAGTTGTTGAAAGTCGTTTGTCGTGGAAAAACTGGCGACTTCGAACATGATAATGTTTTTCGCAAACAAAGTTGTATTTCACAAATGTTATTAATTGTCTTCATAATGTTTACACATGTACTTAAAGGAAGACGTAGAAACGATATTCCGAAACGAATACGTTTAGTGTAAGTCAAACGTTCGAATTAGAACGATATATATATATATATATATATATATATATATATGAATTACATAAAACAAATACTAAAAAAAAGTCGCATGGCGCGAGATTCGATCCGGCGACCTCCGGATTACGAACCCGAGCGCTTACCGCTGCGCCACGACGCTGTAGGAAACTATAAATCGTAGAGAGTATTTCGCCACAACGGTTTCTTTTAACTGCCGATTTTCTCGACAACGGTAGAGAAGTGCATCTTGGTGCTTTGCCACGTTACACCTCTGGCCATGAGCTATTATTATGCGCAGTATGAATCGAATCTGAATTTCACAACTGGCGGCCTCCCCTTGTTAGTCCTGATCGCTTAAAATCAGCTATCGATAGAGCGTCTCGTATCTCCAACACACCTCGCGGCGGTCACTTAATGTTGTTACGCGATACACATTTGTAAAGTAGCCATCAGCCGATGTGGCAACACTGTAGCGGCAAGTGACGAACGGCAGCTATTAAGTAATTTTAATCAGGCTATAATTGCAATTTTCAGGTAAGGTTCGCTTTTTAGGTGTGTGGCCACAAACCACGTTTTTTTTTCCCTTCGAATTTCGATGTATACGCCCTCGGTGTAGCGAAGTAACTTGTCACTTAATAAACACAAGTCTTCCAGTCCAGACTGTAGATCAAGCAGTAATCGCCATGACCAGTTCCTTAAAGATTCGAACTCCCTTGTATAAATAAACGCCATTCCTTACGAACTATTTATCGCACAGCGACATAATATTGAAGGTGCACTCAATGCTATGTGTGTGCATACAGCTTGTAAAATGTATTCTGAATAGTGTTAGTAGTAAAGAAGTAATAAATTAAAACGTCGTGCCTGATGTTACAGTTTTACTGCATAAACAGCCAACATGTACTAACCGATAAACTTAATCTGTTTATTATTTACAGGGTGGTGTCAGCGAGAAGTAGTTTGATGAAGGTTTGAAATTATGTGTAAAATTGGTTGCAAATCGGTAACTGTTCTTAATCGCAAATACTGGATGAATATAATCTATATAATCAGCGCGCATACTCTGTTTATATCTGTAATACTTGACTTACTGTGTGAAACCTTTAACGTAAGACTATACCTGTTAATGAGTACATTGCGACAGCAGTTTAAACCTTTAAATTCGGTCAATAACTGCATGAAATATTGCAAATAAAATTTCTGCTGCTCCTGAAAACCGTCAGCAGACAGCCTGTAACTGAGATCGTGCCCTTGGTTAACCATTTAGTAATAAGATTAGCTTTCCAGCAGAGTATGCTGATACTTCATTTTTAGGAATCATACATCGCCGATCCCTCGACGAAAGATGAGTACGTAAAGACTAGAAAGATGCACAGGTTACACCAGTGTACAAGAGAGGAAATAGATATTAGCCGCTCAATTATAGACTCCTATCATTCACACTGATTTGTAGTAGGACGTTATAACATACACTGCTTCCAGCATTTTGAAATACAAAGAAGAAAACGATCTATTGGCACAAAATCAGTAAAATTCAGAAAATATCGTTCTTCTACAACACAACTGGCTCTTTGTTCACACGAAGCAATTAGTGATATCGACAAGGGATCTCAAACTAGTTTCATGTTTCTAGATTTCCACAAGATTTCTGATACCGTTCCTCATAAGTGAATTCTCATCAAATTGCGTG
Source organism: Schistocerca americana (assembly GCF_021461395.2). Taxonomy (NCBI): domain Eukaryota; kingdom Metazoa; phylum Arthropoda; class Insecta; order Orthoptera; family Acrididae; genus Schistocerca; species Schistocerca americana. The sequence continues at coordinate 226,973,781 of NC_060119.1, forward strand.
GCCATGGAGTTTCGTATCAGTTGTGCAACTGGATTCATGATTCCCTGTAAGAAATGTTACACTTCGTAATAACTGACAGGCATTTCTGTGGTGAATCCAAAGATATGTAATTTGTGCTGAATCCAAAGATATGTAATTTGGGATTCCACAAGGCAGTGTTATAGGCCGTCTGCTGTCCTTAACCTACATAAACAATTTATGATACATTATGAGCAGCCGTCTTGATTGTTGGCACATAATGCTGTCGTCAACTTCTAGTACAGTTATCGCAATATCGTAAATCGAATATTTGGAGGAAATATACGCATGATGGGAAAAGCGGCACTTGACGCTAAACAATAAAAAGCGTGAGGTCCTCGACATGAGTATTAAAGAATTTGGGTTACATTTCTGATGCACGATAAATCACACACAAATTTAAAGGATGAATAGTTAATTAAATACCAAGAGATTACAACTACAAACAACCTCAGTTGGAAGCATCACGCAGAACATATTGTGGGGAAGACGCACCGCCGGCCTGAGTGGCCGAGCGGTTCTAGGCGCTTCAGTCTGGAACCGCGCGACCGCTAAGGTCGCAGGTTCGAATCCTGCCTCGGGCATGGATGTGCGTGATGTCCTTAGGTTAGTTAGGTTTAAGTAGTTCTAAGTTCTAGGGGACTGATGACCACAGATGTTAAGTCCCATAGTGCTCAGAGCCATTTGAACCATTTTTTGAAGACGCACCAAGGGCTGTGTTTTAGTGGCTTATCACTTAAAAGGCCCAACAGCTGCACCGCTGTTGTACTCCCTACACCACTCCTGTTCGTACTCCTCTGGACTACTGCTCCGCGATATGGTATTCTTATTATGTAGGACTGACGGAGGAGCTCGAAAAAGTTCCAAGATGGGCAGCTCGTTTTGCATTATCGCGTAATAGGGGACGGAGTGTCACGAATATGACAAGCAAGTTGGGGTGGCAATCATTAGCATAAAGCCATTTTTCGTTGCGGCGAGATCTTTCTTTTCACCAAATTTCAATCACCAACTTTCTCCTCCGAATGCCAAAATATTTTGTTGACTACCACCTACTTGAGGAGCAATAACTACGGTAATAAAACAAGGCAGATCTGAGCTCGCACAGGTAGCTAATGTGGTCATTTTTCCCACGTGCTATTCGAGAATGGTACTGTAGAGAAATAACCTGAAAGTGTCAGAACTCATTCGGGAAACATCCCTCCAGGCTGACTGTAGCTAAGTCACGTCTTTTTTCTTCAAGGAGTGTTAATCCACCAAGTTTCGCAGGTATCTTTATGTCACAATATGCGATCTTTGAAAACGTAAATGTTGTGCATAGTGAGTGTAGTATTCGTGAAAGAAAGGACAGGGCTCAGCAACTGGACTACTGTTTCTGATGGACGCATCACTATAAAAAATGACATACGCCTTCTATCCATAAGACACTGTGTAGAAGGGAAACTCACAGAAAACTGCAAATAAATCTATTTTCAGTCGTTCCTTGCGATTCGATTACCCCCTAATTGATCCTTCTATTTGAGTAGCACTGCCGTGTTTCACTATGACTGGGTGAATTGTAAATCTCCCAGACTTTCAGAATGCACAGAGCTCGAAGAGAAGTTGCCACTACCAGTGAAGTACTCTGGACTGTGAACTTCCTGGCAGATTAGAATTGTATCCCGGACCGGGAGTCGAACCAAAAAACGTACATTTTATAGGAAACGTTCTTACCGACGTAGCTATCCAGCCACGACTAATACCGACTGCGTTATTTCCGGCAGTAACTCTGCCCTACCTTCTAAACTTCACAGAAGTTTTCCTGCATATCTTGCGGGACTAGCAATCTTCCAATAAAGGACGCCGTGAGTTCTTCCTGAATAGCTCAGTCAGTCAGGGCACTGCTCACGAAAATCAAGTTCTGGGTTAGAGTCCCGGTCCATCTTCGAAACAGTGCACCCTTCGCTACAGAATGACAGATTCATTCTGGAAACAATACCTTGACCTGTGTCTAAACTATTTTTTCTGCATTTCGTTTTAATTGTAGCAATAGTTCTAGACAGAGGTATAAAGTGTGATTCATATCAACACTGAAAGCTGTGTCATTCAAATCACATTCAGAGAATTTGTTGTAAAATACGTCCTGCATTACGTTACAAACCGCATGTTACAAACGTAAATAAATTAATGTCACGACTTTTTGTTACAATATCTACTTCGCTGTACACTGAAACGGCGTTTCAGGCAACGCAGTGGCGAGATTTGGAATTTCTGTCGGGCTAGTGAGGCAAGAAACACTGATATGCATCTGTGCGTACGTCTCATCCCAGCACATGTACAAAGATTAAAACCTCTCTTACTCTTCGGGTACCTAGTGGCCACTCTAAATAACACGACAAAACTTGTCGACTTTGGCTAAAGTCGCTGGTTCGAAGTTACGATGTAGTTTATCAATAAGATCGTAACGTGAACCAATTCGACGTACGCTATATGTCGTAACAGAAAATTGTAATGCAGAGGTTTAAAATGCGTATGCGAACTGTACATTACCTGCCATACTGTTCGAAATGTTGTACCAAATATGAAGTCACCGTTTGCCATAAATTTAATTACATGGTATTGTATCTGAGTTTTGATCAAAGTTATTCTCACAGATTCGCTGACATCCTTGGAACAAGTGGCTACAAGGATTACGTTATAATAGTGCGGCTACCACACTCAAAAAACGATTTTTTGGTTTGAGCCAATAACAACGTCCTTCTGTGTCTAGAAACCAAGGCTCATGATGAAACAGAATTGTGAAGTGTAGAACAAGAGTAGAAAATAAACGGGAACTGATACATTAACTGCGTCGCTAGCTTAAGTTATGCAGGAGGCGGAGACAGTCGTGTAAATAGAGTGTAGCAAGTCTGTTACAGAAATTGGTATCCCAGTCAGAATACACTTATATAACGGTCAAATTTATTTTAAGCCTGGTACCGATTTATTTTTGAAGGAAATGCTTCTGGTATGTGTTTGGCTGTGTGATTGAATCTCACAGCGCCAGCTGAACAAAATAAGCGTCAGCGAAGATTACAGAACTGGTTTCTGAGAGAGTAACTTTTTTGTGCTGCTGAAGACTTTTGATTAATTTCAAAAATGGATTTCAGCTTGTTCATGTGTAGCTGTGACATGTATAAGTAGTTTTCTGGAATTACATTGGAATTAGGATATTACGTGAGTGCTTTATATCAACGATGAGTTGCAGCTTCTTCCAACTGGACCAGAGATGGGTGTGATGAACTATGACGCGGATATTCTTGAACGTAATTGCATTTAAGTACCCCACGGCACACTTTCCGTCAGCTGCTGGCAAATAAAAGAAGTGAAGACAGAAGCTGGATTAGTGAGACGAACAGGAAATTTCTTTCAACATTAGTGGAGAAGGAAAAACAGTATTGTGTCCAGGACGTCTCATTAAATATCTCAGAAGCATGAACATAATTACATTAGCTAATACAGTCTTCTCGCAGATGAATTTCTTAAATAAAGTGCTCATAATTACCACTCATAGGCGTTGTAAAGAGGTAGGGAATCGGTATATGACTAATAAATGAAGCATCATTTTTAAGAATTAAGTATTCTAAATACACTGAAGGAAAAAAATCAGCATCAAAAAATAATTAATGTACACTACTGAAATTTTGGGAATTCATTTATCTAGGTAACATGTATAAGTGATAAATATTGCATGATTACATGTTAATGTAAGATCGAGATAAGCCAGTGCAAATGTGAAATGTTGGTACATTAATAACCAGTGTAATCGCCAGAGAACAGTTAAACAATCGATTAGATTGGTGCATAACTTCGTAGCATTTTGATTTGCATGTTGCTATTCCGGTTGCTATGGTTTTATTTATCGATTGCCAGTTTTTATTTGTAATTTACTGTTGCCATCTGAGTTTACATACCGTCATTTTGGCATTTGGAGATAGTGAGTGGAACTGTGGACGCTAGAAAATGAAGTGCCAAGTGGACAAATCACAACATTTATGACGTATTCTCCTGTTTGAGTGCGGTAGAGGTGTGACAGTAGCAGAGGCAGCCAGAAACATTGCGCCGTCTAGAGAGATAATGCCATTGGGCAGAGCACGGCAAGAAAATGGTTTTCCCGTTCGAAGGAGGATAGTTTCGACATTAGTGGGTCTCCACATTCAGGAAGAAAATTGGTTCAAATGGCTCTGAGCACTATGGGACTCAACTGCTGAGGTCATTAGTCCCCTAGAACTTAGAACTAGTTAAACCTAACTAACCTAAGGACATCACAAACATCCATGCCCGAGGCAGGATTCGAACCTGCGACCGTAGCGTTCAGGAAGACCTCCAGGGTTTGAGGGAAATCATTTAAACGCACTAATCCACAATGATCTACGCTAGTGTATCCGAGACTAGCAAATATGATGAACTATGATCATTCCACCGTCGTGTGACATTTGCATCCAACGAGGAAAATTCAAAACTCGGTTGTACCGCATGATAAGCCAAAAAACCTCAAAAATCAGCGAGTGGCCTTATGTGCATTTCTGCTTCCTTGCCATCAATTGACTCGTGAACAACACCGACCGTTCCTATCATGTGTCGTTAATGGTGACGAGAAATGTGTCTTTATGCTACTATAAGGAAAAGAAATGAATGACTGAGCTCAAACAAAGGAGCAATTCCCCGTACAAGAACCTGCGCGCATCCCCAAAATATATACATGGTGTTACAAAAAGGTACGGCCAAACTTTCAGGAAATATCCCTCACACACGAGTAAAGAAAAGATGTTATGTGGACATGTGTCCGGAAACGCTTAATTTCCATGTTAGAGCTCACTTTAGTTTCGTCAGTATGTACTGTACTTCTCGATTCACCGCCAGTTGGCCCAATTGAAGGAAGGTAATGTTGACTTCGGTGCTTGTGTTGACATGCGACTCATTGCTCTACAGTACTAGCACCAACCACATCAGTACGTAGCATCAACAGGTTAGTGTTCACCACGAACGCGGTTTTGCAGTCAGTTCAATGTTTACAAATGCGGAGTTGGCAGATGCCCATTGGATGTATGGATTAGCACGGGCAATAGCCGTGGCGCGGTACGTTTGTATCGAGACAGATTTCCAGAACGAAGGTGTCCCGACGGGAAGACGTTCGAAGCAATTGATCGGCGTCTTAGGGAGCACGGCACATTCCAGCCTATGACTCGCGTGTGGGGAACACCTAGAACGACGAGGACACCTGCAATGGACGAGGCAATTCTTCCTGCAGTTGACGATAACCCTAATGTCAGCGTCAGAGAAGTTGCTGACGTACAAGGTAACGTTGACTACGTCACTGTATGGAGAGTGCTACGGGAGAACCAGTTGTTTCCGTACCATGTACAGCGTGTGCAGGCACTATCAGCAGCTGATTGGCCTCCACGGGTACACTTCTGCGAATGGTTCATCCAACAATGCGTCAATCCTCATTTCAGTACAAATGTTCTCTTTGCGGATGAGGCTTCATTCCAATGCGATCAAATTGTAAATTTTCACAATCAACATGTGTGGGTTGACAAGAATCCGCACGCAATTGTGCAATCACGTCATCAACAAAGATTTTCTGTGAACGTTTGGGCAGGTATTGTTGGTGATGTCTTGATTGGGCCCCATGTTCTTCCACCTACGCTCAATGGAGCACGTTATCATGATTTCATACGGGGTACTGTACCTGTGCTGCTAGAACATGTGCCTTTTCAAGTACGACACGACATGTGGTTCATGCACGATGGAGCTCCTGCACATTTCAGTCGAAGTGTTCGTACGCTTCTCAACAACAGATTCGGTGACCAATGGATTGGTACAGGTGGACCAATTCCATGGCCTCCGTGCTCTCCTGACCTCAACCCTCTTGACTTTCATTTTTGGGGGCATTTGAAAGCTCTTGTCTACGCAACCCCGGTACCAAATGTAGAGACTCTTCGTGCTCGTATTGTGGACGGCTGTGATACAATACGCCATTCACCAGGGCTGCATCAGCGCATCAGGGATTCCATACGACGGATGGTGGATGAATGTATCCTCGCTAACAGAGGACATTTTGAACATTTCCTGTAACAAAGTGAAGTCACGCTGGTACGTTATGTTGCTGTGTGTTTCCATTCCATGATTAATGTGATGTGAAGAGAAGTAATAAAATGAGATCTAACATGGAAAGTAAGCGTTTCCGGACACATTTCCACATAACATATTTTCTTTCTTTGTGTGTGAGGAATGTTTCCTGAAAGTCTGGCCGTACCTTTTTGTACCACCCTGTATGTCTGATGGAACAGCGACAGTGTAGTGTACTACGAATTACTCCGCCAAGGTGTAATCATCATTGCTGGCATTTACTGTCAACGAATGAGATGTCTTGAGACGCAATCCAAGAACAACGATCAGGAAGACTGAGTGAAGTGATGCTAGTCCACGATAACGCCGGCCGGCACGTTGATAGACCGACAAACAACATTATACAGGAGCAGGGATGGGAAATCATTCCGCAGCCACCTGTTTCACTTGATCTTGCGCGCTCAGATTTTCACTTTTTCCGGTCTCCATCGAAGAACTTTCAAAGAACTTCCTTTCTGGATGAAAACAGGCTCCGGATGCGACTCGACGAGTTCTTCACCTCAAAACCACGCGATTTCTACAGTCGCGGAACAGAGAAGCTATCCCAGCATTAGCAGACGTAAATAGTGAGGAAGAGTATGCTATTGATGACTGTTCTGTGTATCTGCTTTGTTTATTACATCTGTGGGAAAACGCTATATAGTTAGGCACCGACATAATATTAATTACACTATGGGCCATTAAAGTTGCTACACCACGAAGATGACGTGCTACAAACGCGATATTTAACCGACAGGAAGAAGATGCTGTGATATGCAAATGATTAGCGTTTCAGAGCATTCACACAAGGCTGGCGCCGGTGGCGACACCTACAACGTGCTGACATGAGGAAAGTTTCCGACCGATTTCTCATACACAAACAGCAGTTGACCGGCGTTGCCTGGTGAAACGATGTTGTGATTCCTCGTGTAAGGAGGAGAAATGCGTACCATCACGTTTCTCACTTTGATAAAGGTCGGATTGTAGCCTATCGCGATTGCGGTTTATCGTATCGCGACATTGCTGCTCGCGTTGGTCGAGATCCAATGACTGTTAGCAGAATATGGAATCGGTGGGTTCAGGAGGGTAAAACGGAACGCCGTGCTGGATCCCAACGGCCTCGTATCACTAACAGTCGAGATGACAGGCATCTTATCCGCATGGCTGTAACGGATCGTGCAGCCACGTCTCGATCCCTCAGTCAACAGAAGGGCACGTTTGCAAGACAACAACCATCTGCACGAACAGTTCGAAGACGTTTGCAGTTCGAAGACGTTTGCAGCAGCATGGACTGTGAGCTCGGAGACCATGGCTGCGGTTACCCTTGACGCTGCATCACAGACAGGAGCGCCTGCGATGGTGTACTCAACGACGAACCTGGGTGTACGAATGGCAAAACGTCATTTTTTCGGATGAATCCAGGTTCTGTTTACAGCATCATGATGGTCGCATCCGTGTTTGGCGACATGGCAGTGAACGCACATTGGAAGTCTGTATTCGTCATCGCCATACTGGCGTATCACCCGGCGTGATGGTATGGAGTGCCGTTGGTTACACGTCTCGGTCACCTCTTGTTCGCATTGACGGCACTTTGAACAGTGAACGTTACATTTCAGATGTGTTACGACCCGTGGCTCTACCCTTAATTCGATCCCTGCGAAACCCTACGTTTCAGCAGGATAATGCACGACCGCATGTTTCAGGTCCTGTACGGGCCTTGCTGGATTCAGAAAATGATCGACTGCTCCCCTGGCCAGCACATTCTCCAGATCTCTCACCAATTGAAAACGTCTGGTCAATGGTGGCCGAGCAACTGGCTCGTCACAATACGCCAGTCACTACTCTTGATGAACTGTGGCATCGTGTTGAAGCTGCATGGGCAGCTGTACCTGTACACGCCAGTCAAGCTCTGTTTGACTCAATGCCCAGGCGTATCAAGGCCGTTATTACGGCCAGAGGTGGTTGTTCTGGGCACTGATTTCTCAGGATCTATGCACCCAAATTGCGTGAAAATGTAATCACAAGTCAGTTCTAGTACAATATATTTGTTCTGGTTATCATCTGAATTTCTTCTTAGTGTCGCAATTTTAATGGCCAGTAGTGTACATGCTGAAGAGTTATAAGGAAAAATGCTGAGCATTATTACGATATTGCAGTTCGACTGGTCGCAGTTCTTCGCGAGCACATGTGGCTCTGAAGAAGCTACACTGCCGCACAGCGTACGAGAAGGCTTTTTGGGCAGGCGTGGGTGCTTAATAGAGCTTCAGAAAATAGACAACGAGTAGAGCTGCGGTAGGCTAAACTGGCTGACGTCATGCCTCAAGGTTAAGCCAACAAGTGAGGAAGAAATAAAGGAGACTGGCTGGGCCGGCGTGCTCACGGCCGCGCCAGGGCGTGCTCGTCTCGCTCGCTGCAGTTTGCGCGCAGGCTGCAACTGCAGTATGCACGCGCCGCTACACCAGCGAGTCTCAAAATAAGCTGCCCAAATACTGACAAGCGGACCGTACTAACTTCCACTCATTGATCTGATTCATATTGACAGGATGTGGGGCACGACTAGATGTCAATATATCTAAACAGGAAGGCGCAACACTCAACTGTTTTTAAGAAAATCGAGTTTGAAAATTTTAAGTGTGCTTATATGCTTTGTACGGTCTTTAATATTTAAGCACTCTGCTAGCCAACGAATAAGCGCGTACTTTCATAAACGCGAGGTCTCTGGATCGAATCTCGCTCTGGTACTTTTTTCATTTCCACGTAATTCTAACAACATATTTATTACAACTGTGCAAATTATCAATATTGAATGATTCATTTATTATTTACTTGATAATTATCCTGAAAACATAACAAGAAAACGTTTTTCGTAAGGGATTGGGAAAAGGATACACGAGAACTTCCAATCAAATCAGTATAGTCATTTAATTATACTCTTGTATCAACATCTGTAACAAGTATAATACTGCTGCGTTTCCTCCCAAGGCGTCCTGGATGTAACACCAAGAGCAGGGAAGTCTGGATGGCGGATCTGCCAGTGTGATTTGGTCTAACAATAAGTTACCTTTGATTGTTGTTCTTCCAATACTGTCACTCCCGTGCGCAAACTTATTCCTCTTGACTTCACGTCCAGGCAGGGAGATGATGTAAGAGGTTGCCTCACTACTTACAACTACTGAATGACGAATACGTCTTAATGAATAATCTTCTGTTTTATTCCAACTATTTAATGGTTCAAAAATGGTTCAAATGGCTCTGAGCACTATGGGACTTAACTTCTGAGGGCATCAGTCCCCTAGAACTTAGAACTACTTAAACCTAACTAACCTAAGGACATCACACACGTCCATGCCCGAGGCAGGATTCGAACCTGTGACCGTAACGGTCGCGCGGTTCCAGCCTGAAGCGAGAACCGTTTGGCCACCCCGGTCGGCTCCAACTGTTTACATCTGTTCTGAAGACAGATCCAAGTATCAGCAACCCATGAACTCAAAAGCATCAATGAATACCTCCGACCAGGTCGTACTCGACTTAAGATCTAAGATTTACAACCTACATATACCTCTCCATCCACATGGATACCCCGCAAATCACACTTAAGTGCGTGGCAGAGGGTTCATCGAACCACCTTCACAATAATTCCCTATTACTCCAATCTTGAAAAGTGCGCGGAAAAAACGAACACCTGTATCTTTCCATGCGAGCTCTGATTTCCCCCATTTTATTATGATGATCGTTTCTCCCTATGTAGTTCGGCGTAAACAAAATATTTTCGCTTCTGAGGATGTAGTTGCTGACTAAAATTTCGTGACATCGCCTTTGTTTTAATGACGTTCACACCATTTCCTGTACCGTGTCAGTAACACTGTCTCCCCTATTTCGCAATAATACAAAACGTGCTGCTCTTCTTTGAACTTTCTCGATGTACTCCGTTAATCGTATCTGGTAAGGATCCTAGACTGCACAGCAGTACTCCAAGAGAGATCGGACAAGCTTAGTGCACCCAGTCTCTTTAGTAGACCGTTGCATTTTCTAAGTTCTGGGAACTGGGGTGATGCAAAGCTTTTTCTGATGTGTGTATAAATCATTATTTTTTAAATAAAGGCAAATTCAGTTACCTAATTAATACATACGTTCATAATAGTAATATAACTTGAAAAAAACCGATTGTATTCACAGCTGTGTATGAATGAAACATGTATGCGCGCAGTGCCCCTTTAAGCTTCTGTGCGGTGCAATGAGGACCAGTGATGACATTTCCATGTGGAGATAATGCTAATTATAAGTGATATTTTTTTTCCTTTTTCTTTTCTCTTTTCTTCTGCTTCATTTACTCCGTATACATATCTCTTGTTTTGTTCTTTAGTATGATATGTAAATGTTTTTTGTTTTATTAATATTGGTACATGAATCTTTTCCAATTGAGTACGCAAAAGTGTCAATTATGTTTGATGTTCCCTGTAATACTTTTATGAAATGTGTTGCGAGGGCGATATCGAAAGTGTGCAGACTAAGGGTGACACAGAGTGGATTTGCAGTGGCGTGACGAACACCTGTGTGTTGTGTAATCGTGTTAGACAGAAGCTCGTTATAAACGCAATTTCTACATGGACGTTATAAAACAAAATGTTAGACCGCGAGTACTGAGAATTTTATTGAGTTCTACAAACAGCAGTGACAATGAATACCCGAATGGACTTTGATACTCGTGGTTAGGACCTAACTGTTTTACCCGTAACTGGGTTGAACGAACTAATGTACTGATGTGTGGCTTAATGAACTGCTGCACGCGCTAAAACGTTAACTGTTGCCATATAGAGTTTTTAGCTGTTTGTTACGTGTGGTACTGTTTTTCATCAGAACTGTGATTTCATGATTACGATTGCTAAAAACGGACGGACTGTATCTTCGGGATGGGCGAGTAAAAAATACATTGTATACGTTTTTAAAACAGTGCACGGGGCGTCAGAAACAGAAACGCGTGTATGGAAGGTAGTGATGCGAACGTGAATTATACAACATCTACGTCCACCGGCTTGTGAGCAAGGGCCCGTGACGGAGGATAACATGACCGTCTGGAAAATCATATTCGAAGCAAGAGGACTAATCCATTGCAATTTTATGACTGACGGGACCATAATCATTACGCCGCCAGCATCAACGAAGCGCTGTCGATGTTACAACGCATCGACCACAGAGACAGATAAGCTGCAAAGTCAAGCGCTCTCTCCCTGTAAAGACTCTAATTATTTCGTGTAGTTTCAAATGTAATTACTTTCTCTTTTATTACATACTTCTCACAATATTTGCTTTCCTTAGAAATAAATGTAATTTCAGTGAAACGTGTTTATAGACAGTGTTGTCATTGTCGACCCCACTTTTAATACCGTATTTTACGGACTGTAAGATGCTCCGGACTATATATCACACCCTAATTTTTAAGCATTTTTTTAAAATAGCATTTTCACCATTTTTATTATTAGATTGTAAAGCCAGACCAAAACAATTCTTAGTTTATAAAACCGAACTGACCTTTAAAATCCATGAAAATCGTCATCTGAACTTTCTTCTTCTTCCTCTTCGTCGTCATCGTTGCCCTCTTCATATGTAAGATGGTCTTCACTGTCACCGAGAGCGTTACTTATGCCACACTTCTTGAGAGATTTAACAATAATGTCTTCCCTCACTCTAGACCACGACTGTTTTATCCACTGACACACTTATTTGATTGTGGGTTATTTTAAAGCTCCCTTCGGCGTGAATTCTGCTGAGTTTCATCTATCATCCATTTGTTCCATTCCTCTTTCATATACACTTTATATGGTCTATTAATCGCAACGGAGGTTGCAATTCTGAAGTACGTCCTCCCGGAATAACAGTAAGATCTATATTTCCTAGTTTCAATTTCTCTTTCAAAGAATTTTTAAAATGATTTCTGAACTGATCGAGCACAAGAAGAGAACTCTTCTTCAATAAAGCACCTTCCCTTCTCCCCCACACTCTGTTAATCTATAGTTTCTTACCAACCACGTCCATTCAACCCTTGTCATGTACATGAACAACAACACGTGGTATTTCAGAAAGGTTTTGACATTGTTTTGCGCTTGAAAATGATCACTGCATTAAGTTTAGTATCATCAGCACAACATGAAAGGACGATAGTTTAGTGCATTTCTTCATGTTCACTTGTTTTTATAGTTACAGTTTTAGCACTTTTCATTGCAACAGTTCTGTTACTCGGTACATCAAACATCAGGCGAGTTTTGTCAATATTCGCTATTTGGATTAGTTCCACGCTGGATTTCTTTCGATGTTGATTAATAAAAGCAATGGAAAGATAATTTTTCTCTTCATACTCTGGTGGCGTTTTCTGAGATATTTTGACTTTGGTCCGCACGCTAAGTCCATGAAGCTTTATAAACCTAAAGCAATAACCAACTCAATCCTTAAAGTCTATTAAGTTCCACTGTAGTGTTAGCTTACATGTATTTATTTGAATCTGCGAGTATACTCTGCCAGCTTACAGTGTGGGGCGGAGGGCCTCGTGTTTCACTCGCACATGGGTCGTGGGAAGAATGGCTACAGGTAAAACTCCGTCTGGGATCTGATGCCTCCGATTCTCTCATCCCCGTCACTTAGCGAGACGTGTGATGGAGGAAATAGTTTTTCTGCGATTCTTCTTCAAACGTATGCGCTCTGTACTGCAACAGTAAACTTATCTGTCAAACACGACATCTCTCTTGTAGCGCCTGTCACTGCTGTTTGTTGATCATCTCCATAACATCGACTAAACGATCGAATAACGAAATGCTCCACTCTTCGTTGGATCATGTCTATTTTCTCTATTAATCCAATCTGGTAAGGGTTACAGACTATTGAGTAATACTCAAGAATCAGTCGAACAAAAGTTTTGTAAGAAAATTCTTTTATGGATGAATTGCATTTCCTTAAGATTTTTCTAAAGAATCTTCAAATGGCAGCTAACTTTTCTGCAGTTAGTTTTAGTGGTCATTCCAGTTTAGACTACTCCAGGCGACTACCACTAGATATTTTCCAGCTCTTGTGATTTCCAATGGTTTATATATATATATATATATATAAAGCAGAGTGTTTGTGTGTATGTCTGGTATCTTCTCTCAAACCCCTTGTTCGATTTCAACCAAATTTGGCACAGAAACAGAAGGCCTCACCTCACGAATATCACCACTGTGCAGTTATAACGTCCTAGTTCCAATAGGAGCGGAGATAGAAGCGAGAACGTGTTTTTCTCGAGCCCCTGGCATATAGGCTGCCCTCCATGAGGGGAATGTTGTGTGGGAACAGTATCGGCCTGCCAAATCAATGTGCTTTGCAGGACAACCTGCATGTCAGGGGCAAGAAACACTTCTCTGGGACCTGACAAGTAGAGTGTGCTGCATGACCCGTGTGCTGTGGGAGTAGTATCAGCCTGGTTTATTTAACTGTATCACAGGAGCTACATGTGCCTATGAGTATAGCTTGGGACAGGATGAGATAGAAAGAGGAGATGGACAGAATGAGGAAGAAATGGACAGAGAGAGGGGAGGAGGGGGAGGTGCATGAGGCAGGCAGAATATGTTGAGGGTAGTGAGCAGTTGTAAAAGGAAAATGGGGGGGACCTGGAAATGAAAAGGGAGAGAGGGTTGAATAAATGTACAAAGACAAGAGGAGGAGGAGATGAAGAAACAGAATGCAGAAGAGGATATAGACAGATAGAGGTTGGAGGATGAGGTGAACAGACAGAGGAAGGAAGAGGTGGAAGCAGACAGGGGAGGGAGGAAGTGTATTCAATGTGTGTCGAACGCATACGCGAGCGAAGCCGCGGGAAATTGGCTAGTTACAAATAGTGTATTCCAGCCGTAATGGTTGTCTTCAACTGTTTATGTGCTTTATTTATGTGCCAGTTCCTGCCCAGTGGATGATACGTCCTTGGAGCAGAAGTTCGTCTCCTACAGTCGTAGGAAAAATAAAAAAAATTTTTTTTTCGGCACAGAAAAGAGACGACGAATGATGTATGGTGCGTAATGAATGGTTGCCTCACACCTACCGGACGAACACCGGTACTGCTCCGGAAATAGGTGGCAGCTGCATTCGCTAACTACGTCGGCTGTCGACCCAGCGTCCGCACAGAGATGCCTGGCGGCGATGGGATTCAGTTTCCGGAAGTGCAGTTTTCGAACGCCGGCGCACGCGTATTAGTTTCAGAAACAGCGTTAAATCAACAGCGCTGCGCCGCGCGCCGCCGCCGAACGCGGACAGCCGGTTTCCAGCAACGAGCACTAAATACAGCGCATGACGAAACGCAAACAGCGAAAATGCGCGATAATGTCAGAGACAAACGGTCGCGAATTAGCCACGCCGGCTGGCCGGTACAGCGCCGCGCATCGCGTACAGAACGCCACACCACCACGCCACAGACCAGCGGCGCGGAAAGGACCGACTCTGCGCTGTGGGCAATTTATTTGCGGCCGCCCCCTCCCACGTGCCCTCTACCTATCTCTGCTCCCGCTCGCCGATCCCCAGGGAAGTGGCGAGGGAGAAAGGAATTTAAATATAATGAAAACGCCGGTAATGGCTGGTTGTGGTGAGCGGGCCGCCGCCGCTACGCGGAATGGGAAAGTGCTGCTGTGTCCGCTGTGAGGGTGAGGGAGAGGGTGGAGGGGGGCGCAGGGGCTGTGGGAGGGGAGGGAGAAATTGGTGCGGTGATCACGTGGTGCGTGACGTAACGAGCGGCGCCCGGCTGATGTGCGTGTTGCGCTCGGCGACGCCAATGAATGGAACCGCACTGCGCTGCTCGCTACGTGAGCTTCCACTGGCGTGCACCATTTCAAATGCGCCTTCCGGCTGTCGCAATGCCCCTCGGTTCCTGCTCGCTGGTGCCGGCAGAACGATCGTGCGCCTCGTCGGCTCGCTGTAGGTTTGAGTCCCGCCGATCAACTAAAAGTCTCTGTTACGTTTTTCGTTGCGTCCGAGATTAAATATCCGAAGCTCAGTGCTTCTGAAAGACTGTTTGTTCCCTAATATTCCGATTTAAATTGTCCACCAACATGATAGAGAACTAGTTGGTGGAAAAAAAAGCAAAGGTCGAAATAATTTTGCAGGAAGTAAATCTGAGTATACAATATAATACAAATAAATATGTTAATATTGTTATGTACGCAGATATGCTGTCATTCGGAAAAGAAGTCAAGATGAACTACAGAAAGCAGTCAGAAAATTACAACACTTACGAAAAAGAAAATGTAACATACATGTTGTTGTTGCGGTCTTCAGTCCTGAGACTGGTTTGATGCAGCTCTCCATGCTACTCTATCCCGTGCAGGCTTCTTCATCTCCCAGTACCTACTGCAACCTACATCCTTCTGAATCTGTTTAGTCTATTCATCTCTTGGACTCCCTCTACGATTTTTACCCTCCACGCTGCCCTCCAATGCTAAATTTGTGATCCCCTGATGCCTCAGAACATGTCCTACCAACCGGTCCCTTCTTCTTGTCAAGTTGTGCCGCGAACTCCTCCCCAATTCTATTCAGTACCTCCTCATTAGTTATCTGATCTACCCATCTAATCTTCAGCATTCTTCTGTAGCACCACATTTCGAATGCTTCTATTCTCTTCTTGTCCAAAGTATTTATCGTCCATGTTTCACTTCCATACATGGCTACACTCCATACAAATACTTTCAGAAATGACTTCCTGACACTTAAATCTATACTCGATGTTAACAAATTTCTCTTCTTCAGAAAAGCTTTCCTTGCCATTGCCAGTCTAAATTTTATATCCTCTCTACTTCGACCATCATCAGTTATTTTGCTCCCCAAATAGCAAAACTCCTTTACTACTTTAAGTGTCTCATTTCCTAATCTAATTCCCTCAGCATCACCCGGCTTAATTCGACTACATTCCATTATCCTCGTTTTGCTTTTGTTGATGTTCATCTTATACCCTCCTTTCATGACACTGTACATTCCTTTCAACTGCTCTTCCAAGTCCTTTGCTGTCTCTGACAGAACTACAATGTCATCGGCGAACCTCAAAGTTTTTATTTCTTCTCCATGGATTTAAATACCTATTCCGAATTTTTCTTTTGTTTCCTTCACTGCTTGCTCAATATACAGATTGAATAACATCGGGTATAGGCTACAACCCTGTCTCACTCCCTTCCCAACCACTGCTTCCCTTTTGTGCCCATCGACTCTTATAACTGCCATCTGGTTTCTATATAAATTGTAAATAGCCTTTCGCTCCCTGTATTTTACCCCTGCCACCTTCAGAATTTGAAAGAGAGCATTCCACTCAACATTGTCAAAAGCTTTCTCTAACTCTACAAACGCTAGAAACGTAGGTTTGCCTTTCCTTAATCTAGCTTCTAAGATAGTAACCTGCATAAAGAAAACTAAAATCGTGGCTCATCCTGAAAAACAACCAACACTCCCAAAACTCATCACAGATGATACACCCAGTGTTGTTTTTCTGGGGGAACGCTGGGGGATGCGTACCCTAAACTTTTTCGTTGACAAAGTAATTTTTTTACGAAGTTGAGAACTTGGAAGAGTACCAAAGATTTATTTCACTGACGTAAAATTTCTATTTCATATTTCGTGTTGGTAATTGCAATACGAACGATGCCAGTGCAGGTTTTGGTGGGAAAAGCGATGTCATTGACTGTCTCAAGCATTTCGAAGCTGCGGCAATCGTTCTCGACAACTGAATCGCTGGCAGCCAGTTCGACAAGCATGTAGTGCTCTCGCCTGCTAATAGTGGGCAATGGTAGTGCTAAATGGATATGCATACCTTCAAAGGCCGAGATACCGATAGATGTCTCTACGGACCCGCTACCATGATCCTTCGCGATTCATTGCCATCTTTGTTTTGTTGTTCTTTATTCGTTTGCGTTTGCTGTTCCGTTCTTGTCGGTTGTGCGAAATTTTACAGTGTGTCCTCACTTTCGTTGCAACTTGTAAGTTAAGCTAGAGGTGAGAGATGAGCAGAAAACTAACAAACTATTTTACATGTTCTCCTGCATCTAAAAAACCAAAAACTGTCAATAACTCCTCTGCGGGTGAAAAGCCAGGAAGTTCAACATCAGTGGATGACGAAAGTGAAACTAAACCTGAGCACTGAACCTATGAGTGAAAATGCAGTGAACGAACGTGTGCATGACAGAAAATTAAATGATCGTCCAGAATGTTGGACTTTGGAACAAGAAATCGCATTTTGTGAGAAAAATGACTGGTTGATCGTTTCAAACAAAACACTTGGCTGCAGAATTTGCATAGAAGTAGGAAGTTTAGGTGGTATCCCATGCGTCAGTTATAATTAGTTTTCGCTGCATTATATCCAATGTCGGAGTACTATCAAACTTTTTTTTAGAAAAAAAAGCACTGGATACACCACTTGAGCAGATCTCCAACTTCAATGTTTTAGGGTGCGATGTAAGCTATGACATGAACAAAGACATAGAAAATAGAATTTACAAAGATCAGGCAGTATGTGGAATGATAAAACTTTTCATAACAAAATACGGAAGGAAATAAAATTAAAGTTTTAGAAAACAATGGCTACACAGGTACTGTTATATGGATGTGAGTCATGGATCCCTAAAAAACACGATAAAAGCAAATCGCAAGCAGCAGAAATGAGATTTGTTAGGCAAGTGAGAGGTGTTACCAGGAAAGGGCGTGTAAGAAATGAAGATATTAGGAATGAACTAGATATTTATAGTAGTAATGAAAAGATTGAACAAGATAAAACATCATCTACAAAAAATAAGTGCATATAGAATCTCATCTCACGTCTCTCCACGTTGTACCGGCCGGAAGAAGGGCCTTAGGAAGACTCAGAATGAGGTGGCAGTGAAAATTGAATCAGGCGCAAGTATCCAAGCCTTGAAATGCACAAGAAGAAGAATTTTGTAATAATCTCTAAACTGAGAAGATCAGGACCTGAAATATTGCCGGTTTAGCGGAGACAGTTGCATTGGAACCTTCGCTAACATCGCCTATCAAGTGCATGATAGTCGTAGTCCATTTAGTTATTGCAATAAACACAGGCTTACTTCGCTGAGCCGAGAGCGCTATCAAGCCTGTACCGAAATAATTGTGAAACTAATGAAATTACAAGTATCAACTTGTAACAAATAACATTGTTGTAACAGACTTTTCTATGAAACTAATATTTAAAATTCCAATTGAACGGAAGGACCTGGTAAGGTAAAAGTATTTCAATCTGTTAATAAATCATTTTCACTATCCATCGTAATGTTTGGTTGGGAATTGATTGAAAATAGTATCATTAAGAATAAATATAAACACTGGTTACTGAAGACCATTTTTTCATTCTGTTATGGGAACTAAAGTCACTGTCATTTGTAGGTCATGATCGGTTGTTAATGTAAATGTTCATAATGGTTTGAGTGTAAACGAGACATGTCACTGATGTTATGGATTTAAGGGTTATCAGGATTAGGCCAAGGACTGTACACTTGACGTTAATCCTAAGAGTACGTTATTCCTAGGAATTCAGGTGTCCGACTGTCATCGAAGAACGAAAATATCACAAATAAGAAGTTAATTTTATATCATTTTCTTCAGCACATATACAAAACTGGCCATTAAAATTGCTACACCACGAAGATGACGTGCTACAGACGCGAAATTTAACCGACAGGAAGAAGATGCTGTGATATGCAAATGATTAGCTTTTCAGAGCCTTCACACAAGGTTGGCGCCGGTGGCGACACCTACAACGTGCTGACATGAGGAAAGTTTCCGACCGATTTCTCATACACAAACAGCAGTTGACCGGCGTTGCCTGGTGAAACGATGTTGTGATGCCTCGTGTAAGGAGGAGAAATGCGTACCATCAGGCTTCTCACTTTGATAAAGGTCGAATTGTAGCCTATCGCGATTGCGGTTTATCGTATCGCACAATTCCTGCTCGCGTTGGTCGAGATCCAATGACTGTTAGCAGAATATGGAATCGGTGGGTTCAGGAGGGTAATACGGAACGCCGTGCTGGATCCCAACGGCCTCGTATCACTAGCAGTCGAGATGACAGGCATCTTATCCGCATGGCTGTAACGGATCGTGCAGCCACGTCTCGATCCCTGAGTCAGCAGAAGGGCACGTTTGCAAGACAACAACCATCTGCACGAACAGTTCGAAGACGTTTGCAGTTCGAAGACGTTTGCAGCAGCATGGACTGTGAGCTCGGAGACCATGGCTGCGGTTACCCTTGACGCTGCATCACAGACAGGAGCGCCTGCGATGGTGTACTCAACGACGAACCTGGGTGTACGAATGGCAAAACGTCATTTTTTCGAATGAATCCAGGTTCTGTTTACAGCATCATGATGGTCGCATCCGTGTTTGGCGACATCGCGGTGAACGCACATTGGAAGCGTGTATTCGTCATCGCCATACTGGCGTATCACCCGGCGTGATGGTATGGAGTGCCGTTGGTTACACGTCTCGGTCACCTCTTGTTCGCATTGACGGCACTTTGAACAGTGGACGTTACATTTCAGATGTGTTACGACCCGTGGCTCTACCCTTCATTCGATCCCTGCGAAACCCTACGTTTCAGCAGGATAATCCACGGCCGCATGTTGCAGGACCCGTACGGGCCTTTCTGGATACAGAAAATGTTCGACTGCTGCCCTGGCCAGCACATCCTCCAGATCTCTCACCAATTGAAAACGTCTGGTCAATGGTGGCCGAGCAACTGGCTCGTCACAATACGCCAGTCACTACTGTTGATGAACTGTGGTATCGTGTAGAAGCTGCATGGGGAGCTGTACCTGTACACGCCATCCACGCTCTGTTTGACTCAATGCCTAGGCGTATCAAGGCCGTTATTACGGCCAGACGTGGTTGTTCTGGGTACTGATTTCTCAGTATCTATCTACCCAAATTGCGTGAAAATGTAATCACATGTCAGTTCTAGTATAATATATTTGTCCAATGAATACCCGTTTATCATCTGCATTTCTTCTTGGTGTAGAATTTTTAATGGCTTGTAGTGTACGTCGGTAACTTAACATAATGAATTATATCCTATTTATAACGTACCTCCTTGTACACAGGCTCACAGAAAAAGTATGTCATGGGCTAGCTTCTCCTGGCTGGTTGTCTGAGGGCATTCTGAAAAATGATGCCTCAATATTTTTTTATGTGAAAATGCTTAAAACTTTTAAAATAAAACAAATTTCATTAACATTCTGTAAATTTATTCTTCATGTTTACATATCTCTTTCTCAACCTAGTCACCCTGGCAACGAACATGTGTCACCCAACGAGAGACCAGTTTGTGAATAACGTCGCAGTAGAATGTTGATAAAGCCACAGCCTCACCTCTGCTTGCATCACTTCATCGTTATCAAAGTGAAGTCCTCGAAGGTGTTCTGTAAGTTTTGGAAACCGATGAAAATTGGATGGGGCCAGGACGGGACTGTATGGAGGATGTTCGATGGCAATGAACCGAAGACGTCAGTTTGTTGCAGATGTAGCGCTCGTGAGTAGTATGGCATTGTCATGCAGAAGTGACGTTGCTCCACGTGTGGACGACCTCTTCGAATTCGAAACTCGATTACAGCACGCTGTTTCTCACGGTTCAAATGGTTCAAATGGCTCTGAGCACTATGGGACTCAACTGCTGAGGTCATTAGTCCCCTAGAACTTAGAACTAGTCAAACCTAACTAACCTAAGGACATCACAAACATCCACGCCCGAGGCAGGATTCGAACCTGCGACCGTAGCGGTCTTGCGGTTCCAGGCTGCAGCGCCTTTAACCGCACGGCTACTTCGGCCGGCGTTTCTCACGGAGCGACGTAGTTGCGTTACACATAGTCATGTTACACGGTACAATTAGGAGCCCGCTGGCGGCAAGCAGTTGCAGCTTGCGTCAGAGAAGCGGGAAAGACGACCGAGTAGTATGCTTTGTGGTATCGGTAGCTACGATGCCACAACGTAGGTCCGCTCTGCTAGGTTGGCACTACAAGAGACACCGACGACAGCGCCCTCTAGCAGGTGCTGTCGAGGTCTACGTGCTACGCGACTGCTTCTGCCCATTCGATCAGGTGCAGCCAGCCAGGACACTTCGCTTCAGCATCGCACCTACGTACAAAGCCATGTAATCGTTTATCACCTTGTTTTTGCACCAGTAAACCACTTTATTGGCAGTACCGATGTAATTTTTCCTTTTCCCCGTTCCTACCCACGCGCCGCCTCCCAGGTGGGATACAAAATGCTTGACATGTAGCACCTCAACCGATATTAAGAACACAATAAAAGATTCGAAGGCTTTTCTCAGCAGCAGGCCCTCAAACTTCTTGCCTGGTGTTCTTTTGTACAGAAGTGCATGCACAGATTTCTAACCTAAGTGACAGTTAACTTTCAGAGAATAAATACATAATTACTCCAAACAATTTGTTTACTGTCTGTTCTATTGTGTTGCAGGCATACTCCAGAAGACTGTGAAGTATGGTTTGAGGGACAGGACTCGTATTCGGAAAGAGCAGAGTTCAAGCTCCGGGCAGGATACCCACAGTTAAGATTGCCTTGGTTTCCTTAATTAATTCGGGTGAATGCAAGACCTGCGACGGGTCGAAGAGGTTGGAAATGGAGTTAAATGTAAAAATAACCTGACATATCTATAAAACTTGGGTGAAAGCCACAATTTTTGTGATTACTGGTTGTTGGCTGTTCCACGGACTTTTGAAGCCTTATTTATTGTTTTAGTTCTTCCGTATTAACCTCTGTTGTTGTTGTGGTCTTCAGTCCACTCAGTTTGATGCAGCTCTCCATGCTACTCTATCCTGTGCAAGGTTCTTCATCTCCCAGTACCTACTGCAGCCTACATCCTTCTGAATCTGCTTAGTGTATTCATCTCTTGGTCTCCCTCTACGATTTTTACCCTCCACGCTGCCCTCCAATACTAAATTGGTGATCCCTTGATGCCTCAGAACATGCCCTACCAGCCGATCCCTTCTTCTAGTCAAGTTGTGACACAAATTTCTCTTCTCCTCAATTCTATTCAATACCTCCTCATTAGTTATGTGATCTACCCATCTAATCTTCAACATTTCGAAAGCTTCTATTTTCTTCTTGTCTAAACTATTTATCTTCCACTTTTTACTTCCATACATGACTACACTCCATACTTTCAGAAACGACTTCCTGACACTTAAATCTATACTCGATGTTAACAAATTTCTCTTCTTCAGAAACGCTTTCCTTGCCATTGCCAGTCTACACTTTATATCCTCTCTACTTCGACCATCATCAGTTATTTTGCTCCCCAAATAGCAAAACTCATTTACTACTATAAGTGTCTCATTTCCTAATCTAATTCCGGCAGCATCACCCGATTTAATTCGACTACATTCCATTATCCTCGTTTTGCTTTTGTTGATGTTCATATTATATCCTTCTTTCAAGACACTGTCCATTCCGTTCAACTGCTCTTCCATGTCCTTTGCTGTCTCTGACAGAATTACAATCTCATGGACCTCTAACTCCGACTATAATTGCGTGGACGTCGAAAAAACGCTACGTACAAACCATACGGAAGACACAGATTGTTATCATTTGCCATTTCACGTTATCAGGCAATTGCGTTAAATTATAGTACACTATTATGTACGTCCGTCTGGATTAAAGCCGGAGACGATATAGCCGTTTTACTTCTGCTGGAGACCTCAGAGAAATAAAAAGCGCCACCTCCGTTTCCTTGGCACAGTTGCCTGCGTTCTTTCGCAGTGACCCTATTTCATGCTTTTCCCCCCGACGAAAAATGTTATCAGACCGGGCTGAGTACTTTAAGGGGGTGTGCTACACTATTCAAAGAGCAATAAACACGTAGGGGCTGTTTCTCCGCGTTTCGTCGCGCCGCAGGTTATCTGGGAGTCCGGTATGAGGAAGCGAAGCGTGGCTTCCCGGGAGCACACCCGCCGTGTAAAGTGTAATATGCGGCTCCGTGAAAAATGTAGGGACGCTAGCCGCAGAGACGGCTGCGAGCAGAATAACGTTCTGGCTGGATGGAAACGTACGGCCGTGGAGCTTCCCCGCGACCTCGCGGAAAGGCACCGCTTCTCTTACCGCGGGAGACATTCCTCCTAGCGTATCTGCGCCCGCTGTTTGGCTGTAATAGCACTGCGAGTACTTCCACGTCATCCGATCGTTAGCGAAGCACTGAATTTCTTCTCTAATTTATTTATCACGAGCACTGTCACCATCCAAGCTTTACCTCAGGCACGTTTCCCGTGCTACGCAAACTCGTCGTTTGGTGTACTGCGAGAACCAATAACGTGGGAGCTAGCAGGCGTGATACGATTTTAAAATATCAATTCGACCTTACTATCAGTACAAGTAGGAGAATGCTCTTTCTTCAATAAAGCTAAAACTGAAGGGTTTAGACTCTGTATCGGCTTGATGTGACCGTCCCGTCGTTTGAATACATTCCTTCCTCGCTAGTCATTTACCGATTAACCGGGCTTGGCAGCAAGCCAACGGAATTCTACCAGAGTTTTGCGAGAGCACAGGAAAGACGCTGATGTCTGGCGGACGCTTTCCCTTGCGCACTATTTACGATATGACTGTTAATCGAGTTTCTTATAGAATTTATCATGAACCGTATACTAACAAACAAACAAACTATTCAGCTGGATTTCGAGTGTAAGTAACTTACTACGAGAAATTTGAATTTAGAAAGTATAAAACTTAGAAATAGTATTTCATGAAAATCTGCACTGCCACTCGGTTCTTTAACCTAAGTCTCCAAAAGAAACTCGCGCTGCGCTGAACAATCTAAATGAAAAAAAAGAATCGGGGCTTTAAACTTTAATTCCGCGACAAGTCGGCCATCTGCGTGGACGAGGACCAAAGCAACATGAAAAACCACGCAAGTGGAAAGCCAAACTCTAGAACCACTTACCCATTTTGAGCTAGCAGTATTTTGACATGAGAACGCAGACCTACGTCGTTCTAGATCTCTTGATAGCCAAAAATAGTACAACACACAGCCAAAAACCGTTCCTACACAACATATTTATTTTCGTCTAATTACGCGAAATAACAATTCCTTTCTACCCTGATGCTATTTCGGACACGGGAATTGGTGCCCCAAATGCGTTCGTACTTCGGCAAGTATTTCATTTCCGTGTAATTACGCGAAATATCACTCTGTTTCTACTCTGATGCTATTTCAAGCACCGAAACAGTGCCCGAAATACTTTAGTACTCCGGCAAGTACAGAGTGATTATAATTAAAGTTAAACTTTCAAAATGCTGTAAAAATAACACCACTGGTCGGAATGACGTCAAATTGCAACGGAATATTATCGAATAAGGGGGGAAAACGTATGGCAGAAGAAAGAAAATAGTGTGAAAATTGATCGATAGATGACGCTGTATGTGTCAGAATATGTAAATGAAAACACCTGTCATGTGCACGACCCATTAAAGTTGGTATAAACACGCCGGGTGCACAGCTGTTCCTCCTTTCGCAACTGCGACGTTCGCCATGACTGTCTCAAAGCAGAATCGTGCTCTGTTTGTAGAACTGTATTACAAGAATGATGACTGTGCACGCGTCCCTCTACAGAAGTTCCGGACACAGAAGGGTTTGAAAAAAGGCGTTGACCCGATGACTGCCGTGGGTCTGGTGAAAATGATGCGGAAATTCGAAAAGACGGGTTCTTTTGATGTGCAACTTGGTAGAGGAAGGAAGAGAATTCATTCAACGTCAGCTGAAGCAGTGGTCACAGCAATGCCGGAGGAGAAGAGTGGTGGTGTGCAAAAGTGTAGTGCACGGAGAATTGCCTGAGCATTGGACATACCCCTGAGCACGGTGCGTAAAATCCTCTGAAACATCTTTCTTTGCTATCCATTCAAAATCACCCTTGTGCACGAGTTGTTTCATGTTGCCCTACGAGCAGGAGAGACCTTTGCTTAAAACTTTTTGCTTACATGGAAGTGGACAATCATTGGTCGTTGAAGATTTTGTGGACAGACGAAGCCCATTTCAAACAGACAGGTGCTTCCTGTCCTGTTACCTGTATCGTCACTGGTAAGCACTATGAGCGTTTTTTCTGCAACTACGTCATTCCAGCTCTCCAACAGCGTGGATGTGTGGATAGGATCTTTTTTATGCAAGATGGCGCATCTCTGCGCATTGCAAATCCAGTTAAGTAGCTGCTGAAGCGCCATTTCGGAAATGTTAGAATTATCAGGCCCCATTTCCCTACAGCTTGGCCGTCCCGATCACTTGATCTTAATCCGAGTGACTTTTGGCTGTGGGGCTATCTGAAAGATGTGTTCAGTGTCCCGATTGCAAACTTAACTGCACTGAAGGCACATATTGCGCATCAGATTCTGAACGTGGCCCCGGAAACACTTCGATCAGTTGTGGAACATGCTGTTTCTCTATTGCAACTTGTTGCAGCAAACGGTGGACAACACATTGAACGTGTTTTGCGCCAGTCACACGGAAATTAATGATCCGATTTGATTTTGATTTATGCTTTTTATGCTGATTTTGGCCTCCGGACAGTTAAAACCCGATGTGATAGACGCTTTTTATGCAGTTTTTGGCCCCAGGAAAATTAAAAACCGACGTGAGTGATGCTCTTTATGCGGTTTTTGGCGTCAGGACAATTAAAAATAGATCTGTCCTATCTGATGTGATATGAACTTGTCGTGGTGGATGGGCTTTCATAACTAACAGTATCACACCTGTACACCCATGCACACTGAGTAGTACAGTTTGTTTAACGTCAAACGTACACCTTAAGCATGGTTGTATGATTCTTTTGTCATTCGTAGTCGACCACTATTAAATTATGATGTTTACAGCGCCATCTATTGCTACATTTTGTAACTATTTATTTTCCTTCTGCCAAATGTTTTCCCACTTCTCCGATAATATTCCATTGCAATCTGACCAGTGGTGTTATTTCTACAGCGGTTTGAAAGTTCAACTTCAATTATAATCACCCAGTACTTCGTTCAGTGGCGCTCACTTATATCTGTTACGCAGCTAAACGCAGCTAACCTCTTCGACTTTTCATTCTCTTTTCTCGTGCTATCCTTCTGCCATTAAACTAGACCTCTGAACTCACAGCTGTCCACTGCATGTTGTGAGTGAAGTAGAGCAACCGATAGTGTGTGTTAACTTTATTTCTACACGTGCTGGCTAAAATGCCTGACACCTGCACTAATGAAGAATATGCAGATATTATGTGTGTTTAGCGCTCCTGCGGTGGTTGTGCTGCTGCTGCTGCTGTCGAAGAATACCGTCGGCGCTTTTCAGCACATGGCGTGGAACGTGTGTTCTTCCATGTTCTCAATTTTCTTATGAGATTTTAGATCACCAATCTGCGCACTAACAGCATTATCTCTTTGAAATGGCGCAGCATAAATCTACTACCAACACACGACGACTTTCTGCACATACCTGTGTCCCACGAAAACTGTGTGACACTGTCACACGACTAGAATTTTGTCACTGGTTAAATGACAACTATCGTTTGCTCCCATTAATACTATTTATTAACGAAGCAACGTTTACACGGAATGGAATAAACAACATATATAATAATCATCGATGGTCGCACGAAAATTAACACAATACTGTGGAAAACTATTCTCAAGTTAGTTTTCCGATCAGTATTTGGTTCGGCATAATTTGCACCATGTTGATAAGTGCAGTAATTTTAGAACAGCGAATAACGGGGCAAAATTACGGGCAAAATTACGTGCCTTTTTTTTTAAATTCGTTTGTTTGAACACCTTGGGTATGCTTCTTTGGCCACGCGGACTGCAATGTATTTCCAGCGTGACGGGGCCCCTCTACATTCTGCCAGACATGTGAGAGAACATATCGAACATATCGACCGTACTTATCCTGACCGGTGGATTGGCCGTGGTTGTACAATTAACTGGCCACCGAGATCGCCAGACCTTGCGCCATTAGATTTTTGTTTGCGGGGTTGGATGAGGTCTGAGGCGTACAAACGAAAGATGAATACTTGAGATGAACTGCTTGGTCGCGTCATAGACCCTGCTGCCGTCACTACGGAACGTGGAGAGGCAGTCAGAGAAGCAACACATGTTCTCCCAAGAGTGCACAAACGCGCTGAAGCTGACGATGGGTTATTCGAACATTTATTGTGAACTGTAGGACAGCTGTCATGAGGCGCGTACGATAAGGCTTCGACGTGAACGTCTTAAAAATACGCGTTTTTCAATTTATGCTTTGAAAAACTCATGTTATAGTGTTCACTAACTACTGTAGATGTGAACATATGTAAATATGACAGTCTATTGAATAACACAGAAAATAAATAACACTGTACATTAAATGTGTTCTATCTTCGACACCGATAGGAATAGGGAGAATGACAATAAGAAGATTTTTGCTTTAAAGGATTGTTTCGATCATAACTCTGAATACTGACTATTCCGGCTCGTGTTCAGTATTATGTGATACAAATGTAATAGGTACAAGCCAATTTACAGTATTATTGGGATTTCGGTGGCTAGCAGATCGCTGTATATTGGTGAATATGATGTCGGTATGGGTGGGTATCGCTAAAGACCACAATTCAAGGAAAAACCTACAGGAGGTCCTTGTCCAGCACTAGGGATCAAATGACTGATGATCATAACAATAATTATAGTAGTGTCAACGCTCTAGGTTTCTTTTACACGTGGTAATAACTGAAATGATTCCCAATTTCCCGACCCCCTTTTAACAATTACACACACACACACACACACACACACACACACACACACACACACACACACACACGTACACACACAAGAACAAGCGGTGAGGAAGACTTTTTGTAAAGATGCTTACAAAAATTTCTGTTATTCAACTGAAAAGCACTGCAAGTAAGTAAATATAATAGCTATATAAGGTTTGATTTCGAGGATATGTGCAATTACAATGACCAAGTACTGTCAAAGGAGTATGCGAATATAAGGTAGAGCCTTCAAAATTTTGGACATTCACACGCAGGAACACAATTTTGTATCGCAACTGTCAAATGGTTTAAATGGCTCTGAGCACTACGGGACTTACCGTATGAGGTCATCAGTCCTCTAGAACTTAGAACTACTCAAACATAACTGACCTAAGGACATCACACACATCCATGCCCGAGGCAGGATTCGCGCGGTTCTAGACTGTAATAGCTAGAACCGCTCGGCCACCACGGCCGGCTCGCATGTGTCAAAACCATCAAATACACACACAGTCCCAATACACTAAACTGTCAGATAAACGCTTGTGATTCCTGTAAGACTGCCAGCGCTGAAACTAGGCATGCACCAAAAAGAACTTTCAAGTAACAAGAAGTTCGACAGCGCTGATAATAGCTGTTAGTTTTCCGTCACCTTGAAACGCAGACGAACGGCAACAATAGTGTTACTGCGAGAATTTTTGTAAAGCCACAGCAAGACAGATCGAACGGCTAATTTTCGCAATAGGGGATGACATTTGAAGTGTAGCAAAGCGTAAATCAAATTTGTTACCTAGAGTACTGAACAGAAAATATCCATAAAGGATATCGGACGAAAGAAACGGTAGCTAATGGAGCGATTTTTGATATGTCGTCGATCGAGAGGAAGGGCCGTTTTAATTTACAGCAACACGTCAAAATTTCAGACGTAAGTAGACAGCAGTTTACGGTTCGCCTATTTAGTAGGCTGCCGGCATCACATGAAGGTGTGGCGGGTTGCGCACAAATCGAGTAGGGCGTTGTTTATGACTGCCCGAAAAATCTGACGTGAGAAGTAGGAGGAGGATATTAGTGTTTAACGTCCCGTCGACAACGAGGTCATTAGAGACGGAGCGCAAGCTCGGGTGAGGGAAGGATGGGGAAGGAAATCGGCCGTGCCCGTTCAAAGGAACCATCCCGGCATTTGCCTGAAGCGATGTAGGGAAATCACGGAAAACCTAAATCAGGATGGCCGGAGACGGGATTGAACCGTCGTCCTCCCGAATGCGAGACCAGTGTGCTAACCACTGACGTGAGAAGTACTCACAAGGATACACTGCAACAAGGCTACTTAGCGTCGGTCAGCGCATTACAACAAATTGCATCATCGGATGTCGTAGTTTCAGTACTGTTACAGCAAATTCTCAAGTTATCTCTTGTGTCTTCCTCACCTAATGTCGCTCCGCGTTTGACACAGCAATGTGTTAAGCGAACAAGAACTGAGTGTTAACGTCCAGCCGACAATGAGACGGATCATGAGGTCCGATTTTGTAAGGATGCGGAAGGAAACAGGCTGTGTACTCTTCAAAGAAACCATTCTAGCATTCACTGTAATTAATTCAGATAAACCACGGAATCCCACTTCCAGCTGGCCGGTCGAGGATTTGAACACCGCTGCTTCCGTATGCGAGCCCTGAACGTTGACCAGTCAGGCAATCTTCTCGCGCCAGCAACGTGTTAAGCACGTGCCCTACTTGCCCCTTCTTATCTCGTAGTGCGGTTTTCTTTTCTTTTTTTCCCAGTATTGTTTGGAGTAAGCGAGAGCTGCAGCTCGGCCTGCTCATCAGAGTCACCAATCACCAATCGTAGATAATGTTGAAGCATTTTACGAGTTCTACTGATCCCTGATCAAGTACTATTCAGGGAGGCTTTTTATACTAGACTATTATTCTTTGAATGCAAAAGATAAGTTGGGAGAGCAAGAATGGTGCACTTGATTGAATTTTGTTCCGCCTATCAAGGATAAAAAAGGTGTTGCATAATTTATGTTTGGAATGACGAAACTCACATATACGTGTAATGACACAGGGAAAAAACGCAGGTGACACCTGTATATAAGAAGGGTAGAAGGACGGTCCTCAAAATTACAGACCAACATCCTTAACATCGGTTTGTTGCAGGATTCTCGAACATATTCTCAGTTCGAATATAATGAATTTCCTTGAGACAGAGAAGTTGCTGTTCATGCATCAGCAAGGCTTTAGAAAGCATCGCTCCTGCGAAACGCAACTCGCCCTTATTTCACATGATATCTTGCAAACCATGGATGAATGGTATCAGACGGATGCCATATTCCTTGAATTTCGGAAAGCGTTTGACTCGGTGCCCCACTGCAGACTCCTAACTAAGGTACGAGCGTATGGGATTGGCTCCCAAGTATGTGAGTGGCTCGAAGACTTCTTAAGTAATAGAACCCAGTACGTTGTCCTCGATGGTGAGTGTTCATCGGAGGTGAGGGTATCATCTGGAGTGCCCCAGGGAAGTGTGGTAGGTCCGCTGTTGTTTTCTATCTACATAAATGATCTTTTGGATAGGGTGGATAGCAATGTGCGGCTGTTTGCTGATGATGCTGTGGTGTACGGGAAGGTGTCGTCGTTGAGTGACTGTAGGAGGATACAAGATGGACAGGATTTGTGATTGGTGTAAAGAATGGCAGCTAACTCTAAATATAGATAAATGTAAATTAATGCAGATGAATAGGAAAAAGAATCCCGTAATGTTTGAATACTCCATTGGTAGTGTAGCGCTTGTCACAGTCACGTCGATTAAATATTTGGGCGTAACACTGCAGAGCGATATGAAGTGGGACAAGCATGTAATGGCAGTTGTTGGGAAGGCGGATAGTCGTCTTCGGTTCATTGGTAGAATTTTGGGAAGATGTGGTTCACCTATAAAGGAGACCGCTTATAAAACACTAATACGACCTATTGTTGAGTACTGCTCGAGCGTTTGGGATCCCTATCAGGTCGGATTGAGGGAGGACATAGAAGCAATTCAGAGGCGGGCTGCTAGATTTGTTACTGGTAGGTTTGATCATCACGCGAGTTTTACAGAAATGCTTCAGGAACTCGGGTGGGAGTCTCTGGAGGAAAGGAGGCGTTCTTTTCGTGAATCGCTACTGAGGAAATTTAGAGAACCAGCATTTGAGGCTGACTGCAGTACAATTTTACTGCCGCCAACTTATACTTTGCGGAAAGACCACAAAGATAATATAAGAGAGATTAGGGCTCGTACAGAGGCATATAGGCAGTCATTTTTCCCTCGTTCTGTTTGGGAGTGGAACAGGGAGAGAAGAGGCTAGTTGTGGTACGAGGTACCCTCCACCACGCACCGTATGGTGGATTGCGGAGTATGTATGTAAACGTAGATGTAGAATACCATTTTTGTCATGTACTTGGTGCTGATAAAGGTTATTTACATAGTGAAATACTTCCATGTGATAAATTCATTGTTACTTTTGTACTTCTGTACAATAAAAAACCACGAGGTTTAATAAGAAAAGATTAATACTACCCCTGAAGACGTCTCATTACGCAATATGCACTAGGATAAACACAATGTACAGCTATCGCTCAATATCTCACTTGTTAATACTGCCTTCGTGTTCGTACAAATTCAAGCAAACGACCGCCTCGTACATCTATTTTCAGTCTCCAAAATATGTTTCACCTGCCTAGCCGGGGCATTAGTGTATTTCCGTTTCCTTTCTACTTATTTTTCTCTCGGTGGCTTATCTTGTTCCTATCTGGAAGAAGCCAGCTTAACTCCACAATACAATCTCTTTAATACGTACCATCACCTGTTTAATTATATGAAGGTAGTAAAATGAGAGCTTTCGAACGCTCTCTTCGTTACGAGATAAATTTGTCGTCTATTAAGCAGAGTGACAAACGGTCTTATAGGCTTTGCAGTGGGCAACAAGACAACACTCCAAGAAATTCGCTGAAAGCCATTCACAATGTATGTACCCATCACGGCAACGAATCCACTGAACCCGTGATTTTCTCTTTTCCCTGCTAAAATAAAATTACTCGCTGTTAAAGGAAAAATTCACGTATCATGCCGATGAGGTGAGGGGACTTTGGCGTTTGGGGGTGGGAGTTTGAGTGTAAGAGACTGGGCACTGGTACATGACGCGTTAATTCCTTCTCATGGTGCAGA
Source organism: Schistocerca americana (assembly GCF_021461395.2). NCBI lineage: Eukaryota > Metazoa > Arthropoda > Insecta > Orthoptera > Acrididae > Schistocerca > Schistocerca americana. The sequence continues at coordinate 227,005,887 of NC_060119.1, forward strand.
GCGACGGCACGACATGATCTGGATGGTGATTTGACACTTAGTTTAGGTAAGAACGCGTCAAATGCCTTTCGTATTGTCATTTTAAACCTCCCAGTCCTTCTCAATTTTCTGGAACAACATGGCGGCTTTTACCCCGCTGTCACGACTGAATCACGTGTCATACTACGAGGGAATAGTCAGAACTGTAATGTTGCACAGTGTGTACGTGTAGAAGGGCAACTTAACGTCAGCAGGGACGCTAGGAAGCAGCATCCTAAGTGACGGACTGCAGAGAAGCTTCTAGAAGGAACAGAGGTCAGGAGGACGGCACGTGATCGCGTGGGAGGTGCGTCACGCGAGGCTGTACAAGCGGTGCTGCTCTAGATTTCGAACACGGTCTGTATCAGACGCTGGACCTGCTTTACTGAGCCCCCGGCACGGGACTTAGTTTCTTGTGGCACTTAGCTGCTCAGGGTACACACAGGATTGCACAACGTAGTCAGTAAGTTAGTACCTCGTAGAATTCCAGAGTAGATTCTTACCTAATTATTCAGTCTCAGCCATTTATCACAGTACCTCGTCCCTTTTCTACCGATTTCCCTTCCTGAAAAATTTCCGGCTTGTATTCCCAGGCACCAGGTCTAAGTGTCGGACATCATGCAGTGGTCCCGGGTTCGATTCCCGGCAGGGTTGGAGATCCTCTCCGCTCGTGGACTGGGAGTTGTGTTGACCTCATCGTCATCTCATCATCACCGACGTGTAAGTTGCCCAGTGTTCCATCTCCTGAAATACGACTTGCATCCGGCTGCCGAACTTCCTCGGATGGGGCCTTCCGGCCATCAACGCCACACAAATTATTTCATTCTCACGCGTTGGACGAGCCACTTCACAACTGGAGAGAGCGCCAGCTACCACCCTGATCCGCTCGCAGGTCATCACACTGCTTTCTAATTTCGACGAATTTAGTATATGACATCACTCCTTTTGGATGTTGCGATATTTTGTGTACTACTTTACTGTGTTTCCTATGTTTTGAACTTTATTAGCCGGCCGGGGTGGCCGAGCGGTTCTAGGCGCTACAGTCTGGAACCCCGCGACCACTACGGTCGCAGGTTCGAATCCTGCCTCGGGTGTGGAGGTGTGTGCTGTCCTTATGTTAGTTAGGTTTAAGTAGTTCTAAGTTCTAGGCGACTGATGACATTAGAAGTTGAGTCCCATAGTGCTCAGAGCCACTTGAACCATCTGAACTTTATTACATTTAGTTTGTTGTTATGCTGCTGTTAGTAGTATAATTTCCATTTAATTTATCTTCATTTCTACGAGGTGCAACAGTAAATTAATGAGACTGATGTGAAAAAATGTTGCTTACCGTTTTGGTCAAGTTTAGTGTAATCTCCTTCAAAGGCCTTTTGACTGCACACACATTTTCCAGCGCTTCTGCCATTGATGGCAACATTTCTGGAACTCATCTTCTGAAATACCCTCCAAGACACTCGTCACAGCTTTTTGGATATCTTGTGTTGTTTGAAAATGGTGTCCCTTGACCGCCGTTATGACTCTTGGAAATAGGAAAAAGTTGCACGGAGCGATATCTGGTGAATAAGGTGGCTGTGGTAGTACTGAAATTTGTTTTGAGGTTAAAAATTGCCGTACTGACGGAGCAGTATGGGATGGCGCATTATCATGATGCAGAATCCAATTATCAGCAATGTTGTCACGGACACGAAGAACTCTTTTACGAAGTCTTTCTAAAATTTCTTTGTAGTAATATCGGTTAAGTGTTTGTCTAGGCTGCACCCACTCTTTACTAACAATTCCCTTGGAATCAAAGAAGCACACAAGCATGCATTTCACTTTTGACTTTGACATGCGAGCTTTTTTTTTTTTTTTTTTTTTGGTCTGGGTGATCCCTTTCAGCACCATTGCGAACTTTGGCGTTTTGTCTCTGGATAGTACTGAAAAAACCAACTTTCATCACCAGTGATAACACGGCTCAACAATTCTGGATTGATTTCCGTTTGCACTAACAGATCGGCTGTCACATTTTTCCGTGTTTCTCCCTGTTGTGGTGTGAGATTTTTGGGGACCATTTTTGCACAAATCTTTCTCAAAGGCTCTAAGCACTATGGGAGTTAACATCTGAGGTCATCAGTCCCCTAGACTTAGAACTACTTATACCTAACTAACTTAAGGACATCACACACATCCATGCCCGAGGCAGTATTCGAACCCGCGACCGTAGCAGCAGCTCGGTTCCGGACTGAAGCGCCTAGCACCGCTCGGTCATCGCGGCCGGCCAAATCTTTCTCATACAAAGATCTTCAGTTATTATTAGACGAACCGTTTCTCTATCGAGGATCAGTTGTTCTGCAATCATTTTCACGGGTAATCTTCGATCAGATCGTACGAGTTCACGCACCCTGGCCAAGTTGACATCCGTCCGTGAAGCTGATGGTCGTCCACTGCGGTCTTCATCTTCAACATTACTTCTGCCTTCACTAAACATTTTATGCCAACGAAAAACTTGAGCTCTTGACATAACCTCCTCTCCAAAAGCCTTCTGAAGCTTACTGTGTGTTGTCGTAGCGTTTTCACCCAATTTAACGCAAAAAGAAATAGCATACCGTTGCGCAATATTTCCGTGACGAGAGGCACAAACACGTGTTAACTTATTACAGCACAACTCACGACTGAGCAGTTGCATCGATGTGCCGCTTGGACTAGAAGCAGCTTATAGTCCAAGGTTAAAGATATTGTGCCTACGCAAGCCTGCAGGGTTGCCACGTCTTGCAAAGAAAATCAGTCTCATTACTTTATTGTCGCACTTCTTATATTATGCGTAAGTGTTATTGGCTACCGACGTTCGCCCCTTTCCCTAATGACAAGTGAAACACGTGAGTGTTACGGGAAAAAAATTCCACACTTCCATTTATCCACAACGTTATTACTGATTCAGCACCTCTCCCTACGACTCAGAAATGTAGAGATAATGACAGGAAGGCGTTTAGTTTCCGAGTCAGCAGGCGTTCCACTCCACTGAATTGGGAACCCTGCTGAGTAACGGCAGTGTCGGGCGATCGGCTCGCAGGACGGAGGTAGCTCGCAGGACGGAGGTAATGAGTGCACGGCGGCTGTTCGCGGGCGCTGCTGGACAAGGACATCGCATTACGGCCCCGGCTGGAGGCCGCTCGCCGCCCTCTCGTTTGAGCGTTTCGCCGGCGATCGCACCTAATCGGCTGATCGGCGCCACCCAAATTGGCAATCTGTAAGCGGGGTTACAGCTTGTTTCCGTTTATTGCCGAACTGGGGCACCCGAGGGGCCCTTACGCCTAAGCCAGAAGGCCGGCAATCTTGCAGCGCCCAACTTTTTGTTTCTGGGTGTGCTTCGCGTTTAACTGGCAAGCTGCAAGTGCCCTTCATCTTTCTCTACTCCGTCGTGTCCTCTCCCGTAACTGAAACTGACAAGTCTGTGCTTGAATGGAGGGCCATGACAACGTCAAGACAGAAATGCGACTACAATCGGATTCTTGGAATGTTAGGGAGCGCTTATTGACATTCAAGTTATTGCCCTAAGAATGGTTTTCGATCTTCCACTTACAGCAATAGGAAGAAGGCCATAATATGAGACGGATGTACCGCGAAGAGATTTCCTTGCCCTATACCGTACGACGCCAAAAAATAAAAAAAGTGGCTTAGGTGCACAAGACCACCATTTCTAAGAGTTAAACCTTTATATGTGGAGCGCGGTTAATTTTGATCAGTTAAATTACTCGTGTAATCATGAACGCATACAAATACACGTACTGACGATTATTGCCAGTCTCTAAAATTAGAAGATAAAGTCTGTACGTAAAAGGGATTTAACAACCTTGGTGATTTCTGTTTTGTGGGCGTCAGGCTGTGGACTGAGCCATGTTTCAGTGTCTAACATGTATTCTACGACGCATATTCGGAAAGTAAGTGTACTGCGACCATACCGGACTTTTTTCTTTTATTTCTGAGGGTTGGCAATTCTGAGTGGTAAAGGGGATCCCCTGATCAGAGCGAGCATCGCAGGGACACGGTAGTACGTAAATTCACTTCTACTGTCCAGTTGCCTGAAGGACGTCGCTAAGAAATTACTCGTGGAAGACAGACACCTACAGAATTTTCTTCGCTAATCAAAACTGTTTACGGTGAAGGTGTGATGAACAGAACAAGTGTGTTAAAGTGATGTTGGGAGTTTAGTGGAAGGAGAAAAAATGTTCATGACGAACAGAGGAGTGGAAGACCTTCCATTTTGACTTACGTTGGTGTAAAAATTTGTGAAGACCACCGATTGACAGTGGATGAAATTTCTACGTTGTTTCCACAACTCTCCAGAACTTTGTTATACGAGACACTCACAGAAACGCTGGGATACCGGAAACTATGAGCAAAATGGATCCATAAACAGCTGACAGAGAAGCACAAGAAAAATTGAGTTAATAGCACTTTCTTCGAATGAAAAATTTGGAGAATCCTACATCAGTGCGTGTATTGACATTTTCTGTTACCTAGTGGATAGACGGCTTTTACGTGTGGTATCAACACGCGCGCGTCTCGGTAGCCTTCACATGCAATGAAATTCTCTCGCAGAAACATTAACTTTCCTTGATTTAAATGATTAAAGATCATATATTTATACTCGCTAATCGTGAAAGTTCATTTATGATATCGTTCAACATTTTCAGGTCACTGTCTGTTCATCAGTAAATGATATTAACGAAGTATTTATAGATTGGCAAGTATCCACTGGCCAAATTTTACGTCGCATTGCTGTATGCCCATTATCTCTCCAGGACTACCATATTCTGAACGTATGGCCTTATTTCAGGCACATATACGTCACTAAACTAAACTCCTGCCGAACAGGCCATGAAGGCCCAATGGTACCGACCGGCAGCCTTGTCAGCCTCAGCCCATAGGAGTCACTGGATGCGGATACGGAGGGGCATGTGGTCAGCACACCTCTCTCCGGCCGTACGTCAGCTTCCGAGACCGCAGCCTCTACTTCTCAGGCAATTAGCTCCTCAGTTTCGCTCACCAGGGCTGAGTGCACCCCGCTTGCCAACAACGTTCTACAGACTTGGTGGTCACCCATCCAAGTGCTAACGCAGCCCGATAGCGTTTAACTTCGGTGATGTGACGGGAACCGGTGTTACCACTGCGGCAAGGCCTTTGACAAACATATACGTCACTAACTGTGTTAAAATACTGAAAACTTGTTTACTTAAACATTTTAAATAGCGGCTGTTCGCACAACCACCGTCTTAAGACATATACTGTTCCTTCCGAGGCACATGATCAGTAACCCGACGAAGTGAGTGTGTGCCTCGAGAAAGACGCAATCACTGTGCCGTATGGATGGAGCTTCTCGTGTGCTCGGAGCAAATGGGAAATGTAAAACTGAGTATAATCATTAACATCCTCCTTTAGCTTCCTTGTAAAAGGAAGGAATAAAAATGCCTTACGGTACTACATATCGGACGATTTCAAAATGCACTGTATACAAATAAAAAGCTTAGTCGTAGTACTCGCTGATCAACTCGGTTAAAATCCAGAAAAACTACACAGTGTTGGGTGAATAGCCTATACTCAAGTTCCAGAATTATGGGTGCCTCAATTATCATGCACTGCGTGATAGGATAAAACTTAGCGTTGACTGCATTTGTTCGTCCCATTCAACTTAAACCAACGGTCTTTTTACTGATCTATTACAGAGTTGCGTGCAGTAACTCATTAACAGTGTTGAAATACTATAAAATAAATATTCGGGAGGATATGGGCTGATGATATTAATCACAAGAGAATGCTTGACAGTGCTACTCAAGAGGATTTTATGGTGTAACAGTCTACGTAAGTTCATAAACACCCATATTTTATCTGCGGGGAGCCAATTCCAAGAGTCTGTCTTGAATCTCGAAATTAATGTTTCGTAAATATATTGTGTTTAAGTATCCGGATCTCCATGTCTACAGAATACTTAGAACAAAAAGCGTATAAATTAGTTTAAATATTTAGAAGTTCGATACACCGTTTTGTAACTGCTTAATCTGTATTTTATGTAGAGGCTCTTAAGATATAATATCAATATAAACATGATTTATGGTAAATTTTACAAATAATATACATTCATGACGAATACTTGTAGTTTAATATGTACGATGTATTTTTGAGAAACACACATTTACAGGTATGTTAATTATGGCCTTGTAGGCGTTTGTCATTATAATCGGTGCTTCAGAACGCGTTAATTTATTGTTGCCCATCCACGTACCCCGCATACCCTCCACCTCTAACGGTGCTCAGAATTTTGTAAGACCTAAAGTAACTGTAGGTCTTTACGGATTTCATGTTCAGCTGAATACATCATAGTAGAGATAAAATTTTCGAAGATGGGCTGCTATGTGAGAAAAGTTTAATGATTTAAGAACAAGTTATTTAATTTCAAATTATTACTATTAACAGTTTATAATTCGCACAGTAAAAATTTAACAATAATTAAAGTGTTTGGCGTTATCAAAATCTTCAACTGCCTGTTCAAACGAGTGTTTTCATCTTGCTATTCTCACCTTTATGGACGTGGTGACTTGTAGACATGACGTAAATACATACGGTGCACACTGTTTACCTGTGTGTTTGAAAATGATGTAAGAGATAATGGCTGAGACAACTTACCTGGGCACGTTACTTCGGCATATCAGCGAAGTCTCGGCGACGACAAAGAGAGGAAGAAATTTAAACGTATAAAAGTCCGAGGAAGGTTGCGGCCGAAGCGTTGTTGGAATTTATGCTGATGGATTCTAGCTAGATAAGAACGTTCGAAGTTGTACTTGACACATTGCCGAAGACTCTCGTTTATAATTTATGTGACGCACGTAAATTATAAAAGTTTATGAATAAATCTGTTACTCTGCAATTGATTATACACGGGTTTCTACTTCTCTGAAACGCTAGAAGCGGTCTCACTGTTTAGGTGAACGTCAGTGAACCATCGAACTTGTTCGGAACAAGGTTAATATCTCTATAACATACGAAAAATAAATATAAAAAATCTGTTCTTTTATGCTATGAGCTAAATAATAGTCCCGTTTAATTTTGCGCCACGACATTTTCAGAGCACGTTACCTAGACATACGAATTACATTCGGAAATAGTGAATCCTCTGCGGAATCTGGCGTGTCCTCCTACATAATTCCATCTTGCTATCTACTACTGCTTTTTTAGGCCGCAGTTAACAGACTCTTTCTTGTTCCTCCTGAACATAAGCAAGTCAACTAAATGATGCAACGGGAAAAAAAATAACGATTTCAAAAGGGCACTCATTAAACAGGGCGTGCTGCGGTACGATGTCAGGAAAACAGCTTTGTATAAGCGACGTCCTGTTGATTCTCTACATGCAGGTAAGTCTATGATGCTAAGCGTCAAGGTGTTGGGAACAATCTATAGCTTTGCGCTTGCAGCAAATATGAGAACAGATAATCAAACGCACGCGCCACCACGCTGTCTGTTAGACGCAGTTATACCATGAAACAATACCAAAGGAATTTGAAACACAATAATATCACTGTCTGTAAGCGCTATCCCACCAGCGAAAAGATGGAGAGGTAACGTACGTGGTGAAAAGTAACGATTCGAAAATGCCTCAGGGGTGACATAAAGTGTGTAAACGAAACCAACACTTTTTTCCCTTGGGGTATTGATTCCCACATATTTTGCGGTCGAAGATGACAGTTTGCTGTCCGTGAGCAACCGAAAGACGTTCTTGACAACTTTTGACACTACTGATACTGAAAACCAGCTGACGATTAAACCTTTCTCTAAAGATATCGCGGGCCTGCAGCCCGACTGAACGCGATCGCATCCTTTTGGAGTGTAGCGCCACCACAGTGTTTCCTCTGGTACACGGCCGGCCGCTGTGGCCGAGCGGTTCTAGGCGCTTCAGTCCGGAACCGCGCTAATGCTACGGTCGCAGGTTCGAATCCTGCCTCGGGCATGGATGTGTGTGTTGTACTTAGGTTAGTTAAGTTTAAGTAGTTCTAAGTCTAGGGGACTGATGACCTCAGATGATAAGACCCATAGTGCTTAGAGCCATTCTGGTACACGGGTTGAAAGCACTAGGGACTGTCGAAAACTATTCGAAGAAATCTGAATGTGATCCGAAGTAGTAAAGGGCTTTCATGCTTTTTCAGGCCTCCAGGTTCGCGCCCTCTTGTGGAGTGATCACGTCGGGGTAAAGGATGGAGGGTGCGATAAAGACAAATTCGTGAATAAGATGGCAAACTGTCTCTCCAAAGAACCCCCCCCCCCCCCCCCCCCGCCAATTGGGCACATCGACAGTCCTCCCCCACTCTTTTGTCGAACACTAAAAATTTGCTCCTGTACAGAGACAGCCATTCATCGATTGCTAGGCGTCAGTGTGACAGGTAATCATTTCGACACACCTCAGTTCAGGTGGCGCTTCGTCGCTGTCTAGAGCCTGCTGGCTGCTTGCGAAATGTAAGGAATGTCGGAAGGGATTCCTGTCACGCCAGCGCCTAAAAATCAATGACTGCCTGTCTCTATAGAGGGTCATGAAAAATGCCCAACAAGGATACCCAGGTGGCACCGATGGTGTTTCCGAACTGGGGGAAGGTCGGGGGGGGGGGGGGGTGTCTTAGAGGGAACGTTTGCCGTTTTATTCAAGCAAGTGTCACTGTTGCACCCCGGCACGATCACGCCACAGGAGGGGTGAAAAAAGAGAAACACCTTTGTTGGGTCGGGTTAACGTTAAAATTTCATCGATTGGTTTTGAAAGGTCCAAAGTGGTTCTATCCTGCATGTCAGAGCAAAAATTGCAATTGCGCCACCCGGCAGAGTGATACAAACACATTTAATGAAATTTCAGCCCCAACGTGTCCTTAGAAAAAGGTTGAATCGACCGGAGGGGGGGGGGGGGCGGGGGGAGGGGGGCGTCAGCAGTGTGAAGATAGTCTAGAACGTCGTCTTGTTCCTCGTCGCACTGTGAACTATTGCTTTCGACAGCGAAATGTATGGGAATCAACGCCCCCGGAGAAGGGTGGCTTCCTCGACGCCCTTTATGCCCATCCTGAAGCCTTTTCTTGGCGCTACCGAAAGACGGTTCCTCGACCTTCCCGTTGTTTAACAAGTCCACTGTTCCATTGGGCAGAACTGTGGTGAAAACTGGTGTCAATGTGAGCCGCGAAGAGTACTGGCCGCGCGGTCTCAGGCGCCATGTCACGGATTGCGCGGCCCTTCCCGCCGGAGGTTCGAGTCCTTCCTCGGGCATGGGTGTGTGTGTTATTCTTAGCGTAAGTTAGTTTAAGTTCAAAAATGGTTCAAATTGCTCTGAGCACTATGGAACTTAACTTCTAAGGTCATCAGTCTCCTAGAACTTAGAACTACTTAAACCTAACTGACGTAAGGACATCACACACATCCATGCCCGAAGCAGGATTCTAACCTGCGACCGTAGGGGTCGCGTGGTTCCAGACTGTAGCGTCTGCAACCGTTCGGCCACCCCGGCCGGCTAGTTTAAGTGGGATGACCTCCGCAGTTTGGTCCATTAGGAACTTTTTTGTGCCCATGTGACATCATTAATCTAAGGTATAACTCACATGAACTTCTGAGCTCCGGGCTTTTTCTTTTTGTATGTGCCGACACATTGCTATTCGGAGCGTCGCCGTGTCCGAGGGTGGCGCAGTAGGGTGTCACGCTTTTGCACCATTACAAAGTAATACATGAAAAGTATTCCCAATTGCGAATATTGTCAACCATCAGCTGTGTCATGGAACGGCGACAACGGAACTTTGTGCCCGACCGGGACTCGAACCCAGATTTCTCGCTCATCGCGAGCGGTCGCCTTACCATTAGGCTAACCGAGCACGACTCATGGTCGCACCGGAACCTCTGTATTTCGTCAACCGTGAGTCTACAGCCTCCACTCTTACATTCATCATGTATATACAGGAGATACTGTAATTGAAAGTCGCTTGCCCAGTCTTCGCAGTAGAACACCTACTTGGGCATCATCATTTGTTGCAGGTAGTGGTTGACGTTTCACATGTGGCTGAACACTTCCTGTTTCCTTAAATAACGTAACTATCCGGCGAACGGTCCGGACACTTGGATGATGCCGTCCAGGATACCGAGCAGCATACATAGCACACGCCCGTTGGGCGTTTTGATCACAATAGCCATACAACGACACGATGTCGACCTTTTCCGCAATTGGTAAACGGTCCATTTTAACACGGGTAATGTATCACGAAACAAATACCGTCCGCACGTGATACCACGTACTTATACGTTTGTGACTACTACAGCGCCATCTATCACAAAGCGAAAAAAGTGGTCCAACTAAAACATTCATATTTCTTTACTTACTACACGAATATGTAATAAATATGGGGGTTCCTATTAAAAAAAAAAAGGAGTTGATAACCGTTTGACCTGTGTCAGCGCCATCTAGTGGGCCAACCATAGCGCCATCTGGTTTCCCCCTTCAAGCTAGACAAGTTTCGTTCTTTGTAGTTTTTTCGTTTGACGCTTATTTCGTGAGATATTTGGCCCGGTCACTATCAATGGACCACCCTGTATACGACACTGCACAACCTGTGTTGTTCAGTCGTACGATGCAATGTTACTTCGGACGTGTACGTATGTCCGAAGGTATATTGCATCGTACATCTGAACGACACTGGTAGTGCAGTGTCGTATTACAGAGTAAGGCTGTAGGAATCTTTGAGATAAATTACGCACTTTCGGAAGGCAGTTATGGAGTTTGTAAAACGTGACTCTTTAATCGTGACGCGCAATGAATATGAAATATTGAAGAACACATTTTTTTGCCCCCTCTCCGCCGTAGAAGCTGTTAGATAGGCAACCCTCAGCTGGGTCTGTGTGGTCTCTTCAGCCGTTTAGTAATATACCGGGTGATCAAAAAGTCAGTATAAATTTGAAAACTGAATAAATCACGGAATAATGTAGATAGAGAGGTACAAATTGACACACATGCTTGGAATGACATGGGGTTTTATTAGAACCAAAAAAATACAAACGTTCAAAAAATGTCCGACAGATGGCGCTTCATCTGATCAGAACATCAATAATTAGCATAACCAAGTAAGACAAAGCAAAGATGATGTTCTTTACAGGAAATGTTCAATATATCCACCATCATTCCTCAATTGTAGTCGAGGAATAATGTTGTGAACAGCACTGTAAAGCATGTCCGGAGTTATGGTGAGGCATTGGCGTCGGATGTTGTCTTTCAGCATCCCTAGAGATGTCGGTCGATCACGGTACACTTGCGACTTCAGATAACCCCAAAGCCAAATAATCACACGGACTGAGGTCTGGGGACATGGGAGGCCAAGCATGGCAAAAGTGGCGGCTGAGCACACGATCATCACCAAACGACGCACGCAAGATCTTTCACGCGTCTAGCAATATGGGGTGGAGCGCCATCCTACATAAACATCGTACGTTCCATCGGGTGTTTATCAACCAGGCAGGGGATGATGCGATTCGGTAACACGATTATCATGCGCAGTCACTGACGTTTTGCTGTCCAGCGCCATCTGTCGGACATTTTGTGAACTTTCTTTTTTTTTTGTTCTAATAAAACCCCATGTCATTCCAATCATGTGTGCCAATTTTTACCTCTGTATCTACATTATTCCGTGGTTTATTAAGTTTTCAAATTTATACTGACATTTTAATCGCCCGGTAGATAATCGACTTAGGACTGCCGTCGCGCCAGGTCAGGTTTGGGGTTCGGCTTCGTCCTCTGCACCTGTCGGTGGGAGGGAGAGAGCGCGGTGGCGCGCGCTTGCACGGCCAGCGGCCTACCTGCGCCGCCCAGGAGCGGGTCTTGGCAGCCGCCGCCTCCTGCTTGGCCTGCTGCTGCTGCTTCTGCGCCGCCGCGTGCTGCTGCTGCGTCTGCTCCATGATCTGCTGGATCAGCTCCAGCTGCTGCTTCGTCAGGCCGTCGTTGCCCGACGAGCTGCTCGTCGCCTGCAACAGCGCCAACGCGCGACCCGTTACGCTCGCCAGTTGCATCTTCGTCACACAAAGAGTTGTAAAACAACCGTAGGCTATCGCAGACTATCCTAACAAGGGAACCTCCCCATCGCACCCCCCTCAGATTTAGTTGTAAGTTGGCGCAGTGGATAGGCCGTGAAAAACTGAACACAGATCAATCGAGAAAACAGGAAGAAGTTGTGTGGAACTATGAAAAAAATAAGCAAAATATACAAACTGAGTAGTCCATGCGCAAGATAGGCAACATCAAGGAGAGCGTGGGCTCAGGAGCGCCGTGGTCCCGTGGTTAGCGTGAGCAGCTGCGGAACGAGAGGTCCTTGGTTCAAGTCTTCCCTCGTGTGAAAAGTTTACATTTTTTATTTTCGCAAAGTTATGATCTGTCCGTTCGTTCATTGACGTCTCTGTTCACTCTAATAAGTTTAGTGTCTCTGTTTTGCGACCGCACCGCAAAACCGTGCGATTAGTAGACGAAAGGACGTGCCTTTCCAATGGGAACCGAAAACATTTGATCGCAAGGTCACAGGTCAACCGTTTCCTCCACAGGAAAACACGCCTGATATATTCTATACGACTCTGGTGACGGCAGGTGCGCTGCATGACAGGTATATGTTGTCGACCCACCTAACTTGTACACTTGGTGAATGGGTAAAAAGATTCTTCTACCTTGCCCGATTTAGGTTTTCTTGGCGATGTGATAATCACTCCGAAAAAAAGCGATGAAAACATAAGAGTTTGTCAGATAATAATCGTCTGAAAATAAAAAATTAAAATTTTTACTCGAGGGAAGACTTGAAGCAAGGACCTCCAGTTCCACACTTGCTCACGCAAAACACGAGACCACGGCGCTCCTGAGCTTGCACTATCATTGATGTTGCCTATCTTGCGCATGGACTACTCAGTTTGTATATTTTCTTATTTTTTTCATAGTTCCACACAACTTCTTCCTGTTTCCTCAATTGATCTGTGTTCAGTTTTTCAAGGCCTATCCACTGTGCCAACTTATAACTAAATCTGAGGGGGGTGCGATGGGGAGGTTCCCTTGTAAGAAAGCGTAGCTGAGATAGTTTCCGAAGTAGCCTTGATCGGTTAAGACTGTAACCACGTTACCTATGGGTTAGGTGTGTTGCATAACTGTCGGGCGTTACCTCATTTAGGTCACTTCGTTTGCGTATGCGATCAGTATGTCACTACATTCCCCTAGAAACCAGAAGCAGTGAACCGCCTAGAAAGTGCGTGAGGATTTGCGAAGTGCTGTGTAACCTACGGAACATTTTTGTTTTACATACTCCTAGTTATCCTTCTACATCTACATCCATACTCCGCAAGCCACCTGGCGGTGTGTGGCGGAGGGTACCTTGAGTAACACTGTCGGTTCTCCCTTCCATTCCAGTCTCGTATTGTTCGTGGAAAGAAAGATTGTCGGTATGCCCCTGTGTGGGCTCTAATCTCTCTGATTTCATCCTCATTGTCTTTTCGCGAGATATACGTAGGAGGGAGCAATATACTGCTTGAATCCTCGGTGAAGGTATGTTCTCGAAACTTCAACAGAAGCCCGTACCGAGCTACTGAGCGTCTCTCTTGCAGAGTCTTCCACTGGAGTTTATCTATCATCTCCGTAACGCTTTCGCGATTACTAACTGATCCTGTAACGTAGCGCGCTGCTCTCCGTTGGATCTTCTCTATCTCTTCTATCAGCCCTATCTGGTACGGATCCCACACCGGTGAGCAGTATTCAAGCACTGGGCGAACAAGTGTTCTGTAACCTACTTCTTATGTTTTCGGACTGCATTTCCTTAGGATTCTTCCAATGAATCTCAGTCTGGCATCTGCTTTACCGACGATTAATTTTATATGGTCATTCCATTTTAAATCACTTCTAATGTCTACTCCCAGATAATTTATGGAATTAACTGCTTCCAGTTGCTGACCTGCTATATTGTAGGTAAATGATAAATGATCAGCACATTACACTTGTCTACATTGAGATTCAATTGCCATTCCCTGCAACATGCGTCAATTCGTTGCAGATCTTCCAGCATTTCAGTACAATTTTCCATTGTTACAACCTCTCGATACTCTACAGCATCATCCGCAAAAGCCTCAGTGAACTTCTGATGTTATCCACAAGGTCATTTACATATATTGTGAATAGCAACGGCCCTACGACACTCCCCTGCGGCACACTTGAAATCACTCTTACTTCGGAAGACTTCTATCCGTTGAGAATGACATGCTGCGTTCTGTTATCTAGGAACTCTTCAATCTAATCGCACAACTGGTCTGATAGTCCACATGCTCTTACTTTATTAAACGACTGTGGGGAACTGTATCAAACGTCTTGCCTTCTGTCTGTTACATCAAAATAAACAGTATTTCTAGCAAAATTGAAATTATCGATGATTAATTCAGTTTCTATTCGAAAATCGTAATTTATCATACAGCGCCAAAAAAAAAAAAAAAAAAAATTCATAAAAAAATGGCCATTTGCGAGAAGAACTAACGTACTGAGGCTTCCGTACAAACTTTATTATGCATATACACTGTTCATACATTCCAGAAACTGAGAATCCCGACCATATTTGACTGTTATCGACATTGATACTGACAAGATATCGGTTCCAGGGATTCCAAAAATTTCGTCAATGTTTTAACTTCAGTAATATAAATATGACGACAAAGTCATGAAGGAAGTAGGCGACCATTGTCAGAATAATCAGTAATTCTCCATTTAGTCTGAATGGGTCGCAGCGGTAAAACACAATCATCAAACAAAGAATGGCTTTATTGTTGACATGACGCGTTCCTTAATTTATCCATCATCAGATATCCAAGAGCAGTTATTGCACATAGATAGGACGTTTCAAGTTGTATGTGAAAGAAACATTTAACATACATCTTGAAACGCCATATCTACGTACAGCAATTGCTCCTGAATATCTGATGGACACATTCTGACACGCGTCATATGAGCAATAAAGTCATTCCTTGCCAGATGTTTGACTTTTACCATTGTGACGCAGTCATCCTGAATGAAGAACTACTAATTGTTTTAATTTCAAGTTTGATGTCGGGTAACAAATGACAAAAGAAATATTTTTCTCGTGTGCTATAATTACAGATTAAGAATTCTCTGATTTTTTTCCTTTATTTGTACTGTGAAACCTTCCTTCTTACCAAATTCCATCACTTTACAACAACGTGAAGTACCCTATACAGGGTGTAACAAAAATATACGGCACAAATTACAGGACACTCTCCTCACATGTAGACGAAGAAATTATGTTTTATGAACATGTCTGTGGAAACGCTTTGTTTCCATGTTACAGCTCATTTTCTCCAACTCATTAATCATGGAAAATACACACGAACAGAGCGCGCCAGCATACCACATGCAACTCTTTCTCACAGGAGATGTTCAATATGCTCTCCGTGGGAATTGATAGATGCATCAACCCGCCGTTGTAGTGAATCTCGGATGCGCTGATGTATCCCTGGAGTATTATGTATGGCTTCCCAACCTTCCATAACACGGACACGAAGACTCCGAACATCTTGTACTGGGGCTCCATACATAAGAGCTTTCAAATGTACCCACAAAAAAGGATAGTAAATTTAAGTCCGGAGAGCGTGGAGGACAGGCAATTGGTCCACCTCTACCTATCCATTTGTCACCGAATATGTTATTTAGAACCCGACGGACATTAACACTGAAATTACGAGGTGCTCCATCGTACATGAAATACATGTTTTGTCGCACAACTAAAGGCACATCTGCTAACTGATCAGGTGGACCATTCTCTACGAAATAATGATAACCTTGTCCGTTGAGCCTGGGTGGAAGAAAGTGAGGCCCTACCAAGCACTCATCAACAATACCGGCCCAAACACTGACAGAAAATCTTTGTTGATGACTTGCTTCAACAACTGCGTCCGGATTGACGTCGCTCCATGCATGTCTATCCTGAAAATGTGCAGTCTGATCTCGTTGTAACGACGCCTCATCTGTGAACAGCAACCTTGCACTAAAACTAGGGTTGACACTTCATTGAATAAGCCATTCGCAGAAGAGCGCCCGCGCAGGGAAATCAGCTGCTGATTGTGCCTGCACATGCCGTAAATGGTACGGACATAGCTGGTCCTCATGTAACATTCGCCAGACAGTCATGTGGTCTACATCTACATCTACACAGACACTTTGCAAATCACATTTAAGTGCCTGGCAGAGGGTTCATCGAACCACCTTCACAATTTTCTATTACTCCAGTCTCGTATAGCGCGCGGAAAGAATGAACACCTGTATCTTTCCGTACGAGCTCTGATTTCCCTTATTTTATCGTGGTGATCGTTCCTCCATATGTAGGTCGGTGTAACAAAATATTTTCACATTCGGAGGAGAAAGTTAGTGATTGGAATTTCGTGAGAAGATTCCGTCGCTACGAAAAACGCCTTTCTTTTAATGATGTCCAGCCGACATCCTGTATCATTTCTGTGACACTATCTCCCATATTTCGCGATAATACAAAACGTGCTGCCTTTCTTTGAATTTTTTCGATGTACTCCGTCAGTCCTATCTGGTAAGGACCCCACACCACGCAGCAGTATTCTAAAAGTGGACGGACAAGCGTAGTGTAGGCTGTCTCATTAGTAGGCCTGTTACATTTTCTAAGTGTCCTGCCAATAAAACGCAGTCTTTGGTTAGCCTTCCCCACAACATTTTCTGTGTGTTCCTTCCAATTTAAGTTGTTCGTAATTGTAATATCTAGGTATTTAGTTGAATTTACGGCTTTTACATTAGACTGATTTATCGTGTAACCGAAGTTAAACGAATTCCTTTTAGCACTCATGTGGATGACCTCACAATTTTCGCTATTTAGGGTCAACTGCCACTTTTCGCACCATTCAGATATCTTTTCTAGATCGTTTTGATCTTCTGATGACTTTATTAGTCGATAAACGACAGCGTCTTCTGCAAACAACCTAAGGCGGCTGCTCAGATTGTCTCCCAAATCGTTTGTGTGCATAAGGAACAGCAAAGTGCCTACAACACTACCATGGGGAACGCCAGAAATCATTTCTGTTTTACTCGGTAACTTTCCGTCAATTACTACGAACTGTGACCTCTCTGACAGGAAATCATAAAACCACTCGCATAACTGAGACGGTATTCCATAAGCACGCAATTTCACTACAAGGCGCTTGTGTTGTACAGTGTCAAAAGCCTTCCGGAAATCCAGAAATACGGAATCGATCTGAAATCCCTTGCCAATAGCACTCAACACTTCATGCGAATAAAGAGCTAGTTGTGTTTCACGGGCCGGCTGTGTGGCCGAACGGTTCTAGACGCTTCAGTCTGGAACCGCGCGACCGCTACGGTCGCAGGTTCGAATCCTGCCTCGGGCATGGATGTGTGTGTTGTTCTTAGGTTAATTAGGTTTAAGTAGTTCTAAGTTCTAGGAGACCGATGACCTCAGAAGTTAAGTCCCATAGTGCTCAGAGCCATTTGAACCATTTTTGAACGACCTACTTCAATTTCGTGACAAGTTAAACTACTTCTGACAGCAACAAACTCGCCACCGCCAACCAACACATTTAGAGTTGCAGGAACATGTCTTGTAATGACGTCAACTGCAAGAAGAACTGTCGCGGCTCCCGTTGTGGTGTCCTTGTCCTTCTGGGCCTCCCCCGGCCGCGAGTATCACCCTTAAATGCCCCATGTTCCCGAAGATGACTAAACGTTTTTCTGTCGCGGCGCCTTCGTCCGGGAACTCTGCCACCGCACAAACGTTGAGCGTGAGCGCTACTGCCATTAGCTAATCCATATATCAAATGAGAATTTGCCGTGTCTGCGTTTGTGTACACTGCCATTGGACGAGCTAAATCTGTGATGAACTCCACGCAGTAACCCGCGCGCTTGCAACGGTAGAACCGATGGCTGGAACAGTTGGTATTTACCTGTAAACAAGCAAATGTACGTCGCATGGCAACCGGGACATGTAAAACAAAGCACTGGCGGTGCCCAACGTGATCAGGCGTCACCTAGAGTGCATGCTCCCCATGATTATAACGTTCTGCTTTTATGTGTTTACCATGATTAACGAGGTGGAGAAAATGAGTTGTAACATGGAAGCAAAGCGTTTCCACAGTCATGTTCATGTAACATAATTCCTTCGTCTACGTGTGAGGAATGTGTCCTGCAATTTGTGCCGTACATTTTTCTTACATCCTGTAGATTTCTATGCGTGAGTTTGTGAGTGTTGAAATATGTGACAAAAGTGGCCGTCTCTTTTGGTTGCAGATACCAAATACTTATCTGTCGAGGGAACACAGCCCTCAGTATACGACATAATTTTCAATTGATACATCTACCCATTTCAACACCGGACAGACAGAGAGACACACAGACGAATGGACAACGAAGCGATGCTATAAGGGTTCCGTTTTTACCGACTGAGGCAGTACTTCGTAGAGCTTATAAAAGACTTGTTTCTGTTACTGATAAACAACCTTCGCACTTGCCAACAAGAACAGGATACTCTTCCCTTTTTTCACGATGAACGTTCTATTGGGTACAAAATAACAATAATAATTATATAGATATTTTTTATGTGTGTGCATGTAAACTGTACTTGCATCAAAAGTAACTGCTTTGGTTACACAAAAAAGCAGAAGTTACGCGATCAAATAATTTCTATTACTTATAAAGTGCAGTTTATATTTTGTGAAAATATAAAATACATGATGGACTAACACTGAACGATGTCTGGTTATAATTATGAGGAAAACAAAAAACAAAGGGACGTCGTCGGTTACCACTTTCTCTGCCACACATTCATTTATGTTTCTCTCCCTATTAATACTGGCGGTAATCTTACCATTTACTACGTCATCTGTGTACTGTGCCAAAAAATAGCGAACCGTAGTTTTTGCGTTAGCACACTGGACTCGCATTCGGCAGGACGACGGTTCAATCCCGTCTCCAGCCATCCTGATTTAGGTTTTCCGTGATTTCCCTAAATCGTTTGAGGCAAATACCGGGATGGTTCCTTTGAAAGGGCACGGCCGATTTCCTTCGCAATCCTTCCCTAACCCGAGCTTTCGCTCCGTCTCTAATGACCTCGTTGTCGACGGGACGTTAAACACTAACCACCACCACCACCGTAGTTTTTGCAGAGGGCAGCTCTAATGATGTGCAAGTCTCTTAATATGTGCTCTAAATGGCTCTGAGCACTATGGGACTTAACATCTGAGGTCATCAGTCCCCTAGAACTACTTAAACCTAACTAACCTAAGGACATCACACGCATCCATGCCCGAGGCAGGATTCGAACCTGACATGGTAGCAGCAGCACTGTTCCGGACTGAAGCGCCTAGAACCGCTCGGCCACAGTGGCCGGCCTTAATATCTGCATAACTGCTACAACCTACCATCGGCTTGAACATCCTTACTGCATTCGTCTTCCTCTACAATTTCTATCTCCTCAATTCCCTCCATTACGGAACTGACTTTTCCTTGATACCTCACACTTAATCGTAGAACACTATCTTTCCCTCTTGTTTGTCAAACTGAGTCATAAAGCTCTTTTCTTTGGGATACAGTTACATCCCTCTACATCAGTCAGTCGATCTACCCGTCTAATCTTCAGTGTTCTCCTGTAGCGCCATATTTCAAAAGATTCAATTCTTTTCCTGTCTGTACTGTCCTTTCATATAAGGCTACACTCGAGGCAAATACTTTCAGACAACTTCAATTTTCGAGCGCGTGCTGAAAAGTAATGCTTCCCAATTTTTTCATTCTCCTCTCAATATGGGTTGAGATATTACGAGCTATTACTCGGTGGATCTTCTCAATCGCTGAAGCAAGTTGCAACTGTCTGCCGATAGAGGGCTCCGAACTGTCGCTTGTAACACGATGTTGTGTATGTGAGTGAGAAACTGCATGCTGTGGCGGAGTTTCTAACAGAATAAAACGTGCCCCTAATTGAAATCCACAGAAGAATGAAAGATGTGTATGGTGATGATTGTGTCGACATCAGTAATGTGCAACGTTGGGTTTTTTGTGGTCGTAACGAAGGAAACACTGGTGCTATCATCGGCGGATGTGAGAGAGCTACATCTCTACTCAAAACTTGAAGAATATCTTTGACAGTGATGAAGCGGTGCAAGTGTAGGTGAGATTCTACCTCCGTCAACAAAGTCAAACATTCTACAGTGACGGTATCAACAAAGTGATCTGTCGCTGGGAGAAATGTATTCATCGCTTGGGTGACTATATCGAGAAATTAATAAACAGACATGAAGAATAAAGATGGAGAATGTTAATAAAGTTTACTTTATTTAAACAGTTTCCAGAGTTTTCACATGAAAATTTCGGGGCATTACTTTTCACCATACCCTTGTTTTTCAGAAACGGGTTTATTGCTATCCCCGATCTGCATTTATTATTCTCACTACTTTGGCCATCGTCAGTTATTTTGCTGCCCAAAAAGCAATAGTATCTAATTTCCAAATACAATTCCCTGAACATCACCTGATTTAATTCGACTGCATTCCACCAACACTCACATTGATATTTATCTTATAGCATCTTTTCAAAAGATTATCCATTCCATTCAACTGCTCTTCCACGTCTTTTGCTGTCTGTGACAGATTTAAAGTGTCACTAGCGAACGTAAACTTTTAATTCCTTGTTGTGCATCTTCATGTTTTCGCGGCGTAAAGACTGTTCCATAAAATTTCGGGCGTGCAGCCGCATACATTCATCTCTACTTCTAATATTTCGGCTGAAAGGTCTTTGGCCGCATACGCAGTGGTTCGGTCATCGGGTGTAAAGGACGAAGCAAGTGCTGGAGCGTTAGTCACCTCGGCTCACTCTGAAGATGACTGGATGGTATTCAAATGGTTCAAATGGCTCTGAGCACTATGGGACTCAACTTCAGAGGTCATCAGTCCCCTAGAACTTAGAATTACTTAAACCTAAATAACCTAAGAACATTACACACATCCATGCCCGAGGCAGGATTCGAACCTGCGACCGCAGCGGTTTCGCGGTTCCAGACTGTAGAGCCTAGAACCGCACGGCCACTCCGGCCGGCACTGGATGGCATTCAGCCGAAATATTAGAAGAAGAAGAAGAAGAAGGTGAATTCATGCTGCTGCACGCCTGAGAGTTTATGGAACACTTCTAATTCCTTCTCTTGCAACATCTTTTCCAAATCTCTCCGTTGTCTCCTTTATTGATTGCTCAATGTACAGGTTTAATAACTCGGGAGAAAGGCTAAAATCCTGTCAAGTGCGGCAATACTTTGGGAACTCCTCGGGAAAAGATGCAACGCTCAGCGTTCAGTGGGCATTTGCTTGTCCTAGATGTCAATAAACGCTACCACACGCCTGAGCGTCCGGTTCTCAAAAATGGTTCAAATGGCTCTGAGCACTATGGGACTCAACATCTGAGGCCATCAGTCCCTTAGAACTAATTAAACCTAACTAACCTAAGGAGATCATATACATCCATGCCCGAGGCAGGATTCGAATCTGCGACCGTAGCGGTCGCGCGGTTCCAGCGTCCGGTTCTCACGTCACCCGTCTAACATGTTGAAAGTATCGATGGTCAGCTATTTTCTCATCTCATTTTTTAGCATACAAAGACGAAGTATTAAACCGCAATTGAAAGTGGTTTCAACCGCCAGTACAGTTATAATCGTTACGGTGTCGCACTGGTCTTCTGTGATATAGGATCTCGCAGACTTGCAAAAAATTGCAGTTATGGCGTTCGTTGTTTGAGATCCGCTGTGTAACAAATCTGCTAAAGGGGTCTGGGATTTCTAGCTGCTAAAGGGGTCTGGGATTACTAGTGTCACGACAACATTCCCGGACCATCCGCAAACTTTGCCTTTCAACATAAATAGTGAAAGATCAAGAGGGTACAAAAGAATTCTAACAGGAATACTACCGTTAGAAAAGTGACTGCTCAGCTTAAAGAGAGCACAGGGAACACAGTGTCAACAAGGACTGTGCGACACATCCTGCGTAAAGAAGACATTCACGTGAGGTCTGCGCTGTGCGATGGTCGTTTGCAATTCTGGTTGGACACTTTCGCCTTGCTATGTAGTGAGCCTACACTACAGAATCTTTATGAAGGTGTATATGTTCAGGGTTTGGACGAAAGTACGGAAGCACAGAAAACACAGTTCATTAATATGCCTAATACGGTGTAGGAAACCAGTTGGCATTCAAAGCAGAATGGTTTTCAAGGGAATCTTATGCCATCTTTTCTGCTAATAGTGGCAAATTCAGGTAATGACGATCGAGGTGGATAGCAATCACGCACCCTTCTAACCAAAGCAGACCACAAAGATTCAATAATACTGAGAGCTGATGAGTGTGGTGACCAGGTGAGGGGCGACAATTCATCTTCTTGCTCACTGTGCATTTTCTTTTATGCTTTCGTCTTCTTTAAAGGCAAAGAGAAAAGATGAAGCGGTAGCCCATCATAGAGCCTATGCCTACCGTCAGGTAATTTTGATTTTCAGCTGTTAAAAAAGAGAGGTGATTTTCTTGTACCAGTAGGAGGAAGGAAGGATTCGCGCTCAGCTAGTGAGCGAATGAGAAGCACGCCATTTTAAGCGAGTAATTGTAGACCGCCATTTTGGGGTCGATATGAATAAGAGAGGAGTATGTATTTCATACGTGCACCGTTTAGCAAATACAGTATTGTTTTATTAATAGAAAGGTCGTGTGAGTTGTTATTTCAAACAGTACCATAATTACAAGAACTGAAGCCCACCTGTGTACTTTGGAATAGTATGAAGATCCGATGAGCTCAATGGGAACACGGTCAAGACCTTGAAGGTGAACACGGCGAGCAAACGTAGCATTATAAAGAAGGATAAGCACAAATCTACTGCGGAGAAAGAAACTACTAACCCCTGCAGAATAACATGAACTAATACAAACTTATTTCCAGGCATAGCTCAGCCTATGGTGCTTGTCATTCATGCCAAAAAAAGAAATTAATCTCATTAATTCAATACATTTTAAAAAGCCACTCATTTCAACATTTTATTATCATCTATTCCATTATTTTGTTATTTATAAAGTGGCGACCGTGACAGGACAACAGAAGCGCATGTAAATTTAGTTTTGAAAGGAAAGTCTACTGTATATCGTTGGAAATAAGTTTCTTTATTTAGGGAGACAGTATATCACAAAACCGGTCACGGACGATACCAACTGTGTGAAAAAAGGGCATGTTCTATTGCAACACAGCATCAGCTTTGGGGAACAAACGTCGCACCATAGGATACCCGTGACAGCCAACACGGTTGCAAAATCCTCGGTAATAATGAGACGTTGCAGAGTATCCGTGGAGCCCGTGGAATATGACGATGCGGCTGCCCAAATCATCCCCGAATCCCTGCTATGTTTCGGTCTTGGGATGCAAACTCGGCCAGAAGTTGAAAACAATTTGAAAGAAGAGTCATGTGTCCAAACGACATTCACCATATCCAACATTTTATGGCTTCGGTATCACGTTTTCCTATTATGGCCATTTGAATCACTGCTAAGTGGTTTCGGAATTGCAGCTTACCCATGAATTGCTATCATCTGGAGCTCCCTTCGCCAGCCGCTGTGGCCGAGCGGTTCTAGGCGCTTCAGTCCGGAACTGCGCTGCTGCTATGGTCGCAGGTCCGAATCCTGCCTCGGGCATGGATGTGAGAGATGTCCTTAGGTTAGTTAGGTTTAATTAGTTCTAAGTCTAGGGGATTGATGACCTCAGATGTTAAGCCCCATAGTGGTTCGAGCCATTTTGAGCTCCGTTCTTGTTGATTCCGTGCTGACCAGTTTCGCGTGTGCGACAATCAGCTCTGCAGTGACTTTTGCAGCTGTCGTCCTCTTTTTTCATAATCTTCTCCAATGCCGTGTATCTCGATCACTCAAAACACTTCAGGCCGTGTTATGACTTAGCGGATGTCGTTTTTCCGCTTTCCCTGTATGCTGCTCACATCTTCGAATAAAGAAAGGAATATTAGAGTTTAACGTCCCGTCAACAGTGTGGTCATTAGAGAGGGAGTACTAGCTCGGATTGCGAAAGGATGGGGAAGGAAGTCGACTGCGCCCAAACAAAGGAGCCATCGCTGCATTTGCGTGGAGCGATTTATCAGAATTCGGCTCCCTTGGTTACGGAAGCGCCCACCGTAGCAATTTGTCCGCGGTCGAATTAACTTAGCTCGGACATAATGTATTTATAATCACGCAAAACACTGTCCTGAACGCGTCTGACACCTACACCGTATTGAGGAGATTGCAAAGGTGCCGTTCATGGTAAAACACAACAGTGAAACCTGTAGGATTGGTTTGCGTCTGCATTTATGTTCAAGCATGCATTTCTGGCGCTGTTTCCATATTTTTGTCCAGACGCTGTACTTGTTTTGTCCAGACGCTGTACTTGTTTTGTCCAGACGCTGTACTTGTTTTGTCCAGACGCTGTACTTGCGAGCAACAATCACTCGAGCTGCTCGTCAGTCGCTAGGGGAAAAAACTGGCGCGAAGGGCCTCGATAGACAATTGTGTGTGCCACATTGTTCGCGGGCTCGCGATAGCGCTGTCCCGACGGATCAGCTGGATCGGTTCCGTAACACACCAAGCAACGTGCTCGCGAGCGGTTCATGAACCGGTCTGTTTAACAGTGTACACACCTCGACAGAAGCGACGCCCCTCTCGTGCAACTGATTATTTCTTTCGCACCGCACACGAAAAGGAACGATTAATGACTGTATAAAGTCTCTTTTGGGGTATATTTGTTGATATACAAACAAATAATTGAGAGACTGCCGATCTTCACTGATGTTTGAGCAGTTTGTATAATAAACAAATTGTTTTAAGGATGACATATTACTTCTACTCTTACATCTTCATTTATATTCTGCAAACGGTTGTGAAGTACATGGCAGAAGACACTTTCCACTGTACTAGACACGACGGCTTCTTCTCACTCCGTTCATTTTTGCAGCGTTGGAGGAATCATTAATTAACCACTTCTGTGCGCACTGTACTTTTGTCTTTCCAAGCCCTGTGGCAGTGATTCGTAGAGAATTGTAGTATAAAGTTATTCCTAGATTTCTCACTTAAAGCTCATTCTTGAAACTTCGTAATAGGCATTCACGGTACAGCCTGCGTGTATCTTCAATCGTCTCCAAGTTCAGTTGTTTCAGCATCTTCATCACACTCTCTCATGAGTCAAACAAAACTGTGACCATTCGGGCTGCTCCTCTTTATGTACGTTCAAATCCCTATTGTTAGTCTTTACAGTAGTTGCGTGGTGACTGAAATGGTGTTGTCTACAGTTCAACCATGCCTAGACGGTCAATACCGCGATTCGAACGTGCCCGCATTGTTACTCTGTGCCAGGAAAGACTCTCAACAAGGGAAGTGTCCAGGCGTCTCGGAGTCAACCAAACCGATGTTGTTCGGACATGGAAGAGATACAGAGAGACGAGAACTGTCGATGACATGCCTCGCTCAGGCCGCACAAGGGCCACTACTGCAGTGGATGACGGCTTCCTACGGATTATTGCTCGGAGGAACCCTGACAGCTACGGCATCATGTTGAATAATGCTTTTCGAGCAGCCACAGGACGTTGTGTTACGATTCAAACCGTGCGCATGTTGTGCAACTTCACTCCCGACGTCCATGGCGTGGTCCATCTTTGCAACCATGACACCATGCAGCGCGGTACACATGGGCCCAATAACATGCTGAATGGACCGCTCAGTATTGGCATCACGTTCTCTTCACCGGTTAGTGTCGCGTATATCTTCAACCAGACAATCGTCGGAGACGCGCTTGGAGGCAACCCTGTCAGGCTGAACGCTTTAGACACATTGTCCAGCGAGTGCAGCAAGATGGAGGTTCCCTCATGTTTTGGGGTGGCATTATGTGGGGCCGACGTACGCCGGTGGTGGTTATGGCAGGCGCTGTAGCGGCTGTGCAATACATGAATACCATCCTCCGACCGATAGTGCAGACATATCGGCAGCATATTGGCAAGGCATTCGTCTTCATGGACGAAAATTCGCACCCCCATCGTGCACATATGGTGAATGAGTTCCTTCAGGATAACGACATCGCTCGACTAGAGTGGCCAGCGTGTTCTCCAGACATGAACGCTATGGAACATGCCTGGGAGAGATTGAAAAGGGCGGTTTATGGACGACGTGATCTACCAACCATTCTGAGGGATCTCCGGCGAATCGCCGTTGAGTAGTGGGACAATCTGGATCAACAGTGCCTTGATGAACTTGTGGATAGTATGCTTCGACGAATACAGGCATGCATCAATGCAAGAGGACGTGCTACTGGGTATTAGAGGTGCCGGTGTGTACAGCAATCTGGACCGCCACCTCTGAATGTCTCGCTGTATGATATTACAACATGCAATGTGTGGTTTTCATGAGCAATAGAAAGGGCGGAAATGATGTTTATGTTGATCTCTATTTCAATTTTGGTACAGGTTCCGGAACTCAGGGAAACGAGGTGATGCAAAACATTTTTTTGATGTGTATACATTGCAGGGACGTCGTCTTCAAATGCAGTACTTATTTGTAGCAAGAAACTTTTAGTTAATGGAGTCTGTTTAATACAATGCAGTGCGTAGAAGAAAACCACCATTCAAAACATTTAGTGAACATCTGTGAGCATGCAGAGTATCATATTATATAACGTAGTATTATATTGCATAACGCAATTAAATATAATTACTGTTATTAATCAATTAATCATCCGCTCACTACTCTACTTCGTCAGGCAATTACAGTGGTACTTTGGGGTCGCTGAGGATGCTAGCAATCTGAAACACAGAAAACTCGGCACCAAGTGCCCCGGTCCGGCAACCGACTTTACTATAGTTAGTCTATTGGGGACTCCCTACATAGTAATTTATGTAGGTTACCAATCCTTCTCTAGATGAAAATGAAAGTTTTTCAGGCTGTTTCTGAACGTATGATCTCAAAAAAAGTGATGGCCCAATTTAGGCATGGTTTTGTAAAACAATCGGCATTGTCTGGAGAAGGTATGCAACTACATATAATAGCTTTTGCAGCAACAGTGTGCCAGTTTTCTGATAAACTCGACTGCGAGAAAGATAATGCTGCAATTCTCACCGTTGTATCTTCTATATGCTGCGATTTCTGAAATCAGATGTTGTTAGCCCTTTGTAGCAGTTTGTTTAACAGAAAGGGTAGCCTATACAATGATTTTCATGTGTAACAAAATAGTTAGTTTATCCGATGGAGCAGAAGCTTCGTGAAGTTGTTGCTTTTTCGGTAAAAATATTCTTGCCCCTGAAACACATATCGCTTGATAGTTCTATCAGCCAGACAAGAAAGAGAAAGCTCTTATTGATCGCTTTTAAATCTATTATACGCCGCCTGCTCACGAGTTGAAAAGCAGGAAATTTTTTTTTGTGTAAGACTGAAAGACCAAAAATATTGTATTTCCCAAAACACTTTAATACACTTATTCACATGCAACGTAATGATGAACAAATTATTATTGAATTTATTTTCTACATATACGAGAGTCTGTTTTGTTTATTCTCTCTCTCTCTCTCTCTCTCTCTCTCTCTCTCTCTCTATCTATCTATCTCTCTCTCTCTCTTTCCCTCGTCCGAACATGCCTCGGAAGGCCCAATGATACTGACCGACCGCCGTGTCATCCTCAGCCAATTGGCGTCGCGGATACGGATATGGAGGGGCATGTGGTCAGCACACCACTCTCCCGGCCATTGTCAGTTTTCGCGACTGGGGTCGCTACTTCTCAATCAAGTAGCTCCTCAATTTGACACACAGGGGCTGAGTGCACCATGCTTGCCAACAGCGCTGGGCAGAACGGACGGTGACCCATTCAAGTGACAGCCAAGCACAACAGCTCTTAACTTCGGTGATCTGACGGGAATCGGTGTTACAACTGCGGCAAGGCCGTTGGTGTTCATATATACCCATTTCCAATAAATTACAAACCACTGAAAGAAGCGTTGCAACGCATGCCGGGCAACTGCTAGTCAATAAGAAGATCCGTACATATGTGGCGCGACGTGCCGCCCCACATTGTCAACGTTGGCTCTGGAACAAAAAAGTTTGCTTCAGAGAGAGAGAGAGAGAGAGACTGGGAGATTCTCACACTGAAATACTGAAATCACAATACTGCCACACCTTCGTGAAATTTGGTGTTAGTAACATTCACTAGTAACACGGATCTGTTTTAGCCCCATCACTATTCAATTTATACATTAATGATTTATCAACCACAATATCAACTAAATTCATCTATGCTGATGACATAGCACTGGCAGCACAGAGCAGTAATTTCGAAGATGGTGAACGAATTCTTACGGAGGATCTCGAGAAGATGTCAACTTTCTTTAAGACCTCGAGATTGATCCCAAGCACATCAAAAACTGAAGTCTCTTGTTTCCATCTAGTGAATAGTGTTGCGATCTATAAACAAAGAGTTCTGCTCAATGGACAAACGTTGAGGTACAATCCTTTCCCAAAATATCTCGGAATCACTCTAGATAGAACCCTGAGCTACAAAGAGCACATCACCAAGCTTTCTCATAAAGTTGCTGCAAGGAACAACATACTACATAAGCTCAGTGGTACCACCTGGGGAACCTCTGCTGCCCGCATCTCGTGGTCGTGCGGTAGCGTTCTCGCTTCCCACGCCCGGGTTCCCGGGTTCGATTCCCGGCGGGGTCAGGGATTTTCTCTGCCTCGTGATGGCTGGGTGTTGTGTGCTGTCCTTAGGTTAGTTAGGTTTAATTAGTTCTAAGTTCTAGGCGACTGATGACCTCAGCAGTTGAGTCGCATAGTGCTCAGAGCCATTTGAACCATTTTTGAACCTCTGCTGACTGCGTTTAACTGGCATCAGTCTTGTGTATTCTGCTGCCGAGTACTGTGCACCTGTCTGGTTGAATAGTGTACATGTGAAGAAGGTAGACACAAAACTTAACGACACAATGGTTCCATCAAATCAACCCCATGCCACTGGTTACCTGTACTGAGTCACATCCCTCCACCTCACTTAAGGCGGAAACAAGCTCTACTGAGGGAGCCCAAGAAAACCTCTGCATCACCTTCTCTATCAATGCACCAGGAATTCATCCGCCACAGCAACGATTGCAATCAAGAAGACCAGCAAGTGTTACTGCAGGACAACTCATCGCGGATGGTTTTGATCTAAATTAAAGCTGGAAGCATGAATGGTGAAAAAAACATTGGAAACAAGAGCCCATCACCTTGATCCCACAAAGAAGCCAAAAGGTTTTGACCTACCTAGGAACTTCTGGTATCGCCTCAACAGTTTAAGGACTGGACATGGTTGTTGTAGCTACTTCAGGTACAAATGGGGCTGGATCAATTGACCAATGTGTGAATGTAATCAAGGAGAGCAGACAATTGCACATTTAGTCCAACGCTGTCCACTTCATTCATACCTTCGAATTCCCGATGACTTGTTCACTCTCACAACCAGCTTAATTAACTGGTTGAAAAACACGGACTTAAAGTTTTAATCGTGTCTTATATCATAAGAAAACTGTATGAAATCATTTGCCTTATATCAACTGTATATTGTATAAAATCACCATGTTGTTGTTGTGGTCTTCAGTCCTTAGACTGGTTTGATGCAGCTCTCCATGCTACTGTATCCTGTGCAAGCTTCTTCATCTCCCAGTACCTAATGCAACCTACATCCTTCTGAATCTGCTTGGTGTATTCATGTCTTGGTCTCCCTCTACGATTTTTACCCTCCACGCTGCCCTCCAATATTAAATTGGTGATCCCTTGATGCCTCAGAACATGTCCTACCAATCGATCCCTTCTTCTAGTCAAGTTGTGCCACAAACTTCTCTTCTCCCCAATCCTATTCAGTACCTCCTCATTAGTTATGTGATCTACCCATCTAATCTTCAGCATTCGTCTGTTGCACCACGTTTCGAAAGCTTCTATTCTCTTCTTGTCCAAACTATTTATCGTCCATGTTTCACTTCCGTACATGGCCACACTCCATACAAATACTTTCAGAGACGACTTCCTGACACTTAAATCTACATTCGATGTTAACAAATTTCTCTTCTTCAGAAACGCTTTCCTTGCCATTGCCAGTCTAGATTTTATATCTTCTCTACTTCGACCATCATCAGTTATTTTGCTCCCCAAATAGCAGAACTCCTTTACTACTTTAAGTGTCTCATTTCCTAATCTAATTCTCTCAGCATCACACGACTTAATTCGATTACATTCCATTATCCTCGTTTTGCTTCTGTTGATGTTCATCTTATATCCTCCTTTCAAGACAAAATCACCATACGATTAAATAAAAACTAATCACATGCAATGATATGCCAGGAAGTTTTGTTATTCTGTTATTATGGCTAAAGACTCGTAAGTTACGGCAGGTCACAACTTAAGAACTTATGGAGCATTTCGTTCGGAAATCATCGCGACACTCCATCGATGCCACTTGATACACAGAGAGTACGTAGTAGTTGGCCACAACAGCAGCCAAGAGCGCCATTTCATTGTCATTATCTTCGCGCGCGCGGAACAAATTAAATAGCGCTCACGCGATCGGAAACCATTCTAGGCGCTCCAGTTCCGCAGCCCATTGGATTAATCCTGGTGAGGCCGGCGGACGTAACAAAACTCGAGCGCCATCAATCTTGGGCGCTGTTAGCGCACCTGCCGTGACGAAGGGGAGTAGTGGGGGTTGGTGGGGGGGTGGGGGGACGCACGGGGTGGGGTGGGAGTGCAGCCAGCGTGGCCGCTGAAGTCGCGCCGGTCGATACCGTGTCCGCGTGGCGCCGCGCGCTGAATAATGCCTTCCGATAACCGAATTCCATTCCGGCTATGCGGTGACAAATGTGACAGCGCCTGCTAATGCCTTATCGCTGCCTTTGTCTCAGGGCGCGCGTCCCCTCCCCGGCGAGGAATCGCTGACTCAGCAGCTCCCTGCTAGTGATGGCTGCTGGCGGACCGCCACCCTTGTTTTTATCCTCCGCGTCAGCAGGAACGCGAAAAGGAAGTTAGTTATAGTGCCAGCGTCGAGCACTTGCGTGGAATCCCTCATGCAGTCTTCGATAAAGTACAAATACTGCTGGTTTCTCATTCTGCTGTTTAGTTCAGATGTCATTGCCAGGAGATCCTGTAAATAGTCTGGCTGCCTGTATCGCTGTTGCTCATTCAGCTGAGTATTGTGCATCTGTTTGGACGAACATTTCTCATACAATGATTTTTGACACACAGCAGAATACTACAATGCGCATAATATCAGACGCAATCAGATATACTCCAAGTCATTGACCCTACTGATGACCGGTATAATGTCTCCTGATATACGCACCTCTGTTGCCCTTATGGGGGAATTCCATAAGATCTCCAAGAATCCCAGTCTATCCATGCATAGTGACCTGTCACTTTGATCAGTCTTCTCAAATTCAAATGGCTCTGAGCACTATGGGACTTAACATCTGAGGTCATCAGAAACTTAGAACTACTTAAACCTAACTAACGTAAGGATATCACACACACCCATGCCCGAGTCAGGATTCGAACCTGCGACCGTAGCAGTCGCGCGGTTCCGGACTGATGCGCCTAGAACCGCTCGGCCACCGCGTCCGGCGATCAGTCTTCTGACTGGTTTGATGCGGCCCGCCACAAACTTCTCTCCCGTGCCAACCTCTTCATCTCAGAGTAGTACCCCCAACCTGTGTCCCCAATTATTTGCTGGACGTATTCCAGTCTCTGTCTTCCTCTACAGTCTTTGCCCTCTACAGCTCCCTCTAGTACCATCGAAGTCATTCCCTCATGTCCTAACAGATGTCGTATCATCCTCTCCCTTCAGTGTTTTCCACATATCCCTTTCCTTTCCTCTCCGATTTTGCACACAACTTCCTCATTCATCACGTTATAAGTCCATCTAATTTTCAACATTTGTCTGTAGCACCACATCTCAAATGGTTCACCGAATGAAGCCCACACTCCATAATTAAGTTTCTGGTGTTATTTTTTTTAAAGAGAATACGATAACTTCTACAACATTATTTCAGTGGTACAGGTTGGTGCACGAAAAATCGGAAAAATCGGCCCCGAGTACTAGACTGCTCACCGTCACCCACCAATCGTCATGTATTGTTTCGAAGTTGTTGTTTGCATTAGCTTATTTGTTGTTTCTTTACTGCCTAATTATTACATGTTTATCTATTCTGCTCGTAGCGGTCATCAAATCGTGCGTAATTGGCGAGCAGTCTGTACTCGGGACCGGCTTTTCGTGCGCCACCTTATATTATTTCACTGCGATCAGCCACATAACGCTACAGTTGGCTAAACGAGATGTTTTGATGAATCACGAAAATTACTTCAACAAGTGTGTGAGAATTCTGTAATGAGTAAAAACTCTGTACTCCAGAGGGGAGGCAAGTAGACCCTCTTGGCGCCTTCCATCTTCAGTCACCTATGCTACTAATTTTCAATTATTCATAAGAACCATATACCATGCACATATGGACGGTGAACGAGTAAAAATGAACGGTTCCCAAAACGGAGCGATTACCAGTGACCTAGTTCCCACGGATGAGCGAGTTTGCCTATCTCTAGTATTCAGACTGTGAACGCGGAATGGTAGTTGGAACTAGACACATGGTACATCCCATTTCAGAAATCGTTACGGTATTCAATATTCAGAGATTCACGGAATCAGGAGTGTACCGAGAACACAAAATTTCAGACAACACAGTGGCCGATGGCCTTCACTTAACGACCGCGAGAAGAGGTATTTGTGTAGAGTTTTCAGTGCTAATAGACAAGCAACAGCAGAAATCAATGTGGGTCGTACGACGAACGCATGCGTTATGACAGTGAATGAAATTTGGCCTTAATGGGCTATGGCAGCAGACGATCGGCGCGAGTGCCTTGGATAACAGCACGACACCGCCTGCAGCGCCTCTCCTGGGCTCCTGAGTACATTGGTTGGTCCCTAGACGACCGGAAAATCGTTGGCGAGGCCAAATGAGTCCTGGATTCAGTTGGTAACAGAAGATGGTGCGCAGACGCCGCGAAGCCATGGACCCAAGATATCAAGAAGACACTGTGCAAGCTGGTGGTGGTTCCATAATGGTGTGGTCTGTGTTTACATGGAATGGACTGGGTCCTCTGGTACAACGGAACCGATCATTCTCTGGAAATGGTTATGTTGGGCTATGTGGAGACCATGTGCGACTATTCATTGACTTAATGTTCCCAGACAACAATTCGCCATGTCACCGGGTTTCCATTGCCCGCCATTGGTCTCAATAACATTCTGGAATGTTCAAGCCAATGATTTGGCCACTATCGCAGGACTTCTATCCCACCGTACACTTATGGGACATAATCGAGATGACAGGTCGTGCACAAAATACTGTAGCGGCAATATTGGATGGCTACAGAGGCAGAACGGCTCATTATTTCTGCAG
Source organism: Schistocerca americana (assembly GCF_021461395.2). Classification (NCBI taxonomy): domain Eukaryota; kingdom Metazoa; phylum Arthropoda; class Insecta; order Orthoptera; family Acrididae; genus Schistocerca; species Schistocerca americana. The sequence goes on from NC_060119.1 coordinate 227,039,441, forward strand.
GGGACTTCAAACGACTTTTCGGGTCCAAGCAATGTCGAGTTGCTGCGCAACGCCGGGCAAAAGCAGGTACGACACGATGTTAGGAGGTACCCCATGACTTTGGCTACCTCAGTGTATATTGCTCAAAGACGGTTTTCTTCAGCTCAGCCGACATCTTACGATTTCAAAACTGAAGAATATCTCCCGTAAGCTTACCAGCCTAATTTAATATATCTGGTTTCAGGTCTCTTTTCATATTTACAAGCTGAGCTAGACAGACATACTGTGTCACCTTCTACAGTTGTACGCTTCCAAAGGATGTACGAGGGTTGCCTCCACCTTCGTAGCGGTTCAACAGTTGGCAGCATTGGTATGCGGCAGGTACTGGCTTGTTCCGTTCTCTACAGGTCCAGTTGGCAGGAAGCCTTAGCATTAAACGGTTGTGTTGTTACATTGTAAAGTATGGAACTCTGCGCAGACGGCCGTTCAATGCGATTTAAGCAACGTGCAGTCATTGAATTCTTGACAGCAGAAGGTGTCACCCCAAAGGAGATTCATCAGAGAATGAAAGCAGTTTATGGTGATTGTGTTGATTTGAGTATCGACACATAGACTCGCCCCAGGAAAGGAATTTCAAGATGCAGCCCTCAGCTGGAAAACTCATGGCCACAGTGTTCTGGGACGCAGATCGTGGAACAACAATAAATTCAGAGCGTTACATCACAACGCTGCGAACTCTGAAACGGCGGCTAGCAAGGGTCCGAAAGGAAAAGGGAAATGTTTTCCTGCAGCATGACAATGCCAAACCACACACTTAACGTGCCACCACAGCAGAACTTCAGAGGCTGAATCTCACCACCGTACAGCAACCTCCATTCAGTCCAGGTTTAGCACCGTCTGAGTTCCATCTGTTCCCGATAATCAAAGACGATTTGAGGGGACATCATTATACTTCTGATGAAGACGTTGAGAGAACTGTGAGACTGTGGTTGCGGAAACAGTGTCGACTTCTTTCGTGACGGCTTCAGAAAACTTGTTCATCAAATGGCTCTGAGCACTATGGGACTTAACATCTACGGTTATCAGTCCCCTAGAACTTAGAACTACTTAAACCTAACTAACCTAAGGACATCACACAACACCCAGTCATCACGAGGCAGAGAAAATCCCTGACTCCGCCGGGAATCGAACCCGGGAACCCGGGCACTTGTTCATCATTGGCAGAGATGTATCGAATTGGCTGGTGATTATGAGGAAAAGTGAACATTGGCAATTAAAGATCACATTCTAAGGATTATTTCTGCGTATGATTTATTAAAATATTCCCATTCAAACCCAATTAATGGAGGTGGAGGCATTACTTTTCATTCAACCCTCGTATTTCCCTTCGTTGTCCGTTTATTCATCATGATCTTGGTTTTATCACAGTTCAGTTTTAGATAAGGCAACCTCTACAGCCAGCAGGCGTTTTCGAATGTAGGAAATCAACATTGTTTTGCAGTAAAACTGTTGTTACTTAGTATTTGAACTGTACAGATAACGATTTGTTTCAAGCTAGTGCTATACTGATTTATTGCTTTCTATTCTGAAAAGATAGTTGGTTAGGTAACTCAAGGATGTGAAGTGTGTGTCTTTATTTTATATTTGCTTTTGAGTGATATAAAGTTTTAAAATGAAAAGTCTTAATCGACACTCGCAAGGTAGTAAAGTTGTTTAGTCTCTGGAATTTCTACTTATAATTTAATTCTTTTTACGGGACTTTCTTCTATAGTGTAACGCGTAGCTCTCTAGCATCCGAGAGAGGTACGTAACCCTAATCCCATCGAATCTTCGCGATGGTTAACTCCTCACTAGAGGATTCACAGAAGCATCTACTGAGAAAGGGAAACAAAAATACCGAAACCTCGTTAGACGGATAACTACCATTCTTTAGTGATTTATTTAAGTTCCTCTGGGCGAGAAGTTTTCTTGAAAACCTGATTTTACTCACTTCTTTGGTGACAAAGCTACAGAAGCTTGAGGTCGGGAGCATTATTTTGACGCTACTGAAATCCAAAACATCGAAATGTTCGAGTTAATTGTGCGGACGCATCGTTAATATATCATTGAAAACGTATCAATGTAACAAGAACCACTAGCCGAAAGTAGATAGGCATTAATGTCGCGTGACGGTAGTCCATCTAGACAAGTGCGTTCAGTTGAGTGTCTTTTCCGAGAAGAGCAAATCTTTTGCAGTCTGATTATATTCATCTAAAAATGGTTCAAATGGCTCTGAGCACTATGGGACTCAACTGCTGAGGTCATTAGTCCCCTAGAACTTAGAACTAGTTAAACCTAACTAACCTAAGGACATCACAAACATCCATGCCCGAGGCAGGATTCGAACCGGCGACCGTAGCGGTCTTGCGGTTCCAGACTGCAGCGCCTTTAACCGCACGGCCACTTCGGCCGGCTATATTCATCTACTACATATTACAAACCGTCCGATAGTTCGCTACAGGGTGTCGTTGGAAGCTTACCCCGACAGGTGATCCTACATGGTCTTATTGTGTTGATTTAGAAACATCGTTGGGAACACAGATAGTGTGCCGGGAGCAGTAACGATGTAGTCTTCTCCAGAAGACTATCTTGTGGGGCGTATTGGTGTGGCTGTAGATATACACGGGAAGGGACAAGAACGTCCTGCGTGTAACCTTACCACTGTCCGCCCGATCGTAGTAAGTTACTTGTTTATCAACACAGTGAACAGCTGAGTTTCGTCTACGTTACGTACGTTTCGTCTATGTCCACGCCATTTCCAGCGAAACAGACTTAAGAAAACACCCGATGGTCGGCAAACATGTGATCCTTATAGGTTCTGAGAAACTTGAGCGCTTATCTGGCTTTTAGAGGCTACAGGTAAGCTTCTGGTTTTCAACGTCTTGTTGTTTACTCTGTTAAAGAGAGATGAGATATACTCAAGGCGATTGCTGTACACAGACGACGAAGATTAAAGGCTCGTGTTTCATATTCAGATGCATCCCTTCCGTTAAATATTTACAAGTTTGCCACAACTATTTCGCACGAGTGCGAAGAAAGTTACTATTTTGCTCCTACCCCTTCAGCTGTTTCAACATATAACTACACGCACTGAACAGCAGCACCTTTAAAATACCGTTATTATCGTTTTGATTTTGATTTTCCACAAGAGGAACGAGTAGGAAAATGAGTGCGCACCATTTTGTCGACTGATGTAATCCCTCTCAAATAATCTGACAGGTAGATTAATTTTACGCCTTTATTCTTCTGGTTTCGCCATTAACATTACCATTACTGAACAGTACAAATACATTAAAAGTCACTGTATGTCAAATCGCGACTCACTAACTAATGTTTACTACTTAAATTACGCAACAACAACTGCATTAAGTAGATAACCGATGCATGACGATCAAACATATTAATATTACCATACAAGTCGGTAGCTTCATTTTTCTTTCGGAGCGCAAATACTTCGATATATTACCATAAATACAACATACAGTTGTTTTCCAAATGATAATAACTAGCCACAATTGTTGACGTAACTACTGGGACTGAAATATGTTTTGATTTTCTGTTGTTCACAAGAGCACGTATTACGCTGTGTAACTACTTTGAAGTCTGTGGTATAACCCGTCAAACGGAAATATTTGTTTTAAGTCAAAAAGGTACGTTAGTCACACACTGTTATGTTTTGACTCTAATACAAATCAATCCGTGTGACGGGTTATACTGTACACGTCTTCTCCTGCGTTTGAGATGTGGTGCTGTGGAAGCACTTTGAAAATTAGACAAGGAATGAGGCGGTTCTCCGCCAAACCGTCGAAGAAAGGAACATATGGGATACACCGTTAACACGAAGGGAAGGGACGACCTGTGTTAAGACAACAGGGAACTGTAGAGAGTAAAAACTTTGAGGGAAAGACACATTTAACAAATAATACAGGACTTGCGGTATAAGTTCTACCCTGAGATGAATTCATAGTGGGTCACATCAGATTAGTTATAAGACACACGGCTTTATAAAAAAATAATTAAAATGGCTGCACAGTGAAAACTGTCCAGTAGTGAAAAACACGAAAGAAATGACTACTTTAATCCACGTACCGACAGCCAGTTTTAAAAATAACCGTCGTTGAATGTTTCTTATGGTTGTGGATACTGTTGAACTAAAATACAACAAGCAATATGGAGGATATGCAGCCCAGTTTTCAGTCGTGTGATTATTGCCACAACATACTTCGGAACAGCATTATCCCATTTTCAAGAGATAAAAAAGGAAACCAGATAAAACAGTTCTCCTTATACCGAGGGACGTATAAGTATTCATACCTTCTGAGTTATAGCCTACCTTTATAAAAATTATGCATTAGGCCTCGTCACAGCTCAAACTATAGAACATCACAAGCCGGTTCACCCACCTTTCCCGAGGTACAGTTGCAAACTGAAAGCCGTTGCGCCGGCCGGTGTGGCCGAGCGGTTCTAGGCGCTTCAGTCTGGAACCGCACGACCGCTTCGGTCGCAGGTTCGAATCCTGCCTCGGGCATGGATGTGTGTGATGTCCTTAGGTTAGTCCCATAGTCCCATAGTGCTCAGAGCCATTTTGAAAGCCGTTGCCATTACTTACCAACGATGATATTTACTTAAAGTCTAAAGCTCAGCACCAACGATACTACTGTTTGTCATAAAATCTTTGAGAAATGCATGTCTGGTCCTAGCCCATTCTCACTTAAAACTACCTCTACGCCAATCTGAATGAAAATAGAGTGAGCATTTCCTATGTCACTAGGTAAAATATGGTGGTGGGTGCTTCTTAAGAAGAATATCGCTGAAGTGTGCCCAGAAATGTCCTTCGACACTTCCATCCTATTTTTTAAAACGCTGACGCTCTCCTCTTTCAAGGCACAATGAATGTCTCCCTTCTCTAAATTTGATGGCAACCAACCTACGAGCCGTTCTCTCTATGACAATGCTCTTTAAATCTAAATCTAAACTTTCATGCCGTCTGCCCGACATATCTCGCTTCACAATCCTGATATTTTATTTCATACACACCTGATTTCCTCATCCAGTTCTCATCTGTGTCGATCTTCTGCCTCAGCCGCAGTCCTAATTCGTTGTCCGGCTTGAAAGCAGTTCTAACCCGTTTCTTGTTAAACAACCCTGTTAATTAGCGTGAGATGGTTCCCCAATATGGTATGACTCTACATCTGTCTGGATTTTTATCATTTTGCTTGTTACTAAGCGTAACTGTTAACATTCAATCGATCTATGAAACTCGCGTCAAAACCGTTTTCTACTGCTGTCGTCGGCGTTTTACACGTGAGAACGGAAGTGTCTAACGAGCATTTCTGGGCACACTTTAGCGATATCCTCCTTAAGAAGCCACCAATATATTTTACCTAGTGACATGGGATTTACGCTCGCTATTTCCATTCAGAATGCGACGTAGAGGCAGTTGTAAGTTATAATAGGCTAGGACCAGACAGGCATTACTCAAAAATTTTATGACAGATGGTACTGAGCATTAGGCTTTAAGTAAATATCATCGTTGGTAGCTGATGGCAACGGCTTTCAGTATGCAAATGCACCACGGGAACGGTGGATGCACCGGCTTGTGGTGTTCTATGGTTTGAACTGACAATGTACGTGTGCAGCTTGTTTTTAAGAATGAACGGAGACGAGGTATTGGCGGAATTGAAGCTGCGAGGACAGGTCGTGAGTCAGGCTTGGGTAGTTCAGATGGTAGAGCACTTGCCCGCGAAAGGCAAAGGTCCCGAGTTCGAGTCTCGGTCCGGCACACGCTTTTAATATGCTAGGAAGCTTGTTTAAGTTTTAACGAGGCGTAATGGCATATTAAATTTTTTACGGTAGGCTATAACTCAGGACTTCTGAAATCCTTACATACTGAAGAGCCAAAGAAACTGATACACTTGGCTAGTACCGTGTAGGGCTCCCGCGAATAGCAAGAAGTGCCGCAACACGACGTGTTATGGGCTCGACTAATGTCTGAAGTAGTGCTGGAGTGAACTGACACCATGAATCCTACAGGGCTGTCCATAAATCCGTAAGAGTACGCGGGGATGATTATCTCTTCTGAACAGCACGTTGCAACGCATCCTAAATACGCTCAATAATGTTCATATCTGGGGAGCTTGGCGGCCGGCGAAAATGTCTAAGAAGAATATTCCTGGAGCCACTCTGTAGCAATTCTGGACTTATGGTGTGTCGCATTATCCTGCTGTAATTGCCTAAGTCCTTCAGAAATCAAAATGGACATGAATGGAAGCACGTGATCAGACAGGATGCTTATGTGCATATCACCTGTCAGAGTCGTATCTAGACGTATCAGGGGTCCCATATCATTCCAGCTGCACACGCTCCAGACCATTACAGAACCTCCACCAGCTTGAACAGGCCCCTGCTGACATGCAGGGCCTATGGATTCTGAGGTTGTCTCCACATACATAATCCACCCACTCGATACAATTTGAAACGCGACTCCTCCGACGAGCTAACATGTTTTCAATCATCAGTCCCAGGCGAGGCGTAAAGCTTTGCGTCGTGCAGTCATCAAGGATACAGGAGTGGGCCTTCGTCTTAGAAATCCCATATCGGTGATATTTCGTTGAATGGTTTGCACGCTGGCACTTGTTGATGGACCAGCACTGAAATCTGCAGCAGTTTGCGGAAAGGTTGCACTTCTGCCACGTTGAACGATTCTCTTCAGTCGTCGTTGGTCTCGTTTTGCAGGATCTTTTTCCGGCCGTAGCGATGTCGGAGATTTGATGTTTTACTGGATTCCTGATATTCACGGTACACTCGTGAAATAGTCGTACGGAAAGATCCCCACTTCATCGCTACCTTGGAGATGCTGTGTCCCATCGCTCGTTCAAACACTTAAATCTTGAGAACTTGCCGCTGTAGCAGCAGTAACGGATCTAACAACAGCGCCAGATAAATGTTATCTTATATAGTCGTTGCCGATCGCAGAGCGGTCTCCTGCTTGTTTACATATCTCTGTATTTGAATATGCATGCCTACACCAGTTTCTTTGCCGCTTCAGTGTATGTCTGCCGGTACAAGGAGGATTGTTTTAACTTGTTTTCTTGCTTTTAGCACTTTAAAATTGGATAATGTTGTCCCAAAACATGTTGTTGCAATAACCTAACGATTGACGACCGGGATGAATTTCATTAATATTGCTTGAATAACAGCTGTATGACGGCTTCACGTCAGGCACAGTACAGCCATAGGCTTGTACCGAACGTCAGTTTTTTTTTTCGGTTAGCATGCATGAAGTCGATGGCTAGTGTCGCCTTGCGCGTAGAGCGAGCAGGTTGTCGTTAACTTCCGTCTGTGCAGCAGCGCCGTTTGGTCGAAGCTACTCAGTCTTGTTGGTGTATCAGCTGGAGTCACATCGCAGTTGCGTAGCGGAGTTTGTTGTTTTCCTGTTGGCGGCGGTGTTTTCTGCACGCGCCATGGTGTCTGTTGAGTCTCTTAAATCTGTTCCTCGTCGAGCTACTGTTCGTTTCAGTTTTGACAAGAGTACGTGTCGTGTTCAACCTGGCTCCTTAGAAATTCTCAATTGGTTGGCTGATGTTATCCGTGTTACACCAGATCAGGTAGATAGTCCTTACTTTGATTCTGATTTGTATGATTCTTTGTGAAGTTTTATGATCCCGTTCAAGTAGAACAACTTCTCTCCTGGGTTGGTTCTAAACTGTTGTTTACGCATCGCGATCGTTCCGTTAGTCAAGTCCTCCTTGAAAATGCGGCACTCGAGTATACTCCGGTCAGAATCTATAACCCTCCTCCTGAAGTGGACGATCCATTTCTGAAAACAGCGTTGCTTCCGTGTGGAGTAATATGGCATGGGAACGCTGGTCAACACAACTTCGCTTCCAGTGTTATAATGGTATCCGGACTGTGGACACGTGCGTTAAAAAGAATATTCCTTCCCACTTAACTGTTTGTGGTTACCGAATCCATGTTACGTATGCAGGACAAGAAGGAACATGTTTTCTCTGTAACGAAATCGGTCATCTCAGATCTGATTGCCCGCGCCGTACTACTGTTCTGACGTCGTCTTATCAAAACCGTCTTCCTTTAACGTTAGCAGACATAGTATCTTCGCAGTCAGCTGTCAGTCAGTCTCCAGCTTTAAGCGATGCAAAGGCAACATTACCCCCTACTCCTCGCGAATTTCCACCGTTACCGACGCGTGCCGGTGCGGCCTCTGTCCACGGTTGGACGATGGATCCTGCAGCGCAAGTCAAACGCCGGCGGACTGAGGACGGTACAGATTTCGAGGACACAACACTCTAGTCTCGTTCTCTTGACACGGAATTGCCAGAGGGTGCACCTTCTGGCGGTAATGAGTTGTCTACTGATATTAATTGTGATTCCAGTATTACCAGACAGACTGTAGCTGCTTCTGTTGATGTTGAAATGTGTGTTGAATTTGTGTCCCCCACTTCACCCGCCGACCTGACGGTTCCCGTGGGTTCCGTTGTTCCCGCAGAGACGTCGCCTGCTGGCCAGTCTTTACAGAGTTCTAGTACAATACCACCCCTCCTCCATGCTGAGACGGTAGAGCAACAGGATTCTACGGGTTCTCTTTCTGATGTTCAGGAGATGCCACCCGACACCGGCACTGCATTACCTGTCTCTTCTGTACCTGATGCTGCTGTTGGTCGTTCTGAGTTGTGCTCCCCGATTTCCAATAAGTGCGGTAGCGATGGCTCCTCTATCAAATCGGAGCTTGACGTGCCCCCAACCCCTCCACATCAAGAGTGTATGTTTTCACGGAGTGGCGTGAAACAGCGTTTTCAACCTGCACGTGCCGCGGCGCGTCGTAAAAAGAAAAAAGAGGATTCCTCGGCGTTCGGTGTGGACGACTAGAATTATACCTTCTTTCCCCCGCCTCCGGATGTTGAGGAGAGACGGACGTGATAGTGCTTTTTCCTTAGTGTTGTTTCATTGACCTTACATGTGTTAACGGATGCAGGCGTATACATTTCTAACCCTCAATGTTAATAAGATACGTTCCCAATTACGGCTTGCTGCGTTACGCCAGTTTTTTGCGATTCCCAAGCTGATATCGTGTGTTCACAAGAGATATTATTCGATGTGTTTTGTCTTCCTGGATATTCTATGTTTTTCAATGTCACGACTGAAAATTCTACCGGTATGGCTTTTCTTTATCGAGATGGAATCCCGCTGACGGAATTCGAAACGCTAGATGATGGCCGCGGATAGGCTGTAGTTTTTATGACCTCACCTTAATTTTTCTTTACGCTCCGTCTGGATCCGGTCGTTCATCCGATCGCGCGCGGTTTTATAAGGAAGAAGTTGTTTATTTACTATGACGGAACCCGTGCAAGATTTTGTTAGGGGGGTGATTTTAATTGCGTCTTATGCCGTGTAGATCAGACCCCCAATTATACATTTTGTCGTGAATGATATGGTTACGTCTTAGCATCTCCAGGATGCTTGGGTTTGCAGATATCCTACATTGGTGCGGTTTACGTTTTTTACAGCTACTTCACGTAGCCGATGGGACCGCTTTTATTTATGTGCCCCATATGTAGTCAGCTTCTATCGATTGATGTAATTCCTGCCAGTTTCACTGATCACTGTGCTATTTCAATGAAAAAAAAAAGAAAAAGAAACACCGAGGTGGCGCAGTGGTTAGCACACTGGACTCGCATTCGGGAGGAAGTCGGTTCAAACCCCCGCTTTAGGTCTAAATTTAAAATTCCATGCCGTCTGCCCTACATATCTTTCTTTACAATCCTGATATTTTATTTCACACACTCCCAATTTCCTCATCCAGTTCTCACATGTGTCGATCTTCTGCCTCAGCATCAGTCCTAATTCGTTGTTCGGATTGAAAGCAATTCTAACCCGTTTCTTGTTAAACATCATGAGAAGTTACTTTCGTACTTGAGTTTTGCACACCAGCGTAGAATGCCAGGATGATAATTTCGGAAAGGATAGCGCTACTTTGTTCCTCAACCTTATCCATTTCGAGCTTGTGCTCCGTCTCTAACGATCTCATAATGGAAAGGCTCTTTTCATTCCTGGCTTTTTGTCAGAAGTCCTTATCAAGTATAGGTTCCTTATGACTTCAGAAAGCATAGAACATCCGGTTTTTCCTAGGTAACAGCGACAATATTAGGACAAACAAACTGACTGTTCATCTTTTATTGTACTATGTTAAATGGTGCTAATGATAATCCGCCGAAGGCAAGCTGCTGAGAGATTGCTAGCCACGCTTAATGTTTTCCACAGCCACATTTAGACTAGTTTAATTACCTTCATAGTGAGCTGGAAATGGGTTAATTCGTTTAGTGGGGTTAGTCTGTGTACGCATTTCTGAAACCTAAGCACAGTAGATTAGCGATAATGTTAAATTGGCAGCCGTTTTCAATAACATGGTTCCCGCCAAACAGACTGAATCCGTTTCTTCTTAATCCGCTGTGGTACTCCGATTGTTGGTAATATCCAAGTCAACTTCGGTAATGGTAGGAAGACAGTTTTTTTCTCCAGACGACTATATTTCTATAAATACAACGCGACTCTGACTCCGATGACAGCTCAATTACAAGGGTAGCATCGTGTAACTGATATCGGTAGGGAGATACCCACGTAGTCGTCAGAAATCAGTGGATCATTCTTTTACAGTGAGTCGCCAAAAGTCATGCGAAGACACTGGATGCGATGTCGCTCACTGGCCGCCTAAGCTTATGCTTTGCATAGAAATAGGCTCCAGAAACACCACATTCAAATCGGCGGTCACCTGACGACAACAGACCGTTCCTCGCCCCATTTAGCTTACGAAGGAGATGGGACGTCCGTTCTTCAAACATTTGTGGTCGTCCTGTGGGAGGTTTATACATGTGGAAAAATCATCTCTACTACACTAAAGACCGACCTTACACACAATAAATCTCAAAAAACCAAATGTGTGTGTAATATTCGAGACGCTATGAGCTAAGCGCCTTGCATCAATTACCACCAACATCAGAAGTTGGGTAACTCGCGATGTGTTGCCATGTCACTACACACGTGTCGCTAATAGACTGCTCAGATGCCGTGTCTACATTCACGCTACACACTGCATCTAGGCACAACAATGGAGCCCCATACACGGAATATTTTCGAATGGAGCAGCCCTTACCGTGATCTCTGGCCACTCAACTTCAAATAATGGGCAGACCATACCGTTTTCCATTAATCTGAGAGCTTATCTTTCCCATATTTTCCATATGAGTAAGCAATTTTCCTGACAGAGATCTTCCCCATAACTTAGTTACACTAAAGTGAATAACATTGTCGATGAGATAGAGAGAGAGAGAGAGGGAGAGAGAGAGAGAGAGAGAGAGAGAGAGAGAGAAGAAGAAGAAGAAGAACAACAACAAGAGAGAGAGAGAGATTAAGACGGGGAGGAAGAAATGAAATGAAACTTTCTGGCTTTAGAAGGTAGGAGATGATACTTCGATTGTTACTAACTGGTAGTTGAAAAAATCAAATGGTTCAAATGGCTCTGAGCACTATGGGACTTAACATCTGAGGTTATTAGTCCCCTAGAACCTAACTAACCTAAGGACATCACACACATCCATGCCCGAGGCAGGATTCGTAGCGGTCGCGCGGTTCCAAACTGAAGCGCCTAGAACCGCTCGGCCATACCGGCCGGCTTTGGTAGTTGAAGTCCTGTGCACTGACACTGGGACGGAGATGATGTTGGAACAGGTCCAGGCATGTTCTATCTGGGGGCAGATCATAGGACCTTGCAGACCATGGCAGTACCTCGACATCACGCAGTCCGTTCACAGAGACACGTGCCATTTGTGTTGAAAAATTTCACCAAAATACTGGCGCTTGAGAGATGACACGTGTGGTTACAGGATGCCCATGACGTCCAGTTGTGCCGTCAGAGGTTTCTTAGTCACTACCAGGCGTGAGCTGAAGTCATACGGAATGGTTTACCACACCATGACATCAGGAGTTATATCGCTGAGCCTCTCCAAAGCATTGGAAGAATGGGACATCTCCCGAGGTTGCCGCCGTACTCGTCGACGATGACCATCGAGGATAATGCAGAATCACGATTCGCTGAACACAATGCGACGCCATTCATCAGCAGTTGATCATGGCACCATTTCCAACATAGCCGTTTGCACTGTAGTGCTAACGGCAGCCTACATATGGGATTGTAATTCCCTCTCTCGGCTGCTGCTAGTCTCCAACCAATGGTGCAGAACGACTCCGAATGCTGTAGACGAATCCATTAGTTGTTTTCGGATGGCAAGTGCAGATGTGAAGGGCTTACGAGCTATATGGTGTACTGTGCAGTGATCGTGACGGGCAGACGTGGTCGACTGCCACTTTCAAGACGAGTATAGTTGCTCTCACATTCCTATGCAGTGGTAATGTCGGGCACTGTCACATCATAATAGGAATATTGCACGATTCGACCATTCGGACAAATGGAGACCCGCAATGAGGTCCCTGTCTGCTCCGAAAGGTGCTGATAAAGCTTTCTCACACGTGTACGCGTGACCTCCGTTTGCTCTACACTGATGACGCAACATTTGACAATTTGCAAGTCCGTTATATACCCTATCAGGCCTGGTAATAACTCTGAACAGGAATTACATTAATGTAAACTGCTGGTTGTTCTCTTTGTCAGATACAACTGCAACTCTAATGATTAACATGCGCGCCGATGGCGCGTCTGTATAAGAAGTTACAGTGACATTCGTCCTTGTCTTCTGCGTGATTCATTTTTTTGTCAGGGAGTGTACGCCGAAGTGACGAAAGTCATGGAATAGCAATATGCACATGTACAAATGGCGGTAGTATCGCGTTCACAAGATTTAAAAGGGCAGTGCATTGGTGGAGCTGTCATTTCTGCTCAGGTGAGTCATATGAAAAAGATCCTACGTGACTAGGGCCGCACGACACAAATTAACATACTCTGAGCACGGAACGGTAGTTGGATCTAGAAGCCTGGCACATTACACTTCGGAAATGTGCCAAGAATACCAAATTTTCAGGCATTACCTCTCACCACGGACAACCACGGAGAGCAGAGGCGTTTGCGTATAGTTCTCAGTGCTGACAGATAAGTAACACGGTGTGAAACAACCGCAGAAATCAATTTGAGACGAACGACGAACGTATCCGTTACGATAGTGCGGCGAAATCTGGCGTGAATGGGCTATGGCAGCAGACGACCGACGAGAGAGCCTTTGCTAACAGGAGGACGTTGCCTGCAACGCCTCTCTTGGGCTCGTGACCGTATCGGTTGGACCCTAGACAATTGGAAACCCGTAGGCTGGTGAGATGAGTCCCAATTTCAATTGGTAAGAGCTGATGGTTAGGGTTCGAGTGTGGAGCAGATCCCGCGAAGCCACAGACCCAAGTTGTCAATGAAGCACTGTGCTTCATGTGAAAAGGTTTCGGACGCACGAAGGGAAGGGTTGGAGCTAGACGCATGGGACGTTGCATTTCGGAAATCGTTACAGAATTCAACATTCCGAGATCCTCAGTGTCAAAAGAGTGTGCCGAGAATACCAAGACTTCAAGCATTACCTCTCACGACGGACAATCACCGAGAGCTACGGCTGGTTGTGGCTATGTAATGGAGAGGCAAAGCCCGCCCGGTTGGCCGTGCGGTCTAGCACACGGCTTTCTGGGCGGGAAGGAGCGGCTGGTCCCCGGCACGAATCCGCCGGCGGATTTGTGTCAAGGTCCGGTGAACCGGCCAGGTTGTGGATGGTTTTTAGGCGGTTTTTAGGCGGTTTTCCATCTGCCTCGGCGAATGCGGACTGGTTCCCCTTATGCCGCCTCACTTACGCTATGTCGGCGATTGCTGCGCAAACAAGTTCTCCACGTAAGCGTACGCCACCATTACTCTACCACGCAAACATAGGGGTTACACTCGTCTGGTGTGAGACGTTCCCTGGGGGGGGGGGGGGGGGGTCCACCGGGGGCCGAACCGAACAATAACCCTGGGTTCGGTGTGGGGTGGCGGGGGGGTGAAGTGAACTACGGTAGTCGTCGTGGGGCTATGGACCACTGCGGCTGCGATGGGGACGGAGCCTCTCCGTCGTTTCTAGGTCCCCGGTTAACATACAATACATACATACAATGGTGTGGGATGTGTTTGCATTGAATGGAATGGGTCCTCAGGCCCAACTGAACGGATCATTGGCTGGAAACGGTTATGTTCGGCTACCTGGATACATCTGTAGCCTATCACGGATTTCATGTTCCCAAACAACGATGGAATCTTCATGGCTGGCAATGTGGCATGTCACCAGGCCACAGTTGTTCGCCATTAGTTTGAAGAACATTCAGGACAATTCGAGCGAATTATTTGGCCAGACATGAATCCGATTAAACATTTATGGGACGCAATCGGGAGGGGTCAGTTTCTGCACAAAACCCTGCAGTGCCAACACTTTCGCAACTATGGATTGCTGTAGAGTCAGCATGGCTCAATATTTCTGCATGGGACTTCCAACGACTTGTTGAGTCCATGCCACGTCGAGCTGTTCCATTACGCCGGGCAAAAGGAGGTCCGACACGAAATTAGGAGGTACCCCATCACTTTTATCACCTGAGAATACAATCTTACCTCTAATCATTAAGCATACGAGGTTACAATGGCTTCCGATCTTGTCTTCTGGGCGCTTCACTACTTTTGTCAGGCAGTGTATTTACGGTCGCTAATTTCACATTCCTGCTATTATTTCTTAGGGCGTTGCATTTGCGTTGTTTGGCAGTGTAGTCTCCACACACCCGCCAGGTTAGCCGAGAGCGCTAATGCACTGCTTCCTGGACTCGTGTAGGCGCGCCGGCCCCGGATCGAATCCGCCCAGCGGATTACCGACGGAGGCCGGAGTGCCGGCCAACCTGGATGTGGTTTTTAGGCGGTTTTCCACATCCCACTAGGTTAATACTGGGCTGGTCTCCATGTTCCGCCTCAGACATCTGACCACATTCACCCTATTCCATAGATTACACTACACGCAGACAGTTGGGGTACACTCATTCCGTCCCGGGGATATGGGGTGGCGGCAGGAAGGGCATCCGGCCACCCCTAACCTTGCCAAATCCGGTTAATCATCCCGACCCTGAGTGACGGCACAAGCAAAAGAAAGAAAGTAGCCTCCACACGAGACTCGGATATCTGACACGGCAGTCTCGCGTGTAACAGCGCGGTTCGCCGCCACTGTCTCTAAAAGCGGCAGGAGTTACACAGGAACAAAACTAATACTTGCATGACACGAAACGCGCACGTCCATCGACTGGGGACGCGTTCTCGCAAAATGCTGTCGGGAGCTCTGTAGCACTACGGGCGTCCCTGGGCGCGGACAATGGAGATTAGTCGACGGTGGGTCCGTGGGAAAGAGCCCTGGGCGACGCGATGCGACGCGACGCGACGGGAAGCTAGGCCGGGCCCCAGAGGCCTCCCAGGGGCGACCGCCCCCTAAATCCGCCGCCGGAAACATTGAATTTCAAATCGAGCGAGTTAACCCTCTTTCCCGCCGACACTCGGATAAAGAACTTGCGAAAACGTAACTCACTTCCCGGCCTGGTGAGAACCCCGCGGTGCTAGCCACGTGTCCACCGACCACACAGCTCCGACAAAGTCCTTCACAGGCCCGAGGGACTCTGCTCTTCATTCAGTTGCACAATTCGCCATATTATAGGCGAGATTGCTTGACAGTAACACAAACAAAGGCCAGAAGAACACGTGCCTTATTATTGTTTTAATTACCATGTTCAAAACATCTAATTATAATTTTTCAGGCTTTTCCCACGGATCTGTTGCAAGTTCACTTCTCGGGTTTGCCTCCGGGCCATATTGTACAAATTCCACAGTATATAAGGTATTTCACAATTTATGTTACACGCTTCTAGACGTTGTAGATTAAGTTGTACATAGGAACCCTTGTCGGGAGACGTCATCCAGCGACATTACAGAGGATCAAAGGTATAGGCATCGGCACCTGTAAATGTACACTACTGGCCATTAAAATTGCTACACCACGAAGATGACGTGCTACAGACGCGAAATTTAACCGACAGGAAGAAGATGCTGTGATATGCAAATGATTAGCTTTCCCTGACATGAGGAAAGTTTCCAACCGATTTCTCATATACGAACAGCAGTTGACCGGCGTTGCCTAGTGAAACGTTGTTGCGATGCCTCGTGTAAGGAGGAGAAATGCGTACCTTCACGTTTCCGACTTTCATAAAGGTCGGATTGTAGCCTATCGCGATTGCGGTTTATCGTATCGCGACATTGCTGTTCGCGTTGGTCGAGATCCAATGACTGTTAGTAGAATATGGAATCGGTGGGTTCAGGACGGTAATACGGAACGCCCTGCTGGATCCCAACGCCCTCGTATCACTAGCAGTCGAGATGACAGGCATCTTATCCCTATGGTATGGCTGTAACGGGTAGTGCAGCCACGTCTCGATTCCTGAGTCGACAGATGGGGACGTTTGCAAGACAACAACCATCTGCACGAACTGTTCGACGACGTTTGCAGCAGCATGGACTGTCAGCTCGGAGACCATGGCTGCGGTTACCCTTGACGCTGCATCACAGACAGGAGCGCCTGCGATGGTGTACTCAACGACGAATCTGGGTGCACGAATGGCAAAACGTCATTTTTTCGGTTGAATCCAGGTTCTGTTTACAGCATCATGATGGTCGCATCCGGTGTTTGGCGACATCGCGGTGAACGCACATTGGAAGCGTGTATTCGCCATCGCCATACTGGCCTATCACCCGCCGTGATGGTATGGGGTGCTATTGGTTACACGTCTCGGTCACCTCTTATTCGCACTGACGGCACTTTGAACACTGGTCGTTACATTTCAGATGTGTTACGACCCGTGGCGCTACCCCTCATGCGATCCCTGCGAAACCCTACATTTCAGCAGGATAATGCACGACCGCATGTTGCAGGTCCTGTACGGGCCTTTCTGGATACAGAAAATGTTCGATTGCTGCCCTGGCCAGCACATTCTCCAGATCTATCACCAACTGAAAACGTCTGGTCAACGGTGACCGAGCAACTGGCTCGTCACAATACGCCAGTCACTACTCTTGATGAACTGTGGTATCGTGTTGAAGCTGCATGGGCAGCTGTACCTGGACACGCCATCCAAGCTCTGTTTGACTCAATACCGACGCGTATCAAGGCCGTTATTACGGTCAGAGGTGGTTGTTCTGGGTACCGATTTCTCAGGATCTATGCACCCAAATTGCGTGAAAATGTAATCACATGTCAGTTCTAGTATATTATATTTGTCCAATGAATACCCGTTTATCATCTGCATTTCTTCTTGGCGTAGCAATATTAATGGCTAGTAGTGTAGGTGTATACAGGTTGATTCCGTGATGATGGAGAAGGATAAATGTATCAGTTTGAGGTAAAGGTCCCTGTACCTAATCGAAAGGTATAAGCATAGCCGTTCTGATACCTCTGACAGTGGAATACATGCACCGGTACTGTTGTTGCTAAGATTGTAGTGTAGACACCTTTCAGAAGTGGTAGCATGGACTGAAACAAGGAAAAAATGTCTAGTAATCATGGGCTCTAAATTGCACACCTGAGAAGCTATGATCACTTGTTCATCTTCGCTACTGTGAAACACACATTTTTTATTGAATAAGTACTCATAGCTTCTTCGATATGCATTTTAGACCGCATGTTTTCTAGACTTTTTTTCATCATTTGGTTCATACTACTACCTCTGAAAGGCAACAGCAGTAACAATTAGTGCACGCCACTGTCAGATGTATCAGAACGGTTTTGGCTTATAACTTTCGACTTGTTCGTTTTCTTTACGCGAGCCCTTCCGTCCAATTGGTACGTTGATTCTTCTCCATCATCCTAGAAAGTCTGTAACATCATCACGGAATCACCCTGTACATACATACATTTACAAGCACCGACGACTGTAGTTTCGATGCTCTGTAGTGTCTTTGGATTAATTATTTATTTAATCGTATGGCTAGGGCCCCCCGTTGGGCAGACCGTTCGCCGGGTGCCGATCTTTCAATGTGATGGAACTTCGGCGACCTGCAGGCGATGAGCATGATAGGATGATGATGATGACAGCACAACACCCAGTCCCTGGGCGGAGAAAATTCCCCGACCCAGCCGGGAATCGAACCCGGGCCCAGAGGATTCACAATCCGTCACGCTGACCATTCAGCTACGAGGGGGCGGACAGTGTCTTTGGATGACGTTTTCGGACTTTGGTTCCTATGTAGAACTTGGTCTACTACGTCCCCTCTACAACCTCTAGAAGTGTGTAACGAGAATTGTGAAATATACATAGATTTCACCGGCATCTGAACTCGCTCCATCAGAATATACAGTTCAGCATGGAAGTGGAAAAAGATGGTATCTTAGCATTCATGGCTGTCATGGTTAAAAGAAAAGCCGATGGTACATAGGAATATAGTGTCTGTCTACTTCAAACTACCGCAAACCAGCTCACACAGAGTTATATTTGCAGGCCATAAGCTGTCATCGTCCTACACAACGCGGTAGTGTCTTACGCTCTTTGGTACATAAGAGCACATGTGGTCTCATACACAGACAGTCTGTCTGCTGTGCTACAATACCTAAGAACGGTGTTCCAACAGGACTCTGTTCTGACAGGCAGATACGCCATGCATTCCGTTCCATGAAAGTTCAAAGCAGAGATGTAAATGAAGATGCGGAGGCACCCATTGCAACGCCATTCTTGCCGTATATTGGCGGCATGTCTTCAAGAATAGAAAGAGTCCTCAAGAGACACGACATCAGATGTGTTTTTCGGACACCACCAAAATTAAGGAATTTGTTGAGTTCAGTCAAAGATGATCTTGGACTTAGGAAACATGGTGTATATAAGGTCCCATGCCGCTATGGGAAACAAGGATTCGTTCACAAGCCTTAAGACAAAGGCATAAATCGAGTTGTCAGTCACTACGCCTTGCTCAAAAGTGAGTCATGCAGGTTATGTACACTACTGGCCATTAAAATTGCCACACCACGAAGATTACGTGCTACAGACGCGAAATTTAACCGACAGGAAGAAGATGCTGTGATATGCAAATGATTAGCTTTTCAGAGCATTCACACAAGGTTGGCGCCGGCGGCGACACCTACAACGTGCTGACATGAGGAAAGTTTCCAACCGATTTCTCATACACAAACAGCAGTTGACCGGCGCTGCCCGGTGAAACGTTGTTGTGATGCCTTGTGTAAGGAGAAGAAATGCGTACCATCACGTTTCCGACTTTCATAAAGGTCGGAGTCTAGGCTATCGCGACTGTGGTTTATCGTAACTCGACGTTGCTGCTCGCGTTGGTCGAGATCCAATGACTGTTAGCAGAATATGGAATAGGTGGGTTCAGGAGGGTAATACGGAACGCCCTGCTGGATCCCAACGGCCTCGTATCACTAGCAGTCGAGATGAGAGGCATCTTATCCGCATGGCTGTAACGGATCGTGCAGCCACGTCTCGATCCCTGAGTCAACAGATGTGGACGTTTGCATGACAACAACCATCTGCACGAACAGTTCGACGACGTTTGCAGCAGCATGAACTATCAGCTGGGAGACCATGGCTGCGGTTACCCTTGACGCTGCATCACAGACAGCAGGCGACTGCGGTGGTGTACTCTACGACGAACCTGGGTGCACAAATGTCAAAAAAAAATTTCGGATGAATCCAGGTTCTGTTTACAGCATCATGATGGTCGCATCCGCGTTTGGCGACATCGCGGTGAACGCACATTGGAAGCGTGTATTCGTCCTCGCCATACTGGCCTATCACCCGGCGTGATGGTATGGGGTGCCATTGGCTACAAGTCTCGGTCACCTCTTGTTCGCATTGACGGCACATTGAACAGTGGACGTTACATTTAAGAAGTGTTACGACCCGTGGCTCTACACTTCGTTCGATCCCTGCGAAACCCTACGTTTCAGCAGGATAATGCACGACCGCATGTTGCAGGTCCTGTACTGGCCTTTCTGGATACAGAAAATGTTCGACTGCTGCCCTGACCAGCACATTCTCCAGATCTCTCACCAATTGAAAACATCTGGTCAGTGGTGGCCGAGCAACTGGATCATCACAATACGCCAGTCACTACTCTTGATGAACTGTGGTATCGTGTTGAAGCTGCATGGGCAGCTGTACACGCACGCGCCATCCATGCTCTGTTTGACTCAATGCCCAGGCGTATCATGGCCGTTATTACGGCCAGAGGTGGTTGTTCTGGATACTGATTTCACAGGATCTATGTACCCAGATTGCGTGAAAATGTAATCACATGTTAGTTCTACTGTAATACGTTTGTCCAATGAATATCCGTTTATCATCTACATTTCTTCTTGGTGTAGCAATTTTAATGAACAGTAGTGTAACTATTAATATGCTTTACAACAAAATATGTTAAAGGAATTAATAGTCACCTTGGTGACTGGCTACAATTTAACTACGCAATCCGTTATGGGTTACTAATAAACTGTTGCTTATTATAACTTAACATGTTCTTCAGAAGCTGAGCTCCATCTGCAGAGCCCGAGCGATGTAGCGCACTGATTAGCACACTCTACTCGCGGTCGGAAGGACGACGCTTCAAATCCGTGTCAGGCCAATCAGATTTCGGTTTTTCGTAATTTCCCTAAACCGCTTAAGGCAAACGCCTGAAAAGTTCTTTTGTAAAGAGGAAGACAGCTTTCCTACCCCGTCATACTCCAATTCGAGATTGCGCTCCTTCTCTATTGACCTAATTGTCGACGGGACTTTAATCTTCTTTCTTTCTTTCTTTCTTTCTTTCATATATCTGCAGATTTTCACTGAATCACGTGTTGATTGCAGTTAACTAATACACGATGACACTTTGCTGGTTTATTTCCTCGTAACATATTAGCTCATATCTTGACCGGTTGTCAATCGAAGCAAGTAAGGATTTGATCTGATGAGTTTGTAATCAAGGATTCTGTCAAGGGCACCGTTGCTCATGAATAAAACATTTAGATCATTTTCTTAACATTACATCCGTAATTTATATCCTTGGTTGTACTGAATATGTGAGCGATGTAAGCAGTCAAAAATGGCTCTCCAATTTAAGTTGCTCGTAACTGTAATTCCTAGGTATTTACATAGACAGCCCTTACATTTGTGCGATTTTGGTATACCCAAAATTTATTTCTTTTAGTACCCATGTGGATGACCTCGCAATTTTCTTTGTTTAGTGCCAATTGCCACTTTTTGCACCATACAGAAATTCTCTCTGGATCATTTCGTAATTGGAATTGATCTCTGATGATTTTACTAGAAGGTAAATTATAGCGTCATCTGCAAACTATCTCAGGGGGCTGCTCAGATTATCACCTAGATCATTTATGTTTATCAGGAACAGCAGAGGGCCTATGACACTACCTTGCGGAACGCCAGATATCACTTCTGTTCTACTCGATGATTTACCGTCTATCACTACGAACTGTGACCTCTCTGAGAGGAAATCACGAATCCAGTCACACAACTGAGACGTTACTCCATATGCACGCAATCTGATTAATAGTCACTTGTGAGGAACGGTATCAAAAGCCTTCTGGAAATCTAGGAATAGGAAATCGATCTCAGATCCCTTGTCGACAGCACTCATTACTCCATGGGAATAGAATGTTGCACAAGAACGATATTTTCTGAAACCGTGTCGGTTATGTATCAGTAAGTCATTTTCTTCAAGATGATTCATAATGTTCGAGTGCAGTATATGCTCCAAAATCCTACTGGAAATTGAGGTCAGTGATATGGGTCTTTAATTCAATTGGTTACCCCTATTTCCTTTCTTGAATATTGGTGTGATCCGTGCTACTTTCCAGTCCTCAGGAACAGGCCTTTCGTCAAGTGTCCAAAAAAATGGTTCAAATGGCTCTGAGCACTATGGGACTTAACATCTGAGGTCATCAGTCCCCTAGAACTTACAACTACTTAAACCTAACTAACCTAAGGACATCATACACATCCATGCCCGAGGCAAGATTCGAACCTGCGATCGCAGCGGTCGCGCGGTTCCAGACTGAAGCGCCTAGAACCTCTCGGCCACTGCGTCCGGCTGTAAGCAGTCTTTAGATTAGCATGGAGGCACTGCAAAAAATGACATCACTGGAAGAACTTCTCTTAGGGTGTTTAAGAGCTTGCTGACGTATAACAGACTATCGAACCTCGCTGACAGCAATGTGATGTTTCTAGTAGGCCTACATGTTACGAATAGTCACGCCAGCCCTATATGGTGAAAGAACGAGGGCGTCCTGAAAAGTATCTCTGAACTTTTTGTGTGAAAACTCTTAAAGCTTCTCAAATAAAGCAAACGTTATTAAAATTCTATTCTCTCCTTCAGCATGACAATGCCGGACCACACACACGAGCGCTGCGACATCTCCAACAATCTCGCGCCTTGGGTTCACTGTCATCGATAATCATCCGTACGGTCCCGACTTTGCCCCATCCGATTTTCATCTTTTTACAAAACTGAAAGAACGCCTTGGAGAACTTCATTTTGGCAGTAATGAAGCTGTGGAAGCAGAGGTGACGTTGTGGTTCCGTCAACAAGTTAAACATTCTACAGCGACGGAATCAACAAATTGGTCTCTCATTGGCAAAATTGTATGTGTTCGTCACCAGTGTGACTATGTTGATAAATAAATATGTTCACATGAAGAATAAAGATGTAGAATGTTCATAAAGCTTTTTTTTTAAATCCTGAGTTTTCACATAAAAAAGTCGGAGGCATTACTTTTAAGGGCAGGAAGCTTAAGTTCTATGAAGATTTGCTCTAGGGAAAACTAAATCGTCGGCAAATTCCAACAGATATTCATAACAGAATTCCAATCACCTTTTAAAATTCTAATTGCAGTGTTTAGTTGGTCAGAGAATGACATTTTAATGTTTTACTGGACGTAAGATATGACAACCAGAGTAACGGCTTCGGACAATAACTCTGAGAGCTGTCGTACGATTATAGGATAGTAATCAAGAAATATACCCAAACGTTAATTACGTTACTCATTTTGCCATCCTTGGCGAGTATAACATTACGAGCAAGGTTAGGGTTAATGTGACCGCGCTCTTATTGAAGGAATCGTGACATAAATCGCAAGAAGTTACTTAGAAAAGCATTGAAACAGCGGTATTACGGCTAGCTGTGGAGGACTTCGATCCCCGCATTTTTTGCATATTTGCATTAAGCACAGAGCCTGCTCACTCGACAACCAAGACGAGATATCCTTGTGTAGTAGCTTCTGCGTATTGTAGATTATAGTCGTCTTCTGACTACACTGTATTTTTGTGTCCGAAAAGAGGTAAAGATGCATCCTTGCCAGTTTATATTCAGCAACACAATTCTGTGTTTGTCACTAAATCGCAGTTATGTTGGTCCTAGAAAAGTTGTCAGAAACTCAAAACGGTGACTCGACATATTCCAATTATTATTCACAACACTGTAGTAGTTGTAAGGATACTATGTAAGTATAGAAATTACATATTTTTTAGCACTTATAGTGTCTGTTCTAAAGGAATTATTTGCTACATAAGTGCCACAACATACCTTAAAAAATTTTTCTGTAAGCACTCAATAAAGACGTTAATGCTAGAGTAGTGAAGCGCACTCTAGATCAAATACTACATTTGGTAATAAGTAATACCATTTCGCATCTACATGCGTAATTGCCGTACAGCTCGTGTCTGCAACCTACTACAACACTTCCGCTTCGGCACAGTTAATGCTGAGAGTCAAGTGGGTTACTTCAACACACGCGTCGCATTCCTTTCATTAAAATCAATTCAGCTATTGGGCGACTGAGACATATCACTTATTCATGATTCCGGGCAGTGCCTGTTAAACGCTACATTCGCCATCCGCTCGAGGCTAACCTATCCCGTGCTCGTCTCTTCAACTGTGTGCGACTACTGCAGTCTACGTCATGTATGTCTAGTATAACAGTCTGGTGTTCAAACAGGCTTTCGGTATGAGAACTGTTTTAGTTTTTGTTTTATTTAATGTGTATCAGTCGGGCGCTGGTCTGCCTATACAATTCCCCTCCTCCCCCGCCCATTTCCATCCTTTACCAAACTGACGATTCCTTTATCCTCTGGATGTCTCCTAATAACCTATTCGTTCATCTAACCAAGCTGCGCCATAATTTCTTTTCTCTTTAGTACGATTCAGAACCTCTTCATTAACCACCAGAAATATCTAATTTTCGCTGTTCTTTTTCAGCACCACATTTTGAAAACTTGAGTTCTCTTCTTGTACGAAATCCTTATCGGTGGCGTTTCACTTCGATGCAATGCTGTACTTCAGAAGAATACTTCCAGGGAAGATTTCCTAAGACTTATATTTCTATTAGGTGTTAAAATTTGCTTTTATTAAAAAAAAAATCTGTTCTTTTCAATGCCAGTCTATTTTTTATTTTTTCAAATAGCAAACTCGTGTTCTAATTGCAGTATACCATTTCAAAATGATGGAGCACATCATTTTGAAAGTCATGTCACAGTTGTTGAGCGCATTCCACATTCCTAATGGAAGGTAACGTGATGAGTATACCATTTCCTAATCTACAAAGGCATGCAGATTTTATGGTTGAAAGTAACAAGTCTGCATGTCGTATCTTATAACCTCTTTTTGAGACACTATCAATTATGTTTAAATGGTATTCCCAGTTTGGCATCTCTAGCAGAATTACAGCTACAATGTGATCGACAAACCGTGAAGATAGTAGTTGTTTCTTTTCCATGCATTTTATTTAAAAATCTAAGCAGTGCGGAGTTACTTCATAATACCCAATCGATACGTTAATAGGCGAACTTTAAATAGCTGCCTCTCATTCAGCACTATAAACAGAAATTGATCTACTTTCTTGATTCTAGACCTTAGAACGGTTATCGGTACCTATCACGAAGTTGTCATTTATTCCGGTAGAGTGATAACAGCGTACGAGGTAGATGGCAGTAGTGTAATTTCGGGGACCTGAGTGATCATAGCTGGATAGCATAGAAGCATACCAAAACATTGGCTACACACAGATGTGATTGGTAGAAGACCGGTAGGAAGACCAAGGAAGAGATGGATGGACGAAGTAAAGGAGGATGTAGGAACGAGGGGAGTCAGCTGGGATATAGTCCTGAGAAAAGAGTGGTATGTGGGCAGACACAAATGGAGTGCACGGGCACATGGAGTGGAAAACCGACGATCGTAATGAGTGAACAGTCATCTGTGTTGGCGAAATACTTCACGAATGAATGGCCATTTGTTTAATGTTCAATGGGCAGAATGCTACCACAAATGCCCACGCAGCAATCATGAGGACAAATAGGTCGCTTGCCAAAATATTTCGTTATGAATTACGCCGGAAGAAGTCGAAAAACCACAATCATTTACGTTCTATTATCTCTACTGCTTTTGCTGTCATTCAATCTTCGTTATTAATGCACGTTGACTGTACCAAGTCAGGTGTTCGAGTTTTGGCCAACTGAAGTTTATTTTGACACTGAACACGACTTACCTCTCTTGCAGTTCATTGCATAAATGACAGTTCCCACGTTGTGTGTGTCCGGTTATCCCCTTACGTCACACGTCACCCTTTTAGTTGCGGAGTTTTGCTTCTTTCTTTTTTTTAAAAAACACGGAGAAGCCAAGGTATGCCGTGGCCGAATATAACAATCTGGTGCTCAAACAAGCTTTCGGTATGAGAACTGTTTTAGTTTTTATTTTATTTAATGTGTTTCAATTTATCATAGTCTTGTTGTGTTAAACTCCTCTTCTAAATTATATCAAGAAACGCGTCCATCAAGTCGTAAGCGCAACACCGCAATGTTTTGCTAAATCCTTCCTATAAAACGAATAAAATAATCATGAAGTTTGCATAGCTGTAAGGTAGAGACCATAAAAGAAGAATAAAAGTTGTCGATTCGCTTAATATCAGATTTTTTTTTGCTCTTATAAGAATGTCACACAATTTTTGCGTTTTTATAAAATTAGATAACTTCTTGCTAAACAAGTTTATGTGATCCTTGCCCTTTAAGAAAAATACGAGTGATTCGTTCCAAGTGAGTGGACTGTTTCTGGATCGGTTAAACGTTGTGATCTTTAGTCCGAAGACTGTGTTGATGCAGCTGTCGAAACCAGTACAACTTGTGCAAGCCTCTGCTTCATCACTGCACGACTACTGATAGCTACATCCACTTGAATCTGCTTACTGTATTCATCCCTTAGCCTCCCTCTAAAATTTTTCCCTCCACCTACAACGACGGAGAAATATGTCTGTTTCCCGTTTCACCAGTGTTTCTCCTCGTATTTTTCTTCAACAAGATTCTCGTACAAAGCATAATGCAGGGGAGGATTTTGGACCCGTTTTTTATTTTTATTTTCGGGTCCCTTGTAGCTACAGCAGTGGCATTAGTTCGGGACACTTTTGTTGAAATATTCATGCATTTTGTCTTCACGAGAAGTAGGTTTTGGTACACTAAATTAATAAATTATGCTTTTATTTTTTGTTTGTTATATGTCCCCCTCAATATTTATTATTTTTAGACAATGTGATGTTATATTTTTTATTAAAAATGAGTAAGCAGCCTTAACTGAAACGATTAAAAACTTCACAGTTTTACCTGCTTGTGCACTTGTTTGTAATTTGTTCTGTTCTGACAAATTAGTGAACAGAAGCGTGTTGTTATTATTTTATCCAGTGAGAAAAAGCGTTCTGATCATTGTTGTATCTCCAGCAGTAGCAATACATCGTTGTTGTTGAAGTGTAAGCTTTGTTAGTGTGAGCTGAGACGGGAGAAGAATTGAAAACGCAGATCAGCAAATCGTAAGTAATTGCTTTTTTTTACAAAAGAATCGCGAAGTGAACTGTTTAATAATCTAAAACTGACAAAACAGTATCGTTATAGATTCCACTGATGATACCTTAGAACAGGAGAAGGGGAAACGCGTATGGGATAAATAAAGTAAATAGCAGCAGGAAAAGGCAGTTTTATTTACAAAACAAGTATTTATATGCTTGCTGCGGAGGATGGCCATACAAACAAACTTGTTATTAAAAACGATGTCTCCACTACCGAAACGTGCTGACTGGTCGCCAAGAAAATAGAGTAAGGCAGTAACACCCCGTGAAAGCGGTTGTACGTGTGCAGAAATAGCAAAAAGGTTTGGTCGAGGCGCTACAATGTCGGATGTGAGGCAAGTTTGCAACCACTACGAAGAAACTGGGTCAATCAAAACTGCTACAAGAACAGACAGAAACCTAATTCTGATGTAGAATCAGCCGTCTCTCTCTCTCTCTCTCTCTCTCTCTCTCTCTCTCTCTCTCTCTCTCTCTGCAAGATCGTCGGCGTGCCGCAAAAGACATCTCGAAGACTTCAGGGACTGAAGTTTGTGATCGAACCGTCAGATAGCAACTTCATGAAACTGATTTGCGAGTGTGCAGTCCAAGGAAGAAGCTTTATCTGAACAACATGCAGAGGCAGAAACGTGCGCAGTGGGCATTAGCACACAGGAAACGGATTCAAGCAGACTGGGATAGAGTTTGTGGAGTGACGAGATGAAGACCGGCATCTTTGGAAGCGATGGAGTTAAGCTGATTCGACTTATTGTCTGCGTGCACCACTGCCACTATGAAGCAGCGCAATAGTCACAAGGTGTGAGGCTGCGTGGCAAGTCACGCCACTGGACGTCTGGCAGAGTTACAGGGCAACTTTACCGCAAAAAAAGTACCAAGGCGAAATGTTAGAGTTGAAACTGCTGCTCTCTGTAGGCGATTTGTTTGAAGGTAACAACCATCAGTGCATCTTTCAGCAAGACAGCGCGCCATGTCATACCGCGATAATCAGTAAGAAATGGTGCGATGACCATCAAATTAATGTGCTGTTTATTGGCCTTGGCCTGGCAACAGTGAAAAAAAAAAAAAAATGCTTCAAATGGTTCTGAGCACTATGCGACTTAACTTCTGAGGTCATCAGTCACATAGAACGTAGAACTAATTAAACCTAACTAACCTAAGGACATGACACACATCCATGTCCGAGGCAGGATTCAAACCTGCGACCGTAGCACGGCCACTCCGGCCGGCTGCTCACGGTTTCACGACGGAATCTTAGTAACAAGAGGGAACTCCTAGAGTCCACCGACAATTCGTGACGATGAAGCCAGATCTTCGACATTTCGTGAAATCGATTCCGTGCAGATACAAGAGAGTGCTTAAATCAAAAGGATATCCTACAAAACACTAGGAAAAAATGCAGTGACTTTTGCTCCAAGTAATTTGTAGCTTTCTGAAATTGTTAGGTTGTGAGAGTTTTGTTCGATTTCTTAAAATTTTTAGTTAAATTTTTGTATTTGAACTTAATAGTGGACGCCAAGGAATATTTCTGAAAATTTGTTGCAATTACGAGGGCTATTCGGAAAGTAAGACACTATTGGTCGCGTGATGGTAACCACAGCGAAAATCAAAATTGTTTATTTGCAACAGTTAGCTACATCTTCCAACTACTTCTCTATATAGACGCCGCACCGACTTCGACATCTGTCGTAGCTTTGTACGATCTGTACAATACCCTCTTCCTGTGCATTCCGCCAATTTTGTATGCTGGACTGCAGCTCGTTATCTTTTCCAAGACGCTGTCTTTATAGCAAGCGGTTCATATGAGCAGAGATGAACATTAGAGGGAGCCAAATCATGGTTGGTGATCACTTTCCGTCTAAAACGCTGCAGGAGCGTCCCCATTGCCGCTGTTATGTGCGGCCGAGAATTGTCGTGGAGGTTATGCATTACAGTAAAGTTATGTGGGGTTGCATGAAATCAGGCGAAATCTGTTGCCAAGTTCCAATTCTTGGCGGCAGACACTATTTTCTAGGCATCTTTACGTGCTGGTGCTGACTATGTGCTCAGAACTGAGAATTGCGACGTAACGCTATCTACGAGCATACTAAAGACACTGTTCAACATATATGTGCAAAGCTTCATCGGATTGTCACTGTAGTTTCCATTTCGCGACCGATCGTTTCTTACTTTCCGATTAGCCTTCGCATATTATACGAGGGTAATCCCAAAAGTAAGGTCTCCTATTTTTTTATAAGTACATAGATCTGTTTATTTCTACAATGGTTTACACCAGTTTACAGCTTGAACATTTAGCTATTTTTCGACATAGTCACCATTCTGTCGATGCATTTTTGTAGACACTGTGGCACTTTTTGTTTGCCCATGTCATACGAGTTCGCCGCCATGCTGTTCAGAGAGTTATGAACCTCTTCTTTCACTTCGTCAGAGCTGAACTGCTTTCCGGCCAAATGTTTATTTAACCTAGGAAACAGGTGATAGTCACTGGGAAGCAAGTCAGGACTATAGGGTGGGTGGGTGGGTAGGTGATAATGATCCACTGAAACTGTTGCAGGAAAGCAACGGTTTGCCGAGCGATGTGTGGGCGGGCGTCGTCATGGAGAATGTGTACGCCCTTGCCCAACATTCCTCTTCTCCGATTCTGAATCGCACGTTTAAGTTTTTTCAGAGTCTCACAATACCTGTCAGCGTTAATTGTGGTCCCAGCGATTCAGCTCCGACGACGAGGTGAAAGAATAGGTTCGTAACTCTCTGAACAGCATGGCGGCGAGCTGGTATGACATGGCCATACAAAAACTGCCACAGCGTCTACAAAAATGCATCGACAGAAATGGTGATTATGTCGAAAAATAGCTAAATGTTCAAGCTGTAAACTGATGTAAACCATTGTAGAAATAAGCAGGTCTATGTACTTATAAAAAAATAGGAGACCTTACTTTTGGGATTACCCTCGTATGTTTCAACTGCAACATTCAATGAATCTCTACAAAGTGTCAGGAATGGGTGTAAGTCATTATTTTCCTGCCTTGCATGCTTTTCTCTGCGTGTCCCTCTCTTAAAGAACTTAATATATGAACATGGAGGTTGCGAGGCTGTTCGCAGATTTTCAGTCTGCATTCACTTGATTACTTAAAGTTTTCCGCCAAGAATATCCTCGTTTCTCAGACGTTTGCTTGCCCCCGCGAAGAGCTCGGCGACGAATAATTATATCGCATCTGCAATGCAAATTGCGGGTGTAATGGGAAACAAGCCTAAGTGCGTGGGGCGGCCCACTTTAAACGGGCGGGCGTCGAGGCGGTGCCCGCGCTTACAAGGCGCCGGCACAAAGGGTGTCATTTGCACAACACAGGCCTTTTGTGTGGCCAGGGGTGGCGAGGCGTCCGCTATCGGCTGCCGTAGCCGACAACACGGGCCGCCCGCCGTCTCCTGCAGCGGCCCTCGCCTAGCGCCTACCCCAGCTGCAGTCATTAGTCAAGAAACAATCGCGGCCCGCCTGGCCCCATTCCACGCATCCACGCACGCTCTCGCCTGCAGACAGCAGGTGCCTTAGCAGCGCCTCGCGTGTGCGCTGCTCGTCTCGCAGCGTCGTCGTCGACCCCTCCCACTAAATTGCAATTTTGAACGCCAAATTGTGATGCGGCGCTTGTAAATCAATTTGACATCAAAGTGCGTCCCCCGAACGGCCGTCACACATCTCCTCCCCTCCACATCCCCGCGGCCTCTTGGAACAATAACGCTAGAGCGCGTCGGTCGGGATTTGCGCGAACGCAGCGCCGCGCCGCGGCCCCGCGGGGAATTATTAGCACGCGACAGGCGCGCCCCGGCGATTATAATGCGTCTATCAATCACGCGCGAGCGAGCCCCTACACGGACGGACGTGTATGTACAAAACCCGGCGCGCGCGCGTGTGGCGCTGGGAATTACGTGCCCGCTCGCCATGAAAGAAAAAGTTGTAACCGATGGCTTTTGCAGTACTAAATCGGATAGGCTATTCACTGGTTCAATCGTTTCGAGTTTCAGTCCGGACCTGAATGCGGAACCTGTTACGCCATTCGAGCTCTATATTACATGTCCGGGCGCATATATAGGTGGATTTGCGATGCGCGATGAAATGACGTGAATGGTTGTAGGCGAGGCTTTACGGGCAACCGCCGGGCGGCCATTACTAATATTTCTTTTTTGCGCCGCTGGCGTTTTTAATTTTATTTCCAGGGACCATATATTCTGCAAAGAGAGCGGGAAAAGTCATTACTCAGTGTTCTATGCGTACCGGCCCAGTACAGTTCGAAGTAAATCGTGTCCAGCGTAGGGCTTTATTATTGCAGAAAGAGACGTCCGCGTTTTCAGCAAAACAATCCTACTCCGGCGAAAGTTAGTGCTACAGATTTATGAGCTCGTACATGCGAGAATTTACATCTCAAAGGACGGATAATTTCATTGTCCCTGCTCCTATGAGAGAAGTTAAAGGCTATTCTAGAAAGCCCCCATTTTGCTGCATCGAATCCATCTCTTTAGTAGTGTCCCGCGTATGTACATTAAAGTACTGTCACATTTTTCTTCTTGTTTCCTAGCTGAGTATGGTGCGACGATTCTTTACTTTTTAGATATCAGGGTGTGATTTTATAGAGCAACATTCAGCAACGACAGTACCAACGAAAATCTTAAATATTGGGTACTCGAATTAATTTTCGCTGTCTGTTGCACAAAAAAAACACATGTTTATTTTAACAGAATGGTGTAAGATAATGTGCTGAAAGTAACGTCCTTCGGCAACTACAACCTTAACTCACTTTTAGAATAACAATCGATCCCATTATAAAAAAATTCAGGTTTTTTCGAGGTCATCCACTCATGGAACCTGTTTTCGAGATCGTTAAGAGATTTTACATGTTACTCAGGAATGCCATGCTGCATAGATCGAAACAAATGGTAATTGGAATGGGCGATGTATAGGGCATATAGAGGCCAAGGTATGACATCCCCTCCTTCATTCTGTTCGCAACATTTGCTGTGGCGTTATTATGGGGTGTAGAATGACTTTGTCACGTCTCTTAGCATACCGCGGACTTTTATCTTTATGCGATAACAGCTAGAGTTCTGAGTCTTTTAACAAAGAGAAAACAACAGAATAATCATGTGCTCTCTCGCAAAATAACTATCCCCAAACAAACAAAAATTTGACACCAAACACTGAAAATAACAGGATTATTAAGTACTTTCTCAAGAGATAGCAAGGAAAATGCTTAATGAGAAGTGCCTGACTTGACCAGTAGAAAAAAATGATTGGAAGGGCGGAATTAGTTCGAATGCACTGACACTATGTGTCGAAAGAGGAAAAACATGCCTAGTCTTAGATGTGGCATCATCTGTTGTCAACAGGTATGAAGTGACGCCCCCTATGTACCACGGACCTTGCCCGGTGGGATGGTTTGCGTGCTTCAATTATACACGTAGCTCTACCGTAGGTATCTGTGGAGAGGCCAGACTAACCCTGTGGTTCCTAAAGAGAGTAGTTACAGGGGCTACGGTCTGGATGATTGATTGATCTGGGCCCGCCGCGGTGGTCTAGCGGTTCTAGGCGCTCAGTCCGGAACCGCGCGACTGCTACGGTCGCAGGTTCGAATCCTGCCTCGGGCATGGATGTGTGTGATGATGTCCTTAGGTTAGTTAGGTTAAGTAGTTCTAAGTTCTAGGGGACTGATGACCACAGACGTTAAGTCCCGTAGTGCTCAGAGCCATTTGAACCATTTGATTGATCTGGCCATGTAACATCAGCCAACATGGCTTTGATGTTCTGATATTGCGAACGACTGAAATCTAGGGTAAACTGCAGCCGTAATTTTTCCCGACGGCATGTTGTTATAATGTATGTTTAAATGATGAAGGCACCCTCTTGGGTGAAACATTTCGGAGGTTAAATAGTCCCCTAGTGGCATCTTAGGGCAGGGACTACTCAGGAGGAAGTCGTCATCAGGAAAAAACAAAACGCTTTCTACGGGTCGGAACGTAAGTAGTTAGATCTCTTAACCAGGCACGTTGGTTACAAATTTTTTTTTTTAAAAAAAGAGAGGGATAAGTTGAAGTTAGATGGGGAATTAGTGAAGTTCGGTGGCTCGTGATCAGGACATTTGGTCAGAAGATTAAAGGGCTACAAATACTAAATTAAATACGCGTAACGCAGGAGTAGGTCTAATAATGTATCAAACAGGTGTAATGCAGGAGTAGATCTAATAAAGAATAAGAAAACAGAGGGTCAACGTCATTGCAAGAACTAGGAGGTTGACGGACAGCATAAACAAATGCAAATATAAGACGACTTGAGTCATTGGGAAGTGTTAGCGAATATACTGTCTCGAACAAAAATTGTTTCTCATGTTTCCTAGACGTTTGATAAAAAGACTTTCAAACATACTGCATATATATATGAGTGTTCCGTGACACCGCCGTGCTTAGTAAACGAAGTCATGTCGAAAAATTCTGTTCTTCTCTGTAGCTTTTCTCCCCCATTAATTCTACTTCGTAAGTGATCTAGTTTGACGACTAACACTCAAGCATCAGTCGTGGTGAGTTAGCACTTTCATAGCATTCTTGCACCGAATCACAGTCGGGCGTATGCAATCAGTGATACATGGCCAATCGAAGAATTATATATATATATATATATATATATATATATATATATATATATATATATATATATATATATGCAGTATGTTTGAAAGTCTTTATATATATATATAATTCTTCGATTGACGACTAACACTCAAGCATCAGTCGTGGTGAGTTAGCACTTTCATAGCATTCTTGCACCGAATCACAGTCGGGCGTATGCAATCAGTGATACATGGCCAATCGAAGAATTATATATATATATATATATATATATATATATATATATATATGCAGTATGTTTGAAAGTCTTTATATATATATATAATTCTTCGATTGACCATGTATCACTGATTGCATACGCCCGACTGTGATTCAGTGCAAGAATGCTATGAAAGTGCTAACTCACCACGACTGATGCTTGAGTGTTAGTCGTCAAACTAGATCACTTACGAAGTAGAATTAATGGGGGAGAAAAGCTACAGAGAAGAACAGAATTTTTCGACATGACTTCGTTTACTAAGCACGGCGGTGTCACGGAACACTCATCAAACTGTCAAGTAACCTTGAAGTACAATATTTCTTGGAACTTGGCAGTACAACAGTGCTTGCAGAAGACTGTCCACGATCCATGTACAGCAGTTGAGAGGATTGTACTCAAATGCAGCTTGAACAACATACAGCAGCACTCAAAAGTATTTTCTAGAAAGTATTGGTTACAATTACATAAACATAAATGCGTAATAAAAAACACCGTCAGTGGATAACTGATAAGAATGTAATTATAACACATTTAGTATAAAATTACATTTGCTATCTTACTTCAAAACAGAAATAAAGTTTCTTCCAACTCAAAAGTAATTTTTAGGTCTAAATATGTAAGAATAAAACAAAACCGTTTTGGAATCCGAAGAACCCATGGGATTTGATCACAGTTGCACACTATCTGGTATCGAATCCACAAGTTTTTATAATAGGTCAAGTGGGAGTTTTTACCATTTGTCTAACAAGGCAGCAGCAAACTGATCCTTACTTGAATATCTTCTACAACGAACACATCGATCCAATGCGTTCTAGAGATGTTCAGTTGGATTTAGATCTGGTCTCTGGCTTGGCCATTCCAAATGTTTGATTTTTTGGCACCATTACGTAGGCTTACGCAACCGGTATGATGATGATTAAAATTCTTTTGGGTATTGTATCGCGTCATTCTATAAAATAATTTAATTACAAACTTAAGATCAACGTTTTGACTGTATTACAACGGTCTTCCTCAAGCCACGAGTGCTACGTGGAGGAAGGTCGTTGTAATACAGTCAAAACGTTGGTCTTAAGTTTGTAATTAAAGTATTTTATACAATGGTGCGGGAAATGTTAGGACCGGCGTTTCTCCTTGCGTTCAACGCTTCATATACCAGCATAGCAAGGCTATATTCGGTGGTGTTATAAGCCCAAATTCGTCAATCTTCGAGACCATGTAGTCAATTTCATATCGCTATAAATTGTTATACACAGGTACTTGTTTTCATTCAGCAACGACTGGTTTAATTCCGCTACACTCCATTAGCCTTGTGTTACGCCACGACTAGGCTACACCAATAAATTGCCTGGTGTGAATATCGCAAAACGATATTACAGGGAGATTAGTGCGATTGCTGTTGTGACAACACACTATGAAGTAAGACGACACATTCAGAGAGCAAGAGTGCTTATTCAGTACGCTGACACTGCAAAATATGGTCGCCACTGCTTCTGAAAAGCGAAGTTAAGACACCATTCAGCTCTGACAGGGGGTCGAGAAAAGCTGACCAGATGAGAAAAGCAGGCCAAGTGGTGAACGAGCGCGTTTATTTGTTCCGTTTTCTGGGAGAAAATGCATGCTGGAGGAAAACGCTAGTCGGCCTGGTTCACATAAATAGTACTTGAGTTAGACTCTCTCCCTCAGCGCGCTCAGATGTTGTCAGTAGTCAGGTGCGCACGTGATGCCGAGCTACTCTGCCATCGCCTCTTAACTTAGATACGAAGACGTTTCGTATTACACTGTGATGGAGCTAGTCACGTACTATGGACTTAGGTTCTAGAATCTACAGGCATAGCCTGGGCAGAAGATTATATGTGTGTTACCTTGCGTCTTCATATAGCCAAGTCACTTATTGGGTGAGAACCTCCTGACCGTGTCCATCTCAATGGTGGGACGTGTGTTTCGAGTTCGGACCAGTAGCCGCCCAGTTACTTTGTCGCTACACTTACAGGGTGTTTCAAAAATGACCGGTATATTTGAAACGGCAATAAAAACTAAACGAACAGCGATAGAAATACACCGTTTGTTGCAATATGCTTGGGACAACAGTACATTTTCAGGCAGACAAACTTTCGAAATTACAGTAGTTACAATTTTCAACAACAGATGGCGCTGCGGTCTGGGAAACTCTATAGTACGATATTTTCCACATATCCACCATGCGTAGCAATAATATGGCGTAGTCTCTGAATGAAATTACCCGAAACCTTTGACAACGTGTCTGGCGGAATGGCTACACATGCAGATGAGATGTACTGCTTCAGCTGTTCAATTGTTTCTGGATTCCGGCGGTACACCTGGTCTTTCAAGTGTCCCCACAGAAAGAAGTCACAGGGGTTCATGTCTGGCGAATAGGGAGGCCAATCCACGCCGCCTCCTGTATGTTTCGGATAGCCCAAAGCAATCACACGATCATCGAAATATTCATTCAGGAAATTAAAGACGTCGGCCGTGCGATGTGGCCGGGCACCATCTTGCATAAACCACGAGGTGTTCGCAGTGTCGTCTAAGGCAGTTTGTACCGCCACAAATTCACGAAGAATGTCCAGATAGCGTGATGCAGCAATCGTTTCGGATCTGAAAAATGGGCCAATGATTCCTTTGGAAGAAAGGGCGGCCCAGACCAGCACTTTTTGAGGATGCAGGGACGATGGGACTGCAACATGGGGCTTTTCGGTTCCCCATATGCGCCAGTTCTGTTTGTTGACGAAGCCGTCCAGGTAAAAATAAGCTTCGTCAGTAAACCCAATGCTGCCCACATGCATATCGCCGTCATCAATCCTGTGCACCATATCGTTAGCGAATGTCTCTCGTGCAGCAATGGTAGCGGCGCTGAGGGGTTGCCGCGTTTGAATTTTGTATGGATAGAGGTGTAAACTCTGGCGCATGAGACGATACGTGGACGTTGGCGTCATTTGGACCGCAGCTGCAACACGGCGAACGGAAACCCGAGGCCGCTGTTGAATCACCTGCTGCACTAGCTGCGCGTTGCCCTCTGTGGTTGCCGTACGCGGTCGCCCTACCTTTCCAGCACGTTCATCCGTCACGTTCCCAGTCCGTTGAAATTTTTCAAACAGATCCTTTATTGTATCGCTTTTCGGTCCTTTGGTTACATTAAACCTCCGTTGAAAACTTCGTCTTGTTGCAACAACAGAGTGTTCTAGGCGGTGGAATTCCAACACCAGAAAAATCCTCTGTTCTAAGGAATAAACCATGTTGTCTACAGCACACTTGCACGTTGTGAACAGCCCACGCTTATAGCAGAAAGACGACGTACAGAATGGCGCACCCACAGACTGCGTTGTCTTCTATATCTTTCACATCACTTGCAGCGCCATCTGTTGTTGAAAATTGTAACTACTGTAATTTCGAAAGTTTGTCTGCCTGAAAATGTACTGTTGTCCCAAGCATATTGCAACAAACGGTGTATTTCTATCGCTGCTCGTTTAGTTTTTATTGCCGTTTCAAATATACCGGTCATTTTTGAAACACCCTGTAAGTCCTTGTTGACCTCTTTGGCGCTGACAATAGCCCATGGCGGTGACACGCGTTTGATGTCGATCATGTTGGGGATACTGTTAGAGTACGGTCCCTCCCTTTGCTGCATTGTGTGGCCTGAGGCAGGCAGGCAGACAGCCTGGACTGTCATTCATGGGTGGTCCCGCTGAAGTTTGCTCGCTGAGCTTCTGCACCTCATATATCCTCCATTTCAGCAGCAACCACACGTCTGTACCTAACAAAAACAAAAGTCTAATTCTTTCAAGGATACCTTACTACCGGTCCGCCGCTGTATTTCGGTCATCATCACCAATCTCAATCCACGTACCGACGAATAAAGGGGTGCTTTATACTGGCTTTTGTACAGCCGTTCCTTGCGTCACTGTTGGTGTCACATACCTGTTTTACTTTCATTGCTGTTTATCTTATAACCTCTTTTCATCACACTACCCATCACATTCAGTTGAAATTTTAAGTCTTTTGCCATCTCTAACGCTTTCGATCCTGGCTCGCTCGATCGTGCGGGTTCGGTTTTAAACTTGTCGTGGCTGCGCTGCATCACTTTTCTGCGTCACTGCGGACTGCAATGGTTGTGCGATACCCGGCTTCCGTTTGTCAGCTGTTCCGTTTAATTCGGTCACAACCAGAGCGCAACACCTCATTTCAAACTTCAACGAGAACACAGAACTATGCGTCACTGAGATAGATACGCTTTTCTACATTTCATTAGATAACGACAATTCATGCATTATTTCAGACTGAAAAGGATATCGGGGTCATTAGAGACGGAACACAATCTCAGATTGTGTCGAGGATAGAGAATGAAATATGCCGTGTGCTTTGAAAGGAACCATTTGCCTGGAGCGATTTCGAGACACCATGGAAAACATAAATCTGTATGGCCGGACACTGGTTGAAGCCGTCGTCCTCCCGAATGCGAGTCCAGTGTGCAAACCACAGCGCCACGTCCCTCGGTTTTAGACTGAGAAAGTTTTATTTGACGTATGTTAGGTGTCTAAGCACATGCATGAAGTGACAGTTCGATTTTACACATATTTGTATTTTGAGTAGCACGGACAGTGCCACTGACTTCTCGAACGAACTATTATCGTCAGAATTTTTTCAGTATTTTTACCTGATTCTACAGATCATAATACACACACCAAAAAAATGTTTTGCATCACCCAGGTTCCCAGAACCCCTGAAGATAGAAGTTGACTATGGATATTGTATCACAGACACAGTCCCATTGACTGTTCAGAGAGGTCACTAAACCCGCGCCGGCGGGGGTGGCCGAGCGGTTCTAGGTGCTTCAGTCTGGAACCGCGCGACCGCTACGGTCGCAGGCTCGAATCCTGCCTCGGGCATGGATGTGAGTGTTGTCCTTAGATTAGTTAGGTTTAATTAGTTCTAAGTTGTAGGGGACTGATGATCACAGCTATAAAGTCCCATTGTGCTGAGAGCCATTTCAACCAGCTAAACCCGCCCAAAGACGTAAACAACCATGCATGTGCAGCTCCTGTCAGACGGAGGGGGACCGTCAGCCGATCAGTTCCGTCATTCCACCAGGGAGGAGGTACACGGCTCGTGTTGTATGTAGTTCAACCATGCCTAGACGGTCAATACCGCGGTTCGATCGCGTTCGCATTGTTACTTTGGGCCATCCGCATTGTTACTTTGGGCCAGGAAGGGCTCTCAACAAGGGAAGTGTCCAGGCGTCTCGGAGTGAACCAAATCGATGTTGTTCTGACATGGAGGAGATAGAGAGAGACAGAAACTGTCGATGACATGCCTCGCTCAGACCGCCCCAGGTCTACTACCGATGTGGATGACCGCTACCTACGGATTATGGCTCGGAGGAAACCTGACTGCAACGCCACCATGTTCAATAATACTTTTCGTGCAGCCACAGGACGTCGTGTTACGACTCAAACTGTGCGCCATAGGCTGCATGATGCGAAACTTCACTCCCGATGTCCATGGCGACGTCCATCTTTGCAAATACGACAACATGCAGCGCGGTACATATGCCCCCAACAACATGCCGAATGGCCCGCTCAGTATTCGCATCACGTTCTCTTCACCGATGAGTGTCGCATATGCCTTCAACCAGACAATCGTCGGAGACGTGTTTGGAGGCAACACAGTTAGGCTGAACGCCTTCGATACACTGTCCAGTGAGTGCAGCAAGGTCGATGTTTTGGGATGGCATTATGTGGGGTCGACGTACGCAGCTCGTGGCCATGGAAGGCGCCATAACGGCTATACGATACGTGAATGCCATCCTCCGACCGACAGTGCAACCATATTGGCAGCGCATTGGCGAGGCATTCGTCTTCATGGACGACAATTCGCACCCCCGTCAAGCATATCTTGTGAATGACTTCCTTCAGGATAACGGCATCGCTCGACTAGAGTGGCATGCATGCTCTCCAGACATGAACCATATCGAACATGCTTGGGATAGAATGAAAAGGGCGGTTTATGGACGACGTGATCTGCCAACCATTCTGAGGGATCTACGGCGAATCGCCGTTGAGGAGTGGGACAACCTGGATCAACAGTGCCTTGACGAACTTGTGGATAGTAAGCCACGACGAATACAGGCATGCATCAATGCAAGAGGTCGTGCTACTGGGTACCAGAGGTACCGGTGTGTACAGCAATCTGGACCACCACCTCTGAAGGTCTCGTTGTATGGTGGTCCAACATGTAGTGTGTGGTTTCCATGAGCAATAAAAAGGGAGAAAATGATGTTTATGTTGATCTCTATTCCAATTTTCTGTACAGGTTCCGGAACTCTCGGAACCGAGATGAGAAAAAATGTTTTTTGATATGTGTATACAGAAATTAGTACATATCAGATAAATGCTTAAGAAACTTTCTCTCAGGGGGGGAAAGGGCTAACAAAATTAAGATCGCATCGACAAATCCTATTCTTTTTCGTGATAGCCATACTAGTTATTTTTGGTAAAAACTAGACACTGAAATAACTGGAACACTTAATAGTAAAGTGCTTCTGCTGTCTTTTCAGTTACGATTTTCTTCACCAACGTTAGTTTAGAAGTCACAGCATCATCAAATGTGTATGACGTCACAATAAACGGGGTCCACGAGAAAGACAGGCCACAGCCCGTACGTCACAGTACGTGGCACTGCAAGTCTTTGAGTGCCAGCAGTGCTGGCGGGGAGCGAGTAACTATTTCAGACGAGTTTAACAGTTCTTAACTGCGCGTTTAAACGGATGGAAGCTCTCCTAAGCACAGGAAAAAGTTAAGACCTTTAGTGGGCACCTTTTCAACTACATATGGATTTCCCATGGGCCCTGCACGGAGTCGAGCTTTCGCGTAATATGGCGGACAAGCCAACTAGTGTGACGTCACAAGTTCGTTGCGGGGCCCGTATTACTTGTGGGCCTCGGAAGCAACTATCACGTCTTTTTTACAGTGTTATATCGACACACACAGTTTCCAAAGAAGACACACTTTTGTAGTGCCGTCTCATAATATCGTCTTTTGGAAACTGTGTGTGTTGATACCACAATGTAAATGACATGTAGACTTTACTTCACTGTGAAGTCATATACATTACTGGCCATTAAAATTGCTACACCAAGAAGAAATGCAAATGATAAACGGGTATTCATTGGACAAATATATTATACTAGAACTGTCATGTAATTACATTTTCACGCAATTTGGGTGCATAGATCCTGAGAAATCAGTATCCAGAACAACCACCTCTGGCCGTAATGACGGCCTTGATACGCCTGGGCGTTGAGTAAAACAGAGCTTGACTGGCGTGTACAGGTGCAGCTGCCCATGCAGCTTCAACACGGTGCCACAGTTCATCAAGAGTAGTGACTGGCGTATTGTGACGAGCCAGTTGCTCGGCCACCATTGACCAGACGTTTTCAATTGGTGAGAGATCTGGAGAATGTGCTGCATAGGGCAGCAGTCGAACATTTTCTGTATCCGGAAAGGCCTCTACAAGACCTGCAACAAGCCGTCGTGCATTATCCTGCTGCAATGTAAGGTTTCGCAGGGATCGAATGAAGGGTAGAGACACGGGTCGTAACACATCTGAAATGTAACGTCCACTGTTCAAAGTGCCGTCAATGCGAACAAGAGGAGACTGAGATGAGTAACCAATGGCACCCCATACCCATTACGCCGGGTGATACGCCAGTATGGCGATGACGAATACACGCTTCCAATGTGCGTTCACCGCGGTGTCGCCAAACACGGATCCGAC
Organism: Schistocerca americana; assembly: GCF_021461395.2. Taxonomy (NCBI): domain Eukaryota; kingdom Metazoa; phylum Arthropoda; class Insecta; order Orthoptera; family Acrididae; genus Schistocerca; species Schistocerca americana. The sequence continues at coordinate 227,081,051 of NC_060119.1, forward strand.
CATCATGATACTGTAAACAGAACCTGGATTCATCCGAAAAAATGACGTTTTGCCATTCGTGCACCCGGGTTCGTCGTTCAGTACACCATCGCAGGTGCTCCTGTCTGTGAAGCAGCGTCAAGGACAACCGCAGCCATGGTCTCCGAGCTGATTGTCCATGATGCTGCAAACGTCGTCGAACTGTTCGTGCAGATGGTTGTTGTCTTGCAAACGTCCCCATCTGTTGACTCAGGGATCACGATCCGTTACAGCCATGCGGATAAGATGCCTGTCATCTCGACTGCTGGTGATACGAGGCCGTTGGGATGCAGCACGGCGTTCCGTATTACCCTCCTGAACCCACCGATTCCATATTCTGTTAACTGTCATTGGATCTGGACCAGCGCGAGCAGCATTGTCGCGATACGATAAACCGCAATCGCGATAGGCTACAATCCGACCTTTATCAAAGTCGGAAACGTGATGGTACGCATTTCTCCTCCTTACACGAGACATCACAACAACGTTTCACCGGGCAACGCCGGTCAACTGCTGTCTGTGTATGAGAAATCGGTTGGAGACTTCCCTCATGTTGTAGGTGTCGCCACCGGCGCCAACCTTGTGTGAATGCTCTGAAAAGCTAATCCTTGGCATATCACAGCATCTTCCTCCTGTCGGTTAAATGTCGCGTCTGTAGCATGGCAACTTCGTGGTGTAGCAATTTTAATGACAAGTAGTGTGCAAAAACAATCAGTGACATAGAGAGATAATCATTTCTGCCGTGTGAAAGACTGTAGACGAACTTAGATGTGTTCTGGTTGTTGAATTTAATTATGTTTGCACGTGAGGAGGAAATAAAAAACGCCGATCGTGAGTGGGTGCTGTGAATGGCACATTATCCATTCTGTGCTTTCGGTAGCTGTGTTTGATCTGGGCTTACAGCCTTTCGACGTGCGGCGCACAGAGACGCCACGCCAGATGATTAAGCTAAATTTGAATGTTAGCCAGTGGCGGGCAGGTACTGCGATCCGCATTAGGCAGATGTGATGTGAGGCCGTGAGCGGGGTGCAGCCAGTGGGCGGCGCCGACCAATTTTCCGGCTTCAGGTTCCCGTCAGCGAATTAACGGGCGATTTTCCATTGGGGCGGCCGCGTGAGGCGGCAGAAGTGCGAGCGGCCGATAACGCCGGCCTGCCGCCCGCTAATAGCAGCTGTAGCGCGCGCGTCCGACCAGCTAACGATCGGAGGGTCCGGCGATGAAGTTACAGCCGCGCCCGCCGGCTCCAAGATGTGCTTAGCCGCCTATCCCAGGGGCCGGCGTGATGGGCGCACGCCCTCACTCGCTACGCTAATGGCCAGAGCCGCCCGACAATATGCGGCGGCAAAGTAGGGACTCCTCCCTCCCCGTGTGTCCGGTTCACGCCAGCTGGCTGACGCCGTACTTTTAGGACGGAGCGCAAAGAGCGGTCGCTTCTTTGGCACGGGTGCGAGTAAACGACGCGCTTTGCTCGAGGCAGCTTCAAAAGCCCGCTGTAATCAGCTCTCTAGGATGATATAAAATCCGAGCGCTACGGGGAACAAAAAAGCGGTTTAAGTATTTCTGTCGGCCATCAATGCGACGAATTCTGCGACGCTAATGTAACGGACAAGGACGAGGGGTGTGGGAGGAGAAAGAGGGAGAAAGGGTAGGGTGGTGTACGCTTTGTGTCTGTGTGGATAAAGTAAACTACAGGGTGTCCGAAAAGTCTTTCCCTGAAACTTCCTGGCAGTTTAAAACTGTGTGCCGGACCGAGACTCGAGCTCGGGACCTTTGCCTTTCGCGGGCAAATGCTCTACCAACTGAGCTACCCAAGCACGACTCACGCCCTGTCCTCACAGCTTTACTTCTGCCAGTACCTCGTCTCCTACCTTACAAACTTTACAGAAGCTCTCCTGCGAACCTTGCAGAACTAGCACTCCTGAAAGCAGCGTGGAAATCTCATTCTGGAAACAACCCCTAGGCTGTGGCTAAGTCATGTCTCCGCAGTATCCTTTCTTTCAGGAGTGCTAGTTCTGCAAGGTTCACAGGAGAGCTTCTGTAAAGCTTCTGTAAAGTTCTATTCACTGCTCTAACCTAAAAGACACAACCAATTCCACTCGCCTGTCAATTGGAGTGAATTACACAGCTCGCCATTAAAATTGCAACATAATGAAGGCGCCATGCAGCAAATATCAAATTGGCATGAAGTGTACTTCATGATTGGATATGCAAGTGATTAGCATTTCAGCGAAAACCGCACAAAGCAGGTGGGGGTAACGTGTGTTTGTAGCAAGCTGCACGCACACACTACATGGACTATCTGCTCAAAGCTAATGAACAAGGTAATTGGGCAGCAAAATTTTCGGTTCTGCTGTGAATTGCATCACTTTTCTTTGTATATTTCGTTAATTCCACCCAATGTTAACACATAATTTCGTAAACTGATCTTATTTAAGTGTACAATTTTGTAATAAGGTTTTATGTTATTGTGCAGTGCTGGAGAGTTAAATCAGAGATAGTTGTTGTGTTGGGAAAAGTTCGGTCCCGTGTCCATGGCGAACGTGTTACGAGACTGAGTTGTCCTCAGGCCGTGGGCCTAACGGTCCTCCAGTGCAGGATGGTTAAAGGCGTACGGTATCACTGCATCTGCTCGTGGTCCATCACGATGCCTGAGGTACTAAATCTCAGTCTCTGGCAAGCCTTGGGCTTTTCCCAAGCCACTGTGTTAAAAGAAAAACAGTACTCCAGAATCAATGGGCGGAAAATAGCGTATTGATGACGTATGTTACAGTCGACCAGTGGCGGCTCGTGCAAAATTATGCCAATGAGCTACAATGTGGTAGCCAACAACGTTTTGACTTACAAGGGTATAATCTTAACTGCGTTGAATATATTAGTTTTATGTATAGAAGTGAACTGTTTAAATATATTTAAATTTTGTAATTAATCTTGTTACATTGTGGGGAATAAAATTAAATGGAAAAAGAATGGTAGTAGCAGCGGGAATCGAACGTGAGCCAATGAACTGGTCAGTGTGGCATGATCACTATTTTTTGTTTTGTTGTTAGACTGACTTGGTACTTTCATGAGCATTCTGACGACCATAGCCAAAATTACGTTGTAATACGAGCTGCAAATTGAGAAACAAATAATTATTATTAATAAAACAAGAAAAAAGATTCTGAACAACCAGGAAACTAATTCACAAACTCATTCCCTCATTTTTTTATCTGTGTGTAAGGAAGAAAAATTAACAAAAACAAGGTTTCACCCGATTGGGCACCAAAAACAGGAAGAAATCAAAGACCATAAAGGAACTTAATCAACACCGTGTCGACTAACAAGAAGAAGCATATTTGCAAAAAGTGCCCCATAACGTGGCAACCGCAGCCATTTTCAGTGCGCGGTCTCCAGATATTAGTGAAGGACACAAGGATCTGGGTCGTTCTCCCCTTCAACAACGTGATGGACGTAGCGGCCCAGCAGCCACACGACCGTACTCGTTTTCGTCTGAGGGGAAATGGATATGTCCAGATTAATAAGAAATTCATCCGAAAAAGAGGATTCAGGCCCTCAGGAAAGAAAAGAATATCAGCACCTAAGAAACTGACAATAATAAAATACTCGCTGATATCATGGTTAATCTGTCCATTACCGACGGGAGGAGTTCGACGGACCGGCCGGAGGCAGGAAAATAAACGAGAAAATTTGGAAATTTGTGGTAGGATCTTATGGGACCAAACTGCTGAGGTCACCGGTCCCTAAGCTTACACACTACTTAAGGGGGGTAGGACGTCAAACGGGCCGACTTGGAGCAGGAGAGGCATCACAGGACATTTTAATTTCCACTGTCTATACTTTTACAAGTAAATTCGTAAAACTTTGTCAGCATGACCGGGAAAGATTCAGGCCTCACACACGTAGCAGCGAAAGTTCAAAAACATAACAAAATAATTTTTTTTTACATGTGAAACTTCATTTTTTTCACTTACTATTGGCTGCATTTGTAGCTATGTTGTCCATGATGAGAGGTAATGCCTGAAATTTGCTATTCTCGGCGAGGTGGTGTTACACGGTATTAGCGCAATGTCTCCTGGCGCAGAGTACTTTCTGTCCTGCGTGTTTATACTGAGGTTAGTTACGGTGTTTCATCCTGCAACGGGTACAGAGTCGCTGTTAGCGATAAGTACCGGCTCGGCTTACCTTGGAGGACGTGGCGGAAGACGACGAGTTGGTGGCGGGCGTTGTGGGCCGAGGAGTGGACGAGGAGGCCGGGTCGGAGGCGAGCAGCTGTTGCAGCTGGCTGCCGCCGCCCTTGGCGGGGGCGGAGGTGCTGCCGGCGGCGGGCGACGCGGAGGTGGTGGCGGGGGGCGGCGCGTACTGGATGCACGAGGAGGACGAGCTGGCCGCCGGGGACGCCGCCGCCGCCTCCGCGGAGGCCGCCCCGCCGCCGCTGCCGCCCCCGCTGCTGCTGCTACTGCTGCTGCTGCTGGCGCCCCCGCCCCCGCTGCCCGACGTGTGGTGGTTCTCCGTGTGCCGCCGCAGCGAGCGCGCGTCGCAGTAGCTCTTGCCGCAGCCCTCCGCCTTGCACTCGTACGGCTTCTTGTTCCGGTGCGTCAGCATGTGGCCGTTCCTGTCAACACACGCCCCCTGTCACTCACTGCTCGCCGCCGTCCCCGTCAACTCTCTCCTACTACAGTAAATTTGCGGCTCCAAAATGAATCCCTCACTATGCAGCGCAAATAGTGATTGAGAGCCGCCTTCTCTGAACAGCCTCGACACAATGTCATATTCGGGAAGTTGACTCCACTCTAAAAACAACTTTCACATCCCAGCATTTGGCGTCCACTGTTTAAACAATTGTTACGCAATGTCGTAGCAGAAGTGCGCAAGGGCTTATGACGTCACGATATATTTCGCAAGAGCTCCACGTACGCGTACACCACCATTACTCTGCCACGCAAACATAGGGGGTACACTCGTCTGGTGTGAGACGCTCCCTGGGGGTTCCACCGGGGGCCGAACCGCACAATAACCCTGGGTTCGGTGTGGGGCGGCGGAGGGGTGAAGTGGACTGCGATAGTCGTCGTGAGGTTGCGGACCACTGTGGCTGCGGCGGGGACGGAGCCTCTCCGTCGTTTCTAGGTCCCTGGTTAACATACAATACAATACAATACATTAAACTTCGTTGCGGAATTTCGTATAAATTACATGAAGATTAAAATATCTGTGTATACCGGGTGATCAAAAAGTCAGTATAACTGTGAAAACTTAATAAACCACGGAATAATGTAGATAGAGAGGTAAAAATTGACACACACGCTTGGAATGACATCGGGTTTTATTAGAACAAAAAAAAAGAAAAAAAACACAAAGTATTGCTAGATGGGTGAAAGATCTCTTGCGCGCGTCGTTTGGTGATGATCGTCTGCTCAGCCGCCACTTTCGTCATGCTTGGCCTCCCAGGTCCCCAGACCTCAGTCCGTGGGATTATTGGCTTTGGGGTTACCTGAAGACGTAAGTGTATCGTTATCGACCGATATCTCTAGGGATGCTGAAAGACGACATCCGACGCCAATGCTTCACCATAACTCCGGACATGCTTTACAGTGCTATTCACAACATTATTCCTCGACTACAGCTATTGTTGAGGAATGATGGTGGACATATTGAGCATTTCCTGTAAAGAACATCATCTTTGCTTTGTCTTACTTTGTTATGCTAATTATTGCTTTTCTGATCAGATGAAGCGCCATATGTCGGACATTTTTTTAACTTTTGTATTTTTTTGGTTCTAATAAAACCTCATCTCATTCCAAGCATGTGTGTCAATTTGTACCTCTCTATTTACATTATTCCGTGATTTATTCAGTTTTCAAATTTATACTGACTTTTTGATCACCCGGTATATACAGATATTTTAATTTTCATGTAATTTATACTAAATTCCCCAACGAAGTTTAATGTATTGTATTGTATTGTATGTTAACCGTGGACCTAGAAACGACGGAGAGGCTCCGTCCCCACCGCAGCCACAGTGGTCCACAACCCCACGACGACTACCGCAGTCCACTTCGCGTCTCCGCCGCTCCACACCGAACCCAGGGTTATTGTGCGGTTCGCCCCCCGGTGGACCCCCCCAGGGAACGTCTCACACCACAGGAGTGCAACCCTTATGTTTGCGTGGCAGATTAATGGTTCTGCACGCGTACTTGGAGAACTTGATTGCGCAGCAATCGCCGACATAGTGTAACTGAGGCGGAATAAGGGGAACCAGTCCGCATTCGCCGAGGCAGACGGAAAACCGCCTAAAAACCATCCACAGACTGGCCGGTTCACCGAACCTCGACAGAAATTCGCCGGGCGGATTCGTGCCGGGGACCAGGCGCTCCTTCCCGTCCGGAAAGCCGTACGTTAGACCGCACGGCCAACCGGGCGGGCCAATTTAATGTAAGTAACTGCACGAAGCTTAACAGCCCTCAGATCTCCACACCTCCTATCCCTAAGCCCTCTACCCCCACAATCTGCGTTCGACCGTCAGCCTGTGCAAATATCTTAATTTTCATGTAATTTAATAAATATTTCGCTACAACTTTCAATGAAATTGAGATAATTATGCTGCTTTGTTACGACGTTTGCTGAGCTTAAATGCTGTTTTATGTAAATTGCGGGTGGAAGGCGGGATCAAAAAGAAAAAGAAAGGAAAGAGCCTAATGCGGAATCAGCAGCGACGAATGAAAATATGTGCCAGACTGGGACTTGAACCCGAAATTTCCTGCTTACCAGGCACTGCGCCACCCGGACACAGTGTTTATAGCAAATGCACGGACATCACGGCATGTTGCCCAGCCGACTCACAGTCCCACCTAGCGTCACATATCCGCAGTCTCTGCCCATGTATGTCCATGTCCAAATGGCTCTGAGCACTATGGGACTTAACAGCGGAGGTCATCAGTCCCCTAGAACTTAGAACTACTTAAACTTAACTAACCTAAGGACATCACACACATCCATGCCCGAGGCAGGATTCGAACCTACGACCGTACGGGTCACGCGGTTCCAGACTGAATAGCCTAGAGCCGCTCGGCCACTCCGGCCGGCTATGTCCATGTCTTCCTTGCTCACTAATTTTAGATTCCTGCTGTAGGTCGAACGTAAACATGCATCTGCACTGAAGGGTGTGGATTCATTGCCCATCGAGGTAAAATCAGTTAAATGAATGAGTGGTGTCTGTTCTTTAGGACCGAACGAACAGACACCACGTATTCATATACAGGGTGTTACAAAAAGGTACGGCCAAACTTTCAGGAAACATTCCTCACACACAAAGAAAGAAAATATGTTATGTGGACATGTGTCCGGAAACGCTTACTTTCCATGTTAGAGCTTATTTTATTACTTCTCTTCAAATCACATTAATCATGGAATGAAAACACACAGCAACAGAACGTACCAGCGTGACTTCAAACACTTTGTTACAGGAAATGTTCAAAATGTCCTCCGTTAGCGAGGATACATGCGTCCACCCTCCGTCGCATGGAATCCCTGATGCGCTGATGCACACCTGGAGAATGGCGTATTGTATCACAGCCGTCCACAATACGAGCACGAAGAGTCTCTACATTTGGTACCGGGGTTGCGTAGACAAGAGCTTTCAAATGCCCCCATAAATGAAAGTCAAGAGGGTTGAGGTCAGGAGAGCGTGGAGGCCATGGAATTGGTCCATCTCTACCAATCCATCGGTCACCGAATCTGTTGTTGAGAAGCGTATGAACACTTCGACTGAAATGTGCAGGAGCTCCATCGTGCATGAACCACATGTTGTGTCGTATTTGTAAAGGCACATGTTCTAGCAGCACAAGTAGAGTATCCCGTATGAAATCATGATAACGTGCTGCATTGAGCGTAGATGGAAGAACATGGGGCCCAATCATGACATCACCAACAATGCCTGCCCAAACGTTCACAGAAAATCTGTGTTGATGACGTGATTGCACAATTGCGTGCGGATTCTCGTCAGCGCACACAAGTTGATTGTGAAAATTTACAAGTTGATCACGTTGGAATGAAGACTCATCCGTAAAGAGAACATTTGCACTGAAATGAGGACTGAGAAATTGTTGGATGAACCATTCGCAGAAGTGTACCCGTGGAGGCAATGAGTCGCTTGTCAACACAAGCACCGAAGTCAACATTACCTTCCTTCAATTGGGCCAACTGGCGGTGAATCGCGGAAGTACAGTACATACTGACGAAACTAAAATGAGCTCTAACATGGAAATTAAGCGTTTCCGGACACATGTCCACATAACATCTTTTCTTTATTTGTGTGTGAGGAATGTTTGCTGAAAGTTTGGTCGTACCTTTTTGTAACACCCTGCATGTACTTGTTACATGTGTGTTAAGCTTTGGGTTCTAAAGCTTAGAGCACTATTGCACGGAATTCAGATAATTATGCTGTTGTGTTACGATATTTACAGTTGAAGGTAGGGACAGGGGCAGCATGGAATTCGGGGGCAGGGGTCTAGGAGGCCGTGAGGCTTCGCACAAATACTTACATTAAACTTTGTTGCGAAATTTCGTTTAACTTACATGAAAATAAAGATATCTGCACATGCTGGGGGTCTATTCCAGAAGCTTTAGGCTCAAGAGCTTACCTGTTGATGCGAAATAGCATACGACGTCAGATGCCCTTGCGCAACTATTCCATTACATTGCCTAACAGTTGTTTTGACAGTGGAGTCCTCTTGTCCGAGATGTAGAGGTTATCGTGAGAGTGGTGGACAATTACAGGGACGTGAAAGTGTGTTAAGGATGTCCAGAAGCGGAGGCTTTCACCTATTCGCAATGTCTTCTGTTTCGAAACTTCCTAGCAGGCTAAAACAAGAGTGACGTATCAGGTATGGAATCATGAACCTCATCACTAGCAGGAAATTCTCTTACTCACTCGTTTATCCAGGAATGTAGAACAGAGGCACTGGCGGAAATAAAGCTGCGAGGGTGGATCGTGTGTTGCGCCCGGACAGCTCCGTCGCTAAGAGTATTGCCCGCAGACTGCAAGGTATGGTGTTTGAATCCGACATAAAGTTTTAATCAGCTACGAAGTTTCGAAAGCTTCTGTTAGCACTGTAAAAAGCACGAGTTTCACAAAAGTTCATATTAAAATACTCGGATCGCGTTATTATATATAGAGGAAGAGATCGCTGGACATATTGGGAGCAGTGCCGCGTGCCGTGGGTGCCTTTCGGTGGGGGGAGTTTTCTGCCCAGCGAAAAAAATGAAGAGGGATAAAACAAAAGGGAAAGAGAGTGAGAAAAGTGGTTATGGGGAGGAGAGGAAGTATAAGGAAAACAAGATGAAGAAGGGAAAGGATTGGGGGCACCGAAATGGCAATCAAGAGGAAATGTATGTAAGGGAATCGAGCAGTGGTTTGGATTTGAGTGTGCTGAGCAACGGTTCCGTAAAATCTACCTGTCCTGGTATCGAAACGCTCGTTTATAGGTGCCATATGGCACCAAGTGAACCGATGCAACAAAAGTGTCATACTTATCTTCTGCGTTTGACGTTCTTTTATTACGGTGTTGCATCGATCGACTTTAAAACAATAAAGTAGGAATCGTGTTACTGTAGTAAGCTATGCGACTTTGGAGTACGTGTTTTCCTTGTTTTGAACTGTATCATACAAAAAAGAATAACTGAGATGTGTATCTTTTGCTTCAACGTCGTATTGAACACAGGAAACGAGTAAACATACTAACTAACGATGACGAATAAATAAAAACTGGACGATATTGTCAGTCGGGAAAAAGAGGTCGCGAAGTCGTAATTTTTTCTGGGCGCCATATACTCTAATTACACCACTGCCTGGCCGTTTGTGAGATGATAAAAAGTATTTTCCTTAGAGAGACTCTCTAACAACTCGTGGTTAGTGTGAGAAGTCTCACCTTAGCAATAACGGACGTAGGAGTCCTTCGAAACAGCTTAATTCCAATAGTCAGTGTTTTCTCAGCGAGCCAAAAGAACGCCTACAGGCCGTCGTGGAAGCCTTTGCACCTTGGGCAATACTAGCAAGTCTGAAATCCAAATTCATCTTGTTCTCGACCCCTGCGTCACACCATGTGCCGACACGGTACCGTACTCCTCAACACTGGACTCTTTGTTAGACCAGCCAATGACCTTTCCGCTACTGCAAATGCTGATGTCGTCATTCAAATCTTAATAAAGCAGTTTTTTGATGAGCGATGTCTAGACGTGAAGTCACCACGCACAACGGTATCAAGCAAGGGCGACAGATGCTAGCCGGAATGGCAAGAACTTCGCAAATATGTGGGCAAGCGGAAGAACTGTGCCCGATTTGTACGATAGAAGTTCGGTGACGGACAGAAGATACTGTTGGTTACATTGACCTGAGTGGAAGAATCTTGACTGAATAATATCAACATAGGAGAGAGAGAGGATCAGTCCAGATGAGGACAGGCAACAAAGTATTGGTCATAGCGAACAGATGTCTGTTATCACAAATCCACGGACATCAAATTGAACCAGATTTTTGAGCTAGTCCTAAAGAAGTGTACACTTAGAGTTTCTAGCAGCTTTAGAGACGTTGTCAAAAGTTGCAGACGTTCGTCTCACGAAAGGATATTCGTTTGAAGGGTGCTGCGAAAATGCAATGCATCTCTAGAAGAAATCGCATAGAAGACGCCAGCCAATTCTAGAGTACCGTTCCAATGTTTGGAGTCAAGACAATAGTTCTCGAATTCAGAGACGCACTTTTAGGATCTTAACAGGCCGCTATAGTACATACGTAAGAAATGCTCGGAAACTTAACATCGGAATCCTTGGCTGAAAGACGACGTACTTATTGCGAAATCGTGTTGGGTAAGTTTAAAGGACCTGCGTTCCAGGAAGCGTATGTGACCATTATGCTGTCACATGTAAGTTTTTGGAAATTATAATATTTTTTGAAGTCTATTTTGGAAAATTGTTATCACTAAACAATACTTAATAGAATCGCAGAAATCATTGTCATGAGAATCTACGTTCTATAAGATTTTTTAATATTTTCTTTCACCCTTTGCATTTTGCTTGTTTAAATTTTTGGAAGGTTTTGTCGGCCATAATTCTGTAATGTGGAAAATCTCATTTATGTTCCAAAAAAGTTTTATTTGAGTCGTAAATGTCCACCAGATCACCTATTTTATCAAAGAATCTGTCAACGAGCTCCTGGTGGTCTGGATTTTCCCGCTACCAAAATTTGCTTCCTCCAAATCCTCCGCTCCAATTCCGTATCCGTCTACCCTGTCCTACTTGAGTTCTGTATTAACTTGTTACTTTATCTCCTCTACCCTCCTACACTGAGCACGTTCGGATTGTCTAGATTTCTTGAGAAGCTGGTATCAGTCACCAAATAGGTACCTCCATTAGTGCCAATCTTTGTATACTATGACGCTTTTGGCAGCACACCTCTCCTACATTACACCAAAACACAATCAACATTCTATACCAACAAGCTCCTCCTAGATTACCATGATATCCTCCCAGAGATCTATCAATTCTTCCAGATTTGGCCGACTGGTTCTTTCTCCTTCGTGTAATAACTCCTCCCCACCTTTCTCCTCTCGTTTTCCAATTGTTCGAAATCCACTTCCCTATCATTCCATCCTACATCCTTTTCGAAATATTGTACCACTGAAACGCAAATCATCTGCTACTCAATTCTTTCTCAGTTCAACATATCGCATTTTTCGTATTTTTCTAATCCTTAAGGGTCCCAAATCGCACATTCTTATCACCCTTTATAATGCAAAAGAAATCAGTGGAAGATAACAATTTTCTTCTCGTGTTCATAAAAAGTTGTCACTCGCATTTTAACAAAACTCAAGAAATTCATGAATATTTTTGTTTATAAACTACACAGAATGCGACAGGTTTTATTATTATTCACATATAGGCCATAACGGATCACACATTGTACAACAAATGAAATTTCAGAATGTTATTTTAGTTTTTTATGCCTACATTTCTTTCATTATTTCTGGGTGATCTCCATCCCTATCCGCCGAACAATTGTGTCGAACAGGTCATCCATTTTATCCTTCAGTTTGTTCCTTGTTGGAATGTGCTGCTCGATGAAGATTCAGCTGTCGTCAGCCGTAAGTCTTCATGTCCTTTCATGAAATCCTAGTAAACGTCTTTACCCGTTTTCATTAACTTACCAAACCAATGCTTTATTTTCTGTTGCTTCGCCTATTTGTACTCTGTATTTGAGAACTCATCTTTACTCAAGGGCACAAGCTGCTTACCTAAATTTTTAAAAGGATTGTATGATATTGTTTCCTTTCCTTCATTGCATGTTCTGGAGAAGCTTACTATTTACTAAAACGGGTTTCATGACCACCTCTTAGTTTTCCTGTAATCCGCGGAACTAAATATTTCTTTGCCGGGTCACTGATTGCCGGTTCAAGAATTCCTGCACTTTCTACCACTTCCTTCATGTTATTGGGATCGCATTTGTGTCTTGACTTCTCAATCTTTGCCTGTCAGAGAATTAATCATAATAATTAAAGTTTTGTATGCTACTTGTTTTGAGCGGCCCGAGCCGTAATTGCTTTGTCTGATACAACGCGAAAGTTCCAGTGTGACAGTTCAACATTCCCACTGTTATTACTTGGGCCAGATCATCACAGCCTACAGTATACAGGGTGTTAGGGTTATCAGCGCGGATATTTCTATTGATCACTGAGGACACTATACAGAAAAACGTTACATCAGTATTTACTTCATTCGCAGACTAATAATTACGGCTATTATGAGTCGTATGTTTTTAGGTTGGCTAGTATCTCCAAGTACAGCAAGCCACTAATGAATGAGATTTTCACTCTGCAGCGGAGTGTGCGCTGATATGAAACTTCCTGGCAGATTAAAACAGTGTGCCCGACCGAGACTCGAACACGGGACCTTTGCCTTTCGCGGGCAAGAGCTCTACCACCTGAGCTACCGAAGCACGACTCACGCCCGGTACTCACAGCTTTGGAAGGTAGGAGACGAGATACTGGCAGAAGTAAGGACATCACATGTTAGGTAGGTTTACGTAATTCTAAGTCTAGGGGACTGATGACCTCAGATGTTAAGTCCCATAGTGCTTAGAGGTATTTGAACCATTTTGTAATAGGAAACAAAACTTATAATCTTGGTGCGATGTACCCTCTGCCATGCCTAGGCAGTGGCTTGAAGAGTACATTTGTAAATGTAGATGTTACATACACACTGCACGTTTCTGCTGGAGGTGAAATGTATGCTCATACGACGTACGGGAAGCTTGGTGCAAAAAAGCACTAGCTCGCAGCGCGGGAACGTACGAGGGACAAAATTAGCGCGACCTGAGGGACAGAAAGCGGGCGCCTGCGTGCAGACGCATTAGCAACCGCCGGTCCACAGTAGAGTCGGTACCCAGAAGCGCACGCCACACTCAATTTACCGCGGACGTCAGCAGCTGGCGAGCGTATATATCAAAGCATTCTCCGCCGGCAACAAATCCGGAATAAGCTGATTATTAGTCGCTGTCGCGTAATGGGTCTGCAGCTTCTGCCGCAGCTGTAGCTGCGTCAGCGCGAGGGCGCTGGTGGGTGAGGGGGTGGATGTGGGGGGGGGGGGGGGAGGGAAAGGAGCCATCCGCGAGTCTGAAGACAGCTGGGCCTGCGGGCAAACTTTTTGAGAGCGCCAGGGAGACGCCCGCCGGCTTTTGTTTAATTTGATTTGCAGCGTTAAGGATACACTATCGGCCGGCTTTAATTGCGTTACTTCGGTGAAATTAAGATTCGAAAGCCCGGCGCTGGTAATTGCGTTGCATTTACAAAGTTGTTTGAGAAGCGAGCGGAGGACGCGGCGGCGCGCGCCCACTAAAGTTCCGTAATTTGTTGGGCCTGCAATTAGGCCGGCTCGCGAAAAATGCACCTGCGGTCCCGCGCGCCCCCTCTGCTGTCGACGCGCTGGCATTCCCAACGACGTCAGTACATCTGCCGTTGCGCTCGGAACCTGCTATCGCTCTCACAACACGCCGTTGCCAAGTAATCTCACCGGACGAAATATTAATCGCCCGCTTAAAAGAGCACAATGGTCGCTTTGCAGTGCTGTTGTTGATGCAGAGCTGGTACCGGGGGGGGGGGGGGGGGGGGGGGGGGGGGGTCATCTGACGCTCCACAATCGGTGGACGTCACAGCTGTGGCAGTCACTTGTACAATAACGGGAAAAAAAATCACAGTACCAAGAAGGAGTTGCGCGACATAAGCGAAACTTTGTAGGCATGTTTCCACATCTAAAAGATGAGCTCTATTCAAACTTCATGCCATTCGCATAAGAAAATGGTTCAAATGGTTCTAAGCACTATGGGACTTAAACATCTAAGGTCATCAGCCCCCTAGACTTAGAAATACTTAAACCTAACGAACGTAAGGCCATCACACACATCCAAGCCCGAGGCAGAACTCGAACCTGCGACCGTAGGAGCAGCGCGATTCCGGACTGAAGCGCCTAGAACCGCTCGATCACAACGGCCGCCGTCGCATAAGAGTGGTCCTAGCAGCGGCACTATGAGCACCCAAATCAAGTCTACATCTACATCTACATTTATACTCCGCAAGCCACCCAACGGTGTGTGGCGGAGGGCACTTTACATGCCACTGTCATTACCTGCCTTTCCTGTTCGAGTCGCCTATGGTTCGCGGGAAGAACGACTGCCGGAAAGCCTCCGTGCGCGCTCGAATCTCTCTAATTTTACATTCCTGATCTCCTCGGGAGGTATAAGTAGAGGGAAGCAATATATTCGATACCTCACCCAGAAACGCACTCTCTCGAAACCTGGACAGTAAGCTACACCGCGATGCAGAGCGCCTTTCACGCTTACCAAATAACCCTGTGACGAAACGCGCCGCTCTTCTTTGGATCTTCTCTGTCTCCTCTGTCAACCCGACCTGGTACGGATCCCACACTGATGAGCTATAGGTCGAACGAGAGTTTTGTAAGCCACCTCCTTTGTTGATGGACTACATTTTCTAACGACTCTCCCAATGAATCTCAACCTCGCACCCACCTTACCAACAATTAATTTTATATGATCATTCCACTTCAAATCGTTCCGTACGCTTACTCCCACATATTTTACAGAAGTAACTGCTACCAGTGTTTGTTCCGCTATCATATAATCATACAATAAAGGATCCTTCTTTCTATGTATTCGCAATAAATAACATTTGTCTATGTTACGGGTCAGTTGCCACTCCCTGCACCAAGTGCCTATCCGCTGCAGATCTTCCTGCATTTCGCTGCAATTTTATAATGCTGCAACTTCTCTATATACTACAGCATCATCCGCGAAAAGCCGCAGGTCTCCCTTAAATACACTCTACAACTGTCGTGAACGTTAGTTACCTTTCGGGACAGGACGTGTTGAGCTGATGTTAGTCAAGAATGCTCTTAAGGGAGTGAAAGACGCCATTATCATCACCTCACAGACTTTGGACGAGATCGTGCAACAGAACTACTAGA
The DNA here is from genome assembly GCF_021461395.2 of Schistocerca americana. Lineage (NCBI taxonomy): Eukaryota > Metazoa > Arthropoda > Insecta > Orthoptera > Acrididae > Schistocerca > Schistocerca americana. Next base: position 227,096,591 of record NC_060119.1, read on the forward strand.
AACTGCATGTTCCTTCTGTGATAGTGCACAAAGGCTTGGCAGAAATGTAGCCACTGTACATGGGTGCTGGCACCTGTGGTCACGAGAATACGAGGGCAGTTCAATAAGTAATGCAACACATTTTTTTCTGAAACAGGGGTTGTTTTATTCAGCATTGAAATACACCAGGTTATTCCCCAATCTTTTAGCTACACAACACTATTTTTCAACGTAATCTCCATTCAATGCTACGGCCTTACGCCACCTTGAAATGAGGACCTGTATGCCTGCACGGTACCATTCCACTGGTCGATGTCGGAGCCAACGTCGTACTGCATCAATAACTTCTTCATCATCCGCGTAGTGCCTCCCACGGATTGCGTCCTTCATTGGGCCAAACATATGGAAATCCGACGGTGCGAGATTGGGGCTGTAGGGTGCATGAGGAAGAACAGTCCACTGAAGTTTTGTGAGCTCCTCTCGGGTGCAAAGACTTGTGTGAGGTCTTGCGTTGTCATGAAGAAGGAGAAGTTCGTTCAGATTTTTGTGCCTACGAACACGCTGAAGTCGTTTCTTCAATTTCTGAAGAGTAGCACAATACACTTCAGAGTTGATCTTTTGACCATGGGGAAGGACATCGAATAGAATAACCCCTTCAGCGTCCCAGAAGACTGTAACCATGACTTTACCGGCTGAGGGTATGGCTTTAAACTTTTTCTTGGTAGGGGAGTGGGTGTGGCACCACTCCATTGATTGCCGTTTTGTTTCAGGTTGGAAGTGATGAACCCATGTTTCATCGCCTGTAACAATCTTTGACAAGAAATTGTCACCCTCAGCCACATGACGAGCAAGCAAATTCCGCACAGATGGTTCTCCTTTGCTCTTTATGGTGTTCGGTTAGACAACGAGGGGCCCAGCGGGAACAAACCTTTGAATATCCCAACTGGTGAACAATTGTGACAGCACTACCAACAGAGATGTCAAGTTGAGCATTGAGTTGTTTGATGGTGTTCCGTCGATCATCTCGAACGAGTGTGTTCGCACGCTCCGCATTGCAGGAGTCACAGCTGTGCACGGCCGGCCCGCACGCGGGAGATCAGACGGTCTTGCTTGACCTTGCGGCGATGATGACACACGCTTTGCCCAACGACTCACCGTGCTTTTGTCCACTGCCAGATCACCGTAGACATTCTGCAAGCGCCTATGACTATCTGAGATGCCCTGGTTTTCCGCCAAAAGAAACTCGATCACTGCCCGTTGTTTGCAACGCACATCCGTTACAGATGCCATTTTAACAGCTCCGTACAGCGCTGCCACCAATCGGAAGTCAATGAAACTATACGAGACGAAGCGGGAATGTTTGAAAATATTCCACAAGAAATTTCCGGTTTTTTCAACCAAAATTGGCCGAGAAAAAAAATGTGTTGCATTACTTATTGAACTGCCCTCGTATATGGCCGCAAGAAGACAGGGCTTTGGACGAACTCGTAGCACTACCGACAGGGAAGGCCATGGTTCCGTCCCATCGTACCGCATCTGCAGCAGCAATTTAAGCAGCAGCTGGCACCACAGTGACACAACGCACTGATACCCATCTGTTACTTCAAGGACAGCTCCGAGCCACACGCCCTGGTAGGGTACATTACACTGCCCAAAAGCCATCACCAACTGCGACTTCAGTGGTGTCAAGCGAGACCTCACTGAAGGGCAGGGCCGAGGTCTATTGTGTTTTCTGATAAAAGCTGGTTTTGCGTGGGTGTCAGTGAGGGCCCTGTGTTGGCGGGAAGGAGGCCAATGCCAGCCCAGGCACTGTCCTGTTACTAATGGCTGTAATAGAGGCGTAAAAATGAATTAACTACTATTCATTAACGCATACATTCTAACTGTAACGTAAAGAGCAAATTATAATGTTCTCGAAACATTTCTACCGTTATTTAGAACTCTCTCATCCACATAAAATACTTCCAAAAACCGAGGTGATGATTTGGGCAAGAGGCCTCCTAATAACCGAAATCCACAATGAATCTAACAAAAGCTGTATCGTTCCTTTTTTTAATACGCATGTAGACATACATGTCTGAATTTCTTGCGTGTTAAGCTCTTTCGGTTTCATAGATGTGAACTGCATTTTTATTCAATCTCGTAAGTAATTCTTCTTGAGTTATAATTATATTTACACTTATCATTATTAAGAGATTATCAATGTCCCCTGATACTTGAGAATCGCGTAGCGGGTTAAAATAGAGTAATTATTTCATAACTTATAAAAAAGGATGACAAACAATCATCTGCTCTTACGATGTGCGGTACATGAGGTTATTAAGAAAACACGTGCTTTTACATGGTCGTTCTAGATATCGTGACAGTAACTTTCACAGTTATTGTGTGAAAAGTGGCGTACGTTTCTCTTTCTCTTACAAGGTAATTATACGCAACTATCTCTTCTTGAATGGAACTTCTAGAGAGGGTTATAACGATTAAAATGCGTAAATGGAGTCCCTAGGGATGTAAGTGGAATGAAATCTGACTGTGTTATAGCCATACTTCATCAGAGCTCATTATCACAAGTTCCTTTGTGCCCATTTGTTTCCAGGCGTAAACAAGAAGCACATAGTCGATAACAGAACAAGTGCTGCTACGGTAGTATCGTGTAATAAGAAGGTGTCGCAAACGTTTTGTTTTGACGGCGATACAGGGGAGAAGCAAATGTACTGCGAGTTGCATACGTGGATCTTATTAGGCGTTCGCCGAGAAAGCAAGTTGTGCTGTAGACCAGCATCACTTTGACGCAGCCCACGAGTTACATGGAAACTCCAAGATGTGCAATTACGAACGGAAAGTTTGTGGAGAACCTAGAAGTTTAAAGAATTTGGGAGCGCTTCTGTCTCGTACTGTCACGCAGTCTTTCAGTATCCTTACAGTTATAGCTCAGGGAAAAAATTCTGCGACCCAAAAATTCTACGACCCGACTTCGCCATCCTTGTTTTTCGTATGATAAGTTCACCAAGATTCACGAATTAGGTATCCATAATATTTATGATTCTAAGTTACACACACTGCTGAGAAACAAGGAATCACTGGCCAAATAAATATTTCACTCTACCAGGTCTTCAGACAAGCGAAATGCTCTTACACTACAGGAAGGATGCAGTTACAAGAATTGGAAAAAAGGCAGGTTGTAGCAAGTGTGAATTAATAATTCATTATGGATACAAATTATTTACAGCAGAAGGGAAAAATAGATGGAGACCGACATTGGGAATGATTTTTGGTTCCACAGAAATGTATGAACACGCAAGGTAATATTGAGTCTTTGAATTAATTTAGAAGATATCTTGAAAGAAAGGCAAATTTACATTTATACATTAGTATATTTAGTGAAATGTTTTCGACAATGTTGACTACCACTCTCGAAATTTTCAAGGTAACAGGGATAAAGCCCAGGGAACGAAAAATTATCTATAGTCCATACGGAAGCCAGACTGAAGTTCCAAGAGTCGAAGTAGATCAAAGAAAAGCGATAGTTGAGAAAGGATCGAGACAGAGCTCTAGCCTGTCCCCGATGATAATCACTCTGTACATTGAGCACGGTTTGAAGAGAACCAAATAGAAACTTGGCAGCTGATTTAAAGTTTAAGGAGAAGAAATAACTTTGTGCTTTGCTTGTTACAATATAATTGTGTTAAAGATTGCAATGGACTTAGAAGAGGAGTTGAAGGGAGTGGATAGCGTCTTGATTATACGACGAACATTAATAAAAGTAAAACAATGGTAATGGAATGGTGTCGAACTAAATCGGGCGATGGTGAGGAAATTACATTACAAAATGTGACAGTGAAAGAAGTACCGTATTTTAAGGACTATATTTTAAACAATAACATTTTTATTATTAGATTGAAAAGCTAGACTTAAAAATTCGTTGTTTTTAAAACCAAAATAACCTTTAAAATCCCTGAAAATCGTCATCTGAGCTTTCTTCTTCCTCTTCGTCGTCCTCATTGTCTTCTTCATATATAACATGGTCTTCATTGCCGTAGGGACCGTTACTTAAGTCGCACTTCTTGAAAGATTTAACAATAATGTCTTCTCCCACTCTAGATAATGGCTGTTTTATATACTGACACACTTGCTTGATTGTACGTCGTTTTAAAGATTCCTTCGGCGTGAATTCATTTTGGGTTTTATCTATCATCCACTTGTTCCATTCCTCTCTGATATACACTTAGTATAGTTTATTTATCGAGACATCAAGAGGTTGCAGCTGTGAAATAAGTCCTCACGAGATAACAATAAGCTATTTCTTTAAGGTATCTGTCTCATTTTCTCTTTCACAGAATTTTTCAAATGACTGCTAAACTGATCCTGCACATGAAGAGAAATCTTCTTCAATAAAGCGCCTTTCCTTCTCTCCCACACCATGTTAATCAATAATTTCGTAACATCCTAGTCCATCCAGCCCTTGTCATGTGTGAACAATACCACTTGGCGGTATTTCTGAAGGATCTGGCATTGTTTTGCACTTGAAAATGACTATTGGGTTAACAGTATCGTCAGCACAACATGAAAGGAAAGCAGTGTAGTGTATCTTTTCATGTTCACTTATTTTTTTAGTTACAATTTTAGCACCTTTCATGGCAGCAGTTCTGTTACTCGGCACATCATGTCAGAGGAGTTTCGGCCATATTCCCTATTTGGCTTGGTTCCTCACTGGCTTTCTTTCGATGTTGAATAACAAAACGATGGAAAGATAATACTTTCCCTTCATACTCTCGTGGCATTTTCGCATGCTAAGCCGAAGACGCTTCCTAAACCTGAAGAACTAACCAACTCCACCGCTAAAGTGTGTTAAGTTCCACTGCAGCGCTAACTTACGAGATGTACATGAATGATTTTTGAATTAATTCCAGTACCATTTTGACAGTGGCCTTGAATCCATTTCAATACGTCATCTTCTAGTTTTGGCCATTTTGCATTCGGTCCTCTATCTGCACATTTAGTCTTCCCCTTTTTTTCAGTTCTTCTTTACTAGCCTGCCAATAGCTATGATTTTTTCTGTTTGTGGAGGGCCGAAATGCCATTCAAAAGGTTCAAATGGCTCTGAGCACTATGGGACTTAACAACTGAGGTCATCAGTCCCCTAGAACTACTTAAACCTAACTAACCTAAAGACATCACAAACATCCAAGCCCGAGGCAGGATTCAAACCTGCGACCGTAGCTGTCACGCGATTTCGGACTGAAGCGCCTAGAACCGCTCTGCCACAGAGCCCGGCAAAATGCCAGTCAGCTGCTCTGTTTTCTTCTGCATATTCAATTCTTCTGCACATTCAATTTATAGCCCGCATCATATGAATACTTTTCATTTTTTCCATTACGTAATTAGCTACTAACAAAAATAATATCCTGATACTGATAATATAAATCACCTTCAATTGAAGTTCACCGGCACCATAGACTACAATAAAAGATCATAGGCTAAACAGTGTTCTGGATTTGTGATGGCGGGGCGGGAGAGAGGCAGTGTTAACAGGCTTGTGAATCTCCACAACTCATGTTCGTCAAATCGGTGCACTGCTGTTGCCAGTTGAATCCAATGCTGCCAGATAGAGCTTTCCCGCGGGATTGAATATATGGCTATTTTAAATCAAACGCTGGACTTTTTGATATCAATTTCGAGTATAAGACGCAACTGAATTTTGGTAGCAATTTTTCGAACAAAAATATGCGTCTTGTAGTCCGTAAAATACAGTAGACGAGCTTTAATATTTGGGCGACAAGATATTAGAAAAACGGCATTTACGATCTTTTAGTGTACCATCTGAAAATGAGCTATGCTCGAAACTGGTAAAATAAATAGAAAGTATATTAACAAGCAGCTATAGAGGACTATGATTACAATAGTATGCGTATTTCATACAAAGAGAAATTTATTTACATCGAATATTAATTTAAGTATCAAGAGTTCTCTTCTCAAGGTATTTTTCTGGAGTTTAGCCTTGTACGGAAGATAAACTTGCTGCTACAGAATAATGATGAAGATTTGACTGGTAGATCGACTAACTAATAAGGAGGAACTGAATCCAATTGGGGAAGAAAGAAGCTGACGGCACAACTATTCCTTCTATTCCGCAGATGAATTTCTATTATTGTAATGTTTAAAAATTTGGTGGGTAGTAACTACTAACATCTGCGTATCTTTTTCTTTAAAAAAAAGTTTTAAGAATGTTCAGCCTGTAACCATATGTACAAATTCATTTGTGATGTGAGTGTATAACAACTCGTTACACATCATTACGACTTATCGTGCAAAATTATCCATGGAAACTGAAACTAACTAACTTGGCTAATACGAGGTATCGGTTGGTAGGACATAATATGGGGAAGCGCTAAGAGGTGGGTGAAACTTTAGAGTGAGACCAAGGCTCAAACTTGGAAAACAATTTGAAATAGATGTTGGAACCAGAGACAAGAGACTTGCACGGGATGAACTAGTGTGATGAGTTGCGTCAAAGTAGTCTGCCGACTGAAGACAACCACACAACAATAACGACGACGTCATGAATGAAGTAGGTTCGCGAGGCAGGTGTTTGTAGACTACCTAAGTTTCTGAATCGATGAGGGTGGCCCTACCTTGAAAAACAATACACATCCGTCTGCAATATGTCCGTGCAGGACTTTTCCGTATGGAGTTACACGGAGACGTCCATGGATGAAGCCCCTGTGTAAACTGTGTCATTGTACGACAAACAACAGGTATTTGAGAGAGAGTGGAACAAAAAATTATGCAACATTTAAGACGCGTAATGAGAAAGGCGGTTTATGAGCTTAAGCTGCAAGACGTAAATGTTTCATTTCAATAAATGTTTATTTCAATAAAAAAACAAGTCACTCCAATCTGATGTGCAGTTCCTTACCTGAAAGTACCGTTTCGGATTCTTTCGCCTCGAAATAATTTGGGACAATCTGTAATCATGATAAAAGTAAGACGAGGTAGACCGGCAGTTTCGATCAAATTTTTTGTGCTAATAGGGTGATCATGAATAGCATATACAAAATTGGTCAGGAAAATGGTAAAAACGACGCATTGAACGTTGGTAACAAGACAGTATCCTACCCTTTAGTATCTTAATTCTCATGCCAGATGACGACGCCATAAGGAAAGGTGACAGTGATTTTCTGATATTTCACTGTGAAAATACAGCAACAGTGAAATATCATTATCCACGGCCACGGAGCTCAACAGTCCAAATAAAATGGACAAATTGTTAGTGACAGTGGTTACTGTGTATACAGAAGGAGGCAAACAGTTATCGTTCCCGCAAAGTGATGGGGAAATAGACTGAATGGCAGCAGAATGAGCTATCCTCCGTGATATACTGAGCGGTATCTTGTAGCATATTTGTGGATATGGGGAATTAATGACAGTCTTACGTTCTGACAGTAAATCGGTGTGGTCTCAGTTATAATATACATTCCTGTCCATCCATTCTGTGACTTTTATTCTCATTTACTACTACTTTGTAATAAATAATCTCAGTTACTTTGAAGCTAACTATTGGAGCCGTTTTGATATTCCATTGTGGCTCACATATTCTTTCATAGAATCAAGATCACATATTCTATCGTAGTATCAAGCGTATTGTACACAGATAACTTCTTCAATGCGTTGAAACTGTGATCTCTGTGAGAAAGCTGTTAAGTGTCTGGCAAGGTACCAGGGCCGTGTCCTATCAGGGCGACCGGACGACAAAAAATTAAAATGAAGACTTTTTGTGTAAATAGCTTGGTGCGGGGCCCATTGAAATCGTGAGAGACGTCGACGTAATTATGTTGTACGGGCTTGTTCCGCTGAATATCGCAGTGGACAGCCGACATGAATTAAGCCAACAGTCACTCTCAAACCTGGCGCTCGCTCGCGTCAAATTGCCGTTCAATGCGTGGCACTTCACTTTGGACAAGCACCAAGACGCTTAAAATAATGTAGGACGATTTTGGTCGTTTGAAATGACTTAGATTTCGAGGCAAACCGATCTTCTCCATCTGCCATTTCAATAAAATCTCAAAGACCGTTTTCCTAACATCAAGGTTATTCTACGAATGTACTTGTCACTTATGATCACAAACAAAAGTGGGAAAATGTCGTTTTCATTACTCGGCTAGATCAAAACCAGACTTGGAACATACATGTTACAAGATAGGCTCCATTACTGGATTTCAGATCCGCCTGCTACGCAAATAACTGTGTTTTACAAAAACCGAAATTATGTTTCAGCACCTTTGTGCCATCGTCATCGAGTACATTCATTTAGTTCTGTAAAATGCTAGAATGTTTTAAGCAACAGTTATTCTAACGAAATATGGATAAAAACAGTTTTTGTTTGTTGTTGTTATTACCTTAACCTTTACATAGTTGGGTTACGTAGTCCCTCTGTAAATTATTGTACATTGGAAACTTGTCATGTACAGTTAAATGATGTTACTCTGAGCTTGTCTGGCGAGTAAGCAATTCAGCTATCTGTCAGGTTCAATATTCAGGCTTCGCTCGCTACTGGATGTGCTGTTTCTAAGACATCTACGTCATGAAGATATTACAAGTATAGCTTTATTAGTATGAAGCATAGACGCAAACCGATTAGCCAATGACATTTAAAAGTTTCACTTTAAGATTGGTAAAAGTACGTTATTTGAATTAAATATGGGAAAAATATGATTGGTTGATACATTCCTTATGCTGTCTTGCATTTGCCTAACAAACATTACTTAATATTACATTACGTTATTCAAAAACTTGAAATACTGATTTTTCAGTGTTCATGAGTCACATGTCTTTGACCTTTTTTCTGTGATTCTGACTGTAGCAATGTTAACGAATCGAACAGAATGTCCTTATGATTGAAATTCTTTTAATTTTTTAATTTCGTAAATTTATTGAGTCATAAATTGTATAGCAAACTTCATACATTCATATAATGAACTGTAAATGGTGCGTTATGAACTTTTAATCAGAAACTCGCTCTCAGATGCTATTTTTGCAGCTTAGCTTTCAGAAAATTTCGCCTGGTAGGGCCCTCATCACAGGAACAGCCTAGGGTTCTACAAATGCTAAGTACAGCCCTGGAAGCTACTACTGGTACAGGCAGAAGATTAAAACTACTAGTCAGCCAGCGCTGGAGTTGGTGAGAGTAGGTGACGTTCTCAGGACACTGGTATCACCCTACGGCTGCGCGCGGGGTGCGTTCTCAGGGCATCGGCACGCGAGCTGCGCGCAGCGCTGGTTGCTGGGTACCAGGGGCAGTGGCGTAGGGACAGCATGGGCGTGGCGCGGCGCTGCCGACTCACAGGTGGTCCTGGCGCTTAAACGCCTTCCCGCACATGCCGCAGACGTACTTCCGCTCGTCGCTGTGCGTCAGCTTGTGCTTGGCCAGCGCCGACGCGTTGCCAAACACCTTTCCGCACACCTGCAACACAAAACGGAGCGAGCGTCACACGCTGATAACACGAATCAACACGACACTGCAGTTACCTAATGCCTTACTCTGTTCGTCAGCAGTTACGAGACAACATTGAAATAGTTTGTGTCCTCGTTCTCGGTCTGAGGCGTCTTGTCACGGTTCGCGGGGCTCCCCTGTCGGATGTTTGAGTCCTCCCTCGGGCGTGGGTGTGTCTGTGTTGTCCTGCGTAATTTAGTTTAAGTTAGTTTAATTAGTGAGTAAGCGTAGGGACCGATGAACTCAGTAGTTTGGTCCCACAGAACCTTACCACAAATTAAAATAAAATAACTTCTCCTTCTCTTCACTTTCTCTTTTCCTCCTACTCCTCCTACATCTAAAAATCATCACTCGTGCTTAGCTCAGCTTACCCATTTCTTGCACGATACCCTGTAAATCGTGGATGACGCGCAACAGGCAGATTCCATATTCATATAAAAAAGTTTCCATAAATTACCTTTATAACTTAATACCTTAATAACTTTAAAACTATACTAGATATTAACAAATGGTTTTCATCCAGCAAGTAATAAGATACCTCATAAAGTTTTTATAACTTCCAGGTGAAGCAATTTTGGCACAAAATTCAACTTGGAAACCTGATACAATATGGACTCCACAGGTCAAATATGAGTGTGGGACGTTCTTCATCCAGACGACGTCCGACACGAAGTGCAAGGAAACTGTCGAACACTGTATGGAAGGCAACCGCCGTCTCGACCACCTATTCGGGCTTGTCATACGTCATTTATGGAAACAGGTAGTGTTCTCCATAAAAAGGGGGCGGGTCGCCGATCTGTTCAGGCGCCGACGTGGGCAAGGTATGGCAGGCACTTTCAAGGAGTCCGACAAAATCGGTTCGTAAGTTGGCTAGAGAACTCGAAATGAGAAGATCAACAATGGACACTGTCTTGCATAAGGGGTTATGGCTATATTCTTACAAGGTGCTTTAGATATTAAAGCGTAGAGACAAATCTCAGTGGGCACAGTTTGCAGTGGATTTGCTGCGCAAGACTGACGCAAACAACGACTTTTTGGATAATTTGTTTCTTCGATGAGGCAACATTTCATGTATCACGTAAACTGAACTGCCATAGCATCCTCATGTTGCACTTGAAATGGAAAGAGACAGTCCCAAGGTCAATGTTTGTTGGGGACTGATGCACAATTGCTTCAGTGATCCATTGTTTTCATCGGGTCTGCCGCCAGTGGTGGTGTTTCGCTGTGCCACAATTGGAGCACCTGCAACCTGTTATCATATTCCAGCAGGGCGGAGTATCACCCTGCTGGTCCCTAAATGGCCGACAGTTTCTAGATAGGTGGACTGGGCGATATGGTCCAATTCGATGTCCGCCGCGATACCCTAACCTCACAACGCTAGACTCCTTCCTCTGAAGTTTTGTAAAGGATCTGGTGTATTGAACCTTACCTACAGGACTTGAAGTCACGCATTCATAATCCATTTGAACACGTCTCCTTGGAGATCTTAAATCGTAGGCGGAGAGACTAGACATAATACGTGCCACTGACGGAGCACACACTGACGTGTCATATGTTTATAACCACTTGTTAATGTCTTGTATATTTTTAAAGGTATTACAGTCTTAAGTTGCAAAGATAATTTACGGACACCCTGTATTTCCGAAAAGCGTTCTACACAGTGCCCCACGAATGTCAGAACATACGGAACAGGTTCCCAGGTATGTGAGGGGCTCCAACAATTTCTAAACAATAGAACCAATTACTGTATCCCGGATGACGCGTTACCAGTATTGTCCCACTGAGGTGTGACAGGACTGCTCTTTTTCTCTATATACATAAGTGATCTGACGGATAGGACGAAGTAATTCAGAGGCTTGATGCCAGATTTGTTACCGACATTTTGTCAGTACGCAAGTATTACAGAAATGCTCCTTGAAGTCAAATGGGAATCTCTGGTGGGAAGAAGAATTCTTTTCGCTAAACACTATTCAGAAATATTAGAGAAGCTCCATTTACAACGGACTGCAGGCCAATTCTGCTGCCACAGACGCACAACGAAAACAAGATGAAAGAAAACCGGGATCGTACAAAAGCATACAGATAGTAGTTTTTCCCCCCGCTCCATTTGAGAGTGGAACAGGAAACGCAATGGCATGTTTTACCCTCCGCTATGTACTGCAGGGTGGCTTGCGGAGAACGTATGTTGATTAGATGTAAATGTAGATCCTGCTTCAATGGCCTATTGTTTCATGTGGAGAAAGTCCTTATCCAGTGGATCAGGGTGCTCATCTGATTACAAGATGAGTTGTCTATATCTTGACCATGTAAAAAATTAGGCCGCGCGCGGTAGCCGCGCGATCAAAGGCGCCTTGTTACGGTCCGCGCGGCAGCCCCCGTCGGAGGTTCGAGTCCTCCCTCGGGCACGGGTGTGTGTGTCGTCCATTAGCATGAATACGTTCAAGTTCGATTAAAAACTTCTAAGCAAAGAAGGGAAAGCAGAAAGGTGGAAGGAGTATATAGAGGGTCTATACAAGGGCGATGTACTTGAGAAGAGTATTATGGAAATGGAAGAGAATGTAGATGAAGTTGAAATGGGAGATATGATACTGCGTGAACAGCTTGCCAGAGCACTGAAAGATCAAAGTCGAAACAAGGCCCCAGGAGTAGACAACATTCCATTAGAACTACTGACAGCCTTGGGAGATCCAGTCCTGACAAAACTCTATCATCTGGTGAGCAAGATGTATGAGACAGGCGAAATACCCTCAGACTTCAAGAAGAATATAATAATTCCAATCCCAAAGAAAACAGGTGTCGACAGATGTGAAAATTACCGAACTATAAGTTTAATAAGTCACAGCTGCAAAATACTAACGCGTATTCTTTACAGACGAATGGAAAAACTGGTAGAAGCCGACCTCGGGGAAGATCAGTTTGGATTCCGTAGAAACATTGGAACACGTGAGGCAATACTGACCCTACGACTTATCTTAGAAGAAAGATTAAGGAAAGGCAAACCTACGTTTCTAGCGTTTGTAGACTCAGAGAAAGCTTTTGTCAATGTTGACTGGAATACTCTCTTTCAAATTCTAAAGGTGTCAGGGGTAAAATACAGGGAGCGAAAGGCTATTTACAATTTGTACAGAAACCAGATGGCAGTTATAAGAGTCGAGGGACATGAAAGGGAAGCAGTGGTTGGGAAGGGAGTGAGAGAGGGTTGTAGCGTCTCCCCGATGTTATTCAATCTGTATATTGGGAAACCAGTGAAGAAAACAAAAGAAAAATTCGGAGTAGGTATTAAAATCTAGGGAAAAGAAATAAAAACTTTGAGGTTCGCCGATGACAAGGACTTGGAAGAGCAGTTGAACGGAATGGGTATTGTCTTGAAAGGAGGGTATAAGATGAACATCAACAAAAGCAAAACGAGGATAATGGAATGTAGTCGAATTAAGTCAGGTGATGCTCAGGCAGTTAGATTAGGAAATGAGACACTTAAAATAGTAAAGGAGTTTAGTTAAGCCGGCCGCGGTGGTCTAGCGGTTCTAGGCGCTCAGTCCGGAACCGCGCGACTGCTACGGTCGCAGGTTCGAATCCTGCCTCGGGCATGGATGTTTGTGATGTCCATAGGTTTGTTAGGTTTAAGTAGTTCTAAGTTCTTAGGGACTGATGACCACAGATGTTAAGTCTCATGGTGCTCAGAAAAATAACTGATGGTGGTCGAAGTAGAGAGGATATAAAATGTAGACTGGCAATGACAAGGAAAGCGTTTCTGAAGAAGAGAAATTTGTTAACATCGAGTATAGATTTAAGTGTCAGGGAGTCGTTTCTGAAAGTATTTGTATGGAGTGTAGCCATGTATGGAAGTGAAACATGGACGATAAATAGTTTGGACAAGACGAGAATAGAAGCTTTCGTAATGTGGTGCTATAGAAGAACGCTGAAGATTAGATGGGTAGATCACATAACTAATGAGGAGGTGTTGAATAGAATTGGGGAGAAGAGGAGTTTGTGGCACAATTTGACTAGAATAAGGGATCGGTTGGTAGGACATGTTCTGAGGCATCAAGGGATCACAAATTTAGTATTGGAAGGCAGCGTGGAGGGTAAAAATCGTAGAAGAAGGCCAAGAGATTCAGAGGGATGTAGGTTGTAGTAGGTACTGGGAGATGAAGAAGCTTGCACAGGATAGAGTAGCATGGAGAGCTGCATCAAACCAGTCTCAGGACTGGAGACCACAACAACAACAACAACAAAAACAACAAATAGTATGTAAAGTTAGGGACCGATGACATCAGCAGTCCGGTCCCATAAGACCTTACCACAAATTTGCAAATAAAAAATAAGTATTTACATGTGATACTTAAAAGTGATACGATATGAGACGATCACGTAATACCTATATCATGAAAGGCGGAGGGAAAGCTTAGGTTTGTTGGAAGGATTCGAGGAAAATACAACGTTTGTGTAAAAGAAATCATGTGGAAGACCGTGGTGCAAACATTTCTACAGTAGTTTTTAAGTGTTTCGGAGTCCTTTCCAAGTATGCATGACAACAGGCATCTAACGAATGCTGCTAGGATCGTAAGAGATTACTGTGGCTGAAACGAAAGTGTGACAGAAAAGGACGGGTGCCTTAAACGGCAATCCTTGGAAGGAAGACGACGTAGTTCTCGTGTAGCCCTGCTGCGTAAATGTAAATAACTTGTAGCCGTACATCCTCAGCAACAATTCTTTTCGCGGAAGCTAATGAGATCATACAATAACAGATGACTAGCTCACAGCTCGCTGGACGTATAAATTAGTTTGTATTTGAGTTGGTGAGAAGACAGTTCTGAAACACGTCTCTAAGAACTGTGAATTATGCAAGTTCAGAAAAGAATATTAACTGGTGTTGTAAAACTATCTTCAGCTACCAGAAGTGAGGGCAGACTGCGCTAGTTTTTGATTTCACGTCGTACCCGCATTCCCTTTACGTTAGGTGTGTCGAACAGCTATCTGGTGTTACCCCATAAGGTTCGCTTTCTTTACGTATGTGAGCAGTGTCTTACTAGATTCCTCCAAAAAAGCCGGAAGCGGTGAACCGATTAGAAACTGAAGGCATATGAAGTGCTAGGTAACCTACAACATTTTTGTTCTACATAGTTGTCCTTCGGCCTGTTACTTAAGAATTTTTAGCAAAACTGAGATTTTCAAACATTGCTTCAATACTACGTCGAACTGATATAAAACATGATTCTGGTATTCATAGCCGGCCGCTGTGGCCGAGCGGTTCTTGGCGCTTTAATCCGGAACCGTGCTGCTGCTACGGTCGCAGGTTCGAATCCTCCCTCGGGCATGGATGTGTGTGATGCCCATAGGTTAGTTAGGCTTAAGTAGTTCGAAGTCTAGGGGACTGATGACCTCAGATGTTAAGTCTCATAGTTCTTAGAGCCATTTGAACCATTCTTGTTATTCATAAAGAACCTTCGCATTTACCAATAATAACAGTAAACTCTTGCCTTTGATCACAATGGAAAACGTACTGTTAAGTACGAAAGAACGACAATAACTATGTATATTTTTTATGTTTTTGCATGTACATTTTGCTCGAATCAAAAGTAATTGCTAGGTTACATAAAAGCGCAGAAGTTAAGCTATCAGCTAATTTTTATTGCTTATAAACTACAATTTATATTCTGTAGTGATATAAAATACACAATGGACTAACAGTAAATAGTGCACGGATCTAATTACGTACCAAACAAACAACTAAAGAAACAAAAAACAAAGAACAAAAAAAAGTCGTCACTCCCATTCTCTCTCTCCACATCCATTTTTGTTTCTTTCCCTAGTAATACTATCGATACTCCTGCCATTCACAACGCCATTTATGAAGTGTGGTAAAAGTAGTGAGTCGCAGTCTTGGTAGGACCCATCTCTAATATTAATGAATGAGAAATTTTATCAAATTGAAGCTATCCTCGTGGCTGTCGCAGTCGTAATAATATGCAGGTAATTACCAAAGCGAGTGTAGAAGTAAGGTCACGTAACGCGGATTGTTCTGCGTACTACACGAACGCGATAGCTGGGCGAACCGGGCCGTTCTCCTGAACAGAGCAAGGTGGATGGAATTCCGACGTACGGGAAACAGCAGTCAGGAGCAGCTGCGCGTCGTGTGACGGGTTCGCACGCATTCCGCGAGCAACGCGACACAGGAGCTTCCCCACAATGGTCCCCGGGGTCGGCGCTGCCGGCGCCGCGCGGAACGCAATTAAAATAATTCGTTAAAACAGTAGGTGGCGCGCGCAGCGGCCCCGACGCGGCGGTCGGAATCCGTTAATTGCGAGACATTAGCGCACGGCGCACCTCGCCGTTTTGTGCTCCGCTCCTCGTTAGGGAGCCGAGCAGTGTCGTCGGGCAGCCCGTGTCTGGCCGGGAACTACCTGGCACTGGCGCCACAGCACTGGCGCCAAAGCGCATCTCACCTGCAGCGAACTCCGCTCTCGAAATACCACTAACATTTTGCAAACGGCTGAAGAGATGCTTTTATAGCGGTACTCCACCTCACAATCATTTCTCCCGCATACACATTGAAGCGCCAAAGAAACTAATATAGGCATGAGTATTTAAATACATATATATGCAAACATGCATAATACGCCGCTGCGGTCGGCAACGCCCAAATAAGACAAATGTCTGGCGCAGTTGTTAGATCGGTTACTGCTGCTACATTGGCAGGTTCTCAAGATCTAAGTGAGTTTGATCGTGGTGGTATAGTCGGCGCACCAGCGATGGGACCCAACATCTCCGAGGTAGTGATGAAGAGGGAATTTTCCCGTGAGACCATTTCACGAGTACACCGTGAATACCAGGAATCTAGTAAAACATCAAATCTCCGACATCGCTCCAACTGGAGAAAGATCCTGCAAGAACGAGCTCAACGACGACTGAAGAGAATCACTCAACGTGACAGAAGGGCAACCCTTCCGCCAGTTGCTTCAAATTTCAATGCTCGGTCATCAACAAGTCTCAGTGTGCTAACCATTCCACGAAACATCATCGATATGGGCTTTCGGATCCCGAAGACCCACTCGTGTACCATTGATGACTGCACGACTCAAAGCTTTACGCCTCGCCTGGGCCCGTCAACACCGACATTGGACTGCTGATGACTGGAAATATGTTGCATGGTCGCACGAGTCTCGTTTCAAATTCTATCGAGCGGATGGACATGTACAGGTATGGAGACAACCCCGCGAATCCATGGACCCTGCATATCAGCAGGGGACTGTTCAAGCTGGTGGAAGCTCTGTAATGGTGTGGGGCGTGTTCAGATGGAATGATAAGGAACTCCTCATACGTCTAGATAAAACTCTGACAGGTGACACGTACGTAAGCATCCTGTCTGATCACCTGCATTCATTCATGTCCACTGCGCATTCCGACGGGCAATTCCAGCAGGACAATCCGGCTGTGTTATTATTGCCAGTCTGCATCGTACAAAAATGGTTTAAATGGCTCTGAGCACTATGGGACTTAACATCTACGGTCATCGGTCCCCTAGAACTTAGAACTACTTAAACCTAACTAACCTAAGGACATCACACAACACCCAGTCATCACGAGGTAGAGAAAATCCCTGACCCCGCCGAAAAAATGGTTCAAATAGCTCTGAGCAGTATGGGACTCAACATCTGTGGTCAACAGTCCCCTAGAACTTAGAACTACTTAAACCTAACTAACCTAAGGACATCACACACATCCATGCCCGAGGCAGGATTCGAACCTGCGACCGCAGCGGTCGCGCGGTTCCAGACATTAGCGCCTAGAACCGCTCGGCCACTCCGGCCGTCAGTCTGCATCGTCCGTGTACCAAATTCCGCCCTTGAAACACCAGTAACAAATCATAAATGCTGGACGCCTCTACTCCTCCTCATTACCACAAGTTCAAAATATAAGAACGCTGTTTTCTTGTGTATGACGACCCCAGAATTTATCTTACTTGTATCGTATTCTATATTTCAAGTAACAGTAATAGTTTATGAACAACGAAATCGATGCATATGAAGTTCCCCAATCTCTGCTCAGTATCACAACTTAAGCAACTAAAGAATGCTGCTCCCGTGTCTGTATTTATCAGTACTGCTGTAAAGGCAGGGAACAACGACTCCGTCGGTGTATAGCTGCCGAAGGGAACTACTTCACTTTGAAGGGGAAGACATTGTGGTTTAAAAAAACTATGGTACATAAAAAAATCAGTCTCATTACTTGTCCTACACACCTCATAAGCTGTCGAGTGTGAAGGGCTAGTGGTAAAGAGTGTGTGTGGAAACTGAAAGGTTGCGGTATCGAATCCAGGTCGACCTGCGGAATCTTTCAGTCTGTCTTTAAGCAAGATTTGGACTCCACGTTAAACTGTAGGTCCCCGCCGGCCGAAGTGGCCGTGCGGTTAAAGGCGCTGCAGTCTGGAACCGCAAGACCACTACGGTCGCAGGTTCGAATCCTGCCTCGGGCATGGATATTTGTGATGTCCTTAGGTTAGTTAGGTTTAACTAGTTCTAAGTTCTAGGGGGCTAATGACCTCAGCAGTTGAGTCCCATAGTGCTCAGAGCCATTTGAACCATTTTGTAGGTCCCCTTCCTCCGGTTGGGTAAATGGGGTAGGTTAGGGAGACGCCAAGCTGCAGAAATAGTGTTCAATTGAAAGACTTGGACTAGGCCGTTACAATAATAATAATAATAATTATTATTATTATTATTATTATTACGTAATATGTTCATTGGTTTTATACATAACTGAGAGGAATTTTTTTACATGTTACAATAGCTACATTCTGTATATGTGTCACTAAGAAATTTGTCTATATCACTATACAAAATGGTCAAAGTATGAATAAATTTTATTATTGTGATGATTATTATGTTTATATTTATGATGCCCCAATCTTTCATCATCACAACCTCAAAACTTCAAACACTGTTCTCTCATATGCAGGGCCTATGTATGTGAGGTCATCAACAACATCCACCTGTATTGCATTTGCAATAGAACTAACAGTAACAGTTTATACATGGTGTACGTTATGCATATAAACTGCTCCTGCCACCTTCCCACCATCTTTTCTTCAATACCACAACATGGGAATGTCAGAAGCTGTTCTGCATGCAGTTATTTGAGGCTGTGATGTTAGTGCCACCGTGCATCTTTTCTGTACCGTATTTCCCATAGTACATACCAGAAACAAACAATTACGATGTCGATGACGGAAGTTATGTGCTGTGTGCGGTTTTGCTAACGCAATTCTGGGGAATTTCACACTGTAACGTCTCGTGACTTTCTATCAGCTTCCCCAGTAATTCATACTGGAAGCGACTTAGATGAGATGATGCTCTCATTACTTCCCGTCCCAAAATAATTCGTTCTCCAGTTTTCCCTCAGCTTTCCTGTTTTGAACCAAATCTGTGGGAAAACGCACACATCGCAGCAGTCAAAAGTATGTGTGAATACCTTATATTCATTTGCACTTATAAGGTGAAAGAAGACACTCAGTCTTAGGACATCATGTTTCTGTTGAGCTCTGTTTGTGGTTATCTATGAATTATTCTAATATCTTATTTTGTGAATGTTGACAGTGAAAGATAGAACATAACAAGGAAATTGGAAATTTGTGATAACGACTATGGGACCAAACTGCTGAGGTCATCGGTCTCTAGGCTTACGCAATATTTAATCTATCTTAAACTAAACGCTGAGGACCACACACACACCCATGCCCAAGGGAGGTTGGTTTGGTTTGGTTGTTTGGGGAAGGAGACCAGACAGCGTGGTCATCGGTCTCATCGGATTAGGGAAGGATGGGGAAGGAAGTCGGCCGTGCCCTTCCAGGGGAACCAACCCGGCATTTGCCTGGAGTGATTTAGGGAAATCACGGAAAACCTAAATCAGGATGGCCGGACGCGCGATTGAACCGTCGTCCTCCCGAATGCCCAAGGGAGGACTCGAAGCTCCGACGGGGGTGCGGTGCGAACCGTGACAAGACTCCTTAGAGCTCACGGCTATCCCGTGCGGCTACACAACAAGGAATGAAATATGAATTGTGTAAAAGATTTTTCCTCCACACGAGGTCACAGAGCTTCAAAGGTGTCAACATTCCGACCAGCCCGTCTAGCCTCGTGCGTTATCACGACGGTTCCGGGATTCGGGGAGTCTCGCTCCTAGGATCAATCCGCCCGACGGATTAACGACGACGATAGGGTTGCCATCCGTTCCGATATATCAGGAGAGTCACTTTTATGGACCTCCTTTTGCCGGTATTCCCATAGGACCCAATTTTATGTCGATTTTGCAAAATACGTTTACTAGCTTGGCTCAAGTGCTGAAGTAACGTTATCTGTTTTTAATAAACATCAAGCATTTGATTCGATAACGCCATCTCAACCTCCAGATCGGTTGGTGACTGAAAACACTGTTATATACCTGACAACTGTTTTCAGGAATATACGTATGTGAAGAGCATTTTAGAAAGTAAGCATGACTCGGAGGAATGAAAGTCTAAACACTCCGTGAAAGAAAGGTGGATTTACTTTCTTAAGGAAACAGTAAATCGTGAACGCAAACGCCAACTGCTAAAGTTATGGGAGTGTTTGTTTTCTATTCCCGAACACAATGCCGCAGTGGAAACAGTATTTTCGCTGGCGTCAGCCCAGTGGACTGATGAAAGAAATCGACTGCTTCCAGGGACCGTGGAGTCAATCTTACACTGCCAGTTTAACTACAAGCTAACTTGCATGCAGTTCTACAAATACGTAAAATGGAAAAAAAGAGTTGCTGGAAAAGGTGAAATCTTTCGAAAAATATGGTGTACCAACTACTTCTGCTGGTTTCTAAATAAAAGGTAGTTGTATTAGGTAAATCTTCTACTTCATTTCTACCCCCCCCCCCCCCTCCCATCAAAGACTTTCCCGACAAGGTCCCAGCTGGTGTGGCGGGTAGTCTGGATGTAGGTTTTAAGCTGTTCCCACGTCCGACTATGTGAAGACCGGGCTGGTACCCACGTAGCGCCTTAGTTACGCGAAATGCAAAGATTTCGAAGAAGTTCTCACACTTTCAAATAGGATAAGAGAAGAGGCAGACGGATGGGGTTCACAAATTCCTTCCCAGGAGGCATCCAGTCATCCTCTTATCACTATATTGCCAATCTCAGATTAACATTATTTTCAGCCGTAATGGCTACGTTTGTGAACCGTGACTGTGTGGGATAATTATTTATTTCAAGTTTCTGCTACCAGAACATTTAGACTGCTACGGGCTTGATGAATATAACAAATCAGTAGCAACTCACATTAAAGACAGGCCACCCTTTGAAAATCGAAGACAACCTCGAAATTTTACACAACATAGGAAAAAGTAAAAGATTGGATATTATGGAAGAAATGGAAATTTTCATGCATAACACAAATCATTGAGATAACATTCTTAATGAAAGGACCGTATTCAAAAACTCAAAATTCTTCAACAGTCGTAAGTCAGTTCTAACTCAATAGATTCAAGATATATCAATGTAAATAACTGACTGCAAGTCTGTCAGTACCAAGAATATCGATACAAAACCTCGATAATCGATACAGACTCACATGCTACAGTTCGCCATCTTGTGTTGTGTGTATAACATCGAAGCAGTCTGTGCAGTGAATTACGCTGGCAATCAGTGACAAAATATAATGTGCAACAGTGTAATGTCAATCAACAGCTCCGCCATTACACCAGTGATGCAAGTGAAGCAGCAAGATGACGGAAATCGTAAGTGATCAACTGTCACATAAAATCCTTTCACACTATTTTGGTAACACATAACTGATGCAAATCTATCTGCATCCTATACAGGCTGTGATATACCGGGTGGTCAAAAAGTCAGTATAAATTTGAAAACTTAATAAACCACGGAATAATGTAGACAGAGAGGTAAAAATTGACACACAGGCTTGGAATGACATGGGGTTTTCTTAGAACCGAAGAAAAGAAACAAAGCATTGCTAGACGCGTGAAAGATCTCTTGCGCGCGTCGTTTGGTGATGATCGTGTGTTCATCCGCCACCTTCGTCATGCTTGGCCTCCCAGGTCCCCAGACCTCAGTCCGTGCGATTATTGGCTTTGGGGTTACCTAAAGTCGCAAGTGTATCGTGATCGACCGACATCTCTAGGGATGCTGAAAGACAACATTCGACACCAATGCCTCACCGTAACTCCGGTTCAAATGGTTCAAATGGCTCTGAACACTATGCGACTTAACTTCTGAGGTCATCAGTCGCCTAGAACTTAGAACTAATTAAACCTAACTAAACCACAAGGAAGAAAACCAGCAGAAGACATCACTGATTTCGATTTCTAGCCATACACTTCACCTCTCCCCCCCCCCCCCCCAAATGCCACAACAACATCTACAGAAAAAAACAATGGACAAAGAGTTCTAGATTAATCTAGTTTAAGACTTGAAGATGAACAGGACATGTTCGAAACGCTTTGCATTATGTAAGATTAAGCATAAAATAAAAAGTGACTGGTAGCAGAAACTTTAAATAAATAATCAGATTAACATGCTGACCCCGTGAAGACCCGGGTTATGGCCAGGAAAAAGGAGAGGAGTCGGTCACTACACTTCTACATTTCAAACGTTAAGACAATGGTTTATTCTCGGTTCCAGATGACTCTGTACGTCAATAAGTGCTGCATTGTTCGTAGTTCCCTAACTGAGGTGTGTCGCCGCTGTTTCAGCTGCCGAGTTCGTCTTCCGCGTGACATCTTGTCCCGCGGTTCCTGCTCTAATTTAATACAGGAATCAAGAAGATTCAATTACGCAGCGCCCGAGGGAGGTATTGTTGTAGCCATAGCAACGGCGGTGGGGGAGCCGCGACGCGAGCGAGGGGTTCGTCGACCGGACTAGGGCGAAGGGTGGCCGGCTTCCGTGTGAGGCGGCAACAATAAAGGAAACGAGCACAAGGGCCGCCACCGGCGCTGCTTGTTATTCCGCTGCGCTCTCGTTAATTTCCCGCGCTGGATAATTAAAAAATTAAAAGTTACCCGCGCAGACAAACAGCCCCCGGCGCGAGGCCAGCACGTGTCCCGTGTAAACAGCCCTAATTAGCCCAGCTTTAGGCGGCTTTGCGATTGTGCCACCGACTGTCGTTACACCACCATCGCTGGTTGTCGTTTGGTTATCAATGCGCCCTCGTAACGTTACAGCTACCTCTGCTCTCCCTGGTACGAAGGGTGATTCAGCTGCCCCTACCTATTGGTTTTATGCAACACTCCCCCTCTGCTGGTTGGTAGTATCAGTTCCAAAAGAGAGATTCAATTTCATCCGTACAAATTTGTGGTGAAGCAAATATTCATCCGTACAAATTTGTGGTTAAGCAAATAAAGTTTATGAAGAAAGTGCGAACATATGGTTGCATGAATTGAACCGAGTGATGGAAAAGCAGAGATTCAAACTTTTAAGAAACCCAAAACCTAAAAAAGCGAAGTAGTACGGTGGAAGGGGCGTCATGTCACGGATTGCACGGCCCCTCCCGCCGGAGGTTCGAGCCCTCCCTCGGGCATGGGTGTGTGTGTGTGTTGTTGTTAGTATAGGTTAGTTTAAGTAGCGTGTCAGTCTAGGGACCGATGACCTAAGCAGTATGGTCCCTTAGGAATTCACACACATTTGAACTTTTGAAGGGGGATTGTGGGGCGAGGGGAGACCGTTCGCCTGGTGCAAGTCTTTCGATTTGACGCCACTTCGGCGACTTGCGCGTCGATGGGGATGAAATGATGATGATTAGGACAACACAACACCCAGTCCCTGAGGGGAGAAAATCTCCGACCCAACCGGGAATCGAACCCGTACCCTTACGACTGACATTCTGTCGCGCTGACCACTCAGCTGCCGGGGGGCGGACTCTGAATACAGTAACAACCCCAAGATACCTCAGAGCAAGAGTCCGGAATGACATCAACTGGGATGACCACATACAATCTGTAACTGGAAAAGCAATGTCAGATGAGATTCTTTGGAAGATTCGTAAGGAAATGAAAGAAGTGGGAGACTGACGAGGTTGGATTAATAGAATAGATAAAGGAAGTTTAGCGAAGATCGGCACGTTTCGTCACAGATTCGTTTATTAGGCGCAAAATCATTACGGAGATGGTCAACATAATCCGGTGGCAGACGGTATAGGAGCGGTTTTGTGCGCTACGGTTTACTTTTGAAATACCGGGAGCGGACAAATAACTCCCACACATGAGTTGCGAAATGACGACAGGAAACTCAGAGAAGTAAGAGCTAATACGGGGTTTATCGATAGCCGGTCTTGCGACATGCTATTCGCGAACGGAACGTGGAAGGTAAGAGAAGTATAACGTGCCACACATCAGAAGGAATCTTGCGCCCCAGAGGTATTGATGTTGAGACAAAACCCTTTTCCGGAGGACCGATCAAAAATCACTCACTCGCGTGCTGGTACATGGCCCTTTCACGTCGATGTGCCCCTTTATTTGTCGGCTCTGCAGCGACGGCGTTTCAAAGGAGGGATCTGCTGGATCTTCTTGTATGCCACGACTAAACACGATTTTTTACGATTTAGGGTCAAAATTATGCAGACTCTAAAGAATACTAAAGTGAGTCACTACAGTGAAAAAAACAACACAAAATTGAAACAAATGCAGTATAAATCATATGTATCTTCAGCCGTAACAGAGCGGTGGACAGATCTGTGTTCATATTAGCACCAACTTTGTTTCCTTCTATCTCAACAAACAAAAAACTCTTTCTACTGGAGAGTTACTGTCTAAGGCTGTAATCTACAACTCCTGACGGGTAGGTGGAATGGTATCTTTATTCTCCTCTTCACTTTCATGCTTCTTGCACCTCGGTCACCTTTTGGCACATTATATTCCACAAAAGCACATGAAGAAAAACCGTCGTGTGCAGTAATGAATTCCTCAGAACCAATCCCACAGTTCGCAACGTCTTGCAGAACTGTCCATTCATAAGGTGAGGTGGCACCATCTAACACGTGGACAGGATCTGTTATAGCACTTCTGTGTATGATGTAGCGACACGGAGTTCCATGCTGCAGTGATGGCTTTTATTGCATCAAGCGGATTCCAATTGGGGGCTGCAATATTGTTTCCAGAAGCACGAACTACAGTTCTTACACGTTGCTTGAGATAAGCTCTCGTAATGAGAGAAGAACAGCCATAATTTGAGCTTAATCAGTGAAGGGTGCTTTCTTATTCCTGAATTTTGAAATCTCATACCAAATTCAGATTTGAAGTAGCACAGTACAGGGCAAAGCTTTCGTGTATTCCTCACTAAATTACTGAACAGTTCTTGGTTTCTTAAAAGTGTCACTAGTCCCGATACCATCATCACACACATTTTGCTGAACCAGAAATTGCTTCATTGTTTATTTCAAAATCTTTCGAACATATATAGCCACGCGCGGAAAAACGGACAAACCCTCAAATGTAAAAGCTTAGAGTACAGTGTTGCCATCTGTTGCTGGGTACGGGAACTATCAAAACTGACATTGGTCTCACCCTTAAGTTGATAGTTTCCGTAGCCAGCAACAGATGGGAACACTTATCTCTAAGCTTTACCATTTGAGGGTTAGCCTGTTTTTTCAGCGCGTATCTTCACATTTCCTCGACACACGCTTAGTATGCACTACAAGAGAATTCTGTGTTAATTTGTTTACGAAAAATGCTATAAATACTTCTTATAATGTCACTCGTACACACACTATTCACTAAACAGAGCTTGACTCCAACATGTCGCCACAACAAGACGAAGACACGTGCGCCGGAGGTCGCCTGGAAGAGAGACCATGTGACTAGCAAGACACCTTCATACCTGGTTATATGTTACGAGAGCGAAGTCATATACCGTATAGGTATTTGGTGTAATCGAAATTCTGTGAGCGCCAGAAAAGGACAAGTATATCAGCTGTTTAAGAAAAATGAGAAAAGAAATTTTGTTGGGGGTTGGTGCTCTAAAGAATAATTTTCTCTTATGCCTCCTTTGGAGCGCTTTATACGCTTACATTTATAAATCAAAGAAAAATCGAAAAAATCGTAATTTTTGCCATGTCATTCGTGAAGTTGTAATTATTGGAGTAAATTCGTAATTATTACGACTGATTCGTAATAGATAGCATCTATGAGAAAATATGCCTTGTATGATGTGTTCAATATGGACGAAACTGGACTTTCCTATAAATTTTTCCTAAATCGCAGACTGCTGATAAAAGATGACTTGTGTTACGGTGAAGCATGTAGCAAACAACGTTTAATCTTGGCTCATCGTTAAGTCCGAGAAACCGCGTTGTTTTAGAAACACTTTACCTTGCACCTACTCTCGCCATAAGAAAGCTTGGATAGACGGCATATCATTACGCAAGTGGCTTCTTCGTTTAACAGTCAAATTGTAGCTCTTCTTACATTGGACGGATGTACTGCCAACTTAACTAACATAAAGGTTCAGTTTTTTTCCGCCAAACCTGATAAGCCGCCTTCAGTACATGGATAAAGGCATTATTTCTCTCATGACGAGAGCTTATCGCAAGCAACGTGTAAGAGCTGCAGTTCGTGCTGCTGAAAACAATATTGCAGCCCCGAATTGGAATCCGCTTGACGCGATAAAAGCCATCGCAGGAGCATGCAACCCCGTGTCGCTACATCATATGCGGAAGTCGTATAATAGATCCTGGAGAGACAGCAATGGTGAATATGTCCACGTGTTAGATGGTGCCCCCTCACCTGATGAATGGACACTTCTGCAAGACGTTACGAACCCTGGGATTGGTTCTGAGGAATTCATTAGTGCACACGACGGTTTTTCTGAATGTGATTCTGTGGAATATGATGTGCCAAAAAGTGACCGAGGCGCAAGAAGCGTGAAAGAGGGGAGGAGAATAAAGATACCATGCCACCTACCCGTCAGGAGTTGTAGTTTACAGCCTTGGACAGTTTAGAACGATTTTCTTCGAGACCTCACGTCACTGCTGGGTTTACGCAAGCTACAGTTACAACAGGTGAAATTACGAGATATTGTTGTTACCGTGTACGTCAGTGAACCATACTTGAAATTTTTTCGAACAAAATAGTGAAAATACTTTTACAGTCACTTCATAGTACTGTAAGTCTACAGTAATATAAAGTGACTGATAACGTAGTGTAGTGCGCATTACTGTACTATTGTACATATACACAACTGGCCATTGAAATTACTACACCACGAAGATGACATGCTACAGACGCGAAATTTAACCGACAGGAAGAAGATGCTCTGATATACAAATGATTAGCATTTCAGAGCATTCACACAAGGTTGACGCCGGTGGCGACACCTACAACGTGCTCACATGGGGAAAGTTTCCAACCGATTGCTCATACGCAAACAGTAGTTGACCGGCGTTGTGTGGTGAAATGTTGTTGTGATGCCTCGTGTAAGGAGTAGAAATGCGAACCATCACGTTTCCGACTTTGATAAAGGTCAGGTTGTAGCCTATCGCGATTCCGGTTTCTCGTATCGCGACATTACTGCTCGTGTTGGTCGAGATCCAATGACTGTTAGTAGAATATAGAATCGGTGGGTTCAGGATGGTAATAAAGAACGCCGTGCTGGATCCCAACCGCCTCGTATCACTAGCACTCGAGATGACAGTCATCTTATCCGTATGGCTGTAACAGGTCGTGCAGCCACGTCTCGATCGCTGAGTCAACAGATGGAGACGTTTGCATGACAACAACCATCTGCACGAACTGTTCGACGACGTTTGCAGCAGCATGGACTATCAGCTCGGAGACCATGGCTGCAGTTACCCTTGACGCTGCCTCACAGTCAGGAGCGCCTGCGATGATGTACTCAACGACGAACCTGGGTGCACGAATGGCCAAACGTTATTTTTTCGGATGAATCCAGGTTCTGTTTACAGCATGATGATGGTCGCATCCGTGTTTGGCGACATAGCGGTAAACGCACTTTGGAAGCGTGTATTCGTCATCGCCATACTGGCGTATCACCCGCCGTCATGGTATGGGGCGCCATTGGTTAAAAGTCTCGATTACCTCTTGTTCGCATTGACGGCACTTTGAACAGTGGACGTTACATTCCAGATGTGTTACGACCCGTGGCTCTACCCGTCACTCGATCCTTGTAAAACCCTACATTCCAGCAGGATAATGCACGACCGCATGTTGCAGGTCCTGTACGGGCCTTTCTGGATACTGAAAATGTTCGACTGCTGCCCTGGCCAGCACATTCTCCAGATCTCTCACCAATTGAAAACGTCTGGTCAATGGTGGCCGAGCAACTGGCTCTTCACAATACGCCAGTCACTACTCTTGAGGAACTGCGGTATCGTGTTGAAGCTGCATGGGCAACTGTACCTGTGCACGCCACCCAAGCTCTGACTCAATGCCCAGGCGTATCAAGGCCGTTATAACGGCCAGAGGTGGCTGTTCTGGGTACTGATTTCTCAGGATCTATGCACCCAAATTGCGTGAAAATGTAAGAACATGTCATTTCTAGTATAATATATTTGTGCAATGAGTACCCGTTTATCATCTGCATTTCTTCTTGGTGTAGCAATTTTAATGGCCAGTAGCGTATATGAGTGTTTTTCACATAACACTATTTTTTTTAATGCGAACTCTGATTTTTCGGTATCTTCGGATTCGTGTTAACGTGGTTCTACGAGGTTCTTCCACAAAAGCCTTGGCTAAGCCTTGGCTAAAACGTTCACGGGGGAACGGCAGAAGACGCGGGGCTGTGTTGTTTGGCCTGGAAGTAGGCCACACGTGCTTCGCTCGTTACGCGGCCAGGCTGAGGGCGCATCAGGCGAGCAGACTGAAGGAACGGCCCTGCAATAAGCAGCGCTGGCCCGCTTTGAGACCGCCTCTACGGCGTGCCGAAACATTAATTGGCCCACTCGGCGGTCGGAGGCGAGCATTCAAAACCAATTACAGGGCCCGCCGCGGGCGCGGGCGGGCCGTAATGTATGCGCCAATATTTGTGGCCGGCGGCTCCGCGCGTCTTCATTAATATTCCCAAGTTGGGGCGGCCCTTACTGCGCCCCGGCACGCCCACCACGTCAGAACCCACAGTAACTGCCCGCCCCGCAGACAACGAACCGGGCGTGCATGTCTGCCCGCCGCCGACGCTGCTGCTGCTGCTGCTCGCTGTCTGCCCTGCACGCGCTACAAATTCCTGGCCTATTAGCGAAGCATGCGGTAGCTAACACTGCACAGCATACCGGGCCGAGAGCAAACTCAGGCCAAAACGGGCTGGCTGCAAATATCAATCTATAACAAGAATGTCCCTCTGAGAATCAGAACGTCACTTTTCTCTGTGTCTCGTGTCTCTCGCTTTGCTAGCTTAGCAAGTATCGAGTTAAGAGTTACACTGAAGCGCCAAATAAACTGGTACAGGCATGAGTATTCAAATACAGAAATATGTGAACAGGCAGAATGCGGCGCTGCGGTCGGCAACGCCTCTATAAGACCTCACGTGTCTGGCGCAGTTGTTAGATCGGTTGTTGTTGTTGTGGTCTTCAGTCCTGAGACTGGTTTGATGCAGCTCTCCATGCTACTCTATCCTGTGCAAGCTTCTTCATCTCCCAGTACCTACTGCAGCCTACGTCCTTCTGAATCTGCTTAGTGTATTCATCTCTTGGTCTCCCTCTACGATTTTTACCCTCCACGCTGCCCTCCAATGCTACATTTGTGATTCCCTGATGCCTCAGAACATGTCCTACCAACCGATCTCTTCTTCTTCTCAAGTTGTGCCACAAATTCCTCTTCTCCCCAGTTCTATTCAATACCTCCTCATTAGTTATGTGATCTACCTATATAATCTTCAGCATTCTTCAGTAGCACCACATTTCGAAAGCTTCTATTCTCTTCTTGTCCAAACTATTTATCGTCCACGTTTCACTTCCATACATGGCTACACTCCATACAAATACTTTCAGAAAAGACTTTCCTGACATTTAAATCTATACTCGATGTTAACAAATTTCTCTTCTTCAGAACGCTTTCCTTGCCATTGCCAGTCTACATTTTATATCCTCTCTACTTCGACCATCATCAGTTATTTTGCTCCCCAAATAGCTAAACTCCTTTACTACTTTACGTGTCTCATTTCCTAATCAAATTCCCTCAGCATCGCCCGACTTAATTCGACTACATTCCATTATCCTCGTTTTGCTTTTGTTGATGTTCATCTTATACATTCCTTTCAAGGCCGGCCGTGGTGGCCGAGCGGTTCTAGGCGCTTCAGTCCGGAACCGCGTGACCGCTACGGTCGCAGGTTCGAATCCTGCCTCGGGCATGGATGTGTGTGATGTCCTTAGGTTAGTTAGGTTCAAGTAGTTCTAAGTTCTAGGGGACTGATGACCTCAGATGTTAAGACCCCTAGTGCTCAGAGCCATTTGAACCATTTGAACCCTACTTTGAAGACACTGGCCATTCCGTTCAACTGCTCTTCCAAGTCGTTTGCTGTCTCTGACATAATTACAATGTCATCGGGGAACCTCAAAGTTTTTATTTCTTCTCCATGGATTTTAATAGCTACACCGAACTTCTCTTTTGTTTCCTTCACTGCTCGCTCAATACACAGACTGAATAACATCGGGGAGAGGCTACAACCCTGTCTCACTCCCTTCCCAACCACTGCTTCCCTTCCATGCCCCTCCACTCTTATAACTGCCATCTGGTTTCTGTACAAATTGTAAATAGCCTTTCGCTCTCTGTATTTTACCCCTGCCACCTTCAGAATTTGAAAGAGAGTATTCCAATCAACACTGTCAAAAGCTTTCTCTAAGTCTACAAATGCTAGAAACGTAGGTTTGCCTTTCCATAATCTTTCTTCTAAGATAAGTCGTAGGGTCAGTATTGCCTCACGTGTTCCAACATTTCGACGGAATCCAAACTGATCTTCCCCTAGGTCGGCTTCTATCAGTTTTTCCATTCGTCTCTAAAGAATTCGCGTTGGTATTCTGCAGCTGTGACTTATTAAACTTATAGTTCGGTAATTTTCACATCTGTCAACACCTGCTTTCTTTGGGATTGGTGTTATTATATTCTTCTTGAAGTCTGGGGGTATTTCGCCTGACTCATACATTTTGCTCACCAGATGGAAGAGTTTTGTCAGGACTGGCTCTCCCAAGGCTGTCAGTAGTTCTAAGTAGTAGCTAGCTTAGCGAGTATCTATACTGTGTTAGGAGTTACACTGAATTGCCAAAGAAACTGGTACAGGCATGAGTATTCAAATGCGGAGATATGTAAGCCGGCAGAATATGGCGCTGCGGTCGGCAACGCCCTTATAAGACAACAGGTGTCTGGCGCAGTTGTTAGATCGGTTACTGCTGCTACAATGGCAGGCTATGAAGATTTGCTTGAGTTTGAATGTGGTGTTACAGTCGGTGCACGAGCGATGGGACACAGCATCTTCGAGGCAGCGATAGAGTGGGAATTTTCCCGTGCGATAATTTCACGAGTGTACCGCGAATATCAGGAATCCGGATTTGTGATTTCCCGTCAGAGAGGTCACAGTTCGTAGTAGTTGACGGAAAGTCATCGAGTAAAACAGGCGTGATTTCTGGCGATCCCCTAGGTAGTGTTATAGACCCTTCGCTGTTCCTTATCTATATAAACGATTTTGGAGGCAATCTGAGCGGCCGTCTTTGGTTGTTTGCAGATGACGCTTTCGTTTATCCACTAATAAAGTCATCAGAAGATCAAAAAAAACTACAAAACGATTTAGAAAAGATATCTGAATGGTGCAAAATGTGGCAGTTGACCCTATGAGTGCTAACAGGAACTCGTTAAAGTTCGGTTACACGATAAATCAGTCTAATCTAAAAGCCGTAAATTCAACTAAATACCTAGGTATCACAATTACGAACAACTTCAATTGAACGGAACACATAGAAAATGTTGTGGGGAAGGCTAACCAACGACTGCGTAATATTGGCAGGGCACTTAAAAAATGTAACAGATCTACTAAGGAGACTGCGTACACTACGCTTGTCCGTCCTCTTTTAGAATACGGCTCCGCGGTAGTGGATCCTTACCAGATAGGACTGGCGGAGTACATCGATAAAGTTCAAAGAAAGGCAACACGTTTTGTATTATCGCGAAATATGGGAGAGAGTGTCACAGAAATGATACAGGATTTGGGCTGGACATCATTAAAAGGAAGGCGTTTTTCGTTGCGACGGAATCTTCTCACGAAATTCCAATCACCAACTTTCTTCTCCGAATGCGAAAATATTTTGTTGAGACCGACCTACATAGGGACGAACGATCACCAAGATAAAATAAGGGAAATCAGAGCTCGTACACAAAGATATAGGTGTTCATTTTTGCCGCGCGCTATACGAGATTGGAATAATGGGCAATTGTGAAGGTGGTTCGATGAACCCTCTGCCGGGCATTTAAATGTGATTTGCAGAGTATCCATGTATATGCAGATGTAGACAGAATATCAAATCTTCGACATCGCTGCGACCGGAAAAAGGTCCTGCAAAAACGGGACGAACGACGACTGAAGAGAATCGTTCAACGTGATAAAAGTGCAACTCTTCCGCATACTGCTGCAGATTTCAATGCGGGGCCATCAACAAGTGTCAGCGTGCGAACCATTCAACGAAACATTATCGATATGGGCTTCCGGTGCCGAAGACCCACTCGTGTACCCTTGCTACTCCACGAAATAAAGCTTTACGCCTCGCCCGGGCCCGTCAAAACAGACATTGGACTGTCGATGACAGCAAACATGTATCCTGGTCGGAAGAGTGGCGTTTCAAATTGTATCGAGCGGGTGGATGTGTACGGGTATGGAGACAACCTCATAATCCATGGTCCCTGCATGTCAGAAGGGGACTGTTCAAGCTGGTAGGAGCTCTGTAATGAGGTGAGGCGTGTGCAGTTGCAGTGATATGGGACCCCTGACACGTCTAGATAAAGCTCTGACAGGTGACATGCACGTAAGAATCCTGTCCAATGACCTGCATCCATTAATGCCCAGTGTGCATTCCGACAGATTTGGCAATTCTACGAGGAGAATACAACACCCCACACGCCCAGAATTGCTACAGAGCGGTTCCAGGAACACACTTCTGGCCACCAAACTCGCCAGACATGAACGTTATTGAGTATATATCGGATGCCTCGCAACGTGCTGTTCAGAAGAGATCTCCATCCCCTCGTACTCTTACGGATTTATGGACTTCTTCTTCTTCTGTAGTGGTCAATCCAAGGATTGGTTTGCAACAGCTACAATGGCAGCTTGTCTCCATTCTGTGCGTCTTTCAGCTTTTCTCTTCATTTCTTTATAGGTATTACATCCCACATCTTTCACGATTTGATCCATGTACCTCAGTCGTGGTCTTCCTCTTGGTCTTTTTCCCTCGACATATCCCTCTATGATTGTGTTCAGGTGTCCTTTATGTCTTAATAGATGGCCTGTAAATTGCACTGTTCTTTTAACAATGAAACTCCGGAAGCTTCTCTTTTAACCTGCTCTTTCCAGAATCACTTCGTTTGTGACCTTGTCGATCCATTTGATTTTGAGCATGCGTCTATAGCACCACATTTCAAAAGAATTTAGCTTCTGGTCTTCCTCTGTCCCGAGAGTCCATGTTTCACACCCATAGCATGCCACACTCCACACATATGATTTCAAAAATCTTTTCCTGATTTCAAAGCTGATGCTCTTAGATGTTAATATGTTTTTCTTCTTGTTAAACGCAGCCTTTGCTTGAGCTATTCTACTTCTCACTTCTGCCTTGCTCCTTCCATCCCTGGTAATATTACTGCCCAGATAAGTAAATTTATCAACTTGTTCAAGCAGTTCATTGTCTACATGAACTTGGACTTTCACTTGATTTTCTTTGTCGCATGCCATTACTTTTGTTTTTGCTTTATTAATTCTCATATTATATTCTTCACCCATAATTTTATCCATTCTATTCAGTAGGACTACAATATCTTCTTCACTTTCAGCCAGGACAGCTATATCATCGGCATATCTTATCATATCTATTCGTTGGCCATGACTTACTACACCTGCCTGTGAATTTTCTCTTACTTTTTTCAGCGCCTCTTCAATGTATACGTTAAAGATAACAGGGGATAGTGCGCAACCTTGTCGGACACTTTTCCGTATCTGCACCTCTTCTTGTTTTGTCCGTCCACGGATAACTGCTGTCTCGTTTTTGTACAGGTTCCATATCATTTTTCTATCTTTATGGTCTATTCCTACTTTTTTGAGTACCTCAAACATCTTATCCCATTTAACATTATCAAAGGCTTTCTCTACATCTACGAAAGCTATGTATGTTTTCAGGTTCTTATCTAGTCGTTTCTCTATTATTAGTTTTAGAGCAAATATTGCTTCTCTGGTTCTTATGGACAGCCCTGCAGAATTCATGGTGTGAGTTCCCTCCAGCGCTACCTCAGACATTAGTGGAGCCGATGCTACGTTATGTTGCGGCACTTCTTCGTGCTCTCGAAGGCCTTGCAAGATATTACGCGGGTGTACCAGTTTCTTTGGCTCTTCAGTGTATTAACTACATGTAATAAACTGTTACTCCGTAAAAGAAATAGTGGTGTACAGGGATGTTTCAAAAACATTAATCCGATTTCACAGGATTTTCTACATCAGGGGTCACCAGACTACGACTCAAGGGCCCCGTGACGGCAGTTCATCCGGCCGGTCGACTGAGCGTTGAGTGTGCTTGATAAAACGTATGAAATATGAAACGTTCTGATACAATTTAAATTTAAATATTATATTTATAATACAAGCTCTTCACATGTGCGGAGATCTCCTGGCTGCTGTGCGCCTTAAATTTACTATATTAAATAATCAGGACTCGTTGGAAGAATTTCGAGGTCTGCGCGCTCTCCTCATACTGAAACCAATATTTTATGCTGCGAACTCCGGTCTGGGACATCCACTTAATCACCGTCAGTTCACGCTTTTCTTTTAATAGAGTCTCTGAAACGGTATGGATATTTTTCTCACTGAAAAACATAAGAGCTGATATACAGCTGTTACTTCGTACCTGGCAGTCAAAGTTGTGGTTTTTGGTCGATATTACAACCCACATGAATGAACTGAACTTTAAATTTCACGGAAAGATAACCTCGTCTGTAATCGCTACAGTATCATTTCGGAGAAAGCTGCCATTGTTTGTAGTACAAGTGAAAGGAGTAAACGTTTCTCATATTCACTGTTTCAGAGAGTTTTGTGCTGCGATACCCATAGATCTCAATCATCATTGCCCCAAAAAAATTATTAATGGCTTGAAGAGATTTTTCAGATCGTGACTAATGAGCGTGACATTCTCCTGTTCCAGAATCCGTTTGATTGTAACCTTGATGATGAGGCAGGTGAACTACAGTTGTAACTCACGGATTTGCTAGTAAATAAGTTGTTGAAAGAGAAGCACAGAGAAAAAAAAATCTTTTGAATGTTACTTCTGTTTACCTGATGAAATTTTCCGCTGGTATGGCATCAGTGTCTGGAATAAGTTACGTCTGCGAGCAAACATTTTCAAAAATACGGTATGTTCAGTTAGCACATCGAACGAAATTGACTGATGATCATTTGAAGCAACTTTGTAGATTGGTTCAGCAATACCACACCAAACACTGATGCTATCTTGAAAGGCAAACGTTTGTTTTACAGATCTCTCTGACATTTTTGCCACTTTGTTTGTGAGATTAGGATA
Source organism: Schistocerca americana (assembly GCF_021461395.2). Lineage (NCBI taxonomy): Eukaryota > Metazoa > Arthropoda > Insecta > Orthoptera > Acrididae > Schistocerca > Schistocerca americana. The sequence goes on from NC_060119.1 coordinate 227,131,796, forward strand.
TGTGCTTACTGTGTCTGATGTAGCTACCATATTACTAACAAAGCTTTCGTTGACAACATTTTCAATACATAAATATGTTGGTTGACCTTGTTTTCTGTACACTGAATGCCACTGATACTTGAACAACACGGAATGCTGAAGTTAGTTTCTCGTCTTTTTCCAAGACCTTCCGTTCTGCCTTGCAGGTATAGTACAGAACGACGATGCGGCCCACGGTCGACATTTGGTCTGGCCCTCTGTGAAATGCGTTCTGTGACCTCTGTCCTACTCGAATGAAGATGAGCACTACCGCTGAATTGAAACTTACACGTCGCAACTGGAATTTCACGTTTGCTCCACATGGAAGATCACGTTGTCAGTGGAAGGGATCTCCCTGGCGCAGACAGCTTGTTCATCACTCAGAAGGAGACCAAACGACAATCGGATTTTTGCTACTTTTTATATTAATGGTACGTTAAATTCGGGGCTCAAATGTGAATAACCAAAAGCAGTTCGATGCAACTCTCAAAAATTCTCGAAAAACGCGACTTTGAATTTTTACGAGCAGCTTTAACTCGCTAAAGCAAGGACAATTTTTCGACCGGCCGTGTGGCTCTGGGGTAGACTGCTTTCCTGACACGTTGGCAGCCCGGTTTCGATTCCTGACTAATGCAAATTTGTAAATAAACGTCCATTTTTACAAGCATTTCCCTGAAGCGTAAAATATATAAAGATGAAAAAAATCTGTAGCAAACGAGATTAATAACGCTGGATCACTGGTTCCAGTAATGTTTTGGTCATTATTTTACTTCGCGCTTCCCCCCCCCCCCCGCCCCCCTTAGTTCGAACACCTACATCATTTAAATATAAAATTCAACAAATGTACACTATGTGGTCGGAAGTATCCGGACACCTGGCTGAAAATGTCTTACAAGTTCGTGGCTCACTCGGGAATCATTTCCCGAAGCGCATCGTGCGAAAAGAAAATCGTGACTGGTAGCGTAAGATTTATTTATAAACAAACCAATTGTTTTCACAGTCGCAGGCTTTCAAAAACGATTTATAATGGATTAAATCAGACACATGTTGTTGCTTCATTTACTAGGAATGTGTTGCTGGACGATGATACGAGAAGTGAGGTAGCATTGCCTCACTGAACTGCTATCATTACACTGACTATAGAATTTCGAGCTTCTGTAAAATAACTTTGCAGCTGGTTAACTTTTTTCTGCATTCTGAATTTATGTGTACACAACAGGCGAAACTGCTGCAATGCGCTGGTGGACAGTGTACGCGGAAAGCTAACATACGCTCACGCAAGTTGATGCTTCCAGGAAAGTGCTCATTCATTTATTACGCACTATTTTAAAATATGCAGCCCGTTTTTTTTCTCCGGTTACGCACATGAAAGTGTGTGCTGTGTTATTACCGTACTTTTGTAGTCAAATAGTGTTAGAGACCTATTCTCTGGGCATTATGTATTTCATTCTGGATATCGCTAAAGTATCGGGACACATTCATTACTCATTTAAGGAGTAATCCGTGTTGCTTGGAAGAAACACGCACGCACCTTTCAGTGTATATTATCTTATAGTTTGCATCAGTGCGTCACCGGTTGCAAACGATATCACAGCAACTGATCTGATAAACATGTACTGACATTGCGTATAGTCCTGATGTCTGTTTACACAAACTAAGAATTCAGCTTTCTCATGTCGTACGTACATGAGAAATGCGTGCACATTGTGCGCTCGACACTGAATTGCAGATCCAGCTTTCCTTAACAACTGGTGCAGAACTTTGGACATATGTCGGTTCAGGCTTTTCCCTGGCTTCTCACTACAATTTAAAAGAGAAACGATAATTAAGAAGACCAAGATATGCTGAAGAAAGGCTATAATTTAAACTCTGGTTATTAGCAACCAGAGACATTCACGATAGTGATCGTATCGTATTTCAGTAGTTGTTGCATAGCAGATGAGTCCTGATGCCTGCAGTGACATATGAAAAGCCTGTCTCTCACGAAGAGTAGAGCTCTGTCTATAGTTTTTACAAGTAATCAAAATTAGTTGATCGCGTAACTTCTGCGCTTTTATGTAACCAAAGCAATTACTTCTGATGCAAGTTCAGCTTACATGCACGAATATACACAATGTATTTAATTATTGTTGCTATTTTGTAATCAACAGAACGTCCTTCATGACGATAAAATACAAGATTTCCTTGTTATTACGGATAAATGCGCAAGTTCTTTATTAATAACATAAACAATGTATATTTAAGTTCGACGAAATGCTAAAGGCAAGTTTCAATTTTTTAAAGCACTGTTTGTTGATAAAGAAGCGTTTTCTTGCGCTGTATGATAAATTTGCATTGTTTTCTTTATTTTGACTACAACATGCCTCTGTTTCATGTTACAAATCAACAATTTTCGAATAAAACCTGAATTAAACACTGACGATTTCGGTTTTGCAATAAATACTGTATGGTCTTAAGTAACAGACAGGCCGATAACAATGTAGAACAAAAATGTTCCGTAGGTTACCCGGCCCTTGATATATCCCCACTCAGTTTCTAGACAGTTCGCCGCTTCCAGTTTTGTGACGAATCTATTAAGACACAGATCGCATACGTAAAGAAAGCTGTCCTTATGAGGTAACGACCAATAGGTATGCAACACGCCCAAGGTACAGGTAAGCGGGTACGACCTTAACTAACTGAAACACTCCGTTTTCAGGCCACAAGTGGCCCATCGGGACCATCCGACCGCCGTGTCATCCTCAGATGAGGATGCGGATAGGACGGGCGTGTGGTCAGCACACCGCTCTCCCAGTCGTTATTATGGTTTTCTTTAGTCGGAGCCGCTACTATTCGGTCGAGTAGCTCCTCAATTGGCATCAAGAGGCTGAGAGCACCCCGAAAAATGGTAAGAGCGTATGGCGACCCGGATTGTTACCCATCCAAGTGCCGGCCACGCCCGTCAGCGCTTAACATCGGTGATCTGACGGGAACCGGCGTATCCACTGCGGCAAGGCCGTTGCATAACTAACTGAAACTACTAGCAAAACTACCTTAGTCTACGCTTACTTACGGCAGTCTACGGTAGTTCCTAGAAGGTTTACAACACTAGCCTCACAGCAACACAAATTGGAAATTCGCCCACTGCCGGTGAAAAGTCTCTGTTGGATTCCTTTCATGTCAGTTTTTTAAAACTGTTGTCATTTACGGCATACATTCCACTTACAAATTTACTGTGGTGTTTCTGACTATCTGGGAGGAGACTGAGCAGTGGAACGTGTTACTTTTACACATAATCAAGAACGATCTGTCACACTACTACACTTTAAAACAGAGTTTATATGTAATTCATGTCACACAGTCTCATACGGAACCTACATCCGCTTTCTTTTATGTACTGTATATGATAAGATACTGTCATCCCCCTTCCCTTCTGTGTGAAAGGATGAATGAGCAAATGTACACTCCTGGAAATTGAAATAAGAACACCGTGAATTCATTGTCCCAGGAAGGGGAAACTTTATTGACACATTCCTGGGGTCAGATACATCACATGATCACACTGACAGAACCACAGGCACATAGACACAGGCAACAGAGCATGCACAATGTCGGCACTAGTACAGTGTATATCCACCTTTCGCAGCAATGCAGGCTGCTATTCTCCCATGGAGACGATCGTAGAGATGCTGGATGTAGTCCTGTGGAACGGCTTGCCATGCCATTTCCACCTGGCGCCTCAGTTGGACCAGCGTTCGTGCTGGACGTGCAGACCGCGTGAGACGACGCTTCATCCAGTCCCAAACATGCTCAATGGGGGACAGATCCGGAGATCTTGCTGGCCAGGGTAGTTGACTTACACCTTCTAGAGCACGTTGGGTGGCACGGGATACATGCGGACGTGCATTGTCCTGTTGGAACAGCAAGTTCCCTTGCCGGTCTAGGAATGGTAGAACGATGGGTTCGATGACGGTTTGGATGTACCGTGCACTATTCAGTGTCCCCTCGACGATCACCAGTGGTGTACGGCCAGTGTAGGAGATCGCTCCCCACACCATGATGCCGGGTGTTGGCCCTGTGTGCCTCGGTCGTATGCAGTCCTGATTGTGGCGCTCACTTGCACGGCGCCAAACACGCATACGACCATCATTGGCACCAAGGCAGAAGCGACTCTCATCGCTGAAGACGACACGTCTCCATTCGTCCCTCCATTCACGCCTGTCGCGACACCACTGGAGGCGGGCTGCACGATGTTGGGGCGTGAGCGGAAGACGGCCTAACGGTGTGCGGGACCGTAGCCCAGCTTCATGGAGACGGTTGCGAATGGTCCTCGCCGATACCCCAGGAGCAACAGTGTCCCTAATTTGCTGGGAAGTGGCGGTGCGGTCCCCTACGGCACTGCGTAGGATCCTACGGTCTTGGCGAGCATCCGTGCGTCGCTGCGGTCCGGTCCCAGGTCGACGGGCACGTGCACCTTCCGCCGACCACTGGCGACAACATCGATGTACTGTGGAGACCTCACGCCCCACGTGTTGAGCAATTCGGCGGTACATCCACCCGGTCTCCCGCATGCCCACTATACGCCCTCGCTCAAAGTCCGTCAACTGCACATACGGTTCACGTCCACGCTGTCGCGGCATGCTACCAGTGTTAAAGACTGCGATGGAGCTCCGTATGCCACGGCGAACTGGCTGACACTGACGGCGGCGGTGCACAAATGCTGCGCAGCTAGCGCCATTCGACGGCCAACACCGCGGTTCCTGGTGTGTCCGCTGTGCCGTGCGTGTGATCATTGCTTGTATAGCCCTCTCGCAGTGTCCGGAGCAAGTATGGTGGGTCTGACACACCGGTGTCAATGTGTTCTTTTTTCCATTTCCAGGAGTGTATTTCTAGTTGCATGCTTGATGGTTGCAGTAGGGCCAACGTCGGAACAGGTAGCTACGCTTTCTAAAGGCAAAGAGATTTCTATTCTTAGTATGGTCGTGTCTGTCCCTTGTCATGTTGGTATAGGAAGCTGCCTCTCTGGTCACTTCCGTTTTGTATCTGGAAGCACCCTCGGTAGGGGCCCACGGCAGTCTGTCCGCGGCGAGCGTCTGAAGTTGTAAGATCTCCGGCTAAGCGCGTCTCTGCTAAGTCCGTAGGACAATGGATTTCTTAAGTTCAGCCTAACTGAAAATTTAATCACCTTTATTTCAGGTTTAAATCTAAAATATCTGATGTTATCTTAAATTTCGACGCAGTGTAATTCGAGTGTGAAGTTCAGAATATCTTCCAGTAGTTGCTTTGTCACTACTTTGTGAGTAAAGTGGAACCACGTGTTGATGATCCGTAACTCCAACTATGATCATCAATCTTAAATGCAAATGTGCGTGAGATTATAACGTGTCATCTTGACAATATTTTTCAATATAGCAACTTTTCTTTATGTTCAATCCACGTGGGGTGTACTTTGTGAGACCAGTACCACGTGCTTATACAATTGTCTGACCCATCAGGGTAATAATAAGGCGATAGTAACCAGTTCGAGGTTTTTCTTTTGTAAATCGCGTTTCGATTTAATTTATTTTAATTATCAAAATTATTGTGGAGTTGCATTCTTTGTGCAAACCAAGTTGACCACGTGAAGCATGTGGTGTAATTATCAAACTAGCCCTCAGCTATTCTTTTCGGGAAAATTTCACAGAGAGTTAGTATGAATTTAGTATACCTGTGTGTGGTAATTTCATGACGGACAGGATTGCGCTGCGAACGTAACTTCTTTGGGTCAAAATTGAATCATTTGGTTGTGGTTAATTTACTCTTGCATATGTTTCAACGTTCTTCGTGTGTTATTTTATGAATGCAGTGTTGTATGCAGTCTCCCAATCTTGGCTCCATATTTGATGTGTTCCGTAAGATTACAAACTCACATTTTCACTATCCTAAATAAGGCACGAGTTTAGTTATGAATCAAGTTTAATATGCTGAAATTTTAACGGAACAATGATCAATGTTAAAATAAATGTCCAAGTATAAACTGAGTTATTTATTTTTATTTAAATTCTCTTTATATATATATATGTATAAAAATGGTTCAAATGGCTCTGAGCACTACGCAACTTAACTTCTGAGGTCATCAGTCGCCTAGAACTTAGAACTAATTAAACCTAACTAACTTAAGGACATCACACACATCCATGCCCGAGGCAGGATTCGAACCTGCGACCGTAGCTGTCCCGCGGTTCCGGACTGAGCGCTATATATATGTATATATATCACCGGTTGTCGTAAGATGACTATTAAAAGATTATAATTAATGTTAGTCTGGTTGGGAATTTGGTAAGTTAGACTGGATACCTGGTGAAACAGTTGCTCAATAATGCAAGGGTAACTTCCCCAGTAGCTCACAGCTTTTAACCCGCTTTTATTGTCTTGAATATCAGCACCGCTCTCAGATCAAATTAATGCATCAACATTACACCGGGAACACACTAGATTTATCCATATACAGTGTCCCAACAGAAGTTGCTGCGATAGAATTTATACGTGTGAGAAACGCTGAACAACAGAGGTGATTAACTGCGGGGGTCGGTCGCGCACGGTGTTCGATAGCTCCAGTGGCAGAGAGGCGAGCGGTTGCCAGTCTGGACTCGGCGCGGCGTCGCGGCAGGTGAGGGCGGCGGGAGCAGATTTCCGCAGGCGGCGGCTATCCATTTCCCGGTATTAATTCCTGGGCCGGGCGTAAAACTGCCGGCCCGACGCGGCTGGGACGGTGGGAGCGGGGATTAGTCTCCCCGAGGAAATCACGCGCGCCCCTGCCCGGCCCGGCGCGCTGTCTACGTGCGCGCCTCGCAGCCGCTGCCAGCACTCCTCCACGCACTGCACATCGCCCATCACAAGGCTCGCTCAACTCGCTACAATCCCGAAGGTAAACGTGATCGGCAAAGGCCGATGTGGAAACCTGCCGCACAGATTCATTTAGGGTAATTCCAAATGTACAGGACGTTCTAATATGTCGAGCCATGCCATTCTTCCCCCACACCCGCTGCAGTGCCGGACGCAAACAACGAGCAGGAACGGTCGTTATCGTTCATTTGTGCGATTCAAAATCGTCTGATAAGATTAACGACCTCTTCAAGTATGAGGTTCGTATTATTAGATGTGCATGCGGTAGCTTTCGCTACATAATATGTTGTAAAACGCCGCGCATAAAAACGGGATTTTTCCGGGGGGGGGATCCTACCTCGGTAGAAGCCGACCTCGGGGAAGATCATTTTGGATTCCGTAGAAATGTTGGAACACGTGAGGCAGTACTGACCTTACGACTTACATTAGAAGAAAGATTAAGGAAAGGCAAACCTACGTTTCTAGCATTTGTAGACTTAGAGAAAGCTTTTGACAATGTTGATTGGAATACTCTCTTTCAAATTCTAAAGATAGCAGGGGTAAAATACAGGGAGCGAAAGGCTATTTACAATTTGTACAGAAACCAGATGGCAGTTACGAGAGTTGAGGGGCACGAAAGGGAAGCAGTGGTTGGGAAGGGAGTGAGACAGCGTTGTAGCCTCTCCCCGATGTTATTCAACCTGTATATTGAGCAAGCAGTAAAGGAAACAAAAGAAAAGTTCCGAGTAGGTATTAAAATTCATGGAGAAGGAATAAAAACTTTCGCTGATGACATTGTAATTCTGTCAGAGACAGCAAAGGACTTGGAAGAGTAGTTGAACGGAATGGACAGTGCCTTGAAAGGAGGATATAAGATGAACATCAACAAAAGCAAAACGAGGATAATGGAATGTAGTCGAGTTAACTCGGGTAATGCTGACGGAATTAAATTACGAAATGAGACACTTAAAGTAGTTGATGAGTTTTGCTATTTGGGGAGCAAAATAACTAAAGGTGGTCGAAGTAGAGATGATATAAAACATAGAGTGGCAATGGTAAGGAAAGCGTTTCTGAAGAAGAGAAATTTGTTAACATCGAGTATAGATTTAAGTGTCATAAAGTCGTTTCTGAAAGTATTTGTATGGAGTGTAGCCATGTATGGAAGTGAAACGTGGACGATAAATAGCTTGGAGAAGAAGAGAATAGAAACTTTAGAAATGTGGTGCTACAGAAGAATGCTGAAGATTAGATGGGTAGATCACATAACTAATGAGGAGGTATTGAATAGAAATGGGAAGAAGAGAAATTTGTGGCACAACTTGACTAGAAGAAGGGATCGGTTAGTAGGACATGTTCTGAGGCATCAAGGGATCACCCATTTAGTATTGGAGGGCAGCGTGGAGGGTAAAAATTGTAGAGAGAGACCAAGAGATGAATACACTTAGTACATTCAGAAGGATGTGGGCTGCAGTACGTACTGGGAGATGAAGCAGCTTGCAAGGATAGAGTAGCATGGAGAGCTGCATCAAACCAGCCTCGGGACTGAAGACCACAACAACAACATACTTCGGTTTCTATTGGTGATAAAATGGTAGGATCAAGTGTTTTGGATAGCTCTTGTGTTAGGGATCATTTGTATGCCCGAGAGAAGGATCGTCTTAGTGTCATTATCCTACAGCACAGTGTCAAAGTACGAATGGAATTCTTCCAGTCCATATGTGGCATACAGCAAACCAGTGCTTAACAGTATTGGTTATAAACAGTCTTGGTTGCAATTTTAGTTTTATATTTTTCAACGACGCGTTTCCCCCTTATTTAGGCATCTTCAGGTTATCTACATAGGAAACAGAGAACAAATACATCTATTTAAGAATCGCGATCGCGTTGTGCAGACTTGTATAACCTATAAGCTTGTATAAACAGATCAAATATTGAAAGAGCAAATACCTTAATTTGGTAATTTCTTAGAAGAATCCTTTAGTCAGTATTGCCAAGAGGCATCGTCGAATATATCAGGTCAACATCGCCTTCGTTAAACTCAGTAAAAGCTAAAAGTATAAAATAGTAAAATCGTTACCTTTTCTACATGGACGCGAGAGGCGGCAAGATCTGCATCTGTTTATACATGCTTATAGGTTATACAGGTCTGCACAACGCGATCGCGATTCTTAAATAAGATGTATTCGTTCTCTGTTTTCTATGTAGATAACCTGAAGATGCCTAAATAAAGCGAAACGCGTCGTTGAAAAACATATAACTAAAATTGCAACCAAGACTGTTTTTAACCAATAAAGCACGAATGTTACACACTTCCTCCTCATTAGGCGAATGGAGAAAATCGGTTCGTTTTGTATTTGATGTGGACGTAATGGGACTTACGAGGGCACCGTTATTTCACGGGTCTCGGAAAAGCGAAGAAAGTGGTTTTTTACTGTAAAGGGTGTTCGGAAATTTCCGTGACAAACTTCAAGGTCTTCTAGAGGGAGTGAGCACGTAATATTCTGAATAGGAGACTATATCCGGAAACGTCATCCAACGATGTTACAGACCGTCACAGGCACAGGCACCGGTGCCTGTAAATGTACATACGTAGAGGGTGATTCCGTGATGTTACAGACTTTCAAGGAAGATGGAGAAGGATAAATGTATCGACTTGAGGAAAATTGTTCCTGTACGGGAAACAAACGAGTCGAAAGTTAAAAGTGAAAGCCGTTCAGATACCTCCGACAGTGGAATACATGTACCACTACTGTCGCTGTAAAGAATGTGGGGTAGGAAGCTTTCAGAGGTAGTGTTAGGGACCAAAACAAGAAAAATGTGGAGCAAACATGGGCTCTAAAAGCATACCTGAGGAGCTATGAGCTAGTGGGAAACCCATCTCCTCTATTGGAAAGGTGCTCATAGATAGGGATTTTAGAGCCCATATTTACTAGATCTTTTTTCTTGTTTTGGTCCGTACTACCACGTCTGAAAGTTGCCTACCCTACAATCTTAGCAACAACAGTACCGTTACGTGTATTCATCTGTCAGAGGCATCACAACGATTTTCGCTTTTAACTTTCGACTGGTTCATTTCCAGTACAGGGAGTCTTAGCCCAAATTCATACATTTATCCTTCTCCATCATCCTTGAAAGTTTTTATCATCATCATGAAATCATCCTGCACACACAAACATTTACAGGCACCGTAGACTATAACTTTGAGGCTCAGTAGCGTCGTTGGATGACGTTTCTGGACATGGGTTCCTATTCCAAATATTACGTAATCACTCCCCTCTACAGAAATTTGTAACAAGAATTTACAATCTTCGCCGTCACCAGCGGACCAAAGCCCAGCCGAGGATTCCAAGTCAGCTATTCACAGCAAATGGCTGAAACTTTTACGATATATCCCTAAGATCCCGACCTCTCACAACATTGAAAATTTTATTGATATCTTTTCTCGTTTCCAAGATACATAGGTGCAAAGTTACCCTACCTATATAAGAAAAATCCAGTATTAGGCGAAATCTAAGTAATAAATAAATGCAGAAAATTCCTCTATTTTACGGTATTTTCTGTATGCATTCATATAGGGCAAACACCCCAAGAACTTTTCTTTGGATACCAGAACCCAGCCGACTATTCCGATAATGCCATGCACAGTAAATAGCTATTATTCTTAAGATGTATTCCCAAGGCCCCGATCTCGAAAGACCTTAAAAATTTTCTTCATATCTTTAAACAGAGGTTCAACGTTACCCTACTTGCATGCGTAAAATGCACACGTAAAATCCGGTGTAAGGCAGAAACGTAGTTCACACAGTGACGTAGTAAGGAGAAATATTTTGTTAAGTGTCTCCGTTATCTTCTGGGAAAGCCATGTTATAGTGCTCAAGCACATGCAAATTCTTTTTGCACGTAAAATCAGGTCTGAGATGTAAAATCAGTTTTATGTTATTTCAATTTCACATAAGTAAACTATCTAAATTTTACTGATGAATGCTTTTTTTTTCATATGAGTCACATGCCCTGCTGCAACAAGGAAAAGGAGGTTCAAAATGGTTCAAATGGCTCTGAGCACTGTGGGACTTAAAATCTGTTGTCATCAGTCCCCTAGAAATTAGAACTACTTAAACCTAACTAACCTCAGGACATCACACACCTCCATGCCCGAGGCAGGATACGTAGCGGTCGCGCGGTTCCAGACTGTAGCGCCTAGAACCTCTCGAATGAATGGTAGAGCCACAGGTCGTAACACATCTGAAATGTAACATACACTGTTCAAAGTGACGTCAATGCGAACAAGAGGTGACCGAGACGTGTAACCAATGGCACCGCATACCGTCACGCCGTGTGATACGCCAGTATGGCGATGACGAATACACGCTTCCAATGTGCGTTCACCGCGATGTCGCCAAACACGGATGCGACCATCATGATGCTATAAACAGAACTTGGATTCATCCGAAAAAATGACGTTTTCCATTCGTGCACCCAGGTTCGTCGTTGAGTACGCCATCGCAGGCGCTCCTGTCTGTGATGCAGCGTCAAGGGTAACCGCAGCCATGGTCTCCGAGCTGACAGGCCATGCTGCTGCAAACGTCGTCGAACTGTTCGTGCTGATGGTTGTTGTCTTGCAAACGTCTCCATCTGTTGACTCTGGGATCGAGACGTGGCTGCACGATCCGTTACAGCCATGCGGATAAGATGCCTGTCATCTCGACTATTAGTGATACGAGGCCGTTGGGATCCAGCACAGCGTTCCTTATTATCCTCCTGAACCCACCGATTCCGTATTCTGCTAACAGTCATTGGATCTCGACCAACGCGAGCAGCAATGTCGCGATACGATAAACCGCAATCGCGATAGGCTACAATCCGACCTTTATCAAAGTCGGAAACGTGATGGTACGCATTTCTCCTCCTTACACGAGGCATCACAACAACGTTTCACCAGGCAACGCCGGTCAACTGCTGTTTGTATATGACAAATCGGTTGGCAACTTTCCTCATGTAAACACGTTTTAGGTGTCGCCACCGGCGCCAACCTTGTGTGAATGCTCTGAAAAGCTGATAATTTGCATATCGCAGCATCTTCTTCCTGTCGGTTATATTTCGCGTCTGTAGCACGTCATCTTCGTGGTGTTGCAATTTTAATGGGCAGTAGTGTATATGTGAATATCACTATGCCATGAGTTTTTTCACCACAGTGTATAAGCACAACAAGTTCTTTGTTAGCTTTCCTGGTGTCGCAATGATAATGGCCTCCAATGTATTAATTGTGGCGTGAAAACCACAAGGTGTCTACCCACGAGCACGTGAAAGGTGCGCCATGCGAAGGTTTAACATAAAATCAAGTGAAATGTCTTTACTATAAGTTCAGTACATTTTCCGTGGACGAACTTGATCAGACGGAAAAAGGAGAAGAAACAGCCTTCCAACGGGCTGCGCGAATTTCTTCTGGGGCGCGGGCCCGGGCTGTGCCGTTCCTCGGCACTTTCCTAAATGTAACTTCCGTTAAAGTCGTCATTTAGAAGAGGCGCGCAAAGAAGTAGACTCGGAATCGAATGAAAGACTGGGACTGCAGGCAGCTATTGAGGGGCGCGCGCCGGGCCTTTATAATTCAGCTGCTCCGTCCGGAGGCGGCGCGCGCGCCGTCTTGAGTAGTTAAGCAATGTTTGGGACCGGCAGACAATGGCCGGCCCGCGGGAAATGAGATTAGCGCCGGGCTAAGTGACGCTCACAATGGCGGCCCCCAACCTACCGATAAACCTTAACAGTTGCTCCGACTCCCCTTCCCCCGCTGATAAGAGGCATTTTCCTTAATGGCCCGCTCCCGGCCGTGCTCTTTAGCCGGGGACCCCCCGGACATCTGTAATTCTGGCAGAATATAACGCGATCGAGGCGGAGGCGCCCTGATTATCGGGAGCCGGCCTGCCCCCGCGCCCTGCGCCGCTAGCAGGTTATTTCAGACGTCTGTTGCCAGCCCGCTCGCGCCCCCTTTGAAGGCGACACGAAGCTCATCGGGGCTGAAAGCATTGGCGACGCCGGCAGATTAGAAAGTGCCGCGAGACAATGCGGTCCGCGCGCACAATGCGCGGGCCCGGCGCGCCGCCCTCACGACGACGCCTTAGACGGCGCCAGTTGAGGAGGCGCGCGCCGCTGGCCAGGTGCTGCTGCTGCTGCTCAACGCCGGCCGCCCTTCCTTATTGGCCTCTTCAGATCCTTGTTGCCAACCGCGAACACGGTGTCTCCGAGCTCCTCAACTGGGCTCACAAAAGAACTTTAAGACGCGAGTGACACTCTGACTCAACAATTTTCACTGACATCACTGTGGGGTCAAGGGTGACGATAAAGGTCCCTGCAGCCCAGATGAATTAGTGTCTTCTCATTTCTACAGCGTGTTCGGAAATTCTCGTAACAAACTTCTAGAACTTGCAGAGAGCATTGAGCACATAATACAGCGTGTATCAAAATGAATCATCCGATTTGGCACGTCTATATTTCTGGAGGTAGACTTGCAGTAGGTATTGAGTAGATAATATAGGGTGTCCAGAATGAGATTTTCACTCCGCAGCGGAGTGTGCGCTGATATGAAACTTCCTGATAGATTAAAACTGTGAGCCAGACCGAGACTCGAACTCGGGACTTTTGCCTTTCGCGGGCAAGTGCTCTACCATCTGAGTTACCCAAGCACGACTCACGCCCCGTCCTCATAGCTCAGGACGGGGCGTGAGTCGTGCTTGCGCAGCTCAGATAGTAGAGCACTTCGCCGCTAAAGGCAAAGGTCCCGAGTTCGAGTTACCCAAGCACGACTCACGCCCCATCCTCACAGCTCAGGACGGGGCGTGAGTCGTGCTTGGGTAGCTCAGATGGTAGAGCACTTGCCCGCGAAATGCAAACGTCCCGAGTTCGAGTCTCGGTCCGGCACACAGTTTTAATCTGCCAGGAAGTTTCAATACAGAGTGTATCAAAAAGAGCCGACCGGAGTGGCCGAGCGGTTCTAGGCGCTACAGTCTGGAACCGCGCGACCGCTACGGTCGCAGGTTCGAATCCTGCCTCGGGCATGGATGTGTGTGATGTCCTTAGGTTAGTTAGGTTTAAGTAGTTCTGAGTTCTAGGGGACTTATGACCTCAGCAGTTGAGTCCCATAGTGCTCAGAGCCATTTGAACCATTTTTGTATCAAAAAGAATCATCCGATTTGGGACTTCTGTATTTCTGAAATTAACAAACATATACAATGAATTTTGTTTTTCGATGAACCGGAAACTCAAGAAGTTTTTTTTTTCTTCATACAATGCATCTTGGCAAGAACGAAATCACAGAACTCTGCACTTGTTGTTTGTCACCTTCACGAAGAGCTTCCAGTAACTGAATTTTGTACAGCATGTGTAAACGTCGACGCAACACACAACAGACGGACATCGGGGGCACGTTGAGCTGTGGAGCTGCACGGCGAACGGATTTCCGCGGACTCCTTGTGAAACTATGGCGGATGCGTTTGACGCCTGTGTCAGACACTAGGGGACGGTCCGGCCATTTGCCTCCACACAGAGAACCTGTTTCTCGGAACTGTTCATGCCATCCTCTAATGCTCCGTGCCGTGGAGGGATCCACACCACACCTAATACGAAAGTCACGCTGAACAGTTATTACTGACCAGCACTGTGCGAAATGTAGAGCACAAAACGCTTTCTGTCGTCCCCACACCATTTTTACTAGAACTGAAGTGGGTGCACACTGCTGCCACCTAGCGGGAACTGTAAAACTCGCGAGTTTACTCTTTCCAACACTACGTTGTTAAAAAAAAAAAATGGTTCAAATGGCACTGAGCACTATGGGACTTAACTTCTGAGGTCATCAGTCCCCTAAAACTTAGAACTACTTAACCCTAACTAACCTAAGGACATCATACACATCCATGACCGAGGCAAGATTCGAACCTGCGACCGAGAGCGGTCGCGCGGTTCCAGACAATAGCGCCTATAATTGCTCGGCCACTCCGGCCGGCACAGTACGTTGTTCACGCACATACCTCAAATAACGTGATAATTACGATTTTTTTAAAAATATCGGATAATTGTTATTGATACACCCTGTATTTTCATTGGAACCCATGTCCGAGAGCGTATCGTTACTGTGCTACAGTCGTTTGGAAACACGTTGGTAACACGACGACTTTTACAAGTAACCCAGACATCACGTGTTTTACAGTTCCACTCAATAATAGCCAAAGAAATTGCTCGTGTACTCGCTAGCGGGTTCTCCTCGACGTGATGCAGTATGGCCTCTTCCATTTCGAGTCCGTGGCGTCTCTCTGAAGCACCACAGTCACGCCCGCTGACGGTGAAAGTGCAATTCTCGGAGCCGTTACAAAATTGTGGCCGCGATGGAATCGAACGTTGTGGAGAACGATCTATGTAAAGGCGACGAGCAGCTCTTTCACTACCGTGAGTTTCGGCATAAAGAAGGATCATGTCGGTATATTCTGCAAACGTGTACTCAACCTTGTTGGTCTAATATTCACACACACGTGAAAGAGGTTCGAACTACTCGTAGGCCACAGAGGTAGGCTAGACGTCAAATGACACCTGTCGATCCGACGTAAGCAAACCCCCACTGTGGCTGCCCTGTTGCAAACCTATCTAGCAAACAAGTTTTCGAACGGCTGTAGGCAATACATAATACACTCCTGGAAATTGAAATAAGAACACCGTGAATTCATTGTCCCAGGAAGGGGAAACTTTACTGACACATTCCTGGGGTCAGATACATCACATGATCACACTGACAGAACCACAGGCACATAGACACAGGCAACAGAGCATGCACAATGTCGGCACTAGTACAGTGTATATCCACCTTTCGCAGCAATGCAGGCTGCTATTCTCCCATGGAGACGATCGTAGAGATGCTGGATGTAGTCCTGTGGAACGGCTTGCCATGCCATTTCCACCTGGCGCCTCAGTTGGACCAGCGTTCGTGCTGGACGTGCAGACCGCGTGAGACGACGCTTCATCCAGTCCCAAACATGCTCAATGGGGGACAGATCCGGAGATCTTGCTGGCCAGGGTAGTTGACTTACACCTTCTAGAGCACGTTGGGTGGCACGGGATACATGCGGACGTGCATTGTTCTGTTGGAACAGCAAGTTCCCTTGCCGGTCTAGGAATGGTAAAACGATGGGTTCGATGACGGTTTGGATGTACCGTGCACTATTCAGTGTCCCCTCGACGATCACCAGTGGCGTACGGCCAGTGTAGGAGATCGCTCCCCACACCATGATGCCGGGTGTTGGCCCAGTGTGCCTCGGTCGTATGCAGTCCTGATTGTGGCGCTCACCTGCACGGCGCCAAATACGCATACGACCATCATTGGCACCAAGGCAGAAGCGACTCTCATCGCTGAAGACGACACGTCTCCATTCGTCCCTCCATTCACGCCTGTCGCGACACCACTGGAGGCGGGCTGCACGATGTTGGGGCGTGAGCGGAAGACGGCCTAACGGTGTGCGGGACCGTAGCCCAGCTTCATGGAGACGGTTGCGACTGGTCCTCGCCGATACCTCAGGAGCAACAGTGTCCCTAATTTGCTGGGAAGTGGCGGTGCGGTCCCCTACGGCACTGCGTAGGATCCTACGGTCTTGGCGTGCATCCGTGCGTCGCTGCGGTCCGGTCCCAGGTCGACGGGCACGTGTACCTTCCGCCGACCACTGGCGACAACATCGATGTACTGTGGAAACCTCACGCCCCACGTGTTGAGCAATTCGGCGGTACGTCCACCCGGCCTCCCGCATGCCCACTATACGCCCTCGCTCAAAGTCCGTCAACTGCACATACGGTTCACGTCCACGCTGTCGCGGCATGCCACCAGTGTTAAAGACTGCGATGGAGCTCCGTATGCCACGGCAAAGTGGCCGACACTGACGGCGGCGGTGCACAAATGCTGCGCAGCTAGCGCCATTCGACGGCCAACACCGCGGTTCCTGGTGTGTCCGCTGTGCCGTGCGTGTGATCATTGCTTGTACAGCCCTCTCGCAGTGTCCGGAGCAAGTATGGTGGGTCTGACACACCGGTGTCAATGTGTTCTTTTTTCCATTTCCAGGAGTGTATTATGCGCATGAACTCTACCAACAGTCCATCAAGCATAATGACTGTTAGTAGGGAGTTAAAATGAATGGAGTACAATGGGTGAGTAGCTCCTCATAAGCCGCATGTGTCTGCATTCAGTGCTGAGCGACGTTTGAAGGCGTGTTAAAAGTGGCTGACTGAAAAAAGCGATTTGGGGCGTTGAATCCCGGTATACGCTGCAGCAATCCGATGAAAGGCTTTGCATTTGGTGAATGCTTGAAGAACGTTACTTGCCACCAAGTGTATTGTCAACAATGAGGTAGAGAAGTGGTACTATTTCGGTATGTGAGTAATTTTCGTGACTAAGGTTTGGTCTTCGTATTGACCTACAGAAAACTCTAAACGCGGACGGATATGAAGACATTTTACAGCACTGTGTAGTGCGTACAGCAGAGGAACAGTTCGGAGACAGTGACTGACTAAATCATTATAACAACGCACCCAGCCATAAAGCATCCTCTTTAAGGCAGTGTTTTGTGGACAACGAAATTCCTGAAATAGGCTTGGCCTGCCCAGAGTCCCGAACTGAACCCAGTGGAACACCTTTGGAATGAGCTACAACGTCGACTTCACGCTAGTATCTCACTACCTTCTCTGGTTTTGGCTCTTGGGGGCGCTTTTCCCTTTAGGTTGACAATAGCTTCCTCCTCCCGCACAAAGACGCCTTGATTAAGTATGAAGGTCACGGATATGCTACATCTCGGAAGGAGACTGTGTAACAACAACAACGCTGTATTATTGTACATATAAGTAAATTTTTTTTCCATCTGATTTTCCGATAAATTAGTGTAATCGATGTTCTAATTTCATTTGTTTTTTGTTTCATGTCATTCTGTTAAGTCCGCAGCTCGTGGTCGTGCGGTAGCGTTCTCGCTTCCCGCGCCTGGGTTCCCGGGTTCGATTCCCGGCGGGGTCAGGGATTTTCTCTGCCTCGTGATGACTGGGTGTTGTGTGGTGTCCTTAGGTTAGTTAGGTTTAAGTAGTTCTAAGTTCTAGGGGACTGATGACCATGGCTGTTAAGTCCCACAGTGCTCAGAGCCATTTGAACCATTTTGAGCCATTCTGTTAAGAAAACTGTAAACAAATTTCAATGTGAATATTAATGTTTATGTCAAATGTCAAGCAATATTGTAATAGAATTGAAAGGTAACAAATGCTGAAACTGTTATAACATGTTTGAAATTGTAACTGTGCTTCTGGTCATACGTAGGCAATGTGTTAGGATATGTAGATTGCAAAACCTCGGGTGAATACCCTGTCTGAAGGGGAGCGGTAAAAGGTGGATGACAGGCGAGCGCGGGAAAATGCGCACGGGCACTGCACGGCGCAACGGGCTCAGCAGCAGTAGTTGGAGTCAGGCATTGGTTTGAGCAACACCTTCTGGAGCGAGGAGGCTCTCCTGGAAGACGTAGTTTCATTGAGCCTCGGGTATGCCGTTCCACCGCCCATACAGCATGGCAAAATTACATAGGCACTAAACGGAAAAGCATTGCGACGCTATGAAGAAATAAAGTGCCGGTACGTCAAGAGCCATAGCTGTGGTTGTATGTGTGCTCTGTGCCTCGCCATCTCGCCGCCTGCCAACCGCCTCATCGATACAAACAGGTTGAAACTTTTAGTACTGTATTCGTATGGACCAGTGTTACTTTTGTTCCATACTGTTCAATAACAACTTAATAACAACTTAAATTTTACCAGAACTTTCCTATCATTTAATTATCCGCACAACTAACCTAGACAGGGTCCTTCCAAATGTTGTGCAATCCGAGTGTCCCGAGATGAAAAATAAAGTTTGTGTTAATAATAATTACTTGCAGACCTAACTATGTTAGAATGGTGTTTAAAGAACTGTTTTGTTAATGAACCAGTAAATGAATAACGAAGGTCTGATAAAGTTGGACGATAACTTTAAAATTGATTTAGTAATGAAGTTTAATTATTTCGAGACAGATATAAAGGTATTTAAATGAGTAGGAAATAAGATAATGAGAGTAGTAACTCGTATATTGGAAATCTTGAGCGCATATCGGTGTCAGTAATTAATTTTTTTAATACAATGATCATAACAGTATCAGGGTCCCCCCCTTTTTTTTTTATTCATTTGAATTCTGAAGTGTTCTAAATCGATTTGACCAGCAAAAGTTAAAGTTAATATAAAAGCCAAAATTTACCAGTGTTTTATCTTTATTAAAATTGACATTTTGTTTGTGGCTCGAAATTACTATTTCTAGGGTAACCTATGCCCGATTTTAATCAGATCAACAGACAGTACGAAGTTTTGTAGTATACATTATAGTGTAGTGTTATGTATTCATGGTTTTTCCATATCAGTACAGAACGTGAAACTATCAGTTCAATAGATTTTCTGGTTCTAGAATTTACTATATTAAGCAGTTTACTACGTGTTGGTTTGCATGAATATACACTAACTTGTACAGGAAAGAAACTCAGTTAATGCCTAATTAGGCTGGCGACCGTATTATTAACAAATTGGTAGCATCTGCTGTGCTTTCTTTTGTCCGTCCTGACGTGTAGTTGCATTTCGAACTTACTTGACGTATCATTGTTATTACAGAGTGGGTGTAAGTGTGACTTGCCACCATTCAGGTACACGCGATCAATATCTATACAAAAATCCTGTCTCGTAAGGTGAACCCCACTCACTTACCATAGTACAGGCTTTAATGAGTATTGTGTGCCCCACGCGCACGTTACAACTGCAGTCATTGTCGTGCTTTTAGCAATGCGTATATGACACTGGACTGCGAAGGATGGAAACATGTTTGGTTCAAATGGCTCTGAGCAGTATGGGACTTAACATCTGAGGTCATCAGTCCCCTAGAACTTAGAACTACTTAAACCTAACTAACCTAAGGACGTCACACACATCCATGCCCGAGGCAGGATTCGAACCTGCGACCGTAGCGGTCGCGTGGTTCCAGACTGAAGTGCCTGGAACCGCTCGGCCACACCGGCCGGCGGAAACATGTTTATCACATATCTCGACGGCCAGTATGACATGGTAACCTCTCTAAATTATAGACTGCTTATGCAATAACCGTAAAGAAAGACGAGGAGAAGGAACCGTTGCTTTAAGAAGCTTTCTCCGGTCCAGGGAGAAAGATATTTGGTCTTGCTCCAAGCTCCGCAGGGTAAAAACCTGTTCTCCATTCAATCAGCAAATGCAAGGGTTTGGAAATAGATTTACTTTTACAATTTTGCTATTGGTGTATCATGAATAATGAAATGCTTTCGCCGCGCGGGGTTAGCCGAGCGGTCTTAGGCGCTGCAGTCATGGACTGTGCGGCTGGTCCCGGCGGAGGTTTGAGTCCTCCCTCGGGCATAGGTGTGTGTGTTTGTCCTTAGGATAATTTAGATTAAGTAGCGTGTAACCTTACGGACTGATGACCTTAGCAGTTAAGTCCTACAAGATTTCACACACATTTGAATTTGAAATGTTTTCTGTGGCATGTGCACGTGAGTAGGTTGTACAGAATAACTTATGGATGCTTGTATTGCTACGGATAGTTCTAAGTTTTCTCGCAGTTTTGCGTTTCACCCATTATTCGTCCAAGTAGAATGTTAAATAAATGTTCATCGTTTGAATTATAAATCAACTTGTTCTGATTCTGCGTGCATCCCAGTGGTAGCCACGTGGTGTAATGTTGACTAATATTACGAAGTTATGATTCTCCTCCCCAACGTGGCTGCCATTAATGAGATCAACAACAACCATGTCCCTCGTACGACTAAAAGTCATCACGGAGATCTCAGTAAATTTGGAAATTTGTGGTAAGGTCTTATGGGACCAAACTACTTAGGTCGTCGGTCCCTAAGCCTACACACTATTTAATCATGCCCGAGGGAGGACTCGAACTTCCGACGGGGGCAGCCGCACGGACCGTGACAAGGCGTCTGAGACCGCGCGGCTCTCAGTTAGTAAACGAGTGTAGTACACACTGATGCATAAGTAAGCATGTTACATAACTGAAGTTACTAGAGAAAAAAATGTGCTGTTCGTACCGTAGCGCAAAGAAATAATCTCCAAAAGTCATTGCTGCCAAGCGGGCGAAAATTAGTCACGTGTTACCCTTAAGTGGATGCGAAATACAAATGTCATATGTTTTCAGCAGGAGCGCGAAAATGCAAACAAACATTTCAGTACTGTGAAGCTGGAATTAAGGCATACAAAGATCCCCCGCTCTTTTCTTATAACGTGGCCTCAGTCGTACAGTAGATATGCATCGCGTAACTTAGATTTCTGCCAAGTTGTCGGAACGGCAGAAGTAATGCTCTTTCCCCAGATTGCACCAATCCGCACTGTGCTACAGTTTTTCCGCGTCTAATTGGTGCTAATTGCGCACTTGAGCAGCGCTCATTTTCTTGCTGCGTATTTCGTTTTATGATGCGCAACAGAGGGGGGGCTTTAATTACCCGAAAACAATTCTGGAGTTTTTTAATTCTAGCGCTGGACGACAACAGCCCCGTGCGCCTCCTTGCCAACTGATTTTAATTTCCGTCTCAGATATACGGCACAAAGAATAAAGCCGCGGCCGGGAAGGCAGGCGCAGCTTTTATTTTTTTCGTGGCGATTATTCCGAGTGCCTTTTGAGACTGAAGGGAAATTGCGGAGTGTTGCACAGGAAACCGCGGGAGACCTCTGGTCTCTGAGCACGTGCGCAAATGAGCCACATTACAGCAAGCAAACATTCGAGTGACTGACGAAAAATGAAGCATGCCGCTTGACGTGTTTACGACTTCGCCTGTACCTATAAAAGCATCCATGTGTTTAACGGCTGCATTACACAACGGTTTCGAGTATTCGCAACATCGATCTACACAAGAATTAGAAACTGAAGTTATTGTCTTGTACTAAAAGTTGTTATTCTGCAGTTACCCCACGCAAATTAGTCATTAAAACGGCAAATGAGGTAAATAATTTAGATAATTTTGAAATTTCGGAAAAACACCCTTATGGGGCGTAGAAGCAAGAAACAGGAAAGTTCCACTCCTCCTCCTCCTCCCCCTCCCTCCTCCCCCCCCCTCCTACCCCGGTATGGAGGACGCGTCCCCCATTTCCCTCCACCAAAAGTTAACGTTTTCCATTTTTTAAAATTTTTGCTCAAAATGGTTCATTTTGAAAGAAAACCGTAATTACTAAAAATACACCTCGTAAAATACACAACAAACGCCTTGTGCATATTTTAAGGCAGGCGAATAGTTTTAGAGATGATGTTGTGGTCTTCAGTCCTGAGACTGGTTTGTTGCAGCTCTCCATGCTACTCTATCCTGTGCAAGCTTCTTCATCTCCCAGTACCTACTGCAGCCTACATCCTTCTGAATCTGCTTAGTGTATTCATCTCTTGGTCTCCCTCTACGATTTTTACCCTCCACCCTGCCCTCCAGTACTAAATTGGTGACCTCTTGACGCCTCAGAATATGTCCTGCCAACCGATCCCTTCTTCTAGTCAAGTTGTGCCAGAAACTCCTCTTCTTCCCAATTCTATTCAATACCTCCTCATTAGTTATGTGATCTAGCCATCTAATCTTCAGCATTCTTCTGTAGCACCACATTTCGCAAGCTTCTATTCTCTTCTTGTCTAAACTATTTATCGTCCATGTTTCACATCCATACGTGGCTACACTCCATACAAATACTTTTCAGAAACAACTCCCTGACATTTAAATCTATACTCGATGTTAACAAATTTCTCTTCTTCAGAAACGCTTTCCTTGCCATTGCCAGTCTACATTTTATATCCTCTCTACTTCGAATATCATCAGTTATTTTCCTCCCCAAACAGCAAAACTCCTTTACTACATTAAGTATCTCATTTCCTAATCTAATTCCCTCAGCATCACCCGACTTAATCCGACTACATTCCATTATCCTCGTTTTGCTTTTGTTGATGTTCATCTTATATCCTCCTTTCAAGACACTGTCCATTCCGTTCAACTACTCTTCCAAGTCCTTTGCTGTCTCTGACACAATTACGAAGTCGTTGACGAACCTCAAAGTTTCTATTTCTTCTACATGGATTTTAATACCTACTCCGAACTTTTCTTTTGTTTCCTTTACTGCTTGCTCAATATACAGATTGAATAGCATCGAGTAGAGGCTTCAACCCTGTCTCACTCCCTTCCCAGCCACTGCTTCCCTTTCATGCCCCTCGGCTCTTATAACTGCCATCTGGTTTCTATACAAATTGTAAATAGCGTTTCGGTCCCTGTATTTTACCCCTTCCTCCTTCAGAATTTGAAAGAGATTATTCCCGTCAACATTGTCAAAAGCTTTCTCTATGTCTACAAATGCTAGAAACGTAGGTTTGCCTTTCCTTAATCTATTTTCTAAGATAAGTCGTAGGGTCAGTACTGCCTCAAGTGTTCCAACATTTCTACGGAATCCAAACTGATCTTCCTCGAGGTCGGCTTCTATCAGTTTTTCCATTCGTCTGTAAAGAATTCGCGTTAGTATTTTGCAGCTGTGACTTATTAAACTGACAGTTCGGTAATTTTCACATCTGTCAACACCTGCTTTCTTTGGGATTGGAATTATTATATTCTTCTTCAAGTCTGAGGGTATTTCACCTGTCTCATACATCTTGCTCATCAGATGGTAGAGTTTTGTCAGGACTGGCTCTCCCAAGGCTTTCAGTAGTTCTAATGGAATATATTATTTGAAAAATGATTCTGTTAATGCATAATTTTTCCAGCTTCTATTGCTCAACCACTTACATAAATGAAAAAGGCAATTAAGTGTAAGGAAATATTGCATATATTTTCGACTTGATGAAATTTCATGTGTGTTCAGTATTGTTGAAGTCAGGATCAGGTGCCTAACAATGAAAAAGCCAAGTTCCCCTTTCCATTCATTCACCGTTCCCCTACCATTGTCTCTACCGTTTTACACCAGACGTCTGCAGTGTAGTTGAGTTTATGGCGTGGCGGACAGTTCTGGTTGTTTTGTTATGTAGTGTTTCCTCTTACTCTTTTCTATGGACTGAGAGAAGAATGATCGTGGACTTTGCCACCTGTTTTATTGGAGGCAAATCTTGTTTTGGAAGGAGAGATATTAAAACTCACGACAGAGCTGGAGACTTTGATGTGTGTCAGCAAGAAAGGGATGGATGAGGTTCATATTCTTCTACGAAACATTGGATGATTGAAGTGCGTAAGGTATGTGGACGTGAATATATTAAGAAACGAAACGTAAAGAAACTAATTAACTATAAAGCTGCGCAAGTAGATGATAGAAGTTTAAGATCATCTGTATAATCAACTGTTAATTTTCATAGCAAATAATTTTGACTCCAATATAAATATCAACATGCATAATATTGAACAAAAAACTGTGTAGCAGAATTGTTCCAAATTAATAAATGTTAGTTTGTCTTCAGAGGAATTTCTCTCTCTCTCTCTCTCTCTCTCTCTCTCTCTCTCTCTCTCTAGGACTCTTTTTTTCCCTCTAGATTTTAATAACAACATTTATTTGATACATATACGTATAAAAAGCAAGTAGTTGTGGAAAAACGGAAGAAAGATTTAACTGAATTAAAATCAACGTTTAAAATTATTTCTGACTAATCGATTTTTAATCTTTCGGAAAGAAGTTCCCGTAAACTGGTTACCTTGCTTATAACAGAATTTCAGGGGAAAATTTTTTTTCATAAAAAATGTCTTCAGAACATGAACCCTTTTTTGCGAATACTGTAAAGAGTCAGATAATATAGATCCACGTACACGAGTTTTCGAGTGAACATTGCGACGGGATCGGCATGCAACGGCCATTTTCAGTCTAGGCCCCCGCCAAAAACCATTGCTCACAGTGGCACAAAATGTTTCACGCCTTCAACAGGCCAAATGACACAGAATCTCCCCAGTAACTGACCGGAGATGTTTAGTGTTGCCTTTTGTAAATGATGCAAGGTATCCGAATGCCCGACATTCCACTGAGCCCTATAACCTGCAGTGTCTGGAGGACGTAGTTCAGGTCAAAGGTGGTTCTCTGATGTTTTGGGGGCGTTTCTCTTACGGTCACTTGGTTGGACCCGCTCATTCAGGTTACCGGCTATATGTACCGAGTTAGATATTTCAACATTCTCGGAGACCAAATGCTTCCTTTTCTGTATTCATGTCGAGGTAGTTCAGTCAAATTGTGGTTCTTATTGGAAAGTTTTGACGAAGTTTTTTGGACAAGCTTTCTATATGTTTCCGAGGGTTCTGAATCCGAATTTTCGAAGTTCCATCAAAATTTCAACTAGGAAATGGGTAAAAATTGGAGAAAAATTGGGACTTTCTTGGGTTCATCTCCTGTAACTCGAAAACAAAGCAGTTTTCGACAAATTGGGCTGTTGACACCAACCTCCCCCCCCCCCCCCCCCGCCCCCCTTCTAAGACAACAACAATGGTCACGGCGATGTACGCATATGTTCCTACTTCAGGCAACCTAACGTATGTCAACTGGCCCGCGCAGTTCCTCGACTTTGATCTCATAGGTACGGTTTGGAGCAGCGGGCGAAAACGTAGCAACAAACATCCCCCCCCAAATATGGTAGCTCTACGATTTTGTACCCGACAGTGATTCGGATTCCTCGCCTAGCACACATGTGGACTTGTCAGGTAGTAAGGCTACGAGCGACGGCTGCAGGCCCGTCGAAGTATGCACGTCACGTGGCGCCACCTGTGTCCACTGTTGGCAGCTGAGCCTGTGTGCCAGGTTCGCGGCACGGTTCACTCTTTGCCGTACTTGGTAGCTGTTCGTATCGCGTCACGGCACACAGCCAAGCTGACTATTTCCGGCCTCGAAAGATTACTGATTTGGTATTGGTGTGCCAACTTCGTTACGGCCCGGACTGGTAGCTTCGTTCACCTTGGCTATTGTGAACTTACAGGAACGTGTGTTCCTTCCCCTGTGGCTTGGTGTACGCAACAGAGCACGGATGCAAAGAGTCATATGTATTGGGCGGTCTACTTCTTAGCGTCAAAATTTGAGAGGTTCATCTAAGTAGGTCACTGGGTAACAACACCAAGCTGCGCACTTATTATAATATCTCTCTCCACTGCAAAATTACGGCTAACTATTAGCTAGACACTTGAGGTGAATGAACACATACCGTCGTTGTTCTTTGGTAACACTGACAGCGTCTTCCAAAATGTCAACGTTCACTACACAGTGCTCATTCTTTTCAACTTGGGCTAACGAACATCAGCAAGAATTTCAGCTTCTCTCTGCCGGCCCAATCTCGAGATTTTGAGCTTGATCTTAGAACAAAATATACGCGTTAGATTTCCTATCAGGTTATCGGTAGTGGAACTGGAGTGGACACCAACGCCGCAATTTGGAAAAGCTCGTAAAATGGTCAGATAGAAAAAAAAAGCACTCCGTCTTCAGGCCACAAGTGGCCTACCGGGACCATCCGGCCGCCGTGTCATCCTCAGTTGAGGATGCGGATAGGAGGGGCGTGTGGTCAACACACCGCTCTCCCGGTCGTTATGATGGTTTTCTGTGACCGGAGCCGCTACTGTTCGATCGAGTAGCTCCTCAATTGGCATCACGAGGCTGAGTGTACCCCGAAAAATGGCAACAGCGCATGGCTGCCTGGATGGTCACCCATCCAAGTGCCGGCCACGCCCGACAGCGCTTAACTTCGGTGATCTGAAGGGAGCCGGTGTATCTACTGCGGCAAGGCCGTTGCCCCTCCAAATAGAAAAGCGCGTAGATACATTTGGGCAAATGAGTCCGCCGCTCCTTGGAGAACGACAGATGTGTGCTAGAGTTTTCATTCTAGTTTTAACTGTGTGTCTGAAACGCTTCACCCTGACGCACATATTTTCGTGGTTAACTTAATAAAAGCGCAAATACTCTTGTTGTTGTGGTCTTCGGCTCGATGACTGGTTAGCTGTAGCTGTGCGTGTTAGTCTACCCTCTGCAAGCCTCTTCGTCTCTGCATATCTACTGCAACCTACATCCACCTGAACCTGCTGCTTGCCGTATTCGCGCTTTCTTCTATATCTACAGTTTTTACCTCTCACAATTCCTTGATGCCTCACGAAGTGAGCTATCAGCCAATTCCTTCTTTTAGTCAAGTGGTGCTCTAAATTTCGTTTTTTCCCAATCTGATTCAGTACTACCTCATTTGTTACTCAGTGCACCCATCTAATGTTAGCCTTCTTCTGTAGCACCGCGTTTCAAAAGCTTCTGACCTCTTCTTGTCGGAACACTTTATCGTCCCCGTTCCACTTCGAGACATACCTTCAGAGAGAAAAAAGGAAAAAACGCCGTAAAAGTTAAACTTATATTTCACATTAATAAATTCCTCTTATTCGGAAATCCTTTTCTTGCTATAGACACTCTGCATTTTATATCCTATATGCTTTGGCGATATTAGGTGCTTTGGTGCTTAAATTGCATTACTCATCTACTACCTTTAGCATCTTATTTCTTAATTTAATTCCTTAGCACCGCCTGATTCAGTTCGACTACATTCCATTACCCTTTGTTTTAATTTGGTTTATGTTCACCTTACAACCTCTTTTCGAGACACTAGCCATTCCGCTTAGTTGCTCCTCTTAGTCTCTGACAGAATTGTTGTCAGTAAAACACAAAGCTTTTATTTCTTCTTCCTGAATTTTAATTTCCTTTCCAAATTTGTCCGTGTTAGGATTCTGTACCTCAATCAGTAAAAACGGAATCCTTACAGGAGCACTTTATTGTACGTCCATCTGTCTGTCTGTCTGTATGTTAAAACAATTTTCTCAGGAACGGGTAGAAATATTGAGGCGTGGCGCCTTTTATCGCTCCTGTCTAGGGCCTGTGTACCGGGAGAATGACTCATGAGTTCACAGTGACAGATGGTCTGAAGCGGGTTCATTTGCTAGAGGACAGTAGCGGACAGGACTAAACAGAAAGAACTGTAATGTAGTTAAGAATTTTGACCAACAGAGTTCAGTAGCGCACAGAGACATTCAAGAAACAGGTCAAGAGGATGTTCTTGTGAATTGTTCTGTTTATTACTTGGCGGTTCTGGGCGCTGCAGTCCGGAACCGAGAGACCGCTACGGTCGCAGGTTCGAATCCTGCCTCGGGCGTGGATGTGTGTGATGTCCTTAGGTTAGTTAGGTTTAACTAGGTCTAAGTTCTAGGGGACTAATGACCTCAGAAGTTGAGTCCCATAGTGCTCAGAGCCATTTGTTTATTACTCCATAGGAATTTTATTTATTTATGTTTGTACAGTTTTGTATATGCGTTCAGTAGCGTTAATGTGGCCTAAAGTAAATATGTAGATCACTGTTCTACTGATGAACACTGTACGAACTAGTGTGAGAAAGTTTTAAGACAGTGTGAATGCAGACGACGGCGAATTTTGTATCATAATATGTTAAGTAAGTTTGTGGTAAAAGGAAAGATAATTCGAGAGCAAATGGAAATAGTTAATAACGTAAAGTATAAACAAAATATAAGAATGTTAAATATTTCTTTCGGGAAAAAGTACAGCTCGTGTGTTATTTGTTGATTGTTAATCAACAAAAACGCAGACTGTCGCGAGAGAATAATGTTTTTCTATTGGCCTTAAATCAGAACGGAATATTCTTCGCGCGTCTTACCTCTTGGAGATGTAGAATGCTTATAGCAGTCTAAGGGAAGCCCAGCCTTTCAATTGTACGGTCGTGTGTAGTATGAGCTCCGAAGGAAGTTATAATATGGCAGTTTTAGTTGTGCTACATGTTTCAAAAGTGTTTAAAAGTGAAGGCATATTTATTCCTGTGTGTGTGTGTGTGTGTGTGTGTGTGTGTGTGTGTGTGTGTGTGTGTGTTTTTTCAGAAAGTACGGATTTTTTAAAGTAATTTTGCGTATGAGAACAGGCATGAATTCCACGTGGAATATTGAATAGATCGGTGACTAAAAACTTCAGTGCCTTAGGCGCCGATAAGCTTAATAGTATGGCAAGCGTTTTTATTTAAGAACAATCCGTGGTTAGTTGCTGTTCAGATTTCGGGAAATACGTTACCATAAACTTGCTAATGGGAATGAAAGGGTTTGAGCATGACTGTGTTAAGATTAGCACGGGCTTGGCAGTGAACTCGTACATCTCAAGGTTCAGAATATACCGAAGTTTTGCCAGTATTTCCACCTTACATTCAAAATTAAGACCTTTTTCCGATTCTCAGAACAGTTGCGTTGTATGTAGCCTGATGCGAGTTGCAGTACGGTAGGTTTCTGCTCGGCTTTCCTACCGGCGATCAGCTGCACCGAGTTCACAGGTAGGTGCAGATAAAGGGCGAACGAAACCGCGCCGCCGCAGTATCATGTTGAAATTCATGTGACATAATCAGACATATGGTTCCTTGGTGGCGTAATAAATGTATGTTTCAAAGTCAAAGCAATCAATACGGCCATTTTCGTCACATATGTTTAAACTGGAAAACTCACAAGACAAAACATATAGGACACTTCCCAATCACATAGAACCATGGCATTTGGGAAGAGCAAAGGCTTCACAGTACAACTAAAGTAAAAACACGAAATTGTTACTTTGCAATGATATCAAAGTTTTTTTTTCTTTTTTCATCAGACTGTCTGTACGTCTGTGAGATTCTCGATTCATGGCTGTACTAACCCTAGGAATGCGAATCGTACTCACACTTGGCCTGCTTTTCTTTACTGCTTGCTGAATGTGTACAGTGGATAACGTTTAGGATAGGGTAAAGCTGTTTCACTCTTTTATCGTTTCTACTACCGTCTGATGTTTTTCGGCTCTTACAACTGGATTCTTCTACATTTGGCTACACACCGTCGCCTGTGGATGCCTACCGAAGACTGACACGACAAAATTGAGCAATAGCAATAGTCAGTGCGTTTAGTCCAAAGCTTAAATGTTTTCGTTAGCTTCAAAGTATAATCGGAATAAAAGTGTTTCCCATTATAGCTCGTTATTATGTATTTTACATCCCTTAAACAATTTTTCGTCGTCCTTCTGTAAATCAGTTATTTAAAACAGTAACTTAACATTTAAATTTTTTTAATAAAAGTGCAATAATACGCTTTAGCTTAACAATGGTGCACCCCTCTAACGTGGATTGCTGACGTGTTACGCCGATTGTCTAAAAGAGTACGTCAGGTCTGCTGCTTGTTCTAGAGTTCACGTGTGGAGCAGGTAAAGGCTGCGAAGTTGGAGTGAACCGGTTGAACTAAACCCAGCACTGTGTAACGGAAAGTGATAACTTCCATTGATCTATTGCGACAGTTTCTCTTTGCACCAGGTGACGAACCGTAACACCATTCTAGCCTAAAAGTGATCGAACGTTGCGTGAAATATTTAACTTTGACAGCGATCTGTGTGCAACACGTACCTGAGTGTAGGCAATATATGCGCGACTACACATAGCCATGGTTGTCCACGAAGACTGTCCATACATACAGATTTTAACTAAAAACAATATGAGTGTTTCTGAAGGCACGCCGACAAAATCCAATATTTGGAACTTTTCCTTTGGCGACTCAGACGATGCAGAGAACATGCTAAAATGACTACAACCATCAACTATTATTTAAAAAAAGGCTCAAATTGCTCTGAGCACTATGGGACTTAACATCTGAGGTCATCAGTCCCATGGAACTTAGAACTACTTAAACCTAACTAACCTAAGGACATCACACACATCCATGCCCGAGGCAGGATTCGAACCTGCGATTGTAGCGGTCGCGCGGTTCCAGACTGAAGCGCCTAGAGCCGCTCGACCACACCTGCCGGCTATTATCAAATTGATATATGAAAGCGAACTGTTTGCGAATTTTCAAATTATAGATTGACGCGAGTTATCCTTCTGATGGGTTTTAAGAGGGTCTATACAAGGGCGATGTACTTGAGGACAATATTATGGAAATGGAAGACGATGTAGATGAAGATGAAATGGGAGATACGATACTGCGTGAAGAGTTTAACAGAGCACTGAAAGACCTGAGTCGAAACAAGGCCCCGGGAGCAGACAACATTCCATTAGAACTACTGACGGCCTTGCGAGAGCCAGTCCTGACAAAACTCTTCCATCTGGTGAGCAAGATGTACGAGACAGGCGAAATACCCACAGACTTCAAGAAGAATATAATAATTCCAATCCCAAAGAAAGCAGGTGTTGACAGATGTGAAAATTACCGAACTATCAGTTTAATAAGTCACAGCTGCAAAATACTAAAACGAATTATTTACAGGCGAATGGAAAAACTGGTAGAAGCCGACCTTGGCGAAGATCAGTTTGGATTCCGTAGAAATGTTGGAACACGTGAGGCAATACTGACCTTACGACTTATCTTAGAAGAAAGATTAAGGAAAGGCAAACCTACGTTTCTAGCATTTGTAGACATAGAGAAAGCTTTTGACAATGTTGATTGGAATACTCTCTTTCAAATTCTAAAAGTGGCAGGGGTAAAATACAGGGAGCGAAAGGCTATTTACAATTTGTACAGAAACCAGATGGCAGTTATAAGAGTCAAGGGGCATGAAAGGGAAGCAGTGGTTGGGAAGGGAGTGAGACAGGGTTGTAGCCTCTCCTCGATGTTATTCACTCTGTATATTAAGCAAGCAGTAAAGGAAACAAAAGAAAAGTTCGGAGTAGGTATTAAAATCCAGGGAGAAGAAATAAAAACTTTGAGGTTCGTCGATGACATTGTAATTCTGTCAGAGACAGCAAAGGACCTGGAATAGCAGTTGAATGGAATGGACAGTGTCTTGAAAGGAGGATATAGGATGAACATCAACAAGAGCAAAACAAGGATAATGGAATGTAGTCGAATTAAGTCGGGTGATGCTGAGGGAATTAGATTAGGAAGTGAGACACTTAAAGTAGTAAAGGAGTTTTGCTATTAGGGGAGCAAAATAACTGATGATGATCGAAGTAGAGAGGATATAAAATGTAGACTGGCAATGGCAAGGAAAGCGTTTCTGAAGAAGAGAAATTTGTTAACATCGAGTATAGATTTTAGTGTCAGGAAGTCGTTTCTCAAAGTATTTGTATGGAGTGTAGCCATGTATGGAAGTGAAACATGGACAATAAATAGTTTGGACAAGAAGAGAATAGAAGTTTTCGAAATGTGTTGCTACAGAAGAATGTTGAATATTAGGTGGGTAGATCACGTAACTAATGAGGAAGTATTGAATAGGATTGGGGAGAAGAGAAGTTTGTGGCACAACTTGACTAGACGAAGGGATCGGCTGGTAGGTCATGTCCTGAGGCATCAGCCGGTCTGAGTGGCCAAGCGGTTCTAGGCGCTACAGTCCGGAACCGCGTGACCGCTACGGTCGCAGGTTCGAATCCTGCCTCGGGCATGGATGTGTGTGATGTCCTTAGGTTAGTTAGGTTTAAGCAGTTCTAAGTTCTAGGGGACTTATGACCTCAGCAGTTGAGTCCCATAGTGCTCAGAGCCATTTGAACATGAGGCATCAAGGGATCACAAATTTCGCATTGGAGGGCAGCGTGGAGGGTAAAAATCGTAGAGGGAGACCAAGACATGAATACACTAAGCAGATTCAGAAGGATGTAGGTAGCGGTAGGTACTGGGAGATGAAGGAGCTTGCACAGGATAGATTAGCACGGAGAGCTGCATCAAACCGGTCTCAGGACTGAAGACCACAACAACAACAACAGGTTTTAAGAACGCGCCCCCAAACAGTTCCCCTTGCGAATACAGTGTGTCTAACTCACGTCTTTGCACCGAAGTTTAGCGCTGTCAGCCTGGTCTAGTACTTGGATGGGTGACCATCCGGTCTGCCGAGCGCTGTTGGCAAGCGGAATGCACTAAGCCCTTGTGAGGAAAACTGAGGAGCTACTTGATTGAGAAGTAGTAGCTCCGATCTCATACAGCCGGGAGAGCGGTGTGCTAACACATGCCCCCTCCCCCTCCCAATATCCGCATTCAGTGACGCCTGTGGGCTGAGGATGACACGACGGCCGGTCGATCCCATTGGGCCTTCAGGGCCTGTTCGGGCGCAGTTTAGTTTTATAGTGTACATGTGTTATGTGACACTTTCTCCTCGTTTGTCACCTAGGAGTATAAATCTCACGACAGGAACAAACCTACTGATGCTTTCCATTACCCATTTCTAGAGTCGCGCTCAAGCAAAACGAAGGTTTTATAGTTTTGGTACAGGGTGACAATTACTAAACTATATGAAATAAAATCGTCATAATCTCTGAACGGTTTGCGGTAGGACGTTCAAACCGCACGGTTAGCCGCGGGGTATTTTTGGAATTAGTATGTGCATTATGGTTTGGTTTAGCGACGAAGCCCACTTTCATTTGGACGGATTTGTCAATAAGAAAAATTGGTGCATTTGAGGGACTGAGAATCCGCATTTCACGATCGAGAAATCTAGTTATTCTCAACGGGTGACTGTATGGTATGCAGTCTCCAGTCACGGTGCGATATTCCTTGACGACACGGTGACTATCAAACGGTACTTGAAGGTTTTGGAAGACGACTTCATCCCCATTATCCAAAGTGATCCTGATTTCGACAAGATGTGGTTCACGCAAATCGGAGCTCGACCTCATCGAAGCTGTAGAGAGTTTGATGTCCTGGAGGAGCACTTTGGGAAAAGCATTCTGGCTCCTGTGTACCCAGAGGCCACTGTCGTGGGCCTCGATTGGCCGCCATATTTTCTCCGGATATGAACACGTGCGACTCCTTTTTGTGGGGCTACATTAAAGACAAGGTGTACAGCTATCACCCCTACGCCATTGCTGAGCTGAAACAGTCATTCAAGAGGTCATCGACAGCATCGATATTTCGACACTTCAGCGGTCATGCAGAATTTCGCTATTCGTCCGCGCTACATCATCGCCAATGACGGTAGACATATCGCCGGCCGAAGTGGCCGAGCGGTTCTAGGCGCTACAGTCTGGAACCACGCGACAAATGCGGTCGCAGGTTCGAATCCTGCCAAGGGCATGGATGTGTGTGATGTCCTTAGGTTAGTTAGGTTGAATAGTTCTAAGTTCTAGGGGACTGATGACCTGAGCAGTTAAGTCCCATAGTGCTAGAGCCATTTGAACCATTTTTGGTAGACATATCGAACATGTCATAACCTAAATCTGACCCGTAGTGTGGTTTACATGTTGAATAAAGTGTGTCCACGCCGTAGTTTGTAACTAATTTACGTTTTTTCATGTAGTTCAATAACTGTCGCCCTGTACATATGTAAATGACCTAGTAAATGGTAGGATCATCGGTAATATTGATTGGTAGCGTTGATAGGTAAGAAACATAAATAAATATGTGAGAGAGAAACTCGGAGAAGCGACTCATCTTTGTTTTTTGTTTGTTTATTTTGCACATAATTAGAAGCGTACGTCGTTCAGCGTTAGCTCATTGTGTGTTTTATATCCTTACAAAATATAAGTTGTATTTTATAAGTAATAAAAATTAGTTCACCGCGTGACTTCTGCGCTATTATGTAACCAAAGCAATTACTTTTGATGCAAGTACAGTCTAGATGCACAAACACAAAAATCTATTTAATTATTATTGTTATTTTGTACTCAACAAAATGTACTTCATCATGATCAAAGACCGAGCGAGGTGGCGCAGTGGTAAGCACACTGGACTCGCATTCGGGAGGACGACGGTTCAATCCCGTCTCCAGCCATCCTGATTTAGGTTTCCCGTGATTTCCCTAAATCGTTTCAGGCAAATGCCGGGATGGTTTCTTTGAAAGGGCACGGCCGATTTCCTTCGCAATCCTTCCCTTACCCGAGCTTACGCTCCGTCTCTAATGACCTCGTTGTCGACGGGACGTTAAACACTAACCACCACCACCACCATGATCAAAGGCCAGAGTTGCCTAATACTACTGGTAATCACGGAAATTGTTCAGTAATAACAGGAATATGTTTCACATAAGCTCGACGAACTACTGAAGCGATGTTATGGTAAGTTTCTGTTTTACGTTTTTTAAGCTTTTTTTGATGAAAGTGCGTTTTTTAGAGCTATATGACAAATCTGTATTGTTTTTCTTATTACATTCCTATGTTTTAGGTCACAAATCAACAATTTTCGAATAAAACATAAATTAAACATTGACAATTTCAATTTTGCTATAATTACTGTTTATTTCTCAGTAACAGACCAGTAACTATGTGGAAGAAAAATGTTCCATAGGTCACGTGTTCCTTTATATATCCTCATCCAGGAACTAGACGATTCAAGGCTTCCGGTTTCTTGGGGAATCTAGTAAGACACTGATCGCATACGTAAACAAAGCAGTCGGAATGACGCAACGCCCGATAGGTATGCAACACACCTATGTACAGGTAAGGGGGTTACGATTTTAACTGACCGAAGCTACTAGGAAAATTACGCTTTCTTACGATGGCCTATGGTAGTTTTACAACTCTACCCATTTCAAACAACATAATTTCGGTTCACAAGAGATCAGTACGAAGATGTGCTGTGTGCTCGAACAACGTCGACTTCCATTATCTCTTACCTGACTTCAGTGAGTTATTCTCTCTCTCTCTCTCTCTCTCTCTCTCTCTCTCTCTCTCTCTCTCTCTCTCTCTTAAGAAATACGGGATCAACTGATCTTCCAGTGGAAATGGAATTTTTTTATATAACGACTAAAAATTGCAAGAATGATGAAGCTTCAGAACCAGCTAGAACTTCTGGTACACTTACCTTCCACATCACCACCATCATCATCATTCTTAAGAGTGCTCCAATAGCTTTCGGGAGAAAGCATTTTTAGATTTATTGTCAGCTCTTAGTCCACTGGAGAGAAACAAATTCCTTGGCGCGGAATCGCTCGGCGCCGGAAATGTCTGCGAGGCATACTTTGCATCTGTCGCGTCATTTGTCGGCATCGACAAATGGGCGGACAACTCGGAAGTCGGATGGCCGTATTTTTTTCTCTCCTGACTCGAAGCTGGAGTGCACAAACTCTTAGCGATCCAAACAAACATCGACACATCCGTCTCACCTCCCGTGTTACCGGAGTGGTGCAGGAAGAGAAAATTTTCCTGTGTTTTTCTTTACGTTGTTGCGTGATACGGGATATTTTCTGTTTTTCTCGTCGTCCTTATACAATGTGCCATCAAAAAGTAACGAGAATTTTTCAGTTCGCAAGTTTCATACATCCGATTTTCAAAATATCTTTTTGTATCTAGTAGGTACACATGTTGCTCATGTATGTTTGCATTTTCGGCTGTTTTTAATATTCAGTTTACTGTTGACAGTCAAAAAGATTTTACTTCCGAAGAAGATTGATCAAAGAATTTGCACTAAATTCTGCTTGAAAAATGAAATAAAGTGCAACAGCCCATTCTAGCTTTTTGCGAATCTACTGTGAGTAAGACAATAGTTTACGAGAAGTATAAATGTTTCAAAGAGGATCGAGAAGACGTTGAAAACCATCGCCATGGATGCTCTGGCACATCAGTTACTGACGAAAATGTGGAAGAAGTAAAGAAAATGGTTCTGAAAAATTGCCGAACCACCATCAGAGAGAAAATTCGTGGCAGATTAAAACTGTGAGCCGAACCAGGACTCTCGCAGGAGAGCTTCTGTGAAATTTGGAAAGTTGGAGACAAGGTACTGGCAGAAGTACAGCTGTGAGGCCGGGGCGTGAGTCGTGCTTGGGTAGCTCAGATGGTAGAGCACTTGCTCGCGAAAGGCAAAGGTCCCGAGTTCGAGTCTCGGTCCGGCACACAGCTTTAATCTGCCAGGAAGTTTCATATCAGCGCACACTCCGCTGCAGAGTGAAAAATCTCATTCTCGAATCATCAGAGACGTTGCTAATTGTGTCTGATAACTTTTGTCTAATGCCAAGCAAATTTTTTCGGATGTTTTGGGCATAAAACGAAGCACGAAAGTTTTTACCAAAACCGTTGAATTTCAATCAAAAACGACGCCGTATACACATCGCTCAGGAATTGCTGAATGAAGTCGACAACGTCCCAGAACTTCAAAAGAAGGCTATAACATGTGACTAAACATGACCTCGTGATTTCCCTAAATCGTTTCAGGCAAATGCCGGGATGGTTCCTTTGAAAGGGCACGGCCGATTTCCTTCCCAATCCTTCCCTAACCCGAGCTTGCGCTCCGTCTCTAATGACCTCGTTGTCGACGGGACGTTAAACACTAACCCCCCCCCCCTCCCCCTAAACATGACCTCGAAACCAAGGCCCTGGTGTCCCAATGGAAACTTCCTGAAGAGCCAACACCGAAAAAATTCGACAAGTGAAGTGTTGTTCTCACTGTTTTATTTGATTACAGTGGGATAGTGCGTCATACGTTCGTGCCTTATGATCGTATGGTCAATAACGAATATTGCCTGGAAGTTACGCGCCGTTTGTGTGAAGCAATCGGAAGAAAACGACCAGAATTGAAGCAAAATCACGCGTGGAAACTGCACCCTGATAATGCTCCCGTACATACCTCAGTGCTTGTTCATGATTTTATGACCAAAAAAAATAAATAAAACCGTCATGTTGTCCCAGCCACTGTATTCGCAAGACATGGCCCACTGCAGCTTCTTTCTATTCACGAGGCTGAAGAAAACGTCCTTTTGTCACCACTGATGAGATGAAAACAGAATCACAGAAAGAGCTGAACACCATAATGAAAAGGGTGTCCAGAAGTGCTTCCAAGATTGGAAAAGACGCTGGTAGAAGTATATCACATTTGAAAGGGATTTCTTCGAAGGGCACAAAATTGACATTAATCAATAAATAGAGAATCTTTAAGGAAAACAAAAATTCCCATCACTTTTTATTACACATGATATGCAACTGGCACTTTTTACAACTCTTACACATTCATCCAACATATAATCAGCAATTCTGTTCTACCGGAAAGGCAATGCCTAAGAGCTTAACAGAATATGCGAGATTTTTTTCCAAAACGCGATGCTGCATTATTCTAATAAAGGAAAAGTGTTTTTCGCTATTATCTCGTTGAAGTTTCGTCACCTGTAGCTACACTGAGTGTGAGAACAATTCCAGCAGTTAATGGGTGGAAAAAGGAAAGTAGATTAAAAGTCACATTTGGGCCGTATTGTGGGTTATATCACGAGATGTGAAGTAGCGGGTGGTTATAGTCAAAGTCAGCTGCTAAAGAAGGTCCAATGTGGGCCATAATTATCATATTACGGCGGAAATTTGTAGTTTTTATTAATGTGGAAACAATTTACGCGGGAAAAATATTCGTTCCAATTTTGGCAATCAGATGAAAATCTGGCGCTGTAAAGCATCTCGTCGACGTCTCCGGTACTCATATTGAACGAACTGTGTAAGCGACGTTCAAAAATAAAATCAACATTTGCGTTTCTCACTTGTTTGCCGTTTCTAATCCATTCCACATGGAAACATTTTTGTGTGTCTTTCTTGCGTGATATCTCCACCTCCGTAACTCTTCAACTGTTGGCAGCATTGTTATGCGGCAGGTACTGGCCTGTTCCGTAGCCCCTTCTCTACAGCTCCAGGTGGCGGGGAGCCTTGGCATTGAAAGGTTGTGTAATTGCAATGTAAAGTATGAACATTGCGCAGACGGTCGGTCAATGCGATTTAAGCAACGTGCAGTCATTGAATTCTTGACAGCAGAAGGTGCCACCCCGAAGGAGATTCATCAGAGAACGAAAGCAATGTATGGCGATTGTGTTGATGTGAGTACTGTGCGTCGTTGGACGAGTAAGTTTAAAAATGTTGAAGCGGGAACATCTGACCAGGGTGACAAACAAAGAGTTGGACGTCCTGCGACAGCAACCACCGAGTTTCACAAGCAAAATGTTGACAGATTGATTCAGGACGATCATTGTATCACTCAGTGAGAAATTGGACGCACAATCTGCATTTCACAAGAACGTGTGAGTCACATTATTGCTTTGCTTGGCTATCGGAAGATCTGTACACGATGGGTACCCCAGATGCTGACTCCTGAAATGAAAGCGCACAGACTTGAAATTTACAAGAAACTCCTCTCGCGTTACGAGAATGAAGGTGACCGCTTTCTCCAGTCAATCATGAGACATCATTATGCTTCTGAAGAAGAGAACTGTGAGACTGTGGTTGCTGAAACAGAGCGTCGACTTCTTCCGTGACGGCGTCAGAAAGCTTGTTCATCATCTGCAGAAATGTATCCAATTGCCTGGTGATTATGTGGAAACGTGAATATTGGCAATTACAGATCACAAGCTAAGGATTATTTCTGCGTTTGATTTATTAAAATATTCCCATCCAAACCCAAATAACGAAGGTGGAGGCACTACTTTTCATTCAACCCTCGTAGTAGGAAACGACAGCTCACAGAACGACGTTCTTGACATCCTTTGACACTGGTGACACTCTCGGACGTTTCAGTACTTCTCTAATTACATTAAGGGTCTGCATCCCCAATTAACATGATCGCACTCCTTGGGAGTGCAGCGCGACCGCAAGTTTTGCTCTCGTATACAGGCTAGAACCATCAAGGACGAATGGAAATCATTCGATGAAATTTGAACGTGATCCGAAGCAGTAAAGGGTACTTACGCTTTTCCGACTCTGCTCTTTTCCACCCTCCTGTGGCGTGATCACATTAACACGTGCCTGAACAAAGCGGCAAATGGTATCACTAAAACTCCGTTTTTCGGCAATACCCTCTGTGCATTCAGGCAACTTTTTTGAGCACATTAGAAATGTACCTGTCAGAAACTACAACACCAAAGCAGCCTGGCAGCTGCACTAGCGCCTACAGATTATGCAACCCCCTCGACACATTTGGATGAGGTTTGCCTACCTTCTAGCGCCAGAGCATACGCCAGGTTGAGAACTGGAGTCGAAGTTTCTGACAGAATATCTGTAACGTGCTCAATGAAATTGCGTGGGTGGCACCGAGAGTACTGCCGAACTTGGGGAGTCTTAGAGGACTCTTTACCGTTTTATTCACGCACATGTCAATGTCGCAGTCCCCCGCGATCACGCGTGAGGAGGGCAGAAAACAGGAGGGTCGAACAATACCATTTACTGATTCGGATCACGTTCAAGTTTTGTCTAGTGTCTCCAACCTGTGCACGAGACGAAAAATTGCAGTCGCACTGCATTCCAAAGAGATGTGATTCGTTCACTGGGGTTGTAGCACCACAATGTCCTTAGAGAAAGGTTAAAGACCTACGATCTCAGCAGTCTCAAAGGACGTGAAGAACATCTTTTTGCTGCTCATCAAACTGCGATCTGTCCTTTTCGACCGCGAAATGTGTGGGAATCAACACCCAAGGGAAAGGTGTAGCTGTACTGATGCCCTTTACGCTACCCTATCAGGACTTTTCGTGTCTAATCTGAGCGGTGGTGTGTCTGAAATATTTCCCTCGGCCATCCATAAGAAAACCGAGTGATTTCAATGCTGTGTGTCGCGGTTCTGACTTCCACCACAGAGACGTCAAAAGAAGCGGTGAAATGTGTGTAAGGGGACCTTTGACGACATTTCCATCGAGGAACACGTTCACGATAGCATTGGGAACAATTATGGTGAAATTTGGTGCTAATGCGAAATAATTAAACCGCTTCACAGCTCACATGAACTTCTGAATCGTGGCCTTATTATTTTTTTTTTTTCTTTTGTCGATGCCTTACTGTCTGAAACATCGCCGAGCCAGTAGGTCAGTTGGTGACGCGGAAGGGCGCCCCAAGATTTTGCACCATTCGAGACGAAGGTTTCAAGCACCTTTCATCGAAATTTCAAATTTACGCGTCACAATGGGAGGCACTTAAGGGGTTTCGGAAATGTGATCCTTTATTTCTGTTACGCAGAATAAATAATGCTTGGAGAGGTGAATAGGATGCAGAATGTACGCACTGTAGCAGCCTGACAAACTGTAGGGTTTGTAATATGGCCACTGATGCTGCGGTGAACTACGCTACTGTCCATTAAAATTGCTATACCACGAAGATGATGTGCTACAGACGCGAAATTTAACCGACAGGAGGAAGATGCTGTGATACACAAATGATAAGCTCTTCAGAGCATTCACACAAGCTTGGAGCCGGCGGCGACATCTACAACGTGCTGACATGAGCAAAGTTTCCAAACGGTTTCTTTGCCTGGTGAAACGTTGTTGTGATTCCTCGTGTAAGGAGGAGAAATGGGTACCATCACGTTTCCGACTTTGATAAAGGTCGGATTGTAGCGTATCGCGACTGCGGTTTATCGTATCGCGACATTGTTGCTCGCGTTGGTCGAGATACAATGACTGTTAGCAGAATACGGAATCGGTGGGTTCAGGAGGGTAATACGGAACGCTGTGCTGGATCCCAACGGCCTCGTATCAGTAGCAGTCGAGATGACAGGCATCTTATCCACATGGCTGTAACGGATCGTGCAGCCACGTCTCGATCCCTGAGTCAATAGATGGGGACGTTTGCAAGACAACAACCATCTTCACGAACAGTTCGACGACCTTTGCAGCAGCATGGACTATCAGCTCGGAGACCATGGCTGCGGTTATCCTTGACGCTCCATCACAGACTGAAGCGCCTGCGATGGTGTACTCAGCGACAAACCTTGGTGCACGAATGGCCAAACGTCATTTTTTCGGATGAATCCAGGTTCTGTTTACAGCATCATGGTCGCATTCGTGTTTGGCGACATCGCGGTGAACGCACATTGGAAGCGTGTATTCGTCATCGCCATACTGGATTATCACCCCGCGTGATGGTGTGGGGTGCCATTCGTTACACGTCTGGGTCACCTCTTGTTCGCACTGACGGCACTTCGAACAGTGGACGTTACATTTCAGAGATGTTACGACCCGTGGCTCTACCCTTCATTCGATCCCTGCGAAACCCTACATTTCAGCAGGATAATGCACGACCGCATGTTGCAGGTCCTGTACGGGCCTTTCCGGATACAGAAAATGTTCGACTGCTGCCCTGGCCAGCACAATCTGTCACCAATTGAAAACGTCTGGTCAATGGTGGCCAAGCAACTGGCTCGTCACAATACGCCAGTCACTACTCTTGATGAACTGTGGTATCGTGTTGAAGCTGCATGGGCAGGTGTACCTGCACACACCATCCAAGCTCTGTTTGACTCAATGCCCAGGCGTATCAAGGTCGTTATTACGGCCAGAGGTGGTTGTTCTGGGTACTTATTTCTCATGATCTATGCACCCAAATTGCATGAAAATGTAAT
Organism: Schistocerca americana; assembly: GCF_021461395.2. Lineage (NCBI taxonomy): Eukaryota > Metazoa > Arthropoda > Insecta > Orthoptera > Acrididae > Schistocerca > Schistocerca americana. Next base: position 227,173,925 of record NC_060119.1, read on the forward strand.
CATATGTCAGTTCTAGTATAATATATTTGTCTAATGAATACCCGTTTATAATCTGCATTTCTTCTTAGTGTAGCAATTTTAATGGCCAGTAGTGTATGTTTCCTGTTGGAAGGTGTATGACGTTACCGACAGCTCGGGGTAATGTGTTTTTTTGTTTTGTTTCTTACTGACTGTCTGACAGTCAGATAAGTCTGTAGCATCTTAAGTAACACTCTCTCTATGGCCTTGAGCTACAGTTCCTGGTCATTCCGTATTTGGTTATTTCTGTGCTGGGCACGGGCGCGTAGGCGTCTCCGTTTCTGGTGTGACTGAGATACTGCGACCCCCACAAGGACCGAGCCGCTAAAAACTTGCGGCGCTATCAAAATATTCGTGGGTCGGGGCGGCGCGGCGCCCTCTCGCCTTGCGACGGGTCAGCGGGGTCCGTAATTAAACGCTCGTTAGGAGGCGGGCGGCCCCAGCCCAGCCGGGCCGAGGCGAGCAGGGCTAATTGCATTCAGATATAACGGCCGCGGCCCTCCGGTCGCCCTTTAAAAACCGGCCGGCCCCAACTAATGAGGAGGGCCATCGGTTCGTGTACCCTCTCTCCCGCCCACTGTTGGCTTTTCCCTGCCGGCGCGCTTTTTCTGTTTCGAGTAGAAGTTGCGCTGTAATTAAAGAGCCGCCAGGCTTCTCGCAGGACGCAAAGTTGCACTCGCTCGTTTCTTCTAATTGTCCTTCTCAACTTACCGTTGCAATTCCTCCCTGGTAATTCACTGCCGTTTGTTAGATGTTGTGTGAAAAATTTCAACTGTTATTTTTAGTTACGTCATGTACGATCTTCCGCTGTGGAAGATCTTGATCTAATACTTTATAAGGAGCAGTCGGGGAGCAAGGAAGGTGCCTCCACGTGTTTATTTTACTTACATGCTACATAGAAGAAAGTGAAATGTCGGCGCTCCCCAGAAACGTTGCCCAATCGGACAACGGTCAAACCTTCCACCACCGGAAACCAATGCATGAAACCAACCACCGAGCGAGGTGGCGCAGTGGTTAGACACTGGACTCGCATTCGGGAGGACGACGGTTCAATCCCGCGTCCGGCCATCCTGATTTAGGTTTTCCGTGATTTTCCTAAATCACTCCAGGTAAATGCTGGGATGGTTCCTCTGAAAGGGCACGGCCGACTTCCTTCCCCATCCTTCCCTAATCCGATGAGACCGATGACCACGCTGTCTGGTCTCCTTCCCCAAAACAACCAACCATGAAACCAACCCCCATAGAAAATCTTCACAGGGCCGCAGGTTTCACAAACCCTGCCTCACGTAGGAAAGCCCATGAACATACCGAGAAGCTAAAACAAACCTTTGATGCCCGTCACTCAATATTTGGCGTAGAGTGTGGCACCAGCAGACTCAAATCCAGACGCCGTTTCCTAAGTTGCGCCTTAGATGAGCTCCCGCATCTACTATCCGCTAAGAGAGGACCCACCAAGCGGCGTTTCTGGTCATAGGAAAACCTGGAGAATGCTTAACCGCATCAGAACTGGAGTGGCTCCTGTGAAATCTAATCTGATCAAATGGGGTTTGTTGGACGAAAATGACGACAAATGCGACTGCGGCACTCGACAGGACATGGAACATCTTCTACAATATCCTGCCTACCCCCACAGATGCACCCTCGACGATCTATGGCTGGCTAAAGAAGAAACATTGGACATTGCCCAATACTGGGCAAACAAATTGTAGTTTTCGGACACGAAAAAGTGAAGTATAAGGAGCAGTCAAATGAAAACGAGACAAACAGAAAAAAGTAAGTAAACTGAAACTTCTTGGCAAATTAAAACTGTGTGCTGGACTCAGACTCGAATTCGGGACCTTAGCCTTTCGCGGGCAAGTGCTCTACCAATTTTTTTTCTCTCATTTTGTTCGTTAGTGTTGGTTGTACTTGTTCGGAGCGGACGTCCCATGATGCTTTTCCAAGTTCATCGTTCACCCATTAACAAAGTTTCTTTAAATTCTTTTTATTGCAGGGGGCTGCTAACCCTCTGACCGAACACGCTGAGCTACCGTGCCGGCTGAGTTACCCAAGCACGACTCATGACCCGTTCTCACTGATTTACTTCCGCCAGTACCTCATCTCCTACCTTCCAAACTTCGCAGAGGCTCTCCTGCGAACCTTACAGAACTAGCACTCCTTGAAGAAAGGATATTGCGCAGACAAGGCTTAGCTACAGCTTGGGGGATGTTTCCAGAATTAAATTTTCACTCGGCAGCGGAGTGGGCGCTGATATGAAACTTCCTGGCAGATGAAAACTGTGTGCTGGACCGAGACTCGAACTGTTCATTATTTCAAAAAGTAATCTCCATACCCGTTACCGTTAATACATTCATCCAACTGGGACACAAGACGGTCAGTGCCTTCATGCAGAAATGTTTGCCATTGTCTACGGAACCATGACTGTACCACGGTGTGCGCTTCGCCGTCCCAAGCACGTAGATGGCCACGAATGTGGTTTTTTTTTTTTTTTTTCCTTCTTCACGGCTCCAGAAACATGGAAACCGTATAGGGAGAGATTGGGACTTTATGGAGCATGTGCACGGCCATTATTCTACCACAGAATGATGCCGTCAGTCAACATTCCTTGTTGTCTGGACTTGACAGCAAGCTTCAACCTTTGCAAAGCGTCCACGTACCTTTGTGCGTTAATTGTGAGACTGTATTCCAGGAAATCAATGAACACCGAGTTGATGATCGGCATCACTTTGTTGCAGAATAATGTCCGCGAACATTTTGACTGCATTCTTGCGACTCCGCTGCAGATGTTTCGCTGGGAAGCCCTTACACAACTTCCAAACAGTGCCGATCTCAACCCATGAGATTTCCTTCAGACGAAGAAGCGCACGGCTGGGTACGATCATGGTTCCGTAGGCAACCGCAAACATTTTTCAATGAAAGCGTTGAACCTCCTTTTTCTTAGTGAGATGAATGTATCAACAGTTATGGCGATTATTTTTAAAATAATGAATAGGTTACTTACTCTTTTCCGACTGTCTCGTTTCCATTTGACTGCCCCTTGTAGTTACAGCGGCGTCTGCGGACGAAATAATTTTTTTGAATGACGCCTTATTTAACGTTTTCACTTACGGTGTCAGTCGCAAATGGTGGTCGGGAAGAATAATTGTTGTTAAGCCTCTGTGTCAACTCGAATTTCTCTGATTTTACCTTCATGGCCTTTTCACAAGTAATACGTAGGAGGAAGAAATACATCGGTTTGGTCTTCTGGGAGGCCGGTCCTTGTGGCCGAGCGGTTCTAGGGGCTTCAGTCCGGAACCGCGCTGCTGCTACGGTCGCAAGTTCGAATCCTGCCTCGAGCATGGATGTGTGTGATGTCCTTAGGTTAGTTACGTTTAAATAGTTCTAAGTCTAGGGGACTTATCACCTCAGATGTTAAGTCCCATAGTGCTCAGAGCCATCTGATCTGAATCATCTGCTCCTCTAGGAATGTACGGTTTCTGAATTTAACCAATAAACCACAACGTGATTCACAAGTCTTCTTATTTATGGATTCTTACGTTACTTCTTGTACAATAATTACATATTTAATGTTGAATAACAAGGACACTTTTTTCTACTGATTTTTGTTTATTTCAAACTACTTTTCGACTTGTTGGCCCAATAAACCGAAAACTAGTTTGAAATAAATAAGGATCAGTAGAAAAAAACAGTGTAAATGGTATTCAGCCTAAAAACAAGTCTTGTCTTGTAACATCTGCCACTGGAATTACATTAGAATCTTCGTTACGTTTTCGTGCTTAAAAAAGAACCTGTGACGAAAAGTGCTGCTCTTCTTTGGATTTGTCCCATTACAGTCTGATAAGGGTCCCAGACACACACGTACTCCTCAAGTGTGTTGGTCGAACGAAAGCTATGTTGCTGGTCTACACTTTCTGAGTATTTTTGTTGTGAATCTCAGTCTGGCGTCTTCCTTATATGCTTCACTGGAATGTTGCGGATTACGGTACCTACTGTTATTCCAAAACTACAGTGTAAGCTCAGATGCATAAAACATCATGGGAACAATGCATCTTATTTCATCAACTTCTCCGTTTCAGTGTTACGTCTATGGAACAAATTAACTTGTAGCCTGCATTTGTTCCAAAACCACTCAGCATTCGAAAAGAGTAACAACTTTGTATGTCATAATTGGTATAGTTTGCCCCTTCGCATATCCTGGCTATCTTTCTTCTGTTCAATAGCAAATAAGTAGCTCTGTCTCAATGTTAACATTCTTTCGCCTTCCGTTATTTGTATCTGCTTCTTGTGACCTTGGTATATCACTAATCACATTTTACAGGGACGCTGTTTTACATCGATGGTACGGGCCAAAAACAGGGAAATCCACTGACATAAAGCCACTGTGACAAAGGGCAGATTACAATGAAGTGCCAAAGAAACTGGTATAGGCATGCGTGTTCAAATACAGAGATATGTAAACAGGCAGAATATGGCGCTGCGGTCGGCAACGCCTAAAAAGACAAGTGTCTGGCTGCTACATTGGCAGGTTATCAAGATTTAAGTGAGTTTTAACGTTGTGTTATAGTCGACGCACGAGCAATGGGGCACAGCATCCGAGGTAGCGATGAAGTGGTAATTTTCCCGTACGACGATTTCACGAGTGTACCGTGAATATCAGGACTTAGGTAAAACATCAAATCTTCAGCATCACTGCGGGCGGAAAAAGATCCTATAAGAACGGGACCAACATAAGAGGATCGTTCAAGAACAGAAGTGCAACCCTTCCGCAAATTGTTACAAGTTTCAAAGCTGGGCCATCAGCAAATGTCAGCGTGCGAACCATTCAACGAAACGTCATCAATATGGGCTTTCGGAGCCGAACACCCACTCGTGTACCCTTGATGACTGCGCGACACAAACCTTTACGCCTCGTCTGGGCCCTTCACGGCAGACATTGGGATGCTGATGACTGCAAACACGTTGCCTGGTCGGACGAGTCTCTCTTCATATTGCATCGAGCGGATGGACGTGTACGGGTATGGAGACAGCCTCATGAATCCATGGACCCTGCATTCCAAAAGGGGATTGTTCAAGCTGGTGGAGGATCTGTAATGGTGTGGGGTGTGTGCAGCTGCAGCGAAATGGGACCCCTGATATATCTAGTTACGACTCTGACAGTTGACACGCACCTAAGCATCCTGTCTGATCAACCTGCATCGATTCATGTTCATTGTGCATCCGACGGACTTGGGCAATTCCAGCAGGACAATGCGACACCCCACAGGTCCAGAATCGCTACAGACTGACTCCAGAGACACTCTTCTCAGTTTAAACACTTCCACTGGCCACCAAACACCCAAGGCATGAACATTATTGAGCATATCTAGGATGCCTTGCAACATGCTGTTCAGAAGCGATCTCCACCCCGTCGTACTCTTACAGATTTACGGACAGCCCTGCAGGATTCATGGTGCCATTTCCCTCCAGCACTACTTCAGTCATTAGTCGAGTCCATGTCACGTCGTGTTACGGCATTTCTGCGTCCTCGCGGGTGCCTCACACGATATTAGGCGTGTGTACCCGTTTCTTTGGCTCTTCAGTGTATTTTGTCGCAGCGCCGGGGAACTTGCACCTCGGAAAATGCAAAGCTGGTCGGTTATTCGCTTGCTACAGCTGTGAGCTTCTGTGGATAGTGGTTGAAGGACGATGAAACCACGAGTGACCGACACGTTGTTGGACGACCACGCTTCATACCAGAAACAGGACGTCAGAGGCCTTCCCGCTTTGTAAGGCTGGACAAGCGGGGATCTGTGGTAGTTCTGACAACAGAATACAATGCTGGTGCAGGCGTAAGTGTTTCGGAAGACATCATTTAACACTCTCTGTTGAACTTCTGGTTCCGCAGCCGACTAACCTTACGCGTTCCCATTTTGAACCAAGGACATCGACAATTACAACTGCAGTGGCGACGGGATCATCGAGACTAGATCGTAGATTAATGGAACCATCCACCTGGTCGGAAAAATCATGTTTTTATACAACAGTGGTTTCGGGATACGCCATAATCCAGCCAATAGACTGCTGCTCGGGAAATGGACCGCGCCACTGACGCAGGCCAAAGGCGTATCGGTATGCATGCGACAGCTTGCGCAACCTAACATGTTCCGGAACGCTGCGCAATAAAATGGGATTTTTCCGGGGCTCATACCTCGTATTCTATTGGTGATAGGAAGGTAGAGTCAAGTGTTTTGCACAGCCGTTAGGCTAGGGACAATTTCTACACCCAACAGAAGGAGCGTCTTACTGTAACTGTCCTACAGTACAGGGGCAAAGTTAGAACATTACGCACTTCCTCCAGCATAAGCAAGTGCAACAAATTGGTTTGGTTCCGATATTCTTCACGGGTTTGCAGCCGGATCATGTCGTCGTCTAGACACAATATTTTGGCGGATCAGCTGGCCGCCATCTTCAGGTTGGTTCAAATGGCTCTGAGCACTATGGGACTTAACTTCTAAGGTCATCACTCCCCTAGAACTTAGAATTACTTAGACCTAACTAACCTAAGGACATTACACACAGCCATGCCCGAGGCAGGATTCGAACCTGCGATCGTAGCGGTCGCGCCATCTTCAGGTGAGTTAATGTTAGTGCACTCCCTCGCCGGAACTGAATTCCAGCCACAACGACGGAAACCTTTATACACCATGAAGAGAGCACCGCGCGTGTGTGAGATGATGGGCAGTACCTCCTGGTGGCAAGTAGAAACGCAGCGCGCCGGTGGGAGAAGACGGCAGACACGATAAATCGCAACAGCACTAGTTGGAAGAATCCAATGATCGAAAAGAAGACCGTTGTTGTTTAATGTCGGGCAAAATCGGATTCCATATCTTACTTAAAGGAAAACCTATATCCCTGTTAATAATATTACTGGATAATCTAATTTCAATGGATTCTTTAAGAACACATTCCCAATAGCGAGAAGCAGGAGAGATCAATTGTCTCTTGTCATACACCATCCTGTGTCCTTCGTTAAGGGAATGTTCCGCCACTGCCGACTTCTCAGGCTGGAACAACCGAGTGTGCCGATGATGTTCCACGCACCGGTCCTGAATAGTTTGACCAATATACTTCTTTCCACAGTGGCACGGAATTTCATAAACCCCGGGCCTCCTCAAGCCAAAATTATCTTTAACTGAGCCGAGAAGGGCTCCTCTAGTCTTGGCCACCGGCGTAAAAACACTTTTAATATTATATTTTCTTAAAATTCTTGAAATTTTGGCTGATATACTTCCCGCAAAGGGTAAATATGCAACAGCTTCAAAAGTATCCTCTACTGGCTCGCGTGACGGACCAAACTGAAGAGCACGGCATATTTGTTGTTCCGTATATCCATTCTGTTTTAAAACAATCTTCAAATGATCAAGTTCTTCTTTGAGACGTTCTTCGACAGAAATGGTATAAGCTTTTATGACGAGAGTCGGCAAAACTCCACTACGTTGGTGTGGTGGATGACAGCTGGTCGCATGAAGATAGCAGTCAGTATGAGTGGGTTTCCTATACACACTATGTCCAAAAGTCCTATCATCCTTTCCTTGCACTTAAACATCAAGAAATGGAAGTTTACCATCACTTTCCATTTCCATAGTAAATTTAATACTTGGGTGTAGACAATTAAAATGATCTAAGGTTTGGTTCCTTTTGCATTAGATGTGGTCTCCCTGAGGAGAAAACGTAGTTTAGAAAGTGACGTATCACGGAGAAATATGTTGTGATGTGGCTCAGTTATCATTAAAGGGGTTCTGGCAGTCCCATGTTGTAATACTGAAACACATGAAAAAGTTTTGTGCACGTAATATCCGACCTGAGGTGTAAAATTAGTGTTGTGTTATTTCAATTTCACATAAGTAAACTATCAGAATTTTACTGACCCATATGAGTGACAGCCGGCCGGAGTGACCGAGCGGTTCAAGGCGCTTCAGTCTGGAACCGCGTGACCGCTACGGTCGCAGGTTCGAATCCTGCATCGGGCATGGATGTGTGTGATGTCCGTAGGTATTTAGGTTTAAGTAGTTCTAAGTTCTAGGGGACTGATGACCTCAGAAGTTAAGTCACATAGCGGTCAGAGCCATATGAGTGACATGACCGGCTGTAGCAGGGAAAAGAAGGGAACAAGTAGGAAAATTCTTCTATCGGAGCACAAAAAAGGCTCATACGCTCCTGTGTTGAAAGCTGGGTATCAGCTGCCTCATTCTGCCCTCCTCAGCACCTTTAAAAATTTTTCCAAAAGTTTTGGCATGCTAAGAGAGAAGGAGGCAGTATCAGTGGGAAACAGACGGAAAAGTAATAAGTACTGGAACATATTAGTGTTTGTGGTATAGAAAGACCGAACGAGCGAATGACACTGTGAGAGAAAGAGAGGGACACTCTGGCTGTGCAACGTAGTTGACAGTAAAAGAACTGTGCTAGGAAAGGAGAGAAGGATACAGTGACTGGGAGGGGGGGGGGGGGGGGGCAGAATAAAGAGAAGGAGAAAGTGGAAGCGGGTGCGAGTCAGTGATAATGAAGCAAAGAGTCTACCAGTGAGACAGTGACAGAGAGAAGAGGGCAGCAGTGGGAAGGAATGAATGAATGAGATAGTAGCAGTAAGATAAAGCAACAGGGAGACAGTAACACTAAGAGGAGACAGTAGCAATGGGACAGAATGAGAGAGACTGTCATTGTGAGACTAAAGACGCCGGGCGCTGTAACCGAGCGGTATGGGCGCTTCAGTCCGGAACCACGCTCTTGCTACGGTCGCAGGTTCGAATCATGCCTCGGGCATGGGTGTGTGTGATGTCCTTAGGTTAGTTAGGTTTAAGTAGTTTCTAAGCCTAGGGGATTGATGACCTCAGATGTTAAGTCATATAGTGCTTAGAGCCATTTTGAAGGCTAAGGACGTCAACAGTTAGAGAGACGCAAAGAGATAATGAAAAAGAGTTGGGCTAAATGGGAGAATTGGCAAATGAGAGTGGACGAGTATAAGCGACTTACAGCGATGGACTAGTGGGTCTGAGCGACCTGCAGTTAGGGGAGCTTGTGGGAGTAAAATGTGAGACCGAAGTTAAAAAGAACGCGAATATGTTGGCATCCAACATCTTTGAGAAAATTCTTAAAGTGCTGAGGAAGGTAGAATGAGGCAGCTGATGTGCCACTTTTCAATCAGTCGTTTAATACAGGAGCATATTCGCCTTTTTGTGCTCCGATAGGAGTTTTTTTCGCTTGTTATACTGAGGACGACATTCACTTAGGCTTCCACGTGACCTCTAGTGGCAATAGGCACGTAACAGGTGCAGACTATGTGAATATTATTGCGGATCACCTGCGTCCCTTCCTTCTCGTCTTCCCCAACAGCGATAGCATCTTCCAGCATGATAACTGTTATGTCACAAGGCTAGAACCAAGCTATTGTGATTTGAGGAGAGTGACAGTGGATTCAGTTTGATGTCTTGGTCACCAGATTCGCCTAATTCGGCTATTCTGAACGCATGGAATACGTCTGGGACGCTGTCTCTGTAAACCTACCAAGGACCTGTGGAATCCATGCCACCCACAATCGCTGCTGTATTGCGTTATAAAGGTGGATCAACGCCCTGTTAACCAAGCAGCCATAATGTTTTGGCTTATCGGTGCGTGAGCATTAACATATTATTATCACTATTAGGTTTTCTCGTGCAATTCACATAGTACACAAATGGCAATTTAACTGCAAACTACACTACTGGCCATTAAAATTGCTACATCACAAAGATGACGTGCTACAGACGCAAAATGTAACCGACAGGAAGAAGATGCTGCGATATGCAAACGATTAGGTTTTCAGAGCATTCACACAAGGTTGGCGCCGGTGGCGACACCTACAACGTGCTGACATGAGGGAAGTTTCCAACCGATTTCTCATACACCAACAGCAGTTGACCGGCGTTGCCTCGTGAAACGTTGTTGTGATGCCTCGTGTAAGGAGGAGAAATGCGTACCATCACGTTTCCGACTTTGATAAAGATCGGATTGTAGCCTATCGCAATAGCGGTATATCGTACCGCGACATTGGTGCTCGCGTTGGTCGGGATCCAATGACTGTTAGCAGAATATGGAATCGGTGGGTTCAGGAGGGTAATACGAAACGCCGTGCTGGATCCCAACGGCCTCCTATCACCAGCAGTCGAGATGAGAGGCATCTTATCCGCATGGCTGTAACGGATCGTGCAGCCACGTCTCGATCCCCGAGTCAACAGAGCGGACGTTTGCAAGACAACAACCATCTGCACGAACATCGACGACGTTTGCAGCAGCATGGGCTATCAGCTCGGAGACCATGGCTGCGGTTATCCTTGACGCTGCATCACAGACAGGAGCGCCTGCGATGGTGTACTCAACGACGAACCTGGGAGCGAGGACCAATGGCAAAACGTCATTTTTTGTATGAATGCACGTTGTGTTTACAGCATCATGATGGTCCGTGTTTGGCGACATCGCGGTGAATGCACATTGGAAGCGTGTATTCGTCATCGCCATACTGGTGTATCACCCGGCGTGATGGTGTGGGGTGCCATTGGTTACACGTCTCGGTTACCTCTTGTTCGCATTGACGGCTCTTTGAACAGTGGACGTTACATTTCAGAGGTGTTACGACCCTTGGCTCTACCCTTCATTCGATCCCTGCGAAACTCCACATTTCAGCAGGATAATGCACGACCGCATCTTGCAGGTCCTGTACGGGCCTTTCTGGATACAGAAAATGTTCGACCGCTGCCCTCGCCAGCACGTCTCCAGATATCTCACCAACTGAAAACGACGGGTCAATGGTGGCCGAGCAACTATCTCGTCACAATACGGCAGTCACTACTCTTGATGAACTGTGGTATCGTGTTGACGCTGCATGGGCAGGTGTACCTGCACACGCCATCCAAGCTCTGTTTGACTCAATGCCCAGGCGTATCAAGGTTGTTATTAAGGCCAGAGGTGGTTGTTCTGGGTACCTATTTCTCAGGATCTATCCACCCAAATTGCGTGAAAATGTAATCACATGTCAGTTCTAGTATAATATATTTGTCCAATGAATACCCGTTTATCATCTGCATTTCCTCTTGGTGTAGCAATTTTAATGGCCAGTAGTGTAAATATCTGAGGATCCTTGGATAGATATAAGAAAGTTTCTGAAGACCATAGTCTTACTGAATTACATGAATGAATTAGATACAATTTTATTAATCTATTTCGAGTGAAAAACTTTTACGTGTGCGTTGGCACTACGGTATAAAATTCTACAACGTCTCCGCCACTCTTGCACACTCAGTGTGACCCAGTTCCGTTAGGACTGCTTCTGTAAAATTTCAAACTGCAATGCTATCTCGTGGCGAGCTGCGGTGTTAATATCCTCGAAGTTTCGACAACAGCAGTGGTAAAGATCAAAGCACCAACACCGCTGCAGCAAACGTCCTGGGGCGCAAATGTAGCAGAACGTGTCTGACACGTGTCGGAAAATGGCGGTGGAGCAGCGAGGCAATATCAGGTTTTGTGTTATGTTTTGTGTTTGTGGGCGAGAATTCTTCAAATTCCACCCGAACACCACGACAACGCCCCAGCCCATAAAGCGATGCATTGCACGAGTTTTTGACCAGCAGACGGGTTACAGTCGTGGATCACCCGCCGTATTCGCCGGATTTGGCGCTAGCCGAATTCTGGTTGTTCCCCAAATTAAAAATAGTAATGAAAACACAACGTTACGACGCAATTGAGGACATCCAAGTAAACTGTACTGCAACACTAAATGCAATTCCGAAAAACGACCATTTCAAATCACTTTTAAAACGGTTACAGCTGTGTATTGATTCAGATGGAGACTGTCGTGAATAAACAAAGTAATTTTGTGAACATAATACATGATTTTATTTTTCTCATACTCACAGTCCTAACGGACCTGAGACATACTACGTTTGGTTATCAGGGTGAAGTAAGCCACTGATCCTGTGTTAGTATATCCCTGCAGTGCTACATCGTCTCTTTGCCTCCTATCACATAACACATGTGACACGAAACTAGTGGTTTGATTCTGACTGGGCTCCAAGAACGACAGTAAGGGAGACTGGCTGCTTTATTGCTGATCATGTACATCTACATCTACGTGATTACTTTGCAACTCACAGTTAAGTGCCTGGCTCAGGTTCCATCCAACCACTCATCGACCCACCTTTAAACTATTTCTTCACCGCCCAAGACTAACAGCGAGCGGTAAAAACAAATATTCCAGTCTCTCCATGAGAGCTCTGATTTCTCTTATTTTATTCTGATGATCGATTCTCTCTATGTAGGTGGGCGCCAACAAAATATTTTTACACTGAAGAGAAAGTAGGTGATCGAAATTTCATGAGAAGGTCACGTCGCAACGAAAAACGGCTTTGTTTTAATTAGGGCCACTACAAATCTTGTATCATCTCTGTGACAAATACAAAACGAGCTGCCCTTCTTGAATTTTTTCGATGTCCTTCGCCAATATTATCTGACGCGGATTCCACACGGCACAGCAGTACTCTAGAAGAGGGCGGATAAGCGTACTGTAGGCACTCTCTTTAGCGACCTGTTGCATTTTCTAAGTGTTCTGCCAGTAAATCGCAGTCTCTTGTTCGCTTTCCCCACAACATTATCTACGCGTTCGTTCGAATTTATGTTATTCGTAACTGTAATCCCTAAGTATTTAGTTCAATTTACGGCCTTTAGCTTTGTGTCATTTATCGTAAAATTAAATTTAGCGGATTCCTTTTACTGCTCATGTGGATGATTTCATATGTTTCGTTATTTAGAGTCGACTGCTATTTTTCGTACCTTACAGATATCTTGTCTAAGTCACTTTGTAATCGGTTTTAACCATCTAGTGACTTCACAAGACGGTAAATGACAGCATCATATGCCAACTATCTGAGTTTACGTAGATCTTGAACACCAGAGGGTCTATAACACATCCTTGGAGAACGCCTGATATTATTTCTGTTTTACTCTATGAGTTTCCGTCAATTACTACGAATTCTGACCTTTCCGATAGGAGACCAGAATCCAGTCGTACAACTGAGACACTCAATTAGATTAGAAGTCGCTTGTGACGAGCGGTGTCAAAAGCCTTCTGGAAACCTTAAAATATGGATACAATTTGACATCCCTTGTAGATAGCACTCATTACTTCGTGAGAATAAAGAAATAGTTGTGTTCCATTAGAATGATACTTTCTGAAACCGTGTTGGCTACTTGCCAACAAATCGTTTTCTTCGAGGTAATTCATAATTTTCGAACACCGTGTGCGTCGTAAAATCCTACCGCAAATCGACGTCAGTGATACGGATCTCTAATTCAGCCGATCACTGTTATTTACTTTCTGCTGTACTGGTGTGACTTGGGCTACTTCCCAATCTTCGTAATAGTTTCCAGCGGTAACCTGGCATTTACGATCCTCTGCGATGAAGTAATCCAGAAAACGAGTGTATGTCATGTCATTAGCCATAGGTTGTTTTCAACATTCTGTTGCGAACGCAAACGTCCTGCGTACATCTGTTCTTTCTGAGTAAGGGGCAGGGGTTCGAAACTGCTATTATCGTTTAATTCTTTGAAGATAACTGTCATCTCTTTTGGGCTCTCTGAGCACTATGGGACTCAACAGCTGAGGTCATCAGTCCCCTAGAACTTAGAAGTACTTAAACCTAACTAACCTAAGGACATCACACACATCCATGCCTGAGGCAGGATTCGAACCTGCGACCGTAGCGGTCGCGCGGTTCCAGACTGAAGCGCCGAGAACCGCGTCATCTCTTTTCACCTACAGTAATAGCGACCAGTAGTTTGCTTATGGTATTCATCTGGTATGGGAACTGACCTGGAATTATACAACTGTTTCATGTTCCCCAAATTGCAACAGGGGGAACATCAACTAGATGTTGCAGTTTTATTAAGAATAACGAGGTGCGCCTCAATGACTGAAATTTCATCGCGTCAGCCTTATACGACAGACCTTTCGACATCTAATGACGTATGACACATGCTTCTCTATATATTTTTTTCCTTGACGCATTAAATGTGTAGCCGGCCGGAGTGGTCGAGCGGTTAATGGCGCTACAGTCTGGAACCGCACGACCGCTACGGTCGCAGGTTCGAATCCTGCCTCGGGCATGGATGTGTGTGATGTCCTTAGGTTAGTTAGGTTTACGTAGTTCTAGGTTCTAGGGGACTTATGACCACAGCAGTTGAGTCCCCTAGTGCTCAGAGCCAGCCATTAAATGTGTGTGTACTTCTCCTAATAACATTGAACATGATTTTGTACGACACACGCTTTTGACAGGTAGAGGAAATGATGTTTTATTCCAGTAACATGATATTAACAATAGATCGAATTATTTGATGAACTGCGCATCAAAACCTATATTTTGCACACTACCTTGCATTGTGTTCCACACAAACAACATAAAGTGAGCGTTCAATACTGGGCACCACAACCGACATCGATATTGGTGGTACGGATATCGATGTCAAAGGCCCGAAATATTATCTCATCATCATTATCGAGTCAGTGTATTTCGCCATTAAGCGTACATACGGATTATATTTCAATTAAGTCAGTCGGATGCAGCCTCTGACGATGTATTTCACTAAGGTCCACAATTGCGAGTACTTTCGCCTTCTACTGTCAGAAAGGAAGAAATTAAACGGTGAGGATCATGGGTCGTTTTTGTCTTAGCTATACTTATTATTGCAGACAAACATAAGGCGGTTGTTTTGCGTGGAAAACGTTCGACTCAGATCTATAAATCGCTTTGCTTTACCTGAGAACGGAAGCAATATGTTTTAAAACAATGTGCTATCTTTTAAAGATAAACAGGAAAAAGCCTGGTTAAAAAATGGAATCCATTGCCCCCCGTATTTTACTGAAATGGGAATTTAAAAAATGGAAATACACAGTAAGCGCTATGAGTGCGGTTTCCACGGAAATCTGAATTTAATAACACGGCGCGACGTTTCTGAGTCTTATATTCTGAAGCAGAAATGTCTCCGGAGCAATAAAGATTCAAATCCCGCTCTGGGCAGCTGCATGAAATGCAGAGACGAAAGTCGGTTAATATTTTTCCTGACGAATTTCACCCCTAAAACGTTTCATCTCATCAGAGCCTACTGCTAAAGGTGAAATTCAATTTCCTAATGGAAATTTTTTAACGAATATGTCTCACGATCTAGATTAAGCCATGTTCCACACTGAAGTGAAATCTGTGTTGCTGAGATTAAGCTAAAATTCATTTAATTTTCTTATGTACCGACGCTTAGTATCGAACTCCAACTTTTACGAAACACATTTTGAAGAGAATGTTTTTATCTGCATTACGATGAAGGGCGAATTCAGATGCAATATGCAGGTATTAATTTTACACGTACTTCAGTTTCTCGTAAGACAGTTAATCATTTATACGAATAGTGCATGAACAGTTGATTTCGATTCGTTAAATAATTAAGAACTTGAATAACGGCATTTGGCATTCACATCATCGATTATCACACGATTCGCGTTCTTATTAATTTATCGGGGTAGACATTCTTGTGTTCAATACTAGTGATTTAACGGTACCCTTGTTAGGAGAAAAAGCAGTAAAAAAACTAAATCATATGTTCGACAGGAAGCAGAGAATGGGTCTGGCGAATTAAAAATATGACTCCGAAACGCGTCTCGATCAATAAGAAAAAACGTATAGCCGATGGAATGAAAAGAAAGAAGACCTCTATGAGGAGGTCACTAAAGATGGGGCACAGGTTTGGATTGTGGAAATATGGTGAAGGAAATCGTCCGTGGCCTTTTCAAACAACATTTGCTTAAATACAAGGTTTGTCCAGAAAGTAAGTTCCGATCGGTCGCGAAATGGAAACCACTGTGAAAATCCGGCAAAGCTTTGCACAGATGTGGTGGGCAGTGTCTCTAGTATGCCCGTCGAGCTAATCGCATCGTTCTTTTCAGTTTTGACAGTTAGTACGTAAAGATGCGTAGGGAATAGCGTCTCCCGCCAAGTATGAGGGCCTGGTTAGAGATTTCGCCTGTGTCATGCAGCCCACATAACACAACTGTCGAGCAGTTCCTTCTTCATGCCAACTCTCGGCCGCACACTGCAGGGGCAATGAAGATGCTCCTGCAGTGTTTCCGAAAAGAAGTGTTTGATCACCCAAAATACAGTCCGTAATTGGCTCCCCCTGAGTCTCATCTCTGCTCACAAGAAACGCTGGCTATGACGACAAAACTTTTTCACAGACAACGAGCTGCAGACCAGTGCAGATAACTGGCCGAAAGCACAGGAGGCTGTTTTCAACAACGAGGATATTGGAAAGTTGATACAACACTACTACAAAACTCGAAGTTGGAGCGGCGACTATGTATAGATGTAGGTGGAAGGTGTATCTACCTGTTACAAATAAAACATTTCTGGTTTTCGCTGTGGTTTCCATTTCGCGACCGATCGGAACTTACTTTCTCGACAACCCTCGTACTTTACTAAAGGAATTCACAGAAAAACTAAATCTGAATGGCCACGCGGATATTTGTCCTTCCGAATGCAAGACCAGTTTCTTACCGCTGTGTCGTTTCATTCGTTTATAGCTGTGGAGACTACAAGCGTTGGAGAAAAATACGGGAACACCAAAAACACAAGACATTGCCATTGTGTAGGAAACCCATTTGCATTCAGAACAGTTTCCAGAGTCGTCTCGGAACGGATAAATACAAGTCCTGTATGGTTTTGAAAGGGATCTTACACCATTCTTCTTGTAAAATAACATGTTCAGTTAACGTTGATGGAGATGGATAGCGAGCACACATCCTTCTCTTCAAAGGAGATCACAAAGGCCCAATAATGTTGAAATCTGGTGACTGTGTGGCCAGGGGATAAGCGACAGTTCATCATCGTGCTCATAAAACCAGCCCTGGATGATGGGAGCCGCGTGAACAAGACCCCTGTCATCTTATTAGGTCTACAACTTCGCTTCCGCTGTTTTTCAATAGACTCCCGGTGGTTGGTCATAGGTGTAATACAACAAGCTTAGGCATCTGTAAACATTATGCCATAAAAATATTAGTCGATTTCTCATTGCATCATAACGTTATTCTCGATTAAGTACGTCAACTTACGTACCCATTTCTCGCCATTTGCGGAACGTTTTAATTTTCTGCTTCAACATGAAGAAATCTGCGGCTGTGGCTCTTAAAATGCTGGGTAAGACCAATGGTGAGGGAACTATTAGTGGAAGAACGTGCAGAGAATGTTTTCAACGCCTTCAGAACGGTGATTTTGATGTCGAAGACCGGCATGGAGGTGGAAGACAGAACGTTTTCGAAGCTACTGAAACAGACGAAGACAGTCACAGGACAACATTATGGAAAGCAACTGATGCGTTCGAGCCCAGCACTGAAACACAAACGACCACATTACAGCGATGGACACGTAAAGGTAATTTTGCAAGCAGGTCAGTGCTCGACCCCATGTCGCAAACCCGTCAAAATATACATGGAAGCGTTGAAACGAAAAGTCCTATCCCTCCCGCTGAATTCCCCATACATTGCTCTATCTGACTACCCCCTTTTTCGATCAATGGCATACAGTCTGGCTGACCAGCACTTCCGATCATATGAACAAGTGCAAAATTGAATCGATTCATGGATCCCCACAAAAGACGCCCAGTTCTTCCGCCACGGGATTCGTATGTTATCCGAAAGATGGGAGAATGTAGTGGCCAGCGATGGACAATACTATGAATCATAATTTTTTGTAAATGTTTTACAATAAAGCCCCGAACGTCGAGAAAAAACGGCAGAAGCTCCATTAAGGAACAATCGTTGTACCAAGGGGTGGACCTGATTAACCAAAATAGTCACCTAATACTTGGCAGTAATGCGAACTTGCAGAGTAACAATGGTGCCCAAGGCATACCGCGATACGGTTGCCCATCTGATCACCAGGCTCGCGCCATGTTTCACTCTTTGGACGCAGCTGAAAACTGTGTGAAAAAAGACCCATCCGACAAAACAACTTCCTTCCATTGCTCCGCAGTTCACGTTTTCATATTACAGGCAACTGCATCACTGATGCCCTGCAATTTCCCGTTTATGGAACTCTTTTCGTGTAGTTTTGATGCTATCAGGGCTCCAGAGTGCGAACTTCAATTCTACAGCTGTCTTCCTCTTATTTTATGTCGCAATCCTCTTCAGTAGCCGTACGACACCATCACTCAACGCCTACTTCCATCCACATTGTGACTTAGCGGGTGATGTTTTTCCCCTTTCGCTGTACGCGGTATAGTAAATATTCGATACGGTAGCTCTTCAAGCATCTCGGCTCCCTTCGTTATGGAAGCGTACACCATACGAGCACCAACTACTTGACCACGTTCGAATTCACTTAACTGCGGCATTATGGACTCCCATCTTCACAGAACGATGGTCTGACCACAATTACCAATTGCATCTATTGAGGACATTGCTCACATGCCGTTCGTGTCTAGTTTTCGAGATTTATCGTATGAGAAGTCTACTTGATGTTAGATTTCAACATATTTAAAGATATGACCACCAAGAGCTTACTATCTAGCAGGTATCATCACCCAAACTATATAGCAACGGTGAGAATACGTGAGTCACATTAGACTATCTACCAAGTCAACGATAAATGGCAAAGATGCTCGGAAAAACGTCATGGGAAAAATGCAACACATTGGCGTAAAATTTTTACAGCGGCCTATAAGGTATCACTCTCACTGTAACACCTATGTGTCCTAGTACTGATAGATATTACGGTCAAAAGTGTCTCATGTATTCTTATCGTTACTGCATAGTTTACCTGATAATGAACGTTTCGAGCGAACTAGAGGGGGGGGGGGGGTAGGGGAGGAAGTTTATTTTACCAGCAGCTCTTGGTGGTACATAAATATGAATTTCTGGAAATATTTACGATCTATCGGCACCATCTGCACAAAATGTACTGTAATTATTTGTAGGATGTCAGTTCGTCATAGACGTTTTTAATCTGTTTTACGGTTACAAATAAAAAAAGACTCTCCCAACACCACCGACTCTGTTAGCAACGGAAATTCGGTTCCTGCTCTTCCAGTAGGAGCCAGCAATTTTCAGCACCGTCCAGTCTCACGAGTTAACAAGGAACTTCTTCCCCTACTAAAATTATAATTACAAGCAACTTTCAAAGAATGACACGGGCTATGAGCTGTCTCGTTGGTCAGTTATGAGTCACGTTAGTGGAATTAAGTGGCGAAATAAAATGTATTTTGGTACATTAAAAATTTGATACAAATGATCCTATAACAGCTATTTGATACAAAAAAATTTAATCATCCTGGTAAAAACCTTGATTATGTTATCAGAGCGAGTTGCTTATGTTATTCGTTAAAATGTTGTAGTTTTGTTTAACTGCAGGCATCTTGAATATGTCCAAAGAAATGAAACCAGCCGTAACACAATTAATGTGCAATGACACAGCTGAGGTTATATTCATTAATTACTAAGCTTGTAAGAATTAACGCCATCTGAAACCAAAATGGGGGAGAACTGTCCTGTTCGGACTATTGCGGATAGCTCATAAAGTTCAAAACTCCTGGACAGAACAACGATGTTTGCAATCAGATTTTCGACGGATCATCATATCCTTTTGTTAGTTAATTGCTTTCTAAGTATTTATAAGAGGTAACGCGAAAATTTGACACAAATGATTCTTGAAGGTTTCGCTATCATTAGCTTCTGCTACGTGGCCCCCTACGAAACACTGCAACTGAACGTTTCTCTTAGAAGGAATACTACACCCATGGTAGTACCTGCCTCCGCATTTTGAATCACAAAGGTGCCAAGAAACTGAAATTTGCCTGACTTTCAGTAAGATAATGGTCGTTTCGTACCAGACAGCCTTTCACTTCGGTTATCAACATAAAGATAATCAAGCCTGTAACCACGTTTGATGATTACCTAGCTGTCCCCCAAAGCTATTCGCTCTCCAGTTCATATCTAACTTTAGCTGGAAAGCGACATATTAAAAAAGAAAGCGTATTTTCATCGCCTGCTTAACCTAGAGTCCACATAAGAGTAGATAAATTTTTACATAAGAATAAACACCTCAGTGTAAAGCGTTGGAGATGTGGTACAGAAGCTTCGTACCATAGGAATAAGCCGGTCAGGATATGACATCGCACTGCCTAACGTCCTTGTGACGTTGTTATGTTATAATTTAGTCATAATTTTAACAATAATCGAAACATTGTGATAAAAATGCAATCGAAACAACAGCTAGATACGAACTTTCGCTTGCTTTGTATCTCTTACATGGAGGACAGGGGGCATTCAGATGTAGTAGACCTATTTGCATAGCAAACGAGTGATAACCGGTTTATCTCGAAAGCGCAATTAAAATGAAATTAGCTTGGCACCCTGATAGCGCTATCGGCAGCAACGCTTATATCGCTCTTCAAATGTCCCGCTGCCTCTGGCATTTATTACGCGACATGGTTTGGTCGAGCGTTATCAAACGCTGTTATCAGTGAATCTCATTGATAAAGCTTCATCAGGCCTGTTTTTCTGCAGTGTCACGTGAATGAGGGGTGGGCATAGATATTTTTGTGATTTGTAGCGGGCAATGGAAACACTGTAAGATATCGAGATTGCGTGTTGAATCCAAACCATAAAACTTAGGATTTGTTCGCTGCGCCACTGGACAACAGAAGCTGCGTCTAACTCGCTGCGCGGCACTGTGGTACTGGAAGACAGCGGGAGTGTTCCCAGAGCACTACGTGTTGGCCAGAGTCGCCACATGACTCGTTTGTGCGTTCTACACAATGGAAGATTAATGACACGCTTGCCCCACCTCAAACCGCAGCAGGCTTCGTCTCACGGTGGACGCTGCCAAGTCCACTCTCATTACAGTGTTACAACACGTTGAACGGAGACCATCGGTTCGTTACGGGAAAAGATGGGTTGATGCCATCTGTCGTCAAACTGCGTGGTGTAAAAGCACAATTAGCTGCGTACGAGACATTGATACGAATTGCTTTCATGTATGCTTTACTGCCGTAACATCAGGCATTGCACGATTGTACACTGAGGTTACAAAACTTATGAGATATCTCCTAATAACGTGTCGGCTCTCTCGACGTAACATGGCCTCAACAAGTACCTGGAAGTCCCCTGCACAGATATTAAGCCATCCTGCTTCTATAGCCATCCGTAAATGCGAAACCGTTGCCAATGCTCGATTTTGTGCTCAAACTGTCACCGAAATGTTCGATGAGATCCAGGTCGGGTGATGTGGATGGCCAAATCATTCGCTCGAATTGTCCAGAATGTTCTTCAAACCAGTCGCGAAGAACTGTGGAAAGTGAGATGGCGCAAATGTCATCCATGAAAATTCGATCGATGTTTGGGAGGCCAGCCTATGTGGCCGACTGGTTCTAGGCGCTTCAGTCCGGAACAGCGCTGCTGCTACGGTCGCAGGTTCGAATCCTGCCTCGGGCATGGATGTGTGTGATGTCCTTAGGTTAGTTAGGTTTAAGTAGTTCTAAGTCTAGAGGACTGATGATCGCAGCTATTAAGTCCCATAGTACTTCGAGCCATTTCAATCATTTTTGATGTTTGGGAACATGGAGGAAGGCTAAATATGATTACAAGGCAATGAAATAGGAGGGGAAAGTACTGTAGGTAATGATATGGAAAACACACACACACAGAGAGAGAGAGAGAGAGAGAGAGAGAGAGAGAGAGAGAGAGAGAGAGAGAGACAGAGACAGAGACATACCAAAGTCAGTTCCAGGGATTGTGACAAAATCTACGTCGAGGTAACTGACAGAAAGTTTGACACAGGGTATGGGGAACATTGGAGACCCTCTTAAAAACGAATACCAGTCATTATAACCATCAGTAAAAACAAATATTTCCTTACTTTTCACGAACACTACCACATGTAGAAAGTACTACCACATAATAAACAATCGTATAATGACAAGATAACCACTGGAGGGAACCCAAACTTTTGCTTAATTATGGAACGCATCAACAGGAAATAAAAACCTTTTCCTCACTCCCACTCCCTCTCTCTCTCTCTCTCTCTCTCTCTCTCTCTCTCTCTCTCTCTCTCTCTCTCACTCTCTCTGCCTCCCCTGTGTGTGAGTGTGTGTTTCACCCATACCTTCTCTACTCTTCTTCATCTTAATACGAACCTACTTTTCCTTTCCCATCTTTTTCACTAGCGTATACTCGTATTTAGCCGTCGCCCCTCCTTCCTCGCACCCCCTGTCTGCTCTAAATTTAGGCCTCAAAAATTAAATCCCAGACAACACTTTTACGCCACTGATATATTTAAATACCAATAAATATGTATAACACTTAAGTCATGGCAGCAAAATACTAAAACAAGTACTTTACAGACGAATAGAAAAACGGATAGAACTTGGGGAAGATCAGTTTGGATTCCGTAGAAATGTTGGAACACGTGAGGCAATACTGACACTATGACTTATCTTAGGAGGTAGATTAAGGAAAGATAAACCTCCGTCTTAGCATTTGTAGACCTGGAGAAAGCTTTTGACAATGTTGACTGGCATACCCTCTTTCAAATTCTGGAGGTGGCAGGGGTAAAATACAGGGAACGAAAGGCTATTTACAATTTGTACAGAAACCAGATGGCAGTTACAAGAGTCGAGGGCATGAAAGGGAAGCAGTAATTGAGAAAGGAGTGAGACAGGGTTGTAGTCAATCGCCAATGTTATTCAATCTGTACATTGAGCAAGCAGTGAAGGAAACAAAAGAAAAAATTTGTGTAGGAATTAATATCCATGGAGAAGAAAAAAACGTTGAGGTTTGCCGACTACATTATAATTCTGTCAGACGGCAAAGGACCTGGAAGAGGAGTTGAACGGAATGGACAGTGTCTTGAAATGAGGATATAAGATGAACATCAATGAAAGCAAAATAAGGATAATGGAATGTAGTTGAATGAAGTCAGGTGATGCTGAGGAAATTAAATTAGGAAATGAGTCATTTAAAGTAGTAACTGAATTTTGATGGTGGAAGTAGAGAGGATATAAAATGTAGACTGGCAATGGCAAGGAAAGCGTTTCTGAAGAAGAGAAATTTGTTAACCTCTAGTATAGATTTAAGTGTCAGGAAGTCCTTTCTGAAAGTATTTGTATGGAGTATAGCTATGTATGGAAGTGAGACGTGGACGACAAATAGTTTAGACAAGAAGTGAATAGAAGCTTTCGAAATGTGGTGCTACAGAAGAATGCTGAAGATTAGATGGGTAGATCACATAACTAATGAAGAGGTACTGAATAGGATTGGGGAGAAGAGGAAATTGTGGCACAACATGCCTAAGAGAAGGGACCGGTCGGTAGGGACACGTTCTGAGGCACAAAGGGATCGCCAGTTTAGTATTGGTGGGAATCGTGGAGGGTAAAAATCGTAGAGGTAGACTAAGAGATGAATACACTAAGCAGATTCAGAAGGATGTAGGTTGCAGTAGTTACTCGGTGATTAAGAAGTTTGCACAGGATAGAGCAGCATGGAGAGCATCATCAAACCAGTCTCAGGACTGAAGACCACAACATCAGCAACAACAACAACAACAACAACAACAACTTGACTTTGTAATGGCTTTCTCGGATAACGTTTCAGGAAAGCAACTCTCAAATATTGAGAAAAATTTACTGTGGAATAAATTGAATTTGTCATCTGCATCATATTTTGTGTATACTTCATCCCATTCTACCTCTTCTAGGCTGCTCTTAAAACTCTCGCATCAATAAGCCTCCCTGCCTTGTATGAACCTGCCTGAAGCCTATAAGGTACTATATGTGTTATTTCCTTTAACTGTGCATCATGAACAGATAGCCCATTAAGAACTGGGTACACATTAATTGTTTCTGCCTGAGCACTATCTACGAAAAAAAGAAACACGGAGACATACGTTTCGCCAGGAGAACGCATATTAACATCAATGGTGCGACATGTTATCAGTCTTTATGTCGAGAAATACGTAGTGCTGCAGGTCATAGTGAAACTAGGCCAGAAACTTCGAGGCCAAACGCAGGAATACCTGGAAAATGTAAGTACATGTAGATGACATTATCACGTGAATGCGGAGATCAGACAGAAATTGGAGTAAGTAAAATACTGCACCTCAATATCTTATGAAACGAACTGCATCGACATCTACAATCAAACCAAATTGTTAAGTATGTTCGATTCGAGGATACTGACAATATTTTAAACGAATGAAACGAAAAATCCGCGGTAAAATAGATGCTGTTTTTTGTTGTTGCTTCTGCGAAGATAGATTCGAAAATCCTAAAGCAAACGTTGTCATTGTGTTTAGACTCTCTACGTGTATGAAACAAGTACTCATTTCTGACCCTTAATTCCATCTGCCGGCCGCGGTGGTCTCGCGGTTCTAGGCGCGCAGTCCGATACCGCGGGTGCTACGGTCGCAGGTTCGAATCCTGCCTCGGGCATGGATGTGTGTGATGTCCTTAGGTTAGTTAGGTTTAAGTAGTTCTAAGTTCTAGGGGACTGATGACCACAGCAGTTGAGTCCCATAGTGCTCAGAGCCATTTTTTTTTAATTCCATCTAAAAATACTCAGTTTGCTACACACACACACACACACACACACACACACACACACACACACACACCGAGTGATTCACATGCTCTTACCGAATGGCTTTATGCAATCCGCAACCCCACCAAAAATCACGTGCGAGATTTTGATATGCTCTCGCCCACTACGTGCGAACTATTAGTCCTACTGAAAAATGGTTCAAATGGCTCTGAGCACTATGGGACTCAACTTCTAAGGTCATTAGTCCCATATAACTTAGAACTAGTTAAACCTAACTAACCTAATGACATCACACACATCCATGCCCGAGGCAGGATTCGAACCTGCGACCGTTGCGGCCTCGCGGTTCCAGACTGCAGCGCCTAGAAACGCACGGCCACTTCGGCCGGCCACTGAAAAATGAACAGTACTTTTTTGTAGGAAATTTATTTTAGTTAAATTTTGTAATGCGATGCCGTTGTTACTTGTTATTCAAGAAAAACGCTTCTGGAGGTCGCTTTTGTACGTTTTCCCTGAATAATCCAAAAACCGCCGCCCTTAGCCAAAACGTACCGCAATACACAATTTAACTACATTGAAGTTTCTGCAAAAAGCCCGTGATCATTTTTTCTGTTGGACTAATAGTTTGTGCATAGCGAGCGGAAGAATATGAAAATGTTGCATTTGGTATCTGAAGGCGTTGTGGATTGTATGTAGCCCATCGGTAGGGGGCAAATGAACCACACTGCATTTATTCATGAAGCATCTTCTGTGGTCATTGGTGCTTTTGCCTCTTGTTTTTCTCTTCTGCAAAATACTGCTTTTTCCTTCGTTGTTAACAAAGGATCAGCTCGAAAGAAACTTGATTTCGCTTCAATTTTGGCAGTTTTTCGCTTTTTATGAAACCAGATTTTCATGCGCTACAATGGCGTCTCTCTCTCTCTCTCTCTCTCTCTCTCTCTCTCTCTCTCTCTCTCTCTCTCTCTCTCTCTCTCTTTTTCTCTCTCTCTCCCTTTCTCTCTTCATTACACTTTTGTAAGAGATCACTAGAGAAACAGTTTCACGCAGCATAGGCCTGCTGTGCTGATATGGGAAAACGAATGGATGTACTTCTGTAAGGCTCGTGACGACGACAAAGCGAGGCGCAGTGTCTGAGGTGCAAGATGCTCGCTGGCAGTAACATTTCGCAGCGCGCCCGGAGGAGCGGGCAGGTAGGGATCGCCGTTTGTTATCTGGGTTAAGCCGGCGGCTGGCCCGCGGCCTCGGAGACCTGCCCTCCACTGATTAAAGAACGCCATTACGGAGTATTATTGGAGAAACTGCCACGACAAAGCCCCGGCGGAAGATTTAATCACTGCTCCAGGGAACAAAAGACAACGTCAAAGGTCGCGGCGCAGCCGAGCCCGAGAAAGAGATACCGCCGGCTTTGTGGCCAGGCGGTCCGTCCGCGACCATCCCGGCTGCGAGGCCGCTGCCGATAGCTCGGGTCTGAGATGTCAGACAGGTCACAGGAGTCACAAACTGCTTTCTCTGTAATGGTAACCCGTACCTCTTCCCACTGTGTCGCAGACTTAAATGATGAAAAACAAGGAGTCGTATCAAGTGAACTACTTTTCTTCATTTCCAGTCACGCGTTTCGATGGTTTATATTTGAGCCATTGAATGAAATTAACAAAACGTTCACGTTCAGTGTATACTGCTTTTTAAACAAGCTGTAGCACTACCATTCAGTTATCACTTGTTGCCTTTTCGGCAAATAAAGCGACTTACCACGAAAGAATTATCCGAATGAGGCGAAAATCAGTAGCAGTTGTGAAGTGGTTAAATTGGCTCTGAGCACTATGGAACTTAACTTCTAAGGTCATCAGTCCCCTAGAACTTAGAACTACTTACACCTAACTAACCTAAGGACATCACACACATCCATGCCCGAGGCAGGATTCGAACCTGCGTAGCGGTCGCGCGGTTCCAGACTGTAGCGCCTAGAAGCGCTCGGCCACCCTGGCTGGCGATGTGAAGTACGAAGCGTGTTTTTTTAAGTAAGTACCGTTTTGAAACTAAAAAAAGGGGTGCTAAGATATCTCAATAATTTTATTTTTAAGTGAAAGCCTGTACCTTAATCTACGCACTGACGCCATTACAGTCTGATTCTTCCTTGTTTACGTTGTGTACTGAGTGTTTAAGATGCCTCCGATAATCGTGAGTCCCGCAGGCTGTGAGTTACGGGCTGTTCTTAGTGCTAAAGACCTAAAAGCGATCGATATTCATCGTGAGATCTGTGCAGTTTAACGAGAAAACCTAATGAGTGATGGAATGGTAAGAAAGTGGGTGAGAGCATTTAAAGATGGCCGCACAAATGTGCATGATGAACAACGGAGTGGGCGTCCTTAGGTCGTCAATGAAAGTTTGGTGCAGGAAGTGGACAATACGGCGAGAGTAAACAGACGCTTTAGGATTTCCTCCTTGCGGGATGACTTTCCTAATGTTTCTCGTAGTGTTTTGTATGGCATTGTGACCGAGCACTTGAGTTACCGAAAATTGTGCGCACGTTGGGTACCGAAAATGTTGACGGATGTGCACAAAACCAAACGTTTAGACAGTGCATTGACTTTTCTTGAGTGGTGCTACAACGACGGTGATGATTTCTTAAGCCAAATTGTTACGGGCGATGAAACATGGGTGGTCTACGTCACACCAGAATCAAAGCCACAGTCCATGGAAGTTGAGCAAGGACATCGTTT
Source organism: Schistocerca americana (assembly GCF_021461395.2). NCBI lineage: Eukaryota > Metazoa > Arthropoda > Insecta > Orthoptera > Acrididae > Schistocerca > Schistocerca americana. The sequence goes on from NC_060119.1 coordinate 227,201,300, forward strand.
TGCTGCAAGACAATGCCCGTCCGCATGTGGCGAATCAGACCAAAGATCTGATCACATCTTTTCGATGGGAAACTCACGATCATCCTCCGTACAGCCCCGATCTTGCGCCCAGTGACTACCATCTGTTCCTCCACTTGAAGACACACCTGGGCGGTCAGCGTCTTCAAGACGATGACGAAGTCAAAACAGTGGTGATGCGGTGGTTAACAAGTCAGGAGGCTATTCAAAAACTGGTACAACGTTATGACAAGTGCCTCAATATTGACGGAAATTATGTAGAAAAGTAGATTAAGATACAGGCTTTCATGTAAAAATAAAATCGAAATCGCTAAACACCCAAATAATTTCAACCGAAAGGAGGAGGGTGTGAAATTAAACGGCATATCGATGCCGGTGTTAAAGAAGATGTGTACCACCCGCCTACTACTGGGTGATGGCAACGGCGATCGACGGCGACGGACAGCGGCCAATTGCACTGACGTTTTCAAAACACGTGACGTCACGCCGCGGCGTGGGAGCGCTCGGACACGGAATTTAGCGGCAGTCAGTAGCGAGCCAGTGGGTGTGTTGGACCTTCCATTGGGCTACGGACCCCCTTGAAGATGTCTCCCGCAGTCGGAACGAAACGTTGGGAATCGACACAGAATTCATCAACCGACCACGGCATAACAGTCCGGATAATTATAATGGACATGATATTTCCGGCCGTGAAAGTCTACGTTTTAGTATTTTCTATCTGTTTCGAAATTTCTATGTCAATTTGTAGTGTTGCTTATGTAGAATGTTGTAACTGTCATGGAAATTCTTTGACTATGTATATATGTTATGTGAACTTTTGAACGATGTTGTGTTAACTGTGCTTGTGGATTGAAATAACTACTGGAATGATTGTTATATAATGTACCGTAAATAACTTGGTCCATAGTTAGGGAACGTGGGGTTGAATGGAAAAGATATGGGGAAGCCCCGCAGATACGGAAGTAGCCTGGCGGAGAGGAAAAGGTGTGTTTGTCGCGCAAGTGAGAACTCGTCCTTTGTGACGGGTAAGGAGCCTGGGCTGAGCGGTGCTGTGGTTAACACCTCGCTAGCAGTAGCGGATCATTGTGGCTCATACTGTTGGAGTTTTGAGGCCAGAGGAGCTTAAGAGACGTATTTGGGGTCCTCGGATGCTGCATTTGGTGATACTGTTATCATGGCATAGTTTATTGCCATTTAAAAATATAATTCCGACGCCAAGAAAATCTGTAACAAGGCGAGGCCAACAGTACTGCCATGACTGCATCGCCGCCATGTTAAAAGCCACTGCAAATTACGCCAGCAGTACCACTAGCCTTCCACTAAATTGTTTATATTTTGCGCTCCGTAAATGGACCAGGCATTTTTGAAATTTGGTTGATTTTGATAATAATCGTTGTGTTGCTAAAAACTCTACACCCGTGATTATCCCAAATACAAACCTGGACAGGAATCCTATACTAGTGAATTTAATTCCGAGTATCCTAATTTATTATGGAAAGGATTTTTCGGAAGCTGTAAAAATAGTTGTGATTGCTTTATAATGAGTGGAGTTATAGTGTTTAAAGTTCAGTATCGTAGTTTGAGAAATACTCCACTTCCAGTGCATTTTTAATCAATCTGCAGTAATTTTCTTAAATATTTTTTCTTCCTTGAAAAGCTGTGTGAAAATTCTAAAGTTGATCTCAAGTGAAAAAGATTATTAATTGTTGCATTTATGCACTTTAATCAGAATTACAGAGTTTTATCAGTGACCACTTTATGAAAAAGTGTTTGAACTCGAATTTAATATTGTTTGGCATTTGCACAGCCAACTATATTCTGAGGGGATTCAAAGACTGCTTATCAAAGCACATCTGTTATTTAAAGAGTTATAGTTTGTTGTGTTTTACTTAATTAATAATTGTGTAGTTTTGTTAATGAGCATGTTTCTTCAAACCATGAAAGTTTTAGAGCCCTCGTGTACTAGGCAAGCTAGTTAATGAAGCAAAGCAAAGGTTTCTTCGGAGCAAATGTAGTTAGATTAGCATTCTGTTTAATTGCTTCAAACCGAGTTTAAGAAAGAAATATTTACTGCGTTAGGTATTCTAATGCAAGTTGGTTAACGCACATGCATAGAAACCCTGTACTAAGCAATGATGATTGAGTATGATCATTAACAGACGCCCCGATTTAAATCAGAATCATTTCATGCTCTTCTCTTTAGTATCGCTAGTAGTTTCATGTGTGTTGGTGATTGATTCTATAAATTGATGTATCTAGTACATTTAAGGTTGTTGTTGGGAGCCATATGTTACTGTTTGCTATCTCATTGGCCATTTGTTTGATTTCCGAGTTAGTAGTATATTTATCTGCAAGGTTAGGTTACTGTGTTGCAGTGTGAACGGAGATAGAGTTTAGTGTGTGTGTGCGTGTGTGTGTGTGTGTGTGTGTGTGTGTGTGTGTGTGTGTCAAGGAAGGTTAGGTTAGCCTTAGCACTGCCTTCTGCGTTATGATTATACTTGACGCAAGAATGCCTAATTAGGCTGGCGACCGATATTAATACGTAATGTTACAACTTGCTTCTGAGCTGGGAAAACGTCTCTTCCTGAACCACCTGTTTACTGTTGGTTATACTCTGCTGGAGTGTTTCGGAAACGAATAGTTTGATTGTTTTTTCCCCATTAGGTTATCTCATGGTCACAACTTTTCCAAAATTCCTCGCAGAGGTTTAATGTTAGCATCGATTGCCGTTTAAGGCGGTCGGTGTTGCCATTACAAGGTCACAGCCGGTAGTGTTGAGGGTAATTTGATGGCACAAAGCTACATCAAGGACATCCTCGTAACTTACCTCTCAGACGACAATATCGTGGTGCCATTTCTCAACAGGGCAGTGCTAGTCCACACATGGCATGTCTCTGTGAACTGTCTGTGTAATATTGTAATGTGTAGGACGAGCTCGGACGTAAACTCAGCAGTAGTGCAAGGATCCACGATATCAAGGACACTCAACGACAGCACTTGTGGGTCAAGTTGCCTCAGGAGAGAATACAAAGGCTTTGTAGTACCTTCTCAACCGAATCAGTGCTTGCATCCAGACTAGAGGAACATACAACATCATACTGATAAATGTGTTCGTACTACGAACTCCTTTGTAAATTTGACTCGATTTTGTAACCACTGAAGTAACATCATACATCCTCCCAACTAGTGAAGTTTCGTCTCCTGCTCTCTACCGGATGCTTCACTTATTTTTGTAAGGCAATATACACGGTGTCCCACTCAAACCTCCCTGATTTCAAAGACGCAAGAAAAAAAACCATAGTAGGTACAACGATGAAAAATGCACCACATCGTAGAGCATCTAAAACAATTTATATTCCAGCGTCAGAAGTGCCAAGTATCGTCGCCAGAGTGCAGCATGATCGCATGAAGTGAAAATGGCGACTCCACAGCAGCGCGCGCAACAGTAGTGTGGTTGCAGAAGCAAAATCGCCGATTACTGTGCAAAGAAATTATCGTCGTGTGTATGAATATGATCAAGCTGATGTAAAACATATTTGCTGAGGAAATCCATTCCTGTGTAATATGTTCCACAACATTTTCTCATCTTCATGGCTGAAGGCCTTCTCAAAAGTCTACAAATGCGATGTGTGCTTCCCCATTGACTGTTTTTCTATAATTTAAGTGTGAAAACACTATCAGTGATGTATCTTCCTTTCCTGAAGCTACTTTGTTCTTCAGATAACAGATTTTCCGCAATAATTTGTAGAGGTTAATATATTTTCTTGGCGAAAGTCTTAAACACTGTGTCCGCTAATGTTACACCACGATATTTATTGCATTCATAGCGTTTAGCTTTTTTAAAGATTAAAATTCTTTCTGCAACTGCCCATGGTTTTGGGATTTGGTTTCTTTGCCAGCACACATTGTATAAACGAAGAAGTGTACGTTTTAAGAATAATCCGCCATATTTAAGTAACTCGCCGATCCATAATTGCACGCACACACACACACACACACACACACATATATATATATATATATATATATATATATGTGTGTGTGTGTGTGTGTGTGTGTGTGCGTGCAATTATGGATCGGCGAGTTACTTAAATATGGCGGATTATTCTTAAAACGTACACTTCTTCGTTTATACAATGTGTGCTGGCAAAGAAACCAAATCCCAAAACCACACACATATATATATATATATATATATATATATATATATATATATATATATATATATATGTGTGTGCGTGCGTGCAATTATGGATCGGCGAGTTACTTAAATATGGCGGATTATTCTTAAAACGTACACTTCTTCGTTTATACAATGTGTGCTGGCAAAGAAACCAAATCCCAAAACCATGGGTATATATTGTAACTTACCAAACGATAGCGTTGGTACGTTGATAGAGATCATAAACACACAAACAAACACACAAATTTCAAGCTTTCGCAACCCAAGGTTGCTTCATCAGGAAAGAGGGAAGGAGAGGGAAAGACGAAAGGATGTGGGTTTTAAGGGAGAGGGTAAGGAGTCTTTCCAATCCCGGGAGCGGAAAGACTTACCGTAGGGGGAAAAAAGGACATGTATACACTCGCACACACACATCATGTGATATGTGCGGAAGGATATGTGTGTATGTGTGTGTGTGTGTGTGTGTGTGTGTGTGTGTGGTGCAAGTGTATACCTGTCCTTTTTTCTCCCTAAGGTAAGTCTTTGCGCTCCCGGGACTGGAATGACTCCTTACCCTCTCCCTTAAAACCCACATCCTTTCGTCTTTCCCTCTCCTTCCCTCTTTCCTGATGAAGCAACCTTGGGTTGCGAAAGCTTGAAATTTGTGTGTGTGTTTGTGTGTTTATTGTCTCTATCAGCATACCAACGCTTTCGTTTGGTAAGTTACAGCATCTTTGTTTTTAAATATATTTTTCCCACGTGGAATGTTTCCCATATATAATCTACGGGAAGATTGCGCGCCCTCGCGATAGATTGCTGCGATCCGTGCGTGGGGCCCTATAAGCCATCGACGTGATGTTTTTGGAGTCGCCGCTGGTGATACGTGCGGTAGGAAAGTCTCACGCAGGTGGGCAGGCGGCAAGTCGGCGAGGGAGGACGACTTTGGCCGTGGCGCTCGCAGTCCTCGGAACGATGCGTCCCCCGGGGGCGGTCCGGCGCGCGGCCGGCACCTGAGGCGGGGGGCGGCGGGGGCGGCCACCTGCCCTTGCTGCCGACCTCCGTCCCCGACCACCGCGGGACGCTGTCTGTAAGCCGATTGGTCCGCGCGGCCCGTTTCGGACGGGCGCACCAATCAGCTTAGAGTAACCGCTGCGGTTGACATTGCAGGACAAGCGCGCCCCGCCTAATCGGATAACAACAAGAGTCTGGCCCGGGCGCGCGCGTGACGACGCTCTCCGCCCAATTACAAGACGACGGCGCCGCCGCTGCCGCCGTGTAATCCCGCGGCTCAGCCGACGGCGACGTCTTGCCGGCGCGGGAGACGTCGCAGGCCAGCTTTCAGTACAGCCGGCGCACTCCACCTCGCGTTTCTGCTCGCGAGTGGCTCTGCTACAGCCGAAGTCTTTGTGTCTGGGGTCTGTCAAGTTCACGGATCGAAAATCGGCATCGAACTTGATCAGCGAGGTAAAGTTTCGATCGACAGACATCGCATACCCTGTGGTTTTGCACCATAAAGAGATCTTTTAAAGTGCCACTGCGTCGAAAGCACTTATTTTTCGTAGAACACGAGAAAAAGACCAACCACAGCATTTCAGTTATAGTAGTCAAGTCGCGTATCACGGATGGTTCGGAGACCCTGAAGGGCAGATTCAGCCTCCTAATTGGAAACGTTTCCCCTATCCTTCGCGGCCGTAGGCACCTTTCCTTCGCTGAGTAAGAGAGCTGTGTCCATAAGTGTGTGTGTGTGTGTGTGTGTGTGTGTGTGTGTAGTGTAGTGTAGCTCATGTTCGTGCTGCAGTGACGAGAGAAGAGAGAGGCTGAAACCCGGTGCCGACACATAGAATACTGAAACTTCCTGGCAGATTAAAACTGTGTGCCGGACCGAGACTCGAACTAGGGACCTCTGCTTTTCGCGGGCAAGTGCTCTACCACCTGAGCTACCCAAGCACGACTCAAGACCCGTCCTCACAGCTTAAAATCTGCCAGTACCTCGTCTCCTACGGACATAGAATACTGTTCTCGAAACGAACCGGGGGAGGGGGGGGGGGGGTGGGCAAACTGAACGTTCCTATCCGACGGACGGTGTCGCATGACCTCATTTCAAGAGACACTGTGGAAAGATTCGGATTTGAATCCAAGGCATTTGGAGGAAAGACTGGTGATCAGGGACTTCACGCCCTCACCCCTCCTGTCCCCTGTACTGTAATGGCAAAGCGGAAAGTAAAATTTTAGAAAGCCTTCTGTAACTGTGGCAAAGTTGCCATCGGTATAAAATGCTAAAAATCAAATAAAAACAGTCTAGATCGCGCTTTCGGATTTTTATTCGTTAGCAACAGGTTTCGCCGCTTTCCTCACATCCTCTTCAGGATGTCACTAACATCCTTACTTCTACGGATGTGGCTCCGTGTATTTCCACTAGCAGCCATAAAGGCGAGGAGAAGCCTGAAGATGGTCTGAGGAATGGGCCGAAACCGGTTGCTAACGAACAAAAATCTGAAAATGCGATGGAGGCTGTTTTCATTTGATTTTTAGTAAAGGGGAAAATGTCAACAGGACGCGGCGTATCTGCACGGTCACTAATCCAAGTACTGGCCACGTCCGGCGGTGCTCAACTTCAACGGTCTGGTGGGAACCGGTGTACCCACCTCGACTATACAAACACGCAATCCATCAAGGCACCTGAGGAGTTTGCTTTTATCATTCACTCATATCACATAGAATGTGACGACTCTCATGCGTGTTTCTGGCAGATGATCACGGAATGTTTATTTCAACAGTTACTCAATACCAATTTCACTAAATTTTTTTTAAAAAAAAGTCAGGTTTGTTTGTGGCGACAATCAGATATGCAGCGTAGACCGATATCTAGGAGAGCTGGCACATCCAACATATGTCATTTCGTAAGAAGCTGTTACACTAATTGGGTAGCAGTAATATATCAAACTGATTCCACATTTTTAGATTTCAAGAAGGCTTTTGGCACCATTCCTCGCAAATGACTTCTAATCAAATTGCGTGCCTGTGGAGCATCGCCTCACTTGTGCGATTGTATTTGTGAGTTCCTGTCAGAAAAGTCACAGTTCGTCGTAACTGAACGAAAGTCACAGAGTAAAATGGAAGTAATATCTGCTGTTCTGCAAGGAAGAGTTATAGGCCTTTTGCTGTTCCTGATTTACATAAAAGACATAGCACACAACCTGAGTGGTCGGCCCTCATAGATTGTTTGCATATACTGTCATTTACCACCTTGCAAAATCATCAGATCATTAAACAAAACAATTAAAAAATGATTTAGATAAGATATTTGTACGGTGCGAAGAGTGGGGAATAACTCTAAATAACGTAAAGTGTGAGGTCATCGACGTGAATACTAAAACAAATGAGCTACACTATGATTACACGATAAATCACACAAATCTAAAGCCTGTAAATTCAGCTAAATACTTAGGAATTGCACTTACGAATAACTTCAATTGGAACGACGACACGAATAATGTTGTAGGGAAAGCAAACCAAAGACTATGATTTATTGGCAGAACACTTAGAAAATGCAATAGATATACTAAAGAGAGTGCTTACATCACATATGTCCGCCCTCTTCTACAGTGCTGCTGTGCGGTGTGGGATGAACATCCGATGGGACTGACGAAGGACATCGAAAAAGTTTAAAGAAGGGCAGCTCATTTGTACTGTCGTTAAGTAGGGGAGAGAGAGCCACGGACTTGATACGTGAATTTGGGTTCCAGTCATTTCGTTTCGGCAGCATCTTCTCACGAAATTTCAATCACCAACTTTCCACTCTGATTGCAAAAATATCCTGTTGGCGCCCACCTACATGCGCAGAAATGATCATCGTGATAAAATAAGAGAAATCAAAGCACGTTCTAAAACATTTATGTGCTCGTTTCTCCCGTTCGCCGTTGGGGAGTGGAACGGTAGATAAACAGATTGGAATGTATACCGCAGAGACAGGCTGGACAGTGAAGGGGGAGGCGTGTTTATAGCGATAAGAAGTGCAATAGTATCGAAGGAAATTGACGGAGATCCGAAATGTGAAATAATTTGGGTGAAGGTCACGGTTAAAGCAGGCTCAGACATGGTAATTGGATGTCTCTATAGGCCCCCTGGCTCAGCAGCTGTTGTGGCTGAGCTCCTGAAGAATAATTTGGAAAATATTTCGAGTAGTTTTCCCCACCATGTTATAGTTCTGGGTAGAGATTTTAATTTGCCAGATATAGACTGGGAGACTCAAACGTTCATAACGGGTGGCAGGGACAAAGAATCCAGTGAAATTTTTTTAAGTGCTTTATCTGAAAACTACCTTGAGCAGATAAACAGACAACCGACTCGTGGCGATAACATATTAGACCTTCTGGTGACAAACAGACCCGAACTATTTGAAACAGTTAACGCAAAACAGGGAATCAGCGATCATAAAGCGGTTACTGCATCGATGATTTCAGCCGTAAATAGAAATATTAAAAAAGGTAGGAAGATTTTCCTGATTAGCAAAAGTGGCAAAAAGCAGATTACAGAGTACCTGACGGCTCAACACAAAAGTTTTGTCTCAAGTACAGATAGTGTTGAGGATCAGTGGACAAAGTTCAAAACCATCGTACAATATGCGTTAAATGAGTATGTGCCAAGCAAGATCGTAAGAGATGGAAAAGAGCCACCGTGGTACAACAACCGAGTTAGAAAACTGCTGCGGATGCAAAGGGGAACTTCACAGCAAACATAAACATAGCCAAAGCCTTGCAGACAAACAAAAATTACGCGAAGCGAAATGTAGTGTGAGGAGGGCTATGCGAGAGGCGTTCAATGAATTCGAAAGTAAAGTTCTATGTACTGACTTGGCAGAAAATCCTAAGAAATTTTGGTCTTATGTCAAAGCGGTAGGTGGATCAAAACAAAACGTCCAGACACCCTGTCGCCAATATGGTACTGAAACAGAGGATGACAGACTAAAGGCCGAAATATTAAATGTCCTTTCCCAAAGCTGTTTCACAGAGGAAGACTGCACTGTAATTCCTTCTCTAGATGTCGCACAAATGACAAAATGGTAGGTATCAAAATAGACGACAGAGGGATAGAGAAACAATTAAAATCGCTCAAAAGAGGAATGGCCGCTGGACCTGATGGGATACCAGTTCGATTTTACACAGAGTACGCGAAGGAACTTGTCCCCCCTCTTGCATCGGTGTACCCTAGGTCTCTAGAAGAGCGTAGCGTTCCAAAGGATTGGAAAAGGGCACAGGTCATCCCTGTTTTCAAGAAGGGACGTCGAACAGATGTGCAGAACTATAGACCTATATCTCTAACGTCGATCAGTTGTAGAATTTTGGAACACGTATTATATTCGAGTATAATGACTTTTCTGGAGACTAGAAATCTACTCTGTAGGAATCAGCATGGGTTTCGAAAAGACGGTCGTGTGGAACCCAGCTCGCTGTATTCGTCCACGAGACTCAGAGGGCCATAGACACGGGTTCACAGGTAGATGCCGTGTTTCTTGACTTCCGCAAGGCGTTCGATACAGTTCCCCACAGTCGTTTAATGAACAAAGTAAGAGCATATGGACTATCAAACCAATTGTGCGATTGGATTGAGGAGTTCCTAGATAGCGGAACGCAGCATGTCATTCTCAATGGAGAGAAGTCTTCCGAAGTAAGAGTGATTTCAGGTGTGCCGCAGGGGAGTGTCATAGGACCGTTGCTATTCACAATATACATAAATGACCTTGTGGATGACATTGGAAGTTCACTGACGCTTTTTGCAGATGATGCTGTGGTGTATCGAGAGGTTGTAACAATGGAAAATTGTACTGAAATGCAGGAGGATCTGCAGCGAATTGACGCATGGTGCAGGGAATGGCAATTCAATCTCAATGTAGACAAGTGTAATGTGCTGCGAATACATAGAAAGATAGATCCCTTATCATTTAGCCACAAAATAGCAGGTCAGCAACTGGAAGCAGTTAATTCCATAAATTATCTGGGAGTACGCATTAGGAGTAATTTAAAAAGGAATGATCATATAAAGTTGATCCTGGGTAAAGTAGATGGCAGACTGAGATTCATTGGAAGAATCCTAAGGAAATGCAATCCGAAAACAAAGGAAGTAGGTTACAGTACGCTTGTTCGCCCACTGCTTGAATACTGCTCAGCAGTGTGGGATCCGTACCAGATAGGGTTGATAGAAGAGATAGAGAAGATCCAACGGAGAGCAGCGCGCTTCGTTACAGGATCATTTAGTAATCGCGAAAGCGTTACGGAGATGATAGGTAAACTCCAGTGGAAGACTCTGCGGGAGAGACGCTCAGTAGCTCGGTACGGGCTTTCATTAAAGTTTCGAGAACATACCTTCACCGAAGAGTCAAGCAGTATACTGCTCCCTCCTACGTATATCTCGCGAAGAGACCATGAGGATAAAATCAGAGAGATTAGAGCCCACCTAGAAGCATACCGACAATCCTTCTTTCCACGAACAATACGAGACTGGAATAGAAGGGAGAACCGATAGAGGTACTTAGGGTACCCTCCGCCACACACCGTCAGGTGGCTTGCGGAGTATGGATGTAGATGTAGATTGAATGTGGTTCGATTAACTCCGTGCCAGACACTTAATTGTGAATTGCAGAGTAATCGTGTGGATGTAGATCACGTGTGGTTACATCGACGTTTGCACGATGTCACATATCCTGAGTTCAACCAACATGCATTTCGAAAATGTCGGTCGTGCAAAACGCAACTCACGCTTTTCTCACATGTCTTACTATAAGACGTGCATCAAGGAATTTACTCCCAAAAAGCATTTGACTCAGCATCACACAAACGCTGATTGAAGAAAGGACGATCGTACTCGAGCACCAACGATATTTCTGACTAGATTGATGATTTTAAAAAAGCACAATTATTAAAACAATAGTGGTTTTCGCTTCGGCAGTATCTTCTCACGGAATATGAATCACCAACTTTCTACTCTAATTGCGAAAATATCCTGTTGGCGTCCACCTACATACGCAGAAATGATCATCATGCTAAAATAAGAGAAATAAGAGCACACTATTAAAACAAAATATAAATTAAAACGAAAATCCTTTTCCATGTAAGCAGTGGTAGCTCTCAAGAGTACCGTTACTCGATGTAACCCCCTTCAGCCGCAACGACCGCGTCCAATCTTGTCTGAAGCGATCGTACGCCCTCTTTAAAGCAGAGCTGTTCCTATTCGCGAATGCTGCTTCAATAGCGATGCACAGAGATGCGACTTTGAGCTGCCTCGTATTACTGGTTACTCTTTCGACTACGATCCAGACAAAGCAATCAAGGAGTTCAAATACGGGCTATTCGGGGGCCAGAACTCCTTTGATCAGAACATGCCAACGTGATCCTAGAGTCAATTTTGGATTAAATGGTTCGTATTAACCGATGCACCGTCCCCGTTAAAGACATACTGTCTCTCCGAGGTCACAGTTACCATCCACTGTTCCACAACATTCGCCAAAACTTGAAGAAAAATTCCTTTGGTGACAGTTTGCAGCGTTTCAAAGAAAAGTGGCGGCATGATATCACCCTCACTGGACACAACACCTATAACGTGAACCTCAGACTTATCCGAAGCATTATATTTGGCCATAATATCGTGAACAGTTAATCTCGGGTACCTGAAGAATCGAACTATTGCAGTGGGCGAACGCTCAGCGTGAAGACTTTCGATAACCGCGGCTCTTCGGTTGTATGCCGCATTGTCCGTAACATCTCTGTCACTTCTAGGTTCCGACTGTTTACTAGATGCCTATGACTTTCAAGAATGCCAATCGCGACCTCTGAAATTTGCCCGGATTTAAGCACCGGATCCCGTATTACCAGTAACCTCAGACAGTTTGCAGATGATACATTTATCTGCAATGAAGTACTGACTGAAGAAAAATCTGCACAAGCTTTCATTGAGATTCTGATAAAATTTCAAAGTGGGGGAAAAATTGCCAACTTGCTTTCAGAAAGGTAAAATTGTGTGTTTCGCAAAATATATCGGCAAGTCACAACTGCATTCGGTCAATTCATAAAAATACCGGGATTTAACAATTTCTAGAAATTCTAAATGGAGTTATCACATACAGAGAATCATAGGCAATGCAGAAGATTAACTTTGATTCATCGGCAGATTAACTTTTGATTATTGGCAGGTTATGCGTCCCAACTTAGAAAAATTTACTGCCCACAAAGTGTGTGGGTTTCTAGGAAATAGAACACATCATGTCATTCTAAACAAAGTCTTCAGACTTGAAAGTAAATTACCCCGTGCCCCAGGGGAGTGTTTAGGACCATCACTTTTCTCAATGTATACAAATTCGGAGTAGGAATTAAAATTCATGGAGAAGAAATAAAAAATTTTAGGTTCGCCGGTGGCATTGAAATTCTGTCAGAGACAGCAAAGGACGTGGAATAGCAGCTGAACGGAATGGACAGTGTCTTGAAAGGAGAATATAAGATGAACGTCAACAAAATCAAAACGAGGATAATGGAATGTAGTCGAATGAAGTCGGGTGAGGTTTGAGGGAATTAGATTAGGAAATGTGACACTTAAAGTAGTAGATGAGTTTTGCTATTTGGGGAGCAAAGTAACTGACGATGGTCGAAGCAAAGAGGATATAAAATGTAAACTGGCAATGGCAAGGAAAGCGTTTCTGAAGAAGAGAAATTTGTTAACATCGAGTATAGATTTAACTGTCAGGAAGTCGTTTCTGAAAGTGTTTGTATGGAGTGTAGCCTTGTATGGAAGTGAAACATGCACGATAAATAGTTTGGACAAGAAGAGAATAGAAGCTTTCGAAATGTGGTGCTACAGAAGAATGCTGGAGATTAGATGGGTAGATCACATAACTAACGAGGAAGTATTGAATAGGATTGGGGAGAAGAGGAGTTTGTGGCACAACTTGATTGGGAGAAGGGATCGCTTGGTAGGATATATTCTGAGGCAACAAGGGATCACCAATTTAGTATTGGAGGGCAGCGTGGAGGGTAAAAATCGTAGAGGGAGACCAGGAGATGAATATACTAAGCAGATTCAGAAGGATGTAGGTTGCAGTAGGTACTGGGAGATGAAGAAGCTTGCACAGGATAGAGTAGCATGGAGAGCTGCAATAAACCAATCTCTGAAGACCACAACAACAACAACGACAACAACAACAACAGGAACAACAAATTATCTAGTACATAACATCGGAAACTCTATGAGGCTTTTCGTGGATGATGCTGTTGTATGCAGAAAAGTTGCGACGCTAGAAAATTGGACTTTTTTCCGGCCGCAGCGATGTCGGAGATTTGATGTTTTACTGGGTTCCTGACATTCACGGTACACTCGTGTGATAGTCGTATGGGAAAATCCCCACTTCATCGCTACCTCGGAGACCCATCGCTCGTGCGCCGGCTATAACACCACGTCCAAACTCACTTAAATTTTGATAACTTGCCATTGTAACAGCAGTAAACGATCTTACTTGCGCCAGACACTTGATGTCTTGCATAGATGTTTCCGACCACAGCGCCGTATTCTGCCTGTTTACACATCTCTGTATTTGAATACGCATGCCTATACCAGCTTCTTTGGCGCTTCACTGCATACTGAAATACGGCTAAGAACCGTGGGCCGCACGAACGCTTGATTTGGACTATATGCGACCCGCGCGCCGCAGTTTGACGACCATTGTAGTAGAACCTGACCTGAATTAGAAAATTAGCCGGCCGGTGTGGCCATGCGGTGCTAGGCGCTTCAGTCTGGAACCACGCGACCGCTACGGCGCAGGTTCGAATCGTGCCTCGGGCATGGATGTGTGTGATGTCCTTAGGTTAGTTAGGTTTAAGTAGTTCTAAGTTCTAGGGGACTGATGGCCTCAGAAGTTAAGTCCCATAGTGCTCAGAGGCATTTGAGCCATTTTAGAAAATTACCCCAATTACCCCGCGACGGCCCGAGTATCCTCTACCCATTGGTGAATCCGAAGTCTACGGTGTCCCAGCACCTGACTGCCGCATTTAAGACCTTTATACGATCTACATTAGAAAACGCGGCAGCCGTATCAAAATACGCGACCTTGCCCATGTGAAGAAGCACTGACACGCGTGGTTGCGCAGACCAGAGCAGCCCCGAGAAAAGCCGCTGCGACGGGGCTGAAACGTCAGGTATTTCAGTTTTCCAGTCTTTTATAAGATGGCGCCGCCGTACACCAAGAATAATTGCTTAATTCCATCTCCTAAACACTGCATATTACACTGGGGTGTGAAACTTCAGGACAAAAGTGACTTTCGTATTATGTGCCACTGTTACGTGACATAGTTCGATGAAACTTGGACCGCACATAGACAAAACTGCTGTAGTATTGTATACATGGTAACTGGCAAAAATACGTGTTGGTTGGACACTAGACGACTAGAAATCCGTGGCCTGGTCTGGTAAATCCCGATTTCAGTAGGTAAGAGCTGATGGTAGGATTCGAGCATGGCGTAGCCCCCACGAAGTCAGGGACCCAAGTTGTCAACAAGGCACTGTGCAAGCTGATGGTGCCTCCATAATGGTGTGGGCTGTGTTTACATGGAATGGACTTGGTCGTCTGGTCCAACTTAACCGGTCATTGACCGGAAATGATTACGTTCCGCTACGTGGAGACCATTTGCACCGATTCATGGACTTTATATTACCAAATAACGATGGCAAGTCACAGGACCACAGTTGTTTGCGATTGGTATGAAGAACATCCTGGACAATTCGAGTAATTGATCTGGCCAACCGGATCGCCCGACGTGAATCCTATCGAACATTTATGGTGCATAACCGAGAACTCAGTTTGTGCGCAACATCCTGTGCAGGCAACACTTTCGCAATTATGGACGGCTACAGGGGCAGCATGACTCAATATTTCTTCAGGGGAGCTCCAAACTACTTGTTGAGTCCACTCCACGTCGCATTGCTGCACTATGCTGGGCTAAAGGACGTATGAGACGACATTAGGAGGAATCCCATGAGATTTATCACCTCAGTGTATATTATGTTACACTACTGGCCAATAAAATTGCTACAACAAGACGAAATGCAGATGATAAACGTGTATTCATTGGACAAATATATTATACTAGAACTGACATGTGATTACATTTTCACGCAATTTGGGTGCATAGATCCTGAGAAATCAGTACCCAGAACAGCCATCTCTGGCCGTAATAACGGCCATGATACGCCTGGGCATTAAGTCAAACAGAGCTTGGATGGTGTGTACAGGTACAGCTGCCCATGCAGCTTCATCACACCACAGTTGATCAAGAGTAGTGACTGGCGTATTGTGGCGAGCCAGTTGCTCGGCCACCATTGACCAGACGTTTACAACTGGTGAGAGATCTGGAGAATATGCTGGCCAGGGCAACAGTCGAACATTTTCTGAATCCAGGAAGGCCCGTACAGAACCCGCAACATGCGGTCAAGCATTATCCAGCTGAAATGTAGGGTTTCGCAGAGATCGAATGAAGGGTGGAGCCACGGGTCGTAACATTTCTGAAATGTAACGTCCCCTGTTCAAAGTGCCGCCAATGCGAACAAGAGGCGACCGAGACGTGTGACCAATGGCACCCCATACCATCACGCCGGGTGATACGCCAGTATGGCGATGACGAATACACGCTTCCAATGTGCGTTCACCGCGACGTCGCCAAACACGGATGCGACCGTCATGATGCTGTAAACAGAACCTATATTCATCCGAAAAAATGACGCTTCACCATTCGTGCATCCAGTTTCGTCGTTGGGTACACCATCGCAGGCGCTCCTGTCTGTGATGCAGCGTCAAGGGTAACTGCATCCATGGTCTCCATGCTGCTGCAAACGTCGTCGAACTGTTCGTGCAGATGGTTGTTGTCTTGCAAACGTCCCCATCTGTTGACTCAGCGATCGAGACGCGGCTCCACGATCCGTCACAGCCATGCGGGTAAGGTGCCTGTCATCTCGACTGCTACTGATACGAGGCCGTTGGGATCCGGCACGGCGTTCCGTATTACCCTCCTGAACCCACCGATTCCATATTCGGCTAACAGTCATTGGATATCGACCAACGCGAGCAGCAATGTCGCGATACGATAAACCGCAATCGCAATAGGCTACAATCCGACCTTTATCAAAGTCTGAAACGTGATGGTACAAATTTCTCCTCCTTACATGAGGCATCACAACAACGTTCCACCGGGCAACGCCGGTCAACTGCTGTTTGTGTATGAGAAATCGATTGGAAATTTTCCTCATGTCAGCACGAATCAGGTGTCGCCACCGGCGCCAACCTTGTGTGAATGCTCTGACAAGCTAATCATTTGCATATCACAGCATCTTCTTCCTGTCGGTTAAGTTTCGCGTCTGTGGCACGTCATCTTCGTGGTGTAGCAATTTTAATGGCGAGTAGTGTGCTTTATCTACCTCGTCTTTAAGTTTTGCAGAGCAGTGTGTAAGATATAAGAGACAGCTAGGAACGTTGACGTGCAGCATCTCCGAGAATTGTGCACCCGTTGCGCTGTCCCGCAGAGCAGAGCAGACGGGACGGGGCAAGCTCGGAGAGCGGCAAAGGCCGGCCGCCGAGTAATTACTGATACGGCGGCAGCGCGCCTGATTGGCGGATCTGCGCCCCGCGACGCAAACACGGAATCCGAAACGAGACCGCTTCTACACACACACACACACACACACACACACACACACACACGACACGTGCGCGCTCACGAAGTACACGGCAGCGCGGCTCGGCGCGCTGGTGAATTTTTCAGCTAGCGATATTGGTTTTTTTCCTAAAGGGAAACCTTTCACCACAGTGAAAAAGGCGAGGAGGAGGGGGCAGTCGAAACAAGATACGTGAGGCCGCTTTGAAATATGCGCGCTATCGCCAATACGGCTCCAGTATAATACGGCCGAAATCAAAGAAACCCGTTTAAACAAAAATACATTTTCACAAATCAACCGCGGGAGAGGCCCCGTTGGTAATTACAGATTTTTTTTGATAAAGTTAGTCGGTATCAGCTGGCGGTAATCAAAGGCTCGCAGAGTGCGCCTCTAGGTGAACGAGCTCGGCGCTATGTCCCCTCGGGACAGCTCCGCGGGCCGGCAGCTATGCTAAGTTAAGCATTCCCTCCTTCGCTTTACAGTACCCTCGGCAGATGCAATAACCATGCGAGGCGTCGTACCCCAGGCAAACACGTGTTCTGTCAGGGCTCTTTCCGTCCTAATAGCTTTCCGGCTGCAGTCCGTATACATCAGAAGCCGTTATAGAGCGCCTAGCCAGGAAATGTAATCATATTTACAGATACCTTATCCAAGAACTGTTTGCTCGTTTGTCGCGGGGCGTTGACTCGTCTCGGGCTCTTTTTCTCGTGCCCTCTGCCCAGAGTACACATCCTAGTCTGTATACGCTGTGGTCTCAACACTGCGCGGACGGAAAACATTTCCAAGCGCATTCTACAGCGAAGAGTATTCCTACAGCTGTATTGGTATTTGGCTCGTGGAAGAAGTTATTAACACGTCCCACTAGATAGTAATATCAGATAATCATTCACTGTTTACTAGACTGAGGTCACAAATGTCATGTGATACCTCCTAATATCGTGTCGCGGCTCGTTTCACACGCAGTAGTGCAGGAACTCGATGTGACATGGATTCAACAAGTCGATGGAAGTCCCCTGCAGGTATATTCAGCATGCTGCCTGTATAACCATCCAAAAAGTGCGGAGCGGGACGTTTTGCACGAACTGAGTTCTCGATTATGTCGCATAAATGTTCGATAGAATTCATGCTGGGCGATCTGGATGGCCAAATCATTCGCTGGAACTATCCAGAAAGTTCTTCAAACCACTGGCGAACACTTGTAGCCTGGTGACGTGGCGCATAAAAATTCCACCGTTGTTTGGGTAAATTAAATCCACGAATGGCTGGAAACGATCTCTAAGTAGCCAGACATAACCCTTTCCATTCCATGTAAACACAGCCCACATCATTATCGACAACCTGGGTCCATGGCTTCGTGGGGTCTGCTCCACATTCGAAACCTACCGTCAGCTCTTACCAACTAAAATCGGAACTTATCCGACCATGCCACGGTTTTCAACTCGCCTAGCGTCCAACTGATATCGTCACGAACTCCGAAGGGCTAAAATGGCTCTGAGCACTATGGGACTTAACTTCTGAGGTCATCAGTCCCCTAGAACTTAGAACTACTTGAACCTAACTAACGTAAGGACATCACACACATCCATGCCCGAGGCAGGATTTGAACCTGCGACCGTAGCGGTCACGCGGATCCAGACTGAAGCGCCTAGAACCGCACAGCCACACCGGCCGGCGAACTCCGAAGCGCGCTGCAGGTGATGTGCTGTTAGCAAAGGCACTCGCGTCGGTCGTCTGCTTCCATAGCTCATGAACGCTACGCCGCACTGTCCTAACGTATACGTTCGTCGTGCGTCTCAAGCAGATTTCTGCTGTTTCTTCATTCAGTACTGCTTGTCTGTTCGCAGTGGCAACTCTACGTAAGCGACGGCCGTGGTGGCCGAGCGGTTCTAGGCGCTTCAGTCCGGAACCACGCGGCTGCTACGGTAGCAGGTTCGAATCCTGCCTCGGGCTTGGATGTTTGTGATGTCCTTAGGTTAGTTAGGATTACGTAGTTCTAAGTCTAGGGGACTGATGACCTCAGATGTTAAGTCCCATAGTCCTCAGACCCATTTCAACCAATCTACGCAAACGCCGCTGCTCTCTGTCGTTAAGTGAAAGCCATCGGCCAATGTGTTTTCCGTGATGAGAGGTAACGTCTGTAATTTGGTATTTTGGCAGATCTCGGAATACTGAATTCCCTGACGATTACCGAAATACAAATACTACTACCACTATGCGTTCAATGTCTGTGAATTTCCGTCGTGCGACCATAATAACGTCGGAAACCTTTTACATAAGTCACCTGAGTTCAAATTACACCTGCGCCTTTTATACCTTGTGTAAGCGATACTGTCGCCAACTGCATATGACCTTATCGCTATCCTAAGACTTTTGTCACCTTAGTATATACAGGGTGTCGCAGCAGAATGTACGCTACAACTCCAATGTGTTATAGCACCCCCACTACTTAAGATATTCACACCATGTTTGCTTTATGTGACAGACATATTTGACGGTTGCAGAAAAGCCTCAGTGCGTGGAATGGTTTAATCAGATCAAATAGGACACGCAAATTCAAAGGAACTTGCAAACACGGTATAGGCTGCACCCACCCTCGAGGAAGTCGATCGCCGATGGTACGGGAATTTCGTGCGAACCGGAAGGTTCAGTGTAAAGCATCATACTGGACGGCCTGGAACACGTGAAGCCAACACAGAACGGATACGGTGGGCTTTTCAAATTTCCCCGCAAAAGTCTGTTCGGAAGGCGTCGCAGGAGCTGCAAATCCCTAGGGCAATTTTGCATCAACTCCATCGGATACGTTTACAGATGTATCCAAGTAGAATGCAACTGTTGCACGGATTGAAAGCAGACGGAAAGCCATAACGTAGCAATTTCCTGTGGATGTTCTTCGCCGTTTAGATGAGGATGAAAATCTTCTAAACAACCAAGTTATTTCCTGACGAAGCAACATTCCACGTGTGCGGTAACTAAAGGAACACCATGTTCGCATCCGGAGCACAACCAATTCCCATACTGTTACGGAAGGGGCATGTGACAGCTTGAAAATGAATATGTGGTGTTGTTTGATGGTTGATGGTATTGTGGAACCATTTTTCCAGAGAAAAACAGTTAATTCTAACCATTACCTTGATATGCTGGAGCGGTTTGCGTTACCGAAACTGGCTGATCGCCAAGAGACAGTCGATTTCGAACAAGATGGTGCATCGCCACATTGAGGTCAGTTGTGCGAGATATTTTAGACCAGCTGTTCCATATAGCTGGACTGGCACAGGTTGTCCAATTCTCTGGCCGTCTAGGTCGCCTGACATTACACCAATGGCCTTCATTTTGTGCGGGTGTGACGAGGACAGTCGACCAAAACGACTGTCAACTACACACATCAAAATTTTTTTGCATCACCCCGGTTCCTAGAACTCCTGAAGATAGACGTTGACTGTGGATGTTTTATCACAGACACAGTCCCTTTGACTGTTCAGGGATGTCACTACAACCGCCCAAAGATGTAAACAACCATGCATGAGCAGCGCCTATTAGACGGAGGGATCTGACAGCCGATCAGTTCCCCCAGAAAGGAGGTACACGACTCATGCTGCCTCTAGTCCAACTTTACCTAGACGGTCAATACCGCGGTTCGATCGCATCCACATTGTTACTTTGTGCCGGGAAGGGCTCTCAACAAGGGAAGTGTCCAGGCGTCTCGGAGTGAACCAAAGCGATTTTGTTCGGACATGGAGATACAGAGAGACAGGAACTGTCGATGACATCCCTCGCTCAGGCCGCCAAGGCCTACTACTGCAGTGGATGACCGCTTCCTATGGATTATGGCTCGGAGAAACCCTGACAGCTACGCCACCATGTTGAAAAACGCTTTTCGTGCACCCACAGTCGTGTTACGACTCAAACTGTGCGCAATAGGCTGCATGATGCGCAGCTTCACTTCCGACGTCCATGGCGAGGTCCATCTTTGCAACCACGACACCATACAGTACGGTACAGATGCGCCTAACAACATGCCGAATGGACCGCTCAAGATTGCCATCACGTTCTCTTCACCGATGAGTGTCGCAGATGCCTTCAACCAGACAATCGTCGGAGACGTGTTTGGAGGCCACCCGGTCAGGCTGAACGCCTTAGAAACACTGTTCAGCGAGTGTAGCAAGGTGGAGGTTCCCTGCCGGTTTGGGGGAGGGGGGGGGGGGCATTATGTGGGGCCGACGTATGCCGCTGGTGGTCTTGGAAGGCGCCGTAACGGCTGTACGATACGTGAATGCCATCCCCCGACCGATAGTGCAAACATATCGGTAGCATATTGGCGAGGCATTCGTCTTCATGGACAATTCGCGCCCCCATCGTGCATATCTTGTGAATGAATTCCTTCAGGATAACGACATCACTCGACTAGAGTGGCCACCATGTTCTCCAGACATGCCTGGGATAGATTGAAAAGGGTTATTAATCAACGACGTGACCCACCAACCACTCAGAGGGATCTACGCCGAATCGCCGTTGACGGGTGGGATAATCTGAACCCACAGTGCTTGTGGATAGTGTGCCACAACGAATACAGGCAGGCATCAGTGCAAGAGTACGTGCTACTGGGTGTTAGAGGTACCGGTGTGTACAGCAGTCTGGACCACCACCTCTGATGGTCTCTCTGTATTGTGGTACAACATGTAATGTGTGGTTTTCATGAGCAATAAAAAGGGCGGAAATGATGTTTATGTTGATCTCTATTCCAATTATCGGTACAGTTTCCGGAACTCTCGGAACCGAGGTGGTGCAAAACTTTTTTCGATGTGTGTATATCAGATATTTAAAGAACCAATCGTTGCTCCCGTTGCCAAATCTGATGCTGATATGTTGCGCCGAGTATGGTTAGAGCTTGAATACATACTGGATGTTGCGGGTGGCACAAGAGGCGTACATGTTGCGAGCTAGTGTGTCACGTAGACCAGACATAGTGCTACAACACATTATAGTTACACAGTACCTTTTGGGCATGTAATATCATCCTAACTTTTGACGTAATGTAAAGTTTTCAACTACATATGGTTTTACAATAGGGTCACAGTTTTCCCTAGTTAATTTACGCAATATCTTTCTAATGATTGAATAAATATTTATTAAATGTTTCGGCCCTAATTTGAGAAATAAATTTCTGAGGATGTACATATGGAGAACAGCACTTCATATACTAAGCGAGACGGCGCAATGATAACACACTAGACTTGCGTTCCAGAGGACAGCGGTTCATATCCTTGTCCGACTACCCAAGTTTAGGTTCCCCAATTTTCCGAAATTGCTACAAATGCTGAAGAGGATCGAAGCGTTAGATGTGTGGCATTGGAGGGGGAAGATCTACGTGTACAGAATCTATGAGCCTAGGACACAGAAATAGACTTTCGGGAAAACAAAATCCACACAATCCCGTAGACAGTAAGGGCAAAACAGTGGGAGAATTATTGCACAGCTGATGACAAGACTAACATACAGAAGAATGGAAAATTGACTTGAGATAATGTTAAGTGATAAACCGCTTTGCTTTTGGAATGTTAAAGGTATCAGAGAGGTGGACAGATGTTGCGCTTTTTGATGGAAGCAAGAAAAATAATTATTTGAATAAAAATAAATTTTTAGTATAACATGTTTTTATATTGGACTACAATGTTAAAATAATATCTGCTGTCCCATACATGTTTCTGAGCCGATACAGATAGTTATGAAAATCTGTGACTGTGAATTTTCAATAGCTCTGAAAGTACTTGTACGATTTATAACGTAAGACGTGGGTTGCATGCGATAGTTAATGGTTTTGGGCCAGGCTATTCATGTATCAATTATGTACTGCCTGAGTCCACATTTTTCCTTATAAATCGTACAAGTCACAAATTTTCAGAACTTTCTGTTGGGGTTAAGAGTCTGTATGGGGCTAGGAGACATAGTTTTATAATTTTAGACCGATATAGAAATGTCTTATATTAAAAAATTATTTTTATTTAAATAATTATTTTCTGCTTTTTAGTCTTGTCTGTATGAAATTTTTCAATCGATTTCAGAAATCTTGGTACAATTACTACATAGAAATGTGGTAAATTTCAGCTTTATGTCAGATTCTCTTCACCTGAATCAACCAATATACTGCTTACTCCTACGTATATCTCGCCGTGAAGGTAAAAATCTGAGATATTTGAGTTCAGGCAGAGGCTTACAAGCAACCGTACTTCTCGCAAACCATCCGTGATTCGAACAGGGAAAAGGGAAATGGCAATGAAGCACAAAGAACGCTCTGCCACACAGCAGACAAGAAATCGAGTTAATACTGCATTGCCATCCAGTTCTCTGCTGTGTTGTCAGTTTCATGTCTCAAGTTCACCGTGAAGTTAGTTTAAAATAAATTGCAAAATTTGTATCGAACATACAAGCAGACGGCGACTTATTAAAAACGTAGGAAAATGAATCATGTATATACCAAATTTGGTTGTAACTGTGTCAGTAGGCTTTCTAGGTGTTTATATTGGTAACGCCACGTAGCGCTCTGTATGAAAATCACTGGCTGTGCTGTGTGCAGTCTGTGGCTGGGTGGCATCGTTGTAATATTCGCTATTGTAGTGTTGGGCTGTTGGCTGTTAACAGCGCGTAGCGTTGCGCAATGGAGGTGAGCCGCCAGCAGTGGGGGATGTGGGGAGAGAGATGGCGGAGTTTTGAAATTTGTAAGAATGGACGTCATGAGCTGCTATATATATTATGACTTTTGAACACTAATAAGGTAAATACATTGTTTGTTCTCTATCAAAATCTTTCATTTGCCAACTATGCCTATCAGTAGTTATGGCCTTCAGTGGTTTGAACTTTTATTTAGCTAGCAGTATTGGCGCTCGCTGTATTGCAGTAGTTTAAGTAGCGAAGATTTTTGTGAGGTAAGTGATTTGTGAAACGCATAGATTAATTTAGTCAGGTCCATTCTTTTGTAGGGATTTTTGAAAGTCAGATTGCGTTGCGCTAAAAATATTGTGTGTCAGTTTGAGCACAGTCATGTAAAATTGTTCAAAGGGGACGTTTCAACTGTTCCAGGAATCCCTGATTGACGCTTTTAAATCACCCCTTCTTACCGCTACAGCCAGCCTATCGGTGCTAGGAGCTCTTACAGTCACAATAAGTTTTTCCGAGATAGCAAGTGATACGTGTGCCCAGTTTGATAGAATTTTCTTCATACTTTACAGAGGTTGACCTGTAAATCGAATGAGTTGTCGCTGACTTTCTGCAGAAGGCAGTTTACATGCACTGAATTTGCAGAGGCTGTGACGCAATCTGCTAAGCACAGCAATCGTGCAGGAACTCCAACTGGTCAGGCGGTGATCTGCATTATGCCACTACTGCACATTCATCCAGTTCGAAGCTATGTTTTAAATTTCAGTTCCCTAGAAGTTAGTTCAAAATCAACTGCAAAATTTGTACCGAACAGACAGACAGACAAGTAAGCCCCCTAATAAAAACGTGTTAACAAAAATGGAAGATTGGAAAGGGTGTAAGACAGGGATGCAGTCTTTCTCCACTACTGTTCGATCTGGAAATCGTAGAAAGAATGACTAAAGTAAAGGAAAGGTTCAGGAGTAGGATTAAAGTTCAAAGTGAAACAATATCCATGATAAGATTTGCTGATAACATTGCCATCCTCACTGAAATTGCGTAAGAATTATAGGATGTATTCAATGTAATGAATACTTTAATGAGCACAGGATATGAACTGAGAGTAAGCAGCGGAAATGAGACTGATGAAAAACACACAATAAAAGGGAGTTTAACAGTATGAAATAAAGATCATAATTGGAGAAAGAAAATGCAGAGACTGGAATGAACGATTGGAGCACAACGTTGTATGGAAGAGAATCATAGTCTGTGGAAAACAGAAAATAGAGGATCGAACACGTTGAGGTGTGGTGCTAAAGAAGAATGATATATGTATGCTGTCTTGTAAGGTAAGAGTTAAAGAGGTTCTCCGCAGAATCGATGATGAAATTGAATATGTATAACGTACTGAGAAAAAGAATGGACAGAATCATAGGGTATGTGTTGAGACAACAGGGTATAGCTTGCACGGTTCTAAAGGGAGCTGCAGAGTGTAAAAACCATAGACAACACAGAGATTGGAATCAATATAACTAATAATTGAGTACTTTAAGTTGTTGCTGAGATGAAAAGACTGGCACAAGAGAGGAATTCGTGGTGAGCTGTATCGAACCAGTCAACAGAATGATAAAAAAAACGTTTCGTGTGCGATTTTCTTTACAGATACATCGCATTTTCCCACAAACATTCCAAAAAATGGGTGAGTCTTCTATTTCTGTTTCGTCATACGTATTTTATGTACTCGTCCAGTTTCCTATCTCTTCTTAGTAAAGTTGCACTCTACAAAAGCTACAGTTAAGTAGTTTTGGTACAGAACATAAATGAGGTAGTAAATAGTAAAGTTAAAGGTAGTACTGGTAACATTGGTAGGGAAACAAACGCAGATGAGTGTGTGAGAGAGGAACAGGGAGCCAACGACTTCTCTTTGATTGTTTGTTAGGTTCGCGCATAATTAGAACCACCCATAGTTAAATGTTAGTCTACTGTGTATTTTATATCCTTATAAGATATAAATTGCATTTTATAAGTAAAAAAAATTGCTGCTCCCGTAACTTCAGCCCTTTTATGTAACCAGAACAGTTACTTTTGATATAAGTACAGTTTACACGCACAAACTGCAAAAAAATCTATATAATTGTTGTTGTTATTTTCTACTCAGTAGAATACTCTTCACAACGATCAAAGGCAAAGATTTCCTATTATAACTGGTAAGTGCGAATATTGTGTAGCACTAACAGTAATATGTATCATATAAGCTCAACGAAGTACTGAAGCGATGTTTGATACGTTTTTGTTTTGCAGTTTGTAAATCTTATCTTTTACTGAGGAAATGGCGTTTTCTATGGGTATATCTTAAACTTGTATTTTTAATTTTTACTGAAATATCCCTTTGTTTCAAGCGAAAAATCAGCAGTTTTCGAATAAAACCTGGATTAAGCAATGACAGTTTCAACTTGGCTGTAAATACTGTTTACTTTCAAGTAAACAGACAGGAGAAAACTATTTAGATCAAAAATACTATCCCTTTATATATCCCCTCACTCAGTTTTTAGATGGTTCACCGTTTCCTGTTTCTAGGGGAATCTAGTAAAACACTGGTCGCTTGTAACGCCTGATAGGTATGCAACACGCCCCATGTAGACGTAATGCGGTTACGATCTTAACTAACATAATCTACACTTGAAAATAGTCTAGTGTAGCTTACAGTAGTTTTATAACACCACTTCTTAGTTTTATACCTGAATGGTCGAAAAATGTGATGTTGTCAAGAAGTTCGTCATTAACAGAGTTCTTTCTCGTTGTTACAGACACTATCCTCCATTTATCAACATTTAAACAGAGCTGCCGTTCATTGCGCCAGTCGGTAATATTGTCCACGTCTCGTTACACCAGAGACAACTGAACTGCACAATTCGCGGAGCTTTGGGGCGCCCGGGTGAGTTTAGGAGTTAGGCGAGATCGGAAGAGAAGGCAGCCGGAGGGAAAGTATTGCAGAGGGGGGAGCCAGCCGGCAGACGGCAGGTGTTGGTGTCGCCGTGTCGGGTTTGGGAAGCACGCGCGCCCGGCCGGGCTTAATGAGGCATCTCGGCTGTCGCCGGGTGGAACGCGACAGGCAGAATGCCTTTGACACCGGAGCCTGTGAGATCCCGCCCCATCCCCCGATGCCCGCCTCAGCCCTTCGCCTACTTTGCTACCGCCGCCGCCGCCGCCGCTGCTGCTAACCCTGCTAGTACACGCTCCCGCGTCTCTGCCTGTCTGAAGTGGCAGCTCTCCTCACATTGCTGAAGATACCTCTAAAAGAGGTAAACCAGCCGATTATCCTTCATCTTTCTTATTACAAATCCGGTGTCTCCAAATTTCGTTAATTACCGGCTGAAAGAAAACAAAAATTTATTACGGAAAAAGTAATTTTTTTACCACTTGTACACTATTTACCGGGTGATCAAAAAGTCAGTATAAATTTGAAAACTTAATAAAGCACGAAATAATGTAGATAGAGGGGTAAAAATTGACACACATGCTTGGAATGACATGGGGTTTTATTAGAACAAAAAAAAAAGTTCACAAAATGTCCGACAGATGCGCGTCGTTTGGTGATAAGCGTGTGCTCGGCCCCCACTTTGGTCATGCTTGGCCTTCCAGGTCCCCAGACCTCAGTAGGTGCGATTATTGGCTTTGGGGTTACCTGAAGTCGCAAGTGTACCGTGATCGACCGACATCTCTAGGGATGCTGAAAGACAAAATCAGACGCCAATGCCTCGCCATAACTCCGGATATGCTTTACAGTGCTGTTCACAACATTATTCCTCGACTACAGCTATTGTTGAGGAATGATGGTGGACATATTGAACATTTCCTGTAAAGAACATCATCTTTGCTTTGTCTTACTTTGTTATGCTAATTATTGCTATTCTAATCAGATGAAGCGCCATCTGTCTGACATTTTTTGAACTTTTGTATTTTTTTTTTGTTCTAAAAAAACCCCATGTCATTCCAAGCATGTGTGTCAATTTGTACCTCTCTATCTACATTATTCGGTGATTTATTCAGTTTTCAAATTTATACTGACTTTTTGATCACCCGGTATTTTTGTAATCTATAGCCCGGTACAACAATGAACGGCCTAACTAGAATAAAACCCCTGACGTAGACATTACCTCAAAATTATTGTTATCTTTGGGAGAACTAGCTAAGATAAAACTATTCGAACTAGAGTGAAAGATACCGAGACCAGGCGAAATAACCATGTACTTCAAGAAGGCTGTAATAACGAAGATGCTGCAAATATTACCAAAATACCAGTTTAGCAAGTGAAATGAATTATTTGCTGCACTAGGGGCCCCTCGATAAGCGAACTCCCATGTATAGAATAGCTTTAAACATCGGAAGCTTTACAAATGACTGAATGTAAACCGGCCGATTATCCTTCATCTTTCTAAACGTGGAAACAGAAAAGATTGTAACAACTACAGAGGTATCTCTTTAATCAGCTTTGTGGGTAAAATCTTCTCAGGTATTGTTGAAAGGAAAGTGCGAGTATTAGTTGAGGACAAATTGGATGAAAATCAGTGTGGGTTTAGGTCTCTCAGAGGGTGTCAGGACCAGATCTTTAGCTTACGGCAAATAATGGAGAAGTGTTACGAGTGGTACAGGGAATTGCATCTGTCCTTTATAGGTCTAGAAAAGTCATACGACCGGGCTCCTAGGAGGAAGTTATTGTCCGTTCTACGAGATTATGGAATAGGAGGCAAACTTTTGCAAGCAATTAAAGGTCTTTACATAGATAGTCAGGCAGCAGTTAGAGTTGACGGTAAACTGAGTTCATGGTTCAGAGTAGTTTCAGGGGTAAGACAAGGCTGCAACCTGTCTCCACTGTTGTTCATATTATTTAAGGATCATATGTTAAAAACAATAGATTGGCTGGGTGAGATTAAGATATGTGAACACAAAATAAGCAATCTCGCATATGCGGATGACTTAGTTGTGATGGCAGATTCGATTGAAAGTTTGCAAAGTAATATTTCAGAGCTAGATCAGAAATGTAAGGACTATGATATGAAGATTAGCGTCTCCAAAACGAAAGTAATTTCAGTGGGAAACAGATATAAACGGATTGAGTGCCAAATGGGAGGAACAAAGTTAGAACAGGTGGACGGTTTCAAGTACTTAGGATGCATATTCTCACAGGATGGCAACACAGTGAAAGAACTGGAAGCAAGGTGTAGCAAAGCGGCGGCCGTAGTGGCCGTGCGGTTCTAGGCGCTACAGTCTGGAGCCGAGCGACCGCTACGGTCGCAGGTTCGAATCCTGCCTCGGGCATGGATGTGTGTGATGTCCTTAGGTTAGTTAGGTTTAATTAGTTCTAAGTTCTAGGCGACTGATGACCTCAGAAGTTAAGTCGCATAGTGCTCAGAGCCATTTGAACCATTTTTGTAGCAAAGCTAATGCAGTGAGCGCTCAGCTACGATCTACTCTCTTCTGCAAGAAGGAAATCAGTACCAAGACTACGTTATCTGTGCACCGTCCAATCTTTCGACCAACTTTGTTGTATGGGAGCGAAAGCTGGGTGGATTCGGGTTACCTTATCAATAAGGTTGAGGTTACGGATATGAAAGTAGCTAGGATGGTTGCAGGTACCAGTAGACAGGAACAATGGCAGGAGGGTGTTCACAAGGAGGAAATCAAAGAAAAACGGAATGAACTCTATAGATGTAGCAGTCAGGGCGAACAGGCTTAGATGGTGGGGTCATGTTACACGTATAGGAGAAGCAAGGTTACTCAAGAGACTCATGGGTTCAGCAGTAGAGGGTAGGAGGAGTCGGGGTAGACCAAGGAGAAGGTACCTGGATTCGGTTAAGAATGATTTTGAAGTAATAGGCTTAACATCAGCACCAATGTTAGCACTGAATAAAAGATCATGGAGGAATTTTATAAGGGGGACTATGCTCCAGACTGAACGCTGAAAGGCATAATCAGTCTTAAATGATGATGATGATGATTTCTTATTCCAAATACGGTGTCTCCAACTTTCGTTAATTACACTGTTCGACATGGGTTCTATTTCTGATATTAAAGTATGTGCTTCTAGACCATTTCACCGTGGGAAATTCAAATGTGTAAACAAAATATCGTTGTCAGGGATACTTTTTATGTAATATGTACATATATGTATATTCACAATTCATGGCAAACACAGAGACGTTATAGAGAAATACGGGTATGTTGCCGCATCCAGTAGTGATACAACGTGATAATTTCTTCTGCAACATCAGGTGGGAAGAATCAGACATCATTAGGTTATCCCCCGCCACTCCTATTTCATTAAGACCACCTGAAACATCTCATTAACTCGAACGGCGACAGTCGGTCGCTGCCTCGGCAGTAAAGCTTCACGCCTCCTAGGGGCAGTTGCATCGAGTTTACAACAGTGGTGTTAGCCTCAATTTGTGTCAGTCTTAACGAGTGGGTGTTTTGGCTGACAAGTAACTGTCTGTCATATTTCCGAGCACGGTTGAATTTTTTAGTTCTTGTGTGTAAACTGATTGAGCCTGGTGCTGAAGGTGAAACGACTGCTTGTTTTTACACATCAGCGTTCCTCTAGTTCCCTACTATTAATTTAATGCAGGTGTATTACCAATGTGGTATTTTTAAATTTGCAGAAATGCCACGTCGTGGTGGACGTCGATATAAGCCGGACAACGTCTGCTACATCTGTGGGAAGTTCACTTTTGCCAGAAATAGGAAGAAAATTTCTTCAGTCATAAAGAAAGCAAACAAACATTACTTTTGAGTAGAGGTAGGAGACCAAGATAAAGAATGGGCACCACATTTCTGTTGTGCTACACGTTACTGCAAACTAATTCAGTGGTGGAAAGGTAAAGAGAATACGGCATTGTTTGCTGTTCCCATGGTGTGGAGGGAGCCTAAGGACCACGTTACTGATTGTTATTTCTGTCTAACAAAAATTCAGGGTTTTACAAACAAAAAGTCGAAGAGGCACATTGTTTACCCAGATCTGCCTTCAGCGAGAATGCCAGAACAGCATTCCGACAACCTTCCAGTACCTTCAAGGGCTCGAGGTCAAATTCCGAGTGACAGTGAAATAAGTAGTACTGAATAAATCACAGATGATGATTCTTTATATCACTGCAAAAGTGAGTCATCGCCACATTTGTTAACACAGGCAGAATTAATGATTTAGTACGTGATCTAGGACTAAGTAAACAAAAGGCGCAGCTGCTTGGTTCAAGATTACAAGAGTATAATCTACTGCACCAATGTACTAAAATCAGTTTGTTCAGGCACAGAGAACATGCCTTTATTTCTTATTTTTCAACTGACGAAGCACTGTTATTTTGCAATGACGTTGCTGGCCTGATGAAAGTGCTGAACTTCACTTATATTTCATAGGAGTGGAGACTTTTCATAGATGCATCGAAAACAAGTCTGAAGGGTGTTTTGCTCCATAACGGAAATGAAATACCCTCTGTTCCAGTAGCTTACGCTAGTTTGACAAAAGAGAATTACGAATTCGTACAAAGGATGCTAAATTCATTAAAATACAATGAACACAAATGGAAAATATGTGCAGATTTCAAGGTAATTGCTATGGTACTGGGAATACAACAAGGCTACACAAAGTATGGCTGTTTTCTTTGCGAGTGGGATAGTCGAGACCGAAATTCTCACTATGTGAAAAAGAAATGGCCTAGGCGAAGATGGAAAGTTGGCGAAAAGAATGTACAACGTGAAAGTCTGGTAGCTCCTGAATATATACTACATCCACCGCTTCACATCAAACTTGGCCTGATGAAACAATTCGTGAAGGCCATGGATCCAACAGGCTGTGGGTTTGCATATCTAGCTACCAAATTCCCCCGTCTTTCAGCTGCAAAAATAAAGGGAGGTGTATTTGTGGGCCCACAAATCAGGGAGCCGCAGAAAGATGCAAATTTTGAAGCATGTTTAACTGATAAAGAAAAAACCGCATGGGACTGTTTCAAGATGGTGTCGGAAAACTTCCTCCGAAGAAGAAGAGCTACTAACTACAAAGCAATGGTGAAGGATATGATCAAAGCATATCGGGATTTGGGGTGCAATATGTCTTTGAAGGTACATATGATGGACTCTCATCTGGACTACTTCACAGAGAGTTGTAGCGACGTATCGGATGAACATGGGGAAAGATTCCATAAAGACATTTCTACCATAGGAAGGCGCTGTGAAGGGAAGTGGGTACCTTCTATGTTAGCAGATTATTGCTGGAATATCATTCGAGAGAAGAAAGATTCGCAATGCAAGAGAAAAAAGTGATGTGCATTACAAGGCAGTGGCTCATTGATTGTCAGTTTTCTGTAATTTCTCATGTCAAATAAATGCTTCAAAGTGTATACACAAAGGTTACTGTGTTATATGTTAGATCCCACCCTCCATTAATGTGATGAACTTATAAAGATGTGCATTTGTTTGTCGAATTTCACCTCACGTTTGCTGCACTATATCAGAAATTGAAAAGAGAAATAAAATTGCGATTACTCATAAACTATCCCTGACAGAAAAAAACCAAAAATAGTTTTCAATTCAGCTCTCAAAATACAACTAGAATCACAATATTTTTTATCAGAAATAGAAAAAAAGGTTTTTTTTGTAGAACAGTGTTACCGGCTGAAAGAAAACAAAAATTTATTACGGAAAAAGTAATTTTTTACCACTTTTACACTATTTATTTTTGCAATCTATAGCCCAGTACAACAATGAACGGTCTAACTCGAACAAGACCCCTGCAGTAGACATTACGTCAACATTATTGGCATAATTGGGAGAACTAGCTAAGATAAAACTATTCGAACTAGAGTAAAAGATACCGAGACCAGGCGAAATAACCATGTACTTCAAGAAGGCTGTAATAGTGAACGTGCTGTGAATATTACTAAAATACCAGCTGAGCAAGTGAAATGAATTATTTGCTGCACTAGTGGCCGCTCGATAAGCGAACTCCCATGTGTAAAACAGCTTCAAACATCGGTATCTTTACAAATGACTTAATGTGCTAAATATTTGACGTTGTTGTTGTGGTCTTCAGTCCGAAGACTGGTTTGATGCAGCTCTCGATGTTGCTCTGTCCTGTACAAACGTCGTCATCTCCGAATAACTACTGGAACTTACACCCTTCTGAAACTGCTTACTGTAGTCATCTCTTGGTCTCCCTCTGCGATTTTTACCCCCTCCCCCCTTCTTCCGCCTTCCTTCAGTACTAAATTGGTGATGCCTTAATGTCTCAGAACGTGTTTTATCAACCTATCCCTTCCTGTAGGCACCTTGTGCCACAAATTTCTTTGCTCCTTGTTCTAGTCAGTACCTCCTCATTAGTCACGCGATCTACCCATCCAATCTTCAACATTCTTCTTCAAATCACTTTTGAAAAGCTTCTATTCTCATACATGGCTACACGCCATACAAATATGGTACCGTACATTCAGAAACGACGTACATTCAGAAAAGACTGCCAAACATTTAGATCAATATTGAATGTTAGCAAATTTCTCCTTTTCAGAAACGCTTTCTTTGTTATTGCGTCTATATTTTATATCCTCTATTCGTCGGCCATCATCATTTATTTTGCTCGTTTATTCGAGGCATACTGCCACAGGCTGGTAGATTCGCAACTGTTTAGTACTGAGGAAATTGGATAACTTTATATATATATATATATATATATATATATATATATATATATATATATATATATATATATATATATCTCGCCCGTCTGAGTTGCACTGATATAAAATTCAGCTGTAGTGGTTCCCGGTTTCGGGCTTGCACACACATTTTCAAACCACTCACACCGTAAGCTTTCATACAATATGGCACCAAAAGGCACATTAGCCCTTGCGTGCGCTGCTACTGACTGACACAACCAAACTTCATTTTGCTGCCCAAATAGCTAACTATTCTTGCTTCCTAGATTAATTCCCTCACTATCATCTGATTTAATTCGACTACAATCCATTATCCTTGTCTTGCTTTTGTTGACGTTCATCTCATATCATCCGTTCAAAGCACTGTCCATTCCGTTCAACTGCTCTTCTGAGTCCTTTTCTGACTGTAACGGTATTATAATGTCTTCGGCAAACCTCAAAGCTTTTATTTCTTCTCTCTGGACTTTAATTCCTACTCCATATTTTCCTTTGGTTTCCTTTACTGCTTACTCAAGCTTCCCTTTCATTACTGTCGTCAGGTTTCTGCACAAGTTGTAAATAGCCTTTCGATTCCTGTATTTTACCCCTGCTACCTTCAGAATTTCAAAGAGACTTTGTCAGGAGCTTTCTATACGTCTACAAATGCTATGAATATCGGTTTGCCTTTCCTTAACCTATTTTTTAAGAGACGTCGTTGGGTCAATATTGCATCGCATTTCTACGGGATCCGAACAGAGCTTCCCCCAACTCAGCTTATACCAATTTTTCCGTACTTCTCTAAAGAATTCATTTACTATTTTGCAGCCATGACTTATTAAACTTACAGTTCGGTAATATTGACACCTGTCAGCACCCGCTTTTTCTAGTACTGAAAACCCTAATGGATGAAGACGCAGAATCCTAATTAAGCCGGTTTTATTAGTTTCGGATTATCACCCGTAGATTAAAGCGGAAGTTTAAAAACGGTCTGAAGTTGTGTTTAAAGTTTTTGGAAGTCGCTAAGCGCTCTCATTATCAAACACCGGGTAATTTACGACCGGGTAATTTACGCTCAGTTTTCAGAAAAGCTAGTTTCTCTCGCATCTTAATATTTCTGACGTCATATTTCCAAACTATGAGTCGTAAAATGATATAGTTTTGCATGTAATTAAGTGGTATAAGTGGATACTGTCAGTAAAATGCGTTACGAATATAGTTCAGACAGAGATTTTCACTCTGCAGCGGAGTGTGCGCTGTTATGAAACTTAGTTTCATAGTTCAGACAGTAGTAAAGAAGGAAACAACCGAAACGTCATGCTTGTCGCTGAAGATTTACTGCATGAACACCGAAAATGCAGTAAGAGATAAGCATTTTTCTTTTCATCATTTTGTGGCAGATGTTAAATCTGAATATAGTCCGGATAATTTGCGCACCGTCAGGAGTTTCGCTGTCTCAAGACACACACACACACAGACACACACACACACACACACACACACACACACACACACACACACACAGGCTCAATAACTAATCTTCGAAAATTAGGCCTAAAGAACAGCTTTTGTTTGTTTTTGTCATCATCTTAATTCTACATTACACGTTTTTGCAGTACCTTTTGCACATTACCATTCACTAATAGCCTGTCATCTGCAACCAAACGATGTCAATGTGAATTTGGTTGGCGTGTTAATACATCAATTTAAGGTTAAACGTAATTTTGCTGTGCACAGATATTTCGAGCAGATATTTGCTGTTGCTTAAGTTTTGCATTGGCTGATCCGTTTTCTTGTGCATTCGCTTGAGTTTTTGAGAAGCACACACAAATACCAAACATATTTTGCAGAATTTTGTTGTAACGATCACTTAACTCTTCGACAAAATACAATGTAAATGATGTTACTGTGTGTCCTGTTGGTATTGGCGTCCACTAAACCAACTACTACGTAAACGGATAAGGAATGAACAGGCCACATACACACAGGACACTATACAACACAGACGATGAGCACACGCAAGGCACAACACGACAACAGGAAACACACAAAACTAAATGGCACCTACTCATTTACAATAATAAAATTGTTCACAGAATAGGCAACATGTTAAAGAAATAGGGATTTCAAATAGGATACAGGACACGCAGCATAGCCCAGAGAAATCTCAGAACACAAGAAACACCAACAAATATCAACAGGTCACGCATATATGAACTTACATGCTACACTTGTCACTCAGTGTACATAGGACAAACGTGCAGGAACTTTAAAACAAGATATTCAGAGCACCTCAGAGCGCTAAAAAGTAACAGCTCCCATAGTACATCACCACCTGATACCCCACAAGCATCACCCAACTACAATACAAACAGATCTAAAAACACTAAAACCCAGCCACAGTCTGTACCACAAACTAACAACGGAGGAAAACTTCCACATAGAGAAGGCAATAGCAGAAGGAAAACATGTTATAAATGAGTACATTACATCATGCAAATGCACACTATTCACATCACAGGAACTTCACAGAAAACACACACACACACACACACACACACACACACACACACACACACACACACAGAGAGAGAGAGAGAGAGAGAGAGAGAGAGAGAGAGAGAGAGAGAGAGAGAGAGAAAAAACAAAATTCGGCGTCGAACTCACTTGAGAATAAGTGAACGCCGACTGTGAGAGGACACGCAGTAACAACATTTACGCTGCGCTTTGAAGAAGTGAATACCGTTAGTTACAGCATAGTTGTTCAATATACGTGTAGTATTTGTGTGTGCTTTTCAGTAACTCACGGGGATGCAAAAGAAAACGAATCTGCTAATGCAAAACGTAACTAACAGCAAATATAATGGCGAAATATCTTGGCACAATAATATTACGTTTAATCTTAAAAGTGATGTATTAACTCGCCAACAAAATTGACACTGACATCGTTTGGTTGCAGATGATTGTCTACCTGTAATGTATAAATGGTATTGCAGAAGGGTATAATGTAAAATTAATGTTATGACAAAAAAGTATTCTTTAGGCCTGATTCTGGAAGGTTACTTATCACTCAAAATATGTTCACAGTTCCCAGGTTCTGATGAAGAAACCCACAGACGATGGCACAGAGGTGCTGTAACATGTTTGGGTCATAAGGAAAAACAGTTGTTTGGCTAACAGGCGGACCTCATATCTAATAATTTTAACTGCAAACACGGCAAATACAAGAGCAGCAAGTCCACGCGAGGACCAGTAACGTTATGTTATACCTGTTAATAAACCCATTGTGACAGTATTTTAATTATTTTAAATTTGAGTCAGTAATTATATAAAACACTAAAAATCAAATTTTTGCTCACCTGACAGCCGTTAGGTAGGCATGCTTTAACGGGAGACGTGCAACGTGCACTGTTTTAGCCTTTTAGCACTATAAATAACGAAAAAACTGGTAGAGGCCAGCCTCTGAGAAAACCCGGTTGTGTTTCAGATAAATACAGGAATACACGACACGTGTCAACACTGACTCGATGACCATCACAGGATAAACGCAAATCTACGATTATAGTATCTGTCCAAGTTTCCTCACCTTCTGCCTAACTGTTACAGAACTTGCAGTGGATCCTAATGGAGTTTGGAATTCCTGTGTGATGGTCTGGATAGATGTCTGCCTATTACACATGACGTCCCTCTTCGACGGTCTCTGTCAGTCAACAGACGAGGTCGGCCTGTACGCTTTTGTGATGTACGTGTCCCTTCGCTTTTCCATTTCCCTATCATATCGGAAACAATGGACCTAGGGATGTTTATCAGTGTGGAAATCTCGCGTACAAACGTATGACGCATGTGACACCCAATCACCTGACCACTTTCGAAGGTGTGCCTTAAGAGCCGTGGCAATTCTTGATCTTCGATACAGTAGAAGAGTTGTGTTTCAAAGTCGCGAAGATGAACAAGTGCTCATAGTTCTTCAGGTATGCATTTTAGAGCACATGCTTACTTGACATTTTTTTCTTGTTTTGGTCCATACTACAACTTCGAGTGGCTGTTCGTATGCCACACATCACGCCGGTGAATGCCAAACTACGCCTCGCTTGGTGTAAGGAGGGTAAACATTGGGCGATTGAACGGTGGAAAAACTGTGTGTGGAGTGACGAATCACGGTACACTATGTGGCGATCCGATGGCAGGGTGTGGGTGTAGTGAATGCCCGGGGAACGTCATCTGACAGCGTGTGTAGTGCCAACAGTAAAATTCGGAGGAGGTGGTGTTATGGTGTGGTCGTGTTTTTCATGGAGGGAGCTCGGACCCCTTGTTGTTTTGCGTGGCATTATCACAGCACAGATGTTTTAAGCACCTTCTTGCTTCCCACTGTTGAAGAGCAATGCAGGGATGGCGATTGCATCTTTCAACACAATCGAGGACCTGTTCATAATGCACGGCCTGTGGCGGAGTGGTTACACGACAGTAACAGCCCTGTAATGGATTGGCGTGCACAGGGTCCTGACCTGAATCCTATAGAATACCTCTGGGATGTTTTGGAATGCCGATTTGGTGTCAGGCCTCACCGACTGACATCGATACCTCTCATCAGTGCAGCACTCCGTGAAGAATGGGCTGCCACTCCCGAAGAAACCTTCCACCACCTGATTGAACGTATGCCTACGACAGTGGAAGCTGTCATCAAGGTTCAGATGGATCTAAGCACTGTTGTTGTTGCTGTTGTCGTCTTCCGTCCTGAGACTGGTTAGATGCAGCTCTCCATGCTACTCTATCCTGTACAAGCCTCTTCATCTCCCAGTACCTACCGCAACCTACATCCTTCTGAATCTACTTAGTGTATTCATCTCTTGGTCTCCCTCTACGATTTTTACCCTCCACGCTGCACTCCAATACTAAATTGGTGATCCCTTGATGCCTCAGAACATGTCCTACCAACCGATCCCTTCTTCTAGTCAAGTTGTGCCACAAACTTCTCTTCTCCCCAATCCTATTCAGTACTTCCTCATTAGCTATATGATCTACCCATCTAATCTTCAGCATTCTTCTGTAGCACCACATTTCGAAAGCTTCTGTTCTCTTCTTGTCCAAACTATTTATCGTCCATGTTTCGCTTCCATACATGGCTACACTCCATACAAATACTTTCAGAAATGACTTCCTGACACTTAAATCTATACTCGATGTTAACAAATTTCTCTTCTTCAGAAATGCTTTCCTTGCCATTGCAAGTCTACATTTTGCTCCCCAAATAGCAAAACTCCTTTACTACTTTAAGTGTCTCATTTCCTAATCTAATTCTCTCAGCATCACCCGACTTAATTCGACTACATTCCATTATCCTTGTTTTGCCTTTGTTGATGCTCATCCTATATCCCCCCTTCAAGACACTATCCATTCCGTTCAACTGCTCTTTCAAGTCCTTTGCTGTCTCTGACAGAATTACAATGTCATCGGCGAACCTCAACATTTTTATTTCTTCTCCATGGATTTTAATACCTACTCCGAATTTTTCTTTTGTTTCCTTCAGTGCTTGCTCAATATACAGATTGAATAACATCGGGGATAGGTTACAGCCCTGTCTCGCTCCCTTCCCAACCACTGCTTCCCTTTCATGCCCCTCGACTCTTATAACTGCCATCTGGTTTCTGTACAAATTGTAAGTAGCATTTCGCTCCCTGTATTTTACCCTAGCCACCTTCAGAATTTGAAAGAGAGTATTCTAGTCAACATTGTCAAAAGCTTTCCCTAAGTCTACAAATGCTAGAAACGTAGGTTTGCCCTTCCTTAATCTAGCTTCTAAGATGAGTCGTAGGGTCAGTATTGCCTCACGTGTTCCAACATTTCTACGGAATACAAACTGATCTTCCCCGAGGTCGGCTTCTACAAGTTTTTCCATTCTTCTGTAAAGAATTCGCGTTAGTATTTTGGAGCTGTGACTTATTAAACTCATAATTCGGTAATTTTCACATCTGTCAACACCTGCTTTCTTTGGGATTGGAATTATTATATTCTTCTTGAAGTCTGAGGGTATTTCGCCTGTTTCATACATCTTGCTCACCAGATGGTAGAGTTTTGTCAGGACTGGCTCTCCCAAGGCCGTCAGTAGTTCCAATGGAATGTTGTCTACTCCGGGGGCCTTGTTTGACTCAGGTCTATCAGTGCTCTGTCAAACTCTTCACGCAGTATCGTATCTCCCATTTCATCTTCATCTACATCCTCCTCCATTTCCATAATATTGTCCTCAAGTACATCGCCCCTGTATAGACCTTCTATATACCCCTTCCACCTTTCTGCTTTCCCTTCTTTGCTCAGAACTGGGTTTCCATCTGAGCTCTTGATGTTCATGCAAGTGGTTCTCTTTTCTCCAAAGGTCTCTTTTATTTTCCTGTAGGCAGTATCTATCTCACTCCTAGTGAGATAAGCCTCTACATCCTCATATTTGTCCTCTAGCCATCCCTGCTTAGCCATTTTGCACTTACTGTCGATCTCATTTTTGATACGTTTGTATTCCTTTTTGCCTCCTTCATTTATTGCATTTTTATATTTTCTCCTTTCATCAATTAAATTCAAAATAACTTCAGTTACCGAAGGATTTCTACTAGCCCTCGTCTTTTTACCTACTTGATCCTCTGCTGCCTTCACTACTTCATCCCTCAAAGCTACCCATTCTTCTTCTACTGTACTTCTTTCCCCCCTTCCTGTCCATTGTTTCCTTATGCTGTCCCTGAAACTTTGTACAACCTCTGGTTCTTTCAGTTTATCCAGGACCCATCTCCTTAAATTCCCACCTTTTTGCAGTTTCTTCAGTTTTAATCTACAGGTCATAACCAATAGATTGTGGTCAGAGTCAACATCTGCCCCTGGAAATGTCTTACAATTTAAAACCTGGTTCCTAAATCTCTATCTTACCATTAGATAATCTATCTGAAACCTGTCAGTATCTCCAGGTTTCTTCCGTGTATACAGCATTCTTTTATGATTTTTGAACCAAGTGTTAGCTATGATTAAGTTGTGCTCTGTGCAAAATTCTACCAGGCGGCTACTTAGCCCCAATCCATATTCACCTACTACGTTTCCTTCTCTCTCTTTTCCCACTACCGAATTCCAGTCACCCATGACTATTAAATTTTCGTCACCCTTCACTATCTGAATAATTTCTTTTATTTCATCATACATTTCTTCAATTTCTTCGTCATCTGCAGAGCTAGTTGGCATATAAACTTGTACTACTGTAGTAGGCGTGGGCTTCGTATCTATTTTGGCCACAATAATGCGTTCACTATGCTGTTTGTAGTAGCGTACCCGCATTCCTATTTTCGTATTCATTATTAAACCTACTCCTGCGTTACCCCTATTTGATTTTGTGTTTATAACCCTGTAGTCACCTGACCAGAAATCTTGTTCCTCCTGCCACAGAACTTCACTAATTCCCACTATATCTAACTTTAACCCATCCATTTCCCTTTTTAAGCACTATAGGACTTAATATCTGACGTCATCAGTCCCCTAGACGTGGAACTACTTAAACCTAACTAACCTAAGGACATAACACACATCCATGCCCGAGGCAGGATTCGAACCTGCGAGCGTAGCAGCAGCGCGGTTCCGGACTGAGGCGCCTAGAGCCGCTCGGCCACACCGGCCGGAACCGCTTGGCCACAGTGGCCGGCTGTCATCAACGCTGAGGGTGGGCCAACACCATATAGAATTCCATCATTACCGATGGAGGGAGTCACGAACTTTTAAGTAACTTTCAGCCAGGTGTCCGGATAGTTTTGATCACATAGTGTACGTGCTGTAGAGCCCATGTTTACTTGACTTTTTTGTCATTCCTGTCATATCCCTGATAATGACCATCATTTCTGAAACACTCCATACTTTGTGTGTCTGGAGAAGAGAAGTAATGGATATGTGTTTTAAGATGGCGAATATTTTTTCGCCGTAAACTAGTCTTGCTTCGCTCGAATTTATTTTCTGCAGTTACTGTTTTCATGAGTTAGGACGTCAGGCAGCGCGCTATATTCCAGGCACCGCATGAAAGAGCGCTTGACGTACTACGCCCATTTCCGATTACGTCTGCGGCCGTTAAAAAAAGGTGAGAAAAAGGGGAGCGCGCAGGAGCGACTGTTGGCGTCTTTTCGGTGAGAGATGAACCCCATCAGCGCGAAATGTGTTATTCATGTAAGGAATGTGACGAGAAGCATAAGTGCGCGGGCCGGGGCGGGCGTAATGCGTGCAATTACGGCAAATTGCCTCATAAAGCAGGCAGCCGGCGGGCTGCGAGCGGAGCGCCGATCGAAACGCGGTCGAAGCGGGGAGCCGGCAGCGGGCAGAGCGGGCAGCGGGCATCCCAAGTGCCGGCGGGCCCTTTGTTCCGCCGCCGCCGCTGCTACCCTTACGAATCTGTCGGCCATCGATTTCCCTGGGCGCCCGCCCCGCCGCAGTAATGTCGGAGGGTAAACACTGAGAGCGCGCCGATGGGCTGCCGTCTGCCGCCGCCATCGCGCTAGCGACATCAAAAGCTCCTGACCGGATGCACTTCTACGTCCGACACGTCCTCTCTAGCTCTCTTCGAAATTTCCCTCTTCTGTACAGTCCTGCTACGAATCATTCCAGCTAAGCATTTTCTCAGAGAGTGAAAGACACGTTTTCGTAATACGTTGGGGTCAGGGATTTTCTCTGCCTCGTGATGACTGGGTGTTGTGTGATGCCCTTAGGTTAGTTAGGTTTAAGTAGTTCTAAGTTCTAGTGGACTGATGACCATAGATGTGAAGTCCCATAGTGCTCAGAGCCATATGAACCATTTTCATAATACGTTCTTGGTTGTACAGTGCTGCCCATTAAATCTGCAACACCACATAGACGGCATGCAAACAACGTCGAATCGGGATGAAGTGTACTTCAGGCTTGCATATGGAAACAGTAAGCATTTGAGCTTAATTGCACAGTGTAGGTGGGAGTAACTCGATCTACATTCTGTGTACAGGGTGAAAATATTTAAACCGACAAACTCTGGGAGGTAGTAGGGGACATCAAAACAAATATTTTTCCTCGAAGTCATTTTTTCCTATGAGGATTATTTAAACTGGTTAAGGCCGTATTACGCTCTTCAGTCGTTAGAAGCCGTATTATGGCTCTGAGCACTATGGGACTCAACTGCTGAGGTCATTAGTCCCCTAGAACTTAGAACTAGTTAAACCTAACTAACCTAAGGACATCACAAACATCCATGCCCGAGGCAGGATTCGAACCTGCGACCGTAGCGGTCTTGCGGTTCCAGACTAAGCCGTATTATGATCTACAGCTGTTAGAGGGCGTATTACGCTCTTCAGTTGTAGGCAACTGCTGTCCAACAGTGAAGTAGTGCATTGTCTCTGTTTACTAATGGAGCAATACACCTGGAGTGAGTACATTGATATGGTTGGTGCGTACTACGTAGCGCACCACAACGGAAGAGCTGCACAGCGGGTTTATCAACAACAATATCCTAATCGCCGGATCCCGCATCATACGACCTTTGCTGCTGTGTACCAATGTCTGCGTGAGACCGGGTCGTTTAGCAGATTACCTGGACAGAGACGCCGTCGCACGGTAAGAACGCTGCAGCATGTGGAGCGGGATCCTTCAATCAACACTCGTGCAAATGCACGTAACATGGGGGCGAATCAGACGAATGTAAGAACAGTCCTTCGAGAGCAATTGTTACGTCCATTTCACTTACAGCGTATCCACAACCTGGAACCAGTTGATTATCCACCGAGAGCACAGTTTTCGCAGTGGTACCTGGAACAGTGTGAAATGCATCCTACATTTCCATCCTCTGTGTTGTTTACCGATGAAGCAACTTTCGGGTGTTCAAAAAATG
Source organism: Schistocerca americana (assembly GCF_021461395.2). Lineage (NCBI taxonomy): Eukaryota > Metazoa > Arthropoda > Insecta > Orthoptera > Acrididae > Schistocerca > Schistocerca americana. The sequence goes on from NC_060119.1 coordinate 227,244,339, forward strand.
GTTCAAATGGCTCTGAGCACTATGGGACTCAACTGCTGAGGTCATTAGTCCCCTAGAACTTAGAACTACTTAAACCTAACTAACCTAAGGACATCACACACATCCATGCCCGAGGCAGGATTCGAACCTACGACCGTAGCGGTCGCGCGGTTCCAAACTGAAACGCCTAGAACTGCTCGTCTACACCGGCCGGCGGATAGATTATTCCTTATGCCCAATTACTGGTATGGTCTCAGATTACAACATGATTTCTGATCACAGTTCAAAAAACTGGAATCAATAGTAGAATACTGCACGACCGCTCCTTGTGTATGTTCACCTCTACTCCTGTGCACACAGTTGGTGCAGTGGGTACTTTATATCTTTTTTATGAGTTTGACAAGCCAAAGCTGTGTAGTTTCCTATGAGTGGAAAGTGTTCCTATTGTATTAATGGCATGTATGCATGCTAATAAGAGTTTTCCGACGGTACGTCATTTAACGCTTATGTACTTATTCTCACTGATATATGGGTTTGTACACAGTGATAAATTAGCAAAGGCTTTCCTTTTGGTACGTTGTAGATCTAAGGATGGCAGCAAGACACTAACGAAACCAGTCACTATAAAAAATAATGATTGCAGCAGACCTTGTAGACAAACTGGACTATCGAATTGGACCACATCTTTCGCAGCGTGGTCGCGGATGCGTCCAAGCACTACTTTCATCCTGTCATGTCTCCAAGTCGTCCCATCTTACTACGTAGATTCCGTGCAGCTGACGGGCACATAAGGCTACACGTATTCACTTCTATGCTTATATTAGCGGTGGAGAGCCATATAAACCCCAGGTACAAGTTCTTCACCCTGAACGGAGCTTTGAAGCGATCAATGCGCTCCGTTAACGGGATGACTAATATACTGCTCAATAGAATTAGGGGAACATGTGTTATCAACGTCCAGTATCTATTGCGATACACGCGATACCTGTAGTCTCGTCGCGTCTTTGCTTTCAACGTTTGCAACAGCTAAAGTCATTCGCCGTCTATCGGTTCTCGTTATGCATTCCAGTATCAGGTAACCCCTCAGAAGGAAGTGAGTACCGGTGTCCCAGTGTTCGCTAGTGAGGTACACAGGCTGCAGTTGTTATTTGTGGACGTTTTATTCAACCAAGCACAGTGTGTTTGATCCGAGCAGGATGGACTTTCCGTTGTATTGCTGCAGATGCAAAAGTCTGTCGATCTGTGATCCACAGATAGTGGACACGCTACAGGGAGACGGGTCTGCCCAGGTCGCCGACGCATTACAACCGCACGTGGTTACCGATGTCTAGTCATTTCTGCCTTGCGGCATCGTACGCTTACCGCCAGAGCACTGCAAAACGATCCCAGAAAGGCCACTGGAACCGCTGTACACGATAAGACTGTAAGGAACAGGTTACGAGGAAGGGCATTACGACCCAGTCGTCGTGTTCGAGTACCCCGCTTGACACGACATCTCACAGGTAGCTTCAAGTCCTGCCGTTCCCACGTCAACTGGCGAATTCGTCATTGGCGAAACGTGATATTTACAGTAGAGTCCAGATTTCCTTTGACGCAAGCTGATGGGCGTATTATTGTGTGAAGACGGCGTGGTGATATCTACCTGCCAAATGTTGTCCAGGAAATCAAACCGCCGAAGGTTCTGTGATGGTGTGGGGAGGCACCAGTGTTGACAGCAGTACGGATCTTGTCACTGGCCACGGTCGTCTTACTGCCAAGCAGCATATCGAACTGATGCTGTTGGACTCTACCGTCGACGTGGCATATGGGAGTGGACCTGAATTTCTTCCCATGCACGATAATGTCAACGTCACCAGTGATCTGGATAATGAAATAATGTAATGGCCAACGGTGAGTCCCAATGCTTGACAGACGTTTTCTTGGTCTGTCCTGTTTCACTACGGACTCTCCAAAAACTCTTATGAATTAATGGGAACAAAAACGACAGGGTGACCTTCGTAGACTGATACCGAGCGTCCTACATAAGTATTAGGCGGTGATAAGTGGTCACAGAGAGCGTACATGTTACTGAAGCTCTCAAAATATAATTAAAAGAACCAGGATGACGTGTTAAATTATTTTTTTCTAGTTTGTTTTCGGCACGTGTCGTTATGCAAATGAACGAGGGTGTATGATGATTTGTTGTGTACTTAATTTGTGAAACAGAAAGTTAAAATTTTTTAATATACCCAGCTCCCAAAAATGCTCGATGGGGTATGGCAGACACACGAAGTTGGGTTCTCCTAATTCTTTTGAGCAGTGTATTTCAGCTGGTGAGCGTAGTTCATTACCGATGTATACTTGTGTCAACATGACCGTCTCTTTGGTTTTAATGAACTTCACCGTTTAACATATTGATGATATTTCTCTGTATGGGGCAGTATATCTGACGATGAAATAAATATTGAAACTGGTAATAGCTGTAACAGTTGTCTGCAGTTGCGACTGAAAGTAAAATTGTACAATAGGGTGCGCAAAATAAAAGTGGCCCCGAAAATATATCATGCTGCTGAAGACAGGCAACCAAATGTACATCGCCGACACACAGGGCGGAACATATTTCGTGAGCATTAAGACAGGTAACACTACGAACATCACCTACACACAGGGTAGAAGATACTTCATGCTCCTCAAGACAGGCAACCCAGCCAGCACCATACACACCCAGAGCGGATGATGTTAGTTGGGGTGCCTGTCTTAAGGCGCACGAAATATTTTCCGGATCAGTTTTATTTTTGCCCACCTTGTACAGCTGAAGCTGGACTGGACACTCACCTGGCACTGCTGCGGCCCCTGGCGGTTGGGCGACGATGCCTTGGGGCGCGCCTTCTTCACGGCCAGCTTGCTGGAGTCGGGCGTGGCCGCCTTGGCGTCCTCGGAGCTGCCCACTGCAAGCAGCACACACACAACTTCTCACAGGGTGAGCAGCGACTCGCGCGCCGCTTGCCTGCGCCTGAGGGGTGCTCGATATTGCGTCCGCGCTCATTCACACTGCACACACGCCACCAGGGGGGAGGTTGGGGAGGGGAGGAGGGGGAGGGGAGAGATTGGCTACCCGTGGCGTCAAAATCAGTTTTAGAATTTGTCTGATTTTGGAAACTACTTCTAACTGTCCTTAACCTTTCCGACTTGATGATGTACTGCAAGGAATCTCTAACGAGACTGTTGATGATGTTTGATTTGTGGGGCGCTCAACTGCGCGGTCATTAGTGCCCGTACAAAGTTCCAATTTTCACACAGCCCCATTTGTACACTGCCCCATTTGTACACAGCCCCATTTGTACACAGCCCCATTTGTACACAGCCCCATTTGTACACAGCCCCATTTGTACACAGCCCCATTTGTACACAGCCCCATTTGTACACAGTCCAACCTGTCCTGCACACAGTCCAACCCGTCCTGCACACAGCCCAACCTGTCCTGCACACAGTCCAACCTGTACACAGTCCAATCTGTACACAGTCCAATCTGTACACAGTCCAATCTGTACACAGTCCAATCTAGCAACTGTCACGAATGATGATGAAAATGAAATGATGACAACACAAACACCCAGTGTCTGGGCAGAGAAAATCCCCAGTCCTAACGAGCCTGTTGGTTATCCTAAAATTAAAAAAACGTTCCGTTTTGTGGCCCTAAAAAAGTCAATCGGACCCGACCGACCACCGTGTTATCCTCTCCCAATGCCGTCATTGGGTGCGGTATGGAGAGGCATGTGGTCAACTCGACGCTCCCCCTGTCATTCTGTTTCTTGACCTTGGAACAGCTACTAACCAGTCGAACAGCTATTCAGTTGACTTCAGGAGGCTTAGTGCACCCCGTACCAGTCCCTCCACCAAGGAAAAATTCTTGGCAGTATCACGTATCGATCCTGGGTCCTCCGCGCGGCCGTCAGCAATGCTGATCACACAGCAACAGGGGCGGACGCTGGATGGTATAATACAAAATCAAAACAAAATATACAAGTAATACCTATTTTAACAAGCAATGTAAGCTTCCTTACCCACAACACACGTTTGGCAGCTTTTTGTTGTTGTTGTTGTTGTCATCATTCTTCTGACTGGTTTGATGCGGCCCGCCACGAATTCCCCTCCTGTGCTAACCTCTTCATCTCAGAGTAGCACTTGCAACCTACGTCCTCAAATATTTGCTGCATGTATTCCAATCTCTGTCTTCCTCTACAGTTTTTGCCCTCCACAGCTCTTAGTACCATGGAAGTCAATCCCTCATGTCTTAACAGATGTCCTATCATTCTGTCCGTTCTCCTTATCAGTGTTTTCCACAAATTCCTTTCCTCTCGCCGGCCGCAGTGGCCGAGCTGTACTAGGCGCTTCAGTCTGGCACCGCACGACTGCTACGGTCGCAGGCTCGAGTCCTGCCTCGGGCATGGACGTGTGTGATGTCCTTAAGTTAGTTAGGTTTAAGTAGTTCTAAGTTCTAGGGGACTGATGACTTCCGATGTTAAGTCCCATAGTGCTCAGAGCCATTTGAACCATTTGACCCTTTCCTCTCCGATTCTGCGGAGAACCTCCTCATTCCTTACCTTATCAGTCCACATAATTTTCAACATTCACCTGTAGCACCACATCTCGAATACTTCGATTCATCTGTTCCGGTTTTCCTACAGCCCATGTATCACTACAATGCAATTCTGCTCTCCAGATGTACATTATCAGAAATTTCTTCCTCAAATTAAGGCTGATATTTTATATTAGTAGACTTCTCGTGGCCAGGAATGCCCTTTTTTCCATTGCTACTTTGCTTTTGATGCCCTCCTAGCTCCGTCCGTCATTGGTTATTTTATGGACTAGGTAGCAGCATTCCTTAACCTCATCTACTTCGTGACCATCAACCCTGATGTTAGGTTTCTCGCTGTTCTCATTTCTACTACTTTACATTACCTTCGTCTTTTTTCGATTTATTCTCAATCCATACTCTGTACTCATTAGACTTTTCATTCTTTTCAGCAGATCAAGTAATTCTTCTTCACTTTCGCTCAGGATAGCATTGTCATCAGCGAATCGTATCATTGATATCCTTTCACCTTCCATTTTAATTTCACTCCTGAACCTTTCTTTTATTTCCGTCATTGATTCCTCGACGTATAAATTGAACAGTAGGGGCGAAAGGCTACATCCTTGTCTTACACCCTTTTTAATACGAGGACTTCGTTCTTTGTCGTTCACTCTTATTATTCCCTCTTGGCTGTGGTACATATTGTATATGATCCGCCTCTCCCTATAGCTTACCCCTACTTTTATCAGCATTTCGAACATCTTGCACCATTTTACACTGTCGAACGCTTTTTTCAGGTCGACAAATCCTACGAACGTGTCTTGATTTTTCTTTAGTCTTGCTTCCATTATTACCCACAACGTCAGAATTGCGACTCTCATGCCTTTACCTTTCCTAAAGCCAAACTGATCGTCATCTAGCGCATCCTCAATTTTCTTTTCCATTTTTCTGTAAATTATTCTTGTCAGCAACTTGGATACATGAGCTGTTAAGCTGACTGTGCGGTAATTCAAGCAATTGTCAGCTCTTGCCGTCTTCGGAATCGTGTGGATGATCTTTTTCCGAAAGGCAAATGGTATATCGCCAGTCATACATTCTACACACCAACGTGAGTAGTCGATTTGTTGCCACTTCCCCCAATGATTTTAGAAATTCTGATGGAATGTTATCTATCCCTACTGCTTTATTTGATCTTAAGTCCTCCAAAGCTCTGTGAAATTCTGGTTCTAGTACTGGATCCCCTAACTCATTTATGAAGCTTAAACTATCTGGCAGATTAAAAATATATGTCAGAACGGTATATAGACCTGGACTAACACCTCTCGATAGCTATGCTCTTACCGCCATTTTTTGTTTCGTTTTATTTAGAAATATATTACAGAAAAAGGTCGCTTCATGAATATGCACATTGTAACACAATGAAACTTCAGAACTTGGTATGGAAATTGCCCAGGTATACTTTCCACTTGCTAAGCGTCTAGCGGCTCTACTGGGTGAACCTGAACTCTACCGATAAGATTTCGGATGTTGTTCAGGGATATTCTCTGAGTATTTTGGTACGAAGGCAGTTTTATAAGCAAGAAAATATGTTTCTTTCGTAAAAAAACTCACCTTCGTTCTTGACATAAGCTCCATAGAAAGACATATACTTGGTCCAGCGATCCTCCAGTTAAAAATAGGTTCTGCCGAAATCTGCAAAATACTCGTTGACTGTGACTGTCACTTCCCCGTTTGATGAAAATTTCTTCCCATAAGCCAAATTTTCAAGTTAGGGAACAGAAAAAGTCACTTGGGCTAAGTCTGGTGAACCAATTCAAAGGCTAGTTAATGCACTTTAACCACTGTTGTCGCTGATGTGTGGCATGGTGCATTATCCTGGTGAAACACCACTTTTTTGCATGTCAACCTTCGTCTTTTTTCAGCCAACGCAAGTTCCATACGCTCCAACAACGAAGCGTAATAGGCTCCAGTTACAGTTCTGCCATTGTCGAAGTAATCTACGAGCATTATTACTTGGGAATCCCAAAATAAACAGTGACCATCACCTTAGCAGGTGACAAAATGGTCTTTGCCTTCTGCGATGCACTTTCACCAGGCTTTGTTCATTGTTTTGACTGCCGTTTTGACTCTTGTGTGTAATGATGGATCCAGGTTTCATGAACAACCACGAATCGGGGCAGTATGTCGAACGATTAAACATCGCCAGACACTGTTTTGAAATGATGCGTCGGATGCGCTTTTGTTCGACGGTGAGCAATCATGGCACTTACTACGCACACAGCTCATTCATAGCCGTGCAGGATCTTATGCTCTCACTCAGTTGAGACGCACATAGTTTCAGCGATCTCACGATACTTTATTCGACTGCCTTGCATCACCGTATCATGGATTTCATCAATGGTTTCCTTTGAATTCAACTGGACGGCCAGAAGGCGCTTCTTCAGAGCGTGTCCGGCCATCGATTCAACCAAAATGTAAATGGTCTTGAGTGATTGTACAGAGTCCGTGTGAACGTCATCCAATTTTGTTTTAATTAGTGCGGCAGACCAACCCTTCAAATGAAAATTTTTAATAACAGCACGAAACTCTCATTTCTCTATTTCCAATTGCAGCCAAGATACAGACCAATTAAGACGGTTATCAATAATGAACTGTAAGCTGTACATTGTTGAAATTCTTTATACGACCCTTGGAATAGTAAAGCTTACCGTCCATGAAGACGCAACAAAAATGTTCCATACTGTCATGGAAATTTATCAGACTTATTAAACCATTCTCGCGTAAGTGACCCATGGTCTCTGGTAGCTCGTTACAAACTAATAATCTAATTACAATGTATTAGGTTTGTTACCCCCATTATTTTTTTTCCGCCAAAAAACCTGCTCACCAGTGAAAAAGCTTGTAATATGCGATCACCAAAACGTGCAACACAAAAAAACAGTTGCAAAAGTTTTGTGACGTGGTTGCCATCGCCGCGGGAACAGTTGAGCATCGCGTCGTTGTTCCTCTCTTACACTGCACCCCCCCCCCCCCCCCCCCACACACACACACACACACAAAGGAAGTGAATATCGGTCAACTCTACGTCAGTGAACCTGTTCATACTGCTGTGTAATACTGCCCACGCACGACTAACACTACTAGGAAAAAGAAATCAGAGACAGGGCCGAGCAGTACTGAAAGCGAGCGGAAGGACAAAGGGTAAGTGGGCGGTACTGTTGCCAACAGCACGTATCGTGACTGAAAAGTACAAGTTAGTTACCAAACAAGACACACTGCGATTATTGTCGACGTTTGCTCTATTGTGCAGGTATCGCAGTGCAATACAGAGGCAAAGACAAAGGAGCGTAAGAAACCAAACGGAACTCCGTTACTCCGTAACGAGCCACCGGAGAGCATCTCTTATATCAAAAAGAGCAGGGACTTCGATCATACACCACGGTTGCGCACTAGGTTTTTGATTCAAAGAGATCCTGAAAAATATTTCAGTTTCCCTGTCGGAATGGATCAAGATGCGTGGATAGTAATTAATACCGGCATAAACTAAACAGAACTAAACTCCGCCCGAAACAGGCCATGAAGGCTCAACGGCACCGACCGGCCGCCGTGTCATCCTCTGCCCACAGGCGTCACTGGATGCAGATACGGAGAGACATGTGGTCAGCACACCGCTCTCCCGGCCGTATGCCAGTTTACGAGACCGGAGCCGCTACTTCTCAATCAAGTATCTCCTCAGTTTGGCTCAGAAGAGCTGAGCGGACCCCGCGTGTCAACAGCGCTCGGCAGACCGGATGGTCACCCATCCCACTGCTAGCTCACCCCGACAGCGCTTAACTTCGGTAATCTGAAGGCATCCGGTGTTACCACTGCGGCAAGGCAGTTGGCTAATTACTACTGACATAGATAACAAAATAACAATCTGTGGTATAAGGAATTGAGCTGTGAGAAAGTCTTAGTGTAAAGCTTTCGGTCAGTGTTCTGAACTGTCCTTTCTTTCAGGAGAATAAAGAACAGACTCTTAAATTTCTTTTTGGTTAATGTTGTTGCCCTTACTTCATTTAAACGTTATTATTGGTGGTGAAAGCGACGTATCCTAATTGTTTACACCGCGTTTCTCTGACGATACTCCAGGTATCTCGCCACACAAACACATCTAGGATAGTATACAACTAAATGATGTCTCGCAAAGCTTTATGAGAAGCATTCATATACGAAACGTCGTTTATTCGTAGGTATTAGGTGACGTTACGAGAGGTGATAATACTTAAAAAAAGTGATTAAAGCAAAGCAAAAAACTCTCTGTACACTGGAATTAAAGGAAGTGTTCCATCTGGAATTCGTAAATTTACATACAAGGAGTTTGAAAGCACTGATTTAAATTTTTTATTTTGGACAATTAGAGGCTATACATCAATTATTCACGTAGCGACGATAGAAATTCTGAAGTGTCGTTAGCATGAATTCATGTATTCTGTCTTCAACCTCGTATGCAACCCGGGAAATAGAGCAATGTAGCAGTGTTTGTATTACCCGATTCTATATTCTTAAATAGAGAGAGCTGCCAGTACGACGGCCTTTGTTCTTGCATAAAAGTGCGAAAACCTTTTGTTTATAATAACTACATAAACTGAATCCGAAAGGAGGAATGTCCGGTATTTTGCTTCCATACTATGAAATATAATATTGATCAACCAATCCTTTTGTGACGTTCATAAATTGGTGAGTAACAAGGAAATTCTTTACTAAAGTAATGAGAGAACTGATGTTGAACAGAATTAATCCCATTTCTAGAGTAACAAAACTCTGGAATGTTCGCGACTCAAATGATGTATCATATACGAGGTGCGGCTAGAAAAAAACCGGACTGATGCTGGAAAAAACATTTATTTACAATTATTTACATTTTCATGTTATCTCCTTCAATGTACTCTCCTCCTCGGTCTCTACACCGCTCCATACGAATTTTCCACTGTTCATAGCAATGCTGCAGATCATTTTCGGTAAGTCCATACATTACTTACGTCGCTTTTTCTTTTACTGCTTCAACGGTCTCAAATCTAGTTCCTTTCAAAGCTGACTTGACTTTAGGGAAAAGAAAAAAGTCACAGGGGGCCAAATCAGGTGAGTGGGGTGGATGATCTAAGATGGGAATGTTGTGTTTTGCCAAAAACGTCTTCACTGACAACGCACTGTGAGCTGGGGCATTGTCTTGGTGAAGGATCCATGACTTTTTTCTCCACAAATCGTTCCGTTTTCTCCGTACTCGCTCACGTAGGGTAGCCAGGACGGTAATGTAGTAATGCTGATTCACTGTTTGTCCCTCTGGTACCCAATCAATGTGCACAATCCCTTTGATGTCAAAAAAAAAAAAAAAAAAACAATCATCATTGCCTTGAATTTCGATTTTGACATTCGTGCTTTTTTTTGTCGTGGAGAACCAGGAGTTTTCCAATGCATCGATCGGCGTTTAGTTTCGGGATCGTAAGTAAAAAACCACGATTCATCACAAGTAATAACATTTTGTAAGAAGGTGGGATCACTTTCAATGTTTTCCAGGATATCAGAACAAATTATTCTTCGGCGTTCCTTCTGTTCAATTGTGAGACACTTTGGAACCATTTTTGAACACACTTTGTTCATGTTGAAACTTTCATGAAGAATCTGCCTAACACTTTCCTTGTCAACTCCTGTTAACTCAGACACTGCTGTGATTGTTAAACGGCGATCTTGTCGAACAAGTTTACCGATTTTTTCAATGTTTGCATCAGTTTTTGCTGACAATGGTCTGCCAGTGCGAGTGTCATCACTGGTGTCTTCGCGGCCATCTTTAAGTCGTTTAAACCACTCAAACACTTGTGTTCGCGATAAACAATCATCGCCGTACACTTGTTGTAACATTACAAACGTTTCACTTGCAGATTTTCCTAGTTTGAAACAAAATTTGATGTTAACACGCTGTTCTTTCTGTACACTCAACATTTTCCGACGCACAGACAAAACGTCAACTACTTAAAACAGACGCCACGGGCAGACTGAGTGCAGGAGGCAGATGAAACTCGAGCAGTAGGCGGAGCGAGAGTCACGTGACAGGCCACGCGACTTTCAGCCTTATTGCATTCGTTTTATTGTTTCACCAGTACTAGTCCGGTTTTTTTCTTGCCACACCTCGTATATTCATTCAAAATACAGTGTTTTTAGGTAGCAATAAATGTGAAATCTACTCTTGGCACAAAATATTCTATTAAACTAGATAGTAAACCACTACTGGGCCGGGTGCTGAATCTGAATATTAATGAACTCTCTCTAGTGATAGTTCTACTTCTACGAAGTAACAGTAGGGGGCATCAGGAACGTAACAAGGAGGCTTAACGAATATCGAACACCCCTGGTCTACACTCCTCATTCACTCCTCTCTTTACACAAACCCTCACACTGCACACTACAGACACACAGCACGCATTCCTAAAGCGATAAGCACTATTCTCACGGCGGCGGGGGATATCAGGAATTCGATTACAAAAACATCCAAGCAACAATGACGCATTCAAGAAAACAAGAAACACAACAAAATAAAGTAAAAAAATAAGCAGCGCTGCTGCATGCACTAAAATAATTTATCAACGAATAATGTGATCAGCCCAGACACAAAAAATTGACTTCTGGTAGCCAAGTGTTTGCGCTGGTAACGTTTCAGATTGTTTCAGTACTACTGTCGTCGGAATGCGAGTTGAATCCATGGTAAAGTATGCTTATTAGGGTAAATAAATTTCGATTAGCTTTCATAAAATAGTATCTAAACTGAGTTTTAGCTTCCGAAAAATTTGTGTAAAAAAGAAACTTAGCGATTGGATTTGAGTTTTAGAGACACGAAAGTGTCCAGTCACATTAATGTGACCAGCTGTCAAAAGGCAGAATAACCGCCTGTTGCAGCGTGGACCACTGCGAAACGTTCAGGAAGAGTGTCAGTGAAGTTCTGGAAGATACCGACAAGGATGTGGGGCCATGCTGACTCAGCGGCGTGGCCAGCTGTGCTAGCTTTCTCAGTTGAGCATCCGTGGCGCGAACAACCCGATCGAGATAGTGTCACAGTTTCTCGATTCGATTTAAATCCGGAGAGTTCAAATGGTTCAAATGGCATTGAGCACTATAGGACTTAACTTCTGAGGTCATCAGTCCCCTACAACTTAGAACTAAAACGTAACTAACCTAAGGGTATCACACACATACATGCCCGAGGCAGGATTCGAACCTGCGACCGTAGCGGTCGCCCGGGGAGTTCGGTGGCCAGGGGAGTGCGCTAAACTCAGCCCGTCCGGCTAGCCGCGCGGTCTATCGCTCTGCTTCCCGAGCGGGAAGGCGTGCCGGTCCCCAGCACTAACCCGCCCGGCGCATTAGTGTCTACGTCCGGTGTGCCTGTGAATGGTTTTTAAGGCGGTTTTCCATCTGCCTCGGTAAATGCGGGGTGGTTCTCCTTATTCAGTTTCAGTTACACTATGTTGGCGATAGCTGCGTAGACACTGTCTCCACGTACGTGTATACCATAATTACTCTACCACGCAACATTTGGGTTTAAACTGGTCCGATATGAGACGTTCCCGGGGAGGGCGAACTGCAAAATAACCCTAGGTTCGGTGTGGGGCGGCGGTGGGGTGGGTGGACTGCTGTGGTCTGTTGTGAACCACTGAGGGCTACAGCTGGACGAATCCTCTCCTTCATCGTCCCCGGTTCAATACACAATACACGCTAAACTCATCTTGGTGCTCTTCGAACCATGCACGTACATTGCGAGCAGTGTGATTCACTGCATTGTCCTGCTGGTAGAAGGCATTGTCCCGAGGAAAGATAAACTGCATTTAGGGGTGGACGTGGTAGCGAACAATAGTTGTGTTGATCCATTGTGCCTTCCAGAACGACGAGGTCAATCGGGGAAAGCAACGAAAAATATTTCCCACACCATAACCCTACCTCCTCCAGCCTGGAGCCTCCCGAAGGTTATTGTAAGGCTGTTAGTTTTCAGAAGGTTCACGCCCGATGGAGCATAAAACACGATTTTTCTGAAAAGGCCACTTGTCGTCACTCACTGGCTGTCTAGTTGCGGTACTGGCGCGCAAATTCCAGCCTTCATTTTTTATGAACAGCAGTCCACATGGGTGCATGAACGAGGCGCCTACTGCAGAGGCCCACATGCAGCAACGTTCGCTGAACGGTCGTTGAGGAGACACTGTTGGTAGCTCCTTGGTTCATGTGGGCGATCCGTTGCTCACAAGTTCTCCCGTACACATATCTGCAAGCATTGTTTACCCTTGGCACCTATAGTCGCTGGTACACCACAGCTGCCTTGGCGCCGGTTTTGGATAGCACCATTTTGCCATGCATGCCACGCGAACAGTTCACAAATTTAGCCGTTTCGGAAATGCTCCCACCCTTTTCACTTGGAAGCAAGATAAATTGCTCCATTTCCGACAGCACTGTTTTATGCGTCCCCCCCCCCCCCCCAATCGAACACGCTTTCTATGCCCTCAACTGCTAGTGCGGCACCTGCCCTTTGTCAGTGGTTACTGCAAACTCACGTAGAAACAGGCGGTGGTTGGTCATAATGTGACTGGACCGTTTAACTTGTCACTGCATGCGCACTAGATGATACTGATAATTACACTTTTACTGAATATTTCTATCAGCCCTCCGAGGCTCTTATTCTCTTCACATGTGACTCAGTACTTACAGAATAACCTAGTCCAAAGATCATAAACAGACTCAGTCTCGTTCGCCCTGCGAACATCGCGAGTCCTTACAACTAGAGACATATGATGATGATGATGAAGTCCCATACTCCTTAACAGAGCGTGGGGGAACGATGCAGGAGACTTGCACCGCCGTCCTAGGCAAGGTCCTAGTGGAGGTGGTTTCCCATTGCCTTCCTCCGAACTAGAGACATACTAGAAGTAAAATAAGATGTTCCAATATCTCTACTGAAAACATCAGCTATTTGAAATGTGCGATAAGCAACGAAGTCACGAGCGTTGAAAGATTCAAGGCCGAAGTTATCTTTTAACATCACCACAACTTACAGTAGCAGCTGTAATCCACACATAAACATGTTGGGCAGTATCATTCTTTGTAAATGTCAAGTTCAGTACTTCTCCAACAAAACGCGATGGCCAGCGCAGAGTAATACTTGAGTTGATCGGCAAAAGGAGGCCAAGATAACTGCTAAGAAACAAGGGGAAAAAGAAGAAGTACAAGAGCTGATCGACGAAATAAGGCGAAGGTGGTTGGACTGCTTTAAAACGGCTCAGTGTTGCACAGCAAATCACGAGCCGCGACTCACACTTTGAAAGTTGACGGGAATTCAAAATCTGGCAATGGCAACGGCTGTGGCACTTAATTATTACGAAGAATGATAATGCCCAGTGTGGTTGTGGGTGGATTACAGCTGCTATTGTACGTTGTGGTGATGTTAAAGATACTTACTAGAGCTAAAATAAGACTTTCAGGTATCTCGATTTGTTTATCGACACAAGTTTTTACAAAGTTAAATGATATTAACAAATGTTCCACTGATACACAAAGAAATTTTCGAAACAAAAACTAAATTCCGCGAACTACTACAGTTGTTGCTGAATGAGGGAATAAATAAACGAGCACACTGAAAGCAGTATGTTTCGGAGGAGTTAAGCGTCTTCATATGTACTGTAGTTGTCGTATAAACTGTACGTAAAAGTTCAGTCACCCTTGTAACGTTAATTACTAATATAGCGTTGACTTCATAACGTTTATCAGATACTGTTACTGCCTGGTGTACTGCGTACAGTGTAAATAAACTGCATGATACGTCGAAATCTAGGATATAGATTGTTCTCCACGAAGCACGAATCCCTGATGCCATTACCGCCGTACGATTTAGTTGAATAGATGCGTTTTTCTCATTAGTTTAACAGAAAATTAATTGACAGGTCCACAACGTGCGATATAGAATTGCTTCAATATCGTGACGTTTGTATTCCATAGGACATGGGCAATGTGCATGGAAAATTACACAGCTGATACACCATTTTGCAATTATGTCTAAATGCATGCCTTGTTCGGAACATGCTGCTTCACTCAGCTTTATTTGCGGACAACATTCCTTCTGGAGGGGCGACTCTACCAATAAGCGAAATTGGGTTTTGTAATGTGTGAACTAAATTTAATAATGAAACTCCTCAATCGAGAAACAGAATTTCTTTGAAGGCATCACATTCCTGAAAAATTAAATTAGTTTTTAGATGTTGCCGCAATACTTATACGGGACAACTTAATATTTTCTTTACAGAGAATCTAATGCACTCGAAATGTCTAAAATATTTTCCGCGAGAAAGTGTCATTCGTACAGGTTAGCATGTCTTGTTTTCGTCGTAGCTTTTCTTGTGTTCATTGTGCACTCACTCGAGCAATTCAGTTGACTTCAATCTTTAGAGGCATGGAGGAAGACAGTCTGTGTTTTTGTTGTTGTAAAGATTGGTATAGAGCCCATTCATCAAGAAATTTCATACCCGCACTACGTCAGCCAAACACTAGCGTGCATCGCATGATTCGTCTCAATAGCAGAATTCCAAGCATAACACGGGATAATTTATTTTGAACCTGTATTACTTTACAAGTTAACAATGTTCCTTTTCCCTCTGACCATGGCAGAAATATTTTAACAACGTAACTTTACACATAATTCGCGGATGATAACCCGAAAAGATTGAAAATCGCCGGTAGGCGAAATATCGTGGGGCTCCGCAAGTTTATGGCACGACTACTCAGGCATTCTGTGGACATAACTGAGCATATATAATGTGCACAGTTAAAACAACAATAATAATATCGACTTGGACTTCTCGCGGCCACTATCGTATTAGCTGTTCGCTGGAAAAAACTGCGTCTTCGAAGATTCATAAGCATTTTTTATTTATCGTCGAAAACAATTATGAGACCATAGATGCATGTAAATCCAAGGAATTGCCTCCTAAAGTGAAGATAGGACTAGTCAAAACATTTACTACGTTTATTTTAAATAAACATAGCGTTTCCTCAGATCGCAGAACGTAATTCATTGTAGGTTCTGAATTTATCTCACAAACATTTATTTCATTCCGGTTGTTTTAAACTTTCAGTGAAAAAATTTGGAGGACAGGTGGCGATTACGGAAATTGTGCCGTTGCGCCTTATATTTAACCCTTGAGGCAAAAAAAATAAATAAGTAAGTTTCGAAAAACTGGAGTATGTAATCCAGAAAACGTTGTGTCACGTTAGGGTAATACGTCCAGGAAAGTCTCATTTCATTTATGTCAGTATCAGCGAAACCATTAGTCTGCTATTTATTTTCTGTTACTACATGTGTTGCGAAGTACTGTGGCCATATTTTGGTTCTAAGCAACCTCACAATTTTTGAGCTGCGCCGTCTCTGGCGTGTTGTCACGGTCCGCGCGGCTCCCCCCATCGGAGATTCGAGTCCTTCTCCCTCGGGCATGGGTGTGTGTGTGTTGTCCTTAGCGTAAGTAAGTTAGATTAAGTAGTGTGTATGCTTAGGGACCGATGACCTCAGCAGTTTGGTCACATAGGAACTTACCACAAATTTCCATTTTTTCCACAATTTATGTTTTAATTTGTTGGCTTTCGGATCATGCCCATACAGCCATCTCGATAGTGGAATGTCAATTATGACGATACGAACGTGAGCACAACGCAACACGCAGTCCCTGTGGGGAGAAAGTCTCCAACAAAACCGGGGGTCGAACCCGGGCCCCTTCGATTAGCAATCCGCCGCGCTGACCGCGCAGCTGCCGAGGCTAACATTCATAAAAGTTTTCCATGGCATCAAAATTCCGCAACAATTTCTGATGCAGCCAAACGAAACTTTCGTGGTAAAGCAGACAATTACAATAAGAATATACACTACTGGCCATTGAAATTGCTACACCACGAAGATAACATGCTACAGTCGCGAAATGTAACAGACAGGAAGAAGATGAAAATGATGCAAATGATTAGCTTTTCAGAGCATTCACACAAGGTTGGCACCGGTGACGACACCTACAACCTGCTGACATGAGGAAAGATAACAACCGATTTCCCATACACAAACAGCAGTTGACAGGCGTTTCCTGGTGAAACGTTGTTGTGATACATCGTGTAAGGAGGACGAAAGCGTACCATCATCTTTCCGACTCTGATAAAGGTCGGATTGTAGCCTATCGCGATTGCGGTTTACCGTATCGCGACATTATTACTCGCGTTGGTCGAGATCCAATGACTGTTAGCAGAATACGGAATCGGTGGCTTCAGGAGGGTAATACGGAACGCCGTGCTGGATTCCACCGGTCTCGTGTCACTAGCAGTCGAGATGACAGGCATCTTATCCGCATGGCTGTAAAGGATCGTGCAGCCACGTCTCGATCCCTGAGTCAACAGATGGGGACATTTGCAAGACAACAACCATCATCACGAATAGTTCAACGACGTTTGCGGCAGCATGCACTATCAGCGTGGAGACCATGGCTGCGGTTACCCTTGACGCTGCATCACAGACAGGAGCGCCTGCGATGATGTTCAAAAATGGCTCAAATGGCTCTGAGCACTATGGGACTTAACATCTATGGTCATCAGTCCCCTAGAACTTAGAACTACTTAAACCTAACCTAAGGACATCACACAACACCCAGTCATCACGAGGCAGAGAAAATCCCTGACCCCACCGGGAATCGAACCCGGGAACCCTGCGATGATGTACTCAACGACGAACCTGGGTGCACGAATGGCAAAACGCCATTTTTTCGGATGAATCCAGGTTCTGTTTACAGCATCATTACGGCCGCATCCATGTTTGGCGACATCGCGGTGAACGCACATTGGAAGCATTTATTGGTCATCGCCATAATGGCGTATCACCCGGCGTGATGGTATGGGGTGCCCTGCAAATTCTCCAGATCTCACACCAACTGAAAACGTCTGGTCAATGGTGGCCGAGCGAATGGCTCGTCACAATACGCCAGTCACTACTCTCGATGAACTGTGGTATCGTGTTGAAGCTGCATGGGCAGCTGTACCTGTACACGCCATCCAAGCTCTGTCTGACTCAATGCCCAGGCGTATCAATGCGTTATTACGGCCAGAGGTGGTTGTTCTGGGTACCGATTTCTCAGGATCTATGCACCCAAATTGCGTGAAAATGTAATCACATGTCAGTTCTAGTATAATATATTTGTCGAATAAATACCCGTTTATCATCTGCATTTCTTCTTGGTGTAGCAATTTTAATGGCCAGTAGTGTACATCCTACTATCAAGCAATTTTAGAGGAAATAATGTAAAATTAGTAGTTCATTATCGCTGGCTTCAGTAATAAATTATTTGTATCCAAAGCACTTTCGTTTTAACTGCCAAATTCTCATAAGTAAAAACGGTACAGATGCGGAGCTGTTAAGTGCTACAGACGTACGTAACGCGTCCATCAAGTGGAGGAAAGGCGCGCGGGCTCGTTTGCGGAAGATGAGAAGGGCTTGTGCGGCAGGCTCGTTTCGCGTTCCGGTACTTAGGCCGTCTCTAACATTCACCATGGCTAATACCTGAAATTTCATTTTGTTCCGCAATATTCCATCAAAAAGCCATTTAAATATTCATGGCTTGCTTAACGAAGTTTCAAAGTAGCCCAGAGCTGATACTGTTGGAGTTACGTGTGTACGGACTAAGTGCCGCAGCGTTGCCCCAATGTTTTTCTCAAAGACGGACGACGTTACGAAATTATTTACCGACTTTGTGCTCGCTGCGACGTTTTCCGGAGAGTCGGGCCAAATGAAATAAAATTGCGCCCCTAAATATGAAAAGAGGATGAGATTACTGCGATCTAATGACTCTTCCGGCGTCCCCACGGTTTTCAAAGGGGCGCGGCATGGGCTTATTACGGAATTAGCGGGCGTCTAGTGACGGGACCGAGCATCCACCTCGAACGCTAGATCGTCCCCTGTAGGCACACAGCTCCTCATACCGTGTCGATTACTTGTACAGTATTATACTGACAAACTGCATTGTATTTTGCAGAGAGCATCACGTTTCACTCTAGAGAAATCTGCATAATTGTCGTTCTTGATTAAAATAATGAAAAACTGCACCAATTACTTACTTTTTCACGCTGGACAAAACGCCGCTTCGAAAACTGACTCATTTTCCAGTGCAGTTATTCACATGAATATTTTTGGTGCTGTTCGCAAGTCTGATTTTCTGACTAGCATTGTTGATGTCATTCTGGGATTACTAGTTATTGTGCCTCCTGCACTACACAGAATGTCACACACAAGCAAAATTATAATCACATTTTTCTTTATATACTGTTGCCTTCAAGTGTATCTCCCTTGTATAGACCATGTGTACACCACTTTCGCCGGCCGGAGTGGCCGAGCGGTTCTAAGCGCTACAGTCTGGAACCGCGCGACCGCTACGGTCGCAGGTTCGAATGCTGCCTCGGGCATGGATGTGTGTGATGTCCTTAGGTTAGTTAGGTTTAAGTAGTTCTAAGTTCTAGGGGACTGATGACCTCAGAAAAGTTCCATAGTGCTCAAAGCCCTTGAACCATTTTTTACACTACTTTCACCTTTCAGCTTTCCCTTCTTCGCTTAGGACAGGTTTTCAATCTGAGCTCTCGATGTTCATACAGCTGCTTCTCTTTTCCTGAAAGTCTCTTTAACTCTCCTGTAGGCGATATCTATCTTTGCCATAATGATATATTTTTCTATATCCTTACATTTGTCCCTTGCCGTTCCTGCTTAGCCATTTTGCACTTTCCGTCAATCTCATTTTTAAATTTTTGTATTCCCTTTCACCAGCTTTATTTGCTGCCTTTTTATATTTTTTCTCTTTTCATCAATTAAATTCAATATTTCTTGTGTTATCCAAGGATTTCTACTAGGCCTTCTCTTTTTATCTATTTGATCCCCGATGCCTTAACTAAATCATTTTCTTCTACTTCATCGTTTTCTACTGTATTTCTTCCCCCTGTTCTAGTCAACCGCTGCCTAATGCTCTCTCTGAAACACTCAGCAACCTCTGGGTCTTTCAACTTACCCCGGTCCCATCACCTTAATTTCCTAACTTTTTCCCTATTTCTTCAGTTTTAATCTACAGTTTATAACCAATAAACTGTGGTCAGAGTCCACATCTGCCCCTGGAAATGTGTTACAAATTACAATCTGGTTTCTAAATCTCTGTCTTACCATTATATAATCAGTTTGAAGCCTACCGGTGTCTCCAGGTCTCTTGCACGTATACAACCATCTTTCGTGATTCTTAAACCAAATGTTAGCGATGATTAAATTATGCTCTGTGCAAAATTCTACCAGGCGGCTTTCTCTTTTCATTCTTTTCGCCGACTCCATACTCATCTACTATTTTTCCTTCTCTCCCTTTTCCTGCAATCGAATTCCAGTCCCTCCCCCTCCCCCCCCCCCCAAATCACAACTAAATTTTCCTCTCCCATATCTGAATCATTTATGTCATCTCATCATACATTTCTGAATAATTTATTTTTGTCTCATCATACACGTTTTCAATCTCTTCATCTGCGGAGCTAGTTGGCGTATCAACTTGTACTACTGTGGTAGGCGTCAGCTTCGTGTCCATTTTGGCTGCGATAATGCGGTCGCTATGCTGTTCATAGTAGCTTACCCACATTCCTATTTTCTTATTCTTTATTAAACTCACCCCTGCATTACCTCTATTTGATTTTGTACTTACAACACCGTATTCACCTGACCAGACGTCCTGTTCCTCCTGCCACCGAACTTCGCTAATTCCTACTCTATCTAACTCCAACCCATCCACTTCCATTTTCAAATATCTAACTTACCTGCCCGATTAAGGGCTCCGACATTCCACTCTCCGATCCGTAAAATGCCAGTTTTATTTCTCCTGATGATGACATCCTCCTGAATAGTCCCCGCCCGGAGATCCGAATGGAGCACTATTTTATCTCCGGAATATTTTACTCAAGAGGATGCCGTCATCATTTAACCATACAGTAGAGCTGCATGCTCTCGGGAAGATTTAGGGCTGTAGTTTCCACTTGCTTTCAGCCGTTCGCAGTACCAGCAGAGCAAGACCGTTTTGGTTGATGTTACAAGACCAGATGCGACATCAAGACACCTCGAGGAGTCTTCACGAAGCAATGTTTCCCTTAATATTAAACTGTCAGTGTTCTAAATTTGGTGGATTTTTTTCGTGCATTCCAAATTTATGCTTAAATGCCACCCCTTCTCTCCCCTTCCTCATTACCTCCATCTCAACGGCTGCTAGAGGTATCCTTGATGTACAGTATATTTATTCCAGACAGTAATTCATTTGTGTTCCACACTTGGCTAAAACAGCTCGAAGCATTCCAGAGTTATGCTTTACACCTGGATACTGCCACCGATCCTAGCAGTCGTAAACGCTATGGATTTGACATTAACATGGTTAGTTTCCGTAATTTATAAACAGGATTTTAGGGGTATAAGTGGAGATATTTTTAACGGCGACCGAGGACAGTGTACTGTACAACGTTACATCAGTATTTACTTCATTTGCAGACTAATAATTATACCTAATAGAAGAAGTATGTTTTTAGGATGTACCTGCAAGTACATGTGGCCAGAGCAGAACTGTAAAACTGTATGAGCTGCCACAAGTGTGTGCAGACTACAGTCATTTTCCCGGCAGCTTGGTTCTATCCGCGTTACCTGTACATTTCGTATGTTGCGCACCTATGGAGCATTACCTCACAACGATCGCTTTCTTTGTGAATGCAATCAGTATCTTACTAGATTTCCGCAAAAACTGGAAGCGGTGGACTGTCTAGAACCTGAGTGAGGATATACAAAGGGCCAGGTAACCTACAGAACATTTTTGTTCTACATAATTGTCCCCCCGTCTGTTACTTAAGAAAAAGAATATTTATAGCAAAACTAATCGTCAATGTTTAATCCAGGCATTATTAGAAAATTGTTGATTTGTAACGTGAAACAAAGGGATGTTGTAAAAGTAAAGAAAACAATACATATTTATCACATAGAACTAGAAAACATAATTTCCTCAAAAAATAAAATAAAGAGCCACAAATCGTTAAGTATCTCAAACATCACTTCAATAATTTGTCGAAATTATATAAAACGTGTTTCTGTTATTCATAGACAACTTTCACAACTATAGGAAACTCTTGCTTTTGATCATTATGAAAATCGTACGAGTGACTACATAGCAACAACAACAGTTAAATGTATTTTATTATGTTTACGCATGCAAACTGTATTCGTACCAAAAATATTTGATTTGGTTACATAAAATCGCAGGAGTTATAAACACAATGAGCCAACAGTGAACAATGTGTGGTTCTAATCAAGTGAGAGAAAAATCGAAGAGAAGTCGTCTGCTCCCACTTTCTATAAAAAAACACAATGAGCTAACACTGAATGATGTGTGGATTTAATCACGCATTCATTTATGCTACTTTTCCTATCAGTTGTACCAATACTACCGATAATCCTACCGTTTACTACGTCTTTTACGTAGTGTTCCAAAACTACCAAACCGTATTTCTAGACAACAGCAGTCATTAATGCTTATTTTTCCCTGGGCAGCGGGTCAGGTATTGAAGTGTGGACACGGGGACGCAATATGGAAAGTCTACACCGACAAGTATAATCCACTTCATGGTGCAGTTATGACCGTGCAGAAAACATCAGGTAGTAAATTATACGATGTGTCTGCTACAGATAGTGAGTATGCGAACAGTCATATAAAAAGAGTTGTCCCAGTCTGATCTGTAAGTGGAGAAGTAAATAGTCCCTTATTAGTGTACTACATAAGAAAATCAGTGCATAAACAACTGAGATGGCCGCTTGTAACGGACAGAGGGCGTAGCTCAGCGGGCGGCAGCAAACTGATGGTCCCGCAAACTCTAGTAAATGTCAAATTTGACTAAGTTTTCCAAGTATTTCACAATGTACGATTCTGTTTGGCGTGTTTGTCAAAAATAGAGTGTGTTAGAAATGTTTTACACAGATTCTGACGGACGGAAAATTTGACGAGATAGCGGACGTTGTTCCCTTTGGTACTCATGTGGATGACTTCACACTTGACATTATTTGGAGTCAACTGCTAGTTTCCACACCGAACAAATATCTTGTCTAAATCATTTTGCAATTTGTTTTGATCATCAGATGACAAGACGATAAATTACAGCATTAAATGGCTCTGAGCACTATGGGACTTAACATCTTAGGTCATCAGTCCCCTAGAACTTAGAACTACTTAAACCTAACTAACCTAAAAACATCACAAACATCCATGCCCGAAGCAGGATTCGAACCTGCGACCGTAGCAGTCCCGCGGTTCCGGACTGCAGCGCCTAGAACTGCACGACAATTACAGCATCATCTGCAAACAATCCAAGACTGCTACTCAGATTGTATTCTTCATCGTTCATGTAGACCAGGAACAAGAGGGGGTCTGTAACACTTTCTTGGGAAACGCCGGATATTACTTCCGTTTTACTCGAAGACTTTCCGTCTATTACTACGAACTGTGACCTTTCTGACAGGAAATCACGAATCCAGTTGCACAACTGAGGCGATACTCCGTAGGCACGCAGTTTGATTAGTAGACGCTTGTGAGGAACGGTGTCGAAAGCCTTCTGGAAATCTATGGAATCAATTTGACATCCCCTGT
Organism: Schistocerca americana; assembly: GCF_021461395.2. Lineage (NCBI taxonomy): Eukaryota > Metazoa > Arthropoda > Insecta > Orthoptera > Acrididae > Schistocerca > Schistocerca americana. The sequence goes on from NC_060119.1 coordinate 227,267,592, forward strand.
CGATATCACTTATTACTTCGTGAGAATAAAGACCTAGTTGCGTTTCACGCGAACGATATTTTATGAATCCGTATCGGCTATTTGTCAATAAATCGTTTTCTGCGAGGTGATTTACAGCGTTCGAGAACAGTATATGTTCCAAAATCCCACTGCAATTCGACGTTAGTGATATGGGTCTGTAATTCAGCTGATTACTCCTATTTCCTTTCTTGGATATCGGTATGACTCCTGCAGCCTTCCAGTCTTTGGGTACTGATCTTTCTACTAACGAGCGATTATAAACGACTGGTAAGTACAGGGCTATTATCAGCGTACTCGATAAGGAACCTGACTGATGTACAATCTGGGCCGGAGGTCTTGTCTGTCTTAAGTGTTTTAAGCTGCTTCGCTACAGCGAGGTCGCCTACTTCTAAGTTAGTTACTTCTAAATTAGCGCTGGCAATTAATAGAATGAAAGAGATGACGCATCTTTCCCAGCCACATATTACGCAGGAAGAGGTTACGAAGAAATTCAATATTCTGCGCAAAGCGCACAAGCGGGAGTGCATTATAATAAAAAGAATATCGAAGTTCTCCGGTTCCTTTGCGGGCGACGTAGGCTATATGTTCCCACGTTGTGGTACTTTGATGAACAGTCATTAGAACGCCAATCAGAATAGAAAAAATGTTCGCATACGAGTACTTGTATCTTCTTTTTCAGTGTCTGGGCTAAATAACTTAAACAAGTTATTAAAAGTTTCACTGTCGATTCGCAGAAAGTTGTAATCAGCATATTCCGAGTGTAACATTCCGTTTAACAGGTTGCCATGTGTATATTTCTCTACCATTTTAAAACTTTCCCTGCACCAGTGTCTTGCTTTCTTCTCCTTCTTCTTCTTCTTCTTCTTCTTCTTCTAAAAACTCAGTGCTAGAGTCATTGCCAGAATGGTACAGCTGCATTTGTAGCCACTCCCACTAATGTATGATGCAAAAGTGAAATTAAATTAACAAGCTTTGTTGGTAGGTTTATCGGCTTGTTTGACATATCTCTGGCTGTTCAAGAGTGAATTTGACAAACAAGTTTCGCCGTTTACGAGGGCCTTAACATGGCCGGCCCTTCGAACAAAGATGTGGACTCGTCAAGCACTGAGAACGATAATGTCTTTCTGCATAATGGGCCAAGCTATTTTGAGCAACTCTGTCAAGTTTGCTTGCCCCGCACGCACTCGCGCGCACCCACCCACCCACCCACACACACACACACACACACACACACACACACACAAATGTATATACAGAATATATGTCTCGTAAAATGATCTTAAAGAAGAAATCAGACAAATTAGAGGTCATACGGAGGTTTATAGACCGCCCCATTCAACATTCGAGAATGGGTCAGAAATGGAGAGGAGGGGAGGGGGAGGTAGAGATTATGGTATCAGAAGTAATCTCCGCCACACGCCGTTAGGTGACCTGCTGAGTGCAGACGTACACGTAGATCAGAATTCAAAGTCGTGTATCCTCAAGCTAATGCCTTTTTACTGACCTCCGTCAATCGTCCCGGCTTCTATTTTATGCACGTTAGGAAATTTTTTGCACGTTAGGAATTGGATGAAGACTAATGCACTTTGCGACATCTCTCCATTTTTTGTTTAATCCTCATGGCTGCTTAGCCTGTTCATTGAGATCAAAATGACCTAAAATGAAGCAAAAGGAACCCGTCTAAGTAATTTTTTTTCGTATGATACAGTTCACTAGGTGGAATAACATAGTCTAGTGATATTGCTTGCAACACTAACACGATTCCTTTTTCAGTGTTTTACTGTTGGCTAATACAAAACCGCAACAAACAAAAATACAACTGCAAAATATACTCTCCCCAATTTTGTTGCCTTGGCTCACTTGGCGTAACTGGAGTGGTTCCATCTAGTTAGCCAGTGGTTCCCACCCTATCTGAGAACTCAGTGCAAAGAGATGTTAGCCAGTAGTCCGCGCCTAACCATCACCAACATAGTGCCTATCTAAACATCGGAATGAAAATGAATCTTCTACTAACACTTATTTTTAAAAAGATGAAAGATAAATTATACATAGTTTTTCTCGGAGTTTTATGAAGCCACGAACTAATGAGACAATTGGTACTGCTTCTTTCTAACAAAGATTTTTTATAGAACGATGAAATAATTCTCAGTGTAACGCAAGTGCTATTTACAACTCCTACTCAGAACAAAAAGTTAACTATCCACATCCAGGTAGACATTTGTTACGAAACACGGTTTCTCCAAACCACTGCTCTTCCTAGCGACAAATGCTTCACAAACACTTAGCTCCATCATTTAACATCAAAGCTGAAATCTGTGCGCTATACTTACTGCTTGGAAATCACTTGATTGAGGGACTCCTTACTTCTGATATGACAGAAACTGAAGGAAGGAAAGAAGACTGGGTTTTAATGTCCAGTCGACACCTATGTCATTAGTGACGGAGTACAAGCTCGCACTGTGTCAAGGATGGGGACGTGACCTTTCAAAAGAACCACGCCGTCATTTACCTTGATCGACTTAGGGAAATAAAAAAAAACCTAAGTCTGGATGGCCGGACGCGGATATGAGCCGTCGTCCTCCCGGATTCGAGTACAATTTGCTAACCACTGGGCCACCTCGCTCGGTGGCAGGAATTGGAAGACTTCAGACAGGCTGTGCTTTCCGTATGGACATTGCCACTAGTTACGATGATAATAATAATAATAATAATAGTAGTAGTAGTAGTAGTAGTCGTCGTCGTCCGTACACAGTGCAGCAGTGTAATAGGTATTACATAGTTACTTTTGTGTTGCGCTACCTATTAGCAGCTTGTTGCTGCAAAGTGAATAATGTACGAATTTCTGATCTTTTGCGGGAGCTACCTAAAACTCAGAAATGGATTCTCATGAGTAATTATTTTATATTATGTCTCAGTTTTACTGTCATGGACTCATGGTACAAAGTAAGTAAGTAGTAGGTCGGCTATGTGAGGAAGCTATTTACGTATTCGTTTCAGAAAACTGTAACCCCCACCACACTATGTCACGCGTTAATCCTAGTATTTGGTTTAATCAGTTGATAATTTTACCATGCTTTGCGGCGATAGTCATGTAATATTTTTTAAATGAAAGTTCCGCCGTTTGCTGTATAGATCGTTTATTCTGCGTACTATCACGATTTTCAAGCACCATAATATTGGGCATGATCGGGTTTCTATAAACGAAATCACTGTCGAACTACATGAAACTTGGTTGTATAATGCAGATGACAAAGCATAAGAAAGAGAACAAAGTGTATGGCAGAAATAACAAAAATGTATGGCATACACTGAATAAATGTCAAGCGTTTTTCGGTGTATGTCATGCATGTTTCTTTTATTCCTGCCAGACACTTTGTGAATATGTTCTCGTTTTTATGCTGTGGCAACTACGTTATATAACCAAGTTTCATATACTTCGAAAGTGACTTCGTTTATAGAAGAGTCTTCGTGCGCAATGCTGTTGTAGCTGAAAACGCCCAAAAGCCGAAATCACGACTGTACAGAAGAATAAACGATCTTCAGGTACAACGGCGGAACTTTCATTCAAGAGGTAACCAATTAGTATTACAGTCATAAAAGACAATGATAATACTTTTATCTCTTTTGAAAATAATTTAGTTTGGTGGCCGAAATACAACTGAACCCCTTCGTCTTTAAACTTCAGGAAATTTTATTTTACGCACCTATGGGGTAATTAACCCGCAGGCTGTGGCGCACTGTCGTACTCTAAAACAAAAATTTAGTATCTCCGTCCGGGCGTGGGAGGCCTTGTGGAACTGTTGCTAAACACTGCCGAACCTGAATTGGTTGGTTGGTTGGTGGGCTTGTGGGATTGAAGGGACCAGACTGCTCCGAACCTGAGTCTCTTCACTACTTCCTTCCATATACACTACTGGCCATTAAAATTGCTACACCAAGAAAAAATACAGATGATAAACGGGTATTCATTGGACAAATATATTATACTAGAACCGACATGTGATTACATTTTAACGCAATTTGGGTGCATAGATCCTGAGAAATCAGTACCCAGAAAAACCACCTCTGGCCGTAATAACTGCCTTGATACGCCTGGGCATTGAGTCAAACAGAGTTTGGATGGCGTGTACAGGTACAGCTGCCCATGCAGCTTCAACACGATACCACAGTTCATCAAGAGTAGTGACTGGCGTATTGTGACGAGCCAGTTGCTCGGCCACTATTGACCAGACGTTTTCAGCTGGTGAGAGATCTGGGGTTGTGCTGGCCAGGGCAGCAGTCGAACATTTTCTGTATCCAGAAAGGGCGGTACATGACCTGCAAAATGCGGTCGTGCATTATCTTGCTGAAATGTAGGGTTTCGCAGGGATCGAACGAAGGGTGGAGCCACGGGCCGTAACACATCTGAAACGTAACGTCCACTGTTAAAAGTGCCGTCAGTGCGAACAAGAGGTGATCGACACGTGTAACCAATGGCACCCCATACCATCACGCCGGGTGATACGCCAGTATGGCGACGACGAATTCACGCTTCCAATGTGCGTTCACCGCCATGTCGCCAAACAAGGATGCGACCATCATGATGCTGTAAACAGAACCTGGATTCATCCGAAAAAATGACGTTTATGCCATTCGTGCACCGAGGTTCGTCGTTGAGTACACCATCGCAGGCGCTCCTGTCTGTGATGCCATGGTCTCCAAGCTGATACTCCATGCTGCAACAAACGTCGTCGAACTGTTCGTGCAGATGGTTGTTGTCTTGAAAACGTCCCCATCTGTTGACTCAGGGATCGAGGCGTGGCTGCACGATCCGTTACAGCCATGCGGATAAGATGCCTGTCATCTCGACTGCTAGTGATAGGAGGCCGTTGGGATCCAGCACGGCGTTCCGTATTACCCTCCTGAACCCACCGATTCCCTATTCTGCTAACAGTCATTGGATCTCGACAAACGTGAGCAGCAATGTCGCGATACGATAAACCGCAATCGCGATAGGCTACAATCCGACCTTTATCAAAGTCGGAAACGTGATGGAACGCATTTCTCCTCCTTACACGAGGCATCACAACAACGTTTCACCAGGCAACGCCGGTCAACTGCTGTTTGTGTATGAGAAATCTGTTGGAAACTTTCCTCATGTCAGCACGTTGTAGGTGTCGCCACCGGCCCCAACCTTGTGTGAATGCTCTGAAAAGCTAATCATTTGCACATCCCAGCATCTTCTTCCGTCGGTTAAATTTCGCGTCTGTAGCACGTCACCTTCGTGGTGTAGCAATTTTAATGGCCAGTAGTGTATTTTAAGGAGGAATGGAGCGGCGTTTTCTACGCCAGAAAATCAAATAGCTGAGTGGTGAGCGTGTGAAATGAATTGCGCATCAGCGCGCATGTCCGCGCCCGGGGCGCGGAAGAGGTCAGAGACGGCACACAGCGGGACAAAAGCTGGGAGCGGAAACGGATACGGGACACGTGCGGCGTGCAGCCCGCAGGCCTAAGTGGATATCAGGCGCGCCTAATGGGGATCCGATAGAGGCGGGTGGGAGGGGGCGAGGCCGGGCCGTTTTAATTACGGCCAGAACAGTCGTGGTGGCGGACCCAGCCGCGCCAGATGCGTCCAGGCAGCCGCGGCCGCTCCGGCTCTCTGGTCCGTCTTAAAAACTCGACACGTGTGGCTCAGTCTGGTCTCGGAAAATCTGCAGTCTACCACACCCTCTCCCAGTGCACAGTGGCTACTCGTAGATCTGTAATCATCACCGTGGAAAAATTTTCTCGGGGCGAGTAGGACTGGCGCACTGCGGCTTCCATTCAAACTTAATTATGTACACTGATGAGCCAAAACATTATGACCACCTCCTTAATAGCACGTTTGTCCATCTTTGGAACGAAATACGAGCGGCGTTTGAAAAGTCCGAGCAAAGTCCGAGAGATGGCACCACCGGCGCGTATCCATGTCATGTTTAGTTAGTAGCATGTGTGGAAAGAACACACACCAAGTTTCATACATATTCTTCGACCATAAATATAATAGACCGGCCCTGACGTCATTTTCGTGGCTCCAGCATCTCTGGGCTAAAGTCACGTGAATGTTGGCAAAACATGATTGTTTCGTGTTGCGCTTATGGCTGTATTCAGCGTTTTGTCGGGGGAAATGGCATTACATTTCACGTGTTTTTCTGTGATAGTGCAGATGCGTTTATTGAAATCTGCTGAAGTGACTTTTATATGTTGAAATAGAGTATCACGTAAATTAAGGTGTTCCAAGTCATGCCTGTAAAGTCAGACTCATATTACATTTTGGAAAGTATCTGTGATAATTCGGTTACAGAAGCAAGTATAACTGTTTCTCGTTCCTACTCATAGGTTCACTAAGGATGAAAACCGAAGGCAGCTTTGGATACAGGCTCTGAAACGGAAAAACTTTAAGCCATCTGCACATACGCGCCTTTCTGTATATACAAGTGAGATTATAATAAGGTAAGAGCACCTATAGTCGACACATGAAGAGAATTTTTTTCTACCTTCTAATACTATTAAAGAAATGTAGGCTCCAAAATTATTTTCTGTAACTTCAAAGTCGCACCTTTCATCTAAATTATCTTTTTTTTTAAACTGACAGTTCAAACTTTTGTAAAAATAGTAGACACTGAACCTTTGAAGTGCACCTAAAATTGATACTCTAAAATGGACCTGCTCCTAAAGTAGACAATGTTGCCACCTATATTTGACATAATTCCCACATCCCATTTTCTTTTATAAGTGGCTAGAGCTCAAAACGTGGCGAATTCAATATGTAAAGTTTTGACACGAGCCCACTCTTACTGTTTAAAAGAATTTTAACGACATTTTACTTTGATAGTTTATAGTAATTTCGTCCCGCTGCCCACCAGAGGGGCGTTCGATGTATTTGTTACATTTTATAAATGGTACTGTGAACAAATCCAGGTCAAATGTAGTTCTGACATAGTTTTTCACAAATAAAAAAGTAATTTTTGTTGGAAGCGTTTGGCAGTCAATTGAGAAATGTGTGTAAAATACGATACAAACATAGGATGGCAGACCGCTGATTTGAAATCCCGCCACGTTTTGCCAACAGTCACGTGGTTTATGTTGGAGCCACACCAGCCCTATAGCTTCTGCACACCAAGACCAATCTACTAGTATCTATGGTCGAAGGCCATATAGGTCCATTTCTTTGTGTTTGGTATTCGTGTGAATCAAGGAAGTCGAGTGATTGTCAAAAAATGGACGAAAATGAATTTTGTGTGGTGATTAAACATTGGATTATGAAAGGCAAAACGCCTCAGAAGACTAAAGAGAAAATTGATAAACATTACGGTGACTCTGCACCTTCGATTAGAACACTTTATAAGTGGTTTCAAAATGTTCGTAGTGGGCATATGGGCACAAGTGATGCTGAATGTTCTGGACGGCAAGTGGAGGTTACGACTTCAGAAATCATTAATAAAATCCATGATATGGCGATGCATGACAGAAGAGTTAAGGTGCATGAGATTGCTTCTGCTGTGGGTGTGCATAATTAAATGGGTACATAATATTTTGCATAAACATTTGGACATGAGATAACTGTCTGCAAGATGGCTTCCGCGATTGCTCACGCTTGACCAAAAACGGAATCGTGCGAAGTGTTTCAAGGATGGTTTGCAGCTGTTCAGGAAGAATCCGCAGGACTTTAAGCGTCGTTTCGTCACTGTGGATGAAACATGAATACATTACTTTACTCCTGAGACCAAACAACAATCTAAACAATGAGTTACCAAGGGAGTTTCAGCACCAAAAAAGACGAAGACCATTACTTCGTCCGGAAAGGTTATGGCGACTGTCTTTTGGGATTCGGAAGGGATAATCCTCATCGACTATCTGGAAAAGGGTAAAACTATGACAAGTGCATATTATTCATCGTTATTGGACCGTTTGAAAACCGAGCTGCAAGAAAAACGCCGGCGATTGGACCGCTAAAAGGTTCTTCTCCATCACGACAATGCACCAGCACACACCTCAGCAGTTCTGGTCGCAAAACTTATGGAAATGGGATTCCAACTCGTTTCACATCCCCCCTATTTTCCAGACTTGGCTCCCTCAGACTACTATTTGTTCCCCAATTTGAAGAAATTGCTGGCGGGACAAAGATTTTATTCAAATGAGGAGGTGATTGCAGCAACTAATAGCTATTTTGCAGACTTGGACAATTTCTATTATTCGGAATGGATCAACAAAATAGAACAGCGTTGGACGAAGTGTATAAGTATAAAAGGAGACTATATCGAAAAATGAAAAAGGTTTACCCAAAACACGTATGTAGTTTTTATTTTTGCACGGACTTTTCAAACGCCCCTCGTACAAAACCGATTCGGCATATCACGGGACCGATACCTTGTTGGTAGGTTTGTGGAGGTATGCGGCATTAGATGTCTACGCACAGATCATGTAATGCGCGTAAGTAACGGGTCGCAGATCTGCGTACGAGGTGATTGTATCCGATAGCGACCCGGATGGGTCCCATAGGATTTATATCAGGCGAGTCTTGTCGGTGGGAAATCAACGTGAGTTCACTATAATACTCCTCAAACCACCGTGGCATGGTTCCGCACAGACAATTATACTGCTGGCGTCGGGGAAGACATCAAGCATTAAGGGATCCAGGTGGTTCTCAGCTGTCAGCGTTTCTTCGATTAATTCCACAGGCCCTATGCAAGCGCGGGAGAACGTTTCCCATAGCATAATACTGCTCTCACCAGCCTGCGTCCTTGGCGCGCTGCAGTTTTCGAGACGCTTTTCACCTCGATGACGGCCTTTGCGGAGATGACCATCGACCTAATGTAGCAAAAATGTGATTCACTCGAAGAGCCGACACGTTTCCATGATCGAGGTCGAATCCCGATGGTCCCGTGGCCACTGCAATCGTAATAGACGATACCGTTGGCTCAACATGTGAACACCTCAGGGTGGTCTGCTGCAAAGCTCCATGTTCAACAATGTACGATGAACGGTGTGCTCGAAACACTTCTGCGTGCACCAGCATTAAGCTCTTTCGGCATACATGCCACAGATCGTCGTTATTCCTACTTTACAGAGCAGACAAGCCTCTGAACCCTACTTTCTGTGAAGAGTCGTGGACGTCGAACCATTTAGTGTTTCGTGGTAGTTTCACTGTCCTGCGTCTTTCCGAAGATGCTCATGACGAAAGGGCGTGAACATTCGACCAGCTTCGCCGTGTAGGAGATACTCGTTTACAAGAATCTGTCCTTAGACAAAGTCGTTTCTCTCTTCCCCATTTGCAGAGCCCATATCTACGCTAGGGTGATCCCCATTCGTCTCTGCTGCGCTTACACACTTTTTATAGCGCCTCACGTGCTCGCAACGTCACCAGACGGCATCCAAAATCGCGGTGTGCAGTGACCATAACGTTTTGGCTGGTCAGTGCGTAGACAGTTGATCCATTGCGTAAATCGCGAATCTCGACCATTTTTGCCTGTTATTGAAATTGATACTGGCAAGAAATCAGTCCCAGTGTTTACAAAATTTTCGAGAATATTTTAATTTCAATAATATAAATGCGAGATGAAGTCACGCTGGAGTCAGGCGACCATTGTTACAATAATGAGTAGTTCTCCAGTCAGTCTGACTGGATCGCAACGGTAGAAGCCAAACACCAGACAAGGAATAACTTTATTGCCCATATGACGCGATAGGAATTTCTCCATCATCTGATATCCAGGAGCGATAGCACGTGGATATGGCTTTTCAACTTTTATGTGAAACAAATATTCTCAGACTAATCTGCCATATCTATGTGCAGCAATGGCTGCTGGATATCTCATCATCATCAGTGTTCTGCCAAACGGCAGGTTTTCACATGGTAGTTCTCCAGGCTGTCCGGTCTTCTGCCATCCTCTTCAGGTCTGCATAATTTCCTCCTCCCTTTATCTCGTCTATCATCTTGTATCTCCTTCTTCCTCTTAGTCTTCTCCCACAAACCAATCCTTCCAAAGCATCTGCTAGCACGCACTCCCTTCTCAATGAATGTCCCAACCAGTTCTTTTTCCTTTCTCTTATAACCTCCAGCAGACATCTTCTCTCACCAACCCTTTCCAATACTCTTCAATTACTCACTCTTTCCATCCAGCTTATTCTCTCCATTCTCCTCCACACCCACATCTCAAATGCTTCTAACCTTTTTTCATCCTCCCATCTCAGCGTCCATGTTTCTGCCCCATATAGTGCCACACTCCAGACAAAACATTTGCCAAGCCTTTTCCTTAGACCTTTATCTAATGTGCCACATAAGAGTCTCTTTGCCATATAGGAGTCTCCTCTATCTGTTGAATACCTCCTTCGCTATGGCAATTCCAGTTTTCACCTCCTGGTGACATCTCAAGTCTTCAATTATTGTGCTTCCAAGATATTTAAATGCACTTACTTGGCTAATGGAAGATTGTCCTATTTTAATATTGGACAGTCTGCGTCTTGTACTGATGACAATACTCTTTGTTTTTGCTGCGTTTATTTGCATCCCATATTCCACACAAGTTTCATTCGGATCTCGATATCTGATGTTGGATAAATTCCGAAACGCGACATATGAGCAATAAAGCCATTCCCTGTCCGATATTTGACTTTTACCACTTCTACCCAGTCAGCCCGAATGCAGAACTACTGATTGTTTTAATTTCAAGTTTGACGTCGGATAAAAAATGACAAAAGAAATATTTTTTCCTGTTATATAATTACAGATGAACAGTTTTCGGATTTTTTTCATTTACTTGTACTGCGAGACCTTACTTCTTGCCAAATTTCGTCACTGTGGAGGCACGGGAAATACACTATTGGGTTTGACGAATGAGTCTGAGAGTATCAATTATGTGAGGTAAATGGCCGTGTCGTTTGAATACAGCGATGTAGTAGTTTCAATTCTTTATACCGTAAAGGGACTATAGACATCAGTATAACACATAAATTTCATCTTGATACGTCTGCCCGTTCCTGAGAATAAGGATTTTTAGCAGTGGAGAGACAGACAGACGGACAACAAAGCGATGCTATAAGGGCTCCGCTTTTACCGACTGATGCAGGCAACCCTAAAATTAAGCTCAGGCCGCGAGACTTAGTGAAGGTGCTCGCCATTCTCTACTTACTTACCCTTCGATGCGACACAGTTTTCCCAACGCAGATGACCTGTCAGAGACCTCGAATGTGGGACTCTGCATTTTGGCTGTTGATGAAACGTTGCACGTCAAACCCATCTTTCCGTTATTCAGGAAATGTCTGTCACACAATCTTTTCTTCATCTGACGAAAGCGTAAGACGTCACTGGAAGCCCGTGTCAACACAATACGGGGGGAGGGAGATGGGGAGAGAGGGGGGTGACGAATACATTTGAAGCGGGAGAGTAACAACCCTACCGCAAGGAGATATCTGAGCGTAAAGTGAGTAGGTTGCGGGACAGAACGGAACTCTATGGCTGCCTTTTACAGCGACAGGCAACGAATCGTACGGATTTGTTTAAAATTTTAACAGCAAGCAGACAATCAACGTAAAAAACTGGATAGTTCTTTCGTTGCAATCCAGAATCGAGGTGAATAGTGAAAATTTCCTTTTTTGTATTTGAATCACAACCTATTTTTATATAAAGGGTAGTCAAATGAAATAATATATTTACCCCCCGTGAGACAAGATGGCCAATGCCGTCATGGAAAGAAGTTTGAGGTTGCCTACGGGACCATAACTGTACCTGGGCGTACACATCCTCGTCCGAGGATGATCACGAAGGTCTTTCTTCTGAGCTCCACAAATATGGAAATCGCCTGGGAAGAGATTGCGACTGGGTGGAGGATGTGCAAGAGCTTCCAAGCGAAACTTCTGCAGCGTAGTCGAAACAATCTTATCGAGGTGGCGGGTCCACATGTTGCCAAGGTTGTTTGGAGCAGCCTGAATAAGTTTCGCTGGGAAGCCCTTACACATCGCGATCTCTTCCCACGCGATTTCTATTTTTTTGGAGTCCTGAAGATTGACATTTGGAGCCGTCGATTTGTTTCGGACGAAGAGGTGCACTTGCAGGTACAATCATGGTTCCGCAGGCAACAGCAGATATTTCCCCACAAAGGCATTGACCGTCTTGACTCACAGAGGGGTAAATGTATTATCACTTATGGTGAATACTCATGAAGTAATGAACAGTTTACTTACTTTTTCCCGTATGTCTCGTTTTCATTTGATGCCCCTTATACTTCTAGTGGGGAACTTATTATATGGGTAACAGGTATGACTTAGTAACAGTGTTAATATAATTTTAAAAAGTCAATCTCTAACCAAACCAAAGGTTGGTTTGAACGTCACAGTGTTTTACTATGCATGATGGCACACGAGACGGTATGTCTTTGACTTAATTCGAACATAGTACTGACTTCACCAGTTCGTAAGAGTTGGACTTACGTTTTAACTTGGACTCCAAATTACGGCGCAGCTCGGCGTTTTCCGCGCTAAATAACGTTGCCAGTTGTGAAAGAAGTGATAAGTGTCTGATAAAAATCCTAGGACTGCCCGAGATTAGAGCCCGAGACCCTTTGGCTTTGTAGTGCGGCATATTACGAATGGGCCACCTTTTCTTCCACAATAGTTGCTGGTCGCTTAAAATAACGGAATACAAAACAAAAACTACGAAAGTTAATGTATTCCAGCATGTTATATGTTACAGAAATTTTTTCAAACTGCTTCGAAGGCGACGAAAGTGACGTATGGTCGTTGCCCGAGTTACCCTTTCCGCCTGAATTGCATGCATGTCCGAAGCAATATTGTATTGAACTATATAGACACTGTAAAATACAGTCACTGCACTGTTATATTTCATGTCAAAGCAAGGTAAACCGACGAGGAAAACAATGCCTCTTCCTATCTGAGAATCATATGATCTGTGTGTTAGCTGCATGGGGAGTAGATATTAGAACTTATGGATGTTTGGGTCGGTCCTAGAAGCGTGCTCAGGCAGCCGAAGTGGTTAAGGTGACCGCTCGTGAAGAACGGGAAATTCACGTTCGCGTCCCGGTGCGGCACGCAGTTTTAATCCGGCAGGTAGTTTAGTAAGTCTGATTAACTCTGCAATTTAAAATTCAAGGTACAATTTCTTTAAGAATTTATCTCGTCTTATTAATCAGTTACTATAACATATTTAGACACATTTCTTTTTCGTTCGAAAATATTGCACTTTCCGTGGACTCGGCAATCACATAGACAATAAAATCCTCTTGGTCATTCGTACCTTGTTTATTGATGAAATAGAATACAAATTCTCCCATTAACCACATGACTGAGTTATTTTCCTACTGACGATAAGATTTTACTTCAGACGTTATAAGAATTGTAAGACTAAAATTATTTTCTGCAATTCTAATGAGGAATGCCATGTTTTCCTTGACGTATTTCCACTTATCATTTTTCTTGACACATACTGTGGAACATCTGCTGTGTTCCTATATTATGAAATACTTGGCACATAACCAGAACGGGGTCAAGAAATGTCGTTCGTGTGAAACACAACTGGCTCTTTATTCACAAGAAATAATGAGTGCTATCTACAGAGGATGTGAAGCTGATTCCATATTACTACATTTCCAGAAGTTTTGGTACAGTTTCTCACAAGAAGCTTCGAATAAAATTGGTGCCTGTGGAGTATCTTCTCAGCTATGTGGTTAGACTCCTGATTTCCTGCCAGAAATGTCACAGTTCTTAATAATTGACGGGAAGTGATCTACTTAAACCGAGGCGATACATGACGTTTCCCAAAGAAGTTTTACAAGAGTTCCGCAGTTCTTCACGTATAGTAATAACTTAGAAGACAGATCCAGCCTGTGTCGTTCGGAGATGACACAGTCGTTTACAGTGTAACCTACAAAAGTCATCAGAAGATCAAAAACAATTGCACTATACCAGCACACTTACAAGATATAACGAATTTACTAAAGAGACTGCTTGCACTGTGTTTATCCGACCTATTCAGAGCTATTCCTGCTAGGGTTGCCAGATTTCGTGAAATGTGAAATAAAAAACGGAGTGACAACTCATTATTTGTTTATAATAATATTTTCAAAACTTATATGTGTACCACATGTTATGGGAAGCGCGTAAACCGTCTGAAGATGAATCCTAACGATTCGGAACCGGTAACGGTACCCTCTGAATAAAGTAACTGAAAGTAAATTTGTGGCTGGTTGCTGTCCCAACACCATCAACATTAGTACTGCTGCTTGACTAGTTGATACTCCGGTTACTAGTAAAGAAATAAAGATATTTGTTATAACCGAGACCGAGAAATACAGATTATTCAGAACTAAAATACCGGTATCGGTTTTAACCGGTCGGTTTTTTCCCGTTCGAACCACACGGGCGGCTTAGCCAGCGAGTCACAATAACTTGAAATACTGCCCATCCCTAATTAAGTCTGGCGCAGTAAGCACTCGAAAACGGCCGTCTTATGTCGGACTTGCGCGATTTAAGACGTCCGGCGCGTGTTTCGCGGAGTAGCAGCGAAAATCTGTAACGCAACCATATGTGTGTGTGTCGTGCTTATAATTATGTATTATTTACATAGTAGGACAATTAATCTGTAAAAAACACACCACATGTTATAAAGAAAGTGTGGTCTGCGTACTGTAAGACCTTCAGTACACACACCATCAGATTATTTGACTTGTCGCTCTAACGAAGTAGGCGAGTGTCAGCAATATGTCTGGTGCTCTTATCGTGGCGTGTTTATCTTCTGCCGTTAGGTCAGACGATAGAAATGCCACTTGCACGCTTAGAGTAGCAGATTGACGGTGACCAATTTTAAACAGAACTTGATTAATTTTCACACACATTTATTAAAATAATAACAAGCATAAAAATTACTTAACTTGGTTCTGGATGCTATTTACAATTGACAATCTGAAGTTCCTTTGGTATTGGTATGTTAATCTTATTCTCACATATATCTCTGATACTTGACAAAAGTGTCTATACATTTATCTTCATGGCTATGTACAGGAATATTGTAATCTTATTAGGAGCAGACTCAAACTTGGACTATAGACTGGTACAGACAAATGTAGACTGGTACAGACTGGTGGAGACTGACTAATCGGAGGTCTATACACTCGTTATAATACCTCGGGCGTTCATGTATCACTGCGCAAGTGTGATCTGCGAGGAGAAAAGGTTCTACGTTAGCAGCAATCTCATTAGCTGCGATACATATTAATACGCGGATCTGCAGAAGCAGAATTTGGTCCGTCTCTATGGTAGTGCCATCTCGTAGTGCGGAGACGGACGAGCGCTGCGCCTGCGCTGTTGTGCTTAGCGGGGCGCGCTCTAGTGGGCAAGTTGTGTACGCGCTGACTACGCGGAACTATGTACACAACAGAAAGCTTGTAAACTGTCTGAAGATGAATCCTAACGATTCGAAACCGGTAACGGTACCCTTTGAATAAAGTAACAAAGTAAATTTGTGGCTGGTTGCTGTCCCAACACCATCAACATTAGTACTGCTGCTTGAGTAGTTGATACTCCGGTTACTAGTAAAGAAATAAAGACATTTGTTATGACCGAGACCGAAAAATACCGATTATTCAGAACTAAAATAGCGGTGTCTGTTTTAATCGGTCGGTTTTTTCCCATTCGTACCACACGGGCTGCTTAGCCAGCGAGTAGCAATAACTTGAAATACTGCCCATTCCTAATTAAGTGTGCCGCAGTAAGCACTCGAAAACGGCCCTATTGTGTCGGACTTGCGCGATTTAAGACGTCCGGCGCGTGTTTCGCGGAGTAGCAGCAGGGTCGGCCGCGGCTCGGGCGCCACCCGCGGGGGTCAGGGTGAAAGGTCATCCGGCGGTCGCTCGCAGCTACCAGAGCCAGCCAGCGAGCCGCCGAGCACTGCCCGCGGCGGAACGACCGCGTTATTGTGCGCCGCGGCCGCGTGTACGCATCGCTCCCCTAATTGTAACCGAAGCTCTCATGCGTGTAGAACAAAGAGCCCGCCCGGCCAAAACATGTCAACAGCCGAGAGCCCTCGTCCCGCGTATGGGATTTACAACAAACAAACCGTGACGCATTGTTTTCCCCTAGCCTTTTTCCACCGCAGAGACGTCCCCACTGTTTACGTATTGTCATGTTTGTCAAGTGCCCGGGCATATTATTCGGACAAAAGTGTGCTCCAGGCTGCTTCTTGTCGTCACAGAATTTAGTTTAAAATCTTCAATGTAAAGTAAAAAAAAATAGCATTCGTGTTCTCCAATGTCCAAATCACCACCAGTCATATAGAGCTGCAACAGCTGTTGTTGTTGTAAACAAAGCTGTACTCTTTGAAATTCTGAAGACAGCAAGGATAAAATACCGAAGGACGTGAAGGGAAAGAAATAGCTGACAAGGGAACCTCCCCATCGCACCCCCCTCAGATTTAGTTATACGTTGGCACAGTGCATAGGCCTTGAAAAACTGAACACAGATCAATCGAGAAAACAGGAAGAAGTTGTGTGGAACTATGAAAAAAATAAGCAAAATATACAGACTGAGTAGTCCATGCGCAACATATGCAACATCAATGATAGTCTGAGCTCAGGAGCGCTGTGGTCCCGTGGTTAGCGTGAGCAGCTCCGGGAGGAGAGGTCCTTGGTTCAAGTCTTCCCTCGAGTGAAAAGTTTACTTTTTTTATTTTCGCAAAGTTATGATCTGTCCGTTCGTTCACTGACGTCTCTGTTCGCTGTAACAAGTTTAGTGTCTGTGTTTTGCGACTGCACCGCAAAACCGTGCGATTAGTAGACGAAAGGACGTGCCCCTCTAATGAGAACCGAAAGCATTTGATCGCAAGGTCATAGGTCAACCGATTCCTCCACAGGAAAGCACGCCTGATATATTCTCCACGACGCTGGTGACGGCATGTGCGTTACATGACGGGAATATGTTGTCGACCCACCTAACTTATACACTTGGCGAATGGGTAAAAAGATTCTTCTACCTTGCCCGATTTAGGTTTTCTTGTGAATGTGATAATCACTAATCGCACGGTTTTGCGGTGCGATCGCAAAACACAGATACTAAACTTATTACAGTGAACAGAGACGTCAATGAACGAACGGACAGATCATAACTTTGCGAAAATAAAGAAGGTAAACTTTTCACTCGTGGGAGGATTTGAACCAAGGACCTTTCGTTCCGCAGCTGCTCACGTTAACCACGGGACCACGGCGCTCCTGAGCTCACATTATCCTTGATGTTGCCTATGTTCCTCTTGGACTACACTGTTTGTATATTTTGCTTATTTTTTTCATAGTTCCACACAACTTCTTCCTGTTTTCTCGATTGATCTGTGTTCAGTTTTTCAAGGCCTATCCACTGTGCCAACATATAACTAAATCTGAGGGGGGTGCGATGGGGAGGTTCCCTTGTGAGAAGAACGAGAGAAGGCCTGCAGTCTGTCCCCACTGTTGTTCGGTCTGTACCGGGTGATCAAAAACTCAGTATAAATTTGAATACTTAATAAACCACGGAATAATGTACATAAAGAGGTAAAAATTGACACACATGCCTGGAATGACATGGGGTTTTATTAGAACGAAAAAAAAATAAAGTTCACAAAATGTGCGACAGATGGCGCTGGACAGCAAAACTGCTACAGTGACGGGTGAGAGGTACGCCGATATTTTACAGAAATCCATCATCCCCAGCCTGACTGATAAACACCTGTAAACACCTGCTGGAACGTACGATGTTTATGCAGGATGGCGCTCCACCCCATATTGCTAGATGCGTGAAAGATCTCTTGCGTGCGTCGTTTGGTGATGATCGTGTGCTCAGCCGCCACTTTCGTCATGCTTGGCCTCCCAGGTCCCCAGACCTCAGTCCGTGCGATTATTGGCTTTGGGATTACCTGAAGTCGGAAGTGTATCGTGATCGACCGACATCTCTAGCGATGCCGAAAGACAACATCCGACGCCAATGCCTCACCATAACTCCGAACATGCTTTACAGTGCTGTTCACAACAGCTATTGTTGAGGAATGATGGTGGACATATTGAGCATTTCCTGTAAAGAACGTCATCTTTGCTTTGTCTTACTTTGTTATGCTAATTATTGCTTTTTCTCATCAGATGAAGCGCCATTTGTCTGCCATTTTTTGAACGTTTGTATTTTTTTGGTTCTAATAAAACCCCATGTCATTCCAAGCATGCGTGTCAATTTGTACCTCTCTATCTACCCTCTCTATCTACATTATTCCGTGATTTATTCAGTTTTCAAATTTATACTGACTTCTTGATCACCCGGTATATAGAACACAAAAGGACACGAAGAAGAAACGTTCAAAGGGAACTGAAGTTCCGGGACAAGAAATAAACAGTTTGAGATGTCGTGGTGATATTGCAATTCTGAAAAATATACTGTTCGTGGAGCAGAAATCTATTATGTTCTTTAATTTCTTATGTTTTTTACTAGACAATGACATAAGCACTTCACAATGCTAGAACCAGTTACGACCAGCCAGTAATTATCTTCAGATTGTTAACAAAAAATGGTTCAAATGGCTCTGAACACTATGTGACTTAACATCTGACCGCTACGGTCGCAGGTTCGAATCCTGCCTCGGGCATGGAAGTGTGTGATGTCCTTAGATTAGTTACGGTTAAGTAGTTCTAAGTTCGAGGGGACTGATGACCTTAGAAGTTAAGTCCTATAGTGCTCAGAACCATTTGGTTAGGAACTCTTTTCTGGAGCTATTTGTTTGGAGAGCAGTCTTGTGTGGAGTAGGGATAGGAAAAACCGGCCGGACAAAATCGATACAGGTATTTCAGTTCTGAATGACCGGTTATTTCTCGGTTTTTGTTTGGTCCCGGTTGTAACATGTGTTTTTATTTTTATTTTGTACTAATAATCGGGCACAGAAACCGAAATATCAAGTAACCATAGAAGAAGAGCTACAACTTTTAATTTTTAAATAAACATTTAACAAAAGTTATTTGTTCGTTCAAATGGTTCAAATGGCTCTAAGCACCATGGGACTTAACAGTCATCAGTCCCCCAGAGGGCATCAGTCCCCTAGACTTAGAACTACGTAAACCTAACTAACCTAAAGACACCACACACATCTATGCCCGAGGCAGGATTCGAACCTGCGACCCTAGCAGGCGCGCGGTTCCGGACTGAAGCGCTCAGAACCGCTCGGCCACAGCGGCCGGCTTTTTCTTCGTAAAATTACCACTGGTTTGAAATATTGCGTTATTATAGAAAGTGGGAAAAGCGATAAGCGCTATATTATTAACAATGCCGACAAAAACGAGTAACAATCACAGGTCATGAAAGTTAGTACTGTCCTCCTGAGGCAATATTGTACATGTTACCATGTGGCGTGGCCTGTTGGATGGTACGCATGAACACGCAGTGTGCGAAACTGCTCCATCTGATCTATATGGTAGTTTCTCGCCGTTGTCGGCAAGCATTAGTTGTATTACAGAATAGCACCATCCCTGGTCTGGAAGCATTTTAGGAAGTGCGGTACCAATGAAGCACAATGCCCCATTTGCTTTAAAAGATCGCGTACGGGGGGAGCCCCAATGAATCTGCGACATCACATAAGGAGAAAACTTAAAACATAACATTTCAT
Source organism: Schistocerca americana (assembly GCF_021461395.2). Classification (NCBI taxonomy): domain Eukaryota; kingdom Metazoa; phylum Arthropoda; class Insecta; order Orthoptera; family Acrididae; genus Schistocerca; species Schistocerca americana. The sequence goes on from NC_060119.1 coordinate 227,287,252, forward strand.
TCATAGCTTACAATAAAAATAGAAAGTAGCTGGTCTGTTGGCTGTCTGTACATAACACGCCTGTATCAACTTGTAGCTTTTGAAAACGAACAAACTGACAGGAAAAATAGGAGTTATTCAACCTCAGTCTTCACGCTTTCAAAAATGGTTCAAATGGCTCTGGGACTCAACATCTGTGGTCATCAGTCCCCCAGAACTTAGAACTACTTAAACCTAACTAACCTAAGGACATCACACACATCCATGCCCGAGGCAGGATTCGAACCTGCGACCGTTGCGGACACGCGGTTCCAGACTGTAGTGCCTAGAACCGCACGGCCACTCCGGCCTCTTCACGCTTTAACGCTGACTACTCGTAATGGTATGATCCTCGATTACAGCATTATTTTTGAGCAGAGTTTCCAAAAAATTAGAATCAATAGGAGAACATGATGATTTTTTTTGTAGTAGTATTCAACCACTTATCATTTTTCGAGAAAAACAGGGAGCGGTGAACGGATTAAGTTTTATTTCATTAGCCTATTTAATTTAATATTTTGATTCCACGTATCTTAAAAGTGAGGCAGTCAAAATTTTTCCATCTTTATTCCATTTTTACGCCGCGCGGGGTAGCCACGTTGTCTTAGGCGCCTTGCCACGGTTCGCGCTGCTCCCCCCGTCGGAGGTTCGAGTCCTCCCTCGGGCATTGCTGTGTGTGTTGTCCTTAGCGTAAGTTAGTTTAAGTTAGATTAAGTAGTTTGTAAGCCTAGGGACCGATGACCTCGCCAGTTTGGTCCCTTAGTAACTTAACACAAATTTCCCAATTTTCGATTTTTACGCTTATCACAGGAAACAACTGGAATAAAAAACGGAAACTCGATTGTTTCAGAAACGGTTGATCTGAGCGGTTTTAACGCTGAGGTTAAACTGGGGTTTGGAAAGAAAAAAAACGATATAACCGGAAACCACTTGTTTCGGTGATAACAGACATCCCTAGCACGGAAGTGAAACGTGTAGGATAAATAATACAGACAAGCAGACGGAAGAAGCTTTTGACAAGTGGTGCTACACAGGAGTGTTGAAGACTGGGCAGGTATATGTGATGAATGCAGACGTAGACAAACCTCAGTCACGAGTTGCGACAGCAGACCGATGTCGGGGATTTCGCGACATGACTCCTGCTCCAGCAGTCGTTGCAGCCGGGCTGGAAGTGATTGTCAACAGAGGGAGCCCCCGCTGGAGCCGGCTGGTCCTTGCAGCTGCGGACTGCTCGAGTTGGGCGTTCTCTGCGGGCCTGGGATTCCCGTCTGTGCGCTGGATAATTCAGCGGCCCGCGGGCCTTAACTACGAGGGACGGCAAAGGCAGTCCGCCGGGAGCGGCCGCTGCCCTGTGCACTCGCTTCTCTCCACTACGGTCAGAGCGACGGCACAGTTCGAATTGTCGCGTCGAACCACTGGACACCTTCCACAGGAAAGCTTTTGTGTCAGCTATAAAAACTGTTCATAAAGTCAGGCCTTTTAGTTTGTCATTGTTGCCCAAATGACCAGTCAGTGTGATCATCCTTCGGTCTTCGATTTTTAACAATGAAAAGAAAAACTAATTTTGTTTATTTTTCAACTACTCTCAGACAAAGAACATGTTGTTGCAAATTATAAGCTATCTCATTAGTTCGTTTTATAAATGAAAACTGCCTCGCCTTTTCTTGCCGCAATGTATTTTACTTCTTCCAGATGCGTTTCACCTTCTGCTTTAAGGCATCTTCAGAGGAGTCTAGAATGACGCAGTTTAGTTCTGCGATATTTGTAGATCATAAAAAGCTTTTACTAAACTTGTGATTCGGTTAGCGCGTTAGCCGAACGGTCTAACGCACGGCTTTTCGGAGCGGCAAGGAGCCCTCCGTCCTAGACACTAATCCGCCCGGCGGACTTGTGTCGAGGTCTGGTGAGCCGGCCTGCCTGTCTGTGGATGGTTTTTAGGCGGTTTTCCATCTGCCTCGGCGAATGCGGGCTTGTTCCCCTTATTCCGCCTCAGTTACACTATGTCGGCGATTGCTGCGCAAACAAGTTCTCCACGTACGCGCACACCACCATTACTCTATCACGCCAACATAGAGGTTACACTCATCTAATATGAGACGTTCCCTGGTGGTGGCGGTGGTGGTGGGGGGGGGGGGGGGAGGGGGGTGTCAACCGGGGGCCGAACCTTGGTTTCGGTGTGGGGCGACGGAGGGGTGAAGTGGACTCCGGTAGTCGTCGTGGGGTTGTGGACCACTGCGGCTGCGGCGGGGACGGAACCTCTCCGTCGTTTCTAGGTCCCCAGTTAACATACAACACACAACATACAAACTTGTGATTACTTACGGTTGTGCACGTTTTTGGTTGGCATATGCGTTTCCTCTATCTGGTCACATGCTGAAGGTCGCACTATACTTTCACTTACTGAACATAAGCCCGTTTTCATGTTACGATTTGTTTTCTTCACAGTTTTCATATTGTCTGATCTTTTGTTGTGGACACGATCAGTCTTCTGTCACTAGTTGTGACAGAAGACTAACAGTGATCCACAACAAAAGGGCAAACAATATGAAAATTGTGAAGAAAAATATTCGCAACATGAAAATATACTTGTATTTCGTAAGCGAAGTTATAAAGGGTGCAACAAAAATGTACGGCACAAATGGCACGTCACATTCCTCATACGTAGACGAAGGAATTATGTTAGATGAAGTTGGGTCTGCAAAGGTTTTGTTTCCATGTTACAACCTATTTTCTCAAACTCATTAAACTTGGATGACACATATGAACAGAACGTTAGAATCACGGGGAACATGCACCCTTCCTAGTGTCCAATTACGTTGTGCACCGCCACTGTTTTGTTTTACATGCCCTTTTTGCCATGTGACGTACGTCACTGCTTGTTTACACATAACATCAACTTTTCCGGCGATCAGTACGAACGTTGCAAGCACGCAGGTGACTATGTAGAGCAAATTACAGATTTCGCTCGCGCAATGGCATTGCACACAAATACAAAGATGGCGGATGCCTGTTTGATGTTTCGATAAACTGACGCCAATGGCACTCAACGCTCAACTTTTGTACCGGGAGAGATTTCCAGGACGAAGGTGCCCCGAAGCTACTGATCGTCGTCTTAGGGAACATGGAGCATTTTAAACCTGATACTCGCGAGCAGAGGAGGCCTAGAATGACGAATACTCCACAACAGGAGGCGGCATTTCTTCATGCAGTTGACGACGACCCTAATGTCAGTACAAGAAATCTCGCTGCAATACTGTATGTTGACCACACAACTGGCGAGTGTTACGCGAGCGTCACCTGTAACTATATCATTTATAGCGTGTGCAGGCACTACCAGCAGCTGATTATCCAGCACGGGTACTCTTCTACGAATGGTTTATTCAGCATAGTGTCAACCCTAATTTTAGTGCAAAAGTGCTGTTTACAGACGACGCGTCGTTTCAGCGACAAACTGTAAATTCTCAAAATCAGCATGTACAGGCAGACGTCAATCCTCACGCAACTGTTAAAGCAAATCAACAACAAAAATGTCCTGTCAGTGTTTGGGCCGGCAATGTTGGAGAGTGTTTGGTAAGGCCTCAGTTTCTTCCACACAGGGTCAACGGAAAAAGTCATCATAATTTCTTAGATAATTTTCTACCTGATCAGTTAGCAGATGTGCCTTCAGCTGTGCGAGAAAACCTGTACTTCACTGCACAATGGAGCACCTTCTCATATTCGTGTTAATGTCGGTCGGCTTCTAAATAACAAATGGTTCAAATGGCTCTGAGCACTATGGGACTTAACATCTGAGGTCATCAGTCCCCTAGAACTTAGAACTACTTAAACCTAACTAACCTAAGGACGTCACACACATCCATGCCCGAGGCAGGATTCGAACTTGCGACCGTAGCGGTCACGCGGTTCCAGACTGTAGCGCCTAGCACCGCACGGCCACACCGGCCGTCTCTAAATAACAGATTCGGTTTCGCATGGATACGTAGAGACGGACTAATTGCCTAGCCTCCACGTTCTCCAAATCTAAACCCACTAGACTTTTACTTCTGGGGGCATTTTAAAGCTTTTGTGTATGGAGCTCTAGTACAAGACGTTCAGAGTTCCCGTGCCCGTATTGTGGAAGGACACGAAACCATACCGAATACTCCAGGGATACATCGGCGCATCCGAGATTCACTAAGGCGGCTGGTTGATACATACATCAATGCAAACAGAGAGCATATTTAACATCTCCTGTGACGAAGAGTGGCATGTTGTCTGTTGGCGCCTTCTATACGTGTGTTTCCCATGATTAATGAGTTGGAGAAAAAGACTTGTAACATGGAAACAAAGCGTTTCCAGATCCATGGTCATATAACATAATTTCTTCACCTACGTGTGAGGAATGTGCCCTATAATTTGTGTCGTACATATTTGTTATACGTTGTAGTGCGACCTTCAGCGTGTGACCAGATGAGTGGAAACGTGATGCCACCCAAAAACGCGAAAAAAATCAAATAATCACTTATTTACGAAATAAACGAGACGTGAACCATTTTATGACTTAAAAAAATCGGGTATCAAAGCAAAACTGTATCCATTGAAGATGCCTTGAAGTAAAAGGCGTAATTTTTCTACAAGAAATAAAATATATCTCAGCAAGGAAAGGCGGTTTTTATTTACAAAACGAATATTTCTGTGCTTGCTGAGGATGATGGTCACTCAAACAAACGTGTTACCTGACTAATTACTGAGGCCAGGATCTATGCAAAATTGCTCAAAAAGCTGAAATTTTCTGCCACCATATAGTTCTGTAGCATGTTAGCAATATAGTCTCAATTATCAGAGTTTAATTCGTGCTACAAGTGCCGTAAAAGCCACTTCGATTCAACTAATGGGCAGTGCTACGCACCATTTTCTACGCGACTTTGTCCTTATTTGCGATATTTTATTATTTCCTGCCGTTAAAGAAGACATATTAAGAATATATGAGGCTGTAAGCCCATTTACGATTTTTTAAAGAAATCCACACTTGGTGGAGCACAAAACCCAAACGGAAGCTTTGATAACCTCATCTAGAAAAGAGGCCCAAAGACAACATTTTGTTCATCTACTTGTACTATTGTTAAAATTTGCTCGTATGATGCTTGTCTAGTGTTTAGCGATGGTAACATTGGAAGAATTACGGCCCTTGTGAGACTAGAATTTGATGCAATTTGCTTCATCGAAAACCTATTCAAGAAGATTGATGATATGCGTATTGTTAGTTCTGGAGGGTGAGTGAAGGTTACTGCCAATAGGACACGCCAGAAGTAGCAGACTAGAAGAAAAGAGCTACAAGAAGACCAAGTACACCGAATGTGTGTTTATGGTCAACATCAAGATACTTGTTTCTGGCATAAATACTAATAAAATATATTTCTGGACTTCTAGCAACTATCAATGTACAAGGAACATTTTCTGCTGAACCACTGCAGATAAAAAGATGAAACTTAGTGCAGACTTTGTAAATACAAAATTTTTCAAAGTACGTTACTTTCAACTTTATTTAACGTTACATGAAATGAAACTTGCTATCATACACAAAAATTAAAAAAAAACTGTTGCGTGACTTTTAAGACTGTTATTAACACTGTTGTACAGATTTGTTTATCTATTTAATAAGAATACTCTATCATTTTTTAAAAGGGATAAGTTAAGTAACCCTTGCAAAAGCATTCCTCATGTATATAGCAACGCCCTGATCAAATTATTTGACAAAAGAATTGAAAAAATCCAGATTATAGCCAATAAGATAATGATAACAAGTGCAAAATTTGGTTCAATTATCAAACAGTACAAGTTATATTAGCTTGTATGTATCTGTGTGTTTTCTCATACATCCTCCCGTAAAGTCCTAGAACGCGTAACATATTAGTAATTAAAGTAAAACACATCATGAGGTTAAAGAATGATTTAGATTAAATATTCACGCGCAAAATTTTCTCATAGCAAATCATCTCGTTTTGGAAATAACGACTTTTCGGTCGAGATGGCTATGTCAATGATTGTTTAAATACTTTTAAAAATATTTCATTGTCTGGTGCAATCACACGTACAATTTTAGTAAGAAATCGCCGTTTTATGACGTCACCCGTCGGATCATATAGCCCGGTCAACGAAGATCAAAAACTTTCTACTGAGGGAAAAAATCGTGTAGTCGCAAATTTTTGTATACTGGTAGGGTGTAAATGCGAGGGTGTAAAAATCCTGACCTGTGGAAGTGAGACCAAGGGCTGTAAAGTTCATTTTGTTAGGTTTTACTGCAAATATCTCGAAAATGTTCCCAGTAAATAGTTAAACTACGTTGGATTTCCTAGAAAAAAGGAATTATTCACTTTTATCTGTGACTAATAGTTTCCGCGTCAGGGTACGGGGAAATCAGGAATTTATTAAAAATAGGCTTTCAATGGTATAAAATTGCTGTTTGTTATTACACGAAGCGGGTTAAGAACAAATATTAAATGTGTGTACTACATCCACGTGCAGTACAAACGTACTAAGGGATAAATTGTGTTTTGCTGGCATCAGAAGGTGGAAACGAGGGGTTGGATATAGAAGCGTGAACGAAGGTAGACTGCCGGATTGTGGTCATGTACTTCCCTCGTTCATAAATCTGCAAAATGAAGAGCGAGCAGGCAATTCCCCATTCTCTCTACCGCACTACGTCACCCAACTACAGCACATTTCATAAACGTATACAGACAGACCCTTTCACAGATCGCCTGATAAATCGCAGGCGACGCGGTATGCAGACACTAAGTAGTGAGGAGAGGGCGTTTATTTTGCATAAAGAGTCTTAAGACTGAATACAGATACGAGCTGCTAATAATACAAAGGCAAGAAGATCATACGGACGGATTCTCCGTACATCACTGCACGCAGTTCCACACTGCTACAAGGGAAACTGATTCTTAGTCATCCTGGACACCAGTGGCCGTTCTTCCAGGGAAGGCAACATCCTCCACTACGAGCGTTGCTTGCTTTTCAGTTTCCAAAACAGACAATATGTCCGCCGAATTTCCTGCCTGATTCTCTTCCGTAAGTAGATAAAATAATTTCACTGAGGTGGAGCTCCATGGTGCATAGAAACAGAGTCTAAAGCATCGCTCTCGTGTTAAGCAAGGATCTTATATCGGCGAAGGAGATCACAGTCATATCTGACCTATAGCTGCATACCCATGTTTCTTGGGATCCGAGTTCATCAAAGAAAAATGGACCAATTAAGAACGCAAAGAGCAGCAGCTTTATTGCTGCTGTTGTGATATAACAGCTTTACGTGTAAAGCCTTGCTCACCATGTCCAGATCCCTGTTGACTGTCTGCAACTGTAATACACTCTGATCCTTCAGAATATCTGCAGACGAAGCGAATAATGAAAATTTGTACCAAGGCCGGGATTCGAAGCCAGCCTTATTACTCACGAAGCAGATGACCACTATGGCACAGTGGCTTTGCACACCTTCACGCACTACCCTCGCACGCCTCCCAACTCTACATCTACATCCATACTCCGCAAGCCACCTGACGGTGTGTGGCGGAGAGTACTTTGAGTACCTCTATCGGTTCTCCCTTCTATTCCAGTCTCGTATTGTTCGCGGAAAAGGGGTTGTCGGTATGCCTCTGTGTGGGCTCTAATCTCTCTGATTTTATCCTCATGGTCTCTTCGCGAGATAAACGTAGGAGTGAGCAGTATACTGCTTGACTCCGCGGTGGAGGTATGTTCTCGAAACTTTAACAAAAGCCCGTACCGAGCTACTGAGCGTCTCTCCTGAAAAGTCTTCCACTGGAGTTTATCTATCATCTCCGTAACGCTTTCGCGATTACTAAATGATCCCGTAACGAAGCGCTGCTCTCCGTTGGATCTTCTCTATTTCTTCTATCAACCCTGTCTGGTACGGATCCCACAATGGTGAGCGATATTCAAGCACTGGGCGAACAAGTGTACTGTAACCTACTTCCTTTGTTTCTGGACTGTACTAGTCTGGTATCTGCTTTACCGACGATCAAATTTATATGATTATTCCATTTTAAATCACTTCTAATGCGCACTCCCAGATAATTTATGGAATTAACTGCTTCCAGTTGCTGACCTGCTACATTGTTGCTAAATGATAAAGGATCTTTCTTTCTATGTATTCGCAGCACATTACACTTGTCTACAATGAGATTCAATTGTCATTCCCTGCACTATGCGTCAATTCGTTGCAGATCCTCCTGCGCTTCAGTACAATTTTCCATTGTTACAACCTCTCCATATACCACACCATCATCCGCAAAAGGCCTCAGTGAACTTCCGATGTTATCCACAAGGTCATTTATGTATATTGTGAATAGCAACGGTCCTACGACACTCCCCTGCGGCACACCTGAAATCACTCTTACTTCGGAACACTTCTCTCCATTGAGAATGACATGCTGCGTTCTGTTATCTAGGAACTCTTCAATCCAATCCAATCACACAATTGGTCTGATAGTCCATATGCTCTTACGTTGTTCATTAAATGACTGTGGGGAACTGTTTCGAATGCCTTGCGGAAGTCAAGAAATACAGCATCTACCTGGGAACCCGTGTCTATGGCCCTCTGAGTCTCGTGGACGAATAGCGCGAGCTGGGTTTCACACGATCGTCTTTTTTGAAATCCATGCTGATTCCTACAGAGTAGATTTCTAGTCTCCAGAAAAGTAATTATACTCGAACATAATACGTGTTCCAAAATTCTACAACTGATCGACGTTAGAGATATAGGTCTATAGTTATGCACATCTGTTCGACGTCCCTTCTTCAAAATGGGGATGACCTGTGCCCTTTTCCAACCCTTTGGAACGCAACGCTCTTCTAGAGACCTACGGTACACCGCTGCAAGAAGGGGGGCAAGTTCCTTCGCGTGCTCTGTGTAAAATCGATCTGGTATCGCATCAGGTCCAGCGGCCTTTCCTCTTTTGAGCGATTTTAATAGTTTCTCTAGCCCTCTGTCGTCTATTTCAATATCTACCATTTTGTCATCTGCGCGACAATCTAGAGGGGGAACTACAGTGCGGTCTTCCTCTGTGAAACAGCTTTGGAAGAAGACATTTAGTATTTCGGCCTTTAGTTTGTCATCCTCTGTTTCAGTACCATTTTAGTCACAGAGTGTCTGGACATTTTGTTTTGATCCACCTACCGCTTTGACATAAGACCAAAATTTCTTAGGATATTCTGCCAAGTCAGTACATAAAACTTTACTTTCGAATTCACTGAACGCCTCTCGCATAGCCGTCCTCACACTACATTTCGCTTTGCGTAATTTTTGTTTGTCTGCAAGACTTTGGCTTTGTTTATGTTTGCTGTGAAATTCCCTTTGCTTCCGCAGCAGTTTTCTAACTCGGTTGTTGTACTGTACCACGTTGGCTCTTTTCCATCTCTTACGATCTTGCTTGGCATATACTCATCTAATGCATATTGTACGATGGTTTTGAACTTTGTCCACTGATCCTCAACACTATCTGTACTTGAGACAAAACTTTTGTGTTGAGCCGTCAGGTACTCTGTAATCTGCTTTTTGTCACTTTTGCTAAACAGCAAAATCTTCCGACCTTTTTTAATATTTCTATTTACGGCTGAAATCATCGATGCAGTAACCGCTTTATGATCGCTGATTCCCTGTTCTGCGTTAACTGTTTCAAATAGTTCGGGTCTGTTTGTCACCAGAAGGTCTAATATGTTATCGCTACGAGTCGGTTCTCTGTTTAACTGCTCAAGGTAGTTTTCAGATAATGCACTTTAAAAAATTTTCACTGGATTCTTTGTCCCTACCACCCGTTATAAACGTTTGAGTCTCCCAGTCTATATCTGGCAAATTAAAATCTCCACCCAGAACTATAATATGGTCGGGAAATCTACTCGAAATATTTTCCAAATTTTCTTTCAGGTGCTCTGCCACAACAGCTGCTGGGCCAGGGGGCCTATGGAGACATCCAATTACCATGTTTGAGCCTGCTTTAACCGTGACCTTCACCCAAATTATTTCACATTTCGGATCACCGTCAATTTCCTTCGATGCTATTGCACTTTTTATCGCTATAAACACGCCTCCCCCTTCAATGTCCAGCCTGTCTCTGCGGTATACATTCCAATCTGAGTTTAGAATTTCATTACTTTTTACATCTGGTTTCAGCCAACTTTCTGTCCCTGTGGGCGTTGTGACCGTTTATTAATGAGAGCAGTTCTGGGACCTTTCTATAGACGCTCCTGCAGTTTACTATTAGCACATTAATATTGTTATTCCCTGTTGTGTTTTGCCTACGACTACCTTGAAAGGTCTCTGTTAGATTCTTTTCATGTTAATTTCTTAAATCTGTTGTCATTTACGGCATAAATTCCTCTTCTAAATTTACTGTGGTGTCTCTGACTATCTGGGAGGAGACTGAGCAGTGGAACGTGTTACTTTTACACATAAACAAGAATGATCTGTCACACTACTACACTTTAAAACACAGTTTGTATGTAATTCATGTCACACAGTCTCATACGGAACCTACATCCGCTTTCTTTTATATACTGTATATGATAAGATACTGTCATCCCCCTTCCCTTCTATGTGAGAGGATAAATGAGCAAATGTATTTCTAGTTGAATGCTTGATGGTAGCAGACAAGCCTGTCTGCTAGAGAGCAGTAGGACCAATGTCCGAACAGGTAGCTACGCTTTCTAAAAGCAGAGAGGTTTCTATTCTTGGTATGGTCCCGTCCGTCCCTTGTCATATTGGTATAGGAAGCTGCCTCTCTGGTCACTTCCGTTTGTATCTTTTAAGCACGCTCGGTAGGGGCCCAGGCAGTCTGTCCACAGCGAGCGTCTGGAGTGGTAAGATCTCCGGCTAAGCGCGTGTCTGCTAAGTCCGTAGGACAATGAATTTCTTAAGTTTAGCCTAACTGAAAATTTAACCACCTTTATTTCAGGTTTAGATCTAAAATATCTGATGTTATCTTAAATTGCAACGCAGTGTATTTCGAGTGTGAAGTTCAGAATGTCTTCCAGTAGTTGCTTCGTCACTACTTTGTGAGTAAAGTGGAACCACGTGTTGATGATCCGTAACTCTAACTAAGATTATCAATCTTAAATGCGAATGTGCGTGAGATTATAACGTCTCATCTTGACAATATTTTTCAATATAGCAACTTTTATTTATGTTCAATCCACGTGGGGTGTACTTTGTGAGACCAGTACCACGTGCTTATACAATTGTTTGACCCATCAGGTTAATAGTAAGACGACAGTAAGCAGTTCGAGTTTTTTCTTTTGTAAATTGCGTTTCGATGTAATTTATTTTAATTACCAAAATTATTGTGGAGTTACACTCTTTGTGTGAACCAATTTGACCATGTGAAGCATGTGGTGTAATCATCAAAGCAGCCCTCAGCTATTCTTTTCGGGAAGATTTCACAGAGAGTTAGTATGAATTTAGTATACCAATGTGTGGTAATTTCATGACGGACAGGATTGCGCTACGAACGTAACTTCTTTGGGTGAAAATTGAATCGGTTGGTTCTGATTAATTTCCTCTTGCATATGTTTCAACGTCCTTCGTGTGTTATTTTATGAATGCAGTGTTGTATGCAGTCTCCCAATCTTGGCTCCATATTTGGTGTGTTCCGTAAGATTACAAACTCACATTTTCACAATCCTAAATAAGGCACCAGTTTAGTTATGAATCAAGTTAAATATGCTGAAATTTTAACGGAACTATGATCAGTGTTAAAATAAATGTCCAAATATAAACTGATATATATATATATATATATATATATATATATATATATATATATATATATATATATATATAATCACCGGTTATCGTAAGATGACTACTAAAAGATTATAATTAATGTTAGTCTGGTTGGGAATTTGGTAAGCTAGACTGGACACCTGGTGAAACAGTTGCTCAGTAATGCAAGGTTAACTTCCCCAGATAGCACACAGCTTTGAACCCGCTTTTATTGTCTTGAATATCAGCACCGCTTGCAGAACAAATTAATGCATCAACATTACAACCTTGTCGCGTCTCAGGAGGCGTCTTGTCGGACCTAGGGAGGGAATTCTCTAACTTAAAAAACACAGTTTATATGTAATTTATGTCACACAGTCTCATACGGACCCTGCATCCGCTTTCTTTTATATACTGTATATGATAAGATACTGTCATCCCCCTTCCCTTCTAACCTAAAAAACCCTCCACACGTACTCCGTTATTCTTGTAGCCGGTTCCTGCGTGTAGTGCACGCCTGACCTATTCAGGGGGACCCTACATTTCTCTACCCGATAGCGGAGGTCGAGAAACTTGCACCCCAGATCTCCGCAGGATACTACTGGAGACCGAGGCATAGGGGCTGTAATCAAACTGTATGATTTCATTTGATTAAAGTAACAGAGTGACATTCGTAGAAGATAAGTCAATGTTTAAAAGATTTGATGTCGATGGGACGTTAAATTCGAGGGAGAACAAAATCCGCACTTGAGCCACTAGAGGCAAAGAACACGGGAGACTGAAACAGTTGGTTATATGGGGGAAGCGGCGCGAGAGTTGGTCGTCTCCAGGAGTGCGTAAGCCCGGTTGATCAATGTAACAGTCGCCGTAAATATCGGACGCCTGCGAGCGGTCGATAGAGTAATGTTCTCCGGTGCGGGCTTAGCTGGGATTCCGTGCGGCCGCTGGCCACTGGCCGGGGGACCAACTCGCACTAGCTTTCTCCATCCGCTGGGCAACGCGAGGGCGTTCCGGCAAACGTTACGACGGGAACAAACTCCGCTGTAGCAGCCGGGAGACACCAAGGGCAAGGCCATTTACCACATACGTCAGTCGCCCGTAGACCATGGTAACAAGCCACCTATACCAATAAGAGTACGTTTGGGCCCAGAAGACCTGTACACGCTTTCGCTCAATGCCGTTGTCGTTGCTCTGTAAACATCCGCTGGACGAACAGTTAATCCAGACATGCAAAAATTCTAACCTATGGCTGCGAACAAAATACAGTCTGTTAAATAAGATCGTGGTCGGGTTAATCAGTAGTAAAATCTGACAACAAACTAGAACATAGACATTCATCGTATGTGAAAAAAATGAAAAATGAAATTACAGGTAATAATACGTCCGTCACCTGCAGCATGATAATTTCTTGGCATCTCCGAGGCATGCTTGAAACAAATATTTCCGCTTATTCACGTGAAAGAGACCTCCAAATCGTCGAATTTGCGTTGATAGCTGCTTCAAAGTGAAAATTTTTTTCTTGTAACTTCTTTTTGACGTAAGACCATATATTTCAATAGAACAGCGTCAGGCGACTGTGAGGTCAATCCGGAATTTGCACACCTGTCTCCTTTTTCCATTCGCTGCAAAGCCTGCTGGGGTACTTCGATCACTGTCCTCCTACAGCATACAATCTTTATTTTTGCCGATGAAGCAACTTCTAGCTGTCGGCATCAAACATCTTTGATAAATTTGCAACATCTTCTGTGGGTTTAAATGATCAACTAAGAAGTATAAATCTCCGTCAAAATAAATTACTGCTTCATGGATATCTTTTTCTCTCAGCACTTCAGCGATTTGCGAACGGCATTTGGTAACATTGGGAGGTGACGTGCAGCTAGTAACTTCTCTCTGAGATAAGAATACGCAGTGAAAAATCATGTATGATCTTGAGTCCATCATTTAACACACAACCGAAGCAGGCTTTTCTAAGTATCATTTAACGTACATGCAAACTTTCTCCTTTTTCACATTTTTCTCACAGAGCATTACTTCGATTAAATTTTTAGTGTTGATGCTCACTCTGAGACTTTTTACCAGGTTTGATTAACAGAGGTGATGGAGAAAATATAAAAGTGTCGTGAGTTTCGTTTTGTCTACGTCTAGACAATGGTGGTAAAATTTAGAGAAATTTGATACGAAGGCTTACCGACCAGCGACCTATCGGCGCACACGTTGCAATTGCCAAGGGAAGAAACGAGAAGGGGTCTCATAGCAATTCCCGCTACAAACCGTACGACGGTTAGCATGAGTGTGACATAAACGAGTCAACAATAATGAGGCGTTGAGGAATGTAAGTGATTTCTAAATAAGCTCTCGGGTTATTTATTGTGCGATGCCTTAGCTTCAATACAACCAGCCACGAAAGAAAGGACACGAACTGTAACTCAGAACCAGCAAATGAGTCATTAGTGGCTAAACAACTGATAAGAATCGAGTGCCGACCTGAGGAAATGGCTGGCTATCCATATAGCATGAGAAGGAATGCTGACCTAACTCTTTGCGTTGCACTAACTTATACCTCGGAAGAGTATGATGGGAAATTTATTTCCCTGCTGGGAGAACTCGCCGCCTAAACGGCGAGCGGGCGGACTGCACAAGGCGACTCGGCGGTGCGACTGAGCACAATTTATTTCCATCGGGAGTTGTCAAGAGAGAGCTCGGACTCATAACTCAGTTCTGGTCAGCAGGAGCGGGCGGCCCCAGGGCCGCTGCGGAGACAGCCACCGCTCACAAAGCAAAAGCTGCCGCCGCACCGCCGTGAAACCATGCAACGAGAAGCTTGTCACTGCTGCAGAGCACTGATGCAATTAGACTGAGTCCAGTCACGACAACTTAAGCGCCGTATAAAGTATGTGCCTTATGCGCCTCTACAAAGGAGAGAACGCAGTTTACCACGACGTATTTCTGTCGCTTTGCGGACCATACTAGAGTGCGACAAACCGGAATTTCTGATTACGTGGTCTACATCAAACGTAACGTCGCCATCAAAATACACTACTGGCCATTAAAATTCCTACACCACGAAGATGACGTACTACAGACGCGAAATTTAACCGACAGGAAGATGATGTGATATGCAAATGATTAGCTTTTCAGATCATTCACACAAGGTTGGCGCCGGTAGCGACACCTACAACGTGCTGACATGAGGAAAGTTTCCAACCGATTTCTCATACATAAACAGCAGTTGACCGGCGTTGCCTGGTGAAATGTTGTTGTGATGCCTCGTCTAAGGAGGAGAAATGCGTATCATCACGTTTCCGACTTTGATAAAGGTCGGATTGTAGCCTATTGCGATTCCGGTTTATCGTTTCCCGACATTACGCTCGCGTAGGTCGAGATCCAATGACTGTTAGCACAATGTGGAATCGGTGGGTTCAGGAGGGTAATACGGAACGCCGTGCTGGATCCCAACGAACCCGTATCACTGGCAGTCGAGATGACAGGCATCTTATCCGCATGGCTGTAACGGATTGTGCAGCCACGTCTCGATCCCTGAGTCAACAGATGTGGACGTTTGCAAGACAACAACCATCTGCACGGACAGTTCGACGACGTTAGCAGAAGCATGGACTATCAGCTCAGAGACTATGGCTGCGGTTCCCCTTGACGCTGCCTTACAGACAGGAGCCCCTGCGATGATGCATTCAACGGCGAACCTGGGTGCACGAATGGCAAAACGTCATTTTTTCGGATGAATCCATGTTCTGTTTACAGCATCATAATGGTCGCATCCGTGTTTGGTGACATCGCGGTGAACGCAGATTGGAAGCGTGTATTCGTCATAGCCCTACTGGCATATCACCCGGCGTGATGGTATGGGATGCCATTGGTTACACGTCCCGGTCACCTCTTGTTCACACTGACGGCACTTCGAACAGTGGACGTTACATTTCAGATATGTTACGACCCGTGGCTCTACCCTTCATTCGATCCCTGTGAAACCCTACATTTCAGCAGGATAATGTACGACCGCCTGTTGCAGGTCCTGTACGGGCCTTTCTGGATACAGAAAATGTTCGACTGCTGCCCTGGCCAGCACATTCTCCAGATCTCTCACCAATTGAAAACGTCTGGTCAATGGTGGCCGAGCAACTGGCTCGTCACAATACGCCAGTCACTACTCTTGATGAATTGTGGTATTGTGTTGAAGCTGCATGGGCAGCTGTACCTGTACACGCCATCTAAGCTCTGTTTGACTCAATGCCCAGGCGTATCAAGGCCGTTATTACGGCCAGAGGTGGTTGTTGTGGGTACTGATTTCTCAGGATCTATGCACCCATATTGCGTGAAAATGTAGTCACATGTCAGTTCTACTATAATATATTTCTCCAATGAATACCCGTTTATCATCTGCATTTCTTCTTGGTGTAGCAATTTTAATGGTCAGTAGTGTACTAAGGACATAAAAAAAGCTTGCTGTGATTGGCACTTTTTGGTTACATTGCCTCACCAATAAAGTGAAACACCCAGTAGCGGAGGAGGAAACACAACGAAACTTCACGGGTTGACAGGATATGTGATGGTATTTCAGTGACAACAAAATCGAGCCAGAACTAAAAAGAACTTAACAGTATGAGTCCAGCGGCCAGTACGTCACTGCAACTAGTGGGTTGATAAAATATCGCTTTGTCGCAACGATTCCAAAAAATATCAATATATGTGTCTGCGATACTCGTTTCGCCAACAGATCTACGAGTATATATCAAAATGACAATATCGAGTGCCGATATTTTTATTTTATATTATACTATTTTCACAATTTTCGGTATATATTTGAAGTTGTTCTTATGAAACTGTAGTAGAACATAATTTTACTTTCACTGTGTGAAGGAGTCGTACTGCTTTTTGACCTTTCGTAACGTTCAATCTTTCTCTTTTACTGTGTGAAGCAAGTGTATGTGGCACAAAAGAAGTCCGATTGCACTGCACAGGGAGGGGGAGGGGTTAATGGAACAACGAACAGGTGAACAGGTGTGCTATATCTTCACACCGGAATAACAAGTATTCCGGTGTAAAGATATAGCACACCTGTTCGTTAAAAAACAAAATTTTGATGTAAATAGCGTGCTATTTCTTCGCATCGCCATTCTTCAACAGAAGTTGCTGAAAATGGTGAACGTCGGCCGCTGTGGCCGAGCGGTTCTGGGCGCTTCAGTCCAGAAACGCGCTGCTTTTACGGTCGCATGTTCGAATCCCGCCTCGGGCATGGATGTGTGTGATGTCCTTAGGTTAGTTATGTTTCAGTAGTTCTAAGTCTAGGAGACTGATGACCTCAGACGTTAAGTCCCATGATGCTTAGAGCCATTTGAACCATTTTTGAAACTAGTGACAAAGATATAAATAACAAAATTGGTCTTTGGTGGAGGCGGTGACGTGTGAGGGGAAATGCTGGCGTAATCGGCGGTTGGAGCTACCAACGAAAGCTGCAACGCTTAACTTCACCAAGCAATTTTGATACTACAACTGCTAGGTCATTGGCGTTGGCAGAAATGAAAAAAAAAGTCGACATGAAGTGTTCTGGACAAATGTGATATGTGACGAAACCGAACGACGGACCCATCGGACTCCTTTTATTCTGCCAATTTACATGCCGGTACCATTATTAGTAAAGTGGTTATCGGTAAGCGTGAACGTGCGTAGTTTTACATTCAATTCTTCCTCTAAGGAGAATCGGCAGGCTGCTACTTTGTTAATAAACAGAAAATCTAATAATAAATCAATATTCAAACAATGCAAAATACAGTATGGAATGTAAGAATATTATGAAAAGGAAAGTTGTCACTCACTGTATAGCGGAGATGCTAAGTCGCAGATAGGCACAACAATAAGACTGTGAAAAACAAAGCTATCGGCCCGTAAGGCCTTCGCCAAAAATAGACGACAGACTCAAACATTGAGAATGGGTACAGTTGCCTGAGACTAGAGGAGTCGTGTGTGTGTGTGTGTGTGTGTGTGTGTGTGTGTGTGTGTGCGCGCGCGCGCGCGCGCGCCTGTCGTCTATTTTTGACGAAGGCCTTACGGGACTAAGGGTTTACTTGTGACAGTCTTTTTGTTGCGCCTATGTGCAACTCAGCATCTCCGCTATATGGTGAGTGGCAACTTTCCTTTTCATGATACTGTTTCAATAAATCAATACTTCCGTACACAGCTCTAAACCGGGAAATATATTTGCAATGTGAAGCCGATACTTTTCTGGGCCTGCCGTCGATATTTCTCCATCGATATACCGACATACTGACAATATTCCTCCATATGTCCGCAGCTCGTGGTCGTGCGGTAGCGTTCTCGCTTCCCACGCCCGGGTTCCCGGGTTCGATTCCCGGCGGGGTCAGGGATTTTCTCTGCCTCGTGATGACTGGGTGTTGTGTGCTGTCCTTAGGTTAGTTAGGTTTAAGTAGTTCTAAGTTCTAGGGGACTGATGACCATAGATGTTAAGTCCCATAGAGCTCAGAGCCATTTGAACCATTTTCCTCCATATAATGCGAGCCGATAATTACATTCTTTTAAATATCGATGTATAGGATTCCACAATATTTTTAAAAATGTCTACAGTCTTAGTTGCAACCCTCTGACCTGAATAAATGCACTGATTCTGTTGGGAAGTGTGCCATAAAAGCCGCTGTACCATCGCCTGTGGCAAGCTAGCTCTGACACTGTGACGGAACTGACGTCACTGCTGGTCCCATACGTTCTCTCGCGAACAGATGTGGGATCTTGCCGACTACAACAGTACCTCAATATCACGCGGACTATTCATAGAGATACGTGTCGTGTGTGGGTGGCCATTATCATGTTGAAAAACGGCGCTACGATACCGTCGCACGAAAGATAACGCATGAGGATACGCGATGTCTGCGACGTACTGTTGTGCCGTCAGTGTTCCCTCAGTCATTACCAGCTATGACCTGAAGACATACCCCGATGGCTCCACACACCACCACGCCTGGAGTAAAACCGCTGTGTCTCTCCGAAACACTGGAAGAGTGGCTCTTGTACGCAGGACGCTGTCATACACATCGACAACGGTCATCCAGGGTAGCACAGAAACGCGATTAATGGATCAACGCCGGCCAAAGTGGCCGTGCGGTTAAAGGCGCTGCAGTCTGGAACCGCAAGACCGCTACGGTCGCAGGTTCGAATCCTGCCTCGGGCATGGATGTTTGTGATGTCCTTAGGTTAGTTAGGTTTAACTAGTTCTAAGTACTAGGGGACTAATGACCTCAGCAGTTGAGTCCCATAGTGCTCAGAGCCATTTGAACCATTTGAATGGCTCAACACAGCGCTACGCCATTCGTCAGCACTCCGTGCTTCCCAGTCACAGAACGACTCAAAACGCAGCCGTCTGTGTTGATGTTGTTAACAGCAATCTACGCACGGAAACTTAAATCCCTAATCCATCTGCTGCTTGTCTCCGAGCTGCAGTGTGAAATGACACACAATGCTGAACAGAGTCCATTACTTTTACGGATGGCAGGGGCAGATGTGCAGGGGTTGCGATGAGTTTAGTGTACGAGGCAGCAATCCTCCTCGTCGTGGTCAGGCGTGCTCTACCGGAACCCTGGCGAATAGTATGCCTCCTATCACGGTCCCATGCAGTCCAACATTATGCCACTGCCGCATCCGAATCGGCCAGAAATCTGGCTGTGGCATGATTCAACCAGCTGGCCAAATGGAAACTCACAATGAGGACGTCTTCAAGCTACTTTAAGTGTTGAAAAACCTCAGTGTCCTCCGCATTGATATCTCAACATCTGACTCTTTTCACGTGCCTAATATACCCATCAGGCCTGGTAACAGCACTAAACACGAACAACGCTAACACATTCCGGTGGCCGTTCCACTTGTCACAGAGAATTGAAACTCTAATCGTTTAGGTGCCTGCCGATCGTGTATGTGTGTACTTAGTTACATTCAAACCTCACCGTGTCTTCTTGGTGCATCATTCTTCGTTAGACAGTGTAGTTAAAACCTAGTAGGGCGTGTGTTACTGAAGGAATGAAAGAAGATATTAACATTTATCTTCCGTCGACATTTAGATCATTACAAACGCAGCACGAGCACGGATTAATGTAAGGATCGGCAAAAAAATTAGTCGAGCCCTTTCAAAAGAACCATACTAACATATGTCTGCATTTGACGCCGTCTCCACTTACCACCGAGGTCACTGCCGCTACAGCAAACTCCGTTGGTGTATGCAGCTAAACTTTCCGCGCTCCTGGCTCAGTGGAGCCTCTCAGATCTACGTTCAACGGAATCCTGCACTTTTGTATCGTTTTCGCTAGTGCACAGAAAACCATTAACGATATACGCCGATTTTACCATTATCCCTGTGTTCATAACTTCTTTTGTATGACCAGCACAAATAATGGGTTGTATGTTGCTATACCCAAACATTGTGCAGCCCTAGAACAGATCCACAGTCACAATTTTGCTGTTTAGCCCTGCAAGCAGGATCGAATAGATCACCTTTGATCCTTAGTATTTTTGTGAATACTATTTCGATTAATGGCAACAGTTACTCTTTCACAGATATTGTCGAGTAATATTAATCTGGTGAACGTCTTTTATTCATTCACATCAACTAGCCATGCGTGTACAGAAATTAAAAGTATCGATGAACCATGAACTATTATTATTTAAGACAGCCGGCCGAAGTGGCCGTGCGGTTCTAGGCGCTACAGTCCGGAGCCGAGCGACCGCTACGGTCGCAGGTTCGAATCCTGCCTCGGGCATGGATGTGTGTGACGTCCTTAGTTTGGTTAGGTTTAATTAGTGCTAAGTTCTAGGCGACTGATGACCTCAGAAGTTAAGTCGCATAGTGCTCAGAGCCATTTAAACCATTATTTAAGACAGGCTGCCTTATTAAACAGCACTAATCGTGGTACAATTGTGGATGCGAGCTGACGAGACACAGTTTATCGACATGTTAAATGTGGTATGTCTCCGACTTGTATTTCAGTTAGGAAAATAACTTCCCATTTTTTCTGTTTACCTGATAGGTTCTGATGATGGCTCTGGCCGAAACGCTTTAAGGTATGTATTTAAATAAATGTAATAGCGACCCAGACGAACAATGATATTCAATAGCGATAATGACCACGGACTTGTGTAACGATTTTACTTCATTTTTATACATGAGCTGTTAATTTATTTCAATCGGAGAGCTATGGGAAGTTGAGAAAGGAAAAGGTCGGAGGCTACCACAGGTAGGACACCCACAGATTAAAATACCACTATATTTAGAGCGGTATGCTAGATACAGACCGTTCGGTTAAGATTTACACGTCAAAGCAAGCATCGAAAATCGTACAGCGGTTACAAAAACACAAAGCTTTACCGAAATCGTAAAACGGGGTATACAGTATAAATTACTGTACTAAGACCTGACGTTATATATTACATTTGTATGGAATTTACAAAAGGCGTTCAAAGGGTTTTGCAGAAGGAGAATGAAATTTTTTTGTGATAGTTCTTGGAACATTTAGCTATACATTGAGCCTACTCAAAGTAGTCTCCATCAGCTGTGACGCATCTGGCCCAACGTCCTTTTCATGATGTAAAAGCACTTTGGTAAAATTCCGGGGATTGACTTTTACACCATCGCTTGACACAGGAAATAAGGTCTTTCTCACTATCAAATGTTTTACCGCGCAGGTGGGCCTTCAGACGACTAAAGAGGTAAAAATCAGACGGAGCCAAGTGCGGACTGTAGGGAGGATGAGGAACAATTTTCCAACCCATTTTCCTGGTTTTCTCCGGCGTCTTAAGGGCTGTATGAGGTTTAGCATTGTCATGGTGTAGTCTGATAAGATGACCCTGAAGCTGTGGTCTGTGGGTCTTGATGGTACGTCGCAGCTTGTTCAATGACAAACAGTAAAGGCCCGGTTAATCAATGAAAATGACACCACACTAATCCCAGGGGAGGAATACCATCACCTTACGGCCTGCTGTTCGTGAAAGGCTTGGTTTCTTCTTCCGAGGGGAACCCGGATGACGCCACTACATGGATTGGGTTTTGCTCTCAGGTTCGGACAAAAACGACCATTTTTCAGCCTGGGTAATAACGTCGTCAAAACATTGTTTCCATCACCGACCGTTGTCGCAACGTGACATCTACTTCACGACCTATTATGGTTCACCTGTAAATAAAAGAAAATTCGTCTGTATACGAACTTATAGCTAAATGTTCCAAGTATGTCACAAAAAAATTCATTCTCCTCCCGCAAACAATAAAAAAATTACAGACGACTGTGCAAAACTTTCTGAACGCCTTTCGTATTAATCAGAGTGACGCGTTATCTGTGCAAATAAATTGCAAGCGAGCTACGCTTCCATCGCAACAAAGTCCATCGTGATCCGCACTGTGTTTTCGCATCTGTCGTGTGAGGTTGGTTCCAGGAACAGTTTGTTCTAGAAACAACAGTGCGCCATTTCGAAGGTCAGCAACTCCAGCACGAGTCAGGTTATTGGTATGTGGTAGATTTTTGCCTTCCAGATGACTGACATTCCCCTTCCCTGACACAAACGCCTTGTTTAAAAAACGATCATGGATGATTTCCTTTTGGAAATAAGATTTCAGTCATTGTAGCGCTGTTAATACCACCTATACGAAATTAGATAATGTTGGAGCAAGAAACGATTCTCGCATCTGTCGGTCAAAAGTATACGTTGCTAGACTCAATTTCAGTACGTTGAAGCTTATTTGTAAAATATACGAGAGCGTGCTGAGAAGTGATTTTTATGTGCAAAATCTTAAAGCTGCTTAAATAAAACAACGTTATTAACAATCTACATCTTTATCCTCCATGTCTACATATTTGCCACCGTCTTCCGCTAGAGGGCTCCGCATTGTAGCGTGTAAGATGGCGGCGCGTAACGCAACTACGTCGATGCGCTAGAAACATCGTGCTGTAATCAGGTTTCGAATTCGGAGAGTTCGTCCACAAATGGAACACCCTCTCCTTGAACATGACAATACCAGACCACACACGAGCTCTGCGACACCTCGGGTTCACTGTCATCGATTATCCTCCATACAGTCCCAGCTTGGCCCCATTTGATTATCACCTGTTCCCAGAACTTAAAGAACAGCTTCGAGGATTTCAGTTTGCTAGAGGTGAAGCGGTGCAACCAGAGTTGAGGTTGTGGCTTCGGCAACTAAGTCAAACGTTCCACAGTGACGGCAACAAACTTTTTTTCTGGTTGAGAGAAATTTGTTTGTCGCCATGGTAGAGCGTTAATAACGTTCGTTTTATTTAAAAAGCATTAGGAATTTTCAAGTACATAATTCGGAGGCATTACTCTCTAGCGTTGTTCGCATGAGTTACTGGGTGACGATATTTTCAAACACTTTTCTGACCGATCAATGTAATTTACTGAGATAACTGTTCCATCATTGAGTCCATGTTTCTCGATGTACAGTCAGGGGACTCGGCTGACGCTAGCGATCTAAATATTATTATACAAACTACAATCACCAACAAATTTAAGTTTCATTGCAGTACCCGTACCACGTATAAAAGTTGATACGGAGTCATCTTTAGACAATTTACATATACGTCTTGTACGAACACACACAAGGTTGTCTATAAAAAAATTTGTATATTGGTCAATCCTTGTTGCTGCCCAGGATCGGTTTATCACAAAGGTGCGGTACGCGTTCACGTCTCAGCGATGCGAACAATAGCGACGGTCAGCCATGCTTGACTATTATCGACAGAGACGTCAGTCAGAGCAAAATCGACAAGTCTACCACGGAAGAATGATGGCCCATGTAGTACATCTATTGTTTAGGCAGGATCAGCATCCATGTTATAACCAGTCTCAGCGTCTACCATTGTTTTGTAGATCGTAGGACGCCTGCGATAAACACGATGCGTGCGACGCCATGGCATGGCATGGCTTTTTGCATCGATTCTACACTACACTCCCTGGCAGCGAGTTCGGAGAACTTTGCACCCCATAAAAACATCGGGTACAGCACCTTTATAACAAACCAATCCTGGGCTGCAACAGTGACTGACCAATTTACAATTTTTTTAATAGACAAACCTATGTGTGCTCGTACGAGACGTATGTGTAAATTGTCTAAAGCTGACTCGGCATCAATTTTTACACGCGGTAGGAGTATTGCCATGAAACTTAAATTTTTTGCTGATTGTATTGTGTGTTATAGCTTATAGATCGCTAGCCCCAGCCGAGTCCCCTGACTGTACATCGACAACCAGCGACTCCAGGATGCAACAGTTATCTCAATAAACTACAAAGAAGGTCAGAGTGCGCGAACTACGACCGGTCAAGATTCAAATTTGAATCTTATGTGCTAGTTGGCATGTTGTTCACGATAAACATCTGTGTTTGAATTTGTATTTCACGTATGATTGTTCGAGACCGCGGGACTTAGTCTTGCAATGAACGTGATCACTCTGTTATTGAAATCGATATACGATAACAACAACAACAATAATAATAATAAACGATTTCAAATAATGCTGGAGGTTCCTTTCGTTGCAATACTTGGGTAGTTGTGGTGCGCAAACTTCCGAATGGAATCCCATGTCAAGAAAAACTTATTATTTTGTAAGTTAGAGGGTAAAAGTAACAGCCCTATCACTAAAAACTTGGGGTAGTCCTGAAATTACCTTTACATCTGTCGATTTCCCTCTCGCTTAGGACGAGATAACGAAGGGCCTGCGCCTCTGAGGGCCGAGTATTCGGAAGTCGGGCTGTGTGAGTGACGCGGCAAGAGCATTCTTCGAGAGCGGCGCCTAAGTGGCAAGAAGCGTCGATCCGCACCCGAAGTTGAGCCGTCGGCAGAGTGGCTGGCGGAGCGGCGAGCGGTGTGGGGGGCGGAGGGGGCGCGTGAATTACGATTCCGGAACTTTCTCTTGATAAAAACGGACGAGCACATGAGCTGCAGCCGGGCCGGCGTTAGTTAGAGGGCGCGCGGAGCGGCGCGATCCGGCGGGAATTCCAAGCAGGCGGCGCCAGAAACAGGTCGCCGGTGCCGGCGCTGCTTGCAAATTCGCGACCCTCCTTCCGGCCGCGGGCGCGGGCGGGCGCGAGCAGAAGGAACCGGCGCCGCCCCCGCCTGCAAATAGAGCGGCGCGCGCGGCCGCGGAATACCAAATCAAAACGCTTGTTTCTGTTTCGCATTCATACGCCGCGCGCCGCGGACGTGCCGCGCGGACTTCTGGCGGCATTTAAGCGCCGACAATTACCTGCGGGACTCATACCGGCCATCTGCGCAAAAGTCCGAGTGAGGAAGAGAAGTCTTTAATCATCGTCCTGCACTATGGCTCAGAAAAAGCAGAAACACGCGCATATAGCAGGAAAAAATAAAAACTCATAATAAGCATGTTACAGTAATGATTGTTAGGCTAGGGGCGTCTGTATGCAACTAACTTGCTACGGTCCTCCCTGTTGAAGCCTTTCAACGCTACTACACTCGAAACGACTCCACCCATGTATAGCTGCCGAAGGGAACTACACTACTGGCCATTAAAATTGCTACACCAAGAAGAAATGCAGATGATAAACGGGCATTCATTGGACAAATATATTATACTAGATCTGATATGTGATTACATTTTCATGCAATTTGGGTGCATAGATCCTGGAAAATCAGTACCCACAACAACCACCTCTGGCCGTAATAAAGGCCTTGATACGCCTGGGCATTCAGTCAAACAAAGCTTGGATGGCATGTACAGATATAGCTGCCCATGAAGGTTCAACACAGTTCATCAAGAGTAGTGACTGGCGTATTGTGACGAGCCAGTTGCTCGGCCACCACTGACCAGACGTTTTCAATTGGGGAGAGATCTGGAGAATGCGCTGGCAAGGGGCAGCGGTAGAACATTTTCTGTATCCAGAAAGGCCCGTACAGTACCTGCAACATGCGGTCGTGCATTATCCTGCTGAAATGTAGGGTTTCGCAGGGATCGAACGGATGGCAGTGCCACGGGTCGTAACACATCTGAAATCTAGCGTCTACTGTCCAAAGTGCCGCCAATTACGAGGTGCATTCAAGTTCTAAGGCCTCCGATTTTTTTTCTAATTAACTACTCACCAGAAATCGATGAAACTGGCGTTACTTCTCGACGTAATGGCCCTGCAGACGTACACATTTTTCACAACGCTGACGCCATGATTCCATGGCAGCGGCGAAGGCTTCTTTAGGAGTCTGTTTTGACCACTGGAAAATCGCTGAGGCTTAGCCACAGCCTGGTGGGTGTTTCCAGAATGAGATTTTCACTCTGCACCGGAGTGTGCGCTGATATGAAACTTCCTGGCAGATTAAAACCCAGGCTGTGGCTAAGCCATGTCTCCGCAATATCCTTTCTTTCAGGAGTGCTGGTTCTGCAAGGTTCGCAGGAGAGCTTCTGTAAAGTTTGGAAGGTAGGAGACGAGATACTGGCAGAAGTAAAGCTGTGAGACCGGGCGTGAGTCGTGCTTCGGTAGCTCAGATGGTGACGTGTGCCGCGACCAGCGAGTGCTGGCTACTGACGCAGCGCATGCTGGCATTACTCTTGCGGCGATTGCCGGAGTCTATCTCCCCTGATGACGTATTGCGCCCCGACGTCGTATACTTTCCATCAACCAGAACAAACGCCGTTAACTGGCTAAAAGGCATGGCCGTTCACTACATATTTTGCGATGCTCCCAAAGGCACACTCGACTTTTGGTCCCTATTGATGACGACACATGCAGCCGCCACCCGAAGTACAGAACTCGTTTCGCAAATTATTTAGGTTCATTATTTGCGGATCCTCCTGCTCACTGGGGCGTTCCGGGTATGAGACGCTGAAAATGAAGACGAATCCTGGAGCACATTGATCCTCTACGGACGGAATAGGGGGGAACCCCTCCCAACAGACGAGAAGACGACTCGGACGCTCGGCTACGGCAGTTGTAGGATCTTTCTTTGTAATGAAACAAAATAAATCTATAATACAAAAAAAATGTTATAAAAATTAAAGAAATAAATAAATAAAAAGAACAACATCGACAAACCCACTCCATCCTCTTCCTGATCCTTCGATCCTCGAACTCGAACACGTTGCTTGGGCGTGGCGGCGGGATGGCCAGGCTTCGGGTGTCGACCCCTGCCCTACCCGTCGTCCTGCTCCTGCAGCGGTTCATTAGGGGAAAAAAAAAAAAAGATGGTAGAGCACTTGCCCCCGAAAGGCAAAGGTCCCGAGTTCGAGTCTCGGTCGGGCACACAGTTTTAATCTGCCAGGAAGTTTCATATCAGCGCACACTCCGCTGCAGAGTGAAAATCTCATTCTGGATACTTCATTATTTTTTTTTTTCATTTTTTTTTTTTTTAGTATTTCGGCGATCTTCAGAGTGAGCCGAGCGAAGCTACGGTACTTGTTCCCGTGCTTTAAACAACAGAAGACACAACCGCCAAAGAAGTTGATCGGCAACAAAGAGTATGCATGAACTATAGTTTGGTGATAGTGTTGTGCAGAGATCACGGTGCCACAGCACCATCAGCAACGCGCATCGAAACCACAGACATTAGTGATGCAATTGGCAATGGTGAATGGGAGAGGCTAAAGACGACACGCCCCCTCTCTCAGCATAGCAGCGACCTTGCACAGAGGTCAATATAGAGTCGACCATGGAAGCACTGTGCGCAGTCCGTGACCTCAGCTGCGGCAGTCAGCATCATCGACTTATTCAATTCTCAGACGGGAACGTACTTTTGTAATGTTCAACACTGTACTTCAGGAGAAGAGATTGTAGGTGCAATAATTAAGTTATGCTTTAATAGTCAATGACAGTTGTAAATTACCAAACATTCCTATGGTAAAAGGTTACATCAACTTAAGTAAATCTTTTTATTGATTCACGTAATACAGTGAACTTAATATTTCGTATGGTGTAGTTCGATGATCCCTGTCCCAGAGCAATCAAAGAAACCACCACCATGGCCGGAAGACTGTGGTTTCGTCTGGTCATAAAAAATGCATGCCGGGGCATCCATGTGTCATTGTTACCTGCACTGGAGCGACATCTTTGCGCGTTTTCTGTGATTTCGCAGGACGGAACTAGTACTGTACTGTAGCTCTAGTCGGTTTACTCTGATGGTAGGCGGAAGACATAACGGCCGAAATAATAGAAAAAAGAAAAATAAAGTTTATGCGACTGCACTCCCAAAATTTAATGAATGACCAAAAACTATGGCCCTTCGTGTACCAAAGGTGCCTCGGCTCTGGTTTTTTGAATAGCGCCGTTTTTCCATTCACGGTATGTTTTAACCAAGGCTGCTAGCGAACAATTTACAAACTTGGCTGTTTTGGAAATGCTTCCACACTTGCCCCAATAGCCAATGACATGTCCTTTTGGACGTCAAATAAATCGCTCAGTTTCCGCATTACGACAAGGACTGCATAGTTTTCCGCGTCCTCCCAACATGCTTTAAATACCCTCCACTGCTACTGTTGTCACTTGCCATCTTTGAGTGGTTATTGCACGTTGACATAGAATACACGCAGTGGTCACATTAATGAGACTGCATCGCGTAGTCATACTCCACTAATATATGACTCCATGCTTGTAACATGTTACATTAAGAGGTGTAAAGGTCAACTAAATAGTCGAGCGAGCAGGCGGAATTGAGCGGACCGCTGGGTGCCGTGGCATAAAAATAATTAGCAAGCAAGTTTAACTGTTTTTATAACGTTTCCTCGTTGATTTGTGAGAAATTTCAAAGAAGAAAGTGATGACAAAGTAAGTGTTTTGTATCACGTCTATTTTCGTGGTACTCTGTCATTCATTTAAGCATAAGCAAACGCTAGAAAACTTTGAAGTTATACCTGTAGTTCTGGTTTGAAACGGTAGAGGTCTCACCGCCTAAGTCGCACCTGTGGAGAATTCGTCAATCGTTCCGGTACGATTTAGGCGTTGATACAAATCACATTACAACTAAAAATTGTTTGTTTCAACTGATCAATACGCCGAAGAGAGCTTACAATAAGTGAAAGCAGCAGGATATACCAAAGCCTACAGTGCGTCATCATTTGAAATAATATGACAGAGGAGATGGAAGATGGATTATCACAGCATATAATTAATTTAGTCTGGTTTCTTCGGAGTAACTATTATGGAATTAAGGAAAATTGACTACCAGCTTGCTGAGAAATACCATTTACCGCATCACTTCAATAAAGAAAATAATGTAGCAGATGAAAAATGGTATTGTAGATGTATGAAATATGATACCACGTTGTCCTTGCGAGTTCCTGGAGCAATATCGATGGCACGATGGAAGAGTTTTAATAAACGGCGAGTTAATGAGGTTTTTTGATAAATATGAGAAAATACTAGATTAATTTACTGCTGACCAGATATATAACGTGGGTGAAATCGCTTTATCCACAGTTCATAAACCGCCTACAGTAATTGCCCGTAAAGGCAAACACCATGGGGGCACAATCACAAGGGGGGGGGGTCTTACAATGACATCTGTATGTGCAATGAATGCAGCTGGTAAATCATACCTCCGATGTTAATAATTAAGCGCAGCAGAATGAATGATCTCTTAAAAAGGGGAGCTCCACCAAACACAGCATATGGATCCTCGACAAATTATGCACACAACAGAACCACTCAACAGAGATTTCAGTCATCAACAATATCTTCTCCTTCACTATTTACAACAGTGTGTTAACGCTGGGCTAACCTTTCAGTTCAACGGCTATAGAAATCAGTGGTTCTGAGGCGAAGAACTCCTCGAGCCATGTTCGTAGCGCATTTTTATCCGGATAGGAAGTTCCTTGAAGGTTGTTCGAAAGAGAGCCGAAAATCTGAAGGTGCAAGATCAGGTGACGGGTGCGGAATGACGTCCTAGCCCAACTCCTAGTATAGTGCTTTTTGTCAATCTAGCACAATACGGGCGGACGTTGTCGTTCTATAGCATTACTTCACAGTCTCCCCAATCGTTATTCTTGGAGTGCGTCGCAACATGTGTCAGTTGTTGACAATAAATGTCAGCAGTGATGGTTAAATCTCGGGGACGCAGGTCGTAGTACACCATACCGTCACTGTTGCACCAGATGCATAACATTATCTTTTGTGGATGCGTGCGGGGGCGTTGCTGATTTGTTTTGGTTGAATGGTTCCTTTCCTTTCATTATGACAGACATCACTTCTCGTCATCAGTAACGTACAGGTTTGGAACGGCCCGTGTTGTTCACGAGCCAATTGACGACGA
The DNA here is from genome assembly GCF_021461395.2 of Schistocerca americana. Classification (NCBI taxonomy): domain Eukaryota; kingdom Metazoa; phylum Arthropoda; class Insecta; order Orthoptera; family Acrididae; genus Schistocerca; species Schistocerca americana. Next base: position 227,317,296 of record NC_060119.1, read on the forward strand.
GTAAGCAGAGATGCACATATAGCCACTGGCTGATTTTTGTGGGTTTGGCTTTGACCATTCGGCATCCACACACCCGATTTTTGAACCTCCCCCCATTGCACGCAAATGTCACACGATGAGGGAATCATCATAGATCATCACATTTACCAGTTCTCGATTACAATGACTTGGGTCATTGTGGATTAATGCGTTCAAATGATCTTCGTCCAACCGCGAAGGTCTTCCTGAACGTGGAGAGTCACTAATGTCAAAACTATCCTCCTTAAAACAAAGAAACCATTTTCTTGCCCGGCTGTGTCCAATGTCATTATCCCCATACTTCGCGCATATACGTCTGGCTGGCTTCGTTGTCCCTCTGTTGAACTTGAACAGAAGAATATCGCAAAAGTTCCGATTTCTCTAATGGAAATGCCGTGTGGCTAGGGCCTCCCGTCGGTTAGACCGTTCGCCTGGTGCAAGTCTTTCGAGTTGACGCCATTTCGGTGACTTGGGTGTCGATGGGAATGAAATGATGATGGTAAGGACAACACAAGTCCCTGAGCGGAGAAAATCTCCGACCCAGCTGGGAATCTAACCCGGGCCGTTAGGTATGACATTCCATCGCGCTGACGGAAAAATGACAATCGATAAATAAACCCATAGCAATCGGAAACCCGACACGCAAAACAAAAAATGGCTACGAACTTACGCACCATCCCAGTAGATGCGCGGTGTTTCTTCTTTGTTGAAGTGGTAGCAGACATGCCAACTTTCAAAAGTGAAAAATCAGGAGAATTTTAGCGGTGTACTATTGCGAATTACAACACATCCCTGACGATTAAAGTTGCAATAATTCAATACCTGTAACAAATCAATTACATTTGATTTATTATTTACATGGAAATAGAAAATAATTGACATACCTGAGCCTTCGGACTGTGTAATTTATCATTCAACTTGCTGAACGACATGAAGATGAGCTCTGCAGGTTTCTTTGGGTTCACACATATTCAAGTGAAGCAATCTCGAGAGAACTACATTTCGAAATTACGATCCGAGGAAACAAATTAACGTCTATTAGATTTCTGTTTTGACATTGGCACAGTTTTTGCATGAACAAACCACTGTTAAATGATCATACGTTTTCATTTCATAATGCAACCTATATTTGCATGGCACCAAAAGCCAGACAGTTTTTTTAATAGAATACAGAACTCCCGTAAAGTTGCAAGTAGAAGATCAGCAGTATTAGCTCCAGTGGCATCCCCTTTTAAATTAGGCACAGAGAGTAGGCAATTTTGAATTTCACGGAGTTCAGGGCTGAAGAACGATACGATAATAGGATATAACTTAAGTCCGTTATATTACTACCATCGGTAGCAATAGCGAATGGATTCGACTGCAAATGCGTGATAATTTTCGCTTTTTCTTCCATGCACATTTCCGTAAGGATAGCTGTTGCTTTTGTTCTGGCGCACCCATATCGTTCCGCAATTTCGGAATTGGGAAACATTTTGCGAAACAAAGGCCCAGCGTGGTCGGCACAGTTTATAGTCAAATTATGCTCTACAATAAATGAGGTAAATAAAGCCTCGGCATTCGTCACAGAATCTACGTTTTGGGGTTTACACGAGAAGTTCAGTTTCTGGTTCCGTTCTACACAATGGACACTCTCCTTGTGATTTTTAGTTCGCACATGTTTAAGAAAGTCGCATTTCCCGCCATGAGCCACTGAAAAGCCACATCTACATTCACTACAAAATGCGTAGTTTTGTCCCTTCCTAGATTCACTTAAACACGGAAACTCTTCCTTATACTCGTTTCTGAATACTCGTATTTCTTCGCCATTCTGCACGAAAAATAATCAATACCTCCAAGATACGCAGCAAACAACCTGAGCGAGGGGGGGGGGGGGAGGGGGTAAAAGGGAGTCAGGAACGAAATTGTCGAGCGGAGGGGACACTGCCTTGTAGACACAACAATGCTAATCACTTCGCTTGGAACGACTATCGACTACTCCTTGTCCACGATAACTTTACGATTGCGCTGGTGCTACCAGAAGCGGAGGAAATTGGCACTAGTTGAAAGATATTCATTTGTCTCCGAACGCTGCCAACGATAAGTTCCTTGTAGATGCGAAGCGCAAGCTACGCCTACTGCCGCTCCCGACAGCCACCGCACGAATATTCCAAGTCAACATAGACAAGTAGCAGCCACACCTTGTCATCCACCAATATATCGAAGGCGCAGGATTTTCAAATAGTAAGAAAAGTATTGAAACTGCTCTGAAAGCCGGGAGATCGGTCATCACGGTCGGGAGATCGGGAGGAAGAAGGAAAAATCGGGAGTCTCCCGCTTAAATCGGGAGAGTTGGCACGTCTGATAACAAGTAGACGTGGCCTGATACTCAAAATGGTACTTGAGTTTAAGCTGCCGAGCAGGCAGTGAGTGAAGGTAGGCGTGTCTGTGCTCTTTAGGCTGCGCTGTAAAATTTGCTGTGAGCTGGGACGGCGGACGGCTGCTGGCGGGGACATCAGCTTTAGAAAGGAGCGCGCAGTAGGGGCGGGGCTGCTCCGCTAAGCCGGTAAGGAAGCCTGATTACTTGCAGAGCGGCCGGACCGGCAAAAACGGCAGCCACCAGGGCGCGCTGCCTGCTACTCCGACGCTGGCGCACTCTCTCCACGCACGCTCCGACTCGCTACATTTGCTCATTACGCACTGTCCAGTCACTGTACTGCGACTGCCCGCCAGAATCTACTAAAAACCGTCGTTTTCTCTGCTCACATTTTCCAGCACCATGGGTGGGCGTACAGTTTTAATTACCGCTTCGAAAAATAAAATTTACGCAATCAATCTTTTGTTTGTCTGCAGTCGTGGTGCCCTTTGAAATCCCCGCACCACAGTCTACAGCCGCGACACTCATCAGCTGTAAAAGTTGTTACCGTTGGACAGCTGAAGCGACATTAGCGCTCCAAGCGGCGAGTATGGTGAACGTCAGACGCGTCGTAATCATGTTTGTTTTGCATCCATTTCCTACGTAATTTACGAAATATTTGAGTTATTTTCTTGCCTCCAAGGGTTTGTGTAGTATCAGAAGGCATATATGTTTCTAAAAATAAGCGCAAGTATGGACAAAAGCCGTGAATCGAGTGGCAAGCTACAACACATTGGTGAAGAAATACTTATGACGTTGGATACAACTGCAGCTTACCACGTTGATATCAAAAGAATATAAACACACAGATTCACATGTAAGAAGCAAGAAATGTACCTCTACATGCAAAAGCGATCTACAGCTCATTTACCGTTCTGTATGCCTACTGTGTTTGTCATTGTCGTCGCCTGTTGCCACAAGTATGACCTTCATCTTTATATTATTCTAAGTGGAACAAGCAACTGCCAAATAGTGGGAGAAATATGTTGAAAACATCGTGTAGCCTTGATGACTGCACGACTCAAAGCTTTACGCCTCGCCTAAGCCCGTCAACACCGACATTGGGCTGCTGATGACTGCAAACATGTTGCCTGGTCGGACGAGTCTCGTTTCAAATTGCACAGAGCGGATGGACGTGTACGGCTATGGAGACAACCTCGTAAATCCATGGACCCTGCATGTCAGCAGAGGACAGTTCATTGGTGTGGGGCATGTGCAATTGGAGTGATATGGGACCACTGATACGTCTAGATACGACTCTGACAAGTGACATGTACGCAAGTATCCTGTCTGATCACTTCCATCCATTCATATCCATTGTGGATTACGACGGCCTTGGGCAATTCCAGCAGGGCAATGCGACTCCCCAGACGTCCAAAATTGCTACAGAGTGGCTCCAAGAACACTCCAGAAGAGTTTAAACGCTTCCTCTGGCCAACAAACTCCCCAGAGATCAACATTATTGAGCATATATGGGATGCCTTGAAACGTGCTGTTCAGAAGAGATCTCCTTTACGAATTTATGGACAGCCCTGCAGGATTCATGGTGTCAGTTTATTCCAGCACTATTTCAGACACTAGTCGGGTCCATGCCTCGTCATGCTGCGGCACTTCTGCGTGCTCGCGGGTGCCCTACGCGATATTAGGCGGGTGCACCAGTTTCTTTGGCTCATAACTGTATAAAGCAGTATCTATAATTTTCCAGTGTTTATTGTGTGTTAGGGTTTGATTTCTGTGACGCATACTTTTTAAGTATCTGGTCACAACTATAAATGAATATGGTGAGAGAATGTAGGGTATAGTGTAGCGTCGGGTAGAAATGTCCCTGGAAGATTATGCAAGTTTGTTGGACCGAAAATCATGCTCAAATAGCTCTGTAGGTAAGGTGTACTCCACCTGCAAACTGGTTATGTTTGACGTCAATGGCATTTGGTGAATACAACAATACTGATTGGTCTTTTAGAAGAATGATGGAAAACAAAGGGTCGACAGAGTTCCGTCTTCTAAAAACACTGCACTTTCACGGTTCACCGCCCGCAACCTAAACGACGTCTCCGCAAAATACTGGTACAGGTCGCTGATACTTCTCCTGCCTGCCAAATTAAGTCTTTCATCAGTGAGATTCGAAGGGGTCATTTCTGGTGTGGCTGGCCAGTGGTGCTACGTGGAAATTTTCGACAGCGAAGGCGGATGTCTTCCGTTCGTCGCTGCTCGCCGACGGACATGAAGACACAGCTGCAGAAGCACCCAATCCCGCTACTCGTAGATATTAATGGCTGCTTCAGCAGCGGCCGCCCGAGGCCACAGAGGCGGGCGTCGACGGCCGCGTCATTAGTCGCGGCGCGGCTCGGCCGGCGATCCCTGGGGCAACGGCGCCTTATTGAATTGCTAGAGCCGCCCTCCACCCACTTCGCGGCCCATCGCCTCGGGCGCACTCCTGAAGATGAAGTCGGGCCGGAACAGCAACTATTTTCAATGAAGAAACATTCATTTCTTTCAAATGACGGATGTACTGAGCCACAGAGCGCAAATTGGCCAACATAAAGTTTGAGGTGTGGCCATTATCCGCAGCAAGTACATAAATGTCCGTTTTATAAACTCAAACGCCTTTTTAGCTGCGGTCTATATCGGGTGTTTCAAAATTAATGCCATGGTTTTACAGCTTTATTATATTCAACTTACAATTACAAATACTACACAAATGAAAGGGCAAATCAAACATTTTTGTTTGTTTACGTGTGTCTTCCGTTAGAATGTAGCGAAGATGGTGACTAGTGAACAGAAGGTTTTTTGTGTTTTATTGTTTCCAAGAGCGGAATCTGCTGTCACAGGGCAGCCTGCATTCCGTATTATGTCCCATTGTAATTATCCACAAGTGACACTAACATTCGTAGATAATATCACAAGTTTGAAGACACCGGCTGTCTTTGCAAAGAGAACAATACGGGGCGGCCAAGAGCGACTGAAGAGCATGTTGAACGAGTGAGAGAGTCTTTCACGAGAAACCCAAGAAATCAGTTCAGAAGGCTATTCATGAATAAGCATTTCCAGTGACGTCTATGTGGAAAATTTTAAGGAGATGCTTACGACTTCGTTCTTATCGTTTCCAGTTGTTCGAAGCTCTAAGGCCTACAGACTGCGGTTTACATGTCAACTTTGCAAAGTAAATGTTCTTACATGACGATGAATGTTTTCTGGGTCGGCATTTCTCTTAAGTGGAAATGTGATCACACAGCAAATCCCCACGAGATGGTACAGTTGTAACGAGACTCCCCGAAAGTGAATCTTTTTTTTTTTACCATATGCCGGCGGAAAGTTTATGGGCCTTTCTTTTTCGGTGAAGCAACTGCAACTGGTGTTTCTTATCTTGATGCGCTAGAACTATGCCTCTTCCCTCAACTGGAAGAAGATGAGCCAAAAAGCTGTATCTAGGAGCATGATAGTGCGCCGCCCCACTGGAATAACTCAATTCGCGATTGGTTAAACGATGTTGCAGCCGACCACTGGATTGGTCGCAAGGGGCCGGATGACAGAGCTCACTTCACAAGGCCTCCACGTTCACCCGATCTGATGCATTGTGGTTTTTACCTTTGGGTGCATGTGCCTCTGCTACCAGCTGATGTACCCGTCTTAAAATTACAGCAGTTACAAGAATTCTCCAGAGACACCGATCAAGGTTTGGGAAGAACTGGCGTGTGACGAATGGTGCTGACACCGGCACTTGGGAGAAAAACTGTTTGCTTTGCTTTTTCATTTGAAGTGTTATTTATAATTGTAAGTTAAATGTAACAAACGCCACACAACCTTAAAACTTCGACAGTCATTTTGAAACACCCTATATTTATTTATGTTCCAGATGTGAATCACCTTTTACATTAAGAAATCTTCAATAAATATAATAGTTATTCGTTTTTCCGGCCATTTACAAATATATGTTCATATGCTTTTTTTTCAAGTTTAGGGAGCCTTTTTTAAACTTCATACATACTGGATTGGTGCAAGCATTCATAGCGGTTTTCCGTAAGTTTAATAAACACAACAGACACACGTAACACAGAGTGTAGTCATTCTCCTTCACAACTGTGTGCCAACTTCTTCGAGTCTACAACCATAGAAATCACTCGTCGTGCCATGTTAGGAGACCATTTTCATCCGGAAAAGACATTCCTTGAAGGCTGTTTGATAGAGAACGTAAAAGGTGAAAATCTGAAAGCACGGAATCAGGTGAATATGGTGGATGCGGAATGACTTCCCAATCCAACACCTGTATAGTGTTTTTTGTCAGTCTAGCAAATAGCGGGCGGGCGCTATCGTGGAATAGCACCACTTCACACCTTCTTCCTGGCCTCTGTTCCTGAGCCTGCGTCTGCAAAACGTCTCAGTTGCTAACATTAAATATCAGCAATGATCGTTTCACCTCGGGGAAGCAATTCGTAGTACACCACACCGACCACCACATGCATAACATGACCTTTTGTGGATGCGCGCAGGTGTTTGTATGGGGAGTTGCTGCTTTGTTTGGGGTCAGTCATTCATTTCTATACCTTACGTAGGCATGAAGACGCCGGTTCTCGTCACCTATAACGAGACGGGATAGGAATAGTCAGTGTTGTTCAAGAACCAATTGACCACGAACAAGCAAAGATGCACATATAGCAACGCGCTGATTTTAGCTTAGAGTGTGCGGTACTCATTCACCGATGATTACAGTTCATCACATTTGCCAATTCTGGAGTACACTGACATGGATCATTGTGGATTAATGCGTTTAAACGATCTTCATGAAACCCGAAAGTCTTCCTGAACGTGGAGAGTCGTTAATGTCAAAACGATCTTCCTTAAAACTAGAAAACCATTTTCTTGACATGCTCTGTCCAATGGCATTATCCCCATACCCGGAACAAATGTTTCTGGTTGCCTAAGGTGTTATACCCCCCCCCCCCCCCCTCTAGTGACCTCAAGCATAAGAAAATGTTGGAAATGTTCCTATATCTCCACTTGGCACAACATTTTCTAGTGTCCACAGCTCCACTCACTATCTCCAAACATAAAAGTGACAATTTGTAAACCCAAATAGCAACAGTCAGCTATAAATGAAAAATGGCAATGGATAAATGAATCTATAGCAAGTGGAATACCACCATGCAAAACAAAATCACTGCGAACTTATGCACCGCCCTAGTAATATAGGGCGAAGTGTATACGTTTCTCATCTCTATTTTTGACTAGTTAACAATATTTGTGTTCGCAGTTCACCGACACGACCAGTGACTAGAGGCTCATGAAAGAGACCTACGCGTTTTCTCACCGAATTAATGTCCGCCCCCGGTAGCTGACTGGTCAGCGCGACAGAATTTCAATCCTAAGGGATCGGGTTCGATTCCCGGCTGGGTCGGAGATTTTCTCCGCCCAGGGACTGGGTGTTGTGTTGTCCTAATCCATCATTTCATCCCCATCCACGCGCAAGTCGCCGAAGTGCCGTCAAATCGAAAAACTTGCACCCGGCGAACGATCTATCCGACGGGAGGCCCTAGTCACACGACATTTACATTTACCAAATTATTCACTGAGCAAGAGTTGTCAACTACATACCTTTAAAAAGGACTATGGTATTTTTACTTGAGGTGAAAGAAATATACGTCTCGCCTTTTATAATACACTGATGGAAAAAATCGCAACACCAAAAAAATAGTTAATAACATTGCAAGATGACAGGTTGACGAAAGCACGAGATAAGCTATTGAAAATATGCAATGCTAGTACATTAATTGCCGATGTAACCGTCAGAATGTTGAATGCAAGCTTGCGAACTTGTTGCGTCTTGGAGTTCCATGCTTGTTACGGTTGGTCGTTCAATACAGGGACGGTTAATGCAGTTTCTGGGTGACTCTAGAGTTGTCTTCCGTTGATGTCGCATATGTGCTCGACAGGACACATCTAGTAATCGAACAGGGCAAAGCGACATGTCGACGCTCTGTAGAAGATGTTGGGCTACAACAGCGGTGCGTGGCTGAGGGTTATCCTGTTGGAAAACACCTCCTGGAAAGCTGTTCACGAGCGGTAACCCAACAGGTCGAATCACCAGATTTACGTTCAAATATACCGTCAGTGTGAATGGGATAACCACGGAAGCGCTCTTGCTGTCGTACGAAATCGCAACCCAGACCTACAGCTGCGGATGTAGGTCCAGTGTGTATAGCACGCAGACAGGCTGGTTGCAGGGCCTCAATGGCTCTCCTTCTAATTAACAATCCCTTGCACCGAGGTCGAACCAGCTCTCAACGGGAACACAACCGACCACCACCCTGCCCTTCAATGAGCTCTCGCGTGACACCGCTGAAGTCGCAAATGGCGCTTGTTTGGGGTTAGTGGAATGCACGCTATACGGCGTCTGCCTCGCAACTGTCCTTGACGTTAGCAGTTCGTTGTGTCGCTGTGGTGGCAACAGCTGCTTAAATTGCTGCTGCAGGCGCAGTATGATCCGTCACAGCCACACGCCGAACACTACGGTCTTCCCTCGCAGTAGTGCCACGTGGTCGTCCGGAGCCCGGTCTTGTTGCTACCGTACATTCTCGTGACCAACGCTTCCCGTACAATGACTACGTTCCCGACCAAGTTATTTTGCAGTATCGCAGATGGAACATGTGGCTTCTCGTAGCCCTGTCACAGTTCAAACTCAGTGAGGTGCTGATATGGCATCTTTGTCGTTTTAAAGGTATTCTTGACCAACCTCAACTCACCACGTCCAATTTCAAAGATACACTACTGGCCATTAAAATGGCAACACCAAGAAGACATGTACATGATAAACGGGTATTCATTGGATAAATATATTATAGTAGAACTGACATGTGATTACATTTTCACGCAATTTGGGTGCAAGATACTGAGAAATCAGAACCCAGAACAACCACCTCTGACCGTAATAACGGCCTTTATACGCCTGGGTATTGAGTCAAACAGAGCTTGGATGGCATGTACAGGTACAGCTGCCCGTGCAGCTTCAACACGATACCACAGTGAATCAACAGTAGTGACTGGCGTATTGTGGCGAGCCCGTTTCTCTGCCACCATTGACCAGACGTTTTCAATTGGTGAGAGATCTGGAGAATGTGTTGGCCAGGGCAGCAGTCGAACATTTTCTGTATCCAGAAAGGCCCGTACAGGACCTGCAACATGCGGTCGTGCATTATCCTGCTGAAATATAGGGTTTCGCAGAGATCGAATGAAGGGTAGAGCCACGGGTCGTAAAACATCTGAAATGTAACGTCCACTGTTCAAAGTGCCGTCAGTGCGAACAAGAGGTGACCGACACGTGTAACCAGTGGCACGTCATACCATCACGCCGGGTGATACGCCAGTATGGCGATGACGAATACATGCTTCCAATGTGCGTTCACCGCGATGTCGCCAAACACGGATGCGACCATCATAGAACCTGGATTCATCCGAAAAAATTAGGTTTTGTTATTCGTGCACCCAGGTTCATCGTTGAGTACACCATCGCAGGCGCTCCTGCTTGTGATGCAGCGTCAAGGGTAGCCGCAGCCATGGTCTCCGAGCTGATAGTCCATGCTGCTGCAAACGTCATCGAACTGTTCGTGCAGATGGTTGTTGTCTTGCAAACGTCCCCATTTGTTGACTCAGGGATCGAGACGTGGCTGCACGGTCCGTTACAGCCATGCGGATAGGACGCCTGTCATCTCGACTGCTAGTGATACGAGGCCGTTCGGATCCAGCACGGCGTTCCGTATTACCCTTCTCAACCCACCGATTCCATATTCTGCGAACAGTCATTGGATCACAACCAACGCGAGCAGTAATGTCGCCATACGATAAACCGCAATCGCGATAGGCTACAATCCGACCTTTATCAAAGTCGGAAACGTGATGGTACGCATTTCAACTCCTTAAACAAGGCACCACAACAACGTTTCACAAGGCAACGCTGGTCAACTGCTGTTTGTGTATGAGAAATCGATTGGAAACTTCCCTCATGTCAGCACGTTGTAGGTGTCGCCACCGGCGCCAGCCTTTTGTGAATGCTCTGAAAAGCTAGTCATTTGCACATCGCAGTATCTTCTTCCAGTCGGTTAAATTTCGCGTCGGTAGCACGTCATCTTCGTGGTGTAGCAATTTTAATGGCCAGTAGTGTAACTAACGCTCCGACCGTTACAGCGTGTATCTAAATCAAACCCGATTTGGATCCTCCTGTTGGCGCTACTAGCGCCATACGTGCGATTGGTGCAAAATTTCTATGGATATCACTTCGAGATGTAGAAAGACGCCCATTCGTTTATGTCGCACAAGGCCTTCCTGGTGCTGAAGTCTTTCTGTCAGTGTTTAGAGGTATGAAACCTGAGAGGGGTGTTTATGTACGTACGAACCATGTCTACATGTTTTCTTCCGTCTGGAGGAGTATTTAGAATTGAACCGTCGTGTCTTGCCACAGCTTAATCTCGTTTGAAACTCCAAATAGTAAATCCGACTTTTGAGGTGCAACGGCCCCGTAACTGGAATGCGAGACAGCTTATGTGCTTAACTTTCTGCCCTTAGCCAGTGACCTGATTCTTTCGGAACGCACCGCGGTAAGCGTTCTCCAGGGATAATTGCACACGGTGCCGTCTTTCTGAGACGCTCCCGCAGAGAGCCTTTTAGGAGGCGTTTTTAGCGCTCGCCGGGAAACAGATACTTCTCATAAGTAATTCGCCGGCCGGTCGCTCGCCTTCCCCACCCACTTTGCCGTGTGAGAGACGCCCAGCAGGGGGCGGCGGGGCCGCTTTGATGTGCCGCTGTCCCGGCTGGCGCCGCCTTTGGCCTCACTGTTCGCGCCGCGCCAACTTCTGCTCGCAACTAAAGTAATATAAACTTCACTGCCAACGCGCCGCCTTCGCCCAAACTACCTTGGGCTAAGTTAGCGCTAAGGCCGAGACACCACACGATGCCAGTCAGACCTCTGCCTGCAGGAGTTTGATCAAGCGCTTTCCGCCCCCCGGAGCTCATAATGCAGCATCCACGGCATGCAGTCGTACGTAGCCGCAAATTCGACGCTGTTATCGGCGTACAGCCCGGAGCGAGGTGGCGCGTCTGCAACACAATTTCAGTAAGTTTATTTTAACGTGGCTAGAACAGATCTTTGGGAATTTCCGTGCTCTTTGCAGCAAATGTAATATGAATACCATACGTAGTCGGTATTAACGGCGTTATCAAGTTCGGAGAAGCGGGGTGATGTTCTGGTAAAACTTTAGCAGGCAAGTACACGTAAGACATTACGTTGCATTTATTTATGTTGACTGTCAGCTGTCTGCCTTTGTGCCAAGCCCTCACGATACTGAAGTGCTCAAGCATTTATTAATAACTAATTGAAGAAGATCAGCTCGGTCTTTATTTTTATTTGCTTTTTGAGAACATTCCAGATCACTCGAGAACAGAGTAAAAATTCATGATCAAAACATCGCAAAAATATCAATAAAATTTTTCTTGGTTTATTACAGCGTTGTCGGAACGTAAAACTACCGACATTTCGGTCACTGTTGCAAGTGACCTTCTTCATGGTGTTTCTGTTTACTGCTGAATGAGAAAAAAATGGTTCAAATGGCTCTGAGCTCTATGGGACATAACTTCTGAGGTCATCAGTCTCCTAGAACTACTTAAACCTAACTAACTTAAGGACATCACACACATCCATGCCCGAGGCAGGATTCGAACCTGCGACCGTAGCGGTCGCGCGGTACCTGTCTGTAGCGCCTAGAACTGCTCGGCCACCCCCGCCGGCGCTGAATGAAAAAACTTTGTTTCTTATATACCTGCAGATGTTATCGAATTCTGACAGGCTGTTAAGGATGAAGGCGAGGAATGTTAGAAGTTCTTTATTTGTGTTTTTATTATTTCTTTTCATTGGGGGAAACCCGATATTGTGATTGGTGTTTGCTAATGCTAATGCTGCTTGTGATTGGTGGGATTCGGCGAGTGGAAAACCAGGCGGCACTTGTGACATAGCATTGTTTTACATATTGACAATGCGGTTAGAAACCCAGAAAAATTTTACTGCTTGTGACAATGGCTGCGGAAGCCTACGTTTATATCGCAAAAATGTATTTCCCGCTCAAAAATACTCTCGAATTTTCAAATTTTTAAATCCGTTTAGGTATTCAACAAATATTTTCTGATCGATTTCCACAAGTACACTGGCCTAATCGTCATGCAATCGCATATATACAAGGTGGTCAGAAACAGTCTGAAACGCTTCTTAAGGTGTTGCAGGTTGGGTTGTGCTGAGAAACTACTGTTAGCAAAAAAATTCGATACGTTGCGCCACTTCCGAGTTATTAGGCACTGAAGTAAGCCGATCAGGCCGTAATGCGCGCAGTTCAAGAGGCGCGCCAGGTACAATTAGTATCCGCTGTTCACATAGCGTAACATAACAGCGCACGAGACTGCTCAGCCTTTGGCTCGGGGTCGAAGACCGAATGATGAACGCCTTTGGCGACACCGCCTTTGGAGGGCTGCTTGAATCTGTGCGCCCAACGGTTTGATTGGCTAAATTCAATGCTAATTAACTTGAAAAGGGTGAAACGTATCGATTTTTTTTTCTTAACGACTATTTCTCAGCACAACCTAACCTGTAACACTCTTAAGAGCTTTTCAGACACTTTCTTACTACCCTGTGTACGCTTCTGAGCTGGAATATATTCACCCACCATAGCATGGTAATAGAACATTCGAGACGTTCTTGTACATCCTGGAACATTCTCCATCGTCCTGTAACGTTCCAGAGTCTTCTGAAGGATTCTATAACAATTTGGAACGTTCTCGAACCTTTATGTAGATTCTCTAACAATATACATCCTCGAACATTATAGGAGGAACATTCCGGCCAGTCTGTGCCACTTCAGCACTCGATTGCCAGATGCTTCACCAATCCCAGATGCTTCACCATCATTCCATATGAAATCCACTGATGAAATACGCTATTCTGACCCCTATATCTTCGAACGCAAATCGAAATCTTCTACATGCATGGAGGATGGAAGGCTACTATTAAATATATCTCCCATAAGGCTGTGGGGGTGGATTGCGGGGTTAAAGCCGCTCGCTGGAAAAGACCACGCTTACATTACTTGCAGCTTTACTGTATGGTAAAATGATGATGGCGTCCTCTTGGGTAAAATATTCCGGAGGTACAATAGTTTCCATTCGGATCTCCGGGCGGGGACTACTCAAGAGGACGTCGTTATCAGGAAAAAGAAAACTGGCATTCTACGGATCGGAGCGTGGAATGTCAGATCCCTTAATCGGGCAGGTAGGTTAGAAAATTTAAAAAGGGAAATGGATAGGTTAAAGTTAGATATAGTGGGAATTAGTGAAGTTCGGTGGCAGGAGGAACAAGACTTCTGGTCAGGTGATTACAGGGTTATAAATACAAAATCAAATAGGGGTAGTGCAGGACTAGGTTTAATAATGAATAGGAAAATAGGAATGCGGGTAAGCAACTACAAACAGCATAGTGAACGCATTATTGTGGACAAGATAGATACGAAGCCGACACCTACTACAGTAGTACAAGTTTATATGCCAACTAGATCTGCAGATGATGAACAAATTGATGAAATGTAAGACGAGATAAAAGAAATTATTCAGGTAGTGAAGGGAGACGAAAATTTAATAGTCATGGGTGACTGGAATTCGTCAGTGGGAAAAGGGAGAGAAGGAAACATAGTAGGTGAACATGGATTGGGGGGAAGAAATGCAAGAGGAAGCCGCCTTGTAGAATTTTGAACAGAGCATAACATAATCATAGCTAACACTTGGTTCAAGAATCATAAAAGAAGGTTGTATACGTGGAAGAATCCTGGAGATACTAAAAGGTATCAGATAGATTATATAATGGTAAGACAGAGATTTAGGAACCAGGTTTTAAATTGTAAGACATTTCCAGGGGCAGATGTGGATTCTGACCACAATCTATTGGTTATGAACTGCAGATTGAAACTGAAGAAACTGCAAAAAGGTGGGAATTTAAGGAGATGGGACCTGGATAAACTGACTAAACCAGAGGTTGTACAGAGTTTCAGGGAGAGCATAAGGGAACAATTGACAGGAATGGGGGAAAGAAATACAGTAGAAGAAGAATGGGTAGCTCTGAGGGATGAAGTAGTGAAAGCAGCAGAGGATCGAGTAGGTAAAAAGACGAGGGCTAGTAGAAATCCTTCGGTAACTGAAGTTATTTTGAATTTAATTGATGAAAGGAGAAAATATAAAAATGCAGTAAATGAAGCAGGCAAAAAGGAATACAAACGTCTCAAAAATAAGATGGACAGGAAGTGCAAAATGGCTAAGCAGGGATGGCTAGAGGACAAATGTAAGGATGTAGAGGCTTGTCTCACTAGGGGTAAGATAGATACTGCCTACAGGAAAATTAGAGAGACCTTTGGAGAGAAGAGAACCACTTGTATGAATATCAAGAGCTCAGCTGGCAACCCAGTTCTAAGCAAAGAAGGGAAGGCAGAAAGGTGGAAGGAGTATATAGAGGGTTTATACAAGGGCGATGAACTTGAGGACAATATTATGGAAATGGAAGAGGATGTAGATGAAGATGAAATGGGAGATAAGATACTGCGTGAAGAGTTTGACAGAGCACTGAAAGACCTGAGTCGAAACAAGGCCCCGGGAGTAGACAACATTCCATTGGAACTACTGACGACCTTGGGAGAGCCAGTTCTGACAAAACTCTACCATCTGATGAGCAAGATATATGAGACGGGCGATATCCCTCAGGCTTCAAGAAGAATATAATAATTCCAATCCCAAAGAAAGCAGGTGTTGACAGATGTGAAAATTACCGAACTATCAGTTGAATAAACGACAGCCGCAAAATACTAACGCGAACTATTTACAGACGAATGGAAAAACTGGTAGAAGCGGACCTCGGGGAAGATCAGTTTGGATTCCGTAGAAATGTTGGAACACGTGAGGCAATACTGACCTTACGAATTATCGTAGAAGAAAGATTAAGGAAAGGCAAACCTACGTTTCTAGCATTTGTAGACTTAGAGAAAGCTTTTGACAATGTTGACTGGAATACTCTCTTTCAAATTCTGAAGGTGGCAGGGGTAAAATACAGGGAGCGAAAGGCTATTTACAATTTGTACAGAAACCAGATGGCAGTTATAAGAGTCGAGGGGCATGAAAGGGAAGCAGTGGTTGGGAAGGGAGTGAGACAGGGTTGTAGCCTCTCTCCGATGTTATTCAGTCTGTATATTGAGCAAGCAGTACAGGAAACAAAAGAAGAATTCGGAGTAGGTATTAAAATCCAGGGAGAAGAAATGAAAACTTTGAGGTTTGCCGATGACATTGTAATTCTGTCAGAGACAGCAAAGGACTTGGAAGAGCAGTTGAACGGAATGTACAGTGTCTTGGAAGGAGGATATAAGATGAACATCAACAAAAGTAAAACGAAGATAATGGAATGTAGTCGAATTAAGTTGGTTGATGCTGCGGGAATTAGATTAGGAAATTAGACGCTTAAAGTAGTAAAGGAGTTTTGCTATTTGGGGAGCAAAATAACTGATGATGGTCAAAGTAGAGAGGATATAAAATGTAGACTGGTAATGGCAAGGAAAGCGTTCCTGAAGAAGAGAAATTTGTTAACATCGAGTATAGATTTAAATGTCAGGAAGTCGTTTCTGAAAGTATGTGTATGGAGTGTAGCCATGTATGGAAGTGAAACATGGACGATAAATAATTTGGACAAGAAGAGAATAGAAGCTTCCGAAATGTGGTGCTACAGATGAATGCTGAAGATTAGATGGGTAGATCACATATCTAATGAGGAGATATTGAATAGAATTGGGGAGAAGAGGAGTTTGTGGCACAACTTGACTAGAAGAAGGGATCGGTTGGTAGGACATGTCCTGAGGCATCAAGGGATCACAATTTATCATTGGAGGGCAGCGTGGAGGGTAAAAATCGTAGAGGGAGACCAAGAGATGAATACACTAAACAGATTCAGAAGGACGTAGGTTGCAGTAGGTACTGGGAGATGAAGGAACTTGCACAGGATAGATTAGCATGGAGAGCTGCATCAAACCAGTCTCTGTACTGAAGACCACAACAACAACAACAACAGCAACAACAACATGCTGTAAGAGCCATAGATGTTCGGCAAACGTGGAATTATATACGTTTTCCCCAGTTATACCTAGCTTGTGTTCTTTATACCTTACTTTAATGGGTCTACCTGTCTGTCCAATGTAATAGTTTGAGCAGTCGTTACGAGTAATCTTGTAAACTCCGGATTTAGTACCCTCCTTGATAGGTGTCCTGACGTCATCTTTGACGTAGTAGTAGTATGTTGACCGTATTGCCATCTTCCGTGCAGAACGCGATTGTGCGGGCGTCTGTTATTTTACTCCCTAAATAGCAAAACTCCTTTACTACTTTAAGTGTCTCATTTCCTAATCTAATCCCCTCAGCATCACCCGATTTAATTTGACTACATTCCACTATCCTCGTTTTGCTTTTGTTGATGTTCATCTTATATCCTCCTTTCAAGACACTGTACATTCCGTTCAACTGCTCTTCCAAGTCCTTTGCTGTCTCTGACAGAATTACAATGTCATCGGCGAACCTCAAAGTTTTTACTTCTTCTCCATGAATTTTAATACCTACTCCGAATTTTTCTTTTGTTTCCTTTACTGCTTGCCCAATACACAGATTGAATAACATCGGGGAGAGGCTACAACCCTGTCTCACTCCTTTCCCAACCACTGCTTCCCTTTCATGCCCCTCGACTCTTGTAACTGCCATCTGGTTTCTGTACAAATTGTAAATTGCCTTTCGCTCCCTGTATTTTACCCCTGCCACCTTTAGAATTTGAAAGAGAGTATTCCAGTCAACATTGTCAAAAGCTTTCTCTAAGTCCACAAATGCTAGAAACGTAGGTTTGCCTTTTCTTAATCTTTCTTCTAGGATAAGTCGTAAGGTTAGTATTGCCTCATGTGTTCCAACATTTCTACGGAATCCAAACTGATCTTCCCCGAGGTCCGCTTCTACCAGTTTTTCCATTCGTCTGTAAAGAATTCGCGTTAGTATTTTGCGGCTGTGACTTATTAAACTGATAGTTCGGTAATTTTCACATCTGTCAACACCTGCTTTCTTTGGGATTGGAATTATTATATTCTTCTTGAAGTCTGTGGGTATGTCGCCTGTCTCATACATCTTGCTCACCAGATGGTAGAGTTTTGTCAGAACTGGCTCTCCCAAGGTCGTCAGTAGTTCCAATGGAATGTTGTCTACTCCCGGGGCCTTGTTTCGACTCAGGTCTTGGCCGGCCGGTGTGGCCGTGCGGTTAAAGGCGCTTCAGTCTGGAACCGCGTGACCGCTACGGTCGCAGGTTCGAATCCTGCCTCGGGCATGGATGTGTGTGATGTCCTTAGGTTAGTTAGGTTTAATTAGTTCTAAGTTCTAGGCGACTGATGACCTCAGAAGTTAAGTCGCATAGTGCTCAGAGCCATTTTGACTCAGGTCTTTCAGTGCTCTGTCAAACTCTTCACGCAGTATCGTATCTCCCAATTCATCTTCATCTACATCCTCTTCCATTTCCATAATATTGTCCTCAAGTACATCGCCCTTGTATAGACCCTCTATATACTCCTTCCACCTTTCCGCTTTCCCCTCTTTGCTTAAAAGTGGGTTTCCATCTGAGCTCTTGATATTCATACAAGTGGCTCTCTTTTCTCCAAAGGTCTCTTTAATTTTCCTGTAGGCTGTATCTATCTTACCCCTAGTGAAAAAAGCCTCTACATCCTTACATTTGTCCTCTAGCCATGCGTGCTTAGCCACTTTGCACTTCCTGTCGATCTTATTTTTGAGACGTTTGTATTCCTTTTTGCCTGCTTCATTTACTGCATTTTTATATTTTCTCCTTTCATCAATTAAATTCAATATTTCTTCTGTTACCCAAGGATTTCTACTAGCCCTCGTCTTTTTACCTACTTGATCCTCTGCTGCCTTCACTACTTCATCCCTCAAAGCTACCCATTCTTCTTCTACTGTATTTCTTTCCCCCATTCCTGTCAACCGTTCCCTTATGCTGTCCCTGAAACTCTGTACAACCTCTGGTTTAGTCAGTTTATCCAGGTCCCATCTCCTTAAATTCCCACCTTTTTGCAATTTCTTCAGTTTTAATCTACAGTTCATAACCAATAGATTGTGGTCCTACAATTTAAAACCTGGTTCCTAAATCTCTGTCTTACCATTATATAATCTATCTGATACCTTTTAGTATCTCCAGGATTCTTCCATGTATACACTCTTCTTTTATGATTCTTGAACCAAGTGTTAGCTATGATTAAGTTGTGCTCTATGCAAAATTCTACCAGACGACTTCCTCTTTCATTTCTTAGCCCCAAGCCATATTCACCTACTAAGTTTCCTTCTCTCCCTTTTCCTATTACCGAATTCCAGTCACCCATGACTATTAAATTTTCGTCACCCTTCACTATCTGAATAATTTCTTTTATTTCATCATACATTTCTTCAATTTCTTCGTCATCTGCAAAGCTAGTTGGCATATAAACTTGTACTACTGTAGTAGGTGTCGGCTTCGTATCTATCTTGTCCACAATAATGCGTTCACTATGCTGTTTTTAGTAGCTTACCCGCATTCCTATTTTCCTATTCATTATTAAACCTAGTCCTGCATTACCCCTATTTGATTTTGTATTTATAACCCTGTATTCACCTGACCAGAAGTCTTGTTCCTGCTGCCACCGAACTTCACTAATTCCCACTATATCTAACTTTAACCTATCCATTTCCCTTTTTAAATTTTCTAACCTACCTGCCCGATTAAGGGACCTGACATTCCACGCTCCGATCCGTAGAATGCCAGTTTTCTTTCTCCTGATAACGACGTCCTCTTGAGTAGTCCCCGCCCGGAGATCCGAATGGGGGACTATTTTACCTCAGGAATATTTTACCCAAGAGGACGCCATCATCATTTAATCATACAGTAAAGCTGCATGCCCTCGGGAAAAATTACGGCTGTAGTTTCCCCTTGCTTTCAGCCGTTCGCAGTACCAGCACAGCAAGGCCGCTTTGGTTAGTGTTACAAGGCCAGATCAGTCAATCATCCAGACTGTTGCCCCTGCAACTACTGAAAAGGCTTCTGCCCCTCTTCAGGAACCACACGTTTGTCTGGCCTCTCAACAGATACCCCTCCGTTGTTGTTGCACCTATAGTACGGCTATATTACAGCATACGCCACGTAGAATTGCTTCACGAAGCGAGTACGGGTTACAAACTGGACCTGCTCGAAGAATTAGAGATTTTCAAGCATCTGTCTCAAAAAGATGGTTTTGTTCTTAATGAAGAGGTGCAGCTTAGAAACAAAAATTTTTTTGACAGTTTCAAACCCGTCCTTGCTTTAATGTAATATAGTCTGGCTGACTAGAAGCTCGTTTTCTTGCCTGTTGAAGCGGGTGAGATGCGCTTTTCCTCTCTTGTTGGGATTTTACGTATTTTTGATGTTTGCTGTTTGTGGTTTTCGATGTGTATGTGTGGTTAATTAAAAGTTTTTGTGCCTGTAATACTCTGGTAATCTTACGTTTACTTAAGCTATAGTGTTTTTTCTTACTCATTTCCGATGCTAAGTTTTTGCTAATGAAAGTGTGTTCCTGTTCAGAGTTTTTTTACTTCTGATGAAGGTATATTTAGATATACCGAAACCGTGGTCAAGAATTTTAGTAAATCTTTATCCTGCAACTGTTTTGTTCATCATTTACCGTGAAGAATTTCTTTTAGTACTTAAAAGAAGACGCTATGCCGGTGACGTGAGAGTGTTGCTAACAACAACGGGAGCATGTACGAGGGGCCTCTAATATGTAATGCAACACTTTTTTTTTGAAAGCAGGTTGATTTTGTTCAGGAGTCCAATATACCACATTATGTCCTACTCTGTGGCTACAAAACCCTATTTTTCAACATAATATCCGCTCAGTGCGACTTCCTTACATCATAAACTCTGAAGGTCTGTAGGTCCGCATGGTATCACTCTTCTGGTCTTGCTGCATCAATAACCTCCCCATCATACATGTACTGCTTCCCGCGGAGTGTACCATCCATTGAGCCAAACAGATGGAAGTCGGAAAGTGAGAGATCCCTGCTCTTGGTTCGATGAGGAAGATGATTCAAATGGTTCAAATGGCTCTGAGCACTATGGGAGTTAACATCTGAGGTCATCAGTCCCATAGACTTAGAGCTACTTAAACCTAACTAACCTAAGGACATCACACACATCCATGCCCGAGTCAGGATTCGAACCTGCGACCGTAGCGGTCGCGCGGTTTCAGACTGAAGCGCCTAGAACCGCTCGGACACACCGTCCGGCCTGAGGAAGAAGAGTCCAATGAAGTTTTGTGAACTAGTCTCGGGTGCGCAGACTTGTGAGAGGCCTTTCGCTATCACAGAGAAGGAGAAGTTCGTTTGCATCCGTCGTACATCTCGAATGAGAGTGTCCGCACGTTCTAACAATGCAGGACTCACAGCTGTGTAAGGCCGGCCAGCCCGTGGGGGATTGGACAGGTCTGCGCGGCCCATTACGGTGATGGCAGATGCCTCAAAGACTCACCTGTATTTCTTCATTGCCAGGTCTCCGCAGACGTTCTGCAAGCGCCTATGAATACCCGCGGTGCTCTGGCTTTCCGACAAATGAAACTCAACGAGAACTCTCTGCTTGGAACGCCATTTTCAAGGCTTCTTACAGCGCCGCCGCCTATCGGAATTTCATGAAACTACAGGGATTGAAGGGGGAATGTTCCGCGGTATCTCAGAACAAATTCCGCAATTTTTCAACCGAAATTGCTCGTGAAAAAACGTAGTGCATTACATATTGAACGCCTCTTGCGTGTCTGCACTGGCCACTTTACCCCTTTAGACTGGGGACAGAGGCCACTATGTAAGTCTTCAGAAAATTGCTTACTGGTCCGCCGGCCGCGGTGGTCTCGCGGTTCTAGGCGCGCAGTCCGGAACCGTGCGACTGCTACGGTCGCAGGTTCGAATCCTGCCTCGGGCATGGACCTGTGTGATGTTAGGTTAGTTAGGTTTAAGTAGTTCTAAGTTCTAGGGGACTGATGACCACAGCAGTTGAGTCCCATAGTGCTCAGAGCCATTTGAACCATTTGAGCTTACTGGTCCTATTCAAAATAAATTTTCTTTGCCTTTCATGTAATAGTAAAATATGTAGATTCAAAATATGTAAGCGGCAACCTTCTGTCAATAACCATGGTTACGTGAAAATTCCATCTCCCTTAGAATGGACACTTTACTCCATATTACCCTACATACTTTCATCTATTTGGCTTATAAAATGAAATGCCAACATCGGGAATTAAAGCTTCCCTATTTCAGACAGGAGTTCCTAAAAGCGTGATCTATGAAATTGTCCAGCAATTCGTGATAACAGTATATATTTACACAACTATGCTGCAGTGCTATGGAGCATATGTTTTAGTGATGAGGTTCCTTATGTTCTTCCTCTAAAGTCAATGACGACTGCAAATAATACAGCAAGAAGCAGCCCGTCCTAACGTACGTTTTCGCCGTCTCAAGATGCCAGATGCGGGAGTAACAACCCGCGAAATGTGGGCGACAGGAATTTTCTCATCTGCAGTTGAGTTCTAGTTGACGATACGCTGAATGCTCAACCTCGTTATTTTTGTAATTATTCCCGGTAACAAGCTCTCCTCGGGAGGGGGGACTCATTCTTTGCAAGCTTGCGTTCACTTTTTCATGTCTCCCCCTCTTGAAGTAGGCCCGCACTGCCTAAGTGAGTTGTCAAGTCCGATGAAGGAAACATCTAATTTCAGGAGGGCTGCAACCGGATTTAGCGCTCTCCATTAAAATGTGAAGGAGTGGAAAAATCGTAGGACGTGAGTATTCACAAGATTATGTAATTTAACTTTTCAAATCGAGTCCCTCGCAAACAAATATTTACGGCGCTTGCTCCTCATGCTAACTTTAATTGGCAGAAAACAGGTTTGAGAAATCCCTCTGGGAAATGTTAAGGCTAATAATAACGACATACAGCTTTAAGGATGATTTCTTTCTCGGATAACAACGGAAGAATAAGCACGAGTTACCAAGAAAATAGACGACTCTCTGTTATAAATGCGTAATAATAATGCACTGAACCGCTCTTTAATACATAGGTATTCTGCTGTTAACTATTTACCATGGGTTTTGCATTAGACTAATGCACAGTTCCGCCTCTTCATACAGGGTGGATCACCAAAAACTTGCCCTCCAACTGTTTCGGGAAAGGAAGACGACACTGACAAGAGGATTTCACAAATTGGAATGATAGGCAGGCTTTTGCAACTTATCCAGAGAGTGTTTTCACTTTCGAATATGTATTTATTTACAAACAGGTGCAAATAATTTAATGGGACAATGCCTACTGACAGTGCCACAACAAAACTACAGTAAATTAGAATGTCAGTGGTATTTTTTGCGGGTCTAGTCCAAGCAGTTTACGAGATATCGTAATCTGAACATTGCTAATACCGACAGTTGTTTTTTCCACATGGTAGCACAAACGAAAGTTAATTTGGCATGGTTGTAGATATGCTGCCTTAGATTGATGTTAATATGTCTTAGGTGGTGTCGTGTTGTTAAATAGATGGCCTAGGACAAGCAGATGTGAATACAGTGCCTCTATGGGGTCTGACACGTAAAGTAATATGTACCCTCAAAGCCTGCACTCAAAATAACCACCACCAGCGTCAATACATGGTTGCAGTCTGCTACGCAACGATTACTACATATGTTCTAGCATTTCAGAGGAAATCACAACGCAGGCAGTAGTAATATGCCGTTTCATATCATCTGAGGTCGCTGGTACAACGTTGTAGATATTGTCATGTTTCTCCACAGAAAGAAACTCCAACGGCGTCAGATCTGGGCAGCGAGCTAGCCTAGGTAAGAGGGGCGTTTGAAAAGTCCGTGCAAAGTCCGAGAGATGGCACACCGGCGCGTATCGCGGTCATGTTTAGTTCGTAGCATCTTTGGAAAGAACACACACCAACTTTCAGCCATATTGGTCTATTTCTTTGTGTTTGGCATTCGTGTGAATCAAGGAAATCGAGTGATTCTCAAAAAATGGACGAAAAGAATTTCGTGTGGTGATTAAACATTAGTTTATGAAAGGCAAAACGCCTCAGGAGACTAAATGGAAGCTTGATAAATATTACGGTGACTCTGCACCTTCGATTAGAACAGTTCATAAGTGGTTTCAAAATTTTAGGTGTGGTTATATGGGCACAAGTGATGCTGAACGTTCTGGACACCCTGTGGAGGTTACGACTCCAGAAATCATTGATAAAATCAATGATATACTGATGGATGACAGAAGAGTTAAGGTGCGTGAGACTGCTAGTGCTGTGGGCATCTCATATGAACGGGTACATAATATTTTGCATAAACATTTGGACATGAGAAAGCTATCCGCAAGATGGATTCCGCGATTGCTCACGCTTGGCCAAAAACAGAATCGTGTGAAGTGTTGCAAGGATTGTTTGCAGCTGTTCAGGAAGAATCCGCAGGACTTTAAGCGTCGTTTCGTCACTGTGAATGAGACATGGATACATTACTATACTCCTGGGACCAAACAACAATCTAAACAATGGGTTACCAAGGGAAAATCTGCACCAAAAAAGGTGAAAACCATTCCTTCTGCCGGAAAGGTTATGACGACTGTCCTTAGGGATTCGCAAGGGATAATCTTCATCGACTCTCTGTAAAACGGTAAAACTATTACAGATGAATATTGTTTATCGTTACTGGACCGTTTGAAAACCGAGCTGCAAGAAAAACGCCGGCGATTGGACCGCAAAAAATTCCTTTTCCATCACGACAGTGCACCAGCACACACCTCAGCAGTTTTGGTCGCAAAATTAATGGAAATTGGATTCCAACTCGTTTCACATCCCCCCTATTCTCCAGACTTGGTTCTCTCGGACTACTATTTGTTCCCCAATTAGAAGAAATGATTGGCGGGACAAAGATTTTATTCAAAGAAGGAGGTGGTTGCAGCAACTAGTAGCTATTTTGCAGACTTAGACTTTCTATTATTCGGAAGGGATCAACAAATTAGAACAGCGTTGGACGAAGTGTGTAAGTCTAAAAGGAGACTATGTCGAAAAATAAAAAAAGGTTTACCCCAAATACGTAAGCAGTTTTTATTTTTGCACAGACTTTTCAAACGCCCCTCGTATAGGCCCTCTTCATGCAATACATCGATTTGGAAACAATCCCTGAAGACACATAGTCGTAATTCGTGCACTATGGGCGGGACAAACAACATGTTGATAACACAGGTTCTTCCTAGTCTGAAGGGGAATCTCTCATAAATATCTGTAGAAGATGGTCCGTTAGGAGGTTGAGATTCTTGCGCGATTTCGGTGATCTCTCTACGAACAACGGGCATAATGAGATGATGGTGCACCATTCCACACAACACTCCTTAGACGCTGATGTTCCAAATGAGGAAACCAGCGGGGATTGACAATAATCCCATAGCGCATGTTTCTGCGATTTACTTCGCCGTGATTAGTAAATGTTGCTTCATCCGCAAACAAGATACATGAAACGCCCCGAGTATCGTATCTTAATCCCAATGTAAAAAAGTTCATACGATTCGCAAATTCATTCCAATGCAACACTTCGTGGAAACATGCGACAGGGATGGAACTTCTGACGATGGAGAACGCTTAGTACAATTGCCTGGTTCATGCCGCTTCCTCGTGCGATTGCACGGTTATTACGAGGGTAATCCCAAAAGTAAGGTCTCCTATTTTTTATAAGGACATTGACCTGTTTAATTCTACAATGGTTTACATCAGTTTACAGCTTGAACATTTAGCTATTTTTCGACATAATCACAATTTCTGTCGATGCATTTTTGTAGACGCTGTCGCAGTTTTTGTATGCTCATGTCATACCAGCTCGCCGCCATGCTGTTCAGAAAGTTATGAACCTTTCTTTCACCTCGTCGTCGGAGCTGAATCGCTTTCCGGCCAAATGTTCTTTTAACTTAGGGAACAGGTGATAGTCACTGGGCGCCAAGTCTGGACTGTAGAGTGGGTGGGTGATTACGTTCCACTGAAACTGTTACAGGAGAGCAATGGATTCCCGAGCGATGTGTGGGCGAGCGTTGTCATTGGAGAATGTATACGCCCTTGCTCAACATTCCTCTTCTCCGGTTCTGAATTGCCCGTTTGAGTTTTTTCAGAGTCTCACAGTACCTGTCAGCATTAATTATGGTCCCAGTGGGCATAAAGTTGACCAGCAATACACCTTTCCGATCCCAAAAAACGGTTGTCATGACTCTACCCGCAGACTGTATTCGTATGAATTTCCGCGGCTTTGGCGAAGAAGGATGCCGCTACTGGCGTGACTGTTGCTTGGTCTCAGGTGTAAAGTGGTATGCCCAGGTTTCGTCACCCGTGACAATTGAGTCCAGAAAGTTGTCCTGTTCGGCTGCAAGGCAGTGAAGATATGCGCGGGAAGCATCAACTCGTTGCCGCAGTCAGCATGCGTGGCACCCATCTTGCGCACACCTTCCGGTAGTTCAATGTTTCAGTTACAATTCTGTGAGCGGTGCCTCGGGGAAACCTCAGGAACCAACGTGCAGAGATCATCCAGGGCGATCCGCCGATCTTCAAGCATGCTTTACTCAAACTTCAACCCTGTCTCCTCAGAAATTGACGGTCTCCCGCTCCTTTGTTCGTCGTGAAGTTCGGTCCGACCAGCTGCGATCTCTCTACACTACTTACGAACATTTTTGACATCCATGCACGACTCGCCATACACGTCCGTCAATGGGCGATGGATTTCAATCGGCGCAGTGCCCTTTGCGTTCAAAAACCGAATAACTGCGCGCAATTCGCACTTGGCGATAACATCCAACGGTAGCTCTATTCTCAACGGCTGCCAAGCCAAGACAGCGCCCTAGCGCGGCGTGCGCATGTTTACTCACAGCGCGTGATGCACTCTACATAGCGGTATGGCCAACTGCCATACAAACAGAGTTCTGTACTAATAAAAAAATAGGAGACCTTACTTTTGGGATTACCGTCGTACTTTGCGGTTCTACTGCTATAGCAGCCAGAACATTAATTTCACCCTCACCTACAGTCACACGTTTCGTTCAGTTGCGTGTCTTAGGCGTCACACTACCACATGCCTGTGATTGTTTGAAAAACGTTCACAAATAATTGTCACGACGGTTGATGTCTTTTCGGTTATTTCTCGGCGTACACGGTACACGAACGAACGGAATTCTTCCTACATTTACCATGAAGTACGAGCGAGTCCTCTTTTTCCGCCCGCATCTCGTGGTCGTGCGGTAGCGTTCTCGCTTCCCACGCCCGGGTTCCCGGGTTCGATTCCCGGCGGGGTCAGGGATTTTCTCTGCCTCGTGATGGCTGGGTGTTGTGTGCTGTCCTTAGGTTAGTTAGGTTTAAGTAGTTCTAAGTTCTAGGGGACTTATGACCACAGCAGTTGAGTCCCATAGTGCTCAGAGCCATTTGAACCATTTGAACCTCTTTTTCCACACTGGCCCCGTTCTACTGTGTCCACTATCACAAACTAACTGGCAGGACCGTCGCTGTGCAATTGCAGTGTACACACACCACAATGTAAACAAACATAACGTCGGCGCCTAGCGTCTAAGCAATAGGATAGAACAAACATCTGTCGGTGTTTACAACGTTCGCAATACGATAATTCGTGAACTACTTGCACTAGCTCCCTGCAACAAACACCACTGACTGTCTTATTTACGCTACTTTTAGGATTTTACTCTCAATAGGGATTGTCCCATTTAAAAATTTATAACTGTTGTAAATAACTGCACCTTCGCAAACGTTTCAAATTCCGTGTACAGGCTGCAAATACGGGCCCTTGTTTACAATTAAGTTCTGTGAAAACTGGATATCAAGAGCGGCTTCCATATTCGAAATATCTGCGGTGCAAGTGATAGGTGATTCACTCTGTATTATCGGCTTGTCAAAGGAGCTGTATTTTACTTTATGATTACAGCCTCTCTTAAAGACCGGAAATATTTAGTTGACGAATACGATTTGGAATTTGTGGATTCGAAGAAACGTCCAGAGGCTCAGTAATGTATTGCGTCAGATGTAGCATGTCGTATTAAGTCTAAAACTACCATTTTATGTGAGTAAATATTTGTTAAATAGCATCGGAAAAAATTCAAATGGTTCAAATGGCTCTGAGCACTATGGGACTTAACAGCTGTGGTCATCAGTCCCCTAGAACTTAGAACTACTTAAACCTAACTAACCTAAGGACATCACACACATCCATGCCCGAGGCAGGATTCGAACCTGCGACCGTAGCAGTCGCGCGGTTCCGGACTGCGCGCCTAGAATAGCGAGACCACCGCGGCCGGCAGCATCGGAAAAAAATCGCTTGACTATCTTATAAACAGAGCTACATTATTTGCTCAATGAAAAATTACGCTATATTCGTATAATTCCGTTTAAATTTTTCGGTACGTTTCCATAGAATTCATGCAGATAAATTTTAATTTAAAAATAATTAGTTCTGTTGGTTTAGCCCCTTTTAGCAACCGGCTAGTTTTATATACCAGTTATACGAAAAACGTAAATTTCAAATGAAGAAATGCAGCTTACGTTTCAGTTTAATCGTTGTTTTAGAGAATTTTCTCATCTCGGTTGGGTATTTTAAGCTTTTATGAGTTTTCAACGAGTTACGTAAGAGTAACTACTACCGGCATTCAAATTCATTTTAACATTGTAAATTAACTAGCTTTTCGAAACCTACAGGAGAATAAGGATAATATTACTTTATTAAGTGTGTAGTTCCAAGGTCCGTGAATCCAAAGAGTTGACAATTTTGTAGCTGAAATTCTGCGCAGAAAATGGGCAGAAAATACGTGCGTTTGGTTTTTGTTTGAAATTCAGTGTAATTTAACGATGAAGTAAAACAAGCATTTAACCTATACAATAGACAACAGGCGTCTCCTTCTTAACGATAACTTCTTTATGTTCTTTAGTACGC
This sequence comes from Schistocerca americana, assembly GCF_021461395.2. Lineage (NCBI taxonomy): Eukaryota > Metazoa > Arthropoda > Insecta > Orthoptera > Acrididae > Schistocerca > Schistocerca americana. The sequence continues at coordinate 227,345,812 of NC_060119.1, forward strand.
ACCACAAATTGATATTTATCACTTACACTAGTACCAACTGTTCTTTTCGAAGTTACGTTTTGCGATTTCAGATGTTTGTATGCCTATCAATATTGTTTTTATTTTTCATAAAATTATCCTATTCAGACTGTGCCAGAAAAAAAGGCAAAACGAAATTGAAATTTATGCAGTTACGATTTCAACTATGCAATGGTACAAAAAAACAGTGTTTACTCCAACGCTGCTTTTACGGCAAGCAAACAATCATTCGACGAAAATGACGCTTTTTAACGTGACAAGTAGATTGTTTTTTAAACAGTTGGCAACTTCTACGAAATGAATCAAGAAACACGGCTGTTGTTCTATATCCTTTATTTTTGTGCTCTACTGATGTCATTATGCAGGGGTATTTTTTGCTATTGTTACATAACAGAGTGATCACCTCAGAAGTTAAGTCGCATAGTGCTCAGAACCATTTGTTACGTAACAACGCAGTCAGTATCACACTAGATTACAAGTGTGTGACTTGTTTTGGTCATTTCAGGCCTATTCATGCACTATATGCCTGTAGTAAGGCATGTTGATTATAATTTAGTGCTATTTGAATATAATAAAGGCAATATTCGTTGTCACAATACAGCATAAATTCAGGAAGTTATGACTAGCGTATAAAGACTAAGAGGGAATCTTATAGTCTGAAACAAACTCTGCTTGAAGAATTTATTCTTCGAGACAGTGTTCCGCCATATGCAATTAATCGCGGTAAATAAAGAAACTAGGTCTAGCATTACCATCCGAGCTACTTCCTTTCCGTATTTCGAAGTGTCTGATCACCAGCATTCCTGACAACCAGAAAGCTAGCACTTTCTCGTAAGTATCATTGTAGAGTGTGTGTTGGTGGGACTTGACACAGGGTTCATCTCTCTTCCGTGTGTGACGTCCTATAGCACCGCCACGCCTCCAACTAGGGAGACAGAGAAACTTGAGAAGCCGAGAACTGAATATCTCGTCAAAAGAACAACTTAAGTTATCTACGAGGGCAGTTCAATAAGTAATGCAACACATTTTTTTTCTCGGCCAATTTTGGTTGAAAAAACCGGAAATTTCTTGTAGAATATTTTCAAACATTCCCGCTTCGTCTCGTATAGTTTCATTGACTTCCGACAGGTGGCAGCGCTGTACGGAGCTGTTAAAATGGCGTCTGTAACGGATGTGCGTTGCAAACAACGGGCAGTGATCGAGTTTCTTTTGGCGGAAAACCAGGGCATCTCAGATATTCATAGGCGCTTGCAGAATGTCTACGGTGATCTGGCAGTGGACAAAAGCACGGTGAGTCGTTGGGCAAAGCGTGGGTCATCATCGCCGCAAGGTCAAGCAAGACTGTCTGATCTCCCGCGTGCGGGCCGGCCGTGCACAGCTGACTCCTGCAATGGCGGAGCGTGCGAACACACTCGTTCGAGATGATCGACGGATCACCATCAAACAACTCAGTGCTCAACTTGACATCTCTGTTGGTAGTGCTGTCACAATTGTTCACCAGTTGGGGTATTCAAAGGTTTGTTCCCGCTGGGTCCCTCGTTGTCTAACCGAACACCATAAAGTGCAAAGGAGAACCATCTGTGCGGAATTGCTTGCTCGTCATGTGGCTGAGGGTGACAATTTCTTGTCAAAGATTGTTACAGGCGATGAAACATGGGTTCATCACTTCGAACCTGAAACAAAACGGCAATCAATGGAGTGGCGCCACACCCACTCCCCTACCAAGAAAAAGTTTAAAGCCATACCCTCAGCCGGTAAAGTCATGGTTACAGTCTTCTGGGGCGCTGAAGGGGTTATTCTGTTCGATGTCCTTCCCCATGGTCAAACGATCAACTCTGAAGTGTATTGTGCTACTCTTCAGTAATTGAAGAAACGACTTCAGCGTGTTCGTAGGCACAAAAATCTGAACGAACTTCTCCTTCTTCATGACAACGCAAGACCTCACACAAGTCTTCGCACCCGAGAGGAGCTCACAAAACTTCAGTGGACTGTTCTTCCTCACGCACCCTACAGCCCCGATCTCGCACCGTCGGATTTCCACATGTTTGGCCCAATGAAGGACGCAAACCGTGGGAGGCACTACGCGGATGATGAAGAAGTTATTGATGCAGTACGACGTTGGCTCCGACATCGACCAGTGGAATGGTACCGTGCAGGCATACAGGCCCTCATTTCAAGGTGGCGTAAGGCCGTAGCATTGAATGGAGATTACGTTGAAAAATAGTGTTGTGTAGCTAAAAGATTGGGGAATAACCTGGTGTATTTCAATGCTGAATAAAACAACCCCTGTTGCAGAAAAAAAATGTGTTGCATTACTTATTGAACTGCCCTCGTATTATTAATTCATGGCTAATAGTAATTAATGCATTTGATAATGCCCATAGAGTCAAATCCTCATATAACTGTACTCTGCTTTTCGAGTCCCTGTAATAAGCCACTAATTGCCTGTTACACTCCCCATCTATCCCTTGGTTTCCCAGCATCTCTACAGCCTTTTGGTTTGAATTTTTTTAATCTAATTGACAATATTTTGGATACGTTCTCTGCAGGTGATGATAGCATATCCTTTGGTTTCCTTTTGAATTTTCTTGTACAGTACATACCCGAAGTTCTTTAATCATGTCTTCTTACTGTTTAGTTGTGTCCAGTTGTGTCATTAGGTAGCTCTTCAAAACGTAATATCTGCATTCTGAATATCTACCCACCACAGTGTTATTTAAAAGCCAATATTCAGTTTCACAGAGTCATCTCAGAGGAGCAAACATCTTATAAAATCAAAAATGGGTTTCTTTTCATGTTTTAGTTTTTAGATGTTTGGCGAGTACTCCACATACCATGCTAAATGCGTTCACTTTATTTCATACATGTGAACCTAGCAATGCTTCGCAATTACTAAGTATGTACGGGAATGGGATATACGTCCTAATCTGGGCTATCCCTAGGAATTCCATCATAACGTAAGTTTTTGGGCTCCTCGTTGACACTTAGCCCACTTTGTGGGTTCGGAACCCGAAATTATACTAAATCATATAGAATATGAATAAATTCCGTACTACCTGTTCGTGAAAGGGCAACATAAAACTGATCATGCGAAATATTTGTCGTATTGTTTAATTTCCCCACCGTCATAGTTAAAATCGACTGCAAGGAAGAAAAAAACCAGCACATTTTCACGGCATATCTGTCCTAATATATATTGTAGTGTATAAAATTGTTTAAAATATAATTATAGTTTTAATTTTGGATACTGTGTGGTGAGAGGACACATCAACTGACCATGTTAAAAACGCTCTCGTCGTAAATCAATTGCAGTGTATTTTAATACTGGTTCTCGAGCCTTTTTTATTGTTCCTGATATGAAACTTGATTCACTTATTGGGAACATTGGTATTAGCACTACGACATAGACCTCCCCAGCTTCTGGATATATGAGTATAGTAGCTTCATTGACATTATTTCGCATGGTTTTCATCTGCAAAAGACTAGCGCTACAAAGCAGTAGACGTCTCACGACTGCATAGCAGAATTCTAATTGTAATTTTCTAATATACGGGTTTTGCTTTAAACCCAACTGGAACTAAGAACACAAAACAACACGTTGTTGTATATAAATTTTTGTTTATAATTGTATGTACGAAGAGTTGAAAATAATATGTTCGAAGAAATATACAGGGTGTTTCCGTAAGAGCGTGCAAAAATGTAACAGGACATAGAGAGAATGGTCCACCGAACAATTTGAGGTAGGGACTGTAGGGTCGAAGAAGCCAGATTAAGGAGATATGAAAGTAAACTTGTCTCCCGCTTTGTCTAGCATTAATGTTTTCCAGATTATTTGCAACTAATATATGTACAAGTTTACACGTAATGTGCTGTTTATTTACATCTATATTGTTGGCGGCATAGTAGGCGACTATCTCACTGGGCCGTATCTTCTACCTGGCCGTCTGAATGGCCACCTGTACCTGAGAGGATGTGGATAGACGGTGCACCGCCTCATTTCAGAGTGTATATCCGCAACCAACCTAACGCTTTCTTTCCTGGTCGCTGGATTCGAATGGGAGGTCCTATTCCATGGCCTGCGAGATCACCTGAAAACCTATTAATCATTTCCCATGGGGATATCTAAAGTCACTTGTGTTTGAGACCCTGTGGACACGATGATGGAGTCAGTTACGAAAAATGTAGCTGCCTGTGATGAGAAACGAAACACACCAGGGATGTTTGTCAGGGTGCGTCAGAATCTTGTTCGCCGATGTCATGCTTGCATTGACACTGATGACCGTCAGTTTCAGCACAGTTTGTAAGATACAGTACAAACGGTACTTTCATTGTGTCAATGATAGTATTTGTAGGACTTTAACTAACGTAACTAAAAAAGTACACAATAACACGATTTTATTCATATTATCTCCTTGAGCTTGCTTCTCCGAACCCATGTTCCCTCCCTCAAATCGTTCAGTGGAGCATCCTCTATGCCCTTTTTGCCTTCTGCACGCTCTTTTTTTTTGTCATCAGTCTAATGACTGGTTTGATGCGGCCCGCCACGAATTCCTTTCCTGCGCCAACCTCTTCATCTCAGAGTAGCACTTGCAACCTACGTCCTCAATTATTTGCTTGACGTATTCCAATCTCTGTCTTCCTCTACAGTTTTTGCCCTCTACAGCTCCCTCTAGTACCATGGAAGTAATTCCCTCATGTCTTAGCAGATGTCCTATCATCCTGTCCCTTCTCCTTATCAGTGTTTTCCACATATTCCTTTCCTCTCCGATTCTGCGTAGAACCTCCTCATTCCTTACCTTATCAGTCCACCTAATTTTCAACATTCGTCTATAGCACCACATCTCAAATGCTTCGATTCTCTTCTGTTCCGGTTTTCCCACAGTCCATGTTTCACTAACATACAATGCTGTACTCCAGACGTACATCCTCAGAAATTTCTTCCTCAAATTAAGGCCGGTATTTGATATTAGTAGACTTCTCTTGTCCAGAAATGCTTTTTTTGCCATAGCGAGTCTGCTTTTGATGTCCTCCTTGCTCCGTCCGTCATTGGTTATTTTACTGCCTAGGTAGCAGAATTCCTTAACTTCATTGACTTCGTGACCATCAATCCTGATGTTAAGTTCCTCGCTGTTCTCATTTCTACTACTTCTCATTACCTTCGTCGTTCTCCGATTTACTCTCCAACCATACAGTGTACTCATTAGACTGTTCATTCCGTTCAGCAGATCATTTAATTCTTCTTCACTTTCACTCAGGATAGCAATGTCATCAGCGAATCGTGTCATTGATATCCTTTCACCTTGTATTTTTATTCCACTCCTGAACCTTTCTTTTATTTCCATAATTGCTTCCTCGATGTACAGATTGAAGAGTAGGGGCGAAAGGCAACAGCCTTGTCTTACACCTTTCTTAATACGAGCACTTCGTTCTTGATCGTCCACTCTTATTATTCCATCTTGGTTGTTGTACATATTGTATAGGACCCGTCTCTCCCTATAGCTTACCCCTACTTTTTTCAGAATCTCGAACAGTTTGCACCATTTTATATTGTCGAACGCTTTTTCCAGGTCGACAAATCCTATGAAAGTGTCTTGATTTTTCTTTAGCCTTGCTTCCATTTTTAGCCGTAACGTCAGAATTGCCTCTCTCGTCCCTTTACTTTTCCTAAAGCCAAACTGATCGTCACCTAGCGCATTCTCAATTTTCTTTTCCATTCTTCTGTATATTATTCTTGTAAGCAGCTTCGATGCATGAGCTGTTAAGCTGATTGTGCGATAATTCTCGCACTTGTCAGCTCTTGCCGTCTTCGGAATTGTGTGGATGATGCATTTCCGAAAGTCAGATGGTATGTCGCCAGACTCATATATTCTACACACCAACGTGAATAGTCGTTTTGTTGCCACTTCCCCCAATGATTTTAGAAATTCTGATGGAATGTTATCTATCCCTCCTGCCTTATTTGACCGTATGTCCTCCAAAGCTCTTTTAAATTCCGATTCTAATACTGGATCCCCCATCTCTTCTAAATCGACTCCTGTTTCTTCTTCTATCACATCAGACAAATCTTCACCCTCATAGAGGCTTTCAATGTATTCTTTCCACCTATCTGCTCTCTCCTCTGCATTTAACAGTGGAATTCCCGTTGCACTCTTAATGTTACCACCGTTGCTTTTAATGTCACCAAAGGTTGTTTTGACTTTCCTGTATGCTGAGTCTGTCCTTCCGACAATCATATCTTTTTCGATGTCTTCACATTTTTCCTGCAGCCATTTCGTCTTAGCTTCCCTGCACTTCCTATTTATTTCATTCCTCAGCGACTTGTATTTCTGTATTCCTGATTTTCCCGGAACATGTTTGTACTTCCTCCTTTCATCAATCACCTGAAGTATTTCTTCTGTTACCCATGGTGTCTTCGCAGCTACCTTCTTTGTACCTATGTTTTCCTTCCCAACTTCTGTGATGGCCCTTTTTAGAGATGTGCATTCCTCTTCAACTGTACTGTCTACTGCGCTATTCCTTAATGCTGTATCTATAGCGTTAGTGAACTTCAAACGTATCTCGTCATTCCTCAGTACTTCCGAATCCCACTTCTTTGCGTATTGATTCTTCCCGACTAATGTCTTGAACTTCAGCCTACTCTTCATCACTACTATATTGTGATCTGAGTCTATATCTGCTCCTGGGTACGCCTTACAATCCAGTATCTGATTTCGGACTCTCTGTCTGACCACGATGTAACCTAATTGAAATCTTCCAGTATCTCCCGGCCTTTTCCAAGTATACCTCCTCCTCTTGTGATACTTGAACAGGGTATTCGCTATTACTAGCTGAAATTTGTTACAGAACTCAATTAGCCTTTCTCCTCTTTCATTCCTTGTCCCAAGCCCATATTCTCCTGTAACCTTTTCTTCTACTCCTTCCCCTACAACTGCATTCCAGTCGCCCATGACTATTAGATTTTCGTCCCCCTTTACATACTGCATTACCCTTTCAATATCCTCATACACTTTCTCTATCTGTTCATCTTCAGCTTGCGACGTCGGCATGTATACCTGAACTATCGTTGTCGGTGTTGGTCTGCTGTCGATTCTGATTAGAACAACCCGGTCACTGAACTGTTCACAGTAACACACCCTCTGCCCTACCTTCCTATTCATAACGAATCCTACACCTGTTATACCATTTTCTGCTGCTGTTGATATTACCCGATACTCATCTGAGCAGAAATCCTTGTCTTCTTTCCACTTCACTTCACTGACCCCTACTATATCTAGATTGAGCCTTTGCATTTCCCTTATCAGATTTTCTAGTTTCCCTACCACGTTCAAGCTTCTGACATTCCACGCCCCGACTCTTAGAACATTATCCTTTCGTTGATTATTCAATCTTTTTCTCATGGTAACCTCCCCCTTGGCAGTCCCCTCCAGGAGATCCGAATGGGGGACTATTCCGGAATCTTTTGCCAATGGAGAGATCATCATGACACTTCTTCAATTACAGGCCACATGTCCTGTGGATACACGTTACGTGTCTTTAATGCAGTGGTTTCCATTGCTATTGGACTCGCATTCGGGAGGACGACGGTTCAATCCCGTCTCCGGCCATCCTGATTTAGGTTTTCCGTGATTTCCCTAAATCGCTTCAGGCAAATGCCGGGATGGTTCCTTTGAAAGGGCACGGCCGATTTCCTTCCCCATCCTTCCCTCACCCGAGCTTGCGCTCCGTCTCTAATGACCTCGTTGTCGACGGGACGTTAAACACTAATATCCTCCTCCTCCTCCATTGCCTTCTGCATCCTCATGTCGTTGATCATTGCTAATTCTTCCGCCTTTAGGGGCAATTTCCCACCCCTAGGACAAGAGAGTGCCCTGAACCTCTATCCGCTCCTCCGCCCTCTTTGACAAGGCCGTTGGCAGAATGGGGCTGACTTCTTATGCCGGAAGTCTTCGGCCGCCAATGCTGATTATTTATCAAAATTTAGGCAGTGGCGGGGATCGAACCCGGGACCGAAGACGTTTTTGATTATGAATAAAAAACGCTACCACTAGACCACGGGTTCGTCTGCTTACAGAAGGTAAAATTTGTCTAATGCAGAACGAAATTTTCACTCTGCAGCGGAATAAGTGCTGATATGAAACTTCCTGACAGATTAAAACTGCGTGCCGGACCGAGACCCGAACTCAGGACCTTTGCCTTTCGCGGCCAAGTGCTATAGCAGCGAGGACGGGTCGTGAGTCTACTTGGGTAGCTCAGACGGTAGAGCACTTGCGTGAGAAAAGCAAAGGTTCCGAGTTCGAGTCTCGGTCCGGAACACAGATTTAATCTGCTAGGAAGTTGGTCTAATGGTTAATACGCCCTGCTACCGTACTTAAAATCGACTGTGAGAAAGATAACGACACTGCACATTCTCACAGCACAGCATTATCTTTCTCGCTGTCATTTTTAACAGAAAAACTTCATTGTTGTTTAAAAAAATACATAGCCGTGTCCATTCGAAACTTGTTAGAGCATCATCTAAAAATCTGAAATAAATCGGTCGAGAACTTCTCGGGATTTTTGGAAACAACGCTTCCCCTTGTGTCAATATAGATGCCGTCATTATGGACACAAAATAAATTGGTACCAGTGTAACGGAAACAATTCACCTTGGCTAATGTTCAGTGATTAATAACACTTTTACTTTGGATAGGACTCTCTTTCTGAAAAGATATTATTTGCATCTCACGAGTTAATATTTTCACATTTATGTTCGGTAAATATTTTCTTAAGTCGACAGGTTGTCCACATGAATAAACAAGTAAACTCAACAGTTACGAGTCATTCAGTTTGGTTATCACAATTCTACATTCATACACATATCTGCTAATATAGCGTGAAAGTGGTATCATCTATGATTTATTGTATTCCGTAGCTTTTCACTAATATCGTCAAATGCTAAATGGAAATCCATAAGCTGGTGGAAACAAGTGTTTTCTTCAAAAACTCATTTATCTGTCTCAAAAATATAGAAGTTTCGCTGTTGTTTTCACTCTAATGGACACAATTCTGGGTTAAAATTTTCAACAAGCATGAAGCAATTTTTTCTGTTATTATCAAATTGCATTAACCTATCTTTTGTAAAAATGAATATTACTTCGGCCTATTCCAAATTCATTTATGTAACTTTTTGCTTCCAACACACGTGCTAGAGATGTAACAGTCAACCGCCTAATAAAGTGTCCCGCAATCTTTAGCTCTACATTATTACAATATATCTTTTGCTTTTCAGTTTTGCGCAGATTTTAATGTTGTTGTCAACACCTCTCCGTTCATAGCAATAACACTTTGCGCCATTACCTAAAAAAATTCTTCGTTCAATTGCTACTTGTTTCATGCGCCTTCGTGAGCTGCAATTTAAGAGAGAATTACTTCAGACGCGTTTCGCTTTTATTTACTCCTAGTGATCTACTTGCGTAGCTTAGCTTATAAGATGGCTTGGCTGTAAGGAGTGGCACTGATCATAAATATCGAAATGAAATCGCTGCAAGAACCATGAGCTTTAATAAAGTAGCTGTAGATAGGTTTCTTTTTTAGTTGCTGACGAAGTCACTAGGCGTGTCATTCTGAAATACTGGCTTAACTTAGTCTGCCTATTTGCATGTCATGAGTTAAGCTACACTACTGGCTATTAAAATTGCTACACCAAGAAGAAATGCAGATGATAAACGGGTATTCATTGGACAAATATATTATACTAGAACTGACAAGTGATTACATTTTCACGCAATTTGGGTATATAGATCCTGAGAAATCAGTACCCAGAACAACCACCTCTGGCCGTAAAAATAGCCTTGATACGCCTGGGCATAGAGTCAAACACAGCAGTCGAACATTTTCTGTATCCAGAAAGGCCCGTACAGGACCTGTAACATGCGGTCGTGCATTATCCTCCTGAAATGCGCGGTTTCGCAGGGATCGAATGAAGGGTAGAGCCACGGGTCGTAACACATCTGAAATGTAACGTCCACTGTTCAAAGTGCCGTCATCGCGAAAAAGAGGTGACCGAGACATGTAACCAATGGCACCCCATACCATCACGTCGGGTGATACCCCAGTATGGCGATGACGAATACAAGCTTCCAATGTGCGTTCACCGCGATGTCGCCAAACACGGATGAGACCATCATGATGCTGTAAACAGAACCTGGATTCATCCGAAAAAATGACGTTTTGTCATTCGTGCACCCAGGTTCGTCGTTGAGTACACCATCGCAGACGCTCCTGTCTGTGATGCAGCGTCAATGGTAACCGCGGCCATGGTCTCCGAGCTGATAGTCCATACTGCTGAAAGCGTCGTCGAACTGTTCGTGCAGATGATTGTTGTCTTGCAAACGTCCCCATCTGTTGACTCAGGGATCAAGACGTGGCTGCACGATCCGTTACAGCCATGCGGATAAGATGCCTGTCATCTCGACTGCTAGTGATACGAGGCCGATGGGATCCAGCACGGCGTTCCGTATTACCCTCCTGAACCCACCGATTCCATGTTCTTCTTACAGTCATTGGATTTCGACCAACGCGAGTAGCAATGTCGCGATACGATAAACCGCAATCGAGATAGGCTACAATCCGACCTTTATCAAAGTCGGAAACGTGATGGTACGCATTTCTCCTCCTTACACGATGCATCACAACAACGTTTCAGCAGGTAACGCCGGTCAACTGATGCTTGTGTATGAGAAATCGGTTGGAAACTTTTCTAATGTCAGCCGGTTGTAGGTGTCGCCACCGGCGCCAACCTTGTGTGAATGCTCTGGCAAGCTAATCATTTGCATATCACAGCATCTTATTCCTGTCGGTTAAATTTCGCGTCTGTAGCACGTCATCTTCGTGGTGTAGCAATTTTAATGGCCAGTAGTGTACTTTTTCACTCTCACACGCAACCCTTTGACAGGTAGGCGGTTGTTACCCCCACAGCGGTTCTCTCCACACTGTGGAGTAATATGTAAACCAAGTTCGGTTGAAACTGGTCCAGTGGTTTAGGAGAAGATGTGAAACAAACATACGTACATCCATTATGATAGGTTGGTTGGCTGATTTGTTGGAAGAGACCAAACAGCGAGGTCATCGGTCTCATCGGACTAGGGAAGGAAGTCGGCCGTGCCCGTTCAAAGGAACCATCCCTTGCATGAAAACGTAAATCAGTATGGCCGGACTCGGGATTGAACCGTCGCCCTCCCGAATTCGAGTCCAGTGTGCTAACTTTTGTGTTAGCAGAAGAGCCAACACCGTGTTACGAGTGGAGGCCGAAATACAAGCGTTTTAGCTCACGCAGGCTGGCGTGAGGAGTGAAGAACTATACTGACATGAGGTCTGGAACATGACAAGGAATGGGAATTCAGAAAGCGGACGTAATTAGTTTCATACTTAACTTTACCCATTAATGATGAACGTCGCTCTTGACGGTACATGATTCACAATATTATCTGTTCAGAATACATTCTTGAAGTAATTATAGTAACTGAATATGGCGCCTTGCTAGGTCGTAGCAAATGACGTAGCTGAAGGCTATGCTAAACTGTTGTCTCTGCAAATGAGAGCGTATGTACACAGTGAACCATCGCTAGCAAAGTCGGCTGTACAACTGGGCGAGTGCTAGGGAGTCTCTCTAGACTAGACCTGCCGTGTGGCGGCGCTCGGTCTGCAATCACTGATAGTGGCGACATGCGGGTCCGACGTATACTAACGGACCGTGGCCGATTTAAAGGCTACCACCTAGCAAGTGTGGTGTCTGGCGGTGACACCACACTAACCACTGCGCCACCTCGCTCCGTCCATTTTTTAAAAATAATATGGACACTGAAAACCAAAATTTTGTTGCCCTTGGAAGCCGTTGGACGAGTAGATAGGCAGCCTGTAACTAGAACCGGATATACACGTGACTGTTTCAGTCTTTCAGTAATATAGATTATTTATCATAAGAAAATGTGGTTCGGCTTTGAGCAAATTCTTGTTTTAGACCCCGTGCATGTTTCAGAGATGTTTCTCCATCTTAAGTGGTTTAATTTATTATCTTTTGAACAATATATAATGAGAATGAGAATTTCACTCTGCAGCGGAGTGTGCGCTGATATGAAACTTCCTGGCAAATTAAAACTGTGTGCCGAACCGAGACTCGAACTCGGGACCTTTGCCTTTCGCGGGCAAGTGCTCTACCAAATGAGCTACCCAAGCACGACTCACGCCCCGTCCTCACAGCTTTACTTCCGCCAATACCTCGCCTCCTACCTTCCAAACTTTAATCTGCCAGGAAGCTTCAATATATAAAGAACTTATGCTTTATGATGTTTATCATTTTTTTAAAAAATTACCTTTAGTACTGACAGAAATATTAAACTGAAGAATAAATATAAATCTTATTATAACGAATCGTACCTATTGGTCTTCACAAGTCTGCCTGGTATTTGCAAAAATGGCTCAAATGGCTCTGAGCACTATGGGACTTAACTTCTGAGGTCATCAGTCCCCTAGAACTTAGAACTACTTCAACCTAACTAACCTAAGGACATCATACACATCCATGCCCGAGGCAGGATTCGAACCTGCGACCGCAGCGGTCGCGCGGTTCCGGACTGTAGCGCCTAGAACAGCCCGGCCACTCCGGCCGGTGGTATTTGCAGCACAGCTACAATTATTGCCTTCCTGTATGTCATCTTCAATCAACGAGCGTTTATCATTGTTATGTTATGTAATTTCTCACAATATTTTAGGGCCTAATATGATATTATTGGTTATTTCCTTCTTTATCTAGCACTATGTCGTGTTATGTCGTTTTGCAAACAAAGATCTGCTATTTGACTAGCATTTTTTTTGGAACAAGAAAAAAATGAAGTAAGGAAAACCGATAATACCATATTAGGCATTAAAAACTTATAAGAAATTACATAACAAAAGAATGGTAAACGATTATTAATTGCAAAAACATTCTAGAAGGCATTAATTGCAGATGTTCTCTAAATACCAAATAGATCTGTGAACACCAGTATGTAATAACAAGGCATATATTCTTCATGTTAATATTTCCCTCAATACTTATAGTAATGTAAATACCGTAATCTCAAAAACCTGATAATTATCTCAATGCATATTTTTTTGTATATTGTCCTATGGTAGTAAATAATAACCACTGAAGATAGAGAAACTTCTCCGAAACATGTACGATTAGTAGAACAAGAGACACTGTGTTTATTTAAGGGAGAACCATAATTACTTAATACATATTAGGAAGCAAACGCGCCAAGGAAAGAGCATCGACCTCAAAATGATTACATTGTTCGTGTTGTTACACAGCAATAAAAATTAACTACGTGGTTGTGTTAGGCTATTTGCTGCGATAAAAAGCGCGTGCACATGGGAGCGATTCGGCCAGAGCAGCGACATGCGGGTTGCAGGCACAAGAGACGGTAGGGGTCTGCTCATTGGGCTGGTAGCAGGTGTACTGCTGAATTAAACGCGAGGTGCTGGGCCGGCAACAGGTGTCGATTGCCAACTAAGCGGGGGCGCTGTTCCGGGGACATGAATAGTTGAGGCGTGGGCGGGTACCTGTGTCGGTGTCCCCCGGCACCCCCAGGCTGTCCGAGTTGTCGTTGATGAACGCCTCGGTGGAGCTCGTGAACGTCTGCGGCGACAGCGTCAGGTCGTGCGCGCTCTCCGAGTCGAACAGGTCGAACGTCGCCGTCGCGCCGCCGTTACCTGTCAACATCAACATCAGATCGGTCAGCTGCTGTGGAACGTCTCAGTTCAACAAAAATCAGCACACACTACGTAAATAAACAGGAAGGCTTAACGGTGTGCGCAGAATATCAAAAAAGAAAAGTTATATACACTTTTTCATGGCATCCAATATTAGTATGTTATTCTACAAATAAACTAAAGAAAAAAGTTCATACAAACATAGGTCCGTAAATGTTTCGTTAGTGAGTTACGGCTAATAAAAGATTTTGTCTGAAATTTAGCAACGTCGCTAATATGAAGCAATCGCAAAACTGTACATTTATTTTGTTGTTATTGATCTGGAGAATCTAATAAAACATGTCCCAAAAATGGCTCTGAGCACTATGCGACTTAACTTCTGAGGTCATCAGTCGCCTAGAACTTAGAACTAATTAAACCTAACTAACCTTAGCCGAGGCAGGATTCAAACCTGCGACCGTAATGGTCGCTCGGTTCCAGACTGTAGCGCCTAGAACCGTACGGCCACTCCGGCCGGCAAAGCATGTCCCAGCCAAGTATGTATCTGCAGCAGTTTTCCAGAACATCCAGAGAAGCAAAGACGTAATTTCGTAAAATTTCTAATTTATTAACTACTTGGCTCACTTTGTTTTTTGAATTCCAGATAATTGCACAAAGCTTTCAACAGCAGTTGTAGAGAATTTAGTTTTGGAAAAACGATAAAAATAACGGTCACTGAAAGCCATCCCTATTTCATAAATAATCTACAAACTACAACAGTTACTATGTTGTTTCACTTAAATACACTGTTGTTGCTATGTTCTTTCACTGGACAATACAGAAAACTAGCTCGCTTCAAGGTTAGGAAAAGACTGAAACAACTCACTAACGGTTGCCAACAATAACATCTCTGTAACGGACTGGCCTGCATAGAATCCTGACCTGAATCCTACAGATCACTATTGGGATGTTTTGGAACGTCGTGCCAGGTGTCACCGACAGACATCGATACCTGTCCTCAGTGAAGCACTCCGCGAAGAAAGGGCTGCCATTCCCCAAGAAACCTTCCAGCACCTGATTCAACGTATGCTTGCGAGTGTGCAAACTGTCCTCAAGGCTAAGGGTGGGCCAACACCATATTGAATTCCAGTACTACCGATGGAGGGTGCCACGAGTCATTTTCAGCCATGTGTCCGGACACTTTTGATCACATACTGTACGTCGCGTGCTCACGAGTTGTATCACCTCAAAACTTGTTCATTTACAGTCCGAGCAATAAAACTACAAATATAGTGTATAAGCATGTGTTGTGAAAAAATGAAAATATTATATGTTGTTGTTGTTGTGGTCTTCAGTCCTGAGACTGGTTTGAGGCAGCTCTCCATGCTACTCTATCCTGTGCAAGCTTTCTCATCTCCCAGTACCTACTGCAACCTACATCCTTCTGAATCTGCTTAGTGTATTCATCTCTTGGTCTCCCTCTACGATTTTTACCCTCCACGCTGCCCTCCAATACTAAATTGGTGATCCCTTGATGCCTCAGAACATGTCCTACCAACCGATCCCTTCTACTGGTCAAGTTGTGCCACAAAGTTCTCTTCTCCCCAATCCTATTCAATACTTCCTCATTAGCTATATGATCTACCCATCTAATCTTCAGCATTCTTCTGTAGCACCACATTTCGAAAGCTTCTATTCTCTTCTTGTCCAAACTATTTATGGTCCATGTTTCACTTCCATACATGGCTACACTCCATACAAATACTTTCAGAAATGACTTCCTGACACTTAAATCTATACTCGATGTTAACAAATTTCTCTTCTTCTGAAACGCTTTCCTTGCCATTGCCAGTCTACATTTTACATCCTCTCTACTTCGACCATCATCAGTTATTTTGCTCCCCAAATAGCAAAACTCCTTTACTACTTTAAGTGTCTCATTTCCTAATCTAATTCCCTCAGCATCACCCGACTTAATTAGACTACATTCCATTATCCTTGTTTTGCTTTTGTTGATGCTCATCTTATATCCTCCTTTCAAGACACTATCCATTCCGTTCAACTGCTCTTCCAAGTCCTTTGCTCTCTCTGACACAATTACAATGTCATCGGCGAACCTCAAAGTTTTTATTTCTTCTCTATGAATTTTAATACCTACTCCGAATTTTTCTTTTGCTTCCTTTACTGCTTGCTCAATATACAGATTGAACAACATCGGGGAAAGGCTACAACCCTGTCTTACTCCCTTCCCAACCACTGCTTCCCTTTCATGTCCCTCGACTCTTATAACTGCCATCTGGTTTCTGTACAAATTGTAAATAGCCTTTCGCTCCCTGTATTTTACCCCTGCCACCTTTAGAATTTGAAAGAGAGTATTCCAGTCAACATATTATATGTATATACAATAAAATTAAATTTCTTATTAAATTAAGTAACTTTTGATACTGACCCGTTTTATTTACATAATAATATTTTATCTCGTTCTTTGATTAATTAATTTAATAAACACTGTATTCAAAAATGGTTCAAATGGCTCGGAGCACTATGGGACTTAACATCTGAGGTCATCAGTCCCCTAGACTTAGAACTACTTAAACCTAACTAACCTAAGGACATCACACACAGCCATGCCCGAAGCAGGATCCGAACCTGCAACCGTAGCGGCCGCGCGGTTCCAGACTGAAGCGCCTAGAACAGCTCGGCCACACCGGCCGGCAACACTGTATTCATCCTACGTTTAATGGACTATACGTTTGAGTGTATCTGATAGGGAGAATGGTCCTCACGGCATCAATGGTGCAATATATTCTGACCCAGGCAACGCCGGGCATTGCAGCTAGTTTATATGTAAAATTAAATTATTTAATTATAAATAATTCATAGAGCAGCTTCCTTACACTAGGCCGGTTCACTTTACAGCCCTACAGAGCAGCTAGTTTCGGTCCTTGCTCCGGGGAGATTGAGCGTTGGAAGCGAGAGCGAACACTGCTTTGGAGGCGTGTGTCAGCGGCTGGGTCATTTGGCGCGAGCGCTCCCAGATCGTTCTATCGGCTATAGCGGTGTCGTAAATTAAACTCAGCAGCTGTAGTTTAATTTGTAACCAGTAATACCCCCATCTCCAGTTCTTTAAAGATCGAACACCCATGTATAAAACAGCTTCGAATCTCTCGGTACTTTAGGAAACAGTTAATTAGTTAAATACACGGTGTCTGCACTCGAAAGGTGCCCCACAAACTTGTAGCAAATCTGCTGAAATCACAGTGAAATCTGTGACGCTTGACGTTGCAACACTGCACTCTGCAACAATGACGCATGAGTGTGTTTCCGCGCGTCGCTGTGGCTGGGCGCTCACTTGTCAGTGTAAGTGTTTAGTGACAATGTATCGCTATTCTTTCGAAGAGCGCGTGTTTTTTTGTGGAACAATATTGGATTACTCGTTCCATTAAGACGCGTCAGCAAATTTATTGAACTGCTTGGTGACCAGCATTTCCGTCTAAATACTGCATACGAAAATTAGTGAACAAGATGGGAAGCACTGTAAAGGTGTTGGATCTTCACAGCGGCGAACGGCCGTCATTATCGGAAGAAAAAGTGACTGACGAGAAGCGATTGTTGGCCTCTACTGGAAAGTCTGTTGGACGTTTATCTCAGGAACGTGGGATGTCATGAAGCACTTGTCACGGAGTTGCGAAGAAAAGTCGACATGTATCCATACAAAAAAATGGTTCAAATGGCTCTGAGCACTATGGGACTTAACATCTGAGGTCATCAGTCTCCTAGAACTTAGAACTACTTAAACCTAACTAACCTAAGGACATCACACACACCCATGCCCGAGGCAGGATTCAAATCTGCGACCGTAGCGGTCGCGCGGTTCCAGACTGAAGCGCCTAGAACCGCTCGGCCACTCGGGCCGGCTGTATCCATACAGGTTGGTTGGGGGTTGGGTTGTTTTGGGGAAGGAGACCAGACAGCGAGGTCATCGGTCTCATCGGATTGGGGAGGGACGGGGAAGGAAGTCGGCCGTGCCCTTTCAGAGGAAGCATCCCGGCATTGGCCTGGAGTGATTAAGGGAAATCACGGAAAACCTAAATCAGGATGACCGGACGCGGGATTGAACCGTCGTCCATACAGGTTCAGTTGTTCAGGTAAATGAAAAAGACAAACGCATGCCGGCCGGTGTGGCCGTGCGGTTCTAAGCGCGTCAGTTTGGAACCGCGTGACCGCTACGGTCGCAGGTTCGAATCCTGCCTCGGGCATGGAAGTGTGTGATGTCCTTAGGTTAGTTAGGCTTAAGTAGTTCTAAGTTCTAGGGGACTGATGACCTCAGTAGTTAAGTCCCATAGTGCTCAGAGCCATTTGAACCATTTGAACCATATGACAAACGCATTATACGGGATGTTCAAAAAGTCTCTCCGCAGTGCCGTATGATTGTACGCCGCGCGTGCCGTATGGCGCAGTGAATATACCGAAATGAAACTCAGTGAAACAGTACTTATTAATTTATTGAATATTCATTTTTACTGAGATAAACGAAACAGTGGAATGTTGGGAAAGTCCACTTGAAGGGACGTAACCCAGGCTGGCGAACAATCATACGGCACGCGCAGCTAACAATCATAACGGCATTGTGGAGAGACTTTTTGAACATTCCGTTTTTCGCCGTTGGTTCCAGAATTTTTTGCTCAGAGCCCAGGAATATTGCAGTACACATGGTTCAGTGATGGGCAGACATGATTCCACCTTTCCGGCTATGTAAATTCTCATAATACACGTTTGAGGTGTAACGTAAATCCACATGCAGGAGTCGAGCAAAATGCATTTATAAAAGATCGGCGCGTTCTGTGCAATATCACAGCGTCGCATCATCGGACAAATTTTTTTC
Source organism: Schistocerca americana (assembly GCF_021461395.2). Classification (NCBI taxonomy): domain Eukaryota; kingdom Metazoa; phylum Arthropoda; class Insecta; order Orthoptera; family Acrididae; genus Schistocerca; species Schistocerca americana. The sequence continues at coordinate 227,364,425 of NC_060119.1, forward strand.
GAATCTAGTGCAGTTTACATCAAAATGTTTCGGGAATTGTGAGCCAGTTCGACGATAAAGAACTTACCCTGCGTTGGCACCAACAGGATGGCGCCACACGCAACATGTTTTGAGTGACCGCGGCTGAGGTCGAATCATTTTTCCCCGGCAAAGTGATTTCGAAAGGACTGTGGCCCCACAAGGTCACTTTATTTAACACCACTCGACTTTTTCCTCTGGGATGCCTAAAAGGCAACGTGTACAAGAACGTCGTCCGTGAAATACAAGCAGTGACAGCAGAGATTCTGGGCAACATTCGAGAATCTGCAGCACCGTGTTAACTAATCGAGGGCAGTCACTTCCAGCACCTTTTGTGGTTCGTCTTTATTTTCCCACGAGCAAGGTACGATATATTCAGTTAATTTTATTTCCTGATTTTTATGCGAATCCTTTAAGTGTAATTTAGGCAAATGTTTGTTTGTGGGGCCTCTATCGAGTGCGACAACCCCTATTTGACGTTAACGGCATAAAACCTTTACGGTTGAAGACGCATAACACTAATTATCTTGCTGTTCCTAGTCCCAGATTATTCACCCGTAAACTAATTAGAAAGTCAAAACAAAACGCAAGATTTGAAATTAGGTTTAAAATTCGTTGTAAGTCGGTAAGTCCTCTCATAATAAAATACAGTATGAGTATAGTTTGGGTAATTAGAATTACGTTTTAAGAAAGGCTAGTTTTTCATACGTCTCCGTATTTATGACGTGCTGCCACGTATCCCAAACTGTGTCGTACAGTGATGTAATTTTGCTGGTACGTTCAGCGGTGTACGTGGATGCTGTCTACGAAATGTTGTGCGACTAGCATTAGTAGTAAAGAAGCAATAAATTGAAACGTCATGCCTGATGCTGCACTTTTACTGCATGAACAGCAAAAATGTCATAAGCGATAAACTTTTTTCCTATTGGCCGAGCGGTTCTAGGCGCTACCGTCTGGAACCGCGTGACTGCTACGGTCACGGGTTCGAATCCTGCCTCGGGCATGGATGTGTGTGATGTCTTTAGGTTAGTTAGGTTTAAGTAGTTCTAAGTTCTAGGGGACTTGTGATCTAAGATGTTAAGTCCCATAGTGCTCAGAGCCATTTTTTTTCCTGTAGTCGTTTTATCGGAGTTGTCAGCAAGGAAGAATTTTGTAAAGGTTTGAAATTATTTGTAAAGTCTGTTGGAAATCGCTAAGTAAGCTCGTTCTCAAAGACCGTTTGACTGTAGTATGGATAATTTGGGCACAGTGAGTCACACTGCTTCATGACATGTAGCCTTCCGTGGTGGCCGAGCGGTTCTGGGCGCTACAATCTGGAACCGTTCGACCGCTACGGTCGCAGAGGTTCGAATCCTGCCTCGGGCATGGATGTGTGTAATGTCCTTAGGTTAGTTAGGTTTAAATAGTTCTAAGTTCTAGGGGACTGATGACCTCAGAAGTTAAGTCCCATAGTGCTCAGAGCCATTTGAACCTTTTTTTTTTTTTTCTTCATTACATGTGAACAGTTTCTAACTTTAATGCGTAGATTGTGGCACTATTTTAAATTTTTAAATTAGATCAATAATTTTATGAAATCGTGTTACCCCTGGACGCCGTTAGAGAGGCAAACTGCAATTGACTGGGTGATTTCCGCGTCTTGTAGGAAGGCGCTTCAGTGCATAGGGTCAGAGCGATAGGAAAGCGTGGAGGGAGTGAGGTTTGCATGAGCGTGGCGGAGCGCACAGACCCAAGTTCGCATTGCCAGACCGTGTTGCTATGAACAACAATCAGGTTCATTTCACCACGGTAGAGCTCCTGTATAACAGGCTGAATCGTCCTTCCCCATCTCTGAGGATTCAGCGGTGTTTACCTTGTGGTTGGTTAACCTATTCAAGTACCTTTTTCCAGTATTTCTTATGAAATATATGATATTGCACCTATGACGTGAACCAAACATTAATTAGTGTTTATAGAAAAATTTAGAATGCCCTTTTCATAAAATAGAAAAATTGAAATCAAATATTACACGGATATAGGAACGTATGCTCGGAACGTAGATGAAAGTTTGTAAATATTAAATGCAGTGAATCAACGACTCGGTACCAATGTCTTCGATATAGATGTTAGGCAGTAACAACCTGCAGCTATTTATTAGTTCTGCCTGCATGTAGCCACTTGTAAAAGTGGTGTTTATTTGTTATTGAGAAGTGGGTATAACAATGCCGCATTTTTAGTATAGAGAGTTGGGGGAAAGCATAGTTTCATCTTACAATAAAACGAATTTTTATTAATAGTTTCTTTTATCATTTAATCAGTATTCATTTTATGTACTTCATGATAGGTTTGTTGCTTGTTGAGTTGTGGAAGAACTTCATTCTTTGAACGTTACTTTACTTGTGAAGGTTCCTTCACAATGACCAATCCGCAATGAAAATATCTAAATTATCACTCGTTCTATCATGCCTGTATAAGAAATGGGGATAAGTATTATTCACTGGTGTATGTGTGTTTATAAATCGAAAAAATTTGAGACCACCTGCATCAGTACAGTTTTCGACTAGGAACAAACGCAATTGCATACAACTGGTTTCGTGTTTGTAAATATTTTTATTAACATTTATTTACAGTACACAGTCGAGCATCGGGTGGTTCCCAGTTGTCTCTCCGGCAGTCTAAGGCCCGTCTTTTTCTTCATTCAGGGCCAAGAGGAAATCTGAACGTGCGAAAGCTATTTTTGCTGTAGTTAGTGCAGTTCACAGCTGAGCAGCCACCCATGTTTACGACAAATTCTTCAACTCATTTGATTAGAAATCCCCACTCGCATGTAAACAAGTGTGAATATAGTATACCTTGGGGAAAACAGCATTTTCGTGTATTCATGCCATTAGAGCTCCATAATACATTTGAAACATCAGTCTTTTTACTTGCGTTTAAAAATTTTCCCATGCTGACAGAAATACAAATCACAGCAAACAAACAGGAATAAAAATGATAAGCATTCGGCAAAACTAAGCCTTCGAACTGTTGCTGGGTAAAAACAAATTAGTCACGACTGCCAGCTGCCACGCTGCCATAGCAACACCACCGTCTCGCCAGCTCGCTAGATGTCATACTAGCACACACGCCATTCCTTTACTTAGAAATAAAAAAGTCAAATTATTTTTCTGAAACCATCGCGACGCGCCTACGGCAAGGCCACGACGTCCCTGGGGGCGGTGACGCACGCTTTGAAAATCTCTGGTCTACGGGACAAACATATGGCACCCCGGCATGAAAAGTGACAAATGAAAAAAAGGGTAATTTTTAGTTTAGTACTGCAAAAGACGCTTGAACTGCCTGAACATGCAGGAAAAATATAATGGAGTTTACTGCCAACAGTGCTTACTTGAAATTTAAAGGAAGATAATACTGTATCAATATAAGTTTTATAAAATTTACTAGCTGACGAACCCTTCCCGGGCATTCATTTTGCCAATTTCCCATAAGAAACGAAAAACAAAAATACTGGCAAGTGTGAGGACGACTCGCGCACTGGGGGTTCTGTGCAAACTTAATTATTCATGTATAGTTCATCCACCTTGAGAATGTAGAATCTCGACGATTTTCGCCTGTTTTCGATAAAGAGAATGGCAAGACGGTATCAAAATCTCTATGGTAGTTCCTCAGGCTAGCCTGGACATACAAAAAAAAGTAAGCAGGGGACTCTAGTTCTTACCGTGTATGTAGTCACAGAAGATTTAATAAAATATTTTTTTTACTTACTAAACCATGACTATATCTTACATTTTATATTTGCATGCAGTAATGTTTGCCCGGATGATTTCGATGGATGATGATCGCAGTGAATGTTCTAATGGCAAAAATATATTTTTTATGTGGCATAATTACAATTTTGCAATTTTGAGATTTTTACTTGTGCTGTGAAAACTTGCTTCTTGTCATATTTCATGATTCTTTGTCAACGGGAAGCACATACAGGTTTTGATGAGTGAGCGTCAAAACATGTGACATAAATGGTCATATCTTTTGATTAGACTGTCTTGGAAGTTTAAAATTTTTACACAGCCAAGGGACCGTAGACTTTAGAATGAGACATGAATTTGAGCTTGATACGTCGATATGTTTAAGAGGAAAAGGAGCTTGACAGACAGACGGGTGAAAAATGACAAAAAATATTTGAATGTTATATAATTACAAACTGATTTTATTCCGTTTTTTCCTTTACTTGTTCAGTGAAACCTTGCTTCTTGCCAAATTTAGTTATTCTAGGTCAACGGGAAGTAGTCTACAGGTTTAGAGTATCGAAGTACGTAACACAAATGACCGTGTGTTTTGACTGAATTGACTTGGAAGCTTAAAATTTTTACACTGACAAAGGGGGCATATACCTTAATGTATGACATAAAGTTGAACTTGGTAGTCTACCATTTCTGGAGAAAAAGATTTCTTAACACTCTTGACAGGCAGACGGACCACAAAGCGAGCTTACATGGGGTTCTGTTTATACAGATTGAGGCACGGAAGTCTAAAAATGAACTGTATAGTAGTGAAGAAAAAATAATTTCCATACATTCGCGAAAGCACCTCTCAAATTATGAAACAGTCGTACACAGAAATACGCGTAATGCACAAATGTAAAAGTTTAGCTTCCTCGCGTGTCTACGCGATTTTGTAGACGTCTCTATGGCAACGTCTTTTTATACAGTTTGCTATTCTTTTCGCCTACAGCCGCTTGTACTTCGTATTTGAGAACTGTCAGAAGCATTGAAGGTGTGTAAAGAATACATATATCAAAACTTCATGCATGATGCGACATTTTTCACTTATCTCAGTGTTCATGACGTGGTATCTCCAAAACTACGTGTCGTATAACGATATAATTTCGTAAAAATCAAACAATGAAAAATGCAGGATAGAATGTAACAATATTATGAAAAGGAAAGTTGGTTCAAATGTGTGTTCAAATCTGATGGGACTTAACTGCTAAGGTCATCAGTCCGTAAGGTTACACATTTTTAACCTAAATTATCCTACGGACAAACACACACCCATGCGCGAAGGAGGACTCGAACCTCCGCCGGGACCAGCCGCACAGAGGAAAGTTGATACTCACCACACAGCGGAGATGCTGAGTCTTAAATAGGCACAACAAAAAGACTGTCACAACATAATCTTTCGACCAATAAGGCCTTTGTCGAAAACAGGCGACGCGCGCCCACACACGCGCACACACACACACACACACACACACACACACACACAAACACACACACATGACTGGCAGTTTTGGCCGAAAATTTATATTGTGACAGTCTTTTTGTTGTGCCTATCTGCGACTCAGCATTTCCGCTATATGATAAGTAGCAACTTTCCTTTTCATAATATTGACATAATTTTGTAGAAACATTCAGCAGCGTATGTGGATACTGTCTATGTGGATACTGTCTCCAAAACGTGTTGTGAATAGAGTTAGTAAGAAATTTATACGTCACACACAACGCGGCAGTTTTTCAAGCAGCTTAGTCTTTGTGATGCCTCCTGAACTACGTTTGGTACCATGATATAATTTTGTAGGTGAATTTAACGGCACATGTAGAAACTGTCTGCGAAATTTATTGTCGAAAGTGTTGGCAACACAGAAATAACAAATTTAGACGTCATGCATGATGCGGCGGTTTTTCACGCATAGGTTGTTTATTAAAGATTGGTGTCTTGCAACAACTACAGAGGTATCTCTTTAATCAGCGTTGTGGGTAAAATCTTATCAGGTTTTGTTGAAAGGAAAGTGCGAAGTATTAGTTGAGGACAAATTGGATGAAAATCAGTGTGGGTTTAGGCCTCTTAGAGGTTGTCAGGACCAGATCTTTAGCTTACGGCAAATAATGGAGAAGTGTTACGAGTGGAACAGGCAATTGTATCTATGCTTTATAGATCTAGAAAAGGCATATGACCGGGTTCCTAGGAGGAAGTTATTGTCTGTTCTACGAGATTATGGAATAGGAGGCAAACTTTTGCAAGCAATTAAAGGTCTTTACATAGATAGTCAGGCAGCAGCTAGAGTTGACGGTAAACTGAGTTCATGGTTCAGAGTAGTTTCAGGGGTAAGACAAGGCTGCAACCTGTCTCCACTGTTGTTCATATTATTTATGGATCATATGTTGAAAACAATAGAATGGCTGGGTGAGATTAAGATATGTGAAGATATTGTTCAAATATCTTAATCTCACCCAGCCAGTCTATTGTTTTCAACATATGATCCATAAATAATATGAACAACAGTGGAGACAGGTTGCAGCCTTGTCTTACCCCTGAAACTACTCTGAACCAGCCTCGCATATGCGGATGACTTAGTTGTGATGGCAGATTCGATTGAAAGTTTGCAAAGTAATATTTCAGAGCTAGATCAGAAATGTAAGGACTATGATATGAAGATTAGCATCTCCAAATCGAAAGTAATGTCAGTGGGAAAGAGATATAAGCGGATGGAGTGCCAAATAGGAGGAACAAAGATAGAACAGGTGGACGGTTTCAAGTACTTAGGATGCATATTCTCATAGGATGGCAACATAGTGAAAGAACTGGAAGCGAGGTGTAGCAAAGCTAATGCAGTGAGCGCTCAGCTACGATCTACTCACTCTCGCAAGAAGGAAGTCAGTACCAAGACTAAGTTATATGTGCACCGTTCAATCTTTCGACCAACTTTGTTGTATGGGAGCGAAAGCTGGATGAATTCAGGTTACCGTATCAATAAGGTTGAAGTTACGGATATGAAAGTAGCTAGGATGATTGCAGGTACTAGTAGAAGGGAACAATGGCAGGAGGGTGTCCACAATGAGGAAATCAAAGAAAAACTGGGAATGAACTCTATAGATGTAGCAGTCAGGGCGAACAGGCTTAGATGGTGGGAGTCATGTTACACGCATGGGAGAAGCAAGGTTACCCTAGAGACTCATGGGTTCAGCAGTAGAGGGTAGGAGGAGTCGGGGCAGACCAAGGAGAAGGTGCCTGGATTCGGTTAAGAATGATTTTGAAGTAATAGGCTTAACATCAGAAGAGGCACCAATGTTAGCACTGAATAGGGGAATCATGGAGGAATTTTATAAGGGGGACTATGCTCCAGACTGAACGCTGAAAGGCATAATCAGTCTCAAATGAAGATGATGATGGTTGTTTATTACGTACTAAACTATGAAAAGGTTAAGTTGTTCCAGTCCCAATAGTGATTATTGCCTGCAAGTGAGGGATATGTACCAAATTTGGTTGAAATGCGTTCAGTGGTTTAGGAGGGGATGTGGAACAGACACACACTTTATTGTGATATTTATGGATTCTTTAAGTCATGAACTCTCAAGTACTGCATTTTTGAATTGTGTCCGATATGGTTCGGGGTTTAGGGAAGCACGACAGTCTTCTACAGGATTTCGACCGTTTTATTCTACCTCGCACTGGTGAAGGATAAAACACAGGCGTCACGCGTGTTTATACGACGCCTTCGCGGCCGCGGACGGATGCATTTCTTTGCTCACACGCGTCTGAGGGGCAGAGGCTGGTTGCAGCGCTGACACCGCGGACACAGTTCGGGACCCGCACCCCTCCCCGTAATTGGATGGCATTCCGCGCGATCTTTTGGGTGGCCGTCGGGAAGAAGCGAAGGGGACTTCCGCCCCCGCCCCCACCCCCCCGCCCAGAAATTGAGCAGCGTGCCGGGCTCTCCCTCCCCCTAATGAGAGCGGCCGCTGCCGCGCTCTGCTGGGCTAAACATTGCTCCCACCCCTCCCCCTTTGCTTGAGGAATGGGGATTTTCCTTACACTCGTTTCAGGGCAAGAGATCTTCATTCCCCTCTGAGATTTAAGTACTCATTAGTTTTTTTTCCCCGAGTACTCTGGGCAAATGAAAAGCACCGCCGCCAACGTATTCGCCTTAAAGATGAAAGGTCAGAGGGAGTTCGGCGATTTAGGTTTGAAACAAGGGCACGGAATCACGTTTGTTTTTGAGTTAATGTACTGTAAATACCTTTAGTCACCCTCTTGGCGCGGAGTCTGATAACTTTGGTTTACCCTCACTTGTCCGCAACCCGTGCGTCCTTTGTTCCTCACTGTTTAAACTGACCTGTCTTATTATTGGAGCCAAGAGCAGTCTGCTTGCGCGTTGTGAAAAGAAAAAAAAGTAGGGCTTTCTGTGTCTATATACAGGGTGTTTCAAAAATGACCGGTATATTTGAAACGGCAATAAAAACTAAACGATCAGCGATAGAAATACACCGTTTGTTGCAATATGCTTGGGACAACAGTACATTTTCAGGCGGACAAACTTTCGAAATTACAGTAGTTACAATTTTCAACAACAGATGGCGCTGCAAGTGATGTGAAAGATATAGAAGACAACGCAGTCTGTGGGTGGGCCATTCTGTACGTCGTCTTTCTGCTGTAAGCGTGTGCTGTTCACAACGTGCAAGTGTGCTGTAGACAACACTAATCCTAAGGACAAACATACACACACCCATGCCCGAGGGAGGACTCGAACCTCAGCCGGGATAACAAGGTGATTGACAGTCGAGCAAAGATGGAGGCCTTTTCGGCAGTTCGCCTCGGCCAGCGCGCACAATATGGGTACGACAGCAGAAGTAGTGTGCACTTTAGTTCTGAATAGTTAATACGCTACCCGTCAACGAGCAGCACTAGGTTTATTTAGGGGCACAGTAATAGCCTTGCCAATTTCCTGTACTTTCACAACTATAGTCCGAGTAAAATTACTGTTGACACTTCACCTGTTGGAGTTGGTTTCCTCTAATCAGAACCCTAAAAGTCACGCCCGAACCGTTCACCGTTGCAACAGCCATGAGAAGCACAGCCGCCAACGTATTCGCCTAAACATGAAAGGTCAGAAGGTGTTCAGCCGGCCGAAGTGGCCGAGCGGTTCTAGGCGCTTCAGTCCGGAACCGCGTGACTGCTACGGTCGCAGGTTCGAAACCTGCCTCGGGCATGGATGTGTGTGATGTCCTTAGGTTAGTTAGATTGAAGTAGTTCTAAGTTCTCGGGGACTGATGACCTCAGATGTTAAGTCCCATAGTGCTCAGAGCCATTTGAACCATTTTTTTTTTCAGTGGGAGTTCGGGGATTTAGGTTTGAAGCAAGGGCACGGAATCATGTTTGTTTTTAAATTAATGTACTGTAAATACCTTTAGTCACCCTCCTGTTCACTTCCAGTTCCTTGTCCGGCTTTCTTTCTTGATGTGTTTGGATCCTCATTCATGGGTCGGGCACTTTTATTTCGTATTTCATCACACGTGATAACTACACCAAACACACACACACACACACACACACACACACACACACACACACACACACACACACACACACACAAACGATGGTAATGAAACACACTTGTGCCATACGCTGCACTAACAAAACAGTACTGGATACTAACGCACAGCAAGCGATTCAGTCACATATACAGATACCATAATCACAGAGATCGGCTTACATTAGACAAGCTTGGCACGACATTGCGTGAAGCCGAATTTCTGGAGGCTGCAATCCATCGTCCCGACTCGATCACCCTAGTCATAAAGATAACTACTTTACGCACTGTTGTGGCATACCGCAATGGCTAACTTATTAACCTGACGTGTAAGATCGAATTTTGTCAAATGTAGCAATTTTTTTAATTTCTAAATCTAATCAAAAGAGTCTGATTATTATTTTTACTCGTTTAATTGACTGTAGTGCAATTTTTTTAATTTCTAATTCTTTGTCACATCTTTTTCATTATCGTATTGACTTTATTTCCTTCTTATTTTTCTTTTTGTCATTCCTTTTCGTTTGGATTATGCCTGTGTTGCTTACAATCTGTAACCAAGTGCCAAACAGGACTGCTCATCGGTTAGTAACTTAGCAGCCCGTGTAGTCAGTGTGAGGATAGTTTCAGGTAACCAATGATGGCAAGAAACTACAGTTTGCTTTTACCGCCGAAAACGAATTTTTTTCTGTCTTGAATTTGCTCGTAAAGGTTAGCTTTAATCGCCATAAAAAAGCGATCACGATTTTACTTCTGTCGCAAATTGCTGACCGCCGTTTTCACGTACACATTGCACATCACGAGGTTGTGGTTAATTTAGAATATGAGTTTCAGTTCATGGCTACAAACTACGTCCTGTGCCGCAATTTCGTCATTAGCCAATTAAAATCAGCTGTCGACAGAGCGTCTCGCATTTTCGGCTACACCTCGCGGCGCCCCCGTCCAACATCCCTTCGTGTTTCACATTAATAGCATTTGTGAACCGACCCGCCGAGTTTGTACACCTATTTCCGAGAGGCAGCGGTGGCCGATGTGTCAACACTGTATCAAGTAATTTTAATCTGACTATACTCTCAGCCTTTCTGTATCATAAACACGCCGCATAAAGAAACAATACAAAGAAAAAAGAATCACATTGTTCCTACGTTATTGACTTACAGCGTCACCTTCAACTAACTGTAGTAACTAGCTCTCCAGGCAGCACACCGATATGATAGCGTTGACCAGAACAGGAGGCGTGTCTTTCTAGACCGTCCATGACGTCAGTAACAAGTACACTGAAACCTACAACCCGATCTACCGAGTGGTAGTATTTTCAATAAAGATTTATTTATGGCTATGTGCACCGTCTGATTTCACCGGTAGATATGTAAATGGGAAGCAATATTTCGTTCCTGGCGTAATGATGTTTCAGGAACACCAAAAAAATTTGGAAACACATTTTTCCTTATTAAGTCACTGAATTTACAGGCTGCAGTTGTTGTTGTTGTTGTGGTCTTCAGTCCAGAGACTGGTCTGATGCAGCCCTCCATGCTCCTCTACCCTTGCAAGCTTCTTCCTCTCCCATTACCTACTGCAACCCACACCCTTATGAATATGCTTAGTGTATTCATGTCTTGGTCTCCCTCTATGATTTTTACCCTCCACGCTGCCCTCCAATACTAAATTGGTGATCCCTTGATGCCTCAGAACATGTCCTATCAACCGATCCCTTCTTCTAGTCGAGTTGTGCCACAAATTCCTCTTCTCCGCAATTCTATTCAGTACCTCCTCATTAGTTATGTGATCTATCCATCTGATCTTCAGCATTCTTCTGTGGCACCCCATTTCGAAGGCTTCTATTCTCTTCTTGTCTAAGCTGTTTATCGTCCATGTTTCACTTCCATACATGGCTACACTCCGTACAAGTACTTTCAGAAACGACTTCCTGACACTTAAATCTATACTCGATGTTAACAAATTTCTCTTCTTCAGAAACGCTTTCTTTGCTCGAGCCAGTCTACATTTTATATCCTCTCTACTTTGACCATCAGTTATTTTATTCCCCAAATATCAAAACTCATTTACTACTTAAGTGTCTCATTTCCTAATCAAATTCCCTTAGCATCGCCCGATTTAATTCGACTACATTCCATTATCCTCGTTTTGCTTTTGTTGTTATTCATCTTATATCCTCCTTTCAAGACACCCCATTCCGTTCAACTGCTCTTCCAAGTCCTTTGCTATCTCTTAACAGAATTACACTGTCATCGTCAAACCTCAAAGCTTTATTTCTTCTCCATGGATTTTAATTCCTACCAATTTTTGTTTTGTTTCTTTTACTGCCTGCTCAATATAAAGATTGAACAACATCGGGGATAAGCTACACCCCTGTCTCACTCCCTCCGCAACCACTGCTTCCCTTTTATGCCCATCGACTCATGTAACTGTCATCTAGTTTCTGTACAAATTGTAAATAGCCATTCGCTCCCTGTATTTGACCCCTGCCACCATCAGAGTTTGAAAGTATATTCCAGTCAACATTGTCAAAAGCTATCTTTAAGTCTACAAATGCTAAAAACGTAGGTCTGCCTAATTAAGTAGTGATATCGTTACCAAGCAAATGGGAATGATCTTCTATTTACCTGTGTTTAAATAATACAAAATTAATGATAAGTGTCATATATCTACACCACGAAAATACGTTGGTCCTCAGATCTGAAACTCGATGAAGATTTTGAGCTGACAGGAAGTTAACATCTATCTCTCTACAAGAATTTTCTCTATAATGAACGTTTTCCAATGTATTATGCTATGTACCTTGGCCTTGTTTGAGTATCTGTAATGGATTAAGCTAAAGTCATAGAACATTGACACATATTTTCCGTAAGACTCGGTCACTGTGGATGCAAACGGAAGTCATTGCTTATAAAAGCACAATAAAACATTTAAAGTGTATTGTAGAAGACTCGGTAAATGTTCCTATCAATCTATAATTTTTCTTCTACTTTTGTGGAAGCTGTGAACTACATGACTCACAGTACAACAAACACAAGAATTCACTGAAGAACGGTAATTCTATCGCTTATACAAAGAAAAAAAATTGTCAGTACCACATTTCAAATTGTTTATCACCCTTTCATGTGGTCGAATTTAAATACGGTAATCTTCGTATTAATATTGGGAATTTCGAAGAAATTAGGTTGATTCTACTACTAGACATGTAATAGTAATACATGTCGATCAAATGGTAAAATAGAATCTTAATTACAGCTTTAAATGAGAATGAATGTTCAGTGTCGATTCAATTTCGTACAGTGCGTAATGGCAGAAACTTGCCTTGTTTCCCTTGGTTGCGTGACAGTAGTGTTGGTTTTATATCTTAACGTGGTAGAAATAAAGTTGTGCGCGATCTATGATAATCTGTGGTCTAAGGGGTGACCAATCTTATCCACTTACTGCCTGTCGCTATGATAACTGTTCTTTAGTACCGAATACAAGTATCTATGTAATTAGCAGCGTGCTGCCCGTGCCGCGAGCACCAAACTGGGCACGTTACGTGATTTTCGTATAATGCAGTTTGCTTACATTTTGTGCAAGAAGCGATACTTCAGTATCACACCAATTTGCTCTGTTTCGAGATATATATTTATTGGAAAGAACAATGGCGAATAATTGTTGGTGCAACGACTCTAAACGTGATTTAAAATTGTCGGAATAATTCACGACACTGCATGGACTTTGCATATAGGAGCTAAGTGTGGGAGCGTGCAAAAAAAAAAAAAAAAAAAAAAAAATGGCTCTGAGCACTATGGGACTTAACTTGTAAGGTCATCAGTCCCCTAGAACTTAGAACTACTTAAACCTAACTAACCTAAGGACATCACACACATCCATGCCGGAGGCAGGATTTGAACCTGCAACCGTAACGGTCGTGCGGTTCCAGACTGTAGCGCCTAGAGCCGCTCGGCCACCCAGGCCGGCGGGAGCGTGCAACAAGTCAGTTCGTTGAAAGTAGAAAAATTTCTAGGAATTTTAACTTGCGGAGAGGATTTGTATATATCAGTTTAACTCTATTTTCTCCTGGTTATACAGAGCTCCGACAATTATGCTTATTCTGAAATAATTACAGTAGGAGCTGTGAGACTACATGAATTGGAGAATGGCTATGAGCGATTAGTATTTTAGTTTTCCCATAGACAAGCAACGATCAATAGAATTGTACCAGAAAGTAAACTTCTAGCTGAAAATATTTTAAAGTTCCATAGATCGTTTATTTGTTAAATGTCACGGCTCCGAACTCAAAAGTTTTTCGCAACTTTCACTAGGAAGGCATTTCGCAATGCCACTGATGTAATTTCGGCAATACGATAAAGTGAAGCTAAAACCCAAAAATAGCGGTCGCTATCGCTTTAAGCCAACACCATTCCAGATATCAAAAGAAAATTGATTAAATACCTATGAATCGCACGTACGAAATCCACGGCAGATTTAGGTGGGATCTCTCTGTATCAGTGATTTCATGAAATTTAAAACTTGCACGAGTCTTCTTTGCTAATTGTTATGAAGCAGTGGACGATCGTAATGTCTCTTCACATTGTATTCCTTTAAAACATTCTTCCTTCATAAATTAAACCTAGTTGGTTATTTATATGTTAACACAAAAACGTATCTCTCTGTCTACTGCTCAGTAGAGATCCTGCATTTGTCTTCATCTTTCTTCCTGTTGGAAATCTTAGACCTAGACATTATCATATTGCACTATCTAAAAACGAATATTTCAGATTCAGATAACTGCACCGATGTGCACACTGCAAAATTTTAAGAGATAACAATAATAATGATGAGTAAAGTTCACCCAGTGTTCTCGACGACTGCGAAGGAATTAGTCGAAGGACAAAGCTTTTTCCTTTGCATCAAACTCCGTCTGATGGATGAGAAACGTCGAACCAAGTTACAGCAAGTCAACTCTTGCAGTCGGGTCACTGTACAGGCCACAACTGACTGTTTTGTCTTTGCGCCGTGGTCGACAATGTAAGTGCGGAGTAATATTGTTAACTCTTAAACAGGCCGACCGCTTTACAGTCGCCGGTTCTTGTTTCTGTATGGTTGCTGTGAAATGGGTTTTCTTACAGGAACAACACACATTGCGTTTCAGGCAAGGCGCTTTCCTCTGTAACTTAAAATATAGTAACTGAAATGAATACGTAACGGCAGTGGATACTGACACTATAGTGTCAATTGCGGCACATGGGTACTGACATTCAGCGCGTCCTCCTCTGCGGGGGCGGAATTCATTGTATTTCATATTTCCGACCTAACCAGGTAGACACTTAACTGTTTTGTGCATTCAAAAACACTGGATATTACATACGCTGTGTATCATGTGGTTAGTTTGAAAATAGATCGTTTAAAAGTCGAGAATTATAAAACTATGAGAGCGTGATGTTCTGCTTCGTCTCTCGAACTCTTGTTTTAACAGAAACCTGTAAACGTCAACGGCATGACTTTTTCCGACGTCTATCGAACAGAACCAGGATGGCAAGGCATTTAAAACGCTATATGGACTTTTTCCTTACGCATTTCACATCCACTGCCTGCTGACACTGACATAAGGCAAGAGATTTACTATTAGTGTAAGATTCTACTGATACTCGTTGGAAGTCTTTTCACCTCATTATTTATGACTGATAAGCGTAAAGGAAATAATACAAATAAATAACGCTATCTAGAGGATAGTAACTTCATTCATTTACTACAGTTTCTTGATAAAACTATTACTCAATGTATGGTTATTCAGAATCATACACAAAATCAATAATAATATTACGCACGCTACGGTGCCAACACTGAATACAAGGTAACTGTAAATCGTTCCCTGTTTCCCCGCTGTTTCAAGTAAGCCCATTTTATGGTACTGTTTTTTACATCGCATTCAAAAGAAGAAAATACCTATCATTCGATATACTTCTACTGCAAAATCTAAAGTCAACGTAACGTCATTGACTATGTAACTTTCGTAACAAATATTCAAAGCACATGCCATGATTTTTTTTGAGAATATAGCTGAATTTCAAACACTAAACACGTATAATACGGTGACATGTACTGAGTCATGCATACAGTCACCTGACAGCACATTCGGCGTTGCCTCCGTGCTGACATTCCTTTTATAACACGTGGAAACATCCGGACTCTTGGCAGTAACTGTAACTCCATGGCATCAATCGGCTTTTATTCACTACAGAATTGTCATGCACCTGTAGAAGTGGTTGTATAACCGTAAGTTCTCTGGGATATTAAGCTTTTTTGTCACCTGTAAAATTTACTTCTTGTGGCACTCGTCGGATGCCACGTGTCGAAACTGACCGCCTCATTTGTATGAGAATTGGCAATTTTAGAGTCTCGTCGCCCGCCCCCCCCCCCCCCCCCCCCCCCCTCTCCCTGGAAAGGTTTCTGCAGACGCCCGTGCTGAATACTGTTATATCTATATATACCGTTATATTTTTAAAATAAACTTTTCACCACAGATATTTCCGTACTCACTTGTATAAACCAGTATATTGGACACTTCGTACTGCCAGTATCATGATCAAATAATCGATGATAGAAATCACTTCATTCAGTACAAATGTACTGAAGAAAGGAAAACTAACTTTATAAAAAGTGCTCTTGGATCTTGGTCACTGCCTACCGATCAGCACTATTCCTGTTCTTGAGGATCCATTCAGGGCGGTATTTGATGCCACAGCCAAGTTTATAAGAAACGAAGATGTAAAAATCTAAAAGTAAATTTACTTGTTGACTTCAACGAAATAATCTAATAAAAAATTTCATTGAAACAATATGACTATTCTGTAATGGTTTCAAACTAACAGCTAGCGTTACGCCCTACACGAATATAATAATATGATTTCTTTGTTACGCACTTTAACTCTTGAACAATGGGGTGGGGGGGGGGGGGGGGGCGGGGGAGGAATCTCGCATTGCTACAAAATAATCATAACTTTTAGCACTCCACATTTTATTGAGAAGAAGTCTGAATTTATAGTTTATGTGTATTTTACGAACAGTAAGACGCACTTTTTTTCCTCGAAAAATTGCCCGCAAAATTCTGGTGCGTCTTATACTCCAAATTAATATAAAAATGCCCAGTGTTTGATTTAAATCGCCGCCTGTATTTTTCCGCGGGAAACCTATCTCTATCAGGCAACAGTGGACTGAACAGGTAGCAGCAGTGCACCGATGCGACGAGCATGAGTTGCGAGGATTCACTAGCTTACTAACTCGGTAGCCCTACCGCCCCACCATCACAAACGCACAACACTGTCCAGCGTATGATGCGTCACTGCAGTCTACGGTGCCAGTGAACTTGAACTGAAAGTGATTTGTTTTATCGGTAATAGTACAATATTTTTGTTAGTAGCTAGTTCCGTAATGAAAAAAAAGGTATTCATACGATGAGGGCTATAAATAGAAAGTAATAGCATATGCAGAGCAACGTGGAAAGAGAGCAGCCGAGCGGCATTTCGGCCTTCCACCAACAGAAAAACACCATTCGCGATTTGTAGGCTAGTGAAGAAGAACAAAAAAAAAATGAGGAAGACTAAATGTGCAAATAGAGAGCTGAATGGAAAATGGCGAAAACTAGACGGTGTACTGAGATGGATTCAAGGACACGATCAAAATAACACAGAAATTTATACAAAAAGATTCAAATACACGCTTGTAAGCTAGCGCTTCAGTGGTACTTAGCAGACTTCGAGGATGGACATGGTTTGTGCTACAGGTTTATGAAGAGTCATTGGCTTAGCATGCGAACAAAAACAAACATTTCAACTTCGAAAGAACACCAGTAAGGAAATAAGCCAAATAGCGAAGATCGAAGAAACTCCTCTTACATTTAATGTCCCGACTAATAGAATTGTTGCCATGAAAGATGCTAAAACTCTATGAAAACAAGTGGACATGAAAAAATGGACAGCCGGCCAGAGTGGCCGAGCGGTTCTAGGCGCTACAGTTTCGAACCGCGCGACCGCTACGGTCGCAGGTTCGAATCCTGCCTCGGGCATGGATGTGTGTGACGTCCTTAGGTTAGTTAGGTTTAAGTAGTTCTAAGTTCTAGGGGACTGATGACCTAAGCAGTTAAGTCCCATAGTGCTCAGAGCCAAAAAATGGACAACACTGTTGTCCTCTCATGTTGTGTTGACGGTAATAAACTTAATCCAATGATCATTTTCAAGTGCAAAACAATACCAAAATCTTCTGAAATACCGCCAGGTGGTGTTGTTTACATTCATGACAAAGATTGGATGGACGACGCTGGTATCAAATTATGGTTCAAAAATGGCCCTGAGCACTGTGGGACTAAACTTCTGAGGTCATCAGTCCCCTAGAACTCAGAACTACTTAAACCTAACTAACCTAAGGACATCACACAATCCATGCCCGAGGCAGGATTCGAGCCTGCGACCGGAGCGGTCGCTCGACTCCAGACTGTAGCGCCCAGAACCGCACGGCCACTCCGGCCGGCACGGGAGTTGGTACCAACTGCAAATTTTACGAGAGTTTCGTAATTTAGGGTTAAACATACCTACACTGCATGTATCAAAATGAACAAGGTAATAAATATCGAAATACGAGGAAGCAAACGCCCTAACAGCGTGAACAAGAAGGGTGGCTACAAGTTACCTAGCTGCCAATGATGCCACATTCCAGCGGACCGCGTGTGTTCGCCATCCAGCAGCGCCACTTGACCCTGGTTTAACAGCGTAAACATCGCTCAAGAGAGAACTGTCTTGCGAACTTAACGCTTGAGTGCAGGAAAACGCTACCCCTGGACACACGCTGCCGATTTGTTATTGCCTACCAATCGTCAACGAGAATTACCTACCAATCTCTTACTAGAGCGGCACAAGCAGTAGGTTTTCGATACGTTATTTCCTACGAACCACTTACTAGAGGTGACTTCGAGTCACCTGTCACGCAGTAGACTACCGTAGAGCCATTCCCCTCCATAGTTACTCTCTTGAAATTGTGCAGTGACATCCGTATCCGCGGAATAGCGGACTAAGCCGGTGAACTAAGAAAGCGAGAGGAATCGAAAAATCTCGTGCGGTGCGCATGCGCCGTGGCTTAGGTGGCTTCCACAGACCGATTGGAGTTTGTTTGCAGGCTTGATAGATCGCGAGTATCTTATACCAAATTGTTCGTCTCGACTTCCCCTACGCAACTGTGCTACGTTGTAAACGCGCACTGTTTACACCATGTATATAACTTTATCATCATCACCTGTCGTAGAATAAAATCTGAATGAGCCGGCATTGCGCGACACACCTATTGTCAGCATAAGCGTAAAAATCTGGAACTGCAAAATTTCGCGTTAGGCCTAATACACGATACACCTAACACGCGTCTGCATCAGAGCCGCAAGGGTACATATTCGGAACCCACGCTTGGTTACATCGTTGAGTATGAAAATTGATATTTTGGTAAAGCTTCTGTTTACTCGCATTGAAGTTTATGAGAGGTCTACCTTCGATGTATTCAGCACTTATAGTTATCTTGTACAGTTCTAATCAAATTACATTATGATTACACAGAATTGTGGCTGCAGCGTTTGCCGTGATAACGTCCGCCTTAGTCGTTACAAGGGCAGAACGACAATACGATGCCACGAGTAGAACTTAGGTACGATCCTGACTAGAGAGAGCCGGCCGCGGTGGCCATGCGGTTCTGGGCGCTTCAGTCCGGAACCGCGGGACTGCTACGGTCGCAGATTCGAATCCTGCCTCGGGCTTGGATGTGTGTGCTGTCCTTAGGTTAGTTAGGTTTAAGTAGTTCTAAGTTCTAGGGGACTGATGACCTAAGATGTTAAGTCCCATAGTGTTCAGAGCCATTTGAACCATTTGACTAGAGAGAAGGGGTGAAGACAGGGACATATACTACCTATTAATGAAGGAGTTGAGGTCCGAAGATCCACAGGAATTTAGGAATTTCGTCGGAATCGATGTGCTCCGTCAATCGTCCATGACGGGATTCGAGCAAGTGACATGGTAATGCCGGCCGGTGTGGCCGAGCGGTTCTAGACGCTACAGTCTGGAACCTCGCGACCGCTATGGTCGCAGGTTCGAATCCTGTCTCGGGCATGGATGTGTGTGGTGTCCTTAGGTTGGTTAGGTATAAGTAGTTCCAAGTTCTAGGGGACTGATGACCTCAGCAGTTAAGTCCCATAGTGCTCAGAGCCATTTGAACGATTTGGCACAGTAATGAGGGAAGCTATCTCACAACAGTGCGACGGAAAAGGCTATTTTCTCAACACTATCCTCCCTGGCATGTTCAAATAACACAAAAGATGCAGTCAAATCGAACAAATGCGGTACTTTCACGAATATAGGTGATATGTACACATATCGAAAGTAAAATTATATGCACATTTACGTAAAACATATGAAATATGTATGGTCTAGCGTATCTAGAAGATCATACACCAGGGTGTACACGACCTGGGACAACCGAGAGATCCGGGAAAACCTCGGGAATTTTTTCATCCGGGAGAAAACTGTGAAAAACCTGGGTATTGTTTAGAATTCCGGGAATTTTTCATTGTCTTAGTTTTCAGTTAAATTTTTGTCATTTTGGTTCGTAGGAACCAATACTCTAACAAAGGATATTACTGTATCCCGCTATTGCAGAATAATACTGCAGCAACAAAACATGAACGAGAGAAAAAT
The DNA here is from genome assembly GCF_021461395.2 of Schistocerca americana. NCBI lineage: Eukaryota > Metazoa > Arthropoda > Insecta > Orthoptera > Acrididae > Schistocerca > Schistocerca americana. The sequence goes on from NC_060119.1 coordinate 227,384,435, forward strand.
GAAAACGAAAATAAAACTTAGGTTGCAAAGGAAATGTGCCGTGTACAACAAGAAAACACAGTGCTCATACAAGCATCTGCCAGCAGCAAAGTGTGTCAAAGGCTTTAGGAAGACTATGAAATGCTTCATAACAACAAATTGCCTCCTTTGAACGTGACATGACAACTATATAAATCAGATTCGTTTGAGCAGTTGCGGGCGGCCTCTTGGGCATGCGCAGTTGAGTCGCGTGTGAGTAGTACCTTCTCCCGCTTCTGGTTACAGAAGAGAGGTTGGGTGCCACTGTCTAGTACTGCTCCCGTAGGAAATATCGTAGATCCGGAGCTGATGCACAGAGCAGTCTGAGTAATGGTGCAGAGGTGGATCGTCTCCACGTGATGTGTGTTTACGTTCAGTGATTTCCTCTTTATTTATTGCTCTCACGTTAAATGAAAGCAAAACGGATTTTTCTGACCGGGAGCTATCAAATGAATTAAAATACGTTCGCATAATTACGGAAGATTTAAAATATGTTGTTAGTTTCAGATTTTATTTCCACCTTTTTGATACTCTTGCAGAACAAAGAAGCTATTTTTGTCGGTTTGCTAAAGAGATTTAGCTTTTATTAACCTTTTCAGCTTGAGGCAGTCGATTTATTTGAAACGAAGTGTTTAATTTCACACTATTGTCTAGTTTCAGCTGTTCGCTGCATTTCGAGTGCACTTATATCATTATGCCATAATAAATAACCAAACATGAGATAATACAGTACTGGTACTCCAAGAAAATTTACTTCCGAATGTGGAAATACGAATGCGCACTTTAAGCCGAATTATGCATTTTAGTATGGTTCACGAAATTCCAATGCTCGTGAAATATCCTCTGATGTCTTGTTTCTTTTATGACACAATGTAATATCTTTTTAATGTTTTACACGTAGGAATATACGGGCTTCCTGCGTCGTCGTAGCTGCGCAAGCGCAGTGACGCCTGTTATCTGGCGCTCTCTGGCAACTTAAATCACAAAGCGTTTCACTATCATTTACAAATCAACTCTTTGAGGACGACCATTTAGAAGAATTTCGATCCCAGAAGATCAGACATTTACGTCGTTATTAAAAAATTACTGGCACATTTGTGTGATGTATTTTATAGTGTAACACGTGAAAAAAAAAATCAATACTATATGTGGAAGCTTAGCTTCTCTTCCAGCTTATTAATAAGCTTCCATCCGGCCGGGGTGGCCGAGCGGTTCTAGGCGCTACAGTCTGGAACTGCGCGACCGCTACGGTCGTAGGTTCGAATCCTGCCTTGGGCATGGATGTGTGTGATGCCCTTAGGATAGTTAGGTTTAAGTAGTTCTAAGTTCTAGGGGACTGATGACCTCACAAGTGAAGTCGCATAGTGCTCAGAGCCATTTGAATCATTTGAATAAGCTTCCAGCTCATTAATCTTAGAGACCAATATTATATGCGAAAGCTATGTATATTAATTTAAACCATTAACTTTTTTTAATTGTGTGTTCGCGCTGCTTAAGAGTGATCTTGCTACTGACGGACTACATCACGTGTCCTATGCTGTCATCAGCTGGCGAGATCACGTGACATGAGCTATGACTGGCTTACAAAAGTGCATCGCAGTCTCGATTTCAATGCTTCGGAAAGTAACATGCGGTGTTTAGTGGAATCGAATTTATACCTCCGTAATACGAAAATATGAAGCGCACATGTTGCTGCACATCAAATGTCTCCCAAAACGTGTCCCTCCCCCCGAGTTTCGTTTTCTAAAGTGTAGGGAAATTCTACGTCGGTATATAAAGCCATAAATATTCATAGGACTGATGAGTTATACAGCGCCGAGGAAAAGTATACTGTCAAATAACAAGGAAAAAGTGTATTTTCACCCGGGAGAAAGTGTATTTTTAATGGGGAAATCGGGGAAAAATCCGGGAATTTTTTTTCCTTGTCCAGGTATACTCTCTGATATACACAACTTTCCTTGTTATAAACCTCAATAAGTACGCTTACACTTTCTTTGATTCATTCCATTTCTACAATAAGAAGTTAATCGCTGAAAATGTGCAAAACATATCTCGCAAAAGCTAAATGAGTCTGCAAGAGCTCTTATATTTCTCGTCTGCTGACCACACGTGGTTGGTTGGTTGATTTGGAGGAGGGGACCAAACAGCGAGGTCATCGGTCGCATCGGATTAGGGCAGGAAGTTGGCCGTGCCCTTTCAAAGGAATCACCCCGGCATTTGCCTCAATGGATTTAGGGAAATCACGGAAATCAGGATGGTCGGAAGTGGGTTTGAGCCTTCGTCCTCCCGAAGCGAGTCCAGTGTGCTAACCCGTGCGCGTCTCGCTCAGTGACTACACGTGTAAACAATGACTAGCAGAAAGGGTGCCCGAAATGCTGCGTCCTGCACCTGCGCGCATGCACCTCATCTACTGCGCATGCGCGGATACACGGCAGAATAGGATGATTCCTATTTCTTCCCGGAGGATAAATCACAGCTTTATCCGTCCTGCCGCTGTGTGGCGGGCCGTCTACGTCTGACCTGTACACGTTACGTGTGACGTGTAATACCGGTTTAACACATCCCAGTGCAGTGATCCTCGATTCAGCGGTAACCAGCCAGTTCCGGCCGTCGCAGCAGTTTCCATCAGCAGCGATTGGCCAATATGCGTACCGGAGGAGCTGCCAACAATTCCCAACTGTGCTCCAATTTCGCGTGGTAAATCCAAAGATTCCTCGCGGAATCTCTTGGAATGAGGGCAGGTGACGCCGTAGATAGTCTCCCGTTCGTCAGATGGGAACTCACAAGTCGGTGTCCTCCGTAAAGTGTCTTTCGCGACGAGTAATCTGCGTGCCAACAGCGGCTTTCACATTCTCGCTTCTCTGTCGTTCGTTATAAACGCTCTACAAACATTCATCACCGTCACCAATACAATAAAGCCTACGGGAGGTACAACAGTCACGCCTGGTGCAAAACTTTGCGAAGGAAAAACACGTAGCCGGCCGGGGTGACCGAGCGGTTCTAGACGCGCCATTTGAACCATTTGAAAAACACGTTGTCAAGTAGACGGATCAGTCCACCTCACGTAGTCTTTCCAGTGACATCCCTTCACTACGAAGAAACTAGAAGGTGCCATAATTTCTTTCACGAACTTTAGTTTCTTTTTTGAATAATTTTAGTTACCTATTATCTGCTTTGTTGAAGTGCCCGCTTGCGCGGCAGGTACAGAATTTGTATGTTACGATAGAACAGCACAGTCTTTTTGCGGGCCGCAATTTAGTGAATCCTTGTTTCTCCCTACGTGTTTCTCTTAAATTTAAACGAAAACCATCGTTAGTGAGCGCGAGTTAATCTTCCCTTTCATGTCGTCGGAAGCTAACAAAGAAAAACCGCAAAGCTACTAAGAACATACAAATTCACGGGGAACAGAACCAACAACAAAATCTGTATTGCATCACCAGAAGGACAATTACGACATTATAATACAGATTTAAAATAGAACATTTTACATGTCTGAATGCAACCTAAATACCAAATAAAAATTATGGACAAATTGAAAACGAAAGTTTACAGACCCTTAGGACCAAAATGCGAAAAAAATTTAAAATTTTAAGGAAGTCGCAGGAGACACATCAAGTTGAAAAAAAAAAAAAAAAAAAAAAAAAAAAAAAAAAAAAAAAAAAATCACTGACACGACGATAACAGTTCTACGTTCACCTACGCAAAATGGACAACAACCGCCTCGCAGAGAAAACTGCACACTTCTCGCTGAAAAACCACAACAATTGGTCAACCTAATGCAATGAAGACCTAAGAGGAATTGGCAGCTATGAAGAAATCATTATAGACAGAACGAAATTTAGAACTCTAACCGGAACCCAACTTTTCTTTGAAAACATGCGATCATAGGTCGCAGGCCACTGAAGTAGCTTGCAATGACGCACCCATATACTTCATCGCAGCTCAGTTCGACTTGCGCACCGCTGCGTAAGAGTTTTTCGTTGCTGTAGTGGTTGCTGTGTACCGAATTTCACACTCTGTATACCGCCAGCTGACCTACAAATGTAATGATGTACTATTTTTTCTTACTACACTGTCTACCCACAGTAAGTGAAATTTAAGTTCAGAATGGTTCAAATGGCTCTAAGCACTATGGGACTTAACTTCTGAGGTCATCAGTCTCCTAGAACATAGAACTACGTAAACCTAACTAACCTAAGGACATCACAAACATCCATGCCCGAGGCAGGATACGAACCTACGACCGTAACGGTCGCGCGGTTCGAGACTGTAGGGCCTAGAACCGCTCGGTGACCCCGGCCGGCGAAATTTCAGTATGTGCTATCCTTTCTAGTATTAAAATTTTAGCCCTTGCAATACCAAGACGGCGGAGGGGTGGTACTTAATGTCCACCTTTTGAAAATATTGTAGTCTAGTAATCCGGTGAAAGTTTGAAAAAAAAATTAATTAAAATAATAGTTTAATGGACACCCTAGCTGCAAACAGGCGTTGATGTACTTCATTGGGGACATGTTGAAAATGTGTGCCCCGACCGGGACTCGAACCCGGGATCTCCTGATTGCATGGCAGACGCTCTATCCATCTGAGCCACGGAGGGCACAGAGGATAATGCACCTGCCATGTAAGTAGGAGATCCCGGGTTCGAGTCCCGGTCGGGGCACACATTTTCAACATGTCCCCAATGAAGTCGTGGGTTGTGTTCCAAAAATGAACAGCATAGAGATAGAAGTGATGACACCTTCTGCAAAACCCGACCATCATTTTGCAAGAGACTGCTCACGCACGTACAGTGCAAGCTGTTACTGATTTGTTTGACTGATGGGGCTGCTAAGTGCTGTACCACCTACTGCACTCTCCTGACTTAAGCCCTCTTGAGTTCAACTCGATTTCTTAACTTAAGGAAACACTTCACAGCATTCTCTTCAGAATTGCTACAAATTCATCGGCCAATAAACCGCGCCGCTCCAACAGTAAACACAACTGGCACTGCTAAGAGTATCCTACGACTTCCACATCGCTGGCAGCGGCTATATACAATGCCGGAGACTACTTTGAACGTCAGTAAAACTTCGAAACACGTATTAAAGCTCCAACCATCGTTTTTCGTATTCACTATTCGCAGATTCATGGCCTTACTGAAACATCAGTATTTCTTTAAAAAATTAACAAATCACCTTTTTCACTTTTTCCGGATAGGCATAAAGCATCTCTCTTCCCTCTGCTCTGACAATGTGTGTTGCGGAAAATGTCTTGCTATTGCTAGGGTTAATAGCCAGCATGAATGGAAAAACTGGTTGAAGCCGACCTCAGGGAAGATCATTTTGGATTCCGTAGAAATGTTGGAACACGTGAGCCAATACTGACCCTAGGACTTATCTTAGAAAACAGATTAAGGAAAGGCAAATCTACGGTTCTAGCATTTGTAGACTTGGAGAAAGCTTTTGACAATGTTGACTCGAATACTCTCTTTCAAATTCTGAAGGTGGCAGGGGTAAAATACAGGGAGCGAAAGGCTATTTACAATTTGCACAGAAAGCAGATGTCAGTTATAAGAGTCGAGGGGTATGAAAGGGAAGCAGTGATTGGGAAGGGAGTGAGACAGGGTTGTAGCCTATGCCCGAGGTTATTTAATCTGTGTATTGAGCAAGCAGTAAAGGAAACAAAAGAAAAATTCGTAGTACGAATTAAAACTTTGAGGTTCGCCGATGACATTGTGATTCTGTCAGAGACAGCACATGACCTGGAAGAGCAGCTGAACGGAATGGACAGTTACTTGAAAGGATGATATGAGAAGTACATCAACAAAAACAAAACGAGGATAACGGAATGTAGTCGAATTAAATCGGATGATGCTGAGGGTATTAGATTAGGAAATGAGACGCTTAAAGTAGTAAATGAGTTTTGCTATTTGGGGAGCAAAATAACTGAGGATGGTCGGAGCAGAGGAGATATAAAATGTAGACTGGCAATGGCAAGGAAAGCGTTTCTGAAGAGGATAAATTTGATAACATCGAGTATAGATTTAAGTGTCAGGATGTCGTTTCTCGAAGTATTTGTATGGAGTGTAGCCATGTATGGAAGTGAAACGTGGACGATAAATAGTTTGGACAAGAAGAGAATAGATGCTTTCGGAATGTGGTGCTACAGAAGGATGCTGAAGATTAGATGGGTAGATCACATAACTAATGAGAAGGTATTGAATAGAATTGGGGAGAAGAGGAGTTTGTGGCACAACTTGACTAGCAGAAGGGATCGGTTGGTAGGACATGTTCTGAGGCATCAAGGGATTACCAGTTTAGTATTGGAGGGCAGTGTGGAGGGTAAAGATCGTAGAGGGAGACCAAGAGATGAATACACTAAATAGATTCAGAAGGATGTAGGTTGCAGTAGGTATTGGGAGTTGAGGAAGCTTGCACAGGATAGAGCAGCATGGAGAGTTGCACCAAACCAGGCTCTGTACTGAAGACCACAACAACAACAGCTCTGCCATCCTTCCTAGTGTTGCAATTTTAACAGCCAACAGCGCACTTAGGGACAAGTGGTAGGAAGCGATGACGTAGCATGGCGCCACTAAAGAGGGACGAGGCGAGCCGGAGTGTGGCTATCAGCTGCTATTGTGGCGCGCGTGCAAGACGCCCGGGGACATTGTGGGTGGTGGCGGCAGGAAGGAAGCCGCAGCGCCGCCGGATTGGAGGAATTCCTGCAGGTGTATTGTGGCCGCCGCGACAATGGCTCGCCGCTAAGCCGGGCCCCGGCACAAAGCCCTTTGTCGCACTAATCTGCGGCCACCCGCCACACATTCAATTTCTTAATGGTTCCTCGAGTGGCGCCCCTTTCTGCGCACCCGGCCGCCAGCGCTTCCTGATAGATCCCAGGCTGCCTCTCTAGGGAACACGCCCTCCCACCGACAGTGCTTAAAAAGAGACGGAGACACCGTCTGCCCTTTCTCCGGATGTCGTAAGCAGTGTGGACGGAAAAGATAAGAACACTGCGGAAATAACGGAAGCTGGTGTATAGCGGTAGTGAGAGGTAAAACACGAATACTTGTTTCACACTACTCCCAAGGGCACCCTCCATAAAGTGAATCACAAATTTTGATGCGCTTCAAGTATGTTGTAGAGGCACTTATCCTGAGCACCTGGCTATCCGGTTGTTTTAGCGACGGGTCTCGGTTTTTGAGAAAATCTATTTTGAAGTTCATTGCACGCTTTGTATATCTGTAACATTAGAAGTATTTCGAGTATGTCAGTGTACCGCAAAGTTAAATGTTCATGGCTTCAGCGATGTAGGTACCATGTTCGAATCCTGCTACTGTACCATTTTTTTTCCAAAATCGACCGAATTTTTAAAATTTTTTTTCAAAGTACATTATTGGCCATTAAAATTGCTAACCACGAAGATGACGTGCTACAGACGCGCAATTTAACCGACAGGAAGAAGATGCTGTGACATGCAAATGATTAGCTTTTCAGATCATTCACACAAGGTTGGCGCCGGTGGCGACACCTACAACGTGCTGACATGAGGAAAGTTTCCAACCGATTTCTCATACACAAACAGCAGATGACCGGCGTTGCCTGGTGAAACGTTGTTGTGCTGCCTCCTGTAAGGAGGAGAAATGCGTACCATCACGTTTCCCACTTTGATAAAGGTCGGATTGCAGCCTATCGCGATTGCGGTTTATCGTATGGTGACATTGCTGCTCGCGTTGGTCGAGATCCAATATGGAATCGGTGGGTTCAGAACGTGCTGGATCCCAACGGCCTCGTATCGTAACGGATCGTGCAGCCACGTCTCGATCCCTGAGATAACAGATGGGGGCTTTTGCAAGACAACAACCATCTGCACGAACAGTTCGACGATATTTGCAGCAGCGTGGACTATCAGCTCGGAGACCGTGGCTGCGGTTACCCTTGACGCTGCATCACAGACAGGAGCGCCTGCGATGGTGTACTCAACGACAAACCTGCGTGCACGAATGGCAAAACGTCATTTTTTCGGATGAATCCAGGTTCTGTTTACAGCATCATGATGGTCGCATTCGTGTTTGGCGACATCGAAGTGAACGCACATTGGAAGCGTGTATTCGTCAATGCCATACTGGCGTATCACCCGGCGAGATGGTACGGGGTGCCATTGGTCACCTCTTGTTCGCATTGACGGCACTTTAGACAGTGGACGTTAGATTTCAGATGGGTTACGACCCGTGCCTCTACCCTTCATTCGATCCCTGCGAAACCCTACATTTTAGAAGGATAATGCACGACCGCATGTTGCAGGTCCTATACGGGCGTTTCTGGATACAGAAAATGTTCGACTGCTGCCCTGACCAGTGCTTTCTCCAGATTTCTCACCAATAGAAAATTCATGGTCAACGGTGGCCGAACAACTGGCTCGTCACAATACGCCAGTCACTACTGTTGATGAACTGTGGTATCGTGTTGAAGCTTCGTGGAGAGCTGTACCTGTATACGCCATGCAAGCTCTGCTTGACTCAATGCCCAGGCGTATCAAGGCTGCTATTACGGCCAGAGGTGGTTGTTCTGGGCACCGATTTCTCAGGATCTATGCACCCAAACTGCGTGAAAATGTAATCACATATCAGTTCTAGTATAATATATTTGTTCAATGAATACCCGTTTATCATCTGCATTTCTTCTTGGTGTAGCAATTTTAACGGCCAGTAGTGTATAAAGTTGTATTCAGTTATTAATTTTTCAAATATTCATTCCGTTTGTGGTTCGCAGTTGGAGTTCCAAATGTTCGTACAACGGTCGCTTCTTGTATTACCTGAAATAGATCTCCGCCCATTATCGTACCCTCTCCCGTGAATACTGTTAGCCGTAACGAAAACTGAAGCTCCTAGTTGCGGCCAGTGACGATGCGAGTTGCATTCCTTTATGTTCTCATCTAACTACAGCGTCAGTTGCTTGCAAAGGGTCTCTAGTGCTGTGTGTAGGAAAAATTCCGTGAAATGGAAGAACTAAGTGTTTCTGCAGTAGTGCAGCCAGAAGAAGATCCGTAGGTAGAGGAGTTGAACGAAGAATCAAAAGACGAAATCACAAATGCCATTAAATACGCCGAAAATGTACTCCGCGATTTGAATCTCGTAACGAATACACCGCCTAGCGTGATATCTGCCAATTCCGTTGCATTTGGCGATGACATGTGTATCGCAATACAGGATCTCTTGGGCGAAAGACAGATCATCATTGATGATGAATTGGTAGATTTCAACGAAGAAGATGAATTGGGAGAATATGATGCGAACTACAAACGGAATGAATATTTGAAAAAATTAGTAACTGAATCATCTTTACAATTTCGCACACCTTACACTTTTTGTTGATATTCATTTAAAACAAAATTGAAAAATTTGGCCGATTTTGAAAAAAGAAGTAAAATCACACAAGCAGGATCCTTTTTTTTTGTAACCATATATATTTATTTAAATTATTAACAACGATACATTTTTTTAAAAAAAATTTCTTTTTATTAATCTATTACATTCCTAGAGTTGCCGAACACGGTACCTCCAGCGCGGTAGCCATGAACCTTTACCGCTGCACTACGCTGGCATACTCGAAATACCTCTAATGTTACAGATATACAAAGCGCGCAAAAAACTTCAAAATCGATTTTCTCAAAAACCAACTCCCATCTCTAAAAAACCGGATAGCCAGGTACTCAGGGTAAGTGCCTCTACAGCATATTTGAAGCGCATCAAAATCCGTGATTTACAATATGGAGGGGTCCCCTTGTCAGTCTTACAAGCTGTTGCTTAATTTTTGTTTGTTTGTTTTTTTGTTGGCTTTCGGTATGTACGAGCCTATACAACCATCTCAACGCTGGAAAAATGATTCTACGGTCTGTTTTCACATTGCAGAGTATATATTAAATTAAGCCCTTCCCTGGTACAGTCCCAGCAAAATACCTTGGTCGGTAGATGCGCAATCCACAGGGCAAACATGGCGAGAGCTGTTATGGCGGGGGTTACGGACAGGCGCTGTAGGGGAAGTGCCGAGCGCTGGAGGGGAAGTACAGTTCTAAACTGAAGCCGACGCTCGCAGTTTTTGTAAGTGGAATCCCTACATGCTCACACCTGCACGGTGACCATTCAAAAAGAGCTGTCACTTCTGCTTTGGTAAGTATCTAAAAACAGCCGGCCGGTGTGGCCGTGCAGTTCTAGGCACTTCAGTCTGGAACCGCGTGACCGCTACGGTCGCAGGTTCGAATCCTGCCTGGGGCATGGATGTGTGTGATGTCCTTAGGCTAGTTAGGTTTAAGTAATTCTAAGTTCTAGGGGACTGATGACCTCAGATGTGAAGTCCAATAGTGCTCAGAGCCATTTGAACCAACCATCTAAAATAAATTCCACAGAAATTGCAGCGATTTATTTTCGCTTAGCTTGTTAACCATTTGTAACTTACAGAGAAGCATCCTAAGTGGCATATTTTGAGTAAAATGTACATATTTCTCTAGTTTCCATGTTATAATCTGCTTCTTTTGCAAAAACACGGCGTAGTTTACCTTGTAAGATGGCTAGAACTATGCCCCTTACATAAAGTCATTAAAGATCACCTAACTCACGTTGAGCGAACAGTAGGGCTGAACAAAATGACTGACAAGGCACAATCCATCTTGTAGAGGGTATAGTATGGACGTAGTGGAATAATTAATGTCGGGTGATGCTTTTTAAACTAATTCACACGACATGAAAAATTTGTGGAAACGAGTCGATTTACTGGACGCTAGTTTACCCCAGGGAAGCATTTAGAGTTGACCGTGGCCGGCCGGGGGAGCGGCTAAGGGAAGCAACAATAGGCAGCTTAGGGCAGCTCAAGCTCTGAGAAAGCGGTAAGGGTGCGCGGCCTACAGCTGCCTTAAGATAAGTGACAGTGAGTGGGTGGTTGACCCCGACTCCATGCTGGTGTACCGGGAAACAGACGGAGAACTTGTACACCTGTTGATAAATGTCAGTCGTCCCATTTTCCGTGAAACATGCGAGAAAGCCGTGCAAAGCTACGGGGGAGCCGTCAACAGAGGTCAAAATATGTGTGTTCGTGACTATAGCAACTTCACGCTGAATTCACAGTCTGCAGAGGCTGAAGTAAATCAGGTGAAGAGCGACAGAATGAAATACGTCAGCCTCCGATGGGAACGTAGGACCAAGGAATTTGAAGTACTCTCCTGGGAGTCAGAATTTCGGGAAACTTGGTGTTGTGCAGACGCTAACCGTGATGGGTGGCCTGGTAGCAGCTAAATAACAGAAGTTGAGAGGAAGGGAAATTTTGTGGGAATTTGTTCACTTCCCAGAGCAGGCATTGGTCAGCGCTGGGAAGCGATGCATAATTAACGCGACTTGCACTGCAATTGGCGTAAGTGATTTTGCTGGAGGGGAAACCGAGGCGAAGAGCGGACTGTGAGAAGTCTCTGTAGAGGTCTTCCGTTCCCAGTTTGCCTAGAGTGCGGACGTGGCATTCTTAACTCAGCTTGCCTGAGAAAGAGTGAGCATCTCTCCAGTTTAGGACCTAGCAAATGGACAGATTGAGCTTGGAGATAGGAAGTTTTGGTTCAGCTATATACTGAGCAAGATAGCTAGGAGTGAATAGACATGCGCAGCCTTGCAGCACCACGAGGTCGGCCGACATCTGCACAACGACGCCGCTCCGCCACGCTGTATTCGGTGATATCGTGCCGTCTCCAGCCAATGATCAATTTGTTGGATCACGTCGGCAAAGTTTCTACGAGTGTTTCATGGGCCGCGCATTGTAGAATTCTTCTCGCACTTCGCATTACGCCTGGGTCAGTTGATAGGAATTACTGTTGAGTTATCGCACTTTACTCCACGCAAACGCAATTTAATACCACTGCCCAGTCTTGTAATGTGATGATTGAAGGTCGGGAGTTAAAATAAATTTGTGCTAATCGACTGCAGCTGTTTTCAATCAAGTAGTTGAAATCCCTAGTCACTTTCTTAATTAATTTTATGTTCAACATTTGCATCTGGTGTCCAAAAGCTGAATATAACATCAATGTGCAGCCCTTTTTAATTAAAAGTGATCAATTCTGAATAAATTAATGTCAACACTGCCACCGTAGTTCAATCAGGAGTTCAGGGCCATATTACTTTTTTGCGTTATCCGATATTGCGGCAGTTTTTGCACTCTCTGTTGACCTGTTAATCAATTAGTTGGGGTGAACACACGCAAAAACAAGCTAAGTGACGGGTGGGGTGTTACAACCAAATGTCACCTCACAAACATGTAGTGCAGACACAATTGCGAGGGAATTCTGAAACAGTGACCTATTAAATTTATTAAGTGAGGAATTGAAAAAAAAATAAGGTCAGCAGCTTATGAAAAAGCACATCCTCGATACAAAACAACCATGTAATATGTGGGTGTGTTATCAAATGGAATGAACATATGAGGATCGTGATAGGGAAGGTGAATGGTCGGATTCTCTTTGTCGGGAAAATTTTAGGAAAATATGGTTCATCTGTAAAGGAACCACATATAGGACGCTAGTGCAACCTATTCTTTAGCACTACACGAACGTTTGGGATCCGCACCAGGTCGGGTTGATAGAAGACAGCGATGCAATTCAGAGGCGAGCTGCTAGATTTGTTACTGATAGTTTCGATCAGCATGCAAGTGGTACGGATGTGCCTCGGGAACTCAAGTGGGGATTCCTGGAGGGAAGAAGACATTCATTTCGAAGGACACTACTGAGAAACTTTAGAGATACGACATTTGAAGCTGACTGCAGAACGATTCTACAGCCACCAACAGATTTCGCGTAGGGACCACGAAGATAAAATACGAGACATTAGGGCTCATACAGAGGCATATAGACAGTCGCTTTTCCTTCGCTCAATCTGAGATTGGAACAGGGAAAGAAACGAGTAGTTGTGGTAAAGGGTACACTCTGCCACGCACCATACGGTGCCTTGCAGAATAAGTATATAGATGTTAATGTCCAACCTCCAGTATATAATAACACCGAGAGAGAATTAGGTTTACCGTGATTTCGCTAAATCGCTCCAAGCAAATTGCGGGGTCTCTTACGGCCCTTTTGTCGACGAGACGTTCAACTACTCTTCCTGACCTTCTTGTATACACACACGGACAAGAGCTATCCAGAAAGCAGGGAACGTTTCCGTCTGACGCCGCTAGGCGCGCGCCGATCGCTTACATTTTGGTATGTGCGTGCTCGGCAGCTCAGTCGGCATCCATCCGTGACAGCGGGAACGTATCTGCGCGTCTTGGCTTTTCGATATTCGAATTTGAAATGTGCGCTGCAATCGAAAATCCCTCCAGTTGTGACATGCGGTCTGTGATACGGTTTTTATTGGCAAAAAACCTAAAACCTATAGAAATTGATCGTGAAATGTGCGAAGCGTACGGAAACAACGTAATGAGTGAATGTTCCGTCCGGAAATGGTGAATTCGGTTTCAAAATGGCCGAAACAACGTTCATGATGAAGGTAAGAGTGGACGCCCGAGCATTGTGACTGACGAGCTTGTCGCTAAAGTTGATGAAACGGTTCGTGAAAACCACCACTTCACAATAATTGAGCTTTCGCTTTCTTTTCCACAAGTTTCACGAACTTTGTTGTTTGAAATTGTCACTCAAAAGCTAGGTTGTCACAAATGTGCACTATGGGTGCCCAGCAACCTTACAGAGCACCTTAAATAACAGGAAATGGGGGCAACATTGACATTTCTGGAGGCCTACCACAAACATTGTGATTCATCACTGGATTGAATCGTAACCGGTGACGAGACTTGAGCGAAACACGTCAATTGTGAGACAAAATTACAGTCCACGGAGTGGGGGCACGCAAGGTCCCTCCAAAAATCAAGAAAATGTTTGCAAATCTTGTCAGCAAGGAAGTTGATGGCGACACTGTTTTGGGATAGGCAAGGTGTGCTTCTTATTGATTTTCTCGAACGTGTAGCAACCATAAATTCTGCCCCGTACTGTCAAACTTTGCACAGCCTTAGAAGAGCAGTTCAAAACAAACGCCGAGGAAAGCTGACGTCCAAAATTTTGTTTTTGCACGACAATGCCCGACTTCACACGGCAAACCCTACTAAAGAACTCCTTAATTCATTCAAATGGGAAATTTTCCCTCATCCGCCCCACAGCCCCGATCCTGCACCAAGCGACTTCCACTTGTTTCCCAAGATGAAGAACGCTTGCAACGCAGCGCTTTGATGACGACGCGGAACTGCAGGCGGGTCCAACTCACTGGCTGAAGTCTCAGGCGGCAGAATTTTACGACGAAGGTCTTTCAGTGATTGTCCACCGCTATGATAAGTGCCTCAATGTGTTTGGTGACTATGTGGAAAAGTAGTATGTCAATCGCTCTTTCAGATGTATATAATGAACTGTACACTACTGGCCATTAAAATTGCTACACCAAGAATAAATGCAGATGACAAACGGCTATTCATTGGACAAACATATTATACTAGAACTGACATGCGAATACATTTTCACGCAATTTGGGTGCATAGATCCTGAGAAAACAGTTCGGCCTTGACACGTCTGAGCATTGAGTCAAACATAGCTTGAATGGCGTGTACAGGTACAGCTGCCCATGCAGCTTCAACACGATACCACAGTTCATCAAGAGTAGTGACTGACGTGCATTATCCTGCAGAAATGTAGGGTTTCGCAGGGATCGAATGAAAGGCAGAGCCACGGGTCGCAACACATCTGAAATGTAACGTCCACTGTTCAAAGTGCCGTCAATGCGAACAAGAGGTGACCGAGACGTGTAACCAATGGCACCCCGTACCATCACCCCGTGTGATACGCCAGTATGGCTATGATGAATACACGCTTCCAATGTGCGTTCACCCCGATGTCGCCAAACACGGATGCGACCATCATGATGCTGTAAACAGAACATGGATTCACCCGAAAAAACGAAGTTTTTCCATTCGTGCACCCAGGTTCGTCGTCGAGTACACCATCGCATATGCTCCTGTCTGTGGTGCAGCGTCAAGAGTAACCGTAGCCCTGGTTTCTGAGCTGATAGTCCATGCTGCTGCATACGTCGTCGAACTGTTCGTGCAGATGGTTGTTGTCTTGCAAACGTCCCCATCTGTTGACTCAGGGATCGAGACGTGGCTGCACGATCCGTTACAGTCATGCGGACAAGATGCTTGTCATCTCGACTGCTAGTGATACGAAGCCATTGGGATCCAGCACGGCGTTCCTCATTACCCTCCTGAACCCACCGATTCCATATTCTGCTAACAGTCATTAGATCTCGACCAACGCGAGCATCAGTGTCGCGATACGGTAAACCGCAATCGCGACGGGTTACAATGCGACCTTTATCAAAGTCGGAAACGTGATGGTACGAATTTCTCCTCCTTACGCGAGGCATATCAACAACGTTTCACCAGGCAAAGCCGGTCAACTGCTGTTTGTGTATGAGAAATCGGTTGGAAACTTTCCTCATGTCAGCACGTTGTAGGTGTCGCCACCGGCGCCAGCCTTGTGTGAATGCTCTGAAAAGCTAATCATTTGCATGTCACAGCATCTTCTTCCTGTCGGTTAAATTTCGCGTCTGTAGCACGTCATCTTCGTGGTGTAGCAATTTTAATGGCCAGTAGTGTATTTCTTGTACTTAGTTTTTTTAATGCCAAAACGTTCCCTACTTTCTGAATAGCCCTCGTATAATGTCTCCGAGCAGAAGCGTACAGTTGTGTACGGTTTTTTTGAAATGTGCAGCGCTAAGCGGGAAGAGTTATCGTAAATTCTGGCATGTCCCGCTATCACGATGTGCCTCACGTATTCCCAACATTTATGTAAGATATAGGTAAAACTCAGATTGCAAACAATTTGACGTTTTTCGATGTTTATCCTGTGGTACCAAATTCAGCGGATCGGGGGAGTATTCTTCAAATGCGGCGTACGTGCCAAAACAACTCCAGGTTTTGCAGAATAAATCTCTGCTATGTGCCGGAAGCAATACCAAATAAATACACGGTGGCACACGCGGCGCTGACGCTTTTTCCCCTGAGCTGCGCTGACAGCTACGTAAATCACACGACATGTTTTCCAGTGTCCCGGCCAAGTCCGCTTACTGACGCAAAACCACCGCACCCACGCGCGTGCCCGCTGTCCCTTGCACTCGACAGAAAAAAATACAGACTCGCCTTCTCCTATATATTACACTGACGAGAAATAAATCGCAACATCAAAAAATAATCACTGTGGAACTGTATTTGTCTAGGTATCATATTTAAGTGATTAACATTGCAAGATCACAGGTTAATGTAAGCGCGGGATAGCCATTTAAAATGTGAGATGCTGGTACATTCGTAACCTGTGTAACCGCGGAAATGTTGAATGCAAGCATGCAAATACGCATGCATTCTGTTGTACAGGTGCCAGCCGCTGTGGCCGAGCGGTTCTAGGCGCTTCCGTCCGGAACCACGCTGCTGCTATGGTCGCAGGTTCGAATCCTCCCTCGGGCATGGGTGTGTGTGCTGTCCTTAGATTAGTTAGGTTTAAGTGGTTGTAAGTCTAGGGGACTGATGACCTCAGATGTTAAGTCCCATAGTGCTGAGAGCCATTTGAAACATTTTATTTTATTTATTTATTTATTTATTTATTTTGTACAGGTGCCGGATTTCAGTTTGCGGGATGGAGTTCCATGTCTGTTGCGCTTGGTTGGCCAATGCAAGGAACGATTAATGCTGTTTGTGGATGACGCTAGAGTTGTCTTCTGATGATGTCCCATATGAGCTAGGCTGAACACAGATCTGGTGACTGAAAAGGCCACTGCAACCTGTCGACTCACTGTAGAACATGTTGGGTTTAAATACTGGTATGTGGTCGAGCGTTATCCTGTTGAAAAACACCCCCTGGAGAGCTGTTCACGAATGGCAGCACATCAGGTCGAGTCACCATATTAACGTACAAATTCGCAATCAATCGAGGAGAATGCACCTGCTGTCATACGACATTACACCTCAGAACATGACTGCAGATGTAGGTCCAGTTTGTCTATCACGTATACAAGCAACTTGCAGGCGCTCATCTGGCCCCATTCTAACCAACACACGGACACCACTGCCACAGAGGCAGAACCAGCTTACATCAGAAAACACAACAGACCTCCACCCTTCCATCCAATTAGCTCTCGCTTGACACCACTGACGCCGCAAATGGTGGTGGTTTGGAGTGGTGGAGTCCACGTTACAGTGCGTCTGGCTCGGAGCTATCCTTCAAGTAGCCGACTTGTAACAGTTCGTTTGTAAGGTGGCTATAATTTCGCACCTTACAAGCACTCATCCACATACTTTGCCGTGAACTACAACCAGTATTAGGTATCATCTGATAGGTTGTACATCTTATACACTCCTGGAAATGGGAAAAAGAACACATTGACACCGGTGTGTCAGACCCACCATACTTGCTCCGGACACTGCGAGAGGGCTGTACAAGCAATGATCACACGCACGGCACAGCGGACACACCAGGAACCGCGGTGTTGGCCGTCGAATGGCGCTAGCTGCGCAGCATTTGTGCACCGCCGCCGTCAGTGTCAGCCAGTTTGCCGTGGCATACGGAGCTCCATCGCAGTCTTTAACACTGGTAGCATGCCGCGACAGCGTGGACGTGAACCGTATGTGCAGTTGACGGACTTTGAGCGAGGGCGTATAGTGGGCATGCGGGAGGCCGGGTGGACGTACCGCCGAATTGCTCAACACGTGGGGCGTGAGGTCTCCACAGTACATCGATGTTGTCGCCAGTGGTCGGCGGAAGGTGCACGTGCCCGTCGACCTGGGACCGGACCGCAGCGACGCACGGATGCACGCCAAGATCGTAGGATCCTACGCAGTGCCGTAGGGGACCGCACCGCCACTTCCCAGCAAATTAGGGACACTGTTGCTCCTGGGGTATCGGCGAGGACCATTCGCAACCGTCTCCATGAAGCTGGGCTACGATCCCGCACACCGTTAGGCCGTCTTCCGCTCACGCCCCAACATCGTGCAGCCCGCCTCCAGTGGCGTCGCGACAGGCTTGAATGGAGGGACGAATGGAGACGTGTCGTCTTCAGCGATGAGAGTCGCTTCTGCCTTGGTGCCAATGATGGTCGTATGCGTGTTTGGCGCCGTGCAGGTGAGCGCCACAATCAGGACTGCATACGACCGAGGCACGCAGGGCCAACACCCGGCATCATGGTGTGGGGAGCGATCTCCTACACTGGCCGTACACCACTGGTGATCGTCGAGGGGACACTGAATAGTGCACGGTACATCCAAACCGTCATCGAACCCATCGTTCTACCATTCCTAGACCGGCAAGGGAACTTGCTGTTCCAACAGGACAATGCACGTCCGCATGTATCCCGTGCCACCCAACGTGCTCTAGAAGGTGTAAGTCAACTACCCTGGCCAGCAAGATCTCCGGATCTGTCCCCCATTGAGCATGTTTGGGACTGGATGAAGCGTCGTCTCACGCGGTCTGCAGCACGGACGCTGGTCCAACTGAGGCGCCAGGTGGAAATGGGATGGCAAGCCGTTCCACATGACTACATCCAGCATCTCTACGATCGTCTCCATGGGAGAATAGCAGCCTGCATTGCTGCGAAAGGTGGATATACACTGTACTAGTGCCGACATTGTGCATGCTCTGTTGCCTGTGTCTATGTGCCTGTGGCTCTGTCAGTGTGATCATGTGATGTATCTGACCCCAGGAATGTGTCAATAAAGTTTCCCCTTCCTGGGATAATGAATTCACGGTGTTCTTATTTCAATTTCCAGGAGTGTATATGAATATTTAAAGGAGATTGGCACTGTCACGTACGCCTTGTAAATAATTGTTAACGCTTATTCCATGAAAGGTGACGGAGTGACTTTACTAACAGAACGGCGTAATGAATGATTGCCTATACTAGTAGAGGTTGGAACACCAGTGGAGATGAAACGGCAGGCAGAACTCAAGTTCTGGGTGGAAGGCCCGCACAGGTGTTGGTCCTGCTTAAACACAGGAAGTAGCTAGACGGACGTCGTGGCACCTGAGCTGTGGAGCACAATATGCTCGCTGCCGGCCGCTATTGCAGCAGGACCGGAAGCATAACCGGGAACTCTGCAAATCTTGGACGCAGGTGAGAGGAACGAGGAAGCGGCACTTCGGAAACCACGCAGGCTGGGTTATTTCCAAGGATATTTACTCAGGAGCATACCATTGTATGAGTATAGGTTTTTCCTCGCAAACTTTACGCGCTGGACGACAAAAAACTAAAATATGGTTGGTCGGCGTTCGGAAGAATCTGTAGAGAGGGAGAATATTCCGTGGCTTCGGGAATATGATTCGTTTTCGGAATTACGTGAGTGGGGAGCCTCGCCTCGCTGGAAAGCCAGCGCTGGAGAGACGAGGTCTTACGTTGTGAGCACCTGTGTGTGACGGTCGCTGGGTATCAGCTTTGTTCGTACAGACGGACTTGCTGCCTTTGCTCTCAGGAGAGTTTACAGTTAGAACAGTTAGGCACTGTACTGTTGCGAACCTATACGATTCTAGACTTCACCTCCGGGTTGGAAGTCGTCGTTGAGTACGCAGTGTTCAGTAATTGAGAGCGTTACTTCTGCCTGTACTTACGATGAGACGTTATCTGAACTCCGACCTTGTGGCTGGGAGTTCGCGTATCTCGTCTGTAGAACACAGAGAAGAGAAGACAGTATTAGAGTATATTAATCAGAGGACCGCCTTCTGCCGTCCTTGTGTTTGAAAGAGTTTATTTGTGGCTGGAGTTCTTCCATCGTCGCAGACGAGTACAAGAACCATCACTTCGACGCACCGGGCGCAGTACATACCGTGATATCGCAAATTGCTTCGGCTTATTAGGGCTATAAAAGCTAAACAGCTGTGATCACGTTAGTTTATTTCCACTGAGGTTCCACACCACCGTAGATAAGCTTTGAAAGTAGTGTCTTCTAGTGTTTGGTACGGAGATGATGTCAGTCATTTCGCGTTAGTGTTATTAGACCGCGCAGTCATAATATGGGGCAGAGTTGGGCAATTTATTTATAATTTTAGTTAGGAAATATAGAAAACTGTAGTTAAAGGGTTGATTTTAATCTATAATAAATATATATTGAACAACAACGTTTATCATTTAGTAGTATTAGTTGCCTACGTCATTTATTTATGATTAGATTGTAATTTATATGTAAAAAAGAGCATTAAGAGATCCTAAGATCTGCTTCAGGGGGTAGTCAGACAGGGCCAAATCATCATTTTAGCGTTTATTATTTTCCGTTGCGCACATTCATTTTTACACCCGCCTGGAGTAGCATCTTGGACGTTGTGTAACTGCGGTGCCAACAGTTGCGCAAATTGCTGCTGCAGATGCAGGACGATTCACCTGAGCCATACGCCGAACGCGATGGTCTTACCTGTAGGTTACTCCATATGGCCGTCCGGAGCCCGGTCTTGTTTCGACCATACATTCTCGTTGCCACCGCTGGCAGCAGTCATGTATAGTGGCTAAATTCCTGCCAAGCCTTTTTGCAGCATCGCAAAATGGTTCAAATGGCTCTGAGCACTATGGGACTTAACTTCTGAGGTCATCAGTCCCCTAGAACTTAAAACTACTTAAACCTAACTAACCTAAGGACATCACACACATCCATGCCCGAGGCAGGATTCGAACCTGCGACCGTAGCGGTCGCGCGGTTCCAGACTGTAGCGCCTAGAACCGCTCGGCCACCACGGCCGGCGCAGCATCGCAGAAGGACCGTCCAACTTCTGGTCGCCTTATTACAGGGCCTCATTCGAGCTCAGTGAGATGTTGATAATGGCGCCTTTGTCACCTTAAAGGCATTCTTGACTAACATCACCTCAACACGTCCATTCACAAAGGTAACTAACGCTCACGGCCGTTACAGCGAGTATTTAAAGCAAATCTAATTTGCATCCTCTTAGTGGTGCTACTAGCGCCACTCTTATGCAACTGGCGCGAAATTTGAATAGACATCTTTCTCACGTAGAAACACTTCTACCGACTTTCGTTCATGTAGCGTAAGTCCTCTCGGTGTTGGGATTTTTTCCGTCAGTGTACACTACTGGCCATTAAAATTGCTACACCACGAAGATGACATGCTACAGAAGCGAAATTTAACCGACAGGAAACGATGCTGTGATATGCAAATGATTAGCTTTTCAGAGCATTCACACAAGGTTCGCGCCGGTGGCGACACCTACAATGTGCCGACATGAGGAAAGTTTCCAACCGATTTCTCATACACAAACAGCAGTCGACCGGCGTTGCCTGGTGAAACGTTGTTGTGATGCCTCGTGTAAGGAGGAGAAATGCGTACCATCACGTTTCACGTCAGATTGTAGCCTATCGCGATTGCGGTTTATCGTATCGCGACATTGCTGCTCGCGTTGGTCCAGATCCAATTACTGTTAGCAGAATATGGAATCGGTGGGTTCAGGAGGGTAATACGGAACGCCGTTCTGGATCCCAACGGCCTCGTATCACTAGCAGTCGAGATGACAGGCATCTTATCCGAATGGGTGTAACGGATCGTACAGCCACGTCTCGATCCCTGAGTCAACAGATGGGGACGTTTGCAAGACAACAACCATCTGCACGAACAGTTCGACGACGTTTGCAGCAGCATGCACTATTAGCTGGGAGACCATGTTTGCGATTACCCTTGACGTTGCATCACAGACAGGAGCGCCTGCGATGGTGTACTCAACGACGAACCTCGATGCACGAATGGCAAAACATCATTTTTTCGGATGAATCGAGGTTTTGTTTACAGCATCATGATGGTCGCATCCGTGTTTGGCAACAATGGAAGCGTGTATTCGTCAACGGCATACCGGCTTATCACCCGGCGTGATGGTATGGGGTGCCATTGGTTGCACGTCTCGGCCACCTCTTGTTCGCATTGACGGCACTTTGTACAGTGGACGTTACGTTTCAGATGTGTTACGACCCGTGGCTCTACCCTTCATTCGATCCCTGCGAAACCCTACATTTCAGGAGGATAATGCACGACCGCATGTTGCAGGTCCTGTACGGGCCTTTCTGGATACAGACAATGTTCGACTGCTGCCCAGGCCAGCACAGTCTCCAGGTCTCTCACCAATTGAAAACGTCTGGTCAATGGTGGCTGAGCAACTGGCTCGTCACAATACGCCAGTCACTACTCTTGATGAACTGTGGTATCGTGTTGAAGCTGCATCGGCAGCTGTACCTGTACACGCCATCCAAGATCTGTTTGACTCAATGCCCAGGCGTATCATGGCCGTTATTATGGCCAGAGGTGGTTGTTCTGGGTACTGATTTCTCAGGACCTATGCACCCAAATTGCGTGAAAATGTAATCACATGTCAGTTCTAGTATAATATATTTGTCCAATGAATACCTATTTATTATCTGCATTTCTTCTTGGTGTAGCAATTTTAATGGCCAGTAGTGTATTTGCAAAGTCTTGCTTTAAATATATATGCTTTTAATAAAATTATTATTCCGTTTTAGAACGCAAGAGTAAAATATCTTCCGTAGCCGATAGCAATCTGATAATTATTCATGAAAGTAGAACTGTGCGCGCATCTGGCGAGTTCGTTATCGCGCACGGACAAGTGGCGCGCAGTTTCTGCAAATTAAATACCGAACGAAAAATGTAAATTTGGTTAAATGAAGCGTAAAACGAACCTCAGCCCCGGCAAATAAACACAGAGAGAGCGTTTGCGCTGTTGCGCGGCCGCGGGGCCAGCACGCCCGCGCCTCCCTCCTTGCTCGGCCCGCTCTCTCAACGCGGCCAGCGAACCCCGAAGCGAAACGCACGACCGCGGCGCCGCGGCCTGCAACCATTTGGCACAAAGAATACAGAAGCGCTGAAATTTCGTAATGTTCGTTTTCCAGGCTGAACGAAAATTCGTTCACTCGGGCCATGGACGCACAGCACGGTTCCTCGCATACTAACGGTGCAAAACAAGGGTATTAAAATCTTGTCCTGCGTAGATTTTCCGTAGAAAAAAAATGTTCAGATGTGTGTGAAATCTTACGGAACTTGACTGCTAAGGTCATCAGTGCTTAAGCATACACACTACTTAACCTAAATTATCCTAAGGATAAACACACACACACCCATGCCCGAGGGAGGACTCGAACCTCCGCGGGGACCAGCCGTACAGTCCATGACTGCAGCGCCTCAGACCGCTCGGATAATATCGCGGGTCCGTAGAAAATGAACGTCAGAAAAATCAACTTGGCAAAATGGTAGTCGTCACATTATTACAATAAGTACAGTCATTCAGTACTGTGCAACTGTGCTGCCCTTTTATTGCGTGGGTACAATTCTACGTTAAGCCCCTATTACACGATGCGCCTCAACTGTGAACCTACACACCAGCGCTCCAAGCGTGCATAACTACAGGCTGGTTTACGTCGATTTATTACGCCATCCACGTGTGATACACGTGGCGCAAATGCACAGTAGACGGTAATAACGCGTGAAACGAAAACAGAATTGTCTGATGTGTTGAAAAGTTGTTAGTTCTACCGCACGTAACACGAGGGCGAAAATGTGTATATTCGAACGCCATTCGCTCCAATTATTTCTGTGAGCTAAAGGTTCCTATTTCAGAAGAACTTGTTTTTTATCAATATTTATTAAGTAATTCTTATTCTCGTACTTAGGTTACTACTGTTTTGAATTACAGTCTCAACAGTTAGTTTTATATTACGGCACCTGGTATGTATGTATGTCTAAATTTACATTTATACAGCATTTTCCGCTTGGAAGAACCACTTGTTTTTGGAGCTATTTCCATGGCAGCGACAGTAAATTTTCGGATTGGGGCAGAACGACGACGAAGACGAAAAGCCACAAGTTGTGTTCGACCCTGGCTGAGAAGAATGGACGAGGGCAGGGGAATATACTTACAGTTTATGAAATAAGTGCGGCCTGAAGATCCACAAGAATTTCGGAACTTTGTGAGGAAGGACATGGCCTGTTTCGAGAAGCTGCTGACAGAACATGGAGTTAGCAAGTGTGACACAGTCATAAGGGAGGCCATCTCGCCTTCTCGAAAGCGGGATTAAATCATATGTTTATACGTTTTGTGATCATACCAGCCTAGATTCCTTATAAAATACCGGTAGATGCCCTGTTATGTTGCAGGCTGATTGTAACGTTACGTTTCCTGGCGACTGGGAATCTTTTAAGAGTCTGGCTTTTAGCCAAAGAATCGTGTAATGCATATGTGCATTCCCTTCACGTGTTTAAGCCAAGTATTAGGCATATTTATGCGATCGGGAATTCTCAGCAGCAGCCATTCTACATGTACATTTAACAATTAAGCGTCAGCAAGGAGCATTAGAGATCAAATCATAGGAGGCAATGCTGTGCAACCTTAGTAGGGACAGTATCCCACTATTCGGGAGTAGGATCTTACAATCTGAGACAGTGTTCCGAGACAAACTTCCGTCACAATGTCCGCAAACGTGTCGTCAGATCCGCATAGCAACAGCGATCTGAACGCCCAATGGCTGAAAGTTTGGAGATATATATAGTCCTTTTTGGCTGAGGGAGAAAGGTGGGGTGGTCTCTCTTGTCCTTCGGGAAGACAGGGCGCGAGTTAATCGCGAGGAGGCACGCAAAACGCACGGACGAGTAACCGAGGCGGCTCTAAAAGAACGATCGCGAGTGCATATTTCAGATGTTAAACAAGCTATAAAGTGAAGTTATTAGTTATCAGCACGCCACGTGTCGTGGGCAGTGTCTATCGTTATGTAAAGTCAGAAAACTGTGTTAATATGTGTAAAGGGTCGAATACAAGGAGCGTAGTCCACAGCCGCCATATTGCAAATACTGATTCTGTGACGTGTGTGACAAAGCAATATCTGTATTAAAACAAATGTAGTACAAACGTTGTTGACAATTAACAACTGGCATCCCTAAACACTCCAATTCAACAGGATCACCACCTACATGGAACCTGCAGACAGCGCTACAACTGTGCGACGAGCCGAAGCAGCAAGACACCAGGTTAGTGATACCGCCCAGAAAAGCACTTCCTTCTCGCTACAATGCCACTGAGGGTGTTGTAATCGCACAGTCCGCCATTTCAAAAGTTGGTGTGGATGTACGTAAGGCAATTTGCAACACTGTACGGGACCAGTACTTAAGGGTGCACTTGGGTTGTTTTTCCGTGTTTGGAATATATATGTGCCAGCCAGAGTTTTGCAATCCTCGTCTGTCGCACTGGGCGAAACTGCACGGACTCTCTCTCGCCTTCACTGCCAATTTCTCTTTCCTCGCATGTTGAAATAAAGCAAGAGATGCAATCAAATCAAACATGAACTTTTGTAAGCTAAGGCGCTATGACACAAATCAAAAATCATCGTGTAAAGTTATATGTATATTACTTAGAAATAAACGATTGCCGACGTACTTTATTATGATACAGCGGGTCGTGCGGGTCATACATACAACTTTCTTCGCTGTATGCCGAATTAACACGCTCAACGCCTCTTTGCTCCATTTCTTTTACGAAGCAATCAATAGAAAAAAATACTTCCACGAACAACTTGTATAAAAGAGTCTACAGGCCACAAAAAAATTGCATTTATAAAACACTTACCGAAAAAAATGCGGAAAATTCCAACACGAAATCTGAAATTAGCCACTAGACACCTAACAATAACCAAATAAGAAGCAGAAAGTACTGCGGTACCCCCTTCTACGTATGCGCGAGTTCTCGCTGCCTAGTGCACATGCGTTGATTGACGGCAATTCAGAACTGCTTTCTATTCTAGCGCGCGGATAATGTGGTGGTGGTGGTTAGTGTTTAACGTCCCGTCGACAACGAGGTCATTAGAGACGGAGCGCATGCTCGGGTTAGGGAAGGTTTGGGAAGGAAATCGGCCGTGCCCTTTCAAAGGAACCATCCCGGCATTTGCCTGAAACGATTTAGGGAAATCACGGAAAACCTAAATCAGGATGGCTGGAGACGGTATTGAACCGTCGTCCTGCCGAATGCGAGTCCAGTGTGCGGATAATGTATCTGCTTATTTTCGTAGTTTCACCCGTTCTACCGCTAGATGGCTGTAGCGCCAAGCAAGTACTGTTCTCGGCGGAACGTTGTGTAATACCCCTTTTAGATTATTCGAGTCCTAGTGTTCGATTCCTGGTCTTGCTGTATTTTTTTGTTTGCTGATTTTATGCTGCATGGTGTGGTATCTGGTTTCTTGATCGTGATGACAGATCGGACACGAAACACGTGCAATTATTTAATTACTAAACTAAAAATTAAACTCCGCCCGAAACAGGGCTCGGAAGGCTCTAGCAGTACCGACAGACCACCGCGTCACCCTCAACCGGTAGGCGTCACTGGATGCAGATATGGAGGGGGGTGTGGTCGGCACGCTGCTGTCCCGGCCGTATGTCAGTGTACGAGACCGGAGCCACTACTTCTCAATGAGGCAGCAGCTCCTCATTTGGTCTCACAAGGGCTGAGTGCACATCGCTTGCCGACACAGCTCGGCAGACCGGAGGGTCACCCATCCAAGTGCTAGCCCAGCCCGACAGCGCTTAACTACGGTGATCTGACGGCATTACCACTGTGGCAAGGCCGTTTGACTTATTTAATACTTACACAGAAATTAGAGTGCAATCCTTATTATTATATCACTTTTAAAGAAGTATTTTTGTCTTTAAGCGTTTACTCTGTTCTGATGTACGCACTACAAACCTTCGTGCTTTCCGGTCTGTAGTCATCATTGCTTCTCTTTATTCCTCACCTACACCCCTTCACCCACATTAGAAACCAGTTCCAGTGTTCTCCTTCTTGGTCCATCCGTGATTGTTTTATCTAAGGCAGTTCCTTTCAACCATGCGAGGAAGAGAACAGAGCAAACCTTTAATAGGAAAAGTCATCTTTAGAAGTGCACTAATGATAACAATTGTGTTTTTATTTTAGTAATAGTATTACATGTGTTTTGTATAACAATTGCTGTGTATGTCGGCAGATTGAACGACGAATGAAAATTTGTACCAAGGCCGGGAATAAGATAAATTAGAGTAAAGATGTTATTTAAGATTAAGTAACCAGACACCACATCATGCAGTAAACAAAAAATACAACTAGACCCGGCATCGGACAACAGAACTCGAGTGTTCTGTCGCAAAACTCTACCCAGTGACTCAAATATATATTTTTTAATAAATTTCTTGGGAGAAGTTTTCTTAAGAGAAACTTCTGTAAATGCTTCAATTGTCAGGTTCTTCACTCTGCCCTGTTGCCAAACGTACAAAATCTCTAACCGCTCATATACAAAATGTTTCCGTAAGAGCGTTCAAAAATGTAACAGGACATAGAGAATGCTCCACTGAACAATTTGAAGTGGGGAACCTGGGGTCGGAGAAACCAGCTGAAGGAGATATGGAAGTAAACTTGTCTACCGATTTGTCTAGCATTACTGTTTACCGCTTATTTACAAGTAACATGCCGTACAAGTTTACACATATTGCGTTGTTTATTTATATGTACATTCTTTATTTCCTGCAAGGAAAGCCGGCCGTTGTGGCCGAGCGGTTCTAGGCGCGTGAGCCTGGAACCACGCGACCCCTACGGTCGCAGGTTAGAATCCTGCCTCGGGCATGGATGTGTGTGATGTCCTTAGGTTAGTTAGGTTTAATTAGTTCTAAGTTCTAGGGGACTGATGACCACAGCAGTTAAGTCCCATAGTGCTCAGAGCCAGCCTGCAAGGAAACATGGAGGACGAGCCTAATTACTGGGAAGTCATGATGCAGGTTATGTTTATCTTTCTTGTCCATAAGGTGGCTCTGTTATATCATATTACATTGTCCGCTTGGCTGTTCGTGAGAGGATGTGGATACAACATGACTGTGAATCACCTCACTTCATTGTGGATGTCCGCAACTATCTCAATGCTCTATTTCCTAGTCGCTTGATTGAAAGGGGAGCTTCTATTCCATGGCCTGCGAGGTGACCTGACCTCAATCGCCTCGTTATTTCCTATGGGGATATCTTAAGTCACTTGTGTGTGAAACCCCAGTAGATACGGAGATGGAAGTAGATGCCAGAACTGTAGCTGGCTGTGACGTGATTCGAAGCAAATCAGGGATATCTGTCAGGGTGCGTCAGAATCTTGTTCGCCGAAGACATGGTTACATTAAGCTCGATGGTCGTCAGTTTCAGCATATTTTATAAGATACAAAAAATGGCTCTAAGCAATATGGGACTTAACATATGAGGTCATCAGTCCCCTGGACTTAGAACTACTTAGACCTAACTAACCTAAGGACGTCATACGCATCCATGCCCGAGGCAGGATTCGATCCTGCGACCGTAGCAGCAGCGCGGTTCCGGACTGAATCGCCTAGAACCGCTCGGCTACAACGGCTGGCTACAAGATACAGCACAAATGGTACGTTCATTGTGTAAATGATGGTATTTGTAGTTACTTGTAACTAATGTAAATAAAAAAGTACACAGTACAGTGGTTTTATTCGTATTATCTCCTGTGGCTGGCTTCTTCGGCCCCCCTTTCCCTTCCTCAGACTATTCAGTGAAGCATCCGTGCGTCCTGTTAAATTTTTGTATGTTCTTGCGGAAACACCCTGTATAATCTAACCGACTGGATGATCAACCATTTCTCTCACACTATCGTAAAGAGAAATCGCAGTGCTTCTGTCCATGTTCTTTCTGTGGCCTCTCCTGATCTTCACTGCCTTCCTTCAAATATAGTGAGTTTTCTCTTGCTCATGATTTAACACTGTTTACATGTAGCACACGAGCAAATCGCAATTACAACAGTCTAAACTGGTTCTGGTTACTAATCACAATTAGTGCCTTCGAAGACAAAAGAACTAATTTCTTGTGCACCGTATTGTATAATATCGTTAATTTAAATTAAACCTTTGAGATTTCTTTGCACTAAGTGGTCAGCACAGCTATGGGTAGTGGATGAAGATACTTATAGCATATGTGTTTACAGTGGTGCCAAATTAGCTTTGTCAGACATTCATTTTCTATTGAATATATGCACGGGACGAAACTCTGTAAGAGGCATTTCTGTACTGTGGCGTCCCGAGTCCTGTATAAAATAGCTTCTCCCTTATCAGCTTACAGCAAAATTATTGACAGGAATATACACGTTATGTAAATATGGGGGGAGAGGAGGGTACCTCGTTCAGCTGTGTGATTGTGATCTTGTGATCTCGTATACCTTTTTTCCCCTTTGCTTTTCATACCAGTGGATGTAGGTACTGTTCACTATTTCGTACACGAAGGATCCACAAGTGTTTCTTGTGTATGGAAGAACAAAGTTGTAGTCAGAGCTATACCGAAGCGATCCTATGCTCCTGACACAACTCCCAGTACTGAATTTGGTGAAGAAATGAGAGTTAAATTGATAAAATAGAAAATATGTTAAGAATTAAGGATATTTATGAATCTGTGTTTCAACATCAGTATCTTTGGAGTTCTTTAAACTAAACGCTACTGAATTGAAATTTGAAAACAGATGGGAGTTAAGATATGGAATAGAAAAAGGTAACGATAAATAATATGTATGAATCTGTGTTCCAGCCATATCTTGGTAATTCTTTAAAATAATCTTTACATTGTCGTTATTAAAATCAAATTGTCACTGTCTTTCTTACTGGATTTAATTTGTCAGTCAACACCGGAGATGCGCTAAACGAGGTATGCAGAAGACATAACAAATTACAGATAGTACGAGGATCGACATATCAATAGTTAAATTGAAACAAGCTTTCGTCTGGCCGCCATCTAGGATCCAAGGAGCCTTACTTTGTCCATGTGAAGTAATGGTAATGGCTTTAATCTGAGTTGGATACATACTCTCTGTGTTGTACTTCCCGGAATTATATGCTTGACTGTGCAGTGAAGTATATAATTCCGAGAAGTATAACACAGAGATTATATAGGGTGTTTCCGTAAGAGCGTGCAAAAAATTTAAGAGGGCATAGTGGATGCTCCATTGAACAATTTGCGGTAGGGAACAAGGGGTCGAAGAAGCCATCTTAAGGGGATAATAGGAGTAAAATTACAGTACTGTGGTTGTGTTATTTTCATTAGTTACAGTTAACTGCAAATGCCATCATTGACACAATGAACATACCATTTGTACTGTATTTACAAAATGTGATGAAATTGACGGCCATCAGACTCAGTGCAAGCACGACATCGGCGATAATGATTCTGCCGCACCCTGACATATATCCCTCGTATGTTTCGAATCACATAGGCAACTACAATTCTGGCAACTAATTCCATCTCCGTATCCACTAGGGTCTCATACACAAGTGACTTTAGATATCGCCATACGAAATAATCAAAGTGATCCAGGTCAGGTGACCTCATAGGCCATGGAATCGGACCTCCCCTTTCTATCCAGCGACCAGGAAATACTTCCTAGTAACCTGGCTCGTTCTCCTCGTTTCCTTGCAGGAAATAGCGTACACGTAAATAAAAAGCACAGTACGTGTAAACTTGGTACGCATGTTAGCCGTAAATAAGCTGGAAAACAACAATGCTAGACAAAGCGGTAGACAAGTTTACTTCCATATCTTGCTAAGCTGGCTTCTGTGATCCCAGGTTTCCTATCTCAAATTGTTAATTGCAGCACTCTCTATGTCCTGTTACATTTTTGCACGCTCTTACTCAAACACCCTTATATCCAGCTCAGGCATGAATTCAGAACAGTGATCGGTCATTGGACGTAGTAGGTACGTAAAATTAAAACTCATCAGATTATTTGGTTTTGTATTAATTCGGCACTGATCATACAACAACAGATTTCGACATTGCAAATGGTTCAAATGAGCACTATGGGACTAAGCTTCTGTGGTCATCAGTCCCCTAGAACTTAGAACTACTTAAACCTAACTAACCTAAGCACAGCACACACATCCATGCCCGAGACAGGATTCGAACCTGCGACCGTAGCGGTCGCGCGGTTCCAGACTGTAGGGCCCAGAACCATTCGGCCGCCCCGGCTGGCTCGACATTGCAGAAAAGGACATCTGCAGTCTATGAGATTTTAAGCCAGCGTTTCTCTTTTTCTACGTTAACTTCTTTTTGTTTTTTCGTTCCGCCAACGATGTATTCGACTACAGATGGGAGGCAGTATACCGAATTTACCTGTGACGCAACGAACGGTAACACGTGCGTGCACTTCTTGAAGTCGGTGGTACGAATTACCTGGGAAGGTGCGACGGCATCGCACTTTGGAAAACTGTGTATTTGGTTGCCTTTCTGCAGACACTAACTACTTGTATGCAACAATACGATGTTAAATATTCTGAACGTGCGTTTGAACGTAGACGAGTGAGATAGAAGAACGCCACCTAAGTCAGATGACGCCATTACTCTTCAATACAGTCACGAGACACCATTTTCCCTTTCAATTGAAACCCATATGTGTACATACCGTTCCTAAGCAGCACAAAACTGCACATCTCGCGAAAACCCGTCGACTTATTTTTCCCCATTGTATTGTGCTGTATTGTATGTTAACCGGGGACCTAGAAACGACGGAGAGGCTCTGTCCCCGCCGCAGCCGCAGTCGTCCACAACCCCACGACGACTACCGCAGTCCACCCCTCCGCAGCCCCACACCGAACCCAGGGTTATTGTGCGGTTCGGCCCCCGGTGGACCCACCAGGGAACGTCTCACACCAGACGAGTGTACCCCCTATGTTTGCGTGGTAGAGTAATGGTGGTGTACGCGTACGTGGAGAACTTGTTTGCGCAGCAGTCGCCGACATAGTGTAACTGAGGCGGAATAAGGGGAACCAGTCCGCATTCGCCGAGGCAGATGGAAAACCGCCTAAAAGCCATCCACAGACTGGCCGGTTCACCGGACCTCGACACAAATCCGCCGGGCGGATTCGTGCCGGGGACCAGGCGCTCCTTCCCGCCCGGAAAGCCGTGCGTTAGACCTTCGATGCCGTATTTACTATTTACATTTATGAAAACCAGAATATTTTGTTTTACACACTTTGCTCAAAATTACTTAATTTTTGATACGCATTCTTTATAAATCTACCCTATTATTTGTTGAAATGATGAAGAGTGAAGATGACAACTGCTTTAGAGGTTTTTGTCAATGTGGTATACCACTAGACATTTCCCACACTCATAACGTGTGTGACTTTGCTTCTGCCTTGCTTTGAACACTACACAATTTCTGGAGGGTGTCTTCGTGTTGGGATTGGTGTGTGTGTGTGTGTGTTTGGGGGGGGGGGGGGCCGGGGGAGAAACCTAGAAAAACGGGAGGACGGATTGCCTAATTGCTTATAACTCACAAAATATGGAAAAAAAAGATCACTTTGGTGCACAACATGTAACGCCATCTATTACCACAGAAGAAGAAACTCTTTAAGAAGAAACTATAGCTGCTGGGCCCGGCTTACAGCCAGCAATGCAATAACGGATTTGAAACCTGCGGTCGGCTGCAAGCCGGCTGTGTAAGTCGCTGGGTTAATCATATGATTTGTTGTAATAAAATGACTGCCAACGTCATATTAGTGGTAACTAGCTTATTATAAAGAATACCATTTCATGGCAACGGAACACTGAGGATCCATCAAAAACACGTTGTTCTTGGTACAGTTTATTATAATTAAGTGTCGGTTAATAACATATATACGATTAAAGTTTCAAAAAGGTGGCAAGGTACAAACTATGGCCGTATTCATGTACGGTGGGTCTAGGATAATCAGTGGAGACACAGATTTGTGAAGTAACACCAGATGTGTTTTGATGTTTCACGTCCCATTGGCTCCAAATTTTTTTTACTAACCTTACCGTTTTTAGTAGATTCTGATACTTTATTATTAGTTTAACAGAAGAATGTTCTGTAATATTCGACGCTATATAAATTTAAGTGCGCTCTGTCTGAGAAGTAAGTTTGTTCTCTTGGCTTTTATCTACAAGACATCTCGCAGTACTTCCCATAAGATATTTTACACTTTATTGTTTCAAGTTTCGTATTTCGTATGTAAAGATCATGCTACTGAATAGGAAACGTGATCAAGTTAAAACGACATTAGGGTTTCACTAAAAAGTGAGACTGATAAAATAGTTTCTATCTGATGTGGAGATTGTAAATTTGCATCGTACTATTTGTAATGGAACTTTTATAAGCTGATTTCCTTGCAATACAACGCTACATGTGGTTTTTCGCGCAATAGGGGTCTGAAAACCGGAGGTAATTATGAATAACCCTGTATTTGTCATTTTATTACTATGGCAACAGGACTTCTTGCACTGACGAAAGCGGTTTAGTACTGCAACAGTAATAATAGTGGAATAAAAGACAGAGTGCTCATGTATGACATCTCACAGGATTATCGCGTTTCAGATTGTACCCAACGGAACATAAATTTTATGTGGACCCGACAGTCGTGGCTAATTTACTGCGGAGGAAATGGCTAACCAAGGTTTGCAGCAGCATTCGGTAACAGGTGCGAGCAGTGATCGATGGGCGTTTGTTGTCGTTTTCGGGCCGCTCGCTTTTTGGGTAGCCACGTGTTGCGACGCGGATGGTGGCGTGCGCTTGACGGCGGCGGCGAGTTTTCCGGCGCTGCGTCGCGTGCCCGGGGTTGCGTCTGTGGCCGGTGGCGGTGGCGGGGGCGGTGGCGAGGGCGCCGCAATCAGAGCGCGGGACACGTTTACATGATTTCAATTAGCGTTATCGCGCCGCGCCGCCGACGGCTGACAGCGGCCGCCGAGCCTGCGCCGTTACGGCTGCGGGTCACGCACGCCGCCAGGCACTGCGCACGCGCCGCGGACTGCCCCGGCGTCTGGAGCCGTCTACAGCTGCATCTCGACACTGCGCGGTGCATAGCTCAGAGTATGTACTGTCCCGCTGGCCGCTACCATTTCCTTTTCCTCTGGTGCACGGAGTGGCCGAATCGTAGGAACAAAACCATAGATGCTGACAAGGGCCTCTCCCCACCGCTTCCCCCTAAACTGTGAAAAAATAAACAAAATCGGAACAGTGAACGGTCCAAGCTCAACATGTGCGACATCGAGCGAATTTGGTTAGCTATGGCGTCGTGTATGTATGAGACAGGCGAAATACCCTCAGACTCCAAGAAGAATATAATAATTCCAATCCCAAAGAAAGCAGGTGCTGACAGATGTGAAAATTACCGAACTATCAGTTTAATAAGTCACGGATGCAAAATACTAACGCGAATTCTTTACAGACGAATGGAAAAACTGGTAGAAGTCGACCTCGGGGAAGATCATTTTGGATTCCGTAGAAATGTTGGAACACGTGAGGCAATACTGACCCTACGACTTATCTTAGAAGCTAGATTAACGAAGGGCACACCTTCGTTTCTAGCATTTGTAGACTTAGAGAAAGCTTTTGACAACGTTAACTGGAATACTCTCTTTCAAATTCTGAAGGTGGCAGGGGCAAATTCCAGGGAGCGAAAGCCTATTTACAATTTGTACAGAAACAAGATGGCAGTTATAAGAGTCTAGGGACATGAAAGGGAAGCAGTGGTTGGGAAGGGAGTGAGACAGGGTTGTAGCCTCTCCCCGATGTTATTCAATCTGTATATTGAGCAAGCAGTGAAGGAAACAAAAGAAAAATTCGGAGTAGGTATTAAAATCCATGGAGAAGAAGTAAAAACTTTGAGGTTCGCCGATGACATTGTAATTCTGTCAGAGGCAGCAAAGGACTTGGAAGAGCAGTTGAACGGAATGGATAGTGTCTTGAAAGGATATAAGATGAACATCAACAAAAGCAAAACGAGGATAATGGAATGTAGTCGAATTATGTCGGGTGATGTTGAGGGAATTAGATTAGGAAATGAGACACTTAAAGTAGTAAAGGAGTTTTGCTATTTAGAGAGCAAAGTAACTGATGATGGTCGAAGTAGAGAGGATATAAAATCCAGACTGGCAATGGCAAGGAAAGCCTTTTTAAAGAAGAGAAATTTTTTAACATCGGGTATAGATTTAAGTGCCAGGAAGTCGTTTCTGAGAGTATTTATATGGAGTGTAGCCATGTATGGAAGTGAAACATGGACGATAAATAGTTTGGACAAAAAGAGAATAGAAGCTTTCGAAATGTGGTGCTACAGAAGAATGCTGAAGATTAGATGGGTAGATCACATAACTAATGAGGAGGTACTGAATAGAATTGTGGAGAAGAGGAGTTTGTGACACAACTTGACTAGAAGAAGGGACCGGTTGGTAGGGCATGTTCTGAGGCGTCAAAGGACCACCAATTTAGTATTGGAGGGCAGTGTGGAGGGTAAAAATCGTAGAGGGAGACCAAGAGATGAATACACTAAGCAGATTCAGAAGGATGTAGGCTGCAGTACGTACTGGGAGATGAAGCAGCTTGCAGAGGATAGAGTAGCATGGAGAGCTGCATCAAACCAGTCTCTGGACTGAAGACCACAACAACATCAACTTGGCCTCGTGGTTATATGGTCAGAATGTTAGACTGGAAAGGGGGAAAATCGCGTTCATATCTCCCCTGTGCCTCCACCCCCATAATTTTTACACAAAATTATGAACTGTCCGTCGGGCCATAGACGTGTATGTTCACTGTACTCAAATTTACGTCTGTGTCGTGCTGTAACGTCAGTTTGCAACACCGAGGTGTAGGGAAGGGACCTCCAGAAGTACATGCATCCTATTTGTTCTTCACAAGTACCACATGTTAAGACTCTTGCGTTCCGTATTGGAAGTTTTGACTGGTGAACACCTTTGTTGTAACGTAGTTAACAACCGTTTACTTGTTGTTTTCATTTCTGTGAGAGGTCTATGCGGCATCTCGCCTGCTCTCACTATGGATCACATTTACTTGCGACGATAATATATTTTTACCACATGACTGATATTCTACAACCAATGCGTAGTATGACAATTGTCAAGACTACGGAAGGAGAACAAACACGCCAGTGACCGGACGGAAAGTTCATAATTTTGTGGAAGAAACGATGGGGCACGACGGAGACTTGAATATCGATCTCCCGCTTTGCTGATTAACACCTTGACCACACAGCCACGACGCCGCGATTGTTGCAACTCGCTTGCTGTTGCACATCTTGAGCGTTGACCGTTCACTGTTTTTTCAAGTTTAGTACACGTTCTTCCTGTTTTCATGCTTGATCTGTGTTCAGTTGGAGATGCGATTGGGAGTTTCCCTTGTGAGTAAAGCCGTCCTCTCATTGGATGGGAAACTACACGTGGGCGAGGAGCTCGTGACGTCACAGCGTGGAATTGCATGTGCCTCTACACTGTGGAGAGTGAAATAAAGAAGGTGGCATGTCAGATTTTTGCCTCTTGGAGAGAGCAACGTGGCTAGTCAGATTTGACATCGCTCTATGTTCCAAGAAGAATATGTCAATCGCCATATTGTATGGTGTTAAACATCGTATTCAGGAGCGACCATACGATAATTTATGGGGGGGGGGGTCAAGACTTGTGGGTAAGGAGTATTTTTAATATTCTGGAAGGTGAATGGCAAATTTTAAGCAGCCATAAAGAAATTCCCGTTACGACCCTGTTAAAAACCTACGTACACCGGCTTTTAAATCATTTCTGGAACCGAGCGACCGCTACGGTCGCAGGTTCGAATCCTGCCTCGGGTATGGATGGTTGTGATGTCCTTAGGTTAGTTAGGTTTAAGTAGTTCTAAGTTCTAGGGGACTGATGACCTCAGAAGTTAAGTCCCATAGTGCTCTGAGCCATTTTTTAAATCATTTCCGGAAAGAAAAGCACTATACAGGATGTTTATAAATGAATATAGGGGTTCTAACGTTTTATAATATTTATTATATTAAACTTAGTTATAAATGATATGGCAAATGAAAGAGCAACTCAAACAGTTTTACGAAGAACCTTATAAATGTTCAATGTGAGCACAATTTGTCACATGGCACACATCAAGTCTATAGTCGAGTTCTTCCCAAAGGTTGATAAGTGTGTCTTCAGTGATTGTAGCAACAGCTGCTTCATTCCGGTTTCTTAATTCAGGGAGGTCTGCTAGTAGCTGAGGCACGTACACACGATCCTTAAGGAAGCCCCAAAGGAAAAAAAATCACATGGCGTTTGGTCGAGTGAACGTGGAGGCCATGCAAAGGAAGCCTTGTCATTGGGCCCCTTGCTGCCTATCCAGCGCTTGGGTGCAGGCTTGATGTGTGCCATGTGACAAATGGTGCTCACATTGAACATTTATAAGGTTCTTGGTAAAACTGTTTGAGTTGCTCTTTTATTTGAAATATCATTTCTAACTGTAAGTTTAATACAAAGCGTTAAACCTCCGATATTCGTTTATAAACACCCTGTATTTTTCCGTTTCTTAAGAGCAAGGGATGGAGGGTAGGGGGGGGGGGCTGTTAAAGCTGTTTCAAAGCATCAGAAAATTGATGATCTCTCGAAAACGCGGCAATTTAGCTACGATTGGTTATAAAAAAAGACAGGAAACTACGTATCGATAGGTAAAAGCTCCCTGTAGTTGATGATTTTAGTGTTATAGTTTGGGCGCTACCACCTCAATGTTGCAGCACAATGATGACATACAAAAATCGCGTCTCTGTGGTGCAGTTTGCATGTTAGATATCAAATAAAGACATTTGTAGAAACAGTCGGTACACAGCGTATGCCACTTACTGTGGTGTGATTGCACATTCCAGTATCTTCTTCGCAACTTTCTCCGCCCTTCTTCGACAGTCGCTAAGAGAGTTAACGCAACTATTTTACAAGTGTCAATTTTCGTAAAGATATTGTGGTTTGCGAGACAAATAAAGCCGGCAGCGGCCGCCAGAGAGCTTAAACCACGTTCACCAGCTCGTTCCGTGTGCCAACGGCGCTGTCTCCCGTGAAGTAAGGTGTCCCGTCTGCGCCCACGTCATTGTGGCAGACTCATAGCGTGTGAGGAGGGCTTAAGTCATCGTCGAACAGGTCAAGTAAAATAGTTCAGCAGATGAATGACATATCGATCTGATGAGGTACTTCTACGACGTTTGTCCCCAACTTGTGCTCGACATTTCAAGAGTTTTCCAATGCTGTTAAGAAAAGTACAACGCCTATTTAATAAAAAAATACTTATAATGTTATTTTGTGCATGTCTGATCTTATGAACCCCGCGGCCATTAATAATTGTTGCTGAATAACGCAACTGGCGATAATTTTTTTTTAAAACGGTTTATTTCAATGTCATAACCGATAATGGTCTACCATGCACATCTCCAGGTGGCTAGCATTTACAGTTATATCGATGTTTTGGTCAGCTGCACTCCACAACAATATTAGAATACTTAGAGACACTCTGTGTGTTGTTTCATTGATATAAACGTGTTAATGGCTTTGCATTTATTTAGATACTAGATGAAGCAGTTGTATACAATTAAATGTCTTGCAGTGGATGGCGATTTCTTTTGCGACGGTCGTTATGGCTTCCCAGGTCCATGTATAAGCTGTTACACTGCAAACAGTACATGTATTGTAAATAAAACACGGTGGCACCCTTCATGATATTTTTAACAACCATTTCAGCGCACATACACGTGCTTTGCACTTCAGAAGGCATTCGATCTATTTCCACAGTATCGCTTCTTGAACAAAATACACTGCTCAATTTGGATACTATCGTAAAATGTAGTCTGCGGAACTAGAGGTTTCATTAAAGCAGGCCCTTCATGCTTTATCCAGTTAGAGCCCATATACTGGGCGGTCTTTACTGCTGCCATGCTTTGTGGCTGTTTCCCAGTCATGTAAACATACCTTAGCGGCACACCGTACTCTGAGAGCAGTCCAATATCAACAACAGCTTCTTTCAGTTTATGTTCAGCACTGCAGTAACATGCCACGTAGAGGCATACAGCACTTTGATAGAGTCAGGATATTGGCTTTACTTTCAGCAGATCATACACAGCAAGATGTTGCGATCGGTTACAAGTCACTCAGAGTGATGTGTCTACGGTATGGAGAAAGTACAAGATACGAGAACGATAGACCTCGTTATGGTATGACACCACCAGTGCAGGATCGTTTCCTCCAACTGTCGGCTCGTTGGCGACCAACTTCAACTGACAGAAATATTTGAAAAGACTTCTCCCGGATAACAGGAAATCATACGTCAGACCGGACAGTGCGTAAGAGATTGCATCAGGGTGGCATCTTCGTTCTAGAAGACCAAAGAGAAGTTTGGCACTAAAACAGAGGAACCACGGCATTCGAGGGACCGGGGCTCTTGTACATCAACATTGGACCATTGCAGAATGTCACGTTTGCTGACGAGACCAGGACTGGTTTGCGACCGGAAACTAGAAGTGTTAGGGTTTTCAGAAGCGCTAGACGACACCAAGAACGCCGACACGTTTAGGAAGTTCATCGGTTTGCAGGTGGAAGTACAATGTTCTGGGTGGCAATAATGATGGGACGGTGGACCCGTCAATTCTCATTGTCGTCATTGGGTACTAGATCTACACTTAATGCAGCGGATGCCAAGGAATTTTCAAGCTATAAATTAATTTTGAAAATTATTAGTAAATCCATCGAGCCAGCTATAAGAATCCTCTATACACCATGGCGACAGAAGTCATGGGACCACCTAATTTCATAGAAGATCTCCTTTTTGTCCGGTATAGTGCAGCAGGTCGACGTGGCATGGGTTCAGTAAGTCATTGGAAGCTCCCTTTAGAATCACCGAGCCACCCTCCCTCTATAGCTATCCATAACTGCGAAAGTGTTGCCGGAGCAAAACGTGCACGTACTGTCATCTCGGTTATGTGCCATAAATGTTGTGTGAGATACATGACAGGCGTTTGAAGTGTCCAGAATGTTCTTCAAACCAGATTGACCCGGTGATATGACATCATTGTTTGGGAACAAGAAGTCCATGAATGGTTACAAATGGTCTCGAAGTAGACAAGCAAAACCATTTGCAGTCAATGATCGGTTCAGTTGGACCAGAGCACCCAGTCAATTCCATGTAAACACAGCCCACACCATTACTGAATCACCACCAGCTTGCACAGTGCCTTGTTGACAACCTGGGTTCATGACTTAGCAGGGTCTACGCCACGCTCAAACCCTACCAACACCGAGCGAGGTGGCGCAGTGGTTAGCACACTGGACTCGCATTCGGGAGGACGACGATTCAATCCTGTGTCCGGTCATTCTGATTTACGTTTACTGTGGTTTCCCTACATCGCTCCAGGCCAATGACTGGATGGTTCCGCTGAAAGGGCACGGCCGACTGCCTTCCCCGTCTTTTCCTATTCCAAGTACACCGATGACCTCGCAGTTTGGTCTCTTCTCCCAAACAACCCAACCCAACACCCTCACCAACAGCTGTTGCCAACTGAAATACGGACTCATCTGACCAAGCCGCGGTTTTCCAGCCATCTAGTCTCAGGGCTCTGGCTCGGTCATCTGCTGCCATAGCCCATTAACGCCAAATTTCGCCGCACTTTCCTAACGGATACGTTCGTCTTACGTCCCACATTGATTTCTGCTGTTATTTCCAGCAGTGTTGCTCCTCTGTTAGCACTAACAACTATACGCAAACGCCACTATACTGGTCGTTAAGTGAAGCCGTCTGCAACTGCTTTGTCTTTGGTGAGAGGTAACGTCTGAAGTTTGGTATTCTCGGGACACTCCTAATACTGTAGATCTCGGAATACTACATTCAGAAACGATTTCCGAAATGGAATGTCCAATGCGTCTAGCTCCAACTACCATTCCAGGTACAAAGACTGGTAATCCTCGTCATGCGGCCATAAACATGTAGGAAACTTTTCCCCATGAGTCACCCAGCTAGAAATGCACTGCCTTTTTATACAGGGTGACGTACGGGGGATGGACGGTTTTGGACTGCGTAGTACTGACGGCGCGGTGGTGGGAGGTTGTCGTGGTGGGGACAGTTCTGATCCACACAAGACGCCATTTCATTTACTCAGTCACTATGGAGCAGTGGGACTTGCAACGTCGAGTGTCTGCCTATGACAGTTTCGCGAAAAGTGGTGAGTCTATTATTGCTACGGAGCGATTGTTTCGTGCGGGGTTTAATCTCGGTCGCCATGGAGCTGTTCCGAGCCGTAACACAATCCTCAGATGGGTGGAAAACTTCAGATCAACTGGAAACATACTGGATAAGAAGCAACCTGGCCCGAGACGCATAGTAAAGACACCAGAAAATTTTGAAAGGGTAAGTAAGGCAAGAGGCAGTCAGAAGCCCAGGACGGTCAGCTATACGCCATGCTAGTGAGTTACGAATCAATCGTGAATCGGTTAGACGAATTATGCATAAAGAATTAAAATTCCATCCCTACAAAATGCTCATTGACCAACAACTTGAGGAAACTGATTTTGCTGGACGAGAAGACTTTGCTTGCAGAATGCAAGTGATTTTGGGATCGAATGAAAATGAAATTTTATTGATGAGTGATGAAGCTCAGTTTCATTTAAACGGGATCGTGAGTAAGCTAAACCTACGTTACTGGGCTCCAGAGCATCCACACCTTATCCACCAGGGTCCTCTACGCTCAGAAAAAGTAACAGTCTGGTGTGCTCTTGGCTCTGTTGGGATTATTGGATCTTTTTTTTTTTTACGAGAACGGGGCCACAGTTTGTATTAATTCGGTTCGTTACATTCGTATGCTTCAAACATTCTTGAAACCACAACTAAGAAGACGACGAATCCCTTCAAAACGCGTTTGGTTCCAGCAGAATGGGGGCAACATCGCACATCGCAAACACTTCAATGACAGTTCTTAGACGCATGTTTCCTGGCCGGATTATCTCACGTTTTGGCAATGTTCCTTGGCCTCCCAGGTCTGCCGACTTGTCAGTATGTGACTTTTTTCTGTGGGGGTACCTTAAGAACCGTGTCTATAACCACAAACCACGAAATCTGGACGAGTTGAAGAATGCAATCATTCAAGAAATTGCTGCCATCCCTGCAGAGATTTTAGTCCGTGTGATGGAGGATTTTGAGAAGAGACTTGAGTCTTTCATTCGAAATGATGGACATCACCTTGACGACATTATTTTTCACAAATAACTTTGTTAACTAAAATGGCAAATAATAAGCTTTGATTTTGTGTAAGTAAACATGCATTAATTTTAAAGTTGGCTGAGTACTACTTCATTAAAAACCGTCCGTCTCCCCTGTGTCGATACTGTCGCCATCTGTATATGTGTACATCGCTATCCGATGACTTTTATCCCCCTAATCTATGTGTCAGCTAATATATCACAGGCAGACATTCAACAACCATTCCTCTGGTCTACTGTGAGACACGGAAGATTTTATCCTCTTTTTTTGAGGGGGGCGGAGGGAGGTGAGGGTGGTGCGGGGTTGGAAGGAAGCAGTGGCTGGGGGTGGA
Organism: Schistocerca americana; assembly: GCF_021461395.2. Classification (NCBI taxonomy): domain Eukaryota; kingdom Metazoa; phylum Arthropoda; class Insecta; order Orthoptera; family Acrididae; genus Schistocerca; species Schistocerca americana. The sequence goes on from NC_060119.1 coordinate 227,426,869, forward strand.
CTTTCTGTAAAGGGAAGAATCGAGAATTAAGGATTTAGCGCTGTCCTTTTCCACATTACAAGATGAAGGCAAATCAAGGAGGATCCGGCAGAGCGGCGTTGATTGAGGCGGAAGGGAAGGGATCGCAGCCTCAAGCTCAGAAGGAGCCACCGCCTCGCCGCCTCGCAACCCCGCCCTGGCTACGGCGACGAATCAAAGGCGCAGGCGGCGGTGCCCGCCACCGTGTCAGCAGCGGCAAACTGCTGGCGACGCACCAGGCTTTGTTGCGCCTCTTCACGGCTCACTCGTCCCGGGAGCAGAAATAAGGAAATTGCAAATTCTATCCGCCTGCTACAACAGGTTTCTTATGCACTGGCGGCCTATTTCACATTTTACGGCTTGCCCGCTATAAAAAAATCACCTAATGAAGCGCATGTACCTGCTGTTAATGAGCTTCCTACCGCACATAAACAGCAAAAAAAATGGTTCATCTGGCTCTGAGCACTATGGGACTTAACATCTATGGTCACCAGTCCCCTAGAACTTAGAACTACTTAAACCCAACTAACCTAAGGACAGCACACAACACCAAGTCATCACGAGGCAGACACATATACAGCATGTTTATAACTTTGTTATATGAAAGTATCCTTTAATCGTGAAAAACGTAAATAACTTATAGAAATGTTTGATACAGTAAGTTTTATTCCCGCCTAACACTGTTAGTTGATGGAAGGAGAAAATATAAAAATGCAGTAAATGAAGCAGGCAAAAAGGAATACAAACATCTCAAAAATGAGATCGACAGGAAGAGCAAAATGGCTAAGCAGGTATGGTTAGAGGACAAATGTAAGGATGTAGAGCCTTATCTCGCTTGGGGTAACATAGATACTGCCTACAGGAAAATTAAAGAGACCTTGGGAGAACCAGTTGCATGAATATAAAGAGCTCAGAAGGAAACCCTGTTCTAAGTAACAAAGGGAAATCAGAAAGGTGGAAGGAGTATATAGATGGTTTATACAAGGGCGATCTACTCGAGTACAATATTATGGAAATGGAAGAGGATGTAGACGAAGACGAAATAGGAGATATGACACTTCGTGAAGAGTTTGACAGAGCGCTGAAAGACCTGAGTCGAAACAAGGCCCCGAGAGTAGACAACATTCCATTTGAACTACTGACGGCCTTGGGAGAGCCAGTCCTGCCAAACCTCTGCCATCTGGTGAGCAAAATGAATGAGACAGGCGAAATACCCTCAGACGTCAAGAAGAATATAATAATTCAAATCCCCAAGAAAGCAGGGGTTGACAGATGTTAAAATTGGCGAACTATCAGTTTAATAAGCCACGGTTGCAAAATACTAACACGAATTCTTTACAGACGAATGGAAAAACTGGTAGAAGTCGACCTCGGGGAAGATCATTTTGGATTCCGTAGAAATGTTGGAACACGTGAGGCAATACTGACCCTACGACTTATCTTAGAAGCTAGATTAAGGAAAGGCACACCTTCGTTTCTAGCATTTGTAGACTTAGAGAAAGCTTTTGACAATGTTGACTGGAATACTCTCTTTCAAATTCTGAAGGCGGCATGGGTAAAATACAGGGAGCGAAAGGCTATTTACAATTTGTACAGAAACAAGATGGCAGTTATAAGAGTCGAGGGGCATGAAAGGGAAGCAGTGGTTGGGAAGGGAGTGAGACATGGTTGTAGCATCTCCCCGATGTTATTCAATCTGTATATTGACAAGCAGTGAAGGAAACAGAAGAGAAATTCGGAGTAGGTATTAAAATCCACGGAGAAGAAATAAAAACTTTGAGGTTCGCCGATGACATTGTAATTCTGTCAGAGACAGCAAAGGACTTGGAAGAGCAGTTGAACGGAATGGACAGTGTCTTGAAAGGAGGATATAAGATCAACATCAAAAAAGCAAAACTAGGGTAATGGAATGTAGTCGAATTAAGTCGGGTGATGTTGAGGGAATTAGATTGGGAAATGAGACACTTAAAGTAGTAAAGAAGTTTTGCTATTTGGGGAGCAAAATAACTGATGATGGTCGAAGTAGAGAGGATATGAAATGTAGATTGGCAATGGCAAGGAAAGCGTTTCTGAAGAAGAGAAATTTGTTAACATCAAGTATAGATTTAAATGTCAGGAAGACGTTTCTGAAAGTATTTGTATGGAGTGTAGCCATGTATGGAAGTGAATCATGGCCGATAAATAGTTTGGACAAGAAGAGAATAGAAGCTTCCGAAATGTGGTGCTACAGAAGAATGCTGAAGATTAGATGGGTAGATCACATATCTAATGACGAGATATTGAATAGAATTGGGGAGAAGAGGAGTTTGTGGCACAACTTGACTAGAAGAAGGGATCGGCTGGGAGGACATGTTCTGAGGCATCAAGGGATCATCAATTTAGTATTGGAGGGCAGCGTGGAGGGTAAAAATCGTAGAGGGAGACCAAGAGATGAATACACCAAGCAGATTCAGAAGGATGTAGGTTGCAGTAGGTACTAGGAGATGAAGAAGCTTGCACAGGGTAGAGTAGCATTGAGAGCTCAATCAAACCAGTCTCAGGACTGAAGACCACAACAACAACAACAACAACAACAACAACAACACTGTTAGTTTTCGACGTTTCTACTAGGTGGCATGCGTGGATGAGTTATTTTAAGTTATTCCAACACTCATCGTGGAGTCGTATAACAGTATTAAGAGCCCGCAGAGTTGTTTATGATTTCATGCATCAAAATCCGCTACTACAGTTCAGAGAGAATTGAGTATATAGCAAGCCACCACCTTAAAGACAAACCGTTCTTAATTGGTACAATCTTTTCGCCGAAACTGGCTGTGACGCCAGATCAACATCGGCCAACAGTCTCTGACGCAACAGCTGAACAAGTTCGGCAGTCTTATATTCGTAGTCCTCGGAAATCAACGGGATGTGTCAGGACTGGATACTTAGTGTAAAATTGTGGCCGGTATTAATGATGATGATGTTTGGTTTGGTTCGTGGGGCGCTCAACTGCGCGGCTATCAGCGCCCATTACAAATTCCCAACCTTTACTCAGTCCAATCTTGTCACGATCAGGTATAATGATGAAATGATGAGGACAACACAAACACTCAGTCCTCTCGAGGCAGGTGAAAATCCCTGACCCCACAGGGAATCGAACCCGGGACCCCGTGCTCGGGAAGCGAGAACGCGACCGCGAGACCACGAGCAGCGAACTGGACGGTATTAAAGCAGGCCTGTCTTTCAAACCCTACAAACTGGAAGTTTTGCAAAGCTTAAGAGAAACTGATGAAGAAAAATGAACTGAGTTTTGTGTGGGAATGTTGAAAAAATGCAGATTGGTGATGATTTTCTTAATAAAATTGTATTCGGTGACGAAGCCACCTTCCATACCTACGGTGAAGTGAATCGGCGCAGTTTGGGGTAAACAGAAACTACGTCACGTAATCGAACATGTACGGGACTCGCCTAAGGTGAATGTTCTTTGCGCTGTAAGCTGTAACAAGAGTACGTTCCTATCTTTATTACGGTGTCAACAGTAACTGAAATATCGTACCCGGACATGCTTGAACATTAACTAATGCTTCAGTTATAACTTGATATGGGCAAAGAATTTATTTACCTGGCAGATGGTGCACCACCGTATTAGCTTCGTGAAATGTCTACTGTGTCTACAGGAATGTGGAGTCTTGGATTGGACGTGGTGGAACAATATCCTCATCGCCACGATAGCCTGATGTAACCCCAATGGACTTCTGTGTATGGGGTTAAGTTAAAGACAGTGTTTGACTCTGATTCCTGGAAACGTCGACGAGTTGGTTCAAATGGCTCTAAGCACTATGGGACGTAACATCGGAGGTCATCAGCCCCCTACACTTAGAAATACTTAAACCTAACTAACCTAAGGACATCACACCCAACCATGCCCGAGGCAGGATTCGAACCTGCGACCGTAGCAGCAGCGAGGTTCCGGACTGAAGCGCCTAGAACCGCTCGGCCACAGAGATTTCGACGAGTTGCAGCAATGGATAGCACTAGCAGTTTTCCCCATACAACAATATTTGCTTCATAGGATTTGGCAGGGAACAGAGTACAGATGGGACATTTATCGTGTACCCACAACGAACATTTGGAAATAAAAATTGAAGATACAGCGCATTTAATGCTGTATCAAACATATCTGTAAACTATTTACCTTTTTCACAGCTTGCTTTTGTCTAACTAATTTATAAACACCGTGCATTTCAACCGCTCAATACAGTTTTTGTTAATTCTTCAGCCGTTTTGGACGAAGGAGATACATTCATGCTCATAAATTAAGGATAATGCTGATACATGGTGAAACAACGCTCTGATGGGTAGTTTGCGGGTTTAAATCACCTCGGGGTATGACCATGCGGTGCATTTTACCTGTCGTCCCACGGTGGCGCTGACAGCAGCCCACATACACAGAGGTGTGTTGGGGCGTGTCAGAGTACGGTGCAGCGAGTAAGTGTGCAGACGTTTCCAGACGTGCTAATGGTGATTTTGTGTTGAAAATCGCTCAACGAACACATATATTCTGTAGTTGGTTTAGGAAATTCTTTTATTGAAACCTCGCTTGGCTTATTTATAAAAGCTACAAGTTTTATTACATGTGGAATTATTGGTTTTGAGATATGGTGATGAAGGTGATCGAGAAAATTTCTTTAAAGAAACTGACTTTTAAACCCTTGTATCTCGAAAGGGACGCCTGATCGATACTACTTCATCTGAAAGAGCATTCTTTTCTCTACAAAATGTCAGGATTGCACGTTCCTCCCTAGAGGACTGCATTTGATAGTATAAATACAGTTTTAGCCGGACCCAACCACATTTGTTGAATAATTTTAGCTCGTTTGCGAAGTTTCATTAATACGTCCACTTTTTTAAAATGTGACAATCCTTAAGAAAATGGGTTTCAGCATGAGCTTTGCTGAGATTTGAATTTTTTCAACAAAGTGCATTTACGATGAAGAAAAATTGTAGGTTGATCACTGATCTTATCGACAACAGTTTTTTTTTCATAATGCATAAAATATTCAACTAAGAAGCAACGGAGCAGTAAACTGATATAGTTCAGGAAAACTATATTTCAGCCACCTCGGAAAATTTAGCAACTTTATTAAAATTACTCACTGAAATATTTGGCCAACATTTTTGAAAGGTTGTTATAAAATATTGGAACTTGTGGGATAGAAATTTGTGTATTTTTTCATCGTTCAACAAACCTACACATAAAATTCAATCAGAATCTGAGATGATCGATTGGGTTTCGGCTTCTTAGATCATCGTTAGGTGATAAATGAATGCGGAAATCGCAGATAAAATGACGTAAAACTTAGTGAGATATTGGTGATACAGATAGTTTCCATTTCTTTACATTACAAGGGAAATCAACACATTAAAAAATGAGTGAATGATAAAATTAATTTTACAATTGTAATCTAACGTTCACGTAACTGAAACGTAATTTAACACAGGGTAAGGAGAAGTTTTAATTGATCATTTAGAAATTTGCTGGCATTTTATATCATATGATTATTGCTTTCAATTATTTATTGCCTTCAATTCTTTCCGGTAGGGCCGTAACTCTACCTTTCTCCACATTATATGAAGTATTACAATATATATTCTATGGCGCATGTTTTGTTAAAAGATGTTTTGCAATTGTTGAAAGTATTTTTTCTAGTCTGAAGCTTCTACCATGTTCTGACAATCTAATTTACACATCTTCAGCAGTTGCAAATGGTCTTGTACACGCAAATCCGTACCAAAGGCGTCATTGCGCAAATAATCTCATACACTTGAGGGGCGTTCTTGAAAAAAGAACTTTTTAACTGAAGAGGCCCTCGCAATCTCATCCCCCCCCCCCCCCCTCTCCACCTTTCGCCGCCGTGTAATAGACATTCGTAAAAGTTGGCACTAGCACGACGCGAACAGTGAGCAGAACCGGTCGTTTACTGTTTATCTGTGCGGTTTAGAACTGTGTGACAAAATTAACGATCACGCCAAGTGTGAGATTCGTAGTGTAATACGGTTTCTCAATGAAAAAGAAAAAGTGAGCCAGTTCTAATTTTACAAACAGATAAGCGAAATTTATGGAAATATATCGTCAGAGTTTCAGTTTCAAAATGATGGATCACGTTTAATGGCGGACGAATGAGTGTTCATGATGAAGAATAATGAGGCAATCCTTCATTGTGACTGAAGAACCCAATTCGAGAATGAGGGAAGAACTTCAACAGGATAAGCGTTTCACTATTGATGGATTCCGCTTTTGCTTTCCTGAAATTTCAGTATTAGTTCTTAATGAAACTGTTAACGGTGATTTGGGCTAGGTGGGTTCCTCAGTTTTTGACATATGAACATAGAAGATAACGAGTGCGAACTGCGTTGATTTTTCTCAGTCGATCATGTTACTGGTAACGAGACCTGAGTTTCGCATAAAAGTCGAGAAACAAAAGTCAATGGAATGGCATCACTCACGATTCCCAACAAAACACAAAAAAGCCAAACAAATGTGGGGTACCGTAAAGTTTATGGTCACACTGTTTTGGGATCGAAAGAGCGTCCAACTCGTGTACTTTATGTCTAGGGGTGAGACCATTAATGCAGACGCATCAGGTACACCGCGCGCTTCAAAACAAATGACATTCCCGGAAATTGTCCCGTGAGTAATTACGAGTTTTTCCTCAAACTGAACAATTTTTTTTTAAGAAGAAAGTTCTTTGGAAATGTCAACGAGCTAAAAGAGGAAGCTATTGATTGGTTAAACAACTTGGCGGCAACTGTGTAACCAGAATGCGTAGGAAAACATGAGGTGTGCTGCGCCAAATGCCTAAATTTAACGTCGACTACGAAGAAAAAGAGCCGAGATATCCAATAACTCATGTTGTACTTCTTGTTTCTATGCTTCTCTTCCGCAGTTGCAGCGTTACAAGTAATGTAGGTTATATACCGTCTTTTGCGACTGCAATAAAAGTCTTATTTGGTCTTATTTACACCGTATGCGTTTCGCTCTGTTTTAGAGCATCTTCAGTGGTCACAGTGCCGGCCGCTGTGGCCGAGCGGTTCTAGGCGCTTCAGTCAGGAACCGTGCTGCTGCTGCGGTCGTAGGTTCGAATCCTGCCTCGGGCATGGATGTTGTGATGTCCTTCGGTTGGTTAGGTTTAAGTAGTTCTAAGTGTAGGGGAGTGATGACCTATGATGTTAAGTCCCATAGTGCTTAGAGCCATTTGAACCATTTGCTCACAGCAACAATGCAGTTTTTCTTACAAATCTATTTACCAAGATCGTAAACAATCCTCTTGTTTTAAATTAGTAGTGTTAAATATAATTAAATTACTATTAATAGTCACGTTTTTTTGGCTACTTATTTTAACATTCGTATATGTGTTACATTTCCGTGCACTTCACTTCACCAGCGCGTAATATGCGAGGACGAGCTGAGAAGTAATGCCTCCGAATTTTTTATATGAAAACTCTTAAACCTTTTTTAATTTAAAGAAACATTAATAAGATGCTGCCTCTTTATTCTTCATGTCTACAAATATAATTGTCAAATACTCACAGTGGCTACGAACACATTGTCCGCAGCTCGTGGTCGTGCGGTAGTGTTTTCGCTTCCCACGCCCGGGTTCCCGGGTTCGATCCCCGGCGGGGTCGGGGATTTTCTCTGCCTCGTGATGACTGGGTGTTGTGCGCTGTCCTTAGGTTAGTGAAGTTTAAGTAATTGTAAGTTCTAGGGGACTGATGACCACAGATGTTAAGTCCCATAGTGCTCAGAGCCATTTTTTGAGCTACGAACACATTACGCCCATCAAGACATCAGTTTGTTGACACCGGCATCGTAGAAAGTTTGACTTTGTCGAAGGAGCCACAACGACATCTCTACTTGCACCGCTTCATCGCTAGCAAAGTGAAGTCCTCGAAGGTGTTCTTTAAGTTTTGGAAACAGAGGAAAATCAGTCGGGGCAACTCAGGACCGTATGGAGAGTGATCGTTGGCAGTGAATCCCAGACATAGGCTTGTTGCAAATGTCGCAGTGCTTGGATGGTTTGGCATTGTCGTGTTGAATGTGAGGTTGCTCTATGTATGTGTGTGTGTGTGTGTGTGTGTGTGTGTGTGTGTGTGTGTGTGTGTGGGTGTGTGGACGAACTTTTCAAATTCGAAACTCGATTACAGCATGTTGTCTCTTACGCTATACGTAGTTAAAGTACACACCGCTATGTTACACGCTACAAATCAGAGCCCTCTAGTGGCAGACGACTGCAAATATGTAGACGTGAAGAATAATCGTGTTAATGTTAATTGCTTTATTTGGAAAGCCTTAAGAATTGTCACATAAAAAATTCGGAGGCATTACTTTTCAGCACACCCTCCTATTCTTGTTTTCATGCCGTGCAGAGCCATACACACATTGTGTAATTTGTTTTGATGTTGCTGAATGTGACTGAGTTTTGTTTTGTTTTGTTTTGTTTTTTGGTGTGATTCGGGAACTCTCTCTTCTCTCTCTCTCTCTCTCTCTCTCTCTCTCTCTCTCTCTCTCTCTCTCTCTCTCTCTGTGTGTGTGTGTGTGTGTGTGTGTGTGTTTGTGTGTATCAGTTATTTTAAAACAGTGGTGCACATAAGCGATCTCTCTCTCTCTCTCTCTCTCTCTCTCTCTCTCTCTCTCTCTCTTTCTCGTGCGCGCGCGCGCGCACACACACACACACACACACACTTAAAAAAATAAAAGAAACAATCCTGACGCTCACACTCTAACACAAGTTAGGACAACCAAGCTGCCCGCTCTCCCCTATCAAAAATAAGTTTATGTATGATATATACAGGGTGGTCCATTGATAGTGACCGGGCCAAATATCTCACGAAATAAGCGTCAAACGAAAAAACTTCAAAGAACGAAACTTGTCTAGCTTGAAGGGGTAAACCAGATGACGCTATGGTTGGCCCGCTAGATGGCGCTGCCATAGATCAAACGGATATCAACTGCGTTTTTTTAAAATAGGGACCCCCAATTTTAATGCATATTCGTGTAGTACGTAAAGAAATATGAATGGTTTAGTTGGACCACTTTTTCGCTTTGTGATAGATGGCGCTGTAGTAGTCACAAACATTTGGCTCACAATTTAAGACGAACAGTTGGTAACAGGTAGGTTTTTTAAATTAAAATACAGAACGTAGGTACGTTTGAACATTTTATTTCGGTTGTTCCAATGTGATACATGTACCTTTGTGAACTTATCATTTCTGAGAACGCATGCTGTTACAGCCTGATTACCTGTAAATATCACATTAATGCAATAAATACTCAAAATGATGTCCGTCAACCACAATGCATTTGGCAATACGTGTAACGACATTCCTCTCAACAGCGAGTAGTTCGCCTTCCGTAATGTTCGCAGATGTATTGACAATGCGCTAACGATAGCAAACATCCTTCAACTTTCCCCACAGAAAGAAATCCGGGGACATCAGATCCGGTGAACGTGCGGGCCATAGTATGGTGCTTCGACGACCAATCCACCTGTCATGAAATATGCTATTTAATACCGCTTCAACAGCACGCGAGCTATGTGCCGGACATCCATCATGTTGGAAGTACATCGCCATTCTGTCATGCAGTGAAACATCTTGTAGTAACATCGGTAGAACATTACGTAGTAAATCCGCATACATTGCACCATTTAGATTGCCATCGATAAAATGGGGGCCAATTATCCTTCCTCCCATAATACTGCGCCATACATTAACCCGTCAAGGTCGCTGATGTTCCACTTGTCGCAGCCATCGTGGATTTTCCGTTGCCCAATAGTGCATATTATGCCGGTTTACGTTAGTGCTGTTGGTGAATGACGCTTCGTCGTTAAATAGAACGCGTGCAAAAATCTGTCATCATCCCGTAATTTCTCTTGTGCCCAGTGGCAGAATTGTACACGACGTTCAAAGTCGTCGCCATGCAATTCCTGGTGCATAGAAATATGATACGGGTGCAATCGATGTTGATGTAGCATTCTCAACACCGACGTTTTTTGAGATTCCCGATTCTCGCGCAATTTGTCTGCTACTGATGTGCGGATTAGCCGCGACAGCAGCTAAAACACCTACTTCGGCATCATTATTTGTTGCAGGTCGTGGTTGACGTTTCACATGTGGCTGAACACTTCCTGTTTCCTTAAATAATGTAACTATCCGGCGGACGTTCCGGACACTTGGATGATGTCGTCCAGGATACCGAGCAGCATACATAGCACACGCCCGTTGGGTATTTTTATCACGATAGCCATACATCAGCACGATATCGACCTTTTCCGCAATTGGTAAACGGTCCATTTTTAACACGGGTAATGTATCACGAAGCAAATACCGTCCGCACTGGCGGAATGTTACGTGATACCACGTACTTATAAGTTTGTGACTATTACAGCGCCATCTATCACAAAGCGAAAAAAGTGGTCCAACTAAAACATTCATATTTCTTTACGTACTACACGAATATGTAATAAAAAAGGGGGTTCCTATTTCAAAAAAACGCAGTTGATATCCGTTTGACCTATGGCAGCGCCATCTAGCGGGCCAACCATAGCGCCATCTGGTTTACCCCTTCGAGCTAGACGAGTTTCGTTCTTTGTAGCTTTTTCGTTTGATGCTTATTTCGTGAGATATTTGGCCTGGTCACTATCAGTGGACCACCCTGTATACAGAGGAATAGCAGACGCTTACACATCTACAAAAACGAATCAAAAGATGAACGCATTCCACAACATCAAAACAAAGTATACAAGGTGGAAGTAGATCTCCACAAAATGAGGGGCAGTGTCAATGAAAATTTAGCAACAGTGTGTAGAAGAACATTAGAAATGAAGTAGGGAAAAAACAGCGCATAATAATAATGATGATCAGTTATTACCGTTCAGTAATAGTGATTTTAAACATGAGAACTGTTTACCCTCAATATTTGTGTCTCAACAGCCAGGGTACTGGTCTCTATAGTTATGCCTACGGCTCATTTCTTTTTGAACGCCCGTCATACACTGAGGCTCTAAAGAAACTGGAATAGGCATGCGAACTCAATCTGAGAAATATGTAAAAGGCAAAATAAGGCGCTGCCTATATAAGACAAAAAGTGTCTGGTGCAGTCGTTAGATCGGTTACTGCTGCTACAACGGCAGGTTATCAAGATTTAAATGACTTTCAACGTAGTGTTATAGTCGGCGCACGAGCGACAGGACACAGGATCTCCGAGGTAACGATGAAATGGGGTTTTCCCGTACGACCATTTCACGAGTGTGAATATCAGGAATCCGGTAAATCATCAAATCTACGACATCGCTGCGGCTGGAAAAAGATCCTGCAAGACCGGAACCAACGACGACTGACGAGAATCATTCAACGTGATAAAAGTGCAACCCTTCCGTAAATTGCTGCAGATTTCAGTGCTGGGCCATCAAGAAGCGCCAACGTGCGAACCATTCGGCGAGACATCATCGATACGGGCTTTCGTAGCTGAAGGCCCACTCGTGCACCCTTGATCACTGCTCGACTCAATGCTTTACGGCGCACATGGGCTCGTCAACACCGACATTGGACTATTGATGACTGAAAACATGTTTCCTTGTCTGACGAGTCTCGTTTCACATTGTGTCGAGTATGTGTACGGGTATGTAGCAACCTCATGAGTCCACGGACACTGCATGTCAGCAGGGGACTGTTCAAGCTGGTGGAGGCTCTGTGATGGGGTGGAGCATATGCGGTTGGAGTGATATGTGATCCCTGATAGGTCTAGATACAACTCTGACAGGTGACACGTAAGTAAGCATCCTGTCTGATCACCTGCATCCATTTATGTCCATTGTGCATTCAGACGGACTTGGGCAATTCCAGCACGATAATGTGACACATCATACGTCCAGAATTGCTTCGGAGTAGCTCTTCTGAATTTAAACACTTCCGCTGGCCACCAAACTCCCGAGACATGAACATGATTGAACATATCTGGGATGCCTCGCAACGTACTGTTCAGAAGAGATTGTTTGTTTGTAGTTGGGGTTGGGTTGTTTGGGGAGGAGACCAAACAGCGAGGTCATCGGTTTCACCGGATTTGGGAAGGATAGGAAGGGAAGTCGGCCGTGCACTTTCAAAGGAACCATTCCGGCATTTATCTGAAGCGATTTAGGGAAATCACGGAAACCCCAAATCAGGATGGCCGGACGCGGGATTGAACCGTCGTCCTCCCGAATGCGAGTCCCGCGTGCTAACCAGTGCGCCACCTCGCTCGGTCAGAAGAGATCTCCAACCCTCTCGCTCTCTTACGAGTTTATGGACAGCCCTGCAGGATTGTTCAGAATATTCAAATGTGCGTGAAATCTTATGGGAGTTGGAACTGCTAAGGTCATCAGTCCCTAAGCTTACACACTACTTAACCTAAATTATCCTAAGGACAAACACACACAAACCCATGCCCGAGGGAGGACTCGAACCTCCGCAGGGACCAGCCGAACAGTCCATGACTGCAGCGCCTCAGACCGCTCGGCTAATCCCGCGCGGCTCCTGCAGGGCTCATGGTGTCAGTTCCCTCCGGCACTACTTCAGACATCAGTCGAGTCCATGCCTCGTCGTGTTGCGCACTTCTGCGTGCTCGGGGGCGGGGGGGGGGGGGCTCTACACGATATTAGGCAAGTGTTTCAGTTTCTTTGGCCCTTCAATGTAGTTACGAGTCATGAACGATGACTGTCGAGTTTAGTCATCTTCTGCGCACCTACGTCACGCTTTCTTCGACAGCCAACGATCATTCAGTAGTGTTCTGAGGGCTCTGCTGTGAATCTTGGACGCAATGAGTGCATTATAGGTTATCGTAGCTAATTATTTAGTGGATTTTTATTCTGTTCGTTGCGATTTGGCATGACTGATGATGGTGGTAGGTGACAAATTCTACACTAGCAAGCAAGAGACATTATTTGCGGGATACGCGCTTCTACACTATTCATTGGACAAATATATTATACTAGAACTGACATGTGATTACATTTTCACGCAATTTGGGTGCGCAGATCCTGAGAAATCAGTACCCAGAACAACCACATCTGGCCGTAATAACGGCCTTGATACTCCTGGGCATTGAGTCAAATAGACCTTGGATGGCGTGTATAGGGTACAGCTGCCCATGGAGCTTCAACACGATACCACAGTTCATCAAGAGTAGTGAGTGGCGTATTGTGACGAGCCAGTTGCTCCGCCACCATTGACCAGACGTTTTCAATTGGTGAGAGATCTGGAGAATGTGCTGGCCAGGGCAGCAGTCGAACATTTGCTATATCCAGAAAGGCCCGTACAGGACCTGCAAGATGCGGTCGTACATTATCCTGCTCAAATGTAGGGTTTCGCAGGGATCGAATGAAGGGTAGTCCCGCGGGTCGTAACACATCTGAAATGTAACGTCCACTGTTCAAAGTGCCGTCAATGCGAGCAAGAGGTGATCGAGATGTGTAACCAATGGCAAACCATACCACCACTCCGGGTGATACGCCTGTATGGCGATGACGAATACACGCTTCCAATGTGCGTTCACCGCGATGCCGCCCAATACGGATGCGATCATCATGATGCTGTAAACAGAATCTGGATTCATCCGAAAAAATGACGTTTTGCCATTCGTGCACCCAGGTTCGTCGTTGAGTACACCATCGCAGGCGCTCCTGTCTGTGATGCAGCGTCAAGGGTAGCCGCAGCCACGGTCTCCGAGCTGATAGTCCATGCTGCTGCAAACGTCGTCGAACTGTTCGTGCAGATGGTTGTTGTCTTGCAAACGTCCCCATCTGTTGACTCAGGGAGCGAGACGTGGCTGCACGATCCGTTACAGCCATGTGGATAAGATGCCTGTCATTTCAACTGCTAGTAATGCTAGGCCGTTGAGATCCAGTACGGCGTTCCGTATTACCCTCCCGAACCCACCGATTCCATATTCTGCTAACAGTCATTGGATCTCGACCAACGCGAGCAACAATGTCGCGATACAATAAACCCCAATCGCGATAGGCTACAATCCGACCTTTATCAAAGTCGGAAACGTGATGGTACGCATTTATCCTCCTTACACGAGGCATCACAACAACGTTTCACCAGGCAACGCCGGTCAACTGCTGTTTGTGTATGAGAAATCGGTTGGAAACTTTCCTCATGTCCGCACGTTGTAGGTGTCGGCACCGGCGCCAACCTTGTGTTAATGCTCTCAAAAGCTGATGATTAGCATATCACAGCATCTTCTTCATGTCGGTTACATTTCGCGTCTGTAGCACGTCATCGTGGTGTAGCAATTTTAATGGCCAGTAGTGTAACAAGCGCAAAGATCGCGTGTACGCGTACCGCAGCTGTCGCTTGGAACCGGCAAGAGTACAGTCCTCGTCTTTGTCTGGACCTGCGAGAACCGCTATCTTTCGTAGATCCGACTACAGTTCATTTCTTATCCTTTCTCCCCCTCCACCTACAACTTACGTACTGAATTAACGTCGCTCGTGTGCGCACTGGCCAGAACAACCACGACAACATAATCCGCCGTCCGTTGTTTACGTAGCAGCGACTGGCGGGAGTTCTTATTGCGGGCGGCGGGGGCGGAGTATTTGCAGACGAGCCGCGGTCCCACGGAGCCGAAGCCGGCAAAGTGCTGACGGGGCGCCGCTGCGGACTCAGCACGCCGCGCGCCGGTAACGAGCGGCGGGGCCCGTAAATCAGCGCGCAAACACGCCGACTGCGCCACACTCTAATTGATTTCGGATCCGAGTTGCCGTTATTGAACTAATTAATTATATAAAAAAAGCGGCGCGGCGCGGGGACGCCGGTAGGAACACTGGGGGATAGAATGGGAGGGCGAACGAGTACGATAACGCCTGTGCCGGGGGGAGGATCCCTTGCCAATTACCGGTCGCTGAAATATTAAGCGCGGGCCGCGGGATTACGCCTGCGCGTGACACATGCGCACTTTCGCACGCGCCAGGTTGCCGGCGTGCACCTCGTGTCCAAGGAGCAGCGAGCCGCATAAACTCTCATCGACGGCTGCTCGACTCGTTGTTGAATTACTTCCTTTCCAGTTTGACTAGATGGCTGCTAACCAGCAATCCGGGCAATTATGAAATAACCATTGGCATTTTTTGTGATCTCTCAAAGGCTTTTGTTGTGTAAATCATGGAATTATTTTAGATAAGCTAAATCATTATGGTTTGAGTGGGGCAGTGCACAAATGGTTTAATTCATACTTAACTGGAAGAATGCAGAAAGTTGAAATAAGTGGTTCATGTAATGTTAAAACAACAGCTGATTCCTCAAACTGGGGGGCTATAAAGTACGGGGTCCCACAGGGTTCGGTCTTAGGTCCTTTACTGTTCTTGATATACATTAATGACTTACCATTCCACATTGATGAAGCTGCAAAGTTAGTTCTCTTTGCTGATGATACAAGTATAGTAATAACATCCAAAAACCAAGAACTAAGTGATGTAATTGTAAATGATGTTTTTCACAAAATTATTAAGCGGTTCTCAGCAAACGGACTCTCTTTAAATTTT
Source organism: Schistocerca americana (assembly GCF_021461395.2). Classification (NCBI taxonomy): domain Eukaryota; kingdom Metazoa; phylum Arthropoda; class Insecta; order Orthoptera; family Acrididae; genus Schistocerca; species Schistocerca americana. The sequence continues at coordinate 227,442,444 of NC_060119.1, forward strand.
GATAAAACACAGTATATACAGTTCCGTACAGTAAATGACACAACTCCAGTAATAAATATAGACTCTGAACAGAAGTCTGTAGCTAAGGTAGAATTTTCAAAATTTTTAGCTGTGTCCATTGATGAGAGGTTAAACTGGAAGCAACACATTGATGGTCTGCTGAAACGTCTGAGTTCAGCTACGTATCCTATTAGGGTTATTGCAAATTTTGGTGATACGAATCTCAGTAAATTAGCTTACTATGCCTACTTTCATTCACTGCTTTCGTATGGCATCATATTCTGGGGTAATCCATCGTTGAGTAGAAAAGTATTCATTGCTCAAAAACGTGTAATCACAATAATTGCTGGAGCCCACCCACGGTCATCCTGCAGACATGTATTTAAGGATCTAGGGATCCTCACAGTATATATATTCACATCTGAAATTTGTTGTTAATAATCCAACCCAGTTCAAAAGTAATAGCAGTGTGCATAGCCATAACACCAGGAGAAAGGATGATCTTCACTATGCAGGGTTAAATCTGACTTTGGCACAGAAAGGGGTACATTATGCTGCCACAAAAGTCTTTGGTCACCTACCAAACAGCATCAAAAGCCTGACAGATAGCCAACTAACATTTAAAAATAAATTAAAAGAATTTCTAGATGACAACTCCTTCTACTCATTGGCTGAATTTTTAGATATAAATTAAGGGGGAAAAAAACTTAAACATTAGTGTCATGCAATATTTTGTGTAATGCAATATCTTGTACAGACATCTTTTATTAACCTGACACGTTCCACATCATTACGAAGTGTCGTATTCATGATCTATGGAACAAGTATTAATCTAATCTTATCATTGGTTCAAATGGCTCTGAGCACTACGCGACTTTAACTTCTGAGGTCGTCAGTCGCCTAGAACTTAGAACTAAGTAAACCTAACTAACCTAAGGACATCACACACATCCATGCCCGAGGCAGGATTCGAACCTGCGACCGTAGCGGTCACGCGGTTCCAGACTGTAGCGCCCAGAACCGCACGGCCACTCCGGCCGGCTCATGTTCATTGCTAATACCTTCTTCATTCTGTATCATTAACAAACAAATTACGTGAACAATAACTTGATGATTCTCATTACAGTGACATTGTTATTAAGAAATGTTTCAGTCATAGAGAGAAATGTATTAAGTTTTAAAGTTAACAATATTACGTCTGCGCCAACGACAGTGTGTGTGTGTGTGTGTGTGTGTGTGTGTGTTTGTGTTGTCCTTAGCCTAAGTTAGTTAAAGTTAGATTAAGTAGTGTGTAAGCCTAGGGTCCGATGACCTCAGCAGTTTCGTCACATAGTCCTTACCACAATTTTTTTGCTGTTGGGCTTGGCTAGCAGTTGGATGGGTGACCGTCTGGTCTGCCGAACGCTGTTGGCAAGCGGTGTGCGTTCAGTCCTTGTGAAGCCAATTGGGGTGGCGTGGCCGCGCGGTTAGAGGCGCCATGTCACGGATTGGGCAGGCCCTCCCACCGGAGGTTTGAGTCCTCCCTCGGGCATGTGTGTCTGTGTTGTTCTTAGCATAAGTTAGTTCAAGAAGTGTGTAAGTCTAGGGACCAATGACCTCAGCAGTTTGGTCCCTTAGGAATTCACACATTTGAACATTTTGAGGAGCCACTTGATGGGAAAGTAGCGACTCCGGTTACGAAGACTGACAACTGCCTGGACAGTGGCGTGCTGACCCATGCCTCTGCACATCTGCAGCCAAGGACAGATGTGGGCTGAGGATGACACGGCGGCTGGTCGGTACCGTTGGGGCTTCACGGCCTGTTCGGACGCAGTTTAGTTTAGTTCAGTTTAGTTTAATGTTACGTCTGTATACTGAGGTGACACGAGTCACGGAATATACGGGTAGCGATCTCATTCGGTCGAATTGTCCAGTATGTTCTTCAAACCAATCGCGTCCAATTGTCGTCTAGTGAAATGGCGCAACGTCATCCATAAAAATTCCATACCTGAATGGCTGCAAATGGTTCAAAATGGTTCAAATGGCCCTGAGATTTATGGGACTTAAGATTGGAGGTCATCAGGCAAATGGTTCAAATGGTTCAAATGGCTCTGATCACTATGGGACTTTGCATTGGAGGTCATCAGTCCCCTAGACTTAGAACTACTTAAACCTAACTAACTTAAGGACATCACACACATACATCCCCGAGGCAGGACTCGAGTCTGCGACCGCAGCAGCAGCGCGGTTTTAGACTGAAGCGCCCAGAACCGCTCGGCCACAACGGCCGGCCTGCAAATGGTCACAAAGTAACCGAACATAAACATTTCCAGTCAATGATAGGTTCAGTTGGACTAGAGGACCCTGTCCATCCCATGTAAACACAGTGCACAATATTATGAAGCCACCACTACCTTGCATGATGCCTTGTTGACAATTTGGGTCCATGGCTTCGAGGAGCCTACGCCACAGGTTAACCCTACCATCAGCTCTTATCAACTGAAATCGGGACTCACCTGACCAAGCCACGGTTTTCCAGTCGTCTAGAGTCCAACTGATATGTTGTCTCTTGCCATAGCCTATTGACGTAAAATATCGCTGCACTGCCCTAACGGTTACGTTCGTCTTACGACCCACATTCATTTCTGCAGTTGTTTCACGTAATGTTGCTTGTCTGTTAACACTGACAACTCCAAGCAAACACCGCTGCGCGCGGTCGTTAAGTGAAGGCTGCCGGCCACTGCGTTGCCCTTGTTGAGAGGTAATGCCTGAAATTTTGTATTCTCGGTACGCTCTTGACACTGTGGATCGCGGAATATTGAATTCCCTAGCGATTTCCGAAATGGAATATCCCCTGCGTCAAGCTCCAACGACGATTCCGCGTTCAGAGTCTGCTAATTCTCGTCGTGCGGCCGTAATCAAGTCGAAAACTTTTTCACATGAATCACCTGACTAGGAATGACATCTCCGCCAGTACATTGCCCTTTTACCTTGCATACGCGACACGACCGCCATCTGTGCGTGATCATACCGTTATCCCACGACTTTTGTCCCTTGAGTGTATCCGTACTATATTGTACAATGTTCTCCAAAGCTTTCGCCGCTTGATTTAGTAGGCAGTGGCAGAGAGCGTAGGAAAGACCCTGGACTATTTTGGTTTGACGAAGCTGTTGGGGACGTTAAATAACGCACATGGCTGAATTCGTGCCCGAAAGTCGCCACGACATCCCTCTGGCTGTCACCAGGGGCGGCGCTCGGCACTGACTAAGCTCAGAAGCGCGCACACCTGCGTCTCCGCTGCATTATCTGCACGCCAAACTATTTGGCTCCCGGCTCTGTGTCGCATGGAACTATTCCAATCCGTCTTTCTTCTCGGCGCTGTTTACTCTTCCCCGGCGGTTCTGCTTTGTCGTTCGTCTCTGCGAGGGAGGGTCGCCAGCTGCTGCAGTTATATTATTAATACCAATATATTACTGTTCCGGGGATGGGCGTGACATATCCCGTCAGATGAATGTTCCACATTGTAGGCTGTTACTCTGTCAAGCCCTAACGCCTGCGTGACAAAATAAACCAACTGCATTGTTCGGCGATTACGCCACTTACAAAACCGATATTTTTACAACTGCAGAAATAGTGTTTTCGGTCATTAATTAAAGTCAGCAAAATATTGTCGTCCTGGGAAGCATGTGAGGTGTGGTCATAAAGTTTCAGATATCATCTGAAAAAAGCCTAACGGCGAACATGAAAGTGTCCCAGAAATGTTGCGAGAAACTTCGAGAGGTTGTAGAGGGTGTGGTGAGGAAAAATCGAGCATAGAAACTCCTGTCAGGAAACGTCATCCAGCGACGCTACAGAGTGGCGGAGGTATAGGCTCCGGCGCCTGCACTAGGACACGCATTCGCCATCGAACGTGACTTTGTACGCTGACAGACCGTAAGCGGTGCGTCTCGCAATGTTGTTTGTTATTCGGTGATTGTGACTAATTGCCATGATCGCCAGTGGAGAAGATGCAGGTAGATGCTGCGTAGAAAGGCCTTGTCTCCTACGAATGTGATGATTTGTGCCACGGTGGGTGATGGTTCTGGACATGGTTTTCGGCCGGAGTGGCCGAGCGGTTAAAGGCGCTACAGTCTGGAACCGCACGACCGCTACGGTCGCAGGTTCGAATCCTGCCTCGGGCATGGATGTGTGTGATGTCCTTAGGTTAGTTAGGTTTAAGTAGTTCTAAGTTCTAGGGGACTAATGACCTCAGATGTTAAGTCCCATAGTGCTCAGAGCCATTTGAACATTTGAACATGGTTTTCCACCTGCAGTTTACTTTTCTCCCGTATACTAAAAGACACTGTAGATTTTAGAGGTTTCCGGGAGAAAAATAAACTGAAAATGGAAACCCGTCCACGAAACCGTCATCCACTAAGGCAACAGAGCATCGCATTCATAAGAGACAAGGCCTTTCTACGTAGCAGCTCGTCCCATCTTCCCCACTTGGTCCTGTGGCAGTCAGCCGCGATCATTAAATAACAAACAACATTCCAAGACATTCCGCCTACGCTCCATCAGCGCCCAAAGTCAGGTTTGCTGCCGTAGGTGCGGCGTGGTAGCAGGCGCCAGCGCTAATAACTTCCCACCTCTGTAGCGCCGTTGCATGACGTTTCTGAATGCAGGTTCCTATTCACGATCTGTTCCTTAAGACACCCTCTACAACCTCTCCAAGTTTGTCACAACATTTGTGGCGCTGAGCACTATGGGACTCAACATCTGAGGTCATCAGCGGTCGCACGGTTCCAGACTGAAGCACCTAGAACTGCTTGGCCACATCGGCCGGCTCACAACATTTGTGGGATAACCTGCATATTCACCCATCAATTCGACTCATTTTTTCCAGCAATGAATGACTGCAATAGACCTTGGCTGTAGAAGCTTGGATTTTGACTGCTCAGGAAATGTTGCACCTCGAAATTCCCCTAGTCGTCATTCTAGAAATGTATGCCAAGGAGAGATTCCTTCATCCAGCTAAAGTGGAAAAAGTCAGTGGGTGCTCTGCCACGAGAATATGGGGTGAGGCAAAACGTGATGGCTCAGAGAAGTGTGATGTGTGATAGTTATGGGGAGAATGTTGTTGGGGTTGTTTTTGGGGAAGGAGACCAGACAGCGAGGTCATCGGTCTCATCGGATAAGGGAAGGAAGTCGGCCGTGCCCTTTCAGAGGAACCATCCCGGCATTTGCCTGGAGTGATTTAGGGAAATCACGGAAAACCTAAATCAGGATGGCCGGACGCGGGATTGAACCGTCGTCCTCCCGAATGTGTGGAGAATGAACTGGGGTGTTGTCGAGAAGCGAGAGTGATACCTTGGACAGCTTACCACGACCTCTTGACAGCCTCCTAAAGAACTGACCGAAAGATTTCCAAAGTATCCTCCGTTTTTTTCGGCGCTGGTGAATTCACGTATTCCCTACTGATTGATTTGCTTTTTTGTCTCGGGGTTATAGTGATGAGGCGATTATGCGGCTGAAGAAATCATCTGTACCGGCCATACACAGCTGCAACAATTATGCTGATGCCTCGATTCGGCGCGGTTTATGAATGCATTTGAACAGTAACGGAACACAGCAGGTGGCGAGCTTTTTCATGTTTATAATGACGTGGAACATTTGACAACTGACAAGTGACTGATTTTCACTCTTTCCACTATCGCGTCGATTGTGATAGGCCGGCATTCGGCCACCACAGTCTCCACTTCTCTCGCGATCCCTGCTTCTTCACTGAGAGACGGTCTACCATTTTGTTCTTCTTCGTTAAGACTTCTTTGAACACACTATAAGTGTCTGCCTTACCTAACCTGTGCGTCACACGATTTTGCAATATTCCCCTAAACTCACGCCAACTAAGCGTGGACTGTTCCAGTGTTGTTCCCGTTCAAATGCAGAAGAAATGTTACCACATGATACTCCAATTTATCAGTGGGCTGTGTAATTTTGTTTTGACTCCTGTAGAGGAGTGCTAATGTATGATGGCGCAGTAATTTCTGTGTGCACTAGCAAACAAACAAAAATAATTAGGGGTCGGCCAGACTCACCCCAGGCCCCACATCCTGCCTACCTGACCACAGAGAGGGTGATACAGTTGCCCCTACACATCAGTTTTATGCAACCCACATCATCTTCAAAACCCACTTGCAAAATTTCCATATTCTCTCGCTTACTATTAGCAAACTATTGGTCCTAAGGGAAAAAAGGAACAGGACCTTTTTATAGTAAATTTAATGTTGTTAAATTTTTTACTTGGATTCGTTTTCACTGGAGACCACGGTTTTCGAGCTATTCAAGGAAAGTGCTTTTGGAGGTCACTTTTGTGCGTTTTTCTTGTATAATTAAAAAACTGCGGCCTCTAACGAAAACGTATCCCGGTTCCTATTCATTTTTTGTGTAGGACTAAAAGTCTGTTCAAAGCAAGCGAGAGAATATGAAATTTTATTTGTGGTGTTTGAAGGTAGTACAGGTTGCTTGAAACCGATGGTAGGGGCAGCTGAATCAACCAGTGTGTTATTTGTCCTTTGCCCTTCGATGTGTTCCTACGCCATTCATCCGATTGTTATGAAACTTTTGTGAAGTGCTGGATGCACTTCTGTGATGGTTTCTATTTGGGTAAGACCATCCACAGTAATGGGAGTGAAAAATGAGAGACATTGAAGCTTAACTCACGAATGTTTAAAGTAGTTTAAATCAAATTTTGTATATGTATGGCTCAATATATAATTATCTGCATAAAGGTTTCGTGGGGTTAATATACACCAATGACCCTTAAGGGGAGAAGAGGGGGGAAGTGACATGTAATAATATTCGACAGTGACCGATATTAGTATCAAATACATGTTTTTCGAGTCCGCTAGATTTATTGGTGGCATTCATGATGACGTTTCCTCCCTACCACTGGGTATAGAGGAAGGGAGGGGGATGCAAGGACAGTGACATTTCAGCATATCTCTGTAACGACTGACACGCTGAGCATCGCTACGACTGAATGTTTAGTGTGAAAAGGGGTGATATAAAAGCACAACTCAGGAACATCTGGAACAATTTTAAGCAAATTTGATGTTTACATGATTCATTACTTGCCTTTCAACGTAGGAATGACACAGCCAACCGGTTGCAAAAAAGTTTTTGGTACCTTGACCTAGGTTTCGTCACCTCTTAGGATGAACTTTAAGAAACCATAAGGTTACATTGCGAGAAGGCAATGGTCAAAGTTCGGATTCTGTTCCTAGCAAGGCATATGTACCAAAGACTGGAACGTGTTTAATTTAATTTTTTGACTTTAGCATATATGGTCAAAACTTTGACCATTGCCTTTTCGCAATGTAACTTCACGGTTTCTTATAATTTCATTCTGATGAAGACATCTGTAGAGATGTCAAAACCTAGGTCATGTACCAAACAGTTATTTGCAACCAAGTGGCTGTGTGATCCTGTGTTGAAACTTACATACGTTTGCTGAGAGACAGCCACGTTTAAAATTGATTCATTACTTGTATAAAAATACGGTGGCTGTAAGATACCCGTACTAACATCAGGGGTGGAGGTGAGGATGAGGTGGTGTGACATGCAGAAATGTTCGAACACGACGTGTTGGTGCCTTTTTTTCTGCAGTTAGTTGACTTGCAATACTTTAAGAGTATTTTCTTCTTTCTTGTGGCGTTCAACCCATTGTGCATATCATGAGAAAGAGCTCTGCAGCGAGCGAATAATATTGCTACTGTTTTTCCGAGCAAAAGATCGCGATACACGGCTTAATACTGTAGATACATTGGACGTCATTTCTACATCTACATCTACATGATTACTCTGCATTCACATTTAAGTGCTTGGCAGAGGGTTCATCGAACAACAATCATACTATCTCCCTACCATTCCACTCCCGAACAGCGCGCGGGAAAAACGAACACCTAAACCTTTCGAAGTCCTCCGTCAATCCCACCTGGTAGCCCGCATTTCGTGGTCGTGCGGTAGCGTTCTCGCTTCCCACACCCGGGTTCCCGGGTTCGATTCCCGGCGGGGTCAGGGATTTTCTCTGCCTCGTGATGGCTGGGTGTTGTGTGCTGTCCTTAGGTTAGTTAGGTTTAAGTAGTTCTAAGTTCTAGGGGACTGATGACCATAGATGTTAAGTCCCATAGTGCTCAGAGCCATTTGAACCATTTGAACCCACCTGGTAAGGATCCCACACCGCGCAGCAATATTCTAACAGAGGACGAACGAGTGTAGTGTAAGCTGTCTCTTTAGTGGACTTGTTGCATCTTCTAAGTGTTCTGCCAATGAAACGCATGGGGTAAAACAGCAGAAGATCAGACATTGCCACCGAAATCTGTTTGCTTTTCGAAACGACAATCAGTTACTACCAGAATTACAAATTTCCTCGGAATTCAGATGAAAATGCAGGGCGAAATTTGCTAGAATACGGAAAAAATACGATGCGTCACTGCCAAGTAACACAGATCGATGAAACTTGAACCATAAGTAGAAAGAAATGCTATGGTATAGTACAGAAGGTAACTGAAAGAAATACGTAAACAGCCGAACAGAAACGACACTTTAGTTGAAGACAGTAATTACACGGAAGTCACCGCGAATCATGATGGTCTCCTGGACATTATAAAATGCGGGACATAGTTCTTGATAGGGTGTGTAAACCGCACAAATGGCAATCCCCTCGTCACACTTTCTGGACCACCAGTACAATGAAGGACGCACTCTGCTCGAAGCAGTACACCATGATGTAGAGCTTATTCATGCATCATGATGTTGGCTCCGAAGTCGACCAGTAGAGTGGTACCATATCGGCATGCAGGCTCTCGCAGTATGTAGGAATAAGAATATGGTTTTGCAGCCAAAAGAATGGGGAATAATATGATGTATTGGAATTCTGAATAAAACCAACCTGACTTCAGAAAAAAATTGTTGCATTAGTTATTGTATGGATATTGTGTGTGTATGTATGTGTGTGTGTGTGTGTGTGTGCGTGTGCGTGTGTGTGTGTGTGTTTGATGTTGTTGTTGTTGTTGTTGTGGTCTTCATCCTGAGACTGGTTTGATGCAGCTCTCCATGCTACTCTATCCTGTGCAAGCATCTTCATCTCCCAGTACCTACTGCAACCTACATCCTTCTGAATCTGTTTAGTGTATTCATCTCTTGGTCTCCCTCTACGATTTTTACCCTCCACACTGCCCTCCAATACTAAACTGGTGATCCCTTGATGCCTCAGAACATGTCATACCAACCGATCCCTTCTTCTAGTCAAGTTGTGCCACAAACTTCTCTTCTCCCAAATTCTATTCAATACCTCCTCATTAGTTATGTGATCTACCCATCTAATCTTCAGCATTCTTTTGTAGCACCACATTTCGAAAGCTTCTATTCTCTTCTTGTCCAAGCTAGTTATCGGCTATGATTCACTTCCATACATGGCTACGCTCCGTACAAATACTTTCAGAAACGACTTCCTGACACTTAAATCAATACTCGATGTTAACAAATTTCTCTTCTTCAGAAACGATTTCCTTGCCATTGCCAGTCTACATTTTATATCCTCTCTACTTCGACCATCATCAGTTATTTTGCTGCCCAAATAGCAAAACTCCTTTACTACTTTAAGTGCCTCATTTCCTAATCTAATTCCCTCAGCATCACCCGACTTAATTCGACTACATTCCATTATCCTCGTTTCGCTTTTGTTGATGTTCATCTTATACCCTCCTTTCATGACACTGTCCATTCCGTTCAACTGCTCTTCCAAGTCCTTTGCTGTCTCTGACAGAATTACAATGTCATCTGTGAACCTCAAAGGTTTTATTTCTTCTCCATGGATTTTAATACCTACTCCGAATTTTTCTTTTGTTTCCTTTACTGCTTGCTCAATATACAGATTGAATAACATCGGGGACAGGCTACAACCATGTCTCACTTCCTTCCCAACCACTGCTTCCCTTTCATGCCCCTCGACTCTTATAACTGCCATCTGATTTCTGTACAAATTGTAAATAGCCTTTCGCTCCCTGTATTTTACCCCTGTCACCTTTAGAATTTGAAAGAGAGTATTCCAGTCAACATTGTCAAAAGCTTTCTCTAAGTCTACAAATACTAGAAACGTAGGTTTGCCTTTCCTCAATCTATCTTCTAAGATAAGTCGTAGGGTCAGTATTGCCTCACGTGTTCCAACATTTCTACGGAATCCAAACTGATCTTCCCCGAGCTCGGCTTCTACCAGTTTTTCCATTCGTCTGTAAAGAATACGCGTTAGTATTTTGCAGCTGTGACTTATTAAACTGATAGTTCGGTAATTTTCACATCTGTCAACACCTGCTTTCTTTGGGATTGGAATTATTATATTCTTCTTGAAGTCTGAGGGTATTTCGCCTGTCTCGTACATCTTGCTCACCAGATGGTAGAGTTTTGTCAGGACTGGCTCTCCCAAGGCTGTCAGTAGTTCCAATGGAATGTTGTCTACTCCTGGGGCCTTGTTTCGACTCAGGTCTATCAGTGCTTTGTCAAACTCTTCACGCAGTATCATATCTCCCATTTCATCTTCATCTACATCCTCTTCCATTGCCATAATATTGTCCTCAAGTACATCGCCCTTGTATAGACCCTCTATATACTCCTTCCACCTTTCTGCTTTCTCTTCTTTGCTTAGAACTGGGTTTCCATCTGAGCTCTTGATATTCATACAAGTGGTTCTCTTTTCTCCAAAGGTATCTTTAATTTTCCTGTGGGCAGTATCTATCTTACCCCTGGTGAGACAAGCCTCTACATCCTTACATTTGTCCTCTAACCATCCCTGCTTAGCCAGTTTGCACTTCCTGTCGATCTCATTTTTGAGACGTTTGTATTCCTTTTTGCCTGCTTCATTTACTGCATTTCTATATTTTCTCCTTTCGTCAATTAAGTTCAATATTTCTTCTGTTACCCAAGGATTTCTAGCAGCCCTCGTCTTTTTACCTACTTTATCCTCTGCTGCCTTCACTACTTCATCCCTCAAAGCTACCCATTCTTCTTCTACTGTATCACTTTCCCCCATTCCTGTCAATTGTTCCCCTATGCTCTGCTTGAAACTCTGTACAACCTCTGGTTCTGTCAGTTTATCCAGGTCCCATCTCCTTAAATTCCCACCTTTTTGCAGTTTCTTCAGTTTTATTCTACCTGCATTACTTATTGTATGAATATTGTGTGTGTGCGTATGTGTTCAAAATGAGTCTGAGCACAATGGGACTTAACATCTATGGTCATCAGGCCCCTAGAACTTAGAACTACTTAAACCTAACTAACCTAAGGACATCACACAACACCCAGTCATCACGAGGCAGAGAAAATCCCTGACTCCCCCCCCCCCCCCCCCCTGCGTATGTGTGTGTGCGTGTGTGTGTGTGTGTGTGTGTGTGTGTGTGTGTGTGTGTGTGTGTGTGCGTTTTTGGTGTTGAAAGAGTGACTAGCAGTGTATACTGTTACGCAGCACATTTTTGTTTCTTGGTTTGGAACACTTGGCAAATTTGTAGCCGGATCAGAAAGAGGGTTACAAGACCGAGATACGGATGACGTCGTCATACACAAAGCTTAGTTTCCGGTGTCTCAACCGGGGTGGCGCGATGCAATGGCAGTGAGCAGAGGAGCCGAGATGGATAATCTCTGGAGACAGCTGTGTGGCGGGCGCCGCCCTGAGCCGGCTTGTGACAACGACATTAGCACGCGACACGACGCGACGACCCGAAATATGTGACGCGACGTGACGTGAGGTGACGCTCTGCGCGGTGTCACCGTGGCGTCTGCTCCGCGCCCTATGCTTCACTCCACTCCCGCCCCCTGTTTCCTGCTCTCCACCAGACATCGTGAGCACAAAAACAAACAGGAAAAACGCTCCGCACGCTTTTGATAACTGAGTGCAGTAATTCAGAATTTTTCAGGATTCCGCTGAAACGCTGACCACCAAAACAACTCTCAAATGGTCCGCATTTTTGTTTCTCCTCGCGCATTCCCATTTTTTTTTTTTGTGCGACTTATTAGCCCCACTTTTAGCTCTCACGTGAAACTCGCTCATTTCCGCCCTGTGAGCACAAAGCACCGAGCTGCAGCCTGTAGCGCAGATAACGTATTATGCTACTCGAGCTGGCATATTTATGAGAAGCAGCCGTGTCAAGTGACGATTACGTACAAATAAAAAAGTTCGTACACGTGTGATTACCGGAATAGCAGCAGTGCCGAGTGCGCTGGATGAATTTTGGCCATTTTATACACAGCGAAAAATCTTTCAATGGACTCCAAACACTACAGTATCCATCATTCGCCGCTGTATTTCGATGAGTTATCGACCCTACACGATATTTTTATACGCAGAGGACGCAAGGTAGCCCACTTCTTGTTAAATAAACTGTCTGATGCATAAAATAAGGCACGTGGAGAGTTTTGTGCCTTGGGCCACTTTTCACACCTTCATCTCTAGTCAGCCCTACATTAGAAGGTTAATATAGTTTCTCATTCCATTTTAAATTGATAGTACTCAATTTATGTGTGGTGCAGTTTTTTTCTAAAAATTGCAAAAATTGGCTCAGATAAGTACATTTTTCCATGTCTGAAAAGCTATTCCAAGACACAACGTGGTCACGTGCCTAGGGACAAATATTCTATTCAAATCTTAAAGGATTCAATCGAGAAAATCTGGTAAATATTGTTAAGAAAAGGGTTCAAGTGGCCTTGAGCACTATGACACTTAACATCTGAGGTCATCAGTCCCCTAGAACTTGGAAATACTTAAACCTAACTAACCGTAGCGGTCGCGCGGTTCCAGACTGAAGCGCCTAGAACCGGGTCAATATTGTATTTAATAGTATTTGTGTTACGTTCGACTCCACTACATCCCAACAATCAATAAGTAAAATCAATGTAAGGAGAAGTGTTATCATAAACGATTTAAAAGTTTACAACATTTTGAAACAGAAACTGTAGGCAACAAATAATTTCCATTTTCAATACAGGGACAATTGTAAAGACAAAGAAAGAAACTCGTGAGGAGAACACGCAAGGGCCATAACCCTGTTTCCCAGAAACTTCTCAGCTTACTCGTAGATACTCAACCGTTTCTGAGAACGACGATCCAAGTTTTCGACGTAACTGACAAGTCTTTTAGCGCACAATAAGTTCAGCCAACATGGGCCAGAGTGGTTAGTGTCGTGGTCTGTCAGTTCTGTGCTCGTTTTAGAAACCCAACTGTTTTATGTTTATTTTTCGTTTATTTGCCCATGTCCATAGAATATTACTACACGAATGTCTTCCAATGTGTATAGAAATAACGCTGTACTTATTCCTCCATGAAGTGCATTTTTAAAACATTAATAGTTAATGAATGAGGAAATTAGTTGAAATTGTTTTAGGTGAAATTCCTGTAGTGTATCTTGATTTACAATCAATCGAAAGCGCGTAAAGTGATACGTTATGAATGGTTTGCCGCAAAATTATTCCCAACGTGTTAAATCTTCAGCAGTATTAACGACGTTTCTTTCCCTCGTCAGATTCATACGAAGAATAGTTACTGTGGTTAACCCGCCTTCGCTCGATGCTCATGGTTTTCGGAATTTCTGTGTCTCGAATGTTTCTACGATCAGCATCATCCAAGGGATTGCACCAAATCTTTCTAAAGAATAAACACTACAATAAGATACAAGAATTAACACAAGAACGATATAATAATGAAATATAAGAGTAAGAGAATTTAAAATCATTGTAATCCATTCTTATATATAACTTATTGTGACCCCAGTTGTAATTTTCCAATTAACATGACCTCCTCGTATCCACTAACCTGGTAAGAAACATTCGCGTACAGGTATGCTACGGACCTGGGCAATAAAATGGTAAAAATGACATAAGGTAAAATAAATAAAAGCAGTAATAGGGTTTCGAAAACGGGGTGCAAACTGAGGGGACGAGATGCTACCCACTTCACCACAATTTCGAGAGATTATCGCGCTTTAAAATACATATGAATAACGTCGAAAACTTTGACTGACGTTTTCTCAGAAACGGTCTAGTGATTACGGATAAGCAGAGACATGTTTTCTCTTATTTTGATTCCTGTTCCAATGACCAAAATTTCTGGGAAATCACGTTATGCCACATTCCGTTTTTTTCCTCGTCAGTTCATTTGAAAATAACGCGTGTTCCATGGCAGAAGACTTACTTCTGTCCCAAGATACAGCATGGTGCACGACGGACGAAGTATGACAACCGTCCACACGATATGAAGTTTGTTTTATAAATGTCCATAATTTTTCTCAGCATAAAACTCTGTAAATGAAGAATCAACAATATACTTCAAATACACTACTGGCCATTAAAATTGCTACACCACGAAGATGACGTGCTACAGACGCGAAATTTAACCGACAGGAATAAGATGCTGTGATATGCAAATGATTAGCTTTTCAGAGCATTCACACAAGGTCGGCGCCGGTGGCGACACCTACAACGTGATGACACGAGGAAAGTTTCCAACCGATTTCTCATACACAAACAGCAGTTGACCGGCGTTGCCTGGTGAAACGTTGTTGTGATGCCTCGTGTAAGGAGGAGAAATGAGTACTATCACGTTTCCGAATTTGATAAAGGTCGGATTATAGCCTATCGCGATTGCGGTTTATCGTATCGTGACGTAGCTGCTCGCGTTGGTCGAGATCCAATAACTGTTAGCAGAATATGGAATCGGTGGGTTCAGGAGGGTAATACGGAACGCCGTGCTGGATCCCAACATCCTCGTATCACTAGCAGTCGAAATGACAGGCATCTTATTCGCATGACTGTAACGGATCGTGCAGCCACGTCTCGATCCCTGAGTCAACAGATGGGGACGTTTGCAAGACAACAACCATCTGCACGAACAGTTCGACGACGTTTTCAGCAGCATGGACTATCAGCTCGGAGACCATGGCTGCGGTTGCCCTTGACGCTGCATCACAGACAGGAGCGCCTGCGATGGTGTACTCAACGACGAACCTGGGTGCACGAATGGCAAAACGTGATTTTTTCGGATGAATCCAGATTCTGTTTACAGCACCATGATGGTCGCATACGTGTTTGGCGACATCGCGGCGAACGCACATTGGAAGCATGGCGTATCACCCGGCGTGATGGTAAGGGGTGCCACTGGTTACACGTCTCGGTCACCTATTGTTCGCATTGACGGCACTTTGAACAGTGGACGTTACATTTCAGATGTGTTGCGATCGTGGCTCTACCCTTTATTCGATCCCTGCGAAACCCTACATTTCAGCAGGATAATGCACGACGCATGTTGCAGGTCCTGTACGGGCCTTTCTGGATACAGAAAATGTTCGGCTGCTGCCCCGGTCACCACATTCTCCCGATCTCTCACCAACTGAAAACGCCTGGTAGTTTTAAGTCAAGGGGACTGATGACCTCAGATGTTTAGTACCATAGTGCTTAGAGCCATTTGAACCGTTTTGAATACCTCCTAACATTGTGTTGGACCTCCTCTTGCTATGCATAGTGTATCATCTCGTCGTGACTCAAGAAGTCGTTGGAAGTCCCCTGCGGAAATACTATAGACGTATAGTAGCCTATAATTGCACAAGTGTTCCCAGCGCCAGAGCTTGTGCACGAAATGTACTTTTCTGGATTATTTTCCATTAATGTTCGATGGGATACATATCGGGCGATCCGGGTGACCAAATGATTTGCCTGAATGGTCCAGAATGTTCTTCAAACCAATTGCGAAGCCCAGTGACATGGGACGTTGTCAGCCATAAAAATTCCATTGTTGTTTGGGAACATGGAAGTCCATGAACGGTTGAAAATTGTCTCGAAGTAGCCGAACATAACCATTTCCAGTCGATGATCGGGTCAGTTGGACCAGAGGACGCAGTCCCTTTCATGTGCACATAGCCCACACCATTATGGAGACACCACCAGCTTGAACAGTGTCTTGTTGACATCTTGGGCCCACCACCTCTTACTCGCGTCATTTGTCTGCTGCCATAGCCCATTAACTCCAAATTTCGCTACACTATCTTAACAGCAGAAACACTCGTTGAACGTCTCACATTGATTTCTGCAGTAATTTAACACAGTCTTGCTTGTCTGTTAGCACTGACAACTCTGCGCATACGCCGCTGCTCACGGTCGTTAAGTGAAGACCGTCGGCCACTGAGTTGTTTGCGGTGAGAGGTAATGCCTCAGATTTGGTATTCACGGCACACTCATGACACTGTGGATCTCAGAACATTGAATTCCCTCAGAATTTCGAAATGCCCCATGCGTCTAGCGCCAGATTCCATTCCGTGTTCAAAGTCTGTTAATGCACTTTGTGCGGTCATAATCACGTCTACATCTACATTTATACTCCGCAAGCCACCCAACGGTGTGTGGCCGAGGGCACTTTACGTGCCACTGTCATTACCTTCCTTTCCTGTTCCAGTCGCGTATGGTTCGCGGGAAGAACGACTGCCGGAAAGCCTCCGTGCGCGCTCTAATCTCTCTAATTTTACATTCGTGATCTCCTCGGGAGGTTTAAGTAGGGGGAAGCAATATATTTGATACCTCATCCAGAAACGCACCCTCTCGAAACCTCGACAGCAAGCTACACCGCGCTGCAGAGCGCCTCTCTTGCAGAGTCTGCCGCTTGAGTTTGCTAAACACTTCCGTAACGCTATCACGCTTACCAAATAATCCTGTGACGAAACGCGCCGCTCTTCTTTGAATCTTCTCTATCTCCTCTGTCAACCCGACCTGGTACGGATCCCACACTGATGAGCAATACTCAAGTATTGGTCGAACGAGTGTTTTGTAAGCCACCTCCTTTGTTGATGGACTACATTTTCTAAGGACTCTCCCAATGAATCTCAACCTGGCACCCGCCTTACCAACAATTAATTTTATATGACCATTCCACCTCAAGTCGTTCCGTACGCATACTCCCATATTTTACAGAAGTAACTGCTACCAGTGTTTGTTCAAAAATGTTCAAATGTGTGTGAAATCTTATGGGACTTAACTGCCAAAGTCATCAGTCCCTAAGCTTACACACTACTTAACCTAAATTATCCTAAGGACAAACACACACGCCCATGCCCGAGGGAGGACTCGAACCTCCGCCGGGACTAGCCGCACAGTGCAGGGTTGCAGCGCCTCAGACCACTCGGCTAATCCCGCGCGGCCAGTGTTTGTTCCGCTATCATATAATCATACAATAAAAGATTCTTCTTTCTATGTATTCGCAATACATTACATTTGTCTATGTCAAGGGTGGGTTGCCACTCCCTGCACCAAGCGCCTATCCGCTGCAGATCTTCCTGCATTTCGCTGCAATTTTCTAATGGTGCAACTTCTCTGTATGCTACAGCACCATCCGCGAAAAGCCGCATGGAACTTCCGACACTATCCACTCGGAAACCTTTTCTCATGAATCACCTCAGTACGAATGACAGCTCCGCCAATGCACTGCCCTTTTATACCTTGCGTACGGGATACTATCGCCATGTGTATAAGTGTATACCGCTATTGTATGACTTTGTCACGTCAGCGTACCGGGTGATCAAAAAGTCAGTATAAATTTGAAAACTTAATAAACCACGGAATAATGTAGATAGAGAGGTAAAAATTGACACACATGCTTGGAATGACATGGGGTTTTATTAGAACAAAAAAAAAGAAAGTATTGCTGGAGGCGTGAAAGATCTCTTGCGCGCGTCGTTTGGTGATGATCGTGTGTTCAGCCGCCACTTTTGTCATGCTTGGCCTCCCAGGTCCCCAGACTTCAGTCCGTGCGATTATTGGCTTTGGGGTTACCTGAAGTTGCAAGTGTATGGTGATAGACCGACATCTCTAGGAATGCTGAAAGACAACATCCGACGCCAATGCCTCACCATAACTCCGGATATGCTTTACAGTGCTGTTCACAACATGATTCCTCGACTACAGCTATTGTTGAGGAATGGTGGTGGACACATTGAGCATTTCCTGTAAAGAACATTATATTTGCTTTGTCTTACTTTCTTATGCTAATTATTGCTATTCTGATCAGATGAAGCGCCATCTGTTGGACATCTTTTGAACTTTTGTATTTTTTTGGTTTTAATAAAACCCCATGTCATTCCAAGCATGTGTGCCAATTTGTACCTCTCCATCTACGTTATTCCGTGATTTATTCAGTTTTCAAATTTATACTGACTTTTTGATCAACCTGTATAATTCATTCTGTGGACTTTAGTCAGTGTTCAGCTAACATCGAGGACAGAGTACATTGAGGACAAAGTAGACTGCTAACATGGGGATTCCAATTCCTTCTCCTACGTTTCCGCGATTATATCGCATATACGAAATCTGGCGTTATTAAAACATTCGAAAGGACACTAAGCTCGCTTCCACGTACGCTTTCGCTCGGTATAATACTCCACGACCGGCTTGCAAATAACAACGCTTCTAAAGTCATTAAAAAGGGTCCTTCGCTGCTTCTGCGAGATGGAGGGATTAAAAGGAATTAAATGTAACTGAAAAACTCAGGCGAGTTGGTCGTTTCTTTTTTATTTCTTGTTTTTTTTTCTTTCCTTTTTTGCTCGTATCCTTACATTCATTCATGGGAAGGTATGCAGTGAGTACAGCGATTTGTTTTCGTTTCATTCGTGGAGAAAAAGGCCCGCTGCGCGGCGGCGCTTTCTCCGGCGGGACTAAATCTGCATGCGATTACGCGGGGGTTGTTAAATTGTGACAGATGAAGGGCGCGCCGTTATTACGCGGGGATGTTTGCGCAAAAGCACAATGCCCGGCCGGCCGGCTGGCTGCGGGCCGCAGCCTCAAAGCGCTGCAAACTCACTTACCGTCTCTCAGCCTCGTCACATCCGAACGCGTTCTAAACGTCCATCCGACAGATTACCGAGACTGTAAACATGTTACGGCTCTGAAACCGACATCAAAAGTCTGTAACTGTTCCCGAAATCGTTACCGAAATGAAGCGAGTAACGTAAAAGGAGTACGGGATGCTGCCAGGCGGGTAAGATACGCCGATTTTTTTTCGCCTCGTTAGCGCTACACGAGCCCCGGAAACCAGAGCCTCATCTGCTGCGTCTCGAATCAGGTGTACACTGAGTAGAAAGGACGCAGTAGGAGGGAAGATTGGCGTTTAAAGTAACGTCGACTACGAGACGGACTGGAAGAGGGTGGGGAAGGAAATCAGCCGCGTTCTTTTCAGAGGAACCAGTTCGACCTTTTGTCTTACGGTAAGGAATTTAGGGAAATCACGAAGGTCGTACATCCGGATCACCAGACGGGAGTTTGAATAGCCATTGTCTGACATACAAGTCCAGTGTTTACAGTCTGAGGCGAAACAAGCGTTGATCAGTGTAAGAGCTACAGAGGTGAGCGAGTGCACAGGGCCTTAGCCCAGTTCACTATCACCAGCTCCACGTCATCCTAACGCACCTGCGCTTAACATGCAGACGATTGCACCATAACCTAAAAGTGAAATTAAAAGATAAAATAACATTTCGAAACTCAGTCAATGTATCCTTAAGTACATTAGTATTAACAGTGTAAAGTCTCAGTCTGATCAAATGAATATGTTAAGCAAAATATACGATTTTAAGAAAAAAAAAACAAGTGGCGCTGTATAATACAACTACAAAGCTAAAAAATGTTCAGAATATGCAAATGTATGTCACAGTTAACAGGCGCAAGTCTCAATTTGATCAAATCAATATGTCGGTTAAACTCGTCGTTTTTACGATAAATTGAAGGCGCTAATTCTTACAATCAGAAATATGAAAATTCGCTTGTAACCTCAGTTTCATGTAAAATCCTTTCTCCTGAGACACCAGTGAGCTACATCTATTAGTTTGCCGGCCGGGGTGGCCGAGCGGTTCTAGGCGCTGCAGTCTGCAACCGCGCGACCGCTACGGTCGCAGGTTCGAATCCTGCCTCGGGCATGGATGTGTGTGATGTCCTTAGGTTAGTTAGGTTTAAGTAGTTCTAAGTTTTAGGGGACTGATGACCTTAGAAGTTAAATCCCATAGTGCTCAGAGCCATCTATTAGTTTTCAAGTAGATTAAGTACCATTTGTATTTGTAATAGGAAATTCTAATTGTGGCACTCGATTACATTCATGCGATAATACAGATGTACCAAGTTGCACGGCTTTATTGTAAATAGCTACGGTTACAAAGAATCTTGAAAAGGTATCGATTCGTTCCTCAAAATTATAGCTGGCAAAGTTTAAATGTAGTCGCGATAAAATTTTTTCAGTAACTAAAGCAGACTTAACTGTATTTATATAAAATTAATAAGAGTCTACATCGTTAAAAGACAGAGATGTTAATCAATACGTGTCCAAGAAAAGGGCCATTTACGCACTACTATCCGCGAATACAGCAGATTTCCCGTTTTGCGCTCCGCTGCGCCTATATAAAGTATAAATACGGCCACAGTCAAGAAGAGACACTTCGCACCGAGATATCAGTCAAACGCCTGCGTGCTTGGTGCCTCGGATGACGTCAAAGTTGCCGACCGCTGTGGCCGAGCGGTTCTAGACGCTTCAGTCCGGAACCGCGCTGCTGCTACGGTCACAGGTTCGAATCCTGCGTCGGGCATGGATGTGTGTGATGCCCTTAGGTTAGTTACGTTTAAGTAGTTCTAAGTCTAGGGGACTGATGACCTCAGATGTTAAGTCCCATAGTGCGCAGAGCCATTTGAACCATTTTGATTTCAAAGTTGAACAGATTTGATGAAGTTTTCGGTAAAAGTAGGAAGTGACTTTGCGTACACCGTCCTGGATGGC
The DNA here is from genome assembly GCF_021461395.2 of Schistocerca americana. Lineage (NCBI taxonomy): Eukaryota > Metazoa > Arthropoda > Insecta > Orthoptera > Acrididae > Schistocerca > Schistocerca americana. Next base: position 227,463,244 of record NC_060119.1, read on the forward strand.
TTAAATTTCGCGGAAGTAACTGCTAGTGTGCCGCTCGTACTGTTGACAAAACCGCGTGACAAGTGGCACTTTTAAGGAAAGGCGAGCAATTAACTTTTGGTCATTAGAAGTCAAGGCGACAGATTATTTTACTCGGAACTTCTCACAGAGATTACCTCTTAACTGTTAATACTGCTGTTTCCGACAGGTATATTAGATAGAATACTAAGACTTATTTTTTCTGCGTTTGAACTTCTACAGAATATAGCGATCAGTTAAAACTCAAAACTTTTGTTTATAGTCATAGTTCCTGGTCCCGCTGCGTAAATAGCAAGTAAGAACGTTTTCTTCCAGTGAGCACGAAGAGTGATGTAAACTTACCAGACTGAAAATTATGGTCAGTATGTTCTCGATTGCTTTCTGGTTGACTGCCAAGATAGTTTCCAGACTGTTGTAAATGACGAAGGTAAAGCATGCACAGACAATTTAAGTGTCTTTTCATAACGATTTAACGAAGTAACGACCATCTCATTATTACCCATCGCCCCACATGTCGGTAAACGGAAGAGCGAACTGACGAATCCACACTCTCTCTATCCCACTACGTCTCAAGAAGCAGCTACAGTCTGTTTTCCAATGTTATACAGGGCTTTCAGTAGCACACCTTTTAAATGAGTGACCACTCAGTGCTGAGACACGCCTGGGAGTCTTTATTCTCCACCAAATGTATCAACAACATATGGAATACAGAGACCAGTAAGCATGAAATGCAAGTCAGTGGAAGCCTTGTAAATCATCGGACGCCGCACTACCCTCCTAGAGGGAAACTGATCCTTAATCATCCAGTACGCTGGTAGGGCATCCTTGAGGGAAACGCCGCTTCCCCGAATCGTAAGCGCTGCTCGCTGCTCACGACGATAACGCTAGTGCCACAAACCGAATTCACAGAAACTTCGCTTGGAGGGAGAAACGTCAAAATAAGGTAACGTCTGTCTCGGATTATCCGTAGATACTCGGCCGCTTCGAGAAAACGACGGTCAAAGTTTTCGGGTACCTTATGTGGCATTTAGCGAGTTAAAAGAACCGAAGCCGTAGCACATTGAGTAGCGTTGGGGCTTCACAATTTTGCGCCCTGTGTTCGAAACCTGGTTATTATTTTTATTCTCGTTTCTTTATTTATCTACCCATTTCCGTAGACGATTGCTACACGAATGTTTTCAAATGTGTATTGAATTAACGTTGTCCGTGTTAATCTACTAACTGCATGTCTGGTGAACGAATTTAAAAAAAGGAAGGAAACAATAAATGAATGGAAAAATAATTGAAATTGTTTTCGGTGAAATTCCTGTGGTGTATCTTGATTCATAATCAACTGCAAGCGCCAGTTTTCGATAATGTAATCCGTCATGTGTGGTTTGCAGTGAAATTTTTGCCAACGCGTGAAATCTTCAGCAATGTTAATGATGTTTCTTTCCCGTGTGAGATTCATACGAAGAAATGTTGCTCTGGGAAACCCGCCTTCGCGCGATGCTCGTGGTGTTCGGATTTTCTCTGTTTCGAATGTTTCTACGATCGGTAGATCGGTAACATCCAAGGGAATGCACCAAATCTTCCTGAAGAATAAACATAAGGGTAATATATAAATATTAATATAACAACTGATATAAAAATGAAATACAAGAATATGAGAATTTAATAAGACTGTAAGCCCCCCGAAAATACCCCACATACATAAATTATACAATAAATGTATGAAACTCATTTGTTTGTAAGAAACATTCGTGTAGTAACCTCTCGGGCATGAGTAGATAAATGAGAAACATAAATAAAATAACTAAAAACTATAATCAGGTTTAGAAGTGTGTGGCCGGCCGCGGTGGTCTCGCGGTTCTAGGCGCGCAGTCCGGAACCGTGCGACTGCTACGGTCGCAGGTTCGAATCCTGCCTCGGGTATGGATGTGTGTGATGTCCTTAGGTTAGTTAGGTTTAAGTAGTTCTAAGTTCTAGGGGACCAATGACCACAGCAGTTGAGTCCCATAGTGCTCAGAGCCATTAGAAGTGTGTGATTGCGACTCTAGCCACTGTGTCACCATTTCGGCTGAAATTATCGCCCTTCAAAAGGCATCTAAATTACGTCGTGAACTGTGAATGTGGTTTTCTCGGAAACGGTAGAGTGTCTGCAGATAAGCTGAGACACGTATTCGCTCGTTTTGACTCCTCTTCCACTGAGCGAAGTTTCTCGGAAATCGCGTTGTGGCACTCGCTGTGTTCTCGTCATTTTACAGACGGATTTCATCTCTACAGCACCCGACTCGGTGACGAGAGTGGATACATACACTTTCTGCTGGTATTAGCGTACAACTTGTGCTGTTTATTACGTTTATAATCTACACACAGAACTCAGGCACATAATTTGCACACTATATAGACACATTTTAACGCAGCATTTTTCTTTCCTTCTTGACTTGCTCAGTTTGTTCCGACAGTTTTCTTTTATTCTCGAGAAACAAAGCTCTCAAAGGTTTCGTCTGACTCATAGTAGAAATCCAGTAATTTTTTTATACGTAAAGGCCATACGCTTTGCAGGGCATTTCGGATATACGGTAGCAAGCACCTGACACCAATGAGATATGAAGTCCAAATAAAAATACATTCAAAAATCCTTAGTTTCTGACATCTTAATGAAATAAGATTTCAGAAAGTTCTCAAGCCAGAAATACATAACATATCAAAATATAACACGCTTGCTTCCTTACGTCTTGATTGTTTCTTTCTTCTTAAAGCTGCCGTAACATATAAAGCGTATCTCGATATGCAATACTGATTTTTCATGCCATCGGAGACTTATATAGGCGAGCCTTTATCCACAACGGGACGTTTGTCATATTTTCTATGGAACGGAAATCAGAATCAGCGTCAGCGATTGTTGTTAAACGTATTCACCTTTACGAGAACGGACTGAAAAGTAACGCCTCCGAAATCTGTTCTCAATAGCGATTGAGACATTATATGTATATTGGTTGACTTTTCAACTTCGCTGATGAAAGTTACAGCCCTCTGTCGTTAGAGTGCTCAGAATTGCAACATGGTGGTGTGTAAGGTAATGTAACTGCAGCGTTCAGTAATCGGACTTCGAATTCAGATTTCGTTCACACAAAGGACTCACGGTTCTTGAACATGTCAATGCCAGAGGACACACCAGCCCTGGGACATCTGCTATTGTCCAACGCCTTGGATTCACTGTCAGTGATAATCCTTTGCACAATCCCTACTTGGCACATCCGATTTTCATCTGTATCCAAAACTTAAGTAGTACGTTAGAGGACTTCGCGTTGATAGTGATGAAGCGCTGCAAGCAGAGATGAAGTTGAGGCCCCCCTTAACGAAGTCATTCTGCAGTTGACGCTATCAACAAACTGGTCTCTCGTTGGGAGAAATGTGTTCGTCTCCAAGGTGACTATGTAGCGGAATAAGTGTATAGACATGAATAATAAAGATGGTGATAAGGTTTGTTTTATTGAAAAATGTTTGAGAGTTTTCGCACAAATTGCCGGCCGAAGTGGCCGTGCGGTTAAAGGCGCTGCAGTCTGGAACCGCAAGACCGCTACGGTCGCAGGTTCGAATCCTGCCTCGGGCATGGATGTTTGTGATGTCCTTAGGTTAGTTAGGTTTAACTAGTTCTAAGTTCTAGGGGACTAATGACCTCAGCAGTTGAGTCCCATAGTGCTCAGAGCCATTTGAACCATTTTTTTTTTTCGCACAAAAATCTCGGAGACATTATCTTTCGGCACACCCTCGTTTGTGTCATCCAGAGTCGCCTCTTTTTTTCTGACATAGCTCCTATCAGTTTAGAAAATTGGCGTTGTATCGGGTTACCTTCGCTCCATCACTGTAATCCCATCACCAGTTCAAACATGTTATGCCACACATAAAACTCAAAGTAGCTAAGCAACCATTGGTCATTTCAAGGACGTAGCCAAAGGGAGGGGGGGGGGAGGTGTCCGGAACCCTCCCCCCCTTCTCTGTCACCTAAATAAAATTACACACGACCTAGTTGACTTGCACTGAAATTGACAGGTATTTTGATTTTCAGTCATACGATGAAAACAGGATGCGCACTGTCGTTAGTCAGCAATGCCATCGATAATTTTACTATCGATATACTGAGAGAACCGGGCGGATTGTACAATCTTCCCTTAGCAGCCTGTTAAACTCTATTCTCGGAATAGCGCGAGAAACGCTTTGTACAAACCCGGAATAACATCTAACCGGGGGATGAACTCGGGGTAACCTGACCGGCGACTTCTGGCTGGTTAGCGAGATTACCTGACGAATAAATTTTCAAGATTGTGGAATAGTGATAGATTCAGACGGCGATGACGAGATTTTGGCTGAACTGTTCATGAGAACGAGCAAGGAGAAGAAAGTGACACATCAGCCCAATTATTTCGAAGAATTCGATGATTCCGAATTTATATCCTGATTTTGCTTTTCAAAGAAAGCTGTATTTCGTCTTTTCCTTGTTCGTGAGAAACTGGAGCGTATGGCTGACAGGTGAGACTATTTCTTTGTTTTCTAAAGTAATACTGTTTATTTCTTGTAAAATGTATTTGATTTCCGTACTTCTTGAATTCGTTGTGTTATTTACGTAAATTAGACACGTTAAAATGACGCTTCGTGCCAAAATAGTGTTGTTTATCTGACGTATGTTACAATTTCTGCAGTAGTGGAAACGACTGTTTCGTTTTATTTAGTAGACAGTGCCATAATAGACATAATTAAATCGAAAAACCACATTAGTTATTGGCATTACTTGCGTTAAAAGCTTTTTCAGTTTTAAACAATAACATTATATTTTTTTGTTGCAAAAAATTTTAATTAAGCATTAGTGTCGCAGTTTCACTGAGCCATATTATCTCAGTAGCAGAAAATATTGTTCCATTCCGTTTTTTAATTGGGAATGATTCTTTTTGTCAACATCACAGCACTACCATAACAACTTTCCGTCTTTTGTGAAAATATTGGAATTACAGGCCCATTAATGCTTCAGGTCAACAATATTGTCTCGCAATACGATTATTTACTGAATCCTGTGACCTATTTGTGTTTACTCAAGCTAAGCTTAACACAGTAAATTTACAGGGAAGTCAGTTTTTATACAGAAAGCTATAGGATAAAGCTGTAGTTTTTCTCAGATATGAGGCTTATCCACATAACAACATTCATAATTATCATACAATAATTATTACCTGTGTATTATAAGAACGTAGATACTTGTCATTCAGCTAAGAGGAATCTTAAGTTATTGAATCTACATAATCATAACAGTGGAAGGAACGGCTGACAAATTATGTTTTGAAATTTCTCCTCAATTGTCACACAAATTGTCTCATGTCATTCTTCTCTTTCTTTCAGAAATGTTTTGCCTCTGGTTCCTTCCTTCTATTCATTGGAGACATCTTGGTATCGACAAGAGAACAGCAAGCAGGGTTATTACAAGAACGTGTATGACACTGGACAAAATGCACAAGATATCGTTTTGTTAATTAGTTTAGCTCTCTGATGTAGTTAAATGAAAATAAAATAAACAAATGTATATTGATTATGTTTTTACTATGAAATTAAGCTCTTTTTTTAACCAATGCACTTCGTCCTCCCTTCCCTGGTTCTTGTCATGCTACTTCCAAAGCAGCACCGCCTGCAATTTCTACACCAGGATTATAAAAAAGATTATTGTTGTTGATTGTAAATGTTGGCATCTTTTTCTTTATATATACCCTCAATATGATTATTAATAACCACCACATCATAGAAACAGAATTGATATATCCCAAGAACTGCAAAAGCAGATGCACAAATAGGGTTCAGTTATCTGCAAAGGTACTTTCTGTGGAACGCTCACTCTGCTGTACTGAATTAATCATTCTAAGACATAAATATAACAGCAAGCTAGCCAGTAACATTTCTCAGACCTGTTAGTCTAATTAAATTCCATTATGTCTGTGTTGTCACAGTTCGTTGGAGACTCTGAGAAGACCAATTATTTCGCAAAGTAGACCGCATTTCACAGTTGCTTCTATATTACGTGCCTGCTTACAATTCCTAGTCTGCCATACAACTACATTTGGTGAAATACTATCGTGTCTACGAATGTTGCATCTGAATCGAACTGATTGTGGCGTCTTTCTGTTGACAATTTTATCAAATCGTGCATTGCATTGTACACAACTTGGATCTTACTTCCACGTATGGGGCGCCACCAATCTGTAACCTCTGTTACCTTTTCTGGGCACAATATTTACGGTTTTCTTTCCCGAAAAAAAAAGAACTATTACGTCTGTTGTAGCTTCTCTTTCTATCTATTAATAAAAATTGTTGCATATTTTTCCCCATACTTTATCGGAAATTTGAAGATTTCTTACTGGTCAAACAACAAATACCTGTTCCTTCAATTACTTTCTAGATAGAGTGTTATACTGTTATACATACAAGTGTCCTACAAACTTAGTTAAATGTTTTGCGCTAATATTTTCATGGAACGAGACCACAGCAGTTTTCGTGTTTTCCTCTACGCTCTCCAACTTATTTCCAGTATCTACTAGCCTCAAACTATACTCAAGCAAATAGTTTTGCGACCTGCAGCACTTGTCGCTCATGTTATACACGAGTTTTTTTCTGCAGACTACGAGTACGCAAATAAGAAATGACGTATGCGAAAATACCCAGTGTACTCTTCAGCTGTCGCCAACTTAACTGGACGGGAACGCTATTCTGGGAACAACTAACCGAGGAATAAAACGATGTCGTACAACGCGTGCTCAAAGTTAACTCATGGTTAACCTATTCCTCGGTTAGCTATCCATGGATTTACACCGAAAATATACGGGGTGACACAGACTAACTGGAATGTTTGAAATGAATATTGGCAGCCATGGGCAAGTGGCAGCACAACGGGTTCGTGACAGTTAAGTGATTTCAGTAATCATGGATCAGTGGAACGGACAACAGCGTGCGTTAGCCGTAAAAATGTTTTATAAAAACAATGGTAGTTTGGTAGCGGTGCAGAGGGAGTTTGACGTTTTTATAATTTAGGACGTCATGATGCCGTTCGTCGAAACACGCGGTAAAATTTTGGATTAATAACTTTGAAGAGACTGGCTCTGCCCTCAAGAAGAAACTAACAGGACGAACAAGAAGCGTGCGTTCTCCAGCGAACATTGATGTTGTACGCGAGTCTGTCTTCCGGAGCCCGCGGCATTCGATTTGTAAGCCAGCAGCAGTGGTGGACTGTCCTGAGAGAGTGTTCGCAGAATTCTTCATCTTGTTTCAAAATTTCACCCGTACAAACTACAGATGGTGCAACAATTGAAGGACAGAGATTACCGGTTACGATTAGGATTCTGTCAAGAAATGATAACAAAAATAAACAATGACGATGAATTTCTAAGCAATTTGTGGATGTCAGATGAGGCACATTTTCATCTCACAGGTTATGTGAATAAACAGAACTACCGTTACTGGGCAAACACAAATCCTAATGACGTACATGAGGGCCCTTTACACGGTAGTAAAGTGACAGTATGGTGTGGTGTTTCATCACATGGGATTATCGGACGTATTTTTTCGCAAATGAACAGAGAAACATGATAATTGTCAATGCCGATCGTTACGTGGAGATGTTACGATCTTTCGTTACACACGCATTGAACAACTTTCCAAACGTTCAAGAAGCTTGGTTTCAAGAGGACGGAGCGACATCACACATTGCACGGCAATCAATGGCATACGTGCGAGAATTGTTTGGTAACAGTGTGATCTCACGATTCGATAACATTCTCTGGCCCCCTAGATCACCAGATTTATCCGTTTGTGATTTTTTCTTGTGGGGCTACCTCAAGAGCAAAGTCTGCACGACTCGACCAAGAACCCTGGACGAGTTAAAACAGAGAATTCGGCTTAAAATGGCTCTGAGCACTATGGGACTTAACAGCTATGGTCATCAGTCCCCTAGAACTACTTAAACCTCACTAACCTAAGGACAGCACACAACACCCAGTCATCACGAGGCAGAGAAAATCCCTGACACCGCTGGGAATCGAACCCGGGAACCCGGGCGCGGGAAGCGAGAACGCTACCGCACGACCACGAGCTGCGGACAGAGAATTCTGGATGCAATTCACAGTATCCCAGGTGAGATGTTGCAGCGGTCAATGAGGAATCTCAACAGCAGATTTCACGAATGTATTCGTACATTAAAAAAAAAACAAATGATAAATGCCATCTATGTTTCGTAAATGGCAAAGTTGTAAGGTTTCAATTACCATGAATGCAATGTCTTTCCTTCATTACTTCTAGTTTTATTGGATTGTGGAAATGTTCCCGTTTTTCTGCGTGGCACAGTACAACCGGCCCTATCGGCTATCGCCCATCCCTACTTTAGCTAAGTACTATACGTTATTGGCCTTGCTAGAGCTCAGATGTAGTTTTGTTAGTCAGTTCAGTTCTTGCCTGCAAATGAATTTAATATAAGTGCTGCCGTTTATTGTTTTCGTGCTGTGTGCTGTTGTAATAGTTTCTAATTATGGATAGTTTTGTAACATGGAAGAAGACGAAAACCGATTTTGTTTCATTAGCTTGCGTTATGGTAAGTTAAAAATGAGTATGGACTACTATAGTAGTCTAATTACTTATCTACAGCAGTTTAACACTAACACTGGAGTCGTTATTTGGAAACTGGTAGAACTTACACACACACACACACACACACACACACACACACACACACACACACACACACGTGTGTGTGTGTGTGTGTGTGTGTACGTTCTGCCAGTTTCCAAGCAACGGTGTGTGTTTTCCACATTTCCTCCTAAATCATTGGATCAATTTCAACCAAACTTGGATTCACAGGTCCTTATTGTCGGGCTGCAATCGCTGTTGGGGTATGGTTCAAATGGCTCTGAGCGCTATGGGACTTAACTGCTGTGGTCATCAGTCCCCTAAAAGTTAGAACTATTTAAACCTAACTATCCTAAGGACATTACAAACACCCATGCCCGAGGCAGGATTCGAACCTGCGACCGCAGCGGTTGCACGGTTCTAGACTGTAGCGCCTAGAACCGCTCGGCCACTCCGGCCGGCTACTGTTGGGGTATGAAGCACCTACTACGGTAGTTGAGGAGATACGTCATAAACACAGAGATACGTGAAAACCGCCGCTTCATGCATGACGTTTAAATTTTTTATTTCTTTGCTACAGATATATTTTTCAGATAATACCCACATATGCCGCTGAATTTACCCACAAATACATTATTGTACCACACCTAGTTCAAGGGATATGAGTTCATAAACACTGAGATACGTGAAAAAATACGATTATTTACTACTAAGACACTCCTTCAGGTGAGTGAACATACGGAAAATCCTGACACCTGGTAGCATTTTCGACAGCTTTCAACTGCGAGGAGCAAACGGCTGTAGGCGAAAACAATCGCCGTCTATTGAGTCATGGAGAGAAGTTGTCATAGAGATTCTATCAGCCCTCCTCTGAATACCTTCGAAGCCTTCCTTTAATTCCACCTGGTGGTCTTCGGAAACACGCGAACAGTACTCAAGAATGGGTTGCACTAGTTTTCTATGCGTGGTCTGTCCTACAGATGAACCACAAGTTCCAAAAACTGTCGCAATAAACCGAAGTTGACCATTCTCCTTCCCTACTACAATACTTGCGTACTCGTTTCGTTTCATACCAATTTGCAGCGTTACGCGCAGATAACTAGACGACGTGACTGTGTCAGTGAGGAGATTACTGATATTGAGTTCGAACATTACAGGTTTGCTCTTCCTACTCATCTGCAGTAACTTACATTTTTCTACATTTAAAGCTCGTTACTATTCATCACACCAACTAGAAATTTTGTCTAAATCGTCCTGTATTCTCCTACAGGCACGTGACGTGGACACCTTCCTGTGCATGACAGTGTCATCAGGAAACACCTGCAGACTGCAGCTCAACCTGTCCGTCACACCATTTATGTATACAGATAATAATAGCGATCGTATTACACTTCCATGGGGCGTGGCTGACGATATCCTAGTCTCTGATGAACACTCGCCCTCTGGTATAGGCTCGTCCAAACTGTGCCCCTGGGGCGCTAGCGCCCGCGATCGCCCGCGGCCAGCGCCCCGGGCGAATTCGTGTGTTGTCGCAGTGGCCGAGCAGTGTCGCTCAGCTGGCCGTGGGGACCGTCCGACCGCCCGCCGCGGCCCTCGACCTTATACCATTAAAAGACACAACCATGGATTTGGATATTTTTCTAGCCGTGGAAAACGTGTTAGAGTCAATGGGTTTAAAATGGGAACGCCTGACCAGTGTAACAACGGGTGTAGCCCCTGTGCTACGAAGGATACGCAATGGATTCCTGGGTTACGTCAGGTCAAAAATGGCTAAAGTCGGCTGTTCCTTATTCGCAGCAGTCCATTGTCTGATTCACCAGGAGGCACTTTGTGCGAAGATTGTCAACATAAAAAATGTTATGGACACAGTTCTTCGAACGGTTAATTATCTTCGATCGCATTGACTCACACATCTCCAATTTAAAGAATTTCTGGCAGATATCGAAGCGGAATACCCAGAAATCCCCTACCACACCGAAGTAAAATGACTGAGCAGAGGAAAGGTGCTTCATCGGTTTTTCTCCTTGAGGGGTGAAATAAATACCTTTTTGAAATGAAAGGACGTCCAGAAGACTTACTTTGTGATCCTAAGTGGATGGCGAATTTGGCTTTTTTGAGTGACCTTACTTGTCATTTAAATACTTTGAACATTTCACTCCACGGCGAAAAAAAAAACTTATTTTGTGGGGAAAACAGCTGCGCGAGAAGAATTGTGGACACTTTCCTGCACTAGACAGTGTTAAAGAAGATGTGGATTTTTCAGATTATGTTCAAATCATTTGCGAATTACAAGAACAGTTTGGAAACAGATTTTTGGAGATAAGTGAGCATCAACGGGCCTTATATATATTTGTTCGCCCGTTTTCCCTTCGGTCAGAGGACGCCTCACAAGTGCTTCAACTAGAGCTGATTGTCCTGCAGTGCGATATCCGCCTGAAGAACCGCTTTCTTATGTGTAAAACTTAGGATGACTTTTACAGATGTTTTCCACGAGAGAAATAACCTCAGTTGCACAAGCACGCGGCCAAATTTCTCTCAATGTTTGGTTCTACGCATATTTGTGAGCGCGTTTTCTCTCTTTTAAAGCTTGTTAAAACTAAGAACCGTTCATTACTTGGCGATAAAAATTTGACTAATTTTTTGAGGTTAGCAGTCTCACTGAATATTGTACCAAACCTAGACAAAATCGTTTCCTCGAAAACGAAAAACGTGTAAAATGTTAATTGTCTTCTATAACATTGTTGACTGTAAGAATTAAAGAGCTTTATAACCTTAATTCTATTTTTAATAAGTTTTCAAACTTGGTCAGTTAAAATTATTACGTACAAAACAGCAAACAAAGGATTCGATTTCTAAACTCTGAAAAGGGATACAAAAAGGTTGTAGCACGAAGTATAACAAAAAATATTTACTAACAGTAACAATGAGACACTATATCCCTTACATAAAACTATTTCTAAAATAGTTTTTTTGTTTACGTTGCATCAGACCGCGGAACAGTCCAGCGCAGAGCAGTGCTGTGGGGTCTCACTCGCTCCGCAGCTGTCGCTATCTCTCTCTCTCTCTCTCTCTCTCTCTCTCTCTCTCTCTTGCTCCTATGCCGACACTAGCGACACACGGTCGCGGACGGGGCGCCGAACTACACTGCCTTCTTTTTTTTTTTTTTTTGGCCTTTGAGTGTGTACTCAATTTAGCCACCGGCAACACATGGTGACAATGTACACATAATTGAATAAACAAATGCAGAAATGCATATTTACAAGAATAAAAAGCTTAACTGTTACAGTTTTGTACATAATGTTTTAGAAATTGAATTGAATTGCATTGGAAAATAATTAAAAGTGTCTTGGCTTACAATTCACACCAATTCTGAAATATGTTTATCAGCAAGACATATTTATAATTTACGTACACCATTAAAACCTACAGATTGTAACCAGTACTCTTGATGACGTTAACTGTCACTTTATATAGACGAACGTCTTTAGTAGTCAAAAGAGAAGAAACTGATTGAGGAAGATGGTAGCCCATACTCAGCAATGTCTTCAGAAAGACCAACCGTTCACGGTCAAATTTGGGGCACATATATAAGATTTGGTTGACATCAGCTTCCGACTCAGGATCACACTCACATGCTGGTGAACTGTAAACGTTGATCCGACGTAGATGTTGTGGGAAAGAGGCATGATTGAAGGGGAGTCTTATGATGGTAGAAATCGGGGATCGGCCCAGATGTGTCCTCATGAACCACGGCTGTGAAGGAATCCGAGGTTGTAGCACTGCGTAATAACCGCCTTTTGTCTGTTGAGAAACGTTCCACATTTCCTGCCATTGTTGTCTTGCGTGATCCATGACTTCACGTAAGTAGTCGGTATAAGGAAGGTGAAGATCCAGGACGGTGCCTAAGATTGCCGCTTGTTTGGCTAATGCATCAACTTCATCATTATAGAGGATACCAGAGTGGGAAGGTACCCACAACAAATGGATCGTCCGGCCCGTGCGTGTGCTGCGAATATATTCAGATATCACATCCAACATATAACTGTTGGTTGTTTTGTTCCATCGACTGTACTGAACGTTTTTAAGAACGCTTTGCGAGTCAGATACTATCAATATCTTGGGAAAGGAAGTGATAGAGACAAACTTAAGTGCTTCCAAAACTGCCACTGTCTCCGCCGTAAAAATAGAAGTGCTCGTAGGCAGTTTGAAGGTTTTGCGGATCTGGATCTGAGGGCAGAAAAAAGCGCATCCGGTACACTCTTCTTGCGGAATATTGGAGCCATCGGTATATACACAGAGAAAACCCGGCCATTGTGCTTGAACGAGACGATTGAAGCCAACGTTGACATTAGTACTGTCCAGCCAGGTCGTACTTAAATAATGGACTGGGATCTGGGAGCAGAGCGTTTGAAGATCATATTCAAAAACAGGTAGATGCGCTGAACGCCGTATAGAATGTATGACAGGTGACCAAGTGTCAAAGCTGGCACAAACGGCTGGCACTTTATTCCTTCTGTGGGATGAAATCCACAGTCGATAAATACAGTCTCTACTTTGAGAGACGGAACTGTTCAAAATGGCCATGCCTTGAATGTAGAATTTGTCCGATAACATTTGGCGCCTAATGCTCAAGGGCATCTCCTCTGCTTCTATTAAAAGGGCGTTGGTACTACACTGCCTTGCAATTCTTGTATAAGCCTGTCTAGTACAACGGACTAGGGATGGCGCTGAAACAACCGGTTTTCGGTTATATCGTTTCTTTTCAATGCTCGTTTAATCTGAGTGTTAAAAATCGAGCGCGTTGTCACGGTCCGCTCGGCTCGCCCCGTCGGAGGTTCGAGTCCTCCCTCGCTGATGGGTGTATGTGCTATTCTTAGCGTAAGTAGGTTTAAGTTAGGTTAAGTAGTGTGTAAGCTTAGTGTCGTGGGCCGCAAAGTAACGGGTCGAGAGCCAGTGCATATAATGTCGTTGGTAAGGGATAATCCTGTCTGAGCGAGCTCACTACGACAAATCGCAACCATTTGGCTATCTGATCACGACTCACGGCCAGACTCAAAGTTCCATATGTCGTCAACCATGTGTCTACAGCCTGTACTCGTACGTCCATTATGTATATTCCAATACAGGGAAGACGTTTTACTTGAAATTTGCTTGCGTGGAGTCGGCGGATAAATACGATATTTCAGTGCCCGCGTTATTCCGAATTACGATGCACAGTTCTTTCGGCCATGCAGTGCATGCAGAAATCGAACATGATACATAGAATCAAAGTATTAAATGAAATAGGCAAATAAAAGAAAAAAAAACGAGTCCATCCACCGTTCACTGCACATCCCGGAAAGTGATAAGTGACTGAATAGCACAAGAAACAGCAGTCTTTTCCTGTTGTTTACGATCCAGTGGGACTGAGGAGTAGAAGGTATGTGTTAGAGACATTGCGTAATAAAAATCAGCTTGCTGATATAGCAGCAGTCTGGATGTTATAACGTAATTCTCCTATTGATTCTACTTTTTTTTTTAAACTCTGCTCAAAGATCATGTTGTAATCGGATCGTGCCACTATTTGGGCATTGCGAATAGTCATGCTAAAATATGAAAACTGATGTTGGAAAACTCAGTTTTTCATGTTAATTCGTCCATTTTCAAGTGCTAGAATCGTATAAAGGCATATTATATAGACACAGGCAGCAGATCAGCTACTCTGTATTTCTATTGTATACTATGAACGAATTGTTAAGTTTTTAATTTATTGCTGTTGCCCTAATTTCCTTCCTCTTTTATTATTTCATAGAAATGGCAGACAGATCTTTGATCTTTAAAAGCAAATGAAACATTGTACCTTATTGCTACGTCACTTCGTAAAAATATTTCCAGACAAACGTTGTTGACATTCTGTAATATAACGGCTCTCCGGCGACGACAGTGAGAAACTACCATAGAAGCCTGATCGGGCCAAGTCTTTCACACTGTACGTACATGCGTATCTTAAGCCACGACAAATGGAAACAGGATCGTTATTGTCTCATAATGCTGTACTAGTTCTTATGCGACGTATTTGTTGCTCGTTTCTGATGATGATGTGTGGTTTGTGGGGCGCTCAACTGCGCGGGTACCAGCGCCCGTAGAAAATCCCAACGTCTGCACAGTCCAAACTCGCCCCTTTCATGAATGATGATGAAATGATGAGGACAACACAAACACCCAGTCACATCGAGGCAGGTAAAAATAGCTGACCACGCCGGGGATCGAAACCGGGACCCCGTGCTCGGGAAGCGAGAACGCGACCCCGAGACCACGAGCTGCGGAATGTTGCTGGTTTCTGTCGGCATTTTTATTAAAATAGCATTGATCACTTTTAGCGTTTTCTATAATAGCGCAGTAATTCAAACCAATGCAAATTTTCCAGAATGAGATTTTCACTCTGCAGCGGAGTGTGCGCTGATATGAAACTTCCTGGCAGATTAAAACTGTGTGCCCGACCGAGACTCGAACTCGGGACCTTTGCCTTTCGCGGGCAAGTGCTCTACCATCTGAGCTACCGAAGCCCGACCCACGACCGGTCCTCACAGCTTTATTTCTGCCAGCATCTCATCTCCTACCTTCCAAACTTTATAGAAGCTCTCCTGCGAACCTTGCAGAACTGTCTCGGTCGGGCACACAGTTTTAATCTGCCAGGAAGTTTCATATCAACGCACACTCCGCTGCAGAGTGAAAATCTCATTCTGGAAACATCCCCCAGGCTGTGGCTAGGCCATGTCTCCGCAGTATCCTTTCTTTCAGGAGTGCTAGTTCGCAGGAGAGCTTCTGTAAAGTTTGCAAGGTAGGAGACGGGATACTGGCAGAAGTACAGCTGTGAGGAACGGCCGTGAGTCGTGCTTCGGTAGCTCAGATGGTAGGATATTTTGTGAGCACAGGTCTGCTTTTTAAGGTCGGATACGAAACCCTCACCCTTCCTCGTAGTCGTGGAGGTCTTGGACTAGTCCACGTACGCGACCGAGCAGTGGCTATTTATGTAACCACAATGATAAAGATGTGGACACGACACCAGACCAGTCTGACGGGCACCTTGATAGACGAACTCGCTCCACCATCTCGTTCGGCTCCGGTAGCGGTGTCTCACATCTCACCATCGCTTGCCCATATGCGAACTTTTTTTGTGGAACACTGTTATTTACATATGGAACTACCGACTACCAGGACGGCAGCGGCACGTGATATATATTACATCTTGACTCGACGACGGCCGAATAATGCCATAGAGCGCCGCCAACCAACAGTTACGTGGTCAGTGGTATGGCGTACAGTGTACCACCCACACCTTGATACGGGAACGCGCGCACTGTGGTATCAGGTGGTAAATGGGAAATACGTGACGCTTTCCAGGTTGCATACAATTCATATGGCTGACGAGCCACTGTGTCCGCAGTGCAATGTTATAGACACAGAGGAGCATCGCCTGATATGCGGGCCTTCGGCGGACGTATGGTGTTTGGTCAAAAAAATGATCGCCTTCCTCCTTCGGGTGGGACCGCACGCAATAGAACCACGGATACTACTTCTCCCAGATAGGACATATTATCCCCGAACAAAGACAAACGCAGTGACTTGGATTCGAGGTTTGACTGTGCGTTATCTTTTCCGAGACGGCAGTAAGAATGTGCTCGACTTTTGGGCCATACTACAAGAACATCACTCACAGTTTATGAGACATCCGAGATATCGAACATATTACGCAAATTTTTTAGGGAGTGCCTTGCTTGATCCCCCACCCAGTTGGGGTGTCCCGGGTAGGAGAATGTAATTATTGCCTATAAGTATTAGAACAAGAAAGGACCAGGACAGTGGAGATCATCCACTACCACACGTGAAGACGTACCCGACACCAACGCGAGGTATAAGGGGATTAGCGAGGTACGCGCCCAATGAGGAACATGGTCCGTTATTGTTTTGTACTGACAGAAGCAGGATATTTCTTTCATTATTATGTAAAACGAATGTCCACTTATTTACGTTTCCCAGAAATGTTTTATTTTATACACGTCACCGTCTTATATATTAAAAAAAATGCAAGGAGCAGTTTATGTTTGTTATTGTTACACCATTATGTAAGAAAAGTCTGCTTATTAAAAAAAAAAAAAAGTGGTCAGCGTGACGGAATGAAAAAAAAAAAGATGGTAGAGCACTTGCCCGCGAAAGGCAAAGGTCCCGAGTTCGAGTCTCGGTCGGGCACACAGTTTTAATCTGTCAGGAAGTTTCAATGCAAATTTTACTTCTTTTTGTTTTTGTTTTGAAAAAGGTTTTATTTAAAAATAAAAATAATTGTCACAGCTTCTGTGGTTAATTGATATGTCGGTTCTTCTACTCGATTATTAGAGAAAAATAAAAAGCACCAGTTGTTACCGAGACCAAACAAATACCGAAAAATAGCGGTTTTTCCGAACTAAAGTACCGGTATCGGTATTAACTGGTCGGTTTTTTCCATCGCTATTGAGAGGTCCTCGTGCCGCTCACGTATCTGGGAACCTACTTCGTGTGCTCGTACCTTCGTTATCGGTCTTCTCGCCTGTGGGTACCTTTACAGTCACTTTAGTGCCGTTAGATCAGTCAGGTCTAGCGAACTGATGCGAAAGCTCGCCTCCCCGCCTTGTACATGCGTGCGCACGCCACCTGCGCGATCGACCGCTACCCGCTACCAGCTACCCGCCAACCGCCACCCACCAAGTAAGCGCGCCCGTGGCTGCTAACCCCGGCTTTCTTTACGACAGTAGTTCGCCGGCGGCCGGCGGCCAAATAACTTTTCTCGGCGCCGCAGGCCGAGTCTGGCGGAGGCAGTTTAAATTGCAGCACTTTAAAGCGGGCCGCGATAGCTTTTAGCGGAATGAGGACCGCGAGAGGCACGTGCGCGCGCCCGCAGCACGGCCGAGATGAAAGAGCCGGCGGGCGGCTAATGCGCTGTGCATCACGTCGCCGCCCGCCATTCCTTCCGGTCGCTTCCCCCGCCGTCCCGCGGCGCGTCTGACAGCACCGCCGTGACCCCGATCTGCACCGCCACAGCAGCCCCGACATGACCTTTTGAATACACTACTGGCCATTAAAATTGCTACACCAAGAAGAAATGCTCACGATAAACGGGTATTCATTGGACAAAATATATTATACTAGAACTGACATGTGATTACATTTTCACGCAATTTGGGTGCACAGATCCTGAGAAATCAGTACCCAGAACCACCACCTCTGGCCGTAATAACGGCCTTGATACGTCTGGGCATTGGGTCAAACAGAGCTTGGATGGCGTGTGCAGATACAGCTGCCCATGCACCTTCAACACGATACCACAGTTCATCAAGAGTACTGACTGGCGTATCGTGACGAGCCAGTTGTTCGGCCACCATTGACCAGACGTTTTCAATTGGTGAGAGATCTGGAGAATGTGCTGGCCAGGGCGGCAGCCGAACATTTTCTGTATCCAGAAAGGCCCGTACAGGAACTGCAAACATGCGATCGTGCATTATCCTGCTGGAAAGTAGGGTTTCGCAGGGATCGATTGAAGGGTAGAGCCACGGGTCGTAACACATCTGAAATGTAACGTCCACTGTTCAAAGAGTCGTCTGTACGAACAAGAAGTGACCGAGACGTGTAACCAGTGGCACCCCATACCATCACGCCGGGTGATACGCCAGTATGGCGATGACGAATACACGCTTCCAATGTGCATTCACCGCGATGTCGTCAAACACGGATGCGACCATCATGATGCTGTAAACAGAACCTGGATTCATCCGAAAAGATGACGTTTTGCCATTCGGGCACGCAGGTTCGTCGTTGAGTACTCCATCGCAGGCGCTCCTGTCTGTGATGCAGCGTCAGGGGTAACCGCAGCTATGGTGTCCGAGCTGACAGCCCATGCTGCTGCAAACGTCGTCGAACTGTTCGTGCAGATGGTTGTCGTCCCCATCTGTTGACTCAGGGATCGAGACGTGGCTGCACGATTCGTCACAGCCATGTGGTTAAGATGCCTGTCATCTCAACTGCTAGTGATACGAGGCCGTTGGGATCCAGCACGGCGTTCCGTATTACCCTCCTGAACCCACCGATTCCATATTGTGCTAACAGTCATTGGATCTCGACCAATGCGAGCAGCAATGTCGCGATACGATAAACCGCAATCACGATAGGCTACAATCCGACCTTTATCAAACTCGGAAACGTGATCGTACGCATTTCTCCTCCTTACACGAGGCATCACAACAACGATTCCAGGAAATGCCGGTCAACTACTGTTTGTGTATGAAAAATCGGTTGGAAACTTTCCTTGTGTGAATGCTCTGAAAAGCTAATCATTTGCATATCACAGCATCTTCTTCCTGTCGGTTAAATTTCGCGTCTGTAGCACGTCATCTTCGTGGTGTAGCAATTTTAATGGCCAGTACTGTAGTAAGCTCACCTGACAAAAAGCTAGTCAGCCCTAGAGAAATCCTCACAAACTTCGTTTAATTCAGAGTAATTGCGTGATTCCGGCCTTGAACTTGATAACCTCCTGAATTCGGTTAGGACGTAGGTCCACAAGGCTGTGCAATGTAGCCCGCACAGAATAACGTGGTCAGTAGGTGCGCAGTTGGCAGAGCGTGGCTGTCGTGAGTGGGGGGGGGGGGGGGGGGGGGCGGTAATAGTGGGAGTTACAGACAGGCGCTGTAGGGGAAAGGCTGAGCTCTGGAGGGGAAGTGCCATTCTAAACTGAAGCCTACACTCACATTTTTTGTAAATATTAAGCGAAGCCCCTCCACACCCACACTTGGGTGCTGACCATTCAAAGAGATCTCAGTAACCTCCGATTTGGGTAGTATCTAGAAAGAATTCGAAAATGCAACAAAAGCTACATTATATTTTCGATAGTCTTTTTAACGATTTGTAACTTTCATAGACACGACAGGATGGTGAATTTTTAAGTAAAACCTACATTTCTCTTGATACTATGTTAAAATTAGCTTTCTTTGCCAAAACACAGTGGAGTCTATACAATGTCACCTCACTACCAAGTATAGGCACAATTTCAAGAGCTGAAACCGTGACATATTAAGCTTATTAAATGTGTAACTGAGGAAAAGTAAGGTCAATAGCGTATGGAGAAGCACATCCTCTTTACAAAAATAAAATGGTTCAAATGGCTCTGAGCACTATGGGACTTAACTTCTGACATCATCAGTCCCCTAGAACTTACAACTACTTAAAACTAACTAACCGAAGGACATCACACACATCCATGCCCGAGGCAGGATTCGAACCTGTGACCGTAGCGGTCCTATAGTTCCAGACTGTAGCGCCTAGAACCGCTCGGCCACCCCAGCCGGCCAAAAATAAAGGTTTAATATCTTCACTTATGTTGTTCCAAAACTCACAGCATTTGTCATTTCACCAGCTGTCGATGATCCTCAAAAATTAGATCCTTTCATTGAAAAAGTCTGTAGTTAGTGGAATAATGTGTTAGATATTGAAGTACTGTATAATAAATAACCTTATGGCAAAATACTCTCCTCTTTGTGTGTTATTATTTGCCTAAATCTCATTTGATACCTCAAACTGTTTGTGAAATGCGAGGGATGTTGCGGATTTTTCATTCCGGCTTTATTGCTGGCACGTGCGATCGCTAATGAGTGTGTACATCAGATCCATTTTCTCAAGATAGGTGAAAGAGACCTCCACCTCCACCTATACCTTAGCTACATTTCCTACACAGCAACATATTATGTAATACGCATCAAACGCAAAATCATAGCAACCTTTATTTGCTATTGCAAACTTTTTCGAATTTTGCGCAAAGTTTTATTTAAATGCAAATTTCACAATAATTGTGACCATTATCTAAATGATGAGAACGTCATCGTGAAGCTGATACACTAAGCTACAAGTAAAGGGAAGATGGCCCGCCATCTTAGCTGAGCGGTGTAACGCACTGCTTTCTGGAGTGGGAAGGAGTGCCTGGTCCCCGGCACGAATCCGCTCGGCGGACTTGTGTCGAGGTCCGGTGAGCCGGCCGGTCTGTGGATGGTTTTTAGGCGGTTTGCCATCTGCTTCGGCGAATGCGGGCTGGTTCCCCTTATTCCACCTCAGCTACACTATGTCAGCAATTGCTGCGCAAACAAGTTCTCCACGTATGCATGCACCACCATTACTCTACCCCGCAAACATAGGGGTTAAACTCGTCTGGTGTGAGACGTTCCCCGGGGGGTAGGGGGGTCCACCGGGGGCTGAACCGCAGAATAACCCTGGGTTCGGTGTGGGGTGGTGGAGGGGTGAAGTGGAGTGCGGTGGTCGTCGTGGGGCGGTGGATCACTGCGGCTGTGGCAGGGACGGAGCCTCTCCGTCTTTTCTAGGTCCCCAGTTAACATACAATACAATACAAAGGGAAGATGAAGTTGTTTTTGAGAATAGTTTCCGTAAAATCGTTTGAGAAATGCTGTATGGTGCACACCTCGAGGGTGTCATCACAATGCATCGAAGACCAGCTGAATGTGGGAAAACAATGTTGGCCTCCCCCTCGAAACAAACGAATAAACTCACCTAGCACTGTGGACAAAAAAGGGTCACTGCACGTGGGTCATCATATCCTGTGCAGACTGGTTGTTTCATCCATATTAAGCCACACACTGAGGACTGAATTAAACAATACCACCAAATTACGGGGATGCTGATGTCGGGGTTTTGCCCATTATTCCAACATGTCCAACACACATATTCTATGGCGTTCAAATCAGGTGATTTTGCTGGCCAACAGAGATGTAATAGAGTGAGGAGTGCTCAGAAAATGACCCACACATTCTTCCAGCCTGATGAACTTTGCTGTTATAGTGTTTATGTGTCTGTCAGCAATGGCGTCTTGTGAGGTGAGCGACTCGAAATGTTCATTGCATGCAGCTACTATTGCAATGTCGTTTCGCTAACACGGTGGGATGGGCATTCATTCACTGCTCGGAACAACTGCTGTCAGGTCTGGAAGCAATTCTGATTCACAAGCCTTGAAGCATGTCTCCGGTATGTTGAGTACAACTACATACTCAAAGGTAAGGTGTGGCGGGCTACAGGGTGGTGCAGTAACTGTAGTCATAGGAAAGCTGAATAGGAACAGAAATGAACACAAACAAGAAATCACAGTAAAGAGAGGATTTACTTTACTTGTATTTCTCCAAGTGTACAAAGATTCAATACAAATAATGCAGCAGAGAGACAGAATCCAGTTCGTTCAATAGCAACAGCGATGTGGTTCTCTACTGAAGCACAATGATGGTGATGTATCGATGAGGCTCGAAGTGCAAGTGGGCTGTGTCACTGCCACCAGATGTCCTATATCGTGGCAGGAAGTGCGCTCCGTGGTAGGGAGCCGCTGCAGACGCGGCTCAGCGGCCACTCACCATAAATCTCTCATCATGTTTTACGGCCATGTGTGTCACAGCACTACATGTAGACACGCTGAACAGTCCAACACCAGCAACTTCACACGCCATATGGCCATGGTTACGCCCAGACACGACTGACTTTTTCTTACCTGTGTTATGTACAATGTCCGCTTGAAACACAAATCATTCACTGATCGCTACTGCCTTATGCTCATGTACAGGCAGTGCACGCACGGTTGAGCACATGAATCGATCGCTGCGCCATCTGGAAAGGCTTAATTATTCGTCTTTACGTGCGCATTGGGGTGAATAATTTTTCATACGGTGAGGTTATCTGCTGTTGACAAAAGTAGCACCCTCCTTATACCGTTTCCAACAAGTATGCGTGTTCGGTTTTGTTAGGGTTTTGTTTTCCAGCATTGTTGGTTGTCCGGTGAGTGTAATTAATTAAAATAATTTATTTGTGAACAGTCGCATGGAGAAAAGCAAAATTATGATTTAATGGTCCGTCGGCAACGAGAGTGGACAGTATGTTGGGCTTGCGAAAGGGTCCAAATCTCCCCTCTGGCCACATGGATTTTAGTTTTTCGTGGTTTCCCTAGTTGGTTTATGCGACATTCTGGGATGGTACCTTTGAAAAAGTGTCGTATCCCTGAGGCGTTACGGTTGTACTCACATGAGTGCGTGGAAGGTTTTACTTGGATTGCTCGATCGCATAGTGAACGAACATTGATAAGCTTCATTATTAACATCAGGGACTTGGTTCGTACTTTCCTGTCGGAAATCCGACGAAAGGATAGGATATTTGTGGAAATTCTAAAGGGAAAAGGAAAAGCGCTTGTTCCCAATTCTGGGATCAATTTAGAGGGTATTAATTATGTATATATGTGCCATATATAAAATTTATTCAATAGAAAAACACACAGAGCTGGGGAGGTGTACAGCTTTTACCGTTTATTTTAATCGTAGGAGAAAAATGCGTTGATATGTGGTTTGTTCCGTCTGTCATACGAAATAACGCAGAATTCACAGTATAAATCCCTTCAGCGTAGAAACTTTGCATCTACTTCAATACTCCGCAAGCTGCCTGGCGATGTGTGACGGAGGGTACGTCTCGTACCACTAACTAATTACCACTTCCCTGTTCCACTCACGAATGCACAAGGGAAAAATGACTGTCGATAAGCCATTCTATTAGCTCTAATATCTCGAATTTTTTCGTCGTGGTCGTTTCGCGAGATGTATGTGGGAGAAAGTAAAATGTTGTCAGACTCTTCCCGGAAATAAATTTCTCGAAATTTCACTAGTAAACTTCCCCGTGATGCACAACGCCTCTCATGTAGCGCCCGCTTCTGGTGTTTATTGAGCATCTATGTAACGCTCTCGCGCCTTCTAAACGATCCCGTGAGGAAGCGAGTCGCTCTTCGTTGGATCTTCTCCATCTCTTCTACCAGTCCTACACGGTGAGCATCTCAGAGTGAAGTACTGAAGAATCGGTCGAACACGTGCCTTGTACGCCACTTCTTTCGTTCCCTTAAGACGTAAATTCAGCCAGTACCTAGTTAATATTCCTCAAACTCTCGCCGCTTCTGTAGACTCCCATCGTTGGAAGCCAATTTTTTGCAAGTGTCGTGGCTGTGTGCAGAATAGATTGATGTCTGGAAAGGGCCAGTAATTTGCCTAACACCATAGGTAGGATCTTCTCCCAGCTGTAACTCGGCTTGACTGCCCGAGATCACAATACTGACGACTAATAATCCCAGTGATTATGTTCAGTACAGCGACCATTATCTTCCTTTTAATTCGAGATATGCTCTTTTGTACCACGCGGACGACGTAAGACTTCTCCACTGCAATGTGAGCATTCTAATGGCTTGGTAAGATCTGCAAGAATCCTTACTCGTCCGCCCCCTAAGCTACTGGCTGTGACCTATATCCAGTGGCTACGTGTTACTGTTGCATGTCGCTCACATGTTAGATCTGAATCAACAACCCGCTTTTTATACGTCACGAGCAAGGGATACTGGATGCTGCCTAATACAGGATCAGCCGACATAAATTAATATATGTTAATATTTTACATGAAACACATTAATATATGGCTATTTACCTACTGACGGCATCAATTTACCTATATACAACATAGGACAAGGTCGATTTCCTTGTCAGTCCTTGTGTTCCATCTCTCACGGCTGCGTCATTGTTGGGGGATTAAAGCCTAATTTCCTACCTTTCTTTGTAAAGAAGAGGGGGAGCTGTTTCTAATATTGACATTTCTCGTAGTTTTACGCTTCATATAAGAGAGGATCCCCTTATGGGGGAAGGACATGGAAGAGACGCAGTAATTGAGAAGGGATGGAGGCAGTATTATCCAATCTGCAGGCTGAGTACACAGTAAACCAAGGAGAAATTTAGAATGGAGATTAAAGCTCAAGAAGAGGAAAGAAAAATCCCGAGGTTTGCCGATGACACTGTGATTCTGTCATAAGTGACAAAAGACTTGGAAGATCAGTCAATCTGAATGGGCAATGTCTCGAAAAGAGGTTATAACAGGAATATCAACAGAGGTAATAAAGTGTAGTCGAAATAAGTTTGACGAAGCAGAGGGAATGAGATTGGGATACGAGACACTAAAAGTAGTAAATCAGTTTTGATATTTCGGTAGGAAAATAAATCATAATGGGCGAAGTAATGATAGAAAATACAGATTCGCAACGGCAAGAAAAGAAGAAGGGGAACAAAATGAGCTGTGTACTTGTTTAAGGAATTATCACAGCATTCGCCTTACGCGGGTTAGAGAAATTAGGGAATCCTAAATTATGATGGCTAGATGCAAATTAGAGCCGCATTCCTTCCGGTAGTGATGTTGTTGGTTTTGGTTTGTGGGACGCTTAACAGCGCTGTTGTCAGCGCCCGTAAAAACTCCCAATCCTTCCACTGTCCAGTCTCGCCATGTTCCCGAATGATGATGAAATGGTGAGGACAACACGAACATCCAGTCCCCGGGCGGAGAAAATCCCCAACATGGTCGGGAATCGAACAGGGGCCCCGTGATCCAGAGGCAGCAACGCTAATCGCTAGACCACGAACTGCGAACCTGCTGTTGTGAGTGCACTGTCTTGCTAGATTTAGTATTTTAAAGAACCGAGCAGATGGTTAAAGCTTTCCAGAACTCCACATATTCATTGCACTGTCTCTTACGGGGTTCTGACAATAAGGCAGTGGTTAATTCTGGAGTAAGTCGTGGGTTCTGGTGTCAGATGGAGCCCACGCAGCTTGGAACCCTTGTGAGGCGTAACGCAATCGTGCGAGTCAGCTGGAACCACACTCCCGTCGATATGGCTGGAAGTTGGCTGTGATGTCAAATCCAAGCCCCCCTTCTGCGTCCGCCTGGATGGGGTTGATACAGACCGACGATTTCCCTACCTTCCTTGGCCATGTTTGCATTGAGCTTTTAGAAGAAGGAGTCCAACGGTAGAGGACGCTTATCAGTGTCAGGTCTTACTGTACTGTTAATTAACAAATACCTTAAAAATTACGTTCTGTAGGCGGAATATTAACGCCATTATTTAAACTTAACGGACTTTCGGACAGGATGCGGTGGTAAATAAATGTTCGCTAATTGATTAAGGTGACTTGTGTGCCAGCCGGAGTGGCCGTGCGGTTCTAGGCGCTACAGTCTGGAACCGAACGACCGCTACGGTCGCAGGTTCGAATCCTGCCTCGGGCATGGATGTGTGTGATGTCCTTAGGTTAGCTAGGTTTAATTAGTTCTAAGTTCTAGGCGACTGATGACCTCAGAAGTTAAGTCGCATAGTGCTCAGAGCCATTTGACTTGTGTGACAGTCCCGGTCCCATAGCTAAAACAACTTTTTTGAAATCATTGTCCCAGCAGCCGAGAGTAATGAATCTGGAAGCCAGTGGTAAGTTAAAAGCAACTGGTTGTGTAGCAACTTAATGAGGAACATCCGGACAGCTCTTTTTCGAACGCAAATTCTCTGTGTGCCTCTCATTACTCGGTGCTGACCGTATGATGTGATGAGCACAGATTTAACAAGATGGGATATTAATATAATTGCATAGGCTTCCATGGCCTGACTTTGTTGGCACAATAGTTTTGTGAGTAGTATTGTAATGCAACGTAACGCGATAAGAAGCAGATCACTGTAACCGTTGCTTTCTAATCTCGGTAGACCCAGAAGAAGGCCACTTTATCCGTGGGCGAAACGTTGGTTACTCCAGTATAGAGTTTTTTTTTTACGTTATGACGCGGTACGATACTCAGAAAACGTTTTCGCCGAGATGGGATGTTAAACTGTCCTTTTCTCACTGCTTCCCGAGCGGGAAGGCATGCCGGTCCCCGGCACGAATCCGACCGGTGGATTAATGTCGAGGTCCGCTGTACCAGTCAGCCTGTGGATGGTTTTTAAGTCTGTTTTCCATCTGCCTCGGCGAATGCGGGATGGTTTCCCTTATTCCGCCTCAGTTACACTATGTCGGCTATTGCTGCGCGAAAACTGTCTCCACATAATTACTCTACCACGCAAACATTTGGGATTACCCTCGTCTGGTATGAGACGTTCCCGGGGGGAGTCCACTGCGGGCCGAACCGCAGAATAACCCTGGGTTTGGTGTGGGGCGGCGGTGGGGTTGTGAACCACTGAGACCTACGGTGGGACGAAGCCTCACCGTCGTTTCTAGGTCCGCGGTTTAATACACAATACACACACGGTCCTTTTAAAATTGGTATGGCAGGGCAGGCATCCATCACGATTGCACTGCAAAGTTCTCTCTACCACATTTCAACAAACAACCAAGGCATTTGACATAATGAACTCGATATACTCTAAAGGAAGTCTGCTAGTAGAAATGTTGCCTAAACCATACGGCGACCAATGGAGATTACGCTGAAGGTGAATATATGTATTTTGATTATATATTCTCGTTCATCTGTTTACAGGAGGGTCTCCCCGAAATAAATGCATTGTATTTTTTGTGTTGACAGAATCTCCGAGGGGGTGGGGAGTATTTTGGTATAGTAGAAATTTTTGAATTTCCCGTGAATGTTTTGTCGCTTTCGTTCTTCTGTGAGAAATAGCAACGGTGGGGGAATGCTACAAAATGGTTTCTCACACTTGGTGCGTATAAAACGGATATGTGTCGCTTAACTACTCACCTTTGAACGAAATGCGCCAGCTGAAGCCCATCAACATTGCGAAAGATGTGTAGATGTAAATGATGTGATGTGATGTGTACTTTGTTTGGGCTCTGATGAAAAGGACGCGCACAGCAAGTCACAACCTGTCCACCTTGTTTAGCTACTGTCCTTCATACGGAACAGTGGCTCGAATAATTCATCTGTGATGTTTACCGGCTTGCGGCCCAAGGTACTGTGTGCAAAGCTCAATGTCAGCTGCAATGCCTTGGACAAGATGCTGTGCAACTTCGATTATTGCACGGACGCGTACACAAACCAAACAAAATAATCGAATGGAAAGATGAAATTTGTCGATACCTGCTGGACCAATGAGAGGCTGAAGGTGACAATTTTCTAAATACTGTCATCACCAGAGATGAGACCTGGTGTCACTACTACTAGTCGGAATGCAAAGAACAGTTCATGGAGTGGCGATACGCAAACTGTCCAACAAATAATAAGTTGTGGAGACTGGTAACCTCAAGCAAAGTGATGGGTACAGTCTTCTTGGATCGGCAGAGCGTCTTTATTTAGGACGTCTTGTAGCCTACACTACATCACGATACTGGCTGGGCCGGAATCCCGAATTTTCAGAGTCACGCAAGAAAAGAAGACAAACTTCCTCTTGCAACACGGTAAAGCCAGGCCGCAGGACAGTTTTTCGACCACGTAATTCATTGCGAGATATGGCAACCATCGCGCCACATCTACCGTACATCCCTGATTTGGTGCCTTCAGGTTTCCTTCTTTTTGGGCCTATGGAAGGTGGAGTACGTGGCCACTATTTTCCAGATTCAGATGCAGCCTTCAGAGAAGCAAGACAGCGGCTGGGCCCACCTGGGTTACTACGAGCGCGGTATGGAGACTCCCGTTAATCGTTGGCAAAAATGGGTGTAGAATGTTGGTGACTAGTAGGAAAAACGACAGTTGAAACTTCTTTATTTAAATGAGTGTGTCAGTATTTAAATTGCTGAATGACTGAGACCCATAATATCCTAGCACAACCCAATCGGACTGGGAAAAAAAAATAATCTGAATTCGAAAAATTAATTCAAAATAATGGCCCTGACTAAAAAGAAATCCTAACAATAACCAATCCGTTTAATGAAGCACTTACCTCACAAAAATCTTCATTACGCGAACTATTGCAATACGGCGAGCGTCAGTTTTGCCAGCTAAATGAAAGATTCTAACTACTAAAGCCACTAACTACTAATAGGCATGTAGTTAGCAAAGGAAAGATTTTGTTGCAAACCAAATAATGTACCGGGTGATCAAAAAGTCAGTATAAATATGAAAACTGAATAAATCACGGAATAATGTAGATAGAAAGGTACAAATTGACACACATGCTTGGAATGACATGGGGTTTTATTAGAACCAAAAAAAAAAAAAAAACACAAAATTCAAAAAATGTCCGACAGATGGCGCTTCATCTGATCAGAATAGCAATAATTAGCATAACAAAGTAAGGCAAAGCAAAGATGATGTTCTTTTACAGGAAATGCTCAATATGTCCACCATCATTCCTCAACAATAGCTGTAGTCGAGGAATAATGTTGTGAAAAACACTGTAAAGTATGTCCGGAGTTATGGTGAGGCATTGGCGTCAGATCTTGTCTTTCAGCATCCCTAGAGATGTCGGTCGATCACCATACACTTGCGACTTCAGGTAACCC
This sequence comes from Schistocerca americana, assembly GCF_021461395.2. Classification (NCBI taxonomy): domain Eukaryota; kingdom Metazoa; phylum Arthropoda; class Insecta; order Orthoptera; family Acrididae; genus Schistocerca; species Schistocerca americana. The sequence goes on from NC_060119.1 coordinate 227,492,172, forward strand.
CAAAGCCAATAACCGCACGGACTGAGGTCTGGAGACCTGGGAGGCCAAGCATGACGAAAGTGGCGGCTGAGCACACGATCAACACCAAACGACGCGCGCAAGAGATTTTTCACGCGTCTAGCAATATGGGGTGGAACGCCATCCTGCATGAACATCGTACGTTCCAGCAGGTGTTTATCAGCCAGGCTTGGGATGATGCGATTCTGTAACATATGGTCGTGCCCCTCACCCGTCACGGTAGCAGTTTTGCTGTCCAGCGCCATATGTCGGACATTTTGTGACCTTCGTTTTTTTTGGTTCTAATAAAACCCCATGTCATTCCAAGCCTGTGCGTCAATTTTTGCCTCTCTATCTACATTATTCCGTGGTTTATTACGTTTTCAAATGTATACTGACTTTTTGATCACCCGGTATTTTTATACCTTAATAATGTGACATCCAGTTGAGAAACGAAAATGAATCGTCATTGAGATCCTGTACAAAGGTATATAATCATGAATAATATTCAATCTCCAAGTAGAAGTCCGCTCCCGGTAGCTGAGTGGTCAGCGTGACAGACTGTCAATCCTAAGGGCCCGGGTTCGATTCCCGGCTAGGTCGGAGATTTTCTCAACTCAGGGACTGGGTGTTGTGTCGTCCTAATCATCATCATTTCATCCCCATCGACGCGCAGGTCGCCGAAGTGGCGTCAAATCTAAAGACCTGCACCAGGCGAACGGTCTACCCGGCGGGAGGCCCTCGTCACACGACATTTCATTTCCAAGTAGAACACGTACGGATCATTAGCTTACGTTATCACTTCAGACCTCTACCCTGCATCAATGCCAGCTTCTCATATCTAACGTCCATCACTGCTGGATAGTACTTCCATCACTGCTGGCGACTAACTTCCAACTGCCCAGCACTACTGGCGATTAACTTCCAACAACGAGTCCAACCAGCCAACACAGAAGCAGTCCACTTAGACAGTGTGTAGCTGAAATCTGGCTCTATTTAACAGTGTAGTGTGACTGCTATGCCTGTTTTAGTTCTCCTGAAAATAAATGGGAGGCATTAGTAATTTCGGAATAATCCTCGTGCTACTACAGTTTTCAGTTTACGTCCTGAATTTTCGGAGCAGATGCTCGGCATTTCGAAGCAGCTAATGCTACATCTTGCCGCAGTTGAAGTCTGCGGATAGTTTCTGGCGTCCAGGAAAGATGGTAGCAGTGCCTGAGGGCGGACGAAGAAAAAAGGCCGACAGTTGACGGAGGAGGGGGAGGGGGAGGAGTCTCGTCTGTTAATGAGAGCGGCTCATTAGCGGCTGGGCCCGCCACTCAAACAGTCATTTAAACTTTTCTTGCTCCGCTGTCTCGGCCGCCTGCTCTCGAAACACTTCATTTAAGTTGCGAACTTGAATTATTGTTAGCCAGCCAATGGACGCGGCTCTTTTTTCCGTTCCTTACCGGGAAGCGAAAAGTCGTGGAAGCCAGGCTGGCAACCTTATCTGCCTCGCTCTTCTATTCTTATCAGGTTACCTTTTGTCAGCCCGAACCTGGGCTGCATCACAACTGAAAGTTACTGGTGGAAGTAAACAGGCTTCGGATCGAACTATCGACGTAGCTACAGTAATCTCATTTCACGAAGAACTGTGGGCACACAACATGAGGATGAAAAACGAAAGGTCGACGTGATTCATAAATTACGAGCTCAATATCGTAAATAATTTACACGATAGAAACACTGTCGGTTCGTTGGCAGAACAACAGTCAAAACTGCAATTTAAGCTCTGAGCCTGAAGCGAATGTTGTGTTTTCACCCATAAGGCTTAATGGTTGTAAGTTATGTAAGCTAGAAATAAACGTAACTTCCAGGGCGTTTTGACTGTTCAAGACCAAAGACCCTACATTAAGACCAAAACTTTTAGTGCTAATCTCACAGAAATTCACAGTGATTCAAGTGAAGTTCGCGATGATTTAACAGTGGATCGTAGTACAGTTTCTCTATTGTGCAACCGTTTTTATGATGGTCGTTTGAGTGCAAATATTATAGAATGAAATGCCGGAATTACAAGCAAACTTGTGAAAAGTGAATAAAATCTTCACGCTTTCCAAGCCGCGTCATTTCAAATAAGAGTCGCGAGCTCTCGACAGCTGTCTTCGTAGTCGTGTTCAGAAGAAGAAGTTGACTGCCACGGGTGGTACGGTATTCCGCTTACACGTGGCGGCCACAATCTCTTCGTTCCCTTGGCCCACAGATATGGACCTTCGCTCTTTTATTTTATCCGGAGACAGACGCATTTTTCTACTTACACGCCGATGGTCTGCGCCTATGGACCTTCTAGACCTTAGTTTCATAATTAGGGCACAGCACCGTGCAAGAAACGATTTGTGTGTTTACAGCCGGTCGCATGCAGAAAATGCTTACTTCTACAAATCGGAAAGGTCTCTAAGTAGTTATTATGCCGAAGCATTGTGTCTCTTGCCAAAGTTCGCTAACTATTCTAGATGTTGAGAATTAGTTCAGAAATGTATAAATTTTGTTCGCACTATGAAAAAAAAGATTTTTTGAAGGTAATCGTAGGTGGACGTCAGGTATGCGTATCTGCTAATTTCAATTTGGTCTTCGATCACGGAATACTATAATTACCGTTATTTCTACACTCTACAGCAATGCATGAAATATTAACTGATCAGCAATTAGAAGCTCTACTTAATGACAGCATGCGAAATTATCTGATTGTGGAGACGATGAATTCTCATTTTTGACTAAAGATTGTCCTGCTGAGGTTGATGAAACGTACTGGTAAACAATAAAATCGTTAAGAGGTCGTGACAGCAGCTAGGAGAAGAGGACGTCCATGTACAGTGAAATCCTCTGACAGTGAAGACGTAGAAAACGTTAACAAAAGCCAAGAAGAGCTGTATTGCAACCAATTTCAGAAATTATATTTTACTATGTTGGGCAACTACTAAAATTTATTGAGGCACGGAATGCCTCAAACTACGGAAAACTGCCTGCAGTGCCAAGATGAAACACTTATAAGTCATATGTGAAATGTATTTATGTACTGTGAAAAATAATATTTTTGATACCAGAATGAGATTTTCACTCTGCAGCGGAGTGAGCGCTGATATGAAACTTCCTGGCAGATTAAAACTGTGTACCGGACCGAAACTCGAACTCGGGACCTTTGCCTTTCGCGGGCAAGTGCTCTACCAACTGAGCTACCCAAGCACAACTCACGGCCCGTCCTCACAACTGTACTTCTGCCAGTAGTATCTCGCCTCCTACTTTCCAAACTTCACAGAAGCTCTCCTGCGATGTTTATGGTAAATTAACAGGCAGTAGTAAATTATTACTTGCCAGAACTTATTGTATGATTATCATTTTCTTGCGTTTATGAAGTTGTTTTAGAGCATAAGAAAAACCTGTATTGAAAATCGTAAATTTCAAAAATATTAGCGTTAAGAATTCTATTTCCTGTGTGTTCTGGCATATACAGTTTACTACATATATAGCTGAATAAAATATTTCTATTGAAGAGAGAGGGAAGAAAATAAAAGGCATAGATAGCACATTTTAACGATAAGCGAAACTTGAGGTCCACATATGTGGACCTTCATTTATGCCTTACTGATTCATCAAAAAAGTATTTCATTTAAATTTGTGTCATGCTTGTTTATCAATTTTCTAGAAAACATGATACGAAAAGTTTCATCTGAATTTTTTTATCTCAGGAGTGAAGAGGATAAAGTTTGTATACATGTGCAATTATATCATTGTAACTTTAACAACACTTACATTTATTTATCCAAAACGTCCGTACGTGCAACACCATTGTTCCTGCTCAGCTTGATACGACTTCATGTCCTCCTACTTATCCGCTTTAGCAGATAAGTCGTATTTTCTCGTGGTATTATATTGTGTTCCTTTTGATTCCGAGTTCTGCAGCGTGCTTACTAGTCGACTTGCATGAGGAACCCATCACTGATGCACTAACTTTAGCACATATTTCCCCTTCGGGTTGACGGACGTCCAGAACGGGCGGATCCAAAACACTTCCCAGGCAAAAAGCTTTCTCCAAACCACGTAATCAAAGTCTGAATTCTTGGTGACCCCTTAATGAACCGTTCACGACACCATCCGCCACCGGTGCCATATTTTCGGTGTCGTCTTTTCTTTCAACGACTGGTACACTTGTTACTAAGCGGTCCCGCAAAGTGAAGCCGCTACTATCCGCAGTGATCTTCACCCGACACAGAAAGACAAACAGTGACTGATCAACGCACAGACTGTTCTCCACCCCGCCCATTCACGTGGCAGTTACGCGATAATCAAATAGCAGTTCATATGAAGAGCCCTGTTGTCACATTAATAATCAGGAGAAGAGGTTTAAATTTTACGTCTCTTACATTGTCACACGCAGTTAATTCAGCTGTGAAGGGGATTTCTGCCCCACGGAGCGAATCGCGTAAGGCGTACACCCCATTTATTTGGTGAACTGATGAAGATGTTGAAACGAGGTTTTCAACAAATAATAAAACGTCGAGGGACACAATAATTTTGTTGCGTGGTTAATTTTTTTGATGATGTTCGAAAGGTCGTGAAAAGATGAGGAATTGGTAAAACGCTTGTTCACATTGGCATTGTCCGCCCCAGTAGCTGAGTGGTCAGCGTGACGGATTGCCGTCCTCTGGGCCCGGGTTCGATTCCCGGCTGGGTCGGAGATTTTCTCCGCTCAGGGACTGGGTGTTGTGTTGTGTTCATCATCATTTCATCCCCATCCGGCGTGCAGGTCGCCCAATGTGGCGCCGAATGTAATGAGACCTGCGATATGGCGGCCGGACCTGCCCCGCGAGGGGCCTCCCGGCCAATGACGCCAAACGCTCATCATCATCATCATCATCATTGGCATTGAAACTTTGGAAAATGTATACGATAAGTGTTCTAAAAGTGAAAGGTAGGACGGCAGGAAGAGACTGTTGCGATGTAAACAGCGGCACGGGGCATCACATCTCAGGCTCAGGTGTTCTACTCGTATGCAGGAAGATGATACGTTTAAGCTATATACATTAAGCGAAATTTCTCTAGACACTACTTTATGCGACAAAGATACTAGGTCATCTACGACTGTTGGAAATAGAAATACATGCTAACTTCTTGTGTATCAGAGAGGACTGAGTAAAATTATTTCAAATTTGTTTACGTTAACGTGATTAGGTGAAGAGCTTTTGCGCAAACACGTAAACAGTCGATAGGTGTGACACAATGACGCAGCTTGGCATGAGTGGCTCACTTGGTATTGTTCACAACGTAATAGCCGATTCTGGTGGCCTTGTCGTGCGATTTCTGATTTTTTTTTTTTTTTTTTTTTTTTTTTTGCGAAAGTTTCGAAGTTTCGGTGCCAATATGAACTAGCGTTAGACCACTGTGCTCCTCTTCTGAAGAGCTTTGGAATACCGTTAAAACGTACCTTTCCACTAAAGGAAACATACTTACTTCATTACCTCGGTTCATACAAGAGTTAAGAATACAGGGTGATTCAAAAAGAATACCACAACTTTAAAAATGTGTATTTAATGAAAGAAACATAATATAACCTTCTGTTATACATCATTACAAAGAGTATTTAAAAAGGTTTTTTTTCACTCAAAAACAAGTTCAGAGATGATCAATATGGCCCCCTTCAGACACTCGAGCAGTATCAACCCGATACTCCAACTCGTTCCACACTCTCTGTAGCATATCAGGCGTAACAGTTTGGATAGCTGCTGTTATTTCTCGTTTCAAATCATCAGTGGTGGCTGGGAGAGGTGGCCGAAACACCATATCCTTAACATACCCCCATAAGAAAAAATCGCAGGGGGTAAGATCAGGGCTTCTTGGAGGCCAGTGATGAAGTGCTCTGCCACGGGCTGCCTGGCGGCTGATACATCGCCTCGGGTAGTTGACGTTCAGGTAGTTACGGACAGATAAGTGCCAATGTGGTGGCGCTCCATCCTGCTAAAATATTGATTGTTGTGCTTCTTGTTCGAGTTGAGGGAACAGCCAATTCTCTAACATCTCCAGATACTGTAGTCCAGTTACAGTAGCACCTTCGAAGAAGGCGTTCTCGGCCGTCCAGAACTTTTCTCTTTGCACAAACACCCATTCTCTGTAAACTGTTTATACCAACGTTTAATACACCACCTATCAGGAGGTTTAACACCATACTTCGTTCGAAGTGCACGCTGAAAAACTGTCGTCGATTCACTTCTGCCGTACTCAATAACACAAAAAGCTTTCTGTTGAGCGGTCGCCATCTTAGCATCAACTGACGCTGACGCCTAGTCAACAGTGCCTCAAGCGAACAAATGTACAACTAAATGAAACTTTATAGCTCCCTTAATTCGCCGACAGATAGTGCTTAGCTCTGCCTTTTGTCGTTGCAGAGTTTTAAATTCCTAAAGTTTGATATTCTTTTTGAATCACCCTGTATTAGCCGCATAACAAAACTACGTGCCCCTTGCCTATTATCTCGTTTCGACATCTTGAACCGTTCACAATATTAGAGGGTCTTTCGTCTACGTGCTCACCCTGTGTAGACGAGACAGGATATACTAGCGAAAAAGTCAAAACCAATAATGGTATACCAAACAAGTGATAACGCCTTTATATGTTGGAAGTCGCTAAGTACTCTTATTATCAAACACTCGATGATTGTAGTTTGCATAATTAGCGCTCCGATTTAACAAAAGCTAGTTTTTCACGCATCTCAATGTTTATATGTTGCACAATGATATAATTTTGTAGATATCTTGAGTGGTGTACGGGGATACTGTCTGCAAAGTGGGTAACGAACAGAATTAGTAGTATAGAAGTAATTAATTAAAATGTCATTCCTGGAGCTGGAGTTTTACTTTATGAACAGCGAACAGGTAGTACGTGATAAACTTATTTCATTTCATTATTTTGTGCGTGTGTGTGTGTGGCGGGGGGGGGGGGGGGGGGGGCGAGGTATGAGAGGGGGCGGGGTTTCAACGAGAAAAAGTTTCAAAAAGGTTTGAAATTATATGCAAAATTTGTTGGAAATTGCTACGCGATGTTATTCGCAAATACTGAATAAATGTAGTCTGGGTAATTTGTGCGCCCTGAGCTGTCCTGCCTCAAGCCATGTGCACAGTTACTAAATTTGATACGTTATTATTGTGTTAAAACTTTAACCTAAGATTGCACCTCTTAATGAGTAGGTTTATGACAGAATTTTAAATTTTTAAATTCCATTAATAATTATATGAAGTAGTAAACGTAAAATTTTGCTTGTCCCTTGAAACGGTTACGTAGGCAGCCTAGACTGGAACTGTGTGATCACTGTAGCCCTTTAATAATGTAAATCCCAATATGAAGACGCATGGACAAAATCCATGTTCTGAGAGATGGTCTCATTGAGGACGATATGCTGCGCGGAGTGGCCGCGCGGTTAGAGGCGCCATGTCACTAATCGTGCGGCCCCTCCCGACGGAGGTTCGAATCCTCCCCGCGCTTGGGTGTGAGTGTTGTCCTTAGCCTTAAGTTAGTTTAAGTAGTGTGTAAGTCTAGGGACCGATAACCTCAGCAGTTTCGTCCCTTAGGAATTCACACACATTTGAACATTTTTTGAGGACGATATCTTTGGTGAAGGCACAACTTCGGATTGGGGGGAACAGCCAACGAAATCAGCTGTGTCCTTTTCGACGGTATCAGCCTAGTACTTGTCTTAGGTGACTTAGGGGAACCATTGAAAGCCAAAATCTGGATGGAACCACCGCGAGTCCACCAGTGGCATCACGCTTGGTACTGAAACAAAGACTCAACGGTGAAAGTTATCCGTGTATGTGTCGAATTGTCAACAGTTTTGATACCTTAGTGAGAGACTTTGAGTTGAAATAGGGTTTCTTGTTCAACGAATGAGGAGTTGCCCTCTCCCCATGAGTAAAACGGACATTGATCCAACACAGTCGAATGCAAAACAACACATGATTCGTATTAATGGCGAATAAAGTATTATAGTAGTATCCAAGGTTCCACTAGGAACTAGTGTCTCAGAAGTTTATTATTGTGACTTTGTGCAAAAAGTAAACAAAAGAATTCACAAAACCCGACCTTACTTGCGTGTGTACCTACATTCTTCAGGAAAACTCTCGCTCTACGTACGTAGATGTAGATGTTGTAGTGGAAGGCTGTTGCAACAGAAAAAATATTTTAGTTGGTATCAGGTGCTTTACATAATGGGAATCTATTATAAAAATTTAATAGTAACACACTGATTGGTAATGTTACTTTTTTGCAATGTGCAATGTTATGTAAAAAGCAACAGACACAGTGACCGACTATTCGTTTGAATCTGCACGTTCCTGATTCACATATGTAGTGGTGCCTGCCCTATAACTTGGGTGCTCCATTTCAATATTTATAATATTAACACGATTCTCAGGATGTAATTAATGGAAGCTGTAATCTCTCTAAAACCAAAAGTACGTCTGCAGCTTAAAGTCCCATATAACTAAGCGGCCAGTTCCAGGAGCAACAAAGGTCTGATTTACAGTGTTTCATTTAATTGCTGACAAAATTTAAAATGCTCTCATAATCCACTCATTAAGAAGGGTTATGTTACGTTAAGGATTTATCGCTTACTATAATTTCGCTGTCAGTGTAACAAATCTTCAGCTTCAGGCATGACGTTTTAATTTATTACTCCTTTATACTAGCTCTACCTGCAACATATACACTATGCGATCAAAAGTATCCGGACACCTGGCTGAAAATGAATTACAAGTTCGTGGCTCCCTCCATCGGTAATGCTGGAATTCGGTACAGTGTGCGCCCACCCTTAGCCTCGATGACAGCTTCCACTCTCGGAGCTGGAAGGTTTCTTGAGGAACAGCAGCCCATTCTTCACGGAGTGCTGCACTCAGGAGAGGTTTCGATGTCGGTCGGTGAGACCTGGTACGAAGTCGGTGTTCCAAAACATGCCAAAGGTTTTCTATAGGATTCAGGTCAGGACTCTGTGCAGGCTAGTCAATTAAAGGGATTTTATTGTGCAACCACTCCACCACAGGCCGTTCAATATGAACAGGTGCTCGATCGTGTTGAAAGATGCAATCGCCATCCCCGAATTGCTCTTCAACAGAGGGAAGAAAGACGGTGCTTAAAACATTAATATAGGACTGTGCTGTGATAATGCCATGCAAAACAACACGTGGTGCAAGACCCCTCCATGAGAAACACGACCACACCATAACACCACCGCCACCGAATTTTACTGTTGGCACTACACACGGTGGCAGATGACGTTCTTCGGGCATTCGCCAAATCCACCCCTGCTATCGGATTGCCACATTGTGTACCGTGATTCGTCACTCCACACAACGTTTTTCCACTGATCAATAGTCCAATGTTTACGCTCCTTACACCAAGCGAGGCGTCGTTTGGCATTTATCAGCCTGATGCGTGGCTTATGAACAGCCGTTCGACAATGAAATCCAAGTTTTCCCACCTCCCACCTAACTGTCGTAGTACTTGCAATGGATCCTGATGCAGTTTGGAATTCCTGCGTGATGGTCTGGATAGATGTCTGCCTGTTACGCTTTACGACCTTCTTCAACTGTCGACGGTCTCTTTTGCACTGTACGTGTCCCTTCACGTTTCCACTACACTATCACATCGGAAACAGTTGACTTAGGGATGTTTAGGAGTGTGGAAATCTCGCTTACAGACTTATGATACAAGCGACACCCAATCACCTGACCATGTTCGAAGTCCATGAGTTCCGCGGAGCACTGCATTCTGCTCTCTCACGATTTGTAATGACTACTGAGGTCGCTGATATGGAGAACCTGGCAGCAGGTGGCAGCACAATGCACGTAATGGGAAAAACGTATGTATTTGAGGGTGTACGGATACTTTTGATCACATAGTGTATACCACTGAATGTACATAAAAAATTATGTCATTGCACAAATTATAGTTCAGGAGATAAGTTGTCATAAATCCTCAGGTACTGTTTATACGTGGGCCTTGTAAACAGGCATTCTTGATCTACTTGTATATCTTCTCCTCCTGTACGGCATGGCTGTGTGCTACGTGCGGCTGCCTCGAGTGAAATGAGCGTGCTGCTGCCTGCATGGCGGATGTACGTCACTGATAAGTTGGGAGCGGCAGGAAGTAGCGCGCTCGAAAACAGCAATGGCGGCGCCGGAAGTGCCTTTTTTCTGCGGATCGCCATTAGTTAAAACTCTAGGCGATCCGCCGAGCCCTGGCGGCGGCCGAGCGAAACTCGTTCAAGGTCACCCGCCAATATGGCGGCGCACACAGCCAAATTCTGCGGATCATCATCATCATCTTGGACAGTTTCCAGCCACTGGCTGGGTCTGTCGGGAACACAAGCCTCTCAATCGTGTTCTGTCTTTCCACTATTCCCCCTCTTCCACCTTCGTCCAGTTCTCTCCTCTTCTCACCACACATTCCTTCACTCCCTTCACCCATCTATCTCTTGGTCTTCCCCTGGGCCTCTTCCCCTCCAGTTGCAGATCAAACATCCTCTTTGGAATTCTTCCCTCATCCATTCTCTTCGTGTGTCCATACCACTGCAGTCTTGATTTTTCTATCCTGTCCTGTACTGGTTCCTCTTTTAGTCTTTCCCTGCATTCTGCAGTCTGCGGATCGCGCTTAGTTAAAACTCTAGCGTGATCCGCCAGGTGACTCGTGCTGCGGCTAAGTCCCGTTCAAGGTGACCCGCCTATAAGGCACCGAAGACAGCCATGCATTTACTCATAATTTTTTCATTTTGATTTCTTGTAAGTTCACGGATCACTGTTTGACGAAAAAAATAAAGAAACAGAGAACTGGAAAGAGTAGGAGGAGTGGAGGTCTTTCTATTAATCGTTTCATCATTATCAGAACTGACAAATGTTCTACAGATTTCGTCGATTAAATGAGTCGTGAAAGAGTATAATGTCACAATCAGGCAACGAAATTTGAAAGATAATGTTTTATCCTTATTGTGCGTTAAAGAGGAAATATGTTAGTAGGAAACTAAATTGTAGCAAGTCTTTTACTTGTAATTGAAGACAAAATTTCGGGTCTCTGCCACTTGTGGGAGGTTATTTTACTACAGATTCTTAAGGGTGGTCGCAGGTTCGAATCCTGCCTCGGGCGTGGATGTGTGTGATGTCCTTAGGTTAGTTAGGTTTAAGTAGTTCTAAGTTCTAGGGGACTGATGACCACAGATGTTAAGTCCCATAGTGCTTAGAGCCATTTGAACCATTTTTCTTAAGGCTGTTATCATAATAAATGTAAGCTCCAGAAGTGAGTACAACGCCTGCAACGCCTCCTGCGTTAGTGTACACCCTAAGTTTTGCTGATAGAGCCACACCCACACAGAGGCAGCTCCGTGGACGCAGCCTGCGTAAGCCCGCTTCTGTTTGTTCTGCGGATTACGAGCAATCTTCTTACCGGCGACGCGATAACTCTCTCCGACAACACCGCCAGCACTGTTCAAAATATTTTGCTCGCTCCCCGGGAGCCCTAAATATCGAGATTATTTTCCGCGTTACGGACTTTATGCAGCGGCCTATTTGCTGGAGAATGCCAAAGGTGGCGACCTCGCCAACGCAACCGTTCGCAGGGAAGTAGTGAATGTTTCTGAAATATCTGCCCAGTAATATAACAACGAGTCCCTGCGACTTAGCTAATTTTGGCATCGGAAATTCAGAGTATCAACTGACGAATGGAGGGCTGGGATTTAACATCGTACTCCTGACAGACAAGAAGAGCTGAAAATTTACTGAATGGAAAGGAGTCTCAGCATTAGGAGCAGATTTTCAATAGAGGGGATCGCACCAACTCACCGAGCCTTACATATACAGGGTGATCAAAAAGTCAGTGTACATTTGAAAACTTAATAAACCACGAAATAATGTAGATAGAGACGTAAAAACTGACACACATGCTTGGAATGATACGGGGTTTTATTAGAACAAAAAAAAAAAAAAAAAAAATCAAAGTTCACAAAATGTCCGACAGATGGCGCGTGAAAGATCTCTTGGGCATGTCGTTTGGTGATGATCGTGTGCTCAGCCGCCACTTTCGTCATGCTTGGCCTCCCAGGTCCCAAGACCTCAGTCCGTGCTATTATTGGCTTTGGGGTTACGTGAAGTCGCAAGTGTATCGTGATCGACCGACATCTCTAGGGATGCTGAAAGACAACATCCGACGCCAATGCCTCACCATAACTCCGAACATGCTTTACAGTGCTGTTCACAACATGATTCCTCGACTACATCTATTGTTGAGGAATGATGGTGGACATATTGAGCATTTCCTGTAAAGAACATCATCTTTGCTTTGTCTTACTTAGTTATGCTAATTATTGCTATTCTGATCAGATGAAGCGCCATCTATCGGACATTTTTTGAACTTCTGTATTTTTTTGGTTGTAATAAAACCCCATGTCATTCCAAGCATGTGTGTCAATTTGCACCTCTTTATCTACATTATTTCGCGATTTATTCAGTTTTCAAATTTATACTGACTTTTTGATCACCCGGTACATTCATCAAATTCAGAAATGCGTTCTGCCTTAGTATCATAGGCGTAAACAAGGCGAGAGAGGGGGAGGGTGGTGGCAAAGTTGGTACTCCCCACTCCCCTCCTGGACTCTGGAGAACAGAGGTTTTATTTATTACAGAAATCTCCTGCACCATGGATAACCATCCGTTCTCTGGGACATGATAAGATTTTTTGTGTTACTTATAAAATTAATTTCATGTAGCATGACACATGTCCAAACTGACCAGCTATTTTATATCAAAAACGGCAATTTTAGAGTCTTGTACCTCCTGGATAAATTTCTACGGACGCCCATTCTTAGTGCCATTCTTCTTGATAATTGTCTTACCTCGAAAAAAATTCCAATGTAACTGCAGATAATGTACTACCAGTGCAGATCATACATGCCAGGTGCAACATGTGTACGAATGCTTATTGGCAACAGGCATATTCCTGTAAAAAATTATTCTCTTTACGTAATAAAGTAAGTAATATGGGATAGAATATGTGCAAAAAAATTGCAAGAATATGGTATGTTGGGTTTTAACGAAATCATTTTGTGTATTAGTTCGCATCATCATGAGAAATGTCCGCCCCTGGTAGCTGAGTGGTCAGCGCAACAGAATGTCAATCCTAAGGGCCCGGGTTCGATTCCCGGCTGGGTCGGAGATTTTCTCCGCTCAGGGACTGGGTGTCGTGTTGCCCTAATGATCATCATTTCATCCCCATCGACGCGAAAGTCGCCGAAGTGGCGTCAAATCGAAAGACTTTCACCCGGCGAAGGTCTACCCTACGGGAGGCCCTAGTCACAAAACATTTTTAATTATGAGAAATTAAAACACTTGCGCCGGCCGGTGTGGCCGAGCGGTTCTAGGCGCTTCAGTCCGGAACCGCGCGACTGCTACGGTCGCAGGTTCGAATCCTGCCTCGGGCATGGATGTGTGTGATGTCCTTAGGTTAGTTAGGTTTAAGTAGCTCTATGTTCTAGGGGACTGATGACCTCAGAAGTTAAGTCCCATAGTGCTCAGAGCCATTTGAACCATTTTGAACCAGGCCACGAAGAGTGACAACGCCCGCGAGAGCAGTATGTTGACCCGACGCTCTCCATTTCAGCATCTGATGACGCTATTGGCGGTGGAGGACGACACGGCGGTCGGTACCTATGGGCCATCAGGACCCGTGGAAGTAGTTTACGATTTTTTAAATGAATTAGTGTATTATGAAACCCCCAACAGACCAGCTATAGCAAGAGCGCGATAAGTTGGCCGTAGACGTAAATTAAAGGAAACTTACTGTATATACAGGTCACTGTTTTATTCGCGACAATGTCGCAGCTTGACATTTTATTATTTATTAATGAGTCAAAATTTTGTATATAAAAAAGGAATATTTTCGGGACATTTACCCAGAAGTCTGTAAGACGTCGTGGTCACCTGACCTTCATTGCTTAGATATTCTGCCCTCACAATCATATTTCGCACATCAAGATGGCTCATTCTAACCCAAACTCGATAAGATAAAGTCAATGTTATATGAATTCATGTAAACGATATGCAAATAAGTAATAAATCGCAAGTGCGCACCGTGGTTGAAATACTCGAGGCTGGCATACACACATACATTCCAGACACGACGGTCACAGGAGCATTTAGTTCGAGAGAGGGGACTGCACGCCAGGAGGCCAGACCCACCCCATCTACGTCGGCCAGTGGATGCCCGTGGAGCAGACAGCGTTCGCCTGAGGCAAAGGAGGAACGACCCCGTGTTCGGCTTAAAATCAAATTCCGCTACATTGTGTGGGAGCGGCCAGCCTACGAATTCTTTACACATAGCACGCAGTTTGAGAGATTTTCACAGGGAGACAGCAAACGCCAAACGCCGATACTACAGATTTCCGGATTGTTCGCCTTAAACGAAACGTCATTCTCCCGTTTTAGAAGAGCAATGCTGATTGGCACGCGATATTTTTGACACCTTGAGCTGAAGGAGCAATGGAAGAGACCGAAAGATATACGCCTTCACGTCTGGCGTGGAGAGGGGCTGTTCCGTTGTCGCTCTTGCAGTGAGAACACGTGACGAGAGCGTGTGCGCTCGTACGTAGACTCGAAAGAACGAGGAACAAGTCTCACCTCAGTACTTCACTGGGGGAGCACCTCTGTCGAGAGCGAATCAAAGGGCGACTCTATGTTGAGTCCTTGCAATTAAGCGTTGTTCACTGTGTTGGCCGACACACTTATTGTGTGGTGTGAACGGACAGAGTTATAGTTAAACGCCTGCGAGCGAATTTTTAAGTGGCATCGCGGTGGACTAGTAATCTGACCGGTGTACCACGCCAATAGTTAGACTAGGGGCGGATAGGAGTCCTTGACTTCATCAAGGCAAAGGGAGAGTTTGATTGGCGAAGGTCAATCCAAATAGAACGAGAGTTATCTTACTTGTCAGCAGCGAGCGGCGCAGATAGCAGTCATCGCAGCTTACGGTATTGTGCACTACAGCTATTGCGAGCCCCATATTTCCTCCACAACAGTACACTTCACTGCATTTCACATGCGACAGCCTCGACCGTACCTAGCAACATTCTAAAGGATAATTATCCAAGTTGAGTAGACGCGCCTCTCAGTCATTCTGCCAAGTCAACAACAATCTTAAACTTTGTATAGAAATTTCATTAGCGAATACTATCCTTGAGAGGTAACTTCACATTCCGAAAGGAACCAGGATATAACTTGTTTAATTCGTAACTAAAAGTGCCATTGTGATTTCTCAGAATTTTTGCAAAATAAATAATAATTTTCGTTAGTTTCATGTTTTTCTTGCACTAATTAGCACCACTCCAGTACCCAAGTATCCCACTAGTTACGCAAGAAATTTTGTGAATTTTTGTGTCATTTCCTTACAGCGGACGACTCCAGAAGATATTTATTGCTGAAAGTTTTTCAGGCATTTCTCTTTAGGACGTTAGGAGCGTCTGTCTGACTTCTGTAGTTGTGGGGGTGGAAATTGCATCTAGCAGGAGCCGCAGGGTAAAGGGTACATCTCAGATTAATCCGTTGCGCAGAATAACAAAATAGCAGATCAACCCGACGCTCACAAGTCATACAAATTATGTACTCAGAGTGAGTATTTCAAACTATGTCTGCAACAGATGTTAATCACTCTTCTACACGTTCATGATGTGTGTGATGTGGATGCTTGCATCTTCCAAGATGACAACAGCCATGTTTACAAGGCAGCATGCGTATGTTCATGATTTGACGAACGCTGATGGATGGCCCGTCAAACCATCCGATCTTAATCCCACAGAAAACATCTGAGAATGTTTCTAACAGTGGGTACAACATAGCAATCAGCATTCCCACAATTGGTTAGCTCTACAGCAGGGCCGGCAACGGTGCGCCAAACCGCATGCGAGGCAGTTGTGTGGACCGCGTGCGGGCCGACGTTCGGCCTGTCTCGGCTTTGGTCGGTCCTTCTCGGAAGCACCTGCCACAGAGCGACATTTCGTTTACTATTGAGGTGGGGCGCTATATCGGTCGGCACAATTCTCTCAAGTTCGACAGAATCGTGATATCAGCGCTGTTTACCTTACGCTATTTGTTCATAGTATGAAGGACGTTGACACATCCGGTGGTTGTGCGCACAAAAAGAGAGAATCTAGCAATCTATTGTCAGGAGCCATTAAAAAGAAATGGCAGTGACAGAAACGAGGGATGATAATTCTTAATATCTATTATACAGTCGCATAATCGAAATGTGTTGCTAATTTGCTATGAAATGACATTACAGTAACACGCAGAATGAATTTAAAGATTCTGTTGACAATGAAACATCAAGCATTGCTGCACTGTAACTTGCAACAGTTTTCACGGAACTGAACGAAAAGAAAAAAAAAAAAAAATTGGAAATTTGTGGCAAGAGCCTATGGGACCAAACTGCTGAGGTCATCGATCCCTAAGCTTACGCATTACTTAATCTGACTTAAACTAACTTACGCTAAGGGCAACACACACACACACACACCCCACATGCCCGAGGGAGGACTCGAACCTCCGACAGAGGGAGGGGGGGGGGGGGGGGCACGCGGGCCGTGACAAATGACAAATGACTCTGAGCACTATGGGACTTCACATCGGAGGTCATCAGTCACCTAGAACTTAGAACTACTTAAACCTAACTAACCTAAGGACATCACACACATCCATGCCCGAGGCAGGATCCGAACCTGCGACCGTAGCGGTTGACCGTGACAGGGCGCCCTATACCGAGCGGCTACCCCTCGCGGCTGAACGAAGGGTATGGAGAGTTTAAATATTACTGCAAAGTACGATGATTAAGTCAAAAGTCATAACTGGAACAATTTTTCGAGTTAAAACCCGCTAATGTTGAATTTATGAAGGAAATAGCAGTGCAGGAATGAAAATTAAAACGTCCGGAATGGACTGAAGACCTCGCTTTTTAAATGCACTTGACTGTACACTACTCACAGTAAGACACTACAAGGTGAGAAACAAGTCATTTCTGATTTGATGGGGATGCATTTAAAAAAGAAAATCGCGTTGTAGAAGGACCGCATTCTGACAGTTACCGAGCTCACTCGAGTTAAAGAAACGCGAGATTACAAAAACTCATTGTGCCCTTGAAAGAATTACAGGGATAGTACGTTAAACGTTCTGGAGACACTGCCTATCTTAAATTTGATTTCGAGCTATTTTCGAGACTGTTTGCCGTTTCAGTGAAAAGCGCCCCTGTTCTATGAGATAATTTCGTCTTTCGTCCCACATTGACGTTTGCGGTTATTTCATGCGGTGTTGCCTGTCTGTTAGCATGTCGAGTATAAAGACTTTTCTGGAGACTAGAAATCTACTCTGTAGGAATCAGCATGGGTTTCGAAAATGACGGTCATGTGAAACCCAGCTCGCGCTATTCGTCCACGAGACTCAGAGGGCCATAGACACGGGTTCACAGGTAGATGCCGTGTTTCTTGACTTCCGCAAGGCGTTCGATACAGTTCCCCACAGTCGTTTAATGAACAAAGTAAGAGCATATGGACTATCAGACCAATTGTGTGATTGGATTGAGGAGTTCCTAGATAACAGGACGCAGCATGTCATTCTCAATGGAGAGAAGTCTTCCGAAGTGAGAGTGATTTCAGGTGTGCCGCAGGGGAGTGTCATAGGACCGTTGCTATTCACAATATACATAAATGACCTGGTGGATGACATCGGAAGTTCACTGAGGCTTTTTGCAGATGATGCTGTGGTGTATCGAGAGGTTGTAACAATGGAAACTTGTACTGAAATGCAGGAGGATCTGCAGCGAATTGACGCATGGTGCAGAGAATGGCAATTGAATCTCAATGTAGACAAGTGTAATGTGCTGCGAATACATAGAAAGAAA
The DNA here is from genome assembly GCF_021461395.2 of Schistocerca americana. Taxonomy (NCBI): domain Eukaryota; kingdom Metazoa; phylum Arthropoda; class Insecta; order Orthoptera; family Acrididae; genus Schistocerca; species Schistocerca americana. Next base: position 227,510,118 of record NC_060119.1, read on the forward strand.
GATCCTTTATCATTTAGCTACAAAATAGCAGGTCAGCAACTGGAATCAGTTAATACCATAAATTATGTGGGAGTACGCATTAGGAGTGATTTAAAATGGAATGATCATATAAAGTTGATCGTCGGTAAAGCAGATGCCAAACTGAGATTCATTGGAAGAATCCTAAGGAAATGCAAAAACAAAGGAAGTAGGTTACAGTACGCTTGTTCGCCCACTGCTTGAATACTGCTCAGCAGTGTGGGATCCGTACCAGATAGGGTTGATAGAAGATATAGAGAAGATCCAACGGAGAGCAGCGCGCTTCGTTACAAGATCATTTAGTAATCGCGAAAGCGTTACGGAGATGACAGATAAACTCCAGTGGAAGACTCTGCAGGAGAGACGCTCAGTAGCTCGGTACGGGCTTTTGTCAAAGTTTCGAGAACATACCTTCACCGAAGAGTCAAGCAGTATATTGCTCCCGACTACGTATATCTCGCGAAGAGACCATGAGGATAAAATCAGAGACATTAGAGCCCACACAGAGGCATACCGACAATCCTTCTTTCCACGAACAATACGAGACTGGAATAGAAGGGAGAACCGATAGAGGTACTCAGGGTACCCTCCGCCACGCACCGTCGGGTGGCTTGCGGAGTATGGATGTAGATGTAGATGTAGATGTAGCATTGATAAATGGTTCAAATGGCTCTGAGCATTATGGGACTTAACTTCTGAGGTCATCAGTCGTCTAGAACTTAGAACTACTTAAACCAAACTAACCTAAGGACATCACACACATCCATGCCCGAGGCAGGATTCGAACCTGCGACCGTAGCAGTCGCGCGGTTCCATACTTTAGCGCCCAGAGCCGCTCGGCCACCACGGCCGGCTGTTAGCATTGATAACTCTACGCAAACGTCACTGCCCTCGATCGTTAAGTGAAGGCCGTCGGCCATTGCATTGACGTGCTGAGAGGCACACACTTGACACTGTGAATCTCGGAATATTGAATTCCCCAACAATTTCTGAAATGGAATGTCCTATGGGTGTAGCTCCAACTACCACTCCACATTCAAAGTCTAACAATTCCTATCACGCGTGGAAACCTTTTCACGTGAATCACCTGAGTACACATCTCCGCCAAAGCACTGCCCCTTGTATACGTTACGCCTCACTGCGGTCATCTCTAAATGTGCATTTAGCTATCCTATGACTTCCGTCTCCTGAATGTATATGGATAAAACACCTTTTCTCCATTATGAGAAACAATGTACCGGGTGATCAAAAAGTCAGTATAAATTTGAAAACTTAATAAACGACAGAATAATGTAGATAGAGAGGTAAAAATTGACACACATGCTTGGAATGACATGGGGTTTTATTAGAACAAAAAAAAAAACCAAAGTATTGCTAGACGCGTGAAAGATCTCTTGCGCGCGTCGTTTGGTGATGATCGTGTGCTCAGCCACCACTTTCGTCATTCTTGGCCTCCCAGGTCCCCAGACTTCAGTCCGTGCGATTATTGGCTTTGGGGTTACCTGAAGTTGCAAGTGTATCGTGATAGACCGACATCTCTAGGAATGTGAAAGACAACATCCGACGCCAATGCCTCACCATAACTCCGGACATGCTTTACAGTGCTGTTCACAACATTATTCCTCGACTACAGCTATTGTTGAGGAATGATGGTGGGCATATTGAGCATTTCCTGTAAAGAACATCATCTTTGCTTTGTCTTACTTTGTTATGCTAATTATTGCTATTCTGATCAGATGAAGCGCCATCTGTCGGACATTTTTTGAACCTTTGTATTTTTTTCGTTCTATAAAACGCCATGTCATTCCAAGCATGTGTGTCAATTTTTACCTCTCTATCTACATTATTCCGTGATTTATTCAGTTTTCAAATTTATACTGACTTTTTGATCACCCGGTACATTCATCAAATTCAGAAACGCGTCCTGCCTCAGTGTCATAGGCTTCAGCAAGGCGGGAGAGGGGGGACGTGGTGGCAAAGTTAGTACTCCCTACCCTTCTCCTGGACTCTGGAGAACAGAGGTTTTATTTATTACAGAAATCTCCTGCACCATGGATAACCATCCGTTCTCTGGGACATATTAAGTTTTTTTTGTGTTACCTATAAAATTAATTTCATGTGGCATGACACGTGTCCAAACTGACACCGAGCGAGGTGGCGCAGTGGTTAGCACACTGGACTCGCATTCGGGAGGACGACGGTTCAATCCCGTCTCCGGCCATCCTGATTTAGGTTTTCCGTGATTTCCCTAAATCGTTTCAGGCAAATGCCGGGATGGTTCCTTTGAAAGGGCACGGCCGATTTCCTTCCCAATCCTTCCCTAACCCGAGCTTGCGCTCCGTCTCTAATGACCTCGTTGTCGACGGGACGTTAAACACTACCCACCACCACCTCCAAACTGACCAGCTATTTTATATCAGAAACGGCAATTTTAGAGTCTTGTACCACCTGGATAAATTTCTACGGACGCCCATTCTTAGTGCCATTCTTCTTGATAATTGTCTTATCTCGAAGTAATTCCGATGTAACTGTAGATAATGTACTACCAGTGCAGATCATACATTCTAGGTGCAACATGTGTACGAATGCTTATTGGCAACAGGCATATTCCTGAAAAAAATCATTGTCTTTACGTAATAAGTCCCCCCCCCCCCCCCCTCGCCTCCTAATCTGACAGCGTGGCTGGGTGATTGGGAAAACGTGCACGCAGGCTGTGGGCTGTGACACGCGAGCAAGGGCGGATATTTTGGCCGCCCGCTCTCTACAGAATCTGGTAATCAGTGGGGTGGCTTCACCTGAGTATGATATAGTCTGAAAAATATGTAGCGTGTCTTGCAAAAGTGGTATATTGTAAACATTTATGTGTATCTGCCAGCTCTATGTGTTATCGCGAGATACGCAGTTTCTATCGACACACCACTGTTGTGATCTTCAGTCCGAAGACTGTTTTAACGCACCTCTCTACGCTTGCCTATTTTCTGCATGCTTCTTCATCTCGGAATAACTACTGCAACCTCGATCCGTTTCGCGCAGGACCGAGGCGAGAACAGTGGCGTGACGTCTCCCCTGCGTAACAAACTTTTTGTCCGATGCGGTTACGTCCGTCTGCTGGAGTCCAGGTACAACGTAGGAGGACCCGAACGAGCAGGTACACTTGAGCGGCAGTCAGCTGCGCCGATAGGAGAATGCCGGGTGTCGCCGATATTAACTCCGGCAGAGCGGAAGGCGCGGCCGTAAACCATAGGCTGCCAACCGCGGCCGCACGCCACGTCTGAAATGAAAGTAATTCTGGCGGCGGCGCGGGAAGGCCGTATTAATATTTGAGGGGCGGCGCCGGCGCCGGCGTCGCGGACATAAAAGTGTAGCACCACGTTATCGGTGGGGGCGGCGTATTGTGGAGGCGGCGTCGCCGGCAGCTGGCAGCTGCGCGCCGTGTTTACTGTCGCAGGTGCGTCCAACGCGCTGCTGACGCCGCCCCCACAGCTTCCGAACTGCGACAGCCGATATCGGCCCGGCTGATGCCGCAGCTCTCAGGAAACGGCGGCACTGATGCCGAGTTCGCCGGAATTGTATCCGGCTTGAGAACAACGGAAGAAACAAATTCATCGACAGGAGAAAGACAAAAAGGTGTTTCTGTCTCTCAATAAAGCAAAACTGTCCCGAGAACCCACAACCGTTATCCAAGATACTATTTTTACTTTTATTGTGTTATCGCTTCTTTTCGTTCCGATCTGAGTAACTACCCCCTTTCACAGCTGAGTCGTCAGCATGGTGGAGGACACGGGTTTGGTCCCTGGTGCTGGCCGGAGTGGCCGAGCGATTCTAGGCGCTACAGTCTGGAACTACGCGACCGCTACGGTCGGAGGTTCGAATCCTGCCTCGGGCATAGATGTGTGTAATGTCCTTAGGTTAGTTGGGTTTAAGTAGTTCTAGGTTCTAGGGGACTGATGACCTCAGAAGTTAAGTCCCATAGTGCTCAGAGCCATTTGAACCATTTTGGTCTCTGGTACTGCCAGAGATTTTTTTCTCTGATGGTAGGACTGGAACGGAGTGCCATTCGAGAAGTTACCTGAATGGCGGGGACTGCATTGTGTTTACACTCACCCCTAATAATGATTATGTTAATAGGGGGTGCTCAATGAGTGATACCTAATCTCACGTAATGTTACACAGTATGTTGCTACTGAGAGTAAATAAACTGGAGGACTGAGAGAGTCCAGCGTAGTGTCCCTGGTGACATGGTATCACATCAGCCACGTAGGAAGACGGCCATTGTTCGACTTCAGAAGGCAAAACGGAAGGCTCTGATAGGCTCCAAACACAAGGTTCAAAAAAGGTTCAAATGGTTCTAACCACTATGAGACTTAACATCTGAGGTCATCAGTCCCCTAGACTTAGAACTACTTAAACCTAACTAACGTAATGGCATCACACACATCCATGCCCGAGGCAGGATTCGAACCTGCGACCGCAGCAGCCGCGTGGTTCCAGACTGAAGCGCCTAGAACCAAACACAAGGAAGGAATTTCCTACCGTGTGACAAGGTAACAAAGCGGCAATCGTTAAGGGGCGTCGCGGTGAGCGACTGCGTGTCGGAAGTAGATTCCGCTGATAATGCTAGAATAATGCTTATCATTTAAATTGTGGCACTGATTAGAGATTGTTGAATGTAATTGTCACTGTTTCTGCACGATACGCAAGTGTAGGATCTTTGTAATTTGCATACGGAGCAGATGGATGGTAAGGAACTGTGTAAACGTGTTTTGTAAGCGACCACAAAAGCAATTACTAGAATTAAAAATGGTGACCCTTCGAAAAACGTGCGCGTCATTATTCGACCACTAAGCCCTGTCAGATATCACATCATTCTGCACTGCTACAGCCATTCATCCAGATCCTGAGTCCGGTGAATCCATGATCAGCGCTTCTATTATGCGGAAGGGAAATAATCATCTGAGAGACGCATGTCCACGTATTTCACGCACATACAATGAGATACGATGGACTTGCGTATATCCACAAGGAACCTCGTCGAGTTGAGACGATCTACACATATCAAAAAACTTCAAAAAAATTACAGTTAAGGGGGGAAGAACGTCAAACGGGCTGACTTGGAGCAGGAGAGGCACCACAGGACATTTTAATTTTCACTGTCTATACTTTTACAAGTAAATTCATAAAGCTTTACCAGCATGACCAGGAAGGATTCAAGATTCACAGTCATAGCAGTGGAAGTTCAAAAACATGATAAAATATTATATTTTTTTACATGTGAAATTTCATCATTTTTTCGCTTACTATTGGCCGCATTTGTTGCTATAGGTATACTTTTCTTCATATGTAAGAGAGATTTTTCGATTAATTTTGCACAGGATACAAACCATATTTACAGGTGCATAAAATTCTAGAACTTATTTAATTTATGAAAAAATGAATGAGCTGTTAGATTTTAAATTTCATGTTTAGAAAAAACTTAAAATTTATAGTTAATTATCTCAATTTTTACCACAGTTTTTAGTAGATTTGGAAAATTCTGGAGTTTGATACATCTGTAAGTATGATTTGTGTGCTATGCAAAATTCATCGAAGAATCTCTCTTACTTATGAAAAAAAGTGTGCCTATAGAACAAATGCGGCCAATAGTAAGTGAAAAAATGATGAAATTTCACATGTAAAAAAAAATTTATTATGTTTTTGAAGTTACATTGCTATGATTGTGATCTTGAATCCTTCCTGGTCATGCTGGCAAAGTTTTATGAATTTATTTGTAAAAGTATAGGCAGTGAAAATTAAAATGTCCTGTGGTGCTTCTCCTGGTCCAAGTCAGACCGTTTGACGTCCTTACCCCCTTAATGCACATATCAATAACTACAAAAGGAATGGACTACAGTATGGTAGCGAAGCCAGAATGCCTCACAGCAAGTGACTGGTTAGCACTGGCTGATAAACTGGGCAAGGTGGGATTTTGTAAAAGAAAACTATAATGCTTCAAGCATTTGAAATGTAGTGCAACACGCACTTGCCTTCATAACTAAATTTTCTTTTCCTTGATGCCTCAGGATGCGTCGTATCAATCGGTCCCTTCATTTAGTCAAGTTGTGCCATAAATTTCTTTTCTTCTCAATTTGATTCAGTGCCTCTTCGTTAATGATCCATCTCCCTTCGGCAGTCTTCTGTTGTACTACATTTCAAAAGCTTTTATTATCTTCTTGTCTTCAATGCTTAACGTCCAAATTTCACTTCCACACGTAGTTACACCCAACTTAGAAATATTGGTTGTTAACAGATTTCTCTACTTCAGAAAGCTTTTCTTGTCGTTGTCAGTCTAAATTTTATCGTCAGTTATTTTGCCGACTGAATACCTAAACTCATCTGCTACTTTAAGCGTCTTCCCAATCTAACCTCCCAGCATCACCTTATTTAAGTCGATTACATTCCACTACCCTTATTTCAGTTTTATTTTCATCTTCATACTACAACATCTTTTCAAGACACTACCAATTCCGTTCAACTACTGTTCCAACTTCTTTGCCGTCCCTGACTGAAGTACCATGTCATATGCGAACATCAAAGTTTTTATTTCCTCCTTCCATTTCCAAATTTCTCCTTTGCTTCCGTTTCTTCTTACTGAATGTACAGATTCAATAATATTGGGATAGGATACAATTCTATCTCATTCTCCTCTCAGGCACTGCTTTCCTCTCATGTCCTTTGACTATTACAGCTACAGTCTGGCTTTTGTGCAAGTTCTAGATTAAATATGCTCACTGTACTTTACCCCTTATATCTCCACAATTCCACAGAGTTTATTCTTGTCAACGTTGTCAAAAGCTTTCTTTAAATCCACAAATGTTATAAATGCAGGTGCTCCCTTTCTCAATGTATCTTCTAGGGTAAGTCGTAATCTCAGTATCGCCTTGCGTGTTTCTACATTACGAGTCTTTCGATTCTCCCGTAACTAATTCTTGCCAGTATTTTGTACCTTGACTAATTAAACCTATAACTCTGTAATATTCACGCCGTCAGCACCTGTCTTTTTTCCAGTTTTGATTATTACATTCTACTTGAAGTCTTATGGTATTTTGCCCAGTTCATATAATGTGCGTACCAAGTGTACTAGTTTTTTCATGGCTAACTCCCCCCAAGGATATCAGTAATTCTGAGGGGCGTTCGTCTACTCGAGATGTCTTGTTTCAACCTTGGTCTTTCAGTTCTCTGTCAAATTCTTCTTGCTATATCACATCTCTCATCTCATACTCATCTGTACCCTTTTCCCTTTCGATAAAATTGTCTTCAAGTTTGTTTCCTTAGTGTAGCTCCACGTACACATTTGGTAATATAAACTCGTTTATTCAACCCTTTGAAAATAATTTCTGCCCTAGGTATTGCATCTCTTCAATCAGAAATCAGAAATCAGAACAATTTCTCCAGTGTCATCCTACTGCTGCACATTATTCTCACGAGAACAACAGAGTAGTGTGTCTGCTGTGCGCAACACAGCTTTACAGACAGAGTAATTTCAGTTACAAGAAGCAGTGAAGCAACAGCATTTTCAGTAACTGAAGCAACTTAAGAGACGAGGTAATAACGTACGTTAGGCAAAACTAATTATGTTTTAGTTGCTTAGACATATTACCAGCCCTTGAAATCAGGATAAGAGATATCATTATTCAAGGGAAAAGTTGTTTATTTTCTAATTAAATACGAGTTTGAGCGATATAAACCTGATGCCTAATCTAACGAAAATTTAGAGATTACTATACCTGCGGCTTTTACTATGCTTTCCACAAAGGGTTCGGATGACTGTACGTCAATCATCAGGTGATTTATTTCAGTCGCGCGCACACACACAAACACACACACACACACACACACACACAGAGAGAGAGACAATATCAACATTATATAGTACTTAAAAATATTATATAAATATGTCACTGTTGGCACCATTAGCTCCTAGTATGCCATATTTGTTTAGTTCACGTTGTTATAGCGAGTACATGCGATTACGTGATACAAACAGGACTGGAACAGGTGACTGGCCACAGAGAAGCATTTGCATTTATGTAAGTGTCCACATATGCAGTGAAAATATCTACATAACTTTGAGCTATGCCCGACAGTGCCACACTTCACCAAATAAGTCGTAAACAGAATACAGTACTTCCGTGTCTTCTTAATTCGCAAAAATCCACCGTATGATGGACGTATAATCTCATAAACGCTTCATGGAAAATATAGTAGAAATGAGTGGTTAGTGTAACGTAATGTTCCACTCCACATTCAGAACAGTCACGGTTAAGCCTAATTCGCATTTAAAGCCATTATTAACGCAATTCTCGTAGCATGCAGCTTCTGTTGGTACCAGATATAAGTGAAAATTAAAAATCTATTTCCTTCTTGTATAATGTACGAGGGTGAGTCAAATGAAAATCTTAAATATTTCTTTAAATATTATTTATTGTGCAGAAGTGGTACAAAGCTTTATCACTTTCCAACAAAATCTCCCCTACGCTCAATGCAAGTCTTCCAGCGCTTACAAAGTGCATAAATTCCTTTAGAAAAAGTTCTTTTGGTAGTCCGCGCAACTACTCATGCACCGCGTGGCGTACCTCTTCATCAGAACGGAACTTCTTTCTTCCCATTGCGTCTTTGAGTGGTCCAAACGTATGGAAATCAGTTGGGGCAAGGTCTGGTGAGTATGGTGGATGAGGAAGACACTCAAAATGCAGGTCTGTGATTGTTGTAACTGTTGTACGGGCAGTGTGGGGTCTCGAATTAGCATGTTGCAAAAGGACACCTGCTGACAGCAGTCCACGTCGCTTTAATTTGATTGCAGGCCGCAGATGATTTTTTAGGAGATCTGTGTACGATGCACTGGTGACAGTGGTCCCTCTAGGCATGTAATGCTCCAAAATGACGCCTTTTTCGTCCCAAAAGAGATTCAGCATAACCTTCTCTGCTGATGGTTCCGTTCGAAACTTCTTTGGTTTTGGTGATGAGGAATGGCGCCATTCCTTGCTCGCTCTCTTCGTTTCCGGTTGGTGGAAGTGAACCCTGGTTTCGTCTCCAGTAACGATTCTTGCAAGGAAGCCATCACCTTACTGTTCAAAGCGCCGAAGAAGTTCTTCACAAGCATCAACATGTTGTTCTCTCATTTCAGGAGTCAGTTGCCGTGGCACCTATCTTGCAGACACTTTGTGAAACTGGAGCACGTCATGTACAATCTGGTGTGCTGATCCATGACTAATCTGTAAACATGCTGCAATTTCATTCAGGATCACTCGGCGGTTTTCCTTCACTATGGCTTCAACTGCTTCTATGGAGTCAAAAAAATGGTTCAAATGGCTCTGAGCACTATGGGACTCAACTGCTGAGGTCATTAGTCCCCTAGAACTTAGAACTAGTTAAACCGAACTAACCTAAGGACATCACAAACATCCATGCCCGAGGCAGGAATCGAACCTGCGACCGTAGCGGTCTTGCGGTTCCAGACTGCAGCGCCTTTAACCGCACGGCCACTTCGGCCGGCAATGGAGTCACAACTCGTTGTGCCTGACCTGGACGAGGAACATCTTCCACTGAAGTCACACCAATTGGAAACTTCCTACTCCATTCGTAGACTTGCTGCTGTGACAAACATGCATAACCGTACTGAACCTTCATTCGTCGATGAATTTCAATAGGTTTCACACCTTCATTACGCAAAAACTGAATAACGGAACGCTATTCTTCCCTGGTGCAAGTCGCAAGTGGGGCGGCCATTTTTATACTGATACTGCGACGGTATGTGTGCATCTGCACTATGCTGCAATTCTGCACGCTGTTTGTAGCTCGCTTACCAACTCACAGGGTAACAGCGCGAAATTTCGATTTGTTATTACAAATTTAAGGCTTTCATTTGACTCATCCTCGTATCATATTACTAAAAATGAGCACGAAACTGAAAGTGAGAAAACCAACGTTTGAAATGCCATCCATTTCTGGCGTACTACGTTGGCAGCACAGAACATAGTACGGTTTTCTTCTGTTTTGCTTCCGTTTAGTAGTGGAGTACTTCATGGCGGAACAGCGGGCTCCCGTAATGGTGAATGTTGTGCAGAGACTATTCGCAAACAGCGTCGAATGTTTCATCGACGTAATACAAAAAAAAATGGCTCTGAGCACTATGGGACTCAACTTCTGAGGTCATTAGACCCCTAGAACTTTGAACTAGTTAAACCTGACTAACCTAAGGACATGACACACATCCATGCCCGAGGCACGATTCGAACCTGCGAGCGTAGCGGTCTCGCGGTTCCAGACTGCAGCGCCTAGAACCGCTCGGCCACAGCGGCCGGCGACGTAATACACTGAATAACTTGACTGTGATGAGACTGACTACTAAGTCTGAGAAAACAATTTCTTTTATGGACTCTAACACTTGGCGGTCTGCAGTGTCGTGAGGGCATTTGGGTAGGTATGTTGTATTTCGTACACAATCACAGGTACAATTCACTGCAATAACATTTAAAGTACTTAATTTCATCCATAAATTGTATGTTATCATGCCCTCAAAAGTTGCGTTATGTATGTGACACTCTTTACAATTGGAAAAAAGTTTAAAAATAATGCTTTCCTCTTTCTCTCTTGTTCGCGAAATTGGTGACGTACCGTGCTGACTTTGTAAAGTTATTAGGTATAGCGCCGGTTTTCGCTTTTTACATGGAAATGTGAGCTTCGGTTTTTCTCTAATTTGGGAAAGCATCACGACATTAGGTCAGTATCATTTGCCACATGTCCCGTAACAGATATTGTCGTGCCGTTTAGTTACATACGATCTGTATTAGCTTTAATATGTGCCGCAGCCAATCATCATTATCTAGAAACAGCCGCCTCAAACAGACCAGAGTGTACGGAAGCTTCTGAAACCCAAACCCGTCAGCCAAAAATCCACACGAGAGAAGGAACCGTGTCGCCCAGCTTTTTGTACGAAACATTCAGTTCCGCTGCATGGAGTTGTCTCGCATACAAAACAATGTTTATTCGTTGCAGACTGAAGCTTAAAAACATAATATAAACGTATCTGAAGGTTTTTGTTTTACCATGCATATGCAAGTCCTCTGCTCTTTCAACGGACAGACTCTTGGTGTGTATTACCCCAAAGGCACTTGTCCCACTGCGATGCTCTATACCTTTCAGATAAAGTGGTTGCGTTTGAAGGCACCTGTGATTTTCTCATTTCGTGAAGTGTGCGCAGTGGCGCCCAGTAGGTGCTCCCCTCTAGTGACTGTAGCTTCAACTACTTAATGTGTTTCTAATTTTAGCAGTTAGAAGATCAAATGTAGGAGCAATTTTTGTATGATGTGTACTACTGTTTTTGTTTTCACATCGTGACTGAATTCATTTCTACCAAGCATATATCGCGTACAGAGTACTGCCCTGATCAAATTTATACTGTGTGTATTGAGATAATAATTAAATTTATATATTTATTTTTGTCATCATTGCGGTGGTTCCGTCTGGAACCTCTGCAGCTATAACGACAACGTGGGTACCTGTGCTACTAATTCCTGTGCTTCAATTTTCTTATGATGTACACACGGAGAATAAAGGGCGAGGAATTTTTGTCATGCCTTTGGAAAGAGATTCCTTCTGATGCCGACACAAGACACCGATAACAGCAGTAATAATGAAGATATTGTATAGCTGAAAAAAAAAAAGGTTCAAATGTCTCTGAGCGCTATGGGACTTAACTGCTGAGGTCATCAGTCCCCTAGAACTGAGAAAGTACTTAAACCTAACTAACCTAGGGACATCACACACATCCATGCCCGAGGCAGGATTCGAACCTGCGACCGTAGCGGTATAGCTGAAGACATCGATTCTTGGCGCGAGAATGATGGCACAACTTCAAAAGTATTTTGTCTAAAAATTCTAAAATCAAGCAATTTATGTATGGGATGTGTAGATAACGCAGACGTCGTAAACAGATTTTATGCAATTGATAGTAAATCCCGAAGGTTGTGGATAAGAGTTTTCTGGTGCTTGGGTGCTGTTTCTGTTGAAATTGCGTCTATTCTATTTCGACTAATTCATTGGAAGTAAATGCTTAACAATTTTTGAAGACACATTGCAACAGGCCTGGTGGGTGACAGTAGTTTCAAAGGAAGTCCCCGCCGCCCAAATAAATCATCAGAACCCTCAGCAAAACAAATTTGAAAATATTGTTCAAGTACATAGAAGCAAAGCGTCTGGCAGTACATGGCTCCTCAAGATGCTACATACACTGTAGCACTAAGAAGGAACTGCACAGAATAGGATGGACATTTACTCTCTGACAAGTAGCACTATGCCTTTTTCCAGAAAGGAACTGCCTTTTCCCTTTCCCAAAAAACGTCATTTCGTGCCCTATGGCACTGTTTGAAACCATCCTATATTTGTTCAGTTAAGTTATGTAACAGTTGTTTGTCACATTGTTCTATCTCAGTTTACGTATAATAATAAAATATTAAAAATTCAAAAAATTTTAATTTTCCATATTCAGAGTCTGGAACACCTACACCTCGCGCGTTCAGGAAGAGCTACTTATTTTCTACAGACCATGTATATCGAGGGTACGTTGCACCACGGTTTCACTGTCTTTCGGCGGGGAATTAGCTCGCTATTTCTTCATTTATTCTTTAAGTTTTGCAATATAGTCTTTCGCCTAAACGATAAAAAACTGCTGGTGTTGAAACTGTAGAAATGTACAATGCTGAATTTGCTTTCTGTGGTTGATGCTATAACAGTCAATTTCTACGCACCACTTCCTCAACTCCTGAGCTCACAGACTGCGGGTTTCCATGCCTGCCAGGGGTGGTGCTTTACTACTAATAACCATGACCGCCGGGCTAGCCGCGCGGCCTAACGCGCTGCCTCCCGAGTTGGAAGGCGAGCCGGTGTATTAGCGTCGAGGTCTGGTGTGCCGGCCAGCCTGTGAATGGTTTTGAAGGCGTTATTCCATCTGCCTTGGCGAATGCGGGCTGGTTCCCCTTATTCCGCCTCAGTTACACTATGTCGGCGATTGCTGTGCAAACAGTCTCCCAGTACGCGTACACCATAATTACTCTACCATGCAAACATTTGGCGTTACACTCGTCTGATATGAGTCATTTCCGGTAGTGTCCACTGGGGGCCGGACCGCACAACAACCCTGGATTCGGTGTGGGGCGGCGGTGGGGTGGGTGGACTGCTGTGGCCTGTTGTGAGGTTGTGAACCACTGAGGGCTATGGCGGAACGAAGCCTCTCCGTCGTTTGTAGGTCCATGGTTTAATCACAATACACAAAAAATGGTTCAAATGGCTCTGAGCACTATGGGACTTAACATCTGTGGTCATCAGTCCCCTAGAACTTAGAACTACTTAAACCTAACTAACCTAAGGACATCACACACGTCCATACCCGAGGCAGGATTCGAACCTGCGACCGTAGCGGTCGCACGGTTCCAGACTGTAGCGCCTAGAACCGCTCGGCCACCCTGGCCGGCTATCAAGAGAAAAAAACGGAAGCATCAGCAAACGAGGTTTTGCCATAATAAAGAGTGTAGACAAATTTAAATGTCGTCAGGAATATAGTCTAACAGGCATCATTAAGAGACAACTAATGAAAAAAGTACGAAGACGGAAGCAGAATGTAAATTAAAACTGCAAAGGTACAACAAAAAGACAGTGCCTACAGAGCGAAGGTATTATACACACAATGGTCAATACAGAAGTAATCTATAGTGCAGCATTCCTGAAATTGCATAAGAGAGAGATAATTGGGGAATTATAGGTACAGGAGATAGAAAACCAATCTAAAGTCGAATTTCAGGGCTGGAATAAGGAAATTATAGAGCATGCAAGAAAAAGAAAAGAAATGAAATGAAAATATGAAGAGACAGATGGAAATATAAAAGAAAACATACTCTAGATATGATTGAAAATCTATGGGCACATTAGAAGGACGAATGCGACGAGGTCATCAAAAATTTTTAATAAAATTACCAGGTTAAAAGCTGGCCCAAAATTAGGTGAGGAAATAAAAATAGCTGTGAACAAAACCCTTGTTGATCCAAAGGAAATTTGATATACAGAATTTTTGTGCACTAAGATAAACAGCTGCAATAGATTCCATGAAAAACAAATTACAAACGATAAGAACGCCGCATCAGAAGAAAGCAGGAAGAAGCATTGATAAAAAAAAGTGAAGAAATCCTGGATAAGAAGCAGAAGAAAAAGAGGAGAAGGGATGGAGGAGGAGGAGGAGGAGCAAGAGAGAAACTTGTAAATTAAGAATGTTTGCCGTGTAAATAATAATAAATATTAACTACCCGTCTTTTGAAACCGATTTTTTTTATTTGTTTCAACCAAACGTGTTTTACCTATTCGTATTAGGTACCATCGATGGTTTCTATGCCTCCTGTCCTTGTTCTGTCTAACAACTAACAGAAAAAAATTTTCATCGTGACATGTTGAACCAATGAATATCTGTAAAACAGCGATGCAGCTAAACTCGATTACTCTTTGATATATTCATTTTCAATAAGTCAAATTTATTGGGTGTGTTATAGCTTAATAGCCGCCTACGGGCAGACAGTTACGGTATTAGTGCAAGTTAGCGCACAAATGGATAGCGAATACATTAACATCTGTCGAGGCTCACAGATTAGGAAATCTGTTTGCGATGCTTTGGGGGAGGCATCTGTTCCTCTTCGTCTTCTTCTCCTTTTTCAGTGCGGCATCCATAAATAAGGGCAGACAGCTGTTTCCATCGCGATAGCATAGCCAGCGGCTGATGAATATTAATGTCATTCTTGAGGCAAACATTGACATAGTGAAATGTTACCGCCGACTGCTTCCCCGCCTGTGTTATCTTTGTTCTGTAGTAATTAAACTGAAACGCTTCGGTAAATAATGTGTAAGTTCCAGCACAGAACGTGCAGGCAGTGTCTTCGGAAAGTGGAGGCGGGATTGCTGTAGATCGAGTGCGCTACTTTCCAGGAATGAACTTTTGTTGTCGCTTGTCACATACACAGGGGATTCAATGCGACACAATTCCTGATGGCTCTCCTGTACGTTCACAGTTACTCATAGTTGTTTTTATGTGAAGCGTGTATGCTTTGGTACTGAGATTGGATGAGGGAAAACATTCCGTAGCAAACGTCCAGTACGATTGAAGTGCTGTACTATAAAAGAACAGTAAATTGTCAGCTGTTTCAAGAAGATACACACGGCGCCACAGAAGTACATCACAAACCAGCACTTGGGCGAGTATCAAATTGTGTACAGCACAGTCTAAAAAGAACGAAATAACATTGGGTGAAAATATGACATCTGAGAGGTTATCGCTTGAAAGATTAACAATCATCAAATGCTGAAAGTCTGTTTCGACCGTAGGATCACTATAAACATCTCACTATTAATCATTAACAATATTAATAATTAACAATTATTCAAAACCATTTTTAACTTTAATTTGTTTATGTTTATTTTTTTCGTCTTTAAATATTGACAGCAATACACCCGTTTGTCATGCCATATCAAATGCCCCCATGAATGACGAATCATGAGAATAGAAAGATGCACCTGATACCCAAGCTTCAGCAGATTAGCTTACAAGCTATATTTCTGTTTTGCTTTCGGTTGCAAAAACAGAAAGTGTATTCTTATAAGCTACGTTTCTGTTTTACTTTCGGGTGCAAATACGGAAGTTTTGTGGTTGTCAAGTACGCTATGCTACCTGTCCGTGCGAGAAACACGATTCTCAGAATGTCTGCGCTTGCACGTGTTGATACTCATGCTGTACGCTGATCTAACCGTGAAGCGGAATCTTTTAAACATGAATGGTAAGTTAGTTGAAGTGAGTGGAATTCGTGAAATGAATACTTAGTTGCCTTTTGCTTTTCCAGTTAATATTTCTCCTTCTATATTTTATTTAAAAGCTTTTTGGGAGCCCACACCGAGGCAGTTTGAAGGAAGGAAATAAGACGGTGATTTAACGTCCTGCCGACAATGAGGTCGTTATAGACGTAGCACAAGCTCAGAATATTTCAAAGATGGGGAAGGAAATAGCCCGTGCCCTTTCTAAGGGACCATTCTGGCATTTGCCAGGAGTGATTTAGAGGAATCGCGGAAAACCTAAAACTGCACGACCGGACGACGAATTTGCACCGTTGTCCTCACGAATTCAAGTCCAGTGTGGTAACTATTGCACCACCTCGCTCGGTAGGACCATTTGAGTTGATTTAGGAATTCTGTTGCGAAGTTTACGCTTTCGTCTTGATTTACCATTCTCTCAATAGATTTAAATATTTTTTCTTTCCCTAGTATCATATTGCTTATTCGCTGATTTGTTTGAACTACTTAATCTCTTGTAGTTAAAATAGTTAGCTCACAGAATCTTTTTTTTTGCGTAGTTTGTCTCTACAAGCGTATACGCTTTTTCGATGAGTTGTTCTATGTCTTTACTATGCTGTATCACCCACCATTTACGACAATTTTGTCGAAGTGTGGATCAATTCGAAATGTGCCGTTTCCAAGTTGTATTCCAGAACATTCGAGAGAACTCTAGAACATTCGAGAATATCCGTTAACATAGAGAACACTCGTAAAAGTTTTTGAATTTTTTTTCTTTGTTAAATATATTGATCCGGAAGAGACGTGTTGGCGATCATTTGAAACAAGAGGCGCAACAGTTTTCGCAGCACAACCATAATGGTGCACAACGGGTGAATCAACGGTAGCACCAAAAACAAATACCACAAAAACCGTTGACTGGTGGTGAGTGATTCTGGAGGTACCGACAAATTCATTTACAACCTCTTTAACATATATTCACTAATAAAAGTTCTTCAAGATCACGCATTCTCGCGTGTAAGATCTATCCTCAAGGTTTACATAATTCGGCCTGGTGAAGGAATGAGATCTGAGCGAAGACATTGTATAAATGGGAAAGACATGTGAGTGTCAATGTTGAACGAACAACAACGGCATTAAATGTATTAAACAAAATATGCATCAGTTATTTCCCTAACGATTTTCCACTAGAATGTTTTCAAAATATAGTGTCGTAGAACGACAATTAAGACTTTCTTTTTTGCTGTTATTGTCGTGGAATGTTAAGTATTGCCCGTGAATTCAGTTAAGTAACAAGTAGCAAAATATCCTAATCTATCTTTATAGCAATGGCGTAATAACACTGTTTTGGTTTGTGTCCACTATCTTCTGGATACGTATGGAGTGCGGACGATTGACTATGCTCTCTGTAGCTTGTGTGCAGTCCTTGTCGTAGTTTATGTGTAGTTCTCTACGCTACACTTCGTTTGCCAGCTGGAATAGAAGAGAGTGTCCCTTTTACGTTAACAACCAAAACGTGACTTGCTGATGTGTGCCCATACGCTCTTCAATACGTGTTCTACAAGTCTCTTTGGTGGGGTTTATACTGTAAGCTTTGTACTACATCTAGTTGTAAAGGATGCAAAAGTTAACATGCTTTATCTTTTTTTAGATTCTCTAGCTGTGCTCTCTGGTATATTACTTTATCGGTGACAGAACGTACAAAAATTGTTCACTATTTCATCACCAGATCGAGAGGATATTTCAGGCACACTGTAGCACTTCGATGCAACGAGAACAAAATCTCTAAAAAAAAAGTGGTAAAAACGCCACAAAAAATTTCCGTCGGTCATATTTGTATAAGATACTGTTTCGAAACGCCGGAGCGAAACGAAATATTGTGGAATGTTTTTCGGTATGTAAAGGAGGAGAAAAAAAAGGGGGACGTTGCTCTGAAAACGCGTCCACTGTTTTCGAATCGTATCTGACAGCGGTGCGTGACAAAGTAATCTCGGGGGTGCAGTGTTTCGCGTAATGTGGTGACGTCATGCATCATGTGCCATATTTTATCGGGCCTGACAAAAACAAATTACCGAGCGTTCCCAGCGCTGAGGATTGCTGGCGCTTTGAAGTCTACAAATTACTGCATTTGACAATACAGATGAAAGTTTATTGTACGTTACAGATTGATAAACGGGTAAAGCCCCTGATACCTCCGTGTTCCATTTACTAAGCGCTCCATTTCCCGCAACCTTTTTTTTCCTCGCTTATGTGACGTTACAGGAGTAACACGTAGACGGCATTCGATGTGCGCGCGCGTCCTCTTCTTGTTGCGACAGTCATGTTTGTTTACCAGTCTTCAGCCAGAAAATATGTGAATCACATAAAAATCTAACTTTACAAATGTAATATTATTGGCTTTCGTTTCAATTTCCGATTTATCTTTGTCTTACAAGGGAACCTCCCCATCGCACCCCCCTCAGATTTAGTTATAAGTTGGCACAGTGGATAGGCCTTGAAAAACTGAGCACAGATCAATCGAAAAAACAGGACGAAGTTGTGCGAAACTATGAAAAAAATAAGCAAAATATACAAACTGAGTAGTCCATTTGCAAGATAGGCAACATCAAGGATAGTGTGAGCTCGGGAGCGCCGCGGTCCCGTAGTTAGCGTGAGCAGCTGCGGAACGAGAGGTCCTTGGTTCAAGTCTTCCCTTGTCTGAAAAGTTTAATTTTTTATTTTCAGACAATTATCAAAATTTAGGCACTCACACACAATCAATTTCGCTCTCCAAAATTCCAGGACATGTTCAGATTTGCTTGGACATATGCAGGATTTGGCGGCCTACACACGGAAAAATTTGAAAACGTTAAAAAAATATGTTTTGACAGAGCACAGGGAAAACTGTGCGACTCTGATACTGTTGCATTCATTTGTTGCAGTTTATGTGACAAACTCTTATGTTTTCATCACTTTTTTGGGAGTGATTATCACATCCACAAGAAAACCTAAATCGGGCAAGGTAGAAGAATCTTTTTACCCATTCGCCAAGTGTACAAGTTAGGTGGGTCGACAACATATTCCTGTAATGTGACGCACATGCCGTCACCAATGTCGTATAGAATATATCAGACGTGTTTTCCTGTGGAGAAATCGATTGACCTATGATCTTGCGATCAAATGTTTTCGGTTCCCATTGGAGAGGCACGTCCTTTCGTCTACTAATCGCACGGTTTTGCTGTGCGGTCGCAAAACACAGACACTAAACTTATTACAGTGAACAGAGACGTCAGTGAACGAACGGACAGATCATAACTTTGCGAAAATAAAGAAAGTAAAATTTTCACTCGAGGGAAAACCTGAACCAAGGACATTTCGTTCCGCAGCTACTCACGCTAACCACGGGACCACGGCACTCCTGAGCCCACATTATCCTTCATGTTGCCTATCTTGCTCATGGACTACTCAGTTTGTATATTTTGCTTATTTTTTCTTAGCTCCACACAACTTCTTCCTGTTTTTTCGATTGATCTGTGTTCAGTTTCTCGAGGCCTATCCACTGTGCCAACTTATAACTAACTCTGAGGGGGGTGCGATGGGGAGGCTCCCTTGTCAGTTCGTTTCGTGTTTTCTGTTGTGTTACAGATGATTACCGTTATGAACGGCATTCGCCATACATCATTATTTCAGAGATGAATAGTCCCAAAGAGAGGATGTAAACTGGGATACCTATGTTTCGCTCTCGTAACTTCCAGTGTTTCTAATCTACTGAAACATCATTGTCTGGTCTGCATCTATATTTCCCACTCAAGATTCAGTTTTAATTGATAAGACTGAGGGGACTTTCACAAGCGCCCCACCTTTCTCTAACGTCAATGTTGATTTATACAGTTTAATCTCTGCTCTGTTGTGTACATTGTTTGCCAACATGTCTATGGCACTAACTTTTGAAACTTAACGTTGTATAAAGTACGAAGGGAAACGAGATTGCAGGTTTCAGAAAATGCCTCAGGAACTCTGACTGTGGCAGATACAAGCTGAGAAATGTTAGTGTTAAGCATTCTGCTCTGATCAAGATAATGGGAACGCTAGGCGAAGTGCGAAAGTGTAGGGAGGCAGATCGGCATTTAGGAGAAAGCGGGGCAGATACGGATAGCTGGGCGCAACGGGACTGTGGGGAGCGCTATATAGCCGGCACACGATAGCTCAGGGTGTTCGGTCAGAGGGATAACTGCCCTCTGTAATAAAAAAAAAAAAAAAAAAAAAAAAAAACTGAGTGAGTGGATCAACGATGAACTTAAACAAAAGTCATGGGATGTCCACCCCGAGCAAATACAACGACCAGTAACGAACAAAATGAGATTTTTTAAAAAGTGGTAACGTGCTTGCCTTCCATACAGCGGGCCCGGGTTCGATTCCCGGCGGGGTGGAGGTTTACTCCGCTCGTGACTGGCTGTTGTGGTGCCCTTTCAATATTTCATCCTCATCATCGCCACGTAAATCGCCCAATGTGGCTTCGATTGAAATAAGACGCACTTGGCGGTCGAACTTCCCCGAATGGGGCCTGCCGGCCAACAGTGCCATACGATCATTTCATTTTTATGTGATGCGTTTAAATTCACCATTTATTATGCTTCATAAAAGTTGTTAAAATGAAACGTGTTCCTGGAGTAAAATTGGACATTATCCCTTACTGTCCAGTCATTTTTTGATACAAGTAGATTTCAGACTATATATTTCTTTTTTTTCTTGCTTTTCCTGATAGTGTGAACTTACGTAGAAAAACTGCCAGACAGCAGTGAGATATTAAATCAATGTAAATGGCAGATTCAGCCGTTTTATTTTCTGCAGTGGGAGTTTTAATAGCATCTAAGGAATTTAACGTACCCAACTCGACGTTAGAAATGTAAGTTCTTAAAGCTAAGGATAAATCCAACTACAGAGATGAAAAATTAGATGGAAAGTTTTAAAAACGCGTTCAGTGCTGAACAAGAAGACCAGCAGGTATTGTACCTGTAGCCAATTGAGAACAGAGTCTTTAGTCCAGCGATGAAACACCTCACTGTCAGATCATTCGCCTATCAACTAACAGACAGAAATAGCTTACCGCACAGAGTTGACAAGAAGCTTCTCTCGTTGGGCGGGACTGCATTATGGTATTTATTACTAGTCATGCTACGTTGTCTACTCGCAAGCCTGAAAATACATTTGGTGCACGAGTGATGGGATTCAGTAAAGTAATAGTAACAGTAACTTGGTATTAAGCATTGAAAGTAATTGTACAGTTTTCAAAATGGTATTATAATATTTTTGTATTGTTAACGATTTTTTGAAGATTCTATCTTTCTTTGTCTAAATTGTTCATTAAAATTGTCAGTTTTTGAGATGATATTCCTAATAATTCGCGCTTTTATGCGATAATTTTACAAGAGATCTACTGTATTCCATTTGACGCGTGTATGGAGCCCAACGAAAATATGTAAGCATTGGTTTGAGAAAACTGAAAGAAAGCGTAACGTAGAGTTTAAAGTGATTTTAAAGTAGGGACGTCATGTTATACTGCAAAGTGTTTTTTTATATCCGTAAGTAATGGTTTCTTGCGTTTCTTTATTTTACAAAAATTGTTAAACTTTAGGTATCCTGTTCCGACCCTATACGGGAAGTAAATCAGTGTTGGAATGAGTTTGTATATAAATTAATTTAGGAGCATGTATAACGGCACAGTTTCCTCAACTTAAATCCATAACTCTTTCAAATTTTCCACATCACAAAATAAGAGAATAAAAGCATACCTGCTTGTTTCAACCTTCATCATAGCACAGTGTTACCTTCGCCGTTTGTCATAATTGGAAACAAACCCTTTCCGCTGTTCTTTAAATCGTCGCTCTGAGCTACAGTTCACATCATGGATTGTTGACGAAGAACGCAAGCAGTCACAAATACTTTTAGAAAGCTTTATTCTTAGTGTTATAATCGGTCTGAGCATAGTATGCCCATTTTCAGATTGCTACACTTGTTTCATTTCCGTACTGCCGACGTGCGGCTGGCGAATCTAAATACGCAATAAAACAAGTCTATTCATCTGGAAACAGACATACTACTCTAAAAGCGGCCACGACAGTAAAATACAGCTTTTTAAAAGTTTCTGTGACGTTCTCAATCAAATATCCTTAATTGAATAACAGCTACGCATTTCAGAAACATTCAGCGTGGATAAAAGAACATTAAAATTCACATTTCGAGGCCGCAAAACTTTTCCCACTGCGAGTCTTTCGCTGGGCCGCCCAAAGGGAGCACTCCACTCTCTGCAGAGCGTAAACATGGCCTGCCGTTTGAAGTTCTCCTCAGCGGTGGGCCGAGGTTTCCCCGCTTCCAAACACGCGCCAGAAGGCGTCTGCACTTCCCTTGAAGAATGTATGGAAAATAGTCAAACGAGACCTATGTTTCGTGACTGGGGTCCACATTCATATAAAACCATTCGAAAGATATCGTCGTCGCTTTTCATTGGTAAACGACTTACTCTTAAAATACGCTATTGCAATACGATGGGCGTTTGAAAAGTCCGTGCAAAAATAAAGACTGTAAGGTGTCGGGCAAATCCAACACCTTCCATGAAAACTCTGACATGATAAGCAAATCCAGTAGTATGTCACATAGCTCAGAATAAATCGTGACGTTAACCTAACCAAAGTAATACGAGTAACGAGTGAGCAAATGGAACACCACAGACTAACACAAGAATGCCTAAATGACGCGGTATTAGCCGTGCGGTCTAGGGGCGCTGCAGTCATGTACTGCGCGGCTGGTCCCGGCGGAGGTTCGAGTCCTCCCTCGGGCTTGGGTGTGTGTGTTTGTCCTTAGGATAATTTAGGTTAAGTAGTGTGTACGCTTAGGGACTGATGACCTTAGGATTAAGTCCCATAAGATTTCACACACTCACACAAAACGCCTAAATGCATGTCATACCTTCCCACCGTGAGAGAGACGCAGTTCCGAGGGGAGAAACGAGAATAGAAGCCGAGAGCAGAACCGCGCTAAGCTGGAAGGCCCTACGATAAGGGACGGACACCTACGTCACCAGCTAACCGCTAGGACCACCCCCCCCCCAAGCCCATGTTAAATGATAGAGCCCTCTAGAAGAACAGTATAGAACTTACGATAACACTAAAAGGACCACACCAGCTGCAAGTTTTAGCGTGAGACTTTTTCGCGTCTCTGTTACGTTGCAAACTTTAAAAACATTGCCCCACCACGAAAAGTATAACGTTTCTCATTGGATAGACAGAATTTTTGTAGGCGGAGCTTAAGGTTAGCATTGAGACCCTGATTGGTCAGATGAAAACACAGCCAGTTAGTTTTTTTAAACCAACTTCGGTAAATTGTAGTAAGGAGAAGTTAGAGGAGAGTTGCTTCCGAGATGGCGAGGTGAGCGGAGCTGTGCCGCCCGCCGCCCCCTGATGAACACCGACAAGGTAATGAAAGCACGCAATGCCGCATTTTTGAGCGCATAAGGCTTCACTCAGAACTGCAGAAGTCTCATCTGTTACATCCCCTTTTTGCGTAATGCTAGTGTCGATCGTCAATTAAAGCTCATGGTGTTCACATTTGCCACCTGAAGTAAAAATCTGAAATGCGATGATTTTTATGTTATATAGTTATTGAGAAGCCACATCAGCCACTGTAATTTACGACAAGTTAGATAAGTAATTACAGATAATTGAGGGTCACTGTAGGTCATTTTGATAGTTTTCTCTTTTGTGAAACTTAATTTAGACCTAGATTATAGATGTGATATGGCATAGGTCATCCTTCGATCGATTGTAGAACTTGGAAACCCATTCAGGGAATATTCGCTCACATTTTTGTTGAACGCAGTTGGTTTTTACCATCCTGTATTAAAACATTTCCTTTTATCAATAGTGCAATTTATAAACAATGTTTTGTGAGTAGAATAAAATTTCCAATGGTAAACTTAACTGCTTTTTCGACGTTATTTTACCAGCTAACTAAAAATAGGAAAGCCTTGAACCCCTTCCACTACATTTAGTTAGTATTAAGATTCTTTTACAGGGAGTGCAGTGGGGCTGAGCTGAAATCATTAAGTATTTGGTTATACCATCGCTAGTCTCACTGAACTCTTCTGAACTCTACATGTCATGTGTGGTCTGACGTCTCCTTGCCAGCAACAGGTCCCAGGTTCAAACAAGTCAATTCCCTACAAAACACGCTCAGAGCGTCGTTGCGCGAAAGTGGTAGGGAGACACGACTTAGAACAACAGACACCACGCAGAATGTTAGAAGACTACTTACGTGTTTGGGGTAAACCTTTTTTATTTTTCGACATAGTCTCCTTTTAGACTTACACACTTCGTCCAGCGCTGTTTGAATTTGTTGATCCCTTCCGAATAATAGGAACTGTCCAAGTCTGCGCCGGCCGCGGCGGCCAAGCGGTTCTAGGCGCATAGTCTGGAACCGCGCGACTGCTACGGTCGCAGGTTCGAATCCTGCCACGGGCATGGATATGTGTGATGTCCTTAGGTTAGTTAGGTTTAAGTAGTTCTCAGTTCTAGGGGACTGACGACCTCAGATGTTACATCCCATAGTGCTCAGAGCCATTATTGAACCAAGTCTTCAAAATAGCTATTAGTTGCTGCAATCACCACATGGACAGCTACAAACCATCCTTGCAAGACTTCACACGATTCCGTTTTTGGTCAAGCCTGAGCAATCGCGGAACCCATCTTGCGGATAGCTTTCTCATGTCCAAATGTTTATGCAAAATATTATGTACCCATTCATACGAGATGCCCACAGCACTAGCAATCTCACGCACCTTAACTCTTCTGTCATCCATCACCATATCATCGATTTTATCAATGATTTCTGGAATCGTAATCTCCACAGGGCGTCCAGAAAGTTAAACATCACTTGTGCCCATATGGCCCCTCCGAAAATTTTGAAACCACTTTTAAACCGTTCTAATCGAAGGTGCAGAGTCACCGTAATGTTTATCAAGCTTCTCTTTAGTCTCATGAGGCGTTTTGCCTGTCATAAAGTAATGTTTGATCACCAAACGAAATTCTTTTTCGTCCATTTTTTGACAATCATTCGATTTCCTTGATTCACACGAATGACAAACACAAAGAAATAGACCAATATGGCTGAAACTTGCTATGCGTTCTTTCCAAAGAAGCTACTAACTAAACATGATCTCGATACGCGCTAGTGCCACCTCTCAGACTTTGCACTGACTTTTCAAACGCACCTCGTATAAGCCCCTCACCCATTTTCAGTTGGAGTACAGCAAAACTTTTGTGCTTCAGCAAACCTCATAACGTTAAAAATGTTTGACATATGTACAATGTATGATCAAAAGTACCCAGACACAGCTATCTAATTCGCATTGATCTCGGACACGCAGTATCAAAGGATGCAGGAATATTCTGTTGTCAGTAAAGAAGCAGTAACAGCAGATTGGTTTCCCTGGGAGAGCTAATTGACTTCGAACGTGGATTGGTCATTGACTGTCACATGAGTTACAGATCCATCAAGGACGTATCAGACCTTCTAAAGCTGCCCAAGTCGAATGTTGGTGGTGTGACTGCAAATCGGCATTGACTGTCACATGAGTTGCAAATCAAAAAATGGTTCAAATGGCCCTGTGCACTATGGGACTTAACATCTGAGCTCATCAGTCTCCTAGAACTTAGAACTATTTAACCTAACTAACCTAAGGACATCACACACATCCATGCCCGAGGCAGGATTCGAACCTGTGACCGTAGCGTTCGTGCGGTTCCAGACTGAAGCGCCTAGAACCGCTCGGTCACACCGGTCGGCTGTTACAGACCCATCAGGGACGTTTCAGACCTTGTAAAGCTGTCCAGGTCGAGTGTTGATGACGTGACTGTGAAGCGGAAACGCGAAGAAACAACCACATCTTACTCAAACTTCGCCGGCCGGAGTGGCCGTGCGGTTCTAGGCGCTACAGTCTGGAGCCGAGCGACCGCTACGGGCGTAGGTTCGAATCCTGCCTCTGGCATGGATGTGTGTGACGTCCTTAGGTTAGTTAGTTTTAATTAGTTCTAAGTTCTAGGCGACTGATGACCTCAGAAGTTAAGTCGCATAGTGCTCAGAGCCATTTGAACCGTTTACTCAAACTTCAGGCACTGACGGATAAGAACCGTCGACCGGAGGCTGAGCGTAAAAGTCTCGTGAAATAAGCAGAAGGGACCTCTCGTGAGTCACAAAGTGCCATCAGCAGTCCATCTAGCACAACGACTGTAAGTAGGGAGTTAAAATGAATGGAGTACAACGCTCGTGCACCTCGTCAGAATCCAAACATTTCTACAGTCAATGATAAGTGAAGCTTGTGATGGTGTAAAAATGGACGTCGCCGGACGATGGATCACTGGAAGCCAGTGGTTTGGAGTGATGAACCACGTTGTACCCTGTGGTAATCCGATGGAAAAGATTGAGTTTGGTGAGTGCCTGGAGAAGGTTTATGTCATCCTGTGGAGTGCCAACAGTGAAGTACAGAGGAAGTGGTGTTACGGTATGGGGGAGTCTTTCGTGGCGTATTGCTCTTAAGAGGACGGTTAATGCGGAACGAGATGAACACATTTTACAGAATTGTGTACTGTCTACAGGAGATTTCTCCTGCAGCCAGTACAGATTGGCAATCCACCCTGCCATAGAGCAGTGTTTGTGAGGTTTTTTGACAATAACATTCCTGAAATGGACTGGCCTGCCCATAGTCCAGACCACAACCCCGTGGAACACCTTTGGGATGAGACAGAACGTTGACTTCACTCCAATTACCAGCGTCCAACCTCACTAGCTTCCCTGGTTTCGGTTCTGGAGGAAGAATGGGTCGACATTCAGACACCTCATTGATAGTATCACCAGCAGAGTTCAAGCCATCATAAAGAAGAATGGTGGTGGTGTCCGGATACTCATATAATGTCCACTAATAGGTGTCTGGAGATTTTTGATCAGATAGTGTATCTCATCCGCATACTTTTTGATTCGTTGCTGAGTGAGTTGACCGACTGAAAAACTTCTGTACCATACGGGTTGAGTGGGATGTGAGTGGCATGGAAGAAGTGTATTGTCAGGGCGAATGGAAAGCATAATATCCTAGAAAGTGTCTGGTTACTATTGCTGGTACGGTGTACAAAGAAGTTTTCAGGAAGAATATCGCATCTGCCAGTCACATGGAAGAATGACCAGAAGGTAAAAGATGTTATTGGGGACATTGTTGAAGATTTTTTATATCCACATTCAAGTGGGTTTATCCATGTTGCAAAATATTCCCGGCTATATGCGCTTCCTTGCTGTTTCTCCTCTTATCCATTGTTCCAGCAGCCTGTCCTCGCTTAACAAAAACATCCAGTGTATCAATTAACACCCGTCACGGATCGAAGAAGGAACGCTCATGGGGATCATAACAACACCCCTATCATATATTTACATAGCTTCGAAATTTCCCAGCTGCTGTCGTAAAGTAAATTAGCCTTAAGACTAAGGCATTCAAATATGGCAAGAAATTCTGGAGGATTAGAACCAGCCCACAATATTTTTCGGTAGCTTTGCCCACTTGGATGTGCTTGCGATGTGACCAGCTGCTGCTGAAAACATCCCAGACAGTAAAAGGCTCCGTTCAAAGGCTAATTGTCTCATCTGTCAACATCGAATACCAACACGGATTTTGCATCGCAGGATGGTAGCGAGGTTTGAGGGGGCCATGTTACGGATTGCGCGGCTCTCCCTCGGGCATGGGTGCGTGTGTTGTTCTTAGCGTAAGTTAGTTTAAGTAGTGTGTGAGTCTAGGGTCCGATAACCTCAGCAGTCTGGTCCCTTAGGAATTCACCCATACTAACACGGTTCCTGAGTCCACAAGCAGAGCCGGCCGCGGATGTCGAGCAGTTGTAGGCGCTTCAGTCCGGAACCACGCGGCTGCTACGTTCGCAGTTTCGAACCCTGCCTCGGGCATGGATGTGTGTGAAGTCCTTAGGTTAGTTAGGTTTCAGTAGTTCTAAGCCTACGGGACTGATGACCTCAGAGGTTAAGTCCCATAGTGCTTAGAGCCATTTGAACCATTTTTGAACCACAAGCGGAACCTACAACCCAGATGAAGTCGTGTGAGGCAGCACGGAATGGAAAACACAATTAGCTCAAAAAAACCTAACAGGAAGACGACATAGGCTGAATCTGCTGAAAGAAACAGCAATTGACCTAATGATGAAACACGCCATAATCTGCGGACCTGTGCTTCAGTCGTTATGCTAAATGAATTATTTTTAATGTCGAGCTTGCACTTTGAGCTTATATTGTGTAAATTATAACGTTGTGAAAACTGTTCCAGTTTGTTGGTGTTACAGCTCTTAAATCAGTTGCATGACACATGTAATTTTCGGGATAGTTCTTTCCAGATCATGTATGTCTCTGAACTACAATTTTATGCACGTTATACGATACAGCGGTGTATTATGTTTACATCTTGTCGTGGAAGTTTTATACGACAGGGAAGAGGGGGCGCTTTGATCAGTGGTTGATTAAGAAACTGGTGGAGGTCGAGCCTGAATCACCACGTTTACGAGACTGCCAACCTCAGCAGACATTTGCGCTGTAGCCGTTATCTAAGGCTTTGCTTTGTGTTGGGCGTTGGTCGCTGTTTTCTTTTCAGATTTTGCAGTGAGTGAAGGGTCTAATCCTGGTCCATGACGGGGTTCGAATATGAACCATCACAACACCGGGACGGATCGGCGATTCCTTGGCCATTACGGCAGTTAACGTGGTCGTGGAAACGGTCTTCTCAAACGTCCGCGACGATTCGTTCTTTACGTTATCAAACGTACTGACGATTAGAAAGAGACACATGTGATAGTGCTGGCAGAGCAGGCGGCGGAAAGGGCAAGCAAAATGTTAAAGATGAGACACGCTGCTAAGTGGGATGGAATTCATGTATTCACGCTACAGAAGAAGAACCAAAGTGCGCACTATAAATAACCAACCGACTGATACATATTAGGCAGGAATTTCAGCGATATTCCGAACAATACAAAGGAATACCAACTTTGTGAAGAATGCGTAGCATTTGCTGCACATCATTGCTAGCTAAAAAATTGAAAAAAATCTTGTCTTGTTGCCCTCTGGATTTAATTTTAAAAAGTGACAGAATAAGCGATTCATCATTTATGAACTACATGATGTAGTTACAAAAAAGGCACATAACATCTGTCCTTTTATGAAGGATAGGAGAACTAGAATTAAACCGGCCAGTGATTTTTTCCAGACGTAACTTGGATCAGGAAACATTATATTGTCAATAAATGTTGTCACAGTGAATGTGCTGTGCAAAGCAGTGGAGTATCGTCTTATAGCGTGTGACTGTGCTCCGCTCGAAGAGTACTGTAGTGCAATCTGTTACTTCCCTGCCGCCTCCTCTTCACGGGTGTAAACACGACAGTTCTGCCACCCTAGCGAGGTGCTGGTTCGTTCTATCAGCTAATACATGCGTCTTTTATTACTAGGCGAAGAAGACCTGTTTCGCTTAGTCTTTTGCAATTGTAAATTTTTAAATTTTTTAACGTTTTGATTTTTCATCTGTTGTAAATTGATATTTATGGCAAATTCCACCCATTCTGCATGTTCTATTAATCTTAAGTACGGATTTGATGACAGCAGTAGCCAAAACGGCGTTATAAATTAAGACACAAAATAAGTAATCTAGACTGTTCGATTGACAAAACATTCACAGTGATCATGGACTCATAAAGGAAATTTATTTCTCTTATTGATAACTTTTTCACCTATTTGCTAAGATCATTCCAGATCACTCGAGAATATTCGAGGATATCGAAATAATTAACAAGCAAAAAGAAATCTTAAAAATGTTACTACTTCATACACAAAAATTCACTCTCCAATGTTTAGAAATTCTCTTAAGTAACCGTAAATCGTCTTAAGTGTTAAACAACACCTTTATTTAAATGTACTTCGTTACATACCTAGTAATTTCTCTGTAGAACATAGAGAAAATTCCATAACATTCGAGAACATTCAAAAACATTGATAAATATCTGAGAATGTTACAGGAAACTCTGGAATTGCTCTGAACACCCTGAAACATTCAACAACATTAGAAAACTTTAAAGAACGCTCCAGGATAATCTAGAACACTCTGAAGCATTCTAGGATGTTCGAGAACATTCCATATATGTCCTGTGTCCACCTCCGTAGCTCAACAGTCAGTATAGATGGTTGCCGTGCGGGGTTCAATTGGCTCTGAGCACTATGGGACTTAACTGCTGTGGTCATCAGTCCCCTAGAACGTAGAACTACTTAAACCTAACTAACCTAAGGACATCACACACATCCATGCCCGAGGCAGGATTCGAACCTGCGACCGTAGCGGTCGCACAGTTCCAGACTCTAGCGCCTAGAACCGCTCGGCCATTCCGGCCGGCGCCGTGCGGGGGACCTGGGTTTGATTCCCCGGTACCGCATATGATTTTTCCTTGGTGGGAGGACTGTTACGGGGTGCACTTAGCCCCGTGATATCAACTGAAGAGCTTCTTGAGCGAATAGTAGCGGCTCCATCGTCTGGAAAGTCTGCAAAACGACCGGGAGAGTAGTGTGTTAAACATATGTCTCTCCGTACCGCATCCGCATGACACCGCAAGGGAGACGATGGCACGGCGGCCGGTAGACATTTCATGGGTCTTTGTGGCCTGGACGTGAGCTATGTGCCCCTGTGAGCTGAATTGTATCCCTGCTACAGTAGGATTATGGAACACTCTGGAGCATTCTCAAACTTTCTGGAAAAATCTAAAACATTCTGAAAGATTCTGTATCACTCTGAAACATTCTCGAACATAGTAGAAGCAACATTCTGACCAGTCTCGGCCACTTTGGCACTTGATTCCCATGTGCTTCACTGGCTTCCCGTAAGTAGTCCATTGGTGTAGTGCCCTCTTCAAACCAAATCCCTGCAGTTCGAAACCGAAGCCGTTTTCATGGATTGGGGATGGAGGGCTACCATAGTGTATAATATCCATGGCACTACTATGTGCATTGTGGAGTTAGAGAGACACACTTACATTTACTATATATGTTTATTATTGTTATTATTATTATTATTATTATTATTACTGTTATCGACGCTATTGGTCCGCCCCGATAGCTGAGTGGTCAGCGCGGCGGTCTGTCACGCCAAGGGGCCCGGCCTTCGATTCTCGGCTGGGTCGGAGATTTTCTCCGCTCAGGGACTGGGTGTTGTGTTGTCTTCACTATCATTTCATCATCACCAGTGGAACGCAACGGGAAACCACCAATGGAATCACTTCCCTAGACGCTCATTCGGTGGACCTCTCTGACGAGGCTTCCCCCATGACAAGACCTGCCGTAAGGCGGAACACAAAGTTTAGTTATTGCTATTGAGTCCTACACTTCGACTGCGTTAATTTAGTGACTGACATGTCTGTGATGGGGAGCGGAGTTAGTGACTAATACACAGCATGCCACATGCTCATGTGATCGACAACTGTGCGCATACAAAAAGAGGAAAAACAGTACCTTTTACAACCTGCCTCACCAGGCTGCCTCCCACCACATGGAGCCTGCATTACCTGACAGGGCTCTACATACCCTAAAGAGGAGGTAACACAAAGAGACAGCTGCTATTAGCTGAAGCCCAGCCCCTACTAATCGAGGCGTCAGCCCACACTAATCGACTGACTGAAACATCAATCACAAATGTAAAAAACATTTTCCTGGAGATATGCTGAGTCTCAGTTTTATCATTGATAAGGATAGAAGCTGAAGTAATGAATTAAAAGCCAGCGCTCCAACCCAGGTTTGTTGCTTAACAGGTTATGTGCTATCCTTTACACCACTCTGGCATAGTGGCCAACACAACTGCAGTGACCTCTGTAACAAAAAAGTCGATTCACACCTCACCCAACCTTCATTTTCCCCTTCCTAAATTTCCAGTGTTACTGATGCTCTCTGATACTGGAATAGCACCTCAGGTGTAGGTGGTCTGTTAATCTCAGTATGTCTCCAGGAGAATGTAATTACATCAGATCAATAGATCACCTACACCTGAGATAAGGCAGGATTTCCCCGTTATGTACAAAGCTGGGGTGTTATTTCAGTATTGTATAGCCTCACTGATACTGACAATTTAAGAAGGGGAGAATCGAGATGGGCTGAGGTGTGAATTGAAATTTGTGTTATGGAGGACACTGGGCTAGAGTATTCTGTGCAGCAATGTTAGCCACACTACCAGGGTGGTGCAATGGATAACACATCTGCCTACTTACAAGGGAACCTCCCCATCGCACCCCCCTCAGATTCAGTTATAAATTGACACAGTGGATAGGTCTTGAAAAACTGAACACAGATCAATCGAGGAAACAGGAAGAAGTTGTGTGGAGCTATTAAAAAATAAGCAAAATATACAAACTGAGTAGTCCATGTGACAGACAGGCAACATCAAGGAGATTGTAAGCTGAGGAGCGCCGTGGTCCCGTGGTTAGAGTGAGTAACTGCGGAACGAGAGGTCCTTGGTTCGAGTCCTCCATCGAGTGAAAATTTACTTTCTTTATTTTCGCAAAGTTACGATTTGACCGTTTATTCATTGACGTCTCTGTTCACTGTAATGAGTTTAGTGTCTGTGTTTTGCGACCGCACCACAAAACCGTGCGATTAGTAGATGAAAGGACGTGCCTCTCCAATAGGAACCGAAAACATTTGATCGCAAGTTCATAGGTCAACCGATTCCTCCACAGGAAAACACGTCTGATATATTCTATACGACACTGGTGACGGCATGTGCGTCACATGACAGGAATATGTTGTCGACCCACCCAACTTGCACACTTGTCGAATGGGTAAAAAGATTCTTCTACCTTGCTCGATTTAGGTTTTCTTGTGGATGTGATAATCACTCCCAAAAAAGTGATGAAAACATAAGAGTTTGTCACATAAACTGCAACAAATGAATGCAACAGTTTCACAGTCGCACAGTTTTCCCTGTGCTCTGTCAAAACATATGTTTTTTACGTTTTGAAATGTTTCCGTGTGTAGGCCGCCAAATCCTGCATATGTCCAAGCAAATCTGAACATGTCCTGGAATTTTGGAGAGCGAAATTGATTATGCGTGAGTGCCTGAACTTTGATAATTGTCTGAAAATAAAAAATTAAACTTTTCACTCAAGAGAAGATTTGAACCAAGGACCTCTCGATCCGCAGATGCTCACGCTAACCACGGGACCACGGCGCTCGCAAGCGGACACTCTCCTTGATGTTGCCTACCTTGCGCATGGACTACTCAGTTTGTATATTTTGCTTATTTTTTTCATAGTTTCACACAACTTCTTCCTGTTTTCTCGATTGATCTGTGTTCAGTTTTTCAAGGCCTATCCCTGTGCCAACTTATAACTAAATCTGAGTGGGGTGCGATGGGGAGATTCCCTTGTTAGTTGGAAACCGTGGGTTCAAGTCCTGGCCTTTGCGCACATTTTAATTCATTACTTCAGTTCAGTCCTCATCTAAGATCATTTGGAAAGTTATTTGAATCGAAGAATAGGTATCTGGGGCACGTTGAAATGGAGGTGGTGACAAGTTATGCAGTGCGTGCGTGCGCCAAGTCTCTCCGCAGCGGCGAGCCTCGCTTGTCTGATCTTGCGGGGCGCGAAAGTTCGCAGCTCATTCAAGCCTCGCCTGCACATGTTCTGAGGGTTGCGGTTAGTAGTGTTGCGTGTGCTTTGCAGCTGTTAGTGGTGTTACTGTGTAGTTCTTGTGTACGCTGAGTGCAGTGAGAATGCTTACAATTCCAGAGAGAGGTTTTAGTGGAAAAGGTTTTCTGTGGAGGAGGAAACTTTAGGGAACATGCGAGGCGGCAATTTAGATTGCGTTTACCTGCGTCGAGGTGTACACATCGTGGCACTGTGTGTGATTTTATTCGTAAATTCCAGACAAAAGGTTCAGTTCGTGATGCACGACGAACTGGCAAGGCCCACAATTTTAACCCAACGGAAGCTTGACGATATTTCGGACATCATGTTGTGGACTCCAACAAATTTGGTGAGGAGTTTATCGTAAGTGGTTAAAATCTCTCGTACGCCAGAACATAAGACTGTAGCCAAAGAACTGGGGATATATACGTATAAAATTACTGCTGTTCGTCAATTACATTGTATGGAGTATGCGAAACGAATAGCATGTAGTGCATGGTTTCAGCGATTTGTTAACCGACATGGACTTGGTGTTTTAAACCGAACCTTTTGCACTGATGAGGCTTGGTTTCAGCTATCTGGCTACATTAATTCCCAAAATTCACGAATTTGGTCATCAGAAAATCGACATGCCTTAAGAGAAGCGCCATTGCACCCATAGAAAATCGGACTGTGAGTTGCCATAATAGGAGCGCGAATTAAAGGGCTGGTCGTTTTCCATATTAGCGTCACTTACGATGTCTATTTTTCCCAGATAATTTATCCATTTATTGCCCCACTGAATGAAAATGAGATCAATATTCATTTTGCCAAAACACAATGATACTGCTCATGCGGCACACCAGTCCCTTTTAGATGAAATCTTTGAAACCAGAGTAATTACAAAAGGTCTCTGTCCCCAGCGCTCTCCTGATCTGTCTGTGACCGACTATTTCCTTTGGGGTGCGGCTAAAAAATTTGTTTATCAAAATAATCCAAAGACAACAGATGAACTGAAGACAGCCATAACCGATTATCTGCATCCGATTACACTTGGAACATTGGTAAATGAGTTCGAAAATAAATGTAAAGGTGTAGAACTACGCCTTCAAGAAACAGGGGAACATATCCAGCACCTACTGTGATATTGGTGATTACAATGTATTTAACTGTAATTAATATAATTAACTGCATTCTTTTAATTGTAATAATGTTCAATGCCATCTCCCAACATAACTGCAGCCACTAGCAGTGAACCCCGGCCCCTAGCTTATACACTGATCAGCCAGAATATTATGACCACCTATGGATAACAGCGGTGACCTGTCGTGGCATGGAAGCAATGAGGCCATGGTAGGTCGTTGGAGGGAGTTAACATCACAACTGCACACACGAAAGTCACCTAATTCCCTTAAATTCCGGGCCGGGGGCGATGAGCTCTGGCGCCACATTCAATCACATCCTGGATGTGTTCGATCGGGTTCAGATCTGGTGAATTGATGGGCCAGCGCGTCAATTGGAACTCGATGGTGTGTTACTCGGACCGCTCCAGCACACTCCTAGCCTTCTGACAATTAGCATTATCTTGCTGAAAAATGCCACTGCCATCGAAAAATATGATCGTGAGAAGGGGTGTACGTGGTCTGCAAACAGTACACGATACTCCTTGACCCTCATGGTGTCTTGCACGAGCTCCACTGGACCCGTTGAAGCCCACGTGAATGTTCCCCAGAGAATAAGAGCTACCACCAACATGTCTCCGACCCCGCAGTGCAGCTGTCGAGCAGTTATTCCCCTGGAAGACGACGGATTCGTGCTCTTCCATCGGCATGATGAAGAAGGTATCGGGATTCGTGAGATCACGCAACGCTCTGCCACTGCGCCAACGTTCAGTGCCGATGGACACCTGCCCATTTCAGACGTAGTTGGCGATATCGTGGTTTTAACATTGGCACATGCATGGATCGTTGGCTGCGGAAGCCCATCGTTAGGAGTGTTGGAAGCATTGTGTGTTCAGACAGCCGGCCGCTGTGGCCGAGCGATTCTAGGCGTTTCAGTCTGGAACCGCGCTGCTGCTACGGTCGCAGGTTCGAATCCTGCCTCGGGCATGGATGTGTGTGATGGCTCTGGCTCTGAGCACTACGGGACTTAACATCTGAGGTCATCAGTCCCCTAGAACTTAGAACTACTTAAAGCTAACTAGCCTAAGGACATCACACACATCCATGCCCGAGGCACGATTCGAACCGCGTGACCGTAGCGGTCACCAGACTGAAGCGCCTAGAACCGCTCGACCACACCGGCCGGCCGATGTGTGTGATGTCCTTAGGTTAGTCAGACAAATTTTGAAGTCCACAGAATCGAAGCCGAGAGCTACGCCAGTTCTGCAATTTTATTTAGACCTGAATGTGAACCGTGACATAGTTATTTGAAAAAGTGGTAGCGAGGTGGACAAGAGCCAAGTGTACCCTTGTCCCGAGCGGGTGTCCCTGGCGGCGGGGGCAGCAGCCAGCGCGGACGCTGGCGCGCAGGACGGATTCGCAGCGGCGCGGGCTGACAGTAATGAAGGCGGCAGTGTTTGTGCCTGCTCGCAGCAGCAGCAGAATGAAATGCGCCGTCAGCGGCAGCGGCGTGACGCCGCCAGACGCCGTAATTGGCGTCACGGGCAGGCGGACACGCTCTTGTTAGCGGCCGGCCGCTTGTTACGGCTGCCACTGACGCCCTAGCCCTACCTTAGGGCGCGCTCGGCCCGGCCCTACCGCTTACTGCCACCCCAACCCTCCCGTGCTTCTGACCGGCCCCTCGGACTCGCAAAATACGCTTCTGCTATTCGGAGGCCCACGGTCTGATGCCCGTGTCCAGTGTAGGTTCTGTACAGTACGAAGGTACGAAGCCTCCCGGTGGCCGCGTAATGGCATACACTGTAACTCCTGCCCGCATCGGGCGGTTCGGTTGTCCTGGCTTAGTTGATACCGGAGCTGGTTGTCAGTATCCAGTGACAGAGAGGCTTTGGCCACCTACAACACAATGAGACAGACTTTCTGTGGTTCTACAAGCTCAACAAGTTCAACAAGAAACTTCTCATCTGTGCAGACATAAATGCCAGATCAACCCTGTGGCATTCAGAAAGAACTGGCGACAGAGGTAGAATAATAAATGCTATCATCCAAGAAAACAGACTACACGTACTCAACAGGGAAAGACATCACCCGACTCACATCGGACACAACGGTCATACATCAAACATAGACATCAACCTCGTTAATAATGCCGCCATCAACCACGTACGAGACTGGACCGTACATGACCAGATCACTGCTAGCGACCACAACATCATCACACTAACCTTAAGGGGTACACCAAACGTCAACACAGAAACACAACCAAAAAGACTTTTATTTGACAAAACAGACTGAGACAGGGTCAAACTAAAAATACATGAATTATACCGCAAGACATCACCGGCAGTGTTGATTACAGAGCACATATGCTGACAGATATCATCACACACAGAACACCTTCATACCCACACAAAGAATGACAAAACACCAAAACATTCCCTGGATTACACAATTAACACGACTCAAACAAGACTCAAAACGTAAACGTAAGCTTTACCAACGAGCAATTTCAGATAGAGAAAGACAATTACGACCACACGACTACCGGCTTGCCAAGAACAAATATAAACTTGAGCTGAATAAGACCAGGAAAGACCATTGGAACAGCCATGTAGCAGCACAAAACACAACTAAACATTTGGGGGGAACCATACAAAATCGTGACACAGAAAATTAAGAGCCCACTGGTTCTGGGAACGCTGCGACTGGAGGATGGGGAGATGACTAAGGGCTGGAGACGCACAGCGGAGTTCCTGCTGAGCAAACTCCTGCCCGACGACATCGCAGACACAGACACACCACAACATGCAGCACTGAGACGCGAAGTAGACACAGTATACACCACACCAACCGTCACCTGTCCATTTGCGCAGGAAGAAGTGGTGACAGCGATCTCAGAGCTCAAAAACAAAAAGGCGCCTGGACCGGATGGTATCCACTCTGAGGAACTGAAACAAATTGCACCGCAGATCACCC
The DNA here is from genome assembly GCF_021461395.2 of Schistocerca americana. NCBI lineage: Eukaryota > Metazoa > Arthropoda > Insecta > Orthoptera > Acrididae > Schistocerca > Schistocerca americana. The sequence goes on from NC_060119.1 coordinate 227,547,793, forward strand.
CGTTTCTCACAACGTTGTTAAACGATGCATTAAGGCTGGACCGTGTGCCTGCAGTGTGGAGGAGGAGGAGGAGATTAGTGTTTAACGTCCCGTCGACAAAGAGGTCATTAGAGACGGAGCGCAAGCTCGGATGAGGGAAGGATGGGGAAGGAAGTCGGCCGTGCCCTTTCAAAGGAACCATCCCGGCATTTGCCTGAAGCGATTTAGGGAAATCACGGAAAACCTAAATCAGAATGGCCGGAGACGGGATTGAACCGTCGTCCTCCCGAATGCGAGTCCAGTGTGCTAATGCAGTGTGGATGACCTCGAAGGCGGTTATCATCAAAAAGGCTCCAAACAAAGACCCATCAGACCCCAAGTCATACAGACCAATCTGCCTTATCAATACACTCGGTAAAGTACAAGAAAAACTACTCTGCAAAAGACTACACGCACACCGAACACTACGGGGACTGACACCACACCAATACGGCTTCAGGGAAGGGAAATCTATAGACGACGCAATTAACAGAGCACTCCAAATAGTACACGACACACCCTCCAAATACACACTTGCAACTATGATAGACATCTCAGGTGGCTTCGACAACCTCTGGTGTCCGGCCTTGTTCAAGAGGCTCAGACGCCTGCAGGTACCAGAGTCTCTGTATAATAGTTTCATGGACTATTGCAGAGACAGAACGGTCGTTTGGCAAATGGACAACCAGAAAGTGATTAAACGAATTACAAAAGGCTGCCCCATCCTCTGGGACATAGTTATAGAACCGCTCCTACAGTTACTAGAGGAGCACATCTTGACAGATGGAGTTGTCGCTTATGTTGATGATCTACTCGTCGTAGTTTCAGCAAACAACCGTGCCTAGCTAGAAGAAAGAGCCAATGGAACACTTCGGACAATAGCCCAAAGGTGCACAGATAATAAATTAAAGATAGAAGGAAACAAAACAACTTATACATTGCTAAATGGTATCCTGCGCAGGAACCCAATAGCGAAAATCGGGGACACAAACATAAAAAGACTAGCAGTCACACGCTATCTGGGAGTATACATTGATGAACGATTGAACTTCCACGAACACATGTGAATATGCACACACAAAGCACAAACTGGCTAGGCTAAATTCAAAGAGTCAGTAATATGCTTTGCTGCCAGTACGTGGGCCCACAGATTAAACCTCTCAACCAACAGAACCATTGTACGTCGAGGCCAAAGAAGTGTTCTACTTCGACTATCAGGGGCATTCAACACAACATCAAATGACGCACTATGTGTCGTCATGGGAATCTTCCCCATAGATATCACCATCAGGTACCACGCAGCAATGTACTGGCTTAGGATGGGGAGAATAGACCAGGTTCGGCAGATCACTGGTGTAGCGATTGAGGCAACACGCCAACTCAGAGCAAGGCGAGTGGATACCTGGCAGAGCGAGTGGGCCAACAGCGATAAGGGCCGCCGTGTGTACAACTTCTTCCCTGACATCCTGGAAAGACTAAAACTAAAACATATCGACCCCAGCCGCGGTATGGTACATTTCATCACAGGACATGGCCCTTATCCCACGCACCTGTACCGCGTGAGTCTGCAGCAGACTAATAGATGTACATGCGGGGAAGAAGGTTCCCCTGAACATACTGTCTTCTTCTGCGGACAACGCACGAACACAAGACACACAGTACACATAAATCGCCTGAACACACAGAACGAACTACATGCCATAATACGCGACCCGGAAAGGTGGACTGAACTCAACAAACTAACTGACGAAATCTCGAAGATCCAACAAATAGAATACTTGCGCAACACACCCTACCGAAGGCAAGTCGGTGCAAACAGACATCATGATGCCCAGGGGGACACAGATATGATTAGCGCCACGAGTGATGAGGAAGAAACAGATACAGACCAGGGCACCAACACAGATATTGAAGCGTCCAGCGCGGATGATCCATAGTGTCAACCAAGTCCACTTCAAAGAACAGTCTGGAACAACCGACAAGAAGTGCACAAGTCACACACAATCCTAAAAACAGATTGCACCTTATGTGTTGATAGTTAACAGTACCTCCATGTCTAATGAGAGCTTAAAGCTAGGTACCTCTTCAAGGGACCTACGCCTTCCGTTAAGAGGCAGCGCGCAGTGTGGATGGAAGGAACTTAATTGTGGACCCTCTCTTTTGGGCCCAACCCGACGGATACCTATGGTAGATCGGGGAAAACCACAGTTCAGGCTGTGTTGCTGGCGGGGCCGGAAGGTGCTAACTGCCACACCACGTATCATTATAAGTCTCATTGGCTCAGCATGAATTGTTTGTACGAGTACAACCAACCTACACAGCCTATACCTCAACCTGCACTACACTAATAACTTCTGATCTGAAGCGTAAAGTTAAGCACCTCTTCAAGGGACCTACGCTTCCTGGTGAGAGGCGGCGCACGGCCTGGGTGGAAGGATCTTAATTGTGGTTCCTCTCTTTTGAGCCCAACCCGACGGATACCTATGGTAGATCGGGGTAAACCACAGTTCAGGTCGTGTTGGCGGCGGGGCCGGGAGGTGCTTGCGCCTGATGTACTCTACTAGGAGCCTTGTAGGCTCAACACAAACCGTTAGCGCCTTTACCTTTATTACTTTTACCACAGGTACCCCTTCATTAGCAACTTTGAGCCAAGCACAAAATCAGTTACCTCTCTATTGTATGTCGTAAAAAGTTTAGCAGGCTGGACATGGAGGTCTTAGTCTTAGTTTCTAGCTTTAACGTACCCTAATCTCTTCTAGTTAAGGTAGTTTTTAGGATGGTTAAAGGCATGATGAGAGATGGCCAGCGTCTTGAGGGTCATTCCAAGACCCGGGCCGCCGCCCACAACCAGGTGACGCGCAATATTATACCTATCTCTTCTCTATTCAATTCTCTTCCTTCCTTCTTTCTAAAAGTTTAATTTCGATTTGTTTATTAATATCTCACTTGATTTTGTATTAATTACAAGTTTTTCTAATGCTGCACAAAAAACATATCAAATGGATGTAAACAAATAGAGCCCGCCTCCACGTGGCGGGACACGGGCAACGGTGTGAGTGGGGTCGGGAGCCGGTGTGGTGTTACTTTCAGTCACTCCGGACCCCGGACCCAGTCACAGCGGCTAAGTGGCAACGTACGACCCACCGTAAGAAATTAGATGGTAGATCATAAAAAATAAGCAGCTAGTGGAAAAAAAAAGTTCTAACTGCGCTGTGAACCTGTATTGCTCGACTTTGTACACAACAGTAAGGAGAAGTAGCTTACACAGTGGTGCGCAACTGTCATACGAAAGCTGTACTGGAGCAGAAATGACTAGAACAAGATAAACACAGATTTAATTAACTTGCATTTCTCCAAGCAAATGAAGACTCATCACAGATGATGCAGCGAGAAACAGAGTCCAGCTATCACAGTCTCAACACGAAGAAGCTCTCTGAACAAAAGCACAAACTATGGTGTCGAAGTTGCGACTACGTAGTGAAGTGGCTGCATGTGCAAGAGGTCTGAGCGGCTACTGCCTGCCTTCCTGTGCTGCGGCGCCAGAGGATGCTCGTAGTACTGAGCCACTAGAGGTGTGGCTCGGCGGAAGTGCGCCATTTGGGTCCTCCAGATCCCGCGCGACTGCTGTCGGGTTTCAGACGTAAACTTGTCATTCTTTCACCGACGACGATACGCCATGAGATGGTATCGATACGTGATACCTCAGAGCCTAGCCTTCTAGGCGGGGTTAAAGATTAGCGATTCCCTGATGATGTCGGTCATCAAGCTATTGTGGTTGAGAGAGACAGCTTAACGGTATCCTGCAAGAGTGGGTTTCGTTCAGTCCGGAAATAATGGATCTGATTTCCTGTGATCCTTCTAAGTGGGTTGTTACTGGTGTCATTAAATTGTTTTAAGGGTAAACATAGGCCGGCCGCTGTGGCCGAGCGGTTCTAGGCGCTTCAGTCCGGAACCGCGCTGCTGCTACGGTCACAGGTTCGAATCCTGCCTCGGGCATGGATGTGTGTGATGTCCTTAGGTTAGTTAGGTTTAACTAGTTCTAAGTTTAGGGGAGATCTAAGTCTATGGGACATCACCTCAGATGAGATGTTATGTCCCATTGTGCTTAGAGCCATTTGAACCATTTGGTAAGTACAGCTATGTTGTGTATGCTCTGCACACACACACACACACACACACACACACACACACACACACACACACACACACACACATTATATATATGTGTGTGTGTGTGTTTAGGGTCTGTTGTGTTCAGCAGATCATATACAACATAGCTATACTATGATGCACCTGAGGTATACATATACCTCAGATGTAGGTGACCTGCTGATATGATGAATTAGATTCTACTGGAGACATACTGAAATCAATGTAGATCAATATAGATCACCTACACCTGAGGTACAGACAGGATTTCCCCGTTACATACAAAGTTGGGGTGCTATTCCAGTAAAAATGTATGTATACATATGACTGAGAGGGGCTCTAGGTACTTTCGGTGTGAATGTAAGTATCTTCCGAACACCTGTGGGACTAGGCAATGCTACAACCAGTGGAGCTAATGGGCAGGGCACTACTTGCGCGTGGTAATTTGAGAATTTGCTTTGGCTGGGAAGTGAGTCCCGAAGGACGAGATGGTTAAGGTAACTGTTCTAGAGAAGCAGAGCATCCAGTTTCAAGTCCTGGTCTGACAGACATTTTCAACATTCACCAATGATTCATTTTAATATCAGTAGGCGGCTGAAGTCCATATTCCTCGTAATATAGTTTAAGTATAAATGACTTTCTCGCGAAAGCAGGTGTTCTCCAACACCCAATAGCAGGAAACGGTACTTTTCAGACAAATTCTGTTAGTGGAAGCAGGAAATGCCCAACTAAAATTCAGCCCACCCTTGAAGCCAACCGCAGAAAGACATGAAGCTTAAAAAAATTTCGTGGAGTGGTTCGGATCTCGTGAAGTTTGAAGTTAGCCGATAGCTCGTGTAGGAAGTAAGTGTTGGCGTCTGAAGGGTGAAGGTGGTTTTTTATGCATGCTGCATATATCAAGTTGGAAACGAGTGATACTCAGCGGTCAATAAAGTTGATACATTTTACTTCGAGTGTGCAGCCACAGACACCCCATTTCTTCAACTGGTGCACTATCTCATCACAAACATCTAGGATCTCCTAGGTGATGCAGTACTGACCACTACATTACGAGAGGCTGACCCGCCACTATAAAAGGAGGTAGAGAGTGTTGTGTTGTCAGCAACGAAATAGTCGGGCAGGAGAGCTAAGTGACATGAATTTGGACTAGTTATCAGAGTAACTAATCCATCAGGAACACTTCAACTCATCTGAAGCTGCCCAAGTCGACCTTGTTGACGTGATTATGAAGTGGAAACGATAAGAAACAACCACAGGTAACTAAGACTAGAAAGACCTCAAGCATTCGCGGAAAAGAACTGTCGAGCATTGCAGAGAGTTCTTGTAAAAAATGCGTGAATTGAGCTGAAGGAATGATTTGTGCATTCCACCGTGCTACTAGCAGTCCAGCTAACAAAATGACTGTGCGTAGTGAATTAAAAAGAGTGGGGTACAATGCTCGAGCATTATCTAGAAGCCACACATTTCTATAGTCAGTATTTGGGATGGTACACAGAGCTAGCCCACTGGACTGGTTGACTGACTGGATAGGAGGAGGAGGAGGAGGAGGTTAGTGTTTAACGTCCCGTCGACAACGAGGTCATTAGAGACGGAGCACAAGCTCGGGTTAGGGAAGTATGTGAAAGGAAATCGGCCGTGCCCTTTCAAAGGATCCATCCAGGCATTTACCTGAAACGATTTAGGGAAATCGCGGAAAACCTAAATCAGGATGGCCGGAGACGGGATTGAACCGTCGTCCTCCCGAATGCGAGTCCAGTGTGCTAACCACTGCGCCACCTCGCTCGGTGACTGGATAGGAGTGATATGAAGTGATGAACCACGCTGTACCCTGGGGCAATCGGAGGGAAGGGTCTGGGTTTGGCGCACGCCTGGGCAGCGTTATCTGCCATCCTGTGGAGTGCCAGCAGTGAAGTAGGGAGGAGGTGGTGTTACGTTGCGGGAGTGTTTTTCGTGGATACGGTGTGGTCCCTTCATTGCGCTCATGAAAACGCTAAATGCGGAAGGATATGAAACATTTCACACCATTGTTTATTGCGTACAATAGGGAACAGTTAGGTGACGAGGACTGTTAGTATCAGTATGAAAATGCATCTTGTCATAAAGCAGATTATGTGAGACAATAATTCGTGGACAATAACGTACATGAAATATACTGACCTGGCATTCTTTCACAGGCCTTCAAACATGTCATTGAATGTCCTCCGCCCTCCTCCGAGAAGAATTCAAGCCATCATAATGGTGAAGATCGAATGTACCTCACATAATGTCCACTAATAGGTGTTCATATACTTTTGATGAGGTAGAGTATGTTGGCCGCATCCCTTCAGGCTATCTCCTGAATGCGTTGCTCAATTGAAGATAATGTAGATACCTCCAACTGAATGTGAGCACCATGGAAGAAGTGGATGGTCAGGGCAAATGGAAGTCATAAAGTACAAGAAACTGTCTGGTTATTATTGGGGATACTCGTTACAAAGGAGCCTGCAGGAAGAATATACCATCTGACAGTGGCACGGGCAATGGAGTGGATGGCCAGATGCCAAGATGGGTGGCACGAAAGATGAGAGGTTTGTTTGACTCTCAGGAGACTGTGATGGAAATGCTTAAGAATGTGAACTGGAAAACGCTGCTACAAAGACGTCTAGTACTCCACAGAAGCCTACTTAGGAGACGTGAAACAACAAACAAAGGCCCAAGAACCAATATGAAGTGAAGAGTCCAGGTACATACTTCATAGTATTTGGTATTGTTTCTGTAACGACCATTAAGAAAAGATTAGGGTAACTACTGCACACAAAGATGCGTTTATAAAGACATTGTGTGATGCCAAGTATTGATAACACCCCACGGGCGTCAACGTTAGCAAGAGAATTGTCACTTTCTGTCGGAGGTCGATAGTGGTCGCGCGAGATCTGGCGGATCCAATGGTGCGCACCTGCTGGGGCCACGCCTCCAGAGGCTCCGTACCACGAACATCCTCTGCCGCCGCGATATACACTCATGCTCATAAATTAAGGATAATTGCATAAAATTGTGCCACACAACGTGGCACTACACAAAACTGGCGCTAATAGTATAGGCACATATGAAACACACACGACACAGATCTGCAAGTCCACGGTATTGGTGATAAGTTGTGAAAACCGTCCCGAAACACATGACCTACAAAACGCCACTGTTTTCTGCGCACGTACCCCGACATCAATATGGGATATGATCACCATGCACACGTACACAGGCCGCACAATGGGTTGGCATACTCTGGATCAGGTGGCCGAGCAGTTGCTGGGGTATAGCCTCCTTTCTTGCACCTGTGCATGTCGGAGCTCCTGAAGTGTCATAGGGGTTTGAAGACGTGCAGCGATACGTCGACCGAGGGCATCCCAGACGTGCTCGATGGGATTTAGGTCTGGAGAACAGGCAGGCCACTCCATTTGCCTGATATCTTCTGTTTCAAAGTACTCCTCCACGAGGCAGCTCGGTGAGGCCGTGCGTTATCATCCATCTGGAGGAAGGTGGGACCCACTGCACCCCTGAAAAGGCGAACATGCTGGTGCAAAATGACGTCACGATACGCCTGACCTGTTACAGTTCCCCTTTCAAAGACATGCAGGGGTGTACATGAACCAATCATAATCCCACCCACACCATCAAACCGTCCGCCCCCGTTAGCTGGGTGGTCAGCGCGACAAAATGTCAATCCTAAGGGCCCGGGTTCGATTCCCGGCTGGGTCGGAGATTTTCTCCGCTCAGGGACTGGGTGTTGTGTTATCCTAATTATCATCACCTCATCCCCATCGACGCACAAGTCGTCGAAGTGGCGTCAAATCGAAAGACTTGCATCCGGCGAACGGTCTACCCGACGGGAGGACCTAGTAACACGACATTTACATTTTATCATCAAACCAAGACCTCCATACAGGCCCCTTTCAAGGACAATAAGGGCTTGGTATCTGGTTCCTGGTTCACGCCAGATAAAAACCCGTCGAGAAATTGTTCAAATGGCTCTGAGCACTATGGGACTTAACATCTATGGTCATCAGTCCCCTAGAACTTAGAACTACTTAAACCTAACTAACCTAAGGACAGCACACAACACCCAGCCATCACGAGGCAGAGAAAATCCCTGACCCCGCCGGGAATCGAACCCGGGAACCCGGGCGTAGGAAGCGAGAACGCTACCGCACGACCACGAGATGCGAAAACCCGTCGAGAATCGCTGCTCAGACTATACCTGGACTCGTCTGTGAACATAACCTGATACTACTGTTCCAATGACCATGTACTGTGTTCTTGACACCAGGGTTTACGGGCTCGCCTGTGACCAGGGGTCAATGGAATTCAGCTTGCAGGTCTCCGGGCGAATAAACCATGTCTGTTAAGTCGTCTGCAGACTGTGTGTCTGAAGACAACTGTTCCAGTGGCTACGGTAAGGTCCCGAGCAAGGTTACGTGCAGTACTCCGTGGCCGTCTGCGGGCACTGATGGTGTGATATCGGTCTTCTGTGGTGTTGTACACTGTGGACGTCCCGTACTGTAGCTCCTGGACACGTTTCCTGTCTGCTGGAATTGTTGCCATAATCTTGAGTCACACTTTGTGGTACACGGAGGGCCGGTGCTACGACCTGCTGTGTTTGACCAGACTCCAGTCGCCCTAGTATTTTACCTCTCATAACGTAATCAATATGTGTTCTTTGAACCATTTTCAACACACAGTCACCAGTAGAAAATCTGAAACCGTCTGCACACTTACTCGCTGCACCGTACTCTGACATGCACCAACACACCTCTGCGTATGTGGACTGCTGCCAGCGCCACCGTGCGGCGACCGCAGGTCAAATGCACCGCATGGTGATACCCCGAGGTTATTTAAACCAGCAAACCGCCCACCAGAGCGTTGTTTCACCATGTACCAGCATTATCTGAGTTGTCTTGTGGCAGCCAGAGCGAGAGCACCAGCAGCAGCGAGTACTGTTTGTATAAAGCGTTTTTGTACTTATTTGCTGCGCTTAGCTTTTAAATAGTTTTTCTGGGAAAACCTAGCGTAGTTTTCGCGTCTCGTATTTCAGTGAGTGTTTCTTGATTATCAGAGTAGCTCATCAGAAGATTATCTTGGGAATTTGTCACCGTATAGAGTAGGGTAAACATAGTCATGTGTAGGGACTGTGGTTGTTGTGAGCGGACGCAAGGAGAATTGGCCACTCTTCGGGGGCAGGTGGAGGCTTTGTCTGTTAGGCTCATCGAGCTCGAGGCGCAGGCGTCGGCTCGTAGTGGCGTTGGGGCAACTGTGGTGAGACCTATGCCTACTTCGGTGGCCTTGGAATCACATGGAACCCCTGATGTCGCTGCGTCTTCCGGCAGTGAGCATCTTACCGGTCAGCCATCACTCCAGGGTGAATGGCGGGCAGTGGTGCGCTCGCGCGTGCCTGCCCGAAAGGCAAAGGTGGGATCTGGCCGCGTGGCAGCTGCCTTACCCCTTTCCAACAGGTACGGGGTGCTTCCTAGTGGTGATGACATCGTTTCCGAGCCACCACAGGATGCCTCGCCTGTTGGGCCAGTGGCCGATTCTCCGGCAAGGTCCCGACAGTCACAGAGGGCGGGCCTATTAGTTATAGGGAGCTCCAACGTTAGGCGGGTTATGGAGCCCCTCAGGAAAATAGCGGGTAGGTCGGGGAAGAATGCCAGTGTGCACTCGGTGTGCTTGCCGGGGGGTCTCATCCGTAATGTGGAGGAGGCCCTTCCGGCAGCTATTGAACGCACTGGGTGTGACCGGCTGCAGATAGTAGCACATGTCGGAACGAATGACGCCTGCCGCTTGGGTCCTGAGGCCATCCTTGGTTCCTTCCGGCGGCTGGCTGATTTGGTGAAGACAACCAGCATCGCACGCGGAGTGCAAGCTGAGCTTAATATCTGCAGCATAGTGCCCAGAGCCGATCGCGGTCCTCTGGTTTGGAGCCGTGTGGAGGGTCTAAACCAGAGGCTCAGACGACTCTGCGACTATAATGGTTGCAAATTCATCGACCTCCGTTATTGGGTGGAGAACTGTAGGGCCCCCCTAGACAGGTCAGGCGTGCACTACACACCGGAAGCAGCTACTAGGGTAGCAGAGTACGTGTGGCGTGCACACGGGGGTTTTTTAGGTTAGAGGGACCCCCCCTTGGGCGAAACGATAAAATACCTGACGGCTTACCAGAGAGGACATTATCATCGTTGATAAAGAACGTCCGCCCTCAGAGACCAAAAACAGGAAAAGTTAACGTAATATTGGTAAACTGCAGGAGTATCCAGGGCAAGGTTCCTGAATTAGTATCTCTTATTGAAGGAAATAGTGCGCATATAGTATTAGGAACGGAAAGTTGGTTAAAACCGGAAGTGAACAGTAACGAAATCCTAGACACAGAATGGAATATATACCGCAAGGATAGGATAAACGCCAATGGTGGAGGAGTATTTATAGCAGTAAAGAATTCAATAATATCCAGTGAAGTTATTAGCGAATGCGAATGTGAAATAATCTGGGTTAAGGTAAGTATCAAAGGTGGGTCAGATATGATAGTCGGATGCTTCTATAGACCACCTGCATCAGCAACCGTAGTAGTTGAGCGCCTCAGAGAGAACCTGCAGAACGTCGTGAAGAAGTTTCGTGATCATACTATTGTAATAGGGGGAGACTTCAATCTACCAGGTATAGAATGGGATAGTCACACAATCAGAACTGGAGCCAGGGACAGAGACTCTTGTGACATTATCCTGACTGCCTTGTCCGAGAATTACTTCGAGCAGATAGTTAGAGAACCAACTCGTGAAGCTAACGTTTTAGACCTCATAGCAACAAATAGACCGGAACTTTTCGACTCCGTGAATGTAGAAGAGGGTATCAGTGATCATAAGTCAGTGGTTGCATCAATGACTACAAGTGTAATAAGAAATGCCAAGAAAGGAAGGAAAATATATTTGCTTAACAAGAGTGATAGGGCACAAATCGCAGAATATCTGAGTGACCACCATCAAACGTTCATTTCTGAGGAAGAGGATGTGGAACAAAAATGGAAAAAATTCAGAAACATCGTCCAGTACGCCTTAGATAAGTTCGTACCGACTAAGGTCCAAAGCGAGGGGAAAGATCCACCGTGGTATAACAATCATGTACGAAAGGTACTACGGAAACAAAGAAAGCTTCATCATAGGTTTAAGAGTAGTCGAATCATAGCTGATAAGGAAAAGCTGAACGAAGCGAAAAAGAGCGTAAAGAGAGCAATGAGAGAAGCATTCAACGAATTCGAACATAAAACATTGGCAAACAATCTAAACAAGAACCCTAAAAAGTTTTGGTCATATGTAAAATCGGTAAGCGGATCTAAATCCCCTATTCAGTCACTCGTTGACCACGATGGCACCGAAACAGAGGACGACCGAAGAAAGGCAGAAATACTGAATTCAGTGTTCCGAAACTGTTTCACTGCGGAAAATCGTAACACGGTCCCTGACTTCAGCCGTCACACGGACGCCAAAATGGAAAATATTGAAATAAACGATATCGGAATTGAAAAACAACTGCTATCACTTAGTAGCGGAAAAGCATCCGGACCAGACGAGATACCCTTAAGATTCTACAGTGATTATGCTAAAGAACGTGCCCCCTTTCTATCAGCAATTTATCGTAGATCGCTGGAAGAACGTAAAGTACCTAGCGACTGGAAGAAAGCGCAGGTCGTTCCCATTTTCAAGAAGGGTCATAAATCAGATGCGAATAATTATAGGCCTATTTCGCTTACGTCAATCTGTTGTAGAATAATGGAACATGTTTTGTGTTCTCGTATTATGACGTTCTTAGATAATACAAATCTCCTTCATCATAACCAACATGGATTCCGCAAACAGAGATCATGTGAAACTCAGCTCGCCCTATTTGCCCAAGAAATTCACAGTGCCGTAGACACTGGCGAGCAGATTGATGCCGTATTCCTGGACTTCAGGAAGGCATTTGATACGGTTCCGCACTTACGTTTAGTGAAAAAAATACGAGCTTACGGAATATCGGACCAGGATTGTGATTGGATTCAGGATTTCCTAGAAGAAAGAACACAACATGTCATTCTTAACGGTTCAAAATCTGCAGATGTAGAGGTAATTTCGGGAGTACCGCAGGGAAGCGTGATAGGACCTTTATTGTTTACAATATACATAAATGACTTAGTTGACAACATCGGTAGCTCCGTGAGGCTATTTGCAGATGACACGGTTGTCTACAAGAAAGTAGCAACATCAGAAGACTCGTACGTACTCCAGGAGGACCTGCAGAGGATTAATGCATGGTGCGACAGCTGGCAGCTTTCCCTAAACGTAGATAAATGTAATATAATGCGCATACATAGGGGCAGAAATCCATTCCAGTACGATTATGCCATAGGTGGTAAATCATTGGAAGCGGTAACGACCGTAAAATACTTAGGAGTTACTATCCGGAGCGATCTGAAGTGGAATGATCACATAAAACAAATAGTGGGAAAAGCAGGCGCCAGGTTGAGATTCATAGGAAGAATTCTAATAAAATGTGACTCATTGACGAAAGAAGTAGCTTACAAAACGCTTGTTCGTCCGATTCTTGAGTATTGCTCATCAGTATGGGACCCTTACCAGGTTGGATTAATAGAAGAGATAGACATGATCCAGCGAAAAGCAGCGCGATTCGTCATGGGGACATTTAGTCAGCGCGAGAGCGTTACGGAGATGCTGAACAAGCTCCAGTGGCGGACACTTCAAGAAAGGCGTTACGCAATACGGAGAGGTTTATTATCGAAATTACGAGAGAGCACATTCCGGGAAGAGATGGGCAACATATTACTACCGCCCACATATATCTCGCGTAATGATCACAACGAAAAGATCCGAGAAATTAGAGCAAATACGGAGACTTACAAGCAGTCGTTCTTCCCACGCACAATTCGTGAATGGAACAGGGAAGGGGGGATCAGATAGTGGTACAATAAGTACCCTCCGCCACACACCGTAAGGTGGCTCGCGGAGTATAGATGTAGATGTAGATGTAGATCCTTAATTTATGAGCATGAGTGTAGGACGGCCGGCTGGAGCCACAGAATGGACTCGAACTTGGAGCCTCTTTGCTACGTGATGCTATTCAGACACCACCTAGCCACAGCTCTGGGAATATCGTTTGTGCTCATTTAAAAGTGCCTCGTCCTTGTTGATTTTGAAAAATGGATTCTATTTTTGCTGCTTTATTTGTAATGTGTCTTCGTACACCTCGAAAATACAAGTTAGATAAATCTTTTGTTTGTTATGTTATCCTGTTCACTAATTCTTTCTGCTCCTGTGCAGCCTTCCCACGACGACAGCTGCCGAAGAAACCCTAATTTGGGCGCTGTCGACTTAATAATGGTTTGCAGACTGTGAATATAGCGACCGCTACTGAGAAGAATGACCATTGTGGTAACGCATCAGTGAGTAGTTAGGTGTGTGCTGTGATGTGGTCGACAAGAGTATGATAAACGAAATTATAAAATAATTTTTATTAATACAGTTAAGTCAACATTGTAATCGTGACTGACTTGAGGTCAGGGATGAGATTCGAACGACGTAAAGGTATAAAAGCGTTTCACCTCTTCAGCACACTGATACTTTCAGTGTAATATAGGTCAAATTCATCATCTGTATCTGCGCGGTATTAGCAAACGCTATACAAATAGTTTATTAAAACTGGTGATGTATATTCAGTTACTGAAATACGATTTTTCGTCGCTATACATGTTTGGTTTCATTTGGTGAAAACATCACTGATGACGGTTTTCTCATCTGTTCCTAATGGGAATGTGATGCCTGCGTGTATGTTACACTAGATCTTTGCCTGTGATACAGGCAACGGACACAAAAACTAAAAGTAAATGGGAGATCATAAATAGAGAACAAATGAACACAACAAAGGTGACAATGAATTTAAGCACCGAGAACCATAACGGACTAAAGCACAGACACAAAGTTTTGAGAAAAATACATGTTTGTGAAAATCAGATTTCTAGACAAACCATCAGTCTCATAGGTCTGACTTCTTTATTAACCAAGTCTCAGCGTCCTATATTTCCTACAAGAATAATGTACCCACTTTCTGATAAGAAATATTAATTAAAATTTGGGGTTGCCTTATTATTAGCATTTCACAAAAATTTCCTTATATACGCTTGTGATAATAGTGCCTTTTGGCATTTGTAAACTTTGTAAATAAAGTGAATCTAGAATTAGAACATACCAACAGATACTAAATTTACCACACACACAAATATGACCTATTCAAACACTACATGATACACGTTTTCATTATTTTCACTTAGTACTTTGTGTGACTTGACAGTTCAGATATAACTGCCGGTGTACGTTCGATTACGAAGCGCTAGTACTATACATATGATGTGGGCACTAAAGTACGTCGCCAACCCTACATAACAGTTGAGTAGTGTAGAGAAACAAAATTTTGCCTTGTGCTTTGGACGCATATGGTAATGAATATCCAAGAAATTGGTGAGGCAGCTTTTCACGAATGTTCACATACACTTTGTGGGTCTACAAATTCAGATAAAGCTGGTTCACCATAAGGTCAATAGATGGCAGGAGCATACACATATGCTACAATCTCAAAATTGATAACGGTGTTCTTTAGGCCCTTACGGTTGTCAGTGCCTCAGTTGTACAAATTGGTAGGGTGGAAGGGATGGAGAAGTTCCCGTGTCACAACTCTCAGGAATTGTTCTGAAATATTCTGAGCTGTCTACAGTAGTTGTTGATGCGCTACTATCCGTGCGCTCGCTGAAGGCACGCAGCGTAGTGTCTAGGGACCGAGCCGCTCGTGTCCGGCCCTACTCGACTCGGCTCGGCCACGTACTCGCCCCATGTCTGTTGTCCGGATTCCGGACACGCGGATAACCGAGCATGGCCGGTCACCACAGACATTTCACCTCGCCTCGTCAAGGCTCGCTGCACTGTACTGTACAAATACAACGCCTCTTTCTGGTCCGCAGCTCGTGGTCGTGCGGTAGCGTTCTCGCTTCCCACGCCCGGGTTCCCGGGTTCGATTCCCGGCGGGGTCAGGGATTTTCTCTGCCTCGTGATGACTGGGTGTTGTGTGATGTCCTTGGGTTAGTTAGATTTAAGTAGTTCTAAGTGCTAGGGGACTGATGACCATAGATGTTAAGTCCCATAGTGCTCAGAGCCATTTGAAGCCTCTTTCTCTCTCTCTCTCTCTCTCTCTCTCACACACACACACACACACACAATGTATTTATCTCTGCCTCTCTCTCTCTTTTGATACAAAAGTAACGTTTCCAACAACGGGTACGTGACACAGCTAAATTCATAAAGCGCTTGGAAAGTAAAATAATATTTCAATACAATCGCGGATAGAGGACGAGTCTCATTTTCAAACAGAAAATGTACCATCTTCATAAAGAAAGCATACAAAGAACATTAAACATTTACATACTTAACTTGTCATACTTTGCACTTGTTTTCGACAGAAACAAAATTATAGTTATTGTTGATCAGCAGTAAACCACTAACGCGTTCCGCATTTATTTGGCTGCGGCGATTTGTTAGTAACGTGCCGGCTTTACTAAAGCATCTTTCACCAGGTGCGCCTGTTGCTGGGATACATAAAATACGTCTTGAAAGCGCAGCCAGGCCTGGCAGATTTGTTTCATGTCTGCTTCACCACTTTAAGATGTCATCATCATTGTATATAAAACATTGTTCACAAGAGACCAATCTGTGTTAATGAAATGTGTTGTAAGCGTCAAATAGTGCACCTGATTATGCGAATCAGTCCACATGTCAACTGTCGCAGCACATGTTTTATTAGTAACTTCCGAAATAACAGAAAGCATTATGCTGTTTCGTATTGCATCAGCTTGTTTTTTGACATGTCTGCTTATAGTAGAGGGATGTGGCATGACATCTGCCACGTTAACTTCTCCATAATGCGCAGCTAGATGTATTAATTCTTGGCCTATTTCTGTGAAACCTTCACCGGAAACAGCATTAAAAGGTCTCATATCTTTAGCACACATTGCAACACACTTTGCTGTAATACTGTTTTTTATTACTGCCGGTATCCCTGAAGGAGCTGTATCTTTGTGAGGTTTCTTGCAACTGTGTTTCTTTAAATGAGTGGTTCCCGACTGCAAACAGAATAATGTGGAGCAGTTTATGCACGATACGTACCCAGTAGACGCACTGTTTTCGTCTTCAACTAACAGAAATCTACTCCATACTTGGCTTTTTAGACCTTCCCGTTTCTTCAATGTGTAAACATTGGTTTCAATCTTACGTCTTACTGCACTGGCTTCTTCCCGCTGCATGATTACAGACAGAGGGAAACCGCAAATGAGAAGCCCTTACTGGCTGCAGTCTCACACGGATAATGACATGTGTAGTGTGTTTGAAGTTACGTGCTACGTATTCGGTCACTAGAACTAGTGCGGGCAGCCTATCCAGTTAGGGTGTGCTCGCTTCACCTCGTATTTTGTGCTCGCTTACTCGGTCATGCAGGACTCTATTCTGAATCGCCTGATGTTTGTTGACTTCAGACGACGAGTGTTGTGTGTCCGGCCCCTGGCGACATTGGCAGTCTCCCAATGCAGTACCTGCATATACCGTAGGCGTTACGAAGTGACTGTCGTTAGGTGCTGTGCCAAACGTAGTGTCAGCATTTCGCGAGGAAAACGCGGCTTATTCCATTCGCACCACCGTTTTCCCCCCGGCTGTCGAAAATATTTACATTCTGTATGCAGAACTTCCTTCCTCTACTGCCCACACGCCCCTGAAAACTCGTTCAGGACGAGCTTTCCTTGCCACCAGTGTAGCCTGACTTCATAGCAGACAGCGCTGAGATCAGGAAGCCGTTTGTTTTTGTAGCGTACACAAAGCCAGACGTGACACTTGGAGTCACGACAAACGAAACAAAACTCAGCACAGCCAAGATAACACTGAGTGGCAACAACAATAGTAGTGTACACTGCATTCTACGCTGGGCTAAATTTGGTGACGACACGAAACAAATGAATATCGGTCTTTTGTCGCCTATGCTTCTGCCTTCAGTCATTGCACTGAATGTCCTCTCGGAGTGCGCACTTGGTAGATGTAAATGTAGACGACTGTGCAGGCCGTAGGCCGGCCGCGGTGGTCTAGCGGTTCTAGGCGCTCAGTCCGGAACGTGTGTGATGTCCTTAGGTTAGTTAGGTTTAAGTAGTTCTAAGTTCTAGGGGACTGATGACCACAGATGTTAAGTTCCATAGTGCTCAGAGCCATTTGAACCATTTTTGTGCAGGCCGAAGGACTGGGTTCAGGAGCATCCAGCGGTCAGGTGTTAAGGGATTGAATATCCCTGCCATAGAGAGTTAAGCCGTCCTCTCACGGGACGTGAAAAGGCACGTGGACGAGGAACTGGTGACGAAACAGCGTGGTATTCCATGTTCCACTATACTGCGGAGGGTGAAAAAAGGAATCTGGCATGTCAGATTTTTGCCTCGTGGAGAGGAACGTAGCCAATGAGATGCGACATAGTTTTACATCACAGGTAGAAAATAGCAGCTGCCGTATAAATGTAAGCCATTTAAAAGCATCGGCAAACTGAGGATCTCTCGATAACGCGTTGTTTTAGTACAATTTGTTATAAGAAAATGGCAGGAAACCACATTCCGTAGGTAGAGACTTCCTCTAACTGATCTTTGTAGCGTTGTAACTTGAGATGCGGCTGCTACGGTTGCAGGTTCGAATCTTGCCTCGGGCATGGATGTGATGTCCTTAGGTTAGTTAGTTTTAACTAGTTCTAGTTCTAGGGGACTGATGACCTCACATGTTAAGTCCCACAGTGCTTAGAGCCATTTGAACCATTTGTAACCTGAGAGCAAGAAAATATACTGTTTCAGTTCAATGGAACAACGATGATCCATCATTGCCAATATTGCCTATATTTGCCTATTAAATATCAAGTAATGACATTTGTAGATACAGTCTTTAGACAGTGTAAGCCGTATAGGGATCGGCGATATTTGCGTTGAATCTGTGCGCAGTTGATAGCATCGGAGCCTGGAATTATGCAGAGAAAAATATCAGGTTCACGTCCACCTACTTCCGATTTCTTTTACCTCTTTCTTATTCATTTGATAGCTGTATTATTTCAAAACTCGATGTTATATGTTAATATAATGTATTTTCAAATCAAATGGTTCAAATGGTTCTGAGCACTATGGGAGTTAACATCTGAGGTCATCAGTCCCCTAGACTTAGAACTACTAACTAACCTAAGGACATCACACACATCCATGCCCGAGGCAGAATTCGAACCTGCGATAGTAGCGGTCGCGCGGTTCCAGACTGAAGCGCCTAGAACCGCTCGGGCACAACGGGCGGCCCAATGTATTTTCCGTAGTTCTTATTGCGAAGGCGAACGACTGGAATGTTTTCCCAGCGGCCATAAATTTTAACGTGATTGACAGTTTATGTGTGAAGTTAAACATAACTTACACGCCGGAAGTTTGTGCTATTGTGAAACGGCTTGTGTTTGGTTGTTGACGGTAATTATCTTTTTCAGTAATGGAAAACAGCTTCGAAAAAATCTCCTCTTCTATTCGAATGTAATTACGAAAGGAATCTCGATCTTGAAATCTGTGTGATGAAGTACTCTATTTCAGAGCTGCAGGTAGCCAATGCAACATCAGGTGTATGGATTATTACGCACGCAAAAACTGACATTGTACATTATACTTTCAAATGGCTCTGAGGACTATGGGAGTCAACTGCTGTGGTCATCAGTCCCCTAGAACTTAGAACTACTTAAACCTAACTAACCTAAGGACATTACACACACCCATGCCCGAGGTAGGATTCGAACCTGCGACCGTAGCAGCAGCGCGGCTCCGGACTGGAGCGCCTAGAACCGCACGGCAACCACGGCCGGCCACTATACTTTAACTACATTCAGTTTAAAACAAAAAATGTGATAATAATTCGGTTAAGTTAACGAATAACCTCTAATACTATGTGTCTTGATCGTTGTACGGTACTCTGTAGCGTTTCTTTACCACCAATCCGCCCGTCAGGTCATCAACCTGTCGAGAATCTCCTTCGCGATTTTCTCCGCTCTTCTTCGAGGATAGAGATTAGCGTTTAACGTATCGTCGATAACCAGGTCATTAGAGACGCTCTTTTTCGACCATTAAGAACAGATTTAACGCAGATATTTTCTTTTCGTAAAGAAACTGTGTGATTTGCGAGCCAAATAAAGTCGACAACGGCAGGTGGAGAGCGCTGATAGCGCAAATCACGTTGACCAGCTCGTTCAGTGAATCCACTGTCTCCCTTGTGGTCGGATGACCCGTGCGCGTCAACGTTAGCTGTCTCATCCCGTTTCTACATCTGCATCTACATCTTCACACATACTCCGCAATCCACCATACGGTGCGTGGCGGAGGGTACCTCGTACCACAACTAGCATCTTCTCTCCCTGTTCCACTCCCAAACAGAACGAGGGAAAAATGACTGCCTATGTGTCTCTGTACGAGCCCTAATCTCTTTTATCTTATCTTTGTGGTCTTTCCGCGAAATGTACGTTGGCGGCAGTAAAATTGTACTGCAGTCAGCCTCAAATTCTCGTTCTCTAAATTTCCTCAGTAGCGATTCACGAAAAGAACGCCTCCTTTTCTCCAGAGACTCCCATCCGAGTTCCTGAAGCATTTCCGTAACACTCGCGTGATGATCAAACCTACCAGTAACAAATCTAGCAGCCCGCCTCTGAATTGCTTCTATGTCTTCCCTCAATCCGACCTCATAGGGATCCCAAACGCTCGAGCAGTACTCAAGAATAGGTAATATTAATGTTTTATAAGCGGTCTCCTTTACAGATGAACCACATCTTCCCAAAATTCTACCAATGAACCGAAGAAGACTATCCGCCTTCCCCACAACTGCCATTACATGCTTGTCCCACTTTATATCGTCCTGTAATGTTACGCCCAAATATTTAATCGGCGTGACTGTGTCAAGCGCTACACTATTAATGGAGTATTCAAACGTTACAGGATTCTTTTTCCTATTCATCTGCATTAATTTACATTTACCTGTGGACGGCTTTAGTGTCAAGTGTTTTTTTCTTTTCACAAGTTATTGCTGATTTCACGATTTTCTCTCATTTATGGAAACCAGTACATATCACAGGGCGCTGAAAGCATTGTGCAAAGTCGTGAAGGCGGGAGGGAGAGGGGAGTGGAAAAAGGGCAAGTGCGCATGCGCTCATGTGTAATGTGGCGTCACAGCTAAAGGGAGAGTTGCGGCAACTTGCATTACGTTCGCACGCGCCGGCTGAGATTAGGCTGCGTCCGCCGGCGGTTTTTAACTCTCTTCCAGCAGCGGGCGCCGTTTAAATTTCACACGCTCCTGCACAAGGCGGCCAGTGGAGCGCGAAGCGAAATAAAGCTTTAACGCGCGCGCACCCGCAGCGCCCCTGGCGGCGGCCCCGGAGATTACGCGGCGACCCTGGCCAAGTCGGGGCAAACAGGGCCGGCGGTCACCCGGCCAAGAAAGGCCAGAGCAAACAGCCAACTCGGCCAGTGTGCTTAAGCCTAAGCCGCACGGCGAGCCTGCAAAAACCGCCGGCCCGGGTTCGTTACCAGGGTGGGGCGCGCTCGGTTTACCCAGGCACTCTCGGCCGCGGCCCCTAGTCGAGCTATCGATTCGTGAGCAAACTCCGAGCGAGGAGGAGGCGAGAAGTTGTGCGCGGGATGGGAGCCCATTAGTGCCGAGGGATGTGGGTGTCCGACTGCATCAGCGGTTTCTGTCAGCGCCCCCACACCGCCCCTTCCGTCTTGCGAGAAACTTGGCACAGACGCGCCTCGCGCCCTCGCGTTATCTCGCCGACAAATCTGGCGGTGTCGTTTCCTCGCCATAGTAAACAACTACGGCCGCCAACTTCCTCCTCATAGAGGCGAGGCGCCGATATCTCGCGCCAGACATCTTTAGTGCCCGTCTGGACGACCGCCCACCGTCTATTTCACCCCAGCCACCCTTCTACCTCCCTCTTTCCTTCAGAACATAAACTGTTCTTATGAGAGGGAAACCAGATTATGACACGTCTTCTCGAAAAACCTGCAAATCATTACTTTTATTTCCATCACTAATCATTCTCGTTGACGTTTTTATTGATCCAGTCTCTCCCTCTTCCTCCCACTATGCGTAATTTCTGTATATCAAATACGTTTCCACGATTTAAGTAGTGTAACAATAAAAGAAATGCTTGTACACTGTCCATTTCTCACAGTCATTATCATCCCAAACACTCAAAGCGATCGAATAAAAGTTAATTACGCTCAGCGTAAGATTCAGAGCAAAACGCACACGCGCACACACACACACACACACACACACACACACACACACACACACACACACAGGTCCATTGGTGGTCACTGGGCCAAATATCTCACAAAATAAGCATCAAACGAAAAAACTTCGAAGAACGAAACTCGTCTAGCTTGAAGGGGGAATCCAGATGGCACTATGGTTGGCCCGCTAGATGGCGCTGCCATAGGTCAAACGGATATCAGCTAGGTTTTATTAAATAGGAACCCCCATTTTTATTACATATTCGTGTAGTACGTAAAGAAATATGAATGTTTCAGTTGGACCACTTTTTTTGCTTTATGATAGATAGCACTGTAATAGTCACAAACATATCGCTCACAATTTTAAGCGAACGGTTGGTAACAGGTAGGTTTTTTAAATTAAAATACAGAACGTAGATACATTTGAGCATTTTATTTCCGTTGTTCCAGTGTGATACATGTACCTTTGTGAACTTATCATTTCTGAAAACGCATGCTGTTACAGAGTGATTACCTGTAAATACCACATTAATGCAATAAATGCTCAAAATGATGTCCGTCAACCTCCTATGCATTTTGCAATCCGTTTAACGATATTGCTCTCAACAGCGAGTACTTCGCCTTCCGTAATGTTCGCACATGCATTGACAATGCGCTGACGCGTTGTCAGGCGTTGTCGGTGGATCACGATAGCAAATATCCTTCAACATTCCGCACAGAAAGATATCCAGAGACTTCATATCCGGTGAACGTGCGGGCCATGGTATGGAGCTTCGACGACCAATCCACCTGTTATGAAATATGCTATTCAATACCGCATCAACCGCACGCGAGGTATGTGCCGGACATCCATCATGTTGTAAGTACATCGCCATTCTGTCATGCCGTGAAACATCTTCTAGTAACATCGGTAGAACATTATGTAGGAAATCAGCATACACTGCGCCATTTAGATAGCCATGGATAAAATTGGGGGGCAATTATCCTTCCTCCCGAAATGCCACAGCATACATTAACCCGCCAAGGTCGCTGATGTTCCACTTGTCGCAGCCATCGTGCATTTTACGTTGCCCAATAGTGCATATTATGCCGGTGTACGTTACCGCTGTTGGTGAATGACGCTTCGTCGGTAAATAGAACGCGTGCAAAAAATCTGTCATCGTCCCGTAATTTCTTTTGTGCCCTGTGGCAGAACTGTACACGACGTTCAAAGTCGTCGCCATGCAATTCCTGGTGCATAGAAATATGGTACGGGTGCAATCGATGTTTATGTAGCATTCTCAACACTGACGTTTTTGAGATTCCCGATTCTCTCGCAATTTGACTGCTACTGATGTGCGGATTAGCCGCGACAACAGCTAAAACACCTACTTGGGCATCATCATTTGTTGCAGATCGTGGTTGACGTTTCATATGTGGCTGAACACTTCCTGTTTCCTTAAATAACGTAACTATCCGGCGTACGGTCCGGACACTTGGATGATGTCGTCCAGGATACCGAGCAGCATACATAGCACACGCCCGTTGGGCATTTTGATCGCAATAGTCATACATCAACACGATATCGACCTTTTCCACAATTGGTAAACGCTCCATTTTGACATTGGTAATGTATCACGAAGCAAATACCATCCGCACTGGCGGAATGTTACGTGATACCACGTACTTATAGGTTTGTGACTATTACAGCGCCATCTATCACAAAGCGAAAAAAGTGGTCCAACTTGAAACGCGTATGTATTTAGTACAGCGATGGCGAGGCATGACAGAATCTCTGACCAGAGAGTTATTTATCGTTGCTAGTCTGCGCTTGATCGCGCGAGACTTCAGTTCAGTGGCGAGTAAGTTGTTGTACGTAGCGAGTCTCGAGAGCATGTAGTTCGTTCGTGCTAGTAGCGCGCGAGAGACAGTCGGAGTCGTGTGTGAGGAGTCGGCGGGCGTCGACATGGCCCTCTGGTCAAGATTCAGGACGAGGTATATTTTTTAAATAAGGTAATGAAGCAGCATTGCGCACATCTGATAATATAATGTATATTAACTGTAATTAATTTGTCCAAGAATCGCCCCAATAATAATTTTGTTTTCAAAGCAATTTTTTAAGAAAACAAACATTTTATTGAAAGAAAATTTCCCATGGATTTCCTTAAAGAAAAAATTTACTTAAGTTCAAAGAATTTTTGAGATGCATTTCCTCCAAGCTATGGCAAAAAAATAAGAGCAGATGCAATTTTACTGAGGTAAGAACAGGGCCTAAGATCGACATTTCGGTCTATTTGCGTTTTCATTGTCACTGAGATTTCATTTTTTATTGAATTGACTTTCATTTTTGTGGGGAGGTTACACATGGCTCAGATTGCTAGTTCTCATTTAATTGCCATTGTCAATAAATTATTTTATTTGCTGTGAGGTTACACTAGGTTCTATTCTCGTTAACATTTAAATTTTGTCTTTCAAATATCTCCGGGGTGGTTACAAACTAAAACATTCATATTTCTTTATGTACTACACGAATATGTAATAAAAAATGGGGGTCCCTGTTTAAATAAACGCAGTTGATATCCGTTTGACCTATGGCAGCGCCACCTAGCGGGCCAACCATAGCGCCATCTGGTTTCCTCCTTCAGGATAGACGAGTTTCGTTCTTTGTAGTTTTTGCGTTTGGCGCTTATTTCGTGAGATATTTGGCCCGGTCACGATCAGTGAACCACCCTGTGGAACAAAAATGAGATTAAAAAAAAAGCGGTTGAGGCGGCCGTTCGCGTAAAGCGGGAGAGTCCGGGTTCGAGTCTCGGCCCAGCACATATTTTCGTCGTCATCAGTCCTTTACACAGCTGATGGTGGTTCGTGTCCGCAACTCCGCATACGTTCCTTGTATAGTCTGGAAGTGGTTCTATGAACCCTCTGCCAAGCATTTAAGAGTGAACTGGGGAGTCGTCACTTTTGAATTTTTCATTCATTACTTTATCTTCAATTTGTTTTTGTAATTTGAATGGTAATTGCAGATTCATTCACACTGAAAAAAGAGGTTAAAGTACTGCATGAAAAAGTCGTCAAGGCCCCAGTAGATTTGACCAGAAGCTTCGATAGATCTCGCAAATAAACAAAATAAAACAGTGATACATAAAAATAAGTACTCTTAGGCCATCGGCAAGTGATAACGTACGGAGAGATACGTCGAAGGACACCGGTTTAATGACGTAGAAGTGGCCACGCATGAAAATAACAAAGAAGCTACTGTCAGCTAGGGATGGGAAAAACTAACGGGTTAAAACAGATACCAGTATTTTAGTTTTGAATAAACGGTATTTTTCGGCATTTGTTCGGCCTCGGTTATAACAGGTGTTTTTGTTTTCTACTAATAACCGAGTAAAAAATCGAAATATTAATTAATAATGGCTGCAGATCTAAAATTTTTCGTTTTTAAATAAACCTTTTTTTAAAGAGTGGGTAGTTTTTATTCATACAATTTGCACTGCTTTTAAATATTGTGTTGTTACAGAAAAAGGGAAATGCAATTAGTACTATTTTAATAACAGTGCCGACAGAAATTAGCATGACACACATGGCATAAGAACTGGTACAACATTGCTGAGATAATAACGTATCTGATACCATGTAGCGTGACCTATTGCAAGGTACGCTTGTGCATGCAATATGCAAGACTTACCTCATTTGGTCTATATTGTAATTTGTCACTGTCGTCATGGGATATCAGTTGTATTATAGAGTGTCACCATCTTTAACCCAGAAGTATTTTACGAAATGCGATATCAGTAAAGTATAACGCTCCATTTGCTTTAAAAGATTATAAACTGGAGAAGCCACAATAAACTTGTAACATAAACACAAAAACTGAACATTTCATTCACGGTTGCAATAAAAATAGAAATCAACTGATCAGTGCCTGTATCTACAGAATATGCCTTCATTTATAGCCTTTGAAAACGGACAAATTAACCCGAAAAATGTTTCTTCAATCTCAGTTTTCACCCTTTAGCACCGACTGTCCGTAATGTCCAAATAGTCCGTAATGTCCAAATCTCTGATTACAACATGATTTTTGAACAAAGTTAAAAAAATTGGAATCAATAGGAGAACACGTGATGTGCGTACTGTAAGACCTTCAGTACACACATCATCAGATTATTTGACTTGTCGCTCTAACGAAGTAGGCGGGTGTCAGCAATATGTATCATGGTCTTCTCGTAGCGTGTTTATCTTCTGCCGTTAGGTCAGACGATAGAAATGCCACTTGCACGCTCAGAGTAGCAGATTGACGGTGACCAACTTTAAACAGAACTTGCTTAATTTTCACACACATTTATTAAATTAATAACAAGCATAAAAATTACTTAACGTGGTTCTGGATGCTATTTACAATTGACAATCTGAAGTTCCTTTGGTATTGGTATGTTAATCTTATTCTCACATATATCTCTGATACTTGACAGAAGTGTCTACACATTTATCTTCATGGCTATCTACAGGAATATGGTAATCTTAATAGGCGCAGACTGAAACTTGACTATAGAATGGTACAGACAAATGTAGAACTCATACAGAATGTTGCAGACAAATGCAGACTGACTAATTGGAGGTCTGTACACTCGTTATAATATCTCGCGTGTTCATGTATCAGTGCGCGAGTGTGATCCGCGAGGAGAAAAGGTTCTATGTTACCAGCAATCTCATTGGTGCGTCACATATTAATACGCGGATCAGCGGAAGCATAATTTGGTCCGTCTCTATGCCAGTGCCATCTCGTAGTGCGGAGACGGACGAGCGCTGCGCCTGTGCTGTTGTGCTTAGCGGGACGCGCTCTAGTGGGAAAGTTGTGTACGCGCTGACTACGCGGAACTATGTACACAACAGAATACTTGATATTTTTTTGTGGTTGTCAATCATTGGTTACTTTTTGAGAAAAGCATTGAATGGCAGACAGTCCGAGCTTTCTTTTAATTTTTAATTTTTGACCAATTACTATATTTGTTACAGGAAATCTTTCTTTTCTTTCTTTTACTTGTGCCATTTTCTCACGGATACGGAGGGTCGGCATGGTTAATCGGATGTGGCAATGTTAGTTGAAGGGGTGGCCGGATGCCCTTCCTGCCGCCACCCCATATCCCCTATGAAGGAATTAGTGTACCCCAACTGCCTGCGACTAGTGTAATCCATGGAATAGCGCGAAAGTGGTCAGATATCTGCGAGCCATGTAACTGAGGCGGGACATGGGGACCAGCCCGGTATTCACCTAGGGGATGTGGAAAACCGCCTAAAAACCACATCCTGGCTGGCCAGCACATCGGCCCTCGTCGTTAATCCGCCGGGCGGATTCGATCCGGGGCCGGCGCACCTACCCGAGTCCAGGAGGCATCGCGTTAGCGCGCTCGGCTAACCTGGTGGGGTTGTTACAGGAAATAATAGGAATAAAAGACCAGAAGATCGGTTATTTCGGGAACCAGCTATTTTGAACAGTTTGAACTGTCCAGTTAAAGTGGTGTTGAAGGAAACTGGTATTATTGAAAAGTCGTTGTTTCATCCATAACCGCCATCCTTACCGTCAGGCACGATAGCAGATGGGTACAAAATTGTTTCCAACAATGGCTTCACTGACTGGACAGCTGTATTATGTGTAATGGAATTTACTTTGAAAGTGATAAGTTTGTTTTCTAAGAAGATATTTTTTTGGGAGGATGTACCCATTCGTAGCATCCGTGTTGCATGATGATTAAAGGTACAAAGTGTGTCACGGCGGGTTAGAGGGTGGCGGGAAAACCTAGGGTCGGCGTGCAGTGCGGGGTTGAGCGCCTCGGGCGCGACTGCAGCTGCTGCTAACCCGGCGGAAAACAAGCGACGTGCCGCCGGCGTCTAATTATCTCCCGCCCGCAGCGGACGCTTTCTGGACTGCTCGCTGCGCTCTTGTAGCGTCAGATAACGCGCTTTTACAGGCGTGTGGCGTTTCAAATTACCCGCTATCTGCGGGACATCTCACAGAGTTTCCTGGTCTGGAAATGATCCGTGGAAACGAACTCGCTCTACATCACTACCAACGTCATCATCATCATCATCATTCCTTCTTCAGCACAGGATATTTCAGAAAGGTTTACCCGTTTCACAAGATTCGTAATGAAAACAGACTCTTGTGGTACATTTTAACTTACACATAAGGCTACAAAATTTTTATTTTCGAAACAATCATCAGATTTGAGAACATGCTTATAGAAGTTTTAGAATATACACATACAGCCTTACAGTAAGGATTGTCAGGAATAACAACAACCCGTCGCCTTTCGTAATGGATCAGTTTTTATTTTGCTATGACTGATATCAGTTCATATACTGAGTCATGAACAGATAGTACACAGTTTTTAGTGATTGTTTGAAGGGCGTTGGGGATCATTGCATAGAGTTATTAACATCCGTGGGTGTAACACTGGTACACAGATCACTTTGAAAAATATAGTTTATGTTTTCCAGTTATGTTGATTAACCAGCACTCTACACGACGACCCCCCACAACTCTTCAATCAATCACTAAAAACTGTGTACCATCTGATGATGAGTCGCTAAAGGACTTCAAATGGCTCTAAACACCAAGGGACTTAACTTCTGAGGTCATCAGTCCCCTAGACTTCGAACTACTTAAACCTAACTAACCTAAGGACATCACACACATCCATGTCCGAGGCAGGATTCGAACCTGCGACCGTAGCAGCAGCGCGGTTCCGGACTGAAGCGTCTAGAACCGCTTGGTCACAGCGGCCGGCCCGGGGACGTGAAATCGATCAAAATAAAATAATAATTCATTCGCCAGGAAAGGCGTCTGGTTCCACTTAATTCCGAAAGCTATCATTCATCACAACTGCAGTGTTACACATCCATAATGCACTATGGGAAACAATTAAATGACAAATTTTTCGAAACCCCATAATTATCTGTCTTTGCGACTCGTATGTTTGAAATTTAGCTCAAAGTTGCCAACAAAGTTCCTCTGTAATGTTGTAAAAGTGTGATGCCCTGTGGCGTAACCATCGGGCTCGATGATATTTCGAACAGTAAGGTGTCGACACATGCAGGGAAAAGGCCAGAGCTCAGAAGGTCATATGAAGTGTAAGACTGCATAATAATGTTTCATTCGCACCAGATTTCGCCACAATCGTGCCCCAAAGCCCCTGTGGACATGTCACGCGATAGGAAGGTCGTTACAAGTCCTCTTTCAACACTTAACCCTTCTTTTGATGCCTATGCGAGGGAGCTCAGAACCACGATATCCGCGTGCATATCATACGGGTTTCTTATCGGTGGCTGAGGAAAACATTTCAGACACACTGCCGCTCAATATCGTCACGAAAATACCTCATGGGGTAGCATAAGAGGCGTCAGTGAAACCACGCCTTCCTTTGGGGCATTGATCCCCACACATTACACGGTCCAAAAAGACAGTGCACAGCGCAGTGAGCACCAAGATGACGTTCTTGACAATCTTTTACACTTTTGACACCTCTCCAATTATTCGATTCTTTTCTAAGGACATCGTGGGTAAGCAACCCCACTGAACGTGGTCACACCCCTTTGAAATACAGTGTAGCTGCAATTTTTGCTCTGATGTACAGTGTGGAACCACAAGGAACTGTTGAAAACCATCGACGAAAATTAAGCGAGACCCGAAGCAGCAAAGGCTGTTTTCAGTCGTCTTGTTTAGCGCCTCCTGAGGCGTGATCACGAAGTGTTGCGACATTTGACACAAGGGCGGATAAAATGGCGAAGGGTCTTTCTAAGACCCCCATCCACCAGTTTGGCAACATCCTCGGTAACATTCATCTGCCTTTGTCGAGCATTTTAAAAATGAACCTAGACAGAGAACCACCTATGATGAAGTCCTAGGTGCTTGCAGACAGGCAACGTTTTCAAGACTCTGTCTGCAGTTCGTGGTCTCCTGGCTAGCGTTGCTACCTATGGATCACGGGCTCCCGCATTCGATTCCCAGCTGGGTTGGGTATATTCTCTATCTGGGAATGGGGTGTTTGTGTTGTCCTCATTATTTCATCATGAACATAATTCGTGACAGAGACTAGATTGGATTGTGTAAAAATTGCAACTTTGTATGGGCGCTGATTAACGTGCAGATGAGCGCCCCACAAACCAAACATCATCTTCAAGACTCCTCTGATTCCAGATGCCCGACTAGCAGTCGCAGTGGCAGCATGGTAGCCTACCTGCAGGCGCCTAGGACTCTCGTCACGGCTTTTGTCTGTACTGGTATACTTTTTAAGGTCCTCAACAAATGTGGCCGCACGGCAGTGAGGTTGTTGCCGAACTGACTGGTCTTAGAGAGACACTCTGCTGTCTTATTCACGCGTGAGTCAACGTTGTACCTCCCTGTGACAACGCCACAGGGGGACACAAAACATGAGGGCTGAAAAAGCATAAGTACCCTTTGTTGCTTCGGATTGCGCTCAAATTTTGAGAATGGTTTTGAATGGTCCCTAGTTGTCCCAAATTGTACACCAGAGGAAAAATTGTGTTCGCACTGCCATCACATTAAATTGGGTTTATGGGCTAAAATGTCCTTAGAGAAGAGTTTAATCGTCCAAGGGTTGTCAACAGCGTCAAAGGTTGTCAAGAACGTCGTCCCCTTGCTCATCGAACTATCGTTTTAGACCACAAAGTGTGTGGGTCAACGCCCAACGAAGGGGTGGCTTCAATGACAACACCGAACGGGGTGGCGTTGTGATTAGCACACTGGACTCGCATACTGGAGGATGACGGGTCGAACCCACGTCCGGCCATCCAGATCAGATTTAGGTTTTCCGTGATTTCCCTCAATCACTCCTGGCAAATGTCGGGATGGTTCCTTTGAAAGGGCACGACCGATTTCCTTCCTAATCCTTGACACAATCCGAGCTTGTGCTTCGTCTGTAATGATCTCTATATCGACAGGACGTTAAACCCAATCATCCTCGTTTCATTGGTTTCAGCGACGCCTTTTATGCCTCCCGTAAGCCTATTTCATATCGTTCTGTGGGGCAATGTGTCTGGAATGTTTTCCTTGATCACCAAAAAGTAAAACGCGTTATATCAACGATGAGCATCGTGGTTCTGACATCCACTACAGAGGCGTTAAAGAAGGGGTGAAATGTGGGAAAGAGGGCGAGTAACAGCCTCCTCATCGCGGGATACCTTCACGGTAGCTCTGACTAGAATTGTGGTGTAACTTGGTGCCAATGTGACATCATTCGCCCACCTTACACATAACATCAGCTTGTGAGCATAGGCCTTTTCTTCACATGTTGTTTGAAGCGTCCTGAGTCCAATGATGATGTCGCAGTGCCACGCTTTTGCACGATTACAGAGCAAGGTCGGAGGCACATGTACCCCATATTTGAAACTTACAGGTATGCCAATAAAATTTGCTAAAAACAGTCTTGATCGCATAAATATTTTATTTAAACTGGTGACCGGTTTCGATCTGTTCTACTTATCGACGAGCTCTCTAGAGCAGCCTACTCAGCCAGCCCAGTTCCAGTCATCATCATCGAGTACAATGTCTGAAGATGATCTAATTACAGTAGATCGAAATGGGTCACCACAGTAAACAAAATAGTTATGCGTTTAAGACTGATTTTAGCTAATGTTATTGGTATAATTGAGATAGCTGTTTTCATAGAGCAATGTTCCAGTAAATATGAAACTCATAAGGTCCAAATTGGAGACAATTACTGGGTTTCGAGAAAGTGATTCTTTAATAACGTTCTGCAGTGCAGATACAAGTTTTATTGAACCTTAGCGGGTTTTTGCAACTACATTTATGATCAAAATGTTCGTTTACCTGTCACAAATGTTTAGTGTGCCACTCATCGAAAACACGGCAAACAGCTAGACAACAGTCATATCCGTCCCACACCTTTGCGAGTGCGTCTGGAGATACGGCATTAACTGCTGTTGCTAGCCGCACACAGTCCACCCACTGTTGTTGGATGGGGAGGCACAACATTTCTGACATTCTAAAACCCAAACCTCCAGGTGTCAGACCGTCAGATGGGTACGAAACACTGTATATAGACATAATATCAACCAAAACTCCGATATGTAACACATTTTCTTTCTCGGCCAATTTTGGTTGAAAAAACCGGAAATTTCTTGTGGAATATTTTCAAACATTCCCGCTTCGTCTCGTATAGTTTCATTGACTTCCGACAGATGGCAGCGCTGTACGGAGCTGTTAAAATGGCGCCTGTAACGGATGTGCGTTGCAAACAATGGGCAGTGATCGAGTTTCTTTTGGCGGAAAACCAGGGCATCTCAGACATTCATAGGCGCTTGCAGAATGTCTACGGTGATCTGGCAGTGGACAAAAGCACGGTGAGTCGTTGGGCAAAGCGTGTGTCATCATTGCCGCAAGGTCAAGCAAGACAGTCCGATCTCCCGCGTGCGGGCCGGCCGTGCACAGCTGTGACTCCTGCAATGGCGGAGCGTGCGAACACACTCGTTCGAGATGATCGACGGATCACCATCAAACAACTCAGTGCTCAACTTGACATCTCTGTTGGTAGTGCTGTCACAATTGTTCACCAGTTGGGATATTCAAAGGTTTGTTCCCGCTGGGTCCCTCGTTGTCTAATCGAACACCATAAAGAGCAAAGGAGAACCATCTGTGCGGAATTGCTTGCTCGTCATGTGGCTGAGGGTGACAATTTCTTGTCAAAGATTGTTACAGGCGATGAAACATGGGTTCATCACTTCGAACCTGAAACAAAACGGTAATCAATGGAGTGGCGCCACACCCACTCCCCTACCAAGAAAAAGTTTAAAGCCATACCCTCAGCCGGTAAAGTCATGGTTACAATCTTCTGGGACGCTGAAGGGGTTATTCTGTTCCATGTCCTTCCCCATGGTCAAACGATCAACTCTGAAGTGTATTGTGCTACTCTTCAGAAATTGAAGAAACGACTTCAGCGTGTTCGTAGGCACAAAAATCTGAACGAACTTCTCCTTCTTCATGACAACGCAAGACCTCACGTACGTCTTCGCACCTGAGAGGAGCTCACAAAACTTCAGTGGACTGTTCTTCCTCATGCACCCTACAGCCCCGATCTCGCACCGTCGAATTTCCATATGTTTGGCCCAATGAAGGACGCAATCCGTGGGAGGCACTACGCGGATGATGATGAAGTTATTGATGCAGTACGACGTTGGCTCCGACATCGACCAGTGGAATGGTACCGTGCAGGCATACAGGCCCTCATTTCAAGGTGGCGTAAGGCTGTAGCATTGAATGGAGATTACGTTGAAAAATGGTGTTGTGTAGCTAAAAGATTGGGGAATAACCTGGTGTATTTCAATGCTGAATAAAACAACCCCTGTTTCAGAAAAAAAATGTGTTGCATTACTTATTGAACTGCCCTCGTAGTTTGTGCTATGTGCTGTCGTCCAGGAGAAAATGCGTAAACGGTAAGTAAATGTAACATCTCACTCACGGAGCATAGGAAAAGCATAACTGTGAGACTCTGTGTTAGAGAGCTGCCCCGTAGGCAGAGCGTTAATTTGTCGTAAGGTTCCGGGTTCGAGTCCTGGTCATGCTAGCTTTTGGATGGTGTACGTTCGATAGTGTTATATGGGTCAACACGTTTCTGACATCTAAAAGGAACTGTTCACAGTTTATAAGAAAGTTCTTATGGCAGTTCGGTTATTCCTCGTTTATTTGAAAGTAGCAATCATCTAGAGTATATTTGCAGCTTCACAGAATAAGCATAAACAATTGGAACAGATGAATAAGAAAGAACTGTATCACACGTCTCGAAGTATTATTAGTAATACTAATATACCTGATCTTCTTCTTCTTATTGTTATTGTGGTTATTATTAGTATTAACAGTTCGGCAAGTGTGACACAATTGTTTTATTATTCATCTGTTCTGACTGTTTATCTTTGTTCTGTGAAACTACAAATTTACTCTACGTCTTTGCTGCTTTCAAATAACCGAAGCGAAAGCGGACTGCCAATAGAACATTGCTATAAATTATGAACAGTCCTTTTAAATGTCAGGAACATGTTGTCTCATATAACAGTATCACGCGTACTACAGTACAAAAACTGGTATGACCAGGACTGGAGCGCGGGGCCCCTGGTCTAACAAAGTAACACTCTGATGACGTCCCCACGGCAGCTCTACCCGACAGACGCTCCTAGTTATGCTTTTCCTTGGCACCGTACATCAGGTTTACTTATTACCTATCGTTAACGCACGTTCTCCTGGACGTTTGGTACGCATCTGAGTGTTTGACATCTAGACGTCTGCGTGTAACCGTTTTGTTCCTGTACTGATTCTTTGATCAGCTGTCTTCTCTCTACTTGTGATTTTATAGGTTTTAGTCCTAATCCCTTTAGTCGCAGTGCAGCATATCCATTACAGAACTTAAATCTTGTCTCAACCTACGCTATTCGGCAAATTTATTCAGAAATAATCTGGAGACGCCTTACTCACAGCAGATACAACGAGAGTCCTAGATAATAAGTCACGGAATTGTTACAGTTTTTCTGCAACTTCGGCCCTGCGGCACCACGGAGCGGGTGGCCTGTATAAACACACCGCGAAACGATTGTGTATTGCATATGTGTAGTGGAGTAGCACATTCACAATGCAAATGAGGTGGCGTATCAGAGTTAATTGTGTCGCTATAAACTGTAGCAGCGTCAGCTCAGTTTGGCATACGTTATTGTTTATCAAGAACAGAAAATTAGCGCAATACGATTCACAGATGATGCTTCAGTGGTAGCCGATACTGGGATTGCAGGTTGTGCTAAATGTAATGGAACATGTACTAGCTGTAGCTATAGATAAGCATGTAAATGAGAGGGAAGTGTCACGGTTGGACACACTGGAGGACCGAATGTTGCAACTTGGAACGAGAACCTTGAAGGTTATGTGCATTTTTCTGCCTGGGAACCAGAACAGATAAACATGATAGGTGCTTTCAAGACACAGAAGCAAGGAGGACGATATAAATAAGTTTATAAGGAGAAGTAGCAGCTAATTTCCAAGAATGTAGAAATAGTGTCTAGTTTCGAATGTATTAAACTGAGTACGAAATTCGCAAGGAAACTCGCGAAAAGAACTACGCTCGGCGCAGAATATCAGAAGTTACGTGCCGAGCACGCGGATATACTCGTTATCGGATGCTTTTGTGCTTAGACACCTCAAGTTGCAATTCATTTCTCGTCTTAAGAGATTTTTGAAGATGAGATTACGACTCTTTGTTGTGAACCGTATATGTTACAGTGGACTGATATTTTGTTATTATTTGTTGTTATTAATAGGACACGGGATGTTACTTTAAATAAATAGCCCTGTTTGAGTAGGAAAAATTACCGCCACATTTAATGACAAGGAAATACGGAATTAGCAGCATTAAAAACATCAAGTTCTCAGTTTATATCATGCCATTCTTCGGTTGCTACTTACTAGCCGCTAGTACCACTAAAGCTGTAAGAAGGTCGCATTTTTTTGTCCTGTATGGTTTCGCGACTGTTTTTCGTAGGCTGTGATATAATTCCACACTGAAGCGCCAAAGAAACTGGCATATGCACGCGGATTCAAATACAGAGATACGTAAATAGGAAGAATACGCCGCTGCGGTCGACAACCCACATATAAGACAACAAGTGTCGGGCGCAGTTGTCAGATCGGTTTCTGGTGCTACAATGGCAGGTTATCAAGATTTAAGTGAGTTTGAACGTGGTGCTACAGCCAGTGCACGAGCGATGGGTCGCAGCATTTCCAGGTAACGATGAAGTGGGGGTATTCCAGTACGACCATTTGACGAGTGTACCGTGAATATCAGGAATCCAGTAAAACATCAAATCCCCGACATCGCTGTGGCCGGAAAAGGGCGGGACCAACGACGACTGAAGAAAATAGTTCAACGTGACAGAGGTGCAATCCTTCGACAAATTGCTGCAGATTTCAATGCTGGGCCTTCGACAAGTGTCAGCGTGCCAGCCATTCAACGAAACATCATCGATATGGGCTTTCGGAGCTCGTGTACCCTTGATGATAGCACGACAAAAAACCTTACGCCTCGCATGGGCCCATCAATACCGACATTGGACTCTTTGATGACAGGAATCATGTTGCCTGGTCAGACGAGTCTCGTTTCAAATTGTATCGTGCGGACAGACGTGCACGGGTATGGAGACAACTTGATGAATCTGTGGACCCTGAATGTCAGCAGGGAGACTGTTCAAGCTAGTGGAGGCTCTGTAACGGTGTGAGTAGTGTGCAGTTGGAGTGATATGGGACCCCTGATACTTCTAGATAGGACTCTGATAGGCGTGACGCGCGGAAACACCCTGTCTGATCACCTGCACCCATTCATGTTCATTATGCATCCCGACGGGCTTGGACAATTCCAGCAGGACAATGCGACACCCCACACGTTCAGAACCTCGACAGAGTGGTCCAAGAACACCTTATGAGTTTAAACACTTCCGCTGGCAGCCAAACTCACCTGACATGACCATTATTTTGCATATCTGGGATGCCTTGCAACCTTGCAACGTGCCGTTGAGATGAGATCTCCACCCCCCCCCCATCCCCATACTCTTACGGATTTATCCGATTTATGGGCAGCCCAGCGGGATTCATGGCGTCAGTTCCTTCCAGCACTACTTCTGACATTAGTCGAGTCCATGCCACGTCGTGCTGCGGCACTTCTGCGTGCTCGCGGGGGCCCTATACAATATTAGGCAGGTGTACCAGTCTCTTTAGCTCTTCAGTATGTAAAAGAACGTGAACTGACACGTTAGCAGCACTGTCTATGACTCAGTCCATCTACAAGTAGCTAGCTGACACTGTGACAGAGCATAGCCAAAAGCCTGAGAACGAGCGTTCGCTACCCAACTTTGGGAAAGGGCTGGAGATGTTGGCCCGGAAACGCTATTACTCATTATTAATTATTGACAAATGTCAAGAATTATTGAAGATACGGTTGTCATGAATTGGTAATTGAACTAAATCTGCCCACAACCTGGACTTTGGTTTAGACCAGCGCTGCCCACGCCGATCCAAACCACAAGCAGGGTGCTTGCGGCCTGTCGGGGCTCTGCTCGGTCCTTCTCGGAAGCACTCGGTACAGTAGTGCTGCGGTATGGCATTTCTCGGTTGGCACAGTTATATTCAGTTCGGTGGAATGGTGGTGTCAGTGTGGTTAACTTTTCGATATTTTTAGTGGCATAAATGACGTTCACAGTTCCAGTGGCTGTTTGAACAAAAAGGGACAGTCTAGCGACTAAAACTCTCCCTCTCTCCCCATGGGGTGGGCTTTGAGAGAGAGGAATTAGAGTTTTACAAGTGTTGGCTTATCCGAATCTGCGGGAAAAATTAATATTTGGGTCAACATTTGTAAAACTCTAATTTCTCTCTCTCAAATCCCACCCCATGGGGAGAGAGGGAGAGTTTTAATTTTAGCGAATCAAAATTGAAGAAGTAAATAAGCATCTCTTTATTTATCCACAACCATTTTCCACGCAAAAATGGGAACATGAATTTTCTTGAATTACAGTGCCAACTACCAAGAATCGAAACAAATGTTTAAGACAAAATGTACGTAGCTTTTTATGTAGAATCTGATTCTGCAATAAAAAATGGTGGTTCCAATTTGAAATTTTAAAGTTGCCTCCCGCCCCACCCCCTCGGGGGCTGGGGTGGCAGGCTAATTTTAGCACCAGCAGATGTCCCCCTCGAAAATAATCAACTTTGGATTCTACACATTTTTTCGTGTGAAGCTTATTTTTCGAGTTATTCTGGTTTGTCAACTTAAAATTTACACCCTGTATATAATTAGAAACAATAAGATGTGCACTTTCATAAAAAATAATGATTTGGTGTGTGTTAATTAGCATATATTGACGAATTTCATATTTAAATGATGAATGTATCCGAACTGAACGAAAAAAAAAGATCATGGCGAGTTTCGAAGCGGTAATTCATTGAGTACCTGCATGGATGTGTGTGATGTCCTTAGGTTAGTTAGGTGTAAGTAGTTCTAAGTTCTGTGGGACTGATGACCACAGATGTTAAGTCCCATAGTGCTCAGAGCCATTTGAATCATGTTTTTCATTGATTACCCAATTACCATTTTCCAACGCTATCAAGTAAGCCACACGGCCGATCGTGAGAGGCACCTTGATTTTGGCGAGCTGAAAGTCTATAGAAAATTTCAAAGTAGATATTTTCGAAAAATTTTGAGAGTTGCAACGTACTGCTGCAGCTGATTAATATTTGAGTTCTGAACTTCCAGTACCATAAATATAATAAAATTCAAAAATTCAATTGCTGTCTCCTGACACTGGACCTTTAAGTGAGCTTGGCTCATTCAGTTGTTGTAACTTTGAACGCTTCACTTAGTAAATAATTGCTGAACCAAAGAGTGCGGACTCCCGTCCCAATTAACAGCGCTAATGCATTATTTTTATTAGACTGTAGCAAAAGTGCTACTGTTCTTTATCACTTGGGCGCATCAGTTAAAACGTGTTGCTCACTATGCTCATAACACATTCAGTCATGGAAACCTACTTACGAGAGGTGGTTGGAAAAGTTCTCGGAATCACCAAGAGAGGTCAGCTCTCGCGCAAGGAGTTGTTCTCGTGATATTAATCGTACTGTTAACTGTAAACACGTACCACGTCAGTCCTCTTGGGAGGGGGCTGTGGCGGTTACGTGGCTCTATTGTTGTTCCCGCGCAATGATTTGCGAAGATCGAAAGAAAACGAGATTCGAGCAGTGATTAAGTTTTTCGTGAAGAAAGGTATGAAAGCAAAGGACATTCATACCGATTTCCAGAATACATTGGGGGACTCTGCTCCTTCGTATTCAACTATTGCCCAAAGGAAAAATGAATTTAAATTTGGTCAGGAGAGCTTTGATGATGATCCGCGCAGTGGTCGGCAAAGATGTGTCACTACTCCAGAAATCATTACAAAAGTGCACAAAATGGCCATGGAGGATAGCCAATTGAAAGTGCGTGAAATTGCCCACGCTTGCCAGATGTCATCTGAAAGGGTATATCACATTTTAACTGAGGAATTAGAAATGAAAAAATTACCTGCGAGACAGGTGCCGCGACTCTTGACGCTGGTTCAAAATCGCCTGAGAATGGGCATACTGGAACAGTGTTTGGCCCGTTTTAGGAGAAACGAACAAGATTTTTTTGCATCGGTTTGTGACCACAGATGAAACTTGGGTGCACTACTATACCCCAGAGACAAAACAGCAATCGAAACAGTGGAAACATGGTGATTCTCCGCCACCAAAACAAGCAAAGAGAGTTGCTTCGGTGGGTAAGGTCATGACATCAGTGTTCTGGGATGCAAAGGGGATTCTGAGACCTGAGTTTCTCCTGGCGTATACAACTTCCAAATAACCCCCGGGAATTCAGCCAGGTAACACTTTCAGCGACTGCCGATATTTCGGCGGGAGTACACCCCGCCATTTTCAAGGCAAACTGCAGCGGACAGGCGACGTTTCCATGTACGTCACCGGGGTGTTCTCCTGCCGAAATATCGGCAGTCGCTGAAAGTGTTACCTGGCTGAATTCCCGGAGGTTATTTGAAACGGTATTGGTATTCTGTTTGTAGATTATTTCCCCACTGGGGGAACAATTACTGGAGAATACTATGCTAACCTCATGAACAAACTGCAACAAAAGATACGCGAAAAAAGGCCAGATTTAGCAAGGAAGAAAGTCATGTTCCATCAAGACAATGTGCGCACGCACACGTGCTGTCGCCATGGCAAAATTACACGAACTAAGGTATGAATCGTTGCCACATCCGCTTTATTCACCTGATATGGGTCCGTCAGACTTCTCATCTCTTCTGAAAACTGAAAATTATTCTTGGTGGACGAAGATTCTTTTCAAACGATGAATGATAGCCAGAGTTGACTACTATTTTGCAGGCCTGGAGGTAACTCATTTTCGAGGTGGGATCGAGGCACTGGAACATCGTTGGGCGAAGTGCATTAATCTATAAGAAGATGACATTGAAAAATAAAAAAAGTTTCAATGATGTAAGTACTTTTTTTCTATTCTGTTCCGAGAACTTTTCAAACCACCCTCGTATATTAAGTCTCAACTTTATCTTCGATAAGGACGGAAGTTGAAGTAATGAATTAAAGTTTCTGCCAAGGCCAGGACTTGAACCTAGGTCTCTTCAGATATGTTAGCATGAAACTACAATGAAATGAATACCCCTAACTGCATACACGGAATTATATCAGTCAACGGTGACAGTTGAAAATGTGTGCCCCGACTGGGATCGAACCCGGCATCTCCTGCTTACGTGGCAGACGCTCTATCCATCTTTTTTTTTTTTTTTTTTTTTTTTTTTTTTTTTTTTTTTTGTGGCTACTTAGAAAATTAATTAATTAATGAAATGAATAAAACTGAAAATTCCCAAATGAAAGACATGAAGACATTGCGGATAGTACAAATACAAAAGAAACATGCTCCTGTAGCAATGAAATGAAATTCGTGTCGGGGGCGACACCTGCTCACGACCCGGCGTTCGATAGAGCAAGAGAGCCATCTATCGACTCGTTCTCCAGACGTTGGTGTAAGACTGGGTCGTCTTCTCGAAATGAACTAAGGGTCCGTAATTGTGATCGATGTCTATCTCGGCTTCTTCGTCTATCTCATCTCTCACCCGTCACACCCCATCTGGCCGGCGGGTCGGTAAATGTAAGTCGCAAGTAATTAGCGAAGTCTTGTCTATATTTCTTATGCTGTTGCAGCTTCGTGTGTCCATCCAGGAGAAAATGCCAAAAATCAATTTTGTCCTTTTCCGATTCGTTATACACGTAGCCCACCACCATTCCCCGCACCCATGTCACTGCATTGGTTTTTTGGACAGGGAAATAATATTCTTGGGGGAAAAAAAGCGTGTCTGATGAAATTGTGTGAGGGGCGGAGCGTAACAGGAACGCCAATATCTGTTGTGCCAAGTGCCATACTGGAGCCGTCCCACTACATGTTAAACGATGTTCATCAGTGTCCACTGTTGCGCAGCCTAAACATAGTGGAGTGTCTGCCAAATGAATCGCGTGCCGCCGTTGATTCGTTGCGAACTTCCTATTTATCACCACATACCATGTTGAGCGTACCGACGTTGGGAGGTAAACGTTCCGTATAACGCGCCATATCTGTCGCCAGTTCTTGTCTGGGTACTTCTTTTCCAGGGTATTCCTGGGGCACCGGCGCAGTAAGAGTTGGTATACGTCTCGCGTCGTCGGTAGTCGTGTTGTTGGGAAGAAATCTCTGACATAGCTAAGCTCCAAAAAAAAAGACTTGAAATGTGACAGCTTCGGTGAAATATGGCCCACATCGACTGGGGGCAGCATTGAAGTGGGCGCTAGTACGTCGGCCAACGCACCCGAGATATTGCGAAATTGACCGCGCCACTGTCGGAAAATCGTACTGACGAATAACGCCCGTGCCTTTTCATATACGTTCACTAGACCAAGTCCACCCTCTCCAGGTGGTAGCGTAAGCGTTGTGTATCGGATCTTAAACAGGTGTCCCACACTCACGTAGGTTCCGAAAGTTGCTTGTATCCGTGATGCCATTGTGCGCGTTAAAGGCAGGACATGCGCTACGTGAGTGAGTCTCGGTGCTAGGTATACGTTAACATAGGTCACCCTCTGAATCATATCCAACGCTCTTAATTTCTGTAACAGCACCATTGTCCGCATCAGCTTCAATATGCGTCGGTAGTTATCCGCTGCTGTCCGCTGCACATCCGTGTGGAACGTAATACCTAGGCATTTTATGGTCTTAACCAAGATGAGCGGGCCTTCCTCCCCCGGTTGTAATCCTCGACCGACATTCATGCAGCGTGTTTTTTGTAGATTAAGCACGCTTCCTGCCGCCATCCCATATCGCTGTATCCATGCCAACGCCGTACGTACTTCTTCGCCTGTCCGTGCCACCAGCATCATATCGTCAGCATAAGCGCGGCAATGAAAGGTCAGTTGTGGCAACGGCACTCCCTCCAACCGTCTTCGAAGACCATATAGACAGGGTTCCAAAGCCATTGCATACAAAAATATCGAAAGGGGGCAACCTTGACGAACTGACCTTGAAATAACGATGTAGTCAGTGCCCCGCCCATTCACCGAGACCTTGGATCGTACGCCGTGTAACAGTCGCATGATCACTAGGATGAAGGCCTGTGGGATTCCCAATCTGCCCATCACCGCATGCAAAAAGGTATGATCCACTCTGTCGAGTGCATGATCGAAGTCAATAGCGACGAGTGCCCCACGCACTCGGCATGCCGCTGCTAACGCGATGATATCTCGGTAGTCACTGAGCGCCGTATGTACGTTGCTCTTACCGCCGAGGCAAGTTTGATCTATGAGGAGTCTATCAGAAAGTGAAGACCGCAGGCGAGCCCCAAGGATGCGCGCGAAAATCTTATAGTCGCAGTTCAAGAGAGTGAGTGGTCTATAATCTCCTGGATTTCTGCCACCGCGTGGTTTGGGTATTGGGATGATGATACCCTCCGTGAATTCGGCAGGTATCTCAGTCTGCGGTAACAGGAGTTCGTTGTACATCTGAATCCAGGTCCGTCCCATGAGGTATGCAAAGGCGCGGTAAAATTCAATTGGGAAGCCGTCCTGTCCTGGGGACTTGTTCGGAGCCCCCCTGGCAATTGCGTCTGTCAGCTCGTCCTCTGTTATCGCTGTGATGAAAGTCTCTGCATCCAGTGGTGGTCCTCTATCTGGCATTTCCGAGATGACATCATGTAGTGTCTCGTGGTTCACATGTACAGGTCCATATAACTGGCGGAAATAGTCGGTAAACACATGCGCAATATCACGCTGGTGCACAACTTGCTGGCCAGTTTCAGAGATTAGTTCCCTGATCAAAGTCCTGCGTCGTCGTTGGCGTTCACGTACCACGTGGTGCATGGAGGGGGTTTCGGCAGCAACTGTGTCCGCCAGTCTCGCCTGGACCATTATACCTTCCATTCTTAGTCTCGTCAGCTGTAATAACTTGGCTTTTATCCTGCGCATGGCCGTGTGCCTTTCCGGCGATGGTTGTTGGGTCATCAGCTCCCTCAGGGCTGTAAAATAAAAATCAGCCGTTGTGCGGTTCCACTGCGATTTGTCCTGCCCGTATCGTATCAACGTTCGCCGTAACGTTGGTTTTGCGCATTTAATCCACCACTGGAGAACCGAGGTGTATGCTCGTTGGCGGCGAACGCAGGTCTCCCAGGCCGCCTCTATCGACCGGTGACATTCAGTGTCACGTAAAAGTGCACAATTCATTTTCCAGTGACCTTTACTCCGCCATATCTTCTGACGCGTTAGTGAAATCGTACAGACGTACGCCATATGATCCGTAAAAGCCGCTGGCCAGATTTCGGCATCCAATATCGTCGTCCGTAGAGTGCGTGTCACGTACACTCTATCAAGTCTACTCGCCGAGTGTCCCGTGACAAACGTATAACCCGGTCTGTCACCATGCTGCAGTTCCCAGGTATCCAGAAGCGCCATTTCGGTAATCAACGCACGCAGTTCCATGCATGGCACATAATGAGGTACTTGGTCCTTTTTGTCGACGACACAATTAAAGTCGCCGCCCACTATATAGTTATCAAAGCGTCCAGCGAACAACGGTGCTATCTCTTCGGTGTAAAAAGTCGCCCTTTCTCTTCGTTTTGTGGAGCCAGATGGTGCGTATAAATTGATGAAACGAACGCCGTCGACAGTGACCGCTATGCCGCGTGCCGAAGGGAGAGACCTGACGTCCTCCACTCCTATTCCTTCCCTGGGGAGAATCGCCACACCGCATCCACTTTCATCGTGCACTGAATAATGTGCCTCGTAACCGTAGAACTCTGGCGGCGATGTGAAACGCACTTCTTGTAGGAGTACAATATCCACGTCCGCAGCGCGTAACATATCTTTCAGCATTTGAATTTTAAGCGGTGTCCGTATGCCATTAATGTTTATCGTGGCAATGCGGTACGCCTGGCTTGTGTTCATCAGTTGTAGGGCGGTGTCATTAAGCGTCCATCTGCACCCCCGGCGCTCCTCAACACACTAAGTTGGTCAACATTTCCCGACCCCTCCCGGCCTCTGGCCAGGACTGTCCTCAATCGTCACGTTCGTATTTTCATCCTGTTCCTGTTGGTCCATTTCTTGCGCCCAGTCCCCCAGCATATTTCCGGAACTGGTCGAAGGATGGGAGGTAACGTTGTCATCGCTCTGATGTTGGACAGTTGTCATCTCCACTTCCGCCTTCCGGTTACCAGAAGGAGAGTTCAAGTTATCGTCGCTTTGTAGTTCCTGCATCGTCATCTCGGTATCTGTTGAATCCACTGGTCGCAGGTCGATACTGTCGTTGTCGTCCACTGTCCCCTCGGGACTATGGCTATCGTCAGCAGAAGTCAGTCGACGCTTCTTTCTTCTCTTCGGCGAACGCTGTTTCCGTTGCCTTGCTTCCGCATCGGCTGTTGGGGTTGCGTATCCTCTGTCTTGGGCCTGGCCTATCACGCTCTCGGTGGAAGCACTGGCAGCCACCACGGATGAGCCTGGAGCGGCCGTCAGCTGCATCTCTTCTGTGGTGTCCTGTGTCTGCTGTGGTGGAACCGGTGGTCGGAGTTCCAGCCCGTTGGCGTCCATGTTCTCTATAGGGGGCAGCTGCTGGTGCCCATCGGAAGTCTCCCTCACGTCGCCTCTCAGGGCTTCCACAAAGGTCAACGGTAAGACAGTCGTCGGTTGTGGCGCCTGAACGTCATCCCGTGGAGTTTGCACTAAACGTCGCTGGAGGCATTCCGAGCGGACGTGACCTTCTTTCCCGCACCCCGAGCAAGTGCGAGGTTGCCCATCATAGATTATAATCGCTCGACAACCTCCTATGTACA
Source organism: Schistocerca americana (assembly GCF_021461395.2). Taxonomy (NCBI): domain Eukaryota; kingdom Metazoa; phylum Arthropoda; class Insecta; order Orthoptera; family Acrididae; genus Schistocerca; species Schistocerca americana. The sequence goes on from NC_060119.1 coordinate 227,592,272, forward strand.
AATAAGAGGGGACGTGCTTGCGCAGTTCTATCCGTATTTGTCTCACCCCATTTAAAACGGGGTATGTGGTAAAACTCGTCCATTTTTCGGCCACATGGGATAGAACTGTACCATATGGTCGAAAGGCGTCGGTAACAAGTTCAGACGGGACCTCAAACGGAAGTTCGAAGACTCGTATAGTGCGGATCCCCATTCCTGCATGATCGACTGTAACCGCACCAACATTCCCGTCGGCATGACAGAAACGATACCCGTTCGGTGATCGTTGTAGAAGTCTTTCGCAAGCAGCCTCGTCAACAAGCTTGACATAGACGACGCTTGAAACGAGCGATAAATTGATTCCCACGATTTCCTGTGGATCGATTTTTACCTCTTCTCTGAAGAAACGTTCAATCTCGTGTGCCTTTGGTCGTGTATAGTCGTTCGCAAAACTGAACTTCAAAGTCGTTTTTCTGTACGAGTGTGCCCTCTCGTTCTAAACTCACAACACCGCACACGCGAAGCTGCTCCGGCGTAAACAAACAGGCGCGCGCACCACAGCGCGGCCGGCAGGCAACACGGTCCGCACTGTGTCACTGCCGAAGGCAGACTGTTCCATCTGAGCCATCCAGGACACAGAGGATAGTGGGACTGCAGGAACTTATCTCTGGCACGCCTCCAATGAGACCCACATTCGCAGCTTATTGTCCCGCACTATATTCATAGTGCCCCTGTCCATCATATTTATTACTCGCGGCTTCACTGCCGATTCCCGTAAGAGTTCGAGCACTGTGTCCGAAAGAACAGATACCATCATTATATATATATATATATATATATATATATATATAAGGCTCAACGGCCATTTGAGGATCTTCTATACGGATGCACAAACAATGCACGAACTCTTACGGGAATCGGCAGTAATGCAGCTAGTAATGAGTGTGATGGGCACGTGCACTATGAATATAGTGCGGGACGCCGGCCGGGTTAGCCGAGCGGTTCTAGGAGTTACATTCTGGAACCGCGTGACCGCTACGGTCGCAGGTTCGAATCCTGCCTCGGGCATGGATGTTTGTGATGTCCTTAGATTAGTTAGGTTTAAGTAGTTGTAAGTTTTATGGGACTGATGACCTCAGAAGTTAAGTCCCATAGTGCTCAGAGCCATTTTGAACCATAGTGCAGGACAATAAGTTGCGAATGTGCGTCTCACGGGAGGCGTACCAGAGATAATTCCCTGCAGTCGCACTATACTCTGTGTCCTCGGTGGCTCAGATGGATAGAGCATCTTCCATGTAAGCAAGAGATGCCGGGTTCGAGTTCCGGTAGGGTCACACATTTTCCACTGTCCCTGTTGACTTATATCAACGCCTGCATGCAGCTAGCGGTATTCATTTCATTGTTATTTCATTCCAACGAGCTGCATGGTCACCTATGGTATCTGTTCCGAAATAACAGAAACCATCTTCATATAATGGTATGTTAGCCAGTGTAGCCATATTTACAAATTAACTTTGTGAAGTGAATGTAAAATGACTCGTTCCACAGCATCACGATTTATCGTGGAAATTATCGATGGAACACGAAACTACCTAACTAAATGTCATAGACCTTTTATCTCTGCCTTCAAGTGGGTGTACCTCCGTTGGAAAACATTTCTGGCTAATTGTTCATGTGAACGTTTTAGATTCTTATCGTCTCAGGCATCGTTTCCTGCAGATTGTTCCTGTGTGGGAATATCACCACGTTTATTTCCTTCGGCTCTGTGCGACATGCAGCAGCGAGGTGAGGGTAGCGACTCGGTCAATCTGCAGAGCTCCGCGCACTCTCGTGGTGCGCTAGAAGTGAGGTGTTAGCAGGGCTGCGTACTGACCGGCGTTGGCGGCGTGCAGCGAGGAGGCGCCGAGCAGGACGTCGATGGCGGCGCCGTCGGCGAGCGCGGACAGCTCGCCGGCGGCGTCCTGCAGGCTGATGGAGAGCGTCGCGTCCTCGGAGCCGGCGAGGCGCGCCAGCACGCCGGCCAGCTTGTCGCCCGAGCTCGCGTCCAGCTCGCTCAGCTGCAGCGTCACGGCGTCGCCCGCGTGCCCGGACGCCGAGTACATGAGCACGGCGTGCCCGTGCCCGTGGCCGTGCAGCGGCGGGCTCGGCGACGACGCGTAGCTCGCCGTCTGCAGCGGCAGACGCACCCCCGGCACCTCGTGCAGACCCTGCGGGCAACGCCAGCCGTCACCTCTCCGGCGCAACGCACGGGACACGGCACACACATAAGCGCGCCGGGCTGCCTACTTTCAGGCGAACACAGTTAAGGTTAGACTCCAGAGAGGGCGCACGCGACAAGGACTATGTTATGCATCTCTCTTATACAGTGTAATTCAAAAGTAGCTACACACACTTCTTGAGTCTAATGCAATGATTCCCAACCTGGGGTAATTACTCCCTGAGGGGTAAAATAAAATTTTCTGAGGGGTAAAATTTACTACGGGGTGTTCAGAAAGTCTCTCTGCAGTCCCGTATTATTGTTAGCCATGCGTGCCATTTAATTGTTCACCTGCCTGGGTTTTTCAACGAAACAATAAATGCACAACGGTACTGCAGTGATATTCTGAACCCACTCATAGGAGAACTTGTGTTAAGTGAAATGTTGTGTTATTGTGGTCTTCACTCCTGAGACTGGTTTGATGCAGCTCTCCATGCTACTCTATCCTGTGCAAGCTTCTTCATCTCCCAGTACCTACTGCAGCCTACATCCTTCTGAATCTGCTTAGTGTATTCATCTCTTGGTCTCCCTCTACGATTTTTACCCAGCATGCTTCCCTCCAATGCTAAATTTGTGATCCCTTCATTCCTCAGAACATGCCCTACCAACCGGCCCCTTCTTCTAGTCAAGTTGTGCCACAAGCTCCCTTTCTCCCCAATTCTATTCAATACCTCCTCATTAGTTATGTAGTCTACCCATCTAATCTTCAGCATTCTTCTGTAGCACCACATTTCGAAAGCTTCTATTCTCTTCTTGTCTAAGCTATTTATCGTCCACGTTTCACTTCCATACGTGACTACACTCCATACAAATACTTTCAGAAACGACTTTCTGACAAATCTATACTCGATGTTAACAAATTTCTCTTCTTCAGAAATGCTTTCCTTCCCATTGACAGTCTACATTTTATATCCTCTCTACTTCGACCATCATCAGTTATTTTTCTCCCCAAATAGCAAAACTCCTTTACTACTTTAAGTGTCTCATTTCCTAATCTAATTCCCTCAGCATCACCCGACTTAATGCGACTACATTCCATTATCCTCGTTTTGCTTTTGTTGATGTTCATCTTATACCCTCCTTTCAAGACACTGTCCATTCTGTTCAACTGCTCTTCTAAGTCCTTTGCTGTCTCTGACAGAATTACAATGTCATCGGCGAACCTCAAAGTTTTTATTTCTTCTCCATGGATTTTAATAGCTACACCGAACTTTTCTTTTGTTTCCTTCACTGCTCGCTCAATACACAGATTGAATAACATCGGGGAGAGGCTACAACCCTGTCTCACTCCCTTCCCAACCACTGCTTCCCTTTCATGTCCCTCGACTCTTATAACTGCCATCTGGTTTCTGTACAAATTATAAATAGCCTTCCCTCCCTGTATTTTACCCCTGCCACCTTCAGAATTTGAAAGAGGGTATTCCAGTTAACATTGTCAAAAACTTTCTCTAAGTCTACAAATGCTAGAAACGTAGGTTTGACTTCCCTTAATCTATTTTCTAAGGTAAGTCGTAGAGTCAGTATTGCCTCACGTGTTTCAACATTTCTACGGAATCCAAACTGATCTCCCCGAGGTCGGCTTCTACCAGTTTTTCCATTCGTCTGTAAAGAATTCGCGTTAGTATTTTGCAGCCGTGACTTATTAAACTGATAGTTCGGTAATTTTCACATCTGTCAACACATGCTTTCTTTGGGATTGGAATTATTATATTCTTCTTGAAGTCTGAGGATATTTCGCCTGTCTGATACATCTCGCTCACCAGATGGCAGAGTTTTGTCAGGACTGGCTCTCCCAAGGCTGTCAGTAGTTCTAATGGAATGTTGTCTACTCCTGGGACCTTGTTTCGTCTTAGGTCTTTCAGTGGTCTGTCAAACTCTTCACGCAGTATCATATACCCCAATTCATTTTCATCTACATCTTCTTCCATTTCTATAATATTGTCCTTGAGAACATCGCCCTTTTATAGACCCTCTGTATATTCCTTCCTCCTTTCTGCTTTCCCTTCTTTGCTTAGAACTGGGTTTCCATCTGAGCTCTTGATATTCATGCAAGTGGTTCTCTTTTCTCCAAAGGTCTCTTTTAATTTTCCTGTAGGTAGTATCTATCTTACCCCTAGTGAGGTCTGCCTTATACAGTGTAATTCAAAAGTAGCTACACACACTTCTTGGGTATAATGCAATGATTCCCAACCTTGGGTAATTACTCCCTGAGGGGTAAAATGAAATTTTCTGAGATGTAAAATTTACTACAGGGTGTTCAAAAAGTCTCTCCGCAGTGCTGTATGATTGTTAGCTGTGCGTGCCGTATGTTTGTTCGCCTGCCTGAGTTTTTCAACGAAACAATAAAAGCACAGTGATATTCTGTACCCAATCATAGGAGAACTTGTGTTAAGTGAAATAATGAATGGTTATTTTCAACAAGATGGTACAACCGCGCATACAGCTCGTGTTTCAATGTCACTACTTGCTGATGTTTTTGGTGATCGCACAATTTCACAGGGACTTTGGCCTCCACTATCGCCTGACCCAACACCACCTGACTTTTTCTTCTGGAGTGTAGCGAAAGCAACTGTCTATAAAAACCGTCCAAAATCCATCGATGAATTGAAAACTGCAATATCCACTTTCACCGCTTCTCTTACAGAAGAAATGTTACAGCTTGTGTTTGGAAACATGATTAGATGAACTGAATTGTGTATTCAACAACAGGGGGACACTTTCAACATTTAATGTGAAAATTTGTAGTATAAATGAATATTCAATAAATTGATAACTTGTATTTCATTGAGTTTCATTTCGGTATATTCACTGCGACATACGGCACGCGCATCTAACAATCATACGGCACTGCGGAGAGACTTTTTGAACACCCCGCACTATCATAGTTTTGTACGACTCTGATACTGATTGTACTAGTTATTGATAATTACTTTTTCTCATTTAGTAGCATTAATACGATGGAGGTTATTGGTTTCACGTAATCCATCCACTACACACACATGTTATGCTTTGTTGCGTACATTTCTGGCGATGGAAGGGAGACATATATATATAACAAATGCTAAATATCACAAGAAAAGTCTTAAAGTTACAGATAGTACCTGAAGTAGTCCACAAACTTTTTCATTACTCACTTCGAAACAGATAAATAATTATTTGAAAGCAGGACACAGCAATAACTACATAAGGGCTACTATAGTGCTGTACACAGTATTATCATCATTATTTATTGTTAATATTAGGGTGGTTAGATACAAAGCATTAACAGCTTGAGGCCTTCCAATTTCCGTCAGTTCAGAAGAAAGGACTGAAGCAGTCAAGTGATTTACGAACAGTAAGTATATTGCACATATTTTAACTTAGTTGATTTTAAATGGGGTTTCAGTGTGCAGGTAAGGCAAATGCCACAATAGAGAGGATTAATGCAACGGAAGTATGTTTTGTAACAAGTGTCTTCCCTCACTGTGGGCAGTTAGCTTTCTTATCGGAGGAGTTTTGAGCAGCACTTGCGATGCACTACGAATTTCTTTCTCATTCATTCTAACAGCCCCCCCCCCCCCCTCGCCCTCCACCCGCACACACACGCAAATTGAATATCATTTATCTTTCATCATTTTAAAAATAAAGGTGTTTCCAGAAAAGTCTTTCATTCTACAGTTTAGTTATGTGCTAAAGTTGGTGGTGATATGGGGGAGAGGGGCGGTCAGCAGGCGGCAGGGATGGAAGGGAATGGCGGGGGTACTAGCTAATGCTTGGTTGCTCTCAGGGGTAATGGTCTAAGAAAGGTTGGGAACGACTGGTGTAATGTATCCATCAAAATAAGAGTAAAATGTTGAAACAAGTTGGAAAGGGTTGAGGGGAGGGACAGCTTTGAAATCTTAAATCCCATTTTTATTGTAGATTCGGATTCTGCGGGAAAAAATGCGTAACTTTTATATGTAATACTTTTGTCCTTGGGCGACGGATGGCGCTGTAACCGGCAAATAACGCAACTGACTTCCAAAACGCATTATCTCGAGAAAAATTCATTGGATCAAAATCACAATAAAATAGAAATGTGTGGCAAAGGACTCAGTATTTTGCAATTCTCTCCACAGCGCCGTTTTAAACATTCATTTATTCATTCATTATTTGACTTGATCTAACTACGTGTACGTCATCCATCACTTCTTAAATATGTTATTTCGTAATGTGTCAACGTTATTAGTTAGAGGGAAAACTGAAACTGTTTACATTTAAGGAAAAATTGCAGGGAATGGTGATAATGCTCAAGTCCTTTTTGCTCAAAGTTTTTCAAACATTGTGCAATTGCATGCTTCTTTTTGTCGGGTTATTCCACAGTTATCCACCGAGGGACTGTACAGCCACGAGAAAAGGAGGGTCGAAGAACAGTTGCTGGATAGAATAATGCACTTGCGAGATTAGCTGCAGTGAATCATAACCCTCACATTAGCACTCGGCAATTAAATCGTGAATCGAGAAGTAGTCAAACCACTATTTCCCGAATTTTGAAACGTTCGAAATGTCATCCGTTTCATATTTCCCTCCACCAGGAGCTTCATGGCAGTTATTTCCAACACAGAGGAACACTATGCCAGTGATCGCTTCAGCAAAATACAGAGACCGAGTTTCTTTGCTCGAATGTTATTCTGTGACGGGTCGACATTTACGAACCACAGTACGATTAATCACCGCTGTATACATTACTGGAATGCGTAAAACTCACATTGGTTACACCAAGCTGAACATCAGCGTTCGTGAAATGTGAATGTTTCATGTGGAATAATTGGTGATAAACTCGTGTGTTCATTCTTTATCGACGGCAACTGAAATGGTGCTAGTATCTCACTTTCTTGGAGGACAATCTACCATTATTGCTCTACTACTTGTACACCTTTCCTCGGACTTGCGACAAAGAATGTGGTTTCAACTTGATGATTGTCCAGCATGTTATTCTGTAGCAGTACGGAAACTGTTGTACAATCGTTTAGTGTCTTGGCCTGCACGATCGCCAGATCTTACTTCGCCCAACTTTTATTTGTGAGGTTACTTGAAGTTTATAATGAAGCGCCAACAACGCGCGGTAACATGATTCAGTCTATCCCAATAGACGTCATCAGACTACAACGGAAACAATTCTCAGTTGTGTCGAGTCATTAAGTATGCGGGTAAATAAATACATCGAAGTGGGGGGCGACACTTTTGAGCACTTACTGTGAAGTAATTCTTACAAACATGCACCCCGTTGGTGGGATGTGAGAGCATACAGATGAAAGTTGAGAGCACACACATCAAACAAGCTTTTTACGTAATTACTGAACACGTCTGGCTTCCATTTGCTGATCCAGTGCATTTGTCTGTAGACAGTACCGGTCTGGGATGCTGTTGCGTATTTGTTGATTACAGCAGCGTCCATTGCGCAACTACAAAATTGTTTCATACAGAAGTTACGTTGTTTTTACTGTACAATTCGATCGTGCAAGAAAAATGGGATTTTCCTATTTAAGATTTCAAATTTGCCCCCACCCAACACACTGAGGGTGGCGCAGGTGGTCAACACTGATATCGCCAAATTTTTAACAATATTAACCCGTATTTTTTCGATTTTTAATCGGATGCGTAGTGTTTGAGATTTCATTATCTCAAGATGAAAAGCTCATCTCGTAATCTGTGATTTTTGACGTACCCATGTTCTCCTCTAGAAAATGTGCAATATTTACCATATCCATTTGTTTCTGTAAATTGCTTGAGTAGTGTGACGATAATGTCTCAGAGCGAGTTACTGCTTAGGCGAACATCTGTTATACACTAACTAAATAGTGCCACAGTTTAAATGCAGACTTTCATAGTTTTAAATAGTCAACATGGGTTTGTCTTTTGTTGTAGAGTGAAAAGGAAAAAGAGACGAAACGAAACTTAAAATGCAGCAGCTCTCACGGTAATAATGATACTTAGGAACTAGTGCCTGAAAATGGGAATAAATTCTCGGAAAGCATTGTGCTTACCAAAATACGACAACATTCATAAAGCGTCTGGTAGCAGAAGCTAATTTACTTTTCTTGGAACAACCTTACATTCTTAACATTATTCGCAACCTTGCATAGATTATAGGGGTAAGAACATAGTACAAATGCCAGAGGAGCGACCTTGAAGACATTTCGCACTTGCCTGCGATAAGTTGCACCAGAGGCGTACGTTCGCGTTTACCGCTTTCTCCAGCCCATCTTCGCCGCTCCATCATTTTGTGCTGGAACACTTGCTCCGGCAGCGTAGCGAGAATAACGTGCTTGTTTTTTCAGTTGAGTGGGCTGTTCACTCTTTGTTTTTGCTCTCCAAAATTTGTTTGTTTTCCGCTGGGGCTAATGACCGCTACTAAAATATGAAGAGCCCAGAGTTGTTTTCTCGGCGTTCGACCGAGGGCGCTCATAAAATGCTAGCGGCGTTGTTCCCGTCTCGCCGGTTGCTGTGCGTCCACCTGCACAATACCGAGCGCCCCTGAAGAAGTGGAAGGGGCTAGGTGCTCGGCAGTGTCATCACAACGAATGAACGGGCACGAAATTAATTACGTTTCTCTCAACAGGCCGAACGCTTGTCTTTGTCCGTCACAGTGATTAACTGTGTCACCCTTTTTCCATTAGAGTTGCGGAAGTGCAAAAGGTTAAACATACAGCGAGCAAGCAATAATTCTCATCTCAATAGATAATTTTTGCATCCCATCTAAAACGGTTGCTAAAATGTTAATTTTCATTTTGTTTTTTATTTATTAGCAGAATTTATGGAAAGTAAGTTTCCAAAGTTTCAATGATGAAATTATATCCTAAGCACCTGAGAAATAATTGGATGTGTGACACGAGCTTCCTACCATGCCCGTTTTTTGAAGCAACAGTTCAATATTAATTCGGTGAACGAAGATTCCGTAGATTATTTTCAAGCAAACTTGCACGGGATACATCTAGAGGGCCGTGATATATATACTCTTTGGTTGTATAGATCATCCGTGACTCTGTACCGTATCTTAGAAACAATAACGAACCAGCTGCGTGGCTTATGAAGAAGGAATTATTATTTTGCCTTGTGCTACTGACGGAGATTCACGCAACTGTTCAATTCTTTCATCATTCAGTAACGCAAAAACAGATAGTGTAAAGAAAACTGGATAACCCGTGTCTTCAGAAGTTAGTGAATGCAAGATGTGAGGAACAGCAACAAACCAGCAACGAGGTTATCTCCGAAGTAAGGACATCTACTGAAAATAGAGGGATAACAAAACCTACATTTACAAAGCGAGGCTTCCAAATTGTATACCGAGCGAGGTGGCGCAGTGGTTAGTACACTGTATTCGCATTCGGGAGGATGACGGTTCAATCCCCCATCCGGCCATCCTGATTTAGATTTTCCGTTACTTCCCTAAATCGCTCCAGGCAAATGCCGGGATGGTTGGAAGGACACGGCCGATATGCTTCTCTAATCCAATGAGACAGATGACATCACTGTTTGGTCTTCTCCTCCCCCCCACTCCCCCAAAAACAATCCAACCCAACCCACCCCCACCCCCCTCCCCAAATTATATCCTGGACGTTGTCAAGCCGATTTACAGGTTTCTGGTCGATCCTGAATTTCTAAAACAGTATGTTGTTGGAAAAAGCCAGGATTCGAAGGAGTCTCTAAATTCGCTCCTATGGAAACGATTCCCTAAAACCGCATTTTCATTTGCTACAATTGTCAGAATTGGAACTTATGATGCAGATTTTGTATTTAATGATGGCAACGTAGGGAGGATTAACGTACTAGAGAGAATGGGATTTGAGATAGGATACTGTTGTTCTTTTGATCTTCACCATGTCGTCTGTTCATGCTACCCGGTTCCAGACCGATGAGCAGTACTCAAGGATCGGTCGCACGAGGGCTTTGTAAGTTATTTTCCTTGTATCTGCCTTTCCTCCAACTAATTTTACGGGATAGTTGCTTTGCAAGTCTTTCTGGAAGCACATTCCTAGATTGAGATTTTCAGTTTGCACCGGAGTGTGCGCTGATATGAAACTTTCTGGCAGATTAAAACTGTGTGCTGGACCGAGACTCGAACTCGGGACCTTTGCCTTTCGCGGGCAAGTGCTCTACCATATGAGCTACCTCAGCACGACTCACGCCTCGTCCTCACAACTTTACTTCTGCCAGTGCCTCGTCTCCTACCTTCCAAGCTTTACAGAAGCTCTCCTGCGAACCTTGCTGAACTAGCACTCCTGAAAGAAAGGATATGCGGAGACATGGCATGGCCACAGCCTGGGGGATGTTTCCAGAATGAGATTTTCACTCTGCAGCGGAGTGTGCGCTGATGTGAAACTTCCTGGCAGGTTCGCAGGAGAGCTTCTGTAAAGTTTGGAAGGTAGGAGACGACGCACTGGCAGAAGTAAAGTTGTGAGGACGGGGCGTGAGTCGTGCTTCGGTAACTCAGATGGTACGGCACTTGCCCGTGAAAGGCAAAGGTCCCGAGTTCGAGTCTCGGTCCGGCACACAGTTTTAATGTGCCAGGAAGTTTCACAATCGTAGATGTTACACGCTTGTGTTGGTTCTAGTGATTTATTGACATTTGTTTAATAGAGAAATAGTGGTTCTCTCAGTCTGTCGGCGCGCTACGTTGCGCTTATTTATATCGAGTGTCAACTGCCAAACCCTGCGTGGGACGTGGATCCTCGCTGCAGTTTCCAAGGTTTCCGACTTCCCTGTTTATGACAGCATCTTCTACTAACAGTCTAGCGAATCTCCCAATGTTATCCACTATTCTGTATGCGCAGGGTGTCAGATTTACCTTGACCATCCCAGATAACTTTTTGTCCAGTAGCAAAAAAAAAAAGAAAAAGGTATTGAGCAAATGTTGTTTATGTACCAGGGGGATGTAAATCAGCATGACTGCCTTTCTTACATCGTTGTTCATTTCGGAAATGCGGACAGAAAAATGTATTATTTTTTATTCGGGAATCAGTTCCTCTCCCGAAGACCTATTCGAAAAGCTATCGTAGCATATCATTCACGTTAACACGACATTATTAAAAACGTAACAAACAAATTTGTCTTTTGGTCTGTTGTGCTAGTACACAATGCAAGTAACGAGGATGACGTTACCCGTCCACTTGCTGGAGGTGACCGTAAACAAATGGAAAAACTATTACTGTTCTACTAGCTTACATTCTCCATAGATGACTAGCATTTCTAACTTCTCCTCCTTGGTGTGCAGGATGTTTGTAATTAAACTTTCGCTGCCTGAATCAGTGTGGACGGGAAACTATTTACGGTATGTGCGTACGCAACTATGTAGGAATGATTTTCAGACTCTGCGTTGTTAGTAGTGTTAGTGTCATGACTCACCGATAGGTGCCGGTACTAGAACGGCGACGTAGGATTGATACAAAAGCATCAGCGTGGAGGAGGAGGAGGATATTAGTGTTTAACGTCCCGTCGACAACGAGGTCATTAGAGACGGAGCGCAAGCTCGTGTTAGGGAAGGATGGGGAAGGAAATCGGCCGTGCCCTTTCAAAGGAACCATCCCGGCATTTGCCTGAAGCAATTTAGGGAAATCACGGAAAACCTAAATCAGGATGGCCGGAGACGGGATTGAACCGTCGTCCTCCCGAATGCGAGTCCAGTGTGCTAACCACTGCGCCACCTCGCTCGGTGCATCAGCGTGAATTACAGTTCTAGACAGCCACCATGGGTCCGGACAATGTGAGCAGGACTTTGGTATTAAAGCTGTTTTATTAAAATAACAGCATCATTGCTGCTGCTCTTCGCAAGTATCGAAGCATTCAAGGAAGAGGTCCTGTTTCTAAGTCGGGACTGAAGAACATGATTCGGAATTTCTAATTAACTGGCGTTTTGGGAATTGCCCCGGAGAGAGGTCGTCGGCCTATTGCGCCAAAAATTGTTAGAGAAATTACTGTTCCCATGGCTGAGAAATCTGGGCGCAATGCGCGATCTTCAGGCCGTGCACGAGCTGTCTCACGATAGCTGAACATTCAGTTGTTCATCGTCGTTCGGGCAGCAGTATCGCAATCTCTAGTGCGGTTCCAGGCTATCGTGAGTGGAGGTGGTCGTCACATTGAGCAACGTTTGTAACCTGGAACGTAAACATGGTACGCAATTAACAAATGTTACTTTCTCATTTGGAAATTAGAATGTGTTTCTGTCAGTGGTTTATTCGTTACTTCTCTTCGACATGTCCTTACAAATGTTTGCAAAAAATTTCATGGTTCTATGATAACTCATTTGTCACGGGCGCCCTATCAAGTAGCGAAAATTTAATTACAACTACCCTGTGGATTATACTCACAGAAACCATCTATCGGATACCTGAACCGTGTGCTAGTACAGGGGAGTCAAAGTCAATTTTGTATTACTATTTAATAACGTCATGTTTACGCAAATAGCACACTGTGACAAGTTTTTGAACAGATCTTGAGGAGAGGAAGTGGATTCGCAAATACAAAACATAGAATGCAATTTAAAAAAGATTCGTACTGTTCATATTTACGAAATGTTAGTACAGTTTAGCAGTATGAAGACTGTATCAACTAACTAAGGAGACTTCCTCTTTATTTCGTTTCCTTTCCATCTAATGAAAGTCGACGAGTTTCACGTTCTTCAAACTCTATATGCACATTCTCTTCCGTATCAGAGAACTTTGCATTTTCTAAGAAACTTTTGGCGAAAATTTGGGGGTGGAGAGAGGAAGAGATTAGTGCTTAACGTCCCGTCGACAACGAGGTCTTTAGAGACGGAGCAGAAGGAAATCTGCCGTGCCCTTTCAAAGGAACCATCCCGGCATTTGCTTGAAGCGATTTCGCAAAACCACGGAAAACCTAAATCAGGACGGCGGGACGCAGGTTTGAACCGTCGTCCTCCCGAATGCGAGTCCACTGCGCCACCTCGCTCGGCCGCGAAAATTTGGGACGAGTTGATGACACAGTTAAGCACTACGCGGAAGATTGATCAGAATATGTGCAGCGTTGTGTTAGGTGTAGCATTACCTCAATTCTAAAGAACTGTTGTATGTTTGCCGTGATTTATTTGAAAAACACAGTGAATAGTAACATATACTGCACCTCGGTCTTGCGATCGAGCCAGACATGTTACAGTAATGGACAATTCCCAGCGCGAAAGTTGATAATGAATCATCTCCCAAATGTTGGTACAGTTTCATATTCAGGGGCTGGCTGCAACAGACAAGCTGTTTCGAATTATACCTGTAATTGTGTACGGTTTAATTCACATTCCATTATCCGAGGATCAAATCATGTTATTCCCTTGTTATATGCAATTAATCGTCGCACTTAATTGCTTGTATGGTAAACGTTGTTGCAAATGTTCGGCTCGTATTGCTGCTGGCTGCCGCTTGTGGCAGGGAACCGCTACAATTGCAATATTTCGACGGAAATTACTATTTTATACTCTGAATACTAATATGCATTTAAGGCAGCAACGCGAGAAAGCTTTAATTTTTGTTCTATAAACTTTGCTTGTTGAAGGCATGTATTATACGAAAGCTGGAATACTTGCAAACTAACAGGCGATTCGTCTCAAAATAATAACCTGTCTATATGATAAAGATCCTCATCATTCTGAACGAAATCCTTGTGACATTATTCGCTGAGTCTACCGTTGCGGATAAGCATGAATATTCAAAACTTCAGAACTTGTTATCTGCGCTTGCTGCGTTCATAAACATTTAAGTTATGCTAACCGAGTAGAGACAACAAGTTGCTAATGAAAGTATAGTTTTAAAAAAATTGAAGTGCTTAAAGAGCTCCTTCATGAATACGCAACTAGCAGCACTTTGCTTGTGTTGAGAGTCTTCGATGGACAGAGAGAACAAACTTCCCACGAAGAGACATGAAACTGAAATCACTGTATGCCAACTTACAGCATCTCTACTGATGTGTGTACTGTCCTTAGCTCTTCCCAGGAGTCAAAAGAACACTTTTATTGCCTGAGTACGACTGGAAAAATCTTCCTCTACTTTGTTATGTACGTTCTGCTTATTATTGCTACATTTGGAAACAGTTTGATGTATGCAGCTACAGGATCAGTCAGCTTGTATTATGGCCAGCGCAGTATTAGTCTACTTGTGAATTGTTTCACCTCGAGAAATGAAAACCTGAGAAGTAGTTATTAAACGAAGGCCTGAGAAGGCCAATATAATGCTAACAGAGATGTCAAATGGTTCTTGGGGGTGTTTATAAATTAGTTACATGAAAGTGACCTTTAATTGTGAAAAGGGTAAATAACTTAGAGAAATGTTTGATAAATCACTTCAAGTTTTTTCCCTCCGAACACCCGAGATTCCCGACAGGTGGCGTGCACGGATGAGTTATTCCAACAGTCATCATGGACTCGTATAACGGTGGAGACCGTGTGCAGTGTTGTTTATGGTTTCATGAATCCAATTCCACTACTGCAGCTCAGATACGATTCAGGATTAAAGATCGTAAGCCAGCACCTCAAAGTGAAACTGTTATTAATTTGTACAATAGTTACAACGAAAATGGGTGTGTATCACATGGGACGCTAGGTCAGGGTCTGCCAGCAGTCTCCGACGAAGCAACTGAACTGGCACGTCGTACACGGACATGCTTGAACATTACCTAATGCCTCAAATACAACAGGACACTGGCACAGAATTTATTTTCCAGCAAGATGACGCTCCATCATACTATCATAACACACCAAGATTTACTTCAGATGATTTGACATGAAATTGATTACAGATGGGGCATTTGTCGTATTACGGGAGGGTAGCCACACTGAACATTTAAAAATTAAACTTTAAGTTATACTGCTTTCGCTGCTGTATCAAATGTTTCTATAATTTATTTACCTTTATCAAAATTACAGGTAACTTTTGTATAACTATTTTATAAACACCCTATAATTACTGAATTACATTTATCAAGGTACTGTTTAAACACAGATGTAAACAGATCGCTCGCAGCAAGTCTCTAAGATTTATTCTCGCAGGAATATTTAGAATATGTAAGTCAGCCTTAAGCATTCGTATACAAGGAAATTTCGGTTCTTGGACTTGCTTACGAGACGAATTCTTGTGCTAAACAGGAAGTAGTCAGCAACTTTAGATTCCGTCATATTTATTAACCATAGGAAGTATGAAAATAAATTAAATTCTGGCACAGTGCATAAAAAAATGCAAGATTTTAACTATCATCCATTTGCCATGAGCAAGTATCCGAACATTTCCAATGTTGTATATGAACAAGTACGTCTTCTGGGTTTTAATTGTTGTTTTGGACAAATGCTTTGCCACTAGTAGCGTCTGATACTTTGGTTCTAATCGCGAATAGAGTTCCTCTGTGTTCAGGGAGTTTGGATCTCGTTTAAACTCAACGTATGAGGAATTTCTGGCAGTTAACGCACAATTACTACAACGTTAGTAAAAATAAAGAAAACGTATTATAAAATACACTTTTATTTTTAAAATTATAAAAGATGAGTGATATCTAGTTGGTGTGTATGCGGGTGGTGGAGTGGTCGTGGAAGAGGGGGGGGGGGGGGGGGGGAGGGTGGCGGACGTTAGAATGAATGACGAAAGAATTCGTGGTGCATCGGAAGTGCTACCCACAACTCCTTCTCAGATAAGAAAGCTAACTATCGACAGTGAGGATAGCTACTTTTTACAAAACATACTTCCCCAGCATTACTCCTCTCCATTACGACATTTGTTTGACCTGCGCACTGCAACCTCACTTAAAATCAAACAAGTTCACATGTTTGCAATGTACTTACTGTTCATAAATCACTTGATTGCTGCACTCCTTCCTTCTGAACTGGCAGAAGCTGGAAGACTTTAGGCAATTAATGCCTTGTGTCTAGACACTTCAAAAATAACAATAATACTGTGTACAGGACTAGAGTAGCCCTAATGTAGTTACAGCTGTGTCCTGCTGTCAGTAATTCTTTCATCTATTTCGAAGCGAGTCATGAAACAACTTATGGGCTACTGCAAGTACTATGTATAACTTGAAGAAGACATTTTCTTGTGATATTTAGCATTTGGTATGCATATGTCTCACTTTTATCAAAAATGGTTCAAATGGCTCTGAGCACTATGGGACTTAACATCTATGGTCATCAGTCCCCTAGAACTTAGAACTACTTAAACCTAACTAACCTAAGGACATCACACAACACCCAGCCATCACGAGGCAGAGAAAATCCCTGACCCCGCCGGGAATCGAACCCGGGAACCCGGGCGTGAGAAGCGAGAACGCTACCGCACGACCACGAGATGCGGGCTCACTTTTATCATTAGCGATGTACGGGACAAATCGCAGCATATCTTTGTAGTAGGTGGATTATGTGAGGAACCTGTATCCTCGACCACATTAATGTTACTAATTGAGAAAAAGTAAGTATTGCAACTCATATAATCAATATTAGAGTATTACAAAATTGTGATAATAGTAATAATATTTTGAAAGTAATATTAGTTTCGTAACTGAAAGAGAATTGAATCGTATAGTTTTTACACCGCAGCAAAATTTCATTTTACCCCTAGGGGCCGTTGGGGGTAGCCGCGCGGACTTCGGCGTCTTGTCACTGTCCGCGCGGCTCCCCCCGTCGGAGGTTCGAGTCCTCCCTCGGGCGTGGGTGTGTGTGTGTTATCTGTAGCGTAAGTTAGTTTAAGTTATATTAAGTCATCCGTAAGCCTAGGGACCGATGACTTCAGCCGTTTGGTCCCATAACATCTTACCACAAATTTCCAAATTTTTACCCCTCGGGGGGTAATTACAACCAGGTTGGGAAGGTGGTACTAAAGGGACTAAAAGAAAACTAATAATGGCGGAGAGACTCGAATACCCTAGCTTACAGAGTCGTTCCCGCGTTTGCACGCACACTGTGGTGAGGGCAAGGTGACTTACTGCTTTAGCCAGCGCACTGCTGATACCGATGCCTGTGCGAGCCCGTGCTGCACGGGGAGGGAATACCTAGGCGGCTCTGGCAGGGCATTAGTTCCGCACGCGCTGCCCTGCCCGACGGATAAACGGCCGACCGTACTTAATGTCCCGCGGCACATTCTGCGCTTCTGTCTCACCGGCTTTACGTCCCATTCCGCCGCTGCCTGCCTGGCAATTTAACAAAGTCTTCTCCCCGCCCTCTCACCGCGGTTGCGAAAGCTCTTCCACGACTTTCTTACGACTCTTGTTCCAAGTCGTGTCGCAGCTACAGAAACCTAATTTCTGCCACCTGCCTCCACGCTGCCAATAAATGGTCTGCTGAGATGCTAATGAGCTTAGAGCTGTATGTACTAAAAAACATTTTCTTTTCTTCTGTAACTTATTTTCAGTGACGTTCATCATGTTATTCATAGTGCCTTTTCGCTTTTAAGGCTTTCAATTTGCTATCGCAATTTTGCCAGTAATCTGAGAGTTGCTCCGCCTTACTCTACTGTCCCTTTCTACTCTGCGTAACAGAATTAAAAGATCACTTTCTCGAACTACCCTAACTGTCTTCCATTCCAACGCACAACTTTGAAATTTGGCTCAAAGATGCCTACAACCCACCTCTGTTATGGTGCAAAAGCGTGGCTCACTGTGACGTCATCCTCGGGCTCGACAAAGCTCCACACAGCAAGCTGTTAACTCTTGCGAAAAATGGGCCTGAGCTCATAAGTTCATGTGACGTGTGAAGTGGGTTAATGCTGTCATATTGGCACAAATTTCATTACAATTCTACCAAGTGCGATCTTGGAAATGTCACACGATGAGAAAGCTGTCACACGCCAGTTACCCAGATTTAACCCCTTTCTTTGATGCCTCTGCGACGAATGTCAGAACTGCGACAGCCGGTGTCAAAATCGCCCGGATTTCTTATAACTGCCCGAGAAAAACATTTCACACACACTACCTCTCAAAATCGACACGAGAAGCCCTCAGCAGTTGGCGTAAAAGGCGCCAATGAAACACCGCTCCTTCCCTTGGGGGTGCTGATTCGCACAAATTTCCAAATTTCGCCATCAAAAACGACAGTTCGCAGGGCGATGACCAACAGGATGCTGTTCAAATGACTCTAAGCACTATGGGACAACATCTGAGGTCATCAGCCCCCTAGACTTAGAACTACTTAAACCTAACTAACCTAAGGACATCACACACATCCATGCCCGAGGCAGGATCTGAACCTGCAACCGTAACAGCAGCGCGGTTCCAGACTGAAGCGCCTAGAATCGCTCAGCCACAACGGCCGGCCAGGATGCTGTTCTTCACAACGTTTGCATTGGTGACCCCTCCCCAGACGTATCAACCCTATTCCAAGAAAATCGTCGGGCTGCAACCCCACTAAACGTGATGTGACCCCCTATCAAGTGTAGTGCAACCGCAGTTTTTGCTCTAGTATGTGGGTGGAGCCACAAGGTACCGTTCAAAAAAATCTGACGAAATTTGAACGTGATCCGAAGCAGCAAACAGTATTTGTGTGTCTTCAGCCCAGCTGTCACGTGTTAACAAAGGTGTGCAACAATGACATGTGCTGCTCAGTTCAGCAACACTCTCGTTGCCACCCACGCAGATTTCTTGAGCGCGTTAGCAATGCACCTGTGAGGAACTTCGACACCCACTCAGCTGAATGGTGCCCCGCGGCTGCTCCAACGCCGGAGGGCAGGAAACTTCAGCTAAGAGGTGTCGAAGAGGTGAAATGTGGATAACAGGGCGTGAAGAGACCTTCCAATCG
Source organism: Schistocerca americana (assembly GCF_021461395.2). Lineage (NCBI taxonomy): Eukaryota > Metazoa > Arthropoda > Insecta > Orthoptera > Acrididae > Schistocerca > Schistocerca americana. The sequence continues at coordinate 227,611,243 of NC_060119.1, forward strand.
TGCGATACTTCCATGATGGCATTGGGCAGAATTGCGATGAATACGTGTGTCAACAACTTGCTGGTTGAAGCAGCACCAAGCACGAGGGTGATGTCGCAAGGGGGCTACACTTTTGTACTGTTACAGAGGAAGGGTTTAGGCATCTCCGAGTTAAATTTCAAACTCATGTGTAGCAATGGAAGCAATTAGGGACTTTGAGAAAGTGATATTTTTTATTATTATTATCTTTTTGCAGTGTGTGGTTTTGTTGTCTCGCAGCACATTCCAAGGGATGAAATCACTAATCTATCGCAGTACTATCGCACTCTGCATGTAAACCTGCAGTCTTCTTCTTCTTTTGCTTGTGCCTTTTGCCTGCAGTGACGCAGGGTCGGTATGGTTGATCAGATTTGGCAAGGTTAATTTAATGGGTGGCCAGATGTCCTTCCTGCCGCCACCCTATTCCCCTCGGAAAGGAATTAGTGTACCCCAGCTGTCAACGTCTAGTGTAATCCATGGAATAGTGCGAATGTGTTCAGATGTCTGTGAGCCGTGTAAGGCGGGACGTGGGGACCAGCCCGGTATTCACATTGTGGGATGTGGAAAACCGCCTAAAAGCCACATTCAGGCTGGCCAGCACACTGGCCTCCGTCGTTAATCCGCCGGGCGGTTTCGATCCGGGGCCGGCGCGCCTGCCTGAGTCCAGGAAGCAGCACATTAGCGCTGTCGGCCAACCTGGCGGGTGTTGCACTTAAACCTGCAGTATCCCCATGGGTATGCGGTTTTCAAATACAAAACTTATAGTGATTCTATAGAATGTTTGCTAATTGTAAATCAACATTGCTGTGTATTTTATAGACAAATACTGTCATTAGCTCCTCAGAAATCTGATGTTAACGAGCAGTCCATATATCGTCAGTAATACGACTAAGTTTTTGACCAGAAGTGAGCAGCTCCTTGTTCAAACACAGTGTATTATAACGTGTGCATTATTAACCGAACGCACGCTAATGGAGTTCGTTGCTGTAGTCGGTGAGAGGGGGAGGGGGAGGTGCGGGGGCAGGAGAGAGCAGTTCCGTTTGCTGTCTATGCCGAGTAGGGTCCGGTTGCTATCGATCGTTAATAACACGGCGTGAACATGTTCCAGGCCCGACCGCACGCGGCAGAAATAAAACCAGCCACCGCATCTCCGCGGACATGGAAATGTGCGAATCGGGAACAATGGATGGCGACTGAATCTGCTGGCGCTGCCAGTACAGAACTATTTACTGCGCTCCAGATCTAATTATGCCCTAGAGGAAATTCTGTAACCGGTGAGCAGTGGAACAGCAACGATACAGGCGGCGCTATATGAATGGTCGCGGAGCCGAAACAACCACTACGTCCTCGTAACTCTTTTAGTTGAGTGTAGTAGTGCTTTGAGTGATTTTACTCATTTATAAATTTTACACCCACAGGAAAACGATTTTTCTTAACGCTGAGCGGAAGATGAAAATCATGAACTACAGAAAGAAGTCTACGCAGATGAGAAAAAATATTACTCGCGTTGTCACCGTATGCCTAAGTCTCTCCCTCATTTTTTCTCTGAGTCCGCGTCTGTAAAAATATTTGTGTTCCTAATGCGGTCGGCGTAATTACGCGGTCAGTGTAATAACTGAAACAAATTTTGCGCAGAATATTTGCTCAACAAGGGTACGCCAAATGAAGTCTGTTATAATTTGTGGTGACAGCTTGCATACTTTTAAATGTTAGTCGAACAGTTTATCAAATGAATGTTAACTGATCGTAATGTCAAATCACGTTAACTGCACTGAACATTATTTCTGTCGCAGCCTACATGCAGATTTTTACGACTTCGTACGTGACCTCTGGTACTGTAGTCAAAACAGGAATGCCTCACTCATAAGACAACTGCTGGTAAGGCGCAAGCATAGTATAGTTGTGCGGGAAACAAATAGGAGCACCATGTCGCCATCTTTAGCCTTTGCAAATGTCAACATTGCATCTACTCTTCTGCAGAATTCTGCACATTCAAGCCAATATAGTGGCTCTGCGTCTCAAATGGTTAATAATAATGAGTTAAACAATAACAGTTGCTATTATTGATAGTTTGTATTTCAAAAGTAAACGAAAATCATAATGCTAACACTGTCCTTTTAACTTTTAACCACAAAGTACTTGTTATTGCGGATATCCGCATGTAAACCCTCTGATACCCACATCGGTGAAGGCTTTTATCCACAGATCTCTCTACAGACATCGCCACCCAGTTAGGCAACTATCAAAACTGCCCCCTCCCCCTTTTTCTTTCTTTCTTTCTTTCATTTTTCTCTTTCTTTTTCTCTCTGTTTGATATATCGTATGATTGAACATTACAACCCTTCTTATTTATCTTCAGCACAAACACTCCATCTGAACACTATATTAGAAATACTCGTTTTCAGCAGAGCAGAATCCTTCTAAACTACTAAATAACACAGACATCGTCTCAAAATGACAATGTGTACGAGAAATCCGACTACGGATGGATTTTTACCAGCGTCTCAGAGAAATAATCTCCTTTCAAATTTCGAGAGCCAGTTAACAGTCCTCCTTCCACCACAACAGCTTTCAGCTCAATATTTCTTGTTTGCTGCTCGCTCTAGTCATCCCCCCCCCCTCCCCCTCCAATTTGCCACCACTTGTCTGCAGAGCCCTCTTTCAAACATTCTGCTCTTCCCTAGCAGTTGCTGAACAAACTGTGCACAGTAAAAACTACCACAGTTATCGTACTCTAAAGCTGAAGTTCTTGCCAGATTAGCAGTTAAGTGATCCGCACCACACAGTGAACGAAAAATGAAGTGTGGAAACAAAAAAATCAAATGTTCTCGATGTATGTGCGGCATTTTCTTAGGTGAAATGGAAGTGCATCCTGTAACCTACGACGAGATGAGATGAAACTCAGATTTTGGCAGGACAGACGAGTAACTGTAAGTAACATCTGTGTAGAAATTATGGTGTGAATTGTTCCGAATCTGTATCACAAGTAAAATAAAAGTTGCATTATTCGAGGAAAAAGTCCACCGAAGTGCCTTTAATACAAAAGGGCAAGCGTGTCTGGAACCAAAATAAATATTAATTATAATGCATCAAGGAACAGTCGTTTAAATTTATGAAACGAATATTAATGTTATCTCTCCTACATATCAAAGTCTGCCGTGGGTGGAGTATTTGATTACACCGGAAAGCAATTTGATACATTACACGTGGTTATAGACATTCAATGCATTTGTCGGTTTCGTTGCTTCATTCAACTGAGATTTCTGAAAACTTCTTTTCTTGCTGCTCATTATGAACATAACGCAATTTTGCCATGTACAGACATGGTTGGAGAACGTTGCTGTTATATTTAAAAATGTTGATGGTGTACTGCAAGAAACCACAAATTGGTTTCAGGTTACTTTTTTATTTTTTAATAAAGTAACCTGAAACCAGTTTGTGGCTGGTTGCTCTACACCAACAAAAATTTATCGTTATAAACTGTTCGCTATACGTTTTTCAAGATCAAAGTAGGACTACCTTTTGAAATAGAGCGCCAACATCTCTCCAATATCATCCCACTAGCAAAATTACATTCGGGGTCGTGATACGTATATTCATTGACTCCGTTGCCATTCGAGCCACAAACCTATCGTAAATTAAGCTAGTCTTGTTTCAAGCGCTTCAAATTTCGGCTGACTTCATATGAAGTCCTTGTCGCTAAGCCACGGGTCATGGTCTCTGGTAAAGTAGAACGTACTTTTGGCGAATTGTGATAGACTTAGATGTAAGACGTATTCTTTAGATTTTAGTTGAGTATTATCAAGTAGCCCCACAGCTAAAGCTCACCGAGATAGTCGCCCATTAACAAGAGAAGAGCCTCTACTTTTCCTTTACGCGTCAGTGACAGCAGTTAAACGACGATTCCAGTTACAATGCTAGCTGCAACTTACGCATTGTTTTGATCGCGGGGCATCGCTGTTGGTACCAACAGGCTCCGAAACTCGCCGCATCTACAATCTAAAGGTGTCAGGCAGAAAATCAACAACTCATATTTCTGTGCTTTCCCCGTTTGGTAAAAGAACCATCACAGACTATATTTAAGAATCACAAAAGCTACGAGACGAGTATATTCCAAGGCGACACTGAAAAGAGTTATGTAAATTAGTTGAAATATGTTATCCAAATAAACTTCTCTTAAAACGTGGAAAGAAAGTTATTCCCTCGTCTCTAACTTAAGAGGTACAGTACTGCTGATAAAGCTTTGTAAATTGATATTGTACTAATAGATAGAAGTCGCATAGGCACACGCTGCTTCGAAGAAATCCAACTAGGCAATTATATGAGTATCTACCACACTTAAGTGTAGGCCCCAGCCGGCCGGAGTGGCCGTGCGGTTCTAGGCGCTACAGTCTGGAGCCGAGCGACCGCTACGGTCGCAGGTTCAAATCCTGCCTCGGGCTTGGATGTGTGTGATGTCCTTAGGTTAGTTAGGTTTAATTAGTTCTAAGTTCTAGGCGGCTGATGACCTCAGAAGTTAAGTCGCATAGTGTTCAGAGCCATTTGAACCAAGTGTAGGCCCGTTGAAAGCGATTTCGTAATTTCAATTCATTACGCTGCTGAATCATTTTCCGTCAAGCTACAGATAAAAATCATTGATTTGTAGATAAAAAGTTACCCCGCTCCTCTACGACGACGATGACAGATAATGGATGTATTTCGTGCCCTAAGTGTTATGTCGAAGAAAATCGAACCTGTCATGAGTAAGGTGGACGTAATGGAAGCGTGGCGCGTTCTCCTTGTGTTGGCCAACACTGTCCTACCCTATTCGCTGTACACGGAATTTTCAGAAATCGCAACTTATTTTTATCGCACAATAATAACTTTACATTTGATATGCTACGCTAGTGGCCAGTCCGTTAATACACCGAGGGGACAAAAGTCAGGGGTAGCGCTATGCACATATACAGATGGCATTAGTATCGCGTACGCAAAGTATAAAACGCCAGTGCATTCGCGGAGCTGTGAAAAGGAGCTGTGAAAAGGTGTTCGAAGTGATTATGACCGCGCGACAGAAATTAACGGACTTTGAACACGGAATGGTAGTTGAAGATGCATGGGGTATTATGGGGCATTACATTTCGGAAATCGTTAGGGAGTTCAATATTCCGAAATGTCAAGAGTGAACCAAGAATACAAAATTTCATGCATTGCCCCTAACCATGAACAAAACAGTGGTCGACGGTCTTCGCTTAAAGACTGAGCGATATTTGCGTAGAGTTGTCAGTGCTCACAGAAAACCAACACTGCGTGGAATAGTGGAATAACCGTAGACTTCAATGTTGGGTATACGATGACCGTGTCTGTTAGGACCTGACGATCGACGCGAGTGCCTTTGCTAACAGCAGGGCATCGCCTGCGGCATCTCTCCTAAGCTCGTGACCCTGTCGGTTGGACCCTAGACGACTGGAAGACTGTGGTCTGGTTAGATGAGTCCTAATTTCAGTTGCTAAGAGCTGATGGTAGAGTTCCAATGTGGCGCAGATCCGACGAAGCCATAGACCGTAACTGTCAACAAGGTACTGCGCAAGTTGTTGGTGGCTCCATAATGGCGTTGGCTGTGTTTACGTGGAATGGACTGGGTCCTCTGGTTCAACTGAACCGATCATTGACAGAAAATGTTTACGTTCGGCAGCTTGGAGACCATTTGCAGCCTGCCATGGATTTCGTGTTTCCAAACAAGGATGCAAGTTTTATGGATGACAATGCGCCAAGTCACCGACCCACAGTTGTTCGTGATTGCTTCGAAGAACATTGCGGACAGTTCGAGTGAATGATTTGGCACTCAGATCGCCCGAAATGATTTCCATTGAACATTTATGGGACATAATAGAGGGACCTGTTCGTGCAGAGAATCCTGCAGCGGCAACACATTCGCAATTATGAACGGCTATAGAGGCAGCACGGTCAGTGTTTCTGCACGGGACTTCCAACAACTTTTTGAGTCCACGTACGTCAAGCTGCTGCACTACACCGTGCAAAAAGGAGGTCCATTACAATATTAGGAGGTATCCCATGTCAATGTAGAACACCATTACAAGTTTCTCATAATTTATTTGCAAACGCACAATAGCTTGCTTTGCAGAGATATAATGCACCTCTGCATACGGATCGGATCCGGTAATATGCTGTGTTGCGTGACGAGCCTGCTAGTTACAGCTGTTTACCCCTCTCCCCCCTTGCGGCTGGGCGGCTCTGCCTGAGCAGACGGGGAAGTAGTTTTTGCTGGCCTCTGTACCTCCCCTGCTATCCGCAAACGGCAAGCACGTCTCAAAGGAACCGACCTGTTCCTGATCATTATTAAAACAAGCTCGGCTCACTGCTAATTGCCGGCCGGTGTGGCCGTGCGGTTCTAGGCGCTTCAGTCTGGATCGCGTGACAGCTACGGTCGCAGGTTCGAATCCTGCCTCGTGCATGGATGTGTGTGATGTCTTTAGGTTAATTAGGTTTAAGTAGTTCTAAGTTCTAGAGGACTGATGACCACAGATGTTCAGTCCCATAGTGCTCAGAGCCATTTGAATTCACTGCTAATTATTAGCCTCCCAGGGACGCCTTAAACTTGTATATAACCAAATGCATGGAAAAAACTTTCCGTCTTTTTGTGTCAGTCCTTTTCTGAAAGATGTGCGACTTTAGTGCGCTCTTTCAGTTTGCTCCAATTGGTTAAAGCGTGAAGTCGTAAGTAAGTTACATGATATATCTGCGAGGTTATATTGCTGCCCTAAAGAAGAAACCATTATGGAAAACTGGCTCAGAATGCTTGTTTTTGAAGTGGACGAGGAGGTAGGCTACAAGTAATCGTCCATAGCATTGAAACTTGCGCTTATTTCACGTGGCAAGAAAAATTTCATCAATAATTTAATGTGACTGAGGTAACATTGCAAATTCTATGTTGTTATGTGGCAGAGTAGCACCTAATCCATCATTCTTAATTATTTACTATGCAATGGCTGACAAAAAAGTGAAACACCTAGAAATGATGGAGGGAACGAGAGTTTCGTGGGTTGAGAGGGGTTGAGATGTTATTTAAGTAATCACAGAATCGCTACAAATTTACCTGGTAATACGAGCTCACTTATCAGTATGACGTTACATCACCTCTGGCCTGACTGTTCTGTTGGTAAGACTGTCATAAGTCCGTAGCACCTTCTTCTGAGGCAAGTTTGCTCAAAACTATTAACTGATCCTTGATATCCTGGATGCTGGCACAGCGACGGAACGGACGCCCGAGACGGTCCCAAACAGGTGCTATGGGGGAGAGATTTAAGGATATTGCTGGCGAAGGGAGCACCTTATGAACATCGCGGAGACAGTTCATAGGGACATATGTCACGTGCGGACAAGCATTGTACTGTTGAAAAATGGCAGCACGATATTGTCGTATAAGACTTAACGCTTGAGGAAGTAGACTTCCGTGAATTACCGTTGTGACGTCAGAGTACCCTCAATGACCACTGTCGATGACGGTACTGCAGAACCACAATTCACCGTTGAACCCAATGCGATGCCATTCATCAGCGGTCCACGCTATCCAGTCAGGGCAGAACTCCTAACGCAACCATTTATGTTGTTTTGCTAACGTCAACATAAGCATGGGACGGTAATTCGCTAGTCTGGCTGATGGTTCTCCAACCAATGGCACGGGATGACGCAGGATGTTTCCGGGATGTTAAAGTGCACAATGGGATGATCCTCTCTTGTGGTGGTCAGACCCGCCCTCTTGTTCCCCTGTCGCGCGGGGTAGCCGCGTGGTTTAAGGCGCGTTGTCACGGTTCGCGCGACTCCCCCCCACCCCGCCAACCCCCCAACGAAAGTTGGAGTCCTCCCTCGGGCATGGGTGTGTGTGTGTGTGTGTGTGTGTTGTCCATAGCGTAAGTTAGTTTAAGTTAGATTAAGTAGTGAGTAAGCTTAGTGACCGATGACCTCAGCAGTTTCACCCCGTAGAACTTACCACAAATTTCCAAAATTTCTTGTTCCCCTGCCTTCCAACTTAGGGCCAGTGTCAAATCAGAATGACCCAAAAATCTGAATATTGCACGACTCTACCAGCCGGGCAAATGAAGACTTACGAGGAGGCAATTTGAAAACTTGTCAATAGCTGATATCGGCATGTCTCACGAGCACATGGCGCTTTTGTGTTCTTCACGCTTATAGCACAACGTCTGACGCTATTCGTGCCTCCTATACAGTGTGGTCAGAAACAATATGGAAACCTTGTGAGGGTGTTGCAGGGTAGGTTGTGCGGGGTTTCCGACGTAATTGAAGTTAAGCGATCAGGCCGTTGCGAACCAAATTCAAGTGGTCCACCAGAGACGGTGTCGCCAGACGTGTTCTTCTTTTGGTTTCCTAAAACCCAATAAGACAGCGATACAAAAGCTGGACTTGGGGCCGTAGTAAGGATCGAATCCGAGCCAAAGGCTGAGGAGTCTGGTGCGCTATCATCTACGCTATGGAAACAGCAGGCACTAACTGTATCTGACGGGCCGCTTGGATTTGAGCACGCAATGGCCTGATTCGCTAACCTCAATACTGATTAACTCGAAACGGCGCAATATCAATTTTTTTTTAAATAATTATTTCTCAGCACAGTCTACTCTGCAACACAAGCTTTTTAGTCTGTTTCTGACCAACCTGTGTATCATACCAGGTCTCGTAAGAACACTAAACACGAATGACACTAAAACGCGCTGATGGAGTTTCTCCCCATCACGCAGAATTTCCACTCTAATCATTTACTTACCCACTAATGACCTGTATGCGTATGACGTTACACAGGTGTTCTGTTACGCTTTCCTTCAGACAGTGTGTATATTGTAGTCTCGGCATTCCCCCTAATATTTTTACGTTTTGTCTGCAGCTCGTGGTCTTGCGGTAGCATTCTCGCTTCCCGCGCACGGGGTCCCGAGTTCGATTCCCGGCGGGGTCAGGGATTTTCTCTGCCTCGAGATGACTGGGTGTTGTGTGTCTTTCATCATCATTTCATCCTCATTGAGTAGCAAGTCGCCGAAGTGGCGTCAGCTAAAAAGGACTTGCAATTTCGGCGGCCGAACACCCCGCATGGGGTCTTCCGGCCAACAATGCCGTACGATCATTTCATTTTTTTACGTTTTATAGAACCCTATAGCGCTATGAAAACTATTCTTCGATGTCTTAACTCGTGTTCTATCATCTTACCTCTTCTTGTTATTAACCTTACTCCTTTCCTCAGTCATTGTACTGATATCCTATTAATTTCTTATATGATCGTTCCTCTTCATTTTCAGCATTGTTCTGTAACATCAAGTGTCTTCTTTTACGATTTCCCCGCAGGCCATCATCCACTTCATTATAATGTTGGGCTTCAGACGTACATCGTCAGAAATTTATTTTCAAAATAAGGCCAATTTTTTTGACACTAGTAGACTACTTTTGTAGGGGAATGCTCGATTTGCTTGTGACAGATTATTATGCGTTAGTTGCTTCGTCCGTCATGTGTTACTTTGGTTCCAAAGTAGAAGAGATGTTTCTCTTCGTCTACCATGTGGCCCTCAAGTTCCATGTTAAGCCCGTCTCCAAACTCATTCCTACTGCTGCTCAGTAGTTCTGTCCTCCTCTAGTTTACTCTCAACCAATAGTATGTGTTCGTTAGACTGTTCGTTACTCTGATCACGTCCTGTTATTCTTCGTCACTTTCAAAGAGCGAATCCTGTCATTTTATATCCTTCTTCCAGATTTGTAGTCCTTCTTTTATTACCTTTTATTACCTTCATTCCTTCGATACTCAAACTTAACCTTAGCGTCCGTGCCTGCCGCCCTTTTTAATCTGACCACATCTCTCGCGAGCTTCCATTTTCCATTTGTGATAAGTTTGTCTTGATAATACAGATTTGACTACAGTCTGATTACTGAAAGATTCGTGGAATCCTTGCCGCCATTACACGCATGTGCGGCTGAAAAATACGCCGCGTACGCCATTAAAGAGCGAGAGGTCATTTTAATAACACGCGCCCTGTGAAATTCAATTTGGACCAATAACACGCGCCGCTCTCGTCTGCGGAGAGGCAGACACGAAGCCGGAGGCTATTGTGTTAACAAAATTAATTACGGCGCCATTCTGTGTCTGCGGCCTGGGTAAGCACTGGCAGCGAAGTTGGATCGCCGGTACGGCTTCGCAGAGAATGGAAAGCCGCCGCGCGGCGAGATGAAAGCCGGCAAAAAGCGGACAGCAAGAGGCGCCCAGCCGCTCCGGAACGCTTCTGCCGTTTCCACGTGTCTGCCGGCCCGCCGCCAATCACAGGGGCCGTCTCGCGTCGCACTGCCTCGTCCACATACTGCCTTCGCGGTACGCCTCTGTCCAACCCCACGTACTATCTGCTAAGGGTACGTTTTAATGAATAGTACGTGCAAAGCTTGTTTTCTATTTCAGCGCTGGTGGAGTCTGGCAAGAAAAAAATTTTCCTCTGACGATTCTGAGCGCTCTGTTGTTAGACGAATTTTAGCTGCACGCTCTCGATAGAGGTGAAAAATTCATGCTCCCACCATAAGCTGTTCATTGTTAATTGTGATTTATTGACCACTCATTTTGGTAGGAAGTACCATCTTGAATGTAAGCGTAGGCTTCCGCAGCTCGTTGTCACAGTTAGCGAAAATTCTTTTGGGTCTGTATGTAGACGAAACTGGGCGACCGATCAGCACAAGGATATCTGATCAGGAGAGATATATCTGGCTAACAGCGGATCCCTTGAGTGGGAAGTCGCAAGTTCAGTCTTCAGTAAGGCTCATTTGAAAGTGTTGTGTTAACAATTACGACAAGAAAAATAGTAGTCGCTGATGACTCACCGTGTGCATCCGGAGGGTGACAGAAAATGAATGTCCGGCAGTGCAGAGATCAACTCTCTATGGGACGTGTGTATTACACTTCACAAAATGGACATCGTCGACGTTCAAGAAATGTTTAAAACAAACCATTGACTTGCACTATGGACAACGAATGAAAAACGGTACAGTGATCACAAAGGTATGCACCATGAAGATAGAAGGCGAACTCGTTGGGACCTGCAAACCATGAAGAATCGTATTGGTATAACGGGGTGATGGCAACTGATGGAATGTGATGGTATGGAATGCAATGCGAAACGGTCTGTCTTGGAACTTATCGTGAAACTAGCTATCCTTTAATGCATATCTGCGGATAATGCGACAGTATGTTTTATAGACACGGATAACGCAAACATCCAGAAACTGAATTTCACCGGTGGTTCCAGACGGTGTGATGTGCAATGTCACACATTTTACAGAAGGGAAAGTTTGCCCTGAAGAAGTATGATTTTTATACGCAGACCAGGAATCAAGCAAAAACAACTTGTTTTGACCAGCTATTGGGCAAAAGCTGTTCTCATACCATACTTGTAGTTCTATGACACCCATTTTCCCACCGTTTCTTGCTGTAAAGTAAATATTTCCTCTTGCTTTTGCAAGATCACGCACGTGAGAAAGAATCGTAGAGGGCAGAGCACCTTCAACTTCTCGCCGGACAATAAATAATTTTCCAGTCAATTTACCTTCTAGCTCAACAGCATCATAATTGTTTGCGAGCTGGCGGTTGTGGCCTAGCGGTTCTAGGCGCTTCACTCCGGAACCGCGCTGCTGTTACGGTCGCAGGTTCGAATCCTGCCTCACGCATGGATGTGTGTAATGTTCTTAGGTAAGTTAGGTTTAAGTAGTTCCAAGTCTAGGGAACTCATGACCTCAGATGTTAAGTCCCATAGTGCTCAGAGCCATTTGAACCATTTGAATTGTATGCGAATGCGTTATGGCACTGATGGTAGTTGATCTTGTTACAACTCTCTTGCAATCTCTGATTCCCAGAGTTCCTTTTACTTGCATTTCCTCTTGAAATACCGATTGGTCGGGGTTGAAAACAAATTCCTTACTGAACAATGGGATAAGTTTGTTTAACTCCTCTACAAATTTCATAGCACGTTCCGCAGTTTGCTGTGCATCGCCAAGTTAACGCTTTATTTAAAATTTCGTTATCTTACGTCTTCCAGTTCTGTAGTAACGTCTGAAGTTATGCGACCATCCCCTACTTCCGTTGAAATCACTGTAATCTATGTAGCGTTCAAGTTGATGAGCTTAAAGCAGTATTTCACTATCATAAACATCATGTACACTGTATCGAACGCCCTTGAAGCGACATACACCAGTTTTTGCAACAAGTGTGCCTTGTCCTCCCTTGAATATCCGTAATTTTTCTTATGCACTACACAGTCATACTGCTGCGGACTTATTCGAAATCTGTTCATAATTGTTTTATTATTATGCCACGGATGATCTTCCATTTGCGTAATTATGTTTAGTTCCTCCCCCTTGGACAACCATCGTCCTTCACTAGATTTCACTATAGACGGGATTTGTGGATCCCTGACCGACAAGGATGATGAACTACATGGCTCGACACATGTTTCAGTAAAACTTTCACTTGCTAAGAACTTATCTTCATCATTGCACTCCTCATATACATTTTCCGCACAGTCGAGGGTATACGACACCATACAGAAACTCCAATATTTCATCGTTCAATTCTTTCCCACTCTGCGAAATTGGTTGGTTTCCTTTCTGGCGAAATGTCAGCTTCGGCAACTCTTGTTGTAGTTATAATGCTTTGCTTTCTTTGCCGTTGCCATTGGTGTGCTTTGTATCAACATTTGTAGCACTGTTGCGAGTTACTTGTAGACTAAGCAGTTCAGTTACGCTCCATGGTCTCATGCTGCGCTCACCATTGGATACCTCCAATTCCACCCCTGTTGCCATTACCACCCATTACTGTGGTTGCAAGGAGAAAAATATGTGTGGGGTCGAATGCCGTAAGCATTGAAACGTCTCTGTGAAGTCGTTTCATATGACGCTTGTCGAATTCGGTACAACATATTCATTTTACTACCAGATTTTAGCTCAATTCATGAACTCTTCCAGAAGACTGAGCACTCAAATAAGGCCTATTGATCATTAAGTGTGTGTTTTAATGTGGGTTTCGGTTTTGTTTTGTGGTAATAGCTGAATTGGTCATAGTCTGCTGGGAGCAGACGATGTTGCTTCTCGTTCAAAGGAGAGCACAGGATGACCAACTTAGGTTTCCAATACCTGAACAGAGAGGTTTACCCCTCTTAGTCGAAGGCTGATTTTGTGTGTGACGGGGGCTACCCCTCTGGTAGCTTACGCTGCACGGGGAGCTAGGTAATCTCTAAAGAGAAAGGGGCACTCTTCGGTGAACGCTTGGTGAGTACGGATCGTAGCTCTTAAGGGGGGTTTCAGGTGATAGGAATCAGGTTGAGTTATGGCATCGTTATGTTTAACTGGTGAAATATTTGAGAACTTTAGCTTATCTGAAGCGTGTGAAGCGAGTTATTTTTTTAATGATTTTTAATCTTATATCTTGTGGAAATTGCTTTTGTCTTTGTGTGTCGATTTTGTGCCACGAGTTTGGTAATCAGTGATCCTTCTGGTTCACCACGGCACCGCAATAGACTTTATTTAAACAGTTTGCTTGTTTAATGAGCTACAATTTCTGCAAGAATATCTGTTCTTTCGTGCGCTTTCTACAAAGCAGGACAACAGTTTGATTCGGAATGCACCACGTACTCTTGTCTGACCGTTTGCAAGCAGCAGACGCAGTTAGTATTGGTTAAACCTCTGTCTAGAATAGAGCATGCGTAGAATCGTAATGCAAATCTCACTTAGATATTTTTATGGTATTAATGCAAAGGAGATGATAGTATAATTGCCTCCCACCCCCGTCTTCCGTGTTTCTTCTTGCTGTAGTTAAATTCTGCTCTGTTTCATTCTCACGTAATTCTTACTTAAATATTTCGAATCAGGCACCAGTTATGTGTAGTTAGGATGTGCAACCAAATATTTAGTTACAATAAATAATTTACGTGAAAGATAAATTTTTTGGAGTCGATCTTACCCCCTTACTCTGATTTCCATTACTGAATTAATCAAGTTGCTTCATGCACGACATGGAGTGCTATTTATTTGGCTGCTTAAAGAAATTTGCGTACTTGTAATTAAATTATTAAAGTAATTAAACTAATAATTTTCGAGATCCGTTTTTTCTAAATGGTGGCGACCCTGAATTTCTGAATTTTTATCATTATTTGTGTGAGAGAAGCAGCTAGAAATGCGAGATAACGTATATGGCTCGATGAGCAACGTCGTAAACACAGTAATACGTTACAACATCATTGGACTTTTGCGACCTCGCACTCAAAGGCTCTCTTGTAAGACAACACACCAAGTCAGCGGCGACAGGACACAAGGATGAGAGCGGAAAACAGACAAAATTTCGAAAAGTCCGCGTACTGGCGGAACATTCTCTTGCCTTCAGGGAGAAGATAAGAGAGGTGACAGAAATAGCCGAGCGGCCCTTCAACATGAATTTAGAGGACGGGTAGAGATTTTCCGCGTCTTGACTGCCAGCAGTAACAGCGGTCCGGAACGGCAGCTCAAGCGAAGCAACACACACAAGCGCGTTGGAGGCCGCAGCGGCCGCAGGTACACAGAACACTGGCAAGCCTCAGCTGGCATTAGGCAGCGAGCAAACAGCACTACGTCACAACAGCCGCTAGTTCCTCATTCCACCAGTGGTAAGCAATTAAGGAAACACCAATCAAAAACGTGTATTTCCACCAATGAAAACAAATAATATAAACACCAATAAAGGACATTGAACACCCCCCCCCCCCCCCTCCTCATCCACAGTACCATACAAGATTACGGTGACAGCATCTTCCGCCAGTATATAAGGACCAAAATTTTTCTCATTCGCCAGCTAGCAAAGGCAACTGTGAGGAAGGTCATTTGCACCGGTGGCCGAAACCTCGGAGACTTTTACACATTGACAGTGCGGTAACATACACTACTGGCCATTAAAATTGCTACACCAAGAAGAAATGCAGGTGATAAATGAGTATTCATTGGACAAATATATTATATTACAACTGACATATGATTACATTTTCACACAATTTGGGTGCATAGATCCTGATAAATCAGTACCCACAACAACCAACTCTGGCCGTAATAACGGCCTTAATACGCCTGGGTATTGAGTCAAACAGAGCTTGGAAGGCGTGTACAGGTACAGCTGCCCATGCAGCTTCAACATGCTACCACAGCTCATAAAGAGTAGTGACTGGCGTATAGTGACGATCCAGTTGCTCGGCCACCATTGACCAGACGTTTTCAATTGGTGAGAGATCTGGAGAACGTGCTGGCCAGTGCAGCAGTCCAACATTTTCTGTATCCAAAAAGGCTCGTCAAGGACCTGCAACATGCGGTTTTGCATTATCCTGCTGAAATGTAGGATTTCGCAGGGATCGAATGAAGGGTAGAGGCACGGGTCGTAACACATCTGTAATGTAACGTCCACTGTTCAAAGTGCCGGCAATGCGAACAAGAGGTGACCGAGACGTGTAACCAATGGCACCCCATACCATCACGCCGCGTGATACGCCAGTATGGCGATGACGAATGCAAGCTTCCAATGTGCGTTCACCGCGATGTCGCCAAACACGGATGCGATCACCATGATGTTGTAAACAGAACCTGGATTCATCCGAAAAACGTTTTGCCATTCGTGCATCCAAGTTCGTCGTTGAGTACACCATCGCAGGCGCTCCTGTCTGTGATGTAGCGTCAAGGGTAACCGCAGCCATGGTCTCCGAGCTGATAGTCAATGCTGCTGCAAATGTCGTCGAACTGTTCGTGGAGACGGTTGTTATCTTGCAAACGTCGCCATCTGTTGACTCAGGGATCGAGACGTGGCTGCACGATCCGTTACAGCCATGCGGATAAGATGCCTGTCATCTCGACTGCTAGTGATACGAGGCCATTGGGATCCAGCACGACGTTCCGTATTACCCTCCTGAACTCATCGATTCCATACTCTGCTAACAGTCATTGGATCTCGACCAACGCGAGCATCAATGTCACGATACGATAAACCGCAATCGCGATAGGCTACAATCCGACCTTTATCAAAGTCGGAATCGTGATGGTACGCATTTCTGCTCGTTACACGAGGCATCACAACAACGTTTCACCAGGCAACGCCGGTTAACTGCTGTTCGTGTATGAGAAATTGGTTGGAGACTTCCCTCATGTCAGCACGTTGTAGGTGTCGCCACCGGCGCCAACCTTGCGTGAATGCTCTGAAAAGCTAATCATTTGCATATCACAACATCTTCTTCCTGTCGGTTAAATTTCGCGTCTGTAGCACGTCATCTTCGTGGTGTAGCAATTTTAATGGCCAATAGTGTATCATTTGAAGTTTACCTAGTTGACAGAGAAAAAAAATACCACTAGAAAACATGGAAGTGTACCATTATGATTATCTACATGTCAAACGTAACAGTAATGCACAGTAAACTGCTCATAGGTGTTCACATAAAAATACGTTATAATAGAGCGATTTCGATAGAATAGGTTAACGCGTAAAACGTGAAATCCACATTAACAGTCGTGACGATTAAGAATTTACATCAGAGCCTGAAAGAATTCACTGTTCGGAGGCTGGTATGTATATGGAGTGTTTGTCCGCAGCTCGTGGTCGTGCGGTAGCGTTCTCGCTTCCCGCGCCCGGGTTCGATTCCCGGCGGGGTCAGGGATTTTCTCTGCCTCGTGATGACTGGGTGTTGTGTGATGTCCTTAGGTTAGTTAGGTTTAATTAGTTCTAAGTTCTAGGGGACTGATGACCATAGGTGTTAAGTCCCATAGTGCTCAGAGCCATTTGAACCATATATGGAGTGCACAACATACCTACGTGAAATGAACCCACGTTAAATCAGTGCAGTCCATAACGGGAATAAAATGGGAAAGGAACACCCATCTAAAAGAACCTGTGCTGTTCACAGCAGACACGATACATTTGTATAAAGTAATAAAATACCTTCTGTACCGCAGCCATATAAAGATTGTGATTGGGAAACGTTCTTAAATGGTTCAAATGGCTCTGAGTACTATGGGACTTAACATCTGAGGTCACCAGTCCCCTAGAACTTAGAACTACTTAAACCTAACTAACCTAAGGACATCACACACATCCATGCCCGAGGCAGGATTCGAACCTGCGACCGTAGTGGTAGCGTGGTTCCAGACTGTAGCGCCTAGAACCGCTCGGCCACCCCGGCCTGCGAAACGTTCTTAAGAGCCATTTTTTCACAAAATGAGTTTTCAGTACTAAAGTGTTCTCGGTTCTCTGTAGCATGTCCCTCGACTTGACCCAGGTGCCAAACATTTAAGAAAACCTATAAAAAATGCGTTAGTAGACGCGACACGGTCTTTGTGCTAAGCTGTGTTTCTTTTTGGAAGTACAAAATTTTAAGAACATGAGAATTAGCTATTGTTGAGTACAGCTCTAGTAGGTGTAACCGTGATGTATTTCTGCAGTTATATTATCACAGATAAAACGTACTAATGGCTCTCCGAACAAATGCTTTCTTCCTGTTGGCATTTCTAAAACCGTGGCTGTGTACAAAATACAACTTGATTCTTGCAAAGAAGAAAATAGTTACTGTCCACTGTTAGAATGCTGTTTATTTACACAAATATTGCGGTTACGTTTCCAACCTACATTATATTTGTTGTTGTTTGCATTAGCTGCTGGACAAAAAACAGTAGGCAACTAATATAAACAATAACAGATGCAATGATGAACTTGTCGGTTCCAAACCGGTAACGGCGCTGTTTATAAATCATTAACGTTTCCTTCTTTGCAAGGATTACCTTGAAAAAACTTTTTTCTACTGTGGCACCTAGAACGTTCTTAATGAGGTATTTGTTTCCGAACTTTTTTTCCTGTGATGTGAGCAGCATAATTCTGTGGCATCGGTATACCTCCTCAGTTTTTGTTTGAAAATCAGTCATGTACAAACAGTTGTTTTTTGATTTTCCTGAGAAATGTCAGTTTTGGCACTTAGAACGTTTTACGCTTGCACTCTTGATATGTTCTCAAAATCACACAACAACACAGATCTGTCACAGTAGCACTGCGTACATCAACAGGTCTAACACTTGCAAATGGGATTCCTGCTGTCAGTCACAACATCTACATTTACATCATACTCCACAAGCCACCTATGGTAATTGGCGGAGGGTACACTATCTGATCCCTCCAACGCTGTTGCACTAGCAAATAGTGCGTGGGAAGAATTATTGTCGTTAAGCCTCTGTATTGGCTCTAATTTCTCTAATTTTCTCCTCGTGGTCAATACGCGAGATTTAGATGGGGGGAATTAACATGTTGTCCGACTCCTCCTGGAAAGTACTGTCCCGATATTTCAACAGTAAACAACCCCGATGTTACTAACATGTGGATTTCAGAGAGGATACCTATATTGTAGTACGACCTCCGTTACAGAGACCGACGCATAATATTTTACACTGACGGCATATTGTGAGAGAATGAATGCGTGCTTACGTGAAACGCACTATGTGATACAAACCACATAGTTTATTAACCAAAACCAAACATCGGGCCATGACTATGATATACTAAAAATATCGCATGTTGCAGTTTATCGTTTTTATAAACTAATTTTGTTGTAAAACTAGCCGTCAGTAAAGCAGTATTCACTAAAAGCAACTTATGTGCGGCACAAGATGTCTTGCAGAAGACGATGCAGTACGGCTGTGGATCGCCGTTCTTTATACACCATCCGGTACCAGCGGCCGGATTAGACTATGAATATAGATGTGTATGACTCGAATACTATAGATATAACCCCTGTATACGACAGCAGGCGCGATACCCGGCGCAATATGCGCTCCATCAATACAGATGAGGACTTTATCAGGCACCGGAGCGATACAGGCGTTAGGCGCTTAAACTAGCGCCGCTGTATCCTTGATACTGCTTCCCATAATATTTCCCGAGTAGCGTGGAAAGGCGTGACAAAGGCCAAACAGCTGTGACATCAGTCTTCCATAAGAAGTAGTAAAGAATGACAAGAAAACAGTACAGTAGCTTTTTCGAAACTGACAATACTAGAAGAAATCTGAGGTAAGTATTTTACGGACAAAATCGAATTGTTAGAATCGGCGTATTAAGAGACAGTAATCCAAATTATCACAGTTTATCACAGTTCGAAAACTACATCCTGTAGATGTCGTATTTCTGTACCTATGCAATGGTCAATGGTGCAGTCTAAATCGAGGTTCCCCATTGATTCCTTACGGAAGCATCTCAATTGGAATACCACATATTCGACCTTCAATTCGTATTCATAAATCTCTAACTTTTCTTATCGAATTGGCAAGACTTAAAACCTTTAAGATGAGATTACTGTGAAAATAAATCACGAATGAACAAATGCCGTGATGTTGGATTTCAAGCTTTGCAATCGAATCATGAGATGACACTGTTGCTAAACAATTATTCCGCAGTCGCGAATGATTACCTTGCCGCTTGCTACTGAAAAAAATATTGCGAAGCTGTAGAAAAAAAGTGTGAAATGCAAGAGAAACTGAAAAGTTGGACTTCACGGTTTGTCATCGAACCTTAAGGTAATACAGATTCTAAGAGAGAATCTTTGTAACGTGCTTTTCAGTTTCCATATAGTCGTGTTTAATTAGCCCACGTATCTCTGTGAAACGTGACCTCGAATTGCATTTCTGTTACTGTACCGTATTCATACTAGGTATCACCAGTCGTCTATAATGTAAAGGGTGATCAAAAAGTTTCCGTTTCATAGCGTTGCTGCAGCGTATATACAACATAGCGCGAATCTGCTGTGGGTGTATAAGCAACGACATGTAGGCAAGGAGCTAGTGTGACATTCGAACGGAAACATTTTCATTGCCACTTATGTAAAGAAAATTATTTAGTCATTCACATTTTGTTAGATCTATCGCGTTTCCTGGCAACATACTGAAATTATCTATTTACAGTTATTAATAAATATAAATAGATAATTTAATATTTAAATAATTTAAATGTGCTGCCTGCAGCCAGCACAGATCTTCCAACGAAATATGTACGATTAGATAATTTTATTGATTGTGCCTGTTATGAATAGGCGGAACATGTTGGGCTAAAAACGAAATGAACACCCAGTTGCGAAAGACAACGTGATTCGTATCTACATGATAAACATAACTGAAGTAGAAACTGGCGGCAACTAGATGTAAATACTAAAAATATCTATCGCCGTAAGTTGCTACGCGATTTACATCTTGTAGGGATAAAACATGAACGCTGATTAAGATCGAGACACCTGTACAAACTCTCAACAGCACAAGCAGAACACAGCTGCTTACAGCCAATATGAACATAGTACTCTTCGTAATATTGAAGATCGTACAGAATCGCTATTACGTTGAGTTAGGTTTGTTCCTCACAGCTGACGTAGTGTCTTCGAAGTCAATGCTCAACATATTTGAATATGTGGAAATTCCAGGTAGTTGGGTACCAGGAATGAGACTTAAACCGATAGCTGAATTAGTACTGACGACATTCTTCTCTGACTTGCTGTACCCGCCATACGTTACAATGCCACAGAAAGGTAAAAGGTATTTCGTTTTATAATCTGTTTACTGAAGTGGTTTTGGATACGGAATACTTTTGGTTTTTCGGTCTGGTGCGTACCCGAAAAAGTCAGATGTTTTCCCTACACATGAACAAGGCGCATGTGTGAAGCACGGATTTTCCAAATTTAGCCCACACAGTTTTCGTTTGGGTGGCACAATTCGAAAGCAAGAGAAATGCTATGAGATTAGAATTTCAAATTCATAACACCACGTAGTGGTTACACGTTTGACATATAAAAGAAATGCTGTCTGATCACAATTACAAAATTAACAATCAGCACCACTTAGCGTGTGACACGTTTCACGTTTGACAGCAAATACAACAAATATCGGGTTCGTCAAGACAACGTACAAAATATTTTATCTGCGGTTAACCATTACATAGTGTACCTGGATAATGTGTAAAACATCTTTTGTTTGTTCTAAATCAACGATATTATGAGAACAGTATCGTTGTAAGTATTTTATTGAGTTCCTTCCACATATGACATGCTTTAATTGAATACGGGGGTGGACTGCTCCAAAAATTGGTACACAAAAACATGCCCGTATTAAAATGCATAGTTATGTCAAAATATCGGATCAATCCGCCAAGAACTCTCTGAGATCTGCTGTTAAGAACAAAAGAACAGAAAATCTAAATGTTCCTAATCGCAGAACTCGGAATGTTCTTGAGTGATTGATTTGAGATTTTGACATAACTTTGCACTGGAAAACGCCCGTGGTTTTGTATACTTTTTTTTAAAATACGTTGGCGGAATGTGTTGCTAATAACTTTACTGGTAAAGAAGTAATGAAACAAAACGTCATGCCTGAAGCGGCGGTTCTCACGCATCTCAATGTTAATGACGTCATACATCCTGAACTATGTGTCACACAGTGATACAAACTTGCCGGCATATTTAGTGATATATGCGCATACCGTATGCAAAATATGTTGCAAACAGACTGAGTAGTAACGAAGTAATACAACAAAACGTCAAACCTGACGCGGCACTTTTACGGCATTTACAGCGAAAATGTAGTAAGCGATAATCTTTCTTCCTTTCATCATGTGAGTGGGTGAGGGGCGGGGAGGGGGTTTCAGTTATAAAAATTTTCGAGAAGGTAAGAAGTTATAAACTATGATAAGTTCGTTGCCAGTCGCTAAGTACTTTCATCTTCAAATAGTGATGCAAAAATCTCTGTATTTTCGCGCCTTGCTGTCTCATTGTTTATGACGTCATATCTCGTGAGCTATGTATCGTACTCTTTTTCTTGGCCTAGGAACCTTCGCAGGTGTACGGAGAACAACTCACCAAAGTTTCAACGCAATCGAATGAATGGTTTTTGAACGGTTAGAGAACAAACATACAAAGAAACATTCATTTTATTGCTGACTGCTTGCACGATACGTTAAAACACTAGGAAAGCAAAGAACTGACTGACTCAAGCCACAGACCAAAGATGCAATAAAACTGAAAATTAACGTGTTTGAATGGTAATTGCATACAACAGATCGTCGCTCGGAGGTGAAGTCCCCACATTTCACGAGAACCAGAATCCTGCGAGTCCCACTACGCAACTTTGTCACTAACAGTTCCGTTGCAAATACTGTTTTGTCCATTCAACAACTATGCGACTGTGAAAAGGCAAAATTGCACGTAGATCACCGTCTTCGCTCTGCAGCGTTAGGCCACTCTACGTTGCTGCCACGACCCAAATGCGAAAGCCGCTATTTATAATATTTGAGTCACGCTGCAAAAGGACAGAAACTGAAAGAAACGAGGAAAGGGACTCAGTGTTTCGAGTACCGTTTGCCATTCAGCGTCGAATGCGAAGTAGAGGCAGATGGGAACCACAGCGGCTGTCGAGTGGGGATGCGCTGATCGCCACATCTGGGGTACAGTCTGAGGCTTGAGCGTTATTGAGCGCGCACACTGGGGCACGAGCAGAAGATTGCAGTGGGCAGAGCACGGCCGCGCTAGTTACGCGATAGACGGACAGAAAAAAAAGGGTAGGCGGAGGGGGGAGGAAAGAGGATGAAGGAAAATCCGTTCAGACTCAGCAGTGGCGCTGCGCTGTGGCGTCGCGGCATCTGTAGAATAAAATCGCTGACGAGCCGCTGCGGACCCCCTCGCTCATAACGAGCTGAGTGGGGTGAGCGGAGAGTGGTGGGGGTAACAGGTGGGGAGGGGGGGAGGGAACTCTGTGTGAGGGGAGGCTCTCTGCCTGAGGGCCAGCCGCTAGCCTGCCCGGCCACATGTTGCTCAGCGGGCAAAACATGAATCAATAGAGGAGCGGCGAGCGAGCGCGCGCGCAAGAAGAAAAGAAAATTGCTGCTATCATTAGGCGCATCGAATCAAGACGGAGAGCTGAGCGCAACGCCGAAATAATTACTGCGGACTCGGGAGGCCGAGGGAAATGAAGAGAAAGGGAAGTGAAAAAAAGTGGAGAAGGGCGGGAGAGAGGTGGAGGGAGGGAGAAACCAACCGTAGGTCTTGCACACCGAGCGTTCACAGGCTGACGGCAGCAGAACAAAGCCGGAAGCGGGTGCAGCGGAAAAACAACCGCGACGGAAATGCAATTAGAGAGATGGCGGCGGCTGCGGTTGGAATCGCCGACGATGAACGGATACGGAAACGACGCGAAAGAAACTGCAGGAAGTCGAGTCAATGCCTCTTAACGGAAAAATAATTTAAAACCTCCTCGCGAGCGGGGAAGGAGACAGTAGCAGCCGCGGAGAGAGGGAGAAAGTCAGATTAGTTCTTTGTCTGCTATAATTCCATGATTAATGTGATGCTAGAGCTCGTCCGAAGAACATCTCCTTTCCCGCTGGCTGAGAGCTCCCGAGTGGAGACGCGGTTCCGCATCTTATTTCTCAGAACGACCAGCAGATAAGTAGTCAGAAACATGGCAGATAGAGAGTTTGAGGCTCGTGACGATGGATGGGCGTATGGCATTCCAAAATATATATGTAGCCAATCGGGAATGGAAAATACCTTATGGGTGAAGAAGTAAAAGGGGAGTAAAATTATGGTGTACTTCCTTGTGAAGCTTCATATGGTAAGTACTTTGGAAATTAACTTCAATAAAACAAAAATACTAAACCCAGTCAATCAGCCATTGACGATCGGAAACCAGCCTGAGGAAGCAGTTGATGAAAACATTTACCTTGGCCACAAAATTACGCTAGGGGAAAACAATCAAAATGAATGAATTCCTCGTAGAACGGGAATGAGCTGGGCAGCATTCTAGAAATTAAGATTTATCATGACCAAGGACGTCCAGAATAACCTGAAGATTATGGTCTGTAATACATCTGTACTACCAGTTACAATCTACATCCCACAAATCATACCTCTGGCTAACACAAGTGCTCATAAACTAAAGCATTCAATGCGAGCCACGGAGTGACATGCGATATGAGTCAGCCTCGGGGATAAGATTCGATCAGAGAACATTAGAAGGAAGACAAAGGTAACTGATGTTCTAGAGAGAACTGCAAAGCCTTGCTCCAACTCCTGTGAAGCGTTAAGTGTATTTGTGTTGTGTGGGTGACGGTGCTGGGTGCTTGTACAGTGTAGGGTTGGTTTCGTATTGTTATGGATGAAGGCAAGGGATAGGGTGAAACCCTTCTCCTCTCGAATTGCACCAAACGTGCCACACAGCTTAACATAGCCATACGACAGACGGATCACTGTCTACAGTGCCACATGAGACACTGTGGAGAGGTTTCGAATTTCGTCCACGACACTGACGCAAAAACTGGTGATCAGAAACTTTACACCATCACCTTTCATCTCCTCACCAGCCAAATAACGGCAGTGAAAATTTTGCACCACCAGGATTCGAAATGGCTTACCTTTCAGTCGACTCCCATCACACATACGTGCGTTAGCGACCTTTGCTAACGATGCGGGTACTATGTTGTGTAAGAAGCAGAATAATGCTTGTCTTCTATCGTTATAAACAATCCGTCCAAGATCAAGACTCAACGGTACCCTGATTTATCACCAAATTAAAGTACGTCTACGAAAAATCATTAACTACTTCGTTGCAGCAAACATGAAAGCTATTTAGCTCCTTTCCCCGCTTAGTAAGTAGTAATTCGCCCGCCCGGTTGGCCGTGCGGTCTAAAGCGGGAAGGAGCGCCGGTCCCCGGCACGAATCCACCAGGCGGATTTATGTCGAGGTCCGGTGAGCCGGCCAGTCTGTGGATGGTTTTTAGGCGGTTTTCCATCTGCCTCGGCGAATTCGGGCTGGTTCCCCTTATTCCGCCTCAGTTACACTATGTCGGCGACTGCTGCGCAAACACTTTCTCCACGTACGCGTACACCATCATTCCTTTACCACGCAAAAATAGGAGTTACACTCGTCTGGTGTGAGACGTTCCCTGGGGGGTCCACCGGGGGCCGAAGCGCACAATAACCCTGGGTTCGGTGTGGGGCGGCGGAGGGGTGAAGTGGACTGCGGTAGTCGTCGTGGTGTTGCGAACCACTGTGGATGCGGCGGGGAGGTTTCTAGGTCCCCAGTTAACATAAGTACTAATTCGAAATTCTGGCTCATACAAATGGATATCACAATTTTTTTTTTGTCGAATGAAATAAGGAAGGCGTACACTATGAACCCTCTGGCAAGCAGCAGTAGAGATGCAACCTCTTGGAAAAATTTGGAAATTTGTGGTAAGGTCTGATGGGACCGACCTGCAGAGGTTATCGGTCCCTAAGCCTACACACTACTTAATGTAACTGAAAGTAACATACGCTATGGACAACATACACACCGATGCCCGAGGGGGGATTCGAACCTCCGACGGGGGAGCCGCACGGATGGTGACAAGGCGCCTCAGACCACGTGGCTACCACCCTCTTGGATTCCGACAATCCAGATATGAGCCCGCGTACTTGCCTTTCACGAGAAGTATACTAACAATTACACTATCAGAAGCTGCATCACACACCGACCCAAAGGTGAATGATGTAAGGAGCTTCTTGTGCTTACCGAAAGTTTGGAAGTCGTATGGAGGGACATGCATCAAGTTGAAGCTCTGGATCGTTCTACAGCATGTGCTAGGATAGTACACTGTCTGCGAAAGGCGGTTCGAGCCCCAGTTCGGCGCAGGGTTATAGCTTATCACTGATGTGCTCCGCTAAAGACTGGATACACGCCGTTTCATTTCCACTGCAAAGTTTCAGATGCGCGGGCAGTGCTGGAGATTTCAATGGCATTCGAAGCCGGTATCTGTATTCTACACTAATGGCCATTAAAACTGCTACACCAAGAAGAAATGCAAATGATAAACGCGTATTCATTGGACAAATATATTATACAAGAACTGACATGTGATTACATTTTCACGCAATTTGGGTGCATAGATCCTGATAAATCAGTTCCCATAACAACCACCTCTTGCCGTAATAACGGCCTTGATACGACTGGGCATTGAGTCAAATAGAGCTTGGATGGCGTGTACAGGTACAGCTGCCCATGCACCTTCAACATGATACCACAGCTCATCAAGAGTAGTGACTGGCGTATTGTGACGATCCAGTTTCTCGGCCACCATTGACCAGACGTTTTCAATTGGTGAGAGATCTGGAAACGTGCTGGCCACGGCAGCAATAGAACAATTTCTGTATCCAGAAAGGCTCGTACAGGACCTGCAACATGCGGTCGTGCATTATCCTGTTGAAATGTAGGGTTTCGCAGGGATCGAATGAAGGGTGGAGCCACGGGTCGTAACACATATGAAATGTAACGTCCACTGTTCAAAGTGCCGTCAATGCGAACAAGAGATGGCCAAGACGTGTAACCAATGGTACCTCATAGCATCACGCCGGGTGATATGCCACTATGGCGATGACGAATACACGCTTCCAATGTGCGTTCATCGCGATGTCGCCAAACACGGATGCGACCATCATGATGATGTAAACAGAACCTCGATTCATCCGGAAAAATGACGTTTTACCATTCGTGCACCCAGGTTTGTCGTTGAGTACACCATCGCAGGCGCTCCTGTCTGTGATGCAGCGTCAAGGGTAACCGCAACCATGGTCTCCGAGCTGATAGTCCATGCTGCTGCAAACGTCGTCGAACTGTGCGTGCAGATGATTGTTGTCTTGCAAACGTCCCCATCTGTTGACTCAGGGATCGAGACGTGGCTGCACGATCCGTTACAGCCATGCGGATAAGATGCCTGTCATCTCGACTGCTAGTGATACGAGGCCGTTGGGATCCAGCAAGGCGTTCCGTATTACCCTCCTGAACCCACTGATTCCATATTCTGCTAACAGTCATTGGATCTCGACCAACGCGAGCAGCAATGTCGCGATACGGTAAACCACAATGGCGGTAGGCTACGATCCGACCTTTATCAAAGTCGGAAACGTGATGGTACGCAATTCTCCTCCTTACACGAGGCATCACAACAAAGTTTCACCAGGCAACGCCGGTCAACTGCTGTTTGTGTATAAGAAATCGGTTGGAAACTTTCCTCATGTCAGCACGTTGTAGATGTCGCTACCGGCGCCAACCTTGCGTGAATGCTCTGAAAAGTTAATCATTTGCATATCACATCATCTTCTTCCTGTCGGTTAAACTTCGCGTCTGTAGTACGTCATCTTCATGGTGTAGCAATTGTAATGGCCGGTTGTGTAAAACTGCAGAACAGGCGTAGCTCCGGACTTCGATTCTGTGGACTTCAAAATTTGTTACAGTAACCCCCCCCCCCCCCCTCCCCCCTTCCTCAAGAAATACAGTGCATCAGCAAAATCACTCCGCCAGTAGTGCACAAATCATTATCACAGGATATGAAATAAACTGTTACCATTTCGACACGGAGTACGAGACACAATAAATAGCATATCACTCCCCGGGTTCTCGACGTCCCTAAAAGAGGCGCATTCTCAGGTGTCGTATCCCGCCCACTCCTCTAATATAGGGTGCCTAGGAAGCCGTTTTCTCGGATAGTTAGGCAACAATTCAAGCAAATCGTATTAATGGAGTTTATTACAGTAAGTTAAACTGACAACACTTAACTTTTCGTATTCGCAAAGGTGTGTCACGAGCAAAAGATGGCATGCAAATAATAAATGTCCTTCGGTATACACAATTTCATTGCAAGCAAAACACAACAGCTCATAAGTCACGGCTGAAGCGCTTGGGTGACGGCTCGTCTTTCAGTGTGGCCGCAGCTAGGCGGAGCGGCGCTTATACAGGGTGGTCCATTGATCGTGACCGGGCGAAATATCTCACGAAATAAGCGTCAAACGAAAAAAAACTTCAAAGAACGAAACTTGTCTAGCTTGAAGGGGGAAACCAGATGGCGCTACGGTTGGCCCGCTAGATGGCGCTGCCGTAGGTCAAACGGATATCAACTGCGTTTTTTTAACAAAGGAACCCCCATTTTCATTACATATTCGTGTAGTACGTAAAGAAATACGAATGTTTTAGTTGGACCACTTTTTTCGCTTTGTAATAGATGGCGCTGTAATAGTCACAAACATATGGCTCAAAATTTTAGACGAACAGTTGGTAACAGGTAGGTTTTTTAAATTAAAATACACAACGTAGGTTCGTTTGAACATTTTATTTCGGTTGTTCCAATGTGATACCTTTGTGAACTTATCATTTCTGAGAACGCATGCTGTTACAGCGTGATTACCTGTAAGTACCACATAAATGCAATAAATGCTCAAAATGATGTCCGTCAACCTCAATGCATTTGGCAATACGTGTAACGACATTCCTCTCAACAGCGAATAGTTCGCCTTCCGTAATGTTCGCACATGCATTGACGATGCGCTGACGCATGTTGTCAGGCGTTGTCGGTGGGTCACGATAGCAAATATTCTTCAACTTTCCTCACAGAAAGATATCCGGAGACGTCATATCCGGTGAACGTGCGGGCCATGGTATGATGCTTCGAAGACCAATCCACCTGTCATGAAATATGGTATTCAATACCGCTTCAACCACACGTGAGCTATGTGCCGGATATCCATCATGTTGGAAGTACATCGCCATTCTGTCATGCCGTGAAACATCTTCTAGTAATATCGGTAGAACATTATGTAGGAAATCAGCATACATCGCACCATTTAGATTGTCATCGATAAAATGAGGGCCAATTATCCTTCCTCCCACAATGCCGCACCATACATTAACCAGCCAAGGTAGCTGATGTTCCACTTGTCGCAGCCATCGTGGATTTTCCGTTGCCCAATAGTGCATATTATGCCCTTTTACTTTACCGCTGTTGGTGAATGACGCTTCGTCGCTAAATAGAACGCGTGCAAAAAATCTGTCATCGTCCCGTAATTTCTCTTGTGCCCAGTGGCTGAACTGTACACGACGTTCAAATTCGTCGCCATGCAATTCCTGGTGCATAGAAATGTAGTACGGGTGCAATCGATGTTTATGTAGCATTCTCAACACCGACGTTTTCGAGATTCCCCATTCTCGCGCAATTTGTCTGCTACTGGCGTGCGGATTAGCCGCGACACCAGCTAAACCAGCTACTTGGGCATCATCATTTGTTGAGGTCGTGGTTGACGTTTCACGGCTGAACACTTCCTGTTTCCTTAAATAACGTAACTATCCGGTGAACGGTCCGGACACTTGGATGATGTCGTCCAGGATACCGGGCAGCATACATAGCACACGCCCGTTGGGCATTTTGATCACAATAGCCACACATCAACACGATATCGACCTTTTCCGCAATTGGTAAACGGTCAATTTTAACACGGGTAATGTATCATGAAGCAAGTACCGCCCGCACTGACGGAATGTTACGTGACACCACGTTCTTATACGTTTGTGACTATCACAGCGCCATCTATAACAAAGCGAAAAAAGTGGTCCAACTAAAACATTCATATTTCTCTACGTACTACACGAATATGTAACAAAAAATGGTGGTTCCCATTTAAAAAACGCAGTTGATATCCGTTTGACCTATGGCAGCGCCATCTAGCGGGCCAACCATAGCGCAATCTGGTTTCCCCCTTCCAGCTAGACAAGTTTCGTTCTTTGTAGTTTTTTCGTTTGACGCTTATTTCGTGAGATATTTGGCCCGGTCACTATCAATGGACCACCCTGTATTCTCTTCGTATAGGGGCCGCTCCTGTCGTGGTGTCGTCCTAGTCAACGTGCTATTGGCTGACGTCGTCTCACCTTCCCGGCGGGGTCAGTGATTTTCTCTGCCTCATGATGACTGGGTGTTGTGTGATGTCCTTAGGTTAGTTAGGTTTAAGTAGTTCTAAGTTCTAGGGGACTGATGACCATAGATGTTAAGTCCCATAGTGCTCAGAGCCATTTGAACCATTTGAACGTCGTCTCATAGTCCCCTCTGCTGTAACATTCCACGCCGACGAGCTGGCGCTTGATGTTACGCCGGAACATCAGAGGTAATGTTGTACGTGGAACTCTGCATGGAAACCCACGAGACCATAGATCTTATCTCTTCTTTACGTTTTGCCATTTTGCTGTTTTCTCTCTTGTTTTATTCTACAATGTATAAGAGACTCGGAATGAAATTTGCACCACGCGAACGAATATTACGTGATACTGTTTCAGTCTCATTGAAATAACAAAAAAAAAAAAAATGAAGAATTACAACCTTCTCTTCTTGACAGCCTTTAACAATCTGCAGTAAACTACACAGAGGAAAGGTCGCTTAGTATCACCGACTTGAGAACACGTGCTTGTGAAATTAGAGAAGGAAGTTATTCTTAACTTGAAAGTTTTTTTCCTTGTAACTTTTTAACAGGCAGCCAACTTTTATTAAAAAGCAAACTGTGTGATAAGTTGTCGTTAATGATGGCCGGCTTCCGAGAAGCCTCTCTGTGCATGAGTTTTCTGGAAAGAATTTAAGCTCA
This sequence comes from Schistocerca americana, assembly GCF_021461395.2. Classification (NCBI taxonomy): domain Eukaryota; kingdom Metazoa; phylum Arthropoda; class Insecta; order Orthoptera; family Acrididae; genus Schistocerca; species Schistocerca americana. The sequence continues at coordinate 227,641,734 of NC_060119.1, forward strand.
TTATAATGCCAATGAACAGAATCTTTTGACTGAGGATTATTATGAAAATAAATTCAGCACTTTTCCTGTTATTACTCACTCGCAATTAGAAGTAGTATTTTTGGATACTGTTAACTTGTACGTCCTTCGCAGCGAACCGTTTAGAATCTCTTCGATAGAAGACTTCCATTTCAGGAACCTAATTAAGTTCAGCCACAGAGAGGATTACTTGTGCATGAAAACGTGGGCCAAGAAAGGGAAACAACAGTGCTCAGTTTCTCAATATACTGGGTGAAGCCGAACTACACCGACAAAGTTTCGGTCGGAGGTTCCTCAGGGGTATTGTATGTGTATTTTGGTATAAGAGACACTCGTCTCCGGTGGATCGTTGCAGAATAATAACACAGGGTGATTCAAGAAGAAAGAACACATTTCAATTGTTTATTATAGACAAACTATGAAAGAAACACGTTGTGCGCGTCACTGGATAGAGAGAAGTTAAAATTTATGTTCGCACAGACACTTCTCGAAACACCGTGCGTTACTCGATAAAAACACACGAATCAACAGGTCCCTGTTTATTCAATCGCCAGCTTCAAGAATTCGTTTTCTCCGCTCTTGAAGAGCAGTTCCCGTAAATGGGACAAATATTCAGTCTATTGTGTGCCCCAATAGAAAGAAATCTCAAGGTGTGAGGTCTGGTGACCTGGGAGGCCAAAAGCCATGAACATTATGTTCCTGTCCACCTCTTCCAATATAACGTTGTGGAATGGTGGTGTTAAGATAACGCCGCACCTCGAGGTAAAAGCGAGACGCAGCGCTGTCATGCATAAAACTGGAATCATTGGAATCTCCGTGAAGTTGAGAAAACAACCAATTTTCCAGCATGTCGAGGTGCGGGATTTCAGTTTTCTCCGCGTAAAAGAGAGATCCATAAACTGTGCACAAATTACACTCCTGGAAATGGAAAAAAGAACACATTGACACCGGTGTGTCAGACCCACCATACTTGCTCCGGACACTGCGAGAGGGCTGTACAAGCAATGATCACACGCATGGCACAACGGACACAACAGGAACCGCGGTGTTGGCCGTCGAATGGCGCTAGCTGCGCAGCATTTGTGCACCGCCGCCGTCAGTGTCAGCCAGTTTGCCGTGGCATACGGAGCTCCATCGCAGTCTTTAACACTGGTAGCACGCCGCGACAGCGTGGACGTGAACCGTATGTGCAGTTGACGGACTTTGAGCGAGGGCGTATAGTGGGCATGCGGGAGGCCGGGTGGACGTACCGCCGAACTGCTCAACACGTGGGGCGTGAGGTCTCCACAGTACATCGATGTTGTCGCCAGTGGTCGGCGGAAGGTGCACGTGCCTGTCGACCTGGGACCGGACCGCAGCGACGCACGGATGCACGCCAAGACCGTAGGATCCTACGCAGTGCCGTAGGGGACCGCACCGCCACTTCCCAGCAAATTAGGGACACTGTTGCTCCTGGGGTATCGGCGAGGACCATTCGCAACCGTCTCCATGAAGCTGGGCTACGGTCCTGCACACCGTTAGGCCGTCTTCCGCTCACGCCCCAACATCGTGCAGCCCGCCTCCAGTGGTGTCGCGACAGGCGTGAATGGAGGGACGAATGGAGACATGTCGTCTTCAGCGATGAGAGTCGCTTCTGCCTTGGTGCCAATGATGGTCGTATGCGTGTTTGGCGCCGTGCAGGTGAGCGCCACAATCAGGACTGCATACGACCGAGGCACACAGGGCCAACACCCGGCATCATGGTGTGGGGAGCGATCTCCTACACTGGCCGTACACCACTGGTGATCGTCGAGGGGACACTGAATAGTGCACGGTACATCCAAACCGTCATCGAACCCATCGTTCTACCATTCCTAGACCGGCAAGGGAACTTGCTGTTCCAACAGGACAATGCACGTCCGCATGTATCCCGTGCCACCCAACGTGCTCTAGAAGGTGTAAGTCAATACCCTGGCCAGCAAGATCTCCGGATCTGTCCCCCATTGAGCATGTTTGGGACTGGATGAAGCGTCGTCTCACGCGGTCTGCACGTCCAGCACGAACGCTGGTCCAACTGAGGCGCCAGGTGGAAATGGCATGGCAAGTCGTTCCACAGGACTACATCCAGCATCTCTACGATCGTCTCCATGGGAGAATAGCAGCCTGCATTGCTGCGAAAGGTGGATATACACTGTACTAGTGCCGACATTGTGCATGCTCTGTTGCCTGTGTCTATGTGCCTGTGGTTCTGTCAGTTTGATCATGTGATGTATCTGACCCCAGGAATGTGTCAATAAAGTTTCCCCTTCCTGGGACAATGAATTCACGGTGTTCTTATTTCAATTTCCAGGAGTGTACATTCAATTCCGGTGAGTCTCTATCATGTTCGACTACGAGGGCACGATTTTATGAGTAGATGAAACGTCGATTCGTCCGAAAATATGAGTCGTTCGGAAAATAGTATCCTCTGCAATATCCTGGAGATCTGAAATGCAAAATCCGTAGCTTCTGTTATGGTCGCGGGGCCCAGTTATTGCAATAACTGCAATTTGTAAGGTTTCGTATGCAGGCGTCGCTTCAGAGCAGGCCGCGTCATCGTTTGAGGAAGTTGAAGTTCTTGGGCTGCCCGTCTTGTGTACTTCTGAGGGCTCCGTGTGAACGCATTCCAAACACGCTCGACATTTTCATCAGACGTGTGGCCGACCAATGCTCTTCCCTTTCGATATGCAACCAACTTCCAGGAATTTTGTATACCAGTCGTAAACATGCTTTGGAGGAAGCTACTCTGCAGAAAGACATCGCCTGTGGTTTATGCGCAACGGGGCAGCACCCAATTTTCGCAACGTTTCGTGGGCGATGGATCGGTTGAGAAGATCCAGCTGGGTTGCGTCCCAGTTCACCGGTCCTCAACCCGTTGTCTTTCTGGCTATGGGGACATTAAATGCATTGGTGTATGCCCAACACAATGATAATGTACAAACGTTACAGGAGTGTGTAACCAATGCATGTGACGCAGTCCCAGTGGAGCCAGATGCATCTGAATGAGTGTATACTTCACTGCGGGGAGGGACTGAAGGAGCCGTGTTAGCCACAAGTCGCACTGCCTACAATAACTGAAAATAGTTGTAATACTAAACATCATATGCGGTGCTCGTATGACGTTCGCGTCTACGCGCAAAACGAAATATGTTATCTTGCCCATAGAAAGGCATTCTGAAAGAAATAGTTGTTCTTATTGAACCGATGATTTGTTGTCTGTGCAGAACATACATGGCGCACGAGCGATGCTGTGAGGTTTGCAAAGGTATAATAGAAATATTTGACGAATGTGTACTTCTAGAACACAGAGCACGTGAACTGTCACCAGATTATTTGTCAATCAGCTTTAAAAAAATGGTTCAAATGGTTCTGATCACTATGGGACTTAACTTCTAAGGTCATCAGTCCCCTAGAACTTAGAACTACTTAAACCGAACTAACCTAAGGACATCATACAGATCCATGCCCGAAGCAGGATTCGAATCTGCGACCGTAGCGGTCGCGCTGTTCGAGACTGTAGCGCCTAGAACCGCTCGGGCACCCCAGCTCAGCTTTAAAATCTTTAATGATCTAGGACATCATGGACTGTTCCGTTGCTGAAGTCTAGTAGACACGGATTACTTTGCCTTCCTCCGATATGTAGACGGTGAGTCAGCCGTGCCTGTGTGTGTGTGTGTGTGTGTGTGTGTGTGTGTGATTGCTTGGGCAGCGAAATACTCCGTCTATGTTGTTATGTCAGGTCGTACCTTGACCTGACATGCGCGGTGTCTATATATATTTTTGTCTTTTTTGATTGTACTGTTTACCGTCTTATTAATAAAGGAAGTGTAAGGAGTAAAAATGTATGTCGGTGCATAAAATAAGATTTTGGGGCCAAGCAAGTTCTGTTAATTCTGAGACGAAATAGTGCGCAACAAACAATGTTTGCCGACAGAGCACAATTCCTGATACAGAGTCAGTCTAACAGATAACATTAATCCTACGTTATTACCACATTGACAGACAAAATTACTCATGTTACCTGCATACTAAGTGAAATTTAAATTTTCGAAGTCCCCATTTCATGTTTTAATAATTTTATCTTATTTTATTGGATTAGTTCCTCCCTGTACGTATACACTGAGATAGTTAGACACCCGCACTTTTATTTTTGGTCAACATTATATCTCTGGTTCTTTCCCATCTTATATGAACAAAATAAACATAAAAACTGTCAAAACACTTAGAATAGTTTGTAAACCAACCCGAACTGAAACACAGATTGTGAAGTCGCTGCCAAATAATACATTTAGCAACTTTAAAAGGTAATACTTTCCGCTAATTTACCTTCACACCAATGAGTTCTCATAACGAACCGGTAACATAAGTATGCTTTTTTGTACAGATAGTCACTTGAAAATGGCCTCATAAGCGGGAACCAGTAGTGAAAATAAATAACACCTAAGTGAAAAATACCGCATTCATTCAATAAACATTTGGCTGTGGTGCCCTCCTTAAATATGGAAATGAAGTCCCATGCTTCCTTCAGAGCGTAGGGGAACGATGCGGGAGACCCGCACCGCATTACTAGGCAAGGTCCTAGTGGAGGTGGTTTGCCATTGCCTTCCTCCGACCGTAATGGGAATGAATGATGATGATGATGAAGACGACACAACAACTCCCAGTATCTCGAGGCAGGAAAAATTCCTGACCCCGCCGGGAATCGAACCCGGGACCCCGTGCTCGGGAAGCGAGAACGCTACCGCGAGATCACGAGCACCTCCTTAAAGAAGTAAAAATGAGATATTTATCAAGCAGTGGAATTCAAATGTCTGATGATGATACTCGTTATGCGATGTTATAGTTATTGTTTTTGTTGATGATAATGACGATAATGATGATCATTACTGTGATATGCTCTCAATGGTATTCGGCAACAATCTCGCTTGTATTATCTTATCGCATTGCGGGCCCCGCTGATTCCAGCCTGTAAAGTGGACGCTTTAGGAACGTCACAGTATACTGAATGGACTGCGGCGATTTCTGTAACAACATATTTGAAGGATCATGTAACTGCAATTCCCGAACGCATTCGTCGCTTTTCACTGACTGTATTGACTTTGGTATGGGGAGTTAACAATGCGAGTTGGCGGGGAAAAAGTGTCCTAACATGCATTTCTAAAAATTAGATGAAACAGGCGCGCAGGGCTATCGGATAACGCAAGAAAGAAACGTGATGTCCAACTGCCATATTTGCGGCAGTCGTCCTGCGTGTTAAACAGATTTTGCGAGCCAAGTGAACTAGCGAAGCGCTGAAACGGGCGCGCAACCCATACGGGTTGGCTGTTTCCAGCGGAACATGGGCGATCGGCAGCTCCTCTGGGACTCCAGTGACCGCAGACAGCTGGAAGGCCGGAGGGGGCATCGCTGCTCGCCGAGTTGCGTGCTTCTCCTGAGGGGCCGCGGCCAGTACGCGCAAATTCGTTTTCAGCGCAATCAACACGCCTGTTGTCAGAGGAATTCCACTGTGAAATTCTCTGCGTGTGATGGAAGAGACAGCAGCGAAGAATTTACACCGCAGTTGTGTATATAAAAGTATTTAATATCACTCACATTCCACACAGAATGTGCGTTGAATGCCGGTCGTCACTAAATTGAAGTACGACCTTTCCCGCTAGACGCAAACTATGTCTATTTTCTCGCGAGATAATCTCGACTGCAGAGGGCTCGAAATTGGCCGTACCTCGCTCACTGTTGAAGCTTGAAATAAATTCACAAAGTAAAAATATTGTACATTATACAATTGGGAAAAGGATCTAATGCAGAATGGTAATTACACAACTTATGGGAATCCATCCGGATGACGCTTTGACAACCGCCGATATCATGACAGGTGCATACTCTATCATTTTCAGAGCAAAAATATAAACAGAGGGTACTGTGCAAGGAAATTTACACACACATACTATATATATATATATATATATATATATATATATATATATATATATATATATTTTGTAAGATGGCAAGAACTATACCCCTTACATGAAGTCATTAAAGATCATCTAACTCACGTTGAGCGAACAGTAGGGCTGAACAAAAATGACTGACAAGGCACAATACATCTGGTAGAGTGTATAGCATGGACGTATTGGAATAATTAATGTTGGGTGATGGTTTTAAAGTAATTCACGTGACATGAAAATTTGTGGAAACACTTCGATTTACTGGAGGCAAGTTTATACCAGGGAAGTATTCAGAGTTGACCGCGGCCAGGTGGTGGCATGCGGCTGGGGAGCGGCGAAGGGAAGCGACAATAGGCAACTTAGGGCGGCTCAAGCTCTGAGAAAGCGGTAATGGGGCGCGGCCTCTAGTTGCCTTAAGATTAGTGACAGTGAGTGGGTGGTTGACCCCATGCTGGTGTACCGGGAAGCAGACGGAGAACTTGTACGCCTGTTGATAAATGTCCATCGTCCCATTTTCAGCTACAGTGGAGCGGTCAACAGAGGCCGAAATATGCGTGTTCATGACTATAGCAACTTCACGTTGATATCACAGTCTGCAGAGTCTGAAGTAAATCAGGTGAAGAGCGACAGAATGAAATACACCGGCCTCCGATGGGAACGTAGGACCAAGGAATTTGAAGTACTCTCCTGAGAGTCAGAATTTCGGAAAAACTGGTGTTTTATGCAGATGCTAACCTTGATGGGTGGCATGGGAGGAGCTAAATAGCAGAAGTTGAGAGGAAGGGAAATTCTGTGGGAATTTGTGCACTTCCCAGAGCAGGCATTGGTCGGCACTGGGAAGCGACGCATAATTAACGCGACTTGTGCTGCAATTGGCGTAAGTGATTTTGCTGGAGGGGAAACTAAGGGGAAGAGCGGACTGGCAAAAGTCTCCATAGAGGTGTTCCGTTCCCAGCTTGCCTAGAGTGTGGACGTGGCATTCTTTACTCAGCTTGCCTGAAAGAGAGTGAGCATCCCTGCAGTTTAGGACTTAGCAAATGGAACGATTGAGCTTGGAGATAGAAGGTTTTAGTTCAGCTATGTACTGAGCAAGATAGCTAGGAGTGAATAGACGAGTGCAGCCTTGAAGCACCACGAGGTCGGCCGATGTCCGCACAATGACGCCGCCCCGCCACGCTGAATTCGGTGATATTGTGCCCGCTCCAGCTTGAGTTAGGCCACTGTTCGGCGAAGTTTCCACGAGGGTTTCACGGGAGGTGTATTGTAGAATTCTTCTCGCACTTCGCATTACGCCTGGGTCAGTCGATAGGAATTAAGTTTGATTTATCGCACTTTACTCATCGTAAACGCTACTTATTCCCACTGCCTGTTAGGAGAGTCATGTAATGTGATGATTGAAGGTCGTGAGTTAAAATAAATTTGTGCTAATCGACTGCATCTGTTTTCAATCAAGTAGTTGAAATCCCAAGTCACTTTCTTAATTAATTTTATGTTCAACATTTACATCTGGTGTTCAATATCTGAATATAGCTTCAATCTGCACCCCTTTTTAATTAAAAGGGATCAATTATGAATCAATTAATGTCAACACTGCCACTGCAGTTCAATCAGGAGTCACAGGGCCTTATTACTTTCTTTGCATTATCCGATATTGCGGCAGTTTTGCACTCTCTGTTGATCTGTCAGTCAATTAGCTGGAGCGAACACACGCCAAAACCAGATAAGTGACGGGTGCAGTGTTACAATATACATATACACAGTAAACTGTAGCGTCACCACACAACCAAAGATAACCAACGTCAGAATTTATTTATGTTAACTTAACGCTATCTCACCAGCGGGTGAGGTAGCATTAACGCTGTCCGTCCATTATTTGACCAGGGAAAGAGCATCATTCAAAGCACTCTTCTCAGCTGATCATCGGGGCTCAGTTCGAAGCGGGGCTCATCACTGAAACAATTCTACTCCTGTCAAAGAGATTCCGGGCCGAATACGTATCTGGAGGTGCCCCGGATAGCGGTAGGATCCCAACCTGTCACACGCCGTACGGCCCAACAAACAAGACTGATGTTCTGGGGTGCCATTTCATTTCATAGCAGGACACCTTTGGTTGCCACACACTCACAGCTCAGCGGTACATCTATATGCAAGTGGCTACTCTGCAAATCACACTTAAGTGCCTGGCAGAAGATTCATCTAACCACCTTCACAATAATTCTCTATAAGTCCACTCTCGAATAGCGCGTGAAGAAAACGAACACCTATGTCTTTCCGTGCAAGCTCTGATTTCCCTTATTTTATTAAGATGATCACTTCTCCCTGTGTAGGTCGGCGTCAACAAAGTACAACGATATTTGCCCCTCTTTGCAAGTCATCTAGGCCTTACATTTCAGCAAGATAGTGTCCTTCCGCACAGGACGAGAGTTTCTACTGCCTTGGCCAGAAGATCGTCGGATGTCTCCCCAATACAGAAAGTCCGAAGCGTAATGAATAGGGCCCTCTAGCCAGCCAGAAATTTTGACGATCTAAAGACCAATTGGACAGAATTTTGCACATACACTACTGACCATTAAAACTGCTGCACCCAGAAGAAATGCTGATGATAAACGGGTATTCATTGGACAGATATATTATACTAGAACTGACATGTTATTACATTTTCACGCAATTTGGGTGCATAGATTCTGACAAATCAGTACCCAGAACAACCACCTCTGGCCGTAATTACGGCAATGATACGCCTGGGCGTTGAGTCAAACAGAGCTTGGATGGCGTGTACAGGTACAGCTGCCCATGCAGCTTCAACACGATACCACAGTTCATCAAGAGTAGTGACTGGCGTATTGTGACGAGCCAGTTGCTTGGCCACCACCGACCAGACGTTTTCAATTGGTGAGAGATCTGGAGAATGTGCTGGCCAGGGCAGCAGTCGAACATTTTCTGTATCCAGGAAGGCCCTTACAGGTCGTGCATTATCCTGCTGAAATGTAGGGTTTAAAAAAATGGTTAAAATGGCTCTGAGCATTATGGGACTTAACTTCTGAGGTCATCAGTCCCCTAGAACCCAGAACTACTTAAACCTAACTAATCTAAGAACATCATACACATCCATGCCCAAGGCAGGATTCGAACCTGCGACCGTAGCGGTCGCGCGGTTCCAGACTGAAGCGTCTAGAACCGCTCGGCCACACCGGTCGGCCAATGTAGGGTTTCGCAGGGATCGAATGAAGGGTAGAGCCACGGGTCGTAACACATCTGAAATGTAACGTCGACTGTTCAAAGTGCCGTCAATGCGAACAAGAGGTGACCGAGACGTGTAACCAGTGGCACGCTCAAGTGCCTAATGTCAATATTCATCACGACGACTCAGTTCTAAGGCAATCAGACGTTTGGAGTTGTTTTATACAGGGGGGGTTCGACTCTCTACTTGCCGTTACTAACATCGTATTACACACTGACCACATCATTCATTATTGCACGAAAGTGAATCTAGATGTTGTACGATATGTACGAGGTATAAAGATAACACCGAGTTAAAGTGAAATTTAAGTTGTAATTTCTAACAAACCTGTAGTATTGCCAGAAGTTATAACGTGCCTGAAAAGATTATTAGGACAAAGCACGTACTGAACACGACTGATAGGCGCACTATGCTGAAGCAAAATAACTGAAATACTGAGCCAGGCCCACTTCACACTTGATGAATTTTTGTTCATTTATCAAAACTTCCCGAGATGTTTTACTGTCGTGGCCCAATCCAAAGCAATCGCATGCTAAATGAACTAATTACAGTCGATCTCAGCTGCTGTTAAAACTTCTTAATTCCGGTATACGTTAACATTTTCCAGTTACCAAGTACACACCACCACATTATACCATGGTATTTATGACACCAGAACTGTGACGCATCACACTCTAGCGCGTATTATATTATTGGTCTCAGGTTACAAGTGTGAAACACTTAATGGCTACTGATGTGTTGTATTGTATCTTCGTAGCACTTCAACTAAAAGAGGAAAAAAGAGCCTCTGGCAGTATCTTTGATGAGCAGTTAATACTTTATTTGTGCAATACATATCTTTTATGGCGTTCGAAACGCGTAAAAAATGTTCTACGACTTGTTATTACGAGAGCTAACCAGAGAGTAACAAACGTTTTGAAACAAAAAAATTAACGATATGGAAAAAGCAAATTTTATTACATGTAATTCAAAAGTACACCCTTAATATATTTTTCTACATAATCGCTATTCAAACTGAGGTACTTTTCAAACACTTGCACAAGTTTTTCAGTACCGTCTCAGTAGCAATATGCCGCCTGCGGTTGCAACCACTGGTTTGTACAGACATGCTTTTTGGAGTCAGTATCAAAGCGTTGTGTAGAGAGCAAGGTCTTCACCGCTGGGAAGATGTGGTAGTTGCTAGGCGCCAAATACGGGCTGTGGATGACCAAACTCTTGCATTCCAAGACCTTGTAGGACCTCACAGGTGCTTGTTTCGCATCGCCCGTCTTAACTCTGTCGGTGTTTGACAATAACTTCCTGACTTAATTGTTGTGCCACTTTCAAGGAAATCAACGAGAATCACACCCTGAGAATCCTAAAACATAGTAGCAATGATCTTTCTTGCTGACAGCGTTTGCAGACACTTGTTAGGTTTCTTGGAAGAATTTGCGTCTTCCCACTCCATGTTCTAACTCCATCGATTGCCTTTTTGTTTCATAACTACCATCAATTGCCATGCTTCACCCAAGTCTCGTATCCAGATAAGACGCGATCGATAACTTTCTCGTAGTACGTTTGTTGTGGTCTTTCATTAGGATATTGAGAAACCGCCTAGCACAAAATTTGTGATAACCAAGCTTCTCCGCCACAATTTCATGCACCAAACTCAGTGATACACATATCAGAAAAGGTTTTACATCACCCCTGTTCCCAGAACTCTTGAATAGAGACGTTACTGTGGATACTGTATCACTCACACAGTCGCTATGACTGTTCAGAAATGTCACTAAACTCGCAAAAAGATGTAAACAACCATGCACGAGCAGCGCCTATTAGACGGAAGGGATTCGACAGCTGATCAGTTCCAGTCGTTCCACAAGGAAGGATATACACGGCTCATGTTGTCTGTAATTAACCATGCCTAGACGGTCAATACCGCGTTCGATCGCGTCTGTATTGTTACTTTCTGCCAGGAAGGGATCTTAACAAGGGAAGTGTCCAGGCGTCTGGGAGTGAACCAAAGCAATGTTGTTCGGACATGGAGGAGATACAGAGAGACGGGAACTGTCGATGACATGACTCGCTTAGGCCGCCCAAGGACTACTACTTCAGTGGATGACCGCTACCTATGCATTAAGGCTCGGAGGAGCCATGACAGCAACGCCACCATGTTGAATAATGATTTTCGTGCAGCCACAGGCGTCGTGTTACGACTCAAACTGTGCGCAATAGGCTGCAGATGCGCAATTTCCCCGATGTCCATGGCGAAGTCCACCTTTGCAACCACGACATCATGCAGCGCGGTACAGAAGCGGCCAACAACATGCCGAATGGACCGCTCACGATTGGCATCACGTTCTCTTCACCGATGAGTGTCGCATATACCTTCAACCAGACAATCGTCGGTGACGTGTTTGGAGGCTACCCGGTCAGGCTGAACGCCTTAGACACACTGTCCAGCGAGTGCACCAAGGTGGAGGCTCCCTGCTGTTTTGGGGTGGCATTATGTGGGGCCGATGTACGCCGCTGGTGGTCATGGAAGGCGCCGTAACGGGTCTACGATACGTGAATGGCATCCTCCGACCGATAGCGCGACCATATCGGCAGCATATTGGCGAGGGATTCGTTTTCATGGACGACAATTCGCGCCCCATCGAGTACATCTTGTGAATGACTTCCTTCAGGATAACAACATCGCTCGACAAGAGTGGCCAGCATGATCTCCAAACATGAACCCTATCGAATAGGCCTGGGATGGATTGAAAAGGGCTGTTTATGGACGATGTGACCCACCAACCACTCTGAGGGATCTACGCCGAATCGCCGTTGAGGAGTAGGACAATTTGGACCAACAGTGCCTTGATGAACTTGTTGATAGAATGCCACGACGAATACAGGCATGCATCAATGCAAGAGAACATGCTACTGGGTATTAGATGTACCGGTGTGTACAGCAATCTGTATTACCACCTCTGAAAGTCTCGCTGTATCGTGGTACAACATGCAATGTGTGTGGTTTTCATGAGCAATAAAAAGGGCGGAAATGATGTTTATATTGATCTCTATTCCAATTTCCTGTACAGGTTCCGGAACCCTGGTAACCGAGGTGATACAAAACTTTTTTTTATGTGTGTATTTGGGGTAAATGTTGTGGAAATTCCATAATCGTGAAACGACGATTTTCACGAATCTCGTCGTTGATTCTCATCGCCCGTGCTCCATCACAACGCTAGTCCTACCACTGCGGTCTCCATCGTGAACACTGGTACGGCCATTTTTAAAATCAATGCCCTGTCTCACTCGGCTTTGACCCGTTGTTTCTTTTCTGTATACATCACAAAGATCGCGATATTTTTCAATTGGTTTGCAGTTTTTTGCCAACAAAAACCTTATCACAGAATGCACCTCACAAGTGGCGGGGTTTTCTATTGCAGTGTACATATTAACACGTCACAAGAAGGCAAAGTAGCGGAGACACAGACCACACGCTACCACCGCTGGATGATTACTGAGAGTAGGAACTTTATGGCACCAAGATGAAGACTGTAGCCCCACCCACAGCCGCGGTAGGCCAAAACGTCTATTACTTTATGAACGGCACTCATATGTGGTCGCCATAACCGATATACACTAAATCCTCGGTTTTCTGTTGAATGTGCATCAAGTAATCGTAACTGGCGGTATCCTGCTAGAAAATTAATTAGTGTAAGGAAGGATTCTTTTAGTTTGGTCGTAACTCGTGATAAACGCCAAGGAGAATAATCTAAGTAACATTACAGCTTTCCAGGGCTTCATTTTCTCTTTCCGATGTAGTTAAATGCTACGGTGGGTCCGCTCATGGTGATGCCGTTAGAGGTATACATGATCCACGAATGTTACTGCAAACTACAAAAATGGAACTTTCACTAGGCACAAGGCAAAATTTTCGGAACCGACAGAAAAATCAGGTCGACACAACGGCTAATAAACGCAGCAGCCAATATCAATTCCATCGATAAATTAAAATAAACATTAATTAAAATTTTCATAATTGTAGTAGAAATTCCCTATCGCGACCAGCGTAGCGATTTTAATTGGTTTCTGCGCCGACTGCTCCGCCCATCCTCACCAATTAGCAAGGTAAATACAACAGCGCACTCGTTTGCTGTTAGAGAATACGGATATAATTCAGCCGGACAAACATGTGGCGTACGGGTTAATAACAGCTCTCATCAGGGCCGGCGTGTTTGCTGTGTCCTAAGCGCGCGCCAAATGCTCTGACGGATCAATTGGTTGTTCGCTTGGCCCGCTTTTAAATGAGCCCCATGCTTGTGCACCGAGTTGCTGTACCGTCTGTGAGTACTCTGGCTCGAAACCCATTAGCTCGACTCTCGCTGTTGCCACACTGTAGGGTAAACTGTTCCAGTCTGGCTGAAACGTGCCTTAGACGTGACGGCAAGCACAATTGAAAATTACACGGTAATCAACGTGAGTGCTAGTGCTGTACGTGCAGTGCAATGGCACGCTCCAAAACGATAAACAGAGAAAAAATCTCAAACTGGAAATGGCAAATATAGCATCGCAGTGCTTGTGTTGTTAAGAAGAACGAAGCATGAATGTCCGCAGGAGCATTTCATAGTTCTACTTAACAACACAGGCAGTGCTATATTGCTTTATCCACCGATACCAGGCAGCGACTTTCAATTAAAAAGTGCATACTGAAGTTTGGGTCTGGCCGTGAATCGCGCACGGATAGTCAAAGCGGTTAAGGTGACCGCTCGGGTGAAGGGAGAAATCCGTATTCTAGTCCAAGACCGGGACAAATTTTCACTGTCGTCATTCCCTCATATAGTTGAAGGTTGTTCTTATTCGTAACTCCAAATACGTTTCATGGGAATGGAAATGGTTTGTTCGCACGCAATGGTACTTCACTAGTTATGACTTGATTGTAGTAGCATGCCCTGAACATCGAACGACATACGATCTTGTACAAATAACTACTTGAAAAACCGACCCAATCGTAAAAACCAAATTGTAGTGAGACTGTATGAGCTATCTATGCACTAATCTACGGTGTTCAGATGGTTCAAATGGACCCCCTCATCGAGCATGATTGGTACCTTGTCATATCACAGTATCAAGTACCTAAAAAAGCCAAATTAAGAGTCTTTTTATACGTTTCCTATTTTCGCTACTTAGAAAAAACATTGACATATTCATTATTGAAAAAGTATTGAGCTTAAAACTTTTTCAATTTAGCCATCATTGTTATTGTTAAATTTTGGATTATTGCTCAAAATCTTTGTCTTCAAATGTGGGTGTTTAGTATAACAAATGCTTTATCTTCCTCTTCATCTGTAGGCCTTTCTCGTTTTAACGAACCACTTTTTCAAAAATGGTTCAAATGGCTCTGAGCACTATGGGACTTAATTTCTGAGGTCATCATTCCCCTAGAACTTAGAACTACTTAAACCTAATTGACCTAGGGACATCACACACATTCATGCCCGAGGCAGGATTCGAACCTGCGACCGTAGCGGTCGCGCGGTTCCAGACTGTGGCGCCTAGAATCGCTCGGCCACTCCGGCCGGCAGTCTACGGTGTAATTGAAAGGCACGTTAAATATTCGCTATTTTAATAGAACATTGACATGTTGTGAACGTGGCTGTGATACTACAATCTTTATAACTGAAAGAGTAACTAGCCACAAGTATCGTTTAACAACGTTAATTTGGAAAAACCATGCTAGGTTTGCAATTTTTTTACAAATCCACCTTATCACGGTCGTTACATGTTTCGTTTTGTTTTCTTGCTGGGACCTCTTTTTGTATCCGTTATTGGTTTGCTGCACTAGGATAGACAGAAAGTCATTGTTTGGTAAAGTTTACGATTTATTTCTTATAACTTCTATCAAAGCATTTATGAAAGTGTTTTAGAAGTTATTAAAACGTGCAACGCCATGTGATTCTGTGTGACGAAATCGCTTTTGTTGTGAATTTTGAAGTCGATGTGCACTAAGCGAGTGCTCCTCAATTCCTTGAAAAACACCTCACGCCACACCATTACCTATTTCATGGCAGCACACACGATGAACATTTACAAAATCTGGCCCATTGTCTCATCTATAAAATTCATAACAAAAGCATGCTACGATTTCGTCACACAGGAGCATAGAGCACGTAAGTTTTCACCACATTTCACGTTTTGATAATTTTTAAAATGTTTTCATAAATGCTTTGATAGACGTCATAGGAATTAAATCTGTCGTAAACTTTACTAAGTAGTGAACCAAAACTTTTTGTTTAACCTAGTGTAGAAAACCGATAACGGATACAATACGATGCCCCAGTAAGAAAACAACACACGTTGTAGGTGTCGCCACCGGCGCCAACGTTATGTGAATGCTCTGAAAAGCTAATGATTTACAAATCACAGCATCTTCTTCCTGTCGGTTAAATTTCATGTCTGTAGCATGTCATCTTCGTGGTGTAGCAATTTTAATGGCCACTAGCGTACAAGAGAGGTACAGCTAGAACTGCCGGTGTGAGAGCAGGTTGCGTGTCGCGTCTGGATAGCTCAGTCAGTAGGCTTACGAAACCCCATTGCAAAAGTTACGATGTCTCGCTGAAGAATCCGAACTTTACAACTCCATTTACGTGAAGTAGCGCCCAGCTTTCTCTCCAAATTTTCGCACCAGCGCCGCTTCACCTAAGGAGGCGCGAAAACAGAGCGGAGAAAGGCAGCACCAGCGTAATCTCTTCGCCGCCGCCGCCGTTATTCGGCGCTCGGGTCGCCGCGAAAAGCGCGACAGCGCCTCCAGCGTCGGCCGAGTTCATCAGTGGCGGCATTAGCGGCGATAAGCAACGTCGAGCTGGCCTGCTTGTTCACAGAGCCGGAATATTTAACTGTCAAAACTGTCCGAAACGAGAGAAAGCGGCCGCCGGCGGCAGTAACTTTAATCTTGGCGGTCAGGTGAACTGCGGCAATTAATCAGGCGGCTGGGAAATCGAGAGCGCCGCCGCCCCCGCAGTGAAATATTCGCCAAACGAGTCGGCATTATTTATCTGCGGCCCCCGTGGCCATTAATTCGCGGTGACGCGTCATTCGGGGGAGAGGGTGCGCTCCGGCGCGCCGCTTTCCTTGCCCCGGCGCTGGCGTTTTGTTTCCGTTCTTCCCCAACAGAATTACTCACAACTGTCACAACTGTTTTCTTGCAGTTCCATCGCTCAATATGATATATTACAGTCGCTGTACCTCAGTAGTTCAGCTGAACAATTTATAACTTAGTAATCCAAGGGTTAGTATTTTACCAGCAGCTCAAGGCGGTAGTACGACATTTTGCAATAGTTAGGGGTTCGACCTCAGATTAATCGCACGATTGTTTTCCTCCTGTTCCGAAACTACACCCGCTGTTGCAGAAACAAGACTGCTGTTATAGCCTATAATATTTTCACAAATACGATTCATTACACTACTGGCCATTAAAATTGCTACACAAGAAGAAATGCAGATGATAAACGGGTATTCATTGGACAACTGTATTATACTAGAACTGACATGTGATTACATTTTCACGCAGTTTGGGTACATAGATCCCGGGAAATCAGTACCCAGAACAACCACCTCCTGCCGTAGTAACGGCCTTGATACTCCTGGCCATTGAGTCAAACAGAGCTTGGATAGCGTGTACAGGTACACCTGCCCATGCAGCTTCAACACGATACCACAGTTCATCAAGAGTAGTGACTGGCGTATTGTGACGAGCCAGTTGCTCGGCCACCATTGACCAGACATTTTCAGTCGGTGAGAGATCTGGAGAATATGCTGGCCAGGGCAGCAGTAGAACAATTTCTGTGTCCAGAAAGGCCCGCAACAGGACCTGCAACATGCGGTTGTGCATTACCGTGCTGAAATGTAGGGTTTCGCAGGGATCGAATGAAGGATAGAGCCATGGGTCGTAACACGTATGAAATGTAACGTCCACTGTACGAAGTGCCGTCAATGCGAACAAGAGGTGACCGAGACGTGTCACCAATGGCACCCCATACCATCACGACCGGTGATACGACAGTATGGCGATGACTAATACACGCTTCCAATGTGCGTTCACCGCGATGTCGCCAAACACGGATGCGACCATCACGATGATGTAAACAGAACTTGGATTCATCCAAAAAAATGACGTTTTTCCATTCGTGCACCCAGGTTCGTCGTTGAGTACACCATCACAGGCGCTCCTGTCTGTGATGCAGCGTCAAGGGTAGCAGCAGAAGTGGTCTCCGAGCTGATAGTCCATGCTGCTGCAAACGTACAGCAAGGCGTTTCATATTACCCTCCTGAACCCACTGATTTCATATTCTGCTGTCATTGGATCTCGACCAACGCGAGCAGCACTGTCACGATACGATATACCGCAATCGCGATGGGCTACAATCTGACCTTTATCAAAATCGGAAACGTGTTGGTACTCATTTCTCCTCCTTACACGAAGCATCACAACAATGTTTCACCAGGCAACGCCGGTCAGCTACTGTTTGTGAATGAGAAATCAGTTGGAAACTTTCCTCATGTCAGCACGTTGTAGATGTCGCCACCGGCGCCAACCTTGTGTGAATGCTCTGGAAAAATAATCATTTGCATATCACAGCATCTTGTTGCTGTCGGTTAAGTTTAGCGTCTGTAGCACGTCATCTTCATGGTGTAGCAATTTTAATGGCCAGTAGTGCATTATGTAAATCAAAAAGAAGTACTCGATCTGGTTGTGATGCTTAGCGTGCAGTGCTCCAGCTGGCGGGGGTAACGACCGTTGGTCTGCTACATTTATAACCTTACTACACTCTCTGGTAAATTAATGCTTTAATGACCTCTGTACCTAACGTTTAATATACCACGAAAAAAATCACAGCACCAGTCGTGCGGCATAAATGAATGCTGCTAGGCATGTCTCTACAACTGAAATATGATGTCTGTTCAGATCTGGTGCCAGTCGCATAAGACTGACTGTCGTAGCGCCGCTATCTGGATGCAAATCAGTTTTCAGTAGACGCTATAACGGTAGGTAGTGATCGTTAATTACTTACCGTTCAGATTGGGTGTGGTGAGCTGATGTTAGTCAAGAATGCCTTTAAGGCAACGAAGACACCATTATCAGCACCTCACTGAGTTTGAACGAGGTCATGTACGAGGGTTGCAACGTAAATAGTGGCAACTTTTTATTCACAACGGATACAAAAAGAGTTACATGTTTGCACCTGTTCACTGTCCTTCAAAATAGTCACCAGCGTTGTTCAAATGGCTCTAAGCACAATCGCACTTAACATCTGAGGTCATCAGTCCCCAAGACTTAGAACTACTTAAACCTAACCAACCTAAGGACTTCACACACACCCATGCCCGAGGCAGGATTCGAACCTGCGATCGTAGCAGCCGGGCGGTTCCGGATTGAAGCGCCTAGAACCGCTCGACCACAACGGCCAGCGGTCATTTACTGGTGATGAGTCATTTAGGAAGTTTATATTCATTTGATTCTGACGCAATACAGTAGGGTAGAACTCGTTGTCAGCAGTGTGGAAGGCGTAGTACACCGTTAGCAGAGCCTGTTCTGTTCATGGTGCGAAGGGACAAATCAAAGTCACAAGGACTTAGTCAGGGGAGTATGGTGGATGATACAGTACTCCCCACTCCCATCGGCCGAACAGAGCAGCCACAGCTTGCGCTGTATGCGCCCGCTCATTGTCGTGCAAAATGACGGGTGGGTGGCGCAGAAAGTGTCGCCGCGTCTTTCGCAAACCTGCTCGCAGGTCATGCTCCGAGAACAATACTGTGCATTGACGGTCAGCCGTGAAGGAACGTAATGCGTTAGGATAGCAAATTGGCTCTGAGCACTATGGGATTTAACATCTGAGGTCATCAGTCCCATAGAACTTAGAACTACTTGAACCCAACTAACCTAAGGACATCACACACATCCATGCCCGAGGCAGGATTCGAACCTGCGACCGTAGCGGTCGCGCGGTTCCAGACGGAAGTGCCTAGAACCGCTCGGCCACACCGGCCAGCCGTTAGGATAACACCATCACCAGAATCATCATAACTTTCACCATATTGGGGCTCTGACGGACTTTCGACTTTCGCGACGACCCATAATTATGCCATTCGTTGGATTGGCGTTTCAGTTTTGGCTCGTACAATGTGGCCCATGTCTCATCCAGTGTTACGATACGGCGTAAGAAAGCCTCTCCTTCGCGCTCCAAGGACGCCCGAGCAGCGTCGTAACGCATCCATTTCTGCATTCCCATCAGGTCATGCGGAACCTACCGTAAAGCAATTTTTCGCTTGCCTAGGCGTTCCTTCAGGATGCGAAGCACGGTCGTATGCGATAATCCGGTTTTGTGGGCGGGCTCACGAATCGTATGGCATCCATCACTGTCCACTAACGCCGCAACAGCATGCACTTCTTCTTCAGACACGCTAGGACGACCTGCTCGATCTTTATCCAACCCCGTTGTTCCAGTTTCGAAAACATAGTGACACCCGTTACGTTAGACCGCTCGTTCAGAAGTGACTGTGTTTCCCTCGTTTGTGCACACGCCGGTGACGTGGGACGGGCGAATTCATTTGCTCGGAGGTAAGGTAGGTACGTCAACAACATGGGCTATCAGCGACGACAGTAGATTCCATTGCATAGTGTCTCCACTGCAGTGTTGCCTCTATTTAAATTCTAGCCTACGTAATAGGGCTTCGAGAAGCTGGATGTCCCTTTTACTATACTGCAGAAAGACTTAACACGTGATTGGTGACAGTGGTGGTCACGAGGATGAACTGTGGCAAGGAGACCGGACGGCCACGTGGCATTACCGAGAGGGAAGACCACCGTGTGAGACGTATAGTTCCATCGCATCGCACTGCATCTGCAGCAGCGATTTAAGCAGCAGTCGGCACCACAGTGACACTATGAACTGTTACAAAACAGTTACTTAACGACACCTCCGATCTACACGCCCAGCAGCATGCATTCGACTGACACCAAACCGTCGCCATTTGAGACTTCAGTGGTGCCAAGTGGAAGCTGGAGATCAACGTGAGGGTCTGTGTATTTTGTAATGAAAACTGGTTCTGCCTCGCTGTCAATGATTGCCGTGTGCTGGTTACTAGGAGGCGAGTTGAGGACTTGCAGCCAACCTGTTAGTGCGCTAAACACACTGAGCCTAGACCTCTATTTATGATCTGGGGTGCGATTTCATATCACAACAGGTGCAAATTTTATGTCATCCTGGTTGTGCCGCCATTCATGAACGGTTTTGCAAGTGGTATTTTCCAACAGGATAACGCTCATCCACATATCGCTGTTGTAGCCCAACATTCTCTACAAAGAGTCGACATGTTGCCTTGGCCTTCTCGATCACCACATCTGTCTCCAATCAAGCACGTATGGGACATCATTGGACGACAACTTCAGCGTCATCGAAAACCATCATTAACCGTGTCTGTATTGATAGACGAAATGCAACGGGAACGGAATTCCATCCCACAAACTGACATCCGGCACCTGTACAACACATTGCATACACATCTGCATGCAACATTTCTGGCGGTTACACCAGTTATTAACGTACCAGCAATTCACATTCGCAACGGCTTATCTCGCACTGCCATTGATCTATAATCTTGCAATGTTAAACATTTAAATACGATATCTAGACAAATGTATTCCCCAAATTCCGTTACTCTACTTTAATTACATTTCAGTGCTGCGATTTGTTTTCGTTAGTGTATTTAGCAGGAAAAGGCATTGATTACGAAGATTATAACTTGATCGAAAATGGTTCAAATGGCTCTAAGCACTACGGCACTTAACATCTGAGGTCATCAGTCCCCCAGACTTAGAACTACTTAAACCTAACTAACCTAAGGACATCACAAACATCCATGCCCGAGGCAGGATTCGAACCTACGACCGTAGCAGCAGTGCGGTTCCAGACTGAAGCCCCTAGAACCGCTCGGCCACAACGGCCGGCTATAACTTGATCGCTATCATACAGGTAACACTCGCGTATGAGAACGATCTGAATGAAATTGTGTAAGATATTAAATTATTTATCGAAATTTTTGAAATTGTGTCAAATATTTATGGCATATTAACAGTTTAAGGTCGGCAGTTCAAAAGGGAGTAAAAGGTGAAAATTGTGGATGACTGAATTACACAGAAATCACGAAATAATTAAATAGTATAGAGGATGGAAGTAGCAGGACAAAATGTGCTCACGTGAGTTTGGATCAAAATGATTTTGCGTTAATTAGAAAGGCATTAGTTGTAAGTAAAAAAAAAAAAAACAATAATGGTTTCTAGCCAGCAACACGTCCTGTGATATTGACTGAATGACGTCGCTCACCGTAACGCTGTATGTCGTCAGGGTTTGTGCAGCAAAATACCCACTACTAATCACAGTATCGTAATGAATATTACTTTAGAGAAGATCGTAATGACTTTACTTACTATCAACAAACAGCTTTGCATTGCCAATGTTGCAAGAGTGAAAAACGCATAAAATATATGCAAACACACAAAATAATTTGTAAGTCACTTCAATCGAAATAGCATATGCTCTTTACTTTGGCGCTTACTTGAAATTCTTTTATTTTGTACTGTCTTTACTTACTTATTGATGAGTTTCAGCAGAATCACTACAGTGCACAAAAATTTTAATTACAACTTGTAACGGGCTTGCCGCAGGGGCTTCTCCGGTTCCCGTGAGATCACCGAAGTTAAGCGCTGTTGGGCGTGGTTGGCACTTGGATGGGTGACCATCCAGCCGCCATGCGCTGTTGCCCTTTTTTGTGGTGCACTCAGCCTCGTGAAGCCAATTGAGGAGCTACTCGACCGAATAGTAGCGGCTTCGGTCAAGAATACCATCATAACGACCGGGAGAGCGGTGTGGTGACCCCACGCCCCTCCTATCCGCATCCTCCTCGGAGGATGACACGGCGGTCGGATGGTCCCAGTGGGCCACTCGCGGCCTGAAGACGGAGTGAGTGAGTGCTCTTCATTGAATTAGCCATACCTCTTAAAAATCTTTCGGCAATAGTAATCAAAGGATAGGACGCTGCTGTAGTTAATGATTTGGGATAATCAGTAACAAAAAAATGGTTCAAATGGCTCTGAGCACTATGCGACTCAACTGCTGAGGTCATCAGTCGCCTAGAACTTAGAACTAATTAAACCTAACTAACCTAAGGACAGCACACAACACCCAGCCATCACGAGGCAGAGAAAATCCCTGACCCCGCCGGGAATCGAACCCGGGAACCCGGGCGTGGGAAGCGAGAACGCTACCGCACGACCACGAGATGCGGGCAATCAGTAACACTCATAATGTTTGCAGTTCAGCAGCAAGGGGCATTCAATAAGTAACACACAACTTTTTGTGTAGGCCAGTTTCGGTTGGAAAAACGTGGAATTTGTTGTGGCACATCGAGGAATATTCCCACTTCAACTCCTGTAACTTCTGTAAGTTCCAGTTCTGGTGGCGCTATAAGTATCAAAATGACGTCTGTAACGGAAGTGCGTTCCAAACAGAAAATCTGTCGCTGAATTTATTTTGGCGGGAAACAAAGAGTATCGCAGATATTCACAGGAGCTTGCGGAGTATCTACGGAGATCTGGCAGTGAACAAAAGCATGGTGAGTCGTTGGGCTAGGCACCTCTCATCACCGCAAAAAGGACGTGCAAAAATGTCCGATCTCCCGAGCGCCGGGCCGGCCGCTTACAGCTGTGACTCCTGCAGTGTTGGTACGTGCGGACACTCTCATTCAAGGTGATCGAAATATAACAATCCAACACCTCCTGCTCAACTGGACATCTCTGTTGGTAGCGCTGACACACTCGTCCGTCAGTTGGGGTACTCGCAGGTGTGTGCCCGCTGGAATCTTCTCCGCCTAACAGAAGATCACAAAGAGCAACGAAGGACTATCTGTGCGGAATTACTTTGACGTTACGAGGCTGATCGTGACAATTTTTTGTCCAACATCATCACAGGCGATGGAACATGGGTTCATCACCTCGAACCAGTAACAAAACGGCCATCTATGGAGTGGCGCCACAACCACCTGTTCAGAGACGCACCCTCAGCTGGTAAAGTCATCGCGAACGGTCTTCTGGGACCCTGAAGGGATTATTCTGTTTGATGTCCTCCCTCATGGCGCAACGAGCAACTCTGAAGGGCATTGTGCTACCTTCAGGAAAATGAAGAAGCGACTTCAGCCTGTTCGTCGGCAGAAAAATGCAAACGAATTTCTCCTCCATGACAATGCACGGCCTCACACAAGTCTCCGCAATCGCCAGGAGATCAGAAAACTTCATTGGACTGTTCTTCCTTATCGACCCTACAACCTGGATCTCGCACCTTCCGACTTCCATCTGTTTGGCTCAATGAAGGATGCACTCCACGGGAAGCGGTAGGTGGGTGCGGGGAGGCTATTGATGCAGTAAGACGTTGGCTCCGACATTGACTAGCAGAGCGGTACCACGCCGGCATAGAGGCTTTCCCAGTAAGGCGGCGTAAGGTCGTCTCATTGAACGGAGATTATGACGTAAAACAGGGTTTTGTAGCGAAAAGTATAGGGAATAATATGGTGAACTGGAATTCTGAATAAAACCAACCTGGTTTCAGAAAAAAATGTGTTACATTACTTACTGAAGGACCCTCATTAAAGAAAGAAAGGCCACTATAATGCTGAAAGTGCTGAAACTATTACGCTGGCAAACCGTGCATGTAGTATAAAAAAATAAACAGCTCGATTTTACTTTGTGGCGGGTTCCAGGTCGTGCGACGTATCGCATTTTGTAATGACCATTATTGACAACAGGGTCTTCTTTAACAACTAACAATTTCTAATGATTTTGGTTGTAGAGTGCAATTCTTCTTATATGTTTCGTAATGTAGCCAGATATGTGGTCACTCACCCGTTCACGACGTGCCATGATTTCTAAAATACTCTCCATTACGCCCTTCAGCACCGCCACCTTAGGTCCGTGATTCACCACAGGGGACTAGCATCTCTTTCTCTGCTTTTGACTGCGCACGCTCGCGCCCAGCGATATTACTGTCAACTATGAAACAGTTTCTTTGGATTCTACACTACACGAACTTCCCTAACTTTGCCTGCGTTTCTAGTCAAAGCTGTAACACTACTATTTTTCAATAGTTCTTTCATAATTATATTACAATTTTTAAATGGTGAATTGTGACGATATCCACAAAGTATGTGTGGATGCGGTGGGGGGGGGGGGGAGGGGTCGGGAGGGGGGTGTTAGAGGCGGTCAATGAGGAGGTATCAGCGCCTGTACGAAAATAGCGGAAAATATGATAATAATAGTAATTCGAGAGGCTTTCAGTAAGCAATGCAATACTTTTTTCCGAAAGCAGGTTCGTTTTTATTCAGTATTCCAATACACCACATTGTTCTCCCTCATTTGGCTGCAAAACACTACTCTTCAGCATAACCTCTGTTCAATGCGACGGCCTTACACCAGCTTGCTGGGAGGGCCTATATGCCCGCATGATAACACTCTACTGGTCGAAGTCGTTGCCAACATCTTGCTGCATCAATAACCTCCCCATCATCCAAATACTGCTTCCTACAGAGTGAATCCTTTATTGGGACAGACAGATGGAAGTCGGAAGGTGCGAGATTCGGGTTATAGTGTGGATGAGGAAGAACAGTCCCACGAAGTTTTGTGAGCTTTTCTCGGGTGTGCAGACGTGTGTGATGCCTTGCATTGTCATGGAGAAGGAGAAGTTCGTTTGTGGCGAACACGCTGAAGTCGTTTCTTCATTTTACTGAAGTTAGCACAGAACAGTACAGAGTTGCTCGTTGCACATGAGGGAGGATATCAAACAGAGTGCCCCTTTCAAGAGTCTCAGAAGACCATCGCCATGACTTCGTCGGCTAAGGATGCAGGTTTGAAGTTTTTGTTCGGAGAAGATATGGTGTGGCGCCACTTCATGGACTGCCGTTTTCTTTTCGGTACGAAGTGATGAACCCATGTTCTACAAAACATTGTCACGATCATTCTCGTAACGCGCAAGCAACTTCTTACAGACGATCCTTCTTCACTCTTCACGGTCTTCTGATAGGCGGTGAGGTACCCAGAGGGGACCAACCTTGAGTACCACAACTGGTGGAAGAGCGTGTCAGCACTACCAACACAGACGTCCAGATGAGCAGCGAGGTGTCTGATTGTGATCCTTCGATCATCCCGAATGAGAGTGTCCGCACGTTCCAACGTTGCGGGAGTCACAGCTGTGTGCGGCCGGCCGGTTGTAATATTTATGGCTTAGTCATATTAGGCTTCAAGAAGCTGTTCCTAGAGCAGTGGCGATGCAAGAAGTATATAGATGACGAAATGTGGTGTGAGGTACCTGTGACAGATGTTAGATTCGGTACCATTCCCGTGAGAAAGACCGCCTGCATAATGCTACTGCTCTGTTATTGGCTGCTGTGTTCGGAGCAAGGGCGCCAAAACGTTAAAGTATAGTTATTATTATTAGTTAAACTACCCAATGGAATGACTTCACTTTTTAATACAAATATCTCTCAACAGCTGACTATCAATCAGTCATTTTAGAATTATTAAAACAATTTAAATCAAAAACAAAAGATTGACGAAATTGCAGACGAAGCACTTCGGAAGCGTTCGGGTCACGGCTTTTCTGGTATGGTGCGCTAAGTATTTCGGGCTGTTCGTCACTCTGGATTAGGCAGTCAAGAAGAACAGACATGTTGTCTGACGTAGGATGTGTTTCCAATTTTTACTCAAGTTCCTGTTCGTCACTCTGGATTAGGCAGTCGAGATGTACAGTCATGTTGTCTGTGGCTGGATGTGTTTGCCAGTATTCAGTATTAAAAGATTCACTCCGGTAGTCATGAGGCACAGACACGTGCCACAAAAAGTGTAAAGATACATTTTCGTAAACATTGTGTTTGATCATGTACTTTGCTGTATCAGAAGGTGTATTAAGATCATGTAGTCTTCTCGTGTGGCTGTATTAAAATACGCGAGTGCCATCCCAAAGAAGCGATACATTATTTCAGAACAGAACCTCGCTAAAAGTCAGTTTCAGCCTCAAGATACAGAACCTACGATCTGCGTGCTGTTTTCTGCGCTGGGGACATCAACTTGAAGACAGCAGGTTAGTGAACTATAACAGAACCTTCATATTCCAAACAGTGCAGTGGGAGCAACTAGGCGCCTCACGTGTACTGCATGTACAGAACAAATGTGCTCAGTGACACGTCATCTGCAGCAATGCAGAGGAGGTAAAGGAGGATGATCGTTATTAACACCAACAATCAATACATTCTTCCTTTCTTGCCGTACGGTACAGAAAACAAGCATCCCAATGGTGAGACAGAAGGGCTCTCACCGGAATGAAGCACCCCCAACGGTGAGAGGCAAGGGGACTCACCATATCAAGCATTCCGATGGGAACAGGTAGTTAATACATCCACGTCGTAGTTCCTGAATCAGGCCCAACGCAATTTCTAACCAGGCGTTGAGACGGCTGGTCATATTGCACTGAACAATCAAATTTACTGCACTAAAGTCAATTTCGAACATAAATATCTACAGTTAGAAAAAACGCGTCGGTTCCTAATACCAAAGACAAGAGGGTTGGTTAGGAGGTGACCAGTTGTAGCAAATACAGGTGTCCCCTTTCCTATACTTTTAACCTAGAAAATTGTTTTCAGTACGATGCGTAATTTCCGAGATACATAGTTAACTCAAGTTAAAAAAGACACAGTATATAATTCGAAAAATAGAAAAAGTTAAACGATGAAGAGAAATGATCGCAGTCCCGACTAGTTTTTACCTTCTGTAGAAAGAAATAGACTTCGTTAAAGATATCGTCAACGGGCGTGAAATCTGCATATCAGATTCAAATTTAATTACTTCGTTCGCCTTAAAAGGTATAATACAATTCCATACCGCTGCACATTTTAATGACGAGCAAAATTTCATTACAATGGAAATTCGCGTAATCGATTCCAGCTTACATTTGAAGTATAAATTAATTACACCATGTGCAGGAATTTCATATCAACTGTAATACACGGGTGAATAAGCGGACGCCGGCTCCTCTTCGTCAGGGGGGCTCTCGATTCCGCCAGGAGCTGTTCTCTCAGCTTGAAAGTCCACTGTGCCGTTAACAATTTGCGGATCCAGGCCACTCGCTTCCAACAATCGGTAAAGGTCCTGTGACGTTAAATGTGATTAACGCTTCATTACTGGCTTGCCACAGGAAACTGCAAATGTTGAGTTTTAAACAAAGGCATTCAATGTCAAGAGGTCACACAGGGTTTGTCAATATTACCGTGTGGAGTAAGGATGCAATCTTTTGGCTGTGAACCCTTCTCAAAAGCAGCTGGCTAATATCGATGGTAATTTTCTGGTCCTCAACAGCAATTATTGCTTCCTTTGACAAATTACAATAGGCGTTCAATAAGTAATGCAACACATTTTTTGCTCTGCCAGATTTCGTAGAAAAAAATGCGAAATTTGTTGTGGAGCACCGTGCAATATTCCCGCTTCAGCCCCTATGATTTCATGAAGTTCCGACTGGTGGTGGGGCTATACGTAACCTTCAAAATGGCGTCCGTAATGGAAGTGCGTTCCAACCAGAGAGTTGTTATTGAGTTTCTTTTGGCGGAAAATGAGAGCACTGAAGATGTTCATAGGCGCTTGCAGAATGTCTCTGGACACCTGGCAGTGAACAAAAGCACGACGAGCCGTTGGTCAGAGCGATGACACCATCGCAACAAGGTCACGCAAACCTGTTAGATCTCCGGCGTGCCGACCGGCAGCAAACAGCTGTGACATCAGAAAATTGAAAAAAAAAAGACTTCAACGTGTTTGTCGCTACAAGAACAAACGAACTTTTCATTCTCCATGACAACGCAAGGCCTCATAAAAATATGCGCACCAAAGAGGAGATCACAAAACTTCATTGAAGTGTTCTTCCTCATCCACCGTAGAGACCGGATCTCGCATCTTCAGACTTCCATCCGTTTGGCCCAATGAAGGATGCACTCACTGCTAAGGTGGCTTAAGGCGATCGCCTTGAACGGAGATTATGTTGAAAAATAGGGTTTAGTAGCCAAAAGGATGTGGAACAATATGGTGTATTGGAATCCTAAATGAAACTAACGTTTTAAGCACTCCGTCTTCAGACCACGAGTGGCCTACCGGGACCATCCGATAGCCGTGTCATCCTCCGTGGATGATGCGGACAGGAGGGGCTTGGCTTCAGCACACCGTTCTCCCGGTCGTTATCATGCTATTCTTGACCGAAGCCGCTACTATTCGCTCGAGTAGCTCCTCAGTTGGTATCACGAGGCTGAGTGCGCCCCGAAAAATGGCAACACCGCATGGCGGCCTGGATGGTCACCCATCCAAGTGCCGACCACGCCCGACAGTGCTTAACTTCGGTGATCTCACAGGAACCTGTGTATCCACTGCGGCAAGGCCGTTGCTTACAAAACTTACGTGATTTCACTAATAAAACGTGTTGCATTACTTATTAAACGCCCCTCATACATTAGGTTTAATGTATCTGGTCAGTGATTTTGAAACATCAATGACAAGCTCCAATAATTTATGGTACATAATATGGGAAAAAGCGTATCCTCAGTTTCGTGAAAGAAACTGTCTGGTTACCAATTAGAAAACAATGTCATCAACGCGTAAACCGAGAAAGCACTGTGTCGAAAAATTACAGTTATATTCGACTTAAAATGTCACAGATCGTTCCACAGGCCTCAACGCTACCACGAAAGCTTTGTATTCTGCCGTCAAATATTACAAAGCGCTTGCTCTCCACCGTCTGTCTCCAGACACACTACATCCATGTGTCACGTGATTCAGGGAACAAGAGTAATAGGAGAAGGCTGTCAGCGGTCAGAAACTCTGAAAGATGCATATATCCTGAGCAACGTTTGTTACTACGAGTGTCTTTGGATACCTGAACACATGAATGATACATATTCTTTAGCAACCAGAGGTTGTTTTACTAGTAGAGCACGAGCGAGTGAAGGAGTCAGCTGGGGAGAGGAGAGGGGTGGGAGGGAGAGGAGGAGGAGGAGGAGGAGAGATAGAGAGAGAGAGAGAGAGAGAACTGAGTCGCCGCTGAGTGAGGTACTTTGATGACGGACGTGGCGTACGGAGAGTGAAATTTGATATGTTCACTGATGTGTAATTGAGGATAGAGAAATTTTTGAGATGATATAATAGAGAGAGGATACTTTTGGAGAAAGGGAATATGCACTGAGTTTTATCGCTGCAAGCGCTTACCCAGTAATTATTGTATGAGAAAGATTACGTTGCGTTTGACAATATCTACTTTTTGTAACCATTATTCCGTCGTTGAAGTGGTCTTGTGCTGTGGAGCTGGACTCGAAACTAGCAGTTCAAATCCTGACTGCGAAAGAAAATTTCACCTCTCATAACTGGCTGGCAAACGGAGTAATATAGGTGGAGAACATTTAATGACCACTGGAGTTTGCGACAATGTTCTGGGTTAAACCGCAAACGTCTCAGCAGTATCTCTTGGAGTAAGAGCACATAACACTGATGTGTCAGTCGAATGGGGAAGTTAAGCTCTGTACAGGCTGTGTTGACACCGTGTTCTCGCTCTCTCTCTCTCTCTCTCTCTCTCTCTCTCTGTCGTCGTGGCCAACAACAAAAACACGTCACTGAACACTATTAGCCAATCACAATACTTATCGTGAGTTTTTATCATGATATTTCATGAGGACAAACTGAAGCACTTGATAATGTATGCACAAATGTTTTGAAATCATGTACTTGTTTACTGTGACGTCACCAGATGTTTCTGATAATGGTCGCGGGAGGCCAAGTGCAGTAATGTCGTGGTCGGGTAGTACATGCACTCCACGCAGCCGTCTTTATAGCCACACTTACCGAAGGAAAAGTGCCACTGTACGCGAGAAAGGAAAGCCTTTGTGTTTAGGCAGATGGTCAGCAACTCCATTAGACTTTACCTTTACGGTACACAGATAGTGATCCATTTGTAGACCTTTTTATGTGCCTGTTACACAGGATGAATCAAACTCAATCGACAAAATTTCAACGATTTTTCAGAGATGTTTTCTGAGTATTTTGGTGTAAAGCACCCATGGTCTCAGGTGGACTGAAAATATCTGTGCAACAATGCAGGTGTTTAGAGTGTGCACTGTGTGTTTTATTTGGAAAAAATCTTATTCATTCACTAATTGTGGCTGTTCTTGACGCCCCCTTTACTCTTCGCTGTCAAGCGAACATTCAGCACTTTCCGAATCAGTCTATAGGTTAAATTTTCGCCAGTGTTCATTGTATCTTAACAGACGCTGTATAATCTGCCATGGTCATGATGATCGACATTTTCAATAATACCTTTCAGAAAACAATCCTGTACTCGTTCTTCACATCGATGGAACAGCCTAAACACAATGTGATAAATATGTGTGCGTTCCGTCTCAAGGTTACTATATTGTCACACTATTTTGTAATGCATTTGCCGGCCGCGGTGGTCTCGCGGTTCTAGGCGCTCAGTCCGGAACCGCGCGACTGTTACGGTCGCAGGTTCGAATCCTGCCTCGGGCATGGATGTGTGTGATGTCCTTAGGTTAGTTAGGTTTAAGTAGTTCTAAGTTCCAGGGGACTGATGACCACAAATGTGAAGTCCCATAATGCTCAGAGCCATTTGAACCATTTTTTTGTAATGCATTTTTGGCGATTGAATATTGTCTGTTTTGCTATACAGAAAACGTTTTCACAGAAACAAAGGTAACTGGGGTAACAAACCAAGTACATCATCAAAATAGCCACGGGTGTACTGCCGGTCTACAGTGTCCAACGGGCACAATATTTCGGCGATCATACATGTCGACATCATCAGGTGAACTGGCGGACTGAGCTCCTGTGAACGTGCCGGCACGGAGATCCGTACGCTATGGCTGCTCAGGGGGAACTGGGTTTGGTCGCGGTGGCGGCCGATTTAAATATCCTCCGCCCGCGGCGCGCTCTTTCCGCCGGGAGTCGCCATGGGTAGCCCACTCTCACCGGTGGTAGCGATTTTGTACATGGATAACTTCGAGGAGGAAGCCCTGTCGTCATCCGAATGGAAACCTATTTGCTTTTTCCGTTGCGTGGACGACACGTTCGTCATCTGGCCGCATGGTGTGGATAAACTCCTTGACTTCCTTAATTATATTAAGAGTTACTGAATTGTGAAACAGAATGTAATATGATAAAATATTGTAGAATATGTTCACTCTATATTTTATCTATTTCTCATTGGTACCATCGTTTGATATCTTTATAATTATATCATGTACTCTATCATGAACTTAATTAAAAATAAAGTTTACTGTTTTTATTACAGTTTCATATTTTATAAAATATACTGTTGTGTAGCCTATATTAGTTAGAATTTTAGATTGTATTGCAGACTGTATTGTTCATATTACATAATTAAATATTCAGTGACATGTGACATTCTGTACTCTGCCTGTTAAGTGTGACTGGTATCCAGATTTCATTATTTCTACTTCTCAGGAAGCAACCCTCAGGAGTCTACAAAGTTTCAATCTGGATTTATTGTATGGTTTATTACTGATGCAAGTTAATATGCAATACCTGTTATGTATATAAAAAGGAATGTTTGTATGTATCTCCGAGATCTTCTCCCAAATCTCTGGATCGATTTCAACCAAATTTTGCACAGAAACAACAGACCTCACCAGTATCAGCAGTGTGGTGTTTAAACCCTCTAGCTCCTGTAGGAGCAGAGATACAGGCAAAAACATATCTTTTTGGCCCCTGACAAACGAGTTGCCCTCCATGGCAGGCATGTTGTGTGGGAGCAGTAATGGCCTGTGAAATCAACATGCTTTGCAGGGTAGCCTACATGTCAGAGGCAAGAAACCGTTTTCCACCCCAACATGTAGGCTGCCCTACATCACAGCCATGTTAGGCTGGAGGAGTACCGGTCTGCTTTGTCGACCTGTTGTGCATGATGGCCTGTAATCCGGGGCATATAAATGATTTTTCACATCGTTGATGTGTAGCCTTCTCTGAATAACAGACATATTGTGAGTGCAGTGTTGGCCTGCTTTATTGAACTGTATTGCAGGGGCTACACATGCTGACGAATGTGGCCTGAGACAGACTGAGATGGATAAAGGAGGGGGTGGACAGAGTTGAGGGAAGAGAAAATGAACAGGTAGTGGGGATGACGATGATGTTTGCTTTGTGGGCACTCAACTGAGTATTTATCAGCGCCCGTACAAATTCCCAGACTTTACTCGGTCCTGCCTCGCCATGTGCATGAATGATGATGAAGTTATGAAGACAACACAAACACCCAGTCATCTCAAGGTACGTGAAAATCCGTGACCCCACTAGGAATCGAAACTGGGTCTCCATGCTCGGGAAGAGAGAATGCGACTGTGAGACCACGAGCTCCAGACAGGCAGTGGGGAGGAGGGGTAGATGCATGAGGCACACAGAATGTGTAGAGGGCTAGTGAGCAAGTGCAAAAGGAAGAGGGTGTGGCAGAGATGGAAAGAGAGAGAGAGAGAGAGTGAGGAGGATATGGCAAGAGGGAGGATAAGGATGTAGGGTCAGAGAGATGGGGTGGAGGAAATGGATGAAGAGAGTTGGAAATGAGGAGACAGAGAGAGTGGAGAGGTCGACAGACAGAGGGAGGAAGTGGTTGTCACAGAGAGGGGGAGGAAGAGGTGTGATCAGAAAATGTATTGAACGCATTCATGGGAAATGCAATAGGAAAGAGTCTAGTAATTCAATAAATATGTTAAAAAATTAAAAATAAAATGATTTTGTGAATGAAAGAAAATTAAAAAAAGACTAACTTCAACACTTGCATTACTAGACTACCACCACCCTCCCCATGCTTCGTTAGTAATGGAAGAAGAAACTTCATTTTTACATTATTTCTTTCCGCACTTGCGCCTTACCCTGGATACTGCACGTTGCGTTCGCTTCGCTCTCTGCACACAGAAAGTTGAATCCAGGAGGCAGACAGGTAAAGATTGCGTCAGATGACACTCGAGAGGCTATCCCGCATAAAAAAAAAGCATCACGCGGCACCCGGAAGCAGTGCGTTGGTCTCGCCGGAGAGCGCTGAAGAAAGGAATTCTATTCATTGCTGTCGGGAAGAGGCGGCCGTGTGGCGCAGCGCGTGTGGTGTGGCTCTTAATGTCCCCGGGGAAGCGGCGGCGGCGCGGGTCCGAGTGATAAATCAGGCGCCGGTATCTCGGGAGACGCCGCTGATGACTTTCGACCGCGGCGCGGCGCACGCCCCACGTCACTTTTCTCGCGGAAATTGGTGCTCCATCACCGCCGCCGCCGCTGCTGCTCCTCCCTGTCAAATTAAAAACTAACTTCTCTCCCTCCCCCTCTGCACCGTACCCTTCCAGCTCCCTCTAGCACCACTGCGATGACTTCTACGTACGTGTGTGGGCCTCATATCATCATGCTCTTTCCTCTCACGAGGGAAGCGTACACCCACCGGGTCACCGAGTTTGCTCATCTTTCGCGGGATTCTACTACATACTTAACTGTTGAACGCAGCTCTAGTACAATACGCTGTTGAGAAATCGGAGTTCAAAGTTCTACCATACTGTTGAATACCAGATGCCGAGCTGGGGCGTTAGCGTAGCCGCCTGAGGAGGTACACTATGCAATCAAAAGTATAGGGACACCCCCAGAAACATACGTTTCTCATATTAGGTGCATTGTGTTGCCCCCTACTGCCACGTACTCCATATCAGCGACCTCAGTAGTCATTGGACATCGTCAGAGAGCAGAATGGAGCGCTCCGCGGAACTCACAGACTTCGAACGTGGTCAGGTGATCGGGTGTCACTTGTGTCATACGTCTGTACGCAAGATTTCCACACTCCTAAACATCCCTAGGTCCTTTGTTTCCGATGTGATAGTGAAGTGGAAACGTGAAGGGACTCGTACAGCACAAAATCGTACAGGCCGACCTCATCTGTTGACTGACAGAGACCGCCGACAGTTGAAGAGGGTCGTAATGTGTAATAGGCAGACATCTTTCCAGACCATCACACAGGAATTCCAAACTGCATCGGGGTCCACTGCAAGTACTATGACAGTTAGGCGGGAGATGGGAAAAATTGGATTTCATGGTCGAGCGGCTGCTCATAAGCAACACATTACGCGGGTAAATGCCAAACGACCCCTCGCTTGGTGTAAGGAGTATAAACAATGGAAGGTTGAACAGTGGAAAATCGTTTTGATGAATCACGGTACACAATTGGGCGATCCGATGGCAGGGCGTGGGTATGGCGAATGCCCGGTGAACGTCATCTGACAACGGGTGCAGTGGCAACAGTAAAATTCGGATGCGGTGGTGTTATGGTGTGGTCGAAGTTTTAATGGAAGGGGCTTTTACTCCTTGTTGTTTTGCGTGGCACTATCACAGCACAGGCCTACATTGATGCTTTAAGCATCTTCTTGCTCCCCACTGCTGGAGAGCAATTCGGGGATAGCGATTGCGTCTTTCAACACGATCGAGCACCTGTTCATAATGCACGACAATAACATCCCCGTAATGGACTGGCCTGCACAGAGTCCTGACCTGAATGATATAGAACACCTTTGGGATGTTTTGGAACGCCGATTTCTTGCCAGGTGTCACCGACCGACATTGATACCTCTCTTCAGTGTAGCTCTCCGTGAAGAATGGACTTCCATTCCCCAAGAAACCTTTCATTACCTGATTGAACGTATGTCTGCGAGAGTGGAAGCTGTCATCAAGGCTTAGGATGGGCCAACACCATATTGAATTCCAGCATTACCGATGGAGGACACCACGAACTTGTAAGTCAGTTTCAGCCAGGTGTCCGGATACTTTTGATCACATAGAGTAGATTGTACGTCTGATTGCACTGCGGTCTGGTCACATCATTTTTTTTCTTTAAATTTTCCATCAAACTCTTGTACTGCTACGACGATCATGTTTCTTCGGAAAGGAACAATAATTGTGTTGGAGGCGGGGTGGTGCGAGATAGTAGGCTATTCGGAACCTAAGTTCCGATTGGTCGCGAAATGGACACTACTTTGAAAATAAGAAATATTTTATCTGCAACAATTAGCTACAGGTTCCAGCCACTGCTCTACATAGTCACCACTTCGACTTAGACATTAGTCGTAGCGTTGTACCAACTTTACAATACCCTCGTCAAAAAAGGCAGCCGCCTCTGCTTCCCACCAATTCTCTGTGCTCATCTGTAGCTCGTTGTCTGTGCGAAAATGTTGTCTTCATAGCTAGCAGTTGATGTGAGCAGAGATGAAACACAGAGGGAGCCAATTACGGGCTGTAGTGCGGGTGACCAAACACTACTCGTCGAAAACGCTGCAGCAGCATTTTCATTGCCCCTGCAGATTGCGACCGAAAATTGTCCCAAAAGTGGGAACTGTATGACAGTTCTGTAATGTGGGCTGCATAACATCAGGCGAAATTTCTCAACATGACCTCATACTTGGCGGGAGACATTATTTTCTACGCATCTTTATGTGCTCACCATGCGCTCAGAACTGAAAAGAGCGAAGTGATGTAACCGACAGGCATACTAAGAGACACTGTCGAACACTCTATATTAACTTTTTTTGGTGTTGCGATTTTTTTCCGTCATTGTACCTTTCGATGCACTCCTGTGCATAATACAAATACAGTGTACATCAGCGGTGCAACTCTGTGTGTTCTACCGAGATGTTCTATCCATTATACGCACAATATTTCCACAGTCGGCCCAGCGATCTTCTTTAGGTGCTGCGAATTGCGCTGGTATGTATACCCGCTGCCTGGTCTCCAACCAACGAATACACGTAACAGCGCAGCTCGTAGAACCTAAAGAAGATGGCTACCTCGGTTGTCAAAATATTATACGTATAACGGATGGAACTACTCGAATGAACACACGGAAGGTCACTGTTAATCAATTAGGCAGAGAAAATCCTGAAAGATATCACGGTGAACGTTATTCAAAGTATGTAGCCTATCGCCTGGTGTGACATGACTGCGATACGTGCATGTATGTACAGAAAAATAAATACTGATTTTATCTGGATTCATTATTATATATGCACTATAAACCCTAGCATGACTATATCACAGTGATTATCTTCTTATTTGGGCGAATGCGGTCCTCTTGGACCACGGGAAGTAACGTCTTCACCATGTTATCTTTTTCCCTGATTTTCGGTATTTTCTCATTCTTTCACTGTGTTGTTTCCTTCTTTCATATGCCCATACAGTAATGTACTTTCTGGCTTTTCACTGAAAACCCCCTAACCTATTAATCTTGTTTGGAAAATTTGATCCATCTAGATTTTCTGTTTCCGTAACGTTAATTTGTGCTACGACCTATTTCACTTACCTGAACCAACCGATCTGCGTTCTGAGATTTTTGTAGAAATGGTCAAATAATTTTTTAGTCAGACTTGCTGCGTTAATTAGAATTAAGTGATCATAAAACGTAAATATCCTCTTCCTGAGATCATCGCTAGTTTTTTCAGTTTCGGGTGTAGATTTATTCTTTATTTCTTCCCGCTCCATAGCCGCAACTTTTCCTGGACAGAGTATTTTCCATTGTACTTTTCTTACATTTTCCTCCAAAATTTCGATTTCTCCTCTTTCGATGAGGGCTAAACATTGCGCTGCATGAAGGCACTACTGTTTTACGGCACCGTTGTAGTGTCGGATTTTTTTTTTTTTTTTGATAAAAGTGAACTGTCCTTCATTAATTGATACGCCATATCCACCTATGTTTGGGTTTGTTACCAGTCACGATTTTCTTTTATTTATTTTTTATATGACGCGTTTCGTTAAATTATTCCCATTTTAAAGTGTGTATCGCTTTGCACTATGCCACTTTTTCGTAATGCTTTCGATGTGTTAGGTTCTGCTTGGTTTTGGTGACTTTACTGCAATACATAAAAACTCGCATTTTTTAGTGAGTTATCGATTTTTATACGTAGTTAACGGCGAAGTTTGGAAATACTAATACATAATATGCAGTGGAATCATGAACCAAACTCAGACCCTGGAATATACAAAGTAACATGCCAGGAATGTTCCATGTACTACTTAGGACAAAGAGGCCGAAATTTCAACACCAGGTACACAGAGCACATGTTTAACGTGTTTGAGACTCTGCACAAATGGACCATAAGACAGTTGTAAGCACAAGTTCTTCCAAATTTCGCTGCCAACTATATATAAAATTTGATAACTGACTAAAAATTGCAAGTCTTATACAAATCAAAGGGGAACCTCACATATCGAAAACATTACAAAAAAATGGCATAGTATAAAGTAGTAAACGCTTGAAAATGGGAATCATTTCCCGAAACGCGTTGTGTAAAACATAAATAAATAAAAGAAAATCGTGACTGCTCACAAAAGTTATTTATAAACAAGCCCATTGTTTCCACAACCGCAGGCTTTCAAGAGAACCATCAATGGACAAAATTAGATTATTTCTGTTTGGTTCTCTATCATTATTTTGCTCGCTTCTGAAGAACCATGATTCGCTGTAGCTACGCAAGTGTTAGGTGGAAGATGACAAAAATAAAAAAAAAGACGTCATTCGAAAGCAGTACGAGGAAACGTGTAGTCTGGTCGCCTCAGCCACTGCTTACCAGGTTACATTCTCGTGTGGTATTCAACAGGCTCGTAAAACCTCGAAGCTCGGTTTATCCAATAAGCTTGAGATACGGATAGTGATATAGTAGATTTTGTTACATCTGAGCATGTACTACACGGCGAGAAACAGAAAAAAAGCCGATAATCCATTCGCTATTTGCTTTCTTTGTCAGTCATAACTCCCCAACGTCCC
Source organism: Schistocerca americana (assembly GCF_021461395.2). Classification (NCBI taxonomy): domain Eukaryota; kingdom Metazoa; phylum Arthropoda; class Insecta; order Orthoptera; family Acrididae; genus Schistocerca; species Schistocerca americana. The sequence goes on from NC_060119.1 coordinate 227,679,866, forward strand.
TCGTGCGCAGCCGCTGATTCGGTGGGTGGCGTCGTTTAATTACTGCGTTCAGCCAGCGGAAGGAACCATAAAGCAAACTTTCGGCAGTCTGTAAATATTTCGACCATCCTAGCAGATAATAAAAACGAGGGAGAGAGACGGCTGGTAGGGGGAGGGCGGAAGGGGGGGGGGGGTTTGGCGGTGGCAGAGGGGGAAGAGTACGGGATACTGCGCAGAGAAAAGTAATTCACCAATAGCGAGTACACAATCCGTTTACCGTTGTATTTGCATCAATAATTAAAAGGGCCGCACAAATTCGGAATTCCGAATGGCTGTTTGGTTTGTTAATATTGATTTATGCCGTCAGAGCGATCCTACCATAAATCAGCTAATTATAAGCATACTTTCGAATACGGTTAGCTAATGAAGTATGTACATACCGATGAACGTTTACCGTGTAGAGTCGACGATAGATGATCGTGTTGGCTGGCAACGGCCGCGATACAGAACTAATATTGCCCGTTTCCAGTAGCTGCTCTCAAACACCTCTTCAGCTCCCCCGAAAGCGGAGGAGGCCGGCGCGCGTTGCTACCCTGTCACGCAATAGCGGCACGTGTTTGATAATTAAACAGCATAATTGGCAGCTTTTAGGCGCCAGCGATGCACCGTGAAATTTATTTTGCCGACACTGGCGTAATTTCTGTCTTTTTTTATTGCTCGTACGAGTCTTTGCGCGCAGATCTAGTGTGTTTGCTGCGCTGCTGAGTGTTTACCCCACTACGACAGTGCTTCCTCGCAGTTGATTTAAACCTAATGAGTGGTTCGACAGGTATGGGCACTCTGCGACACATCACTCTGGAGCAAAATGAAACTGTAACCCTGTTCGCAAAATGAAAAACCACGTCAGAATACATAATCCACTAGGGAAATCTTCGGAGCAGTTTGGATGTTAAACGAATACGCTTTCCATGTAGTGCCTGCGGAACGATAGATCCGTTAATGCTACTAAAACAGACAGCGTGAGCTGACCAGATTTCAAAGAGAAAAAAACGGGGGCACTAGTTTTATTTTTAGTTTTACTAATGCCATGTTTCGTAGATCATTTTCCCGATTATTTTATCGATATGATGTGGAACAAGTCAGATAACAAGATATATATACACACATGAATAGTGCTAATATTAATATTACTGAAATACCCGGCGCTCAGTTTTAATCTGCCAGGAAGTTTCAGTGCAGTTATTGTCGGAATGTGAAAATGGAACAATTTATCTGACGTCCAAAAGGGAAAAACTGTTCACTTGCCACAATGGTTAAAGTGTACCGTGCATGGCAGAACGGTGCTATCCAGAAACCATTGGCGAGGCAACAGTGGTACTCCACGAGCCATCGATGACAGGGGTAAATGATGGCTGCAGAGATGTCTACAGGCGATTAGATGAGCAACTGTTGAGCAACTAACCACCCAGGTGAACCAAGGGGCTACTAGTAGTGTTTGTTCAACGACCGTTCAGCGAACATTGTTGCGTATGGGCCTCCACAGCAGTTGCCTGTTTGATGCATCCATGCTGACTGCTGCTCATCGGCGACGAAGACAAGAATTTTCACTGCAATACCGCAACTGAACGTGCACTGAATGGCGACAGGTGGCCTTTCCAGATGAATCACATTTTATGCTCCATCACACAGATGGTCTTTGGCGTGAAATATCTATAAGCAAACAAGGAGGGAGTCATACGGCATGGGAAATGTTTTCGTGGCATTCCCTGCGTGATCTCACCATTCAGGAAGACGAATGTCGAGTATGTATCTAAATTTGGCGACCATGACCACCTCTACACGCAGTTTGTTTTTCCTTGGCACGATGGTATTTACCAGTGGGACAATGCAACGATTCATATAGCTCACAGCGTATGTGTGTGGTTCAAAGAGCATCAGGATGAGCTTATGGCACTCCCCTAGCCACCAGACTTCCAGGACCTAAGCCCAATCAAGTACGAGGGTCACTCCAAAAGAAATGCACTCAATTTTTTTTAAATCCATCTTTTATTCTACATGTTTGAAAGTTTTACAGCGTGTAGGTTCATCCTTTAGGAACAATTTCATTTCTCCACATAATTTCCATCTCTCTCAACTGCCTTACGCCATCTTGGAACCAGCGCCTGTATACCCGCATGGTAAAATTCTGGACCAACCTGTTGGAGCCACTGTTTGGTAGCGCGCACAAGGGAGTCATCATCTTCAAACCTTGTTCCACGAAGAGAGTCTTTCAGTTTCGCAAAGAGATGATGGTCACATGGAGCCAGGTCAGGATTGTAAGGCGGTGTTTCAGTGTTGTCCATCCGAGTTTTGTGATCGCTTCCATGGTTTTTTGACTGACATGTGGCCGTGCATTGTCGTGCAACAGCAAAACATCCTGGTTTTGCCGATGTCGTCGAACACGACTTAGTCGAGCTTGAATTTTCTTCAGTGTCGTCACATAAGCATCAGAGTTTATGGTGGTTCCACTTGGCATGATGTCCACGAGCAAGAGTCCTTCGGAATCGAAAAACACCGTAGCCATAACTTTTCCAGCAGAAGGTGTGATTTTGAATTATTTTTTTTTGGGTGCATTTGCATGATGCCACACCATTGATTGCCTCTTCGTCTCTGGTGAAAAATGATGGAGTCATGTTTCGTCACCTGCCACAATTCTTCCAAGAAATTCATTTCCACCATTCTCGTACTGTTCCAAAAGTTCGCTGCATACCGTTTTTCTCGTTTCTTTGTGAGCCACTGTCAACATCCCGGGCACCTACCTGGCACAAACCTCTTTTTAACGCCAACACTTCCAGTATTCTGCAAACACTTCCTTCCCCTATCTCAACATAGCGTGACAATTCGTTCACTGTGATGCGTCTGTCAGCAGTCACCAATTCGTTAACTCTGTGCACATTGTCTGGAGTGTGTGCAGTACGAGGCCTGCCGCTGCGAGGACAATCCTCAATATTGCCGTGCCCGCTTTCATCACGTAACCTTCTTGCCCACCGAGTAACTGTACTGCGATCGACAGCAGAATATCCATACACCTTTTTCAACCTCTTGTGGATGTTTCCCAATGTCTCGTTTTCACAGCACAGGAATTCTATGAGAGCACGTTCCTTCTGACGAACGTCAAGTGTAGCAGCCATCTTGAAGACTTGCTGTGACGGCGCCACTCACGGGAACAGGTCGAACTAAGTTAGAAAACAATCGGGAAGGATGTATCTATACACTATAAAACTTTCACACATGCAGAATGAAAACTGTATTTTTACAAAAGTAGTGCGCATTTCTTTTGGAGTGACCCTCGTATCTGTGGGATCACCTCGATCGTGTTGTTCGTGTCATGGATAGTCAACCGGGAAACCTATCGCAGCTCGTCATGGCACTGGATTCGTTATGGCTTCATGTCATCGTTGATACCTTCCAGAATCTTCTCGGCTCTCTTCCTTCGCGTCTCACGGTGGTGCGCGTACAAAAAGTGGTTATTTATGGTTTTGGCCACATTAATCCGACTGAACAGCGTATTTATTCTGGAAACAATACTACATGGTTGAACAAGCCACTGGTGTTAACCACCATTACAAGCGACAGCTTAACGATTACAAATGCCGAGTTTGTTGGAGAGGCAGAACAGCGAGCAGCAGTAAATGTCCAATGTGTAAAGAGACTACATGATCGAACTGAGCTGGAACAGCATTTCGCCCGTGTGCGGCAGTTTCCGCGCCACCAGCAACATCTTTGTTTTTTTCCTCGCCCGGGCGAGACGCGAGGAACGTAACTCGGACTGCTTGGCTTGGCTTGGCTCGGCGCGGCGACAGGTCGTCTGGTGGGGCCTTTGTTTGCTCATCAGGGGCAAATAGGCCGAGATTGGCAGGCGAGCAATTGGGGGCAGCAGCCGCCCGCCGCCGCCGCCGCCGCCGCCTCCGCCTCCACCGCCCCCGCGTTTGCCGAGTCAACAGCGAGGCCGCACGTCCCGGCGGCGGGCCACGGCTCGCAAACAGCTCGCTTAGAAGACATTTGCCTGACACTTCATTTAGGGAACGCCGCCCTCCACTCCTTAAATATTCCGCGCGCCACTTTTACGAAAATAATATTCCTTCCGCGAGAGCTCTCGCCAATGGCTGCGCTGAGCGAGCCGGCGAAAAAATGGAAGGAGCGGAAAAACCTCCTGGCACAGCGTTCTCACTACAGTCTAGCCGACCATCAGTAACACAGATCAACACTGGTTTTCCTTTTTTTATTGTGGCACTTATTTTATATAGACTTTGTTCATCTGAATCCATAAATACCATTTCTTGTGTCCTACCACATGTAGTTTTTTATAGTTTTAGTTGTGTAATGAAAATATCATTAAAACGCAGTATGCCCAGTGAAACACAAGTACAAATATTTATTTGAAAGTAAATGGCCAATTCCAAGAAATTAATTTCTCATTACTGTATCTCTGCGGATAAAGATATTATATAGCAGTAGAGTTGTAAAAATACGATAGGCTACTATAGACTGTCATACGTAAGACTTCGTAGTTTTCTTAGTAGCTTCGGTCAGTTATAGTCGTCCCCGCCGTACCTGTATATTAGGCGTGTTGCATACGTATTGGGCGTTACCTCGTAACTATCGCTTTCTATACATTTGTGATCAGTGTCTTACTACACTCCTCTAGAAACCGAATGTAGTGACGCATCTAGAAACTGAGTGAGTATATATATAAGTGGCCAAATAACTTAGGGAACATTTTTGTCCTACATAGTTATCCTCCCATTCATTACTTAAAAATAAACAGTAGCCTTAGCAAAATTAAAATTGTCATTTTCAATTCAGGTTTATTCTAAAATTGCTGATTTGTAACATGAAACATAGAGATGTTATGGCAAGAAAGAAAACATTTATCGTGTAGCGCTAGAAAAGGTATTTTTCTAAAAAAAATTAAAAAAAGGGGAAAAATACAGAACACAAAGACAGCTTCAATACTTCGTCGAGCTTGCTTAAATTATATTATTCACAAACAGTTTTCTTTTTACCGTGATGAAGAACGTTCTATTGAGAAAAAACAACAATAATTAGATGCGTTTTTTATGTATGTGCATGTAAACTGTACTTGCCTTTGCATAAGCGTTCAGAAGTTACGCGAGCAACTAATTTTTATTACTTGTAAAATACAATTTTAGCTACGTGCAAAACGAAAAACCAAACAAAGAGAAGTCGCCTGCTCTCAGTTTCTCTCTTAAAAATTCATTTATGTTTCTCTCCTAACGGTAATCCTATGATTTACCACGTCATTTATGTACTGACCCAAAGGTACAACTCTGTACAGTGCATATCAGCGGATAATAGCACTTTCCACTGCTATAATAGTGATAATCAGATACAAGTTTCTCAACTTGTGCTGAGCAAGAGTATGTAAAGAGTGTTTCAGCGAAGTACTTCGGTTTTTTTTGTCGTTGTTGTTGAGCTGTACCATGAAGAGGAGTAAGGTTTTGAACAACCCGTAAGTATTTTGTTATAATTGTGGACGTTTTATGATCTCTGATCTCCACGCACAGATAGAACATAACCTCGTTTGTTAAAAATGTTTATTTTCCTTGTTTTTCGGTGAAACTGGAGGATCAGGATAAATCATGGGTCCCTCATAGAGTGTGTAACGTTCGTGTTGCAGGGTTAAGAAAATGGACAGAGGGAAAAAAAAAGGAAGTCCCTTATTTCTGGAGTTCCAATTGTGTGGCATTCATCAAAGAATCACCTGAATGACTGTTGCCTCTGATATTGCAAAAGTAAAAAGCTTCAATACGTAAACTAAGAAAGGAATGTTTTATCCTAGTTTGGATCCTGCTAGAAGGCCTGTGTACCACATGGTCCTGTTGTTCCTGTACGTATGCCTCCTAAGAACCTTCATACCCTGCGTTGTGAATCAAATTGTAAATCAGATAATCAGATAAGCCCTCTGAAGATTCTGTAGGGGTAGATGTATAAGGCAACCCCCCCCCCCCCCCCCCATCCAGCCTTTCACACAACTTGGGCTAAACGATCTAAACGATTTGGTCACAGATTTAAATCTCTCAAAGGATACTACCGGACTCCTAGGTTCAAGGCTAAAAGAAAAGAAATTACTAGCTCCAGAATCAAGTGTAAAATTTTACAGACACGGAGAGAAATACTTGGAATGACTTTTCAGTACACTGCACTTACATTCCAGACTTTGTTAACAACTTAAGAAGAGAGTAAGACAGGTCACTGAAGTCTGTTATTTGAATCAATGAAGAGACTTTTAAAAGGTATGTTGTTGCATAACGACAATATTCTGGCATCAACCCAAGACGCTCTTTCTATCCATCTCAACGAGACATGGGAAACTCGAGCCGCTACTCGAAAAAGTAAATTACAGTGAACGTTTGTAAATGATCTGTGATGCTCTGAAGGTTTATTATACGTTATTGAGACAACACTATTATACCAGATTCCCATGCTACATTTCTGAATGGGAAGCCAACTTAGTAAGAGGCATTGGACAACACAGCAATGGCCTCGCAGACATAAAGTGATTCTAAGATCCAAGAACAGGGTCAGGAGAAGCTTAACAGATCCTCAGAAAATTCTGTTACCCTTGCATATTAAATCGGCACTAACGGAGCAAGTTACAAAGGCAGTGCATAAAATTGACCAACAAATTTCCTGCGTTCTCAGAGGCAAAAGTCAAAGAGGGTACATTTGCAGAGCCGAAGATCAGGTAATTAAGTAAAGATACAAGTTTTGAAGAATGCATGACCTCCCTAGAAAAGGACTGGATTCGAAGAAGCGGTTCAGAAATTCTTGGGAACAAGAAATGTTCGAAGTATGTGGAATGCACGAACAACATGGTGGAAAAATATACAGAATTAGGATGCAGTTTGAGACTGAAGGTATACTTTCTTCACTCACATTTCGATGTCCGCCCCAGTAGCTGAGTGGTCAGCGTGACGGATTGCCGTCCTCTGGGCCCGGGTTCGATTCCCGGCTGGGTCGGAGATTTTCTCCGCTCGGGGACTGGGTGTTGTGTTGTGTCCATCATCATTTCATCCCCATCCGGCGTGCAGGTCGCCCAATGTGGCGCCGAATGTAATAAGACCTGCGATATGGCGGCCGGACCTGCCCCGCGAGGGGCCTCCCGGCCAATGACGCCAAACGCTCATCATCATCATCACTCACATTTCGATAGTTTTCCAGAAGACTTTGGTAACAATGAGTGAAGAAAATGGAGAGATGTTTCATCAAGACATTAAAGAAATGGGAAGGAGATATCAGGGACGATAGAGTACATCCACGATGACCGACTGTTGTTGTTTGCTGCAACGGCAGGAGTATTATTGACTTGCTGACTTGAGTGGGCAAAGGAAGTAAATTGGGTGTTCTGTCGTTGAATTTCATGTGTTACAGTAAGTCTTAAGTTAGTAGTTTTTTTGTGAATTAAATTCTGTCGCTTCTATGAAAAAGTGCAATAGAATATGTGTTTAATTCTTGTTTAGTAAATCATGTTAGTGTTAAAATGGAGAACTAAAACTTCAAACCATGCTGTAAAGTTTTGTATTAAGTAAATTTTTTTAAGAATTCTTATGTAATGCATAAAAATGGAATTATATTACGTTAATCGTACATTTTCAACACACAAAATAAGTTAATGGGTTTCAAAAAATCTCCAGAATTTTTTTTTGTTAGCCTTTGTAATGAGTGCGGTACTAGTGGCAGTTCTTTTCTGAAATATACGAAGATTTAGGAAGAAACTGCGCATCATCTATAGATTTGCATTTATCCGATCAGTAAACCGGATGAAACTTGAATCTGCACGGTTGAACTGGGAACTGAGACATTCACGCTGAAAAAAATAGACGCTATCGGACCTGAGATCTCGGCGCTTTGCTTATTGTTAATACGGAGATGAACGTATCAAATTTAATCCTGTGCATCTTTTCGGTAAAAGAAAAGGGACTTCAAATAATGACAAGTTAGAGATAATGTAATCACATATCGATGGTGGGTAATGAAAACCTCGTAACTCCATTTTGCTAAATTTCGCAGGAGAAGCAAAAACGATTTCTTAAAAAATAAGTAAAATGATACTGACAAAGTTCCTGCATGTGTAAGTACACTGCTGGCCACCGTAAATGCAACACCCTGAAGGAAGCATCCAAATCAAGTGAAATTTACACCGTGGGTTTGCAGCGATGAGATATGCAACTGATCAGAATTTCAGCGCAGACGCACATCACGCGCGCCTGTGGCGCCACCTCGTAGCGCCATTTAAGGCTTGGCGATTTCGACGAGTGTACGTTCGGCATGTGTGTTTACCTTGTGGTTGTTTCACAAGACGATCAGTTATGCCTCGTAGACAACAGCGAACATCGTTTGATCAAGTATCCGATTTCGGCAGAGGAAGGATAGTGGCTTACCGAGATTGTGGATTATCATACAGAGAAATCACTAGTCGTGTTGGACGAAACCAAACAACTGTAATGCGGATATGTGACCGTTGGATGCAGTAGGGTACGACGGACCGACGTGATCGATCGCATTCACCTCGGTGCACCACTGCACGTGCTGATAGGCAAATTGTGCGCATGGCAGTGACGGATCGCTCAGTGACATCCCGAACCATAGCACAGCACATTGCGTCTGTAACGCATCATCCGGTGTCTGCGCGTACCATTCGACGCCGTTTACAGCAGAGTGGTCTGTCCGCAAGACGTCCATTGCTTCGTCTACCATTGACGCAGAACCACAGACGTCTCCGTCGCCAATGGTGTGATGACAGACGGATGTGGACGGCAGAATGGAATGACGTTGTCTTTACTGACGAGGCACGCTTCTGTCTGCAGCACCACGATGGTCGGATTCGAGTGTGGAGACACCGTGGAGAGAGGATGCTGGACAGCTGCATTATGTACCGCCACACTGGTCTTGCACCGAGTATTATGGTATGGGGCGGTATTGGATATTACTCTCGCACGCCTCTAGTACGCATTGCCGGTACTTTAAATAGCCGGCGCTACATATCCGAGGTGCTGGAGCCAGTTGTCCTTCCTTACCTTCAGGGCTCGGCCACAGCCATATTTCAACAGGATAATGCGCGACCACACGTGGCACGCATTGTCCAAAGGTTCTTCGTCAATAACCAGATTGAATTGCTTCCCTGGCCGGCTCGCTCTCCGGATCTTTCGCCGATAGAAAACATGTGGTCCATGGTTGCTCTACGAGTGACCCAGATTACATCCCCAGCTGCCACACCAGATGATCTTTGGCAACGTGTGGAAGCTGCTTGGGCTGCTGTACCCCAGGAACACATCCAACGTCTCTTTGACTCAATGCCGAGACGTGTGGCAGCGTTGATTTCCAACAATGGCGGCTATTCTGGCTACTGATTCTGGCAGGAACCACATGTCACAGACGTCTGTAAACGTAATCATTTGATACTTGGTCAACATGTTATCTACAAAATAAATTTTGTTGTGCTACCTCTTGTCTTTCTTGGTGTTGCATTTACGGTGGCCAGCAGTGTATATGCTAGAAACCCAGTTGTTCACAGGTAAGAGAAATCCATGCACTACCAAATCTATGTTTGATAATGAAGTTACTGGTTGCTGGAATTACGAGGTTTTAACAGACAGATGGAGTTTCGAGGTCATTGACTACCATCGATATATCGTAAGTTGCCTCATTCTGTATAGTGTACCGACCAGTTAATGTGGTGGATGGTGTTCTGCGTTATAATATTTGACTTTGAGGGTTTGTAATTGGGTGTACATACATGTACGTGTTTATTATTTGCCACTGTTATGAGATGGGTACAGCGTACTTTTTTCTTTGGGAGAAACAGTGTACACGAAGAACGGGAAGCATCATTGATCATGGAGCGATGAGCACGGAGGGGTGTAGTGTGTGGTGAGAGAACAGTGAAAGCTCAAAGCCAAAATATGTTTTCAAAAGTAGAATAATGAATACAATAGTACTCTCATTTCAGTGTTAGTGTTAGGTTATTTGAAGTGTTTTGGACAACACCTACTGACATTATTGTATAACGATTACCTAGCGTCTGTCTTGTCGCATGTGGTTCGTGCTTGAGTTGACAGATTTATTTTTATTTTGCTTTAACTTCGTCGACGGATGCCCGTTCTGTCCTCATTGCTGTCACTTAACCTACGAAGGGCCGGAGCGCCCGCGTAGAGAGAGAGTAGCCCAGTTGTGGCATCGACGCAGTGGTCGAGAGCTCAGCACGCCTTGGTTTTGTCTGTCTTGTGTTCACTGCAGTCGAAGCATAGTGCGCGGTCCTGTTGCAGACCGATTACAGCCGTCCCCTGAGCTATTATTTGGAATAATTATTAGCAGGCTGAAAAACACTATCTTGGCGCTCTTCTGCATGTCCTTCATCGGTTGACTACATAATTTAACATCGATAAAACAATCATGGTCTAAGTCGCTCCGTAGAACTCACGGGCTTCGGACGTTCTCAGGTGATTGGGTCATACGTGTGTACGCGAGATTTCCACACTCCTAAGCATCAGTACGTCCGCTGTTTGCTATGTGATAGTGAAGTGGAAACGTGAAGGGACACGTAGAGCACAAAAGTGTACAGGCCGACCTTGTCTGTTGACTGACAGAGACCGCCGACAGCTGAAAAGGGTCGTAATGTGTCACACAGGAATTCCAAATTGCTCCAGGATCCATTGCAAGTACTATACCTGTTAGGCGGTAGGTGAGAAAATTTGGATTTCATGGTCGAGCGGCTACTCATAAGCCACACATCACGCCGGTAAATGCCAAACGACGCCTCGCTTGGTGTAAGGAGTGTAAACATTGGACGATCAGTGGAAAAAACGTTGTGTGGAGTAACGAATCACGGTACACAATTTGGCGATCTGATGTAAAGGTCTGGGTATGGCGCCGGCCGGTGTGGCCGAGCGTTTCTAGGCGCTTCAGTCTGGAACCGCGCGACCGCTACGGTCGCAGGTTCGAATCCTGCCTCGGGCACGGATGTGTGTGATGTCCTTAGGCTAGTTAGGTTTAAGTAGTTCTAAGTTCTAGGGGACTGATGACCTGAGCAGTTAAGTCCCATAGTGCTCAGAGCCATTTGAACCATTTTTTGTGGGTATGGCGGATGCCTGGTGAACGTGATCTGCCAGCGTGTGTTGTGCCACCAGTAAAATTCGGAGGCGTTATGGTGTGGTCGTGTCTTTCATGGAAGGGGCTTGTATTCCTTGTTGTTTTGCGCGGCACTAGCAAAGAACAGGCCAACACTGATGTTTTGAGCACCTTCTTGCTCCCCACTATTGAAGATCAATTTGGGAATGGCGATTACACCTTTCAACACGATCGAGCACCTGTTCTTAATGCACAGTCTTTGGCGGAGTGTTTACACGGCAATAACATCCCTATAACGCACTGGCCTGCACAGAATCCTGACCGGAATGCTATAGAAAACCTTTGGGATATTTTGGAACACCGACTTCGTGCCAGGCCTCACCGACCGACATCGATACCTTTCCTCAGTGCAGCATTCCGTGAAGAATGGGCTGCCATTTCCCAAGAAACCTTCCAGCACCTGATTGAACGTATGCCTGCAAGAGTGGAAGCTGTCATCAAGGCTAAGGGTGGGCCAACACCATACTGAATTCCGGCATTACCGATGGAAGGCGCCACGAACTCTCAAGTCATTTTCAAAAAAATGGTTCAAATGGCTCTGAGTACTATGGGACTTATCAGTCCCCTAGAACTTAGAACTACGTAAACCTAACTAACCTAAGGACATCACACACATCCATGCCCGAGGCAGGATTCGAACCTGCGACCGTACCAGTCGCGCGGTTCCGGACTGAAGCCCCTAGAACCGCTCGGCCACACCGGCCGGTTAAGTCATTTTCAGCCAGGTATTCGGATACTTTTGTTCACATAGTATACATCTAAGTTATTGGTAAGACGATGGTGGGGCATGCTAGCTCTCGTGCAATGTCCGTCACTAACCGCTGTGGCGATGTTCCTGCCGCTCAGGTACGAGAAACTTTGTCAGATTCTGAGGTATGTTATAGTACAGGGTTATTACAAATGATTAAAGCGATTTCACAGCTCTACAATAACTTTATTATTTGAGATATTTTCACAATGCTTTGCACACACATACAAAAACTCAAAAAGTTTTTTTAGTCATTCACAAATGTTCGATATGTGCCCCTTTAGTGATTCGGCAGACATCAAGACGGTAATCAAGTTCCTCCCACACTCGGTGCAGCATGTTCCCATCAATGAGTTCGAAAGCATCGCTGATGCGAGCTCGCAGTTCTGGCACGTTTCTTGGTAGAGAAGGTTTAGACACTGAATCTTTCACATAACCCCACAGAAAGAAATCGCATGGGGTTAAGTCGGGAGATCGTGGATGCCATGACATAAATTGCTGATCATGACCTCCACCACGACCAATCCATCGGTTTTCCAATCTCCTGTTTAAGAAATGCCGAACATCATGATGGAAGTGCGGTAGAGCACCATCCTGTTGAAAGATGAAGTCGGCGCTGGCGGTCTCCAGTTGTGGCATGAGCCAATTTTCCAGCATGTCCAGATACACGTCTCCTGTAACGCTTTTTCGCAGAAGAAAAAGGGGCCGTAAACTTTAAACCGTGAGATTGCACAAAACACGTTAACTTTTGGTGAATTGCGAATTTGCTGCACGAATGCGTGAGGATTCTCTACCGTCCAGATTCGCACACTGTGTCTGTTCACTTCACCATTAAGAAAAAATGTTGCTTCATCACTGAAAACAAGTTTCTCACTGAACGCATCCTCTTCCATGAGCTGTTGCAACCGCGCCGAAAATTCAAAGCGTTTGACTTTGTCATCGGGTGTCAGGGCTTGTAGCAATTGTAAACGGTAAGGCTTCTGCTTTAGCCTTTTCCGTAAGATTTTCCAAACCGTCGGCTGTGGTACGTTTAGCTCCCTGCTTGCTTTATTCGTCGACTTCCGCGGGCTACGCGTGAAACTTGCCCGCACGCGTTCAACCGTTTCTTCGCTCACTGCAGGCCGACCCGTTGATTTCCCCTTACAGAGGCATCCAGAATCTTTAAACTGCGCATACCATCGTCGAATAGAGTTAGTAGTTGGTGGATCTTTGTTGAACTTCGTCCTGAAGTGTCGTTGCACTGTTATGACTGACTGATGTGAGTGCATTTCAAGCACGACATACGCTTTCTCGGCTCCTGTCGCCATTTTGTCTCACTGCGCTGTCGAGCGCTCTGGCGGCAGAAACCTGAAGTGCGGCTTCAGCCGAACAAAACTTTATGAGGTTTTCTATGTATCTGTAGAGTGTCGTGATCATATGTCAAGGAATGGAGCTACAGTGAATTTATGAAATCGCTTCAATCATTTGTAATAGCCCTGTATATTTAAAGAGTTGTTACGATTTTAAACTGGCAATGTAGGCTTTTTAACCGAAATTTATGCCAGGATGTGATGTAACACATGGAGAGGCCTTGACTTCCGTAAGCGGGTGAAAAAATTTTTTCGTTGTATGGGCAATCCTCAGTTCGAGATTTATGTGGCCGGGGATTTTGGAGTTGACCGGACAACAGTATGAGAACCAGTGAACGATTTTATGGAGCAGGTAGTTTTAAAAGCTCACGGCTGTACTCGATTCCCTTCTAAAATGCAGGAAATTAATATAGCTAAGCTATAGTGGCAAAATAAATTTCGATTGCCACCCATTATAAGGGCTTTGGATCGCACCCTCATGGAAATTAGATAACCAGCGTAACATGCTGATGAATATATCAGTCGCAAAGGTTATTAATGCGCGTGCCACCGTGAACGCTGGTGAGAAATTTAGTAGTATAAGTGCAGGATGACCTTGTAGCGTGCATGATGCTAGAATATGGAGACATAGTCCGACAGAATTAAGTATTCGGGGTACAACGGGGATGTTTGCTTACATGAGGATGAAGCGTATGGTATAACTCAAGGGTTAGTCACTTCATTCAAGCCAGCAAGGAATGCTGGTCACTGATGATTCAGTTTGGTACATGCCAGAGACAGAGCGTTAGTAGAGGGTGCCTTTAGTCAACTGAAGCAACGATTTACGATCGTCGGTTACTGTGTAATACTTTCTTTAGGGAGAGTCCACAAAGTAATAGAAGCGCGTGCTCTACTGTACAACATCTCTCAGCACCTGAAAGGTCACTTTCAGTAGCATATGGAGGACTGGAACGGCGAAGAAGAAGAAGAAGAAGAAGAAGAAGAACGCAAAATGTAGAGTCATCATGAAGACGAGCCTACTGACAGACGGCTGTAAAGTAATGGAAGTAAGGTTCGTCATGAACAGAAGCGGCAGTAAATGCCCGAATTGATTTATGAAATAAGCAACATAAAAGCAATGTGATTATATCTGAATGTGACGCAATTACAAAATAGCAATAAACATGCAAAATTGTAGTTTTCTTTCTCTCGTTTAGCCAATAAAGAAAGGATCGGAAAGGATATGATAATACGAAACGTTTAACAATTGAAATATTTATGTTCCTTACCAATAATCCGTTGGAGTGGGCTTGTTCTCTGCAGTTTCTTCTAGCCTTTGCTTTTCGTTTTCTATTTGAATGTTCTCCGGTTCCAATTGTTTCAATACAAGTCTCTGAAGTGGCGATAAAGAAAAAGTCTTTTGTTATTTCAGTTTCAAATGCTGCAAGGGTTTTCACTAGCTTGTCGATTTCGTTGTCGCAGGAGCAACAACTGGGTACGTACTAGCATATGACATTTCTCTGTGATCTTCATTCAGATCGCAGCGTTTAGCAACCTTTAAGACGTGCTTAACAACGGCTCAGATATCTCCTGGAACCTTTCTAAAAACAGAATTACCTTCCTGGAGAACAATAGAAATAAACCATTTTCCAAGTCTGTAAGTTTAATCAGTTTATCTGCTGTTTCCTTCAGATCGGTAGTCTTTTTTATTTGACCCCTCATATTAATGAACAATTTACTAAGATATACAACACTGTACTGTTTGCCGTTTCCGTGGGGGTATTCCTGTGCAATAGCATTCCACGCATTCTTCTTTTCTGACCTTACCTTCGGTATTCTAGATTTTTGTAATATACTTATGTACTCAGCTTTATTGCCTAACAATGCATCGTTAACTATGGTCTTGTCAGCATCTTCACTTTCACTGAAAACATGTCGATAACTGGCTTCTACACTAGCACGACCTGTGCGTCACGATTATGTACGCTCAACTAACGTTTGGTATCATACGGTGGGTCGAGAAGGCAAAAAATGGTTCAAATGGCTCTGAGCACTATGGGACTTAACATCTGAGGTCATCAGACCCCTAGACTTACAACTCTTTAAACCTAACTAACCTAAGGACATTACACACATCCACGCCCGAGACAGGATTCGAACCTGCGACCTTAGCAGTCGAGCGGTTCCGTACCGGAGCGCCTAGAACCGCTCGGCCACACCGGCTGGTGAGAAGGCAAAGAGGAGGGGGGGGGGTGAAGGCAGAATAGCTGAGCTGCGATTTGACGAGAACAGGCGAACGCTGACACACAATGAAAAACAAGATTATTTTTTTCTCGCGTTGTATGTACCCCTAGACTTAGCTAGTATTTATTCACTTCACAAAACGTTGGCACTAAATCTAAGCCCTAGAGACTCCTAAGTAGACTGTATGTTTTATTCACGTCATTCAATGAATGTTGTGAGCAGAAACTTCACAACTGGCTCCTGAAAAGCGAACTGTCAGACAACGTACCTGAATAATCTTTAAATTTTATTGCTGTTGTCAAAGAAAGACACAGAACACATCGCAGACTCATTTTGCGCAACAGAAACGGGAAAGACAGTGGAGTTGTACAGTGTGCGTTATTCAAAGGTCGAGTAAATGTTCCTGCTACGGCGCCCTGGCGGTGGAGGTTTCTTTTTCTTCCTTTTCTTTTTTTTACGCCGCCCTTTAAATACGAGACTGTGCGTTTTCGAGTTGGTAATCTTTGCAGAGACGGATCTCCTTTTCATTTAGATAAGCCCGTAAAAACGTGATCCCGCGCCGCCCTACCCCGCGCGGTGCGGCAGCCGGCGGTTGTAAAAGCGAGGTCGTAGGCGGCCGGGCGAGGGCGGCTGTTAACTGGTGGTGCGAACAAAACGCTGGCTAGAGCAAAGGACTTGCAGGGCTGGGTTGAAGGAAGGGCGGTCTTTTACAGCGGGGGGCTAATTCCGCATGCAGTCCGGCCGGCCAGTTTAGTGCCCACTATATGACGCGCAATCCATAACAATCGCGCGCCCGCTCTGGCCCGCGCGCTCGGTCAAATGTTTGCTCGTAAAAACAGCGGACGGCGGAGTGGCTGCCGCGGCGGTGGGGGTGGGACGGGGGAACCCCCACGCTGCCCGCCATCACCGGCAAAAGTAAAGCGGAAGAGAGCGCGCTGCACCGCGCCGGTATGTAGATGAGCAGAGTTATCTGTCGCCTCGAATTGAATGCTAACGAAGCCCGCGCCGGTGGCGCCGCCACGCCCGCGGCGGACAGATTTGAATTTCAAACGACTGGATGGGGAGGGATTGGTGGGAGGGGGGCCGAGAGGGTGGGGGGAGGTGGCGCACACAGTCGCGTGACGGCGGATTTGAGAAGCGCCAGTGGCTGTCAGCGCAGGAATTAGGCGCCGCGTAGCAGACATTTAGCGGCGTGCCTCGCGGGTGGTCGTGCGGAAGGAGAAAGAGTAAGAGGCAGGGGGGGGGGGGGGGGGGGTAGCGTCCGTGGTTACGGTTTACCTCGACCCATCTGCCGCACCTCTCTATGCGGCAGGCTTGGAAGAATACTTTCTGGCGAACACATACTGCAAAAGAAAGGAGTCTAGCAAACACTGCACCCATTCCGGATGTAACAGCGGATGAAGTACTTAAATCTTCAGAGGCACGAAGAAACGAACAGGCGTCTGTAGGTGACAGTGTTTATATATTATCCGTTGAACTTTGAGAAAAAGCAAAACAAAGGGAAACTCCTCAATTATTTAGAGAATTTCAAAACAATTCCCCCAAGTGGAACTATCTTGCAATTTCTGTTCTTCAAAAGGAGGCAGGCGTTATTCCTGTGCGCGATTCGCGTCTGAGTCAGGAACAGGGTAACTTTAGTGTTACGACAAATACACTACGCCACACACCGTAAGGTGCCATGCACGGTATAGATATGTTGTGGATGAGGTATTGTGCTACTTGCAGGAAAAAAATAAAATTAAAACAACAAACACAGCCGGCCGGTGTGGCCGAGTGGTTCTAGGCGCTTCAGTCTGGAACCTCGCGACCGCTACGGTCGCAAGTTAGAATCCTGCCCCGGGCATGGAAGTGTGTGATGTCCTTAGGTTAGTTAGGTTTAAGTAGTTCTAAGTTCTGGGGGACTGATGACCTCAGATGTTAAGTCCGATAGTGCTCAGAGCCATTTGAACCATTTTAACAAACACAGAAGTCGGAAAACAACCCTAGAGTAACGGCTGTACGGCCTTCAGCCAGCAAGTCAAAATAAATAATAAAAAAACTAGAGAAGATGTAGACTCCCCGTATCACCCCCTGATACCACGTAAATTGTCTTGATATGTCGTCCTACGTACTGAGTCTTAGGGGTGAAAGTACAGATGTTTCTACTGATGACTGAGGACAGTGTACTTAACAATATTGCATCAGTATTTACTTTATTTGCAGACTAATAATTATAGCTATTACAGGAAGCATGTTTTTAGAATAGTTAATACCTCCAAGTAAGCATGGTACAAGCAAGCCGTTAACGTTTACTTTCTCCTGGGCAGCAGGTCATGTATTGAAGTGTGGACGCATGGACGCACAACGATTAGTCTATACTCATAGGCGTAGTCCATTTCCTGCACAGTTACCACTGTGCAGAAGACACCAAGTAGTAAATTGTGTGATTTGTTTGCAGGGAAGACTGTTAGACCTAGAGAAGAAAGAAGTAGCGTACTAAAGTTGGTACACATGAAGGTACTAATTATCAAAATATTTGTTTCTATACCCGTAACACTCTGTGTAAACCACGAAGCAGTTCTGCAGCTGCTAGTCGACGGCTGGCGGGCTCCAAAGGTGTGTTACACAAGGTCTGGCTGCTACCTGGAAATTTACTTCAAATTACTCAGGAATTTTGTATGAGTTAGAGAATGATGCCGAAACACAATTTTAGATGTTCAACAGTGGCAGAATAAAGAACACAGTACTTCTGTGGTGCTTAGTGGTGAAAATTGTTACAAAATTTTAATGAACTGGCAACTTCTACGCGACGCCGCCATTTCACTTTCTTTCACATTAAATGCCTGTCATTTCACACACGTTTTGCAGTATGTGGGAACTTATAAACTTTCTGGAACAGGTTCAAGAAGCATTCCAGCCCAACTGAAGAGCATACGTTGATGATGCGAAATCTATAATTTTCTTCTCGGTCCGTCAAGCATTTGTCTGACAAAATTCATTCCTTGCCTAACATGTTGCAGAGGTCAAATTACATTTCTCGTCTGAAGAGCGAGTGTTTTCAAATAATAATTTAAACCTGTACTATTACATGCCTTTACATTTCTGCACTTAACAGAAATGATATGCTTCGAAAGGGGCTGTTTATGAGAGTGAGCTATAAGTAATGGTTCCGAATTTCTTATGTGATACCTTGTAAAACATTTTTTTTAAAAAACAAGCTTTGTCAATATTATATATTTTTATTATTCATGCCTACGTATTTATTTGTCAACAAAGTCACCCTGGCGGCCAACACATTTGTCCCAACGAGGGACCAGTTTGTTGACATCGTCATTGTAGAATGTCTGACTTTGTTGACGGAGCCACTTCACCTCTGTTTGCACCGCTTCGTGATTTTCAAAGTAAAGTCCTCGAAAGTGTTCTTTAAGGATTGGAAACAGATGATAATCGGATAGAACCAAGCCCGGACTGTGTGGATGATGACTGATGACAGTGCACCGAAGATGTTGCAGATGTCGTAACGTTCGTGTGCGGTCTGGCATTGTCACGGAGAGGGTGCTCCATGTATGGACGAACTCTTAGAACTAGAAATTCGATTACAGCATGCTGTTTCTCACGCACACAAATAGTTAACGTTACACATCACCATGTAACACGCTTCAATTTAGAGCACTTAGTGACAGAGAGCTGCGAATATGTACAGTAGATATGAAGTAGGAAGATGCACAATGTTAATACCGTTAACCTCACTCTGAAGTTACATACCACAGACAAAAATTCTCATTTATCCTCCGACAGTTGACAAGTTCATAGTAATGTAGACAAGAACAATGGTTTAAACAAGAATAAATACTTGTGATCCAAGTTCTAAATTGTATCTAACTTGTTTTTTCTCTCTCTCAGTTTCTACTGACGCAAACAAAAGAATAGCGTGAGGTAGGATGCGCGATGGTTTATTACAATCATTCCTTAAGTTTTTATTATGTTTTCTTGTGGTATATACTCGTATTGGAGCCTTTGAAAAATATCGATATGTCTATGTATCGTTACTTTTTCCAGTAGGTATCGATAGATGTCGTCGATTTATCCAACACGATATATCAGTATCGAAATGGCATTATCGAGTGCTGATTTTTTTTATTTCATATTAAATTTTTTCCCGATTTTCGAGAAATATTTGAAGTTGTACTTTTCAAATTATAGTACAACATAATTTTACTTAGAACTTTTTGAACTTTCATCAAGTCCAGTCTTTCTCTTTGACTGCATGAAGCAATTTCTAAAATTCGGATATATCGGATTTGCGATGTTTTAAATATATCACCGACAGTTCTCGATATATCGAAGAGAAACAACAACATATCGGCGGGAAAAGTATCGCACAAAGAAGTACTGTTTTCATAGTGTATCTGATAACAACAGTTACGTCGTAATCGTTTATAGCTGTCCAAATGATATTGGTTGGTCGATTTGGGGGAGGGGACCAAGCAACAACGTCATCGGTCCCATCAGATTGGGGAAGGATGGGGAAGGAAGTCGGCCGTGCTCTTTCAAAGGAACCATCCCGGCATTTGCCAGAAGCTATTTAGGGAAAACCGAAATCAGGATGACCGCACGCGGGTTTGAACCATCGCGCTCCCTAACGCGAGTCTAGTATGCTAAACACCTCGCTCGGTCAAATAATATTACGAAAATGAGTGAGAACTGAAGGTGTTATAAAATGTGAGAAATCATGAGGGAAATTGGTTTGGTTAGATATCGAAAAAATGATGATTGAAATTCCTTTGGTCGGATATCGTGAAGTTTTGTATGCTGTGGTCTAACAAGTTTTGTTAATTTATGTTTCTTAACATCGACAGATATGTTGGCAGTAGCGTTAGTTGCACCCTGAATAGTCTCCCTGGCGCTCACTGGGACCGCTGGGTTTCACATACCATCTTCTCTGCTACCATCAATAACACAAACACGAAGTCTACACTGTCCTCTAAACTACCCGTGCTTGAGGCTGTTGCCACACACACACACACCGCCGACATAATTGCATGTCGAAAACTTTTTATCAGGTGGTAAGATGGTTCAAATGGCTCTGAGCACTATGGGACTTAACTACTGAGGTCATCAGTCCCCTAGAACTTAGAACTACTTAAACCTAACTAACCTAAGGACATCACAAACATCGATGACCGAGGCAGGATTCGAACCTGCGACCGTAACGGTAGCGCGGTTCCAGACTGTAGCGCCTAGAACCGCTCGGCCACCCCGGCCGGCGGGTGGTAAGAGAACATGCATATTGTTCGAGTTCAACCTTCTAAGACCAGAAAAACGAAAATAACGACACACAACGAAGGAATAATTCCAATGGGACGGAAATTGGTAGATATGACGTCCATGTACAGAAAAACAAATAATTACAATTTCAGAGAAATTGAGTGACTTATTCCGGAGAAAGAGCTCCACTAACTGAGCAAGTCATTAACACGTTGGTCCACCCCTGGTCCTTATGCAAGCCGTTATTCGGCTCAGTATTGACTGATAGAGTTCTTGTATGTCTTTCTGAGGGATACGTGCCACATTCTGTGTAGTTGGCGAGTGAGCCCTGCCGATAGCGCTCCGAAAGTTCTCAATTGGGGAGAAATCCGACGACCTTTCAGGCCAAGGTAGGTCTGACAAGCAGGAAGACAAGCAGCAGAACTCTCACCGTGTGCGGGTGGGAATTATCTTGCTGGCATGTAATCCCAGTATGGCTTGCCACGAAGGGCAACAAAACGGGGCGTAGAATATCGTCGATGTATTTCTGTGAGGTAAGGCTTCCGCGGATGATAACCGTAGGGGACTGCTGTGAAATGAAATGACCTCCTAGACTATCGAAGCGGGACTTATCGCTGAAGACAATTTATTCCAGAATGTGGTTCAAAATGTTTCAAATGGCTCTGAGCACAATGGGACTTAACTTCTGAGCTCATCAGTCTCTTAGAACTTAGAACTACTTAAACCTAACTAACCTAAGGACATCACACACATCCATGCCCGAGGCAGGATTCGAACCTGCGGACCGTAGCGGTCCCGCGGTTCCAGACTGTAGCGCCTAGAACCGCTTGGCCACACCGGCCGGCCAGAATGTAGTCCCAGTCCCATTTATGTAAAGTGTAATATCGACATTAAGAAACAAATTCGATGCGCAACACTCTATGAAAGTCGGTTGTATGTTTGCTTATAATGTTAGATTACCTGAGAACTAGTAGCCGATTCCGACGCTAGTTCTGGAGATGGGCCAATAAGCCGAAAACCAGTTTGAAATAAACAAAAATCAGTAGAACGAAAAAATTGTGCTTGTTATTCAACCTTATTATTAATCGCTGCTTACACAATTTATTCAATATGAGCACCGTAGACGTGGAAGAGATGCTGTACAGCGCCAGATTTGCACATGGTGGCCATAATTGGAACTAATTTTTTTCCAGCGTTAATTGGTTCCGCATTAACGCATAGGCATACCTACCACGTTTCCGCTACCGTACTATATTTACAGCCCACACTGGACCTCGGTTGATTATGGCAACTCGGTGCTAACGGCAGTATTCGGACTCACGGTACGAGGCGCAGTGTCCGAGACACGGGCAGTGTAGCGAGGGCCAGCGGGTACACGCCGGCCGCGACAGCACCGCCCCGGCGGCGGATGAAGTGCTGGCGGGTGATTGATGGCGGCGCCGCCTCAATGGGCGTCCAAATGAAGTTAGCGCCTCGCCGCGCAGCGCCGCGCCGCGCCACTTACTAGCGCGGCCGCGCCACGGCAGCCGGGCCCTCCCCCGCATTTGAATTTCAAAGCGGCCGGCCGCCAGCCTCCCCCGCGCTGCCGCCGGCGGGATCGCGCCTTCCCGCTGCGCGACTGACCACACGCGCCACGCTGTCAGCAACAGCCAATCACCGCTCGCCGCAGACGGTCTCCGTCCTCGCGCAACGAGACGAGGTACCGCAGAACGGCAGCTCTCAGAGGCCCCTTCTCAACCCGGCTCTGCTTACGTAACAAATTGAAAATAAATCTGGTGTCACGACGGTAGAAAATGTTAATAATTTTAATTACACTACCGACCATTACAATTGCTACACCACGAAGATGACGTGCTACAGACGCGAAATTTAACCGACAGGAACATGATGCTGTGATATGCAAATGATTAGCTTTTCAGAGCATTCACACAAGGTTGGCGCTGGTGGCGACAACTACAACGTGGTGACATGAGGAAAGTTTCCAACCGATTTCTCATACACGAACAGTAGTTGACCGGCGTTGCCTGGTGAAACGTTGTTGTGATGCCTTGTGTAAGGAGGAGAAAAGCGTACCATCACGTTTCCGACTTTGATAAAGGTCGGATTGTAGCCAGTCGCGATTGCGGTTTATCGTATCGCCACATTGCTGCTCGCGTAGGTCGAGATGCAATGACTGTTAGCAGAATATGGAATCGGTGGGTTCAGGAGGGTAATACGGAACGCCGTGCTGGATCCCAACGGCCTCGTATTACTAGCAGTCGAGATGACAGGCATCTTATCCGCATGGCTGTAACGGATCGTGCACCCACGTCTCGATCCCTGAGTTAACAGATGGGGATGTTTGCAAGACACCAACCATCTCCACGAACAGTTCGACGACGTCTGCAGTCGCATGGACTATCAGCTCGGAGACTGTGGCTGCAGTTACCCTTGCGCTGCATCACAGACAGGAGCGCCTGCGATGGTGTACTGAACGACGAACCTGAGTGCACGAATGGCAAAACGTCTTTTTTTTCCGATGAATCCAGGATCTGTTTACAGAATCAAGATGGTCGCATCCGTGTTTGCTGACATCGCGGTGAACGCACATTGGAAGCGTGTATTCGTCGTCGCCATACTGGCGTGTCACCCGGCATGACGGTATGGGGTGCCATTGGTTACACGTCTCGGTCACATCTTCTTCGCATTGACGGCACTTTGAACAGTGGACGTTACATTTCCGATGTGTTACGACCCGTGGCTCTACCCTTCATTCGATCCCTGCGAAACCCTACATTCCAGCACGATAATGCACGACCGCATGTTGTAGGTCCTGTAACGGGCCTTTCTGGACACAGAAAATGTTCAACTGCTGCCCTGGCCAGCACATTCTCCAGATCTCTCACCAATTGAAAACGTCTGGTCAATGGTGGCCGAGCAACTGGCTCGTCACAATACGCCAGTCACTACTCTTGATGAGCTGTGGTATCGTGTTGAAGCTGCATGGGCAGCTGAACACGCCATCCAAGCTCTGTTTGAATCAATGCCCAGGCGTATCAAGGCCGTTATTACGGCCAGAGGTGGTTGTACTGAGTATAGATTTCTCAGGATCTATGCACCCGAATTGCGTGAAAATGTAATCACATGTCAATTTTAGTATAATATATTTGTCGAATGAATATCCGTATATCGACTGCATTTCTGCTTGGTGTAGCAATTTTAATGGCCAGTAGTGTAGATGTCGGATCAGAAAATGTTAATATTGTAATTACATGTTAGGTCATAACGAGAAACGGAAGGAGGGTTTCCTACGTATGGAACAGATTAGAGATAAACAGTATGACATAACAAGTCCTGAGTGGAACGAAACCTGTTTGTTTCTCTGCGGCTGACCAAATACGCAGAGATGTTTACTCTTATCGGTTCGCCAAGACGATGAGAAATGCGGTCACAGGCGCGAGTGGTAATCTTCCGAAGCACGTAATCGAGGAATTTCGAGTGGGCATTACACTACTGGCCATTAAAATTGCTACACCAAGAAGAAATGCAGATGATAAACGGGTATACATTTGACAAATATATTATACTAGAACTGACATGTAATTACATTTTCACGCAGTTTGGGTGCATAGATCCTGAGAAACCAGTACCCACAACAACCACCTCTGGCCGTAATAACGGCCTTGATACGCCTGGGCATTGATTCAAATAGAGCTTGGATGGCGTGTACAGGTACAGCTGCCCATACATCTTCAACACGATACCACAGTTCATCATGAGTAGTGACTGCCGTACTGTGACCAGCCAGTTACTCGGCCACCATTGACCAGACGTTTTCAATTGGTG
The DNA here is from genome assembly GCF_021461395.2 of Schistocerca americana. Lineage (NCBI taxonomy): Eukaryota > Metazoa > Arthropoda > Insecta > Orthoptera > Acrididae > Schistocerca > Schistocerca americana. Next base: position 227,704,427 of record NC_060119.1, read on the forward strand.
AGAGATCTGGAGAATGTGCTGGCCAGGGCAGCAGTTCAACATTTTCTGTATCCAGAAAGGCCCGTTACAGGACCTACAACATGCGGTCGTGAATTATCCTGCTGAAATGTAGGGTTTCGCAGGGATCGAATGAAGGGTAGAGCCACGAGTCGTAACACATCGGAGATCTAACGTCCACTGTTCAAAGTGTCGTCAATGCGAAGAAGATGTGACCGAGACGTGTAACCAATGGCACCCCATACCGTCATGCCGGGTGACACGCCAGTATGGCGATGACGAATACACGCTTCCAATGTGCGTTCACCGCGATGTCACCAAACACGGATGCGACCATCTTGATTCTGTAAACAGATCCTGGATTCATCGGAAAAAAAGACGTTTTGCCATTCGTGCACCCAGGTTCGTCGTTGAGTACACCATCACAGGCGCTCCTGTCTGTGATGCAGCGTCAAGGGTAACCGCAGCCATCGTCTCCGAGCTGATAGTCCATGCTGCTGCAGACGTCGGCGAACTGTTCGTGGAGATGGTTGATGTCTTGCAAACATCCTCATCTGTTAACTCAGGGATCGAGACGTGGGTGCACGATCCGTTACAGCCATGCGGATAAGATGCCTGTCATCTCGACTGCTAGTAATACGAGGCCGTTGGGATCCAGCACCGCGTTCCGTATTACCCTCCTCAACCCACCGATTCCATGTTCTTCTTACAGTCATTGGATTTCGACCAACGCGAGCAGCAATGTCGCGATACGATAACCCGCAATCGCGATAGGCTACAATCCGACCTTTATCAAAGTCGGAAACGTGATGCTACGCATTTCTCCTCCTTACACGAGGCATCACAACAACGTTTCACCAGGCAACGCCGGTCAACTGCTGTTTGTGTATGAGAAATCGGCTGGAAATTTTCCTGATGTCTGCACCTTGTAGGTGTCGCCACCGGCGCCAACCTTGTGTGAATGCTCTGAAAAGCTAATCATTTGCATATCACAGCATCTTCTTCCTGTTAGTTAAATTTCGCGTCTGTAGCACGTCATCTTCGTGGTGTAGCAATTTTAATGGCCAGCAGTGTAGAATGATAGTTAAACCTTAACACAATCACATATCGAGTGAAACTTCCTAGGGAATAATCTCGACATAAATGCAGTGGGCCGTGTGCACCCAGAATCATTGCAGGTCGGAATAAAAGATTAGAGAGGGGCACGTTAAAAGGCAACAGTAGTAGCAGAGAAAGATTCAGCAAGTAATCTGAGCAGCCGAAGCGCACTGACGGTCCTCAGCAGCACCTGGACGGGCAATACACACTTCAGCCACGAGAAGTGCACGCAAGTGCAAGCTAAGTAGCAACTTTCAGTATTCATAGGAATAACAACGAACAGAAACAGCCTATCTCTGTCTTAAAGAATTAAGTTGGAGGAGTTTCAGTGAATAGCAGGAAAAAGTTACTGACTGGCATTTGTACAAAATGGTTCAAATGGCTCTGAGCACTAGGGGACTCAACTGCTGTGGTCATAAGTCCCCGAGAACTTAGAACTACTTAAACCTAACTAACCTAAGGACAGCACACAACACCCAGCCATCACGAGGCAGAGAAAATCCCTGACCCCGCCGGGAATCGAACCCGGTAACCCGGGCGTGGGAAGCGAGAACGCTACCGCACGACCACGAGATGCGGGCAACAGGATTCGAACCTGCGACCTTAGCAGTCGAGCGGTTCCGTACCGGAGCGCCTAGAACCGCTCGGCAACCGCGGTCGGTGACTGGCACTTGTCTCCTGCACTACAGGGCAAGTGGCGCTAGATTGATAATGCTTTATTTCAAAGAGTTGATGATTTATGATTTACGCCAAGCGGCCAGTTGGTAGCAGACGGGGTGGCAATGTATGCACTCGGCTCTGATAATGGTCCTTCCTAATCATTATTGAAAGCATCTGACATTCTGTTAAAAGCTTTTGATCTGAGGCCGCAATAAACAAATATGTTGGTTAGAACTGTTAAATCCAGCCTAGTCGTCAAAGATGGGGCGTCTAGGAAACTTGCTACCTCGTATAGCTGGACAACAATGGAAGCATATCGCATTAATGAGTTTTATTACAAATGGTAAAGATTACAATACTTAACTTTGTTCGTTACACAGAAGTGTCGGAAGTAAAGGCCGATATAAACAATAAGCAATTTCTTCAGTATAGACAATGATACATAGTACAAGCGAAATGACTAGTCTTCAAGCTATTCTTCAACTGGGCCGCGATGAGTCGCACAGAGGCCGCTGCTGTCGCATTGTAGTCCTGGATGGGGGTCGGTCAGCAGTCTCTGGTCGGTGTTCGTGAGCATGCTTTTGTCGATTGGCTGTGCAACCGAGCCGCCACGTGAAGTGGCTACATTTGACATGGATTACTTTTCACTTTTCTCTGGACTTCTATCTGACTGTGTTTCCGGTGACAGAATTTGTCCAACTACTCGAACTTTTAAATTGTTTACGGGGTTCAACATGGTTCAAATGGCTCTGAGCACTATGAGACTTAACATCTGAGGTCATCAGTCCCCTAGAACTTAGAACTACTTAAACCTAACTAACCTAAGGACATCACACACGTCCATGCCCGAGGCAGGATTCGAACCTGCGACCGTAGCGGTCTGGCGGTTCCAGACTGCAGCGCCTAGAACCGCTCGGACACACCGGCCGGCGTTACGGGGTTCGAGCCAGCTATGAACTGTAATTATTTTCTCCTGTTGATACTTCTGTTTGTGTCTTATAGACCTGTTGTATATTTGTGCAGTTGTTGTAACGAATTTTACTATATAGAGCGATGGATAGTGGGAAACTGCACGTTCGAACTTTGAATTTGAGTTAATGTGCAGATGAATGAACTTTGCTCGCAGGTATTTCCGTATTCTATGCCCAGCTTTGCGCTACATATATTTGTTGTGTAATTTGTTTTCTTTTCTTTTGAATCCGCAACTAATGTAAGGCAACCACCCACATATATGTGACCAGTATGTAATAAACATTTATATTGTTTAAACAATAATTGTCTGGTTTCATCAGGCTTGTTAATCATACGGGACTTTTTCCAGTCTATTTTATTTGTTTATATTCATCGCTAGCTTGTCTGCTTACTAAAAACGTTTTGAGCATTAATTCTACATCCAATATATATATCTCGCGATCGATGTAGACATACAAGACCTAATTAGTTGGTTTTTGAATGGGTCGGTGGTGCATCGTCGCTTTAAAGTCCATTTAAGGCCATATATTGGGTGCAGAATTAATGCTCAAATCCTTCTTAGTAACTAGACAGGTTAGCGTTCTGCAGGATACAAATGCAGTTGTGTGAGGAAAAATGAGAACACAAGTGTGCTTATATCTTGCAGAACGCTGGAAACGTTCTCACAATCTCATAATGCGACAGCTGCCCTGACGTGGTTGGAAGTTCGTAATTGACTCGGGTGAAGCGGTTTGCCCGTGGCTTCTGCGTTTTACTGTCACCAGGATGGGTTGCCAGGGAAACGGCCTGCTTTCCTCGGCACGTATGTGCAGCGATTGAATCGCGCTGCTATACAGCCGCAAGAGCAACGCAGAATGGCACACAAAAAAAGGGAGGGAAGAATACGTGCCTTAGACGATGACATAGTTACGGATGCACCTCATACGGAGACGTGGCTTGCAGACGTGGATTTTTACGACAACGTTTGAAGGAAAAAAGTGTTCGTTATTGCTGACAAACCCGTGGAAATACTGTCAACATTTCTTATATGTGAGACACAGAATGGTCTACATATCAGTACTATTCTCCAAGAAAAAATTAAGCTTAGAAAGACAGAACTGGATTCCGTGAAAGGTCAGGTGATGAAAATACAAATGGTTAAAATGGCTCTACGCACTATCTGAGGTCATCAGTCTCCTAGACTTAGCACTGCGTAAACCTAACTAACCTAAGGACATCACACATATCCATGCCCGAGGCAGGATTCGAACCTGCTATCGTAGCAGCAGCGCGGTTCCGGATTGAAGCACCTAGAACAGGTCAGCCACTGCGGTCGCAATGAAAATACAAACTAGTCTAAACTTGTTATAAATTAAAATATTTTTTACCAATATGCCGACTGATGGATATTATTTCAAGATTACCGTTTTGTTTTTAGTACACGTGATGCGCTATAAAAACCTTTGTTTTTCTAAATAGGTGAAAAAACAGTTTGCTAATTATGAAAACTCAGGATTTGGTCCCAAATTTCATTGGCTTTCATTTTTTTAACAGAGGTGAGAACGGGCGACAGTGCTTGAACCTGGTAGTCTTGAAATAATAAATACTGGTCGTCAGAGGGAGAATTTACAGAGGTGTCGGTGGGAACAAATCAGTCGATGAGCGTTTTCTTCACTTCAGATTTTGTCATTCTCACCTTCTTCGGTGTTGACGAACAATCAAAGTTGCATTGTGCACTTTGCGTTTTGTGGTCGTGTAGATAAAACCAAGTCTCTTCCACTGTGATGATTCTCTCCAGAGAGAAAAAAAAAAAATGCTCACGTTTCTTACTTCAGTGAAGTCGTGGCAAGCGTGCGTTTGTATTTCTATTCGCGAGTCAAGATGTGCAGGACAAACTTGACATACTTCCCTTCTCGCCACAACACTCTGGAGAATGTCCTGGACACTTGAGTTAGTGTTGTTCAGTTCTTCAACGATAGCCCTGCATGAGAGATGATGGTCGGTTTTCAAAAGATCACGAATTTTCACAACATTTCCGTCGGATAAACTTAAGGTGGGACGTCCTGACCTCACGTTGTCCTCCAGCGACCCATCTCCTTCCCGTGTCCTTTTTTAAAATGTTTAAACTACTCAAAATTTCAACAATTGTCGCTGCAAGCCTTTTTAATGGACTCACGTTTCCGTAGCCCTTTTTCCGACCAAAACGTGAAATCGAATCACTGCTCGTCGGTCGACTGCAATCTGTGACACAGCAATATTGTCGCACTACTGACACATGTCCATTACTTAATACTGCCTGCTCACAACTGACTGCTTGAATGCGTGTCTGTTGTTTACAATCGTTAGTTCAAGGTGCCACCGTAGTTATTTGCACTGAAGTCGCTTATACACCAGAAATAATGTCAGTCTCGAATCTCTTTTGGACGGACGGTATGTGAGCAAAATGGTTCAAATGGCTCTGAGCACTATGGGACTCAACTGCTGAGGTCATTAGTCCCCTAGAACTTAGAACTAGTTAAACCTAACTAACCTAAGGACATCACACACATCCCTGCCCGAGGCAGGATTCGAACCTGCGACCGTAGCGGTCTCGCGGTTCCAGACTGTAGCGCCAGAACCGCGCGGCCACTTCGTCCGGCGGTATGTGAGCAGTTTCAATAAACTTTATATACAGGATGTCCCAGAAATACTGAAACATACTTCGAGGGGTTTTGGTGGGTGCCTTGAGGAACAAATCGAGTATAAGAACTCGTACCCGGAAACATTACCCAACGACGCTACAAACCGTCGAATTTATCGGTTCTGGCGGCCGACACTAGGCCACACCTTAGGTGGCAAAGGTGACTTGGTATGCTCACGGCCCGTTTGCAAAACATTTCTCGCAATGTTGTTTGTTATTCAATGATCGCGATTGGTTGCCACGTTCGCCAGAGCGGAAGATGGATCTAGCTGCTGCTTAGAAACGCCTGGTCCCCTATGAATGCGATGCTCTGTTGCCTCGGTGGATGACGGTTTCAGTCACGGGTCTCCAACCACAGTTTATTTCTTTCTTGAATCTCTAAAATCTCCTGTGGTTTTCGATATGCAGGCGAAAAATAAACTGTAGATGAAAACCTATGTCCGAAATTGTCGTCCACCAAGGCAAGAGAGCATCGCATTCATGGGAGACAATGCCTTTCTATGCGGCAGCTAACACCATCATCTCCACTGGCGATCGCGACAATCAGTCGCGAACATTGAATAATAAACAACATTCCGAGAAGTTCCTCTTATGGTCCGTCAGCGTACAAAGCCACGCATGCTGCCAAAGGGGTAGCCTGTAATTTCTACATTCTGTAGCATCGTTGGATGACGCTTCCGGACACGGGTTCCTCTCCTCTATTTATCCCTGAAGGTACCCTCAGCAACCCCTCGATGTTCTTCGTAGTATTTCTGAGACAACTCGTATATTTTATTACTGTATCATACATTTTATCATCTCACATAAGCATTTCACATTTTAAGAATGTCACAGTTTTATGAGGGAATGCCATTATTAAATATATAGACAACCAATTTGCCACCTGTAGCAATATTTTAAGGGTAGCTGCAGTTCACTTGTGGCTCCAGGTAAATTTCACTATCAATAAATTGACCTTACAGTAATCGGCATATAACAGACACAAAATACTTAGCAGAACAGAACAGAGGTGTTAACAACGGAAACTGAGTAACATAAACACTAGAAGCAACACCTAAAGGTAAGACACTGTACAGAGGAGTATGATCAAAATTGTTGGATCTACATGCTGGGAAAAATCTAAAGTGCCAGAAATTTGTTGTTGAACTTCTCATACAGGTATGTTAGCTGTTTTTGCTATTCGTATATTTTTCGGCAACAAACGAATCGGCAACTTCATATATTCTGTATATTTCTGCTCAGTAATACGTTATGGCTTAACTTTCTCTGATGATCATTCCTAAAAGAAAGTACGGAACGCACAAATGCGGAAAAACGGGTACGATATGTGGCGTGCACCTTTAACATCTTGTGAAAGTCGTCCCAAACGAGTTTGGAAGTCCAACCATATCTTCACCATACATATATTCACTAACGGAATCCGTCACATTGTAATAGAACACTGTCTGGAGAGCCATAATACCATAAAGGAGATAAAATGAAATTCATTATTAATCACTGATGCTGTCAATGAGTAGACATGTGTTCCACATGTAGCCACTGAAATCTTGCACCATTTGTTCGAAAACATAAATGCCTCATAGGCACAAAGCAAATTTAAATCTGAACTGCTATCGTTTCTTACAACATCCACACCCATAGTCGAATTTTTTAGTAAAACTAGAAGCACATGTAGGAGAGAGGAGCATAGAGTTCAGTTTCGTTGTCCAAGGTAAGACTATTTCACTAGCGAAATGAGCAGTTTCAGAACTTAATAGGTTCATTTTTTACACAATTTCAGCCACGGTGTTAGCAGCTAATCTGTAAATAGCCCGAGTTCATCCATACAGGCAAACAAATGATGGACACACAGCCTATATGATGAATGGTTCTGCACCAGTTCTACAGAGGTTGTTTAAATGATCTACGGAGCACGGAATGAATCACGTGAGTAATCTAGTCAGAGAACCTACAGCTACGAACAGGAAGGAAGGAAAGAAGATTAGGGTTTAACGTCCCGTCGACATTCAGGCCATTAGAGATGGCGCAGATGCTCGGAATGTTTCAAGGACGGGGCAGGAAACTGGTCGTGCCTTTTCAAAGGAGCCATGCCGACATTTGGTTGGAGCGATTTAGCAAAATCACAAGGAACCTAGATCTCAATGGTTGGACGGACATTTGAACGGGCGTCCTCCCGATTGCCATTGTGTTCACAACTGCGCCATCTCGCTATCTGGCTGTAGACAACTGTTACTGAGATAGATGTATAGGTATCGCATCTTAACGCGTAAGTTGCGGACTCAATACACTCTACTTCTACCCCCTATGAACAATGTTTCATGGTTCATTTATCAACGATAATGTCTCTTTATATCGTTGACTTAGTAGCCTAAGTATTGGTAAATCACTTGTATTCGAGAGAAGTGGTAACAAAGGTATTATTTCTTAAACACATGGATGTAGTAGTTCTTGTATGATATTTGTTGAAAGAAAGAAAATATCTTTAGTTTTGTTTCTGCAAGGATTGCTTTCTCTGAGCAGTAACATTTCTAACATTTCTAACATTCTCTGCAATTCTCGCACTTTCAACTGGGGATGTTACGAGTGAGCGACGATACACAGAACAGCGAACAATATTCGACAAATGTGTTGTATCTGTTTTGTTCTCTTTGTGAAAGCGTTGTTGGGGCTATGGTGAAAGATCTCGTCTTAAAACGAGATAAAAACAAATAACAGTTCAGAGGAACCCGTATGTCTAGGCGAGCAAACGGCAGATACTGTCAATAACGTGGAAATAGTACGTCGTCGTCCATTCCAAACAGGTATCTGTCACCACATGCAATGGACTATACATTTCTTTATAGTTTATTATAGCTTCCAGAGCCTACGACACTCAATTTTTATCCCACGACTTGAGTGGTGTTTCTAACTTCGGAATTCCTTGAGTCAGAATTTTTCCTAGTCGTAAATTTGTGATGCGTAGTCCCTCGCTCCATACGGGTAACAGATGAGTGAGGAGGGACGTTATACGGCATTACGACCATCGCAGATTTACGGTGTTTACGGGCACTCTCGTTTAGCACGACACTTTCACCACCGCTACGAGACCTGTGGATGTCACGCTTTTATGACACTGCAGAAAGAAGCCCACTTAAAACTTACGCGTGCTGTAAAACCCGTGTTATTTTAAGCGTAGTAGTAGTCCTGAGAGTGAAACCAAAAGCACTTGCAAAACTATGTCGTACTCCTGATGGGAACTCAACTTCCTGGCTGAACAACCCTTTCACTATCAATTGTATTTCAAAAACATTAGTGTAAAGTTATTTTAATTAATGTTTTAGTAAGAAGTAACACTATGAAAAGAATATTTCCCGCCGTTTCGTTTCTCAAGGGGGTTGAGGGTGTGAGGTGTAGGACATACAGGGTTATTCATAACTATCTTCAGGGTGTCAAAAGCTGACAACGCAAAATCTACTAGGCACACTGAAAATACACACACCTCAGTGGACGTAGCAGCTTTCCAATTTGTAAATCACGCTATAGATGCTCCATATGAGCTTCTTTTGTGATGTGGAAAGCGTCACTTCGTGATGCAAGTCGCCAGGAAGGCGCGAAGGCAGCCCGCTTTGCGAGTCTGGTAATTGGGTTGCCTATCTGCAGGTGCGAACTAATCAGATGTAACAATACAGTGACGAGGGTTAACAATGAAACTTTAGGACAGCACAACCTAAAGGTGCATTCTGTAATCATAATAATTCTGCTAACCATTAGTAGGCTTCCCTTTGCCAGTGGGACACTTATACGTAGCAGCAACGCCCTTCAGATTGCAACTGGTTCTCTGGTACCCTACTGTGCGACACATACGTCCCGTTGGTAGTTAAAGGGTTAAAACTGTGTGCCTCGCTGAGAATCGAACTCGAGACCTTTGCCTTTCGTGGGCAAGTGAGTCTCGGTTAATCCGCCAGGAAGTTCCATATCAATGGACACTCAGTTTCAGAGTGAAAATTTCATTCTGGAAGATTCCACTCGTTCATTTGTACCAGGTCGACCAACATGCCTGTAGACTTGTGCGATAAATATCTCAATAAACCACAGTCTACTAAGTTAGCTCTTTCTTAACATTTACTGTCGTATCAGTCTCCTCTGTAACTACCCATCCCTTTTTTGACGATATTAAACACAGCTTCAAAAGTGCAAAACTAATTAATACTGCGTGAGCGTAAAGTCCTTTCCGGATTACAAAAAATTATTTCTAACGAATTATACCAGAAACAGTTACGCAGTTTGGAGCAAATGATAGCTTAAATGATAAGGTTTTCTTTACGGATACACTTCCAAATGTGATCTTTTTGTCGCCCGTAGAACGCCTAGGCCATTGGTCGTCAAAGCCTTTTTGCTCAAGAGCTAATACAGACATTATAAGACGGTACTCGGACCATACATGTACCATTATTATAAATTGGTAACCTTCATAAATTAGTATGTTATGAGCTTCCAATAGAGCTATAGTGAAGGCGCGATGAGTTGGCCGACGACCTACCCCAAGTACTGAGCGTTAAAATTCGGCACCATTCGGAAAACTTCGTGTCGACTGTCCTCTACGACAATGCTGTCTCACTCCGCGCCCCCAAAAGTGTTACACTGTAATGGCCTCACGAAGGACTGAAACTTCCTGGCAGATTAAAACTGTATGCCGGACCGAGACTCGAACTCGGGACCTTTGCCTTCGGCGGGCAAGTGCTCTACCATCTGAGCTACCCAAGCACGACTCACGCCCCGTCCTCACAGCTTTACTTCTGCCAGTACCTCGTCTCCTACCTTCCAAACTTTACAGAAGCTCTCCTGCGAACCTTGTAGAACTAGCACTCCTGAAAGAACGGAAATTGCGGAGACATGGCTGGGGGATGTTTCCACAATGAGATTTTTACTCTGCAGTTCTGCAAGGTTCGCAGGAGAGCTTCTGTAAAGTTTGGAAGCTATGAGACGAGGTACTGGCAGAAGTAAAGCTGTGAGGACGGTGCGTGAGTCGTGCTTGGGTAGCTCAGATGGTAGAGCACTTGCCCGCGAAAGGCAAAGGTCCCGAGTTCGAGTCTTGATCTGGCACACAGTTTTAATCTGCCAGGAAGTTTCATATCAGCGCACACTACGCTGCACAGTGAAAATCTCATTCTGACGAAGGATTGCTGTGTTATCTGTGTGAACGGACGATTAATTGGCTAGTAACAGTAAGTGTACTTTTGTTTAATCCGTTACGTAATATGAGACACGATCACAAATGTTTATTTAGTGTTTTGGATGTCATTCTTCTTTTACTCATTGGTTTGTTCTATATCAGCATTAATTTATTCAGTGTTCCTTGCTACAGGTGAGTAATGCATTTGAGACGACCGTCTCTGTCACGTGCAATCACGAATCTATGTTCAACCACTGCACGTGCTGCGAGGTACGGTATCTGGTGACATCCGTTGTTTAACATTTGACATCCGCTTTTGGGGTATTTCCCGACACTGCGGCCCCATGTGTTATACTAAATTATTTGTCTCTGCGTAGTCCAAGTCGCTACGAGGTTTTTAAAACCTTAATATACAGGAAAAATGCAAGTGTAATTAACTCGTGATTTTGCATCTTCTTGTCAGTTAGGAACGCAGAAGGGTGGAGAGCGAGCCAACATGGCAAGACTAGGCGGCGCCTGCCGACGACCTTTCGGCGTGCGTGGAGGCGGCGTTCCCTCACGTGCGTCCGGGGCGCTTCTGGTCGGACCGGGGGAGGAAGCCAAAGGGAGAGGGCGACAGTCGTGATTCCACTTGTCATGTAAATAGACAAAAGCGGCGCAGCCTCGAGCGGAATGTAAATCAGGAGGTGCGAGTCCGCGGGGAGTTAATATTTCAGGGGCGGCCGCGGTAACAAGTCGATACGGACTCCCCGGAGTCTCTTTACGGCCGGCCGTGACTTGCAGCCGTGGGGGCGCCGATTAGGATCTCCCGACTGTCTCAGTAGTCCCACTCTCCTCTCAGTGGACGCACGCAGCCCCTACAGATCACCTCCCACCCAAAGTTACCGAAATTTCACTCTGTTCCGTTGCAAAATCGCGTAATGTGTAGATGTGAAGTCGTACCGGAATTATGTAACTGCCCGAATCCCGTCACACACCCCATAAGTCCCGACGTTAAATTTTAACTGCCCAACGGTGTATCTCTCTCAAAACTGACCCTAACACGGAATCGTAAAGTGAGAAGTTGCTATAAAAATCTACTAAATGACTAGTTTTACTCTGTTGACAAATACTAATAATTAATTGAAGGAAAAATTGAAAGTTACAGCAAATGAAATACAAATAAAATTAAACTGATCTTTTATTGCATTAAAAGCAATGACATAAAATAAGATTCAGTGACACGACTGTTAGAAAAAGTGATCGCAATAAAGCTATGAAGCGACGAAGCAACTAGGATAGAAATACTGTATCTAGCTGCACATTCAATCGCTCAAAAATGTTCGAATGTTTGTGAAATCTTATGGGACTTAAGCTTACACACTACTTAATCTAGTTTATCCTAAGAACAAACACACACATCCATGCCCGAGGGAGGACTCGAACCTCCGCCGGGACCAGCCGATTCAATCACTAATGCGAATGCAGCCCACCACATGTTTTAGTTACTCGAGTGCGTGAATGAATAATAAATGAAAACGACGATACCGCTAGAACTGGGATTAACGGTATTGTGGCAACGGTACGTCCCCTTTGCAAACGTCAACGTCTACCTGTCGCCGGTGCTGTTGCATAATATCACCCATCTGCTGTGGCGGCCAGTTGGTCGCGTGTGGTCACATGTGAAGAACTAGAATCTCGCTCGCCAGGACTCACACAACGTGAAATCCCATCCACCAACTGAACTCAGAGTCCCCGACGTCTGTAACCAGCGACCTTTCACCTTACACATCCAACCCAGAGCGTCCGTATTCGCGTATCATTTACCTCGCCAGACTGCTCTAGAAATTTCGTCTGACGTCAGTAGGCGAGCTTCGAATCAGAGCACTGTTTGTACACTTCCGAATTTCCAGAAGCCCAGCCAGTATGACGGGAACTCGGCGAGGTTTCTCTCCTCACCACGTAGGCCCAGACAATCCAAGACTTGTGATTTTTTGCCATAAATTAAACTGGAGAACAAAACAGACTGCTACACCTACCTAGTATCGTGTAAGGTCCCCGCCAGTCACGCAGAAGTACCGCAACACGACGTGGCATGGACTCGACTATTGTCTGAAGTAGTGCTGGAGGGAACTGACACCATGAATCTTGCAGGGCTGTCCATAAATTCCTAAGAGTACAAGGCGGTTGAGATCTCTTCGGAACACCGAAAAGCATCCCAGATAAGCTCAATAATGTTAATTTTTGGGGAGTTTGGTGGCAGCGGAAGTGTTTAAACTCAGAAGTGTGTTCCTGGAGCCACTCTGTGGCAGTTCTGGGCGTGTGGGGTGTCGCATTGTGCTGCTTGAAATGCCCAAGTCCATCGGACTGCAAAATGGACACGAATGGATGCAGGTGATCAGACAGGATGCTCACGTACGTGTCACCTGTTAGAGTCGTATCCAGACGTATCAGGGGTCCCACGTCACTCCAACTTCACAAGCCCCACACCATTACAGAGCATCTACCAGCTTGAACAGTCCCCTACTGACATGCGGGGTCCATGGATTCATGAGGTTGTCTCCATATCCGTACGCGTCCATCTGCTCGATACAGTTTGAAACGAGACTTGTCCGACCAGGCATCATGGTTCCATTCATCAACTGTCCAACGTCGATGTTGACGAGATCAGGCGAGGCGTAAAGCTTTGTGTCGTGCAGTCATCAAGGGCACACGAGTGGGCGTTCGGCTCCAAAAGCCCAAATCGATGATTTTTCGTTGAATGGTTCGCACGCTGACACTTCTTGATGGCGCAGCATTGAAATCTGCAGCAATTTGCGGAAAGATTGCTGTTCTGTCCCCACTGAACGAATCTCTTCAGTCGCCGTTGGTTCCGTTCTTGTAGGATCTTTTTCCGCTCGCAGTGATGTCGGAGATTTAATATTTTAGCGGATTTCTGACATTCACGGTACACTCGTGTAATGGTCGTACGGGAAAATCCCTCTACATCGCTATCTGTGAGATGTTGTATCCAATTGCTTGTGCGCCGACTATAACACCACGTACAAACCCGCTAAAATCTTGATAACCTGCCGTTGTAACAAATGTGACCGATACAACAACTGCACGAGACACTTGTTGTTTTATATACAAGTTGGCGACTGCCGTATTCTGCCTGTTATATATATATATATATATATATATATATATATATATATATATATATATATATATATATACACGCATGCCTATACCAGTTTCTTTGGTGTTTCAGTGTATTAGGAGGCAGCGAGAACTTGAAACTGCCGCCGTCAGCTTTCTAAGCCTTTTAAGGCTTTTTAGCATTTGTTACATTCAACTTTCCATTATATGAAACTAGCGGAGAAACCTGGCGTTGTTCAGATATTTATTTATGGTTGTGCGTCCACGACCGTGCAAAGCAGCGTCTGTCCTTGTAAAGGTTTTTTTAAATTGCCACCGGCTTCTGTGGCCAAGCGGTTCTAGGCGCCACAGTCTGGAACCGCGCGACCGCTGCGGTCGCAGGTTCGAATCCTGCCTCGGGCATGGATGTGTGTGATGGCCTTAGGTTAGTTAGGTTTAAGTAGTTCTACGTTCTAGGGGACTGATGACCTCAGAAGTTAAGTCCCTTAGTGTTCAGAGCCATTTGAACCATTTTTTATATTACCGCTACCAGTCACAAACTTTGTCAACTATTGTAGTACATATTCATTAAGCGACATGTTTCAAGGGAGTATCTCATCTTCAGGCTAAATGGCATTTAGCCTGAAGATGAGGTACTCCCTCGAAACATGTTGCTAAATAAATAATATAATAGTTGTTAAAGTTTGTGACTGGTAGCGATGATTTAAAAGAACCTTTACATATTTCTTGAGACAGTCACGGTCGAAAAATAGTCAAAATGTCTTCAAAGTCTGTCCTTGTGTTTAATGTTTATGGCGTCGTATGTCCCGAACTGTGTGTCTTACAATTATGTAATTTTATAGGTACATTCAGCAGCATGTATAGATACTCTCTGCGAAATTTATTAGTAGTAAAGAAATAATAACTTTAACGTCGTGAATATGCGTCATTTTGACGCATATGACTCCTTGACATGCGTAATCCGGAAAAAAAACTCTGAATGCCGTGTGGTCTCTCCTGAGAACTGAACAGTTCTCACGGATACTTAGAATGGAACTACCCCGCCTCAACTGACAACAACTGTTGTTTTTTAAAACACATTGCACAGTATTAAATAACTTCATGAGTTATTTAGCATGAAGAAACAAAAGTGTCCTAAAATACTAGTCGTGACAAGAGGCAGATGAAATTGGCATGTAAATGGAAAGACGCAAGCCAGACGGCTTGTAACCTTTCACTGTGTGCTGATAAAAACCAACAGGTTGCGATGTCTTCGTTGCAGAACTATCATTGTTGTCAACAGGCGAAAGTACTTTCATCTGGCCCCGACTGTGGGTTTTCTGACTGCTCTGGGAGAAGGTTTTCAAACCAGAACATATGAAATATTAGTTCACTTTATTACGTTAATGAATGAAAGATATACTTAACTTTGACACATTTCTTTGCCACAGGTCTGTTGGATAATTTACAGCTGTCATGGACAAGCAAAGCATCATCTGATGCACTAATAAACAAACTGTTCTCTAGAGGTACAATGTTCAACATTGACGAAAGTATGTATTCATCTTGAAATTAACTACTCGTTTGTTCTGGATGACTGTGTTGATTGTGTTGACCACCGTAGCTCAGGTCTCGAGCTGGGCTCAGCTCTTGCACGCTCAGCACTATACTGACCTCAGTGCGAGGGCTCAGCTGGTTCTGAGAGGGAGGCGTGGTCTTCTGGAGTGCCTTCTATAAATCGTTGTGGACGGCAGCGAGCCGTCGCTTAATGTCTATTGATTCGTGTTGCCAACTTTGATGTGACACCGCGATCTCTGGACGATACCACAATCGTCATTTCGTTGTTTTATTTCATTCGGATCATTTCATCAGAAATCATAAAAGGAGACATTAAGCATGAAATATAAAATGTTAATAAGGAATGCGAGTTGTATGGCCTTGTCACGGCGAAACTACTACGTTCGTTAACTAACGTAGCACAGATCAGTTGCAGGAGGTGTGGGGCAAACCGAGGGTATGAGAAGAAACGTTCGCTACACTAGGAAGTATTTATTGTCATTTATAAACAAAAGTCAATCACTGGTAAATATACAGATTTCAGAGAAAAACTGTTTACTTAATACGTCACCGTAATATCTAAACATTGTTCATAAAAACATTTGCTGCCTGCAATGTGATACGATCATCCTGGAATGTCCATGAATATACGATAAAAGTGCTCTTAACCCCTTTTTAAGAGACAGTTTCCAATGCTTCCGATTTGATCACGTAAGCGTAGAAAAATTGTGAAATGATTTCAGAGAGATAGTATCGACAGCAATTGAGAGATATATACCGCATAAATGAACAAGTGATGGTACTGATCCCCCATGGTACACAAGACGTGTCAGATCTCTGTTGCAGAAGCAACGAAAAAGGCATGCCAAAATTTAAAAGAACGAAAATACGCAAGATTGACAGAGTTTTGCGGAAGTTCGTAATATAGCTCGTACTTAAATGCGAGATGCTTTTAATAATTTCCACAACGAAACTCTGTCTCCGAATCTGGCAGAAAACCCAAAGAGGTTCTGGTCATACATAGAGCACACTAATGGCAAGACGCAATCACTGCGCGATAACAACGGTGAAGCCACTGATGATAGTGCCACTAAAGCATAGTTATTAAACACGGTTTTCCGAAACTCCTTCACCAAGGAAGACGAAGTAAATATTCCTGAATTCCAATCAAGAACAACTGCTAATATGAGAAACAGAGAAGTAGATATCTTCGGTGTAGCAAAGCAGTTTAAATCACTTAATAAAGGCAAGGCCTCCGATCCAGATTGTATACCAGTCATGTTCCTTTCAGAGTATGCTGATACAATAGCTCCATATTTAGCAACTGTATAAAACCTCTCTCTCACAGAAACTTCCGTACCTAAAGACTGGAAAATTGCTCAAGTCACACCAATACTCAAAAAGGGAAATAGGAGTAATCCGCTGAATTACAGGCCTATATCACTAACGGGTTTTGGAACATATGCTGTGTTCGGACATTATGAATTACCTCGAATAAAACGATTTATTGACACTTAGTCAACACGGATTCAGAAAATATCGTTCTTGTGAAACACAGCTAGCTCTTTATACTCATGAAGTAATGAGTGCTATCAACAGGGGATGTCAAATTGATTCCATATTTTTAGGTTTCCAGAAGGCTTTCCTCACAAGCATCTTCTCACCAAACTGCGTGTCTGTGGAATATCGCCTGATTTGCGCGACTGGATTCGTGATTTCCTGTCAGAAGGGTCACAGTTCGTAGTAACAGAAGGAAAGTCATCGAGTAAAACAGAAATAATACCCGGCGTTCCCCAAAGAAGTGTTACAGGCCACGCTACTGTTCCTGATCTATATTAACGACATAGGAGACAATCTGAGTAGCCCTGTTAGATTGTTTGCAGATGATGCTCTCATTTAACGTCTTGTAAAGTCATCAGATGACCAAAAGCGAATTGCAAAATGATTTAGATAAGATATCTGTATTGTGCGAAAAGTGGCAATTGATCCTCAATAAAGAAAAGTGTTAAGTTATTTACATGAGCACTAAAAGAAATCCGCTAAATTTCGATTACGCGATAAGTCACATAAATCTTAAGGCGATAAATTCAACTAAATGATTAGGAATTACAATTACAAATAACCTAAATTGGAACGATCACATAGATAATGTTGTGGGTAGAGCAAACCAAAAACTGCGATTCATTGGCAGAACACTTAGGAGGTGGAACAGGTCTACAAACGAGACTGCTTACAACACGCTTGTCCGCCTTATCGCCGGCCGCGGTGGTCTCGCGGTTCTAGGCGCGCAGTCCGGAACCGTGCGACTGCTACGGTCGCAGGTTCGAATCCTGCCTCGGGCATGGACGTGTGTGATGTCCTTAGGTTAGTTAGGTTTAAGTAGTTCTAAGTTCTAGGGGACTAATGACCACAGCAGTTGAGTCCCATAGTGCTCAGAGCCATTTGAACCATTTTGTCCGCCTTATCCTGGAGTACTGCTGTGCGGTGTGGCATCTGCGTCATGTGGGATTGGCGGATGATATCGAAAAACTTCAAAGAAGGGCGGCCCGTTTATTACTATCGCAAAATAGGTGAGGTAGTGCCACTGACATCATACATGAACTGGAGGTGCAATCATTAAAACAAAGGCGTTTCTAGTTGCGAAGGGATCTTCTCATGATATTTCAATCACCAGTTTTCTGCTCCCATTGCGAAAACATTCTGTTGGCACCCACTTACATAAGGAGAAATGATCATCACGATAAAATAAGATAAATCAGGGCTCGCAGAGGATGACACGGCGGTCGGTTGGTCGCGATGGGCCACTTGTGGCCTGAAGACGGAGTGCTAATATTAAAAGTGCACTATCAGTAACTGCAGTTATTACTGATTTTGGAATGAAGAATGAACATTGTACGTACTACTGTCGTCTGTATTTATATGAGAAGTGATACATATTTTGAATGAAGCATTTCGGCAGCATTGCTAATTTAGGAAGGGAATTTATAGCGTGTCACAAAACTTTTATTTAATTGCGATTTGGAGAACTGTGTATTATCTACGGACTGTTACAGCTAGTGTCTGAATTTGTACGGACACTCGCACAGGAGGCGCTGACGAACGAATTCGGTTCTCTATAGCCAGTTTACATTTGCGTGACTGTTACCCACGCCCAGAGGAAAAGCCAGGTGTTTGTTTTCGCGAACTGTCAGGATGCCGAGAGTAACTGAGCTGACACTGACTGGTCAGTAACAAAGAACTCTTTGTGAAAGTGATGTACTAAGGAAGCTCCAGATGTTTCTTTCTTACCGCGCAACTCTTCCCTGTGGCACTAGTTCGCCACGCATAGTTCGTGTGACGTCAAGAGTTGAGTAAGGCTGCAGGGTTTACTAGGAGGGATGTTATGAGGGTGCTAAGTCGAGTTAATTTAACCGCAGCCTGTCCGGTGGAAAGTATATTCAGTCCTGGTGGAGAACGATATTTACAGCTTCAAATTTGTTTATGATAACATTACGGTCGATCCATTAGTAATAGTTCCAATTCCCCTTAGAACATACCATTTGCATTTCCAGATGTTTGATTATCAATGACTGGCTGTGTACCTGGCGTTGCCTGGGTATGCACACTATGCAACAAAATTAAAATATCACTTTTTCGAAACCCCGTACTTGTCTCCTATTGCGATACATAAGTTCGAAATCTGATTTAAAGGTGTCTAGAAACCTTTCCCTGTAGTGGTGCAAAAGCGTGGTGTCCTGCGACGTTACCTTCTGGATGGGCAACACTTCAAACAGAAAGCTGAGGAAAAAAAAGTCACAGCTCAAATGTTCATGAGAGCTTTAAGGTGTCGCACTGGCACCAAATTTCACCACAGTTGACGTGTCACATGATGAGAAAGTTGTCACAGTACCTTTTACCCACGCTTCACACCTTCTTTTGATGTCTCTGCGATGGAGACCTGAACCGCGACAGCACGTGTCGAAATTCCTCAGTTTTCTTTTGGGTGGCCCAAGAAAACATTTCAGACACACCGCCGCTCATAATCGACAAGAAAAGGCCTCAGGGAGTGGCACAAAGCGCAGCAGTGAAACTCTTCTATTGCGGCGTTGATTTTCCGCGGTCGAAAACGACGTTAGAATGCGATGAACAACAGTAATATGTTCTTGACAAATTGTGACACTACCGACACCATCGGACGTTTCAACCCTTCTCTAAGGATACTGTGTTGCTACATCCCTATTGAACGTGGTCGTATCGTTTTGGAGTGCAACGCGACCGCAATTTTTGCTCTCGAGGGTATTATGGAACCACTGTTCAAAACCCTTTGATATAATCTGAACGTGATCCGTAGCATCAGATGGTACTGATGATTTTTCTGCTCTCCTGTGGCGTGATCTCGCGAGAGTTCAACATTAACAAGAGCGTGAATGAAACGGCAAAGAGTCGCTCTAAGACCCCCCAGTTCGGCAAAACTACCCATGCAATTTTGTTGCGCACGTTAGAAATGTAGCTTCAGGAATTTCTACACTTTCGACATCCTTTTGGCACTATTTGTTCTATCTTCAGGCGCTAGGCAGCCGCCAGCCTGAACAGACGTCGAAATTTCTGAGAGATACATTTGTAATGCGCTCAACAAAGGTCCGTGGGTTCCACTGATGGTGTTGCCGAACTGCAGGGGGGGGGGGGGGGGGATGTCTTATTCGATCCTTTGCCGCTTTATTCACGCACATGCTAATGTTGGACATCTGTATCATCACTCCACAGGAGGGCGGAAAATAGGAGAGTTGAAAAGGCATAAATGTCCTTTGATGCTTTGATACGTCGTAATGGGAGGCAATTAGGGGATTTCGAAAAATTGATCCTTTAATTCTTTTGTGCAGCATATTTCCTCCATCATGTATTAGTCCATCTTCTCTGTCCCTCTCTCTGTGTCCATCTGCTTTTTCCCATCCTTCTGTCCTTCCATCTCCTGCTACCTCTTTCTCTCTCTTAGTTATCACCGCCACCGGCAATAGAAGGCTGTTACCGCCACTGTACTTCTATCCAGATTACAGCTAATCTGTGTACGGAATTTAACTGAAGTCGGTGCAGGGGATTACAAACAGAGTCCGAACAGGCCTTGGAAGCCTAACGGCACAGATCTGATTCCGTGCTATCCTCAGCCCTTAGGCGTCAGCGGATGCGAATATGGAGGGGCATGTGGTCAGTATACTGCTCTCCCGGCCTTTTGTCAGTTTTCGTGAGCGGTGCCGCTACTACTCAATCAAGAAGCTCCTCAATTCGACTTAACAAAGGCTGGGTTCACACCGCTTGCTAACAGCTCTCGCTAGATGCGGACGGTGACCCATCCAAGTGCTACCCAAGCAGCGCTTAACTTCGGTGATCTGACGGGAACCGGTGTTACCACTGTGTCAAGGCCGTTGGTTCGTGCAGGGGATTAGCATGAGCTTTTTACACCTGGCTTTGTCCGTGTACGTACATGTCAAATATATTTCATATATATTTAACATATTTCACGCACCACCTCTAGCGAATTTCCCCCTGCAGTTTCATCTTTACAAAGCTTAACATTTATGAGGTCGTATCTCCGGCACAGTGTGTCGTACAATAATATAATTTTACAAGTACATCCAGTGGAATACGCTGCTACTGTCTGTCAAATTTGTTGTGAATAGAGTTAGCAGCAGAGAAGTAATAAGTTTAATTGTCATTCATGATGTGGCAGTTTTTCACGCATCTCAGTGTTCATGACATCATATCTGTTGAACTGTGTCTCATACAAAGATGTAATTGTACTGGTACATTCAGTGGTACATGTGAATACTGTCTGCACAATATGCCTCGAATACAGTCAGTAGTGAAGAAGTAATAAATTAAAACGTCATGTTTCATGCGGCAGTTTTATTGCACGAGCAGCGAAAATATAGTACGCGATAAACATTTTTTCTTCCATCATTTTGGAGGGCTCCACAGCGAGTAAAAGTTTCGTAAATGTTTGAAATTATGTAAAGTCTGTCCAAAGTTACTAAGTGCTCTCATTCTCAAATACTGGGTGAATAAAATATTGATATTCACGCGTCTAAGGCTACGGCGCTGTTTTCACCTACACCCCTGTGATAGGTATGTGCTTCTTACCCCAACAGAGATTCTTTCCAGACAGTAGGTGATATAAGCACCAATTCTGCTTCAAATCGTTTTATTGGTTTATGAGGGGATGTGGAAACATGAAATCGTAAGTACGTACATCCATTTTATAATATTTATGGATGTATTGATTAGCATTCCATTTCGGGACAACCGTTTCTTCCGCCGATCGTAGTGGTACATATTCTCATAACTAGAATTTGGCGGTTGGGTACGCCCTATAAAAAGTAAAGTCAGTTTCAACGCTAGCGCAAAACATTTACATCAGCTAGGTTTAGCCAACAAGGCAAAGAGGATGGTAGCATAAACAACTCTATGAAAGCTGTTAAGCGAAATCGTGCTAAGTCTGTCTCTGCATATTCTGTTGAATAGGCATACGACACTGCCGACGAAACTCATCTTTCGGATGGAGACACGAAAGCAAGTAGGCAGTCTTCTGAGTGCTAAAAATTTATTGAAATATATTTATTGGTATCTAAAGTAAATATGTTACGTTGTCTGGTCATGATGGAGACGGACACTATTCCGTATCCCACTATCTTCATTACGTAAATCGTTTTTATTCAGTGTAGTTGCAGCAATGTCACTCTAATGTAGAACATTCTTCTGAGACGACACTGACACAGGTTGTATCTACATTTCTATAAAGATATCCTAAATTAAACAATACCGCATTTTGATTTAGAGATACGTTTGAACGCTAAATATATCGATGACCGCATGAGAGTAAATTTTAGCTCAATGGGAGCGCCGCGGCAGTTATGAAGCTCATTGTATCAGCATAGGTCTGCACTGGCTGGCACTATCCACAAGATGACTCAGAACCTGGAAATGTCACAACCATTGTTCATGGGAAAGTTATACCTGTATTTTGGGATCAAACGCAGCCAACAGACAATTTTTTCACACTTTTTGAGTTACATCCAGCACCGCTGCTAACAAGAAGTACGAAATGAAGTTTCCGACCATCCTTGACGAAATTGCTTACGAAGGTGACAGTAACTCAGAATAAAAAGAAAATCTTTGCCAACATATCAGACAAGAATGCTTCAATTCTTTTGTACTGAAGTAATAATATGGTGATTAAGGTAAATACAGACGTCGATAATTGCATGACGATCTAGGAACCGGAAAATTTCGTAAGCGTGAGTTGAACAGTATATTTCGGTCTGTGAACGATGACTAATTTCTCTTCATGAACGCTGAATTGTGTGCTATTCATAGTGTGTAGTATCCGGAAACATTAATAGATTTAGAGAGATAAATATTCACTTTGTTTTAGGAATGCATAGAACGGTGCTAACATTATTTGTTACATGCAGATATTGGCGGGCTCAGCTAGCCGTGGTGCTTGGGCTGATGATCAAAGCGTCGTCCGTTCGAGTGCCGAAATGGACATGGCCCAAGACTTTATATGACGTACTTAGAGGTGATGTCCTGTGTAGCCATAAAGCAGTAAGTACAATGCCACGGTACTCACAATGAAATCCAGCGGTTTGGTCTAAAGAAAATGTACACCTCTATAAAGGGAGACAAAGGGAGGAAATAGTTAACAGTAAGCAGAAATTTAGGCACTTACTTTGTGGGACTGTAGATTGTATGAATCACACGGTATGACGGCAGGGATGACCTTCTACGCATTTCTAATAGACTTTGAAATGGTGAAATGAGGCTATTAAGAACTGGAGTAGATTTTACAGAACAGAAAACACAGCCTCAGAGTTGAAGAAAGGTGTTATCCT
The DNA here is from genome assembly GCF_021461395.2 of Schistocerca americana. Lineage (NCBI taxonomy): Eukaryota > Metazoa > Arthropoda > Insecta > Orthoptera > Acrididae > Schistocerca > Schistocerca americana. The sequence continues at coordinate 227,727,486 of NC_060119.1, forward strand.
GTTAATCCTACGGTCAGGAAAAAGGGCGTATGTTTAATTACTACATCTCTCGTCTGCAACGTTTGTTGCACAAAGTTTTCGCCGAAGTCCGCACTGTTCTCCCCTGATTGACCATATTCTTTCTTCCTCCATTTTCACTGGGCTCCTCTGTAAAGATAGTGACAGTGTTGGATTGTCAAATCACACATAAAATTCGCAAGAATTTCCCTTAAAGTTAATGAAACAGGATCACCAACTTACTTTCTTTATCACTGCAACGAAATTTTCACGTCATCAGGTGCTGCTACCTATCCTTTTGTGACCTCTTGTTCAACCACAAAAAAATTCTTCGGGAATCCCTATTACGAATTACTATTACAACGTGTCACGAATGGTTACTTTTAAACACACATGTAACTTTTCTACATATATATCAGCATTTGTCGTAAAAATGCATATTTTATGGACCAGTTGGAATATTCTTAATGATTCATTAAGACTGCAGTAGTGCGTAAAAAACTAAATTTATGGAAACAGTCATCTAGTAAATCGAGTCCAACTCGTGAGTACCAAGCGTTATGCATCCTTCCGGCTCGCCGAATCGTCCTATCACTCTTGAAGATTCACAGTTAGATAAAACATATTATTCCTGCTCAAATGTAAATTTCAACAACAACGGAAGGCTCATTTAGAGATGACATGCTGTATGAGGAAACGCGACAGGTTATTAAAGCTGTGATGTATAAGCAATAGAAAAAACAAAAGATACCGCATCGTATATAAGCATGGAACTAATAACATCACAGTGTTCCACTATTAAAAAAAAACACATAATGCTTAAGTTAGACTGAAGATAACAATAAAAGTGGTGCTTTTTAATTTCTAGACGATATTGTTGGTTTAAAAATTTTTTGGCTTGTTGCCAAGTTGTCGCATTATCTTTGCATCATATTTCTACAGCTTCCTTAGTGGTAATCGTCAGGTATTGTGCGTAGATTTCGTTGCTGGAAGTACGGACAGCGACCAACGAAAGATGCGCTCGAGAACTGACGTAGACAACTAGGAAAACTGTCGAAATTTAGTGTAAAGAGAAATTGACAGCGCCGGCCGATGTGGCTGAGCGGGTCTAGGCGCTTCAGTCTGGAACCGCGCGACCGCTACGGTCGCAGGTTCGAATCCTGCCTCGGGCATGGATGTGTGTGATGTCCTTATGTTAGTTAGATTTAAGTAGTTCTAAGTCTAGGGGACTGATGACTTCAGATGTTAAGTCCCATAGTGCTTAGAGCCATTTAAACCATTTTACAAACTGACAGCTCTAGTACAAAATGAAAAATACTTTGTAAGCCAACAAAGAAAAAAATTTGCGTCTAGAGGTACTCGCAATGTCTTTCTGCAATCACAAGGGAGCTGAAGTGAATAATCATTTTTTGTGGCTGACTGAGGAGTAATCTGCAGTGACATTTCACTTTTACAGCTTTACAGGAAATCGCGCTTTCGTTAAATTCTAATATCTTGCGACAGAGATTTCTTCTACTTCAGGTATCACCTTTCTTTCACGTTCAGACACGTACACACTTTTATAGTGTGTGAAAATGCTATCACCTGCATTTATTTGGGGAAAGGTAGATGTGTAGAAGCATGTTGTATGCATCCAATGTTTAGTCGAGCAAGTGTTAAGTTGCGCGTGAAAAAGTTACGGAACACTCGATGCGGTAGTTGCTCGATAGAAAAGTCGTGTAACTCGAAAGAAATGAAACGCCATTCACTGTCTGGACACCAAGCAAACAGACGAACGACGATCAGCCGGCAAGCAAGTATATACAGGTCGTACATTTACAGGCGTACACGCCTGAACCGCCGATTTGTAGCAATCAGGACTAAGGTCACATTCTTTGTTACAACTCAGAGAATAGTCACACGCGATATGCAGGTATTTTTTATTGAGAAAGTAGAAAAGAGGCCTGCGCTTTGTTTAATATCACTGAAAGAGTATTCCGTTGTCAATTATAAAAAATAACTCTGGCAAAAGTATTGCCTGGAAGTCGTATTCGGCTGGGCGGATCTGGATACAGAAAACAGAACTTATATGACGAGTTTTAGTGCTTCACCAGAACGCGTTTATTTGATCCTTCCTGACGTCAGGAAGTAAGCTAAACTTTTCGTCCCAAGCTAAGACCATTGCACAACAAGTCAGTCGTTTTATAAGAGGAGCGTATCTCTTCCAGGTTTTCTGCAGACACAGTTCTGCTGCGGTACGGTTAACAGGTGTATCACAGTGTGCGATGAAGTGGCGCGGCAACTTCGAACGTACTCCAATGTAAAAGTGTGCGAGATAATTCGATTCTTGTGGGCAAAACGTCTGAATTGCACAAAAATTCTCCGTAAAACTCTGGCGGTACATGGATCAAATGCAATGTCGTGGGCAGTCGTAGTGACATGCTGCCAGTAATCGGAACAAGGCCGCACACACTCTGGTGTTGCCAATCCGCCACACCATCCAGATCTTGCACCAGGCAGTTTCTGTCTTTTCGTAAAAACTGAAAGATCTGGAAGAAAGAAATTTTTCAACTAAAAAGAGAATTCACTCTACGGTCCTTGAATAGTTCCATCACGAAGGAGCCGATTTCTATCGTCGAGGAACTGAACGAATGGCAGAACGTTCCGCTCGCTGTTTACGGACTTGGTAATTGTCTGTGTCACTTTGAGATGTAGTGAAGCATTCAATAAAAATTACTAGGACTGCCATGATAATATACACGGTGATTCAGCTGTACCTACCGCTGAGTTCTAGGCAATCCGCAAAGCCTTCAAATATCATGCCCAAGATTTTCACATTCTCTCACTCGCTAGATGCAAACTATTAGTCCTGCAGAAAAAACTCTACAAAACACTTTTGTACGAAATTTAATGTCGTTAAATTTTGTGCTGCGATGTGTTTTCGCTAGAGACTATAGTTTTGGAATTATCCAAGAAAAACGTACAAAAGAGACATTCTAATGCGTTTTCCTTGAGTAACTCGAAAACCATGTCCTCCAGTGAAAAGATATCCCAGTACAAAATTTAACTACATTAAATTTCCTGCAACAAGGTCATGTTCATTTTATTTTTCTTTAGGCCTAGTAGTCTGCACATAGTGAGAGACAGAATATGAAAATCTGACATACTTTTTTGAAGTCCTCTAGTATTTGCAAAGTAACACTTGTTATGATGACAAGGAATGCTTCAGTGATCTGTCTCAACGTTGTATGTATGGAATAATTATTGGCAGCATTACATTAAACTCCTGTCATTAATTCTACGAAACTTCAAAAAAATTTTGTGGGTATTACTTGAGATTAAAATTTAAAGTGTGGAATGTATCGTATCATTTATTAATCTGTTATTGATAATGTGATGTACAGAGTATCCCCTCCGGCTTCTTTGGTCAGCATAGCGAAGTTTATTAAAGCGTAGCACGCACATGGGCACCTATTCGGGAAAACTCTGCGCCAACTAATTGGCTGTATGGATAAACTTTCTACGAAATTGTTAAGTGAGCTGAAATCGCGTAGCTGATCAATATTTGTGACGCAATAGTTTAGTTGCACACAGCTGACAATTATGTATTTTACCGAAGCATCAGTTTAATAAGTCAAGTTAGTAAAACACTAGAACGATTTGTATACAGAAGAATGTAAAGACGGAAGAAGCTGGGGAAGATCAGTTTCAATTCCAGAAAAATATACGAAAGCGTGAAGCAAAGCTGGGTATATCCTTGACAGCAGAGTGAAAGGAAGTCACTTTGTCGCTAGTTCCGTTCATACATCGCGGACCTGTGCACTATGCATGAGCACTATTCCTGTCGACTCAAAATCATCTCTGTCTGTGGGAACAGTATATCCTTGCAAACAGGAAAGAGCAGGAATCTCTTATAGCGATGCTGCAGCATTGATCGATACCAAACAATCAGAGCGCATGTTGCATGTTGTTTCGTTAGTTGCCTCATGCAGTTCTAAACACGAAAGCATTTTTGACTCGTCTTGCAATCTGGAGAGCTCACCGGAGCAGACGTGTCTCAGTCTCTAGTCTTGTGTATTAGATCTGTGCGCATTCGACAGGATACTCTCATCAGAATGGTGACACTGCAGCAAGTAAGGAGTATTCGGGTTGCATTAACATGACTGGATACCACAAGAGGTTTGAAGATACGTAAAATGGTGTCCTTTTCGCGTTTGCTGTGCGTAATGCTGTGTTTTTGTTCTCACTTTCAATTGTTTCAAGACATGTAGTAATCGGTTTCCGTCTCTGAATTAACCATCTGTAAATTCAAGTTACTTACAAACAGATTCTGTTAGACGGAAAGCTAATTTTAAACACTGTGTAAAATTATTTTTACGCAATTTTTCCCAAGATATTTGGAAGGGTGTTTAGCCGTTCTTATCGAATCTTGTCAATGTATATCAGATAGATTCACGTGTTATACTAGATTCTTCATACACTGGACTAGGCGAATTTATCGTCTTACACTTTTCCTAGGTTCATAAATTCTACCACTTGTACGCCACGTATGCTTCAAGTGCTTGCAGTTTTTTCTGTTAGGAATTTTCAGGGGCGCGGTTAAGGCAACGCTGATGCAGTTCTTCGAGTTGTATGGTGGCAGAGGCGGCACCATTGCAAAGAATTGCTTTCACAACACAAGCTCCCTGTTTTCAAGTTATTAGCCAGGGTGGAGAGTGTATGAGAAATACGTTTGTGTTGCACAAACCAGGCCTGTAAGGTGCGATTTTAACACACTTTGAGGTGGTACAGTATTTGGTTTTTCAGTCAGTATTTCAATACAATAGTCAACTGTGTTACTTACTAGTAATGCTCCAGCCCCCTTTTTGTTCTTCTTTGCCTAAGTTTCGCCATCTCCGAACTGTACCTTCGAACGTTGTTATTTCATGCTGTCAAACAGAGAGATATGTGATCTGCTATGCGTCGAAACACGACGTGGCATGGACACGATTAATATCTGAAGTAGCGCTGGAGGGAATTGACGCCATGAAACCTGCAGGTCTCTCCTTACATCCGTAAGAGTACGAGGAGGTGGAGATCTCGTCTGAACAGTACGTTGCAAGGCATGCCAGACATACTCAACAATGTTCATATCTGGGGAGTTTGGTGGCGAGCGGAAGTGTTTAAACTCAGAAGACTGTTCCTGGAGCCACACTGTAGCAATTCTGAATATGTGAGGTATTCCATTGTCCTGCTGGAAATGCCCCAGTCTGTCGGAATGCACAACGGACGTGAATGGACGCAGGTAATCAGACAGGATGCTTACGTACGTGTTGCCTGTCAGAGTCGTATCTAGACGTATCAGAGGTCCCATATCACTCCAATTACACTCGCCCCACGCCATTACAGAACGACCACCAGCTTGAAGAGTCACCTGCCGACATGTATGGTCCATGGATTCATGAAGTTGTCTCCATACCCGTACACATCCACCCATTCGATACAATTCGAAAAGAGACTTGTCCGACCAGGCAACACGTTTCCAATATCGGTGTTCACGGACCCACGCGAGGCGTAAAGCTTTGTGTCGTGCAGTCATCGTGGGTATACGAGTGAGCCTTCGGCTCCGAAAGTCCATATCGATTATGTTTGTTTGAGTGGCTCGCACGCTGACACTTGCTGACGGCCCAGCATTAAAATCTGAAGCAGTTTACGGAAGAGTTGTTCTTCTGTCACTTTGAAAGATTCTCTTCAGTCGTCGTTAGTCCGTTCCTGCTGGATATTTTCCCTGCCGTAGCGATGTCGGAGATTTGATGTTTTACCGGTTTCTTGATATTTACGGTATACTCGTGAAATGATCGTAGGAGAAAATCCCCTCTTTATCGCTACCTTGGAGAGGCTGTGTCCCATCGCTCGTGCGCCGAATATAACACCACGTTCAAACTCACTCAAATCTTGATAAGCTGCCATTGTAGCAGCAGTAATCGATCTAACAACTGCGCCAGACACTTGTTGTCTTATGTGGGCATTGCCAAACGCAGCGTCGTATTCTGACTGCTTACGCATCTATGTATTTAAATACGCATGCCTATACCAATTTCTTTGGCTTTTCAGCGTAATAATACACTCCTGGAAACGGAAAAAAGAACACATTGACACCGGTGTGTCAGACCCACCATACTTGCTCCGGACACTGCGAGAGGGCTGTACAAGCAATGATCACACGCACGGCACAGCGGACACACCAGGAACCGCGGTGTTGGCCGTCGAATGGCGCTAGCTGCGCAGCATTTGTGCACCGCCGCCGTCAGTGTCAGCCAGTTTGCCGTGGCATACGGAGCTCCATCGCAGTCTTTAACACTGGTAGCATGCCGCGACAGTGTGGACGTGAACCGTATGTGCAGTTGACGGACTTTGAGCGAGGGCGTATAGTGGGCATGCGGGAGGCCGGGTGGACGTACCGCCGAATTGCTTAACACGTGGGGCGTGAGGTCTCCACAGTACATCGATGTTGTCGCCAGTGGTCGGCGGAAGGTGCACGTGCCCGTCGACCTGGGACCGGACCGCAGCGACGCACGGATGCACGCCAAGACCGTAGGATCCTACGCAGTGCCGTAGGGGACCGCACCGCCACTTCCCAGCAAATTAAGGACACTGTTGCTCCTGGGGTATCGGCGAGGACCATTCGCAACCGTCTCCATGAAGCTGGGCTACGGTCCCGCACACCGTCAGGCCGTCTTCCGCTCACGTCCCAACATCGTGCAGCCCGCCTCCAGTGGTGTCGCGACAGGCGTGAATGGAGGGGCGAATGGAGACGTGTCGTCTTCAGCGATGAGAGTCGCTTCTGCCTTGGTGTCAATGATGGTCGTATGCGTGTTTGGCGCCGTGCAGGTGAGCGCCACAATCAGGACTGCATACGACCGAGGCACACAGGGGCAACACCCGGCATCATGGTGTGGGGAGCGATCTCCTACACTGGCCGTACACCACTGGTGATCGTCGAGGGGACACTGAATAGTGCACGGTACATCCAAACCGTCATCGAACCCATCGTTCTACCATTCCTAGACCGGCAAAGGAACTTGCTGTTCCAGCAGGACAATGCACGTCCGCATGTATCCCGTGCCACCCAACGTGCTCTAGAAGGTGTAAGTCAACTACCCTGGCCAGCAAGATCTCCGGATCTGTCCCCCATTGAGCATGTTTGGGACTGGATGAAGCGTCGTCTCACGCGGTCTGCACGTCCAGCACGAACGCTGGTCCAACTGAGGCGCCAGGTGGAAATGGCATGGCAAGCCGTTCCACAGGACTACATCCAGCATCTCTACGATCGTCTCCATGGGAGAATAGCAGCCTGCATTGCTGCGAAAGGTGGATATACACTGTACTAGTGCCGACATTGTGCATGCTCTGTTGCCTGTGTCTATGTGCCTGTGGTTCTGTCAGTGTGATCATGTGATGTATCTGACCCCAGGAATGTGTCAATAAAGTTTCCCCTTCCTGAGACAATGAATTCACGGTGTTCTTATTTCAATTTCCAGGAGTGTATTTTTATTGGTATGTGTCATAGGATGGAGGGTTAAATATAAAATGTATTAACCTGCTGCGCATTTCTGTTACGCTATTTTCTGTATTTTAGATGTGAAATGCCTCGTCAATGAGATGAAATTACACTACTGGCCATTAAAATTGCTACACCACAAAGATGGCTTGCTACAGACGCGAAATTTAACCGACAGGAAGAAGATGCTGTGATATGCAAATGATTAGCTTTTCAGAGCATTCACACAAGGCTGGCGCCGGTGGCGACACCTACAATGTGCTGACATGAGGAAAGTTTCCAACCGATTTCTCATACACAGAGCGCAGTCGACCCAGGTGAAACGTTGTTGTGATGCGTCGTGTAAGGAGGAGAAATGCGTTCCATCACGTTTCCGACTTTGATAAAGGTCGGATTGTAGCCTATCGCGATTGCGATTTATCGTATCGCGACATTGCTGCTAGCGTTGGTCGAGATCCAATGACTGTTAGCAAAAATATGGAATCGGTGGGTTCAGGAGGGTAGTACAGAACGCCGTGCTGGATCCCAACGGCCTCGTATTACCAGCAGTCGAGATGACAGGCATCTTATCCGCATGGCTGTAACGGATCTGCAGCCTCGTCTCGATCACTGAGTCAACAGATGGGGACGTTTGCAAGACAACCATCTGCACGACGTTTGCAGCAGCATGGACTATCAGCTCGCAGACCATGGCTGCGGTTACCCTTGACGCTGCATCACCGACAGGAGCGTCTGCGATGGTGTACTCAACGACGAACCTGGGTGCACGAATGGCAAAACGTCATTTTTTCGGATGAATCCAAGTTCAGTTTGCAGCATCATGATGGTCGCATCCGTGTTTGGCGACACCGCTGTGAACGCACATTGGAAGCGTGTATTCGTCATCGCCATACTGGCGTATCACCCGGCGTGATGGTACGGGGTGCCATTGGTTACACGACTCTGTCACCTCTTGTTCGCATTGACGGCACTTTGAACAGTGGACGTTAGATTTCAGATTGTTACGACCCGTGGCTCTACTCTTCATTCGATCCCTGCGTAACCCTACATTTCAGCATGATAAGGCACGACCGCATATTGCAGGTCCTGTACGGGCCTTTCTGGATGCAGAAAATGTTCGACTGCTGCTCTGGCCAGCACATTCTCCAGATCTCTCACCAATTGAAAACGTCTGGTCAATGGTGGCCGAGCAACTGGCTCGTCACAGTACGCCAGTCACTACTGTTGATGAACTGTGGTATCGTGTTGAAGCTGCATGGGCAGCTGTACCTGTACACGCCATCCAAGCTCTGTTTGACTCAATGCCCAGGCGCATCAAGGCCGTTATTACGGCCAGAGGTGGTTGTTCTGGGTACAGATTTCTCAGGATCTATGCACCCAACTTGCGTGAAAATGTAATCACATATCAGTTCTAGTATAATGTATTTGTCCAGTGAATACCCGTTTATCATCTGCATTTCTTCTTGGTGTAGCAATTTTAATGGCCAGTAGTGTAGTTATCAAATGAAGGAGTTTTAGCGATATTGATCTAGGATTTTTATTCACATATTTCAGAGTACGTCATTAGTGGGTCTGTTCAGTGTATGGGGGTATATTTCAGGGCATAATCTGGATTATAACCACAGATATTCCTTCAGAAGGAGTGGCAGGATTACAAGCGTACTTGTCGTTTTACTTTCCAGAGTCACTTCCTTACGGTGTTCCGGCTGGGCAGATGATGGCACTGATAACGTTTAACGACCCGCTAAAAGCGAAACACACTAGTGGCGTGGTACGGTCAATACGTAGGGCCCAGAGAGCCCTCCTCTCCCGTGGCCGAATTGCGGACCTTAGCGGGGTACGTATTTATCCCGAGCGCCCATCGAGCGGTCGCATGATTGATTACCGGCGAACACAAACGGAGGCGGGGATCGAACCGGCGGGCCAGCCGTAATGATTCACGCGGCTGTCGGCCGCTGCACGCCGGGCCCGGGTCGGATTACGGCGGGCGCGGGAACACGACGCGCGCCAGATTTACTGCGCCGCCGGCCTTGTTCCTCTGCTCGGCGCGGCGTACAGAATAGCAGGCGCTGCGCTGGGCGCTGGGGCGTGGGGCGTGGGGCGCGCTGCGTGGGCGGTGCCAGAGCCACCCGCCCGGAAGCCGCCTGTTTCAGACGTTCTGTGTGTGTGCCGGAGAGTGTACAGGCGCGAGGGTGGACTAGCATGCACAGTGGAGGGGGCGGGAGGGACTGCTAAGAGGTCGTGGGTGGGACAGGGGAGCAGGAGGAAGGAAGGAGCAGAGACAGTTCACGAGAGAGAGTGGCCAGAAGTCGTAGGGAAGCGATTCGCTCCTCTCCCAGCCCTCAAAACTGCTGCAACACATCGACGAGTGGACTGTACAAGGCACTCGAATCGTTCTGGAGAGATAATGATCCACGAATACTGCAATGTTATCCCTTTTTTATGTACGAGGAGTGTACAGTAAGTAACGCAACACTTTTTTTCTGAAAGTGAATGAAATGAAGTCCCATGCTTCTTGACAGAGCATCACTCCTGCGAAACGCAACTCGCCCTTTTTTCACATGATGTCTTGCGAGCCACGGATGAAGGGCATGTGACGCATGCCATATTCCTTGACTTCCGGAAAGCGTTTGACTCGGTGCCCCACTGCAGACTCCTAACTAAGGTACGAGCATATGGGATTGGTTCCCAAGTATGTGAGTGGCTCGAAGACTTCTTAAGTAATAGAACCCATTACGTTGTCCTCGATGGTGAATGTTCATCGGAGGTAGAGGGTATCATCTGGAGCGCCCCAGGGAAGTGTGGTAGGTCCGCTGCTGTTTTCTATCTACATAAATGATCTTTTGGAGGGGGTGGATAGCAATGTGCGGCTGTTTGCTGATGACGCTGTGGTGTACGGGAAAGTGTTGTCGTTGAGTGACTGTATGAGGATACAAAATGACTTGGACAGGATTTGTGATTGGTGTAAAGAATGGCAGCTAAATCTAAATATAGATAAATGTAAATTAATGCAGATGAATAGGAAAAAGATTCCTGCAATGTTTGAATACTCCATTAGTAGTGTAACGCTTGACACAGTCACGTCGATTAAATATTTCGGCGTATCATTACAGAGCAATATGAAGTGGGACAAGCAAGTAATGGCAGTTGTGGGAAAGGCGGATAGTCGTCTTCGGTTCGTTGGTAGAATTTTGGGAAGATGTGGTTCATCTGTAAAGGAGACCGCTTATAAAACACTAATACGACCTGTTCTTGACTATTGCTCGAGCGTTCGGGATCCCTATCAGGTCGGATTGAGGGACGACATAGAAGCAACTCAGAGCCGGGCTGCTACATTTGTTACTGGTAGGTTTGATCATCACGTGAGTGTTACGGAAATGCTTCATGAACTCGGGTGGAAGTCTCTAGAGGAAAGGAGGCGTTATTTTCGTGAATCGCTACTGAGGAAATTTAGAGAACCAGCATTTGAGGCTCACTGCAGTACAATTTTAGTGCCGCCAACTTGCATTTCGCCGTAAGACCGCAAAGATAAGATAAGAGAGATTAGGGCTCGTACAGAGGCATATAGGCAGTCATTTTTCCCTCGTTCTGTTTGGGAGTGGAACAGGGAGAGAAGATGCTAGCTGTGGTACGAGGTACCCTCCGCCACGCACCGTATGGTGGATTGCGGAGTATGTATGTAGATGTAGATGTAGATGTAGAGCGCAGGGGAACGATGCGGGAGACCCGCACCGCCGTACTAGGCAAGGTCTTAATGGAGGTGGTTTGCCGTTGCCTTTCTCCGACCGTCATGGGGATGAGTGATAATGATGAAGACGACATAACAACACCCAGTCGTCTCGGGGCAGGCGAAAATCCCTGGCCCCGCCGAAAATCGAACCCGAGACCCCGTGCTCGGGAAGCGAGAACGCTACCGCCAGACCACGAGTTACTGACTTTCTGAAAGGGGGTTGGTTTTATTCAGCATTCCAATAAACCATATTATTCCCCACTCTTTTGGCTACAAAATCCTAGTTTTCAACATAATCTCTGTTCAACACGACGCCCTTACACCTCCTTACTGGGACGGTCTGTATGCCCGCATGCTACCACTATACTGTTCGGCGTCGGAGCCAACGTCTTGCTGCATCAAAAACCTCTCCACCATCCATGTACGGCTTTCCGCAGAATGCATCCTTCGTTACGCCAAACAGATGAAAGTCGGAAGGTGCTGTAGGCTGGGTAAGGCTGAACAGTCCAGCGATGTTCTTTGAGCTCCTATCTGGTGCGCAGACTTGAATGACGCCTTGCGTTGTCACGGAGAAGAATTTCGTCTGCATCTTTGTGACGACGAACACACTGACCCCGTTTCTTCGATTTCCTGAGGGTAGCACAATACACTTCAGTGTTAATCGTTGCACCTTGAGGGAGGACATCAAAGACAATAACCTCTTAACAGTCGCAGAAAACCGCGCGAAGATTTTACCGGCCCAGGGTGCGGCTTTGAACTTTTTCTTCAGATGAGAGTTGGTGTGCCGCCACTCCACAAAGTATCAGTTTGTACCCGTTTCGAAGTGATACACCATATTTCATCGCCTGTGACGATTTTTCACAAAAAATTGTCACGATCAGCCTCGTAAGGTGCAGGCAGCTCCGCACAGTTGGTCATTTGTTGCTCTTTATGGGCTTGTATTTGGCGGCGAGGAATCCAGGAAAGAAGGAACGAAGATTGGGTTTAACGTCCGGTGGACATCGACGTCATTAGAGACGGAGGAGGTGGTGTCAAAGATGGGGAAGGAAATCGGCCGTGGCCTTTCAAAGAAATCATCCCGTCATTTGCGTGGAGCGATTCAGGGAAATCGCAGAAAACCTGAATGTGGATGGCCCGACGCGGGTTTGAACCGTCGTCTTCCCGAATGCGAGTCCAGTGTGCTAGCCACTGCGCCACCTCGTTCTGTAGGAACCCAGTGGGAGCATTGCTTTTAGTACCCAAAATAGTGGATGAGTGTACCAATAGAGACGTCCTGTTAAGCAACAGGGTATTTGATTGTGGTCCGTCGATCATCTCGAACGACAGTATCCGTACTTTCCAACACGGCAGGCGCAACAGCTGTGTGTAGCCCGCCGGCACGCGGCAGTTTGGACAGGTTTGCGCGACCTTATTGCAATGATGACAGACGCCTCGGCCGAGGACACACCGTGATTTTGTTCACTGCCAGGTCTCCGTAGACATTCTGCAAGTGCCTGTGAGTATCTGGAATGCTCTGGTTTTTCGCCAAAAGAAACTCAATGACAGCTCCCTGTTTGGAACGCACAGGCGCAATTTTGAAGGCTATGTATAACACAGTCACCTATAGAAACTTCATAGGGGCGGAAGCAGAAATATTCCACGATGTCCAAGAATAATATCGCATTTTTTCAACCGAAAATGGCCGAGAAGAAAGATGTGTTGCATTACTTATTGAATGCTCTTCGTTGTTAGTACTGGGTTGACTGAGCGTGCACAGATGCTGAGAGCATCCCAAATACTCGGTTTCATTATGATTGTGTAATCTTGAGGGGCCGAGCCAAGTTCCTCTATTCACAGAAGTATTCATCAAACGACCTGTTCGCATCCAAAGAGAGATGACATTGCTCTGTTGAAATATGGCATTACCACCGAATTACTGAAGTATGAGAAAGGGATACAAACAACGACCGTGTAAAACCTAGCTCGCAGTGTTCATCCACGACACCCAGATTATTTCTTGTTCGATCTGCCAGATACATTTTACAAAGAACAGATAAGATTAATATGAATTACAATAAACGTTTGGAACTTACAATGTGGAAACAAATTATATCAGTTATTACATTACAATTATGTCAGGGAAACTACATTATTACATTAAACGGAACAAAAATCACATAAACTGAAGACAATTAATTACACAGTAACATTAAGATTATGGAGCCATTTCCTGGCATTGTCCGTTAACTTGTGGAGCGACATCAGAGAGCCGTCTCTGTAACCATGAATGTTACAAACCAGAAGATGGTCCATTGTTTGTACCTCGCCACAGTCACAACTCGAATCGTCTGTATAGCCCCATTTGGTTGTTTGCTGTCTGCATCGTCCAACTCCCGTGCGAAACCTATTTAGAGCCGACCAGTGTTTCCTGTTGAGATTGAAGCCTTTTGGTTGTGTCGTAGATTAGATGATGGTTTTCCACGACGCCTCTTCTCAGACCCTGCCATGGATTCTTCCATTGAGCATCGAGACCTTCTGTGCCCAATGTTGTGCTCCAGACGATAGGTTTCCTGGACTTCAGTCTCGTGGGTCCTCCCATGTCGGCATGTATGGGTAGCCTTGGGTTTGCTTCAGTTTTTTCTACTATGTCCTGGGTGGCTTTCTCTCTAGGTATGGAGTCGGGAGCGAGGTTAGCCAGCACCGGAAGCCACTCAACGGGGGTTGGCCTTAGAGTGCCGGTGACGGTTCTCAGAGTGGCGTTTAGTTGTACATCCACTTTTTAGGCGTGCGGGCTTCTGCTCCAGACTGGGTCACAGTATTCTGCAGCGCTATACACCAGTGCCAGTGCAGCAGTTCGTAGGGTGGGAGCATCACAACCCCAAGTGGTGCCTGCCAGTCTGTTGAGCAGGTTATTTCACGTCTTTAGCTTTTGGGCAGTATCAGTTAGGTGTTGTCTGAAAGTCATGCTGCGCTCTAGCTTAATACCGGGATATTTTGGGAAATTCTCGTGGCTGAAAGCTTTACCATTTATAACTAGGCGCAGTTCCCTTCTCGCTTCCTTGTTGTTTAGATGCATGACTGTGCTTACTGTTTTTGTCACATTGACGCCCAGAAAGCAATACAGCGCTATTACAAATGATTGAAGCGATTTCATAAATTCACTGTAGCTCCATTCATTGACATATGGTCACGACACGCTACAGATACGTAGAAAAACTCATGAAGTTTTGTTCGGCTGAAGCCGCACTTCAGGTTTCTGCCGCCAGAGCGCTCGAGAGCGCAGTGAGGCAAAATGGCGACAGGAGCCGAGAAAGCGTATGTCGTGCTTGAAATGCATTCACATCAGTCAGTCATAACAGTGCAACGACACTTCAGGACGAAGTTCAACAAAGATCCACCAACTGCTAACTCCATTCGGCGATGGTATGCGCAGTTTAAAGCTTCTGGATGCCTCTGTAAGGGGAAATCAACGGGTCGGCCTGCAGTGAGCGAAGAAACGGTTGAACGCGTGCGGGCAAGTTTCACGCGTGGCCCGCGGAAGTCGACGAATAAAGCAAGCAGGGAGCTAAACGTACCACAGCCGACGGTTTGGAAAATCTTACGGAAAAGGCTAAAGCAGAAGTCTTACCGTTTACAATTGCTACAAGCCCTGACACCCGATGACAAAGTCAAACGCTTTGAATTTTCGGCGCGGTTGCAACAGCTCATGGAAGAGGATGCGTTCAGTGCGAAACTTGTTTTCAGTGATGAAGCAACATTTTTTCTTAATGGTGAAGTGAACAGACACAATGTGCGAATCTGGGCGGTAGAGAATCCTCACGCATTCGTGCAGCAAATTCGCAATTCACCAAAAGTTAACGTGTTTTGTGCAATCTCACGGTTTAAAGTTTACAGCCCCTTTGTCTTCTGCGAAAAACAGGACATGTGTATCTGGACATGCTGGAAAATTGGCTCATGCCACAACTGGAGACCGACAGCGCCGACTTCATCTTTCAACAGGATGGTGCTCCACCGCATTTCCATCACGATGTTCGGCATTTCTTAAACAGGAGATTGGAAAACCCTTGGATCGGTCGTGGTGGAGATCATGATCAGCAATTCATGTCATGGCCTCCACGCTCTCCCGACTTAGCCCCATGCGATTTCTTTCTGTGGGGTTATGTGAAAGATTCAGTGTTTAAACCTCCTCTACCAAGAAACGTGCCAAACTGCGATCTCGCATCAACGATGCTTTCGAACTCATTGATGGGGACATGCTGCGCCGAGTGTGGGAGGAACTTGATTATCAGCTTGATGTCTGCCGAATCACTAAAGGGACACATATCGAACATTTGTGAATGCCTAAAAAAACTTTTTGAGTTTTTGTATGTGTGTGCAAAGCATTGTGAAAATATCTCAAATAATAAAGTTATTGTAGAGCTGTGAAATCGCTTCAATCATTTGTAATAACCCTGTATATACTGACGCCTAGGTTGATCCCGTGTTCCTTGACTTCTGGAAGACATTCGATACAGTTCCGCACTGCCACCAAATGAATAAAATACGAGCTAATGGAATATCTGACAAGGCGTGTCATTGGACTGAAGAGTCTCTCGCGAACAGAACACATGATGTCATTCTCAACGGAGTCAAAGCACCAGGCGTAAAGGTAGCTTCTGACGTACTCCGAAAGAGTGTTAGAGGACCATTAATTTTCACTATACATAAATCACCTTCTGGGTAACGTCGGAAGTTCCACCACGCTTTTCGACGATTATGATGCTATTGTATACAGATAAGTCGAAACGCTAGAAAACTGTAGCGAAAGACAGAAAGACTTGCAGAGTATCGACATTTGGTGTTACGGTAGGTAACTGACACGTTAAATATACACACTTCCCGAAGAACGCCTGAAATTCGTCACGCCCGAGGGCGTACTGGAAAGTAGTGCGTCCGAATTTTTTATGTGAAAACTCTTAAACCTTCTTAAAAAACGAATGTTATTAAAATTCTATATTTTTATTCTTCATGTCTACAAATTTATCTGTCAACAGTCACCCTGGCCAAAAACACTTATGTCCCAACGAGAGGCCAGTTTGTTGACACCGTCTGGCTTCGTTGACGGAGTCTCTGCCTCACTTCTGCTTGCACAACTTCATCACTGTCAAAGTGAAGCTCTCGACGGTGTCCTTTGAGATTTGGAAACAGATGAAGATCGGATGGGGCCAAGTCGGAACTGTACGTAAGATGGTCGATGACAGTGGAGCAAGGTGTCGAATTGTTGCAGATATTGCAACGTTCCTGTGTGGTATGGCTTTGTCATGCCGCAGAGACGGTGCTTTATGTGTGGACGAACTCATCGAATCCAAAACTCGATTACAGTACGCTGATTCTCACGCACCGACGTAGTTACGTTACACACAGCCATATTACACGCTACAATTCGAAGCTATCTACCGACAGAGGGCTACAACTGTGTATACAGGAAGAACGAAGACGTTTCTTTTATTTCCAAATAAGAAATTCGGTGGCTTCACTTTTCGGCACGCCCTCGTAGGTTCTACATTCTGCATTCAGACCCGCCCAGCCTGCTACAACCTCCTCGACAGTTCGTTCTTGTAATTGACATTGCAGTACCTTTTCACTGATTTTGAAAATAGCGCAGGATTCTTTTCTACAGTTCCACCTACAAAACCTCGGTTTCTTTGGTGACAATTTCCGCTATTGTGAGAAATTTAACAAAGTATGCGACCTTCCGTTCTCATCGTAAACGTGTGGCTGAACAATCTTGAATCGACTGTATAATTCAGAGAATCCACACGTCAAAGTACGACAGTATATATGTGGCTGTCGATACCTGTACTACTTATTCCACGTATCCAGTGAGGTTAGTCGATAGTATTTTATGATTTTCCTGTCGAGATCTATGACAGCTAGTTTTTACATACACATTGTACGATTTCCTTCATAAGAACAAATAAACACCTGTTATATTAAAATTTGTATCTGTGAACCTGGCCTTAGGAGTACTGGCTGAGTGGTTCTAGGCGCTTCAGTCTGGAACCGCGCGACCACTACGGTCGCAGGTTCGAATCCTGCATCGGGCATGGCTGTGTGTGATGTCCTTAGGTTAGTTAAGTTTAAGTAGTTCTAAGTTCTAGGGGACTGATGACCTCAGCTGTTAAGTCCCATAGTGCTCACAGCCATTTGAAACATTTTTTAAAGTACTGTATCGATCACGATGTTCCCAAAGAAACCAGCATTGTTTCACGTTAATGCTATAATTTCAATCTCCGAATATTGTTTATTTCAATACAGATGTGTTACAATGTTTGTGGTGATTTCTGCAGCGTCTAATTTGTGGGTTTTGACAACAAGGAGTCATCACAACCCTTACTTTTTAAACTTTTTCGGTCTATAGCTCGCTATTTATTATTTGAAAATTACTAGTTTCCGACAATGTTACCCACATTCATATCTGTTGAAAAGTATGAACTCTAATGACAACTGGGGAGCGAACTCTGACTTTAAGAATTACAAAGATTAAAATTTCATTTGTCTAGAAAACTAAGATTGTATGAGGTTGTTGTTGTTGTGGTCTTCAGTCCTGAGACTGGTTTGATGCAGCTCTCCATGCTACTCTATCCTGTGCAAGCCTCTTCATCTCCCAGTACCTACTGCAACCTACACCCTTCTGAATCTGCTTAGTGTATTCATCTCTTGGTCTCCCTCTACGATTTTTACCCTCCGCGCTGCCCTCCAATACTAAATTGGTGATCCGTTGATGCCTCAGAACATGTCCTACCAACCGATCCCTTCTTCTGGTCAAGTTGTGCCACAAACTTCTCTTCTCCCCAATCCTATTCAGTACTTCCTCATTAGTTATGTG
This sequence comes from Schistocerca americana, assembly GCF_021461395.2. NCBI lineage: Eukaryota > Metazoa > Arthropoda > Insecta > Orthoptera > Acrididae > Schistocerca > Schistocerca americana. The sequence goes on from NC_060119.1 coordinate 227,745,579, forward strand.
GTCTACCCATCTAATCTTCAGCATTCTTCTGTAGCACCACATTTCAAGAGCTTCTATTCTCTTCTTGTCCAAACTATTTATCGTCCATGTTTCACTTCCATACATGGCTACACTCCATACAAATACTTTCAGAAATGACTTCCTGACACTTAAATCTATACTCGATGTTAACAAATTTCTCTTCTTCAGAAACGCTTTCCTTGCCATTACCAGTCTACATTTTATGTCCTCTCTACTTCGACCATCATCAGTTATTTTGCTCCCCAAATAGCAAAACTCCTTTACTACTTTAAGTGTCTCATTTCCTAATCTAATTCCCTCAGCATCACCCGACTTAATTCGACTACATTCCATTATCCTCGTTTTGATTTTGTTGATGTTCATCTTATATCCTCCTTTCAAGACACTGTCCATTCCATTCAACTGCTCTTCCAAGTCCTTTGCTGTCTCTGACAGAATTACAATGTCATCGGCGAACCTCAAAGTTTTTATTTCTTCTCCATGGATTTTAATACCTACTCCGAATTTTTCTTTTGTTTCCTTTACTGCTTGCTCAATATACAGATTGAATAACATCGGCGAGAGACTACAACCCTGTCTTACTCCCTTCCCAAGCACAGCTTCCCTTTCATGTCCCTCGACTCTTATAACTGCCTTCTGGTTTCTGTACAAGTTGTAAATAGCCTGCCGCTCCCTGTATTTTACCCCTGCCACCTTTAGAGTTTGAAAGAGAGTATTCCAGTCAACATTGTCAAAAGCTTTCTCTAAGTCTACAAATGCTAGAAACGTAGGTTTGCCTTTCCTTAATCTTTCTTCTAAGATAAGTCGTAAGGTCAGTATTGCCTCACGTGTTCCAGTGTTTCTATGGAATCCAAAGTGATCTTCCCCGAGGTCGGCTGTATGAGGTACCACATACTTAACTGCACAGTTGCATATATTTCCAAAACCAACACTGTCTGATGAACAATATTCCAAGTTTTTTACTATGTAGCCCTGAATATGGTATGTCATACAAACTTAATTTTGTAGATACTATAATCGGGGATACACTGTTGTAATGAAACTACGAATACAGTATGTTATAAAACCATGGTTTTACAAATGTATGCCATTTTTAGCTTCGTAATTGTTAAAATCAGGATTAGAGTCCACATCAGATATTTTTAAACAAATCTAAAGATGTGCGACAGTGCCTGGAACCGGCAATGCTGAAACAATAAACATTGATCGACTTACTGAAAAGTTCCTTTCCTATTAACCGAAACGTTTCAGTTTATGAGACAAGCTTGTGGACATAATGCTCTACGTGTAACGCAATACTATGAATGATATAGGCCTATGATTTCTTCTGTTGTCTACACCACCTTATTGGTCTTTTTCTACGGACTAAAACAGAAACGGCTGAACACATGGGATGGGAACTCAAGATCTAACGGTGAGACGTTATGGTAATACGAGTAGACGAAACGGGAGAAGATAATAATAAATACTATCGCAGATGACAAGCGAGGCTTGGAAACGTAGGCAGAAACATAGGAAACTGTAATGTGAATAGACAATACACGCTCTAAAATACGTACAGCAAGATACATTCGGAATATAACGAAAACAAACAAGAAAGCAAATGTTATATATGTAGTGTTCTTCAGGGGTTATAAAACACGATACAGTTTGAAGCGTTTCCGAGCGCTGTTGAAAATATATATTCCTTCGATTTATGCAGCGAAAAAAATACTGGCAGAAAAATATTATATTGAAATTCATCATGTTACCACAGTTTAATTTAACTCGATTACTGCGAGATATTTGAAGTAAATTTAAAATTATAATCCATCCATGTCCGCTATAAAATAACCAATTAAATGAAAATATTAAAAGGATGATAATGCCAATTTCGAATACAGTAACTGAAGCTTTATTGGGAATTTATGGGATTTTTATTTGTTTGCGGGACGCATCGGCATTCGTTTTATTTCGCCAGCGTGCCTTATAGCCGCAGGGAAGAGGGTCGGTCGCCTCTATCGGTGTCATCCATTTTGTGGAGGTCGCTTTTAATTTATTTGGCAATTAGCATTTAGCGTCGTGGTGTCACCAAGGGAGCGCAACAGGATCCTGTGTCTAAAAATTTGGCTGCAGAAACGTGCAGCAACTTCGCTGAAAAACTGCCATAATTTTCGCACTGTGTGGCCCAGGGAAACAATTAAAACCGCATATGACAATTCTACTTAGGCATTTCCATGCTTCTGCTCCCTCTGTGTGCACTCACGAAAACTAATACTGCCAACCAAGCAGAACCACACCGATACTCTAGTATTTGCATACCAGAGATATATTGTCGTATATTGACGACTTATTGCCCTATATATTACTAAGTTTAAAGCTGCTGGAACTCAACGAGAGAACTTCAAGGTAGGAAATCTGAGAGACAACGCAAAGGCAATTACGTTAGCGTTTACGTTATCAGAGGTAAACGGTAACGCTAGAGCCCTGCGAATTGCAGACGCTCCAGCCAGCTGTACCAGGGGAGGAGCTTCACTTGAGCGCACTAAGTGGTAACTGCATCCACTGCCTAGACACACTTGTAAGGCGCCACAGTAAAAGATGGTAACAAAAGGGCATGTCTTAACGGAAGCAGATGACTCGGTACTTGACTCTGAGAACCGCAACGTCAATGGGTTTACACAGCATAGATTGTTACAACAGCGGTCCCCACTCTCGAAAGGGCTCAGACCGGGGCCAAGAGCCGGCCGGTGTGGCCGTGCGGTTCTAGGCACTACAGTCTGGAACCACGTGACCGCTACGGTCGCCGGTTCGAATCCTGCCTCGGGCATGGGTGTGTGTGATGTCCTTAGGTTAGTTAGGTTTAAGTAGTTCTAAGTTCTAGGGGACTGATGACCACAGCAGTTAAGTCCCATAGTGATCAGAGCCATTTTTTGAACCGGGGCCAAGTAACGTAAAACATTGTTACTGCTAGCCGTGATACAATGAAGCCCCAAAGAAACTTCTAAACTTGCCTAATATTGTGTAGGACCCCGCGAGCACGCAAAAATGCCGCAGCACGACGTGGCATGGACTCGTCTAAAGTCTGAAGTAGTGATGGAGGGAACTGACACCATGAATTTTGCAGGGATGTCCATAAATCCGTAAGAGTACGAGGAGGTGGAGGTTTCTACTGAACAACACGTTGCAAGGCATCCCAAATATGCTAATAACGTTCATGTGTGGGGAGTTTAGTAGCTAGCGGAAATGTTTAAAGTCAGAAGAGTTTTCCTAGAGCCACTCTGTAGCAATTCTGGAAGTGTGATGTGTCGCATTGTCCTACTGGCCCAAGTCAGTCGGAATGCATAACGGACATGAATGGATGCAGGTGATCAGACAGGATGCTTACGTACGTGTCACGTGTCAGAGTCGTATCTAGACGTATCAGGGGTCCCATATCACTCCAACTGCACACGCTTCACACCATTACAGAACCTTCAACAGCTTGATGATCCCCTAATGACATACAGGGTCCATGGAAGTGTTCTCCATACCCGTACACATCCGTCCGCTCGATACAATTTGAAATGAGACTCGTCTCACCAGGCAATATGTTTCCAGTCATCAAGAGTCCATTGACGGTGTTGATGGGCCCAGGCGAGGCGTAAAGCTTTGTGTCGTGCAGTCATCAAGGGTACACAAGAGAGCCTTCGGCTCCGAAAGCCAATATCGATGATGTTTCGTTGAATGGTTCGCACGCTGACACTTGCTGATGGCCCAGCATTGAAATCTGAAGCAATTTGCGTAAGGGTTGCAGTTCAGTCTCGTTGAAAGATTCTCTTCAGTCGTCGCTGGTTACGTTCTTGCAGGATCTCTTTCCGGCCGCAACGATGTCGGAGACTTGATGTTTCATCGGATTCCTGATATTCTCGGTACACTCGTGGTCGTGCGGAAAAAAACTCACTTCATCGCTACCTCGGAGATGTTGTGTCCCATCGGTCCTGCACCGATTGAAACACCACGCTCAAACTCACTTAAATCTTGATAACCTGCCATTGTAGCAGAGGTAACCGATCAAACAACTGCTCCTGACACTTAGGTTATACAGGGTGATTCAAAAAGAATACCACAACTTTAAAAATGTGTATTTAATGAAAGAAACATAATATAACCTTCTGTTATACATCATTACAAAGAGTATTTAAAAAGGTTTTTTTTCACTCAAAAACAAGTTCAGAGAGGTTCAATATGGCCCCCTCCAGACACTCGAGCAATATCAACCCGATACACCAACTCGTTCCACACTCTCTGTAGCATATCAGGCGTAACAGTTTGGATAGCTGCTGTTATTTCTCGTTTCAAATCATCAATGGTGGCTGGGAGAGGTGGCCGAAACACAATATTCTTAACATACCCCCATAAGAAAAAATCGCAGGGGGTAAGATCAGGGCTTCTTGGAGGCCAGTGATGAAGTGCTCTGTCACGGGCTGTTATCAGCTGCAGACAGTGCTTGAACCAATTTTAGACGATAAGGTTTCATAACTAACCTTTTTCGTAGGACTCTCCATACAGTTGATTGTGGAATTTGGAGCTCTCTCCGAGTCGATTTTCCTGGGCTGCGAACAAATGCTTGCTGGATGCGTGCTACATTTTCATCACTCGTTCTCGGCCGTCCAGAACTTTTCCCTTTACACAAACACCCATTCTCTGTAAACTGTTTATACCAACGTTTAATACACCACCTATCAGGAGGTTTAACACCATACTTCGTTCGAAATGCACGCTGAACAACTGTCGTCGATTCACTTCTGCCGTACTCAATAACACAAAAAGCTTTCTGTTGAGCGGTCGCCATCTTAGCATCAACTGACGCTGACGCCTAGTCAACAGCGCCTCAAGCGAACAAATGTACAACTAAATGAAACTTTATAGCTCCCTTAATTCGCCGACAGATAGTGCTTAGCTCTGCCTTTTGTCGTTGCAGAGTTTTAAATTCCTAAAGTTGTGGTATTCTTTTTGAATCACCCTGTATAGGCGTTGCCGACCGCAGCGCGGTATTCTGCCTGTTTACACATCTCTTTATTTGAATACGCATACATATACCAGTTTCTTTAGCACTTCAATGTAGGAAGGACAGTGACGTATAGCTTTCAGCTGAACGCTGTTGCTACCACACTTTGGATTCGTTAATGTAAAGCGTAGAAACACTCCTGTCTACTGAGTAGGAGAGATGAAGGACTTTGAAAGTGGTTGGCCAGAGGTGCCCTGGAGGTGCAGAGCCACTCGTCCGATTGGCCGAAGCCTCTGAAGTGCCGGTGGGTTGGTGAGCCGACTACAGGAAGGGAGAAAGAGTGTACTTCCACAATTATTTTAAAACCCATGTTTTCGTACTCAGAGTTTCCGGTCAGGACTAATTTGGAACTTCTTGTAGTAATACTGAATGCTCGCCAGTATGAGGCAAGAATCGTAGAATACTGTTGTCATACTCTTTATGGGCAGGATGCCACGTGTCACGGCACATTGCATTCCGTAAAACAGCCTAGCTCTACCCCAAAACATCCTAGTTTCACTACTGCAAAACTGCACATATCTTTACCGCAAAAGATTACAACTCACCACCGCAAATGAAAAGCGTAAAACATGTTACCTTTAAAACTGGTAGCACAGTGGACTACCTGCCACGGAGAAACACTTTTCCTAGTGTGGGAAAGGCTGGAACCTATATACAATTCTTTTTATGTACTGCAGTAATGATAATTCACTACACTGATATTTGTCCCGCAGTTCAGCAACAACACGATAATTTTCACCTTTAAATTTATTCATTTTTCTTTTATAATGTACCGTGTTAAAGCACAGGTAAGTTTTACTTTTCAGTTGCTTTTTAAACTTCCATAAACTCGTGGATACAAGGATGGGGTTTGTAAAATTGTTGTTTTAACTGTCGATGAAACGACACCGAAACATTTGTAGTTCTGATTTAAGCTGATGGTATACTGGTCTATAAATTTTCGGGAAATTTAACATCTTCATCTTCACTTAATAGTTTACAAGTACGTAGTCTGACAAAAATACAACTGTTTGTGATTGGGAGCAGTACTATACAACCCCACGAAAGTGTCCCCGACTATGCCTGGAGGTATAAACCTTAAAACAGACTTGTATTTCCGAAATTCACGACTTCTGACTGAGGACTGGTACACTCCAAACGATACCATGCCTGACCTAAGCGAAAACTACAGCTTTTAATATTAACGCCTGAGAGCACTTTCTGTGCCACAACATGAACGGCAATTTCAGAATCAAAGTTTAATAGAATTTGAAGCCACTTTCACCATTTTTCGACCGTGACTGTCTTAAGAAATATCTAAAGGTTTTTTTTTAATTACCGCTACCAGTCACAAACTACGTCAGCTATTGTATTATTTATTTATTAAGCGACATGTTTCGAGGTATACCTCATCTTCAGGCTAAATGACATTACAAAAACGACTTTACAATAAGCTTATATGATGTTACGTAGTATTTTTATAAATGCTGTGGTCATCCTGTGGAAGAAGAGAAAACTTCGTAAGAGGCGATGTCACTATGGGAGCTGGACTGATGTTTGAAGACCGTTGCAAAACATTTTAGTGTAAACACTTAGCCTCAAGATGAGGTATTCCCTCGAAACATGTCGATAAATAAATAAGTAATACAGTAGTTGACATAGTTTGTGAATGGTAGCGGTAATTTAAAAAAATAAAAAATCCTTTACATATTTCTAAGTCTAATGTTTCAGTGTTAAAAATTTTAATGCACGAACTACAAATATGCTTTCACATGCATTCGCATCCTGATATAGTTCTTAATAACATTAAGGAAAAAACAATTTGGACATACCCCAAGGTAGTGTGTGTATGTAACGTGTAAAGCTGATGAATGAATTTTCGTGAAAGTAGAAGTCCCAGCCACAAGTACAGTTCTCATATTACTACACAGCAACTGCAGACTTTGTTCACAAATGCAAAATATTATTTTCCACGTGTACGAAGCACAACGTTTTGCACGTCAGTGTATTTGTAGTTACGTTTACGTCTCTGTTCAAAATGCCTTTTTTAGTCTGATAGTTTCAAGTTTTAATACGCCCTGAAGGCGTTACAATCATCCCTGTACAAACGTTCCATTCCCTTGAAGGTTTTGTTAATTTGCCTTTTTTTTAAATGCTTTCCTGTTGTTGATAACATCATAGAGAGGTTGTTTCTGTCCGCGCGTATCTCCATCGAATTAATGACGTCATCTTTCTATCGGTGTCCTGAACCGCGCTGCTGCTACGGTCGCAGGTTCGAATCCTGCCTCGGGCATGGATGTGTGTGATGTCCTTAGATTAGTTAGGTTTAAGTACTTCTAAGTCTAGGGGACTGATGAACTCAGATGTTGGGTCCCACAGTGCTCAGAACTATTTGAGCCATTTGAACCATTTGTCTATCGGTATGAATCGAGTCGTATCCTAACCACTTTAAGCAGTTACTGACACAAGAGAACGCGTGCAAGATAGCGCTCACCACGAACTCTATTAATAGACGACTCTCAATTACACTGGGGAGCCAAGGAAATTGGTACACCTGCCTAATATCGTGTAGGACTCGAGCGAGCACGCAGAAGTGCCGCAACACGGCGTGGCATGGTCCCGACTAAAGTCTGAAGTAGCGCTGGCGGAAATTGACACAATGAACCCTGAAGGACTGTTATAAATACGTAAGATTATGAGCGGGTGGAGATCTCTGCTGAACAGCACGTTGCAAGGCATCCCAGACATGCTCAATAATGTTCATATCTGCGGAGTTTGGTAGCGAGCGGAAGTGTTTAAACTCAGAAGAGTTTTCCTGGAGCCACTCTGTAGCTATTCTGGTAGTGTGGGGTGTGGCATTGTCCTGCTGGAATTTCCCAAGTCTGTCGGGATGCACAATGGACATGAATGGATGCAGGTGATCAGACAGGATGATGTGTCACCTGTTAGAGTCATATCGAGACGTATCAGGGGTCCCAAATCATTCCAAACGCACACGCCCCACACCATTACAGGCCCTTCACCAACTTCAACAGTGCTCTGCTGACATGCAGGGTCCGTGGATTCATGAGGTTGTCTCCATTCCCGTACAGGTCCATCCGCTCGATGCAATTTGAAAAGAGACTCGTCTGATCAGGCAACATGTTTCCAATCAGTAACTGTCCAATGTGGGTGTTGACGGGACCAGGCGAGGCGTAAAGCTTTGTGTCGTGCAGTCTTCAAGGATAAATGAGTGGGCCTTTGGCTTCGGAAGCCCATGTCGACGATGTTTCGTAGAATATTCGCACGCTGACACTTGTTGATGGCCAAGCATTGATATCTGCAGCAAGTTGCGGAAGGGTTGCACTTCTGTCTCGTTGAACGATTCTCTTCAGCAGTCGTTGGTTCCGTTCTTGCCGGATCTTTTTCCGACCGCAATGATGTCGGACATTTGATGTTTTACCGGATTCCTGATATTCACGGTACACTCGTGAAATGGTCACACGAGAAAATTCTCACTTCATCGCTACCTCGGAGATACTGCGTCCCATCGCTCGTGCGCCGACTATAACACCACGTTCAGACTCACTTAAATCTTGATAAATTGCCATTATATCGGCAGTAACCTGCCATTGCAGTAGCTGTAACGACCTAACAACTGCTCCAGACACTTGTTGTCTTATATAGGCCTTGCCGTCCACTGCGCTTTATTCTGTCTGTTTACACATCTCTGTATTTGAGTATGCATGCTTGTTCCATTTTTATTTGGCGCTTGAGTGTAGTTGAACTGCGATGGGCAGATGGAGATTGTTTCATGTTACAGGACATCATAAATAACATCATTTTCGCGAGAAACATCACACTCCGAACAGGGTCCTATTTTTTTTTTGCTGCCAACCAACTAGTCTTTATAGTGCGGGAGAAAATGATTTTGTCCAGCGTGAAAATGAAGGCTAACTGTTTACTCGTGCTCTTTCTCTACCGTCATTACTGCTTCTTGGCTTGATAAAACTGCACGCCAACGGTCGGCGACACACAAAGAATTCTGAACGACCTTAATTAATTTGATCATTTCAGTAACGCGACGTAATTCTCATCAAATAAAAATAGAATAACCCCGTACGACAGGAAATCAACTGGCTACTCACACCCTCTATCTCTCTCAAAACACACACACACACACACACACACACACACACACACACGAGTGCACACTTTCACTTCCTCTGTGCACTCTGTAAAACTTGTAAATCGCCTAAACGAAAAATAAAGCTTTCCTCGGCCCAAAAGTTGGTTTGAATTCTGAATGATTTTTTAGGCATTACTCTATTGGACGTCGTATGGCTTTGCCTTCCTCTGACCACTGAGTTATCTTACGCAGCCACTTGCAGGTGGACGTACGGTTTAATGTGAAATCGTAAGTACGGTACAGCTTGACATTTGTTACAGTAACATAGCAATGTCGGAGATGACAGGAGGGATAAATGACGGAAAACCCCTAACACTAACGGAGGAATTAATTCCAGATCTTTGGACTGCCATTTTTATTTCTTTTCGATTATTTTGTCAAGTTTATACAATTTTTTTTGCTGTTTTGAGTATTTTCTGACTTCACTCTTTTCTTTTCCTCTTCAATTTTTCGTTGATTCGTAGCTTTTTTAGATTTTATTTTTATTTCCATCTTTCCATTTTTGTTTTAGTTGTTCAATTTTGTTTTTTATTTTTATATTGCTTTTAAGATTTTCTTTTAATTTCCTGTTTTACGTTTTCCGTTTTTTTAAATTTTGTTTTTATGTTTTTACCGGAACGGTGCGAAAAGGATCCTAAGTGCCAGAAATGGTATGTCCAAGTTCCTCTTATCTGGAGTAATCGCAGATGTCAACTAAACTAAAGTGCAATGGATAAGTCTTACCGTTTTGGAACTTGGAGAACATTCATGATTACGATGTTCCTACACCTGTATACTGAGCTGCAGATAGTTCACTTAGGCAAATTTTAGCGGGTGTTGGTAATAAATTTATGAACTAAGTTCTATACATCATCCTGTGCAATGGTCCAGTGTTTATCTGCATCTGACATCAGTGGGTCTACATCTACATCCACATCTACATCCATACTCCGCAAGCCACCTGACGCTGTGTGGCGGAGGGTACCTTGAGTACCTCTATCGGTTTTCCCTTCTATTCTAGTCTCGTATTGTTCGTGGAAAGAAAGATTGTCGGTATGCCTCTGTGTGGGCTCTAATCTCTCTGATTTTATCCTCATGGTCTCTTTATGAGATATACGTAGGAGGGAGCAATATACTGCTTGACTCCTCGGTGAAGGCATATTCTCGAAACTTCAACAAAAGCCCGTACCGAGCTACTGAGCGTCTCTCCTGCAGAGTCTTCCACTGGAGTTTATCTATCATCTCCGTAACGCTTTCGCGATAACTAACTGATCCTGAAACGAAGCGCGCTGCTCTCTGTTGGATCTTCTCCATCTCTTCTATCAAACTTATCTGGTACGGATCCCACACTGGTGAGCAATACTCAAGCAGTCGGCGAACAAGTGTACTGTAATCTACTCCCTTTGTTTTCGGATTACATTTCATTAGGTTTCCTCCAGTGAATCTCAGTCTGGCATTTGCTTTACCGACGATCAATTTCATATGATCATTTCATTTTAAATCACACCTAATGCCTACTCCCAGATAATTTATGGAATTAACTGCTTCCAGTTGCTGAACGGCTATGTTGTAGCTAAATGGTAAAGGATCTTTCTTTCTATGTATTCGCAGCACATTACACTTGTCTACATTGAGATTCAATTGTCATTCCCTGCACCGTGCGTCAATTCGTTGCAGATCCTCCTGCATTTCAGTACAATTTTCCATTGTTACAACCTCTCGATACACCACAGCATCATCTACAAAAAGCCTCAGTGAACTTCCGATGTCATCCACCCGGTCATTTATGTATTTTGTGAATAGCAACGGTCCTTTGACACTCCCCTGCGGCACACCTGAAATCACTCTTACTTCGGAAGACTTCTCTCCATTGAGAATGACATGCTGCGTTCTGTTATCTAGGAATTCTTCAGTCCAATCACACAATAGGTCTGATAGTCCATATGCTCTTACTTTGTTCATTAAACGACTGTGGGGAACTGTATCAAACGCCTAGATGCGGTAGTACAAACTGTACGTCATTGCTATTGGTACTGGATGATTGTAATTGAAGTGCAGCCAGTCACGGAGGTCCAGTGTGGGCTGTAATTACCGTATAACAGCGAAACTTGATGGTATATGGTAATGCGTTAATGTGGAACTGATATGCGCTGGAAAAAAATGGTTCAAATGGCTCTGAGCACTATGGGACTTAACTTCTGAGGTCATCAGTCCCCTATAACTTAGAACTACTTTAACTAACCTAGGGACATCACACACGTCCATGTCCGAGGCAGGATTCGAACCTGCGACCGTAGCGGTCGTGTGGTTCCAGACTGTAGCGCCTGGAACCGCTCGGCCACCCCGGCCGGCAAGATATGCGCTGGAAAAAAATATTAGTTCCACTTTTGGCCACAATGCAAATCTGGCGCTGCACAGCACCTAGCCGACTTCTCTGATGCTCATACAGAACTAAATGTTGAAGTGGCGGTTAAAAAAAAAATCAACATTATGTCGTTCTTACTTGTTGGACATTTTCTGCCCACGCCCCATTCCTAATCCATTGCATTTGGGAATTTTTCTATATGTCTTTCTTGCATTCACAGTGTCAGATTTGCACCTGGTGGCTAAAATGGGAACTAATTTTTTTCCACCTTAAAGTGGTTTCGCATAAACGCATTAGAATATAAAACAATTTTAGCTGCCATACGATAATTACAGCCAGTATAGACAAGTCACACATTTCAGTGAACTCTGAGCTAGTGGCGTTGGCTACAAGGATCTGTTACAGAGCTGCGAACTATTAACTGCTTTCTGTCGGAGGACGAAGAGTTTCGCCACATACTCAAGTTTCAGTGGTATCTCCCGTCCGCAGATACAGAAAGAAGGCTGCTACCTGCCTCGCTTTGAGCTTTTAGTGGGATGTTCGTCACGGGCAGGCGTGGTAAGGACGCGGTCAGCGGCGTCATAATCCGCAACCGCAGCCTGCAGGCACAGTTCGCGACGTCTTTGTTAGCGCGCGCGATGGCTAATTCGCACTGGCAGTAAATACGCGCCGCCGGCTGGCGAAGGGAGCGCAGGGGGAGGGGCGTAATAAAAGCTGTCAGCGGTAAACTAAGCGAGGCGTGCGTTTAGGACGCGGGGGCGGATATGAGGGCCACGCCTGCCAACTGTCACCGCCGGCTGCCGGCTGTCGCCGACACGAGGGCAAGCCGCGCCGCTGCCTCGCCTCGAGTTGGCAGCCGCCGCCACGGTCTGCTAGTGCTCGCTAACACCATAGCCGAGACCTGAGCTACGAGACGAGGAGCGAGAATCGGTCATCTCATTTTAGTTTCTCTGCGAATGACGACAAAGTTTTCAGATTTCATGACAAAGTTTTCAGATTTCATGACAGATGGCTCTGCCTACAAGTGTTACTTGTCAATATCCATCGTGTCCTCTGGCTTTCCGAAAACTGACAGTAAACTGATACGCCTAGAGTTGCAAAACTACCGTAGACTACCGTACACAAACTACCATAGACTACCGTACAGTACCATAAGTAAGGGAAGACTACGCTAGTTTCCCTAGTAGCATGGTCAGTTAGCTGCTTACGCACCTTACCTTGTAACCGCTTTTTAGAGAGTGGGTATTTGGAAAAGAATATTAGATTAAACTCTGTAATACGAAATGACCCAAGAGCCAAAAAACGGCAGTTGTATTTCGAAGTAATAGTTAGTTAAAATTTTACAAAGAGTAGAAATTTGAAATAGAGTAACGCAAAGTAGTACAAAGGGAATCTAAGGAAGACATAACAGAGCTGTGTTTTGTTTTGAATATAATACATAAATGAATGCGCAGCATTGTTAGCTCTCTTGAGTCTTTGTTTTCAATGGTACTTTTTCGCCGTCTTCCGTGGTAGTCGCAAGTTAGGGATTATAAGCCTAATTAAATATCATTCTGATAACTGGATTAGACATTGGAGTGGTGGATAATAGATTATTTTGAGATATTGGGATAGAAAATAGTTGGACCTTGTCATACTAATGTAACACCCCACCCGTCACTTATCTGGTTTTGGTGTGTGTTCACCCCAGGTAATTGACTAACAGATCAACAGAGAGTGCAAAACTGCCACAATGTCAGATAACGCAAAGAAAGTAATAAGGCCCTGTGACTCCTGATTGAACTGCGTGGCAGTGTTGATATTAATTGGTTCAGAATTCATCCCATTTAATTAAAAAGGGGTGCACATTGATGTTATATTCAGCTATTGAACACCAGATGCAAATGTTGAACATAAAATTAATTAAGAAAGTCACTTGGGATTTCAACTACTTGATTGAAAACAGATGCAGTCGATTAGCGCAGATTTATTATAACTCACGACCTTCAATCAACACATTACATGACTCTCCTAACAGGCAGTGGTAATAAATTGAGTTTGCTTGGAGTAAAGCGCGATAAATAAAAAGTAATTCCTATCGACTGACCCGTGCGAAGTGCGAGAAGAATTCTACAATACACAGCCCTTGAAACCCTCGTGGAAACTTTGCCAACATGATCCATCAAATTAATCAGTGGCCGGAGCGGGCACAATATCACCGAATTCAGCGTGGCAGAGCGGTGTCATTGTGCGGACGTCGGCCGACCTCGTGGTGCTGCAAGGCTGTGCTCGTCTACTCACTCCTAGCTATCTTGCTCAGTACATAGCTGAACCAAAACTTCCTATCTCCAAGCTCAATCGTTCTGTTTGCTAAGTCCTAAACTGCAGAGATGCTCACTCTTTCTCAGGCAAGCTGAGTAAAGGACGCCATGTCTGGACTCTAGGCAAGCTGGGAATGGAAGACCTCTACGGGGACTTCTCCCAGTCCGCTCTTTGCCTCGGTTTCCCCTCCATCAAAATCACTTACGCCAATTGCTGCGCAAGTCTTGTTAGTTACATGTCGCTTCCCAGCGCTGACCAATGCCTGCTCTGGGAAGTGGACAAAGTCCCACAAAATTTCTCTTCCTCTCAACTTATGCTACTAGCTCCTCCCAGGCCACCCATCAAGGTTAGCGTCTGCACAAACACCAATTTTTCCGGAACTCTGACTCCCAGGAGAGTACTTCAAATTCCTTGGTCCTATGTTCCCATCGAAGGCTGGCTTATTTCATTCTGTCGCTCTTCACCTGATTTACTTCAGACTCTGTGGTCTGCGAATTCAGCGTGAAGTTTCTGTAGTCACTAACACGCATATTTTGACCTCTGTTGACTGCTCCATTGCAGCTTTGCGCGGCTTTCTCGCATGTTTCACTGAAAACGGGACGATGGACATTTATCAACAGGTGTACAAGTTCCTGGTACACCAGCATGGGGTCAACCACCCACTCAATGTCACTCATCTTAAGGCAGCTGGAGGCCGCGCCCTGTTACCGCTTTCTCAGAGCTTGAACCACCCTAAGCTGCCTATTGTCGCTTCCCTTCGCCACTCCCCAGCCGCACGCCATGGTCATTTCTGGGTACTTCCCTGGGATGAACTAGCCTCCAGTAAATCGATGCATTTCCAAAAAGTTTTCATGTCGTGTGAATTACTTTAAAACCATCACCTGACAATGATTATTCCAATATGTCCATACTATACCATCTACAAGATGCATTGTGCCTTGTCAGTCATTTTGTTCAGCCTTACTGTTCGCTCAACATGAGTTAGGTGATCTTTAATGACTTCATGTAAGGGGCATAGTTCTTGCCATCTTACACTAATATCTTGGCCTATAGTTGTCAAGGTGATTCTGCTAATAAACGAGACGTGAGATATAGTGCCGTGAAAAGACTAAATTTGTGCTGAACTGACATTGAAAGAACTCGAACTTATAATTAATATCGTGTCGTGAGAATTAAGAAGGTTAGACATTGTAAAGCCAGAGACATATTTTTGATTTATCAGATATTAATGGTAAAGCACAGTTTCGTAGGAAATGATATCTTTGGCGATAGGAACGTGAAGGAATGTGGTACGGACTGACTCTTATTATACTGAAATGATACACACTAGGATCAACTCCTTCTTCATTGATTCCCCCAGTGCCATATCTCATTAATTTAAGAAGTGAATTGTGTCAATAAAACAATATATCCGAGACTCTCTCCATGTTTTCTAAATCCCAAAAATCAGCTAGTATATAGACAATTATATCTGTGAACATACAAGGATTATTGAGAAAAGCTGACCAACCTGTTACAAACAGATAATAGGATTTAACGAAGGCATGTTAACTACAAAGGTAAATAAATCAAATTATTTGTGGAACAAAAATTAGAAAAAATAGACTGGAACCCGATTGTTGTGTTATTCCCGAGTAATAAATAAAATCACTGTCTTTGGATATGTCGTGGTTGAAAGTGTATGAAATATCTCTGGAAATAGAAAAACGGGATCAATTTTCAACTGCTAGTTCACACAATTAGATTCACAACGTGATTCAAAGATGTTTCATAACCAACCCACACGGCAGGGAATGGTTCTCTACTAGCCGGGACAATATATATACAAATCTGTGAGATCAGCTCCGCTGCCAAAGGGGGGAACGTCGAAGCGATATCAGTGCAGTTGCGACGACGGTGGGTGTACGGGCATAACGTATATATGAGGTGTGTTGCATACCTATCAGGCGTTACCTCATAACGACTGTTTTCTTCACGTATGCGATCAGTGTGGTATTATTCCGTCCGAACAGGCATCGGAGGGTCAAACGGTACCGACCGACTACCGTGTCATCCTCAGCCGATATGCGTCATTGGATGCAGATATGGAGGGCATGTGATCAGTACACCACCCTCCTGGCCGTTGTCAGTTTTCGTGACGAGAGCTGACTTCTCAGTCAAGTAGATTCTCAACTGGCCTCTCAAGAGCTGAGTGCACCCCACTTGCCAACAGTGATAGGCAGACCCGAAAGGTCACCCATCCATGGGTAGGCAAGCCTGACAGTGCTATAACTTTGGTGAGCTCACGGGAGCTGGTGTTACCACTGTGGCGAGGCTAGTGGCAGTGTATTGCTAGATTCCCTTAAAAGCGAGAAATGGTGAACCCTCCAGATCCTGTTTGAGGATATATAAAGAGCTGGGTAACCTGTGGAACGTCTTGTTCTACATAGCTATCATCCTGTCTGTTACTCAAGAATAAACTGTATTTATATGAAAACTCAAACTGTCAATGTTTAATTCAGGCTTTATTCAAAAATTGTTGGTTTATAACGTGAAACAGAGGGCTGTCCCAGCAAAAATAAAAATAAAAATACTGATTTATCATATAGCGCCTGGAGCAACTACTGTGTGGACTGAGTAGCTCAGTAATTGCTGCTGCCGGTCCCAAGACTGGATAAAGTCAAAAACATCTGACGGCACGTGCAAAACTCCAGCAATACATCCGCTGCCGTACGGACTAACAACCCATACGATGAGAGTGAACTGAATCGACAATCAGCCACTCGTCCCGGGTAGACGCCCACCAGCTGAAATCAACTACGAACTTAGCATGATGGAAACAGAAGCAACAAAGCAACTACCTCAGGCCATAACTCAGAAGAGCGAAGGTGAACCTGGTCATTCGGATTGTGGGGGACCAGAACAACTACAGGGAAGAGTCGGAACTTCCCAAAACTCCTCAAACCAAAGCAAAGGCAATTCATAGGTACACTGAACGTACAAACACTGACTAAAACAAGAAAATTCAAGATATTGACAGATACATTGATAGATTTGGGATTCGTATACTTGCAGTACAAGAAACACGTTTTCCTGATTGTGATCACTTTGATTCTGGTGGCTATCGAGTCTACAAGGGAAAGCCTGCAATCAAACTGAAAAATAGTAACATGAATTTGTTGGGAACGGCATTCCTCGTGCATAACAGTATCCAGGACTCTGTGATAGACTTCTAGTCACCCTCTGAACGCCTCTCACTACTCTCAGTTAAATGTGCCAATAAGACCTTATAACACAACTACAACGTTTGTTAGATTATTATGCAGTTTACCTAGTGACAGTAAGATTTTAGTCCTGTCACAAGTAAGCCAAATATAACACTTACTGCCCGACAGTTAGTACTGTAGCGGGAAAAGCCAAATACAACACTATACTGCGCTGTTTGTAATATCGGCATAATGCGTATTACCAAATATGGCATTACGATGCAGCAAATGTTACCCTCTGGGGGGATTTGAGTAAACTGACCGTGAGTTGCCTAATGGGTTTGGATTATCGAACCTGAATTTAATATAACAGTGGAAACCAGAAAGCTAAAGATTTAAATTTGGATAATATCTCAAGTAACCAAGTTTACTTAAATGAAATAAAATACGGTCGCCAGCCTAATTAGGCATAGTAATATGAACATTACTTTTAAAGAATCTGTATTGAATTTTGGTAAAGGAAAGCTACCATTACTTCTTTCCCAGAGAAGTGCAATGAAACCGTACTATAAACAGATAAGTGATACAGTGAATACCAGCAGTTATAAATAGTATGTGCAAGTTCTCACCGGAACAATTGACACTTTATCTCTTCTCAACAGTAATACTTTGTCATATGTAAGTTATCTCATTATCAAAGGTTGTGAAAGACACTACTAAACCAAATCTGGACATGGACATAGTTCTGTTTCAATAGATACTTTTCATATAGTACAAAGATAATTGTAAATCATTTACAATGGGATTTTTACGCTCTCTATGAAGCAATCTTATTTCTGTTTTATATGAATAAAAGCAATTACAGTAACTTTATCTGTCATAGGCAAAGACTTAGGTGGGGCTCTCAAACTGTCTTTCCAATTCGTACTACACAAAGCACACAAAACTCTAGAATTACTTCATAATGCAATTAGTAAATTCATCATTCAAGAATGTTTCTTCATATTAAGCAATACTAAAGTGGGGATTCGCAACTGACCATTACACCAAAGCAAACTAAGCACACTTTTGTGAGAAGATTTGTAAGTTGCAAATTTAGGTATTACTCTTTCACAAATTTCATTCACCTTGCAGGACTTTTAAAACAGTTAATGCCGGTGATCTTTTGTACAGGTTCTTTTCTACTCTAACTAACCTCAAAATTGCGTGCTTCCGTTTGTCATTAGCACAACTAGTAATTTTCACTGACAGAATTAAATGCAGTTAATCTTTGAAGCACAAATACTTTGAATTAAAACAAGTCAAACATTATGGAGTTTTTCATAAATGCAATACTAACTACCTCCCTAGATTTCAATTAAACCCACAGTACTTCTATATATCTTGTTGCATTGAGAATTAAGCAGCACCAACAATCAATTATTTTCAATCGTTTTTCACATACAGGATACTCAGATGTTAGTAATTACGTGGAATATATCGTAAGAGGAACCAATTCAAGGGTCGGACACACAGATTAACGTAATTTCCTTATTATTGCAAATTAAACAATACTTAAATGTACTGGTTCATACTTTGACATAAATCTGACCTCTTAGATGTTGCTGAAATAATGGCGCAGTATTGACGGCGAGTACATGGTGGCTACCTGGTCTTTCCTCTGGATGTAATTTGCTCTATTACATTCTTCTTAGCGACAAAGTTACTAACTTTCGAGCCTTTTCGAATAATAGAGCACTATTTTAGAGTCGTACACACATCCGAGGCCTTTCCATATTAATTCAGGTACTGGATGCCTCACTCGACACTTAGGCTGTACACTCACTTGCTGTTCAGACCAGACTGTCCAGTAGCTAGCTGCCGACTGACTGTGCTCTCTTACTTGGAGCCCAGACTGAGCGCCACATCCACCCTTTGCCTGCGCCAACCACTTTTTGGCGCGCGCCAACTCACTTCCGTTGCAAAAGGAATATACTGTTGCTTTTCTTTTTATACAATGCAAGACCCTAGGTACGAACCAGCTTGTACACAGTTGTAAACAAACAGCTTTTAAAAAATCTTAAAATTTAAAAACATTAATAAGTCAGAATAAAATAACCACAATTAAATACTACTTTTCTCCAATTCGTACAAAGAATTTAAATAATAAAGAGAAAATAATTTTCACAACTTTCCTCTTCTTTACAATAACTCAAAGACATTACATAGTAAAAAAAATAGCCGGCCGTTGTGGCCAAGCGGTTCTAGGCGCTACAGGCTGGAACTGCGCGACCGCTACGGTCGCAGGTTCGAATCCTGCCACGGGCATGGATGTGTGTGGTGTCCTTAGGTTAATTAGGTTTAAGTAGTTCTAAGTTCTATGGGACTGATGACCTCAGAAGTTAAGTCCCATAGTGCTCAGAGCCATTTCAACCATTTCTGAGCCATAAAAAAAGTACATACTTGACATTAAACAGAATTAATCAGTACAGAACATTTACAGTATTAATTATGATGTTACAACCTATAAACTGGCAAACGCACATGCTCCAGTCAATAACGATCCTGCCAAAAACGAAGTGGAGAAGTTCTGGTCACAACGCGGGCGTGTTCTCACCAGGATCCCTCAACTCCATGTCAAAGTCCCGTTGGGAGATTTCAATGCTCAAGTTGGCAGAGAACATGAACACAGACATATAATTGGAAAATTGGCAGCACACGAAAAGACAATGGACACCGCTTAATCAACATATGTTGGATAGCCAACCTCCAAACAATGTCCACTCACTTTAAGAAACAACCGAGGAAAACGACTACATGGAAATCTCCAAACAACCACATTGGGGAATATCAAATTGACCTGTAGCGATAACTAGAAAATTCTCTCCAGAAATCATGAACTTGAGGATATGCAAAGGTTTCGTGGAGTCC
This sequence comes from Schistocerca americana, assembly GCF_021461395.2. Lineage (NCBI taxonomy): Eukaryota > Metazoa > Arthropoda > Insecta > Orthoptera > Acrididae > Schistocerca > Schistocerca americana. The sequence continues at coordinate 227,765,516 of NC_060119.1, forward strand.
GGTCACCATCTCTCACAAGTCAAAATCCGCTTCATACCTAACCGAAAGAAGTGCCGAAGATCTACTGTTGCGCATTGATCCAGAATACGTAAAAGAAGACGCAGAAGAGTTTGCACAGTCACTAGATACTAACACGGAAACATGGGAAGAGCTTCTTGGAATCATCCAGTTGTCACCAAGAAAACTTTGTCGACCACCACGGAAAAGGAAACACAGGTGGTGGACAACAGACTGCGACGGAGCAATTAAATCACGTATTCAAGACTTTAAGATGTGGCACAGTCATCAAACACCGGAGAATTGGCAGAACGTTTTGAGAAACAGAAGAAAATATCCAAAAACATCAGACAAATTAAACACACATACCATCTCAAACTATTGGAAGAAATTGATAATGATTTTAAAAGAAACAACACAAGAGACTTTCATAGGACATTTAGGGAAAAACTGACAACCTTCAAGTCACCCACTCTTTGTTTTCGGCGCCCGGATGGAACACTTGAGGCGAACACAAAGGCCAACTGTGAAATCCTGAAACAGCATTTCGAGAAGTTACACAACTGTGAAACACGAGCAGACAAACCTGACTTCCATATTGCGACCCCAAACCGGGATTCAACACCACCTAAACATGAGGAGTTACGAAATCTGATAAACAACAAAGCACCAGGGGAAGACGGTGCAATTGCCGAAATGTCCAGGATTGAAGGTGAACTCTTGATTGACAGACTAAAAAATATCATTGCAAATATATGGGACAGTGGAGTCATACCAGCAGATTGGAAAACTGCTTTGATTTGACCCTCTACACAAAAAGGGCGACAAGACCGATCCCAACAACTATTGAGGCATTTCATTCCTACCAGTCGTTTTCAAAGTGCTCTCACGTGCTCTTCTCACGAGATTAGAACAACAGACAGAACATATGATCGGTGAATATCAGGCAGGCTTCCGCCCACATCGATCCTGCGCAGAATAGGTCTGGAACCTGAAGATGATACTGCAACACCATCAGTCGAACCGCACAGTAGCCAGCTTCGTAGATTTCAAGAAAGCATACGGCTCGATTCATCGCACCAGTCTGTTCAATGCACTTCGCGAATATGGTGTCGATAACAAAACTACCGGGTGATCAAAAACAGTATAAATTTGAAAGCTGAATAAATCACGGAATAATGTAGATAGAGAGGTACAAATTGACACACATGTTTGGAATGACATGGGGTTTTATTAGAACGAAAAAAAAACAAAGTTCACAAAATGTCAAACAGATGGAAATGCGTGATTCTGGTTTTGCAACTGCTGCCGTGACGGGTGAGAGGTATGCCGATATGTTACAGAATCTCATCATCCCCAGCCTGGCTGATAAACACCTGCTGAAGCGTACGATGTTTATGCAGGTGGCGCTCCACCCCATATTGCTAGACGCGTCAAAGATCTCTTGCGCGCGTCGTTTGGTGATGATCGTGTGTTCAGCCGCCACTTTTGTCATGCTTGGCCTTCCAGGTCCACAGACCTCAGTCCGTGCGTTTATTGGCTTTGGGGTTACCTGAAGTCACAAGTGTATCGTGATCGACCGACATCTCTAGGGATGCTGAAAGACGACACCCGACGCCAATGCCTCACCATAACTCCGGACAAGCTTTACAGTGCTGTTCACAACATTATTCCTCGACTACAGCTATTGTTGAGGAATGATGGTGGACATACTGAGCATTTCCTGTAAAGAACATCATCTTTGCTTTGTTTTACTTTGTTATGCTAATTATTGTTATTCTGATCAGATGAAGCGCCATTGGTCGGACATTTTTTGAACTTTTGTATTTTTTTGGTTCTAATAAAACCCCATGTCATTCCAAGCATGTGTGTCAATTTGTACCTCTCTATCTACGTTATTCCGTGATTTATTCAGTTTTCAAATTTATACTGAGTAGACTTTAATAGCACAACCTCAAAAGTAAAATTCATGGAGGAAGTTTCCGAACCTTTTCAAATTAGGACAGTAGTGAGACATGGTGATGGGTTGTCCCCACTCCTCTTTATCCTGGTACTGGACAAGATTATAAAGACGTCGGAGAAAGAAATACCTGGAATAAATATGGGAATAAAGGGCAAACGAATCAACATAAAATGCCCTGCTTTTGCTGATGACCTAGTAATGATTACGAGGACTCCCGAGGAAGCCCAACATGCCATCGAGAAGCTTCATGAGGTTGCCATCAAAACCGGGCTCAAAATTTCTTACGAGAAAACACAATTCACGGACTCCGAAAGTTCAAATCTGAAACCACTTGCAACAAAATATGGTGACATCAAACAAGTTAAGTACGTCAAGTGCTTGGGTGAACTGATCAACAACACTGGTAACGAAAAAGTAGCTCACAAAACGAGCAGAAAAATTACGTAAAGCGTGAGATCGGCGCACCGCTCTCCCGGCCGTTTTGCAGCGTTTCCAGACGGCGGAGCCGCTGCTACTCGGTGAAGTAACTCTTCAATTGGCATCACGCGGCTGAGTGAACTCTGTACCAGTCCTCCCACAAAGCAAAAACCCTTGGCATCACCAGGAATCGAACCAAGGTCCTCACCGTCGCAGCCACCTACACCGACCACTGGAGCTGTTGTTGTTGTTGTGGTCGTCAGTCCTGAGACTGGTTTGATACAGCTCTCCATGCTACTCTATCCTGTGCAAGCTTCTTCATCTCCCAGTACTTACTGCAACTCACATACTTCTGAAACTACTTAGTGTATTCATCTCTTGGTCTCCCTCTACGATTTTTACCCTCCACGCTGCCCTCCAATGCTAAATTTGTGATCCTTTGATGCCTCAGAACATGTCCTGCCAAAACGTCCCTTCTTCTTGTCAAGTTGTGCCAGAAACTTCTCCCCAATTCTATTCAATACTTCATCATTAGTTATGTGATCTACCCATCTAATCTTCAGCATTCTTCTGTAGCACCACATCTCGAAAGCTTCTATTCTCTTCTTGTCCAAACTATTTATCGTCCACGTTTCACTTCCATACATGGCTACACTCCATACAAATACTTTCAGAAATGACTTCCTGACACTTAAATCTATACTCGATGTTAACAAATTTCTCTTCTTCAAAAACGCTTTCCTTGCCATTGCCAGTCTACATTTTATACAATTTATATCTTCTCTACTTCGACCATCATCAGTTATTTTGCTCCCCAAATAGCAAAGCTCCTTTACTACTTTAAGTGTCTCATTTCCTAATCTAATTCCCTCAGCATCACCCGACTTGATTCGACCACATTCCATTATCCTCGTTTTCCTTTTGTTGATGTTCATCTTATATCCTCCTTTCAAGACACTGTCCATTCCGTTCAACTGCTCTTCCAAGTCATTTGCTGTCTCTGACAGAATTACAGTGTCATCGGCGAACCTCAAAGTTATTTCTTCTCCATGGATTTTAATACCTACTCCGAATTTTTCTTTTGTTTCCTTAACTGCTTGCTCAATATACAGATTGAATAACATCGGGGAGAGGCTACAACCCTGTCTCACTCCCTTCCCAACCACTGCTTCCCTTTCATGTCCCTCGACTCTTATAACTGCCAGCTGGTTTCTGTACAAATTGTGAATAGCCGATCGCTCCCTGTATTTTACCCCTGCCACCTTTAGAATTTGAAAGAGAGTATTCCAGTCAACATTGTCAAAAGCTTTCTCTAAGTCTACAAATGCTAGAAACGTAGGTTTGCCTTTGCTTAATCTTTCTTCTAAGATAAGTCGTAAGGTCAGTGTTGCCTCACGTGTTACAACATTTCTACGGAATCCAAACTGATCTTCCCCGAGGTCGGCTTCCACCAGTTTTTCCATTCGTCTGTTAAGAATTCGCGTTAGTATTTTGCAGCTGTGACTTATTAAACTGATAGTTCGGTAATTTTCACAACTGACAACACCTGCTTTCTTTGGGATTGGGATTATTATATTCTTCTTGAAGTCTGAGGGTATTTCGCCTGTCTCATACATCTTGCTCACCAGATGTTAGAGTTTTGTCAGGACTGGCTCTCCCAAGGCCGTCAGTACTTCTAATGGAATGTTGTCTACTCCCGGGGCCTTGTTTCGACTCAGGTCTTTCTGTGCTCTGTCAAACTCTTCACGCAGTATCGTATCTCCCACTTCATCTTCATCTACATCCTCTTCCATTTCCATAATATTGTCTTCAAGTATATCGCCCTTGTATAGACCCTCTATATACTCCTTCCACCTTTCTGCTTTCCCTTCTTTGCTTAGAAGTGGGTTTCCATCTGAGCTCTTGATATTCATACAAGTGGTTCTCTTTTCCCCAAAGGTCTCTTTAATTTTACTGTAGGCAGTATCTATCTTACCCCTAGTGAGATAAGCCTCTACATCCTTACATTTGCCCTCTAGCCATCCCTGATTAGCCATTTTGCACTTCCTGTCTATCTCATTTTTGACACGTCTGTATTCCTTTTTGCCTGCTGCATTTACTGCATTTTTATATTTTCTCCTTTCATCAATTAAATTGGAGCTACGAAGGCCAAATATGCTGAAAACGAAATTTTTGTGATCCCTTGAAGACATTAAGACAGTCAGCCTGCAACTGAGATCAGATGACCAGTTCAGCTGTTCAGTAGTATAGACGTCGTGACGTACGGCAGGAAGATATGTACTTTTATTCTGAAATCATTCGAAACTGAGAGCGAGAAGTGATGACATGCGTGGTGGCAACGCCAGGAGAGGCAGGAAAACTAGGTAATAGATCTTGAGGTAGACCGGAGTGAATGACTTCATTGTTCCATGAATGAAAATGAATTGCAGGTGGTCGGGACAAGTAGCGTGACAAATAGATGGAAGATTGGGCTCTTAAGTTCTTTACAGGATTCCTAGAGGTCAGAAAGACGAAGAAGGCGATCTGGTCTTTGGATTATAGAACTCATTAGAAAACATTTAGAAACTACGTGTATAGGAATGGTGAAAACCATAATGAATGGAAAAGAGTAGAGAGGACCGTTACCCTCAGTGAATATCAAATGGCAGCTGTTGCTGATGATGATAGGGATAATGACAATGAACATGAGTGAAACAATAAAGGGACTGTCACAGAGGCAGATTAAAGAATACCATTTATTAACATTAACGTAATTTTATCAATGACTGATAAGACTGTGCAACAATGAAAATGTAAATCGAAGGAAAATGGTCAATTCCTAAAAGTTCTAATGTGCTGATCGCCAATATCACAAAGACAATTCAAAATTAGATTTAGTTTTCATTTTGCACTGTTTTAAAAATGGTTCAAATGGTTCTGAGCACTATGGGACTTAACTTCTGAGGTCATCAGTCCCCTAGAACGCAGAACTACTTAAACCTAACTAACCTAAGGACATCACACACATCCATGCCCGAGGCGGGATTCGAACCTGCGACCGTAGCGGTCGCGCTGTTCCAGACTGCAGCGCCCAGAACCGCTCGGCCACTCCGGCCGGCTACACTGTTTTATTACGGTGAGATAATTATATACGGATTTTTATGTTAAGTTTAAAATCAAATGTTATAATGGTTTGTCAAAATCATAATAACTAGTAACAATGAATTATATTATTGTCCCTGGTCTTACTTGTGTGCAATATTTTGGATATAAACATTTTGATACCAATGTTAGTGATCTTTTTGTCTCCCTCCTCTTCAACATCAGTGACTTTATTAATAGATGTAATAATTTTTGCACATTTGTTTCCAGATTAACCACCATTTGTTCAAGTTGACTGCTATTGAAGTGAACAAGTATGCCACGAGTTTGTGTTAACAGTGCTGACACATTTTGCTGTGTGTGGAGAAGTGACACAAAACAGCAAATAACTCCATTGATTAAAAAAGCTTACAGTTGTTATTTTGGGTGCAAAATAGGTGTTCAGGATAAATCCTAGGCTCCATATGCGATCTGCAACACTTGTGCCAGCAGCCTCAGGAACTGGAGGGGAAAGGACGTTCAATGCCCTTTGCAGTGCCCATGATCTGGCGTGAGCCAACCAACCATGTCGGTGACTTCAAATTTTTTATTGTTCCTCCTATCAAGCGGGGAATAGCTAAGAAGAAGCGGACAGTGATCTATCCTAACATTCCATCTGCCGTACATCCAGTTCTGCATGGGGAAGGATTGTCAATACCTCAACCACCGACAGAGTACGAGATTACTCCTGATGGGGATTCTGAATGTCCTGAAGCATGTACATCTCAAGATCCAGAATTTCTTCGAAATATATCATCAACTGATGATACGCAAAAATCGTCTCAAAATGAGTTAAGTGATCTCATTAGAGATCTGGAGCTCTCTAAAGCTAAGGCTGAGATTTTAGCATCAAGATTGCAGGAGCGCAATTTTCTGGAAAGCAATGTAAAAGTTTCGTTCTACCGCAGAAGAGAGCAACAATTCACTCCTTTTTTTAACATGAAAGATAGTCTTGTGGCATGTGTAGACATAAATGGTCTAATGAAGGCTTTCAGAATTAATTACAATCCTGATGAGTGGAGACTCTTTATTGATTCGTCAAAGTTGAGTTTAAAAGCAGTGGTTTTATATATTGACAATGAGTTTCCTTCTATTCCAGTTGGGCATAGTGTGCATATGAAAGACTCATACCAAGACATGAAAATTTTACTAGAAGCCATCGAGTATAATGACTCTCAATGGCAGATTTGTGGTGACTTGAAAGTCGTTGCACTGCTGTTAGGTATGCAGTTAGGGTATACTAAACATTGCTGCTTTCTCTATGAATGGGATAGCCGAGCTCGTGCATTTCATTTCAGTAAACATGAATGGCCCACCAGAAAATCTCTTCAACCGGGTATAAGGAACATTAAGAGTGAACCTCTAGTAGACCCTAAAAAGATTCTGCTCCCGCCTTTGCACACCAAGAAAAACTTTCTTAAGGGAATGAACAAAGATGGTGACGCGTTTAAGCAAAAATTCCCTTACTTAAGTGATGCCAAAGTAAAGTAGGGCTTCTCTATAGGCCCACACATTCTAGAGCTTTTTGGAGACCATACTTTTGATGGAATCATAGGAATCATACAAGGTGATGAGAGGCATGCTCGGGAATGTTTTAAGACAATCTGTATACAGTTCTTAGGGAACAAACGAGCAATAAATTACAAGGAGATTGTAGATAACATGTTGTCATCTTATGATAAACTTGGTTGCAACATGTCATTGCAAAAGCATTTCTTACACAGTCATCTTGACTTCTTCCCCAAAGATAGTGGTGCAGTACAAAATATGTAATTGTATACACTGTAATATGGATATTTAACATTTGTAATCCTTTATATACGTTTGTGACCAGTTAGTTTATTTATTTTCTTTTGTGTTTTGCATAGTCCTGGTACAAAGTAGACTTACAAAGCAATTTCATTCATGCAATATTATCTTCATTTTTTTTAAATATTTTACTTTTGTACTTCCAGAGTGACACTGAAATTTATCAGTGCATAACACACAACGTAATTCAAGTAATTATTCACTTCAAATTTTTTATGCTGAATCTTGGAACATGACTGAATATTTAATTAGTGAGTTATTTATACATAAATGTAAATTACTTTTTTTAAAAAAACTGGAGCTAAATATTTATAAAGATGATGATTTTGTATCATTTTATACTGAAATAAACATAACTAACCCAAAATCATGCAATTTACACACTTTCACTTCAAATTTGTTGTTCAGTGATAATTCGTAAATGAGTAACTGTGACGGATGTTGTCGATGGCAGTAACCGCAGTACACTGCTTCGCTCTTCTTGCTTGTGTGGCTGTTGTGATGGTCCGGTCGAGATACGTTCTCCTGAGACATTCTCGCGCTCCCAGCCGGTTTGCGGCGTTGATTTACTGCACAGCGTCGAGTGCCAAACCCATCCTCTTTGGGCGAGGGTAACACGTATGACACTCTTTAACACGTGTGATATTTCAGCACCGCCATCCGACAGGAAACGCAAGAGATATTTCAATAGCAACATATCCTGGTAACGCCTGCATTTACGGAAAATGCATCTTGCCATAAATTACATGTCAAAGCAGACAGCTGTGAGAACACTTAGAGTGTAATTGGTCCCATTTATAATTTGCATCGCACCAACAATGAAATGTGGAGCTTCTGAAGACAAATGCGAAAATATGCGATACTGGTGAATGAAAATTCTACAACACTCAACGTTATCACGAAAGTTAATCTCTGTTTTCTTAACACGAGTCTGCTCATCCTGTACATTTTTCTTGTCATTGTTTTCCGCATTTTTTTTTCCTCGGCGACTCTGCGGAGGTCGTCCTGATTCCTTTCCGTGTCAGTGCATTTAATTGCCAGCCTTTTTTCTATAACACAACATCTCAGACCCTTAGAGTCTCTTCCTATACGAGTTTTCCACAATTCGGTAAATGACTCCCATACAATGCTGTGATGCGGACGTCATTCTCAGAAACTTAATCCTCAAATGAATCATCTGTTTGATACCAACAGGCCTGTTGTAGCGAGGAACGTCATCTTTTCCTGTGTTAATCTGCATCTTACACCTTCATTGCGTCGTTCGTCATGCGTCATTTTGCTTCAACGGTAGCAGAATGCCTTCAGTTCTTTTACTACGTGCTTTCCAATCTGGTGTTATGTTTATCTCTATAATCTCATTTCCGCTACTCATCGTCCAGTCCATATTTAGACTGTCTATCCAATTCAATAGGCTCTGTAATTCCTCCTGACTTTCACTGAGTGCAGCAATATCAGCGAATTTTACCATTAATATCCTTGAAATCTGAATTTTAAACCCATTCATAACATTCATTTTAGTTTCATTATTGCTTCTTCAATAGCACGGGAGACAGACTGCAGCCTTGCTTTTCACCTTTTTTAAATAGAGGATTTCTATCTTGATCATCTAGCGTTATTGTTCACTATTGATTACTGTCGAATTTGTATGTTATCCGCCGTTTTCGTCAGCCTGTACATATTTTTTGAAACTACTTCGCTTCATGCGCCATCCTACGTCAATGCAATAAAATTGTGAAATGCATTGGTTATAATAGTGTTAATTTATTTCACTGTTTTGTTACAGTAACTCCATCTTACAAATCTAGGACCGGTGAAAGTTGCAACGGTTACAGTAAAAGAAACAAAATATATAAAAAAATTAACGTACCATTTTGATGGTATACGTTACTTCCTGACATGCTAAGGAGCGAAACTGTGTTTTCAGGGAGCAACTTAACGTTTCAGCAAACAACCGCTTTTTCTAGGTCGAACAAACCTATGAAGATATCCTGTTTTTTTCTCAAATCTTGCCTCTATTATCAAAAAGAACGTTAGAAATGCCACGCTGTTGCCATCACCATTCCTGAAGTCAGCACCGAAAAATGTTTTGCACACTTCTACATATATCGTAACATGACTGGTATCCATTGCGTCAAGATCCTGTATGATATAATTAAATTTATTTCACAATTTTAGAGGGCAGCACCATCTCTTGGGTGGTGGCTGAAAGGTTCTCTCACAAGGAAGCTAATCCCAGAACCGCCAGTCGTTTCTGCTGAGCAGCGGCAGAAAAGTTTGTCTCGAGTTGGGTAGCAGGCCTGGATAGGCTCCCAGGGCTGCTCGCTGTGTTCTGAAGTTGCGGTTCCGGCGGCCGTTAATCCTTTACGCGTGGCCCCAAGAGTGCCTCAACCATCAAGTGCCCACTTGAAATGCGACAACTATCTATTCAGCACGGATGTCAACAAGAATGCTGCGTTTCTGTTTCCATGAAGAGTTGAGAAATTTAACACTATACGAAGAGTATTTCTGTTACACTGTACACTGTGTGTGCTACGTCAACCAACAGCAAAAGAGCATTTAAATTCGGTACCAACCTTTGAAATAGTACATGCGCATTTGCACTTCATATCAGGGAAAGGATTTATCGACCTGAAAAAAGCGTTCGACAATGTAAAATGGTGGAAGATGTTCAAAATTCTGAGAAAAACAAGGGTAAGCTAAAGGGAGAGGCGGGTAATATAAAATACGCACAAGAGCCAAGAGGGAATAATAAGAGTGGACGATCAAGAACGAAGTGTAAAACAGGGATGTAGTCTTTGGACACTACTGTTGAATCAGCACATCTAAGAATCAATGATGGAGGTAAAAGAAAGGTTCAGGAGTGGGATTAAAATTCAGTGAGAAAGAATATCAATGATATGATTCGATGATGACTTTGCTATCCTAAGTGAAAGAGAAGAAGAGTTACATGATCTGCTGAATGGATTGAACAGTCTAATGAGTACAGAACAAGGATTGAGAATAAATCGAAAAAAGGCGAAAGTAATGAGAAGTAGCAGAAATAAGAACAGCGAGAAACTTAACATCAGGATTGATGGTCTCGAAGTAGATGAAGTTGAGGTAGTCGACCGCGGTGGCCGAGCGGTTCTCGGCGCTGCTGTCCGGAACCGCGTGACTACTACGGTCGCAGGTTCGAATCCTGCCTCGGGCATGGATGTGTGTCATGTCCTTAGGTTAGTTAGGTTTAAGTAGTTCTAAGTTCTAAGAGACTGATGACCTCAGATGTTAAGTCCCATATTGCTCAGACCCATTTGAACCATTTTATTTGGAGTTAAGGTATTATACTACCTAGGCAGCAAAGTAACCAATGACGGACGGAGCAAGAGGACATCAAAAGCAGACTAGCACTGGCAAAAAGGGGTTTCCTGGCCAAGAGAAGTCTACGAGTATCAAACATACGCCTTAATTTGAGGAAGAAATTTCTGAGAATGTACGTTTGGAGCATGGTAGTCAAACAGGGAGTGTGGTAAGACAATCGAAGCATTTGAGATGTGGTGCTACAGACGAATGTTGAAAATTATGTGGACTGATAACGTAAGAAATGAGGAGGTTCTTTGCAGAATGGGAGAGGAAAGGAACATGTGGAAAACACTGATTAGGAGAAGGGACAGGATAATACGTCATCCGTTAAGACATCAAAGAATGAATTCCATGGTACTAGACTCAGTTGTAGAGGGAAAAAAATGTGGAGGGAGACAGAGATTGGAATACATCCAGCAAACAACTGAGGACGTAGGCTGCAAGTTCTACTCTGAGATGAAGAGATTGGCACAGGAGAGGAATTCGTTGCGCGCCCCATAAAGAAAAATCTCTTTTGCGGTATTCCCCCTCTATTTTCATGCTTCGGTACAATTTAGTTCACAATGGTTAAAAGCATGTTGCCGCCCCTCCAAGAGTGTGTGGGCTGAAAAAGAGAGAATTTGGTATTCTTTTCATTCGTTTCCTGGCTGTGGCCTTGTGCTGACTGTGCAGTAAGCGTGGATGTATTAGATGTAAGTATCGCTTTTTGCTGTAGCATGCCGACCGGACTGGCCGAGCGGTTAAAGGCGCTACAGTCTGGAACCGCACGACCGCTACGGTCGCAGGTTCGAATCCTGCCTCGGGCATGGATGGGTGTGATGTCCTTAGGTTAGTTAGGTTTAAGTAGTTCTAAGTTCTAGGGGACTTATGACCACAGCAGTTGAGTCCCATAGTGCTCAGAGGCATTTGAACCATTTTTGCTGTAGCACGAGGTGTTACCTCAGTGTCTGTACCTTGAGCAGCTCGCTTTTATCTGCTTGTTTGTGCATCTTGGATGCGGTTTTCATTGGGTTATTTCTCTTGTTTATCTCAAAATATGAGTTGCGCAAATGAGAAACTATGATTTGTTCTTCTTTCAGTCTCCCTAAATATGCGAATCAGAGTCCCACATTATTCGCTTCAGTTTTCCATGTTAATTTTATGTATTTTTGTTTCCTGATAATGAAATTGGAGTGAGATTCCACGTGGTTTTTAAATTTGAATAAGACTTTAATAATCTCTGAAATCGACTTTCCCTTATGAACCCTACTTCCTACAATTTTTCTCATGATTAGACGATTGTTATTTTCCAAACGTAATGAAGAGTGAATTAAGATGTTGTTTCAGTGTGACTGTATATTCCTCGTGCACAGTGGAAAAATTTTTGAAGCATAGCTGCTTATTGTGTTGCCGTGTTGGTAAGACTCGTAGGTTTTCATTTCGGAGCTCAAACCGATATTAATGCGGATTAGTTTCAGTATGTAGAAGCTGTATTTAGTGCAGCTTATGTGAAACCACTCTCAGGGCTCTACATAATGGTAATGATCTTTTACTAATATTGTGTAAACATTCGCATCCCGTTGGCGAAAAAAAGGAAAAAACTCCATTACGGTTTAAAGATTTGTTTACTCAAAATAGATTATCCCAGATCAAACTTGGGAAAGAAGAAGAAGAAAGAGAAGAGCTTAAATTGTTAGTCGATTTTTTACGTCATAATATGGAAGTTGACGTGTTCCGGACACGTGTATGATATACACAGTAATTACAACAGTACTAAAAGCAGCTACAATATTGATCCCTGTGGTGCACCAGTAGTGATAACTCTCCAGTTGGCAAACGCCTCTTCATTATAGATTTTATGTTGCATAAACAAAGTTCTCAACCACAAAAAATCTTTCCTGGTCATGCTGACAAAGTTGTATGAATTTATTTGTAAAAGTATAGACAGTGGAAATTGAAATGTCCTGTGGTGCTTCTCCTGCTCCAAGTCGGCCCGTTTGACGTCCTACCCCCCTTAAGGCAATTAGACTATTCGATACTATACTTCAATAGTTGAAGAGGAGGAGGTGGTGGTTAGTGTTTAACGTCCCGTCGACAACGAGGTCATAAGAGACGGAGCGCAAGCTCGGATTATGGAAGGATTGGGAAGGAAATCGCCCGTGCCCTTTCAAAGGAACCATCCCGGCATTTGCCTGAAACGATGTAGGGAAATCACGGAAAACCTAAATCAGGATGAATAGTTGAAGATTATATCCACTTATTTCCTTGCACTTCTGTCTCTTGCTACTCAGTTTAAAAACTAGCAATACTTTAGTGTGGCCACTTTACTTGGCTCTCCCCTGCACCACACATACAGCCTTACGGTCTTATCCTTGCCTATATTGAGGGCATATTTACAACTGTATGTCTCAGAAGGACCGTTCGAGAGTCATGCAGTAGCGGCATATGTACGAGCGAGATTTATCTCCGCGACTGTGTTCTTATTTTACAGTTTACTCACGGCGTTTCGCATGAAAAGGAAAAAAGTGTCCAGCAGTTGGAGTAGGAGATGAGTGAGAGTCAATTAGCGAGGCTCGGAGAGCTCGTCTCGTCCTTGATACGGTCGGTAACACAGCCGCTGCAGCTGTTGTCTGTAAATAAACGCAGTCGCCGCGCCTATTTTTACACGGGATACGGGGAAAGAGGAGACTGTGCGGCCGCTAACACTAAGTCGCAGTATTATTCAGCGGCGAAGCCGGCCGGAGGAGGCGTCGGATAAAGTCTGCGCCACATTCGCCGGCTCATCTATTAGGCACACGTTAATTGCCAGCCGAATGGAGTTGCCGGGCCCTAATTGTCGCGCTTGAATGTGCGCATTGAGAGCTTCCGCGCGAGCAGCGGACAGTAATTCAGCTACGCCACACGTGCAACTTTCTCTCTCCGCCGTTCCAATTTAGCCGACTTAAAATATATATATTTTTTTGTTGCCACCATAAAAGGAAGTGAAGCGTTGCGCTTCTGTAAATAGGGAAAAGCGCGAGGGAGATGCCGGGATGGAGGGAGAAAGTGCTCTCAGAAATATCTAGAGTGACGGGGACCGGCTCTTGCGTAGGCGCGCCGTGCGTGTGGAATGGAAATACTCATCGCTTTCGCTAGAGTCTACAGGGAGCTGCAGGCAAATATCGAGTCGGGAGATTCGGTCCGGAGCGCGGCGGCTCTCTAGCAGATTGACGCCGCTTCTACAAACACGCGCGTGGCGCGGGCTCCCCCCACGTCTTCCGCCCACGCCACGTCACCGGTTTATTTGCACACCTCCGCGCGCTATGCACGCCGCCGTAATTCGATTGTGCACCCCCTTTTCTGCCGAACCACTCCGGCCGCATTCTGTCGCTGCCACTACCGCAAGCGGGACCCGTTTCTCCCCCCCCCCCCACCCCCCTCTCCCCCCCACCCCTTCGCCGACACATTCTCCACATGAGCTTCCGGCGAGTCTATTTCACACGGTGGACGTACTCGCAGCCAGGTGTTCAGTACAGTGCAGAGCCCCTAGCAGGCAGTGCTGTAACTACAGATGGCGGTACTCGAGAGTACAGCGGCAGCCTTCCGTTTGCACGCTATTGCTGCACTAATACACAGTGCTTCGCGAATAGTCGGCGCAACATAAATACACTGCCGGAAAAAATTAGTACAGCCTTTTAAAGGTTTCCAGTTAACTCAAGATTTAATGATGTAACAGTGCACATGGAGTACATGAAATGATTGTAGTTACAGATCAATGGCACAAGCGGCTCTCAGCTACTACACTACTGGCCATTAAATCTGCTACACCAAGAACAAATGCAGATGATAAACGGGTATTCATTGGACAAATATCTTATGCTAGAACTGACATGTGTTTACATTTTCACACAATTTGGGTGCATAGATCCTAAGAAACCAGTACCCAGAACAACCACCTCTGGCCGTAATAACGGCCTTGATACGCTTGGGCATTGAGTCAGACAGAGCTTGGATGGCGTGTACGGGTACAGCTGCCCATGCAGCTTCAACACGATACCACAGTTTATCAAGAGTAGTGAGTGGCGAATTGTGACGAGCCAGTTGCTCGGCCACCATTGACCAGACGATTTCAATTGGTGAGAGATCTGGAGAATGTGCTGGCCAGGGCAGCAGTCGAACATTTTCTGTATCCAGAAAGGCCCGTGCAGGACCTGCAACATGCGGTCGTGCATTATCCTGCAGAAATGTAGGGTTTCGCAGGGATCGAATGAAGGCTAGAGCCACGGGTCGTAACACATCCGAAATGTAACGTCCACTGTTCAAAGTGCCGTTAATGCGAACAAGAGGTGACCGAGACGTGTAACCAATGGCACCCCATACCATCACGCCGGGTGATACACCAGTATGGCGATGACGAATACACGCTTCAAATGTGCGTCCGCCGCGATGTCGCCAAACACGGATGCGACCATCATGATGCTGTAAACAGAACCTGGATTCATCCGAAAAAATGACGTTTTGCCATTCGTGTACCCAGGTTCGTCGTTGAGTACACCATCGCACGCGCTCCTGTCTGTGGTGCAGCGTCAAGGGAAACCGCAGCCGTGATCTCCGAGCTGATAGTCCATGCTGCTGCAAACGTCGTCGAACTGTTCGTGCACATGGTTGTTGTCTTTCAAACGTCCCCATCTGTTGACTCAGGGAGAAGATCCCGTCGCACGAAAAGCGCCTTTCTTTTAATGATGTCCAGCCCATATTCTGTATCATTTCTGTGACACTCTCTCTGATATTTCGCGATTATACAAAACGTGCTGCCTTTCTCTCAACTTTTTTGATGTATTCTGTCAGTCCTATCTGGTAAGGATCCCACACAGTGCAGCAGTATTGTAAAAGAGGACGGACAATCGTAGTGTAGGCAGTATCCTTAGTAGGTCTGTTTCATTTTTTAAGTGTCCTGCCAATCAAACGCAGTCTTTGGTTAGCCTTCCCCACAACATTTTCTGTGTGTTCCTTCCAATTTAAGTTGTTCGTAATTGTAATACCTAGGTATTTAGTTGAATTTACGGCTTTTAAATTAGACTTATTTATCGTGTTACCAAAGTTTAACGAGTTCACTTTAGCTCTCATGTGGATGACCTCACACTTTTCTTTATTTAGGGTCAACTGCCACTTTTCGCACCATTCAGATATCTTTTCTAATTCGTTTTGCAGTTTGTTTTGAACCTCCGAATGACTTTATTAGTCGATAAACGACAGCGTCATCTGCAAACAACCGAAGCCGGTCTCATATTCTCTCCCAAATCGTTTATATAGATAAGGAACAGCAAAGGGCTTATAACACTACCTTGGGGAACGCCAGAAATCTTTTCTGTTTTACTCGATGACTTTCCGTCAGTTACTACGAACTGTGACGTCTCTGACAGGAAATCACAAATCCAGTCACATAACTGAGCACGCAATTTCACTACGAGCCGCTTGTGTGCTACAGCGTCAAAAGCCTTCCGGAAATCCAGGAATACGGAACCGATCTGTAATCCGTTGTCAATAACACCCAGTACTTCATGTGAATAAAGAGCTAGTTGTGTTTCGCAGGAACGATGTTTTCTAAACCCATGTTGACTGTGTGTCAATAGACCGTTTTCTTTGAGGTAATTCATAATGTTTGAACACAATACATGTTCCAAAATCCTGCTGCATATCGACGTTAACGGTATGGGCCTGTAATTTGCTGGATTACTCCTACTACCTTTCTTGAATATTGGTGTGACCTGTGCAACTTTCCAGTGTTTGGGTACGGATCTTTTGTCGAGCGAACGGTTGTATATGATTGTTAAGTATGGAGCTAATGCATCAGCATACTCGGAAAGTAACCTAATTGGTATGCAGTCTGGAGCAGAAGACTTGCTTTTATTAAGTGATTTAAGTTGCTACGCTACTCCGAGTATATCTGTTTCTACGTTACTCATGTTGGCCGCTGTTCTCGATTCGAATTCTGGAATATTTACTTCGTCTTCTTTTGTCGAGCTGAGCACGTCGATTCTCTGGCGTGAGTGGCAGACAGGCTAGAGATGTGCGTGCCCGTAATCCCACTGACAATAGCTGGTTCACAACAGTTCGGTTGACTCGTCTGGATTCATAAGCCCTCTCACCTGTGCTGTGGCAGCTGTACGATCTACCACTGCTTCCCTTACAATACGACGATCCTGATGGGCGACTGCGCTGCCTAGCGTCCATAAACTCGTCTATATGTGTGAAAAAGTTCAAGTGACTACTTAGACTAGCATCGGTTCACAACTGAGGCAGCACGTCCAACTCACGTGCCATTTCTCCACCACTCGGAAGGCCACAATCTGGCCTGCTTAAAACTCTCTCAGTTGGCTGTAGGAAGCAACTCTGTGGCATGGTTCCCTGCTTATGCACCCCACTGTGCCTGATGAGCATTCCCTATTAAAGGGTAGTCACAGACGACGCTCTGGTAGCTACGCCACTATGCTGTCTGTTGGCGGATGGTGATGAAACCGTTATCAGTAATCTACTATCTCGTAGGTGGCATATGCTGTTCAAAATGGTTCAAATGGCTCTGAGCACTACGTGACTTAACATCTGAGGTCATCAGTCCCTTAGAACTTAGAACTAATTAAACCTAACTAACCTAAGAACATCACTCAAATCCATGCCCGAGGCAGGATTCGAACCTGCGACCGTAGCGGTCGCGAGGTTCCTGACTAAAGCGCCTAGAACCGCTCGGCTACAGCGGCCGGCGCATATGCTGTCATCGGATTAAAATCGATGTTGTCTTTCGAGGTGTACTAATTGTTTTGCCGGCAGTGTACCTCGAAAATCTTGATTTAAACAGTCATGCTAGTTACAGTATGCTGGCTTTCCTACAATATCAATGAGCCACGATTGGAATCAGGTGATTCACACAATTATTTGCGTATAGCAATTTATAGGGATGATTATTTCATGGAAAGCCTCTCCAACCGCTAATTAGTACACGACCTGTTTCGGCCTTTACGTCAGGCACTTTTCATGTGAGTCTGAAACTGCCGTTGTTAATACATAATACGACGCACATTGTACACAATATGAGACGAAAATACGAGGGAATGCCTCCGAATTTTTCATGCCTACACATTTGCAGCCTTCTAGAAGACTCCGAATTGTAGCGTGTAACATGGCGGTATGTAACGTAACTATTTCGAGGCATGAGAAACAGCGTGCCGTAATAGAGTTTCGAATTAGAAGAGTTCGTCCAGACATGGGGCACCTTCTCCTTCATCATGACGATGCCGGACCACACACGAGCTCTGCAACAGTCCGACTCCTTTGATTAACTCTCATCGATTATTCTCCATACAGTTCCGACTGTTGCCCATTCGATTTTTAGCTGTATGCAGAACTTAAATAACACCGTCGAGGACTTCACTTTCATAGTGATGAAGTGGCACAAGCATTTCTGAAGTGCGCGGCCCTTCCCGCCGGAGGTTCGAGTCCTCCCTCGGGCATGGGTGTGTGTGCTGTCTTTAGCGTAAGTTAGTTTAAATAGTGTGTAAGTCTAGGGACCGACGAACTTAGCAGATTGGTCCCTTAGAAATTCACACACATTTGAACATGGCTGAGATTGTGGTTGCGTGAACAAAGTATCTCGTTGGGAGACGTGTATCCGTCACCAGTGTGTTTATGTTCAGAAGTAAATACGTATACCTGGAGAACAAAGATGTAGAATTTTAATAACATTAGTTTTATTTAAAAAGCCTTAAGCCTATTTTATAGCGTTCACAGCTTCACTCTTCTCCAGAAGACACAATGACAGTATGCAAACTCAAGTAACAACAGTGAACTATAAATAAAAAATGACAATCGATAGCTAAACACACAGCAACCGGAACATCAAGACGCATAACAAAAACACTACGGACGTATGCAACAGTCTAATACACTAGTGGCCGTTAAAATTGCTGCACCAACAAGAAATGCAGATGATAAACGGGTATTCATTGGACAAATATATTATACTAGAACTGACATGTGATTACATTGTCACGCAATTTGGGCGCATAGATCCTGAGAAATCAGTACGCAGAACTACCACCTCCGGCCATAATAACGGCCTTGATACGCCTGGGCATTGAGTCAAACAGAGCTTGGATGGCGTGTACAGGTACAGCTGCCCATGCAGCTTCAACACTATACCATAGTTTATCAACAGTAGTGACTGGCGTATTGTGACGAGTCAGTTGCTCGGCCACCATTGACCAGACGTTTTCAATTGGTGAGAGATCTGGAGAATGTGTTGGCCAGGGCAACAGTCGAACATTTTCTGTATCCAGAAAGGCCCGTACAGGACCTGCAACATGCGGTCGTGCATTATCCTGGTGAAATGTAGGGTTTCGCAGGGATCGAATGAAGGGTAGAGCCACGGTTTGTAACACATCTGAAATGTAGCGTCCACTGTTCAAAGTGCCGCCAATGCGAATAAGAGGTGACCGAGACGTGCAACCAATGGCACCCCATACCATCACGCCGGGTGATACACCAGTATGGCGATGACGAATACACGCTTCCAATGTGCGTTCACCGCGATGTCGCCAAACACGGACGCGACCATCATGATGCTGTAAACAGAACCTGGATTCATCCGAAAAAATGACGTTTTGCCATTCGTACACCCAGGTTCGTCGTTGAGTACACCATCGCACGCGCTCCTGTCTGTGATGCAGCGTCAAGGATAACAGCAGCCATGGTCTCCGAGCTGATAGTCCATGCTCCTGCAAACGTCGTCGAACTGTTCGTGCAGATGGTTGTTGTCTTTGAAACGTCCCCATCTGTTGACTCAGGGATCGATACGTGGCTGCACGATCCGTTACAGCCGTGCGGGTAAGGTGCCTGTCATCTCGACTGCTAGTGATACGAGGCCGTTGGGATCCAGCACGGCGTTCCGTATTACTCTCCTGAACCTGCCGATTCCATATGCTGCCAACAGTCATTGGATTTCGACCAACGCGAGCAGCAATGTCGTGATACGATAAACCGCAATCGCGATAGGCTACAATCCGACCTTTATCAAAGTGGGAAACGTGATGGTACGCATTTCTTCTCCTTACACGAGGCATCACAGCAATTCACCAGGCAACGCTGGTCAGCTGCTGTTTGTGTCTGAGAAATCGGTTGGAAACTTTCCTCATGTCAGCTCGTTGTAGCAGGTGTCGCCATCGGCGCCAACCTTGTGTGAATGCTCTGAACAGCTAATCATTTGCATATCACAGCATCTTCTTCCTGTCGGATAAATCTCGTGTCTGTAACACGTGATCTTCGTGGTATAGCAATTTTAATGGCCAGTAGTTTGCTATATGGCCTCTTGCTTCTTCTGCTTGTGACGTATTAAGGCGTTCTTCCTTCTTATTGGGTGTACTTCACGTGGCACATAGCGGAAATACCGCAGAAGTTATTTTCTGTATAACGTGTGGAACAGGCTGCTCAGTGTGAAACAGCAGGAAATGACCTCACAAAATTCGAAAAGCGCACGTCAACATCAGCTGTCTCTCTCCCGTTACCGCGGGAGCTGGCTGACAGTTCCGGTCTGTTGTGATCTTTCTGGTGCTGCGGAGGGGTGGGAGGACTAGCCAGGTCGTGCGCGGTGGCGCGCCAGCGGCTGGGAAGGCCGCCAGCGGTAATGCAGTGCGGCGCGCTTGTTTTGTCCATAAATTAGTGCGGCGGGCCGAGCAGCGAGCGGCGGCCCACGTGCTGGCTGCGCCGGCTGCGGTTATCGACAGCGGGGCCGCGTCGCCTCCAGCTGTCGCCGCACTGCAAGAAACTCGGCGCAAGTCGCGGCAGATGCTGTTGCCAGCCCGGCCGTCACGGCGTGCGGTCGCCGCCGCCACTGCCGCCGCACCAGCTGCCGGCGCGCCCGCTCTCGCTACTCCGCGACTCGTGACGCCACAGACCGCAGCCGCCCGTCGCCTCACCAACCAACGTCCACTTCACCGGCAGCAGCGCTGTTCGTAATTTGGAAAGCCTGCTGCCGCATCACGCGAGTGCGGGCACAGGCCGCTAGAATGCTCCACCAATCGCGGCAACCCTTAAAGCCGTCGGCACACGGGCCGTGCATCCGAGCGTAGAGCGTGCCTAGTTTCTGACGTCATAGCGTGGAATAGCACGTTCGGGAGTCTTTCCGATATCTGGAATGTCAGATATTCTGAGCGTGCGTCTGAGCGTTGACCAATGAGATGGCACAACGCCACTACGTCACACTCACGCCGTCTCCCCTCAGTAGAATGTTGTGAGGCGCCATATTGGCATTCATTTCAAGCTTATATGTATGTATACCGTTTCTGAGAACCAGCAAGCCGCCCGGTGTGGCTGTGCGGTTCTAGGCGCTTCAGTGTGGAACCGCGTGACCGCTACGGTAGCAGGTTCGAATCCTGCCTCGGGCATGGATGTGTGTGATGTCCTTAGGTTAGTTAGGTTTAATTAGTTCTAAGTTCTAGGCGACTGATGACCTCAGAACTTAAGTCGCATAGTGCTCAGAGCCATTTGAACCATTTGAGAATCACTGGAAAACCCGTTGTGCCGGCCGAAGTGGCCGAGCGGTTCTAGGCGCTACAGTGTGGAACCTCGCGACCGCTACAAAAATGTTCAAATGTGTGTGAAATCTTATGGGACTCAACTGCTAAGGTCATCAGTCCCTAAGCTTACAGACTACTTAACCTAAATTATCCTAAGGACAAACACACACACCCATGCCCGAGGGAGGACTCGAACCTCCGCCGGAACCAGCCGCACAGCCCATGACTGACTGCAGCGACCGCTACGGTCGCAGGTTCGAATCCTGCCTCGGGCATGCATGTGTGTGATGTCCTTAGTTTAGTTAGGTTTAAGTAGTTCTAAGTCTACGGGACTGATGACCACAGAAGTTAAGTCCCATAGTGCTCAGAGCCATTTGAACCATTTGAGAATCACTGGAAAACCCGTTGTGCCGGCCGAAGTGGCCGAGCGGTTCTAGGCGCTACAGTCTGGAACCGCGCGACCGCTACGGTCACAGGTTCGAGTCCTGCCTCGGGCATGGATGTGTGTGATGTCCTTAATGTCCTTAGGTTAGTTAGGTTAAGTAGTTCTAACTTCTAGGGGACTGATGACCTCAGAAATTAATCCCAAAGTGCTCAGAGCCATTTGAACCATTTTTTGAAAATGTGGTGTCACTGCCAGACACCACACTTGCCTTTAAATCGGCCGCGGTCCGTTAGTACACGTCGGACCCGCGTGTCGCCACTATCAGTGAATTGCAGACCGAATGCCGCCACACGGCAGGTCCAGCCTAGAGAGACTCCCTAGCACTCGCCCCAGTTGTAGAGCCGACTTTGCTAGCGATGGTTCACTGTCTACATACGCTCTCATTTGCAGAGACGACAGTTTAGCATAGCTTCATCTACGTCATTTGCTACGACCTAGCAAGGCGCCATATTCGGTTACTATAAGTACTATCTTCAAGAATGTCTTCTGAACGTCAAGAGCGACGTTCATCATTAATGGATTAAAGTTAAGTATGAAACTAATTACGTCCGCTTTCTGAATTCTCATTCCTTGTCATGTTCCAGACCTCACGTCAATATGGATCTTCCTTCCTCACGTCAGCCTGCGTGAGCTAAAATGCGTGCATTTCGGCCTCCACTCGTAACACGGTGTTGGCTCTTCTGCTAACACAAATGAAAACCCGTTGTTAATTATGTGATTCGTTCCAAAAAAATAATGTGAAACATCATATTCGTGGCAAAAGAATTTATTGTAACGTGTGTATTATGAGAGTAGACTATTCGAAGGCAGCGACACACTGAAGATCCACCCAAAACGCATTGTTCTTGGTACAATTTGTACCAATTAAATTTCAATTAATAAGATATCTACGATTAAGGTTTTCAGCACATGGTAAGATAATATGATTAGACAGAAGGCGTATGTTCTTGGTTTAGCGTAATGAGTAGCGTCACTGTCCTATGTAGAGTTGGGGCGGTGGTTCGCGCCTGGACACTTCTGAACTTTTTTTCCTAACATTCGCGTTTTTATTAGGTTCTGATACTTTATTATTATCTTGATATAAGTATATAATATTTGATGTTATGTAAATATAAGTTCACCTTCTTTTGAGGGGTGACTCTGTTCGATTGGCTTAATCTACAGGACAGCTTGCGCTACTTGTATAAAGATATTTTGCTCCTTTTTCTTTTACGGTTCATAATTCACATGTTTCAAAGATTCTGCTACTGGGTAGGAACAGTGATCAAGTAAGACTGACCTTGGGGTTTTACTAAAATGTGGGAATGATGAAATAATGTTTATCTTATGCGGATAAGGATTCCCAATTTGTGACGCACTGCTTGTAACGGAATTTTTATAAGGCTGTGTCCTTCTTGATTGGACATGGCACTTTCCTTTTCGTGGACGATGGAGGAAATGTTCGTTTTAGTAGAGCTAACGTGGGAACTCTACCCGCGCCCGTTGAGTAAACAGTGTGATTTACGAGCTAGAAACATCCCTCAACTGCCGCTGGAGTGCGTTGTTATCGCGTATACCACGTTGGGGCCCACGTACCGTATGCACGAGTCGCATCGTTCCTGGCGCGTTCAGCACCACGTTGACCTTGGCACGCTCAACGTTAACGTACGACAGCACGGTCCGTGTGCCGACGGCTTAGGCTGTCAGCACACGGGACGAGGTAGCTAACGTTGACGTGCACGAATATGGGATAACCGACATCACGAGACACAGCGCCGTCGGCACGTGGAACGATCTGGTTAACGTGATTTTGCGCTATCAGCGCTCTCCAGCAGCAGTTGTCGGCTTTATTAGGCTCGCAAACAGCACAGTTTGTCACCACAAAGGACGCGCATAAAATTGCTACGTTAGCTCTACAGGAACGCACATTTCCTTCCTTGTCCACATGCTAATCGTGTTGTTCTGTCTGTGGTATACATCAAAACTTCAATACCCGTGAACATGTAACACAGCGTGACAATTATTGAACTATATGAAATAAAATCATCATAACCTCTGAATGGTTTGCGTTAGGACGCCCAAGCTCCACGGTTGGCCGCGGGGCATGATGGAAATTAGTATGTGCTGTATGGTTTCGTTTAGCGACAAAGCCCACTTCCACTTGGATGGGTTCGTCAATAAGCAGGATTGGCGCATTTGGGGGACTGAAGATCCGCATTTCGCAATCGAGAAGTCTCTTCAGCCCAACCAATGACTGTGTGGTGTGCAATATCCAGTCACGGAATAATCGGTGCGATATTACTTGATGGCGCGGTGACTACCGAACGGTACGTGAGGGTTTTGGAAGATGATTTCATTCCCGTTATCCAAAGTGACCCTGATTTCAACAAGATGTGGTTTATGCAAGATGGAACTCGACCCCTTCCATGCAGGAGAGTGTTTAATGCCCTGGAGAAGCACTTTCAAAATGGTTCAAATAGCTCTGCTCAGGTCATCAGTCCCCTAGAACTTAGAACTACTTTAACCTAACTAACCTAATGACATCACACAAATCCATGCCCGAGGCACTATTCGAGCCTGCGGCCGTAGCGGTCGTGCAGTTCCAGACTGTAGCGCCTAGAACCGCTCGGCCACCCCGGCCGGCCGGAGCACTTTGGGGACCGCACTCTGACTCTGGGTTACCCAGAGGCCACTGGCTCTATTGGTCTCCAAGACAAACAAGATTTTCCGGAATATATATTATTATTAGAATAATTTCTATATACTGTATTACTATATATGTTCCTGGCTGGGGAGGGGGGGGGGGGGGGGGTAGGAGGAGGGACGCCAATAAAGTGTTGTGCCCCGGACGCCTATGGGGAGGGGTGGGGGCAATACGGCAATAAAGCGTCGTGCCCTGGGCGCCAGTTATGTGCGCTACGCCACTGGTCCACGTATCCACATAGTCGTGGTTTGCGTTCCTACCGGTGGAGGGCAGTCTCCTCCAACATGCAGTGATTGGGGCTCTTGCGCTGACTGGCCCGACCGCATGTTATGTATTACCAAATACTATAATTTCATACACCTGAAGACAGGATATTAAAAAGCCGAAACTGGTCGTGGTTTCGAAGAAATAATTAGTGCCATTCATGCGGATTTCTCTACATTATCAATCCATATAGAAGGATCCTCTTCTTATTGAATGCCTCCTTGGCAATTGCTATACGCGTTTTCCCCTCCTTGCTGCATCTCGTTGCATCCGTAATTATGCATCCCAGATATTTGAAAGCACCAACTTCTGTCTCTTTCTGTCCTAAATTTTTATTTGATCTTACTTTTTTTGCGCTTATCATCATACATTTTGTCTTTTTATTGTTAATTCTCATTCTGAAATCCTCAGAGGTCTTATTTAAATCCTTCAACGTTCGAATCATACTTCTCTCGCTCTCTGCCAACCACACCATACCATCCGCAAATCGAATACATTCTGTCCTCCTACCCTCAACCCTCACTCTTCTTTTTCGTTTCGAATGCTTCTGAATAACTTGCTCAAATATATGTTAATTATTACTCGGGCGAGACGAAAGCCTTGTCTCAGTCCTGCCTTAATTGTTAACATACATAAATTAGTATCTTATGAGCTCCCAGTAACTGAGCTACAAAAAGGGCGCGAAAAGCTGGCCGCCGGACACCAAGTGCTGATCATTGAAAGTGGGCACCATTTCCAACATTTCGTAGCGACTGTTCTGCGTTTCAGATTGCTGCTACAGTTAGCGATTCCAGAGCTGTGCCACAGTAACTGCCTAACGAAGTTTTGTTCTGTTGTCGGTGTGAGCGGATGAGTAAGTGATTAGTAACTGTATTTGGACTTACATTTCCACGCATTATGCAATATGAGACTATATCACAAATCCTTTTACTAAATGTCTTGAGTGTCATTTTTCTGCTACTCGTTGAATTGTATTACAACAGCCTTAATTTAATTTCATATTCCCTGCTACAGATATGTACCGCATTTAAAGATGACCGTGTAATATTATGTGAGCCTCGCTGCTCCCTTTTTTTAACAAATTTGTGCCTGGTTTTATTCTGGGAAGCTCAGTAATGTATGTAAATACCGTAAATGTAAATTTGATTAAAAAAGTACTTGAAGTAAAGTGAAGCGCAGATGGACAGCAACAAACTCTTTAGCGCATAATCCCCGCAACGATAGTAGTTGTAAATGTTTGAGTACGGACTAAAAAAAAAAAAAAAAAAGACAGTTGATTTATTAAAAAAAGGAGGACTGTTAATCTGTATCTTGTGGAAAGAGGATGTGTTGCTACGCCGTCGCTCAGAACCTTTTGTTACATTTAATGAAAATTGCTGTTTCAGTGATAAAACCGAGTATGTGTAATAGTTGCCAAACGTTTATGTATACAAATTTTCTGGAAGTGAAGAACAGAAATATCTTCTTTTTTTTTGGAGGGGGGGGGGGGGGGGGAGGAGGTGAACTTCATTGTCGTCGCCGGCTATCAGTCGATAGAAATGTAAGTCTACGAAGTTCACAAAAATACAGGAAAGTAAATGCATTCTCTATAGTTTTCCTTCAATACGTAACAACCTCTCATAAATTTTTAATTGTTGTAACTGGATTATGTTCTTGTATAATAATATGGTGCTGAATTCCACTGACCAATTTTGATGCAGCAGGGCGTGTAGTTTGAAGGAAGTTTTTGTGCCAAGCAATCTCCTTTTCTTACGAAAAGATTGCTGGTTGATCTTATTTACTTACAACAGTGGCCCCTTAGGTATGAAAAGCTACGAAAACTTGGGCTCAAAGCTATCTGCAATACGGCCAAGTAACTAACAGAGTCGTATTTTAAACCTTAAAGAGCAACAACTTCCTCCAAATTATAATGCGTCACTAACTGGTGCAGAAGCTGATCATTCAAGGAGGCTGCAACCAAAATTCAGATACCAGTTACGACTTAAAGTAAAAATCCATGCTACTTCCACCTCAAAATTTGTGCCACAGCATCTGATTGGATCAAGTCTCTCACGCCCTTCAGCTGTCAGTACTGGAAGACATACAATGAAATATCCACCCCTCTGACATCCTCAAACCCCGGAATGCCTGGGCTACTTCTCCCACTGATCACGAGGTACCAATCTTACTTAGCTCACCGCTGAATGCGCCAGCGTCAATTTAAATTAAGCACATCTTAAAATATTACTGTCTATCTGTGTACTTTTGTTTGTTACTGAACTGGAAAATTACACGTTTAAGAAGTTCCTAACGTTATATGTCGTTTTTGAATTCGGTTGTTAGTTACCAGACTCTTTTTATTATAAAATACGGCTGAGAACCACTGGCAGTTTGATGACCACTGGCATACGGCGTTTAACATGCAGCACGTTTCTATTCAGCTGTTTGGAGTTCAGAAACTACGGTTTTCGTAAGCTTATGTAGCAAAGGAGGCTATCTGCTTCAGCAAAACTGTTAATACATATTTACACACAAGAACATTAAGAAGTATTGGGCGTTTCCCCATTTGTTAGAACAAAAACACGCTGCTTTTTCTAGGCAGGGTACTACATACATATCCAACTGTTTTCTTGCAGGTACGGGAGAGCGTTGCCACAAAATCTAACACTGCATTAAATGTAATGGGAATATATAGGAGCCATTAAAGGAGATTTATGCGAATTAGTTGAAATCTGGTATTTGCAGACTGAACTAGATATTTACTTTTTGATTTCATTACGACAAATCCACCGACACAGGCAAACGATAAAAAAACTTCACAGTATTAAGAGAATCTTTCTCTGGGAACCTGATTTCTAATCTATCTCGGTAAAACGTCGACGGCAAACTGCTGATGAATTTGACAGCGTACATGACGTGAAGTTTTCTCGAAGAATCATCCTGGGTCATTATCAACTGAAAATTCGTGGTAACTAATTCCACTACTTTTTCCTTTTCCGTTGTTACAGAACGGCACACAGCAACTAGGTTTCTGTGACGATTAATTAGTTTATTACAGACTATTATAATCCGCCCCCGGTAGCTGAGTGGTCAGCGTGACATGCCAATCCTTGGGGACGGGATCGATTCCCGGCTGGGTCGGAAATTTTCTCTGCTCAAGGACTGGGTGTTGTGTTGTCCTAATCATCATCATTTCATCCCCATCGACGCGCAAGTCGCCGAAGTGGCGTCAAATCGAAAGACTTGCACCCGGAGAAAGGTCTACCCGACCGGACGCCCTAGTCACACATTTTTATTTCGACTATTATACATCGCAGAGACGTTGTATCAATGTACTTTTCGCGAAAGTATTCAATACTGTCAGCAACACACACACACACACACACACACACACACACACACACACACACACACACACACACACACACACACACCTGTAGCACGAACGCTAATAGTACAACAATACCTTCAACATTATATGCTTCCTGTACTGCCTTCCTTCGTTAAAAGATGTCTGCAGTTAGACTACAGTCTTCAAACACAATAAAATCACCAAATCATCCATCACGTATTCAAAATTGACAGCCGATACAAGCACATTGACAATTCCACGGTCCATAAATGCTTGGGGAACCATCGGCGTGTAGCGCGACGTGCGGCAGAAGTTGCAAACTCCACCGACACGCTCACCCCACGGGATCACAGAAAGTGCCGCGGCTGCTACAGCGTACAAGAGAGCTGTGCTGTAAGCCAACCGCGAGGCATGAAGAGCGCTGAGCATCTGACGCTCAAAGGCTTCCGCCACCATGGAGCGCAGCACATTACCGTTCTTGACCTCTCAGTTTACTTTGCGTGATTTTTACTGTATTTCCTTCTGTCATCGTAATTTATTTTTCGAGAACGGTAGGCCCAATTGGAAAGAAGACCTTCGCTGTAGCGGCGTTGTACACTACTGGCCATTAAAATTGCAACACCAAGAAGAAATGCAGATGATAAACGGGTATTCATTGGACAAATATATTGTAGTACAACTGATATGTGATCAGATTTTCACGCAGTTTGGGTGCCTAGATCCTGAGAAATCAGTACCCAGAACAACCACCTCTGGTCGTAATAACGGTCTTGATACGCGCGGGCATTGAGTCAAACAGAGCTTGGATGGCGTGTACAAGTACAGCTACCCATGCAGCTTCAACACGATACCACAGTTGATCAAGAGTAGTGACTGGCGTATTGTGAAGAGCCAGTTGCTCGGCCACCATTGACCAGACGTTTTCAATTGGTGAGTGATCTGGAGAATGTGTTGGCCAGGGTAGCAGTCGAACATTTTCTGTATCCAGAAAGGTCCGTACGGGATCTGCAACATGCGGTAGTGCACTATCCTGCTGAAATGTAGGGTTTCGCAGGGGTCGAATGAAGGATAGAGCTACGGGTCGTCAGACACCTGAAATGTAACGTCCACTGTTCAAAGTACCGTCAATGTGAACAAGAGGTGACCGAGACGTGTAACCAATGGCACCCCATACCATCACGCCGGGTGATACGCCAGTATGGCGATGACGAATGCACGCTTCCAATGTGCGTTCACCGCGATGTCGCCAAACACAGATGCGACCATCATGATGCTGTAAATAGAACCTGGATTCATCAGAAAAAATGACGTTTTGCCATTCGTGCACCCAGGTTCGTCGTTGAGTACACCATCGCAGGCGTGCCTCTCTGTGATGCAGCGTGTCAAAATGATCAAATGTGTGTGAAATCTTATGGGACTTCTGCTAAGGTCATCAGTCCCTAAGCTTACACACTATTTAACCCTTAATTATCCTAGGGACAAACACACACACCCATGCCCGAGGGAGGACTCGAACCTCCGCCGGGACCAGCCGCACAGTCCACCACTGCGGCGCCCCAGGCCGCTCGGCTAATCCCGCGCGGCCTGATGCAGCGTCAAAGGGAAACCGCAGGCATGGTCTCCGAACTGATAGTCCATGCTGCTGCAAACGCCGTCGAACTGTTCGTGTAGATGGTTGTTGTCTTGCAAACGTCCCCATCTGTTGACTCAGGGAGCGAGACGTGACTGCACGATCCGTTACAGCCATGCGGATAAGATGCCTGTCATCTCGATTGCTAGTGATACGAGGCCGTTGGGATCCAGCACGGCGTTCCGTATTACCCTCCTGAACCCACTGAAACCAAATTCTGTTAACAGTCATTGGATCTCGACCAACGCGAGAAACAATGTCTTGATACGATAAACCGCAATCGCAATAGGCTACAATCCGACCTTTATCAAAGTCGGAAACGTGATGGTACGCATTTCTCCTCCTTACACGAGGCATCACAACAACGTTTCACCAGGCAACGCCGGTCAACTGCTGTTCGTGTATGAGAAATTGGTTGGAGACTTTCCTCATGTCAGCACGTTGTAGGTGTCGCCACCGGCGCCAACCTTGTGTGAATGCTCTGAAAAGCTAATCATTTGCATATCACAGCATCTTCTTCCTGTCGATTAAATTTCGCGTCTGTAGCACGTCATCTTCGTGGTGTAGTAATTTTAATGGCCAGTAGCGCATGTAATCCTAGTGGGCGAGTTAGTTTGCCGAGAGACGGCGCAGTGGTATTCCCAGTTGCACAAGTGGACTTAACGGGTTTGTAACAGCTCCCTCGTTTCTTGAGAGTTGTTGCTGCAGTTCGTTGCACGTTGGATACCTCCCTGTCAGCACGAAGAGCGGTTATCCAGTTTCTTCGCCCAGAAGGGGAGTATGGTTCACAAATTTATCTCAGTTTAAAAGCGGTGCACTAAGAGTGGTGTATCGCACGGTGCACAATATTCAGGTGGTTTCAGTGTTACGAGGTGGGACGTGTAAACATCAAGGACATGCCACGCCCTAGACTGGCACACATTATCACCACCGGTGCCACGACTCTGGCTGTGGAGGAAATCATACGGATCAACCGTCAGACCACCACTCGTGGCATAGTTGTTCAATTTTCGACAAGCAAAGGAGCTGTGTAATACATAATCCACGAAAAGCTTCGCTATGGCAAAGTTTGCCCGCATCTCGTGGTCGTGCGGTAGCGTTCTCGCTTCCCACGCCCGGGTTCCCGGGTTCGATTCCCGGCGGGGTCAGGGATTTTCTCTGCCTCGTGATGACTGGGTGTTGTGTGCTGTCCTTAGGTTAGTTAGGTTTAATTAGTTCTAAGTTCTAGGCGACTGATGACCTCAGCAGTTGAGTCGCATAGTGCTCAGAGCCATTTGAACCATTATGGCAAAGTTTGTGCAGAGTGGGCGTACAAACATCTTTCAGAGTATCAGAAGACGCCGAGGATGGGACTCTGCCGGACCCATACTTTGAGATACTGGGAGCAGGGGACGGATTTCATTGCTCTGACTGTAGCATGTGATGAAACGTGGTGTCACCACTTCGACCCTGCCTGCAAACGGAAGAGTGTGGATTGGTGACAGCCCAGCACACCTTGTCCAAAGAAGCCCACTCTGCTCGAAAGGCCGGAAAAGTGATGCTCAGTTTCTGTTTCGATGACGAGCTACCTCTACTCATCAACAGGCAACCACGTGGTGCAACAATTAACGCTGAGCGGTATTACAACTGTTCGCTGAGGCTCAAACAGGCCATCAAGAACAAGTACAGGGGCAAGCTTTCGAATGGAACACTGTAGGACAACGGCAAGCATCATGTGACCGACAAGGCCGTCGAGCACCTTCAAAAATTTCGATGGGACGTCCTGGACCGTCCTCCCTGCAGCCCAAATATCTTCCTTCGTGAAAATTTTTGGAAGTTTGTGGTAATGTCTTATGGGACCAAACTGCTGAAGTCATCGGTCCCTAAACTTACACACTACTTAATCTAACTTAAACTAACTTACTCTAAGGACGACACACACACGCCCATCCCCGAGGGGGCAGTCGAACCTCCGAAGGGGAGACCCGCGCGGACCGTAACAAGACGCCTGAGGCAACGCGGCTACCCCTCGCGGCTCTCCCTTTGGTCCCTTAAAACAGTCCTTGAAAGGAAGTATAGGATACTGTGGGAAACTGCAACTTTCAGCATACCATGAGTTTCTCTATTGAAACCGCCCACTCTTTTCTTGGGCACTGGGATCGGTCTATCAATGTCAATTATATATATTTGTACTGTTCCAAATGAACTATTAATATAATATTTTTATCCAAATTTTTATACATATAAATGTAGTCTCCTTTTCATTTGCGTACATCTTATATAGGGTGTCCTAGCTATCTTGTCCACCTAAAATATCTCTGGAACAATAACAGCTATTGGAAAACGACTTTCACCGGTATCAATGTAGGGCTGGGGCCCATGAATGTACATATTTGGAAACATTCTAAAACGAAAGCATATGTGTTTTTTAACACAAACTTATGTTTTTTAAATGGACCTCCTATATTTTTTCTTCAGTAATCCATATCATGACAAAGCGCATACACAATGGCGTTGATTGCATCGCAATATTCCCATTACATCCCGAGATATTGAGACGCGAAGTTGACGCTTGAAACACCCGACATGCGCTCCTAGCGCACGTCCTGAGGCTCAGGCGTGAACCCCATGCTGCAGGATGGCAGCAGACCGTATTATTCGTTTCGGACCTCTTGATAAGTATGGAAGTGTGATTACGCATGTCAATCACATCGCGATTACGGGCAGCATGGGGTTCACGCCTGAGCCTCAGGACGTGCGCTAGCAGCGCATGTCGGGTGTTTCAAGCGTCAACTTCGCGTCTTAATATCTCGGGATGTAATGGGAATATTGCGATGCAATCAACGCCATTGTGTATGTGCTTTGTCATGCTATGGACTGCTGAAGAAAAAATATAGGAGGTCCATTTAAAAAAACATAATTTTGTGTTAAAAACACATATGCTTTCGTTTTAGAATGTTTCTAAATATGTACACTCATGGGCCCCAGCCCTACATTGATACCGGTGAAAGTCGTTTTCCAATAGCTGTTATTGTTCCAGAGATATTTTAGGTGGACAAGATAGCTGGGACACCCTGTATACGACTAAACTCGCAGAAAGCACTTACAAAAAAATGGCTCCGTGCACTATGGGACTTAACATCTGTGGTCATCAGTCCCCTAGAACTTAGAATTACTTAAACTTAACTAACCTAAGGACATCACACACATCCATGCCCGAGGCAGGACTCGAACCTGCGACCGTAGCAGTCACGCGGTTCCGGACTGAGCGCCGAGAACCGCACGGCCACCGCGGCCGGCTAAAGCAATTACACTTCATTCTAAAAACAGAAGCCTGTAGGAATGCCCGCTTTGATTTAGTCTCCTAACTCAGGCTTTTGTGCTTTCTAAGTTTCTCATCTACTAATCGCTAAAGAATGTTACAAACAGCTGTACCTCAGAAAGTGGTGCCCTCATACACGATGTTTCCATCCGTTGCTGCTCTCGCCTCAGTAAACGCTGAAGTGGTTCATCAGCTTCGCAGCAGAACGCGGCGCCCCCATTCTCGACGTGTGAAACGAATTGAGCTGACTCGTTACGCTACGTAAAAGCGAATTTATTTCTCGGTGCGAAAGCCGGCGGCACGAGTAAATTACGTTAGAGCGCTCTTCAGGAAGATTGTACGTGTGGCCGGTTCACTACTTCTGGCGTTACACACTCCCTTGCAGTTAAAAGGGCTCTGACAATGGAATTTCAGTGGAAATCGTCTGGATCTCTAACTAAACTTGGCAATGGAGCAGTACAGTGTGATTATCTAAAATTTTCGCGGGGTAGCTGATTGTAATGAAATAAAACAACTTATGAATCAGGGGGTAACGGAGTAGTGATGGTGTATGGGAAGAACTTTTCAAGAGAAAAATATATTTATCATGGTTAAGAGCTGTCCGCCCCAGTAGCTGAGTGGTCAGCGTGACGGATTGCCGTCCTCTGGGCCCGGGTTCGATTCCCGGCTGGGTCGGAGATTTTCTCCGCTCAGGGACTGGGTGTTGTGTTGTGTTCATCATCATTTCATCCCCATCCGGCGTGCAGGTCGCCCAATGTGGCGCCGAATGTAATAAGACCTGCGATATGGCGGCCGGACCTGCCCCGCGAGGGGCCTCCCGGCCAATGACGCCAAACGCTCATCATCATCATCATCATCATCATGGTTAAGAGCTGAAGTAAAGTTGACGACAATACTGGTATTTCGGACCATTGGTGTAGAGGAACTGATCTTAGACTAGCACAGTAAATTAACTCAGATCAAGATGGACTCGGAAATATGCGTCCTTTAAACGTTAACAATGGGTTGTATCACCGTGACCTGGGATCAAGTTTAACCAGCAAAATTTCGTGGATCGCAAGAAGTTCAATTGCAGCCTACGGTTCACAATCTAGTAATACTCGAAACTTACGGATTTTGTTTCACGAAAACAGAAGACGAAAAGGTGTAAATAATCAAAATTGTTGAAGGCCAAAAATTTTTTTGAACTGTAAGATTATATTAAGGAAATTATTGATGTTGTAAGAGTAATGAATTCAGGTAATAACTAACTCCATGAGGACGACTAGTAATTAATATTAAAAATGTTTAAACGCGTTACACAGGCATTTAACGAAGAAGTAAAATACGGAAAAATCTAACCATTTGCAGCAAACGCTAATGATGTGGAGTTCGATATTTAGTCAATGATGTTTGACCGTCTCTTACAAAAATGCTCCTGAGCAGCAGTATTAAACTCTACGTAAGGAAGAGTTCACAGGAGGGCGAAATTTCACTATTGCACGCATTGAAAGTATGTAAACTATTGTGACAAATGCGCGCTTGTTGATGAGTCGAAGTAGTGAGTACATGTTAGCAGCTGAAAGCCTGATGCGATACCACCGCCGTCAACAATGTGTGGTTGGTTGAAGTTTGCTCACATTGATTTGTTTCTCTTGCCCGTGAACATCATCCATCGATCATACAGAGTGTCAAAGTTGTAAGGGCCGACGACTGCTGTATATTCCGAGACATCGTAAGACAGGACGCTAAATTATCAAGGCAATACTCATCCACTATTTGAGAATGGAAGCTGTTGACAATTTCCAAGCAACTTTACACATAATTTCCAACGTTTTGAAAATTTCCAACTACTGTACGAAATAAAATGTACCCCTTACTACATTACCACTGTTCAATCCGTGAAACCTCGGCATCAGGCATGAAGTTTTTAATTCTATACTACTAACTGTATCCGCAACACGCTTTCCGCTCATTCCTCACGTATACTGCTGAATGTACCTGCAGAATTGTTCCATTGTAATGTAAATTGAGCCAAAACATTATGACCACCTCCTTAATAGCTTGTTTGTTCGTCTTTGGAACGAAACACCACACTCATCCTGTTTATCAGGGATTCGAAAGTATGTATACGTAAATAAGGGCCGCATCACTGACTGGCCATGTTCACTTCCTTGCCAGACGCCCTAAGCTCCCGATCTTTTTTTTAATTTTTTTATTTATCGTAATTTTAATCACCTCATACAAGGCGGGCTGGCAGCAGCGTATTACGCTGCTCTTCAGCCTTGAGTGGTACAATAACATGACAATACAATAAAAACGCCGGGCAAAATGTAGATACGAAAAACAATAAACATGAAGCCGTTCACGCTGGACGAGAAAAAACACTAACACTTGTTGACACGGCGCACAGAACACGGATGACGGCGACGGCACACGTGAACAGTGGTGGCGTGACGGCGAAAGAACACTGAACACAAAACGAAGGCACACACATGAGACAATGATGGCGATGATCTCCGGCGCGCGAAAGTCCACTGAGCGTGTACGAGTCCCTAAGCTCCAGATTCCGCATCTGTATTATATACTCCTTGACGGTAAGTGGAGTCAAGGAAACCAGAGATAGCGTTTAGATAGCGCGCTCTGGCGGATGTGATAAATTGAGCAGTCGATGTTCACGGCTGACTCTGTAATAATACCTGGGATAACACGGGTCCACTATACCAAACTCCTCAGGAAATATTCCTGAACAACCAGACTTTTTTCTGATAAGTCTTCCCAGCTGTACGGCCGTGGTCGAAGAAAAATTTCGGTTCCTGACATTTCGCATCTAGAGCTGCGCTGGACATCTTCGAAGGTGTTCCTGGCGCCGCTGAGTCTGGTTGATTTGGGGGGGGGGGGGGGGGGAGGGGACCAAATAGCGAGGTCATTGGTCCCATCGGATTAGGGAAAGATGGGGAAGGAAGAGGCCGCGCCCTTTCAATTAAACCGTCCCGGCACCTAAATCAGGATAGCCGGACGCGAGTTTGAACCGTCGTCCTCCCGAATGCAGCCCGGAAGACTCATCAGGAAATATGATATCCAGTCGTTAAAGCCTATTACATACAGGCTAACGTCCTTTCGTAAATACGTACTGGACAGAAGCTTTGGATAACAAGCTGGTTGTTGGGATACACCTACAGAATTCTGCTGGCGAAATATCGGTTGTGAACATAGTTGATATTGACTTCTAGTCCAACAACAGCACCTCTGCAAAACGCGCTAAGTTTGAGACTGTTTCTAATTTGTTTGTATAAGGATTTTGCAGGGAGCAGCCGATCGAGTGAAGCCAACAAACAAAACCAGTGGAATTCCAGTAACATTTTTTTTTTCAATGAATCTATCAAGAAACAATTTGGATACTCTCAAAATATTCTATCGTAGTACGTATCGACACGTTTAGGAAACGTGATGTTTCTTGGACCTTACTTGGTAAATCCTAAACGTTCGGAAACACCTTTATCTGTCATCCATTCTTCTTGCTATTTATCGCATCACTTGTATACTTCCGCCATCGCAGATCGATGTAAAAATTTACGTTCTTCTGTATCGAATAGGAATGAATACGTTCTTAATAACTGGAAATGTACTTCTCGTGTGTTACGGCGTAAAGTCAGCGCCGGCATGCCAGTCGGGAACGACAAAGAAGAGGAGGCTGTGAGAAGAAGTCAGCCAATCGCACGCTGACCGATCTCCCTTCCAGGATGACAACGTGACAGCAGCTTCGCCTAGGTGAAGAAGACATAAGCGCCACGTGCGACTGGAGGAGCCGACTTCGATAGCAGCCTCTACGTTAGCCACTTCGCTAGTGACGGATCGCAGCATCTATTATTAGTACTCTGTATGTAGCACAGACTTGTGTTGTCTATTCTGAAGAAGACTGATTATTTGTATGTCGCCCTTTGCTTGCGAAACATCTGAGTACTCAAAGTTAAGTATTGTAATTGTCTTATTGCAATAAAACTCATTAATACAAGTTGTTTGATTGTTTGTCTAGCGAACCGAGTGTGCAGGATTCCGAAACACAATATCGTGGAACAGTCAGAGCCACTTAACAGCCGTATCTTGAGCTCACAATTCCAGTGAAACCGATTTCACACTTGCAGTCGCCCAGTTAATGTACTTGGCAGTTACTTGTTTCCTGCATATTGGCCCCTGTATGATGATAAACTCTGCTAACTAAAGATATGAAATAAAAGATGTAAGCCGGCGGGACTGGCCGAGTGGTTCTAGGCGCTACAGTCTGGAACCGCGAGACCACTAGGGTCGCAGGTTCGAATCCTGCCTCGGGCATGGGTGTGTGTGATGTCCTTAGGTTAGTTAGGTTTAAGTAGTTCTAAGTTCTAGGAGAGTGATGACCACAGATATTAAGTCCCATTGTGCTCAGAGCCATTTGAACCATTTTTTTAAAAGATGTAAATATTTGAGTACTTCAATGTATTCCCACATTATATGCACTTATTCCTGTAATCTCTCAGTTGCTTTTGATCTTTTAAGCAGCTGTCCGCAACTCGTCGTCTAGTGGTTAGCGTTGTTGCCTCTAGATCACTGGGTCACCGGTTCGATTCCTGGCCGGATTGGGGGGTGTTTGTGTTGCTCTCATCCTTTCATCATCATCATTCGTGAAAGTGGCTAGATTGGACTGTCTAAAAATTGGGACTATGTATGGGCGCTGATGACCGCGCAGTCGAGCGCCCCACAAAGTTCAAGCTGGTCTTTAAAAAAATGTGACGCCACTTTTACAATATGCCGTAGCTGTCACACAGTAACTTGTTTACGTATCTTTATTGATCTTCTAAGTACAACTGGTTCAACTGGCTCTGAGCACTATGGGACTCAACATCTGAGGTCATCAGTCCTCTAGTCCGCCCCCGGTAGCTGAGTGACCCCTGCACGGTAGCTCAGCGTGCTCGGTCAGAGGGTTAGCTACCCTCTGAAATAAAAAAAAAAAAACTGAGTGAACGGATCAACAAAGAACCTGAACGGCTGTCATCGGACGGCCGCCACGAACAAATCCAACGAACAATATAGAACAAAGTGAGATTAACAAAAATAAAATAAAAAATCGCCGGCACGGTAGCTCAGCGTTTACTGTCAGAGGGTTAGCTGCCCTCTGTAATAAAAAAACTGCGTTAATCGATCAACAACGAACTTTCAAATGGTTCAAATGGCTCTGAGCACTATGGGACTCAACTGCTGTGGTTATTAGTCCCCTAGAACTTAGAACTACTTAAACCTAACTAACCTAAGGACAGCACACAACACCCAGCCATCACGAGGCAGAGAAAATCCCTGACCCCGCCGGGAATCGAACCCGGGAACCCGGGCGTGGGAAGCGAGAACGCTACCGCACGACCACGAGATGCGGGCACAACGAACTTTAACGGGTGTCTTTTGACGTCCGCCCCGAGCAGATTCAACGAACAAAAGTGAACAAAATGAGAGGTAAAGAAAAGAAGAAAAAAAAAGGAGTCAGCGCGACAGAATGTCAATCCTAAGGGCCCGGGTTCGATTCCCGGCTGGGTCGGAGATTTTTCTCCGCTCAGGGACTGGGTGTTGTGTTGTTCTAGTCATCATCATTTCATCCCCATCGCCGCGAAAGTCGCTGAAGTGGCGTCAAATCGAAACACTTGCACCCGGCAACCGGTCTACTCGACGGGAGGCCCTAGCCACACGACATTTTTTTTATCAGTCCCCTAAAACTTAGAACTACTTAAACCTAACTAACCTAAGGACATCACACACATCCATGCCCGAGGCAGGACTCGAGCCTGCGACCGTAGCGGTCGCGCGGTTCCCAACTGGAGCGGCCGGCCGGCTTCTAACAAGGGAACCTACCCATCGCACCCCCCTCAGATTTAGTTATAAGTTGGCACAGTAGATAGGCCTTGATAAACTGAACACAGATCAATTGAGAAAACAGGAAGAAGTTGTGTGCAACTGTGAAAAAATAAGCAAAATATACAAACTGAGTAGTCCATGGGCGACATAGGCAACATCATGGACATCGTGAGCTCAGGAGCGCCGTGGTCCCGTGGTAGCGTGAGCAGCTGCAGAACGAGAGGTCCTTGGTTCAAGTCTTCCCTCGAGTGAGAATTTTACTTTCTTTATTTTTGCATAGTTATCTGTCCGTTCGTTCATTGATGTCTCTGTTCACTGTAATAAGATTAGTGTCTGTGTTTTGCGACCGCATCGCAAAACCGTGCGATTAGTAGACGAAAGGACGTGCCTCTCCAATGGGAACCGAAAACATTTGATCGCAAGGTCATAGGGCAACCGATTCCTCCACAGGAAAACACATCTGATATATTCTATACGACACTGGTGACGGCATGTGCGTCACATGACAGGAATATGTTGTCGACCCACCTAACTTGTACACTTGGTGAATGGGTAAAAAGATTCTTCTACCTTGCCCGATTTAGGTTTTCTTGTGGATGTGATAATCACTCCCAAAAAAGTGATGAAAACATAAGAGTTTGTCACATAAACTGAAAATAAAAAATTAAACTTTTCACTCGATGCAAGATTTGAACCAAGGACCTTTCGTTCCGCAGCTACTCACGTTACCACGAGACCACGGCGCTACTGCGGTCCCAGTGTCCTTGATGTTGCCTATCTTCCCATGAACTACTCAGTTTGTATACTTTGCTTATTTTTTCACAGTTCCACACAACTTCTTCCTGTTTCCTCAATTGATCTGTGTTCAGTTTTTCAAGGCCTATCCACTGTGCCAACTTATAACTAAATCTGAGGGGGGTGCGATGGGGAGGTTCCCTTGTAAGTACAGAACTTGTACGAAGAGTGATATTTTGCTGGTGGTGGACAGTTCACCACGGACAGCGGCAAGCTGTCCCGGCACTTGTTCATCGTTCCCCGTTTTCTGCTCGAAGCTCGAGAGCTGATCAGTGGGAATCGGCCAGGCGCAGCGTCAAACGGCCTTCGCGATGGCATTCCGGTTTTTGCGAGGAGACGGATCTGACGGTCGCGGGGTCAGCCAGCACGCGGCGCTTACCCGCGAACACACGTGCGTGCGCGATCGATGGCAGAGTCCGACCTCGGCGGGCCAGCTCGCTCTCTAAATAATGCACCCGGCCCGCATTACCATTCCATGCAATATTTACCTCCTTCCGAATGGGGCTGCCAGCCGGGAGGGGGGGACCGGGGGCAGACAGCCGTGTAGTCCGGCCCTCATACAACCGTCTCACCTATCAATTTGATTGCGTGTCCTCAGGATTTCGCCCTTTTTCCCCGTCTCCTCCCTCACCCGCGACAGCGTGCTTATTGCTCGCCCCACAAAAACCACAGTACACTCGCAGCAAGCGCGCTGTGCAGGGTCGGGAGTGCCGGCGCGGTGGCCGGGAGCAGGTCGATGTGGTTGTCATTAGGGGGGACGCATTAGGTGATTACACGACGAATGCCGCGCCGCCGCCACGCGCTGCGGGGAGATTCCTGAATAAATTAACAGCCGTGGCAGCGAGTTATTTACGTTCGCCGAGAGCGCGCCGGCGGTGGAGCCGTGATCCCGCGCGGCACAACGCGTTTCACGGGCCGCGACTTAATTAAATGTACAATTCTCATTACGGTTCGGAAGCGCTACTTTGCCACTCACGCATCCGCTGACAAAACATTCCGTTGTTCGCGAACGCAGAGACGCTACGAAGGATACGCCTGTTACCAAAGGTGAACACGTCGGAGAGGGGAGATGTTGCTCTGTACAGTGAATGGACGTCAGAATGTGATGTTGCGGCTCAGCTGCATCCAGAATGGAAAGACACTGATCTGCAGTCGCAGTTAAGGAACATTTTCCTTATCACTTCTTAAACCACTTGCATACGAAACGCAGGACGTCCAAAGGTACAAACATAGTCTGCAAACCAACGTAAAATGCATGGCATAAGGTGCAAACTCTCCTCGCGTATTTGAACCTCCATACAAGTTTCTCAGTTCAGTCCGTAGAAAGTGGTGCACGCGACGTACAGTATACTGGTCAATCGCTTCGTTGGCCGAGATTTGCTTAGTTCTTGGCCTTAGTTACGGTTCGGTCTGAAGGTGGTTACACTAAAGCACTGGCGGTCAGGTGGCGTTGGAACCCCTCTCCTAGTGTGGACGTCAGGTCGAATGTTCGTTGGTGTAGGATAAGTTCCTTATATTTCTAGAACGCGCGTGTATTTAAAGTTTTTCAGGACAGCCCCCAAGTAACATTTAGTACTCTTTATTGACCGGTTTAGTCCTTCTGTTTAACAATAGCATCATCAGAAACCCTGGAATAGTAAGTTTAAAGTACAGTAGTTAGCTGTTAAATTTAAGAGCGAAACCAGTCAATAAAACGTACTGAGTGCGAGTTGTGGCTGTCCAGACAAATCTAAATTCGACAGTAACTGTTTCCCCCGCAGGCAAAGCCTGCTCTCATGAAGGGTGTGTATTTATAGTGTTTCAAAATCCTGGAGTACAGAGCGGAATTTGGCGACAGCATTAAAGCTGATGAACGGACGTGTTCATAGGTCTCTACAAACCCCTATTACAAAAACAGACTGGGAAATAACTCAGCTATTAGATAGTACAATACTGGCCATTATAATTGCTACACCAAGAAGAAATGCAGATGATAAACGGGTATTAATTGGAGAAATATATAATACTAGAACTGACAGGTGATTACATTTTCACGCAGTTTGGGTGCATAGATCCTGAGAAATCAGTACCCAGAACAACCACCTCTGGCCGTAATAACGGCCTTGATACGCCTGGGAATTGAGTGAAACAGACCTTGGATTGCGTGTACAGGTACAGCTCCCTATGCAAGACAACAACCATCTGCACGAACAGTTCGACGACGTTTGCAGCAGAATGGACTATCAGCTCGGAGACCGTGGTTGCGGTTACCCTTGACGCTGCATCACAGACAGGAGCGCCTGCGATGGTGTACTCAGTGACGAACCTGGGTGCACGAATGGCAAAACGTCAATTTTTTTCGGATGAATCCAGGTTCAGTTTACAGCATCATGATGGTCGCATCCGTGTTTAGTGACATCGTGGTGAACGCACATTAGAAGCGTGACGGTATGGGGTGCCATTGGTTACACATCTCGGTCATCTCTTGTTCGCATTGACGGTACTTTGAACAGTGGACGTTACATTTCAGATGTGTTACGACCCGTGGCTCTACCCTTCATTCGATCCCTGCGAAACCCTACATATCAGCACGATAATGCACGACCGCATGTTGCAGGTCCTGTACGGGCCTTACTGGATACAGGAAATGCTCGACTGCTGCCCTGGCCAACACATTCTCCAGATATCTCACCAATTGAAAACGTCTGCTCAATGGTGGTCGAGCAACTGGCTCGTCACATTACGTCCGTCACTACTCTTGATGAACTGTGGTATCGTGTTGAAGCTGCATGGGCAGCTGTACCTGTACACGCCATCCAATGCCCAGGCGTATCAAGGCTGTTGTTACGGCCAGAGGTGGTTGTTCTGGGTACTGATTTCTCAGGATCTATGAACTCAAACTGCGTGAAAATGTAATCACATGTCAGTTCTAGTATAATATATTTGTCCAATGAATACCCGTTTATCATCTGCATTTCTTCTTGGTGCAGGAATTTTAATGGCCAGTAGCGTATAAAGAACACTGTAAGGCCTTGGGTTGGGAAGTCACTCCGCATACACCTATTCACGTGATCTTACACCCTTATATGTTCACCTTTTTCGCTCTCTATCGAACAACCTTCAAAGAACTTCCTTTCCGAATGAAACTGCGTTCCGAACATAGCTCGACGAGTTTTTCGCCTCAAAACCACGTGATTCGGCAGTCGTGGAACCGAAAAGTTACCCCAGCCTTGGCAGACTGTTGTAAATAGTGAAGGACAACATATTATTGATGACTAAAGTTTCTGTTAAGTATATCTGTTCTGTTCAATAAACTTAAGGAAAATCGCTACGGACTTGCGCACCAACCTACTATTTGGCCGAAGAAGTTGAAGCTGTGTGTGTATGTGGGTGCTTGCGTATGCGTGAGATTCTGTGTGTGAATGTATGTGTGTGTGTGTGTGTGTGTGTGTTTGAGAGAGAGAGAGAGAGAGAGAGAGAGAGAGAGAGAGAGAGAGAGAGAGAGATGGAGAGAGAGAATGATTGTCTGGTGGACGTGTGTGTGTGTGTGTGTGTGTGTGTGTGTGTGTGTGTGTGTGTGTGTGTGTGCGTGCGTGCGTGCGTGCAGGTATGTGTGTGTCGGCGGCTGGGTGATCAAGGGATGAGGGTGACCGCTGAGGTCGGTGGGTGGGTAGGTGTGGGCGGCGCGTGGGTGAGGGTGTATTCGGCACATGTGGCGAGCGTAGTTGTGGACAGTAGTGGCCAATTGTGGAAAGTCGATTTCGGCGCCATTAGGAGAACTCGCCGTTGGCGCATTAGGACGATTGCGTGTAATTTTCGCCATGGCAACCATTCGGTACTGCGGTAACAAATGCTTGTGCCACCCGAGTCTGGTGAAATACGTCCGCTCGGTGAAAAGCGCTGTACCGACGAGGCGGAACGGGATTGTGGAGTTTAGCAACCGTAAGGGCGACATCTTTCGCAGTGAGAAACAGGCATCTAGCTCAATTTTGTTTCATAACTTAACGATGCGCATCGCAACGCTATGGAAAGGGACAGAAGTTTTTTCTGCGTATCTGACTGAAAACTAGTTCCGAAAGAAACACAAGTAGGTTTTCGAACAAAGGAAGGATACTATCTAACTGCCACCGACATCGAGATATAAAGACGCGGATCATTAGCTCATCGGGATAAAGAAGATGAATAAAACCATTCATAGGCTTGTTGAAGGAACCGTTCGGAGTTCAGCTGAACTGAAGTAGGG
Source organism: Schistocerca americana (assembly GCF_021461395.2). Taxonomy (NCBI): domain Eukaryota; kingdom Metazoa; phylum Arthropoda; class Insecta; order Orthoptera; family Acrididae; genus Schistocerca; species Schistocerca americana. The sequence continues at coordinate 227,809,217 of NC_060119.1, forward strand.
GAAACTACACAAAAGTGGTCGGGCGGCGATGTGAAATTCACTCAGACGATTTCAGCGTCAAAGCCATTGCGTCAGTTTTCGTACAGACGGTGAATACATTTTATATGGAGTTTACCTAACGTGGTTTACAATATTCTGTGACATTCTCCCGAGGTTTTCTGTACACTCCTTACTAGTCCTGTTGATATGAGCCATAGTTTTGAAAAATACTGCTTTTGGTGTTAAGTAAGAATTGTTTTTTTTTTCAGTATAGTACCGACAAATCCACAACTTGCTTTATCTGCTAGTGAATATGTTATGTTATGTTATACATCTTCTGTCATACCTTAACTCTTAGCTTAATTATTACTGTGTTCTTAATGTATACGATTCATCTCGGCGAAAAATAAAAGGCGCTTTGTTTGTCTTCCACATGCTTTCCCTAATTCTATTTTTGAAGCATTATCGGTGGACCTTAATACCTATTTTAGTTCTTACTATATGTATACAAGTAGATACGTAATAAAATAGTTTTAAATATGTTTCATTATTACAGTCGGAGGCTGACGTCAAAAAACTGCTACATTAAAAAGAACTATTTTTGTGCATAAGTTAATCAAGGTTTTAACATGTTTTTGGACAAACTAACGATTTTGTTTGTTCCTTTCTTCATATTCGTGCCGCGGTGGAACAATATTTAGTTATTCTGTAGAGACCTGAAGTTCAGTGTGGACATTTACGTGCATTCACGAGGTCCACGTTCATAAATGTACATTTCAAAAAGCATGGTTACTGAGTGTGTTAACTGCAGTATTGCCAGTTGCGGCAGTGCCCTCTGTCGTCTCTTGTTTGTGTTGTATTGGCTCCAGTGAGCCAACTGGAGCGAGTTCTCCGTGAAGCCAAGCCGTGACGTCACAGCCGCTGTGATAGGCCGGGGCACACTATCGAAATGTTCCGCTAAGAACGAGAAATAAAGTTGCTCTTTACTGATACTATGTGACGTTGTCTAAGTAGTCGCAAGCACACGCACTACTAACAAATCTGAATGTCCGTCGTCAATATGGCGTACCCTACGTAGGTCGTCGCTGTTTTCTACACAGATATGGCTTTGTGTAGTTTTTCCATATAGTATTGAGCTCACAGGTTGGCTTAAACAATTTAGTTTTCACTGGTTTGTGGTATATATGTCTATTTGTGTGTTGTGGTGATCGGGGGGAGGGAGAGAAGTTAATGGGAGACGAGTGAAAATTCAGGTAGAGGTTTTTATCGTAATTTATATTTGTACGTGTTCGTTTATTACCAATGGAAGTATGCGTGGTGGTGATGAGGAAATTAGGTAAGTTGTTGTTTTGAAGGACTGTGTTCTGTATCTCAGTTTCATTTGCTAACATGATCGATGAATTGTTATTCCTTTTAGTGATTAATTAATTTTTCATTGATTTCAAAGATTTTTTGCGTAATTTTTTTCTGTACGATCAGTAGATATCGTTCACGATGATTCATTTAATAACTTTCACATCTTGTTCCAAGTTTGATACTCCCTGCCCTTACTTTAATAGAAAAGGCCGCCCCGTTAGTACAAAAAGTTTCGAGAGTGGGTTAATAAAAAATAGAGAAAATGAAGATGATGGTTTTAATGTCACATAGTCTCCCCCCACATGAGTATGAAGCACAGACCGTTCATACAACCATGAATGTCGATTATGTCGTCAATGTGAACTTGCAGTTTACTAAGTCTCCTCGCTTGTGATTATTTTTTCCAGAAATAACTGTGCAGATACTGCATTTCAAACAAGTCGCTGCAGCCGCCCATAAGTCGTCGTTTTGATTTGGAAATCGAGGCTTTCGGGACAAACTTTGCAGACTTTTTTTTTCTTCCAAATATTCGGAGAATGTCTTGAACACTTCATTTAGTGATATTGCTCCGTTGCGACTTGCGACTCGACAACGTTACCACTCCACGGCCTGACTTCCACTAAGCCGCGAGGAGTGGCCGCGGGGTTAGAGGCGCCATGTCACGGATTACGCGGCCTCCCTCGCCGGAGGTTCGAGTCCTCCCTCGGTCATGGGCGTAGCAAAAGTTAGTTTAAATAGTGTGTAAGTCTACGGACCATTGACCTCAGCAGTTTGGTCTTTTAGGAATTCAAACACATTTGAACACTTCCACTACTAAACATTACCTGCTCACAACTGATTGGTCGAGTGCACATATGTTGTTTAAAAATGTTAGTTGATGCTACCACCTAGCAACAGCGTTGATGTCGCTTGTGTGTCGGGAACAAAACCAGTTCCGGAACTTTTTGGGCGGACGGTTTATCTCCATACACCGAGCTTCTTGTATGTTTCTTCTAATGTACCGTTGAATTTCTGGCCATCATCACCAGGTATAGTAATTTTCAGCCTTCAAATGGTTCAAATGGCTCTGAGCACTATGGGACTTAACATCTTAGGTCATCAGTCCCCTAGAACTTAGAACTACTTAAACCTAACTAACCTAAGGACATCACACACATCCATGCCCGAGGCAGGATTCGAACCTGCGACCGTAGCGGTGGCGCGGTTCCAGACTGAAACGCCTAGAACCGCTCGGCCACTTCGGCCGGCTTTTCAGCCTTCACTCCAACTGGTATACAACTGTTCCTTGGTATTTGATTTTGTTGTGGACCGAGTAATTGAGGCGCAAGTGTGTTTCTCTTTCTCTATGCTATGTTTCGATGTACACTTTCACTCACATTACTGTTGTTATATCCTAGCCAGTAATGCCACCCGAGCCCGCTGCCAAAAGGTTGGCAGCATCAAAGTCCGGACGCCGTCCGCATAAGCAGCGCCAGCGAGACAGCAAATCGCCCCAAGTCCGCGCGCGCCACCGCTGGCTTCTGGGTTCTTAAGCGCTGGAGTCGCGAGCGCTAGGACAGTTCTGTATTCGCCGCTCAGTTGTATACTCGCCACCGAATTGTGTACTTGCTAGTCAGTTGTGTGTTCATCGCAGCAGAGTTGTTGTTTGTCGTCAGCCGGCGCTGACCTAGCCGTTCCGACTCGAACTAGACAGATCTCTGTAGACACGGCGTTCACTACTGTGTTCTGTATCTTCGTTAATAAAGATAAGTACCGACTTTTATTTAATCAGAGTGTTTGGGTTTTCATCTTTCTGTTCACTGTTCCAGCGGACCGGTCGGCCCGCTATTAAAAGTGTGGCGGTGACTTCGTAAGCCGTTTCTACAGCGAATTGCTTGTCGCTACGAACGCCGCCACAAAAACTGTGACCACCTGTCAGTAGCCTGAATAACCATGCTCTGCATCATGAGCCTGTAACAAGAGGGACAGTGAGGTTTCTCGTTTGAGGGTCTTGCCGCGAACAGCCCGAGTGAGGTGGTCACACAGGTTCTCGACCGGGTTTAAATCCGGGTGTCTGGTGGCCAGGTGTGTACGGTATGCTCATATTGGTGCTCTTCTAACCACGCACGTACACTGCAAGCTGTGTAACACGTTACATTGCCCTGCTTGTAGATTCCATCGTGCCAAGGAAAAAAACTGCATGTACGGATGGATATGGTTCCCTAGGATGGGTGCATACTTGTGCAGATCCATTGTCCCTTCCAGAAGACTGGCATTGTAAAATTACTGAGAGATAGTGTTGATAACCTGTAGACTCCTCCTAATGTCTGTGGCAAAATGCAACTTCTGTTAGCAAATATTGATTAATAACAATTACTTGATTCGTGCCAGAATAAAAGTACTTTCACTACGTATCTCTTTGCTGAGGTCACGAGCGATTTCTGCATCTGTACCTCGTTCCACCGACACTGGAAGCTCCAGATGGCCAACCGCCCCTGCAAGCCAGCTTGGGGACCCACCGCTCGCTCCTTCCTCGACACGTACTGCAGCGTACGTTCACTCCACGTATGTGAAATAGCGGAACTGGAAATAAAGTGAAATGCGCTCTTATCTGCAAATAAAGGCTACCTTATAAGGTTCCATTCTTCCACTATTTGGAGAGGCACAACGTTTTACTTCATAGTGTAGAGAGACTTCAGTTATGACTTAAGATCACGGACGGTACTGACTGACGGAAATCTGACGACACAACGGTATGTCACGTACTACTTCTCATGCCACGGTATTGTGATACTATTTTTCAAAGGAACATTACTCGTCCGCACACTTTATGTGCTTGCGTGTTGGTGAGTATTTCGTGTCCAGCATGATCTGTCCCTGCTAGGACATGTATTAGACTACCTTGGACGCCAACGCTGTCCCAGCGCCAGTATATCAAGGTCCAATTATCAAGAGTTGTGAGTCAGTTTGCTTCAGGAGAGAAGACGATGGCTTTGTGACACTCTCTCCTACCAAATCAGCGCATGCATCCAGGACATAGGAGATGCAACATCATGTCGATAAATGAGCTCATGTTTCGAAGTTCCTTGTAAATTGGTTCAATTTTGTACTCACTGAAATAACAACACCTGCCTCTCAGCTCATGAAGCTGCATTTAGTTCTCTCCTTCCCTTCTGGGCACTACACCTTTTTTTGTCAGGCAGTATTTGTGATATAAAACCATTCAAAAGGAACTGTCACATTCTCTTTAGTAACAGCCGGATAGAAAAAGAAAAAAGGATTTGAACTTGGATGATAACACTTCTTGAACAGTTCCTTATAAAATGTGCAGCCGACCGCTGTGGCCGAGCGGGTTTAGGCGCTTCAGTCTGGAACCGCGCTGCTGCTGCGGTCGCAGGTTCGAATCCTGCCTAGTACATGCACGTGTGTGATGTCCTTAGGTTAGGTTTAAGTAGTTCTAAGTCCTGGGGACTGATGACCTCAGATATTAAGTACCATAGTGCTCAGACCCATTTTTGGAAAATGTGCACTAATCTTCAGGTTTCGTTTGGAATAGCTTTCCAGCATACCTGAGAAGTGAGAGCAATACTGCCCATATTTTCAAGCTGAAAGTCCTCATTAAACATACTAGCAATGCTGTACAGGATCTTCCAACTGTAGTTTAGAGCGTTACTCTTCAAAATACTTTTTATTTTGTTCACCGCAGTCAATTTTATTGTGCTTCTGTCTCGTTTTTAAATATTCTTATCGAATTTCTGTGAATTTGGTGCTGGCTTTTCCACAAACAAGTAGCTACGGTTCACACACTCCAACGGAAACTGATGACCGAAACTTAAATTTAACAAACGAGTAAATAATTATTCATCTAGCTTTATGACACTGAGGCTGGTTTGTAGCATTCATCATCTGTGTTAGTGCTGTTACAACGTAGTTTCACAATGGATGAGGGTTGCAATGGAAGTAACACAGCGGAGACAAAGACATGAGCCGGCCGAAGTGGCCGTGCGGTTAAAGGCGCTGCAGTCTGGAACCGCAAGACCGCTACGGTCGCAGGTTCGAATCCTGCCTCGGGCATGGATGTTTGTGATGTCCTTAGGTTTAACTAGTTCTAAGTTCTAGGGGACTAATGACCTCAGCAGTTGAGTCCCATAGTGCTCAGAGCCATTTTTGAACAAAGACATGGAAACACCGTAAATACGGTGTAGGAAAAGCGTTGCCATTTAAAACAGCTTTCATTTGTCTCGCAATGATTACATTCAGGTTCTGAATGATTTTTAGTGGTGATGATGATGCTTAGTTTGTGGGACGCTCAACTGCATGGTCATCAGCGCCCGTACAAATTCCCAACCTTTTAACTGCCGAGTCTCGCTACTTTCCCGAATAATGACGAAAGGATGAGGACAACATAAACATCCAGTTCCCGGCAGAGAAAATCCCTGAGCCGGCCAGAAATCGAACCCGGGACCTCATGATCCAGAGACAACAACGCTAGCCAACGATCACGAGCTGCAGACCATTTTCTTGTACCATTCTCCCAGCGAAACAGCGGCAAATTCAGTAACGAAGACAGAGGTGGATAGTGATAATGCATCCCTCTCTCTGAAGCAGAGCCACAAAGGCACTGTAACATTCAGATCTGCTAGCTGTGGTGGTCAGGAAGGATACAGCAATTCATCCTCATGCTGACAAATCAAATCCTGGGCGATGCAAACTGAGTGAACAGCGCCCTATCATCTCAGCTCCACATCACCGTTGGGCAACAAACACTGTACCATGGAAAGGACCTGATCAGCCAAAATAGTGACATAAACACTGGCAGTAATGTGACCTTGCAGAGTAACATTGAGGGCCATGGAATATCTCGATATAGTTGCTGCCCAAATCATCAACGAATCTCCGCCATGTTTCATTCAACTCGGTCAGATATTGGAAACAATGTGAAAAAAGTCTCATCCTACCAAATGACATTCTAACATTGCTCGCGAGTGCGACTTTCAGTTCTGCAGTAGATTAGATTAGTACTTGTTCCATAGATCATGAATACCACACTTCGTAATGATGTGGAACGCGTCAGGTTAATAAAAGGTGTCTATACAAGATATTACATTACACGAAATATTACACGACGCTTAATATTTAATTTGTTTTTTGGTTGGGGTTGGGGAAGTTACCCACTTACTATATCCAAAAATTCATCTAATGAGTAGTAGAAGTTGCCATTAAGAAATTCTTTTAATTTCCTTTTAAATGCTATATGGCTATCTCTCAGACTTCTGATGCTATTAGGTAAGTGACCAAAGACTTTTGTGGCAGCATAATTTACCCCCTTCTGAGCCAAAGTTAGATTTAACCTTGAGTAGTGAAGATCATCCTTTCTCCTAGTGCTGTAGCCATGTACACTGCTATTACGTTTGAATTCGCTTGGATTGTTAATAACAAATTTCATAAGTGAATATATATATCGTGAGGTTACAGCGAAGATCTCTAGCTCTTTAAATAAGTGTCTGCAGGATGATTTTGGATTAGCTCCAGCAATTATTCTGATTACACGCTTTTGTGCAATGATCACTCTTTTACTCATTGATGAGTTACCCCAGAATATGATGCCATACGAAAGCAGAGAATGAAAATAGGCGTGGTAAGCTAATTTACTGAGATGTATATGGCCAAAATTTGCAATGACCCTAATAGCATAAATAGCTGAACTCAAACGTTTCAGCAGATCTTCAGTGTGTTTTTTCTAGTTCAACCCCTCATCAATACATACACCTAGAAATTTTGAATATTCTACCTTAGCTACCGATTTCTGATCAAAGTCTATATTTATTAATGGTGTCATTCCATTTACTGTGTGGAACTGTATATACTGTGTTCTGTCAAAGTTTAATTAGAGCCCATTTGCAGAGAACAACTTAATGACTTTTTGAAAAACATCGTTTACAATTTCACCAGTTAATTCTTGTCTGTTGGGTGTGATAGCTATACGTGTATCATCGGCAAAAAGTACCAGCTTTGCATCTGTAATATATAATGGCAAGTCATTAATATATATTAGGAACAGCAGAGGACCCAAGACTGAACCTTGCGGCACCCCATTCTTGATTGTTCCCCAGTTTGAGAAATCACCAGTTTTTTTGCATATTATGTGAACTGCTTATTTCAACTTTCTACACTTTTCCAGTTAGGTATGATTTAAATCATTTGCGGGCTGACTTTTCCAGCGTGACTTTTCCATCTCTCGTCCTCGTTATTTTTCGTCATAATCCTTTTCAGTGACCGTCATGGTCACTCTAGGATCACTTCCGCCGGCGTTGTGACTCAGTGGCTAATGTTTTCGGTACACATCTTCGATACGGTGCCACTTGAAACACCAAAGGTTTCGGCTATCTCGTTCACGAAAGCACACATCATACGAGCACAAAAATTTGCCCACATTAGAAATGACTTAATTCCGACATAACGCAGTCACGACTACACATAGCATTGTTTTCACCATTCCTGGCACGTGCAACGTATTGAGGACATTGTAGAGGTGCCGGCAACGGTCAGATACAACAGTACAACCTGCAGTATTGGATAGTATCTGTATTTGTGTTCCGGTATGCATTCCTGTATTTTTGTCGAACCCCTGTACTTCAATTAGTATTGTTAGTCAGAATTCACATTCTGCGAAAATTACTTTGAGTACTGCAGTACACGTGTACCGCTCCTGTATCGGATGACTGCATAAGCTGACGCATAATTCCTGTAGTGGCTGGCGACAGAACCATGAGCCCCATTGTCTTACGCAGAGCAGCACGAAACTACAACTCTTAATTACAGCACGTCCGCAAAATATGAAGGGGCGGCTTTGAACGAGGTATAACCCTGCGAGCTTTGTGTTCGTTCCTGTTATAGCTACCATGCAGCATCTTCAATTATCCGTTCTACGGGCGCGCGAACAAGAGTCTGCATTCACGATTTCATTCATTAAATCCGCTACAGCCGTACTAATGAATGAGGACGGAAAGTAAAAACAGCGTCAACCCCTTACTGACATGCGTGCTATTTAAAGAGGCTCTAAAGGCATAGGATGAAACCTCAAATAGATTCAAATCGCAGAAAGAAATGTATATCGTAAAAATAGCTTAAGCTATAGATACAGATATATATTATACACATCGAGAAACAGTGAAATATTTTGGTGGCAGTTTACAGTTACTGGGACCTATTGTTAATGAATATTTTTCGGAGTAGGATGTAGCTGAGCTAAGAACGGGATCGAATGAAATTCGTGTTTCTCCTTGTAAAGCGGATACCAAATTTACGCATCGCTCAACTCTTTTTAAGGTCAGTGCACAAGCTGCAACTATATTACGTGTGTGAAATCCTGTGCTTTTTCGCGCGTAACGTTTGCCACCTGGAAACGAACCTGGAATGGCTACATCTCACGTCCAGTTGCTCCGATCGTATCAGCGTACACAATTTCCAGTACATTTCCGGTTGCACGCTTTCTGTTCCGGACGCGTGAGCAGTAATTCGCTTCAGTGGAAACATTTTATTTCCGTCAACATATTATTTCACAACCGTAAAGAAAAAAAAGTGTACCTGCCTGTGCACATACGAAATTGTATATAGGTGGCGAAGGTATGTAGTGGAGCGTAATAAACGTGTTTGGTGTTAAAAACAATTCCTAGTACTATTCCTGAAGCAGGATAAGTTGATTTATCAGAGGAGAAACCACTCGTGATGTGTGTTAGCATGCCATGTGATTTAACTTAAATGTGGTTTTATTTTACGTGATTCGAAAGACTTCTGTGTTTCTCTTGAACCTTCTCTTATCCAGGAAGTGCCGGCCGGAGTGGCCGAGCGGTTCTAGGCGCTACAGTCTAGAACCGCGCGACTGATACGGTCGCAGGTTCGAAACCAGCCTCGGGCATGGATGTGTGTGATGTCCATAGGTTAGTTAGGTTTAAGTAGTTCTAAGTTCTAGGGGACTGATGACCTCAGACGTTAAGTCCCATAGTGCTCAGAGTCATTTGAACCATTTTTTATCCAGGAAGTGAATATTTTTAGATAAAATTTATTAAGGTCAAGACTGTCTTTTCTGCGCTACAAGCTCGCTAGAACTACGTTCTCGCGACACTGACTAATTCTAACGAGATGTATGTTTAAGTAGTCCAGAATATCATAGCAATAAGTATTTACCTTACAGAGACTTTTGTGTTCAAAATAAGAGATGGCTCTGGGCACTATGGGACTTAACTTCTGAGGTCATCAGTCCCCTAGAACTTAGAACTACTTAAACCTAATTAACCTAAGGACATCACACACACCCATTCCCGAGGCAGGATTCGAACCTGCGACCGTAGCGGTCGCGCGGTTCCAGACTGTAGCACCTGGAACCGCTCGGCCACCCAGGCCGGCTTCAAAGTAAGACTAGACGACAATAAGAATACCACAGCAATAAGTATTTACCCTACAGGTGCTTTTGTGTTCAGAGTAAGACTAGACGACATTAAGAATGCCACAACAGTAAGTATTTAATCTACAGGGACTTTTGTGTTCATAGCAATATTAGACGACAGTTTTGTCTGTAAATAATAAACGCCATGTTCAGGAATAAATGAATAAAAAGTTGAGGTAAAATTGTGTTGGTGACATGGTTCAAATGGCTCTGAGCACTATGGGACTTAACGTCTATGTCATCAGTCCCCTAGAACTTAGAACTACTTAAACCTAACTAACCTAAGGACATCACACAACACCCAGTCATCACGAGGCAGAGAAAATCCCTGACCCCGCCGGGAATCGAACCCGGCAACCCGGGCGCGGAAGCGAGAACGCTACCGCACGACCACGATCTGCGGACGTAAAATTATGTGCCTGTATAACAAACACGAGCAGCAAACTTTCAATACTGCAATGCTGAGAGGTTAAAAAACACGTCTACTGCTAACTAAGTTAACTGAGGGTTATACAAGTGTTCAATAACAGGCCTAACTGTTTTTAAAAACATACGAATTTCAACAAAAAGTGTAGAGAGTGAGAGAATGTTCTAGAAGTATGTTTTAGCATAAGAGTGTAGTAGGAACTATAGATGTTTCCATTTATGTCATCAAGTTATTATTGCCCCACAAAATCTATAATAAAGTGGGAAAATCTATAATAAAGTGGTAAAACCCCACTTTAATAAAAGCAATGCTTGTACGAAAAAAATTCTGAACTTCAATCATTTTCGTGCCTATCGACTAGAAAATTCTTTTGCACGAGCTGCTTAAATAATATATTGTTTGTCCCCATCCCCACCCCTCTTGCCTCTCTGGGATCGATCAGTAGTCACAACACTGCAGTGTTCGAAGACTTGAATATTTATCTTTCAGCCCCTAACGTCTTCTACTAAAGGCGAACCATACGCGACTGAACAGGAAAGGGAGGTAATGACAGCGGCCCGTAAAGTGCCCACCGCCACACACCGTTGGGTGGCTGGCGGAGTATAAATGTAGATGTAGATGTACCCTTAATTCGAAGTCTCTAGAGGAACGGAAGTTTCCAAATGATTGGAAAAGAGCGCAGGTAGTCTCAGTTTTCAAGAAGGGTCGTCGAGCAGATGCGCAAAACTATGGGCCTATATCTCTTGACATCGACCTGTTGTAGAATTTTAGAAGATGTTTTTTGCTCGCGTATCATGTCATTTCTGGAAACCCAGAATCTACTCTGTAGGAATCAACATGAATTCAGGAAACAGCGATCGTGTGAGACCCAACTCGCTTTATTTGTTCATGAGACCCAAAAAATATTAGATACAGGCTCCCAGGTAGAAGCCATTTTCCTTGACTTCCGGAAGGCGTCCGATACAGTTCTGCACTGTCGCCTGATAAACAAAGTAAGAGTCTACGGAATATCAGACCAGCTGTGTGGCTGGATTGAAGAGTTTTTGGCAAACAAAACACAGCATGTTGTTCTCAATGGAGAGACGTCTACAGACATTAAAGTAATCTCAGGCGTGCAACAGGGGAGCGTTATGGGACCATTGCTTTTCACAATATATATAAATGACCTAGTAGATAGTGTCGGAGGTTCCATGCGGCTTTTCACCGATGATGCTGTAGTATACAGAGAAGTTGCAGCATTAGAAAATTGCAGCGAAATGCAGGAAGATCTGCAGCGGATAGGCACTTGGTGCAGGGAGTGACAACGGACCCTTAACATAGACAAATGTAAAGTATTGCGAATACGTAGAAAGAAGGATCATTTATTGCAAGATTATATGATAGACCAACAAACACTGGTAGCAGTTACTTCGGTAAAATATGTGGGAGTATGCGTGCGGAACGATTTGAAGTGGAATGATCATATAAAATTAATTGTTGGTAAGGCGGGTGCCAGGTTGAGATTCATTGGGAGAGTCCTTAGAAAATGTAGTCCATCATCAAAGGAGGTGGTTTACAAAACACTCGTTCGACCTATACTTGAGCATTGTTCATCGCTGTAGGATCCGTACCAGGTCGGGTTGACAGAGGAGATAGATCCAAAGAAGAGCGGCGCGTTTCGTCACAGGGTTACTTGGTAAGCGTGGTATCGTTACGGAGATGTTTAGCAAACTCAAGCGGCAGACACTGCAAGAGAGGCGCTCTGCATCGCGGTGTAGCTTGCTGTCCAGGTTTCGAGAGGGTGCGTTTCTGGATGAGGTATCGAATATATTGCTTCCCCCTACTTATACCTCCCGAAGAGATCACGAATGTAAAATTAGAGAGATTCGAGCGCGCACGGAGGCTTTCCGGCAGTCGTTCTTTCCGCGAACCATACGCGACTGGAACAGGAAAGGGAGGTAATGACAGTGGCACGTAAAGTGCCCTCGGCCACACACCGTTGGGTAGCTTGCGGAGTATAAATGTAGATGTAGATGTACTCTTAATTCGAACATCATATAGTGGAAAATGACACGGAATTTCTGAAACTGGCAGACAGATCGACCCGATAATTACGGGGGTGTAAATAATCCTGGTAAATTACCATGAAAGAATGGAATACTTTTGTTGCGCCTTTGTGGCTGGTAAAAGGACTGTATAAGGAATTTCAAAAACGTCATGTGCAGTTACGCAGACTTTGCATCATCATTGAAGACCATTTACTTTTGGACTAGTGAATTTAAACTCGGTCCGAAAAACACCGAAGACAAAGCGATCTCCGGTCGTCCTGTTGAGGTCACCACAAAGGAAACCGTTGACAAAATCAATCATAGGGTAATGCAAGACCGCCGAACAAAACATCGTGAGATTGCTGAGACTCTAGGCATCTCAACTGGGCGAGTGCCTAATATCCTGCAAGGAGAATTGGCCATGAAGAAGCTGTGTGCAAGATGGGTGTCGCGATTGCTCACAGTCGATCAAAAGCGCATGAGCCACAGTGTTTCAGCACGGTGTCTGGCTATCTTTAACCGCAGCTCTCAAGACCTAATGCATCGATTAGTGACTGTTGATGGAACATGGATCCATCATTACACATCAGAGTCAAAACAGCAGTCAAAACAATGGATAAGGGATGGTGAAAGTGCATCGAAGGAGGCAAAGACCATTTTGTGAGCTGGTAAGGCGATGGCCATTGTTTTTTGCGATTTCTACGGAATAATCCTCATAGATACGTGGAAAACGGCAGATACACGACTGGACCCTATTACGCTTCATTAAAAATTGTGTTGGCTGAAAAAAAAGGCCAACTTTTGCACGAAAAAAGGGCTCTTTCACCAGAATAATACACCATCCTTCACATCAGCGATAACAATACCGAAATTATATTAACGTGGCTTTGAATTGGTTCCTGATTCGCCCTATCCATCAGACGTAGCCCCAAGTGATTTCTTCCTGTCCCTTGACTCACAAACTTTGGCTTGCTGGGAAAAATTTTGATGAGGAATTGATAGCTGCAATCAACTTGTATTTTGCGGAATTTGGCAGGACCTATTTTTCCAATGGGATGAAAAAGCTGGAGGATCGCTGGACCAACTGTACATCCCTCAAAGGAGACTGTGTCGAGAAGTAAAGATGAGCTGTTTACGAAACAAATATCTTTTCTTGCTTTTTGACCAGACTTATCAAACAAACCTCATACAGGCAGGATTAAAGGGTTGCAGAATTCGAAGCTGAATTAAGTTCTGTGTTTTTATTCGGCTAGCGGCAACGTACCATGTATATGCTTTTGGCTGGTACTAGAATTGCTTTTGGTGATTAGCACTGCGTGTTTTCGACAGAACCAATGTTTGTGGTAAAACTCGTAGCAATGAACAGAAATAACGCTTGGCAGCGTGGAAAGCACTACAAATGTGCACGGAAATTCTTCACAAGGCACGATGAAAGTTGAACCCTCGTACAAACAGCGGCAGGCGCGGTTGCAAATTTCAGCAAAGTGAGATTCCATTAGCATTCTGTGACGCAGAGTAAAAGGTACAGGGCAGCCAGAGGTCAGAGTGTTCGCTCGCTGCCGTATTGTAATTACAGCCGGAATGAAACCTGACGGCAGAACGCAATCCTGTTCGCTGCCACGCCAGAATGATAATGCTAAATCAGTGACCTCAGCGGTCAAATAAGTAAATGTTGTACCGCCAGCGTGACGTTGTTTGTTGTAGCTACTTATTAGTTATACATTTTAAGTTCAATACAGCGCGAGTCAGAAGGAAGGGTATATGATTTGTGGGGTGAGAGTATTTGTGATTCTGAACAAAAAATATCATATCAATATATGGCCCGCTATTAACGTTTTCCGAGGAAACTAGTAAAGACGATGGGGTATAGTAGGAATCCGGATGATAGTAAATGAAGCATTACGATCTGATGTTAAGTTTAACTGTGAACATTTCCTCACGTAAGATGTTCAGAATTTTCTCCGTCAACTGCAATGCCTTTTGCAGCTCTTGTAGACTACTGCTGTGTTACTGATCTAGGCTCATTCGTACGGTACTTTACTTGAGCACACGTATGTAAAATGTGTCCACTCTGCGCTTGCAGACTTCGCAGCGATCGTGTGAGACCCAACTCGCTTTATTTGTTCATGAGACCCAGAAAATATTAGATACAGGCACCCAGGTACATACCATTTTCCTTGACTTCCGGAAGGCGTTCGATACAGTTCCGCACTGTCGCCTGATAAACAAAGTAAGAGCCTACGGAATATCAGACCAGCTGTGTGGCAAACAGAACACAGCATGTTGTTCTCAATGGAGAGACGTCTACAGACATCAAAGTAATCTCAGGCGTGCAACAGGGAAGCGTTATGGGACAATTTCTTTTCAAAAAAATGGCTCTGAGCACTATGGGATATCAACTGCTGAGGTCATTAGTCCCCTAGAACTTAGAACTACTTAAACCTAACTAACCTAAGGACATCACACACATCCATGCCCGAGGCAGGATTCGAACCTGCGACCGTAGCGGTCGCGCGGTTCCAGGCTGCAGCGCCTTTAACCGCACGGCCACTTCGACCGGCATTGCTTTTCACAATATATATAAATGACCTAGTAGATAGTGTCGGAGGTTCCATGCGGCTTTTCGCCGATGATGCTGTAGTATACAGAGAAGTTGCAGCATTAGAAAACTGGAGCGAAATGCAGGAAGATCTGCAGCGGGTAGGCACTTGGTGCAGGGAGTGACGACGGACCCTTAGCATAGACAAATGTAATGTATTGCGAATTCGTAGAAAGCAGGATCCTTTATTGCATGATTATATGATAGCAGAACAAACACTGGTAGCAGTTACTTCTGTAAAATATCTGGGAGTATGCGTACGGAACGATCTGAAGTGGAATGATCATATAAAATTAATTGTTGGTAAGGCGGGTTCCAGGTTGAGATTCATAGGGAGAGTCCTTAGAAAATGTAGTCCATCAACAAAGGAGGTGGTTTACAAAACACTCGTTCGACCTATACTTGAGTATTGCTCATCAGTGGGATCCGTGCCAGGTCGGGTTGACAGAGGAGATAGAGAAGATCCAAAGAAGAGCGGCGCGTTTCGTCACAGGGTTATCTGGTAAGCGCGATAGCGTTACGGATATGTTTAGCAAACTCAAGCGGCATACTCTGCAAGAGAGGCGCTCTGCATCGCGGTGTAGCTTGCTGTCCAGGTTCCGAGAGGGTGCGTTTCTGGATGAGGTATCGAATATATTGCTTCCCCCTACTTATACCTCCCGAGGAGATCACGAATGTAATCCAACTCCACAAACAGTAATCCAACGGCGCAAGATCGTATGATCTCGGTGGCTAAGAAATGACTCCACGGCGACCGATCCAACGCCCATGATATGTCTCAGTGAGGTACTATGTCCCTGGCCGTACGGAATGTGCATGAGTTCCATCGTACTGTAAGTACAAAGGAATACTAAGTAATCTGGTTACACATTTCGAAGGAAATCACCATACTTACTCCATTAAGGCGGTTATCTAAAACAACTAAACCGATGAATTGGTCAACAATAATACCGCACCGCACATTCACAAAGGAACGCGTTGAAATGGTCAGTAAAGAAAAGACTCTGTAACCTAATGCCGCTCTGGTTGCGTTCGCATGTCACTGCTTTTTAAGAACGACATGCGACAGACGCCCATGATTTTCAGACAGCTGTACGTCGGACATGGGTAAGGAAACGGCGTATATTTACGTGAAGTTTTTTGTTCAGAATCACCAGTATGATCCTCGAAGCATGTACCTTTTCTCTTGACTCAGCTAGCATGTTGATCATCGGCAACTACATACAAACACATTTTTTCTTGAATATAAGTAAATTGACCAGTTGGTTTGCGTGGTCATACTCCGCAGCAAGCACAAAAATATTTGTTTTGTAAATAAAAACCGCCGTTTCTTGCTGCACTGTATTTTATTTCTCCACAGACGCGTTTCATCTTTTTTTTCAACATATACTTCGTTAGGACGGCAACATGTACATAAGCAAACCAAACGGGATGAGACACATAGTGTTTTCACAATAGTTACGTCTTTAAATCATAGTTTTCGATCAAATATCTGTAACAAGTGACAGAAGACTGATAGCGCATCACAACAATAAGGGCAAAGAAGATGACAGACGGGAATAAAAAAGTTCGGAACATAAAAACATGCTTATGTTTCGTAAACAGAGCTGTTGTGCGACCTCCAGCATGTGATCAGATGAAAGGAAAGGCAATTGCCAACGAAAAACGCGAAGAGCTGCACGTAATCACTTATATGCATAAAAAACGAGACTTGAACTGTTTTATAATCTGCAAATAACACATATGAAAACAAAACTGTATCATCCTAGATCCCACAGATGATGCATTAAAGTGAAAAAGGCGAAACGCGAATGGGAGAAATTAAAAACAGTGCAGCAACCAAAGGCGGATTTTATGTACAAAATAAACGTACGTAGATTAGTTTTATCCCCAGCTTTGTCTCTCATCCACGTCAGTTTGTAGTCGGTATTTTACCATTATTGTCTTTCTGGTTCAGTTTCTTCTACAACTTAGCATATAGTAGCGATGATCCTTCTCTACTTAGAACTGGACACTGAAGAAGCTCTAAATGGCGAATTTGTTATAATCGAAAAATTTGTTTCTTATTATGACTGAAAATAAATTTGTTTTACGAACATTTTCTGGCACGGAACTATTTGTCGCAAATAAACATTTCTGTTATTTTCAAGAAAAAGCAAAAAACAAGAAGAAAAACAATGACTTAAAAAATAAATAGAAATGTGGCCTGGGTGGTGGGGGGGGGGGGGGGGGGTAGTTACGTGGAGGTTCCGTGTTCGATTCCCGGTAACCAACTCAAGATTTTTCTCTAGTGGAAGTGCCTGAAACAGGATCCATCCAACCTCGTGAGGTCAAAGTAAAAGCTGTTTGAATAAAAGAAAGCAGCTAAATTGAACGCTAGCCGGCGAAGTGGCGTAAAATCAAAACGCTTGCATCAAGGTAGGAGCGATATCGCATTTACTCTTCTGGTCACAAATTAAAGGTTAATGACAGATATCACCACTGCTTTTGGCTGTTTCTCTATTAAATTTGTTACATATCGCTTATTATTTCAACTGTGTTTTTAGAAAACACGAATTTTCGGCGCCTGGATTCTCCTTCTCCGTGCATTAAAAGCATTGTCTCGCTCATTATTCGAGCTCTTGTAGCTGCGTGCATAGTACAGATTATGTGTCGGACGCAGTCGCGATTGATTGATACCTGTCGTTACTCGAGCGCCACGTCACTTTTGTATGTGAGCTATTCAGGAACAAACAATGGCTTGTGTATGAACACAAACAGTAAGGCCACACATCACATTCATTCAGTATACAAAACAGTTTTTGTACCATTAACGTTGCACATGAGTACTTCCGAAAAAAGCAAAAGTGATGCTCTACTAGTTATTGTGCTTACAAGTTCATTTAATGACGTGGACACGTCTGAGTTCTAGAACAGAGGTTAGCAAACGATGCTGTCATATTTTAAATGATAATTTTTAAGAGTGAGAGGTTTTTTTATCAAAACTGACAAGCAAATGATTTTGTTAGAAAATATCCGAGCTCGGTGATTCATAATCACTGATCATACGTCCTGCTTGCGGAACTCTGGTCATGGAGCATAGAACTTAAGCTTGCATCATCAGCCATATTGTAGTTAAGCACAGAGTTTCGAACGGTCCGTACGTGGAAAAATGGTATTCAATTATTTAACGTTAAAAACCGCATGACTTTGAATGTAACAGGGTCTGAACTAAGGAACTATCAAGTCAGCACAGGAACATGATACTTCATTAGAAGATACAAATGTAATCATAATAATTCATTTCTTCATTTAAGAAACAAATTTCAAAGTCTCATTTGTGCTTTTGATCCTGCAGATGGCAACAGAAAATTTTAGATCCATAATACTGCGTGCGTTTTCCCTCTTTATGCAGAGGTCTAAAAAAAAGTGTCCAAAGTTTTGAAAGGTGGTAGACTCGCCAAAAGAGGATAGAAAGTCCAGTAAACATGGGCTCTAAAATGTGTATCTTAAGTGATGGGCACTTGTTCATCATCGATACTATGAAAGAGATCTCTTCTACTGCAAGCTCTTCGCTTTCAGTCTTTTGAGAGGAGACAGTGTAGACCAAAACAAGTAAAAAATGTCCAGTAAACATGGCTCCAGAGTGCATACCTTAAGAGTTATGGACAATTTGTTCAGTAGAATAGATGTGCTGCAGTGTCAAGTGTTCATAGCTCTTAAAGTATGCATTATAGAGCACATGTTTACGACATCTCTCAAAATATCGGACACTTTTTTTTTTACACCCTATATATCTGGCAGGAAATAAACTTGCATTTCCGAAATCCATTATTGTTAGGCTACCTTGTACACGTATCTTTGTTGTCATATTAGGCAACACGCCGTATCCAGAAGTACAGATAATCTTGCTGAAAATTCGATTTTTTACACCCTGTCGCGACAAATGCGAGGGCTAGAACTTAAATAGTGGCAACTATTGATTCACAACCGATACACAAGAGTTACATGTTTGCACCTGTTACTGTCCTTCAAAGTAGTCACCAGCGTTTTGTAGAACACGCTGCCAGCGATGTAGAAGGCGTAGTATACCATGAGCAGAGCCTGTTCTGGTGATTGTGCGAATGGAGCAGTCTAAAATTCTGGTGATTCTCGTGTACGACGCAAGCTGTGGCTGCTCTGTTCGGTCGATGGGACTGAGAAGTACTGCACCATCAACCATACTCACCGGACTCAAATTCCTGTGACTTTGATTTGATTCCGAAGATGAAGGAACCACACGGTGGCATTCGCTTCAGAACTGTTCCAGAGACTCGACAGGCAGTAGACCGCTCCATTCGCACCATCAACAGGACAGGCTCTGCTAACGGTATACTACGCCTTCCACATCGCTGGCAACGGGTTATACACAACGCTGGTGACTACTCTGAAGGACAGTAGCAGGTGCAAACATGTAACTCTTTTGTATCAGTTGTGAATAAATAGTTGCCACTATTTAAGTTCCAACCCTCGTACATTAATCTGATGTACGTGCATGCCTCTCTATGACGCCGAGTAGCAACACAAATAGTAACAGGCAATGAAGCACTTCAGACACCAAGTAAGTAAAAATGTGATTCGACTTGGGCTCAGAGTAGGTGCTACTGTATACGTATACAGAGCGATTGAGCTACACCTACCGATGTCGTTTTACGCAACTATATCTGACCAAAATCTACGAGCGAGATTTTCATAACTTCTTGCTCGCTACGCGCAAACTATTAGTCCCACAGAAAAAAATAAACGGGATTTTTTTGCTGGCAATTTAATGTAGATAAATTTTATACTAAGTCAAGTTTTCCTTGGATGCTAAGATTTTTGAGATATTAAAAATAGAAAAAAATGTTCAAAAGAAAAGTGACCTTCAAACGCACCTCCACCACCACACTCATCCCTCGCCAGTCAAGATTTTCAGTACTCCCTGTTACCACTGTACAAAAATTTCCCCATATTCGACCTTCTTTGGTCTTTATTAACTGAGCTTTTACGCCACCAGCACAGTCGACTATGTCGTTAACGTCATTAGTTTAAACGTACACTGGATGGTAATGAAAGAAAAACGACTTTTTAAGCTTTTTTTGTACTTACAACACTGCAGCCCAGTCAGCAATCGTGATAATCTAATTTATAAGAAACTATCAGCCTCGATTGCGGTAATGAAACCAACCTTTACCTAGGTTTCAGCCCAAATAATTGAGCCTTATTCAGAAGATATACCTGAATCTGTAATTTGTCTACGAGGGCATAGCCTAGAAATAAAACTAAAACAGCCTGAATAGGCTGAATTTTAAGCGTTACACTATAAATAACTGCGTTGACAATTCGATACATACTTAAACTTTTACAATCACAGTAGTTTCGTACTCAGAAGAACTGACGAATACAACGATGTAATGATTTTATGTTAGTAAAATTCAACAGATGGATAAGTAAAATTAACACAGATGCCAGTTTTACAATCTGTAAGTGCTCGACCACGCCGGTGGCGTAATAAGGCCAGTCAACAAAAAACAAAAAGAAGGTCGAATGTGGGAAATAATCCTTGCAGTCGCTAATTTTTGTACAGCGGTAGCAAGGAGTGCCACGAACAACAAACTAGAAATCCTGTGCGGTGGTGGCTGTACGTGCTTTTGAAGGTCAATTTTGTAACTTCTTGAAAAACTCGAAAATAACGGACTCTAGCGGAAACGTATCCCAGTACAAAATTAACTACATTAAATGTACTACAGATAGGTTCTGCTCATTTTTTCCGTAGCACTAATAGCTAGCTCGTAGCGAGCGAAAGAATATGAAAATCTCGCGCGTGGTTTTTGAAGACAGGTACAGAATTATGAGTTGCATAAAACGACGTCGGTAGGTGCAACTGAATCACACTGTATATATGTATGTATGTATAAATAATATTTGGTTAGTTTATACGAGACGTTCACATCCAGGTTGTCCGACAAAGGTGTTTACACTGTTTGGACTGTAATAACGCTATTAATGATAATCTCATCCAGTTGTGGTTATACACTAATAAGCCAAAACATTATGACCACTGCCGAACGGCGGCAGCCTGGTAGCGTTGTGGGCGCGTGACGGAATAACGAAAGTACACTACTAGCAATTAAAATTGTTACACTAAGAAGAAATGCAGATGATAAACGGGCATTCATTGGAGAAATACATTATACTAGAACTGACATGTGATTACATTTTCAAGCAATTTGGGTGCATAGATCCTGAGAAATCAGTACCCAAAACAACCACCTCTGCCCGTAATAACGGCCTTGATATGCCTGGGCATTGAGTCAAACAGAGCTTGAATGGCGTGTACAGGTACAGCTGCCCATGCAGCTTCAACACGATACCACAGTTCATCAAGAGTAGTGACTGGCGTATTGTGATGAGCCAGTTGCTCGGCCACCACTGACCAGACGTTTTCAGTTGGTGAGGGATCTGGAGAATGCGCTGGCCAGGCCAGCAGGCGAGCATTTTATATATCCAAAAAGGCCCGTACAGTACCTGCAACATGCGGTCGCGCATTATCCTGCTGAAATGTAGGGTTTCGCAGGGATCGAATGAAGGGTAGAGCCACGGGTCGTAACACATCTGAAACGTAACGTCCACTGTTCAAAGTGCCGTCAATGCGAACAAGAGGTGACCGAGATGTGTAACCAATGGCACCCCATACCATCACGCCGGGTGATACGTCAGTATGGCGATGACGAATACACGCTTCCAATGTGCGTTCCCCGCCATGTCGTCAAACACGGATGCGACCATCATGACGCTGTAAACAGAACCTGGTTTCATCCGAAAAAATGACGTTTTGCCATTCGTGCACCCAGGTTCGTCCTTGAGTACACCATCGCAGGCGCTCCTGTCTGTGATGCAGCGTTAAGGGTAACCGCAGCCACGGTCTCCTAGCTGATAGTCCATGCTGCTGCAAACTTCGTCGAAATGTTCGTGCAGATGGTTGTTGTCTTGCAAACGTCCCCATCTGTTGACTCAGGGATCGAGACGTGGCTGTACGATCCGTTACAGCCATGCGGATAAGATGCCTATCTCGACTGCTAGTGATACAAGGCCGTTGGGATCGAGCACGGCGTTCCGTATTACCCTCCTGAACCCACCGATTCCATATTCTGCTAACAGTCATTGGATCTCGACCAACGCGAGCAGCAATGTCGCGATACGATAAACCGCAATCGCGATAGGCTACAATCCGACCTTTATCAAAGTCGGAAAGGTGATGGTGCGCTTTTCTCCTCCTTACTCGAGGCATCACAACAACGTTTCACCAGGCAACGCCGGTCAACTGCTGTTTGTGTATGAGAAATTGGTTGTAAACTTTCCTTATGTCAGCACGTTGTAGGTGTTGCCACCGGCGCCAACCTTGTGTGAATACTCTGTAAAGCTAATCATTTGTGTATCACTGCATCTCCTCTCTGTCGGTTAAATTTCGCGTCTGTAACACGTCATCTTCGTGGTGTAGCAATTTTAATGTCCAGTAGTGTATGTAAACGGAGCAAACACGGACGGGGAATCACTCTAGCGAAGAAGTGGGCTACAAAGGGGGAAATCCATTGAGATAAGCGACTTTGACATTTCATTTGTGCAAGTATCTGCACCTGGCTTTTAAGTTGAATCCCTCATTTACGTTCGACGCCCCATGAACAGGGGGAGCCTCGGGAAGTCTGTTCGTTTGTTTGCAGGAGACTGGGGTGGCAGTGAGAATTTGGATCGAGGAGAGAGGCGTGTCAGGGTAATCCGTGCGATTGTGTGACTTAGTGGCTGGCGCATCGGTCTCGTAAGCAGGAAACCTGGGTTCGATATCCCACCTTGCTACGAATTCTCAATCGCCACTGAAGTCTGTAGACATATAATCAAATCTGTATGAGACCAGTAAAGTCTCTGAAGTTGTGTCATTTCATTTGTCCAACTGTAACTGTCTATATAAGTATGCGACTAACCCATAACCCAGTAACAGTTGCGAGTTGTCTACTGCATTACCGAGGCAACAAAATTTTATTTTCAGTATTTCGTGTAATTATTGACCGAACTTCAAAACTTTCAAATGTTGTGATAATCTACTCAATAAAATTTATAGTCATATGTTAAAAGTTTAACAGCAGAAGAAACTATTACAGTTAGAAACTGTGTCTTGAGGCAGCATAAATGACGGCGCGCAAATCCCGGACTTTACTCATCCAGAGTACATTGCGATTTCCAACAAACTTGACACATAGTTTCAAAACTTTAAGAAACTTTTCCTCGTGACAGTCCCTACGAAATGATGAAAGGAAAAAAAGTTCATCGCTTACTACATTTTATCTATTCATACAGAAAAAAAATCAGCATCAATCATTGTTATTTATTGTTTCTTTACTACCGATTTTATTCGCAACACATTTTGTAGGTCGTATTTACATATAGCACTGAATGTACCTGCAAAGTCACATCATTATACGACACACAGTTCAGGCGGTATGACGTGATAAACATTGAGATGCATGAAAAATTAGCTTTTGCTTAAAATTGAGCGCAAATTACGCGGCCTATGTCCATCTAGTGTTTCAAAATTTAGCGACTTTCAACTGCCTTCACGCATAATTTCAAATCTTTTCAAAAAATTTTCTCACGATTAGATTGGGGCTGGCTGAAGTCTGAAATATTCAAAAATAGGCAGTGGTTGATATTTTCCTATATTTTTATGTATCACTCTACTTACTACCCCAATTCTGTAGCCTGAAGTTCAACACGAATAAAATTGCACTAAATGTAAATGTGGTCATTAACCAGTCGTCACCTTGTTGATAGCTGGCGGTTGCTAAGGTACACAAACCAATATGAAAGAACTGATAAATAAAGCGACAAGTGGGAGCCGGAAGAAGCAGGAGCCCAAACAAAGCAAAAGCACAAAGAAATTTGAAGCAGAGAGCATAAAAGGTAAAAAAAAAAGACTTCTAAATAGACTGGTAGAAACACTCAACAAATTTAGCTGACTGAACACTAACAGTTGAAAACCTTTACACTTAACAACTGATGTAGGCGTCTTCTTAACTTGGTAAAAGTGTCAAGGCCTTCAGGTGTATCCAAATGGCGTCCTATAGGAAAAGGATGACGCATGTGAAGATGTTGACCTATGCATTCTGCATTATGCAGGGTGGTCAGTCTGAAAAGTTTGTTTGGGTATTGCAAGGTAGGTTTGCTGAGAAATAATTGTTAAGACCAAAACGCGGCCGGCCGTGGAGGCCGAGCGGTTCTAGGCGCTGCAGTCTGGAACCGCGCTAACGCTACGGTCGCAGGTTCGAATCCTGCCTCGGGCATGGATGTGTGTGATGTCCTTAGGTTAGTTAGGTTTACGTAGTTCTAAGTTCTAGGGTACTGATGACATCAGAAGTTAAGTCCCATAGTGCTCAGAGCCATTTGAACCATTTGAACCAAAACGCGATTCGTTGCCTCGTTTCCGAGTTAATTAACATTGAAGTCCGTCAATCGGGGAATTGAGCCCATAAATTCAAGCGGCTCGCCAGGTAGAGTTTGTGTTAGAACACTTATAGCGACACTGTCTCTGGTGGGCCGCTTGAATTTGCGAGCGGAACGGCCTGACTGGCTGACTTGAATGCTAATTAACACGGAAAAAATGCAAGTTATCAATTTTTTCTTAACCATTATTTCTCAGCACAAGCTACCCTGCAACGCCCTTACAAGCTTTACAGGCTGTTTGTAACCACTCTCTATTTGCATTTAAGAAAATGAAAACCAAAATACACTACTAGGGTCAAACTGGGAAGCATTTTTTATCTTGTTGTTTACAGTCTTTGGTAGTAAAAACATTGTCATTACAAAGTAATTGTTCGCCTAGCTACGTTTAATTTAGTTTATTATTTCCATTAGGAGCCTGAATATAACAGTAACTTGACGAAATCAATAGCGCCAATTTTATACGCTAATAAAATTTGACTACCACATAAATGCATCTCGATATCGATTCAGTGAAAAACTTAACTACTTTTCTATAATAATTAATGTGTGTACAGCATTTTATTCTCTCAGATTTGATTATCTATCGGTTACATGGTTTGCACATACAGTAATTTACTAAGGGATTACACAGTTTAATTAGCGCATAACGTAAATATTTGTTTGTGCAGAGCACAGCACGCCCAGGTAACGACCCATTTTAAGCGTATTAAAATAAACCTAGCTTTAGCAATAATATTTGTGTGGCAACGCACTGAAGTAACTGAAAATTTTAAATGCGTAAATTCTGTGTATAAATTTTAGTATATAGCACAAAATAAAATTTGTATAATATACTAGAAATGTATCGAACAAAAAAATTAAATTACATCTTGACTGAAGTCAAGTGAACCAATGTTGAAGTTCCATTTAGGATACTGTGCAGAATAAACCCAAACAGATACTCATCTGTGTTTTTTAACCAAAAACAAAAATTTATGTTTATGCAACATTTGCCTCTGCCGCAGTAACGAGTTGGTCATGAAACTCTACCATTAGACAGGATAGGGAAGAACTATTTTCAGAGAGTTCTCTGAAATAACCATCTGCGCTTAGTTCATTGCCTTATAACGCCACCAGACGGTAGAAATCGTCGGAATTTCACGTCAACACAATTTTCAGCGCTACGAAATTCAGACGACTTTCTGCGTCGTTTCGTCTTAACGAAAGGTCTTGTTCCGGAGAATACACTAGCTGCGAGTTGCCTAAACCTTTAGCCAGTTCAACACCACCCAGCAGCTTATAATTTTGGTGGGACAAGTGAAGTGGATTTCACGCACGCCTTTGAGCACTGGTGTCTACATTGCATATTTTTCCAGAATAAAATATTAATGGAAGCGGTTTGCTTTACTTTCTCCCAATCTTTTTACATTGAGCCAGGTGCAACATCACGTCGATACGGGGTAGGATTCACAATCCTGTGTTTGTTTTTCAACCAAATCTCCACAAAATCTTGATTGGAATCATCTTAATAAGTTGCTAGAACAATACACTTACATAAAATATTTAAGATTAGAATATTTAGGTCAAACACTTGAGTCAGTTATTTATTCGCCGTCCAATGCAAAGAATCTTAAGTTTAGGCGTGAAGAAGCACTTTTTGTCACATACCATTTTGCCCAAGTGGTCAGAACGAGGTGTTATACATCTGGGACCATTGCAGGTCTCTACCTATTAGGCTAGACACCAGAACATCAGCCACGACATTGGTTCTAACAATGCACCTGTGCTGGCCGAGGAAGCCAACATTTATAGAAGGAAAGTCCTAGAAGCGCTTGCGATTTACAAGAACGAATGTAACTTCAACAGAGGAGACGGCTACTGACTTCCAGCTACTTGGCTTGCCGCCATTAAGCAATTAAATACACCACCACAAACAACGACCAGTCAGCAACGTCTGCTGCGCTACAATAATAACCTTACTGTCCTGACTGTTTCCCTTTCTATCCGATGACAACGGCCCACCGATAGTAGACTGAAAAAGTTTTATTTAATAACCCAACTCCTGTAGCATAAGTGCGGGAAAACTCCTTTTTACAAGTAATCGTGACATTGGCCTCTGGCAGTGTTCAACCAACCATGAACAGATGAAGAACAAATGGCTCTGAGCACTATGCGACTCAACTGCTGAGGTCATCAGTCGCCTAGAACTTAGAACTAATTAAACCTAACTAACCTAAGGACAACACACAACACCCAGCCATCACGAGGCAGAGAAAATCCCTGACCCCGCCGGGAATCGAACCCGGGAACCCGGGCGTGGGAAGCTAGAACGCTACCGCACGACCACGAGATGCGGGCAGATGAAGAACCTGAAGAGTATCCCAGAAGAGGGGTTGAAACGTCGTTCGCGTAGAAGGAACCGAAAATGAACGTGATGCGGCCTAACAACTAGATTTTACCTTCAATGACAACGGCGGCGAAAGTGTGCACACTTACGTTGAACATAATTATACTGGTCACATTAACCGACTGTGAATGTCCATAACCACAGTGAGGAAAGTACATTTAGAAATGTTTTTATGTGAAGTCAGTTATATTCACAAAATCAAATTCTGCGCATGGAACGAAGGCTGAAGCACAATATTACAAAGTTCATCGACGATAATGCTGATATTCTTTTTTTATCGAATGTAACGCCAGCGCTCCAGGAAGTTGTGCAGTTTGAGAAGTTGGAGAATTTTGTGAACAGTGCGATATCCGAGAAGTTTCGTCTTCATTCTAAGGGATCCTAATTTAGTATTGGAGGCTGCGTGGAAGGTAAAAATCGTAGAGGGAGACCAAGAGATGAGTACACTAAACGGATTCAGAAGAATATAGGTTGCAGTAGGTACTTGGAGATGAAGAAGCTTGCACAGGATAGAGTAGCATGGAGAGCTGCATCCAAATAGTCTCTCGGCTGAAGGCCACGACAACAAAAACACATGAATTTTAATTAATTAGAGAGCTAGTATTGCATCTGGATGTCTGGTAATCATCAGTGCCCAATGGGCTCTGAAATGAACACAAATAGAGTGGAAGAAGTTGACACTTTAGACTGCCCCAAATGTATTTTTCTTTGGCACTACATAGATTGATTATTACTTAGTAAACATAGTGCACCTAACGTAAGCAACAGTAGCAATATATCAAATAAAACAGAGCCAAGGGAATATATTCTGAAAGATATCACGTTGATTCTATATCTTCGAACAGACAGAATCCAAAACATGAATGTAAAAAGCTGAGATTAAGTTTTGGAATTGTACAATGTTCCACGCAACACGTATTTAACGTTATGTGAAGAAATAAATGTGTTTCTAGTTAACTTACGGAAAAGGCTTCTGAATGTCGGAGTAGCCTGGTAGTCGTACTCACCTGAAAAACAAACGTTGTGTTAAAATGCAGTGCAGTACATGTGCACATGTATAAGATACTTTGAATTGGCAAATGTTAATATTTACATACTTCGAAATGAAATATGAAAATGAAAAGTTTGCTTATGATCGTTATGCTTAGAGTTAATACACACCTGCATTCGATCCTGGCTATTTGAAACCTTATCAGTTAACTATAATATGAAACACAAGCTGGTCTTTTATTAGAAACTTGCGACTGCGAAAGAAATTTGCAAGCAAAAATTAACTATGTTTTTCTAACGGTGAAACCAATCGTGAAATAGACGATGTTTTACAAAAATAATTTTTATCGATCCAGCGTACATTTTATTATGAAAGAAACGATAAGCTATGACAACAACAGGCGCACAAAAATTACAATATTTTTATACTTCATATTTATACTAAGAATACGCACAAACAAAACTCACTTTCCAGTCACATCATAACTGTACGCTATAAATGAAGTGAAAACTTGAGGATGTCTTGCAGTATCTGCTTACTTATGAGATAGCTATCTTTGTTAACAACTGACTATCGGCAAAGATATCGGATGTAAAAGTTGCATCTTTGTGAAGTAAATTATTACAGTCCGTACACAAAAACGAACGTATGGTTTACGCATTAGCGAATTGTATACAAGTTCGCAAAGAATCTACAGTTTTTGAAAAAATCCTAATACAAGAAAATATTTTTACTAGGAACTCTGCACCTGTAAACAGGGCCCTGACATTTTGTAACAATGAATTCACGTAGCTACAGCCTAACTTGCTCACGCAATTCAAGATCAGAATTTTTGCGATCATCAATTTATTTTCTGCAGCGGAATATGCAGATAAAACACCAACTTTTACGAATATGCTCTTTTTCTCTCGTCAAAAATTATAACAACTTACAAACTCGTCTTGGGCCGTTGACAAGACTTTAACGTACACATATAATTGTATGTTTATTCATTTCAAAAAAAGGAAAAACAACAATATAGCTCATCCACTCTGGTACTATCGAAAGCACCCGCACCTCCCGTTAGCCTAATATGCCAGCATAAAATAATAAACATGGAAGAAAGTTCTGAGTTCTTAGGTGCGCATTTTGATGAGAATTTGAAACTGCAAAAACAACGTAACGGATCTGCTAAAACTTTCAGATTCGGCTACTTCTGCCGTACGAATAACTGCTAACCTTGGGGATACATAAGTCAGTAAGTTAACAGGGGATAATAGTTAGCGGTAATTCTTCACTTAAGCGAGAAGTATTCACTGCATAAACGATATTAATTAGAATTAGGTGTGAGTTTCGTACAAGTATATCTTGCAGACATCTCTTTAACAGCTGGGAATATTAACCGTAGCCTTACAGTAACCTATGTTTATTCGCTTACGAAATGTGTTGTCACCAGTTCGTCTGGGTCTGAGAGTAACAGTGATATGTTTAAGTACAAAATGGAAGGAAAAATGGTCTGCATTACATTTAACTGAATTTAATTTTGGCTGGAAACGAGTTAAATTTCCCGATGGAAATAAACTGTTAGAGAGGCAGGATAAGTGTTTTCACATGTAGATTAAAGATGTTTCTCCTTAAGAACTACTTCTTTACAAAATAAGATTTCTTGAATAGAAATAATTAGTTATTCTTACTAAACAACTTGCAAATGGCCGATGAAGCAGAAGATTATGACCACATCTTTAATAGCGTGTTGTTCCACTTTTCACACACAATACAATAGGGATTATGCTTGCCATGGATTCTACAAGTCCTTGACAGGATTCTAGACGTATGTAGTACCAGATATCTGGCCGTGTCACCCTAGCAGCAACAGACGCATAGTCCTAAATAAATGAGGGCACTTTTTGCCCACTGTATACTGTGATGGGCCTCTTGGCGCCATATTGTATGAATAATTGCGCTTGACAGCAAGGTGTGAGGTCTGAAAACGGGCGTTTCAGCCCGAAACCGGTAGCCACTACAGCTGAATTTTATATCAGTGCAACTGAGACGAACTAAATAAAAAATTATCCAATTTCCTCAAATTATTATTAGTTGTCTTCTTTCTTTTACGGCCTCTTTTGTCGGCAGTCGCAGTAGTACGAGTTATACCGGTTAATACTGTAGCAAAAGACGGTATTAATTTAAGTAACTTGTTATTATTTGTAGTGTACTAGCAAATCCGGCAATGCTTCGCAATTTGTAAATACGAAAAGGAACTGAATATTCATTCTAATCTCTTCCCCCACTTGTCTCCAGCCATCTCTTCCCCCCCCCCCCCCCCTCCCCTCTCTGACCTCTTATCCATTTCTCTCACTACGACTCTTGTTTATTGTTATGACAAACTAAACCCTGATTCAGGATTAAAGTCGCCAAAAATGAGTGGGTAAATCGGTTGAGGAGTATGAGAGATTCTCTCCAGGTACTTGTGTCTGTTTCCTCCACCCCAACCCCCCTCCAATGCCCCCTCTGTCCTTTTACCCCTCTCTCCGATCTTGAACCTTGCTAACTGTTACTGCAAACTAAATCTCGATTGGAAATTGAAGTCGCTTTAAGTGAATGAGTAAATCTGTTGAGAGATGAGACACACCTCAGCTGCACGGTATGCGAGGATATCAGTTTATCAGTTTCAGTGAAAGTATTTAGCGTAATTTTAACCTGAATGGGTAGGGTTACAAAGTTTCTGTTTCCTTTAAAGCCGAGGACGAGGAAGGGAACAAAACAGCACATCGATGTGTATACAATTTTGGTTTGAAAATGTGTACGGTAGGAGAAACAACTTGTTTAACGGTGTACATGCCATCCTGTCATAGTTGATACTGACTGGGAGAAATAAATCAAAACCGCACATATTCGCTGCACACCATTTCTTCCTCGGAGTCGGTTTTAGCACGAAACCTGTACATTCTCTTTGAAGAAAATGTACAACCCGTGTCCGGTTGAGTATCGTGTAAAAATCTGAAGTAATTTGATCAAGACCTTTTCGAGATTTTGGTAACAACGTTAAACAACGATTTCTCTTTATATAATAGTATAGATAGCAACATTTTATGTACTTTATTGTAATAAAACAATTTTTGTTAATATTATTGTATCACAACAATTTGTATATTTTATTGTTATTCTTACAAAAATCCCAGGAACCTGTGGTACTTTAACCATCTGTGACATTCTCAGAAAATGAAAACCTGGTTTCACATCTGCCTGCTCTGAGAACGAAAGTCCCGTGACGTCCAGTCTCAGGGACCAAGGAACTTTTACTCTACATCATAGACAACCTCGGCGTATGGTACGTATTTTGCCGTGTAGGCGATATTTCTTTTAATTTAATTTTATTGGCTTTTTTTTGCAGGAAACAGTAGAGTCATTACAGTTATTGTTTGAGGTTAATAAATACAGTTAAATCTTAAGCATACATTTATAAATTTCTCTTCCTCTAACCTAGCTACCTCTTCTATACCTCTTTCACCCCATTCTGTCGTCTTGTGTCTCTGCTCGATGTGAATAACTCACAAGCTGCAAGAACATAACGAGAAAATTCCCAACTAGCAATAGGACTGACACTCATAAAAGAAAAATATGTTTACTTTCATACACATAGTCATTACTATTATTATTATTATTATTATCATTTTTTGATTGTTATAATTATCCTTGTACTACTGTCATAATCTTTATTTTTTTCTTCAACATTAATACTGTATAACACGTTGTATGCCCATAATATTCTGTAGAAACTGAAATTCGTTCAATCTGAGTATGTCTGGTTAGGTGTAAGAGAGGACCTGAAGGCCCTAATCTTGCCGGATAAAATAAATGCATAAATAAATAAATAAATATAAATTTAGAAATGTCAGCATTTGATACGCCCTAGACTTATGTCGACGTGTAGCAAGTAACGTGTTATTTAACTGTTAATTTCGAGGTTGTTATGATTCATTAGTTGTTTAATATTTGTCGGTAATGGAATCCGCAGTTTTGCGAGATTTTCCCATAGTTTATTTCGATGACTGAACATCCGCTCCGATCCTATAGACACGTCTAGGGACAGATGCTGCTCCCAACCGTGATGTCACATCTCTTTTAGGAATATTCTTCTGGCTGTACCACGGTTTTGTCGGAATAGATGCACTGTCCTGAAGCGAACAAAATACCCTCTACCAGCTGCGCTATTTGTTACTGTGATGGTCTCAGAAGGCGGAGGGTTGACAGAGGTGTATCTCAGTGTGCTGTAGACCAGCGAAAAGGAGGTAAACTAGGCAATGAACCGGAACCGATGATGAAAGGCTGTGGAATACAGAGCCATCTCTCAAGGTTACGAGCTTGGGATCATAAATTAAAATAGCCGCTTGTCGAGTGCGCCCGCGATCGCAACAGCGCGCAAAATAAAGTGCGGCAAAGCGCTTGTGCGCTGGCGCAGCAGTGGCGGGTTTCGCGTGTCGCGACCGGAGTGTAATATCAGCCGCACGCGGCAACGGCGGAGCCCACTGCCACACGACTCCAGAGCGACACACCGGGCCGGGCGGAGCCGAGTCTACCCGAGGACAGCCGAGCCGAGTCGCGCTCTCCGATTTCCGGCGCGGCGCTGCGATGTGCGACGTGGGCGCCGCCAGCGGCTGCACCGGGCATTACCGGCCCACTGCCGCCGCCGAATAATTGTCTTAATTACGCCGGGGTATTCATCACATTGTCGTTGGGAGCTCGCCTAATACCGTAATACCCCCGTCGGCGGCGCAGCTGCCGCGAGCGCAGGCTCCGGTTGCGTCGCAGTAATTCTGTGCTAATGCTTCCGGTAGCTTTAGAGCGCGCAGATATTTAGACCCGAATTGTGGCAATTAAGAAGAGATAGGAAGCCGGCTTCGATATTAACCACCCCTCGTTCCGCCTCCGCAGTGAGTTTATTTGGCGTAAAAACTACCGGCTGTCATCGCCATAGAGTGGTATATCTATGGGCCTAGAGAAATCCGTGATACACACTGTGTTGTCTTACAATACATTTATTGACTACCGGGTTCGACCATGACGATCATCACAGTGCTAGCACAAGAACCGAAACAAATTGACAACTGTGAATTTCAAAACACACTGCATTTGTTAGTAAAGAAAATTGTGTGTGCCTACGAAAAATATCTATTGCAGCAACATTACATGGCACCATTTAATCAGGTAAGTATACACCTTTGCTAACTTGACAACGTAAGGAAATTGTTAGTTAAACGTCGTAATACAGCCTTAGCCATGCAGAAAACAGCTTTGAAAACGTGGTAACCTGCAACAGCAGTAAGTGCACAGCACCATTGCTCAGGACAACAAGACCCAGTAGGCTAAAACACAAGAGTTGATCAAAGAAGCAACAAGCCAAAGACAAAGTCCGTAGGTCAAAGAATAAGTTACAAAATATGATACAATATAGTATAGTCACAGAGAGATACAAATGCATACAATTTACAATAAAAGAAATACAATAAAACAAGATACAGTTATATATGATTTTTTTTTTTAAATTTCGTACAGTATTATGTAATATAATACTCACATGATACTATTATAATGATATTAAAATGTCACATGAGAAAAACAAACTAACCATTTGGTGAGAACTACCACATATGCACAATGCACAATATTGTGCAATATAACAAAATGTTTTCATTTTAGGTAGGTTTCAGCATGACAAGAACTGAAAAAAAGTGAAAACTGTGAATCTCAAAACACATTACATTTTCTGAGAATTGTCATTAAAAAAAATTGTGTGTCCCTACGAAAAATATCTACTGCAACAAATTCACACGGCATACATGCTATTTAACCGGGAAAGTATACACCATTGCTGACTTGACAACGCAAGAAAATTGATACTTACAATAGTAATAGACGCTTAACAAGGCAGAAAACAACGTTGAAAACGTGGAAACCTGTAAGAGCAGTAAGTGCACAGTACCATTGCTCAGGCACGACAAGACGCAGTAGCCTAAAACACAAGAGTTGATCAAGGAAGCTTTAAGCCAAAGTCAAAGACCATAGGTCAAAGAATAAGTTACAAAATATGATACAATATAGTATAGTCACAGAGAAGTTCACATGCATACCATTTACAATAAAAGAAATACAAGAAAACAAGATACAGTTTTTTATATATATATATATATATATATATATATATATATATATATATATATATATATATAAATTTCGTACAGTATTATGTAATATAATACTCACATGATACTATTATAATGTCACATGATATTAAAATGTCACACGAGAAAAACAAACTAACCATTTGGTGAAAACTACCACAATGCACAATATTGTGTAATATAACACTGTGTTTTCATATGAGGTAGTTTTCAGCATCTGTTTGATTTGTTATAATACTATCATGTGGTCGTTACATTGTCTAACATTTATGACATTTAAAAAGTCATATACAACTGTATATTCTTTTATCTTATTTATTTTCTTGTAATTTGAGTACATATGTATCTCTGTGCGACTGTATTATAGTGTACACATATTTTGTAGCTTGTTCTTTGACCTATAGTCTATGACTTCGACTTGTTGCTTCTTTGATCAACTCTTGTATTTTAGCCTACTGGGTCTTGTTGTGCCTGAGCAGTGATTCGGTGTACATACTGCTCTTACAGGTTTTCAACGTTGTTTTCTGCTTGGTTAAGCCTGTATTACTTCGGTAAGTATCAATTTTCTTGCGTTGTCAAGTCAGCAATGGTGTATACTTTCCCAGTTAAAGAACATGTATGCCATGAAAGTTGTTGCAGTAGATATTTTTCGTAGGGACACAATTTTTTTCGACTGACAATTCTCAGAAAAATGTAATGTGTTTTGAGATTCACAGTTTTCACTTTATTTCAGTTTTCGTGCTAGCTCTGCGATTTTGGTCGATGATCAAAACCGGCAGCGAATAACTGTATTGTTAGACAACTCAGAGTGTATCATGATTGTTTTTTTAGTATATCAATGATGTTGACAGTTGACTGAAAAAATCTTAATATCTAGGGGGTGAGCCTTCAGATGCACAGAAGAGACTTTTTTGTCCAACATGCGTTGGCCCCAAAAATTACTTGACTATGGTACGGCATTATGCTATCCTGTAGGTGGTGCAGATTTTGAACGTCATTACATCGCTAGTATCGACGAATCCCGTTGAAAAGTACTACGTATTTTGTACAAGTTTTTGATGGACATCTTAATAATTACGAAACTTCCTGGCAGATTAAAACTGTGTGCCCGACCGAGACTCGAACTCGGGATCTTTGCCTTTCGCGGGCAAGTGCTCTACCAGCTGAGCTACCGAAGCACGACTCACGCCCGGCACTCATAGCTTTACTTCTGCCAGTACCTCGTCTCCTACCTTCCAAACTTTACAGAAGCTCTTCTGCGAACCTTGCAGAACTAGCACTCCTGAAAGAAAGGATATTGCGGAGACATGGCTTAGCCACAGCCTGGGGGATGTTTCCAGAATGAGATTTTCACTCTGCAGCGGAGTGTGCGCTGATACGAAACTTCCTGGCAGATTAAAACTGTGTGCCCGACCGAGACTCGAACTCGGGACCTTTGCCTTTCGCGGGCAAGTGCTGGAACGTTGCTAATTTTTTTTTGCTATGCTGTTGTTGGTTGGTTGGTTTTGGGGAAAGAGACCAAACAGCGAGGGCATCGGTCTCATCGGATGAGGGGAGGACAGGGAAGGAAGTCGGCCGTGCCCTTTCAGAGGAACCATCACGGCATTTGCCTGGAGCGATTTAGGGAAATCACGGAAAACCTAAATCAGGATGGCCGGACGCGGGATTGAACCGTCGTCCTCCCGAATGCGAGTCCAGTGTGCTAACCACTGCGCCACCCCGCTCGGTACATGCTGTTGTGCTGTTAACTTCGTTGACATTTATCTTGTTCGATTTTTAGCTACCGACCACGTCATGTGTGCTTTATTTCAATGGCTGCGCTAACATATTTTACGAGGGATGTGCAACACCTAATGCAACCCATTTTTTTTCTGAATGCACGTTAGTTCTATTCCTGATTACGATATGCCATATTTTCTCACCCTTTTGACTACAAACTCCTACTTTTCAACATAATCTCAGTTCAGTGCGACGGCCTTAAGCCACCTTATGGGGAGGCCTGCATGCTCGCACGGTACGACTCTGAAGATTAATGTCGGAGCAAACGTCTTTCTGCATCAATAACCTCCTCGTCATCCCACGGAGTGTATACTTCAATGGGCCAGGCATATGTAGTTCGAAAGGTGCCAGATACGGGCTGTAAAGACTACGAGGAAGAACACGAAAATGGTTCAAATGGCTCTGAGCACTGTGGGACTTAACATCCTAGGTCATCAGTCCCCTAGAACTTAGACCTACTTGCACCTAACTAACCTAAGTACATCACACACATCCACGCCCGAGGCAGGATTCGAACCTGCGACCGTAGCGGGCGAGCGGTTCCAGAATGAAGCGCCTACAACCGCTCGGCCACACCGGAGGAAGAACACGCCAATGAAATTTTGTGAGTTCCTCACGGGTGCGCAGATTTTTGTGAGCTTTTGCGTGGTCATCGAAAAGAAGTTCATGTCCATTTTTCTGCCGTCGAACACGCTGAAGTCGTTTCTTCAATTTCGCAGCTGTGTCCGCCCAGCCAGCACGCGGGTGTTAAGACAGGTCCATGCGACCTTGTTGCGATGATGACACACGCCTCGCCCAACGACTCAGCGTGCTTTTGTTCACTGCCAGGTCTCCGTAGTCATTCTGCATTTGTCTGTGACTATCTGCGTTGCTTTGGTGTTCCGCACAATAACTGTGGGTTCGGTGTATGTCGGCGGTGGGGTGGCTGGACTGCTGTGGCCCGTTGCGGGTTGTGAACCACTGAGGGCTACGGCGCGGGACCAAGCCTCTCCGTCCTTTCTAGGTCCACAGTTTAAAGGGGGTAGGACGTCACACGGGCCGACTTGGAGCAGGAGAGGCACCACAGGACATTTTAATTTGCACTGTCTATACTTATACAAGTAAATTCACAAAACTTTGTCAGCATGACCAGGAAGGATTCAGGATTCACACCTGTAGCAGCGGAAGTTCAAAAATAAAACAAAATATTTTTTTACCTATGAAATTTCATCATTTTTTTCACTTACTATTGGCTGCATTTGTTGCTACAGGTACACTTCTCTTCATAAGTAAGAGAGACTGTTCGAAGAATTTTGCACAGCATACAAACCATACTTACAGGTGTCTATTTAATTTATGAAAAAATGAATGAGCTGTTACGTTTTAAACTTTATGTTCGGAAAAAAATCAAATTTTGTAGTTAATTATCTCAATTTTTACCACAGTTTTTTATAGATTTGGAAAATTCTAGAGTTTCATACACCTGTAACTATGGTTTGTATGCTGTGCAAAATTCATCATAGAATCTGTCTTCCTTGTGAAGAAAAATGTACCTGTAGCAACAAATGCAGCCAGCAGTAAGTGAAAAATGATGAAATTTCATATCTAAAAAAAAATTATTTTGCTATGTTTTTGCACTTCACTGCTATGAGTGTGATCCTGAATCCTTCCTGGTCATGCTGACAAAGTTTTATGAATTTATTTGTAAAAGTATAGACAGTAGAAAATAAAATGTCCTGTGGTGCCTCTCCTGCTCCAAGTCGGCCCGTTTGACGTCCTACCCTCATTAATACACAATACACAATCGTGTAAATACATAGTTCAGTCACATTAATGTGACAACTTGTCAGAGGCCTGAATAACCACCCTATTTATGGAGCGCAGACTGCTGCGAGACGCACAGGAAGAGAGTCATTGTTGTTCTGGTTGGTATCAACAAGGGTATGGAGCCATGTCGACTCACGTGCTGTGACCAGCTGCACTAGGTTTCTCGGTTGAGGATGCCTCAACGACTGCTCCGCAAACACAGTCTCCATGTACACGTACACCATAATTTCTCTACCACGCAAACATTTGGGCTCCACTCGTCTGGTATGAGACATTTCCGGGGGGTGGGGGGAGGGGGGGGGGTGGGGGAGGCGTGTCCAGTGGGGTCCGAACCACACAATAACCCAGGGATCGGTGTGGAGCGGTGGTGGGGTGGATGGATGGATGAACAGCCCGATCGAGGTGGCCCCACACATTCTCCACTGGGTTTAACCCTGGTGAGTTTGGTCGCCGTGCCAGCATGGTTCAATCAGCCTGGAGCTGCTCGAGCCACGTACGTACACTGCAAGCTGTGTGAGACATTACACTGACCTATTGGGAGATCCCATCGTGCCGAGGAAAAAGTGTTGTGTACATAGTTCTGCATAGTCAGCGCGTACACAACTTTCCAACTAGAGCGTGCCCCACTAAGCACAACAGCGCAGGTGCAGCGCTTGTCCGTCTCTGCACTACGAGATGGCGCTGCCTTAGAGACGGACCAAATTCTGCTTCCGCCAATCCGCGTATTAATATGTAACACAGCCAATGAGATTGCTGCTAACGTAGAACCTTTTCTCCTCGCAGATCACACTTGCGCAGTGATACCTGAATGCGCGAGGTATTATAACGAGTGTACAGACCTCGGATTAGTCAGTCTGCATTAGTCTGTACCAGTCTATAGTCAAGTTTCAGTCTGCGCGTAATAAGATTATCATATTCCTGTACATAGCCTTGAAGAGAAATGTATAGACACTTTGTCAAGTATCAGAGATATGTGACAATAAGATTAACGTACCAAGACGAAAGGAACTTCAGATTGTTAATTGTTAACAGCATCCAGAATCAAGTTACGTAATGTCTATGCTTTTTATTATTTTAATAAATGCGTGTGAAAATTAATCAAGTTCTGTTTAAAGTTGGTCACCGTCAATATGCTACTTTAAGCGTGCAAGTGGCATTTCTATCGTCTGACCTAATGGCAGAAGATAAACACGCCACGATAAGACCACGAGACATTTTGCTGACACTCGCCTACTTCGTTAGAGCGACAAGTCAAATAATCTGATGGTGTGTGTACCGAAGGTCTTACAGTACGCACACCACAAAAAGAAACTGCATGTAGCGGTGGAAATGGTCCCCAAGGATAGATACATACTTGTGTTGATCCAGAGTGCCTTCCCGAACGACGAGATCGCCCAGGGAATGCCACGAAAACATTCTCCAGACTTAAGTGCTCCCTCCTGGTTGCTTTCAGACATTTCTCGCCGTACACGCCATCGGCCATCTACCCGAAGGAACATAGAACATGATTCATGTGAAAAGGCCACACGTCGTCACTCAGCGGACGTCCAGTTGTTGTACTGGCATCCAGTGTCCAGCCTTCTTCGCCGATGAACAGCAGTCAGCATGAGTGCATGAACCAGGCATCTGATGTGGAGGCCCATACACAGAAACGTTCACTGAACGGTCCTTGAGGAGACACTGTTGGCAGCCCCTTGGTTTATCTGGGTGGTCAGTTGCTCAACCTTTGCACGTCTATTCAACCATATACATATACAACTTAGAGGTTCGCCAATGACATTGTAATTCTGTCAGAGACAGTACAGGACTTGGAAGAGCAGTTGAACGAAATGGATAATGTCTTGAAAGGAGGATGTAAGGTGAACATCAACAAAAGCAAAACGAGGATGATGGAATGTAGTCGACCAGAATGAGATTTTCACTCTGCAGCGGAGTGTGCGCTGATATGAAACTTCCTGGCGGATTAAAACTGTGTGCCCGACCGAGACTCGAACTGGGGACCTTTGCCTTTCGCGGGCAAGTGCTCTACCAACGGAGCTACTGAAGCACGACTCACGCCCGGTACTCACAGCTTTACTTCTGCCAGTACCTCGTCTCCTACCTTCCAAACTTTACAGAAGCTCTCCTGCGAACCTTGCAGTTGGTAGAGCACTTGCCCGCGAAAGGCAAAGGTCCCGAATTCGAGTCTCGGTCGGGCACACAGTTTTAATCTGCCAGGAAGTTTCGAATGGAGTCGAGTTAATTCGGGTGATGCTGAGGGAATTAGATTAGGAAATGAGACAATGTAGTAAAAGAGTTTTGCTATTTGGGGAGCAAAATAACTGATGATGGTCTAAGTAGAGAGGATATAAAATGTAGACTGGCAATGGCAAGGAAAGCGTTTCTGAAGAAGAGAAATTTGTTAACATCGAGTATAGATTTAAGTGTCAGGAAGTAATTTCTGAAAGTATTTGTATGGAGTGTAGCCATGTATGGAAGTGAAACGTGGACGATAAATAGTTTGGACAAGAAGAGAATAGAAGCTTTCGAAATGTGGTGCTACAGAAGAATGCTGAAGATTAGATGGGTAGATCACACAACTAATGAGGAGGTATGAATAGAATTGGGGAGAACAGGAGTTTGTGGCACAACTTGACTAGAAGAAGGGATCGGTTGGTAGGACATGTTCTGAGGCATCAAGGGATCACCAATTTAGTATTGGAGGGCAGCGTCGAGGGTAAAAATCGTAGAGGGAGACCAAGAGATGAATGCACTAAGCAGATTCAGAAGGATGTAGGTTGCAGTAGGTACTGGGAGATGAAGAAGCTTGCACAGGATAGAGTAGCATGGAGAGCTGCATCAAACCAGTCTCTGGACTGAAGACCACAACAACATCTCCGCAGCTGTCGTCTATAGTCCGTGGTGAACCATGGTTCCCTCGGCACCGGTTCTTGATGGTGCCGTTTTGCTATGCACGGTGTATTTTAACCACAGCATCACGCGAACAGTCTGCATGCATTTCTGAAATGTTTCAATCAATGCCCGAAAGCCAATGCTTATGCCGTTTTGGACGTCTGATAAATCGCTGTGTTTCGGTGTTACGACAACTGCACTGCTTACGTGTCCCCCTGACACTGCCAGCACTGCCACCCGACACATCTGGGTGGTTATTGCACGTTGACGTCAAACATAAGTAGTGGTGACATTAATATAACTGGACCGTGCAGAAGTGACTCAGGTACATGGTGTCAGAGACGCTGCTTTGGGGGCGTAAGAGACTACACTACAGGATTTGTTCGCGACGCCTGCGGGCAGAGCATCGTGTGGTTGGCAAAGGGGACTGCATTTTTGTGTCGCGAGGGAGGCTGAGTCACCGTCACCTGGCACGGCGGAGGCGGAGGCGAGCGCCGGCCGTGAGGCCTCCAGACCTGGCAGCTAGCACGCTGCGCCACAGAACCGTCTCTCCGCACACCCGCTGTCGCTCTTGATCACAGTGACACTGAACGCCCGACCACACGTTACGATTATCACACATACATAGGAACGCCGCAAAATTTCGTGCGTCCACACGATTCAGTCTTAAGGTGACATGGTCCTCATGAGGGAAAAAAAAAAAAAAAAAAAAAAAAAAAAAAAAAAAAAATTGTGTACTGAAATTCCGCGAGCCTTCGTGATTCTAGAACTATATATTTTATGTACATATAGGACCTCATCATTTTAGTATCTAAATGTCTTTCTAAAGCAGATGCAGAGCGTGCATGCCTAGCTGTCACTTTACTGTCAAACACAAAACCTCGTTTACCATGTCGCGTCGTTTAATTTTTACGCAGTTATTTCCATATCAAATATCCCTGAACATATCGTTTGTACTATGAGCAAAGATTTGTTGAAATCGATCTTCCTGCCGAAACAAGTAGATTATTTGAGTTTCCTTACGTTTTTCGAGTGCGTTCGTGTTGTAAATTTGTTGTTGTGACTGTGTATTTCAAACACTTTACATCGTAGGGTTCTAATGATGGAGTAACTACCGGATCAAAAACCACCAGTAGAGTAGACACCAAAACTGAGGACAACATGAAGGCTGCACTGTAGTTCCTTCTCTAGATAGTCGCACAACATGGTAGATATCGAAATAGATGACAGAGGGATAGAAAAACAATTAAAATCGCTCAAAAGAGGAAAGGCCGCTGGACCTGATGGGATACCAGTTCGATTTTACACAGAGCACGCGAAGGAACTTGCTGCCCTTCTTGCTTCGGTGTACCGTAGGTCTCTTGAAGAGCATAGCGTCCCAAAGGATTGGAATAGGGCACAGGTCATCCCCGTTTTCAAGAAGGGACGTCGAACAGATGTGCAGAACTAGAAACCTATATCTCTAACGTCGATCAGTTGTAGAATTTTGGAACACGTATTATGTTCGAGTATAATGACTTTTCTGGAGACTAGAAATCTACTCTGTAGGAATCAGCATGGGTTTAGAAAAAGACGGTCGTGTGAAACCCAGCTCGCGCTATTCGTCCACGAGACACAGAGGACCATAGACACGTGTTTCTTGACTTCCGCAAGGCGTTTGATATAGCTCCCCACAGGCGTCTAATGAACAACGTAAGAGCATACGGACTATCAGACCAATTGTGTGATTGGATTGAAGAGTTCCTAGATAACAGAACGCAGCATGTCATTCTCAATGGAGAGAAGTCTTCCGAAGTGAGAGTGATTTCAGGTGTGCCGCAGGGGAGTGTCGTAGGACCGTTGCTATCCACAATATACATAAATGACCTTCTGGATAACATCGGAAGTTCACTGAGGCTTTTTGCGGATGATGCTGTGGTATATCGAGAGGTTGTAACAATGGAAAATTGTACTGAAATGCAGGAGGATCTGCAACGAATTGACGCATGGTGCAGGGAATGGCAATTGAATCTCAATGTAGACAAGTGTAATGTGCTGCGAATACATAGAAAGAAAGATCCTTTATCATTTAGCTACATAATAGCAGGTCAGCAACTGGAAGCAGTTAATTCGATAAATTATCTGGGAGTAGGCAGTAGGAGTCATTTAAAATGGAATGACCATATAAAATTAATCGTCGGTAAAGCAGATGCCAGACTGAGAGTCATTGGAAGAATCCTAAGGAAATGCAATCCGAAAACAAAGGAAGTAGGTTACAGTTCACTTGTTTGCCCACTGCTTGAATATTGCTCACCAGTGTGGGATCCGTACCAGATATGGTTGGAAGAGGAGATAGAGAAGATCCAACGGAGAGCAGCGCGCTTCGTTACAGGATCATTTAGTAATCGCGAAAGCGTTACGGAGATGATAGATAAACTCCAGTGGAAGACTCTGCAGGAGAGACGCTCAGTAGCTCTGTACGGGTTTTTGTTAAAGTTTCGAGAACATACCTTCACCGAGGAGTCAAGCAGTATATTGCTCCCTCCTACGTATATCTCGCGAAGAGACCATGAGAATAAAATCAGAGAGATTAGAGCCCACACAGAGGCATACCGACAATCTTTCTTTCCACGAACAATACGAGACTGAAATAGAAGGGAGAACCGATAGAGGTACTCAAAGTACCCTCCGCCACACACCGTCAGGTGGCTTGCGGAGTATGGGTGTAGATGTAGGAAAGTAAGCCAGTGAGAGTGGACGTGCAACGTGTCGTTGAAGCTGAGAAAGCTGCTGAAAGCATGACGAAGGAGGCCAGAATGCAAT
This sequence comes from Schistocerca americana, assembly GCF_021461395.2. Classification (NCBI taxonomy): domain Eukaryota; kingdom Metazoa; phylum Arthropoda; class Insecta; order Orthoptera; family Acrididae; genus Schistocerca; species Schistocerca americana. The sequence continues at coordinate 227,852,339 of NC_060119.1, forward strand.
GCGATGCTATTCATCAGCAGACCATGTTTTCTGGTCACAGCACCACGCCAAATGCAACTGTTCGTTTTACTGAGTTACTACACATGGAATCGTAATTCCCTAGTCCTTTTGCTGTCGCCAGTCTCCGACCAATGGCGTTTGCATGACACAGAACGCTGTGTGAGTTCACTACTGTTTACCGATGGCAGGAGCTAAATGGAGACCCATCGTGAGGCACCTTTCAAACTGTGTCAGATGCTGATAACGCTGACTCATACGAGTACACGGCTCCTCGGTATTCTTTACTGCTATCAGTTGACACTGACACTGGTCGTGTTTCTAGTGTACTCCCTCCCCCCCTCCATAGCCTGGTAAAAACACTAAACACGAACAAGACTTATGCAGTCTGGTGGCCGTATTACTTACTTATCATTAAGCCCTCCCAGGCGTGATTAGACGACTTCAGGTCATGGCTGGTGGTGACTGGAGGAACTCTGACTGCCCAATGATACGTCACAGACATCCTGCGCCCTCTTGTGCTACCTCTCATGCGACAGTACCGTGGTGCATTTTTCAACTGTACCTCACATGGCACGTATGCCTATGAACCGTCTACTTGCTGTTGATTTCCTCCTGCGACCAACAAGATCCCCAGATCTTTCGCTGATAGAACGTGTGCTGGACCAGCTCAACCGTCAACTCCATCCCATGACCAGTATCCTTGATTTCAAAGAGCATTTACAACATTTGTCAGCAAGCTTGTCTTTGGAGAGGATACAAAAGGTTTTATGACACTTTTCCCAACCGAATAATTGCAAGCATCCAGGCTAGTGGGGGCGTGAAATCATACTGTTAAGTGGGTCCATGCTGGCAGTTTCTTTGTAACTCTGACTCAGTGTTTTTAATCACTGAAATAACACCACATACCTTCTCCATTCATGAAGTCTCATTCCGTTTGTTCCTCCCCTTTTGGGTTATTCACTTCTTTTAACTAGGCAGTGTATGTGAATTATTTTCTTTTGACTGCTCCATCTGCTATACTGCCCTCTAAGGATTTATGTTCCTGATCACAATCTCACTCGTTTCCAGATGACTAATGGTATTCATTTTTTTATCCGTTCATTCACACATGGCTTTTTGTAGGCACCAACATGTAGGAGGGCCTTGAAGGGTGTGGACCATGCCTAGTTACCCTTTAACATGTATAAGCAGCCGCCGATGGTTCTTCATTCTAAGCTTTAACGCAATTATACTGATTTCAGAATCTCCAGCTAATGGCTATAGAAAGGGAAAAAATAAAAATCCATAGTAGAGTGAACATTAATACTAATCGGAATTTATATCTCCAAGTGTAAGTACTCTGGCAAATAATAATAAAAAAGTGCTAACACACAAGAGTATACTTGAAGCTATTTCACGTTACATATTCGGTTAAATTCAAAGATAAGAACGTAAATGCAATACTACAAAGCAGTTTATGTGCAGGGTTATTTTAAGTACCTCTGGGATTTACTTCATGAACAATACTCCGTCTTCAGACCACAAGTGGCCCCTCGGGACCATCCGACCGCCGTGTCATCCTCAGATGAGGATGCGGATAGGAGGGGCGTGTGGTCAACACATCGCTCTCCCGGTCATTATGATGGTTTTCTTTGACCGGAGCCGCTACTATTCGGTCGCGTAGCTCCGCAGTTGGCATCACGAGGCTGAGTCCATCCCGAAAAATGGCAACAGCGCATGGCGGCCCGGATGCTCACCCATCCAAGTGCCGACCACGCCTGACAGCGCTTAACTTCGGTGATCTGACGGGAACCAGTGTATCCACTGCGGCAAGGCCGTTGCCCACGTGAACAGTAGGCATACAGAAAATAGACAAACATCAGTGCATAGAGCATTTTTCAGAGTTCTTAACCCACATAACTTGTGCTCAGTATGGGCACCGCTTATGTCGCGGAAAATGTCATTAAGAAGTCAAAGTTGACCTCTACTGAGGGAATGAGCGTAGGGAGGCAAATGGAAGATCCCGCATCGTCGCTGCAGGCAACGTCCTCGTACAGATGGTTTGCCGTCGCTTTCCTCCGACCTGTTATGAAGTGTCACGCGTGTGTTTGTGTCGTGTAAATGACTGTGATTAGTGCTTAAGCAGGGTTTGTGCTTATCCTTTCGAATAGCACCTAAGGGGCGCCTAGGGGCTTTATGCACTTCACAAAATGAGAAACATGGTACCCTATGAATATCAGTGAGTCACAGTTGGAATCTGTAAAAACATAAAGATACTTGGATGTAACGGTTACGAGGAGAACACCGCAAGTGCCACAGCCCGATTTCCCAGAAACTTTGCTTTGTGGAAGACGAGTCAAAATGAGCGAATACGTGACTCGGCTTATTTGCAGTTACTCTATAATTTCTGAGAAAAAGACGTTGAAGATGTCTGGTGCTTTACGTGCCTTTTAGCGCACGATATTCTCGACCGAGATGGTGGCGCAGTGGCTAAAGCCGCGACCTCTCAGTTTTTCGCCACGTATTCGGAACCTTTTTGTTGCTTTTATTTACCTTATTTTATTCTCTTTTCCTTTCTGTAACCATGGCCGTAGAAGGTTGTTACGCGAATGTTTCTTATCAAGTTATGAGATAGAGGGGCATTATATTAATTGTAAATTTACAACTGGGATTCACTGTAGCTGGCATACATTTATTATATAATATACATTTATTATATAATACATTATGACCACCGACCTACTATCGATATCAAACCGTCCAGGTGATAGCAGCGTCACCTGGCGAGGAATGACTGCTAGTCGGAAACGTGCACGGCGCATGTAGTATCAGTGAGCGTGCTGTCCGTGTGTAGAATGGGGAAGGCGCGCAGCCTGTCTGAGTCAAGATTGTGATGGCGCAGAGGCTCGGCATGAGCATTTCGGAAGCTGCACGACTTGCTGTAAGTGTCTTCAACATGTGGCGAAACCAAGGTGAGCGAGGCGCGATTACTAGCGACGGGGGCAAAGCGGATTGCTATTGAAACATTAGAGAAAACAGAAAATACGGCAAAGATAGGCAGATGTGCACTTACGAAGTTGCAGAGGAGCGTGAAACAAATAGAAATAACTCAGCTGCAAAAGACGGAAATTGCACCAAATAAGGTATTGACCGAGGAGCTCTTCCAATTTAAACAGAACATAGAGAGCGAAATTAAGCAATTATCTCAGGAAGTCAGATCGCAACCAAGGCAAAAATCACCTCCCATTAAAGAAATAGTAGGCGATTTGGAAACAACAGATACCGAAAGAGCCAGTTCAAACACTTCACGATCATGTCCAAGTCCAGACGATATTAGAATGTGCTCGAATGTAAGAGTTGCTGCCAGCCGGAGTGGCGGAGCGGTTCTAGGCGCTTCAGTCTGGAACCGCGCGACCGCTACGGTCGCAGGTTCGAATCCTGCCTCGGGAGTGGATGTGTGTGATGTCCTTAGGTTAGTTAGGTTTAAGTAGTTCTAAATTCTAGGGGACTGATGACCTCCGATGTTAAGTCCCATAGTGCTCAGAGCCATTTTTTGAACGTATCTGCAGAGCAAAGAAATATCGCTAGATATATGGCCCCCGCCTCTACACAGGGCACGACTGGGTCACAAATTGCGAATACGGAGAACGGCAATGAGATATTTCATATGCATAATTGTTACCCGATAAAGCACAGCACGAAACATTTTTCCACTGATGAAAACGTAACCGGGAATAGAAGAGAGGATGCCAAAAGTAATGGTAGACCGAAACCTAGTGCCAAGTGAGAATGTGACAGGCCGAGCGGCAAAAAGCTACTGAAATTTTCAATTTTAACCATTTTATCTCTGTACGAAAATTTCAACATTTCAGAGACGAGGCTAGTGCTTTACACCAGAAAATCTTTATTGGTGAATTTGATTTATCATTACCTGCTCACTGGCCTCAGGTGTACAAACTGAACTTTGTATATTCACATATCGATGGAAAAACGGCAGAAAAAACGTGCACGTCATACGAAGAGTTTCGTGACGCATTTTTAAACAAATACTGGTCCAAGGAAAATCAGGACAGGATCAAGCAGGAAATAATGATGAGCAGAGACTTGGAGAGTTGAGGGTTGCGTAGTCCGGTGAAGTTTTTCGAAGACTTGACCAAGAAAAATCAGTATTTGGACGACCGATGCACACCGGCTGAGATCATAAGATTATGTTACATGAAGTTGCCAATTTCCTACCAGCAAACGCTCGTCGGCCGATGTGGAAGTGATGTAAAAGGATTCAAAGGTATCCTAAGGGAGTTGAAGTTCGCTTTCAACGTGCAGCAGGTGCGACTGCGTCCAGACGCCGTGGGGTTCGGTGGCCACCCCTAATTACAAAATGGCTCTGAGCACTATGGGACTTAACATCTGAGGTCATCAGTCCCCTAGAACTTACAACTACTTTAACCTAACTAACCTAAGGACATCACATACATCCATGCCCGAGGCAGGATTCGAACCTGCGACCGTAGCGGTCGCGCGATTCCAGACTGTAGCGCCTAGAACCGATCGGCCACCCTGGCCGGCCCCTCATTTCAGATGTCGGATGTCGTAGGCTGGGCAGACTTGTTAAACAGGACTTGGGGCGAACTGTGGCATAACTAACATCAGCCTTTAATTCTGGGCAGAGTAAAAGTGTGCCTGGACACACAGTGCCCTCTTAACAGTGATCCCCCGCAGCCGACGGCTCATGCACGTCCCGATGTTAACGCCACGACATCGACAACTACGACTGAAATGGGAGCGTGACCATCGGCACTGGGTGTTAGTGCAGTGGCAGCCACTGCATGGTCTGATGAATCTCGGTACCTGCTGCATCATTCCGATGGAAGGGCGCGAATCTGTCGTCTTCCAGGGGAACAGCTCCTTGACATCTGTACTGCGGAACGCAGACAAGCTGGTGGCGGCTCCACTGCACTCTGGGGAACATTCACGTGGGCACCCATTGGTTCAGCGGAGCTCGTGCAAGGCACCATGACTGCCAAGGAGTACCGTATGCTGGGTACAGACCACGTACACACCTTCATGACAATCATGTTTCCCGAGGGCAGTGGCATTTTCCAACAAGATAATGCGCCATATCACGAGGCCAGGAATGTGATGGACTGCTTCGAAAATCGCAGTCGCGAGTTCCAGTTGGTGTGTTGGCCCCCTAACTCACCAGATCTGAACCCGATCGAACACATCTGGGCTGTGATTGAACGTGGCGTCACAGCTCATCGCCCCGCTCTCTCGAATTTACGGGAATTAGGTGGCTTGTGTCTGCAAAATGTTCAAATGTGTGTGAAATCTTACGGGACTTAACTGCTAAGGTCATCAGTCCCTAAGCTTACACACCACTTGACCTAAAATACCCTAAGGGAAAACACACACACCCATGCCCGAGGGAGGACTCGTACCTCCGCCGGGATCAGCCGCACAGTCCATGACTGCAGCGCTCCCTACACCGCTCGGCTAATCCCGCGCGGCACTTGTGTCTGTAGATGTGGTGTCAACTTCCACTAAATGTCTTTTTCCAAAGTTGTTTCACAGAGGATTATTGCACTGTAGTTCCTTCTCTAGACTGTCGCACAGATGACAAAATGGTAGATATCGAAATAGACGACAGAGGGATAGAGAAACAATTAAAATCGCTCAAAAGAGGACCTGATGGGATACCAGTTCAATTTTACACAGAGTACGCGAAGGAACTTGCCCCCCTTCTTGCAGCGGTGTACCGTAGGTCTCTAGAAGAGCGTAGCGTTCCAAAGGATTGGAAAAGGGCACAGGTCATCCCCGTTTTCAAGAAGGGACGTCGAGCAGATGTGCAGAACTATAGACCTATATCTCTAACGTCGATCAGTTGTAGAATTTTGGAACACGTATTGTGTTCGAGTATAATGACTTTTCTGGAGACTAGAAATCTACTCTGTAGGAATCAGCATGGGTTTCGAAAAAGACGGTCACGTGAAACCCAGCTCGCGCTATTCGCCCACGAGACTCAGAGGGCCATCGACACGGGTTCACAGGTAGATGCCGTGTTTCTTGACTTCCGCAAGGCGTTCGATACAGTTCCCCACAGTCGTTTAATGAACAACGTAAGAGCATATGGACTATCAGACCAATTGTGTGATTGGATTGAGGAGTTCCTAGATGACAGGACGCAGCATGTCGTTCTCAATGGAGAGAAGTCTTCCGAAGTAAGAGTGTTTTCAGGTGTGCCACAGGGGAGTGTCATAGGACCGTTGCTATTCACAATATACATAAATGACCTTGTGGATGACATCGGAAGTTCACTGAGGCTTTTTGCAGATGATGCTGTGGTGTATCGAGAGGTTGTAACAATGGAAAATTGTACTGAAATGCAGGAGGATCTGCAGCGAATTGACGCATGGTGCAGGGAATGGCAATTGAATCTCAATGTAGACAAGTGTAATGTGCTGCGAATACACAGAAAGATAGATCCTTTATCATTTAGCTACAAAATAGCAGGTCAGCAACTGGAAGCAGTTAATACCATAAATTATCTGGGAGTACGCATTAGGAGTGATTTAAAATGGAATGATCATATAATGTTGATCGTCGGTAAAGCAGATGCCAGACTGAGAGTCATTGGAAGAATCCTAAGGAAATGCAATCCGAAAACAAAGGAAGTAGGTTACAGTTCACTTGTTCGCCCACTGCTTGAATACTGCTCAGCAGTGTGGGATCCGTACCAGATAGGGTTGATAGAAGATATAGAGAAGATCCAACGGAGAGCAGCGCGCTTCGTTACAGGATCATTTAGTAATCGCGAAAGCGTTACGGAGATGATAGATAAACTCCAGTGGAAGACTCTGCAGGAGAGACGCTCAGTAGCTCGGTACGGGCTTTTGTTAAAGTTTCGAGAACATACCTTCACCGAAGAGTCAAGCAGTATATTGCTCCCTCCTACGTATATCTCGCGAAGAGACCATGAGGATAAAATCAGAGAGATTAGAGCCCACACAGAGGCATACCGACAATCCTTCTTTCCACGAACAATACGAGACTGGAATAGAAGGGAGAACCGATAGAGGTACTCAAGGTACCATCCGCCACACACCGTCAGGTGGCTTGCGGAGTATGGATGTAGATGTAGATGTAGATGTAGACCTATCAAGTCCTCACTGCTTCCATGCTACGACGCGTCGCCGCAGTTATCCGTGTCATGGGCGGACATACCGGCTATTAAGTAGATGGCCACAATGTTCTGCCTGATCAGTATATGTGTATTGTATTTTCAAGGCACGATTTCCACAGTTATATTTCTTCGTATGAATCTCAATCGGAAAAGAAACCGCGTCAACATTGTTGAAGATTTCACGAATTGGTAATGATTTCACGGCAAACTGCGCAATATCGATCACCTTATCGAAAATTGGCTATGAATCAAGATGCACTTCAGAAATTTCACCGAAAACAGTTTCAAATAATTTTCTCATTCATTTACTGTTTTTTGTTCTTTTTTAACTCTTTCCCCGGACACACAAGTAGCAGACGAATGAGGACAACGTTATTTCAGTATGCGACGGAAAACATTCATCTAGTAAATCCTCTACGGGCGTGGGTTGGTAAGTGCAAAACAAAAATAAAAATAATCATTGGGTTTCGAGCACGAAGCTCAAAGCTAAATTTTATGAAACTAAAATATGGACGTGAAAATGATAACAAATGCGCAGCTAAGTGAAAAAACTGCCACCACAGCGTAATTATAATAATGATGCTTCACCTTTATGTAAGTACAGATATATTTTCGACAAATGCTGCATTGCCACTTACAATTGCTCCACTTGTATCTGTTTAATCACCAGCAAATAATTTTCTTAGCATACGTACAGTGATCTCCAGCAATATAAACATATACGTGAATGTATAAACACCTGAGAATGGGCACAATCCCGAAACCGGTCGTGTGACGAATAAGTAATCATTTATTGTGACTGGTAGTGGAATTTTTTCTACAACCTGTAAAAATTACTTCTAGAGGTACAGTTCGAGCCGACTACTTTCAAGACGCGTGCCACCACACAAGTGATCATTAGCGACCTCGGCTACGGCGTCGGTCGGTAACGAGGGAGTTAAAACGGGTAACTCCTGTTAGCCTGCGCTGTTTCTGAATAACACGTGCCGAGGCGGCGGATGGAGGGAGAGCTGCCAGTACTAACACGGAGCGGACGCCGCGTCTGAAAAGAGGGAGTGGTGCCAGCAGGAGGAAGCAGATGTCTTTGAGCTGCTTTCTTTGCTGTGTGTTCCCGCGAGCGCCGTAACTCGGAGCACACTTTGTGCACCGAGCAGCGTCACGGAAGCGCGGACCGCTGCCGCCGGCCTGTGAAGGCTGGCGCGTTTAGTATGCCTCGCGCGTGCCGACGTGGCCCTGTGGCGCGAGTTGCGGCCTGCTTTGACGTCGGAACCGGCAACTTGTGCAGCTGCTGAATGGCGATACGTGCTGCACGGGCAGCGCGCAGGTGGCGGCTGGAGTTGCGTGGGCGGTGACCCAGTTCCCAGAGCCGCCGACTACTGCGAATGCAGTCGAAATCACTCGAGGGACTCGCGACTCGACGCTCCACCTAACTACTTCCGAATTCCGCGACAAGGTTGATCTTTGCAGTTATGTGTCATCTCTGCGGGAAGTTGGGGATCTTCTAACTTGTGTTAGCTTTACGGCGCTGGGAGAATGAACATCTCGTCGTTCAACACCGCGCAATTCGGCGCCAAATGGAATTTGAAACAAAAGACAAAGTTACAAACAGACAGTATCTTTGTGACCGTGCGGTTCTAGGTGCTTCAGTCCTGACCCGCGGGACTGCTACGGTCGCAGGTTCGAATCCTGCCTCGGGCATGGATGTCTGTGATGTCCTTAGGTTATGTAGGTTTAAGTAGTTCTAAGTTCTAGGGGACTGATGACCTCAGCAGTTAAGTCCCATTGTGCTCTGAGCCATTTGAACCATTTGAACAGTATCTTTAAGGGTTGTGGGGACTCCAAAAGGTAATTTTCACATATCGTTCTAAGCTGCGACTATTGTGCAGCAAGAGTGGCGTATTGTCAGAAGATTCTACGAGGCGTGGTTTTTTTTTTTTTTTTTTTTTTTAAATAAGTACCGTTTTGAAATTAAAAAAAAAGACGTGCTAAGATATCTCAATAACTTTATTTTTACATGAAAGCCTGTACTTTAATCTACGCACTGACGCCATTACCGTCTGATTCTTCCTTGTTTACGTTGTGTACTGTGTGTTTAAGATGCCTCCGTTAATCATGAGTCCCGCCGACTGTGAAGAACGGGCTGTTATGCGGGATCCGCCCGGTCTAACGCACGGCTTTCCGTACGCGTACACCACCATTACTCTACCATGCAAACATAGGGGTTACACTCGTCTGGTGTGAGACGTTCCCTGGGGGCTCCACCGGGGGCCGAATCGCACAATAACCCTGGGTTCGGTGTGGGGCGGCGGAGGGGTGAAGTGGACTGCGGTGGTCGTCGTGGGGTTGTGGACCACTGTGGCTGCGGCGGGGACGGAGCCTCTCCGTCGTTTCTAGGTCCCCGATTAACATACAACATACAGCTTTAGGACTTCATTGCAATGTTCATATCTCTATTTAATCTTACACTGCATCCGAATGACACAGATCTGACGATAGGTAACCCGAAACGCGTCATGATAAGCTAAAAATAAGGAAACATTTTTTTGATTACCAAGCCAACTGTATAATCATTAGTTACTTTTTCATGTCCCGTCGTAGGTTAGGGGATACAACGTTTTTATCGCCCTCCCTCTTAGGACAAATGGATAGTGGCGCAATGAATGACCCCTAATGGCTTAATGGTACGTTGCCTTTACCAGCTACTGTACGTGATCACAGGTCCAACAAAACAAAACAGTGCTCAGAACGTGCACTGCTCCATTAAGTTCGTTTGTACTACAGACCTCATGTGAACCACTGACATCACCTGTGTACCTGTTTATATTTTTACGTGAAACATTATTCTTTAATATGTCGATTGCCAAAGAGCTAATTATTAACATGCATTCGGTATCATTGCAGTATTCATGAACAGTAAATACACCAGTGCGAAAAACTTGAGTTCGAAAGCAAATTACACATGATGTCAAGTAACTTTGCTCGATGAAACTTAACCATACACAGATAGAACTGCTACAGTACAACACAGCACAGAATATGCGTCAAAGAAATACGCAATGAAACCAACAGCAATTCCAAGACAACAATTACACTGAAGTTACCGCTATGTATAATGGACTCCTGTACATTACAAAAGATCGAGCGAGGTGGCGCAGGGGTTAGCACACTGGAATCCGATTCGGGAGCACGACGGTTCAATCCCGCGTCCGGCCAGCCTGATTTAGGTTTTCCTTGATTTCCCTAAATCACTTCTGGCAACTGCCGGGATGTTTCCTTTGGCGGGGCACGGCCGACTTCCTTCCACATCCTTCCCAAATCGCCTTGCCACTGGGATCATGGGATTGCACGCTGAGTAGTCCTATTAAGTGTGGTTGCAATTGCTCCCGTTGTCTGTAGTGGATCCCTTCTTGCCTATTGCACAACGTAACGGTCATCTTTAGTTGTAGCTGACTGTGGTCAATCAACTCTTCTCCTTCGGGCAGCAGTGCCTGTAGTTCGAAACGCTCCGCAAGCACGTGAAACAATACCCCTGGGCTACACTCGTCAGATTTGGTATTACTTCTGGTTTCACGACGATTCTTCCTCGCGTGAAGACATTCAGATATTGTCTCCGGGCCATATTGTAGTCAAGACCGCCAGCAAGAGCGCGGTAACTGTTCGCTGATTATCACACACTATCATTTCCCGTTCCTTCAACTACTTCATGTTGCGCGACCAGCTCCATTTGGCGCTATAAAGACAATGATGTCACGTCATATGACATACAGTTTTTTGTGCATGACTGGGAGATTTCTACCAACGTGATTCCTCACTTACATTGATTTCCGCCTTGTAGTTAATTTGTTATGATAGCAAAGAAGGGAAAGCTGAAAGATGGAAGGAGTATACAGAGAACCTAGCCAAGGGAGATGAATTTGAAGGCAACATTATACAAATGGAAGAGGACGTAGATTAACATGAAATGGGAGATGCGATACTTCGAGGAGCATTTGAAAGAGCGCTGAAAGACCTAAGTCGAAACAAGGCCCTGGGAGCAGACGACAATACGTCAGAAATACTGATAGTCTTAGGAGAGTAGCCCATAAGAAAACTCTTCCATCTTGTGAGCAAGACGTTTGAGACAGACTTCAAGAAGAATATGATAATTCCAATTCCGAAGAAAACAGGTGCTGACAAATGTGAATATTACCGAGCTATCAGTTTAATAAGTCTTGGCTGCAAAATACGAGCACGAATTCTTTACAGAAGAATGGAAAACCTGGTAGAAGCCGACCACGTGGAAAATCAGTTCCGATTCCGGAGAAATATAGGAACACGCGAGGCAATACTGACCCTGCGACTTCTCTTAGACGATATAACCTACCCTCTAAGAGAAAGGCAAACCTATGTTTACAGCGTTTGTAGACTTAGAGAAACTTTTTGGCAATGTTGACTGGGATACACTCTTTGAAATTCTGAAGTTTTTGGCAATGTTGACAGGAATACACTCTTGAAATTCTGAAGGTAGCAGGAGTAAAGTACAGGGAGCGGAAGGCTGTTTACAGCTTGCACGGTCATGAAAGGGAAGCACTGACTGAGAAGGGAATGAGACAGAGTTGTAGCCTATCCCCGCTGTTATTCAATCTGTACACTTAGCAAGCAATAATCCAAACCAAAGAAAATTTGGAGTAGGAATCATAGTACAGGGAGAAGAAATAAAAAATATGAGGTTTGTCGATGACCTGTCAGAGACAGAGCAGTTGAACGGAGTGGATAGTGTCTTGAAAGGAGGATATAAGATGAATATCAACAAAATAAAAACAACGATAATGGAATGTAGCTGAATTAAATCGGGTGATGCTGAGGGAATTAGATTAGGAAATGAGACACTTGAAGTAGTAGATGAGTTTTGCTATTTGGAGAGCAAAGTAACTGATGATGGCCAAAGTAGAGAGGATATAAAATGTAGACTGGCACTGATAAGAAAGCCGTTTCTGACGCAGAGAAATTTTCCAACATCGAATATACATTTAAGTGTCAGAAAGTCTTTTCTGAAAGTGTTCGTGAGGAGTATAGCCACTCTGTTCGGACAAGAATGAATTTTGAAATGAGGTGCTAGAGAAGAAAGCTGAAGATTAGATGGTGAGACCACGTAACTGAGGAGGAAGTACTGAATGGAACTGGGGAAGGGAAAAATTTGTGGTACAACTTCACCAGAAGAAGGGATCGGTTGATTGGACACATTATAAGACATAAAGGAATCACCAGTGTAGTTTTGGAGGGAAGTGTAAGGGGGAGGGGTGGGGAGATAAAAATCGTTGGGGAAACCAAGAGTTGAATACAGTAAGCAGATTCAGGGCGAAATTTTGGAAATTTGTGGTAAGTTCCCATGGGACCAAACTCCTGAGGTCATGGGTCCCTAGGCTTACACACTACTTAATCTAACTTAAACAACCTTACGCTAAGTACAATACACACATCCATGCCCGAGGAAGAACTCGAACCTCTGAACCGTGGCAAAGCGCCGAAGACCGCGCGGCCAGATTCGGAAGGATGGCTCTGAGCACTATGGGAACTTAACATCTGAGGTCATCAGTCCCCTATAAATTAGAACTACTTTTACCTAACCAACCTAAGGACATCACACACATCCATGCCCGAGGCAGGATTCGAACCTGCAATAGTAGCGGTCGCGCGGTTCCGGACTGAAGCGCCTAGAACCGCTCGGCCACATCGGCCGCCATTCAGAAGGATGTAAGCTGCAGTAGTTCTTTGGATATGAAGAGGCTTGCACAGCACAGAGTGGCATGGAGAGCTGCATCAAACCAGTCTTCGGATTGAAGACCGCAAAAACACTTTATCAATCTCGTCCGTTAGGTTTCTAGAGCAGTGCATATGAGTAAACTACGAGCCTCGCGCGACCTTAAGACTGGCCCTGCGTTTGCAACATAAGCCAGACAGTGTTAATTCTTATGCAACAGTGTTGAGCAGATCTTTCTTTTCAGATAGGTAGCAAAATCCGTGAGACTGTTGTTTCGTCCTTGGGATGAGAGGGAAGGAGGCTGGAAAGTGGAGGACGGGCGTAGCGGAAGGTTATGGGGCCGTGGCGTGTGTCTCGCGCTGACGGGGTGGGCAGGTGCGACGCGACCGCTGCTGCCACCTGGCGGCGTGCCAGCGATTCTGGAGCGCGTCTGTTTTGTTACACGCCGTTTGCACGCCGCCGCCGCCGCCACTGTGCCGCGTGTTATTTAGAGCGTTGTTTACTCCGCCCGTGATACCTAATATATAACGACGGCGGCACCGCGGTCCCAATCCGTGCAGGTGAAACACGGGTTCAGCATTCACCGCTCACAAAGGGTGGGCGTTCTTCTCGCTACAGATCTACTCCTGCATCCACGCGTCTTTACTTAGCCGTTAAGACTTCGAGACTTTTATTTTCAACGAACCGGAAGGCGCTCAGCAACCTGCAGAGGTAGAAAAATGTCGCAAAAATTATAGTTGCTATACTTGTGTAGAGTAACGCGCTGCTAGAGATCTTTCCTTCTTAAATTACGGAGAGCAGACTGAAGACACGCTCCCGATAGACAAATGATCAGCTGGTGCGGAGGCTAGCCCGAATGGTACACCCAGTATGCCCCGTCCAGCCCAAAAAGTTCAGATACTGGGTTAATAAAATACAAAGAGGAAAGTTACAACGGTGGTTTTAATGCTTTAAGTGATCTACATAGTCTACCTGCCCCCCCCCCCCCCCCCCCCCCCCCACTTAGGGGCATTGTTCAACTCGGGCATCATACTGTCTTGAATGTCGGTTATAACATCAGATTGTTTACTCTTCATGTCGCTTTGTCGTTGTGTGCCGGCTCGTATTGGTAACATAAGGTCTCGACACCCATGAGACCTTTCTAGAAACAAATTTGCTGCATTTGGCATTTAAATTAACTCGCGGCAGGTATCAACATTCTTTTGTTTTGGGAAGACAAGGTGTGCGGGACAAACTTTGCTCACACACTGCTCATATTCAAAACATTGTGCAGAATGTGTTGAACACATGATTTAGAGATGTTGCTCCACCGCAATTTGTGACATAACAACGTTGAGACACTACGGCCGCACATCCGCTACTTACCAATGTCAGCTCGTAACTGACTTGTCGAAAGCGAGTCCGTTGTTTACAGTTGTTCGTTCAAAATGGTTCAAATGGCTCTGAGAACTATGGGTCTCAACTTCTGAGGTCATCAGTCCCCTAGAACTTAGAACTACTTAAACCTAACTAACCTAAGGACATCACACACATCCATGCCCGAAGCAGGATTCTAACCCAGACTGTAGCGCCTAGAACCGCTCAGCCACCCCGGACGGCTGTTCGTTCAGGCTGGCACCGTAGTCAATGCGCTGACATTGCTAAAACGCCATGCATAGAATCAGTATCGGAATGTTTTGTCAGGACGTTGTGTAGCGACTTTACAAGATAATCAATGCTCCAATATTCTATATGTATGTTTTATAAGTAAAGCTTTCTTTAGTCCAAAAATGGTACTGAACACCGCTGTGATGTACAATTGCGTGGTGCTCTTAAAATCGGTGCGTTCTAAGAGCACTTTGACACCTGAACTGACTTACCTAGACACTTACACTTTTATCATGTTGAACCTACACCACAGTCTTTATTGAATCGATTTTTCTTTTTCGATGTGCTGTTTGTTTTGGACTTTTATAACTCTGAACGAAAAATGTCGCGTACTACTTCAGAAATAAAAAGGGATTGGGGAAGATTATAGTATAACATCCTGTCAACAATGAGCTCATTGGAGTTGTAGCACAAGCTCTGAGTGGGTAGTACACTAAGGAACTCATGTGTCCTTTCCAAAAGAAATATCGTGGCATTTGGCGTAGAAGATTTGTATGAACCATGGAAATATTAAGTCCTTATGGACCCAGAGGTATCTGAACAATGTTTGGAGTGACATTTCATGCCAGTAATGGGAGGTACGAACTGGTCAGATACTGAGGAGGCTGTATGGGGCAGAAAAAGTAGTAAGCAGCCGGTGCAGTTCCAGAGAACACCGAAGCTTGACCGGAATATATAATATTAACCTATATTTATATTTTATATTATACGTATATAATATATTATAAAGTTCACCTCCGCATTTTTCTTCTGTATGTGAAGGCTAGTCTCTGGAACTACAGATTCACAAATAAGGTTTGTGTACGTAATTTGCCATCGCTTCACCACAAAAGTCGTTCGGCAGTAGCTACAGTGCTAACTGCGCGAAACCTTGGTGAGTCGCTAGTAAGGATATAATTTCTTGAGAAAGTACATGTTGACGTTTCTAAATATTTGTACGACACGTTTCCTATTCTTCCAATTCTCCAGTTCTCAGCAGTGTGAAGAATTTACCATATGAACTTTGTGAAGAACATCTGTTACAAATTTTCTTTCCATCATCGCTAAAATCTATTGATTTTGCTGGTTCCTTGACCGTTTATTATATACACATCAACAAAAGCTTTGTTTCAAACCATTATTTCGAAGTTCAGTACACAGAAAATGAAAAACTGGCTATGACGCTTGCGTATATTTTCATTTTCAATGTGTCCAGGACACCAAATCATGGAAACAAATATTTGTGTACGATAAAACGGCGTGTTCCCAATGGGATGGGAGGGTGGGTTTGGTAACCCTCCTGAGCAACGTCAGTGCGTGTTTTAACATACCCTAGGTCGGATGCAGGGTTCAGTGCATCGTGGCGCACCATCGCTGAGATCATCAAGACAGCCCTGGTCGAGATTTTTCCAATCTTCAACAGCGTTTCTGCGTACGGCGCACAGCGCATTTTGTCGTCGTCGGCGTCGTCCGAAAGCAGCTCGTTTCATTCAATACCGGACACGTTAGACTGGGTTTATATCCGGGTAAGAGGCAGGTCACTCCATTCTGGGCCGGCCAGAGTGGCCGAGCGGTTCTAGGCGCTACAGTCTGGAACCGCGGGCCGCTACGGTCGCAGGTTCGAATCCTGCCTCGGGCATGGATGTGTGTGATGTCCTTAGGTTAGTTAGGTTTAAGTAGTTCTAAGTTCTAGGGGACTGATGACCTCAGAAGTTGTCCCATAGTGCTCAGAGCCATTTGAACCATTTTTGAACTCCATTATGGTCTTCCTAACCTGCTGAAGGAACGTGCTCACGGAACCAGAACATCACTCCACCCCACCTTGTTGCCAAATGTTGGAAGAGCCCAGTATTAACGTACTGTCTCCCAACACGTTGCCTACGATTATCAGGGTACAAAGCAATCCGAGATCCGTCGATAAACAACACGCTACGCCAAATTTGGGGCGTTATCTACATGGCTGCTTCCCCATCTGTAACAGAGTCCATGCTGTTGGGTTGTACGACTTGGTGTTCGCCATGGTCGTCGTGAATGGATAGATATTCGACTTATACAGTCCTTTCCTAATAGTTTGATGTGATACACGGCGTCCTGTAGCCTCTTCGAGCGCCGAATCCAGGTCTTGAGCACTCAGTCAATGCTTTCTTGGACTCGGAAGTCGTACGTACCTATCATCCAGACTTGCTCTTGGCGGCAGAACCCGAATGGGACCTTCCGGCCAACAATGCCATTCGATCATTTCATTATCAGGAATCTGGTAAAACATCAAGTCTCCGACGTCGCTGCGGCCGGAAAAAGATCCTGCAAGAGCAAGACCAACGACAACTGTAGAGAATTTTAAAAATGTTCAAATGTGTGTGAATTCCTAAGAGACCAAACTGCTGAGGTCATCGGTCCCTAGACTTGCACACTACTGAAACTGACGTACGCTAGGAACAACACACACACACACCCACGCCCGAGGGAGGACTCGAACCTCCGGCGGGAGCGGCCGCACAGTCCGTGACATGGCGCCTCAAAGCGCGCGGCCACTCCACGCAGCTTGAAGAAATTTTTTTAACGTGACAGAAATGCAACCCTTCCCCAAATTGCTGCAGATTTCATTGTTGGGCCACCAACAAGTATCAGCCTGCGAACCATTCAACGAACATCAACATCTACATGGGTACTCTACAAATCACATTTAAGTACCTGGCAGAGGGTTCATCGAAGCACCTTCACAATTATCTATTATTCCAATCTCGTACAGCACGTGGAAGGAATGAACACCTATACCTTTCCGTACGAGCTCTGATTTCCATCCGTACGAGCTCTGAGATCGATATTGGCTTTCGGAGCCGAAGGTCCACTCGTATACCCTTGACGACTGCGCGATACAAAGCTTACGCCTCGCCTGAGCCCGTCAACACTGCCATTGGACTGTTGATGACTGGAAACATGTTGCCTGGTCGGATGAGTCTCGTTTCAAATTGTTTAGAGTGGATGGACGTGTACTAGTATGGAGACACCTCATGAATCCATGTATTATGCATGTCAGCAGGGGACTGTTCAAGCTGGTGGTGGTTCTGTAATGGTGTGGGGTCTGTGCAGATGGAGCGATATGGGAACCCTGATACGTCTAGATACGACTGTGGCATGAGACACGTACGTAAGCATCCTGTCCGGTCACCGGCATCCGTTCATGTCCACTCTGCATTCCGACGGACTTGGCCAATTCCAGCAACACAATGCGACACCTTACACGTCCATAATTACTACAGCGTGGCTCCAGGAACGCTCTTCTGAGTTTAAACACTTTCGCTGGCCACCAGACTCCCCATACACGAACATTATTGAGCGTATCTGTGTTACCTTGCAACGCGCTGAAGAGATCTCCTCCCCCTCGTACTCTCTCGGATTAATGGACCTTCAGGATTCATGGCGTCAGTTCCCTCCAGCACTACTTCATATATTAGTAAAGTCTATGCCACATAGTGTTGCGGCACTTCTGCGTGGTCGTGGGGCTTTGCACGATATTAGGCAGGTGTACCAATTTATTTGGCTCTTTAGTATATATTAATGATGGCTAAAGTCTCTGTTATGTATTTTTATGCGTTAATTAAAGTTATAATAATTCCAATCCCAATGAAAGCAGGTGTTGACAGATGTGGAAATTACCGAACTATCAGTTTAATAAGCGACAGCTGCAAAATACTAACGCGAATTCTTTACAGACGAATGGAAAAACTGGTAGAAGCCGAACTCGGGGAAGATCAGTTAGGATTCCGTAGGAATGTTGGAACACGTGAGGCAATACTGACCCTACGACTTATCTTAGAAAATAGATTAAGGAAAGGCAAACCTACGTTTCTAGCATGTGTAGACTTAGAGAGAGCTCTTAACAATGTTGACAGGAATACTCTCTATCAAATTCTAAAGGTGGCAGGGGTAAAATACAAGGGAGCGAAACGCTATTTACAATTTGAACAGAAACCAGATGGCAGTTATAAGAGTCGAGGGACATGAAAGGGAAGCAGTGGTTGGGAAGGGAGTGTGACAGGGTTGTAGCCCCTCCCCGTTGTTATTCAATCTGTATATTGAGCAAGCAATAAAGGAAAGAAAAGTAAAATTCGGAGTAGGTATTAAAATCCATGGAGAAGAAATAAAAACTTTGAGGTTCGCCGATGACATTGTAATTCTGTCAGAGACAGCAATGGACGTGGAAGAGCAGTTGAACGGAATGGACAGTGTCTTGAAAGGAGGATGTAAGATGAACATGAATAAAAGCAAAACGAGGATAATGGAATGTAGTCGAATTAAGTCCGGTGATGCTGAAGAAATTATATTAGGGAATGAGACACTTAAAGTAGTAAAGGAGTTTTGCTATTTGGGGAGCAAAATAACTGATGATGGTCAAAGTAGAGAGGATATAGAATGTAGATTGCTGATGGCAAGGGGAGTGTTTCTGAAGAAGAGAAATTTGTTAACCTCGAGTATAGATTTAAATGTCAGGAAGTTGTTTCTGAAAGTGTTTGTATGGAGTGTAGCCATGTATGGAAGTGAAACATGGACGATAACTAGTTTGGACAAGAAGAGAATAGAAGCTTTCGAAATGTGGTGCTACAGAAGAATGCTGAAGATTAGGTGGGTAGATCACATAACTAATGAGGAGGTATTGAATAGAATTGGGGAGAAGTTTGTGGCACAACTTGACAAGAAGAAGGGACGTTTTGGCAGGACATGTTCTGAGACATCAAAGGATCACAAATTTAGCATTGGAGGGCAGAATGGAGGGTAAAAATCGTAGAGGGAGACCAAGAAATGAATACACAAAGCAGATTCTGAAGGATGTAGGTTGCAGTAAGTACTGGGAGATGAAGAAGCTGGCACAGGATAAAGTAGCATGGAGAGCTGCATCAAACGAGTCTTTGGACTGAAAACCACAACAACAATAGTGCGATTCGGCCCCCAATGGACCCCCCCCCCCCCCCCCCCTAGGGAACGTGTCAACCTAACGAGTGTAGCCCCTATGTTTGCGTGGTAGAGTAATGGTGGTGTACGCGTACGTGGAGAACTTGTTTGCGCAGCAATCGCCGACGTAGTGTAACTGAGGCGAAATAAGGGGAACCAGCCCGCATTCGCCGAGGCAGATGGAAAACCGCCTAAAAACCATCCACAGAATGGCTGGTTCGCCGGCCGAAGTGGCCGCGCGGTTCTGGCGCTGC
Organism: Schistocerca americana; assembly: GCF_021461395.2. Lineage (NCBI taxonomy): Eukaryota > Metazoa > Arthropoda > Insecta > Orthoptera > Acrididae > Schistocerca > Schistocerca americana. The sequence goes on from NC_060119.1 coordinate 227,872,068, forward strand.
AGTCTGGAACCGCGAAACCGCTACGGTCGCAGGCTCGAATCCTGCCTCGGGCATGGATGATGTGATGTTCTTAGGTTAGTTAGGTTTAACTAGTTCTAAGTTCTAGGGGACTAATGACCTCAGCAGTTGAGTCCCATAGTGCTCAGAGCCATTTGAGGCAATGGCTGGTTCATCGGACCTCGACACACATCCGCCGGGCGGATTCGTGCCGGGGACCAGGCGCTCTTTCCCGCACGGAAAGCCGGGCGTTAGACCGCAGATTGGTAGATGACAAAGCTTGCACAGGATAGAGTAGCATGGAGAGCGGCATCAAACCAGTCTCAGGACTGAAGACCACAACAATAACAACAACGCTACGAACTCATGTACCGACCCAACTTGTCACAAGCATTCGATTGAGAGAAGAAAGTCGCACGCGTAAAAGGGCTTAATGTACTTGCAGAAACAGATTTTCCACGAACGCTGCAACCCGGCAGTCGAAGCGAGGAAGAAATCAGTAACGAGCGGCAGGGGGACAGCGAGGTGCGGAATACTGTGCCGTTCTCGGCGCGGACGGTCCGCAGGGAGCTCGGCCGTCCCCAGCTAGGCAGGCAGACCTCGCTGCGCCGTAAGCCGGCTGCGGGCACAAATCACTGAGCGCAGGGCCGCGCCGCCATGCCCAATGCGCGCGGCGCCAGATTTATTGCGGACTGGCAGCGCCAGGGGGAGAGAGCGGTCTGGCCGCGCGCGCCTTTCTGCCGCGGTCCGCCGCCGCTGTCCAGAGACCGCGGCTATCGACAGCGGCTGCGGCCACCGGCTCACGTCCGCCCCCGCCACGCCCACCTACCCGCGAGCCAAAATTCCTCGCGCTGCCGTTCTCATCTGGCTGCAGCGCGAATTGGAAAAAAAAGTAAAAAAGCGAGAGAGGTGAAATCGCTCACTCGTTGCCCGGCCACACCACCGAGTTGAATATTTCGGTAAGTTGAAGAGTACGCCAGAGTATCACTCGCATATAGTTCGATATGTTTCAGTAGAAAAGGATAAATAACGAACATTGCTTGTTGTGCCTGTACAGTACAGCATGAGGGCCTTTTAATAAGTAGTGCCACACATAATTTCTCTGCCAATTTCGGTAGAGAAACTGCGGTAAGTGCGTTTAAAATTATTTGCGACTTTGACTTTTGGCTGACAGGAGTGGGACGTGATGCCATTGCCCAGGTAACATCAACAGCGTGCCGGCTTTCCCTACCACGCCGCCAGCTGTTCGGCTGGTAAAGCGCCCCTGTTACCACACCATGAGTAAACAGTACCACGTACGAGATCTGAGTTTCTCCTGGCGTATACAACTTTCAAATAACTTCCGGGAATTCAGCCAGGTAACACTTTCAGCGACAGCCGATATTTCGGCGGGAGAACACCCCGCAGTTTGCCTTGAAAATGGCGGGGTGTTCTCCCGCCGAAATATCGGCGGTTGCTGAAAGTGTTACCTGGCTGAATTCCCGGAAGTTATTTGACAGTACCACGTGGTTTCACGCATCAGATGCATCAACGATCGTCAGCTCGGCGTTGGGCTGGGTTGTATGGGGGAAGAGACCAAACTGCGAGGTCATCTGTCTCATCGGATTAGGGAAGGACGGGGAAGGAAGCTGGCCGTGCCCTTTTAAAGGAACCATCCCGGCATTTGCCTGGAGCGATGTATGGAAATCACGGAAAAACTAAACCACGGAGAACCTAAATCAGGATGGCCGGACGCGGGACTGAAACGTTGTCCTCGTCAGCTCTGGTAAAATAGTATTTTCTGGCGTCGAAGTGTTCTGTAGTCGTCAGGTATTGTGAACCAGTGATTTGTGCTGGCTTCGCATTAATAAAAACAGTGCAGTAGATCTGAATATGAGATTTGCAATAAAAGTGTCGTCCAAAAGCACGTTCACGGCTGGGAAGGCAACGCTCTGCTGGAAGACATTCCACGGAATTCGACGTCAGTAAAGGACAAAACGCCACACAACTCTGATGATGATGTTTGGTTTGTGGGGCGCTCAACTGCGCACCTATCAGCGCCCATACAAATTGCCAACCTTTGCTCAGTCCAATCTCGCCACTTTCATGAATGATGATGAAATGATGAGGACAACACAAACGCCGGCCGGAGTGGCCGAGCGGTTCTAGGCGCTACAGTCTGGAACCGCGCGACCGCTACGGTCGCAGGTTCGGATCCTGCCTCGGGCATGGATGTGTGTGATGTCCTTGGGTTGGTTAGGTTTAAGCAGTTCTAAGTTATAGGGGACTGATGACCTCAAAAGTTAAGACCCATAGTGCTCTGAGCCATTTGAACATTTTGTCAAAACACGGCAGAGTTTAGAAATATTCTTCTCACTAATATTCAGCTGAAATTGCGACAGTGAAATAGTGCAATATTAAACTAACAACTTAGTGCACGTCAGGTCAATAGTTTATGAAACAGTCCATTATCAGTACAAAAATAAACTTGTAACTTCTTCACTTATACGAGTGTTGTTACAAAACCCACACCAGGTCTCGTTTCGCCAGCTATCGATGGCCCTCAATAATGACATTGTTTCACTGAAAAAATCTGTAGTCGCTTGAATATGGCGGTAGATACGGAAGTTTTTCATATTAATCAAACGGCAAAACACTGTCGTCTTTGTGCGCTGTCATTTACCAAAATCGTGTTTCGATATCCCAAATCATTTAGCTATGAATACTTCATTCTAGTTTTCACTGACATACGAATTCATGACGGAGCGGTTTACACACATTCTATTTTCTCGAGATTGTAAACAGACAGCGATACCCTTCCCAAATTTGGAAATTGGTGGTAAGGTCTTGTGAAACCAAACTGCTGAGGTCATCGGTTCCTACTCTTACACATTACTTACTGTAACCTTAACTCACGCTAAGGACAACACATACCCATGCCCGAGGGAGGACTCGAACCTCCGACGGGGGGAGCCGCGCGTACCGTGACAAGGCGCCTAGACCGCGCGGCTACCCCGCGCAGTTATATATCCCTCGCAGTTACAAGAATAATTCAATATACGAGGATCGTCCTTAAAGCAAGTTCCGTTTCTATTTCTATCCGCGGCAGCGCTACGATAACAGTTCCGAGCATGTGCGGCAGTTACTCTGACTCAAGGAGAAGACATGTACGCCATTTTCAGATAGCTGCTGCCGACGTGTGCTTTGTAGTCCTGCTTTATAATGTCAGCCGTAATTGAAAATGCCGCCGCATGAGGAATCAGACCTGTGATTAGTTTTCTAAATGCGAAGAAAGTTAAACCAAAGGGAATTGATCAGCAAATCTGCGAGGCTTACATACAAAAGTGGTTCAAATGGCTCTGAGCACTATGGGACTTAACTGCTGAGGTCAACAGTCCCCTAGAACGTAGAACTACTTGCCGCCGCTGTCTACTTTGAAGTCCCCCTTACACACGAACAGAACTGCCGAGGCTCCCCATGTTGTGGACTAGCACGTCAGCATCCAAAGTAAATGGGGAATCTCGCCGCTTCAGTCTATGTACATAAAGTCGTATGTGTAGAGACCAAAGTATCTGGAACTGTGTCATTTCATGTGTATAAGTACCTGCACCTGTGTTTCAGGCTGAATCCCCCCTTTACGTTCGATGCCGAGGTACTCGAGAACATGGAGAACCTCCGCAATTCTGTTCGTGTGTAAGGGGGTATTCGACTTAGACTGGATCGGCAGTGAGAGTTTGGATCGAGGAGGGAGGCGTGACAATATGTATGTATCTATTGAACTGGGGACCTATAAACGACGGAGCCCTGAGTGGTACACAACCGCACAACAAGCTGCAGCAGTCCACTCACCCCACCGTTGCCCACATCGAACCCAGGGTTTGCGTGACACGATAATCCGTGCAGTTTTGTGAATTGCTATGTCAAGGTGGCTTACAAGGTGAGGCCACGACGTTTGGAACGCGGATTTACTGCAAACTTCGTACACTCGTAGTACTCCATGATGACAACAAAATGTGTAAGCAGTAGCGCGTACTTCTCAATCGTTATTGAGAAAATCGCAAGATAATTTCGGTCGTCAAATATGTACCTGTGCGTGGCCCTTTTTGCCATGAAGCGCCGCCAGCCGAGTGGTTAGCGTTCAAGCCCGTAATCGCTGGGTCACTGGATCTAGTCCCGCTCGTCGGTTTTTTTTAATTTCTAACACAGTCATTTTCTTTGCCATTTATATTACAATTGATGAAATGGGAAAAATACTTGTAATCGGATGAACTTTTATTAAATTTGCAATGTTATTTGGTAGTCCAAAAATTTTTTATTGCAAATAATATAATATTCATAACTACCGACTATTAAACGGCCAAACGCATAAAGTGTTACTGAAAATGTATGCTTGTCAGTGATTTGAGAAATCCCTTATACCTGGAAGGAGCCCGAAACGACTTGTTACCTCCAAGTTTCGACCGGCACAGACGGCTTTCGAAAGATGTACAGTTAATCGACATTACGAGTGCAAGTTGCGGGATGGCATTTTTCGTAAAAACATGAAATCAAAGTTAAATGTCACCAGCTGCGTTGAATAAATGCTATGTTTCCGCACACGCATGGTCTTTTCAGGTTTTCCGTTGAAAAGCAAACCTCGTTAACATTTTCAAAAACTTCTCTTTCGGCCGATAATTTGGAAGCTAACCATAGCGCAGCATTTTCTTAAATATCGGCGCTGATCATTGGTCATGCAGTACCGAGTGTATTTCAATAGCGTCTTCAAGAGAAGCAATCTCTCGTTCTCTTTCGATTAAATACGAACAATATTGAAGACACGGACAAGCATACATTTTCAGTATCACTTCATGCGTTTGGTCGTTTACTAGTCGGTAGTTATGAATATTATATTATTTGTGACAATAAAAATTTGTAGACTGCCAAACAACATCGTAAATTTAATAAAAGTTCATCCTATGACACGTATTTTTCCTATTACATCAGTTGTATATAAATAGTAAAGAAAATGACTGTGTTAGAAACTAAATAAAAAAAAAGAAAACTGACGTGCGGGACTCGATCCAGCGACCAAGCGATTAAGGGGCTTGAACGCTAACCACTCGGCTGCCGACGCTTCCTGGTAAAAATGGCTACGCACAGGTATATATTTGACGACCGAAATTATCTTGCGATTTTCTCAGTGACACTTGAGAAGTACGCGCTACTGCTTACATATTCCGTTGTCCTCATGGAGTACTACGAGTGTACAAAGTTTGCAGTAAATCCGCGTTCCAAACGACGTGGCTTCCCATTGTTAGTGGCTAACAAGCCTAGTAAGCAGGAGACCCGGGTTCGATCCTCAGCCTCCGCAGTGCTTGACGGTCCCTGTCCGGCAGCTCAGTGCATGAGGTCTGCGTCGTCTTGGTTTACCTGGTGTTACCCCTTCGCGATTCCTCTTCACTGTCACATCACCAGCGGTGGAACTATGAGCTTTAGAAGGGTTGAAATGTCCCTGATGGATTCATTACTCAAGTAACACTGAGTGACTAGTCCACGTTTGGAGTCACTGAGCGCCCCTGACAGACCCATTCTGATGTTACTGCTTCTCCACAGATAACACAGTTCTCCCCACCGCCTTTCATACCGGCGGGTCTGCCCCTGGTCGTCAACTCCGCATAACATGCCGGTTTCCGGATGCGTTATTATACATTAGTCACCCCTTTCAATGTACACACTCTTTGGACCACTGTACTCGGTACCTCCGACGTAAATCGTAAGAAGTGATGTGTATGAGCGACTCGAAGGTATACAATCACCGCAGTGTGATGGGTCGATCACGCAATGGTACGCCCACGATAACCCAATGATTTAAGATGCCCGATTTGTTGTTGTATTAACACTGACTGTCGAAAGTGTCTACAAGAAACGTTGTACCACTCGCAGTTACGTAATGTAGCCGCAGAACAGTACTAGTAAAAAGAATCCTAACCGACAGGAACCGAAAACGATTGTCACCCCTTCTCCATAACAATCGGTCACAAATCCGAGAGGCATTGCTGCTGACTTATAATGCAGGTTTATCTCAGCCAGTTTCCGAACGAATGGAAGATCACACAATGGACATTTGGTGTTCTGTCATTCCTGAAAGGTCATTGCTCACTGCAGCACAGAAAGCTGCACCTTTTCATGGGGCCACACAACGCAGAAACTGGAAATTAGCTTGTTGGAGGCGTCTGATAAGTTGCGATTTTAGATCTTTTTAAACAACATAAGGCCTGATGGCATAATGGGGCGTTTAACCTGCAATGTGCTGACTGTTTAATTCATGCCCTAGATGATTATGTGATATGTTTGTGGTGTTCTTCCCACCATAATTTGGACTCGTTCATTTTGGTTGGCGTGCGCAAGAACCAGGGTGTTTTTTTTCCGAGATTCGCGGTGACCAAATGTTGCCCATTCTCCTACATCTCCTGGATGAAAATGCTGTGGACAATCGGAGAAAGAAGGATTAGAGTTTAATGTCCCGTCGACATCGAGGTCATTAGAGGCGGAGCACAAATCCGAACTGTTTCAAGGATGGGGAAGGTAATTGACTGTTGCGTTTCAAAGGATCCATCCGAATATTTTCCTGGAGCGATTTGGGAAGATCACGAAAAACCGAATTCTGGATAGCCGGGCGCGGATCTGAACCGTCGTCCACCCGAATGCAAATCCAGTGTGCCAACCACTGCGCCACCTCGCTTGGTGTGGACACTCGCGACGTCCAATGCGGTTTATTTATGTAGAATACAGCTTACAGAATTATTTTTTACAAGTACATACAACTAACTTGATACAAGATAATATGATATGGATCAGTACACGCAGACACAGGTTGGGGGCCGGCCGTGGTGGCCGAGCGGTTGTAGGCGCTTCAGTCCGGAACCGCGCTGCTGCTACAGTTGCAGATTCGAATGTTGCCTCGGGTATGGGTGTGTGTGTTGTCCTTAGGTTAGTTAGGTTTGAGTAGTTGTAAGTCTAGGGGACTGATGACCTCAGATGTTAAGTCCCATAGTGCTTAGAGCCATTTGAACCATACTTGACAGACTTACTGAATCATGCTCTACTTTGCCTGGATTCACCCACGATTTACGACGCTTAGGATTGTCAAAATATACCCCTTATTCATCACCCGTCATTATTCGATGGGGAAACGACTTTCTTTTGTAACTGGCGAGCAGCATTTCACAAGTGGTCTTTCTTTTTGCTTGCTGTCTTTCATTCAGTTCATGCGGAACCCACTTTCCCACTTTTTGCATCTTTCACATAGCTTTCAATCGAAGAGAGCCGGCTTTCTACGTCGCATTCAGTTGTTCCGCGGCTTCCTGTTGAGTTTGAGTATCATCTTCATCCAATAAGGCATGCAATTCGTTGTCTTCGGTGGTTTCCCTCGCTCGTCGTTTCTCACGTCAAAATCACCACTTTTGAATCTTTTGAACCACTCGAAACTGTGTGTGTTCCCAAGAGCATGTCCACCCATAGCATCGACAAGCATTCTATGCGATTCTGCAGCAATTTTTTTTAATGATAACAGAAACCCAATACTGTCCGCAAATCGTAGTTCATAGGCACAAAACTCGACATGTTTACGGGTTAGAAACAGATACCGATGTCTGGAACTTGGGTTCCTGTGTGTTGACATTCGTCGACAGCCGCTACAGGAAGCAAATGGCGCTGCAGACGCACTAGAGAGCCTGTATAGGGAGAGAGTGGCCAACCGGACGATACGGCGGCATTTTTCTGCCAAACTGCGGGTGGAGTGGAGTACACACTCACCGAATCAAAAGCACAAGACAGTATGGCGAAATCATACGTTAAATGCCTTTGTGTATAAGAATAATGTGTTATAATAATTTTCACACAGCCAATTTACTGGTCTGCTTTCAAATTTAACTATGTATATTGCAAGTTGTTTTATACGTAGTAAAAAGCAAAAACGAATTACTTCGCGTAGATAAGAGTACTCGGTTGGTTTCCACAAGGCTCCTGTTTGATTTATGTCAGCCCTGTTGACTACGACTGCCCACTGCTTTCGTCTTTCTTTATTGCGTGGAAATGCTAACATGGGAAATCCACCTTCGCCTCTATTGGAACAACCAAATGCAGCACAACCTGGCATCGCTTACGAACGTCTGCAGAACGAATTACAGATGCCAAAAACAATACTGTACAATGACTAACGTGTTTACTTCAAACATGTAGGCCTACCGACTTCATCACAAAACGCTTCATTATTTCAACTCGTATTTAAGATCGCAAACGCTAATTACGTACTAAAAACGACATACAACTAAATCGAACATTCATGCACAACGCATAACAAGTCTCTCAACAATTCAAATACCTTTTAATCGTTTCCAAAAGTCCTCAGAACTTCAGTTCAACTCAAAAGCACGGCAAACATAGGAAGCGCGTGAGACGTTTGGCGCCATTTTTCTGCCAAAGCTAATCAACCAATCACGGGCAACTTCACCTGTGGCCACTCTCTCTGTATACAGGCTCTCTAGGTCGCACGGGCCCTACACTGGCGGCTGCACCATTTTCTTCTTCTTCTTCTTCTTCTTCTTCTTCTTCTTCTTGAGTTAAGGCCTCTGTAGGACCACGGGTAGCCCCTTCGTGGACAGCATTTTCCTCTTCTTCTCCCAGAACCTCTTCATTCTTTCTCTTCTCCTCTCCCTCTCTTCTTCCGAGACCTCCAGTTTCCGTTTCTCCTGGCAGCTCCACTGGTGACATTCTAATCTTTTCCTGTATTCATCCCTGTCATTGATCTCCGGTATATTTGTCGGTGTATATTTGTTCTTCCAATTTTCCTTTCCTTCGACCTTGATCCCCAATTCCAACCAGTCCTTCCGAAGTTCAACAATCCACTTGGTTCCTGTCTTTCCCCTTGTCTTTCCTGTTGTTTCCCACACTCTCTTCGTCATTCTGTCCATACTCATCCGAACTACGTGCCCAGCAAACCTTGCCCTTTTGAGTCTGATTTCCCCAGATGTTGTTCTCATGTTCCGGTACAATTCTTCCCTAGGTCTTCGCATCCACCTCTCTCCACCTCTTTTGGGACCTAGTATTTTTCTCAGTATTTTCCTCTCTTCTTTCTCTAGTTGCTCTGCCCCATTTCTTCCTAGTGTCATCGTCTCAGCAGCATATAATACTGCATTCCTCAGTGTTGCCTTGTAGTGGCTTATCTTTGCCTCTGTGGATATATTATTTTTATTGTATACTTCTCTCGTCATGGGCAACGGCTTTGCCGCAGTGGATACACCGGTTCCCGTGAGATCACCGAAGTTAAGCGCTGTCGAGCGCGGTCGGCACTTGGATGGATGACCATCCAGGCCGCCATGCGCTGTTGCCATTTTTCGGGGTGCACTCAGCCTCGTGATGCTAATTGAGGAGCTACTCGACCGAATAGTAGCGGCTTCGGTCAAGAATACCATCATAACGCCCGGGAGAGCAGTGTGCTGACCCCACGCCCCTCCTATCCGCATCCTCCACTGAGGATGACACGGCGGTCGGATGGTCCCGGTGGGCCACTCGTGGCCTGAAGACGGAGTGCTTTTTCTCTCGTCATGCAGGAGGCTGACCTCATCTTCTTTATCCTCTCTGTTATTCCCTCCTTGCTCCTGTTCCTTCCTGTTATAAATTCTCTCAGGTATTTAAATTTGTCCACCATTTGCACAGTGCCTTCCGGTGTTTCCCAGTCTGCAGTGGTTTTTAATGTCTTTGTCTTGTTATAGGCGAACTTCAGTCCCACCTTTCTGGCTACCTTACTTAAGCTGTCGAGTTGTGTCTTTGCGTCTTCTTTCGTTTCACTTACTATTGCTATGTCATCTGCAAAGGCTCGGCCAGAGCATCCCAACGTGTGGTCCGCGGACCCCTTAGGGGTCCGCCGGCTCTTTCTAGGGCATCCGCGGCCACCCTTCACTAAATCGTGTAAAATAATGAGTAAAATTATTGAATAAAAATGTGAAAACCAAATTCATCACTATTTTTTTTTTCGTGTGAAAAAAATGTGTACTTATACTTCATGTCTTATTACCAAGCAGCCTTTGCGGTTCCTAAGTGAGAACGCATACACAGTTTAGTGCCGGAGAATGTGGCTTCTCAGAACGCCCGTTTCGCAACAATACGGGGGTCGTTTTGTGCGCCGGCTCACGGCGGTAGATGCGCTGAAACCTTTTACGCATGCGCGGAGCGAGCTTTGTCGACCAATCACAGCATTCGCTGGCACGTATGCGGCCCCAGGCATCATTAAATGTTAAACTTGCTTTGTCAGTGCACTACCTATTTCATAGGTCGATTTTTGATCTTCAAGTTGTTTTCATTTATCTCTAAACCAAACACTGTTGATACTTCGGGGCGGGGGTTCATTGGGAACATGGAACTTGCATTAAGGGGCTCCGGAAAGGCTCAAAATCATGAAAAGTTCAATTTTTACTTTTTTGCGTTTTCTGAATCTGCAGACTATTACCTTTTAATAGATATATAATTTATTCATTTCCGAAGACTGCAACTATTTTTAATTTTTTTTTGAAATGTGTTCTACATGGACGTGACCCACTGTGGCGCTGTTAAACTGCTGTCAAATGGTGTTATTATTAACGTCCGTGTTCATCAGGTACATTTTAGTGATGTGAGAGAAAGTATGTGTTGTGGATAACCTGTGATGGTTCAATATATATCGTTGGTGTGATTGTCGATTGTTTCATGTTTATCTACTCTGTCGTTATCTCGAAAATATTCGTAATTCATTCTGTTTCTTGAGTCTCTGTTTTGTTGAAGTATAATAATGAGTAAAAGTAAAGTTATTAGAAATCCTCTGAAGGCTTTTAAGAAAAGGAGAAATGTTGGAAAGCCAAAGGTATGTGTTATTACTGTAAACAATAAAGACGATAACCAAGTGAGTGAACCTAACCTCTCAAGTACACCTGCCCATAGCAGTCAAAGTGGGAAAGAAAATACTTCACAGAAGAAGCTTGGTTCAATGAGTGAAAACTATGAATGTTTTATGGGCGAATCGGATGTGAATGAAATATTTGATATGTCGGTTCTCAAAGGAATTTTTTCAAACTGTGTAAGATGTATTCATTGTAGTGAAGTTGGTCTGGAACTCTCCATAATAAAGCACGTAGGACTTGCTAGTGAAATACAACTGAAATGTGATAAGTGTTCATACATGACCACCTTTTGGAACAGTGTTGCAGTAACTGCAACTGAAGAAAATGGCAGCAAAATCTACGAACACAACAACGAGCGATGCTTGCTTTAGACAAGGAACGCCTTCGGGCTGCAGACAGGGCTGTAAAGAGTCTAGAAATACAAGCAAGAGTAAACAGGAGGAGGAACAAGAGGAAGCTGGAGGAGGAGTTTGCAGAGGATGAAGATAATCCATCCTATAGACCCGGAATGCACTAAAAAGTTAATCCAATCTTTGTCGCTCGATTCCCAAAACTTTTATTTTCTCATACTAATTACATGTTTTCTAAGGATCTTCCAAACATATTTGTTTCAAACTTTCAGTAAATGTTACACAGTACCTTCTGCATAATTTAACACAGCCTTTTTCCAAAAAACTGTATATTTTTGAATATATAAATAAAAAATTGCAAAAAAATGTTGTGAATTTTCATTACAATTGAAAAAAAATCATCTGTAATAACTGAACTAAAATTCTGTAAAATCCTTGTGTTAAGTTGTAGCCCATATTCCAATAAATAATCTGTTAAAAGTTCAACTTCCTACCTCAAATACTTTGTGAGGAAAGATGTAATTTATAAGCGTTATTTTAACATTGCAAGTATAGGGCGTTCCGGAGCCCCTTAAGAAGCTTTCAGTCCCCATGGATTTCGCTCTGAAATTTAAAGTTACTGTGCTCTTGACTGACTAGGGGTCCGCCATGGATTTTCGACTGAAGAAGGGGTCCACCAGCTGAAAAAGTTGGGAAGCCCTGGGCTAGGCAGTCCACTTGAGCGCTGTTGCCCTTTTTGTCCCCCACATGCACTGCACCATCTACAGGGAAATTACGTTTTCATACTTCTTCACCTGGCAATCGTCAATGCACGGTTTCAGACGAATGTAGCATACGTGAAGAATCTTGCGTTCTGTCTCCCTCGCCGAACTGTGGCCATTATCAAAGCCAGAGGCAGTGTTTCACGGAATTAGTGCGACTAATTCTTTTGTCCGGTGTGCTTATCTGCCCGAGCAGGAGACAAGGACTTGTGGGGAGTTTTGCGACGTGTAGTTGGTCGTTTGGACGGGGGCAGCAGAGCGCACACGGGCTCCCGCACGGGCGAGCGGACTTGGCCGCCCACCAAACGAGGCGCCGCCATCTGATACGGCAGGCGCGCCCGGAGGTGCGAAGCAGCCGCCGCATACCATTACGCCCGCAGCCATTCGAAAATTGGTACGAAATCCCAAAGATATCTCTCAACGGCAGTCGGGTATCGGAAAGCGATTACGGGTTACAAATGTGGTTTCTATTCGAACAGAGCCCGCGGGAGCTGGCGGCGGCGCCGACGAAACAAGCGCGATTAATGAAATTCCTGCGATTCCGGCACTGCCGCTGCCGTTGCCGCTGCCTGCTCGCCTGTGTTGCTGATGGCGCTATTCATCGCCCCGGCTGCAGGGGGGAGAAGTCTCAAATCCCGATGGAAAATTCGTCGCCGCCGGTTACGCAAGCGCCATTTCGTCGACCGACCCAGCGCGCGCCAGAGTGTCGTGTGACAATATAATTGTGCTTCACATTTGTTACTGCTACGAGGGGTAGTCATAAATTTGTAATTATCACCCCGAAGAGATGAAGTTACGTAATTATTCTTTTTTTTTAAATTTGTCTTAGAATGAGTCTGCCTTGAGCAAAACACGATTATTTCCTTTCTTCTTATACCTAGACACGTTTCGCTGAAGTTTCAGAATATCAGTGGGCTTTCATTTTCTTTAATTAGACAAGAAAAATGCTCTTTACTACTTGTACATATACCTATTTGAGTTTTTAAGAAAGTATTTACAAATTTGAAAATAAAGTTTTGTATATATATACGAGAGTATACAACATGACTTTCGTGTTTTTTTATGTTTACATTACAATTGTTTTCCTTTCGCCGTTCGCCATCTGCAACCACATAGAACTTAATGTAGATAAGTCAAACAATGGAAAAGCCACGAGCTGTTTCAGCTCTCTGAGACTGCAGATGTGTGTGCAGTTGCGCTTGCGTGAGTGTGTGTGTGCGTGTGTGTATGTGTGTCTATGCTGACAAAGGCCTTAATAGCCGAAAGCTATGATTGTGTGAATCTTTTTATTGTGCATATCGCGGCTCAGCATCTCCGCTATATGGTGATTAACAACTTCTACATCTACATTTATACTCCGCAAGCCACCCAACGGTGTGTGGCGGAGGGCACTTTACGTGCCACTGTCATTACCTCCCTTTCCTGTTCCAGTCGCGTATGGTTCGCGGGAAGAACGACTGTCTGAAAGCCTCCGTGCGCGCTCTAATCTCTCTAATTTTACATTCGTGATCTCCTCGGGAGGTATAAGTAGGGGGAAGCAATATATTCGATACCTCATCCAGAAACGCACCCTCCCGAAAGCTGGACAGCAAGCTACACCGCGATGCAGAGCGCCTCTCTTGCAGAGTCTGCCACTTGAGTTTATTAAACATCTCCGTAACTTTCCTTCTCTCTTATTGTTAATGTAGAAAAGATACGACTAGGAATGTTCTGGTTAAGCTTAGCATTAGTTAATTTTATGTGGACCATTGTGTCAGTGTTTGCCAAAAGATTCAAATAATCTTTTTGATTTCCCCATTATCTTCACTGTGAAAAACTACGCTACGTAATTTTCACTGTCACTGTTTGCAAACTACGAGAACCTGCTGGCGGGTAGCGGAACTGCTAAATGTGTTCTGGAAGAGAATTTTGAATCTTTGTGAGGTGTATCTGCCATTTTGTGTGTGTGTGTATGTGTGTGTGTGTGTGTGTGTGTGTGTGTGTGTGTGTGTGTGTGCGTACGAGAACCTGCTGGCGGACAGTGGAACAGTTAAATGTGTTCTGGGAGGGAATTTTGAATCTTTGTGAGGTGTATCTGCCATTTTGTGCGTGTGTGTGGAGGGGGGGGGGGGGGAGAGGGAGGGTTTGGTGTAGTCTGATAATTCTTTGACGACGGAGGACAGGGTTCCGTTGCAGAGAGCTGTGAACTCATGTATTATTTGTTTTCCGTAGACTAAAGCTTTTTCTGTTTGGTAATTTTCTTCAGTTTTGTGGGAGGCTGTTGCTACAATTGAGAATTTTCGAGTCGTATTGTATTCTCTGTATTGAATGTCTCTTCTCTAAGTAATTTTTAGCCCTCATTTTTGGGTATGTTGCCTGTTCAGAGAGCTGTTGTTGTGAGAGAAGGTGTCCCATTTGTTTGTTGTTGTGAGTGTGTCTTGTTTATGCGTGCTTGTGTGTGTGCGTGTGTGTTTTTTTTCTCTGTGCTTGTGTTATTTGTGTTCATGATCTGTGTGTCTGTGTTTGTACGTTGGTGGTTAACTGTTTGTTTTTGTATTTTAATTTATTAATGGCTTTCGGACGTCACTCATACCGCCGGTTTCAGGCCATGAAAAAATTATCTGTTACATCCATTTAAAATGAATTTAAGTCAGTGATCTAAGCAGATTAACATAGCGTATTTATTATATTATGACAGTGAAGAATCTCTTTTCCTACTCTTATTGGATCGTCTGTTACAGAATCGTATAGGAATACATTTTCATGAATTCTTATACTGAAAGAGTTTTGATGTTTGTTACTATAGTATTTCCAGAAGACATCAGTTGGCGAAATAGTTTCGTAGTTTCTTGTACCTGTTGCGGCAACCGAAGAAAATGTGGTTAACATCTTCCTCACTGCCGCATTCACATGAAGAAGACGTGGTCACGATGTGTCGGTAGAGATTTTAGCGCAATCTCCCGGGACGGTATCGAAGTCGTTCCATTTTCAATATAAAGTTGCTGCTGTATCTGCGAATTTGGTACCAATGACGTGATGGGAGATGAGGCGCTATTGCGACGTACTGTCTCCTTTTAATTTCGTTACATCATTGGAAGTTTCCATTCCATCGAGCACTGATTACAGTCCTTATAACATGAAGAAGAGCGTCGGGTGGCGCTTTATCATATGCTGTGTAGTCAAAATGTCACCGCCTGTCGAAAGCCTGAATAACCACCTTCTGCAGCTCGGACGTGCAGAGATTCAATGAGATGCTGGAAGCTACCGGCAGGGATGTAGAGCCCTGCCGACTCAAGTGCTGTGGCCATCTGCATTAGGTTTCATGGTTGAGGATTCTTGGCGCGAACAGCCTGATCATATACGAGGCGTGTTTTTTTAAGTAAGGTCCGTTTGAACGTAAGTACACAACAAAAGGTTATTTCAAAAAAGCGAATTTATTTTCAGAAAGTACATACTTCACTCGATTTTTCGACATAGTTGCCAAGTTTGTTCGAACACGTATCATACCTCTCAACCAAATTTAAAATACCCTCTTCATAAAGACTTGCTGCCTGCTCCGATAACCAAGAGCTCACTGTCGTTTTCACGTCGTCATCATTCTAACGGTTGCCACTGAGGTGTTGTTTGAGGTGGGGGAACAGATGGTAATCGCTCGGCGCAAGACCAGGACTGTAGAGTGGGTGGTCTAAGACTTCCCAGCCAAAACTGTCCAATAAATCGCAAGTCTGACCTTCAGTGTAAGGTCTTGCATTGTCATGGAGAAGGACAATTCTCTTTGTCAGCATGCCGCGTCTTTTGTTTTGAATCGCTGTGCGTAGCTTTCTCAGGGTTTGGCAGTACGATTCTGCATTGATAGTGGTTCGTCGTTGCATGAAGTCGACCAACAAAACACCATGCCTATCCCTAAACACCGACGCCATAATTTTGCGCTGAGACAGAGTCTGTTTGGCCTTCACCTTTACAGGCGAGTGTGTGTCTCCATTCCATGCTCTGTTGCTTCGATTCGGGCGTAATATGCGAAACCCATGTTTCGTCTCCAGTTGCGATCTGACTCAAGAAGGCGTCACCTTCTACGTGATAATGAGTCAAGAACTTCATCGCACACGCAAATCTTTGGTTTTTGTGGTCCTCTGTTAGGAATTTCGGGATCCAACGGGAGCACATTTTCCTAAACTTTAGGTGTTCAGAAACAATGTTGTAAAGCACTGATCTCGACACGTCAGGAAATTTGTTTGAGAGACCTGTTATTGCGAAGCGCCTGTTCTCACGAACCCTCGCTTCAACTGAAGCCACCAAATCATCTGTAATCAAAGAAGGGCGATCGAAGCGGTCCGCATCATGGACGTTGTCACGGCCATCTTTGAATACCCACTTACGCACTTTGATTTCACTCATAACAGTATCACCGTACACTTCGCAAATCTGTCGATGAATTTCTGCAGCAGACAGGTTCCTTGCTGACAAAAACCGTATCTCTGAGCGAACCTCACACGCGGCGGGAGAGTTGATAGTCTTAAACATTTTGAAAGCACAGAACAGAACCGTGCAGGTTAGCTACAGAGCTTAAACTGAGCACAGTTGTTCCCGAGGCATGCCGGTACACGACGCACGCGCTCGTTGCGGTATGCGCGCGAACTACTAGTGTCTACAACAAAACGGACCTTACTTAAAAAACACGCCTCGTACACGGAGAGCTGTGTGACAGGTTGCATTGTTCAGCTCGTAGATGCCATCGTGTCGAGGGAACACTAACTGCATGTAGGGGTGGACACGGTCCCCAAGGATAGCTGCATAGTTCTGTTCCACTGTGCGTTCCGGAATGACAAGATCACCCGTGGAATGCCACTAAAACACTCCCCGGACGATAACGCTCCATCCTCCGGTCTGGACACTTCCGACAATTGTTGGAGGACTGTATGCACCAACTTCGATCTGTGAGATGGAACATTAAACGTAATACGTCTGAAAAGGCCACCTGTCGCCAGTGAGTGGACGTCCAGTTGGGGTAGTGGACTGCAAATTCCAGCCTTTGTCAGCCATGAACATCAATCAGCATCTATATCTACATATATACTTGTAAGACGTGTATATTTCTATTGTCAAACCACAATTTATGAAAGATGTTTATATTTTATTAATATGATTAAGTAGGAGTAATTAATATTTGTCATGTTGGAAATAATTGTGGTAGCAGGGAATATCTGCACCAAAGTATTGTTGATATAACTTTAAAAAGGGCGGGAGAAACCGCATATGGATACATTTTAAGAAAAGAGCGGGAAAGACCGCGCATTGATACATTTTGTAATGGTAGCAGGGATTGTCTGCACCAGAAAGCATTGTTGGCAGGAGAGACCGCACTTTAGCGTTCGTAGGAAGTCAGTAGTAAGCGAGAAGTGAAGCGAGTCGGTAGCAGGTCTGAAGCGAGAGGTTGAGAGAAGCGGTGTGCCTGCCAGCCACCAGCTATGATTTACAACAGATTATGAACGGATGTACAGGGACATCAGCTAACTATTATCACAAGAGGAACTAATATTATTGAGTTATTTTTTTGAGAAATTCAAGACTACTGAAAGTAAGTTTTCGCATTGCTAGTTGGAAGATTATTGTAAAAATTAAGTCCCATTTGAACGTGTGTAAAATCATTTCATTCAGAATATGATTAGTGTTTGCCAGCAATATTGCATTACTGATTATAATCCATCCCAAAAACCATCAACGTAAAACTTTGCAAAATTTTATTGTTGTGAAGAAAAAGTTTAACTATGAATTACGTAACTTCAGTCAAATTAATTAAAGAATAACGTCAGCTTTGCTATTAAAGAATAAAGTCAGCTTTGGTAATAAATACAGCCACTTATTATGACAGCCCACCAGCAGTTAATAGAGTATAGTAAACCAGAGTAAGTATATTCATTTTCACAGTAGATTCACTGAAGAGTCTTACCGATTGGATGTCGCCAAGTGAAACCTTCCCGTCTCCTCTATACCTCTTTTGTTACTACGCAATAACCGTCTCCTCTATACCTCTTTCGTTAATGATAACCTTCCCTTCTACCATAAGCTATGAAACCTTTCCTTAGGATTTCTATCTCTTGCTTAATAATAACAAATGAAATCTTCCCTTTGAAATTTAGTCTCTTTCTCAATCTTCGCATACAAATTTAATTGCTGCTTATTAAAAGTGATTTTCTGATTATTTCGACGAAACATAGAATGTGTCGTCGTCGTGGCCCTCAATCATTATCAACAATAACGCAAAACTGTTCCTTACCTTTTTTACTGTTACTGGATCGCCATCTGACTGCTACATCGAACTGCGACATGAATATACTTACTCTGTTTTACTATACATTATTAGCTACTGGTGGGCTGTCATAATAAGTGGCTGTATTTATTACCAAAGCTGACGTTATTCTTTAATAGCAAAGCTGACGTTATTCTTTAATTAATTTGACTGAAGTAACGTACTTCATAGTTACACATTTTCTTCACAACAATAAAATTTTTGCAAAGTTTTACGTTGATGGTTTTTGGAATGAATTATAATCAGTAATGCAACATTGCTGGCAAAAATTAATTATATTCTGTAAACGTTTCTTCAAATATTTACTGCTGGTAATGAAATGATTTTACAAACGTTCAAATGGACTTACTTTTTACAATAATCTTACGACTAGCATTGCACAAACATACCTTCAGTAGTCTTGAGTTTCTCAAAAAATAATTCAATAATATTAGTTCCTTTTATGATAATAGTCAGCTGATGTCTCTGTACATCCGTTTATAATCTCTCGTAAATCATAGCTGGTGGCTGGCAGGCACACCGCTTCTCTCAACCTCTCGCTTCAGACCTGCTACCGACTCGCTTCACTTCTCGCTTACTACTGACTTCCTACGAACGCTGAAGTGCGGTCTCTCCTGCCAACAATGCTTTCTGGTGCAGACAATCCCTGCTACCATTACAAAATGCATCAATGCGCGGTCTTTCCCGCTCTTTTCTTAAAATGTATCCATATGCGGTTTCTCCCGCCCTTTTTAAAGTTATATCAACAATTCTTTGGTGCAGATATTCCCTGCTACCACAATTATTTCCAGCATGACAAATATTAATTATTCCTACTTAATCCTATTAATAAAATATAAACATCTTTCATAAATTGTGGTTTGACAATAGAAATATACACGTCTTACATACTTTATATGACTGATGTTCAGACTGTGCTCCGCAGGATTTGCATTGTTAATAGTTTAGTGTCATGATTTGCCGCTAGGCGCCGGTGCTGGTAGGGCGACGTAGGAGGAACTCGTACCCCAGGGACAAAGGGTACGCACCGTGAACGGCAAAGTTACTATCATCTGCTTCGCCAACATGTGATCCCTGCTCTACAGAGAGAGGTGCTTTGGACTCAACTGTTTTGATGCGCGATGAAGCACTACATCACGTTGCTTGTGAGGTCACTAGATTGCTCTGTAACGCATTTGGAGAACACCGAATCATTAGCCGGTCGTTCGAAGCTGCGTGGCCACAAAGATCACCATATTTGAACCCATATGATTTCTGACTGTGGGGTTATCTGGTGGACATGGTTTATCTACAGGGCAGTATCACATGTTGGAGGTCGACGATGAGCGTAGCGAGGAAGCTGGCCAGCATTGCACTTGGGATGTTTCAGGCAGTAGTAGAGCGACAGGATTTTGGAACATATACTGTGTTCGAAAATAGAGTTATCTCGAAGAAAACCATTTATTCGGAATCAGCCAACACGGATTCAGAAAATTTAGCTCTCGTGAAACACCACAAGCTCTTTGTTCTCAGAAAGCAAGGAGTGGTGGTGACAGGAAATGTCAAATTAATTCCACATTTTTAGATTTCCTCGAGGCTTCTGATACCGTACCTCGCACGTGACAACTGCACGCCTATGGACTACTGTCTCAGTTGCGCGACATGATAGGCGATTTCCTGTAAGAAACGTTAAAGTTCCTAGTAATTCACGGAAAGTCATCGACTAAAACAGAATTAATGTCTGACATTCCCCAAGGAAGTGGTATAGGCTACCTGCTGTTCCTGATCTACATGAACGATTTAGAAGACAATTTGAGTAGTACGCTTTGATTGTTTGCAGATGATGCTGTCATTTACCGTCCTGTAACGTTTTCAGTTGATCAAAACAGATTTTAAAACGATTCAGACAAGATATCTGTATGCTATGAAAAGTGGAAAATAATGAAAAGTGTGAAGTCA
The DNA here is from genome assembly GCF_021461395.2 of Schistocerca americana. Taxonomy (NCBI): domain Eukaryota; kingdom Metazoa; phylum Arthropoda; class Insecta; order Orthoptera; family Acrididae; genus Schistocerca; species Schistocerca americana. The sequence goes on from NC_060119.1 coordinate 227,892,292, forward strand.
TTCATACCAAAAGGAAACCGTTAATTTTCAGTTAAACGATAAAGCGCAGCCGGCCGGAGTGGCCGAGCGTTTCTAGGCGCTACAGTCTGGAGCCGCGTGACCGCTACGGTCGCAGGTTCGAATCCTGCCTCGGGCATGGATGTGAGTGATGTTCTTAGGTTAGTTAGGTTTAAGTAGTTTTAAGTTCTAGGAGACTGATGACCTCAGCAGTTAAGTCCCATAGTGCTCAGAGCCATTTGAACCATTTGATAAATCGCACAAATCTAAAGGTTGTGAATTCAATTAAATGCTTAGGGATGAAAATTACGAATCATTTAAGTTGGATCGTTCACATAGATAATATGGGTAAAGGAAACCAAAGATTACGATTTATTGGCAGAACACTGAGAAAATAAAGAGACTGCCTACACTACGTTTGTCTGTCCTCTTCTGCAGTATCACTGTGAGATGCTGCATATGCATCAGAAAGGGTCGACGGAAGACATCGAAAAAGTTCAAAGGACAGCTGGTTCTGTACTATCGCGAAATAGGGGGGAGAGCGCCACGGATATCAAAGGTGAATTGGGGGTGGCAATCGTAATAACAAAGGTGTTTTTCGTTGCGGCAGGCTCTTGTCATGAAATTTCAATCACCATCTTTCTACTCAGACTATGAAAATATTTTGTTGGCACAGAAAAATTTGAGTGTTCGTTTTCCCTGTGCCATGTTTGAGAGTGGAACGGTAGAGAAGCAGCTTGAAGGTTGTTCGATGATCCCTCGGACAGGCATTTAACTGTGAACTGCAGAGTAATCGCCGGACGTGGTGTCCGAGCGGTTCTAGGCGCTACAGTCTGGAACCGCGCGACCGCTACGGTCGCAGGTTCGAATCCTGCCTCGGGAATGGATGTGTGTGATGTCCTTAGGTTCGTTAGGTTTAAGTAGTTCTAAATTCTAGGGGACTTTTTTCTTTGTTGGGGTTTAAGGGCGCTCAACTACTGAGGTCATTAGTGCCCAGTCACAATTTTTAGAGCACATAGACTCTAGTAAAACTCAAGGGGGGGGGGGGAGGGGACACAACAGAAAGTTCTCACAAAGATGCAGATAAAATAAGTGAAAGAGTTAGACGTCTTTGGACAGGCCAGTCAAAGTAATGAATCGAAGAACACGAGCAGCTGCTCGAGCGTCATCAGCTAAAATATCCTGTAAAGTAGATGGCAGAGACAGGACAACACGAGATTGACTAAAACGGGGACACGACAATAAAACATGGCGCACTGTTAATGCATGACCACAAGGGCACTGCGAGGCTGGGTCACCGGAGAGCAGGTAGCGGTGGCTAAACCGGCAATGCCAAATCCGCAACCTGGTCAGAAGGACCTCTTCTCACCGAGATGGTCGGGAGGAGGTTGTCCAAGCAGTTGGGAACGGTTTTACTGCCCGGAGCTTGTTTCCTTGAAGCGATGACCAAGTATCCCACCACAACGACTCAAGCCTCTTACAAACAACCCCACTAACGTCAGATGACGGGACACAATGGGAGGCTTTCCGAGGCAGGAGGACTGCAGCCTTGGCTGTGGCATCAGCAGCCTCATTCACAGACACTCCATCTGCAGCAAAATAATGGAGAGGCTGCTGAATCCGTTGCACTAAGGGATGGACCGGATATGGAGCTCCAATGCTCTGAAGAGCACTGAGTGAATCAGAGCAGAGCACATACGATTAATGGCGGTGGCGGCGGGCATACTGAACGGCCTGATGTAGAGCAAAAAGCTCGGATTCTAGGGGACTGATGACCTCAGCAGTTAAGTCCCATAGTGCTAGGAGCCATTCGAACCATTTTTTTTTATTTTCAGAGTAATCATGTAGGTGCAGATGTAGATGTTGAATCTGTAGTGGGGTTTCCGAGCAACGTTTGTAGAGCGTAACGTAAACATGGTTACAAATGGTTCAAATGGCTCTGAGCACTATGTGACTTAACTTCTGAGGTCATCAGTCCCCTAGAACTTAGAACTACTTAAACCTTAGGACATCACACACATCCATGCCCGAGGCAGGATTCGAACCTGCGACCGTAGCGGTCACGCGGTTCCAGACTGTAGCGCCTAGAACCGCTCAGCCACTTCGGCCGGCAAACATGGTTACAGTTAACAATTGTTACCGTCTCACATGGAAATTACAATGTATTTCTTTCAACGGTTTATTCGTTACTTCTCTTCCACACGTGGTTACAAACGTCTTCACCAAGCTCAATTTTCCTACGAGCACTCGTTTTTCATGGGGGTCCTCCCAAGTAGCGAAAGTTTAATTGTAACCACCCTGTACATAAAAAGTTCGAGTTGAATAGCGTACGTGTTTTCCGGAATGCTCGTAGAACGTTGCGGAAGCTGCACGGTGTTATTTCGCTGGAGCTGCAGCCCGCGCGCGGCCCGGGAAGCGTTCCCCACTTGCAGGACGGAGCGGCACGTCCTGCGAGGCCTGGGGACGGCGGCGCGCTGAGTTTTATCGCCGGCGATTTAGCAGCCGTCGCGCACCCCTGCCGTATTTATCTCGGCGGACTACGCGCCCGCCTCGCAGGGTGGGATCGATCCCGGCGTAACGCGGATTGGCTCCCTCTGCCGGAACCCGGCACCCGGCAGCCTGCTCCAACATAAATACACCGCGGTTCTTCGCCGAGCAGCTTTCTCTCCTACTGTCGGGGACACATTTCCGGAAGTGCTTTTTGTCGACTATAATCCCAGAACGCATCGAGTGAGAGGAGCTGATAGGTCTGCTGTTCGTGACGAAGAGCATCATTCGCGGCTATCTGCGTCTATGAGCGCACGAACTCTCTCGCGCAGAAAGCCATTCATTAAAACGACGATTTTCAAGCTACAAAACGAGGACCCAACTAGCAGAACGTTACTGGCATTCGAGGTTCGCTATCACGATCCGTGCATGATGTATACAGGGTGGAAGTCTAGCACCTGTGGCGGTAGTGCTTACCGGGTATACCGAAGCAAACGGCAATGTCTATACAATCTAGATCCGCATTTCGCTATGATGACACTTGAGGTGATTGCTGTAGTGTTGGCAGAAGCGACAACACCGTGTTACAACTGGAGGCCGAAATGCACGCGTTTTAGCTCACGCAGGCTGGTGTGAGGAGGGAAGAGCTATACTGACGTGAGGTCTGGAACATGACAAGGAATTAGAATTCAGAAAGCGGACGTAATTAGTTTGATACTTAGCTTTAATCCATTAATGATGAACGTTGCTCTTGACGGTACATGATTCACTATATATATAGTAACTGAATATGGCGCCTTGCTAGGTCGTAGCAAATGACGTAGCTTAAGGCTATGCTAAACTGTCGTCTCGGCAAATGAGAGCGCATGTAGACAGTGAACCATCGCTAGCAAAGTCGGCTGTACAACTGGGGCGAGTGCTAGGGAGTCTCTCTAGACTAGTCCTGCCGTGTGGCGGCGCTCGGTGTGCAATCACTGATAGTGGTGACTCGCGCGTCCGACGTATACGAACGGACCGCGGCCGAATTAAAGGCTACCATCTAGCAAGTGTGATATCTGGTGGTGACACCACAATTGCAATTTTTGAAGCCCTCCTATTCGCACAGACGACCACAGCAGACATAATAGTCGCAATCTCTAATAGCATGTCGACCCTTCAGTTGATTAGAAACCATCATAACACTCGTACCAACCCCATATTTGCAGCACTTATCGACGTTGTGTTTCAGGTGTAGAGAAACTATCGCAACAGCGTGATAGCTCAGGTGAAAGGCCACTGTGATACACCTGGAAATGAGCAAGTAGACGCCCGAAGCAAGCATCTCGACACGGCGCTATTAAATACGATCAACTCCCTCTCACGGATGCGATGCTCAGAAAGCACTTGTCGTCGGACTGGCAAGAAGAATGGTCCACGACATTTAAAATCAAAGACAGTTCCTTCGCCGCAATTGATACTACTATTGCAACAGTATGATGGTGTAATAAGACACAAACATCGACGAGCTTCACGACAGTTGTACGAGGGATATTGGGAAAGTAACGTCCGAATGACCGCGAAATGGAAACCACAGTGAATAGTCAATAATGTTTTATTTGTAGCAGCTAGCTCTTTATTCCCATGAAGTAATGAGTGCTGTCGACAAGGGATCTCAGATCGATTCCATATTCCTAGATTTCCAGAATGCTTTTGATACCATTCCTCACAAGCGGCTATTAATCAAATTGCGTGCATATGGAGTATCGTCTCAGTTGCATGACTGGATTCGTGATTTCCTCTCAGAGAGGTCACAGTTCGTGCTGATAAAAATGGTTCAAATGGCCCTGAGCACTATGGGACTTAAATGCTGTGGTCATGAGTCCCATAGAGCTTAGAACTACTTAAACCTAACTAATCTAAGGACATCACACACATCCATGCCCGAGGGCGGATTCGAACCAGCGACTGTAGCGGTCGCGCGGCTCCAGACTGTAGCGCCTAGAACCGCTCGGCCACTCCGGCCGGTTCGTGATGATAGACGGTAAATCATCGAGTAGAACAGAAGTGATATCTGGCGTTCCGTAAGGTAATGTCATAGGCGCTCTGCTGTTCTTGATTTACATAAATAATCTAAGTGATAATCTGAGCAGCCCCCTTAGATCGTTTGCAGATGACGCTGTAATTTACCGTCTAGTAAAATCATCATACGATCAATTCCAATTACAAAATGATGAGAATTTCTGTATGGTGCGAGAAATGGCAATTGGCACTAAACAAAGAAAAGTGAGAGGTCGTCCACATGAGTACTAAACGAAATCCGATAAATTTTGGGTATACCATAAATCGCACAAATCTAAGGGCTGTCAATTCGACTAAATACCTAGGAATTACAATTACGAGCAACTTAAATTGGAAAGACCACATAGATAATATTCTGGGGAAGGCGAAACAAAGACTGCGCTTTGCTGGCAGAACACTTAGAAGATGCGACAAACCCACTAAAGACACAGTCTACATTACACTTGTCCGTCATCTGCTGGAATATTGCTGCGTGGTGCGGGATCCTGACCAGGTAGGATTGACGGAGGACTTCGAAAAAGTGCAAAGAAGGGCTGCTCGTTTCGTGTTATCGAGTAATAGGGGTGAGAGTGTCACTGATGTGATACCCTGGTTGAGGTGGCAGTCACTGAAACAAAAGCGGTTTTCTTTGCGGCGAGATCTATTTACGAAATTTCAATCACCAACTTTCTCTTCCGAATGAGAAAATATTTTGTTGACACCCACCTACGTAGAGAGAAATGAGCATCATAATAAAATAGGAGAAATCAGAGCTCTAACGGAAAGATTTAGGTGTTGCTTTTTCCCACGCGGCATTCGAGAGTGGAATGATAGAGAAGTAGTATGAAAATGGTTCAATGAACCGTCTGCCAGGCACTTAAGTGTGAATTGCAGAGTAATCATGTAGATGCAGACGTTGAGTTAACTACAACCTCTAGCTACTTCTCCGCGTAGTCGCCGCTTCGACTGAGACATCTGTCGTAGCTTTGTACCAACTTTTCAATACCCTCGTCATAGAAGGCAGCCGCCTGTGCTTTCTGCCAATTCTCTACGCTAGTCTGCAGCGTAGCCAGAGGCTCATGTGCACCGAGACGAAAATCAGAAGGTACCGAGTCCGGGCTGTTTGATGGATGATCAATGCTAATGGTAATTAGAATGCCAGGGAAGTCTAAGGCACAATTAACTAGTTACATTGCCACGTACTACTCAGTAGGATATGGAACGCTCAGACGACTACTGTATTTCACCATGTACATCGTAGATGTATGTGCTTCAACACGTGGTCTATCTATACATATGGCTGCAATATCCAAATCTAGTTCCTGTATGCTGTTCTCAAGTTCCGTGTAGATGGTACTTATAGTCCTGCACAAATATTCAATTCTCTATCTGTAGCTTTTGAAGTAATTCTTACAGGGCATACAAAAGAACATTTTATTGCTAATTTAGATACATAGTCATTATTATAGATCGAATTCAGAATATCACAAATGTGTACCAAAAGGGAGTTATTATTTCTTATTGTGTTAGCAGTAGGATTTTTATGCTATAATACCGCTGTGTATCTTGTGTTACATTTTCGTCTTGTTCACTCTTTTCAGTATACAAAGGCAGTAAAATTTGTTTTATGTTGGATTTTTCCTTTTGTTAAGCCTATGTAACCTCGTATCAGAGTACGACTTAATCTACTGTGCACTCTAAATTGTAGAAACAAACTGTAGTAGAGTATTCCCAGTGTTGAGATGCGGATGGGCACGTTCCGAAAGGCAATAATTAAAAAAAAGAAAAAAAAAAGCTTTCAAGAAATTCTTTCTTACGCATATTCGGAGACTTAAGTCTTTTGCAGAAACAATGTGTAATGGGTTATCAATTGCTTAATCCAGAATATTAAAAGAGGGGGGTGGGGAGTTTTACAGTGCTACTAAACCATTCTAATGTGTACTACTCCACGTTTTATTCAAAGGAAGTCTTAATTTATAGGTTATGCATTAGTTAACCACCATTCTTAGATCTCCAATGGCATATTACATATATAAAAAAAAAAAATCGTTCAAATGCCTCTGAGCACTTAACATCTGAGGTCATCAGTCCCCTAGAACTTAGAATTACTTAAACCTAACCAACCTAAGAACATCACACACATCCAAGCCCGAGGCAGAATTCGAACCTGCGACAGTAGCGGTCGCGCGGTTCCAGACTGAAGCGCCTAAAACCACTCGGCCAAAACGACCGGCATATTACATACTAAATTAAGAACCAAATGTCCTGTTTTGTATTCTACTGGAAACGAAAATTTTAGCATGGCTTAATGATGTAGGAACAATGCTCTACAGTCTTTGGCTTTTAGGGTAAAGGCAAACTTGGAGACTGTGTGTATCAACCAATAAGGGAGCTGCATGTGTAGTGTCACGAGGTTGCATGCCGCGCTGAACGATGGACAAGGTTTTCTGTTCTCCATTCGCTTCTCGTCTGTACTCTTCCTCGTATTGTGTTCGGTGGATGCGGACGACTACCGTCGCCAGTTTTCTTGCTTATGAGCGTAGGATATTCCCATACAACGAGCTACGAGAATTACGGTCAGGTGGCGAAATGCATTTGCAACTAGGCGTTGTATTTTGTTTGCAACGTTTTCAAATTTTCAAATGTTTCTTCAGTTCTGTTCATAGTTAACTTACGTTGTTCTAAGAGTAGATCGGATCCCACGCTCGTAGTACAGTATCGGAATTTCACTCGTTAATCCATGAAGTTAGAGTATTGGCTCCCTTACATCCCCGCTGATTGAAATATGTTCAATATTTAGTAATGTGTATACAGCTTTTCTTTGTTCAATTTTTAATGTATCGTACACTTGTATATCACGTGATCCATCATTCTGCCATTGTAACTTTTTATTTGTAGCTGCTTTTTAAGTGTGTCTTAATAATCAGTTATTTAAATAAATCTACGATTTATTTTTCTTCCCCACTTACGCACGAAATCCATATTCAATTTTTATTGCACATATCCTTTTATATTCATTTCGAGTCGGCACTTAAGCCGAGCTTTGCCTTAATAATAATGAGCGTATGGCATCGGTGACCGGGAGACCCCTCGCGGGGCGGTTCGGCCGCCGCTCCACAAGTTCTTTAACGCCACTACGGCGACTTGCGAGTGAATGAGGATGAAATGATGATGAAAGACACGCAACAGCCAGTCATCGCGAGGGAGAGAAAATCCCTGACCCCGCCGGGAATCGAACCCGGGACCGCGTGCGCGGGAAGCGAGAACGCTACCGCAAGACCACGAGCCGCGGACAGCTTTGCCTTAAATTCTGCCTTCAGCAAGATTGTTACGCAATGCTAAGCAAAATTACAACTCTGTCAGGCGTGAAGAGTGTATAAATGTGCTCCAAGGTGCGGCCGGCTGTATGGGCAGTTGCACCACCCTCTTGGGGTGCGGTTATATGGTTCAAATGGCTCTGAGCACTATGGGACTCAACATCTTAGGTCATAAGTCCCCTAGAACTTAGAACTACTTAAACCTAACTAACCTAAGGACATCACACACACCCATGCCCGCGGCAGGATTCGAATCTGCGACCGTAGCAGTCCCGCAGTTCCGGACTCCAGCGCCAGAACCGCTAGACCACCGCGGCCGGCACGGTTATATGCATACATTCAATTGGTTCAGTTGGCTCTAAGCACTATGGGACTTAACATCTGAGGTCATCAGTCCCCTAAACATTAAACTACTTGAACCTAAATAATCTAAGGACATCACACACATCCATGCCCGAGGCAGGATTCGAACCTGCGACCGTAGCAGTAGCGCGGTTCCGGACTGAAGGGCCTAGAACCGCTCGGCCACAGGGGCGGCTGCAAACATTCCCATCCAATCGTGCCCATTCGTCTGGACCAGTTTTATTTGCCCTATCCCGTACATTCACCAACTAATGTTACGAAACTTCGAGTAGTAGGGTGCCTGCTGAAAAGTAATGCCTCCGAATTCTTATTCTGTTCTCAATATCGGTTGAGGTATTACGTGTCATGCATATTACTCGGTCGACTTTACAGCTTTGTTGACGCAAGCTGAAACCCTCTTGCGGTGTACAGGTCTCCAAATTGTGGTGTGTAGGGAACTGAGTCGCTGTGTGAGAGAGACAGTCCTGTAGTCCAATTTCGACTTCGAAGAGTTCGCCCACACATGTAGCACCCTCTTCTTCAACATGACAATGCCAGACTACACATGAGGGCTGCGACTTCTGCAACAATCCGACGCCTTGGGTTCACTATCATCAATTATCCAGCACGGTTCCGACTTGACCACGTAGGTTTTCATCTGTTTTCAAAACCTAAAGAACACCTTCGGGGACTTCATTTTGATAATGATGAAGTGGTGCAAGCAGAGGTGAGATTGTTGTTCCGTCAACAGAATCAAACATTCTACAGTGACGGTATCAAGAAACAGGTCTCTCGTTGGATGACATGGGTTCGTCGCCTGGGTGACTATGTTTTGAGAAATAAATATGTAGACGTGATGAATAAAGACAATAAATGTCAATAACGTTTCTTTTTCAAAGCTTTTAGGTTTTCAAACAAATATTTCGCAGGCGTTGCTCGTACTTTTCAGCACGCCTTCATAATATTGATTTTAAATATCCCTATTTAAACATCCATTTATGCTCCCTTTTTCCCGTTGTGCTATATAAGTAAGCATCTCCTACTCCTCAATATTTTTGGAATCCGTGGGCAGATAGCATTAACAAATATTTCTTCGGACAAAATGTTGTAAAAAAAGCGGCACATTTACATATAATGTTACTGAATATTTTGTTTTTGATGTATTTAGTTCACACAAAATAAAAGAGGGAATGCTTACAGTGTAAGTGCGGTTTTGCATTACCATTAATACGTCAGAAGACAATGTTGAATTACGAAACTTTATTTTATTAACAGCAGAGATAGAGCCACAAATGAAAATTCTGGCGGAAGAACTGGGAATGGAAGGTCAACACTAACAACAAACAAATCTAATGCAGCGATAAGGTAATTGTAAGCGGATCACTTGAATGCCGAATAAAACAAGGAAATGGGAAGTGCTGTTCAAAGGTTCCACAAATTTGAAGTTTTGGCGCAAATGACTGTGGGTATACTGAAATACTCCTAAGTGTCACACTGTTCTCGTCTAAGTGTGGCTTGTCGCTGCGATTACAATACCGTTATAACCAACTGAGAGTACAATGAAGTCTTTCACGACCGAATGTCAGAGTTGCTGATGACTCTTACGGACGGTATGGCTGTGGCCGAAAAAAACTTTTCGGTTCCTGACGTATCGTCCAAAACTGCGCTGGACTTCTTCGGTGGTGCTCCTGGCGACGCAGAGTCTTGCCGACTGACGAAGCGAGCTTCGGAGGGCGACATAAATACTGTGTAAAGTGGGCGTGGTCGAGTTTGCACGTGATCAGCAAAGATAATCTTTGTCAGAGACAAAACTTAAGTATCGCTTGTCCCCTGTCAGGATAAAAACTTCACTATCGATTCTGCAGAACAACTGTCCATGTATCATTGAGCTTCAAGTCGTCTTCTTTTCTGTTAAAATTATCATTATGCGACTGAAGTCTGACGCACAGCAGTGTCTCTTGTACCTTTGCCAGAATGTTAATGAGGTATAATGGCCTGTGTGTCTTAGGGTCAGTCGCGTCTTTGTCCCCTGCTTTCTCCAGTATAGGCGGATTCCACCTTCCGTATTTTCGGTATTCGTCCTTCTAGTGGAGCATGATTCAGTACGTCAGTCAGGTACGGCACGGTAAGTGGGGCAGCTTATTTGATGGTATCGAGGTGGATGCCATTAAGGTCCGGAGCCTTTTTGTTCTGTATTTTGTATATGGCCAGTGCAACTTCCTCGCGAGCAAAGGGGAAGGTGGTACCTTCGTTTTCGTGTTTGTCATGAAGTAGTCTGTGAAGGGCAGTGTGAAGTTGGTTGTCATGTGTTTGGTCATCGTCAGAAAACAGTCTGTTGAGGAGATACTTTGCTGTCCATCTCCAGCCTCTTGTGGCAGTACCATCTAGTTTCTTCAGTGTTGATAATACTGTGGGGATATTGATACGTTCAGTCTTCAGTTTAAGCGGCTCCCCCCACATGTTGATCTGTAAGTCTGTCCTAACATATGTGTCCCGGTGGTCTTTCCTGGTCGTATATAGTACGTCCTTGTATGTGTTTTAGTGTCGCGGTAGTGTTGAAGTCTATTTTTTTTTCCTGCGCTGTCTTTGATTTTTGGTAATATCGTCGTTTATCAAGAGTGTCTTTTCTCAATCTTGTTAATAGTGCTGACAATCTAGAAGGAATGACAACCCTGAGAGATTCACTGGTATGGCAAATTATTTTAAGATTAAAAAAACTAAAAACCTAATCCCCCCTTTTTGCCTCCTGAGCCTTTCCATTTTCCTCCCCGCCCCTCGCCCCTCCCATCCCCAAATCCCCACCTCCTATGCAACATCCATATCATCTTAAGTTTTCCACGTCGTCCTTTCACGTACGTTTTAAAATTTTTATGAATTTTCTTAAGTTTTATCTACTCTTAATAAGCACCGAAATTCACTACAGTCTTGGGTCCTTTTAAGTGTCAAAATGAATTCTTTAAAACATTTTTATGAAAAAATAATTTTTAGAATTCAAAGTTCTTAAAGTTTTTTGAAGTTTGAAGGTTTATTCAGTGGACAGTGACGGCAGATCTGTTTCGTTGCTTTAATATATGCATATGATTTTCCTTTTTTACGTCATTATACACTCTAGCTTTAGTACGTATGACTTAGGGGCGCTATTAAGGAAAAAATATATCAACTGTCACTATGATATTGTAATTCTACAGATTGTTTCTCGAAAAAGTTTTTGTATTTTTTATCCCAAGATCCCTTGTTTTCATTCACCATTCGTGTATTCCGGAAAAGCCACCAACATTCGGTCGAGCCCTCGCATGATCAGCGCATGCGCGAACCGTCCAAAGGCAAGCTGTTTACTTTCCTGCCAGTCAGTATGACAAAAAATGTTGAAATGTGTGTGAAATCTTATCGGACTTAACAGCTAAGGTCATCAGTCCCTAAGCTTACACACTGCTTAATAACCTAAATTATCCTAAGGACAAACACACACACCCATGCCCGAGGGAGGACTCGAACCTCCGCCGGGACCAGCCGCACAGTCCATGACTGCAGCGCCTTGGACCGCTAGGCTAATCCTGCGCGGTTCAGTATGACAGAGCACGCGACCGCATCCCCAGATCGCGATTCCATGAAGATCGGAGAAACGGTAAGTGCGGTTTATAGGTTCTGCTTTTTCGTCAATAGCTATTTACTTGACAGGTTTGGTCCAGGCAGAGCGTCCCTCCATTTCGTGCCAACGACTTCTTGATTTTTCTTTCTAGCCCAAAATTAGGTCTTAATAGTTTTTCATTTATTTTCTCCGTACCAATGGATCACTATGGTGTGATATGCCTAGAACCCATCCACTGTATTGGAATCCGGCTGTTTTATTCCAAGACGTTTAGCGGTGTTCTGTTCTGTCAAGACAACGAATGTTGGGTACAAAGTTCCAAACTTTTCCGGTCTAATGTTTTAGTTATGTGAATACTAACATTTTGATATTTTCATGTGAAAGTTTTTAATACTTTGTAATTTTTTTAAAATCTTAAAATAATTTACCGTACCAGTGGATACCTAAGGGTTGTTATTCCTTCTGTATTTATTGTTGCACAGATGTTCACCTGAAGATGTGCCTTTTATTGCCACGAAATAATAAAAGACTAAATACAGCTGAAGTGGTTTATTGATACACAGCACTTTTTTTGAAAAGTTTGCGTTAAGAAATGTAGTCGCTGGCCAGTTTACATTTGGTGCATTTTAGGTCATACAATGCTGCGTACCAAATGTAGCTAACATGTCGAATTTGTTTTCAGTGCTGGAAGGAGAGCCATATCTCACTCCAGTCGCGAGTAAATACGTGACAGATTTGGAGATTCTCCAGGATCAGTTTGGAGGTTCTCCAGGATGAGGCTAGCAACGACGCAACACACGCGAGGCTGTTCCCACCTGCTGTCTTGCTGCTTGTCGTACCGCTACTGTGGGCAGACGAGTCTGCACAGATAAGCGTGACCATAATTGCAATGTGGTGTATCGCATATCGTATCGCCTCAGTGAGAAGTACACCTTAGTGTGACGTGTACGCCAGGAACGGAATCGTCACGCATTTTGAATGTGATGCGGACGCATGGAACCTCGACACTGAAGTGTGGCCAGTGAATGGGAGTGTTCGCCGAGACTGGGGAGTTCTGCCATCTTGGGTGAGACAGGGGGTCGGGTGTCCCGGGCACGAATGAATACAAGATCTGAGGACCGGCGTAATCCGATAGAGCGGCGCAAAAGGAGGCGCCGGTAAAGCGCCGAAATAAGGAAGTGCGCGCTACTTTTTTCCTCGCCGATGCCGAAATCAGATCCGGTGTTTTGTTTGTGGCTCGTCCTTCGCATTCAGCTCTTTGAGAGCTTGCTCCCCCCTCCGCGGCGCGGCCGTAGTATTCCCGGAACGGGGCGACGCGCGCTGCCGACCCGCACGAGCAGCGCGTGGAGGAGAGTGCCTTTGACGCGGCAGGTAGGCAAAATAAATAAACGGAAGCTCAAGACGCGCTTTGACAGCGGCGCTCATTACGGCGGGAATTAATTATGCCCCGGCTGGTGGGCGGATATCATTTGTCCCGCTGCGGCGGGCCCTGGGCTAATCTTTGCCGGGCCTCGTGGCATTGTGGCCGCACCTGCTGACTGACAATGCCTCATTAGCGGCAGGCTGAGGTAGCGTTCTTCCATTCACCGGACCCCGCAGATTACAGTTGCGTGCGACAGCAGCCGGCGAAACGCGTTAGAAAGCCGCTAGAGACAATACGTGTTCTGCACCACTCGCTATTTTGTCACCGAAGAATCAGGACAACGCCTTTCAACAGACCGGTTGCACTGTCCAGGGCTTCGTTTTACTAATTATACGTTATCGACTGCTTGGTAACGATGTCGACCGTTCTTATAGCGTCTGTCAACGTTGTCATCAGGCCTTTGAGTCGACTACTGGATAAAAGCTTCCTTAAGATTTTTTAATGTATAGTTAGCACAGTGTCTGTATTTGACAGTGTCCTTAATAGTTCGATGCAAATGTGCTTCAGACATTAACGCATGTCCAAAGCAACACACACTACTGACAATGTACTAAAAAGAGACAAAATCTTAACTCCACACAAAGAGGTCATGGAAGATCCGGCTGTACCGACCGGCTGCCGTGCCATCCTCAGACCACAGGCGTCACTGGATGCGAATATGGAGGGGCATGTGGTCAGCACTCCGCTCTCCGGGCCGTATGTCAGTTTACTAGACCTTGACGATATACAGCCATATTAAATTATGATTGTATTCGCAAATTACGAATACGATATTACATCAGTTCTATGGTTTACTGTTGACACATCAAAATTTGTGCCGGACCGGGACTCTAAGCCGAATTTCCCGCTTCGGCTATCCGTGGACGCTTCCCGGACCGATCCGGATCTCCATATGTCATAGCGTCTAAGTCCCACAGTACCTTCTTCGTGACATTCGCGCATCGGGAGGGACAGTGTTTTTCTCGTCAGTTTGCCTTGCTTTGGCATGAAATACAATTAGTGCAGTGTCTGTATTTGACGCTCTCTGTATGGCTCGACCCAAATGTCCTTCAGAAATTATGCATGTGGCTATCGATTTGCTTCCAACGAAGAGGTACACAACTGGGTACAATCACGTTTCTGCATGTAAAAGCAAACATTTTTCATGAAGGTTCAAATGGTTGAAATGGCTCTGAGCATTATAGGACTTAACATCTGAGGTCATCAGTCCCCTAGAACTTAGAACTACTTAAACCTAACTAACCTAAGGACCTCACACACATCCATGCCCGAGGCAGGATTCGGACCTACGACCGTAGCAGCAGCGCGGTTCCGGACTGAAGCGCCTAGAACCGCTCGACCAACGCGGCCGGCTTCAATGAAGGCATTGAAAAAATGGGACTTAACATCTGAGTCATCAGTCCCCTAGACTTAGAACTAATTAATCCTAACGAACCTAAGGACATCACACACGTCCATGCCCGAGGCAGGATTCGAACCTGCGACCGTAGCAGCCGCGTGGTTTCGGACTGAAGCGCCTAGAATCCCGCGATCACAGCGGCCGGCAATGAAGGCATTAACCATCCTGTCTCACAGTAGCACAAATATATTAACAGCTATAGTGATTACTTTTGGAATAATAAACAATTTATTTCCTTTTGTCCAACTGCCTCGTTTTCTTTTCACTGCTTTTATTATTATCAAAAAACAATATTTTCGAATTGCAATAAACTAAGAACACACTGGTGAGGGAACAAATGTGCTGAAATATATCTGGTCAAAACAAGCAACATTTCGAACAACACTATTTTGCATTAACAACCGGAACCCAATCCTACAGTTTGTTCTATGAACACAGCTGCCATTAAATAATTAAAAACGTAAAGAATGATTACTGTAGCCAGTGGAGATAACTTTCACAGGGAACAATGGGATTTTATCTTATCGCCCGGTTTCGTTATTCTATGATGACACTAAGATTTTTAGACGCACTGCACATGATTATCTGTTATACTCCAAAATTCAGGTTAATACGGATGAAAATGAGGAGTCTGCGCATAATTCGAAACATCATCTGTGGGAGACAATCTTTTCATGGTGTGCTATACAGAGAGCTTACCTGTGTGACGCTCAAGACAGCTTTAACGTCGAACCACTGTTTCCAAAATGAGAACCAAACCGAACACCACATCACCACCGATAAAGCAGATTATGTATGAAGTCGCCTGACATTTATTAAAATAACGTTCCTCGGAAAAGGATCCATATGTAGACCGAAGTGCATGTGGGATGCAGTATTGCGTGCAAGCCCGCAATTTGTCAATATATTTGAATTCATGTTCTGATTGCTTCCCTTCTGGCATCCAGATTTCCCGCAATTTTCATCGTAAAATAAATAATAAAGCATTAAGTGCTGCGCAAATAGACTGTTACCAATCATTTGGTCAATATCAATTTACGGTAACAGTAAAATCTACAACGGTATCATAAAAGAAAAATTAATAAGGAAGATTTATATTGAAGCGCCAAAAAAACTGGCATAGGCATGCGTATTCAAATATATAGATATGTAAACACTCATAATACGGCTCTGCGGTCGGCAACGCCCACATAAGGCAACAAGTGTCTAGCACAGTTGTTAGATCGGTTACAGCTGCTACAATGGTTTGTTATCAAGATTTAAGTCAGTCTGAAAGTGGTGCAATAGTCGGCGCACCAGCGATGGGGGACAGCATCTCCGAGGTAGCGAAGAATTGGGGATTTTCCGGTACAACCATTTCACGAGTGTACCGTACATTTCAAGAATCCGGTAAAACATTAGATCTCCGACATCGCTGCGGCCGGATGAAGATCCTGCAAGAACGGGACCAACGACGACTGAAGAGAATCGTTCAACGTGACAGCAGTGCAACCATTCCGCGAATTGCTGCAGATTTCAATGCTTGACCATCAACAAGCTTCAGCGCGCGTACCATTCAACGGGACATCATCGATATGGGCTTTCGCAGCCGAAGGCCCACTCGTGTACCCTTGATGACTGCACAACACAAAGATTTACACCTCACCTGGGCCCGTCAGCACCGACACTGGACTGTTGATGACTGGAAACATGTTGCCTGGTCGGACCAGTCTCGCTTCAAATTGTATCGAGCAGGTGGACATCTACAGGTATGGAATCGATGGACCATGCATACCAGCAGGGGACTGTTTAAACCCGTGGGGGCTCTGTAATGGTGCAGTTGGAGTGATATGGGAACCATGTCATGTCTAGATACGACTCTGACAGGTGACACTTAAGTAAGCATTCTGTCTTACCACCTGCGTCCATTCATGCCCATTGTGCATTCCGACGGACTTGGCCAAATCCAGCAACGCAATGCGCCACCCCAAAAGTCCAGAATTGCTACAGAGTGGCTCCAGGAACACTCTTCTGAGTTTAAACACTTCCGCTGGCCACTAGACTCCCCAGGCATGAAAATTACTGCTCATGTCTGGGAAGAGATCTCCACCCCCTTGTACTCTTACGGGTTTATAGACACCCCTGCGGAATTCATGATATCAGGTCCCTCGAGCACTACTTCAGACAGTAGTTGTGTCCATGCCACGTCGTGTTGCGACACTTCTGCGTGTTCGAGGGAACCCTACACGATATGAGCAGGTGTACCAGTTTCTTTGGTTCTTCAGTGTATTTACATGAAATTCTTCCCAGAAAGAGAAACGAATTTGAATAAATCGTGCTCGTAAGGAATATGCACATACTAGCTGAAGAAGAACCTCGAAAAATTATGAATTTAATCAACTAATTTATATAACATTTAACTTACTCAGCATATTTTCTTATAAATTCAATTTGGTGAATCGCTTTCAGATGTAATGACGAGTAAATTTTATGGTTGTCCAAAACTCCAACATTCAGTGTTTTGAAACACTACGTCTTTTAAATTCATTTCACAATTACGATATGTTTGCCCTTGGGTTTTATTGACAGTCGTATTATGCGCTAATCTTACTGGAAACTTTGGGTCTTGTGATGGGGGAAGCCTCGTCAGAGAGGTCCACAGCATGAGCGTCTTGGGAAATGATTCCAGTGGTAGTTTCCCGTTTCTAATCTTACAGAAAATTGGAGCCTTTTGAAGCCAAATGGAAAGATAGTTGAAATGAGTAGAATTTGTGGTACGAATCCTTACTTAAGTTTTCCTTTTATGGTTAATATTTCCGCTTGTGTGGTGTTGTTTAGAAGCTTTTCTTTCAAAAGCACATCGGGAACAGCGAGCGATTTAAGTAACTGTGCAGGGACGTTTTCATCACTGAATCTGTTGGTTTGTATCAGATTCTGCATTTCCTGATTTGTTTCTTGAACACTTCTTGTTCCTAAATTGTTTGTTAGGTCACATACAAATTTTTTGTCCACATAGTTACTCCCTACAAGCGGATATACTTTTTTATGAGTTGCTCCTCGGTCTTTACTATGTTACAGAGCTCGTTAGTTAACACGATTTAGCCAACGTATGCCCTTTCCAAATTGTGTTCTAGAATATTCAAGAACTTTGAGAACCTTCGACAAAAATCGTAAAATTTGGAGAACATTATAGAACCATCACGAATTTTTCCCTTGCAAAATGCGTTGACGTGAAAGAGACAGAAGATATCCTAGTGACCACCGCGATGTGATGGCGCTCAAATTGTAACTCTCATATTTCCACAACCACAAGAGCTATCGTTGCACAACCACTGTAGTGCACAACAACGGGGGAAGCAAGGGTAGCGCCAGACACAAAAATCAGCGGTTTCGGAGATCGTACCGTACTATCTACACGGTATCACTTGAGACTTGCTAAAGGTTATAAGAATTTTTGCAATCCTTTCGAGGAACTCACTGAAGTTGTTGGCGGCCTGTTGCTAATGACAAGCATGTCTGAGAGGTGAAATTGTACTGTGAAGCGTGAGTGAACTTTAGAATATTTGGTCACTTGCTTACAAAACGAAACATTATGACACATATCAGTACCGTAAGTCGCCATACAAAAACATTACTTCAATAGATGTCATTCTGAACGATCTCCTCGTAATCAAATCCCGCAGGAATATCTCTTTACTAGTAAGAGCTAGGTTCGAATCCCGGTATTGGCAAATTTTTAGTCGTGTGTGTGTGTGTGTGTGTGTGTGTGTGTGTGTACACGTAAACATTAAAAATGACTTTACATGAAAATGATCACATTCTCAGAGCGCATCGGAAACACGCCTTTTTTTCCAGAACACAGTAGCCAAGATCAGAGCACTGGAGTCTTGAAGAAAAGGCTGTCCAGGCTGGAAGTATACAAATACATTTGTTTACAATTCAACATCTATTAAGGGTTATAACTTTGTTTGGCTAACACTGTACACAGGAGCTCAGACATTTTCGTGCATGTTGGTACAGTTCAATGAGGGAACCGTTTGTAGCTAGACATATATCGAAACGGTACTCCACTTCTCGCCACATGTTGGCAAGCATGAAAGGCGTTATCGCCCCTACTTCGGCGTAGATTCACTGTCGCAAATCTGCCAGATCTCGAACCCTTGTTCTGTAAATAATGTCCTTGGTAAACTCCCATGTACTGAAATCCAGAGGAACCACATCGGAAAACAGAGGGGGCCATCCAGGCAATCGGACCACCTTCCGAACGAACGCTCAGGAAACGTCTCATGGAGAATGACGTCGGCAGACATATGTGGAACTGTATAATTCGGCAAACATGCCGAGATAGGTGTGCCCTGTCACTGGCACCTGTATGCCATGCGATGAAGTTCGTGAAATGGTGAGGACCAACTGTCGTAGAGTGCGTCTATTGCTTTGCGTATTTATGCAACTACATAATAAATCGAGTTCTTTCATTATAAGGGTTTATTTGTGTATACCTCTAGCCCTGACACCCTGTATGTCTTTCTGGAGCCTGTACTGTTTCTCCTGGGCGGACTTGGGTTTAAAAAAATGTAAACTAAATATTACGAAAAATTTTATAAATAATCGACAAGTACGCCAAAGAAGAAGAGATAGAACTACAATGTACATGTTATTCCATGGACTCTTGCGCTTATATGCATGAACTATCTTTCCTTTGTCTTTCACTTATCTTATCTGCTTGGATTCGGACCTAAGAGGACGTTCTTTTGTAAAGCTCATCTTGCTGTACCAGCTGATAATGTAAGCTGTACTTAAAATCTTGAAAATATAATGGTTATTTTCTCAAAAGAATTTTGTGTATGTGGTCAATCAATTGGTAGTTTGATATTGATTGTCTTAAGTAGATATGGGTCTTAACAAAGAATTTTCATTGTTAAGCGCCATCTTAGAAAAATCTTTAACATTTTTCTTTTAGCTCATCTACGAGACGTGCTGTCGGTTAGGACAATTAACCGTATTTCAGATCCCACGGGACCGGAGGCAGCTACTAATAATTTAACAACTTTACTTACAGATTTTTTTATATAACAAGATAACATCCCAGGCAGAAAAGGTCTGGTCACAGGATTCCAGTTCCATTATAGGATTTGATTTGTAGATGCTACTCTTGTCATCTTATATTGGGGAATCGAGACGAAACCACGATGTTAAGTTACGTATTGCAGTAGTGTACATCGAACAGACTTGGCAAATATTCCCTGGTGCAATAAGCACACGACTTTTCACGAGCCAGGAATAATATCTGTAGGTTTGGGTAAATAAGAAAAGGACAATTAATCATCGACGATTACGTAACTACTCTGAGAACTGAGCTGGTTTTCTGAGTGCTTATACACGTCGGGCTAAATTAAACAACATATTACACTGTTAATAATATTCCTACATTAGTTATTTCTCTTTTATGCTGAGCCATTGCATTAATGTGTGTTTCTTTTTTATATGAGTCACGGCTCATATTCATTCTATTACATTACACTGATAGCAAAGAAAAAGAGTCACAAATAATTTTTATTTTATTACATTAAAATTAAAGTTGCCTCTGTACATTACAAAAATAGTCTATTTCTAACCAAACTGAGGTCGAAGAACAAGCGTAACTGTAGGAGACAGAGCCGTGAAAGCGATTTTCTGCAGAAACGTTGCGGCAGCTGTCTGCAGACAGTAATTGTCGTGACGGCGCCCTAATGTTGAATCTGATGACAATGAATTTACGTCATACTATATTCAATGGTTTATAGCGAGCATTGACGCGTAAACACTGTACAAACTACTGCGAACGGTACGCAAGAAGGCCCGTCTATCTAGCAGAGTCCGTCGATTCACACGATATTGGCACTGACACCACGCGAAGGGTAGGCAAAGAAAAAGAGCACACGAACTGAGTTTATTTTCTGACTGTTTACTTCCCGAAGCGTTATCACACTGCGACGGAATGTTCGCAGTACGAAGCCGCAGAGAAGAATGGGCGCTGATTTCGCAACGTCGTGCCGTAATAGTCGAGCGGAGACGAGGTTCGCGCGGGTACGGCGAAGAGGGACGAAGACGGGAAGGGGAGCAGAGGCGAGATCGGGCGCCACGGAATGAAGACGCAGACAAATTGCGAGAAAGAGAGGCGGGCGCCGCAGGTAGCCGGGTCATTAGCGGCAACAATAAGGGCCCGCGAACAATAGGCGGCGCGGAGCGGCAGCAACTGTTGCCGCAATACATCAGCGTGGCGGGCCGCCGTGCCAAGTGAGTAACCGGCCAGCTATGCGCCGTGCGCCGCGCGGGATGCCTGCGTAGCAGGGGCCCGGCCTCTCGCGGGATTTGGCAGCGACGGGAGGAGCGGAACACAGGAGAAGCTAGAAGCTGGTCGCTTGCGGACGGGCAGGAATAACGACCTGGCTCCCGCCCCTTTCCCTTTTCTCAGAGCGGACAGATTAAAACAGTGTAGCTTCTATACTTGTTCCTTTGTTTGTAACGGTTTTCCCAGGTGAACAACTGAATTATGGATAGCGGTTTCTGCGGACGCATTTATGTTCGTAGATATCCGCACTAATACAGCGCTGGAAAAAAAATTAGTACACCCTTTTAGAGGTTTCCAGTTTACTCAAGATTTATTGTTGCAACGTTGTGTATGTTGTACATGAAATGATTACCCTTACAGATTGATAGATCAAGGGGTTCTGACGTACCAGGTTTCCAACCGTGCTGAAACGTGCATACTATAGTTCAATTCTTTTATCTTGGTGGCTCGCGCATGCGCGCCCAGACGCGGGAGATCGCTGCGTTGCCAAGTTGCAAACGACGCACGCGCCAAGAGAAGCAGCGCCATAGTATAGTATAGTTCGCAAACATACGTTTCGGAGGGGGGGGGGGGGGGGGGGAGCGTAGTTTATGAAGTAAATCCACCACGGCCGCATTAACCCTTTCGCTGCTACAGAGACGTGCTTCCCGCATTCCGCGCTGTGCGCGATTTTGTCATCACTGCACTGCTCGCCTGTGCTGACACACGGTGTTCCGACTCCTTTGATACTTATCATTCGATTTCTAAAAAACTATTTGGCCCAAAAATTTGATTTGTACACATCTTCTTGACTGATACCTTCCCCCCATATATGACTTACTTTTGTTTCGATGTTCAACGCAGTTACTGTGCAGCATTAAATGTAGTAAACCATTGCACGAAATTTTGAAGAGTTTGCAGAGGTAAAAGTCCAAAGTGTATACTTTCCGTGTGGTCGATTTTAATTGCCACAATGTTGAGAATGAAATGTGGACAAGATTAACACATTTCCTTGCTATCGCCTGAATTAGGAGGTTTATTGTTTATTTGGTTTAATTAATTAATAGAATATGAAGCAATTGGTATAAAGAATGCTTTTTCCAAACTTTCTATAAAATAAAGTCTGCTAACAAGACATTGCTTTTGTTCAGTTACTTTATTTATGGCTCAACGTTTCTACAACTGAAGACACTCGTCCGTGCTCTGCACTGCAGTCGAGCTCTGGCAACGTCGTTCTCTGTTCATTGGCTGACTGCGTTTTGTGACGTCAGATGCGCAGAACAAACCTAAACTCGGCCGCCGTCGTAAATGGCGCGCACTTTAGCACGAGATGTACCTTCCACAAACGGCAATGAAGACGCTGACTCCAGCATCTGGTCGATCGTACGTATGGCGAATACTGTCCTGGGATATGTTACAGCACTCCTATCAGGCCTGTTAACGTAGTTCTGTAAGACCCGTTCGTTGGCGAGTCGCACGAGTCACTTCTCGTCCTGTCATATCCCACACGTGCTCAATTGGAGATAAGTCTGGATATCGTGCTGGGCAGGGAAGTTGCTGCGCGTCTTACAGAGCACGTTGAGTTTCACGGGTAGTATGTGAGTGAGCATTGTCCTCTTGGAACATCAGCTTCCTGTTGCAAGAATGGTAAAAGAATGGATCTGACAACATGTTGTAAGTACCGAGCGCTGATTAGCGTCCTCTCGAGGAGCAGCAAAGGTGCAAGAGAGTTGTAGCTTATCGCACCCCAGACCGTAGCCGGCCGGTGTGGCCGAGCGGTTCCAGGCGCTACAGTCTGAAACCGCGCGACCGCTACGGTCGCAGGTTCGAATCCTGTCCCGGGCGTGGATGTGTGTGATGTCCTTAGGTTAGTTAGGTTTAAGCAGTTCTAAGTTCTAGGGGACTGATGACCTCAGAAGTTAAGTCCCATAGTGCTCAGAGCCATTTGAACCAAGGCAGACCGTAAGGCCTGAGGTGTGACCAGCGTGTTTTGGACGAATGCACTCTACGACACAGCGTTCCCCAGTTCCATGTTGTACATACAGTCGACCATCACTTGCCTGCAAGACGAATCTGCTTTCATTGCTGAAGACCACGGCGCACCATTCCATCTTCCGAGTGTCACTCTGACGACGCCACTCAAGCTGTGCACGTCGATCCTATTGCTCGAGTGGAAGACAGGCTAGAGGTGTGCGTGCCCGTAATCCAACTGCTAATAACCGGTTAGCAAAAGTTCGTGTTGCCACGTTTGGACGCTCAAGCTCTCTTGTCTGTGCTGTGGTAGCTGTACGATCTGTCACTGCTGCCTTAACAGTATGATGATCCTGGCGGGCGACTGTGTTGCGTGGACTTCCAGAACCGCGTGCAAAAGCAAACATTTTTCAATGAAGGCATTCAAAAAATGGCTCTAAGCACTATGGGACTTAACATCTGAGGACATCAGTCCCCTAGACTTAGAACTACTTAAACCTAACTAACCTAGGGACATCCCACACATCCATGTCCGAGGCAGGATTCGAACCTGCGACTGTAGCGGCCGCGCGGTTCCAGACTGAAGCGCCTAGAACCGCTCGTCCACCACGGCCGGCGATATGACACAGAATGATCTTACAGGCTCAGTCGTCGGTAGCTCAGGTGATAGTCTTCGGTTTATTAATATAATGCCTGGAAAATGCAATCAGTCTCCAAACGAGATTGCTTACAAATCACTCGTGCAGTCCATTCTGGAATATTACTCCAGTGTGTGGAACCTGTACCAAGTAGGACTAATAGGGGAGATTGAACGTTTACAGAGAAGGCAGCACTAAAGGTCACAGGGTGTGAGCACTATGCGACTTAACTTCTGAGGTTATCAGTAGCCTAGAACTTAGAACTAATTAAACCTAACTAACCTAAGGACATCACACACATCCATATCTGAGGCAGGATTCGAACCTGCGACCGCAGCGGTCGCTCAGTTCCAGACTGTGGCGCCGAGAACCGCACGGCCACTCCGGCCGGTCAATGGTCACAGGTTTGTTTGACCTGTGGGACAGTGTCACAGAGATGCTGAAAAAAGTGAATTGGCCGACTCTTGAAGATGACATAAACCATCTCGAGAGACCTTGCTTATAAAATTTCATAAGCGGACTTTAAATGACGTTTCTAGGATTATTCTACAACCCACTACTTATTGATTTTGATGATGAGGTTAAGATTAGATTAATTACAGCACACGCAGAGGAATTCAGTCAGTCAGTCTTCCCATGCTCAATACGTGAATGGAATGGGGAGAAACTCTAGAAACTGGTGCAATGGGACATACCCTCTACCACGCACTTCACTGTCGTTTGCGGAGTGTGGATGTAGATCTAGATACAGCAGTAATAACACGGGGGCTGTTCAACTAGCAATGCAACACATTTTGTTCCGAAAGCAGGTTAGTTTTACTCAGGATACCAATGCACCATGTTCTTCCCCATCATTTTGGCTACAAAACCCTATTTTACAGCATGATCTCCATTTTATGTAATGACCTTCCTCCATCTTACTGGGACGGTCCGTATGCCGGTATGGTAACACTCTACTATCGACGTCGGAATCAGCGTCTTGCTGCACCAATAGCCTCCCCATCATCTACGTACTGCTTGCCGCGGAGCACATCCTTCATTGAGAGTGTCTGCACGTTCCAACACTGCAGGAGTCGCAGCTGCGTACGGCCAGTCGGGACGTGGGAGATCGGACAGGTTTGCGTGACCTTGTTCCAACGATGACAGACGCTTCGCTCAACGATTCACCGTGCTTTTGTTTATGTCGAGTCTCATTTGGATTCTGCAAGCACCTATGAGTACCTACGATGCTTTAGTTTTCCACCAAAAGTAACTGTATGACAGCTCCTCGCATGGAAAGCACCTCCGTTACGGACGCCATTTTGAAGGCTACGTATAGTGCCGCCATCTGTCGGGACTTCATGAAACTACGGGGGCTAGGGTGGGAATATTCCAAGATGTCCCACAGCAAATTTAGCTACTACTACTACTACTACTAATAATAATAATAATAATGATGATGATGTGAAATACCACTTGCAATTGCTTCTAGGATGCAGGTCATATATAAAAAACAGCATCTTATAAATCCGTCGTAAACAAACATACAATGTGTAAGCTGTAAAAACAGGTGGGCAGGCCATAGTGCCTTGAGGAACAGCTGAAGAGTGAATCAAACTTCAGAATGAGAGGGCCACACAGACGGCAGCTGAGTGCCAGACGACGTCCGGAGCACCTGCCGGGCTGCCGTGTCAGCTGATGTCTGACGTCGATTGTCGCCTCCGTGTGGCCGTGCTAGCGCCCGAGGTAACGTGCGCTCGTAAATGGCCGCTATCTTCCGCTACTGCCACGCCGTAAAAATTGTGCGTCGCTTCCTGTGTCTTATCTGGCGCCTCGCGGCCAGTAAACCGCTATCGGGGGGCCGGGACAATCTGACAAATAGCTGCCTGCCCGTGACACCTCTGCTCCACCTCGTCTGCGAGGCCGCCCTGGCACGACAAGTTATTGCCCGAGGCCGTCTCGCAGAGCAAGACTCTTACCGCTGTCGTCTTCCTCCTGTAGATAACACACCCGCCTCTCCGCATCCAGTACTTTGCCGACTGAATCCCTCACTCACTATCTCTCATCCTGTGTACAGGGTGTTTATTATTAAACTTTCGCTACTTGAGCCGGTGTAGACGGGAAACTATTTACAGTGTGGGCACTAGCGATATAGGAATGCCGTTGAGATGGCTTGCTGCAGGATCCGCGTTGTTGGTAGCATTGGTGTCATTGTAAGAAGGCTGCTGAGCACAGTCAGTGATTTTCACACAAAGAACTACGTGGCGTTACCAACATAAAAACCTAAACAGCCTACTTACGGATTCCTGAGGCGAGCTGTTGCCGACCGATCGATCGATAATGCTTCCCTGTTCACTAACAGTTTCACTGTCTACACTTTTATTTGCCGCCTGGTCCATTTCTCTATGCAAAATTACCAAATAACTACTTTGAATGTCTGTTACTTCACTACTCGGTCGTGCTGATAAGCTACGTTCGTTGTTACGTTTTTCACACGCCATAATTACCACGTATTTCACACTATTACAAGAAAAGCACAATTTGAAGAGCAAAAACAAGAAAAAAATTAAAATTGCACTGAAAATAATATCTAATTAATTGCAAGCACAGATGCGAATTTTTTTGGTGCAAATCTACATGCATGCCACAACTGTTTTACAGTACAACAGTGAAAAACGGCAACTACAAAGAAGATCCTCTCTACAATTGCCGGCAGCGGTGGTCTAGCGGTTCTAGGCGCTCAGTCCGGCACCGCGCGACTGCTACGGTCGCAGGTTCGAATCCTGCCTAGGGCATGGATGTGTGTGATGTCTTTAGGTTAGTTAGGTTTAAGTAGTTCTAAGTTCTAGGGGACTGATGACCACAGATGTTAAGTCCCATAGTGCTCAGAGCCATTTTTGAACCTCTCTACAATTACGCGCTAGCAATAAACTGTAGCTACACTAATTACACAAACTACAAGAAAAAATAAAAAGATCCCAGTGAGGTATCCTCGGCTAAGGGTCGACATATGAAACGTCCCCTTTGAAAAATTTATAAACGACAGTGCTGGAAAACCTCTACGTTATTTCATATTCCAACAGCTGAGCAAAATTGAACGTACTCAGACATTTCTCTCTTTACTTATTCTGATCAACAGTAAACTGACACACAATATTTTTTTTAGCGCTACGTAATTTGACTTTCAATAATCCCTGCAAAAGAATGGCCGTGACTAACAATAACCTATACCTTTCATGAATCACTAAAATCTTCGTTACTCGAACTACTGCAATACAGCGAGCGCCAATACTCCCAGCTAAGTAAAAGATTCTAACTACTGAAGGCACTGACTACTGATAGGCATGGTTAGAAAATGAAAGATTTTGATTTAGAACAAACTATGTATTTACCTTAATAGTGTTCAAAAGTCATAATATATATATCAGTTCATGACATCCAGTCTTACAAATTTTCTTTTTCTGACGGACACACGTCCAGATCGTCCGCTCTCAAAACTCTGCCATCTCTCTCTCCCAACATCCACCACTGCTGGCGGCTCACCTCCAACTGCACAACGCTACGCGCTGTTCACATCCAACTGCCCAACACTACAATAGCAATATTCCAACAATGTCAACCAGCCACAGACTGCATACAGTACAGTCAGTGATTTTCATATAGAGCGCTACGTGGCGTTACCAACATAAATACCTAAACAGCGTACTTACATCATGACTTGCCGTCAGGCGCCGGAACTGGTGCGGTGACGTAGGGTTGAAACATAAGCATCAGAGTGCATTACACTTGCAGTCAACATGGGTCTGAACAAGGTGAGCAGGCCTTTTGTCGTAAAGCTGTTTTATCCATACAAAAGCAATAGCGCTGGTGCTCGTGTGCCGACACACTACAGGAATACGGAGACGTCCTATTCCCGCATAGGGGCCGGAGAAGACTATTGGGAACTTCGAATTGATTGTCGCTTTGGGAATTGCTTCTGGGAGAAACAGGCGGCCAGTTGGGCAATAAATTGTTGAAGATGTTACTGTGGCAATGGCTGAGAATTCTGCATGCAATATGCGATCTTCAGACCGTGCATGAGTTGTATCAAGACAGTTGAACATTTCATGGTACACCATTGTTTCGGGCCGCAATAGAGCAATATGTGGTGTGGTTTCAGGCTGTCAGAATACAGATGGTCGACACATTGAACAACGTTTGTAACCTGAAACCTAAACACGGTATGCAATAAACAAAAGTAACCCTGTCTTGTACAAAATAAAATGTGTTTCTTTCACTGGTTTATTCGTTATTCCTCTTTAGCAGGCCCTTGCAATTGTTTTCACAAAGTTTTATTATCCTTCGATCAATCGTTTCTCATGCATGCGCATGCAGTACATAATTGTTGCATGAATGGTTCATCTCCTAATTATTATCTGTTACATGCTCTCCACGATTTTCATTACAAATCTTGTAAGTATTTTCAAACCTATCAAAAATTCACAAACAAACATTTTCAGAACTATCTGTATGGAGTTAGGAATCTGTATTGGGCTACGAGAAATTGTTTTTTACTTTTTAGTCTTCCTTCCTTCGGTCGTCCCATTTCATATCACTTCGTAACACAATCCCTAATTATTTAAATAATGTGACATGTTCGAAATGTTCATAATTAACTTTATAAGTGGATATCTGTAGGGTTATTTTTCTTTATATAAACTTTATCTTTAGTTTCTCCACATTTAATTTCCTTACAGTCTTTAAAAGATAATTTATCCCCTGTAGAAAACAGTGAATAGTATGACATTGCTGCAGACCCTCTCTGATAAATCGTATGTAACTGAGAACATTAGGGCTGATATTACACTTCCTTGAGGCACGCCATATGTTTTGTCCTGTTGACACTTCTTTGTCCTGTATAACGTTTTCAGCTCTAGTCATGCATCCATCGAGCCAGTCTAATATCTGTGAAGATTGTTTTAATGATAATTTAAAGAATGTTTCAAAGGGCTCTGAGCACTATGGGACTTAACTTCTGAGGTCATCAGTCCCCTAGTAGAACTCAGAACTACTTAAACCTAACTGAAGAACTATAAGCACCCTCTGCTGCTACGGATGGGGTTCAAATTCCGTCGTGTGGTTTTGAACGGTCCCTTGTGGTTCCACACTGTACACCAGAGCAATGATTGTGCTTGCGCTACACTCCATACGGGTGCGATCATTTTCAATGAGGTTGCTGGCCCACGATGTCCTTATACAAGTGTTGAAACGTCCAGGAGGTGTCAGCAGTGTCAAAAATTGTCTAGAGAGTCGTGCCGTTCCTCATAGCATTGCATACTGTCTATTCGACCGCGGAGTGTGTGGGACTCAACGCCCGAGGAGAAGCAGTATTGCCAATGACGTCCTTTACGCCACTCTTAAGGCCTTTTATTATCAGTTCTGAGTGACGGTGTATCTAAAATGTTTTCCTCGGCCACCCATGAGAAAACCACGTGATTTCAACACCGGGCATCACGGTTCGAACCTTCATCACAGAGGCTTCAAAAGAAGGGCGAAATGTGGGCGAGAGAAAGTGTGAAGACCATCCCACTGTGTGACAAGTAGAATTGTTGTGAAATTTAGTGCCAATGTGACACCATTAGCACACCTTATACCTCATATGAACTTCTGAGCTCTGGTCATTTTTCTCGTGTGTCAACTCCCTGTTGTTTGAAGCATCCCCAAACCCGTGGGTGACGTCGCAGGGCGCCACGATTTTCCATTATTGCGGAGGAGGAGTGCAGGCACCTTTGAGCCAAATGTCATACTTATACGTCACAATGGTAAATAATTACGGGGTTTCGAAGAAGTGGCAGTTTAATTGTGTACATTCAGCGATATTAAAATCAGGTTAAATATTAAAATTAATGTAGGCAGAGATGAAGAGCATGGATTGTGTGTCAGACGATAAGATTGGTTGACTCCACCAGCAAGTATGCGGGTAGAAGAGTGCGGGGATTTCAGCACTTTCGCAATGAGGAATTGTAATGAGTTTCTGAGCCCGCTGCAGTTGAAGAGGTAATCGAAAAAGCAAACACACTAGAGTGCAAATTGAGTTTGGACGAGGTCAATGAAAGTATTCCCGGAAGAGTCTCAAACAGCAGCGTTGTCACTTCGATAAACTGAATAATGGATGGTCTCCAGCATAAAAGTCCAGGGTCTGGAGCGGATGAAGGCGGAGGACGTGAAGCACCACAAGAAGAAGAGTCCTCCTTGTTCCAGAAAAAGTTGTGAAACGGACGTATCTAACTGACAAAATCAATAGAATAAATGGCAGTTCTCTAGTAGCATGCGCTACTGTAAAAAGCGTTCCAGCAAGCAAAAAGTACAGCAGCAGCTAATCTTTCGACGCCACAGATATGTAAACGGGATGAAGAGATATCCACTGTATCAAAAAAGGAAAGGAACAACTTTAAAAAAATGAAATACTGAAAATTAACACACAGACATCAAAATAGGCAAACAAGCTGTAGGTAAAAAAAAAAAGAAAAAAAAAAACAATTCTTTTGCTGAGTAATTAACATATC
This sequence comes from Schistocerca americana, assembly GCF_021461395.2. NCBI lineage: Eukaryota > Metazoa > Arthropoda > Insecta > Orthoptera > Acrididae > Schistocerca > Schistocerca americana. The sequence continues at coordinate 227,922,305 of NC_060119.1, forward strand.
AAGAAACTGAAGAAGTAAGTAACAGATGCGTAAGAAATTCGTTGAAGTGATGCAGTAAAAAAAGAAAAAAGGGTAGTATCAAAATATTGATGAGGCACTGCTACAAGGGCAAAAACAATAAAACACAATTACGAGGTCCTAGAAGAAGTTCTGTCAAGGATGAACAGGATTTCTGGTTACGGGAGATATGTATTGAAAAAAAAGTTGGAATTTATGCGCAGATATACAGCCCTATTTTGTACAATGTGTCTCTTTTCCTCGTATTTCATATAATCATTTCATTAATTATTTCAGTTATTTCTGCATACTTAATTTACATACATTCCCGTTCTGATGTTTTTTATTTATATGCTGTAGTAGATTTGGTAATAGCACATCGAATCCAAGTCATTCTTTATTGCACCACAAACCTTCTGTCGCTAAAACTGTTTCATATGAAGTTAGTGTAGTTCGAATTTCGTATTTAGGAATTATTTTTGTCTGACTTGATATATATGAAAATGTGATTTCCTGTGTGATACGTGAATCACGTTGACGACAGTAAAATATCGCGTTAAGATAGGCGAACACTACACAGTTTAAGACAAGAAGTAAAATAAGCAGTAGCGGAGTGCCAAACGGAATGTACACGAGTCATGGATTTCAATAACGTCCAAGTGATAGCAAGAGAACTTACTTCTTACAGAATAAATGTCAGATAACGAGTGAAATACCGAAACATTAATGCAATTTCAATAGAGATGAAGCTAAGGGCTTCCTGCTTCGTGGCTACTAGCTATCAAGGAAGCAAACACGCAGCCACGGCGAGCGACGGACATAAACAGCTAAAATGAAATCACCGAGGGGCAGAACAACAACATCGTTTTTGATTTCCCACGCCCACCGCTCACATCCGCATTCATCTTCTAAATACCTGTATTCAATATTTTATCCAGTGAAGACGAGCCACAAGTAACTCCAATTCTGCGAGAAATCGCGGTAAACTAGTCTTTCGTAAGTGAACCTTATACTGCATTTCGACTGTGTTCAGCCATCCAGTAACAGCACTCAAATCCTGAGGAAGATGCTAGCAGAGGGACTGAAACAACGGCCACTGAAGGAGATGTGGACTATAACACGGGCTGTCTCAGAGGATTTTACCATCAACCACTAATGAAGTCCCATGAATGAAAAGGTAGAAACTGAACAAATCACGAACATATGTATGTTTAAAACGTAAAACAGATGAATTATGATCTGTAGCGCATGATCTGAGCAAAATCGAAAATTACGGGTGGTTGTAGAGGCAATGCTGCATTAAAGTTACTGATGACAAAATGTGTTGACCATTTCTACTTAAAGTTAGTGGATTGTTTCGATACTTATACACACGTCAGAAGGTCTCCATCAGTTAACGAAAACGGCGCAGCCTTGTGGATTATTTAAAAATTATTTTCACATAACGCAAGGCAAACAGAATTATTTTTTGATGAGAAAACTGAAATTCTGGGTAATATGTTTCTTGAGAAAACAAATCACTGAATTACAAGGATGTTTTCAGTTAGAATGTTAAGTGTTCACATTCTGGTTGGAAACTTTGGTAGCATGCAAAGTCAGTAAACAGTTAACAAGTTTTTATTTTTAATCAGTGATGTAATTACCTTTTTGATCAACAACCTTTAGTCATCTAGTGTGCAAATTCTCAATGCGCGATCGATAAAAGTACATTGATTTTTGGGTAAAATATCAGGAGATGGCATTTTGGACATCATCTACATTTTCAATTTTTTTGCCACCTAGAAAATGCTCTATCCAGCTGAATAAATGGAATGTGATGGCGCAATATTTGTCGAATATGGTGTGTGGGTTAATACCTCCAACTCTAAATCATTAATTTTTTCTAAGAATCGTCTTGCACCGAGAGGCCTTGCGTTATCGAATTTCAGAATAACTTCTTTTCTGTTGACAATGGTTGGGCACTTTTCAGGTAAAGATTGATTTACTCGATCCCGTTATTTACAGTAAAGGTCTGCAGTTAATGTTTTCTAGGTATCATCACTTCAAAACGAACGACCCAGCGAATACTCTGCCAAACACACAAACGCGCCTTTCTGGAATGTAAGTATGGCTTAACTGCACTTCGTGGCGATTCAATCTGAGAAAGCAACTGTGTATTGGATTATTACACAAGATTCATTTGTCATATCCAGTGTTCAAGCGATCAAAAAACTATTTTGCACTGTGCCACCGAAGCACTAGGCAGCATGTGGTAAGTCGGTTAGATTTGTTTGTCTTTGCCAATCTCCTGCAAATGTTCTTGGATGATCGACCAAGATTAGTTAAAAGAGTTTGACAGTTCCTCGACTGTCTGTTACAGATTTGTTTTCTCTTCCACCCTTAACATGTCATTATTTAAAGTTGTTGGTCTTCCTCTTCGGTGTGAGTAGGAGAGATCAAAACTGCCGGATATGAACTTAGAAAACCACCTTTGGTATCTATGAACGTTTAATGCATTTGGGTATACATCGCCAATCGACGGTAGGCAATGAAAAACTCGTAATTCCATTTTGTTACATTTTTCAGATGAAGCAAAAACGGTTTCTTAAAAAATTATATTAAGTGATACAGAAAGTTCCTACAAGTGTAACTTTATAGTAGAAGCCTAGTTATTGACAGATGAGAGAAATCGATGCACTTTCAAATCTCTCTTTGATTATGGAGTTACTGGTTACTGGAATTTTCAGAGGCAGATGGAGTTACGCCTACCATCCAAATGTTTTTGGTAGCAACTCTTGCATTACTGCCCTTGTGCAACCCGAAAAGCTTACGACGTCAGGTATCTTTTCTGGTGCATGGCTAACCATTTCACTTTAAATTGCAAAACATTTAAGATTCAATTATTTACGACCAAGCAAATCACTTTAACCTTAAAATGTCTTTAGCGCGACTCTGAATTACACAAAGAGCCGAAAAATGACAAACGAATATCGACATGCGTATGATCGACATTACTTTCAGGTGAAGCAAGTGATGATGTAACCGATTTTTGTAAGACTGTGAGCTAAAAAAATATAAAATTTGAGTGTATTTAGAAACTGTACAATAATTTTTCAATAAATAACGTGACTTTCATCTCTGAAACCGCCAAGCACCCTCTGATTACCAATTCATCTCAAAATGTAGGTTTTTCCATAAGGACAGGCGAACTGCTTCACAGGTCGACGGGAAGCATTGGTCCCTGAGAGGATCGAACGTTCGGACAACACCACAAGGCCGTTTTGAGTTGGTGAGTCCTTCATTTCGTGCGGTTAATGAAGCCAACGGCGCACCACCCTCCAATAGACCCGGCGTTTGCACGCAAGTGGAGTTCAAACAACCATTTCGGTGGTTAATTACTTAATTTCGTGTGCTTAATTGAAACAAGGTTTACATGTCTATGGACTCATGGCAGTATCGGGTTTGAGCATAATAAGAATCTACGCCAGCAGGAGGGGTCGATAGAGTAGGGTTAATGTTTTCCCTTAAATTTTAACTTCCCACTGACAGCTACTACGATATATCTAAACACCTCAGCCAAGAGGTTATGACAGAGGATTTTGTCGTCATGACATTCATTCTATATTAACAAGGAACCCCTTGAGTGCGCGGTCTGAAGTTCAATCTTTAGTAAGGCACATCTGAAAGTGTTATGTTAACAATTACGACAGGAAAAATGTTAGCTGCTAATGAACTCACCATGTGTATCAGGAGGGTGACAGAAAGTGAGTCTCCAGGAGGTGCAGAGATCAAACTTCTATGTGATGTATATATTACACTTCACATAATGGACATCGTTGATATTCAAGAAATGTTCAGAACAAACCATTAACACGCACCATGAGCACCGAATGAAAAATGGCGCGCCACAGTGATCACAAAGGTTCGCGCCATAAAAATCGAAGGCGATCTCTTTGGGAATTACAAACCGTGCAGCTAAGTATCCACCCTAAAAGAATGGATATAGAATCATATTGGTGTAACGGAGTGATGAGAACCGATGAAATGCCGTGGCATGCATGCGAATGCGAAACAGTCTTATCGTGAAACTGACTAAGAAAAAGCCGTACCTACAGACAGTGCGTCAATATGCTTTACAGGCAAGGAAAAAATAAACACCCAGAGGCTGGATTTGTCCAGTGGTTCCAAGTGACATGATTGGCAATGTCACACGCATTTCAGGTGGGATAATTTGCTCTGAATGAGTATGATATTTAGACGCAGACCAGAAATCAAGCAAACGCACGTTATTTTGATTAGGTATTAGCCAAAAGAAGTGCTCGTACCGTAGCTGTAGTTCTCTTACGTCCATTTTCCCACTCTTGCTTGCTGTGACGTAAATTTTCCCTACTGCCCTGCAAGATCACGCACACGAGAAAGAATTGTAGGGGGGCAGAGGACCTCCAGGTTTTCGGAGCACGACAAATAACTTCCCAGCCAATTTAAAATCCAGATTAACAGTCGGTATAATTGTGCGTTAAGGCATTGATGTTAGTTGATCTTGGTACAACTTTCTTCGTACCTCTAAATTTCCAACGTTCCTTTCATACGCATTTCCTCTTCAAATCCCCACTGGTCGGAGTGGAAAACTAATTTCTTACTGAATCATGGGATAAGTTTGTTTATCTCATCTGCAATATCTACAGCTGATTCCGCAATTTCCGGTGCATCGTCGAGTTGACGCTTTGTTCGAAATTTGGTTATCTTCGTCTTCGAATTCTGTAGCACTGTTTGAAGTTTTGCAACCATCCTGTGCTTTCCTTGAAATCATTGTAATGTATGTAGCGCAAGACAGTTTGATGTGCATAATGGGTAGGTCGCTATGAGGCACATCCTGAAAGTTGTATCGAGCATCCTTGAAACGCACAAACACCAGCTATTGTGTTTTATAACAAGTGCGCTCTAGCATCACTTGAATATCCGAAGTTTTTCTTAAGCACTACACGGTCATATTGTTGCGGAATTATTCGAAATCTGTTGACAATTTTTTTGTTATGCTGAGGATTGTCTTCCCTGTACGTAATTATGTTTAGTACCCGCTCTGTGGACAATGATGGTCCTTTGTTACGTTTCACTGGAGACGGGATTTGTGGCACCCTGTGCGTCAAGGACGATGAACTATATGCCCCGACACCTGTTTCACTATCACTTTCACTTTCACTTAAGCACGTATCGTCATCATTTTACTCCACAAGTACACCGTCCGCGCAGTCGAGCGTATACGACACCACACATTCCACTGACCTTGCATAAACGCTAATATTTCGTCTGCCACTTCTTTCTCATGCTGTGAAATTCCTTGCGTTCCTTTCTGACAAAATGTGAACTTCGACAATTGTTGTTGTAGATATAATGTAAACTTTACTTTGTTTATCGTTGCCATTGCTCTGCTTTGTATCAACACCACTAGCACTGTAACACTGTTGTGAGTGCCGGCCAGTGTGGCCGAGCGGTTCTAGGCGCTTCAGTCTGGAACCGCGCGACCGCTCCAGTCGCAGGTTCGAATCCTGCCTCGGGCATGGATGTGTGTGATGTCCTTAGGTTAGTTAGGTTTAAGTAGTTCTAAGTTCTAGGGGACTGATGACCTCAGCAGTTAAGTCCCATAGTGCTCAGACCCATTTGAACTGTTGTGAGATACTCGTCGGCGAAGCAGTTCAACTATGCCCCACAGCTTCATGCTGTGCTCACCATTGGATACCTCTAGTTCCGCCCCCAGTTGCCATTATAAGTCAATATTGTGGTTGCACGGTAGACAATACATGGGGCGTCAAATCATGTAAACATTGTTGGGCTTCTGCGACCCCGCACTCAAGGTGTTCCTTGTGAGTGTGTTTCCGTGGCGTTTTGGCTCCCACTCCCGTTGGGATTTAATTTATGCTGAGATGAATCTGGCGTTTCAGTAGACATCTAACTTCGATCGTATGTTGAAAGCAGAAATAATGAATTGCGTGAATCAAAAGAGCCTTCTCCACGTCAGTTAGTACGGAAAATCACCGATGGTGTAAAATCCGACTCGCGCACTTCACGGCGATGTTTTTGTAGTTGTGCCTGGAAGAAAATTGGTGAAAATTTTCGCTGAACGTAGAAACATCCACCTGCACCCAAACTCTGTACCAATAAAGGATCACGAATAATATGGCTTCATCTCAGACTTTTTGCCGTTAATGCGGTTGTCAAAAAGGAAGCTGGAATATCCGGAAAAAAATTCTGCACTCCCCGTGAACTTCAAGACATATTAGAAAAGTGTGCCGGAACGGTCTAAGTCTTGGTACCACGGAGTCTCAGTGGTTCGTTGTCTAAAACAATGCCTACGAAAGGCAAAGACCTAACTTCGTTATATCGTCGAATACACAGTTTTTATCAATCAGGAAATGACTATACACTTGTTTACTAAATATAACTATTCCGCAACTGTGATTGCAGTTTCGACGTTTTTTTGTTTTGAAGTCTACTAAAAGTAACCAATAACAAAATACGCCGGATTTAATAAACAGGCAATAGAACTTTAAAACGGAAATCATAAGAGTACTTACGTGGGATGTTACAGCCCACTCTTCAACTTTAGTTTTCGATACGTTGCAGCTTATAATCAAATTGGTTGCCTGTAGAATATCGTCTCAGTTGTGCGACTGGATTTGTGGTTACCCGTCGGAAAGGTCACGATACCTGGCGTTCCCCACGGAAGAGTTATAGGCCTGCCGCTGTTCGGAATACACATAAACGCTCTAGTAGACAATATGAGCAGCAGATTGTCTGCAGACCATGCTGCCATTTATCGCCTGTTAAAGTCGACCAAAACGAATTTCAAAATGGGTTAGAAAAGATATCTGTATGGTGCGAAAGGTGGCAATTCATCCTAAATAATGAAAAGTCTGAGGACATCCACATGAGTACTAAAATGAATTAAATTTCCGTTACACTGCATGATAAATCGCACAGATCTAAAGGCTGTTAGTTGAACTAAATAGCTAATAATTAAAATTATGAGCAACTTAAAATGGAAAGATCACAAGGATAATGCTGTTGAGAAGGTGAACCGAAGACTGCTTTTTGTAGGCAGAACACTTCAGAAGATGCAACAGGCCTACTAAAGAGGTTGCGTACACAACGCTTGTACGTCATTTGCTAGAGTAAGCTCTGCAATCGGGGACCCCACCACATAGCATTGACGAAGGACATCAAAAAAGTTCAAAGAAGGGCAACTCGTTTTGTACTATCGCGAAATAGGGGTTGGCATTCCTCGGTCTTCCCAGTTCAGCTTCTGCAGCGTAGTCTAAACGACATGCCAACGAATGCCCGTTTACGTGTTGGTGCATCGCTGCAGAAGTAGAGCTAGGAAGCCGTTACGCATCCTCCATACAGTTCTGATCTCTCCACACTTGATTTCCGTACTTTTTGAGCCCTGAAAAAAATATATTCCTGGCCGTGAGTTTACTTCGGAGGAAGAAAAATGGCTCTGAGCACTATGGGACTTAACATCTATGGTCATCAGTCCCCTAGAACTTAGAACTACTTAAACCTAACTAACCTAAGGACAGCACACAACACCCAGTCATCACGAGGCAGAGAAAATCCCTGACCCCGCCGGGAATCGAACCCGGGAACCCGGGCGTGGGAAGCGTCGGAGGAAGAGGTGCAAGCCTGAGTACAACCACGGTTCCGCAGGCATCCACAATCATTTATCCATTAAGGCATTGGCCGTCTTCTCTCACAGTGGGATAAATGTATTAAAAGTTACGGCGATTACCATTTACATAATACACTCCTGGAAATTGAAATAAGAACACCGTGAATTCATTGTCCCATGAAGGGGAAACTTTATTGACACATTCCTGGGGTCAGATACATCACATGATCACACTGACAGAACCACAGGCACATAGACACAGGCAACAGAGCATGCACAATGTCGGCACTAGTACAGTGTATATCCACCTTTCGCAGCAATGCAGGCTGCTATTCTCCCATGGAGACGATCGTAGAGATGCTGGGTGTAGTCCTGTGGAACGGCTTGCCATGCCATTTCCACCTGGCGCCTCAGTTGGACCAGCGTTCGTGCTGGACGTGCAGACCGCGTGAGACGACGCTTCATCCAGTACCAAACATGCTCAATGGGGGACAGATCCGGAGATCTTGCTGGCCAGGGTAGTTGACTTACACCTTCTAGAGCACGTTGGGTGGCACGGGATACATGCGGACGTGCATTGTCCTGTTGGAACAGCAAGTTCCCTTGCCGGTCTAGGAATGGTAGAACGATGGGTTCGATGACGGTTTGGATGTACCGTGCACTATTCAGTGTCCCCTCGACGATCACCAGTGGTGTACGGCCAGTGTAGGAGATCGCTCCCCACACCATGATGCCGGGTGTTGGCCCTGTGTGCCTCGGTCGTATGCAGTCCTGATTGTGGCGCTCACCTGCACGGCGCCAAACACGCATACGACCATCATTGGCACCAAGACAGAAGCGACTCTCATCGCTGAAGACGACACGTCTCCATTCGTCCCTCCATTCACGCCTGTCGCGACACCACTGGAGGCGGGCTGCACGATGTTGGGGCGTGAGCGGAAGACGGCCTAACGGTGTGCGGGACCGTAGCCCAGCTTCATGGAGACGGTTGCGAATGGTCCTCGCCGATACCCCAGGAGCAACAGTGTCCCTAATTTGCTGGGAAGTGGCGGTGCGGTCCCCTACGGCACTGCGTAGGATCCTACGGTCTTGGCGTGCATCCGTGCGTCGCTGCGGTCTGGTTCCAGGTCGACGGGCACGTGCACCTTCCGCCGACCACTGGCGACAACATCGATGTACTGTGGAGACCTCACGCCCCACGTGTTGAGCAATTCGGCGGTACGTCCACCCGGCCTCCCGCATGCCCACTATACGCCCTCGCTCAAAGTCCGTCAACTGCACATACGGTTCACGTCCACGCTGTCGCGGCATGCTACCAGTGTTAAAGACTGCGATGGAGCTCCGTATGCCACGGCAAACTGGCTGACACTGACGGCGGCGGTGCACAAATGCTGCGCAGCTAGCGCCATTCGACGGCCAACACCGCGGTTCCTGGTGTGTCCGCTGTGCCGTGCGTGTGATCATTGCTTGTACAGCCCTCTCGCAGTGTCCGGAGCAAGTATGGTGGGTCTGACACACCGGTGTCAATGTGTTCTTTTTTCCATTTCCAGGAGTGTACATACATTACTTACTTTTTCCATTTGTCTCATTTTGATCTGACTGCCCGTTATACATTCAGGTGACCAACTCACACGAAAGTGATATGCACGTATATAAATTGCGTAGTATCGCGTAGACGAAGTATAAAAGACCATTGCACTGGCGTAGCCGTCACTGTACTCAGATGATTCACGTAAACAGGTTGCCGGCGTGATTATGGCCGCACGACGGAAATTAAGAAACTTTGAATGCAGAATGGTAGCTGGAGTTAGACGCATACGGCACGCATAGGCCCGAATGTTTCTCTCATTGCACCGGAGCATAGTACGTTTACAGTCGAAAGAGTATCAGTTTCGAATGAATACTCAACAGTTCACTTTTCAAATCCCTTTCATAATCAGAATCAGGAAAAGGTGTTCAGCAGACACGAGTATTTTCAGCGGAAAACGGATCTGCATGTTTACAAGTATTTATCCATTTTCGTTTCATCTCGTTGTTTTTAGTAAATGTATGAAACTTGATTCCTAACTTTTTTATTTGTCTGTTGTGATTACTACAACTGACTATCGCGAAACAAACCATTATTTTTCACTACCGTCGACATAATGGTCTTTAAAGAATTCAGCAACTGTTTTCGAGCAGATATTTAAGGTTATTTTCATTTATCGTTCCGTCTCAGTTGCATACTTTCAGAATTCGATTATATGTTTCGATCACACTGGATCATCTTCAGATCTAAAACAAAGTAAAACTAAATGTGGACCATCCAATATTTTATAATAGTAAAAACGGAAGGAATTGTACATAAAAGTAGAATTTACCTAGTAATTGCATCAGCAACCCGTCTTTTCTTCTCAGCACAAGATATAAGACTACTGTATTTTTCAGTTGCGGGCAATGTTTTAAATAGGTAGAAGATATTCACAAGATGCTTCCATAGATTCAAAATGTGAATATCATCAAATTCTTATTCAGTTTTCGCTACTTAATTTCCATTTTAAAACATATTAATCTATCCCTCTTTTACAGTTTTATGCATCCATTCTGGTACCTTAACAATAATATTTGAAATGATTGAGTTTGTGGAACTTTGGTGTAAGACCCTCATTCCAACTTGGTTCATTTATAATTTCGCTGTTTTATGCAGCTTACATTTTACATGCTCATTTTTCTAAATGATTAGTGTTTCAACGAGTATTTTTGCATAATTACACGCCCTTTAATTTTAACAAGACCTCTCTTGTTAAACTCATGACATCCCCACCACTCTCTCCTGCTTCCTTCCCCCTCGTCCAGTCAGCCTCAGTCCATTTCCTCTACTGCCTCATACCATCTACCTATTTAAAACAATGACTGCAGTCGCAAAATACAGCCCTGTATAAGGTGCTTGTTAGACAAGACGGGTTGCTGATGAAATTACTTAGGAAACTTCTACTTTTATGTACAATTCTTTCCTTTTCCACTCCTGTACAATATTAAATGATACACAATTAGTTTACTTTGTTTTAGATTAGATCATGATCCCCGTTATGGCTATTGTCGGCTGTGAGAGCTGGTCAGATTCGCCCTGACGTCAGCAGCGCGGTTTGCTACTGCGCACACACCATGTGATCCCTTTCGTGTATTCTCGTATCCGTGCTACCTGCACAGGCTACGACTAGCTCTCGCCCCTCCGCCCCCTTCCATGCCACCATGTGACGTCAGAGACGCCTTTGCTGTAGCGCTGTAGCTGCCGGCCGCGGTGGTCTCGCGGTTAAGGCGCTCAGTCCGGAACCGCGCGACTGCTACGGTCGCAGGTTCGAATCCTGCCTCGGGCATGGATGTGTGTGCTGTCCTTAGGTTAGTTAGGTTTAAGTAGTTCTAAGTTCTAGGGGACTGATGACCACAGAAGCTAAGTCCCATAGTGCTCAGAGCCATTTGAACCATTTTTGATGCCGGAGCTAAGCAAGCGACCCGCCTGACATCTGCTGGAATTACGAGCAAGCGGAGTCCGTGACAGTGGTTTTCGGGGGCGAGGGACGGGGAAAGCGTTTCCTCTCTAAATCACCCCGTTTACATAGGGCTCCCAAATCAGGAGTTCGTAAATCGAATTCCCAATACCGCTTCTGAGTGGTCATGTAGACATTTCAAAATCGATTCTGGAAATCCGCTTCTAGTTGCCTATTTTCCAATTCTGCGATCTATTTTCGCTGCCATGTAAACGCAACCGGTTTTGAAGCGAGACTGGGTTGCCAAGTTACGTCTGGTATTCAGAATATTCGGTTAACGTAGACTTACTGTGCAGTGAGGGAGAAGTAGAAATACACAGAAGAGCCAAAGAAACTGGTACACCTGCCTAATATCGCGTAGGGCCCCAGCGAGCACGCAGAAGTGCTGCAAGACGACGTGGCATGGACTTGAATGATGTCTGAAGTAGTGCTGGAGGGAACTGACACAATGAATCCTGCAGGGCTGTCCATAGATCCATAAGAGTACGAGGGGATGGAGATCTCTTCTGAATAGCACGTTGCTAGGCATATCCAGATATTCTCAATAACGTTCAGGTCTGGGGAATTTGGTGACCAGCGGAAGTGTTTACACTAAAAAGAATGTTCCTCGAGCAACTCTGTAGCAATTCTGGACGTGTGGGGTGTCGCGTTGTCCTGCTGAAATTTCCTGAGTCCGTCGGAATCCATAATGGACATCAGTGGATGCCGGTGACCAGTCAGGATGCTTATGTTCGTGCCACTTATCAGAGTCGTATCTAGACGTATCAGGGGCCTCGTATCACTCCAACGGCACACACCCCGCATTATTACAGGGCCTCCACCGGCTCGAACAGTCTCCTGCTAACATGCATTGTCCATGGACTCATGAGGTGGTCTCCATACCCGTACACGTCCATCTGCTCGATACAATTTGAAACAGAACTCGTCCAACCACGCAGCATGTTTCCAGTTATCAGCAGTCGAATGTCGGTGTTGACGGGCCCAGGCGAAGCGTAAACCTTTGCATGGTGCAGTCATCAAGGGTACACCAGTGGGCCTTCGGCTCCGAAAACATATATCCATGATGTTTCGTTGACTTGTTGATGAGCCAGCATTGAAATCTGCAATAATTTGCGGAATCGTTGCATTTCTGTCTCACTGATCGATTCTGTTCAGTCGTCGGCGGTCCCGCTCTTGCGAAGATCTTTTGCCGGCCGCAGCGGTGCCGGAGATCTGATGTTTTACGGGATTCCTGATATTCACGGTACACTCGTGGAATGGTCGTACGGGAAAATCCCCACTTCATCGCTACCTCGGAGGTGCTGCGTCCCATTCCTCGAGCGCTGACTGTAACACCACGTTCAAACTCTCTTAACCTTGTGGTGCATGAATTTCACTGTAGTGGACAACATTTAGTGGTAAAATCTTTGGCGTTTTTAATCAGTCATGAGGCTGAAAATGCGTGCAGGACACGACACCAGTAGGGACTGCCCACTGCAGCCTCAGGACTGACTGAAAATGACAAAGAAACGACCATTAACAGCTGTCTACCGCAGTGGACGCTATGCGCCACAGGGTTAAATCTTGATAAACTGCCATTGTAGCAGCAGTAATCGATCTAACAGATGCTCCAGACACTTGTCTTATAGAGGCGTTGCCGTCCGCAGCGCCGTATTCTGCCTGTTGAAACGTCCCCTTCGAAAAATTAGTGAATTACTGTGCTGGTAAACCCCTTACGTTATTTGATTTTCAAACAGCTGAGCAAAACTGAACGTACTCAAGACATTTCTCTCTTTACTTATTATGATCATCACTAAACTGACACACAATATTTTTAGCGCAACGCAATCTGACTTTCAGTAATCCCTACGAAAGAATGGCCCTGACTAACAATAACCTATACCTTTCATGAATCACTTACCTCACAAAAATCTTCGTTACTCGAAGTACTGCAATACAGCGAGCGCCAATACTGCCAGTTAAATAAAGTATTCTAACTACTGCAGGCACTAACTACTAATAGGCATAGTTAGTAAATGAGAGATTTTGATAGAGAACAAACAATGTATTTACCTTAATAATGTTCAAAAGTCATAATATATACATATATATCAGTTCATGACATCCAGTATTACAAATTTACTGTCTCTGATGGACACACGTCCAGATCATCCGCTCTCAAAATTCCGCCATCTCTCTCCCCACATCCACCACTGCTGGCGGCTCACCTCCAACTGCCCAACTCTATGTGCTGTTAACAGCCAACTGCCCAACACTACAATAGGAAATTCCAACAATGCAAACCAGCCACAGACTGCACATAGCACAGTCAGTGATTTTCATACAGAGCGCTACATGACGTTACCAACATAAAAACCTAAACAGCCTACTTACACTGTTTACACATATCTGCATTTGAATAGCCGGCCTCGGTGGCCGTGCGGTTCTATGCGCTTCAGTCCGGAACCACGTGACTGCTACGGTCGCAGGTTCGAATCCTGTCTCGGGCATGGACGTGTGTGATGTGCTTAGGTTAGTTAGGTTTAAGTAATTCTAAGTTGTAGGATACTGATGACCTAAGATGTTAAGTCCCATAGTGCTCAGAGCCATTTGAACCCTTTTTTTTGTTTTTGTTTTTTTTTGCATTTGAATAGACATGCCTACACCAGGTCCTTTGGCGCTTCAGTGTATTAGACTGACCATGAAGCTTTCTACCTGTAATATTTAAGCGAAGAGAAATAACGAGTGTCTTGAATAAATCAGAAACTGGGTCAGCTGTTTTCCGCACACCATATTTAAATGAGGTGGAAAATCCTTTTCAGATCTTAACATGGAAACACGAGACCGTAAAACAATTTCCGAAATTCGGTTTTCGTCTGTCGGGAGATGTGTTGCATGCAAGCGTAGAGTCTACGTTACTCTATGATTATGCCAGTGATCTCTATACAACCTGGATGTAGAAGTATGGTTTCTGACTGTAGAACTGCAGCGTGTCTGCAAAAACACGTACTTTGCATCGTCCGCCATATTGTAGTTTGGCAAACAAATTTCCATCGGTCTGCATGTGACAAAGAATTGCAGACTGATTTCTTGTTTTTAACTTTATGTCTATATGTGATGTAATAGGCTGATGAGGGAGCGGAATTGAAAAGTATTTTCTTATCGTGTTCTAGTGACATTTCCTAGCAGCCACGTTGTAGTTTGGCAAGTAACGAAATATGAGCATCTATGGCTGGCAAGATCAGATAGTTGAAGTTCAACATCCAGGTGGTATAGAGATCACTGGATTATGCTCTCCCTCGGAAAGTGGGGCCACCTCGGTAGATGCGGTGTCCCGGAGGGGTGGTAGTGAGCGCACGTGGAAGCGACCGCTAACCCCGCCCTTGCCCAGCGGGCGCTGTTCCAAGTAGCCTGCGATCAGTCCGTGCTCTCGCTGTTACATAATCGGCCGGAGCTTGCTTCCCTCGCTCCAGCGCACGGCAGGGCAGGGCGACGGTTCTCTTGCGGCGCCTACCTGCCGCCGACCCGGATAACCGGCGCTCCCGGAAAAACAACCCGCCCCGCCCAGGGTGGGAGAACAGGCGAGCTGGAAGGCTTAAATCGCCCGTTCTTCCGCGGTAACTTTACTCTCTCGCAGTTCCGATCTCAGAGATATATCTCGCGCTTCCTCCCCAACGCGTTAACCGCAAGCGGAGCATTACGGTAAGAGCTCCCGTGACCTCGATTTCGTTTCTCTGGGTAGAACTTTGCCTCAGTCATCAGCACAAAAACAATAACAAGGTCTCGCCAAAGCTCTCTACTCTGAACAGTTGCAGTCAGAAGTCGTCTAATCTCATGCCAAGTAAACAGACACAGCAAGAGAAACAGAAAATACACCACAAGATTATAGTTAAACTTTAGCTACTTGAGTCAACATATAAGGGAAACTACTCTGATGGAAAAAAACACAACACCAAGAAAGAATTCTGCAACATAAACTAAAGTTGGTAGGCGTGTTTAGCCGGCCGGAGTGGCCGAGCGGTTCTAGGCGAGTCAGTCTGGAACCGCGAGACCGCTACGGTCGCAGGTTCGAATCCTGCCTCGGGCATGGATGTGTGCGATGTCCTTAGGTTAGTTAGGTTTAAGTAGTTCTAAGTTCTAGGGGACTGATGACCCCAGATGTTAATTCCCATAGTGCTCAGAGCCATTTGAACCATTTACGCGTGTTTATCGGAAAGATGACGTGTACTCAAATTTCACACCAGTCGCCTAGGTGTGGCGCTAGTACAGGGTGTTCAGAAAAGGACTCCCTGATTTCAAAATTAAATATCTCGAAAAGAAAGATCGATAGAGGAATGCAGTAAACGGTATGTTTATTTTGAAATCTGTAAGAAGTTCATACAGCAGTTTGAAGTAACAGTTACAAAAGCTGCTAACAGATGGCGCTGTAATCCCCATACGTAATGCCTAGTATAAATAGTGATCCGAAGCCCAGAGCGATCAGTTCCAGTATTGAAACGTGAAAGCAGGTTAGCGTACAAAGAAGGAAGAGATTAAAACAATGTACTCCATTGAACAACGCGTTTTTCTGGTGCTAGAGTACCACAGGTTAGAAGAGAGTCCTACGGTAACAAGGCGAAGTTTTCAAGCACGATTTAATGTTCCAAAAGGACCCGATGCGAAAACCATTCGTACGCTCTTCGCAAAATTTCAACGAACAGGCAGCGTAACTGATGATCTAGTGGGGCATGTTGGCCGCAAGGAAACCGCAGTTACGCCTGAAAATATCGCCACAGTTTCTGGAATTATTCAGCGAAATCCAATGTCATCCGTTCGTAGAATTGCATCTTAGACTGGTTTGAAGCGTTCCAGCAAGCAGAAAATACTGAGTAAGAGCCTACACATGTTTCAATTCAAAATTCAAACGCACCAGGCCATACCCGTACGAGCTGTGCAACAAAGGGTTGCCTTTGCTAATCAGATGCTCACAATGATTGATAGGGAAGGATTTGATGTTGGCTGCATCTGGTTTACAGGTGAAGCACACTTACACCTGAATGGATACGTGAATAAGCAGAACTGGCGATTTTGGGGTACCGAAAAGCCATATTGGTGTGAAGCGAAACCCCTGTATTCTCCTAAAGTTACTGTGTGGGCTGCAATATGCAGCAGAGGCAGTATTGGCCCTTTTTTCATTCGAGAAACGGTCACTGGTGCACGTTACGTTGCAATTTTGGAACAATTTGTCGCCACACAGCAAGCGTTAGAGGATCGACCAGGTACTGAGTGGTTTATGCAAGATGGAGCCCGACCACATCGGACCGAACAAGTGTTTCGCTTTCTTGAGGAATACTTCGGGAATCGAGTCATTGCTATGGAATATCCCAAATTTACTGGTTCAGGCATGGATTGGCCTCCATATTCGCTGGATTTGACTCCCTGTGACTTTTTTTGTGGGGCACAGTGAAAGACATGGTCTATGCAAAGCATCCCGCCAAGCTGGACGAGCTTGAATCAGCGATCTCTGTGGCATGTGAATCCATTTCGGTTGAGACACTACGAAATGTGATGGCGAATTTCATTCTTTGTTTGCGCCACCTCTGTAGTGCCAATGGTGAACATTTTGAAAACATTGTGATGTGATTGTTTGCAAAGATTGTTTTCATACGATTATTTCACTTATGTATGCTGATATGAGCCGTACAGCGTACAGCGCCATCTGTTGGCAGCTTTTGTAACTATTATTTCAAACTGCAGTATAAACTTCTTACAGCTTTCACAACAAACATACCGTTTACTGCATTCCTCTATCGATCTTTGTTTTCGAGATATTTAATTTTGAAATCAGGGAGCCTTTTTCCGGACACCCTGTAGCTCCACTACGGGGATGCAAATCAGATTCGCTTAACATACACCCAATAATTGTCGTGGGAGATAGTTACCTTTGAGACTGCACTTGATGAGTTGATGTCAATCAATAATGGCTTTAAGGCGACGAAGATGGCATTATCAGTACCACACTGAGTTTGAACGAGGTTGTGCAAATGGGGACGTTCCTACTGCGATAGTCCTAAGTTCTAGGGGACAGATGACCTCAGATGTTAAGTCCCATAGCGCTCAGAGCCATTTTGAAAAATATTTCCAGATTCGCGTTGGTGCCAATCTGCAGTACAACGGATGTCTGGCAACGACAACGGGAAACTACCGTATACACTAGGTGGGGGCAGATGAAGACTCTGCACTGCACGTGCACGCGTGCAGTAAGCCACGGTACGTGGCAACGGGGACATTATTGTCTCAGCAACCAGTTGTTGTACCATGTGTTTGTTGCTCGTTTCTGTCGGCACTGTTATTAAAATACCACTGATCGCTTTTCCTACTGTCTGCAAATGGTTCAAATGGCTCTAAGCACTATGGGACTTAACATCTGTGGTCATCAGTCCCCTAGAACTTAGAACTACTTAAACCTAACTAACCTAAGGACATCACACACATCCATGCCCGAGGCAGGATTCGAACCTGCGACCGTAGCGGTCACGCGGTTCCAGACCGATGCGCCTAGAACCGCACGGCCACACCGGCCGGCTATTGTCTGCAATAACGCCATATTCAAACAATGCACATTTTACGAATGAAAATTACTCTTTCTTAAAGGGTTGTTTAAATACGAAAAAAATTAGCATTGCTGTTATGCCTAATGGAGGTATTCATTTTTTAACTCGTTTATTAGTGAAAAATAATTTAAAAATAAAAAACACCTGTTACTACCGAGACCAAACAAATACTGAAAAATACGGTTATTCAGAATTGAAATACCGGTGTCGGTCTGAAAGGGTTCATTTTTACCGTCACTAGTACATGTAATGACGTAGTCTTCCCACCATACAGTACTATAAACGCAGAATACGAAAATTTCGCCACTTGCTGTCCTTCCTGGAGTTGCAATTGCAATATGAGCATCATAAACTGGAGTACGGGTGATGAGGCAGGCGGAAGCGCTCATCGTCCGTCAAACGCAGCGGCGCGCCGCACACCTGTGTGTCCCGCCTGCCCCGAGGCCCTCCCAATGCCATTAGTGTTTGGGAGTTTGAGGGCAGGGCGGCGCGGCGCGTTTGTTTCGGCACAGTGTGTCGCCTGCCCTCGGGACGGCTCCCGCCGGGACCCAGACATTTCATTCCAAGAGGCCGGCACATTCCATTAATTGAATTGCCGCGCCACGCGCAGCCGCTGCCGCCCCCGCCGCCTCCTGCCCGTTTGGCGATAAATAAAAGAAGCGGCCTCCGCCCCCGCCGCCCCCGCCGCCCCCGCGGCGACAGCCACTCCGGCAGCGAGCGCCTCTTCACGGCCAGCTGCGACCCACTCCTGCCCGGGCCCTCCTCCACTCTGTTTAGACGCCGAGCGTTTCCCGATAACAACATTTTCGCGGACGCGATACGTATCTCCCGTTTCCTACTGACCACGTTTTTGCAGGGCGTATGTTGTTCACTCTTGAGGTAGACGGAAGTTCATATCGCAGTGTCGATAGAAGCCGCCTCGCGGCAAATCTGCTGCGAAACTGGAAACTTTTATTTTGTCCCGGCGACTCAGAGCTGTATCTTACCACCGTACGGAACTTCACCACGTGTCACACGCCCCTCTCTTAGTGGCATGCCTCCGTGGAAAAACTTGTGACATGTGCGTCATCTGAGGATCCTAAGCTCAAGGGGAAAATACAGGGTGGGCACAATATGACTGACCCGTAAAGTACACTCAAAGACGAAAAAAGACGCACCACGTAGGAATTATCGGAATGGTCTGGAAATCGGTGAATGTGATGTACATGTAAAGACTAACAATTGATTACAACTTCATAAAAATGGGATGAGTTATTCAAGAGAAGGAGCATCACAAACTGAGCAAGTCACTTACGTATTGGTCCACCTCTGGCTCATATTCAAGCCGTGTTCGGCTTGGCGTAGAGAGATGTTCAAATGTGTGTGAATACCTAAGGGACCAAACTGCTCAGGTCATCGGTGCCTAGACTTACACACTACTTAAACTAAATTAACCTAGCTTGTGTTAAGAACAACAGAACACACACCCATGCCGGAGGGAGGTCGGTTGGTTGGTTGTTTCGGGGAAGGAGACCAGACGGCGAGGTCATCGGTCTCATCGGATTAGGGAAGGACGGGGAAGGAAGTCGGCCGTGCCCTTTGAAAGGAACCATCCCGGCATTTGCCTGGAGCGATTTAGGGAAATCACGGAAAACCTAAATCAGGACGGCCGGACGCGGGATTGAACCGTCGTCCTCCCGAATGCGAGTCCAGTGTCTAACCACTGCGCCACCTCGCTCGGTCCCGGAGGGAGGACTCGAACCTCCGGCGGGAGCGCCCGCGAAGTCCGACCATGGCGCCTCAAACCGCACGGCTACTCCCGACGACGGCATAGACAGAGAGTTGTTTGATATTCTCAGGATAGCACGATATCGTGCTGACTTCTGTCCAGTTGCTGCATTAAATCGTCAAAATACCGTGCTGATTGAAGGGCGCTGACCACGATGCCCCAAACATTCTCAGTGGGAGAGAGATCCGGCGACTTTGCTGGCCAAGGTATGGTTCAGCAAACACGAAGACAAGCAGCAGAAACTCCCGCTTACTGAAACGTAAGCTCAGGATGGCTCGCCATGAAAGGCAACAAAACGTGTCGTAGAATATTGTTGATGTACCGTTCAGCTGTAAGGATGCCGCGGTTATAAAGCTATGAAAATAAATGGCACCATCTCTCCTGGTTGTCTGGTAACTTTACACACTTCTTCTATCTGGAATATCACTGACTGGAGTAGAACTTCAGTGATGAGTCCTGCTTCGAAATGAGCCCCAATGACCAGCGAAGAGCCGGCCGGTGAGGCCGAGCGGTTCTAGGCGCTTCAGTCTGGATCCGCACGACCGCTACGGTTGCAGGTTCGAATCCTGCCTCGGGCATGGATGTGTGTGATGTCCTTAGGTTATTTAGGTTGAAGTAGTTCTAAGTTCTAGGGGACTGATGACCTCAGATGTTACGTCCCATAATGCTCAAAGCCATTTCAACCATTTGGAACCAGCGAAGATGTGTCTGGAGACGCCCAGACCAGTGGTGGTATACCAACCTGACTATCGCCCGACAACCCGGTGTGATTGCATGAGGCGTCATTTTTTTCTTTACTAGGACCCCTTTCGTTGTCATCCCCAGCACGCTGACAGCAGAGCAGTATCTCGGCGATATTCTACGCCCCGTTTTATCGCCCTCCATGGCAAACCAACCCGAGCTTACATTTAGGCAAGATAATGCCAGTCCGCACATGGCGAAAGTTTTTACATTTTGTCTTTGTGCTTGCCAAACCCTACCTTGGCCAAGAAGGTCGCCGGATCTCTCACCAATTGAGAACGTTTGGAACATTTGGGCAGGGCACTTCAACCAGCTCAGGGTTTTGATGATCTGACGCTCCAATTGGACAAAATTTGGCACCATATTTCTCATGAGAACATTCAACAACTCTATCAGTCAGTGCCAAGTCGAATAAATGCTTGTATAAGGAGAAGAGGTGAACCAATGCGTTATTGACTTGCTCCATTTGTGAAGCTATTTTTCTTGAATAAATCATCCAATTTTTCTGAATGATGGAGCAGAGCTATTATACTTGCACGTCCCCACGACCACATCATGAATGAAGTTCCCCGATACGTTCATGTATTATCACGGACCGTCCAATGTGTCTACAACGAATGGCGTACCACTCGTATGTAACACGGTATAAGAATAGTGGTCGTAAAAAGATCCCAACCAACAGGGAGTGGGCAAGAATCTCACACCTAATCAATGGCAGCTTGTTTCAAATCTGCCAGGAAGTGCTGCGGTCAGCAAATCCAAGTCATTCTCAACCTGTTTTCGAGAGAACGCAACGAAGAAGAAAAAAAAGTGGTTCGAATGGCTCTGAGCACTATGGGACTTAACTTCTAAGGTCATCAATCCACTAGAACTTACAACTAAATAAACCTAACTAACGTAAGGACATGACACACATCCATGCCTGAGGCAGGATACGAACCTGCGACCGCAGCGGTTGCGCCGTTCCAGACTGTATCGCCTAGAACCGCTCGGCCACCACGGCCGGCTGCAACGAAGAGATCTCAGTGCCATGCACATTTGCTGTCGCGTATCTCAGCCACTGCCAGTGCTCGCAGCAGCACAAAAAGCTGCACGTCTTCAGTGCACCATACAATACAGAACATTGAAAGGTGGATTGACTGCCGGTTTGGAGGACAACAAACATTAATCACACTAACTCCAACAACCTGCTAGTATTTCGTCAACCTTCGGCAGATGAAGTAGCTGCTGAAGGAAAGATTCCGTCTCATTATCGACGTTCCTCAAGCAGTGAACTGTTTTGGGCATCGCCGGCCGTTGGTGGCCGAGCGGTTCTGGCGCTACAGTCTGGAACCGCGCGACCGCTACGGTCGCAGGTTCGATTCCTGCCTCGGGCATGGATGTGTGTGTTGTCCTTAGGTTAGTTAGGTTTAAGTACTTCTAAGTTCTAGGGGACTTATGACCTCAGCAGTTGAGTCCCATAGTGCTCAGAGCCATTTGAACCATTTTTTGTTTTGGGCATCAGGAACACGTGCTTCTTTATTAATTTGGTCAGAGAATGTAATGACGACTTTCTGTAGCACGGGGACGAAGGTGTCACCTTTGTGTAAACAGATATTTTGCCAGAGAGCGTGGGATAGGGAGGACCACCTGCTGATGAGCTGCCTGCAAACTGTGGGTAATGAATTCTCCATTAGCAGTACACAGCGTGGGCAAACTACCCGATCCAGTGACATTAATGTGACAACAGCCTGTGTTTGACGTCAATCGTTCAACGTGACAGAAGTGCAACCCTTACGTAAACTGCTGCAGATTTCAGTTCTGGGCCATTAACAAGTGTCAGCGTGCGAACCATTCAACGAAACATCAACGATATTGGCTACTGGAGCTGAAGGCCCACTCGCGAATCATTCATGACTGCGCGACACAAAGCTCTACTCCTCGCCTGGGTACGTCAACACAGACATTTAACTGTTGATGACTGGAAAAATGTTGCCTGGTCGGTCGAATCTCGTTTCAAATTGTATCGAGTGGATGGACTATACGGGTATGGAGACAACCTTATGAATCCATGCACCCTGCATGTCAGCAGGGGACTGTTCGAGATGGTGGAGGCTCTGTATTGGTCTGGAACGTGTGCAGTTTGAGTGATATTTAACCGCTGATACATCTAGATACGACTCTGACTGGCGACACGTACGTAACCATCCTGTCTGATCACTTGCATCCATACATGTGCATTGTGCATTCTGACGGACTTGAACAATTTCAGCAGGACAACGCGACACCCCACACGTCCAGAATTGCTACAGAGTTGCTCCAGGAACACTCTTCTCAGTTTAAACACTCCGGCTGTCCACCAAACTCCCCAGAGGTGAACATTGTTGACCATATCTGGGATTCTTTGGAACGTGCTGTTCATAAGAGATCTCTGCCCCGTAGTACTCTTATGGATCTATGGACAGCCCTGCAGGATTAATGGTATCAGTTCCCTCGAGCACTACTTCAGACATTAGTCGAGTTCATGTCACATCGTGTTGCGGCACTTCTGCGTGCTCGCGGGGGTCCTACACGATATTAGGCAGGTGTACCAGTTTCTTTGGCTCTTCAGTTTACGAGGGCATGCTGAAATGGAATACCTCCAAATTTTTTATTCTGTTCACAGTATCGGTTGAGGTATTACGTGACATGCATATTACTCGGTCGACTTCCCTGCTGGCGCAAGTCACAACCCTCTGCCGCCACAGGGATCCGAATTGTAGAGTGTATCGTGGCGGTCTGTAACGTAACTATGCCAGTTTGTGAGAAACAGTATGCTGTAATTGAGATTCTGATCGCAGAAAATGGGCTTCAACATTGAACACCTTGTATATCAGTACGGCAATGCCAGACCACACACGAGCGCTGAGACACGTGCAACAATCTGACGCCTTGGCTTCGCTGTCATCCATTATCCTCCCAGCAGTCCCGATTGGACCTCAACCGATTTTCGCATTTTTCTAAAACTTAAAGAACATCTTCAAGGATTTCGCTTCGACAGCGGTGAAGCGATGCAGCGATGCAAGTGGAGGTGAGGTTGTGATTCCGTGAAAAAAGTCAAACATTCTATGGTGACTGGTCCCTCGTTGGGGGTGGGGAATGTGTTCATCGCCAGGGCGACTTCGTTGAGAAATAAATATTTAGACGTGATGAAAATAAGGGAAATCAGAGCTCGTACGAAAAGATATAGGTGTTCATTCTTTCCGCTCGCTATACAAGATCGGAAAATAGAGAATTGTAGATGTACATGTAGATGTAGAAAAAGGACGTAGAATTTTAATGACGTTCGTTTTATTTAAAAATCTTTAAGTTTTCACATTAAAAAAAACGGGGGCATTACTTTTAAACACCCTCTCGTAAACGTTCGCCCAGCTTCTAGAGAGCCCTAACTAGTAAAACGAGGAAATCCGTCTGGTGGATATTGTTGACCATGAGGGATATGGGTTTCGAATACAAAGGGCACATGCGTGGACACAACTTACACCATCAACATCTGTGTGTGGTGCGCACTCAACTCAGAGAGGCGTCTGCATCCACGAGTAATTATGACGATCGGGGATGGGAGCTGGGGCGTGTGCTCACTCCCACAGTGTAACTAGATTCCTTCGGATGTGATCCTGCACGCGACTGATTCCAAAGCAGTGAAGATCAGTACATGTTAAGAACAGATGGTGGCAACATAGGCACTAACTCCTTACAACGATTTAACAGCACCATCGCGAAAGTGGGTCACAATGGACTCCGTCAAAAAGCTGCCTCGCAGTGCTCTCAGAGAGCTTGTCTCGTGGTTGTGCTCCCTCGGTGGAGGCAGTGAAATGCCTACTCCAGGTATAAAATAGTTACTGTAGACAATTTTACGGAAGACACAGCGCTCACCACTCCTGTGGCTTTCTAGCCAGTGCGGTGTGGGAGGACTCCGTAGCACTTAGCTTGCTCATTCTGCGGTGGCGCTAGTAGAGCATCACCGTGAAAAAAGGCTCTCCCTTCGTGGCAGCGTGTGTGCGTCTCCAATTTGAACGCAACGGATCTTTTTTTTTTACACTATTTTGCGACTTTTTGGAACGATATGTTTAGCGAATATTATGACTGTTTTGATCCCATTATCCGATCGTCCTGTGTCTGAACTACTTATTGGTGCCTCCAGATATAGCAAGTTCCCCAACTTATTAAGTATGCACATACCCGTTCCATGATCACGGTAACTGGATTTGTAATTTTGCCTGTTTTATGAATCAATGACTGCAAATATTATTAATCGGATATTTAATTACTCTTTATTTGTAGCGTCTGGGCGATACAGCCACTGAGGACTCTCCTCGTGTGGGCGATACATCACGGAAAAATATCAGGTTTACAGTATCATTCTCCACTCAGTACGGTATTTCTATAACATCTAATGATCATTCAGTCGTCAGGTGACCTTGGGATATCTTAAGAACTCTTTGACTTCCTTCTTCGTCAAATTGAGACAATTATAGTTCCTAGAGGCAGAGTTACACGGTACTAGCGCGAGACTTCCTGGTGGTGAATACTTTTCGTACTGTAGGCTGACTATAGCCGCTACACTATTTCCACATCGATGGAGTGGTGGAGTATTACAGTGGCAAATGCGACAAGCCGACACTCAGCAAACTTCTCTAATTACACAGGGTGCAGCAGAAACAGTAACCTGTTTTAAGTTGGGCTCCATAGTTGAGCACGGCTTCCTGCCCTAGAGAGATGACATTGTATTCAGAGCTTAATACGGTTCAAAGCATTACGAGTCAGTGCGAATCGTCGGTCAAACAAACATCGTGCTTTCGCAGTTCAAATGTTTTCCAATGTGTCGATAACACCGCACGAACGTAGCGTTTGTTTCAACAATATTTTGACACTGGTCGTAATCATCAAGTTCCTCTCCAGAAGGAAATTACAAGATGGGTTCAGCAGTTCAGAGCAACGATCACGTAGCCGTCCGGTAGACTACCAACAGTTCGCACCCCGGACGGAATACAAACGGACTGCAGCCCGGCTACACAGCATCAGTAATAGCTCCTTTTCAGTTAGATCCACCGCGATCAGTTGGTTGGCATTCCCATGTTCTTAAGAGTTCGTACCTAACTGTGCGACGGCCATTGCATCTGGATATTCATTCTCATTTCTACAAGGTCCAAGTGGCGCAGTAACTATTGCCAGGAGATCAGTTCTGTACGCAGCTTCTGGGGGTGATCAAAACACAAACCATTTTCTCAACAATGTCTTGCTGTCTGATGACACACATTTTCCTTTATCGGAATGTTTGAACAAACAAACTGTAGGTACTGGGCAGCGACCATTTCTCATCAGATGGACGACAGGCCCAAAAGTTAGTGTGTGATGTGCCATGTCTACTCACTGTGTTACTGGTCCGTACTTTTTTTTTGATAATGATTCATGTGGCACTGCGTCAGTAACATCACATCGGTATTGTGTAATGTTATAATAACTGGAAGTGGAGGAAATGCACTGAAAGAATTTCCTTATGCAGTCGCTCTGCTCCTAGTAGGATGGTGAAACAGCTCACGCAGCCTGAAAGTTGATAACAACCTTACATAGCATGCCTCCAGAGCGTCTTGTTTCCCGCTTTGGTGACTTCAACCGATTTATCGCCTTGTTACTTTTTTCCGTGGAGATTTCCGAAATCCAAAGTGTATGCCAACAGGCCTACAGCTATTGAGAATACGTGGAATGTTGCCTATTAGCAATTGCAAATAAGGACAACCTTCAGCAGTATAATGGAATGATGACAATGAAAATTTGTACCAGATTGAGCTTCGAACCTGAACTCCCCGCCTTACGCGAGCGCTCACCGTAACTACTTTGGCTATCCGACTACGACTCACGGCCCAAACTTTCATATGTTGTCGTCCAGGCGTCTCCTACCTGGACTCGTACACATCACGTAATTCCTGCTCAGGGGAGACCTTTTAATTGGAAGTCGTTGGCCTCATAGTGGCCGATAAATACGAATTGTAGTGCCCCTGTTGGTAATAAGTACGATGCATTATTCCTTCGCTCATGCATGTATGTCCGAAGGAACATGGTATGGTATAACTTATCAACACAAGCACAACAATATGTTATCGTAACTACTGAGGACTTGAAAAGCAACATTCATGCCGAAACCGAGGCCATAAAAGGAGACACTCTTCGCTAGGTTAAAGCGAGTGTGACAGTTCGTGTGAAAATCGCATTGCTAACATCTGTGGGCACCTAAAGCACATAATTTTTAAAAAGTAGCATGAGTAATGAAATGGTATGAAGTGTGCTTCCGAGCAATGCACGCCATTAATGTTAAGATGTGTTTATGTGTGATCAAATCATCAACGGCCTGTAATTCTTAACGGAATATTGAAGTAGCATCACGCTGCACTTTCTTTGGTAACTTGGGAGTCTAGTGCGCGAGATCACTTGGTGTCCACAGGCGGGGCAAGTGTCTGCTACACCAAAAGAAGGGTTCGTCGTAGCCGCCTGTCTACATGCCCGTTTCGGAGCTGAATAATTGAGTCAGGCACCGTAGTGCCATTCTTGATGAGTTTTCACCATCTGCTGAGCTCTTCGCCGAACTCCTCCCATTGGTTACAATGTCCCTCCACATTATGCCTATAGGGTCCGTCACGAAAACAGGCACCTCAGTGTCCTCCCAATGTCCTACAACATTGCCCGTTCGTGATCATTTCAAATGTTAGTAAGAATTCAGAAAAAAATATTTGACATCCTGAATATGATGGAGTACTTTCGAAGAGAAAATTCTTGCAAGCTGCTAAAAAAAAGAAAAAAAAAGGAATCTAACCTAACAAGAAACTTTGAAGAAACATACTTTTTGTACTTCAGCCTGTGGAATAACCTGAACCATTAACATACTTGGAATGAAACTAATATACGAACATTCTCAGATGTTTATGCATTCGACACACATTTTACCGAGAAAGCGTGAAGGTTATACCGAGATAAAAAACAAGATACCGTAAGGTAGTGTGGAAATGCGTAACGAAAAACGTCGTTGCCGATGAATCTGCATTCTGTTTGACTTTGGCCGGCCGGTGTGGGAGGGGGGAGGGGCGGAGGGGGATGCCAGTGTCTGTCTGCACACAGGGGCAATGGTCTAGGAAAGGTTGTAAAGCACTGGTGTATGTAACGACCACGTCTGATGGCCAAATAGAATGCTTAAAATAGGTCCCCGTTTTGCCACACCCTGTACTTAGGATAACGAATGGTCTCATAAATAAATTGTTCCGTCATGTCTCGTGTCCTCTTTATGCCACGTAATTAGATTTGCTGTGACGCAAACGAGCTCGTGGTGAACTGAGATATTAACAAAGGCCAGTCCCGGAGGCCAGTTCTGTGGTTTCGGCAGAAGTTAGCCGCCGCGCACACAAGTGCACGCGACGTTAAGAAAAGGGGAAAGCGCGCAGTCAGTGATTGCCGGAAGCGATAAGGCGGGCCGGCGCCGTGTTTATACTGGGGCCGGCGGAGGCGGCGGCGCTTTACGACGCGCAGCAACAGATGAAACAAGATCGGCCGCCGCGCCGCCCTCCATAACAAGCCCCCGGGGGCGGCGCGGGCGGCAGGGGCGGCGCGGGCGGCGGTCGTTGTCTTTACGACTGGCGCGGGCCGGCGCGCCGCGCCGCGGTTATACGGGGGCAATCGTGGCTCCGCGGCGGCAGTGGGACTACCCCAGGGCGCCCGCACGTCCCCAGCAAACACACTGGCGGCACTGCGTTAAGCGCAGGTGCCCGCGTCCACGTCCAGAACACCGACGTGGACACTTAGCACGGGCGCCAATAAACGTCGAGATGACTTTGTACACGTACGTAGGCAGTTCTGCGAGTATCCATGTCAGAGGTGTCATGAAACTAACATAGGCTACCGTAAGTAAGCGTAGACTATGGTACACTACTGGCCATTAAAATTGCTACACCAAGAAGAAATGCACATGATAAACGGGTATTCATTGGACAAATATACTATACTAGAACTGACATATGATTACATTTTCACTAAATTTGGGTGCATAGTTCTTGACAAATCAGTACCCAGAACAACCACCTCTGGCCGTAATAACGGCCTTGATACGCCTGGGCATTGAGTCAAACAGTGCTTGGATGGCGTGTACAGGTACAGCTGCCCATGCAGCTTCAACACGACACCACAGTCCATCAAGAGTTGTGACTGGCGTACTGTGACGAGCCAGTTGCTCGGCCACCGTTGACCAGACGTTTTCAATTGGTGAGAGATCTGGAGAATGTGCTGGCCAGGGCAGCAGTCGAACATTTTCTGTATCCAGGAAGGCCTGTAGAGGACCTGCAACATGCGGTCGTGCATTATCGTGCTGAAATGTAGGGTTTCGCAGGGATCGAATGAAGGTTAGAGTCACGGGTCGTAACCCATCTGAAATGTAACGTCCACTGTTCAAAGTGCCGTCAATGCGAACAAGAGGTGACCGAGACGTGTAACCAATGGCACCCCATACCATCACGCTGGGTGATACGCCAGTATGGCGATGACGAATACACGCTTCGAATGTGCGTTCACCACGATGTCGCCAAACACGGATGCGACCATCATGATGCTGTAAACAGAACCTGGATTCATCCGAAAAAATGACGTTTTACCATTCGTGAACCCAGGTCCGTCGTTGGGTACACCATCGCAGGCGCTCCTGTCTGTGGTACGTCCTCATCTGTTGACTCAGGGATCGAGACGTGGCTGCACGATCCGTTTCAGCCATGCGGATAAGATGCCTGTCATCTCGACTGCTAGTGATACGAGGCCGTTGGGATCCAGCAAGGCGTTCCAAGGCGTTCCATATTACGCTCCTGAACCCACCGAGTCCATATTCTGCTAACAGTCACTGGATCTCGACCAACGCGAGCAGCAATGCCGCGATACAATAAACCGCAATCGCGATAGGCTACAATCCAACTTTTATCAAAGTGGGAAACGTGATGGTACGCATTTCTCCTCCTTACACGAGGCATCACAACAACGTTCCACCAGGCAACGCCGGTCAACTGTTGTTTGTGTATGAGAAATCGGTTGGAAACTTTCCTCATGTCAGCAGGTTGTAGGTGTCGCCACCGGTGCCAACCTTGTGTGGATGCTCTGAAAAGCTAATCACTTGCATATCACAGCATCTTCTTCCTGTCGGTTAAATTTCGCGTCTGTAGCACGACATCTTCGTGGTGTAGCAATTTTAATGGCCAGTAGTGTAGATTTCCTAGTAGCTTTGGTCAGTTATGATCGTAACCGCGTTACATGTACGTTGGGTGTGTTGCATACCTATCGGGCGTTACCGCATTTCGACCCCTTTGCGTATCCGATTAGTGTCTTATTCGTTGCCCATAGAAAGCGGAAGTGATGAAACGTTTAGAGCGGTGGTCGTCAAACTTTTTTGTTCTAGAGCCAATACTGACGTCGTTTGACATCGCGCCGAGCCGCGTACGTTCCGATCTTATTATTAATTAGTAACCTACAAGTTTATATGTTATGAGCCACCAAGAGACTAGACATGATAAGGTAGACGCCAGCCCCCAAACACTAATCGTTAAAAGTCGGCATCTTTTGGAACGCTTGGTGTCTACTGTTCTCTGTTTCATATTCCTGCCACTCTGACCGATCCCAAAGTATTGTTATTGTCTGACGAACTTTTGTTGTGCTGTCTGTGTGAAGGGAGAGTAACAGTAATTCCACTTATATTTAAATTTAGTATTTTATCCATCCTCATCAACGGTTGTCGTATATAACAACATAATAAGTAACCAGTTGCATAAATGAAATTTAATTTCTTTGCCGGTTTCGAGCACTTAATGCCATACTTCAGAAGGTTATACCTACCGCATTATTTACGAGTGCCAACAATGAGATGCATACAGCAAAATTCCATAGTCGTGTGTCTATGTAGACACTATGAACCACATGACAATGGCAGTTTCGTGTACGCTTCTTATTGTTGACACTCGCAAATAATGCGATAGGTATAACCTGAAGAAAGGTATCAATGCCCGAATCCGGTAAAGAAATTTAATTTCTTTTGCGCATCTGTTTGCTTACTATTTCGTTACATTTAAATGCGCTATTGAATGTGAGAAGCGACCACAAATGTTTATTAAGTGTTCAGGACGTCAATTCTCTTCTATTAGTTGTGTTGTTTTACAGCACCCTTAATTTAATTTCATGTGTCTTGCTCCAAATATGTACCTCATTTGAAAATGAATGTCTCTAAATCGCTCATTGACGAATCCGTGTTACTATCGCGTCAACATTTATACCGTAGCAGTGGACCGCTACGTATTGTGCACGCACGCAAGTTGTCAGTACTGGAAGACAAACAATAAAACATTCCCCGTCTCACATCTCTAACCTCGAACTGACTACGCTACTCAACCCGCTGCGACTCAGGAAAGCGGCAGACTTTACTTAGCTCACGGCCAAATTTATCAACGTCAATTAAAAGTAAGCACATCAATAAATGTTACTGTATCTATAAGTAGTTTGTTAGTTACTCAGCAGGAAAACTGCTGTTCTCAGAAGCTTTTAACATCAATAGACGTTTTTGGATTCGGCTGTTATTTGCGTTATTTGCTAGATAGCAACAGTGGGTTGCAGTAACACTTGAGTCTGGTCCCATGCGGCCTGGTCTAGACTCTGCCTGAGGACATGCAAATCGCTGCGTAATCTACGAAACATTTTTGCTGTACACAGTTATCCTTCGGTGCTTTACTTTAAAATGAACAGCATGTATAGCAAAATTGAAATTTTCGATCCATAGTTTTGGTAGAGCGCAGCTCTGTGTGTTGGGCATCAGAACGCCATTTTTTTTTACAAAAACTAATTTTTAATTGTTTTTTTGTATTGTATTCTGTCGCAACTTCATAGTCATTATGTTAACATCCCCAAATACTAAAAAAAGGAATTGACTTATCCTGCTAAGATACGACGATGGTGTCCTCACTGCCCTCCCGCCGGAGGTTCGAGTCCTCCCTCGGGCATGGGTGTGTGTGTGTTGTTCTTAGCATAAGTTAGTTTAAGTAGTGTGTAAGTCTAGAGACGGATTACCTCAGCAGTCGGGTCCCATAGGAATTCACACAAATTTGAACTATACTGTCCTCACTCGAGCAGGACTTCATACGGAAAAAACATTTCCTTTTTGTTGGTGACTGTGACAAAACGTATCTAAGAGAGGGTACCAGACATTTCGAGACCAGCTTTGTAACCAGTGGAGGCCGATGATTATGTGCTAATGTGTTACAGCACACTGTAAATATCGCACTATCGTTATGGCATTTCTCTCTCGAATGTGAGTCATAAATTTCACTAAAATTACGACATTTCTAGTCGAATGTGTGCTAACAGGCACATGTTTCGTAGCGCTCTCTCCGTGATAATTGGAAACCACCGTATCGAGTGTTAAAAGTGATTTCAGCCGTGCTATGACCCACTTAGAGAAGAGACGCAGCTATTAGTGTTTGTGCTCTGACGTGACGTCATCCCTAGTGGCACTAATTGTGCTACAATCCTCGCAGCACCACGAAAATAACACGGGGTTTAGCAACGCCATCTGAGCTATATCCAACCGACCAATGAGAAGTCAGAACTGGAAGACCAATCTAAAAGCACTATAAGACACCCGCTTCAATTTATATTACTAATGTTGTTTTTGGGGCGATGAAGATTTATCGCAAACACATCACCTTTTGAACGATTTCATCTAATGAAACGTCAGTTAATGACACACCAGCGGTAAAAGCCTTCAGGCGATCCTAACACAAATAACAATGTTGTTAAACATGCTGTATCTTGAGTGTTGTTAGAAACGCCGAGTTACGAAACCGAAGAGAGTAGGTTCTTGTATGCTAACTTTTTTTCCCTTCTTCGTGTTTGTTACTGATTCTGGGACCAACAATGACGTTTGTATTCTTCCTTGTCACTGGTATTTGGCCGTTTTATTCGAATTTGTCGCGAATACCAAGGGTATGGGCAGACAGAAAAACTGAGAAGACTATGGCATCAAACGCTGGTTTCAACGCCAAAATTATAGGTAAATTTTGCAACAGAAAACATATGGACTTCACGTTTCGTCAAGGAATGCGTACTATCTTTCTTTTTTAATTTATTTTTTGTGAATTTGTTTTATGCTTATTTTTGTCACATTGAAGCACATTGGTAAAATTTTGGACGTGTTATCACTGTGCAGAACAGGCCAATAGATTGTCGGAGAGCAATCTACTGTCGGTGTGTCGTACGGGACGGTGGAGGAAACCCTGACACGTGATTTCCACATGTTGCGTGTTGCTGCCAAGTTCGTCCCGAAGCTGCTGGTCCAGAAGCAGAAGGAAAACCGCGTTGAAGTCTTCAAGAAAGCCGTCTGCATACCGTGGATGACACGTCCTTCACGTCGGGAATCATTACAGGTAACGAAACGTGGGTGTACGGGAACCACCCGGAGACAAAGCAACAGTCTTCACAGTGGAGGACTCCAACATCTCCAAGAAATAAAAAGGCAAGGCCGGTCACAAGATTGTTCAGATGCTTGCGAGCTCGTCATCCTTTTTGACATTCACGCCATTAGGCGTCACGAAATCCTCCCAAGGGGCTATTTTAAAGGCGACGGTGTGTCAACGGAGATGCGTAGTTAACGTACTTTCTTGTAAACAGGGCAAGGCTCAAAATTTTAAGATACCCCCGTATACTGTATGTTTATGATACCAGCCAGCATGTAACGAAATCATATGTTTCTGTTATTTGCTACTGACAGTTCAGGTTTTATATATCACCTAAAAAATAAGTTGGGAAAGTAATTCTTTATTTCTTCGTCTGTAGGTGCATATCCGCAGTCCCGGTACACATTGAATAGTCTGCACAACAGTGCCGTAGCACGCCGCTAGTGGCTATCGCTGAACAACCAGATTTCGGCTACACCAGTTATTTTCATATCCGGTTTAACGTTACTGTCAAAATCGCTCAAAATAAACGGTTTCTGAAATAACCGACTTTCCATTTTTTATTGTTCTATTTTTCCAAGAATATGCGTAGACATCGCGCAAAGGTTGAAAAATTATACAACTCTCTCAGACTTTGCGTTCTAAGTTTCACGATACGTAGAATAAAAGTATCAAACAAAGTAGGTAAATAAAAGAAAACTTATCCCGTCCACGGTTCGCTACCTTTCTCGAGAAGTAATGGGCGAGGATTGGAAAACTACGGAGAATTTACCAGTATTCTCCTACTATTTCTAACTTTTTAAATATCTCTGGAAAATCACGTTGTAATCGAGGATGATACCAGTATTTGGAGATTGCTAATAGTCAGTGCTGAAGGCTGAAAACTAAGGTTGGAGAACTCTATTTTTCGTGTAAGGTTGTCAGTTTCTATGTGCTGCAACCAGAGAGAGGCCTTTTACGTACGCACAGGAAGTAGATCCACTAAATTCTGTTTTTAATTATTAACTAGAAATGAATTGTTTAGTTTATAATTTATTACTCATGCCGCAACCTCCTTTTTTATTATTTCATAGAAATAGCTGACAAATTATAAACATTTGAGTAAAATTTATAGCGTTGTTTTCATTTAACTATTTCAAATCAAAAAGCCGCTTTTCTGTAATATATCTTTCTTTTTAACGAAGATTTTTTGCTGATAATACCACAAATGCTCTTTTAAAATATTTAAACGAACCATTTAGATAGTGGGCAAAGTATAACATTTACCAGAAACAATTACATTATAACAGCTAAAAACCGCGTTGAAGTCTTCAAGAAATCCGTTTGCATACAGTGGATGCCCCGTCCTTTATGTCGGGAATAATTACAGGTAACGAAACGTGGGCGTACGGGAACGACCGTGAGACAAAGCAACAGTCTTGTTAAGTATTTCGTTATCGTTCAGCCATTTTGTGTAGCCTGAGGACAGTTCTGCAACAAAAAAATATCGAAGCAACAGAGTACATCTAAAGAATAGTCCTACATGTGCTAACAGCGCTCAGGAAAGCGTTACAATAAGGCTGTCGTCAACGTCAAGTTTAGGCATGACGCTAATGAAAATGCTGTATCGTCATCCGATCTTTATTAGTTTTGTTTACCCGTCTAGTTCCGTAGAACCAAACTGAGGAGGAAATTCCAAGATCATGGAACGAGTCAGTACATGAAATTACAGCATAAAAGTGGTAACAGCTAAAATAAAATGTTTATGAACCCAAAAAGTCAAGCCATAAGTTTAAGTAAACTCAATCAACAATATGACGTAGGCATCAGTTTACTTTTTGAAGGAACTTCTCAACAGAATAGAAGGAGTGTCCATGAGGAAACTCTTCCGTTTCCATTTGAAAGCGCGTGGATTACTGCTAAAATTTTTGAATTGTTGTGGTAGCGTATTGAAAATGTATGCGGCAGTGTGCTGCATACCTGCATACTGAGCAAGAGTTAAGGAAGTGCGATCCAAACGCAGATTGGATTTCTGCCTAGTATTGACAGAGTGAAAGCTGCTCACTCTTGGGAATAAGCTGATATTGTTAGCATGAAACGACAGTAAAGAATATATATATATATATATATATATATATATATATATATATATATATATATATATAGTGTTACAAAAAGGTACGGCCAAACTTTCAGGAAACATTCCTGACACACAAATAAAGAAAAGATGTTGTGTGGACATGTGTCCGGAAACGCTTAATTTCCATGTTAGAGCTCATTTTACTTTCGTCAGTATGTACTGTACTTCCTCGATTCACCGCCAGTTGGCCCAATTGAAGGAAGGTAATGTTGACTTCGGTGCTTTTGTTGACATGCGACTCATTGCTCTACAGTACTAGCATAAAGCACATCAGTACGTAGCATCAACAGGTTAGTGTTCATCACGAACGTGGTTTTGCAGTCAGTGCAGTGTTTACAAATGCGGAGCTGGCAGATGCCCATTTGATGTATGGATTAGCACGGGGCAATAGCCGTGGCGCGGTACGTTTGTATCGAGACAGATTTCCAGAACGAAGGTGTCCCGACAGGAAGACGTTCGAAGCAATTGATCGGCGTCTTAGGGAGCACGGAACATTGCAGCCTATGACTCGCGACTGGGGAAGACCTAGAACGACGAGGACACCTGCAATGGACGAGGCAATTCTTCGTGCAGTTGACGATAACCCTAATGTCAGCGTCAGAGAAGTTACTGCTGTACAAGGTAGCGTTGACCACGTCACTGTATGGAGAGTGCTACGGGAGAACCAGTTGTTTCCGTACCATGTACAGCGTGTGCAGGCACTATCAGCAGCTGATTGGCCTCCACGGGTACACTTCTGCGAATGGTTCATCCAACAATTTCTCAGTCCTCATTTCAGTGCAAATGTTCTCTTTACGGATGAGGCTTCATTCCAACGTGATCAAATTGTAAATTTTCAAAGTCAACATGTGTAGGCTGACGAGAATCCGCAAGCAATTGTGCAATCACGTCATCAACACAGATTTTCTGTGAACGTTTGGCCAGGCATTGTTGGTGATGTCTTGATTGGGCCCCATGTTCTTCCACATACGCTCAGTGGAGCACGTTATCATGATTTCATACGGGATACTCTACCTGTGCTGCTAGAACATGCGCCTTTACAAGTACGACACAACATGTGGTTCATGCACGATGCAGCTCCTGCACATTTCAGTCTAATTGTTCGTACGCTTCTCAACAACAGATTCGGTGACCGATGGATTGGTAGAGGCGGACCAATTCCATGGCCTCCACGCTCTCCTGACCTCAACCCTCTTGACTTTATTTATGGGGGCATTTTAAAGCTCTTGTCTACGCAACCCCGGTACCAAATGTAGAGACTCTTCGTGCTCGTATTGTGGACGGCTGTGATACAGTACGCCATTCTCCAGGGCTGCATCAGCGCATCAGGGATTCCATGCGACGGAGGGTGGATGCATGTATCCTCGCTAACGGAGGACATTTTGAACATTTCCTGTAACAAAGTGTTTGAAGTCACGCTGGTACGTTCTGTTGCTGTGTGTTTCCATTCCATGATTAATGTGATTTGAAGAGAAGTAATAAAATGAGCTCTAACATGGAAAGTAAGCGTTTCCGGTCACATGTCCACATAACATATTTTCTTTCTTTGTGTGTAAGGAATGTTTCCTGAAAGTTTGGCCGTACCTTTTTGTAACACCCTGACTGGTGAACAGGGGGCGACAAGAGGTTTGCGAACTTACACCTCTAATTGCCCAGAACTACCCATTTCTGAGCCAAAAATATCCTTTGGTAATGGGAAGAGTTATCCAAAAATACAATGCCGTTCGTCATATGCAAATGAAAATAAGAAAAGTAGACAAATTTTCGTGTCGAACGAACACTTACTTCAGATACCATTCGAATAGTAAAAATGTTAGCATTAAGTCTTTGAACAAGATCCTGAATGCGGGCTTTCCACGACAGTTTACTATCTACCTGAACACCTAGAAATTTGAACTGTTCAGTTTCATGAATCATATGCCCATTCCATGAAATTGAAACGTCTGGTTTTATTTAATTGTGTGTTAGAACCTGTAGAAACTGAGTTTTACTGTGATTTAGCTTTAGTTTATTTTCTACAAGCCATGAACGTATGTCATGAACTGTACTATTTGAAACAGAACCAATGTTGCACACAACATCCTTTACTACCAAGCTAGTGTCATCAGCATACCGAAATATTTTAGAATTACCTGTAATACTACAGGGCATATAGTTTATATAAATAAGGAACAGGAGTGGACCCAACACTGATCCTTGGGGTACCCCCACCCATTTGTCTGTACCCCACTCAGACCTCACATCAAAGCCATTCTCAATACTGTGAATAATGACCTTTTGTTGTCTGTTGTTAAAGTAAGAGGTGAACCAATTGTGAGCTGCCACTCGTATTCCGTAATGGCCTAACTTCTGGAGCAATATTTTTGTGACCAACACAATCAAACGTCTTAATTAAATAGAAAAACATGCCTAGCGTTTGAAACCTTTTGTTTAATGCATCCAGTACCTCACAGAGAAAAGAGAATTAGCGTTTACAGTTGTTAAACGACTTCTAAAGCCGAACTGCATACTTGACAGCAAATTATGTGATATAAAATGATCAGCTGTCCTTACATACACAGCCTTTTCAAGACCTTTAGCAAACACTGATGGCATAGCTGTAGGTCTAAAATTGTCTACATTATCCCTTTCTCCCTTTTTATAAAGCGGCTTTACTACCGAGTAAATTAATCGTTCAGGAAACTGACCATTCTTAAAGTAAAAATTACAAATATGGCTAAGAATGGGGCTTACCTATCCAGCCATTTGTTTAAGGACATTCAATTTAATATTTATTCCGCACCACGGAGAAAACGACATTTTTCATATTAGAAAACGTTACCAGAGATGAAAGAAGTGGTGACTAACAGCTAAAAGTCCTAGGAGTGACCGGGGATACAACCATGAGTGTGTGTAGAAATTTATCAGGAGCGGGCGATGGAGGAAAAGGCTCGAAAAACGTTGCAGTTTTTTACAATGAGTCACTTAACACAGCGATGAAAAAAACTACTGTAACGTATAGTTGTTTAATATATTTGCCAGTGGTGGTAATATGCCAAAAATTATCTGGAGAATTGCCGAGGAATGTAATTGTGAAAGTCTGAAATGAAGCAACCAGAAAAAGTAAGTTGTCGACACACTGATAAAATTTTGAGGAAAACAATGCTCATTCATATAATGGTGCGATAAACAAAGTAGTTTAAAAGAGTAAGGATGTATCGTAAATGTACTATCAAAATTGAGCTCAAGAAAGATCCGCGAGAGATACGAAATACAAGGCAGAGGCCCAAATTTCTTAACATGGAGCGCAAAATTTTCTATTCTGAAGTATTTTTCTGATAGAAACTGGTTATTCTATCTTGGAAACGACTGTCACATTATATAGTCAAATTCAGTCTGAGTGCAAGTTCTGCGCGTTGGTGGTTAATGAAATGAGTCAGTCGGGTTCAATAGTGATTCTTCTAGTGGTTTACCTGACTTGATTTTAGGTATGTTTTTGCGGACGATACGGAAGAAACCATAGCGACTTTTTTCAACGTAAAATGTGGCTGTTTTTCTCTTCTATTTGGTGTCGTAAATCACTAAAGAAGATTGCCTGGGTGCTCTAATGCGATTACTTTTAAACCGATAACAAATGACGAGTGTCGACGGCATCTACGATACGTGATAAATGTTCCTATTCATTTCTGAGTTTATCCGAAAGCACATAATTTCCGCTAAATGTGGTTCCTCGTGTGAAATATCGCCATTTGGCAATTCTTTTTATAAGCAGTTAATACAAAAATTATTGGAGAAGTAGAATGGATTCTTACGTTTCGGAAACATTAAACATTCTTCAGAGTGCAGATATGAGAAAAAGACTGTTGTGGCGTATGTAGAATGAAATATAATCGAAATAATTACGTACGTCAGGATTTTATCCCATAAAATTTCTCTTGCAGGAAAAAAGCGAGTTACTGACGAAAAACAGCTGATGGACGGAAGCTATAGATATGTTAAATTCTCTGTCTTATACTTTCTTTTTTGAGTGAGTGTTTGTTTTTTGCCGCTGACGTAGGTACTGCTTGATTACATTACTTTTAGGTGGGGAGAGACATTAAATCCTGCGCGGCCATTTACTACGTATGTGAATAAGGAATGAAAGGTAGACATGGCGAAATTATTGATTTTCCGCTGAGAAGCCTCTTGACAGAAGACGAACGCAAACCAAGAACAGGTTGGCAGAACTCAGATTCTGGTTTCTTCCTGTCGATCTTCTGTAGTACTGCAGTGAACAATTTACTGTAGACGAAATTTTTCCAATCGTTTTACATGTCATTTCTTCCTAGCACATCACCGCCCCTAATGTTTTAAATATAAACAGGGCTGACATCAATCAGCCTGTCGACCTTGAAAACTATGGATTCAATGCTAATATTGTTTGTTTGAGTTTATTTTTACTACCTCTCCCACTACACCTACAACTCACGCATTAGGGTGCTAGAGGGATAGTGAGTCTAATAGCTAATGAATTTGGCGGAAATGTCGCCAGCTGTTCCAGATGTATGCTTATATGTTATCACGTCCGAAGCTCTATAAATAGAGGTGTTAAAAGTTGTCTTAACTACACAGTATTTTTCGTAGGTAACAAGCCGATAGAGGTATATGTGCAGATATTTCTGTTGATCACTGAGGACAGTGTGCTGAACATCATTACATTAGTATTTACTTCATTTGCAGACTAATAATTATAGCTATTACGTGTTTTTAGGTTCATTAGTACCTCCAAGTACGCATGGCACAAGTAAATCATCAATGTTTATTTTCTCCAGGGCAGCAGTCAGGTATTGAAGTGTGGGCGTGTGGATGCAAAACGGTTATTCTATACCGACAGGTGTATTCCATATCGCAGAGCCGTTACAACTGTGCACAAGACATCGTGCAATAAATTATGTGACATATTTGCAAGAAGACTATTAGACACAGAGAAAACACAACAAATACACTGAAATGAGTACACGTTAAGGTACCAATGATCACAATATCTGTACCCTGTATGTGTTACGTTTAGCTGAAATTTCCCGATGTTTCCATAGTTTTTCTCAGATGTCACCTCCTTTCCTGCCCTACCACCTGGCTCACCCCAAGGAGTGCTAGCGGTGTGCCACTGTACTTGTTTTTCTAGAGAGATTGTCATACATGTACCAAGTTTACTTGAAATAACTCTAAATCTTTCAGAATTGGGAAAAACTTTAAAGTCTCTCCATCCCCCTCTCCACAAATGGGTTTGCTAGGTGTGTCTTTCCCCCATTGCTATTATATCATGGTAGAAAGTGGCATCTTTACCAAGTTTCATTGAAACTGGTCTAGGCTAACGAAAGGAATTTGTTTTCTTTCTTTTCATCATGTTTCAAGTACTGTGATCACACGCATATAAATTTTAGTGAGGTACTTTTTCTTGCTCTAGGATAACAAACATAGTCAGAGTAAAGTGGTCGGCAACCGGAAGACACGCTGCGGCAATCTTTCAGCGCGAGGTGTCCCACATATGCACGACGGATGTCCGGACGGTACAGCATACTAGGCTGCTTCCTAGATGCGGCAATATCCTGAGACGAGCGGAAACATAAGTTGTAAAGTATCACGCAAAATATTAAAGCATCCGGTTCAATTATTTGTTTACGATATAATTCTCATTGTTAGTAAAAGTTAGCTCAACCGAACGACCAGTAACTATGGAGTGCATTGTATGCTCGTGCGCTTTTGTGTGTGTGTGTGTGTGTGTGTGTGAACTAGCCTGCCTGGAATGCTTTCGTTCCTTTAAATGCTTCGATTCAGATAATTCATATATACCTTCATGACGTTTTCCAATTTTTGTTTTATATGTTCCCAAGATACATCTCCCTATGTAACAGGGGCGGGCAGGAATTCTGCACGTGTGCAGTTAACAGGTATTCTGCGTGCACACTGGGGCAAGCTGGCCACCCGCTTCTCACCCCTCCCCACCATACCGTCTCTCCGCTTCTTCCTCTGTAATGCGTTTTGTTTCCTGGCCTGCTTTATTAAATGAAGGAATAAGGTTAGTAGGAGTGCTTGACAGAAATCATGGTTTGAAAGAGTACCTATTACCTACGATACGTTTTATTTAATTATCACAGGTGGAGTTTACAATACGTTTACAATACGTTTAAACGTGTGGAACAAAATTTCTACATACAGACAAACGCAAACAGTTACGTAAATTTTCATTACTGATGTTTGCTCTTAACCGAGACGTATTAATTTTCATAACAGAAAAAAATCTCTCACAAAAGTATATCAAGCCCAACATTGACTATCTTCATAGCTTCACGATGGAGACGAGGAAACTCTTGCTGTGGAAAGTCGTGATAAAAATCTATTACACGTCTTGCGAGAAGGAACTTGTCTCTCAGACGAGAATTACACTGTAGATCTATTAATTCCATTTTCAAACTGAGATGAATACCATCTACAGAAACCAGATTCTCTCGAGAACTATTCAAAACCTAGGGATAAGTAAGATATATCCCCAAATCGCCTGAGAAATTCCTCTTTTATTGCACTAAGAACGGCAACATACTGAAATTTATTATAATGGTGTTCAATATTAAACTTCCACTCACCAACGACAATACTGTCACATATTATACATTTCCAATTTTCACTTTTTTCCACAGAGAACAAATGATTCTCCCATTTCTTTTTAAAAGTTAGCAAATCTCCAATTCTCCGTTTCCTTGATTCACTCTGCATTTTCCGGTTATTGAAATACAACGTTCACTACGTAGTGGTCGCTTCGCTTCAACGTCCGCAGCTTAGCCTGGCACTACACTGCCGCAACCTGCAGGCTGTCGGCACTGTCCCGTTCGACGATTGCACGCGAGCAGCACACGTGCGGCGCTGTGTGCTCATGAGCCGCGTGCAGCGTTTGCCCGCCCCTGCTATATAGCCTACACATAGAGGGTGTTAGCGTTATACGCACAGATATTGTGATCATTGATAACTTAACATGTTCCCACGTCAATGTCTTAGTTTTTTTTCTCTGCGACTCCCACAAACTACTGTGTTCTGCCCGCTCGTCTAATATAGGGTGCCTAGGAAGCTGTTTTCTCGGATCGTTAGACAACAATTCAAGCAAATCGTATTAATGCCGTTTGTTACAGTAAGTTAAATTGACAATACTTAACTTTGCGTATTCACAAAGATGTGTCGCAACCAAATGGCGACATACAAATAATCAATATCCTTCGGTATACACAATTTCATTGCGAGCAAAACAATACAGTTCATAAGTCACTGCTGTGGCGTTTATATGACGGATTGTCTTCCACTTCCCTGCGGCTGGGTGGCGCGGCGCTTCATTCTCTGCGTGTAGAGGCCGCTCCTGCCTCGGTGTCGTCCTAGAGAGAGGTTCGTTAGCGCACTATTGGCTGACGTCATATCACAGCCCCCTCTGCTCTTCAGTTCTTGATCGTCGTGCCGGCGCCAGTCGTTATGCCGGAACACAAACTTATTACATAATATACTACATAATGTTTCCTGCACGGTCATAACTGTGGCACAAAGTGGACTACACCTGTCAGTATAGACTGTCTCTTTCTCGTCCATGCATCCACATTTCCATAAGTGACCTGCTGCCCAAGAGAAAATGAACATTAATTAATAGCTATAATTACGAGAGTTATTCGGAAAGTAAGGAAATATCGATCGCGAAATGGAAAATACAGTGAAAATCTGATGAAGCTTTGCACAAATGTGTTGGGCACTGTGTCTAGTACGTCCGTCGATCGCATCATGTCGCTCTTTTCAGTTCTGAGTTCACGGTGACATCATAAAGATGGCTAGAAATTAGCGTCTCCCACGAAGTACGAGGGCCTGGCGAATGATTTCGCCTGAAGCTATGCAATCCACATAACATAACTGTCATGCGGTTCGTTCTACACGACAATTCTCGGCCGCACTCTGCAGGGGCAATGAAGACGGAGCTGCAGCGTTTCGATGGGAAGTGTTTGATCACCCACAATACAGTCCGTAATTGGCTATCCCTGAGGTTCATCTCTGCTCAAATGAACCGGTGACTTTGAAGACTATTTTAACACACACAACGAGCTGCAGTCCAGAGTATAAAATTGTCGAAAAGCACTGGCGGCTGTCTTCTATAACGAGACAATTGAAAAGCTGGTACAACGTTACGATGTCTAAGTCCGAGCGTCGACTGCGTAGAGAAGTAGCTGGAAGGTGCAGCTAACTGTTGCAAATAAAACAGTTTTGATTTTCACTGTGGTTTCCATTTAGCGACCTATCGCTCCTTACTTTCCGAAAAGCCCTCGTATTAGTCTGCAGATGAAGGAAATGCTGATGTAATGTTGTTCAGTACACTGTTCTCAGTCATTAACAGAAATATCTGTTCTTACACTCCTGGCACTCTGTATATCTACACAGTTTCCGGGTCGTGTTTTCCTGTCTGTATGTGAAGGCTAATCTCAGCATTTGCTGGAGGGATTTTAGTTCGTTTTTCACTAACAGATAGACTGATTCATGAGTTAGGTTATTTATTACCACTGCGCCAAAGAAGTTGTTGGGTCGTAGGCACATAGTGCTGTACTTGCGATGCCAGGGCGGGTCGCTAGTGGTTACAAAAGTTACGGGATATCAGCATGCACACATATAAATGACGGTAGCATCGCCTACACAAGGTATAACAGGACAGTGCGTTGGCAGCACTGTCACTAATACTCAGGCGATTCATGTGAAAGGGTTTCCGACGTGATTAGGGCCGCTTGATGGGAATTAACAAATTCTGGACGCGTAGTGGTAGCTGTAGCTAGACGCATGGGACAATCCGTTTCCGAGATCGATAGGAAATTCACTGTTCCGAGATCCACAGTGTCAAGAGAGTGCCGAGAACATCTCATTTCCAACATTACCTCTCACCACAGACAATGCAGTGGCCGCCGGCCTTCACTTAACGACCGAGAGCAGCGACGTTTGCGTAAAGCTGTTAGTGCTAATAGACAAGCAATGCTGCGTGAAATCAATGTGGAACGTATGACGAACGTATCCGTTACGGCAGCGCGATGAAATTTGACGTTACTTGGCTGCGGCAGCAGACGACCGACGTGTGTGTCCTTACTAACAGCACAGGAGCGCATGAACCACCTCTGCTGGGCTAGCGACCGTATCAGTTGAACCCAAGGAACATGTAAAACAGTGGCCTCGTCAGGAGAGTCCCAATTTAAATTGGTGAGAGCTGAGGGTGGGGTTTAAGTGTAGCGAAGACCCCACAAATCCATGGATCCAAGTAGTCAACAAGGCACTGTGCAAACTGAAGGCGGCTCCATAACGGGGTGGGGTGTTAACATGGAATAGTCCAACTGTATTTATCATTGCCTGGAAATGTAAATGTTCCGTTGTTTGGAGACCATTTTCAGCCATTCATGAACTTCACGTTCCCAAACAACGATGGCATTTTTATAGATGACAATGCGTCGTGTCATGGGACGACAATGGTTCGCTATTGGTTTGAAGAATGTTGTGGATAATTCTAGGGAATGATCTGGCCAGCCACCAAACATTTATGAGGCATAAACGAAAGCTCATTTTGTGTACAAACTCCCACACCAG
Source organism: Schistocerca americana (assembly GCF_021461395.2). Taxonomy (NCBI): domain Eukaryota; kingdom Metazoa; phylum Arthropoda; class Insecta; order Orthoptera; family Acrididae; genus Schistocerca; species Schistocerca americana. The sequence continues at coordinate 227,966,756 of NC_060119.1, forward strand.
CAACACCTTCTCATGTATGGACGGCTATAGAGGCAGCATGGGCCAGTGTTTCTCCAGGGGACTTGTTGAATCCATACCATGTCGAGGTGCTGCACTACGGCGTGCAAAACGAGGTCCGGCTACACAGGGCAAAAGGAGATCCGACACGATATTAGAAGGTATCTCCTGACTTTTGTCAACTCACTGTAAATGTACAGGGTGATTCAAAAAGAATACCACAACTTTAAAAATGTGTATTTAATGAAAGAAACATAATATAACCTTCTGTTATACATCATTACAAAGAGTATTTAAAAAGGTTTTTTTCACTCAAAAACAAGTTCAGAGATGTTCAATATGGCCCCCTCCAGACACTCGAGCAATATCAACCCGATACTCCAACTCGTTCCACACTCTCTGTAGCATATCAGGAGTAACAGTTTGGATAGCTGCTGTTATTTCTCGTTTCAAATCATCAATGGTGGCTGGGAGAGGTGGCCGAAACACCATATCCTTAACATACCCCCATAAGAAAAAATCGCAGGGGGTAAGATCAGGGCTTCTTGGAGGCCAGTGATGAAGTGCTCTGTCACGGGCTGCCTGGCGGCCGATCCATCGCCTCGGGTAGTTGACGTTCAGGTAGTTACGGACAGATAAGTGCCAATGTGGTGGCGCTCCATCCCGCTGAAATATGAATTGTTGTGCGTCTTGTTCGAGCTGAGGGAACAGCCAATTATCTAACATCTCCTGATACTGTAGTCCAGTTACAGTAGCACCTTCGAAGAAAAAGGGACCAAAAACTTTATTGGCTGAAATGGCACAGAAAATGTTCACCTTAGGCGAGTCACGTTCATACTGAGTTGTTTCCCGCGGATTCTCAGTGCCCCATATACAGACATTGTAAAGGTTGACTTTCCCGTTAGTGTGGAAAGTTGCTTCATCACTAAACACAATCTTTGAAACGAAAGATTCATCTGTTTCCATTTGAGCAAGGATAAAATCACAGAAATCGATTCTTTTAATCTTATCAGCTGCAGACAGTGCTTGAACCAATTTCAGACGATAAGGTTTCGTAACTAACCTTTTTCGTAGGACTCTCCATACAGTTGATTGTGGAATTTGCAGCTCTCTGCTAGCTCTGCGAGTCGATTTTCCTGGGCTGCGAACAAATGCTTGCTGGATGCGTGCTACATTTTCATCACTCGTTCTCGGCTGTCCAGAACTTTTCCCTTTACACAAACACCCATTCTCTGTAAACTGTTTATACCAACGTTTAATACACCACCTATCAGGAGGTTTAACACCATACTTCGTTCGAAATGCACGCTGAACAACTGTTGTCGATTCACTTCTGCCGTACTCAATAACACAAAAAGCTTTCTGTTGAGCGGTCGCCATCTTAGCATCAACTGACGCTGACGCCTAGTCAACAGCGCCTCAAGCGAACAAATGTACAACTAAATGAAACTTTATAGCTCCCTTAATTCGCCGACAGATAGTGCTTAGCTCTGCCTTTTGTCGTTGCAGAGTTTTAAATTCTTAAAGTTGTGGTATTCTTTTTGAATCACCCTGTATATTACGTATTTATTAGTATGCTTTCCACCATTTTACTATGCTCCCAGTGTCTCCTTCCACCCACAAGGTAAGTTTTCTTCTCTTATTCTCATTTGATGCATGAGATGCAAATACAAATATGATACACTGAACGAGTAAGTATTTCAGATGTGATCAGCAACACCCCCCCCCCCCCCCCCCCCCACACACACACACACTGAATTTTACTCCCCAGGTGATGTGTCTTGACTACCTAAGAGGTTTAATTCAACCTGTGATGCTGTAATCATAGAAACTGCGGAAAATGTGAGTAACAATAACTTGCTGGGGCAAAATACAAACTTTCTCTGTAAATATACATGGATGAAACGAAAGGCCCTTGAGTCTGGAACCGTGCGACCGCTACGGTCGCAGGGTCGAATCCTGCCTTTGGCATGGATCTGTGTGATGTCCTTAGGTTAGTTAGGTTTAAGTAGTTCTATGTTCTAGGGGACTGATGACCTTAGATGTTAAGTCCCATGGCGGCTCTGAGCCATTTGAACCATTTTTGAAACGAAAGGGAAGCTACCTCAATATTGCGTGTCATACAGTTCATTGGTAGGAATTTTTGAAGTTATTTGTATGTATCAAGTAAAACAAGCGTCTTTATCAGCGATTTTCGCTTTTTTTTCCACAGCGCGTTTCGAGGGTTTATACACTTATTTTCAGGTGTTTCAATGGATATCTTACAATTTCTTTTCCTATATGTAGCCATTTGTCTATTTTAACCTTCATTTCAGTAAAAATAGTCAATGTGTCTTTCGTTATCATAACGTAGTACTGAAGTCATACGTTATAACATACAATACTGTAAAAAAAAAAATACACACTTACAGGATGTAAGGGTACTGAGGATCGTCGTAAACAGGCATTTGTATCGCTGAATAGCATGCAAACACGATCAGTCCAGAGACAGTGCATGTGTAGAAATACAGTGCCTTATAAGCATTACCAGCTTACATAGCGAATAAAGATACAGACAACACACATATGTGTGTCTACATTTTCCGATCTTTTTCACATAAACGTTGTCTTATTAAGAAGTTACACACATAGATTTAAATAAAATTTTATTTGTTAATGAATCAGTGCGGTGGTTCATGTGAAAATTTCAACACACTCCAACAAAGTATTTACATCCTTAGAAAATTTTCACGTATTCGTAGCCTGGTTAAAAATCTTGTGTACATGTATTTCAGTATGTTTATTTCTTAATGAATCCATTTCATGGTTTATATGAAGGTGTTTTAAAGATATGAAAACATATTTGCATATAGTCCCTATCTTTGATTCGCAATGTAAGGTGGTAATGCTGCATGAGCTACGATCCACCAAGGTACATAAACTACAAGACGAGCCACTATACTTCTGCGCATCTACGATCTACGGACAGGTTTTTTAAGTTTGTCTGCTGTTCAATATTAGAAACGTGTATGTATAATGATCCTGAGTGCTCTTTTCGCTCGAACTTCTTGTAAGTTGCTTCGTTACGTGGGCGCGTTGAAAAGTAACGCCTCCGAACTTTTTATTCTGTTCTCAATATCGGTTGAGGTATTACCTTTCAACTTTCCGCGTCGCTGATGTAAGTTTCAGCCCTCTGCCGCTAGATGGGTCCGAACTATACCGTGTAAGATGGCGGCGTGTAACGTAACTATCAAAGTGCATCAGTGGAGTTCCACGACAACGGATCACAGACGACAAAGAAGTTCAAGACCATGCCATTAACAGGCAAAGTCATGCACAAGGTGTTCTGCGATCTTCAAGGTGTGGTGCATTTGGAATTCATGCCTAAAGGCACCACCATAAATTTAGTAAGGTACTGCGAGACTCTGAGAAAACAGAAAGCACGAACTCGAAGAATTCGTCCACACATGGTGTACGCTCAGCCTGACAATGCCATACAATAAACGACATTCGACATCTACAACAATCCGACGTCTTGGGTTCACTATCATCAATCACCCTCCATACGGTCGCTAGTTAGCCCCACCTGATTTTCATCTATTTCTAAAACTTAAAGAACACCTTCCAGAACTTCACTTTGATTGTAGTGAAGCGGTGCAGTCAAAGGTGAGGTTGTGACTCCGTCAACAAAGTCAGACATTCTTCAATGACGATATCAAGAAACTGGTCTCTCGTTGGAAGAAATATGTTCGTCGTCAGAGTGACTATGTCCAGGAATAAATATGTAGGCATGAAGAATAAATATGTGGAATTTTAATAAAGTTTGACTTATTTAAAAAGCTCAAAAGGATTTTCCCATAAAAGATTTGGACGCATTACTTTTCAGAACATACTGTTATAGTGTTATAATGTTGTGTTTGTAGTACATAACTTCAGTGGCATATTATGGTAATGAGTGACACGTAGTAACATATCTGCAGCGAAATGAAGGTTAAGACAGACAACTAGTCACACCCAGGAAAAGAAATTCTAATGTAATCCAGTGATCCAGCTGAAGATGATGATGTAAAAGCGTCATGGGAGCAAAGAAAAGTGACTGACGCTGGTAATTGTTTTAATTTCTATCACAAAGAATTTTGCAGTCATAGTCCAGATTAAGTTTATTTTCAAGACCGCACTTAATGACGTGCGACAGCAGTTTGGAAGCGACGCTACAGAGTGCTTTCCCGGCGCATCTCTGAGAGGTCAAATGAAGTCGTCGTGGGATATATGAAGGCGCGGCGATACTATTATTTAGGGTGAGACGGTTAGCTAACTGCGGAATGCAGCTCGCGTATTTATAGCGGAATATTTATCAGCGAGAGTTGAGAAAGCGGCCGTTTGTCAGGGGCGGGAGCCGTCATAACAGCGGGCCCTGGGCCGTCCTTCCCACGCCGCGCCCGCCGCTTAATTCCGCGCTGGAGCGTCGCTGGAAATGACGTGTCCAGCAGCGGCCGTCATCCCGCCGGTAAACACGCGACATCGTGCCACGCCACAAATAGACCCGGTGGTGGCGCGATCGGTCTGGAGACACGGAGTCTCCATGTCTAAAGTCGTCGTGACACGGACCGTGCTTCTGAACGTCAACGTTGAACGTGCCGAGCTCAACGTGCTGCTGAACACTCAAAGAAACGAAGCTACTTGTGCATATTGTACGTGTGCTCCCGGCCGGGGTGGCCGAGCGGTTCTAGGCGCTACAGTCTGGAACTGCGCGACCGCTACCGTCGCAGGTTCGGATCCTGCCTCGGGCATGGATGTGTGTGATGTCCTTAGGTTACTTAGGTTTAAATATAAGGGCAGTTCAATAAGTAATGCAACACATTTTTTTCTCGGCCAATTTTGGTTGAAAAAACCGGAAATTTCTTGTGGAATATTTTCAAACATTCCCGCTTCGTCTCGTATAGTTTCATTGACTTCCGACAGGTGGCAGCGCTGTACGGAGCTGTTAAAATGGCGCCTGTAACGGATGTGCGTTGCAAACAACGGGCAGTGATCGAGTTTCTTTTGGCGGAAAACCATGGCATCTCATAGGCGCTTGCAGAATGTCTACGGTGATCTGGCAGTGGACAAAAGCACGGTGAGTCGTTGGGCAAAGCGTGTGTCATCATCGCCGCAAGGTCAAGCAAGACTGTCTGATCTCCCGCGTGCGGGCCGGCCGTGCACAGCTGTGACTCCTGCAATGGCGGAGCGTGCGAACACACTCGTTCGAGATGATCGACGGATCACCATCAAACAACTCAGTGCTCAACTTGACATCTCTGTTGGTAGTGCTGTCACAATTGTTCACCAGTTGGGATATTCAAAGGTTTGTTCCCGCTGGTTCCCTCGTTGTCTAACCGAACACCATAAAGAGCACAGGAGAACCATCTGTGCGGAATTGCTTGCTCGTCATGTGGCTGAGGGTGACAATTTCTTGTCAAAGATTGTTACAGGCGATGGAACATGGGTTCATCACTTCGAACCTGAAACAAAACGGCAATCAATGGAGTGGCGCCACACCCACTCTCCTACCAAGAAAAAGTTTAAAGCCATACCCTCAGCCGGTAAAGTCATGGTTACAGTCTTCTGGGACGCTGAAGGGGTTATTCTGTTCGATGTCCTTCCCCATGGTCAAACGATCAACTCTGAAGTGTATTGTGCTACTCTTCAGAAATTGAAGAAACGACTTCAGCGTGTTCGTAGGCACAAAGATCTGAACGAACTTCTCCTTCTTCATGACAACGCAAGACCTCACACAAGTCTTCGCACCCGAGAGGAGCTCACAAAACTTCAGTGGACTGTTCTTCCTCATGCACACTCTCGCACCGTCGGATTTCCATATGTTTGGCCCAATGAAGGACGCAATCCATGGGAGGCACTACGCGGATGATGAAGAAGTTATTGATGCAGTACGACGTTGGCTCCGACATCGACCAGTGGAATGGTACCGTGCAGGCATACAGGCCCTCATTTCAAGGTGGCGTAAGGCCGTAGCATTGAATGGAGATTACGTTGAAAAATAGTGTTGTGTAGCTAAAAGATTGGGGAATAACCTGGTGTATTTCAATGCTGAATAAAACAACCCCTGTTTCAGAAAAAAAATGTGTTGCATTACTTATTGAACTGCCCTCGTAGTTCCAAGTTCTAGGGGACTGATGACCTCAGAAGCTAAGTCCCATAGTGCTCAGAACCATTTGAAGCATTTTGTATGTGTGATTCAACGTGGCACACGCGATTGCAGCGCTTTCCAGCGGCAGTTTTCGGCTACATCTGGCTCGCAGATCACACTGTTTACGAAATGGACTGGCGTGAAATTGCAATATCAGCTCTAACGAAACGCAAATTAGCTCCCTTGTCCACACGCTAATCATATTGTTCTGTCTGTGGGATGCATAAATATTAACTTCAATATCCATGAACCTGTTAGTAGGCAAAGAGAAAAGTATCGTGTCCAATCAATAAGGACATCGACCTTTAAAACTTCCATTATAAATAATGAGATACAAATTTACAACAGCTATCATCATAAGATAAAAATTATTTCGTGAGTGTCACTTTTTAGCAAAACCCTAAGGCGATTCCTACTTGCTCATTCTTCCTATTTACTAGCAAAATCTTTACAACATGCGAAATATAAAACAAGAAAGTGCAAAATATTTTTTTTCATGTTGTGCTGTAGGTTAAGCTGATCGAACAAACTTACTGGCGGCCGGTGTGACTTAGCGGTTCTAGGCGCTTCCGTCCGGAACGGTGCTGCTGCTACGGTCGCGGGTTCGAATCCTGCCTCGAGCATGGATGTGTGTGCTGTCCTTAGGTTAGTTAGGTTTAAGTCGTTCTAAGTCTTGGGGACCGATAACCTCAGATGTTAAGTCCCATAGTGCTTAGAGCCAGTTGAACTATTTGAACAAACTCACTCCTGCGAAAGAAAAAAATGGTTCAATTGGCTCTGAGCACTATGGGACTTAACATCTGTGGTCATCAGTCCCCTAGAACTTAGAACTACTTAAACCTAACTAACCTAAGGACATCACACACATCCATGCCCGAGGCAGGATTCGAACCTGCGACCGTAGCAGTCGTGCGGTTCCGGACTAAGCGCCTGAACCGCTAGACCACCGCAGCCGGCCCTGCGAAAGAGCTCACTTATATTCACATAACATTGAATGTGTATTGGTATGGAGTGTGGCCATGTATGGAAGGGAAACGTGGATGATAAATAGTTTGGACAAGAAGAGAATAGAAGCTTTCGAAATATGGTGCTACAGAAGAATGCTGAAGATTAGATGGGTAGATCACATAACTAATGAGCAGGTATTGAACAGATTTGGAGAGAAGAGAAATTTGTGGCATACCTTGGCTAGAAGAAGGGATCGGTTGGCAGGAAATGTTCTGAGGCATCAATGAGTCACCAATTTAGTACTGGAGAGCTGTGTAGAGGGTAAAAATCATAGAGGGAGACCAAGAGATGAATACACTAAACAGATTCAGAAGGATGTAGGTTGCAGTAGGTACTGGGCGATGAAGAAGGAACTAAAGAAAGAACTCAGGAAATAAACAGAGAATAATATTTGATGAAATTAAAATCGTGCTTCACGCTTATACATACTTGGGTTCAAAAATGTTCAAATGTGTGTGAAATCTTATGGGACTTAACTGCTAAGCTCATCAGTCCCTAAGCTAACACACTACTTAATCTAAATTATCCTAAAGACAAACACACACATCCATGTTCGAGGGAGGACTCGAACCTCCGCCGGGACCAGCCGCACAGGTCATGACTGCAGCGCCTTAGACCGATATTTGGATTCACTTACTATTATCCCAACGCTCTGCGGAGCGTCTCCAAGCACATCTTCGCTGTTCATCGGGGCTTATTCCTAAGCGGGGTTCATCACTGAAAAAAATTCTACTCTAGTCAATGAGATTCCAGGTAGAAGAAGTGTCTGGAGACACTCGGGACAATTGTGGGATACTAAGCTGACTGTTGCCCGCCATAGGGTCAGACAGTTCAGAGTGACAGTCTGGCATACCGTTTCATTTCGTAGCTGGACTCCTTTGGTTATCTCCCGCGGCAACACAGCAGTACGTCGGAGATAGTTTACGCCACGTTTAGTTGCCCTTCATGACAAGGCATCCTGAGCTCACATTTCGCCAAGATAACGCCCGCTCGGGTAGGGCGAGAGGTTCTACCGCTTGTATTCGTGCTTGCCAATTATTGTCTTGGCCAGCAAGGTCGCCGGATCTCTCCCCAACTGAGAACGTTTGGAGCATTATTGGCAGGGCCGTCCAACCAGCTCGGGATTTTCATGTATTTATCATTTATAGGTACACAGAACTTCAGTTTCTCGAGCATTTTGTCTTCTCTGGCTTCGGGAGAACTCACCAAGCATTGCCACCTTGGTTGAGTCCACAGTTCGACGAATCTCACGAAACGACAGAATCTACAATCGGATGACAAATCTCTCCCACATGACGGCTTCCCAGTCGGCTGGATTACATGAATACGCCAACATGACGATCTAACGCGCCAGTTGGACAGAATTTGGAACGATATCCTTCAGGACGACTTCCGACAGCTCCGTCAGTCAGTGTCAAGATTAATAACTCCTTGCATGAGGACCACAAGTGAAGCAACGCGTTAGGAAATTGCTCAAGTTGTATCATCCAATTCTGAAATTGTTATCATTTGTTTGTCTGTACATGTAAATCACATTTACCGATTTCGATGCGATTCCGATAATTCCTTCATAGTACTTCTTTTCTTGCCTAAGACTGCACAAAATGCCCATAAAGTCATTTATTGGTTCTAACCACAAGAAAATACTCCGATCAGCGAGAACATTGTGATTACTTATCTAATAGCCGATATGCACACCTTTGGCATAGCTAACACCGGCGAATCGTCGTGGTCTTGGTAGGTTGAAATGGTTCAAATGACTCTGAGCACTATGGGACTTAACTTCTGAGGTCATCAGTCCCCTAGAACTTAGAACTACTTAAACCTAACTAACCTAAGGACATCACACACATCCATGCCTGAGGCAGGATTCGAACCTGCGACCGTAGTGGTCGCTTGGTTCCAGATTGTAGCGCCTAGCACCGCTCGGCCACCCCGGCCGACCCTTGGTAGGTCACTGGAGGGAGTTGGCAACACCTCTGCTCACCCAAGTCACCTAACTCTCGTAAATTTCGGGAAAGGGGCGATGAGCTCTGACACCATGTTCAACCAAATCCCAGGTGTGGTCGATTGGGTTCAGATCTACCGAGCTGGGGGGCCAGCACATGAACTGGAACTCGCGATTGTGTTCTTCGAACCACTCAATCACACCACTGGCCCTATAACGTTGCGCATTATCTTGCTGAAAAATGCCGCCAGCGGGAAACAGGATCATCATGAAGGGGTGTACGTGATCTCAAACAAGTGTGCGATACTCCTTGGTCGACATGGTGCCTTTTTCGAGATCCACTGGACCAAAGGGCGCCTACGTGAACGTTTCCCAGAGCATAATGGAGCCGTCGCCAGTTTGTCTCCGTCCCGACGTACAGGTCTCAAGGAGCTGTTTCTCCTGGAAGATGATGGATTCGCGCCCTCCTATCGGCATGATGAAGAAGGTATCGGGATTCAGCAGACCATGCAACGCTTTACCACTGTGCCGACATCCAGTCCCGATGGTCATGTGGCCATTTTAGTCGTGGTGTTAACATTGGCACATGCATGGGTCGTCTGCTGTGGAGGCCCATGGTTTGGAGTGTTCGGTGCACCGTATGTTCAGACACACTTGTAGTCTGCCAAAAATTATAGTCTGATATTAGTTACGCCACACTTCACCACCAGTTCTGTTCTACCAGTCTGCCGAGCCTACGACGTCCGACATCTGTACTGAGGAGTGGCCGCCCAACCACACGATGAATAGACGTGATTTCAAGTTGGTTTCGCCACGCGTTGAAGACACTCACCACAGCACTCCTCGAACACTAGACAAGTTGTGCATTTTCCGAGCCGGCCGGGGTGGCCGTGCGGTTCTAGGCGCTACAGTCTGGAGCCGAGCGACCGCTACGGTCGCAGGCTCGAATCCTGCCTCGGGCAGGGATGCGTGTGATGTCCTTAGGTTAGTTAGTTTTAATTAGTTCTAAGTTCTAGGCGACTGATGACCTCTGAAGTTAAGTCGCATAGAGCTCAGAGCCATTTGAACCATTTTCTTTGTAGTTTCCGAAATGCTCGTGCCGAACCTCCGAACCATCACAATCTACCAGCGGTCAAACTCAGATCTGGCGCTTTCCCCGTTCCACACACGGACAGCACTCTGACTGACACTACAGGCGTCGTGGGTGTGTGTGATTAGCAGTCAATCCTCGCCAAGTGACGCTGCTATAGCCTGGAAGACTTTATATCCATAGCACGTCGATCGTAATATTCTGGCTGACCACTGTGTATCAACATTCGTTCAAAAGTCAGAGCCGTAGGTTTGTTTACTGTAGTGTCTCAATTACGCCGTCAGGTCGTGCGCTCGGTAATTCCATTAGACGGATTTTTAAAACCCCACAGAGAACAAAGCCCCGACGGCCCGCATCTCGCTGCCACATGACAATGGCGTACGCGTGCCTTACATCGGCCCGCGTTTCACTGCGGCTGTAATTCGATTCCGCGACGCGCGCCGTGCTCTGCGGTGAACCGCTCGGAATAAATAAATCATGGCGGCCAGAAGAGTTAAGCGGACCGCGACAGGCGGGGCTGACCACCGGCGCGGAGTTGCGCGACCGCCGGCGCTCTTTACGAGTAATTAATTCAGGCGCGGCCGGGTCACGCGCGCAAGAAATATCCCCCTACAGATAGCCCGGTGAAATATCTCGCGGGACGTGATGCGCCTGCCTGCGCGCGCCGAATACATTTCTGCGGCCGCGACTGCGCAGGCGCGCGCTATTTATGGCGGCATCCCCCGGCGGGACCGCGGTGCGCATCCCTTATTTTATTTCTGCTTCCGTCTATTGGTTTTCGGCTTTTGTTGCTGTTTATGGCCGTTTCGTGCTGAATAATACTTCCCGTCGGCGTTTCTTCTCCCCTCCCGTCGCAAGTAAACGACACAATTTCCGTAACTCGTCCCTTAAGTCCGACTCTCACCCACAGAGAGTTTTGGATCGCGGCTGGGGAGGGGGGTGGGGGGGGGGGGGAGACTGGGAGGCAGGCTCATAGATCTGTAGAAGTACGTGACGAAAAGAGGCAAGGGCAAAAAAAAAAAAAGGTCGCTCAATGACTTCCTCGCTCTGTCGGTTGATACACTGCAACGTCTCCGCTGGCCCTCTTCAGTGTAGTAGTTGGACCTGGCGTTCATGTGCTTTTATCATGTCACGTGACTCATAGTGAAGAAGAAATTGAAGAAAATACACTGACAAAGAAAGGGCGTGAGCTCCAAAAGCTCAAAATTGCGAGAAAATACACTGACGGAAATAAATCGCAATACCAAAAAGTAATTAATGTACCGGGTGATCAAAGAGTCAGTATAAATTCGAAAACTGAATAAATCACGGAATAATGTAGATAGAGAGGTACAAATTGACACTCGTGCTTGGAATGACGTTGAGTTTTATTAGAACCAAAAAAATACAAACGTTCAAAAAGAATCCGACAGATAGCGCTTCATCTGATCAGAATACCAATAATTAGCATAACAAAGTAAGACAAAGCAAAGATGATGTTCTTTACAGGAAATGCTCAATATGTCCACCATCATTCTTCAACAATAGCTGTAGTCGAGGAATAATGTTATGAACAGCACAGTAAAGCATGTCCGGAATTATGGTGAGGCATTTGCGTCGGATGTTGTCTTTCAGCATCCCTAGAGATGTCGGTCGATCACGATACACTTGCGCCTACAGGTAACCCCAAAGCCAATAATCGCACGGACTGAGGTCTGGGGACCTGGGAGGCCAAGCATGACGAAAGTGGCGGCTGAGCACACGATCATCATCAAAGGACGCGCGCAAGAGATCTTTCACGCGTCTAGCAATAATTTTTGTGTGTTCTAATAAAACCCCATGTCATTCCAAGCATATGTGTCAATTTTTACCTCTCTATCGACATTATTCCGTGGTTTATTAAGTTTTCAAATTTATATTGACTTTTTGATCACCCGGTAGAGTAATGAAATTCCGGGAACATATTTGTCTAGCTAACATATTTAAGCGACCAACATTGTAAGATCAGAGGTTAACGTAAGCGCGAAATAAGCCATTGCTAAAATAAAATGCTGGTACATTTATAACCGATGTAGCCGCCAGAATGTTGAGTGCAAGTATGCAAATGTGACTGCATTGTGCTGTACAGGTGCCAAATGTCAGTTTGTAGGATTGAGTTCCATGCGTGTTGCACTTGTTCGGTCAGTACAGGGACCCTTAATGCTGGTAGTGGATGCTGCTGGAGCTGTAATTCGATGTATGTGCTAGGCTGGAGACAGATCACATAATCGAGCAGGCCAGGGAAACATATCGACACTCTGCAGGGCATGTTGAGTTACAACACCGGTATGTGGGTGAGCGTTATCCTGTTGGAAAACACATCCTGGAGTGCAAGTAACGATTGGCAGCATAACAAGTCCAACGACCAGCACTCCAACGTCAGGCCACGAGTGGCCTACCGGGACCATCCGACCGCCGTGTCATCCTGAGTGGAGGATGCGAATAGGAGGAGCGTGGGGTCAGCACATCGCTCTCCCGGTCGTTATGATGGTATTGTTGACCGAAGCAGCTACTATTCGGTCGAGTGGCTCCTCAATTGGCATCACGAGGCTGAGGGCACCCCGAAAAATGGCAACAGCGCATGCCGGCATGGATGGTCACCCATCCAAGCGCCGACCACGCCCGACAGCGCTTAACTTCCCAACCACCAGGCTGATAGATGTACAAATTTGTAGTGAGGGTGCGTGCGATAAGCATGAGAGCGCTCCTGCTGTGATACGAAATGGCTCTTGAAACCAAAACTCCAGGTGTAGGTCCAGTGTGTTTAGCACACATACAGGTTGGTTGCACGCGTTTACCTGGCCTCGTTCTAAACATTGCACGGCCGTTACCGGTAGAACCTGCATTCATCAGAAAACACAACAGACCTCTAGCCTGCCCTCCAATGAGCTATCACTTGATATAAGTCACAATTGACGGTGGGTTATGGTCAGTGAAATGGACGCTAAAGGTCGTCTGGATCGGAGCTGTCCCTGAAATAAGCGATTTGTAACAGTTCGTTGTGTCACTATTGTGCCAAATGATGCTCAAATTGCTGCTGCAGATCCAGTACGAAGCGCCAGGGCCATGCGCCGAACACAATAGCCCTCTCTCTCGGTAGTGCCACGTGGCTGTCCGAAGGCCGCTCTTCTGGCGGCTATATATTCTCACGACCACCGCTGCCAACAATCACGTACAGTGGCTACATTCCTGCCAAGTGTTTCTGCAGTTTTACACGACTGGTCCGAAGTTGGAATAGACATCATCTTTCAGATGTAAAAACACGCTTTCCAATTCTCGTTCCCACAACTCATTCTTGGTGTTAACGATTTTTTCCGCCAATGCATGTTTTAAAGTGCCTAACGCCCTGAATATTTGTTGAGCAATAATGTTTTGTCAATATGCAAGGTGACACAAAAGTCGATTAACATTTGAAAATCCAATACTTCACTGAATAATGTAGGTAGAGATTGAGACACATGTCTGAAATGACATGGGGTCTTACTGAAACCCAAATCGAGTGTACAAAATGACAAAAAGGTAGTGTTTCATGTGATGCAAAAGCAATGATTAGCATAACAATTAATTTCTAGCATAGACGATATTCTTCATAACAGATGCTCAACATGTCGTCTGTCATTCATCAACACTACCTTTCATCTATGCCAATGCTGTAAACAGCACTGGTGAAGAAATGGTATGGTGAGAAAATGATGTCGGATGTTATCTTTTAGCGTCCCTAATGACGTAGGACAATGGTGGTAGACTTGCAATTTCAGGTAACTCCACTACCAGTAATCACACGGGTCTAGGTCTGGGTTCTGGTAGGCCAAGCATGACGGACATAGCGGCTCAGCTTGCACTCCTCACCGAACGATGTGCGCAAGAGATCTTTCACACGTGCAGCAATATGGAGCGGAGCTTCATCCTGCATAATAGTCGTACTTCCCAGCAGGTGTTTATGCCACGCTATGGATGATCATTCTTCCTGACTCAGTACAGCCCATGTTATACGCGATTCTCATTTGGCGTCACTCACGTCTTGCTATCCGGCGCCCTCTACGTAGAGTAATTTCAACAGGGCAATGCGACATCCCACACGTCCAGAATTGCTGCGGACTGGCGCCAAGAACACTCTTCTGAGTTTAAACATTTCCACTGGTCAACAAACTCCCCAGACATGAACATTATTGAGCGTATCTTGGATGCCTTGCAACTTGCTATTCAGAAGAGATCTCCACCCCCTCGTACGCTTACGGGTTTATGGACAGGCACTTCCATGCTGCGTCGTGTTGCAGCACTTCTGCGTGCTCGCGGGGGCTGTACACGATATTGGGCTGGTGTACCAGTTTCTTTGGCTCTTCATTGTAAAACACCTACAAAACCTATATAACCACTTATCTTTTGGCATTTTAAATACAGAAGTGTTCAAAGAAAATACTTTTTCATTCTAAAGTTTAGTAAGGCATTAATGTTGATGATGATGGGAGTGGGGGGGGGGGGGGGGGGGAGTTGTGGGGGCATATATGACTAAACTTAGGAATAATGGTCTCAGAACGGTCTGAAAACCACTGTTACATAGCCTAGCAGACGTAGTAACATCGCTAATGGGCTCTGGTGGCGGTTCCAGGTGCCAGAGGGAACTGCAACACTAATCGTTTGCAAACCCGCTGGTGGTCTGTAAGACTGTGAAGTTACGTGTCTTCCGGGTGCCTTACTCTATTTGTCAGTCGTTGACAATAATGCGTCTCGACAGTGAAGTGAGGCAGCTAACAAGCGTTACATATTCAGCAGACCGCAGGCAGCTCAGCTCTCGGACAGACAGCCTGCACCGGGCGCGACTTATCGCTCGCTGGCAGGTGTCTGTTGGCGCGCCGCCGCCAAGGCAGCCATAAATCGAGACACGGCGCCGCCCTCGCTTTTTCTTCAAAGCGAATCCGACCTCCCGCGAACGCAGCCGCGCCTTGTGTATGCACCAGCCGTCGCAGGGCAGGTTTCTTCGGGCCGCACGTGCCCGGCGCATAGCGAGGCACGTCTACCCCCCTCCCCCCTCCCGCAGAGTTGCTCCGTGACGGGAATACGGTCATTGTTGCAAACCGCCCCCGCCCTCTCCCATTCCCCCCACCCCCGCCCTTCCGTCCTGTCAGCGTGCCATGCGCGCGCCCGACAAGGTAGCGAATGTCAGCCGCTGGAATTCAGCCCCGATTGTGTGTGTGTCTCTACCAGTCCGCTGCCACAGTTATGTCACTTCCTTGCAACGCTACACGCCCCAGTGCTTGCGCTACCAGAGTTGTGTCCCATGATTACGTAGAACTAATTATGAGAACCTACACGGGCTAAAAAATACATGAAAATCTGTATCAATTAATGAGAGGGATTTTGCGAAATGTATGAGAAAAGTAATGACACTGAATTTTTATTTACCAAACTATTTTTTTAACAACAATATTGTCCCCTCCAAAGTAAATTTCAGCTGGTAGGCCTTTAACACGTAGGCCACATTCTTTTCAATGCTCTCCAGAGCCCAAAATCGCGTCCTTTTAAGGCATTTTTTAATTTCGGGAAAAGAAAAGAGTAAGAAGGAATGAGATTCGGTGAAAGGGCAGAGGGAGGGTGGGGGGGGGGGGGGGCACTGGAATAACAGAAGTGCCTTTCAAGGTGAAAAATTCCGTGATGGAAGAGGCCGTGTGACATGGGGTGTTGTGATGCAGCATCCACTTGTCTGCTGTGTCCGGATTCACGTGATTCACCATTTCCCTGAGCATTTCAAGGACATCTCTGTAAAACACTTGACTGACAAAATTTTTTTTCAAATGTGTGTGAATTCCTAAGGGATTAAACTGCTTAGGACATCTGTCCTTACACTTACACACTACTTAAACTAACTTATGCTAAGAACAACACACGGCAACGGCCTTGCTGCAGTGGTAACGCCGGTTCCGTGAGATCACCGAAGTAAAGCGCTGTCGGGCGTGGTCGGCACTTGGATGGGTGACTATCCAGGCCGTCATGCGCTGTTGCCATTTTTCGGGGTGCACTCAGCCTTTTGATGCCAATTGAGGAGCTACTCGACCGAACAGTAGCGGCTTCGGTCAAGAATACCATCATAACGACCGAGAGAGTTGTGTGCTGACACCACGCCCCTCCTATCCGCATCCTCCATTGAGGACGACACGGAGGTGGGATGGTCCCGGTAGGCCACTCGTGGCCTGAAGACGGAGTGCTTTTAAGAACAACACACACACACACACACACCTATACTCGAGGAAGGACTCGAACCTCCAGCGGCAGGGGCCGCACCCTTGACTGACAGTTTGACCTATGGTCAAAAAAGCAAATGAGCATTGCTCAGATCTTTGATTTGCTCTACTTTGGGTAGATTTTTACTTCGATAACTGTAAGTTTACCTTGTTACCAGTTGTCAGCTGCTGATTCGTGTTGTTGCTGCTACGTGTGGTTGCTGGTAGGGTTCTCACTGGTGCAACTAGCTCTTACAATATGGAGTTTTGTGAATGACTACGTCTATGTATCTCACCTTCAAACATCTTTGGTTTCAGTGTAACGTCTCATAGCAACAGCAGTGAAAAACCGTAATTCTACAATTCCAGACAGCCTCGCAAAATTATGGGACGGATTTGGCTATCGTCCGGGTGTTTATCATGCAGCTGGAAGACGGGACATTGAACATTTGTGGAAGGTAAATGACAACTGTGATCCTGATCGAAGTACCTCAGTGTTGTACGTGCTTGTAAAAGATATGACCTTCGCCGGCCGATGTGGCTGAGCGGTTCTTGGCGCGGTTCTGGAACCGCGCGACCGCAACGGTCGCAGGTTGGAATCCTGCCTCGGGCATGGATGTGTGTGTTGTCCTTAGGTTAGTCAGGTTTAAGTAGTTCTAAGTTCTAGGGGACTGATGACCTCAGATGTTAAGTCCCATAGTGCTCAGAGCCATTTGACCCATTTGATATGCCCTTCTTGTATAATTGGAATAATTGTTTTGAACCCCTCATAGTGCACGCATTAGGTTTACTCCAAGTTTCTATCTTTGTTTGTGTGGAAGATATTGTCATGTAAAACCGACTAACGTTTTTGAAAGATAGCTCTAACTTGAGCAAATCCTTTACAGTTACAGTATTGGTGTGCATTGTACACCTACATCAACATTTACATCTACGTCCAAGCTCTGGAAAACATTGTGAAGTGCATGTCAGAGGGTATTTCCCTACTTATTCCACTTAACAGGTCTCTTTCCCGTCCTGTTAACGTATGGAGCGAGGGAAGAATGATTGCTTAAACGCCGCTATGCGTGGCGTAATTTGCTTAATCTTGTTTTAGAAGCGACTGCTAGAGCGATACTACATTCATCAGTTAAATTTGGTCTTGAAATTTAGTAAGCTGGCTTTTTCGGCACAGTTTTGGTCTATGTTCAAGCGTTTGCCAGCCCACTTCTTTCAGCATATTCGTAACGCTCTTCCACGATTCAAACGAATCTGTGACCGTTCGTGCTTCCCTTTGTTCTGTACGTTCAGTTCCCCCTGTTGTCCTCTTCGGTACTAGTCCCCCAAGCTAGAGAAGCATTGGCGGATTATTCGCATGAGTGTTTTGTAGAAAATTTCATACGTAGACTGATTCACGAATACAGTTTTCGAATGACGTTCACTATTTCGCTCCACAACACGTCATAGGGCACACCCGACTCGCCGCAGCATTCCTGTCGCAGGAATTCATCTCACACACAACATATCTCTAAGATTTTAGTTGAAGTTCGAGTATAGTTCGACCCAGGCTACGCACTGACAACTTCACAGCTCCACCATCTGACAAAAAAGCGACGCACGCAGAAGTAGAGAATGAAACTAAATCAAAACTCCCGGGTTGGGACGGAATGTGATGTTATTTCAGTGATTACAATATCGAGTCAAATTTGCGAAGAACTTGACAGAACGTGATGTTGCACCCCCTCTGGTCTGGTTGCATGCTGCGATTCTTTAGAGAAGGGTGCCATAAAGCCATTGTATCCTCCCCTGCTACAAGCATGTCCACTACTGTTGGAACCGATCCCTGATGTCCTGGATACTGCCAATAGGACGTAGTTTATAGAGCTGCTCTCACACATCTTCTATAGTGGACAGATCTGGGAATGTCTCAGTGTGCCACTTCTCACTTTGCCGTTTTGTCTCAGGAACATCGGCCAGTGTGGTCGAGCGGTTTTAGGCGCTTCAGTCTGGATCCGCGCGACCGCTACGGTCACAGGTTTGAATCCTGTCTCGGGCATGGATGCGTGTGATGTCCTTAGGTTAGTTAGGTTTAAGTAGTTTTAAGTTCTAGGGGACTGATGGCCTCAGATGTTAAGTCCCATAGTGTTCAAAACCATTTTTGTCTCAGGAACGTACTCCAAAATCCAGCATTCATCATATGTGATTACATGACTGAACCATTCGTGATCGCTGCCAATTCTCTCAAGATCAACGAACACGTTTCCTTGATTGTTCTTCTGCTCAGCTGAGAGATATTTCGGCACCATTTTGGCGCAAGCCCTCCTCATATGCAATATTTTGGTCAAAGTTTGATGTACGGTGAAAGTGTTCAAGGTTAACAGGTAACCTATCATCCTTTTTGTTAAACGTCGGTATGATCTCTTATGAACACGTACCCGTTCGCCGTTTTCGACTATTTTTGAACCTGAAGGTTTCCCTGAGCGATTTTCATCTTCAACGCGTCCTGGACCTTTCAGAAATGATTTGTGCCAACTAAAAATTTGTGCTATTAGCAAGGAATGTTCCCCAAGCCTGTCTCAGTTTATCAAAGGGCACACTCGCGGATGCACCAAGTTCAACACAAAATTTGATGGCATAACGTAGCTCTAAATTCAACTGTTCCATTTTCGTAATACACAACAATAATACAAATTCACTGATAGCGCTCTCAAAAATCACGTGCTCGCTGTACGGGGATAAAATTCGGACTGAGCATATAGAAGAGATGAACACAATGATCTACACACGTAGAACAACACAGCGTTGCCAGATCGCTGAGTGCTGTTAGTGTCATTACTTTTCGGGGCCGATGGATGGATCGTAATAATAAACCCCAAGATAAAGAATTCCGTCCTCCAGTGGGCATGCACTCATGAACTCTTACGTCTTTGCAGATCGCGGAGCAATCGATTCACATGTTCAGCTGCGAGTGTACTGCCTAAGGCAGGAACGGTCAGCGGGTTATTTATGTTTCAAGCCGACATTGTACATAAAAATTGGTAAATTAAAGGACATGATGGACTAGCACAAAAGGGGAAACCTTGGTTGGCCGTACCCATGGCCATACAATGTCTAAAATTGCTAGATTTGTTGCCGTTTCGCGACGGACTGTTCAACGTATTTACAAGCAGCGGTATAACACGCGTGGCTACGAAATACGACACCAGAACTGCGGTCGAAAAAGATTCTGTCTAAGAGGAACCGAGGATGCGTTTCACGGCTTGCGAATCAAAATTGCTTCCAGCACCGACAGGAATTCTTACAGGAAGTGAGCGAAGGTCCATCCCAACCTGTTAGCGAGAGGATATTGCGACGGGAACTGCATGCAACGAACAGTTGGAATCGGTCACCTCGCAAGAGTCTATTGCTCACACAAGCGTATGAAGACGATAACATCATAGTTCATCAGACTGGAAGACTATGTGGCTCGTTTTCTGAACACTCTCGTACCCTGTTAGTTCTCTATTGCCCTGCAAAATCACCTGACTTGAACCACATAGAAAATATACGGGACATGTTAGAACAGCGGGTAAATCGCCGACATCAGCATTCCCGCAAACTGGTGGAACTGCACATTCAAATCCTCAGCGAGTAGCTTACCTGCTGAGCCTTGCCGACTCTCGTCGTAACCGTTAGCAAGTTAAGTGGCGGAATTATACTGTACCAGATAATGCTTGTAACGATTTCTTTACGGGTGCCTAATTTTTTGGTCTGGTGAGCTTAACGTGAAGTTTCACAGGTCTAGGAATATCTGTTTGGGTCTAGTGTTACACGGTTCAGTGTGTGAATTGTTTTGAAATGTTTGCGAGTCGTGTAACTGAGGCGGGACGTGGGAAACAGCCTGGTATTTACCTAGTCGGATATGGAAAATCGCCTAAAAACCAAATCAACTCTGATTAATAGACCATTCAACTTGGGACTAGAAGTTTTAAGAAAATAATAATTAAAAGGAAAACAATACCTAAAGTTCTGAAAAATTGTATTTATTTCGTCACGAACCAGCTTATAGCTTCTGAGGCCGTATTGAAGTGACAACTGAATGTCTTACACGCAGATAAACGTGACGTGCGATATACACAAGTATTATTCGTACAGAAGATACAAATATTACACAGGGTGTTCACATAGGAAACAATTACCTTTGTGTCATGTAGAATTAACTACATAAACTAAAAATGGTAGAAACAAAGTTTTTATGCAAAAATGCGATATGAATCTAGTATTCGTAACTAAAATTTAATTTAACAAAGAGAAAAAGGAAATTGATTCGGATCATTCAATGTTAAACCGGCATTTTGTGCCGCCTGTTTGTTGAGTTCTAATATTTACAGTCGGGTCATCTTTGTGATTTTCTTAACAGAATGTAAAACTTTAATTTTTACACCATATGAATGGTTTTGAGTTGGACAGTGAGGCAGAGTTGTGGCAGTTAAGTTATCTGAACGTGAGGGACGCTGGAGCTTAAGGAAGAGATACTCAAGCCATTCGTAGCCCGTTGCCGGTCCTGTCAAAACAATAATCAACAATAAGTCAAGCAGCTTTACGAACTTCCAGCTGAAATAGCTGTGGGTCAGCAACTTCTGTTAGTCAATCACCGAAAAGCCAGTTCGAAGTTGCAAACTTTATTATTTTTTATTCACTAGATGACTAGTTTCGGGCCGAGACCCATTTTCAAATCATCCCACAGAAAACCAAATTTGCCGGCCGGAGTGGCCGTGCGGTTCTAAGCGCTACAGTCTGGAGCCGAGCGACCGCTACGCAGGTGCGAATCCTGTCTCGGCCATGGATGTGTGTGATATCCTTAGGTTAGTTAGGTTTAATTAGTTCTAAGTTTTAGGCGACTGATGACCTCAGAAGTTAAGTCGCATAGTGCTCAGAGCCATTTGAACCATTTTTGGAAACCAACTTTACATTAATGTATAATATTGGTATTACAAATTTTTTCAAGCATTCGCCAAAACTACAGAACATATCGTTTCAAGACTTACATAACATACTCAAGAAAGGTATTTCCAAAGATATGAAAACGTTGTCAAAAATGTGCAACGAACAGTTACAGACACATGCAGATAAATGGCAGTGTACTCCTTCCGCTGCCTACGGAAACCTCGGGACGGGGGCACCCTATCAGGATTTAAGAAACCTTTTGTTTATTTATTACAATGTTCTCCGACCATCAAGGATGCAACTCTTAATACAAAAACTATCGAACAGCTTTGTCTGTGTATATATACACTGAGTTGACAGAAGTTGTGGGATTCCTCTTAATATCGTGTCGGACCCCTTTTTTCCCGGTGTAGTTCAGCAATTCGACGTGGCATACACTGAATAAGTTCTTGAAGTCCGCTACAGAAATAGTGAGCCATGGTGCTTCTATAGCCGTCCATAATTGCGGAAGTGTGCAGGATTTTGTGCACGAACTGATCTCTCGATTATACCCCATAAAAATCCGGTGGGATTCATGTCGGGCGATCTGGGTGGCCAAATCATTCGCTCGAATTGTCCAGAATATTATTCAAAATGGTTCAAATGGCTCTGAGCACTATGAGACTCAACATCTGAGGTCATCAGTCCTCTAGACTTAGAACTACTTAAACCTAATTACCCTAAGGACATCACACACATCCATGCCCGAGGCAGGATTGTAACCTGCGACCGTAGCAGCAGCGCGGTTCCGGACTGAAGCGCCTAGAACCGCTCGGCCACAACGGCCGGCAATATTCTTGAAACCAACCACGAGCAACTGTGGCCCGGTGACACGGTGGATTGTCATCCATAAAATTCCACCGCTGAATGGTTACAAATTGTTTCCAAGTGGGCGGCACTGCCCAAAGGACCCAGTTCATTCGATACAAACATAGCCCGCACCATTATGGAGTCACCATCAGCTTGCACAGTGCATTGTTGACAACTTGGATCCATGGCTTCATGGGGTCTGCGCCACATTCGATACCTACCAGCAGCTCTTATCAGTTGAAATCGGGGCTCAGCTGACCGTCGTCTATGGTCCAACCGATATGGTCACGAGGCCAGAAGAGGCGCTGCAGGCGATGTCGTGCTGTTAGCAAAGGCACTCGCGTCGTTCGTCTGCTGCCACAGCCCATTAACGCCAAAATCCGCCGCACTTTCCTAACGGGTACGTTCATCGTACGTCTCACAATGATTTCTGCGGCTATTTCACGCAACGTTACTAGTCTGTTGGCACTGACAGCTCTACTCAAGCACCACTGCTCTCGGTCGTTAGGTGAACGCCGGCGGCCACTGCGTTGTCCGTGGTGAGAGGAAGTGCCTGAAATGTGGTATTCTCGGCACACGCTTGGCACTGTGGACCTCGGGACGTTGAATTCGCTTACGATTTCGGGAATGGAATCTCCCATGCCTAAAGTTCCAACTACTATCCCGCGTTCAAAGTCTGTTAATTCCCCTCGTGCGGCCATAATCACGTCACATGAGTCATCTGAATACAAATGACAGCTCTGTCAGTGCACTGCCGTTTCATATCTCCATCCGTCGACAAATTCAGATTGCGTAACATCTTGACATGACCGGCGCTCCTGCGTAGAATTGATAATGTTATGTTCAGAATCTTGGGTTGATTGGTGATTATTGGCAAGGGTTTCATAGTCTGCTGTTCTGAATCCCAAAGCGGAACGAAGGTTGTACGCCATCCTGAAATGTCCAACAAATACACTGATGGCCACCGTAAATGCAACACCAAGAAAGACAAGAGGTAGCACAACAAGATTTATTTTGTAGATACCATGTTGACCAAGTATCAAATGATTACGTTTACAGACGTCTGTGACATGTGGTTCCTGCCAGAATCAGTAGCCAGAGTAGCCGCCATTGTTGGAAATCACCGCTACCACACGTCTCGGCATTGAGTCAAAGAGGCGTTGGATGTGTTCCTGGGGTACAGCAACCCAAGCAGCTTCCACACGTTGCCAAAGATCATCTGGTGTCGCAGCTGGGGATGTAATCTGGGTCGCTCGTTGAGCAACCATGGACCACATGTTTTCTATCGGCGAAAGATCCGGAGAGCGAGCCGGCCAGGGAAGCAATTCAATCTGGTTATTGACGAAGAACGTTTGGACAATGCGTGCCACGTGTGGTCGCGCATTATCCTGTTGAAATATGGCTGTGGCCGAGCCCTGAAGGTAAGGAAGGACAATTGGCTCCAGCACCTCGGATATGTAGCGCCGGCTATTTGAAGTACCGGCAATGCGTACTAGAGGCGTGCGAGAGTAATATCCAATACCGCCCCATACCATAATACCCGGTGCAAGACCAGTGTGGCGGTGCATAATGCAGCTGTCCAGCATCCTCTCTCCACCGTGTCTCCACACTCGAATCCGACCATCGTGGTGCTGCAGACAGAAGCGTGCCTCGTCATTCTGCCGTCCACATCCGTCTGTTATCACACCACTGGCGACGGAGACGTCTGTGGTTCTGCGTCAATGGTAGACGAAGCAATGGACGTCTTGCGGACAGACCACTCTGCTGTATACGGCGTCGAATGGTACGCGCAGACACTGGATGATGCGTTACAGACGCAGTGTGCTGTGCTATGGTTCGGGATGTCACTGAGCGATCCGTCACTGCCATGCGCACAATTTGCCTATCAGCACGTGCAGTGGTGCACCGAGGTGAATGCGATCGACCACGTCGGTCCGTCGTACCCTCCTGCATCCAACGGTCACATATCCGAATTACAGTTGTTTGGTTTCGTCCAACACGACTAGCGATTTCTCTGTATGATAATCCACAATCTTGGTAAGCCACTATCCCTCCTCTGTCGAACTCGGATACTTGATCAAAAGATGTTCGCTGTTGTCTACGAGGCATAACTGATCGTCTTGTGAAACAACCACAAGGTAAACACACGTGCCGAACGTACACTCGTCGAAATCGCCAAGCCTTAAATGGCGCTATGAGGTGGCGCCACAGGCGCGCGTGATGTGCGTCTGCGCTGAAATTCTAATCAGTTGCATATCTCATCTTTGCAAACCCATGGTGTAAATTTCACTTCATTCGGATGCTTCCTTAAGGGTGTTGCATTTACGGTGGCCAGCAGTGTAATACAAGCGTGGAATAATAACCACCTCAAATGCAAACAAAATTCATATATGTACATTTACAATGCCAATGTTGTTTCTTTTTTGGTAACTTGTGTGCAAGCCTATATTTATTTCTACCCTGATCAGAAGACCTCACTGACCGTGCGGTCATTTTCTAGGATGGCCTTCGGCTGTGTGTCTGAGGAATGACTTTTGAGGTTGCCTTTTATTGAGATTCTAATAAATTAACCATAATGGCCTATAACGGCCTTGCCTAAAATCGAAGTACCTGTTTGCACACCTTATATTATTAGGCATAAATACATAGTGACGATAGGATTCCCTAAAATCCCTAATCAAGTCAGCGGCCCTTTTACCATACTCAAACCGTACACCGTCAGTTTGGGTAAACTCAGTACGCCACCTACACCTGCGACCAAAGATGGGCCTAGTTAGATTCGTCCGTCGGCGTATCCACCGCACGAAACCTCCGGTACATCGTCATCAAAATGGTTCAAATGGCTCTGAGCACTATGGGACTAAACATCTGTGGTCATCAGTCCCCTAGAACTTAGAACTACTTAAGCCTAACTAACCTAAGGACATCACACACATCCATGCCCGAGGTAGGATTCGATCCTGCGATCGTAGCAGTCGCGCGGTTCCGGACTGGGCGCCTAGAACCGCTAGACCACCGCGGCCGGCACATCGTCATCCGACGATATGTTGACAACCTCTTGCGAGGCCTCCACATCCGACGCGTCCGACGGGTCCACTTCATCCTTCATTGAACGGCAATGCAAAATGTGATAATCAGGGTGAATAACTTCCAATCTTGAAATAAGTGCTTCGTCACCCATCCTAAATTCGTTCGATACAAATATAACCAAGCCACGATGCGTAATAACCATACCAGGTATATTCCGCACATTAACAGTAACTGGACGACCTTCAACAATACATTTCAATACAGACGCATATTGACGCCACCTAGACCATTCAAACTCTTCAAAAACAGTAGCTTTATGAATGCGACTATCATAGCCACCAAATCCGAATTCGGAACAAAATGGGAAATATACGTGTTGCTTATTAGACAGCACCTTTTCTATAAGTGTTGACTTGCCAATATTTGTATCGCCTAATAAAATAATTGTTTTTTTACGAACCTGCGTGGACCGAAAGGCCTTGTTATACCACTGTACCACGCGACCCGCCCAGCCATTATACGTAAGATGGCATCATTTACATATGTGAATATCACTGTTCCATTACTTTTGTCACCTCAGTGAATAGCGTCATACGAAAGCAGATTAGTAGAGTTTAAGTCACGTCACGCTTTGAAACTTCCTAACAGATTAAAAGTATGTGGGAGGCCAGACTCGAAGAAATGAGGCTACAAATGTTTGCGTCTAATGAAAAGACGTTTTACGTTAAAAAGTTACGCGGCCTCCCCTGTGTAATGCGGTGAAGACTTCACTCGCGCCCTGTGTTATTTTTCTTTGTTTCATTATAAATATTCTGTATCTTCTCGCGGCGCTGCTCACCGGAAAGAACGTGGAATCACCAGGTGAACGTAGAGGTCGCTCGGTAATTGTCAACATCGTCTATTTCTAGCAGTTCCTTCGGGAGGCACTGGGTGACTGTTTCGGGCGAGTTAGCCCACTACGGGAATTGTCCCGGTGTCCCGGGAGCAACTGCGGCACGGAGCCATCTGCGGCTCTATTTCCTCTGGCGGAGCTATTTTCCAGAGCTAGCAGCGCGGCGCCGGAGCTCTGTGCTGCCTGGCCCGGCTTCCCTCTCAATCTCGCGGGAAGGCGCGCTCGTGACGGGAATGTCCGCCAGCAGCCTGCAGACAGCCGGCGGCCGCCCGAGCGTGCAGATTGTAATAATCGATTGGCCGCGCGGGTCGTGCCTTTCATACGCCGCGGCGCGAGGTGGGCACAAGAAAGGCCCGCCGCGGAAACTTCCGCCCGCATCTTCATACGAGGTGCGGAAACGTGCTACTGCCTGCGTGGTGGGGGTGCGACTGGAAGCGGAGAGGGAGAAATTTAGGTCTCGGTCGGCTGAAAGCCGGCAGCTCGGGGGGTCGAGGGGCAGAGTCGTCGAGAGCGAGTGGGGCGCGTGAGATCACACTTGCAGAGTTTCTCGCTGCCCCCTTCCCCCCCACACCCACCCCACTCCGGGATAAGTTTGTGGCGGGCGGCGTGGCGGACAAAGGAAAATATCCGAAGCCTGGCGACGGGAGAGGCGTGGAGGAAGCGTGCCCTGCATTAATGCCGAGACGGTCAGCGGCCGGACGTATTGAAACGACCGCGCCAGCGGTCCCCGGTGCTATGGCAGGCCATGGGAAAGAGTTCCAATTGCTAAACAGTAGAACGCTGAAGTTTTAAGTCGACAGCATGAGAGAAGTGGCGGATCTTGAAGACTGCACTACAGCTGTGCGTGACTACGAACCACACAGTATGAATACACAGGGCAATTCTGGGATGATGTTACAATTTCGGCTTTTGCTGAAAGGGTCCTGTAGCCACCTTTAATTGTTCCGGAGTCCATTTTCACTAGCATTTCTCTTTCTTTCCCTTGTTTATCTTTTCTCATAAGTCTCCTAGTGGTTGTGCGTCACTTGTTAGACGGTGGCGTAGTCTGCTGTGAAGGTCTGCGGTAGTCATACAGATTCAGCAGCAGTTGTACAGAATAGCCAACTCTCGCAGTGGTCAAGTAGGCAAAGAGGTTTGCGCTACTTGTGAGAAATCCACCTGCGTTAGATTGGTGGCGGAAATGGCATCTTTGGGTTTTCCGGGCCACGCGGAGCGTGGAAGAGGCTGGAGAAGAAAAAGGGAGGCAGCCTGCGCCGGTACGGGAAGCGTCCACAGCTGTGCTCCAGTCGAAAAAGGGTGAGTTAGACTGACCGCGTGGCGCGTTGTTACTCTGCGAGAGGAGAGCCGTTAGCTTTTGGTCTCGCTTTTCAATTCTGAAAGATTGCTTTGCATTGTCGCAGCAAGGAATGCAAAACTTTGGCAGATTTTTCTTTTAGTAAACTTCTATAGCAGACTTGGATCTGCCGGAAGAGAGCCACATAAAGGTGTCGATAAGAAGTGAGCACTCGCTTCTGTATGAATGTCTGTTTGCCTTTGGCTGTGCCTGTATAAGCTTTCATTTTTCTAAGTTTTAATAGCTTTGCCTTCTCGTAAATATTCCTTGCTTTACGTTTCTTTCGTCCGTGGGGAGCCAACCACGTGGTTAAACATTGGAACTTGTTGAGCTACCGTCATCACTAATTGTCCGATCTCATGTTTGTTTTTGAAGAATGTTAACTGTTCATGATTGCGTGATGCGATATTGTTGCAACTTGTCCACGATACCTAGAAATCACTTCTCCATGAATCACGTGGACACGCGGGTGTACTGCGAAACGTGTACCGTTTCACGAGTTATTGCGATCAGTTATCAGGCATCAGCAGTTGTATCAATGAATCACTCCAGTGCTTTTAGGTGTTTATTGTAACGTTGAATGTATCGATGCTTTTCTTTAATGTTTTAGGAATTAATGTTATCAGGAATTGTGTATATGCCTCACATCCATATCTTAGGAATAAATGATTTTATCCACAATTTGCTCTTGCACTCCGAGGTTACGTTTTTACACCTAAGCCACTCACCTCATAGCTTTCCCGGTTAGCACATCCAACGCGTTGCCTTATGACAGGTCCAGTGATTAGTTGCCCCTTTTATTTCAAAACGAACGCTTTAGATTAAGTCTTATTTCCAGGAGTGTTGCTGGGAGCTAATCTTATGCACAGTGTTCATGCATTTTCTAGTTTATTTTAAATGTTTGATTCTCGTGAACAGTGCACGGGCAATACTATTAATTATATCGCATCCGCTATAAGCGACATCACAACGTATGCATTTTTATGAGTTTTTGGTCTGTGATCAAATTAATTTATTTTCCGACTCGGCCAAACCTTTGATTAGCTGTATGGTTAGAGTCGGTGGCGACCCTAATCTTAAAGTAATAACCCGTAGAAACAGGTTAGTTACATTATAAGCTGCCAATGCAAACAATAAAAAATGTCATAATACTGTCTTAAATCATGGGATACTATGCGAGTGCTTGTGGCTCGTAACACCAACATGGATAGTTAATGGCGTACAACGTGGAATACTTCTCCAGTTGAAGGGAGCTTTTGGTACTGTGTCAGTCGAGGTACTGCCAGTAATGCTTGGAAGATATTCACTCGATCTCCAGATACGGGAAAAAGCGGATAGTATCATCCATCGTTACCACCCTACCGGCGTATCAGAGTTGCCAACGGAATTGCAAGTTTCTGTCAGATGCCGATAGTGGTCGTGTGGGTTGCAGTGGAACGAATGGAGCACACGCACTGAGCCACAGCTCTGTATCGCGAGTGTCCTCTGCCACCACGATATAGGACAGCCAATAGCAGCCACACTACCCACTCGCACTTGGAACCTCTTCCTTACGTGACACTACACAGATGCCACCTAGTCGTGGCTCCGACACTATCGTTTGCGCTGTAGTTCAGAGAGTGTCATACTTGTTACTAAACTCACGGTCATAAATTAAGGACAATTCCAGAATGTGGTGCCACACAACGTGGCACTACACAAAACTGGCGCTAACAGCATAGGCACATAGGGAACACACACGACACAGATCTGTAAGTCCACGATATTGGTCATAAGTTGAGAAACCCGTCCCGAAACACATGTGCTACAATAGGCCTCTGTTTCGTGCGCATGTACCCCGACATCAATATGGGATTTGATCATCATGCGCACGTACATGGGCCGCACAACGGGTTGGTATACTCTGGATCAGGTGGTCGAGCAGCTGCTGGAGTATAGCCTCCCATTCTTGCACCAGTGCCTGTCGGAGCTCCTGAAATGTCCTACGGGTTTGAAGACGTGCAGCGATACGCCGATCGAGAGCATCCCAGACGTGCTCGATGGGGTTTAGGTCTGGAGAACAGACAGGCCACTCCATTCGCCTGATATCTTCTGTTTCAAGGTACTCCTCCACGATGGCAGCTCGGTGGGGCCGTGCGCTATCATCCATCAGGAGGGAACCACTTCACCCCTGAAAAGGCGGACATACTGGTGCAAAATGACGTCCCGATACACCTGACTTGTTGCAGTTCCTCTGTCAAAGACATGCAGGGGTGTACGTGAACCAATCATAATCCCACCCCACAACATCAAACCTCGACCTCCTTACAGGTCCCTTTCAAGGACATTAAGGGGTTGGTATCTGTTTCCTGGTTCACGCCAGATGAAAACGGGGCGAGAATCACTGTTCAGACTATACCTGGACTCGTCCGTGAACATAACCTGGGACCACTGTTCCAATTACCATTTGCTGTGTTCTTGACACCAGGCTTTACGTGCTCTCCTGTGACCAGGGGTCAGTGGAATGCACCTTGCAGATCTCCGGGTGAATAAACCATGGCTGTTCGGTCGTCTGTAGACTGTGTGTGTGGCAACAACTGTTCCAGTGGCTGCGGTAAGGTACCGAGCAAGGCTACATGCAGTACTCCGTGGCCGTATGCGAGCACTGATGGTGAAATATCAGACTTCTTGTGGTGTTGTACACTGTGGACGTCCCGTACTGTAGTGCCTGGACACGTTTCCTGTCTGCTGGAATTGTTGCCATAATCTTGAGATCACACTTTGTGGCACACGGAGGGCCCGTGCTACGACCTGCTGCGTTTGACAAGCCTCTAGTCGCCCTAGTATTCTACTCCTCATAACGTCATCAATATGCGTTCTTTGAGCCATTTTCAGCACACAGTCACCATTAGCACGTCTGAAAACGTCTGCACACTTACTCGCTGCACCGTACTCTGACATGCACCAACACACCTCTGGGTATGTGGACTGCTGCCAGCGCCACCGTGCGACGACTACAGGTGAAATGCACCCTCATGGTCATTCCCCGAGGTGATTTAAACCCGCAAACCGCCCACCAGAGCGTTGTTTCACCATGTGTCAGCAGTATCCTTAATTTATGAGCATTAGTGTATTTTATGAGCTCGATTTAATTCTTGCTGCATTGTTTGTAATGAGTCTTCGTACACATGGAGAAATGCAAGTTGAAGAAATATTCGGATTACTGTGATAACTTGTTCGGTTATGATTTCTGCTCCATGCAGCTTTTCTGCAGTGATACTTGCCGCACCACACTGTAGCCCACTTCTTAGGGTTATGTATGAAGTAGTACACAACAAATAGAAACACCTGCCACAAGCAACCAGCAAATTCATAATCGGAGCCTCCATCTATGGCAGAAACGATAGGATGATGTCAAAACAGCGAGACGCATCTATGGTTTTCTGCCAAATATAAAACAGAGACTGGAGATGAAGCACCAAAATCCATCTAGAGGCCTGACACACTTCTTGATTGGTCACTGGCCCTGCGCCACCTACTGGTATCGAACTGGTAGACGACTGACCTCCAAGTATGCCTGTGGTGTAGAGGGTACACCAGAATGTACTATCTGGGGATTCCGGCTGTCTGCCAATATAGCTGATACTCATTGGAACTAACTGAATCTGCACGGAAGACTCGACGTCAAGGAGCGACAGTGTTGCGAGGCAGAATGGCAGACCCTGGACAACGTTGCTGACGCTATTTCAAGAAAGGCTTGGGCAGCGTGTTATCTCATCAGTCAACTCGCATCTACTGCACAATGAAAGGTTGTGACAGAAGATCGAGAAGAAACGTAGCGAAGGCAGCTGAGGATAACAGTTACGGCAGCAGAACTGCCACCACCGTATGTGCAGCTACCGCGACAGCACCAGGGGTCGGCCGTGTCTCGCAACTCAAGGAACCAGAAACGGGGTGACGTGGTTCGGCCTGTGGCTGCGCCCCTTACGAGCGACAACGATGCTCCCTTGGAACAGGGATATCTTTGCCTGCAACCAAGAAGCCAACAAACAATGGAAAAGGCATGTGCAACCACAGCGCCCTTCAAGCGCCCAAGGAACCGGCAGGGCGTGCCTATAGACTGGGGAGCGACGGAGTGCATTGTGAAATGTGACAGACAAAAACTGGTTATTATATTAGTATTAGAGGCCGCGTGGGGTCGCCTCGTGGTCTGAGGCGTCTTGTTACGGTTCGCGCGGCTTCCCCCGTCGGAGGTTGGAGTCCTCCCTGGGGCATGGGTGTGTGTGTGTGTGTGTGTGTGTGTGTTGTCCTTAGTGTAAGTTAGATTAAGTAGTGTGTAAGCTTAGAGACCGAAGACTTCAGCAGTTTGGTTCCATAAGACCTTACCACAAATTTCCAAAAAAATTAGTATTAGACATAGATTTCGTTGTAGGTGTAATTTTATTCGTAGTGGAAATAGGTTCTTTGACTATTATTATTATTCTTTCTTTCTTTTCTCAGACGTTATGTCTGGTCAAAAATGGAAAGTGACGCGGACCTTGATCAAGCGTGACTTCCTTTTAACTGTACGGTGTATGTTATATTGCATTAAGGAACTTTCGGGTAATGGAACATGTATCAATAATTACGGATTTCTGTAGTTGTATATATAAGTTTGGATGTAGCTGTATTGCATTGATGTACTGGGGGATATTGTGTGGTATGACTCCTGTAGTTGATAGTATAATTGGTATAATGTCAACTTTATCCTGATGCCACATGTCCTTGACTTCCTCAGCCAGATGGATGTATTTTTCAATTTTTTCTTCTGTTTTCTTTTGTATATTTGTCGTATTGGGTATGGATATTTCGATTAGTTGTGTTAATTTCTTCTTTTTATTGGTGAGTATGATGTCAGGTTTGTTATGTGGTGTTGTTTTATCTGTTATAATGGTTCTGTTCCAGTATAATTTGTATTCATCATTCTCCAGTACATTTTGTGTTGCATACTTGTATGTCGGAACGTGTTGTTTTATAAGTTTATGTTGTAAGGCAAGCTGTTGATGTATTATTTTTGCTACATTGTCATGTCTTCTGGGGTATTCTGTGTTTGCTAGTATTGTACACCCGCTTGTGATGTGATCTACTGTTTCTATTTGTTGTTTGCAAAGTCTGCATTTATCTGTTGTGGTATTGGGATCTTTAATAATATGCTTGCTGTAATATCTGTTGTTTATTGTTTGATCCTGTATTGCAATCATGAATCCTTCCGTCTCACTGTATATATTGCCTTTTCTTAGCCATGTGTTGGATGCGTCTTGATCAATGTGTGGCTGTGTTAGATGATACGGGTGCTTGCCATGTAGTGTTTTCTTTTTCCGATTTACTTTCTTCGTATCTGTTGATGTTATGTGATCTAAAGGGTTGTAGAAGTGGTTATGAAATTGCAGTGGTGTAGCCGATGTATTTATATGAGTGATTGCTTTGTGTATTTTGCTAGTTTCTGCTTGTTCTAGAAATAATTTTCTTAAATTGTCTACCTGTCCATAATGTAGGTTTTTTATGTCGATAAATCCCCTTCCTCCTTCCTTTCTGCTTAATGTGAATCTTTCAGTTGCTGAATGTATGTGATGTATTCTATATTTGTGGCATTGTGATCGTGTAAGTGTATTGAGTGCTTCTAGGTCTGTGTTACTCCATTTCACTTCTCCAAATGAGTAGGTCAATATTGGTATAGCATAAGTATTTATAGATTTTGTCTTGTTTCTTGCTGTCAATTCTGTTTTCAGTATTTTTGTTAGTCTTTGTCTATATTTTTCTTTTAGTTCTTCTTTAATATTTGTATTATCTATTCCTATTTTTTGTCTGTATCCTAGATATTTATAGGCATTTGTTTTTTCCATCGCTTCTATGCAGTCGCTGTGGATATCCAATACGTAATCATCCTGTTTAGTGTGTTTTCCCTTGACTATGCTATTTTTATTACATTTGTCTTTTCCAAAAGCCATATTTATATCATTGCTGAATACTTCTGTTATCTTTAGTAATTGGTTGAGTTGTTGATTTGTTGCTGCCAGTAGTTTTAGATTATCAATGCATAGCAAATGTGTGATTTTGTGTGGGTGTGTTCCAGTAATATTGTATCCATAATTTGTATTATTTAGCATGTTGGATAGTGGGTTCAGAGCAAGGCAGAACGAGAAAGGACTTAATTATTATTATTAGTATTATTCGAAGCGCAGGTCGCCAGAGTGGCGTCAACTCGAAAGACCTGCACCTGGCCAACGGTCCACCTGGCGGGAAGCCTTGCCACACGACATTTACATTTTTATTTATTATTATTATTAACAGTAGAAATAATTATGGTGATGGGAGTTAGTGATGTGTAGGATCAAATTAATGATTAATGTATATTGCATGATTTGTGTAGGAAACAGTACACTCTGAGTTTAAATTATAAGCAGAAGGCTACAATGAAATGGAATAAATAAATAAATACTTTCAGGTAGCATGGAGAAGGATAAGTGTATCAATTTGAGGTAATTGCCCTCATCCTGGAACGACAGAGTCGAAAGTTACAACCGAGAATCCTTATCATACCTCTGAGAGTGGACCTCTTCTACTGCACGCTGTTTTCTTTACATATTTTAGGAGGACGTAGTGTCGAACTAAACAAGAAAAAATCGTCTGGTAAACATGGGCTCCAAATTACATGCGTTAAGAGCTATGAGCACAGGTTCAGTAGAAGAGATGTGCGTCACAGTATCGAAGATGTACAAGCGCTAATAGCCCGTAAGGTATGCACTGTAGAGGCGATGTCTACTGGATTTTTGTTGTTGTTTTGGTTCATACTACCACCGCTGGAAGATACCTGGCCTACAGTATTCTCAACAACTGTACCTGTGCACGTTTTCCACTGTCGACGGTATCAGAAAGAAATTCGCTTATAACTTTTGACTCGGTAGTTCCTGGAGCAGGGAACCCTTAACCCAAACTAACGCGTTTACCCTTCTCCACCACCCTTGAAAGTTTTTTAACGTCATCATGGAATCACCATCTATGTGGAGTCAGCATCGTGTTCTGCACGTGTAGTCAATAACGAAGCGGGATGGGTACACACTTTGGTATATCGCACTGTATAGCCATGTATTTACCGTTGCTAGATAAACGTGGGATTTTACTGCCGATCAATCTATTGAAAGTGCGAACGGACTGGTTACGAACTATGTTCATATCCAGATAAGGTAAGTGATCACAGTGAAAGGTCTCTGCTGGATTCCTTTCATGTTAATTTCTTAAATCTGTTGTCATTTACGGCATAAATTCCTCTTCTAAATTTACTGTGGCGTTTCTGACTATCTGGGAGGAGACTGAGTAGTGGAACGTGTTACTTTTACACATAAACAAGAACGATCTGTCACACTACTACACTTTAAAACACAGTTTATATGTAATTCATGTCACACAGTCCCATACGGAACCTACATCCGCTTTCTTTTACATACTGTATATGTTAAGATACTGTCATCCCGCTTCCCTTCTGTGTGAGAGCATGAATGAGCAAATGTATTTCTAGTTGCATGCTTGAGGGTAGCAGACAAGCCTGTCTGCCAGAGAACAGTAGGACCAACGTCGGAACAGGTAGCTACGCTTTTTAAAAGCAGAGAGGTTTCTATTCTTAGTATGGTCCTGTCCTTGTCATGTTGGTATAGGAAGCCGCCTCTCTGGCCACTTCCGTTTGTATTTGTGAGCCACCCTCAGGAAGGGACCAGGGCAGTCTGTCCGTGGCGAGCGTCTGAAGTGGTAAGATCTCCGGCTAAGCGCTTGTCTGCTAGGTCCGTAGGACAATGGATTTCTTAAGTTCAGCCTAACTGAAAATTTAATCACCTTTATTTCAGGTTTAGCTCTAAAATATCTAATGTTATGATAAATTGCAAAGCAGTGTAATTCGAGTGTGAAGTTCAGAATATATTCCGGTAGTTGCTTTGTCACTACTTTGTGAGTAAAGTGGAACCACGTGTTGATCAGTAACTCTAACTAAGATCATCAATCTTAAATGCGAATGGGCGTGAGATTATAGCTTCTCGTCTTGACAATATTTTTCAATATGTTCAACCCTCGTGGGGTGTACTTTTGGAGACCAGTACCGCGTGCTTATACAATTGTTTGATCCATCAGGTTAATAGTAAGACGATAGTAACCAGTTCGAGGTTTTTCTTTAGTAAATTGCGTTTCGATGTAATTTATTTTAATTATCAAAATTATTGTGGAGTTACACTCTTTGTGTAAACCATGTTGACCACGTGAAGCATGTGGTGTAAGCATCAAAGTAGCCCTCAGCTATTCTTTTCGGGAAGATTTCACAGAGAGTTAGTATGAATTTAGTATACCAGTGTGTGGTAATTTCATGACGGACAGGATTGCGCTACGAACGTAACTTCTTTGGGTGAAAATTGAATCGGTTGGTTGTGGTTAATTTCCTCTTGCATATGTTTCAACGTTCTTTGTGTGTTATTTTATGAATGTAGTGTTGTATGCAGTCTCCCAATATTGGCTCCATATTTGATGTGTTCTGTAAGATTACAAACTCACATTTTCACAATCCTAAATAAGGCACCAGTTTAGTTATGAATCAAGTTTAATATGCTGAAATTTCAATGATCAATGTTAAAATAAATTTCCAAATATAAACTGCTATATTTCTTTTTATTTAAATTCTCTTTTATATATATATATATATATATATATATATATATATATATATATATATATATATATATCACCGGTTGTCGTATGACTATTAAAAGATTATAATTAATCTTAGTCTGGTTGGGAATTTGGTAAGCTAGACTGGATTCCTGGTGAAACAGTTGCTCAGTAAGGCAAGGTTAACTTCCCCAGACAGCTCACAGCTTTTAAACAGCTTTTATTGTCTATCAGTGCCGCTTTCATAGAAAATTAATGCAACAACGTTACAACAGTATGGGGTTGGGTTGTTTTGGGGAAGGAGACCAGACAGCGAAGTCATTGGTCTCATCGGATTAGGGAAGGACGGGGAAGGATGTCAGCCGTGCCCTTTGAAAGGAACCGTCCCGGCATTTGCCTGGAGCGATTTAGGGAAATCACGGAAAACCTAAATCAGGATGGCCGGACGCGGGATTGAACCGTCGTCCTCCCGAATGCGAGTCCAGTGTCTAACCACTGCGCCACCTCGATCACAGTATGAATCATTTACTCTACACCATAATGATTTTCAAATATTGTGTTATTTTGAGGTCATTACCATAAGAAAAAGTAGTATTTGGCCGGCCGGGGTGGCCGAGCGGTTCTAGGCGCTACAGTCTGGAACCGCGCAACCGCTACGGTCGCAGGTTCGTTTCCTGCCTCGGGCATGGATGTGTTTGATGTCCTTAGGTTAGTTAGGTTTAAGTAGTTGTAAGTTCTAGGGGACTGATGACCTCAGATGTTAAGTCCCATAGTGGTCAGAGCCATTTTAACCATTTTTGTAGTATTTGCATTTACGATGTCGACAATGTTTTTCTAAGGCGTCAACCGTCTCCCACCCAGGTAAAAGTTGTTTTTAATTTACTCATGCCGACATTCATACCATCCATATGCTGAAAGATGCTGAATAAATAAATAAATAAATACACGAATGACTACTTACGAATGCTACATTAGTTGCAGCTTTTTCGCGTAATCTTACTTCAGTAATATAGTGGACATTTGTACATAAAACGCCCAAATAAGTGCAGTAAAATTTAAAATGTTGCCTATTAGAAAGAGGAAAATGAGTAAAGGAAAATCAGTGAAAATAATGGACAAGCAGAGTCATCATTTCAAGAAGAGAAAAGTAGATCCTTCCCCACCTAATTTCTCTTTGCGGCCAGATTCGCGCTTATTTACGGCCACTGGAGCACATCTGGACTGCCAGATATGCGGATACACTCAGATGTTTGGAACTTCCAGATGGGAGCTACCGTCTGATGCTGATTGAGCTGTAGAAGATATCAATAGTCTCCTCAATATGTGTCTGGCCTCTTCCAGTTGAAGTATAGTTCCAGTCGTCTCTCGCTGCTGCTGCTTTACAAATTACGTTTTTCCCTCATGTTCTATATGTGGATCTTTTTATTCTCGTTTGGGCACTGCTCTCGTCCAGACAGACCGACAGCGAGGCATGCATTTGAGATTTCACTTAAATATTATTTTGAAGGCATTTTTCAGCCCCTCAGGTGTCAACATTGCTGTCTTTTGCAATTGTTAGAAGTGGAAGTCATTGTTGTTTACTAAATCTAATTGGGACTGACTGACGTCCTACCTCGCACCGTAACATCTACTACGTGATGCACAGCCAATCTCATTCGTAACTTTGGCTAATGAACCCTTCAAGTAATAACAAAGTTCGATACGGCTTGTCAACAGCAAAGCAGTCTCCTCCTTGGGTGTGCCAGTACGTCAAAGGCATTGGTTGGTAGTATCGTATTACACAGTCCAGTCGCATTAATGTGACCATAGACATAAACGTGCAATAACCACTGGCAGACAGCAGGGAGCAACACTAGCAGTGGAAGGTATATAAAGCCTGTCTGGGGGGCGCGGAAAACAATGCAGTGTTGCCGTAATGCTGAAACGGAAGGACTTACCTACGTCCAAAAGGGCATGATCATTGGCTTTCGGGTCAAAGGTGGAAGCATTTCAGAAACGGCTTAGTTTGCTAACTGTTCGCGTGCCCTGTGGTTAAAGTATACTGTGCAGGTGCTATTCAAAACCAGCACCGAGGAAAATGTGGTGCAGCACCGGCCATAGATGACAGGGGTGAGCGACGGCTGCAGAGATGTGTACGGGCGAATAGATGTGCAACTGTTGAGCAACTGACCAGCGGGATGAACCAAGGGGCTACTAATGTCTCCACAACGACCTTTCAACGAACGGTGCTGCATACGGACGTCCGTAGCACGTGCTTGCTCGTGTACCATTGCTGATTGCTGTTCATTGGCGAAGCAATCTGGAATTTACACGCCAGTACGGCAACTGGACCTCCATTGAGTGCCGCCAGGTGGCCTTTTCTGATGAATCACTGAATCACATTTTATGATCCATCGGACAGACCGCCGTTGCGTGTATGGCACGAAAAGACTGAAAGCAAAGGTTCCTTGATGGAGAATGGACCGTTTTGCTGTATGGAATGTTTTCGTGACATTCCATGCATGATCTCGTCATTCTGGAAGGCACAATCACTTGTATCGCTGGGAACTATGTCCACCCCTACATGCATCTTGTTCTTCCTCGGCGCGAGACGACACCTACCAGAAGGACAACGCAACTTATCACACAGCACACAATGTCCCCCGATTTAAACCTAATCGAGAATCTGTGGAACCACTCAATAGGGCTGTTCACGCCACGGATCCTTAACCGAGAAATCTAACGTAGCTGGACACAACACTGGACTCGGCATGACTCCTCATCTCTTTCCGTACTTCCAGAATTTCATTGACACTCTTCCATCCATGTGTCGCAGCGTTCCGCTCCTGAAGAGGTGACAAGATCATGTACAAGAAGAAATGCGTGTAATGACAATTTTGCTGTCCGGTCCTGCGCTAGCGTATACAGGGTAACGTAAAACGACTATTTCGGTTATAAACAAGTTTCATTATTAAATTCATAAAGAGAATAAGAATCGCATATAATGTAAGGAAAGTTCACTTGTGCGTGCTTTGTTGGTGTTCTGTATTATTCTACTTCGTCACTCGGGCAACGCATTTCCAGCTCGTGAATTTTTTGGCAAAGAAGCACACACACACACACACACACACACACACACACACACACACACACACACAACGTTTGTAATCGTTATATTCATTCTGAATTGCCCTGTACTAAGGGAAACCTAAAAACCTTTGTACTGTTGAAATAAAAGTAAGATTCATAGACAGGAGACGGAAACGCTGGATTTATGAAGTAATTTCTACCGCTTCAGTCAGTTTTCACTAATATTTGACTAGCACAACGCGTTTCGGCAACATGCTGCCGTCATCAACTGCATTATGTTACGTAGACATTACATTAATCTGAACTGTGCCAGTGAGGTTATGTATCGAAACACAACCCCGTACAGAAAAATAAATTTATTTTAGCGTGCACCATAAGCGGGTTGTACGTTTTAAATCATTTCATTACAGGATGTCCTTACAAAAAATGGTTCAAATGGCTCTGAGCACTATGGGACTTAACTTCTGAGGTCATCAGTCCCCTAGAACTTAGAACTACTGAAACCTAACTAACCTAAGGACATCACACACACCCATGCCCAAGACAGGATTCGAACCTGCGACCGTAGCGGTCGCGCGGTTCCAGACTGTGGCGCCTAGAACCTCTCGGCCACACCGGCCGGTTATGTCCTTACATTTTTGCTGGAAATTTAGTTGTGTGGCTCACAGAGCACAGTAAGGAACACATCACAAGTTAACCCATTAACATTCAAATGCTTACGTAATTCCAGGGACTATGTGCCAGACAACTAAATTTTCACGAACAAAAAAGTAAATTTACTATTGGAATTATTTAAACATTCAACCCATTTATGGTACAAACTAAAATTGATGGATTACTCTATATAGAGGATTATACCGGGTGTTTCAAATTGAGTATGGAGGTTTTACGGATTTGTGGCATTTATAACATTCAACGACTATAAATAACACAACAAACGAAAGATCAAATGGCTCTGAGCACTATGGGACTCAACTGCTGAGGTCATTAGTCCCCTAGAACTTAGAACTAGTTAAACCTAACTAACCTAAGGACATCACAAACATCCATGCCCGAGGCAGGATTCGAACCTGCGACCGTAGCGGTCTTGCGGTTCCAGACTGCAGCGCCTTTAACCGCACGGCCACTTCGGCCGGCTAACGAAAGATCAGCTCAAACGGTGTTTCTTGCAAGTATTAAATGGGAGCACCGTTCGTCACTCGGCACACATCAAGTCAATAGCCGAGTTCTTCGCAAACCTCGACCAGCGTGTCTGGAGTAACTGTTGCAACAATTGCTTCAATCCTGTTTCTTAAGTCGGGCAGCGAATGCACGTACACATGGCCTTGATGAAGTCCCAGAGATAAAGGTCAACAGGTAAATACGGAAGCTATGCGTAACGGTCTCTGTCATCCGCCCCCTTGCGGACAATCCAGCGACGCGCACAACTTCGTGTAACCAATCGCGTATTGAATCATGCCAATTAGACGGCGCACCGTCTTGCTGCCAAATAATGTTCTGTTGTTCACATTCTTCCAATTGAGGAACGAGCCACAATTCTAGCGCATACAAATAAGAAATACCGAATTTACTGTTGTTTCACTCAAAATGGAAACCAATAAACCTCCGCCGGAGTATGACACAAAAAACACTCAATTTAGGCGAGAGTCGTAGCAACTGCGCCGTCTCGCGGGGATTTGCAGCTCCCAGAAGTGTACATTATCTTGCTCACATTTTCATTTACTGAAATGTCGATTCATCATTGAAGGTAATCTTCACCGTCACGCGGCAACATTTATTTTGACAAGTTTTCACGCAAAACGTAATTTGTGTGCTTTAGAGCTCGCAACAACTACAAGACGACAAGGATGTAGAGTCTCCACATAGACGTCACTGGAACTACTAATTCACGACTAGTTTTCGGAACTGA
Source organism: Schistocerca americana (assembly GCF_021461395.2). Taxonomy (NCBI): domain Eukaryota; kingdom Metazoa; phylum Arthropoda; class Insecta; order Orthoptera; family Acrididae; genus Schistocerca; species Schistocerca americana. The sequence goes on from NC_060119.1 coordinate 228,007,852, forward strand.
TTTCTTGACGCTACCCGTGAAAGATTCTCCCACTCGTTCAACACCCTTCAGTCACTCATGGTTGTACCGTATTCTTGGCTTTCCAAAAATAGCCGGTTTCTTCAAACTGATGGTACCACTTTCAAAATTACAATGCATTTTAAACCGGAACTTACGTTGCACTGAAACAACAGTTTCAGTCCTTTCAAACTGTAGAATATAAAAAGCTTTCTATTCAATAGTTACCATCTTTGCTACTAGCGCATTCTAACAGAAAACAGTGTATGCACATGTGGAAAATTGTACAACTAAAATGTTTGAGTTCCTCTTTCATTTGATGTGTTATTTATAGTTGTAAGTTGACTGTAACAAATGCTACAAAGTGAGAGGGGGAGAAAGGAAAGAAAAGGTAATTATGATATCAGCTGCGTCGCGAATTTATTTGGAATCGATGGTTAAGAGTGAAAATGTGTGCCTGACCGGGACTCGAATCTGGGATCTCCTGCTTAACACGCAGTTGGTTAACCGCTGCGCCAGGTGGAACCAGTGTCCGTGGCACAGGCACGGACTATCTTGCCACGCTCCCCAGACCACACACTTTCCCACCTAGCGCCACCTATCCACAGTCCCCATACATCCTCCTTAATTTTAAATTCCCGCTTGGAGGTCAAATGATATTGTGCATCCGCATTGAAGGTTGTGGATCCTTTGCCCATAGAGGCGAATCAGTTACATGAATACGTGGTGTCATTTCTTTTGGACATGTCCGAAACACTACCTCAGTGGCACACCCAGAAAATTAAGCTCATCACAGTTCACATTACTGTAATGTACATTTTAACTGTAATTCACCTCATGATGGCAGCACGCAGAGAATACGCGTCGTGCTAATTAAATATTAGTAATGAGTGACTGAAGCTGTGGAAATTATTTCACAAATTTACAGTACAGTCGCAGACCTCAAACGTTTTCATGTAACATGGATAAATTTAAGTTTAAAACGCTGAGTTGGTTACGGCCTGAGTGACAGTGCAGTAGGGTTACCGTAGTAGGGTTACGGCGACTGCGCCGTATGTGAACGCGGCAACTGGAGAGGTGGGCGGCGCCGGCCATTCGCCTGTCAGGGCACGCATCGGTGGAACGGCGCGCCGCCCACGCCACTTATTGAAGACTCCCTCCCTCCCTCTCTAGTCGGGCCCAAGCAGCACTTCAGGGAAATCATGCAGCGCGCGCACGCTACCAAAATAAAGCCCTGCTCCTCGCCGCTGCTGCTGCTGCTGCTGCTGCTGCTGCTGCTGCCACTGCTCGACTCGCGAAAGGGCCGAGATACGAGCCTCTTAGGGAGCCCTGAGCTCTCTAGTCGCGTCCACTCTTCCAGGGCATCGTGTGAGAGGACGACCGACACAGCAGCATGTCCACGACCGTGTCCTGTCTCCGACGCTGTACCGATCAAGAGAATTTCCTCAGAGACTTGTGATACCTCTGCAGACTTATTACCTGTCCACGATGATGGGCAGCATTTACTCTCAATGAAAAAAAAAAAAAAAAAGCTCAACAACCTGTAGAAAGAAAAGTTCGAGAATACGTCAGGCCCTTATGAACTAGCATTTTGTCCCACGCTACCATTTCCTGTTCATGTCCGTATTTACTCGCAAATTTTGTCAGCAACACCATGACAGTCGAGTGTGCATCCAGGACCAACACTTACATTACTCCCTGATTCCTATTAACTTGGAATTACAGGTTCAGAAGTTGAACTTTGGGCGTGATACTCGACCTAAAATATGGACTGAGTATTGAAACAAATACGAAACTGACGAGAAGCACTAGAAAGTAGGTGAAACGAAATCTACGCGAAACTCTAGAAGAAGAAACTGGAAGCCTCGTATAACATGGGCATAATGAAACTGTCCCAGAAAATACTTCATTTCCCTTCACACAACTGGGGTGGAAGATGTAGGCTGTGTAGCCTGTTTTATGGTGCATAAGATATTTTCCAGGACAACGTTAGTGTGCCCACTCTGTATATGGGAATGTAGGATGTAACACTACAATCCTCCGATCAAGCTATTTCAATATATTAAAGAAGCTAGGCACTCGGACTTCAGGCATTGTGTTTTCTGTGCTGGGCAGGGCAGCTGCCACGAGCAGCCAGTGGTACCACCTGTAGATCAAAGAGATCGCAGATTCTTGGAAATAACCATCTTGAAGCACACCAGAATATTGGTGTAGGTAGTATTGCTTGAGTGGCAAGAACACATTATGGTCCTTCTATGGACTAGCTAGCATTTACTGTCTCAGGAAATTACAGAACAGATACAATGAGTGTAACCTGATATAAACATAAAGCAGAGTGTGTGTATGTTTGTCTGGGGTTGCCTACCAAACCCCTTGAACGATTTCAGCCAAATTTGGTACAGTACAGCAGCCCTTATGAGTATAAGCACTATAAGGTTTATAATCTCCTAGCTCCAATAGCAGTGGCGATATGGTCCCCTGATGTATAGGCTGCTCTGCATGCCTGGTAAGGTGTGTGGGGACAGTATCAGCCTGCCAGATCACTTGCTTTGCAGGACAGCCTACATGTCTGGGGCAAGAAATGTTTTTCTGGGCCACAGCATGTAGGCTGCCCTATAGGACAGTCAAGCTCCATTGAGGTAGCATTGGCCTGCTTTATTGACTTGCTTTGCATGGCTGCCTATGTCAGGGACAAATAAATGAATCTGGCATCTGATGTGCTGATGTGTAGCCTGTCCTGCATGACAGGCATGTTGTGGCAACAGTATTAGCCAGCTTTATTGAACTGTATTGCAGATGCTACATGTACCAATGAGCACAGCTGAGGAAAAGTTAAGATGGATAGAAAAGGGGATGGACAGAGTGAGGGGGAGGAGGGAATGGAGAGAGGGATGAGGGGAGGGGCAGATGCATGAAGCAGGTTGAAGATGTAGAGTAGTAGTTGGCAAGTGGAAAAGGAAGATGATATGGCTGAGTTGGAAAGAGAGAGAGGGAGGAGGACATTGTCAGAGGAATGGAGTGGAGAAAATGGACAATGAGAGGTTGAGGAGGAGACAGATAGTAGTGTGAGGAGGAAGTGTACAAGCAGGAGGAGAAAGATGTGGATACAGAGAGAGGTTGGAGGAGGTATGTTAAACATATGTATCTAACACATATGTGGGTGAATTAAGAGGGAAAAGGCTAGTATGCCAATTAAAAATAACATTTAAAAGTGAAAAATAATAGCTTAGGAGATAAACACGTCTGACTGAGAAAGATAACCATGTTTAATATGAGTAAATATATCACAAAAAGAAATAAAAATAAAGAATAAATAATAAAAAAGGAGTACATGGAGCAACCAGAGGGAAAGGTGGAAATTTGTTGAAAGTTCATGGGTTGAGACGGTATAGGATGTTATTTATCTAATCACAAAATGAGTCAATGAAGAAGTAGGCAATTTGAAGCCATTTCCAGTAGGACATTGCATGCCTTCTAGTCTGGATTGAGACACAAATTCGATTCTAAACGGTTTCATGAAGCCACTGTATCCTCTCCTGAGGCAAGCTGGCCTATAATTGTTGTATCTGCTTGTTGATATTCTCGAGACCTGCATTGGGACGGCATTAATGTCTGGGCTGCTTCAACACATGTTGTGTTTGGGACCTATCTGGGGGTTTTGCTTGAGACAGGAGTACCACAACATCACATAGGCAGCTCATACAGGCAGGTGCCATGTATGGATGAACATTGTACTGCTGAAATATGATACCACGATCTTGTTGCATGACTGGTAACACATGAGGTCTGATATACTGTTTTGCTGTCATAATCCTCCTGACCAACACCAGCTGTGAAGTCTCAACCGACGCCACTTCACACCGTAACGCCTCGAGTAACATTGCTATGCCTCCCTGAAACATTGGAAGAATGTGACCTCTCACCAGGTCGCCACCATACTAGCCAACGATGGTTATCTGGGTAGCGCAGAACCGTGACTCATCGCTGATCATAGTGCAGCATCTAATCATCAGCAGTCCATGCTTCCCAGTCACGGCAGCGCTCCAAACGGAACTCGAATGGCAGGCGCACATATTAGGGGGTTGCAATGTGCTTGGTGCACGATACTGGTGGCCTACCCCGTAGCATCAGACGTGGTCCACTAGAACATTGGCACCGTGTATGCCTGGTTTTGCTACCTAGATCCGAAGACATAAAATAATCTACAGTGATGCTTTTGGTATCGTACAAGTGCCTGTTTTTTCGGATACTGCTCCCGGATCTGATATTCTACTAAAAATGTCGCGAATGTAAGAAGTATTCCATTCAGTTCAGAAGAAGTTGTTGGCTAAGAGGTAGCAGAGCGTCTCTTCTAACAACGGAAGCGGCGAACCAGTTTATGATATCGAAAGCGTTTATGTGTGGCGCAACAGCACAAGCCCCTCGACCTGTAGCATACGGGCGCCGTAAGAAAGGAAACTTCCAGAATGGCCAAATATCGATGACATCACCCAGGGCAGCATCATCGAGCCCTCTAGCAGGCCGGTGTGGAAATGGGGGCGTATAAATAGCACCCACCTGTACTGTTGGAGAGAGAAAGGCACGACCATCTATCAGTGAACGGTCTCCACGATGTTCGTCAGTCTGAGCTGGAGTTTATTTCACTAGCCTCGGCCAAACTAGGACGACTAGCGGACTTAGAGAATGTCGAGGTACTCCATCATACACTACTGGCTAATAAAATTGATACACCAAGAAGAAATGCATATGATAAACGGGTATTCATGGGACAGATATATTATACTAGAACTGACATATTATTACATTTTCACGCAATTTGGGTGCATAGAGCCTGAGAAATCAGTACCCAGAACAACCACCTCTGGCCGTAATAACGGCATTGATACGCCTGGGCACTGAGACAAACAGAGCTTGGATGGCGTGCACAGGTACAGCTGACTATGCAAATTCAACACGATACCACACTTCATCAACAGTAGTGACTGGCGTATTTCGACAAGTCAGTTGCTCGGCCACCGTTGACCAGACGTTTTCAATTTGAAATGTAGGGTTTCGCAGAGATCGAATCAAGGGTAGAGCAACGGGTCGTAACACATCTGAAATGTAACGTCCACTGTTCAAAGTGCCGTCAATGCGAACAAGAGGTGACCGAGACGTCTAACCAACGGCATTCCATACCATCACACCGGGTGATACGCCAGTATGGCGATGAAGAATACACGCTTCCAGTATGCGTTCACCGCGATGTCGCCAAACACGGATGCGACCATCATGATGCTGTAAACAGAACATGGATTCACCCAAAGAAACGACGTTTTTCCATTCGTGCACCCAGGTTCGTCGTCGAGTACACCATCGCAGATGCTCCTGTCTGTGGTGCAGCGTCAAGGGTAACCGCAGCCATGGTCTCCGAGCTGATAGTCCATGCTGCTGCAAACGTCGTCGAACTGTTCGGGGAGATGGTTGTTGTCTTGCAAACGTCCCCATCTGTTGACTCAGGGATCGAGACGTGGCTGCACGATCCGTTACAGCGATGCGGATAAGATGCCTGTCATTTCGGCTGCTAGTGATACGAGGCCGTTGGGATCCAGCACGGCGTTCCGTATTACCCTCCTGAACCCACCGATTCCATATTCTGCTAACAGTCATTGAATCTCGACCAATGCTAGCAGCAATGTCGCGATACGATAACACGCAATCGCGATAGGCTACAATCCGACCTTTATCAAAGCCGTAAACATGATCGTACACATTTCTCCTCCTTAAACGAGGCATTACAACAACGTTTCACTAGGCAACGCCTTTCAACTGCTGTTCGTGTATGAGAAATCGGTTGTAAACTTTCCTCATGTCACCACGTTGTAAGTGTCGCCATCGGCGCCAACCTTGTGTGAATGCTCTGAAAAGCTAGTCATTTGCATACCACAGCATCTTCTTCCTGTAGGTTAAATTTCGTGTCTGTAGCACGTCATCTTCGTAATGTAGCAATTTTAATGGCCAGTAGTGTAGATGGGAACTTGTAAATAGGGAAATGTGCCACGGGTACTTCCAAGCAATGAACTCACATCGGTAGTTAAACACTTCTATCCTGCTTCCTGACAGCCCTACGAGTTCCGTACTCTGCACCACTCAAAGTCTGCTTTTCAGTCGAGGTCTGGAAATCAGCAGGCGACCCACCGCCAGTTAACCTCAACGGATATCGTTCGACATAAGGTCTTCCGTCGTTCATCTAACTGTCCTCCTCGCTCACTCTCAAAACGCGACAGCTTTACTTGATCGGCTGGTCTAAGCATTATAGAAAAAGCGTTATAAGAAGGGTATGTTATTTATAAAACGCGAAAGACAGTGCTCATCTGATTCCGTGCAACATGGATGAATTTAAGACTAATAATTAAGTTTACCGGTTAAAAGTGGTTATTCATTTTGTCTGCTACACTTCTCACATTAATAAACTTCGGTGCGAGCTGTAATGAAAGAGCGAACCTCGTCAGCGCAGACAAGCTACGAGCGGCGAGCTAAAGCCACCCTCGTGGCTGCGCGAAGAGTGTCAAAAGTGAGAATGAAAGACTATGAAGGGCCTGGGGCGCTAGTCGCCGCCCACAGGGGCGGCAGAAGCCGCGGAGCAGCAAATATTTGCTCAGAGGGAGCTAAGAGGTTGCCACGCGCCGACGCCGCCGCTGCCATCGGCCGCGATGATGACGTAGCGGCTTTGCCTTCCCACTGCGGGGGTTGCGCTCTCTGTGGTTCGCTATGCCAGTCACAAACGGGGAAGCAATTAACGTTTCCAACTGCGCCGACTGCCACAGCGCTATTTCTGTGCATCTGGGGGCATTTCTCATAACTCCTACGCGCGGTAGAGCCATGTGATGCTAAAGGTGTCACTGAAGTTGGGCTGTTAACCCCTGCCACCATTAATTTTCTTTTCCGAAATACTACCTCGACATAAATGAAATGACACTAATCGCACTAATAAGTTTCTACCCACTTGTTGTGAATTATTGGCGTGCCACATTTTTTTGAGCTGAAGATCGGTAAACTGGACAGATCGAAAAATGCTTGGCATGGCATTTGAACATCTGGTTTCGGAAGTGGAGCAGCTACGGTTTTTGAAGTCTGTGACAGATGATTTCGCTATAATGTCGATAGCTTTGAAATGCTTGTGGCACACCTGAAAAATGAGTAGTGAACTGCAGTAATCATAATACACTGCCGGAAAAAGAAATAGTACACCTGGAATGATGACGTCAGTTTTGATTCGATGACGGCATATGCCATCTGGGGGACAGTCGATGTACTGTCAATGGTTTGAACGACGTCGGAGAACAGATATCGTAATGGCAAAGCTAACAGAGCGCCATGTGTTTCTACAGTTTAAGGGAATGCTCTCAGTGCGGTGCAGACGTCTGAAACAACAATGCCACGGAGACGCAAAAAATAGCTCTGAGCACTATGTTACTTAACTTCCGAGGTTATCAGTCGCCTAGAACTTAGAACTAATTAAACCTAACTAACCTAAGGCCATCACAGACATCCATGCACGGGGCAGGATTCGAACCTGCGACCGTAGCGGTCGCTCGGTTCCAGACTGTAGCGCCTAGAACCGCAAGGCCACTCCGGCCGGCCAACGGAGACGCACTCGTGTTTGCTACAGCCAGCTGTGCGAGTCTGTATTAAGTCAGGCTGTGGCCTTCTGAGTGGCGGGATGGTCCTTTCGGAGAATTTGTGTGTGAAATCTTATGGGTCTTAACTGCTAAGGTCATCAGTCCCTAAGCTCACACACTACTTATCCTAAATTATCCTAAGGAGAAACACACACACCCATGCCCGAGGGAGGACTCGAACCTCCGCCGGGACTAGCCGCACAGTCCATGACTGTGGAGCCTTAGACCGCTCGGCTAATCCCGCGTGGCTTCGGAGAATTGCCACACAAGTTGGACGTGTTGTGACACTGCGGAATGATGCTGATATCGGTGGTCACGTCAACATTCTCACACCACTAGACAAGATTCTGCCGTCCGAGGTGCCGAGCGGTTCTAGGCGCTATAGTCTGGATCCGCGCGACCGCCACGGGCGCAGGTTCGAATCCTGCCTCGGGCATGGATGTGTGTGGTGTTCTTAGGTTAGTTAGGTTTAAGTAGTTCTAAGTTCTAAGGGGAAGATCAGTTTGGATTCCGTAGAAATATTGGAACACGTGAGACAATACTGACTCTACGACTATCTTAGAAGAAAGATTAAGGAAAGGCAAACCTACGTTTCTAGCATTTGTACACTTAGAGAAAGCTTTTGACAGTGTTGACTGGAATACGCTCTTTCAAATTCTGAAGGTGGCGGGGGTAAACTACAGGGAGCGAAAGGCTATTTACAATTTGTACAGAAACCAAATGGCAGTTATGAGTCGAGGAGCATGAAAGGGAAGCAGTGGTTGAGAAGGGAGTGAGACAGGGTTGTAGCCTCTCTCCTATGTTATTCAATCTATATATTGAGCAAGCGGTAAAGAAAACAAAAGAAAAGTTCGGAGTAGGTGTTAAAATCCACGGAGGAGAAATAAAAACTTTGAGGTTTGCCGATGACATTGTAATTCTGTCAGCAAAGGACTTGGAAGAGCAGTTGAACGGAATGGATAGTGCCTTGCAAGGAAGATATAAGATGAACATCAACAAAAGCAAAACGAGGAATGTAGTCGAATTAAGTCGGGTGATGCTGAGGGAATTATTTTAGGAAATGAGACACTTAAAGTAGTGAAGGAGTTTTGCTATTTGGGGAGCAAAATAACTGATGATGGCCGAAGTAGAGAGGTTATAAAATGTAGACCGGCAATGGCAAGGAAAGTGTTTCTGATGAAGAGAAATTTGTCAACATTGAGTATAGATTTAAGTGTCAGGAAGTCATTTCTGAAAGTATTTGTATGGAGTGTAGCCATGTATGGAAGTGAAACGTGGACGATAAATAGTTTAGACAAGAAGAAAAATAGAAGCTTTCGAAATGTGGTGCTACAGAAGAATGCTGAAGATTAGATGGGTAGATCACATAACTAATGAGGAGTTATTGAATAGAATTGGGGAGAAGAGGAGCTTGTGGCACAACTTGACTAGAAGAAGGGATCGGTTGGTAGGACATGTTCTGAGACATCGAGGGATCACCAGTTTAGCATTGGAGGGCAGCGTGGAGGGTAAAAATCGTAGAGGGAGACCAAGAGATGAATACACTAAGCAGATTCAGAAGAATGTAGGTTGCAGTAGGTACTTGGAGGTTAAGAAGCTTGCACAGGATAGAGTAACATGGACAGCTGCGTCAAACCAGTCTCAGGACTGAAGACCACAACAACAACTACAAGTTCTAGGACTGATGACCTCAGAAGTAAAGTCCCATACTGCTAAGAGCCATTTAAACAATTTTTTTAGACAAGTTTCTAGACGTCCTTGGAGCATAGAATCCCGCCACTTCGTCGTATCGTAAGGGCAGTAGTGGCAGATCGTACAGCTACCACAGCTCACGTAAGTGGGCCTGTGAGCCCAGATGTACCAACACGATCTGTTTCGAACCGGTTATTAGCAGTGGGAGTACGGGAACGCACACCTCTAGTCTGTCTTCCACTCAAGCCATAGGATCGACATACGTAGCTCCACTGGTGAAAGATGGAATGGCGCGCGGTGGTCTTCAGCAATGAAAGTAGATTCCTCCTGCACTCAAGTAATAGTCGTTTGCAAGTACAACATACACCTGGTGAACGCTGTGTAGTAGAGTGCATTCGTCCAGTACTCACTGGCCCCACCTCGGGCCTTATGGTCTGGGGTGCGATAAGCTACAACTCTCTTGCATCTTTGCTGCTTCTCGAGGGGACGCTAACCAGCTCTCGGTACTTGCAGAATGTTGTTAGACCCATGCTTTTGCCATTATTGCAACAGGAAGCTGATGTGTTGTTCCAACAGGAGAACACTCACTCACATACTGCCCATGAAACTCAACGTGCCCTGCAAGACGTGCAGCATCTTTCCTTGTTCAGCATGATCTCCAGACTTATCTCCAGTCGAGCACGTGCGGAATATGATGGGACGAGAAATGACGCGTGCGACTCGTCAACCAACAACTCTTACTGAACTACATGAACAGGTCAAGCAGGTATAGCATAATATATCCCAGGACAGTATTTGCGATCTGTAGGATCGATTGGACGTCACAGAAAGCGCCTGCATTACCGTCCGTGGAGGTTATACCACGCACTAGTGCTGTGTGCAGTCTGTGGCTGGTTAGCATTGTTGTAATATTCGATATTGTAGTGTTGGGCAGTTGGATGTGAACAGCGCGTAGCGTTGCGCAGTTGAAGGTGAGCCGCCAGCAGTGGTGGATGTGGGGAGAGAGATGGCGGAGTTTTGAGAGTAGATGATCTGGACGTGTATCCATCAGAGAGAGTAAATTTGTAAGACTGGATGTCATGAACTGATATATATATATATATATATATATATATATATATATATATATATAATGACTTTTGAACACTGTTAAGGTAAATACATTGTTTGTACTCTATGAAAATCTTTCATTTGCTCGCTGTATTGCAGTAGTTCGAGTAACGAAGATTTTTGTGAGGTAAGTGATTCGTGAACGGTATAGGTTATTGTTAGTCAGGGCCATTGTTTTGTAGGGATTTTTGAAAGTCAGATTGCGTTGCGCTAAAAATTTTGTGTGTCAGTTTAGTGTTGATCAGGATAAGTAAAGAGAGAAATGTCTGAGTACGTTCAGTTCTGCTCAGCTGTTAGAAAATCAAATAACGTAAGAGGTTTATCAGCACAGTCATTCATAAATTTTTCTAAGGGGACGTTTCATAATGCAGTTATTTCATGTACTCCATATGCACTGTTGCAACAGTAAATACTGAGTGAACGATAAATATGTAGAGGGCTGTACTATTTTTTTTTCCAGCCGTGTATGTTCAAGCCCAGAGATCCGGCAAACAACAGTATACCATAACCAAAAACATGCATTTGTAAATTACACTGAAAAAAATGCGTGTTGAAATTACAACTGAACAATTAGTAACTGTGAAATCCTACGTTGCAATTGAATGGAGCCACGTCTGTGTCAATATATCGTCTTTAGGCGACTCGAACATATGAGCCTCGTTTTCTGCTGTACTGCATTTCGGTACTCAAGAATTTAGAAAGTCAATCAAGATGTAACAATGTATTTTACGTTGCACTAAACTCACAGAAACACAACGTAGTATACACTCAAACTAAACTCTTTTAAGTGGCCGAGCGGTTCTAGGTGCTACAGTCTGGAACCGCGCTACCGCTAAGGTTCGAATCCTGCCTCGGGCATGAATGTATGAGATGTCCTTAGGTTAGTTAGGTTTAAGTAGTTCTAAGTTCTAGGGGACTGATGACCTGAGAAGTAAACTCCCAGAATGCTCAGAGCGATTTGAACCAAAACTCTTGTAATGACCTCATATCACAACGAGCTTGTTATATACAACTCGGTGTTGATACAGCTCAAGACAGCTGTTGATTTTAGACACAACTTGGAGTTCTTGCAATTGTTCGCCCTTCTCATACAGGCTACACAAAGGTGACGAAAGACCTGGGATAGCGATATGTACATATACAATTCGCGGTAGTATCGCGTACGAAACGAAGAAAACGGCAGTGAATTGACGGAGCTGTCATTTGTACTCAGGTGATTCATGTGAAAAGTTTTCCGATGTGGTTATAGCTGCACGACTGAAATTAACAGATTTGGAACGGTAGTTGCAGTCTGGGACGTTCCATTTGGGCAATCGTTAGGGAATTCAATATTTCGACTTCCACAGAGCGTGCCGAGAATACCACATTTCAGTCATTATCTCTCAGCACAGACAACGAAGTGGCCGACAGCCTTCTCTTAACGACCGAGAGCAGCGGCGTGTGAGTATTGCTGTCAGTGCTAACAGACAAGCAACACTGTGAGAAATAACCGCAGAAATAAATGTAGGACGAACGGCGAAAGTATTCGTTAGAAAAGTGGGGCGAAATTTGGTGTCAATACGCTATCGCAGCAGACGACTTACTCGAGTGCCATCGCTAACAGCACGAGGTCACCTGCGACTCGCTTGGACCCTAGACGACTGGAAAACCGTGACCTGGTCAGACGAGGCCCGATTTCAGTTGGTAGGAGCTGATGGCAGGGTTCCAATGTGACGTAGGCCCCACGAAGCCATGGATCCAAGTTGTCAACAATGCACTGTGCAAGCTGGTGGTGACTCCATAACGGTGTGGACTTTGTGTATATCGAATGAACTGGGTCCTCTGGTCCAACTGAATTAGTTATGTTGGCTACTTGCAAACCATTTGCAGCCATTCATGGACTTCATGTTCCCAATCAGCGATGGAATTTTTATGGAAGACAATGCGCCATGTCACCGAGCCACAACTGTTCGCCATTTTTTTGAAGAACATGGAGAATTTGAGCGTATGATTGGGCCACCCATCGAACGTTTGAGGGTCATAATCGAGAGGTCAGTTGGGGTGCACAAAATCCTGTACCGGCAACACTTTTGCAGTTATGGATGGCAATAGTGGTAGCATGGCTCAATATTTCTGCAGCGGACTTTCAACGACTTGTAGAGATCATCGCATCGCGGGATTAGCTGAGCGGTCTGAGGCGCTGCAGTCATGGACTGTGCGGCTGGTCCCGGAGGAGGTTCGAGTCCTCCCTCGGGCGCGGGTGAGTGTGTTTGTGCTTAGGATAAGCTTAGGGACTGATGACCTTAGCAGTAAAGTCCCATAAGATTTCACACACATTTGTAACATTTTTGTTGAGAACATCCCACTTTCGACTTGATTACGCCGGGCAAAAGGAGGACCTCAATGTATTTTAAGTTGCGCTAAACTCACACAAACACAACTCAGTAATACACGATATGATTTCCGTGTACTTGAATATCGTTACTATTCCACAGCACAGCGATTTTTTTTTGTATACAAAACGTTGTTGATGTAATCCAAAACAGCTGTTGACCCGTCGGCCGCGGTGGTCGAGCAGTTCTAGGCGCTTCAGTCCTGAACCGCGCTGCTGCTACGGTCGCAGGTTCGAACCCTGCCTCGGGCATGGATGTGTGTGATGTCCTTAGGTTAGTTGGGTTTAAGTAGTTCTAAGTTTAGGGGACTGATGACCTCAGATGTTAAGTCCCATAGTGCTTAGAGCCATTTAGCTGTTGACGTTTGTCCCCTTCTCATTGACGTCACGCCTTGGAGTTCTCGCAATTGTTCGGCATTTTGATATAGCCGTTGTTGGCTGGACAAAGACACAAGGAAAAGAAGAAGAAAGGGTAGTAGAATTCGACAAGTTGTATTTATAACACGGAAAAAAAAAATTCGTACTTCTACAACATTTTGTAGGTCGGCAGATAACGTGAACCGTTTGAAACTATTTCCGCACAGTTTTGGATTATCTCTGTCTCACAAGGCGTTATTTACTGGAGGTTGGTGAGCAAGTAACGAGGCGGGTGGAGAGGGGGGGGGGGGGGGGAGGCAGTGTCGAGTAGCGAGTGCTCGTCGCAACCTCCGCGTTGGCGCAACACGGCGCTGCCTGGCGGCCGTCTTTTGTCTGCGCAGGGCCGGGCCTTTTATCTTCACGTAGCGCGCAGGCTCTCGCTCGCCTTTGTCCGTCGAAGCCACGGGATCGCCGCAGCCTCTTATCGCGTAGCGGACGCGGCCGTTACGCGAAACCGTGGTCGGCGCTGCTTGTAGGCTGCGAACGGGGTTGCGTAGGAGGATGCTAGATTACATCGAGTTAAAGGGGAATGAAACCGTGGGCATGTTTCCGCCAGTCGTCCTTTACAGGACACACCAAACTCAGAATTCGTGCAGGACATTTATCTTCGTACTGATTTGGATCACCCATGCGCTTTTCTAAAGAGTGTAAGGTGCCTCTTACGTGAGGAAGACATTTTTACCGGTTTTAATAAATTAATGTCTCTTATTGATGTATTCACGATAGTTGGGAAGTGCTGTAGTTCGTAGCCGGCCATGAGTCGGAGAGCATTTCCCACGCTGGCTGGCTATAGTTCAATTCTTTTATCTTGGCTGTTCGCGCATGCCCTCCCAGACGCGGGAGATTGCTGCGTTGCCAGTTGCACGCGCCAAGAGAAGGACCGCCATAGTGTAGTATAGTTCGCAAACTTACATTCAGGGGGGAGCGCACAGCTTATGAGGTAAAGCCACAACGGCCGCATTAACCCTTTCGCTGCTACAGAGACGTGCTCCCCGCATTCCGCGCTGTGCGCGATTTTGTCATCACTGCACTGCTCGCCTGTGTAGACACATGGCGTTCCGACTGCTTTGACACACTTTATCATCCGATTTCAGAAAAACTATTTGGGCCAAAAATTTGATTTTTACACATCTTCTTGACTGATACCTTCCACCAATAAATGACTTAATTTTGTTTCGATGTTCAACGCAGTTATTGTGCAGCATTAAATATAGTAAACCATTGCACGAAATTCTGAAGAGCTTGCAGAGGCAAAAGTCCATAGCGTATACCTTCCGTATGGTCGATTTTAGTTGCCACTAGAAATTACAAAAAATTACATTCAAACGAATAAAATGCATGAAGTAAGACACTTCGATATTGTTTTTAACTAAAGAAAATATTAGCCACCAAACAAGGTTTGAACCCAAAACCTTTCACATAGCAGCCAAGCACTTTAACCATCACGCTAAAGCAGCTTGTCATTCAAGAGACTTCCTGGAGGCCTTTACAACATGACGCAAAATACCGACAAGCATTGTTGGTATGACTATGAATTACTCACGTTTCGTCGAAGTACAATAGGAAATAAACAATTACTGCTGTTCTTTATTGCGAAAAAGCTGTTAGTGAGAATGATATAAACACCTTTCCCTGCCATCGCGTGAATTAGGAGGCTTATTGCTTGTTTGGTTTAATTAATTAATAGAATATGAAGCAACTGGTATAAAGAATGCTTTTTCCAAACTTTCTATAAAAGAAAGTCTGCTATCAAGACACTGGTTTTGTTCAACTACTTTATTAATGACTGAACGTTTCTAAAACTGAAGACACTCGTCCGTGCTCTGCACTGCAGTCGAGCTCTGGCAACGTCGTTCTCTGTTCATTGGCCGACTGTGTTTTGTGACGTCAGATGCGCAGAACGAACGTAAACTCGGCCGCCGTCGTAACTGACGCGCACTTGACGAAGCGACCATATGTCGCGCGTAGTGGGGTGGGGCTCGGCGCTGGACCGTAGCAACAAGCGTCAGCCTGGGAAATAAACATGACGGGAAGTACCGCCGTCTTGGCGCCAAACTCACCGATTTTGTTTATTTATATTTAATAATTAAAGTCATTTATGACAACATGAATACTAGGAGGAGCCACTGGAAGTTTAAAACTAATTAACGTAATTTTGCCTCTTTAAAATTCACACCCGTTCATTGACAAATGTATATCTTAGTAAGTACAACTTGATCGAAAATCCACGAAGTGTGACGAAACTAGTAAGAGATACGGACTACGCTTCAAAGTCGGCAGTCGGCGTTAAGAGCTCTTCCTGTCTTGTTCGATGGTAACCATGCTCTCGGTTACTAGTAGTTTCTGACATGAGTGTTTCATTGTTGATCTAATAGGAATAAAAGTGATATTACGGCATTCTGAATGTTAATTTCGAGTAAATAAATACCCCAAAGTTGATCGACAGCAATTTCAGATAATTAGCTTCGACCGACAGAGACATCCAATGCGCCAATGAAGAATCTGCACGGGACGACATTTACGAGAGCTGCACCGCGCACAGGTAGGAGGAAATCCGACGACACGACCCACCAAGGCGGATCAAGGAAGGTCCGACTTACACTCGCAAATTCCAGGTGGAAATGCTGACCAGTTACACTGTACGTCACATATACCACCCTCTACGGACTCGCGGCTAAGCTGAGTAATAACAGTATTAGTTTAGAAGCGGGGGGGTCTTGCAAGAGGGATTCTACACTTCGTTCAGAAAAAAAAAACAGAACACCTTGAACAACTAAAGAGAGGGCATTCATATTTACAGGACATGTGCATTAATATATTGTGCAGAAATGATTAGCATTTCAGTAACCTGGGTTCAGCACGTGTCCTGTTGCATCGCTGGCACAGGGTTCGCCATGGGCTCTGATAACTTGCTCCATGGGCGATGGCATCGACGTGTATAAGGCGCGAATGGCGTCCTGTAGAATAGCTATCCATGCTGTATTCACTTGGTTCCAACCCTCATCTGTACTGGTTTGCAGTGGGTCACAGCGCTGAACCTGCCCTTTCTCCATATTCCACACATTTTCGATTGGTGACAAATCTGGTGATATGTCGGGCCAGGTCAAAATGCTGACATCCTGTGACACCAAGAACGCACGTGATCGTGCAGCACCATGTGGTCTGCATTGTCTTGCCGGAAAATGGCCTCTAGAGTGTTGTGCAATGGATATGGGTCGCAGGATGTCGTTCACATAGGTCTCACTGGTCACACAGCCCCGGGTACGAACCAACTGTGATTTTTGGTTGTACCCAATAGCACCCCACTCCATAAGGCATTGAGCTGGCGTTGTATGTCTTCCACAAATGCAGTCACTGTGATGCCGCTCCCTCTGACTGCGACGGACGAAAATCCGGCCATCATTTTCAAACAAACAATACCTGGATTGGTCGGGGAAACATTATCTGTGTCGCGGCCTAGCACAGCCTCACTATACCAGAATGAAGTAAGTGTGAACTGCGTAGCGCAATCGGGACATCAACGACAATGGATTGGTTATAAATTGCTGTCAACCTTTATATCGGTGATGAGAGGGAGAGAATCTCCTTTATTTGAAGCAAATAAGTTTTCTGAAAATAGGTTACAGAATTGCAATAGGCAGAAAAGATTGGTTAGTTTCTATCAAGTTTATTCTCACATATGCTTATGTGAGGTGTTGGACAATAAACCCCTTAGTAAGATTCAGTCTATTTATTCGGACTTGCTACTTCAAAGCTAATTGCCAGTACATATAAGAAACAAGTACAAAGCATTCGCTTATTCTTGGTGCTGAAATCTCTCTTAAGTAATTGAGACAAAGACTGTCAGACTCTGTTCAACACTATTTCTATGAAACTCTAAAAATCCTACTTGACCTGCAGTTCCTGAGTGTCCACTAGAGTCTATCACCGTCTTCATCTAGTTGAAGTCTTTATCAGCTGTATCGGCTGCTATGGGCCTACTCGGCCCCGCTGGCTTCTCGCTGCGGAATCTCCAAACTGCCGGCACTGGCTCTGAATCTGCATCTGAATCTCTGCTTCTAGCTATTCCGCTGCCTGGCCTTTTATTTCGTTTCCCATGTACTTGGGTGCACACGAGTTCATTTGTTTCACACGACCCTTTCATTTCTAAGTGATCGGATTGCACAAGAATGCCTATGGTTCCACACGCCACTCTCGTTTCTAATTGGTCGGCTTACGCAAGAATGCCTTCCGTTCCACACGACACTTTCGTTTCTAGCTGCACACAACTTAATTTGGTTCCGCACGAGCCTTTTTGTACGTGACTGACACTCTCTCTTGCTGTATTATCGCTCTGGTGTTTGCATCTTCCATTGCGCAAGTTTAATTCATGATGCTTCTTCTGGCAGGAAGTCAAACACTAAGTTATTTGATCAACAAGCCATAATTGGCACCCTCCGCCGTTTATCTTGTCCTTAATTCCTGGTGGACTATGTCGGCTGGCTGTTTGCCTAAGGAGCCTGCACTCTTATTACGGTCACAAAAGGAAGAATAAAAATTAAAATTTTCTACGGTCACAATATACACTCCTGGAAATGGAAAAAAGAACACATTGACACCGGTGTGTCAGACCCACCATACTTGCTCCGGACACTGCGAGTGGGCTGTACAAGCAATGATCACACGCACGGCACAGCGGACACACCAGGAACCGCGGTGTTGGCCGTCGAATGGCGCTAGCTGCGCAGCATTTGTGCACCGCCGCCGTCAGTGTCAGCCAGTTAGCCGTGGCATACGGAGCTCCATCGCAGTCTTTAACACTGGTAGCATGCCGCGACAGCGTGGACGTGAACCGTATGTGCAGTTGACGGACTTTGAGCGAGGGCGTATAGTGGGCATGCGGGAGGCCGGGTGGACGTACCGCCGAATTGCTCAACACGTGGGGCGTGAGGTCTCCACAGTACATCGATGTTGTCGTCAGTGGTCGGCGGAAGGTGCACGTGCCCGTCGACTTGGGACCGGACCGCAGCGACGCACGGATGCACGCCAAGACCGTAGGATCCTACGCAGTGCCGTAGGGGACCGCACCGCCACTTCCCAGCAAATTAGGGACACTGTTGCTCCTGGGGTATCGGCGAGGACCATTCGCAACCGTCTCCATGAAGCTGGGCTACGGTCCCGCACACCGTTAGGCCGTCTTCCGCTCACTCCCCAACATCTTGCAGCCCGCCTCCAGTGGTGTCGCGACAGGCGTGAATAGATGGACGAATGGAGACGTGTCGTCTTCAGCGATGAGAGTCGCTTCTGCCTTGGTGCCAATGATGGTCGTATGCGTGTTTGGCGCCGTGCAGGTGAGCGCCACAATCAGGACTGCATACGACCGAGGCACACAGGGCCAACACCCGGCATCATGGTGTGGGGAGCGATCTCCTACACTGGCCGTACACCACTGGTGATCGTCGAGGGGACACTGAATAGTGCACGGTACATCCAAACCACCATCGAACCCATCGTTCTACCATTCCTAGACCGGCAAGGGAACTTGCTGTTCCAACAGGACAATGCACGTCCGCATGTATCCCGTGCCACCCAACGTGCTCTAGAAGGTGTAAGTCAACTACCCTGGCCAGCAAGATCTCCGGATCTGTCCCCCATTGAGCATGTTTGGGACTGGATGAAGCGTCGTCTCACGCGGTCTGCACGTCCAGCACGAACGCTGGTCCAACTGAGGCGCCAGGTGGAAATGGCATGGCAAGCCGTTCCACAGGACTACATCCAGCATCTCTACGATCGTCTCCATGGAAGAATAGCAGCCTGCATTGCTGCGAAAGGTGGA
Organism: Schistocerca americana; assembly: GCF_021461395.2. Lineage (NCBI taxonomy): Eukaryota > Metazoa > Arthropoda > Insecta > Orthoptera > Acrididae > Schistocerca > Schistocerca americana. The sequence goes on from NC_060119.1 coordinate 228,026,915, forward strand.
TATACACTGTACTAGTGCCGACATTGTGCATGCTCTGTTGCCTGTGTCTATGTGCCTGTGGTTCTGTCAGTGTGATCATGTGATGTATCTGACCCCAGGAATGTGTCAATAAAGTTTCCCCTTCCTGGGACAATGAATTCACGGTGTTCTTATTTCAATTTCAAGGAGTGTATGATGCCATTCCTGTCCCCAGTGACGTCGCTCCATACATAATTTCCGTCTAGCATGTTCCTGCACATTTGTCAAAATGTAGGCCGAGAAGAGGAAGACGCGCGCGTAACCCATGCCGCAATAAACGCCGACGGGCTGTCAGCCCCTGACAGTGTACGGCGTGTTGCACTGTTCCACCGTTGCGCCACAGCCGAGGATTCAGATCTGCGCTGCAATGCCATTCGGAAGATGTGTCGATCTTCTCGTAGGGTGGTCTGGGTGGCACTACCTGACCCCTTCCTTGAAGCATTCCACACACACACTTTGCACTGCCGAAGCACTTGGTCCTACACGAGCAGCAACTTCCCGGATGGATGCACGACATTCTCTCATGGCAATAATGCGCCCTCTTTCACACTCACTGATCTGGCGGTACGGTTCCCGCATACGTGTGCGAGGCATCCTGCACGTATGCTCAAGTCACACTGATTCATTTCCTTCGGTTTGAAGTGGCAACGACAGCCGCAGGCATATTTTAGTGGTTGGGGATGTCGCGCCGCGATATCGATGTTAACCTTGAACCCGGGGGCCGACATGGTTCTGCAGAACATACTAAAGTATATCATCTTGTGGTGCAGTTCTTCTTGTTGTCTCCGTGCTTGCTAAGAAAATGGGATGAGAAGTTCCGCCTTATGCAAGACACCTTTTTTTCTTTTGTTTCACCCATACATGTTTGAGCACTTTCGTGCTATCATCAGTGGGTTCTATTTTTATTTTTAACTGTAAATTTGTTGTTAGCATATTAACATTTTCGTCGTTTACAACATTATGTAAAAGTTGCATTTATAACTTAATTGGCGAAAAGTAACATACCTTACATTATATTATTGTCCTCTTGTTTTGGTAGCTGTTATGCTACACAATACACAACATGTCATCTGCAAACAGCAAAACGTAATTTATTATCTATTTGTTATGTATTTACGAACGGAAATAAGACTGTATCACGTTTTCTTTCTGTAACTTACAGTTTTGAAGTTGTGGTACGTTTTCCTGTTTTGTTGGCGGAGTAAATGGGCTTACTTCTTTGCCTGTGTTCGTGTGGTAATGCAGTTTTTCGATTACTCAAAACATAGGCGGAGTTTTCGCTGCCATTACGTGTCGTTGTGGCTGTGTGGCGTTCATTTGTTTCGTAGCGTGTTCTGCTGGCTGAGGCGCGCGAGTTTGAATTGTATTTGGTGTTAGTTGTGTGTGGTTTATGTGGGTTTGCCTGTGTGTGATGAGTACTGGGGCAGAGAGAGAGTGTATGTCTGTGTGTGTGTGTGTGTGTGTGTGTGTGTGTGTGTGTGTGTGTGTGTGAGAGAGAGAGAGAGAGAGAGAGAGACTGAGAGAGGATTTGTGTGTGTGTGTTTTACTTGTATAGTTCTTCTATTGTGGCGAAGAGAGTTTTGTTGCACAGTGATGTGTATTCATTGAGTACTTTCTTTCTTTGGGCTATTGATTTTTGGATGAGGTAGTTTTCTTCTATAGCTAATTTTTGGTATAGGCTGCTGCTAGTTTTTAGGATGTGAAGGTCAGTTTCAATGTTTGGTGGGTGGTGGTTGTGTGCTACCAGGTGGTCTGCAAATGTTGAGTGTGTGCTATTGCTTTTCAGTGCTCTGAGGTGTTCATTATATCTGGTTCTGAAGGTCCTGCATGTTTGGCCCACATATACAGATTGACAGCAGTTGCAAGTAAGTTGGTAGATGCGAGACTGGCTGTATTTGTCAGTGTTGGTGGTAATTCTTCCAAGTCTGCTCTGTATTGTGTTGTTGGTTCTATATGCTATGTTGAGTCCTTGTTTCTACGAAACAAATGAACGCCACACAACCACAACAACACGTAATGGCAGCGAAAACTCCGCCTATGTTTTGAGTAATCGAAAAACTGCATTACCACACGAACACAGGCAAAGAAGTAATCGTTCAAATGGCTCTGAGCACTATGGGACTCAACTGCTGTGGTCATAAGTCCCCTAGAACTTAGAACTACTTAAACCTAACTAACCTAAGGACATCACACACATCCATGCCCGAGGCAGGATTCGAACCTGCGACCGTCGCGGTCGTGCGGTTCCAGACTGTAGCGCCTTTAACCGCTCGGCCACTTCGGCCGGCCAAAGAAGTAAGCCCATTTACTCCGCCAACAAAACAGGAAAACGTACCACAACTTCAAAACTGTAAGTTACAGAGAGAAAACGTGATACAGTCTTATTTCCGTTCGTAAATACATAACAAATAGAAAATAAATTACGTTTTGCTGTTTGCAGATGACATGTTGTATATTGTGTAGCATAACAGCTACCAAAACAAGAGGACAATAATATAATGTAAGGTATATTACTTTTCGCCAATTAAGTTATAAATGCAACTTTTACATAATGTTGTAAACGACGAAAATGTTAATATGCTAACAACAAATTTACAGTTAAAAATAAAAATAGAACCCACTGATGATAGCACAAAAGTGCTGAAACATGTATGGGTGAAACAAAAGAAAAAAAGGTGTCTTGCATAAGGCGGAACTTCTCATCCCATATTGTATATCTCCTGTGAATATGAACGTCCTGTTTCTAGTCGTTCAAGATGGAGTGAATGAAAGCACGGTGAGTCTGCGACTGTCATCACTGTACAGAGGTCGCGCAAACCTTTCCGATATCCCGCGCCAGCCGGCTGCACACAGCTGTGACTCCTACAAAGGTGGAACGCGAGGACACTCTCATTCGAAGCGATGAAAACGCTCTTCTGCTTCTCCATGACAACGCAAGCCTTCACACAGGTTTGCACACCCTACAGGAGCTCGCAGAAGTTCACTGCACTGTTCTCACTCGTCCACCCCACAGCCCGGATCTCACACCTTCCGACTTCCATCTGTCTTGCTCAATGAAGAATGCACTCTGCAGGAACTAGTACGTGGGTGATGGAGAGGTTACTGATGCAGTAAGACCTTGGCTCCGACGTCACCAGCAGAGTGGTACGCTTTTTCCAAAGCTGTTTCACAGACGAAGACAGCACTGCAGTTCCTCCTCTAAATCCTTGCACGAACGAAAAAATGGCTGACGTCGAAATAAGTGTCCAAGGAATAGAAAAGCAACTGAAATCACTCAAAAGAGGAAAGTCCACTTGTCCTGACGGGATACCAATTTGATTCTACACAGAGTACGCGAAACAGCTTGCCCCCCTTCTAACAGCCGTGTACCTCAAGTCTCTAGAGGAACGGAAGGTTCCAAATGATTGGAAAAGAGCACAAGTAGTTCCAGTTTTCAAGAAGGGTCGTCGAGCAGATGCGCAAAACTATAGGCCTGTATTTCTGACATCGATCTGTTGTTCAATTTTAGAACATGTTTTTTGCTCGCGTATCATGTCATTTCTGGAAACCCAGACTCTACTCTGTAGGGATCAACATGGATTCCGGAAACAGCGATCCTATGAGACCCAACTCGCTTTATTTGTTCATGAGACCCAGAAAATATTAGATACAGGCTCTCAAGTGGATGTCATTTTCCTTGACTTCCGGAAGGCGTCCGATACAGTTCCGCACTGTTGCCTGATAAACAAAGTAAGAGCCTACGGAATATCAGACCAGCTGTGTGGCTGGATTGAAGAGTTTTTAGCAAACAGAACACAGCATCTTGTTCTCAATGGGGAGACGTCTACAGACGCTAAAGTAACCTCTGGCGTGCCACAGGGGAGTGTTACGGGACCGTTGCTTTTCACAATATATATACATGACCTAGTAGATAGTGTCGGAAGTTCCATGCGGCATTTCGCGGATGATGCTGTAGTATACAGAGAAGTTGTAGCATTAGAAAATTGCAGCGAAATGCAGGAAGATCTGCAGCGGACAGGCACTTGGTGCAGGGAGTGGCAACTCACCCTTAGCATAGACAAATGTAATGTACTGCGAATACATAGAAAGAAGAATTCTTTATTGTATGATTATATGATAGCGGAACAAACAATGGTAGCAGTTACTTCTGTAAAATATCTGGGAGTATACGTACGGAACGATTTGAAGTGGAATAATCATATAAAACTAATTGTTGGTAAGGCGGGTGCCAGGTTGAGATTCATTGGGAGAGTCCTTAGAAAATGTATCGTTCATCAGTGTGGGATCCGTACCAGGTCGGATTGACAGAGGAGATAGAGAAGATCCAAAGAAGAGCGGCGAGTTTCGTCACAGGGTGATAGCGTCACGGAGATGTTTAGCAAACTCAAGTGGCAGACTCTGCAAGAGAGGCGCTCTGCATCGCGGTGTAGCTTGCTGTCCAGGTTTCTAGAGGGTGCGTTTCTGGATGAGGTATCGAATATATTGCTTCCCCCTACGTATACCTCCGGAGGAGATCACGAAGGTAAAATTAGAGAGATTCGAGCGCACACGGAGACTTTCCGGCAGTCGTTCTTCCCGCGAACCATACGCGACTGGAACAGGAAAGGGAGGTAATGGCAGTGGCACGTAAAGTTCCCTCCGCCACACACCGTTGGGTGGTTTGTGGAGTATATATGTAGATGTAGATGCGTGAGCGTTATGTTAGTACAGGGTGTTCCATCCTATTTTTTTAAAAAAATAAAGAACATTACAGCTTAATATGCCGTCGGCATCTAGGTCATTAAACATGGAACAAACGCTCGGAATATTTCAAGGAAAAAACAGCACTTTTGGCGCATACTGGGCGAGCCAAGAGCAATTATTATGTTAACGTAGTTCCCAAGCAGCGGTTGGTTACAGAAAGGTATTCCAAGGAGCGTGGTGTGGCGTCCCTACGAGGAAACATTTTTTTATTTTTTATTTTCAGGCTTTTCATTTATTACACCACACTTCAACAGAAGTGATGCTCTGTGTGTTATATTGAATATTATTTTCAAAAAAGGATTTCAAAGGAAAGGTATACGAAAATGTGGTACTGCAACTAAATTTCCGGGAAGGGATTGTAATTACAGCGTCCACGAGAACTCTGAAAATAACTTTCCAGAAAAGGATTGTCATTCAACCCAACAACGCTTCCTCACGCGTGGCTTCGTGCCATGCCGCCCGAAAGAAAGAACCTTTTATGAAGGGAAACCGCGATGGTTTTTCTACAGAAACTTTAGTAGAGCCATGTGATTGCAAAAATGTGGCGTTTATAATGTGTGAAAGACGCCAAGAATATTATTACTTCCACTGTTTTACGATGAATATCACCCAGCATGGGTACACAATTGATTGTAAGATAATAAAAGTATCTAAATTTATATACGATGTTCTTGTGTACGCCTCACAATCTCTTCCTGGAAATTTAATTGAAATCCGAAATTGTTCTTTGCCTTTGCATTTCCCCCTTTTATGTAACTATTAATAAATGCAATATATTGAGCATTGGTTTCTTTGAAAATTAGAAAAAATGGTGAATGCGAGTAGGACTCCCACACACAGCATTCCCTTTAAAGTTAATTAAGTATACAGATTGTTCATGCATCCCGAGAATCTAGAATCTCTATAATATTTCCCTTTCGTCACTACAGTTACTGGCAAGATATCGGTCCTGGGAGTTCCAATACTGTATCAAGATTTCTACACTTCTTCCTGAGACTAGCTCGGACATACATAAAGAAGCGAGCAGAGGAGTTAGTTTATTTATCTAGAGAGAGAAGGTTAAAAAGTAATTTTTATTTACTAGCTACGATATGATTACAGCTTACATTTTATGTTTGCGTGTAGTAATATTTTTGTATTATGCTTTTGACGGATGATTAATGCTATGTAAGTCCTAATAGCAAAAATAATTTTATGTGACATAATTACAATATAACAGTTTTCGGATGTTTCTTTTTCTTTTGCTTGTACTGCGAACATTGTATCTTGCCAAATTTCATAACGCTATATCAACGGTTCGTACCATAACGGTTTTAAGGAGAGTTCGCGAGTATCAAAGCACGAGTATGTAATGTAAATGGCTGTATATTTTGATCGCACTGAATTAGGAGCTTTCATACTGTAATCCCTCAAGTGACCGTAGAGCTGCGTGGAATCTTAACGTTTTTATACCGCCAAGGGACCCTAGACTTTAGTATCTGACACAAATTTCAACGTGGTACATCTAACCATTCCTGTGAAAAAGAGTACTTAACCACCGGATGCCGGCCGGAGTGGCCAAGCGGTTCTAGGCGCTTCAGTCCGGAACCGCGCCACCGATACGGCCGCAGGTTCGAATCCTGCCTCGGGCATGGATGTGTGTGATGTCCTTAGGTTAGTTAGGTTTAAGTAGTTCTAACTTCTAGGGGACTGATGACCTCAGATGTTAAGTCCCATAGCGCTCAGAGCCATTTTTTGACCCACCGGACACACAGACAACAGACAAATTGAAAGACGGACGATAAAGCGATTCTGTATGGGTTCCGTTTTTACCGATTGGGGTGCGGAACCCTAACAGAGAAGTTTCCGCACACAGATTGCACCCCACGACCCTCACATTACCGTGACACACTCTTTCCGCTAACTAGACTGCAGCCTGGAAACTAATCCAACTTAGTCGATGATAACTCACCCGACCCGCGCCAGAAACAGTATTTTCAGGCTACGTACCGCATCTGTAAAAAGGGAACGATTATATCACCACTTTGGTGTCCGGCTGTCTGCTTGTCTATTTGTCTGTCTGTCCGACTGTTAAAAAGCCTTTTCCTCAGGAGCAGGTAGCCGTATCAAGCTGCAATTTATGCCACGTACTACGGTCTCTTCGCGGTGTAAAATATTAATGCTTAGAAGCCAATGCAATCAAAAGATTGCCATTTATGTCGCATATTTTGAGACTCAAAAACCCGTGACTCAAAACTTATAGCATACTTATTGTTGGCCTAGAATCATGAGATTTGGTAAGAAACAAGGATCAACAGCACAAGTAAAGGAGAATAATCCGAAAATTATTAATTTCTAATTACATCACACAAAAAATTGTCATTTTTATCCGACTGACTGCCTGCCCCTTCGTCTGTTAAGACCTTTTTGCTTGTCTGGTCATCGGTCTCAGTTCGAAGCGGGATCCATCATTAAAGACAATTTTACTCCAGTCACTGAGTTTCCAGTCTGAAGACATGTCTTCAGACACTGCGGATACCAGTGGGATACCGGCCTGACTGTCGGCAGCCATACCACTGGACAACCAGGAGTGAGGTCTGGGGCTACCATTTCGCTTAGGAGCAGGACTCGTTTGGTTGTCATCCGCAGCACCCTTACAGAAAAGCGGTACGTCGTCGGTATTCCACGCCCTGTTTTGTTTCCCTTCACGATAAGCCACTGAAAGGGTCATGTAGCCACCTTTCATTGGTCCGGTAGCCAAATTTCATTAGCATATCTCTTTTTTTCCCCTTGTTTCACTTTTCTCATAACTCTCATAGTGGTGTGATTGAATGAATGTGGTTGCGTGTCACGTTGCTGGACGGTGGCGTAGTCTGCTGTGAAAGTCTGCGATAGTCATACAGGTTCAGCAGCAGTTGTACAGAATAGCCAACTCTCGTAGTGGTCAAGCAGGCAAAGAGGTTTGCGCTGCTTGTGAGAAATCCACCTGCATTAGATTGGTGGCGGAAATGGCATCTTTGGGTTTTCCGGGCCACGCGGAGCGTGGAAGAGGCTGGAGAAGAAAAAGGGAGGCAGTCTGCCGCCGGCACGGGAAGCGTCCGCAGCTGTGCTCCAGTCGAAGAAGTGTGAGTTAGACTGACCGCGTGGAGCGTTGTTACTTGGCGAGGGGAGAGCTGTTAGCTTTTGGTCTCGCTTTTCAACTCTGAAAGATTGCTTTGCCTTGTCGCAGCAAGGAATCCAAAACTTTGTCAGACTTTTCTTTTAGTAAATTTCTATACCAGACTTGGATCCGCTGGAAGAGCGCCACACAAAGGTGTCGATAAGAAGTGAGCACTGGCTTCTGTATGAATGTCTGTTTGCCTTTGGCTGTGCCTGTATAAGCTTTTATTTTCCTAAATATCAATACCTTTTCTTCTCGTAAATTTTCCTTGCTTTATGTATCTTTCGTCCGTCGGGTGCCAACCACGTGGTTGAACATTAGAGTTTGTTGGGCTACCGTCATCACTAACTGTCCGATCTCATGTTTGTGTTAATGAATCTTAACTGTTCATGATTGTGTGATGTCATGTTGTTGCAAATTAGCCACGATACCTAGAAATTGCGTCCCTACAAACCACGTGTGCTCGCGGGTGTATTTGGAAACGTGTACCGTTTCACGAGCTATTGCGATCAGTTATCAGGCAACAGCAGTTGTATGAATGATTCACACCAATGACTTTAGGTGCAGATTATAACGGTGAATGTATCGATGCTTTTCTTTAATGTTTTAGGAATTAATGTTATCAGGAATTGTGTACATGCCTGACATCCGTATCTTAGGAATAAATGATTTTATCGACAATTTACTCTTGTATTCCGAGGTTACGTTTTTGCATCTAAGCCACTCACCTCATAGCTTTCCCGTTAGCACATCCAACGCGTTTCCTTATGACAGGTCCAGTTATTAGTTTCCCTTTTATTTTAAAACGAATGCTTTAGATTAAGTATTATTTTCAGGTGCGTTGCTGGGAGCTCATCTTATGGACTGTGTTCATGCATTTTCTGTTTTATTGTAAATGTTTGATTCTCGTGAACAGTGCACGGGCAATACCATTAATTACATCGCATCCGCTACAAGCGACATCACGACGTATGCATTTTTATGAGTTTTTGGTCTGTGATCAAATTAATTTATTTTCCGACTCGGCCAAACCTTTGATTAGTTGAATGGTTAGAGTCTGTGGCGACCCTAATCTTAACGTAATAACCCGTAGAAACAGGTTAGTTACACCATCCTGGGAATACAGTTCAGCAAGATAATGCCCGCCCTCACACGGCGAGAATTTGTACCTCTTTCCTTCGTGCTTGACAAACTTTACCCTGGCCAGCAATGTCACCGGATCTCTTCCCAGCTGAGAACGTTTGGAGCATCATGGGCAGGTCCCTCAAACCAAGTCAGAATTTTGACGATATTACGTGCCAATTGGACAGAATTGGGGACGATATTCCCTAGGAGGACAGCCAACAACTCTATCAGTCAACGTCAAGCTGAATAATTGGTTAAAAAAGGGTAAAATATGGACCAAAACGTTATTGACATGTTGAATTTGTGATACACTTTCTCTTGAATAAATCAGCCAGTATTTTGAAATTGTAATCATTTGTTTGTCTGTACATGGACATCACATCTAACGATTTCCACCACATGCGGATAATTTCCTCGTGGTGCGTGTTTTTTATTCTTGTTGTTATTATTATTAGAGAGTAGAAACATCCTCAAAAGTCTTGGAGTTTCCGAGGCCGATTTCTTGCCAGTATCAATGCCGGTAACAGGCAAAATTCTTCGAGATTCTCAATTCGCGAGACGGATAAATTGTCTATATACGAGGGTTGGAACTTAAAGAGTGGCAACTATTTATTCACAACCGATACAAAAGATTAATATGTTTGCACCTGTTCCTGTACTTCAAAGTAGTCACCTGCGTTGTGTAGAACCCGTTGCCAGCGATGTGGAAGGCGTCGTATACCGTTAGCAGAGCCTGTTCTGTTGATGGTGCGAATCGTGCAGTCTAAAGTTATTGCAATTCTTGTGTACAACTGTGATGGTGTTATCCTAACGCACTAACTTCCTACATGGCAGATCGTCATTGCACAGTATTACAGTTATTTTTTGGAGCATCACCTGCGACCAGTTTTGCGAAAGAAGCGGCGACACTTTCTGCGAAACCCACCCATCATTTTGCACGACAATGCGCGGGCGCATTCAGCGCAAGCTGTGGCTGCTCTGTTCGGTAGATGGGATAGGAAGTACTGTACCATCCACAATACTCCCCGGATTTAAGTCATTGTGACTTTGATTTGATTCTGAAGATGAAGGAACCACTTCGTGACATTCGCTTCAGAACTGCTCCAGAGATTCGACAGGCAGAACACCACTCCGTTCGCACCATCAACAGAAGAGGCTCTGCTAGCGGTATACTACGCCTTCCACATCGCTGGCAACGGGTTCTACACGACAGTCGTGACTACTTTGAACGACAGTAACAGGGGAAAACGCGTAACTCTTTTGTATCGGTTGTGAATAAATACTTGCCACTATTTAAGTTCCAGCCCTCGTGCATAATTAAGTTTAAATGCAATCCTTATACCGCGAGTCATACTCGCACCTGACCATTTTCTTTCTCTTTTTGAAGCTCTTGGACATCTATGGCTCCTACTTCTATTAATGTCATTTCCGGTCAAGCCCTACATATACCCTAAATATGGACAACAACGGTGATGTCGCGTAGGGCGGGTACTCTTGTTCCCGTAATTGGTGTTCAGTTAGACATGTGCTGTTGAAGAAGCGGACATTTAAGCGAGCGATGTATTAATCGATATCGTAGAAGATGATGAGACACTCGTGGAACTCGAAACGTGTCTGCTTTTCACCTCATTTCGTTAGTCCGCCCCAATAGCTGAGTGGTGTGCCGGCACGGTAACTCAGCTTGTTCGGTCAGAGGGTTAGCTGCTCTCTGTAATAAAAAACTGAGTTAATGGATCAACGACGACCTAAAAATGGGTGTCTTGCGACGTCCGCCCCGAGCAGATACAACGAACAATATGAGATGAAAAAAAAAAAAAAAAGTGGTCAGCGTGTCGGTCTGCCACGCAATGAGGACCGGGTGTGATTTCCGCTCAGGGACTGGCTGTTGTGTTGTCCTCATTATCATTTTCATCATCGTCAGTGGAAGGCAACCGGAAGCCACCACTGGAATCACTTCCTAGACGCTCATGCGTTGGACCTCTCTGACGAGGCTTCCCCCATGACAAGACCTGCCGTAAGGCAGGCTGGCTCTGAGCACTATGGGGCTTCACATATGAGGTCATCAGTCCCCTAGAACTTAGAACTACTTAAACCTAACTAACCTAAGGACATGACACACATCCATGCCCGAGGCAGGATTCGAACCTGCGACCGTAGCAGTCGCGCGGTTCCGGACTGAAGCGCCTAGAACCGCTCGGCCACACCGGCCGGCCCTTAAGGCAGAACACAAAGATTTTTTTCATTTCATTAATGCGCGAACTTGACTGGTCTAAAGAGGAACGTTGTTCAGACATGCCGCTATTGATGGTAGTCTGTTTGCATCTTCGCATGATGCACCTTGTGTGGGTTACCAACCAATCTAGCAGGTTGCTGCGAGTTTTCAACTATTACGTAGTGTGGAGGAAGCGAAAGAACAGACTGCCATTTTATCCATTTCGTTGGGGACTGCTGGTCACTGGCTGCCGCTATACTCTACTCTGCCTCAAGTACTGTGGGCGAAAGCGCTACATACTCTTGGATTTCCAAGGGTTTTTTGTTACGATCCTTTCGATAGAGTGTAGTTTATGAAGTCACGTTGTAGTTGTTGATTGTTCTGATTGAATGGGACTTAGTTTTATTTCTGATCGACTTGGAAACGACAACCCACATGGATAGAATTATTCGCAAGCTCTTCATTCATCCGCGAGCATAAACAGTACCCAATCACTGTTTCATTCTAAGTAACTGAACACATTTCTTTGATAACACCATTTTGTGAATACTGTAACAAAATGTTTAATGCCATGGTCCGTTGTGTAAAGACTGATGTTATATGTGGACATCTGTACACGACTGTCTATTGCGTATTTGAAGCTGTTTCATTTAGGTCATATTCGTAACCAGAATCAGCATACATCTACCTACTTTGTTGACTTCCCTTTGTCTGACATTGGAACCAGACGGTTATGCAATTATCATCCTGCAACTGGTCATACCATAATCTTCGTCATAGTTCACGTAATCTTCCAGGACTTTCAGTAAGGACTCGTGACGCAGTTTGATGATGGATGGAGTTCCTGTTTCCACATCCGTTATAACAGAATGTTACAGTTGAACGCTCCCAGACATTCAGCGATTACCGGTTTTGGTATTTAAATCGGATTCAGTGTTAGTTTATTTTCCACAGAGCACATAAACATACGCATTTGTGGATGTGAGGTCCGCCAGTTATGGAAAACACCGTTTTTCTCAGTACCCAAACATGTTTCGGCACCACTGTGCCATCATCAGTGGGTACTGAGAAAAACGGTGTTTTGCGTAACTGGCGGACCTCACATCTAAAAATTTTAACTGCAAACACGGCCAATACAATGAGCTGCAAATCAAAAAGATGCATATACGCATTACCTCTATAATAGTTTGCGTCAGTGACATAAAAAATGGTTCAAATGGCTCTGAGCACTATGGGACTCAACTGCTGTGGTCGTCAGTCCCCTAGAACTTAGAACTACTTAAACCTAATTAACCTAAGGACATCACACACACACCCATGCCCGAGGCAGGATTCGAACCTGCGACCGTAGCAGCAGCGTGGCTTCGGACTGGAGCGCCTAGAACCGCACGGCCACCGCGGCCGGCTGTCAGTGACATAGGAATATGTATATTTCACTTGCGCTTGCGAAAATCAATATCTGTCACCAAGTGACTTAGAATCAGAAGTGTTACCCCAACGGTTTGTCTGAAAAAGGACTACAAATCTGTTACAAGATGTTTCAGAATTTTGGTTACAACACAAGGGCATGCTGAAAAGTAATGCCTCCGAGTTTTGTATGTGCAAACTTTTAAAGATTTTTTTAAATAAAACAAACTTTATTGTCATTCCACATCTACATTCTGGTTCTATACATTTTCCAACATAGTCACCTAGGCAAAGAACACAGTTCTTCCAACGTAAGACCAGTTTGTTCATAGCGTCGCTGTAGAATGTTTGACTTTGTTGACGGATCCTCAACCCTACTTCTGCTTGCACCGCGTCATCACTGTCAAAGTGAAGACCTCGAAAGTGTTCTTTAGGTTTTGCAAACAGATGAAAGTCGGGTGGGCCAAGTTGGCACTGTATGGAGAATGATCAGTGACAGTGAACCCGAGGCGTCAGATTGTCCCTGATATCGCAACGCTCGTGTGTGATATCGCACTGTCGTGCTGAAGGAGAGGGCGTTCCAGGTGTGCAAGAACTCTGCTCTGATTAAAAACTCGATTACAGCACGCTGTCACTCACGACCAAACTACACGCTACAATTTGGCAGAGGGCTGCAACTTGGAGCAGGGAAGCGAGAAAGTCGACCGAGTAATATGCACGCCATGTAATACCTCATCCGATATTGAGAAGAGAATAAAAAATTCGGATGTATTGGTTTTTAGTACTCCCGGGTATTTAAGATACAATCTGAAGACAACGGTTACCTTCCAAAGTGATGCTTTTTTTCATCAAAGTAGGTTTTTACGTAGACTAATCATTTCAAACTGAAATCACAGGCAAAAGAAAAAAAAAAAAAAAATGAGCCGGCCGAAGTGGCCGCGCGGTTCTGGCGCTGCAGTCTGGAACCGCGAGACCGCTACGGTCGCAGGTTCGAATCCTGCCTCGGGCATGGATGTGTGTGATGTTCTTAGGTTAGTTAGGTTTAACTAGTTCTAAGTTCTACGGGACTAATGACCTCAGCAGTTGAGTCCCATAGTGCTCAGAGCCATTTGAACCATTTGAAAAAAAAAATGAGAAACCGGCGAATATAGGAATGGGTTCGCGGCTAAGAGTAGCAGTGCACGCCAGAGGTGGGGGGAAGGGGACGGAGGAAGAGGAAGCAAGGGTTGGCCGTGTGACCTTTAGGGCATAGAAGCCCTGCTGTGTGACGGGGAAGGGCGAAGCAGCGGTGTGGAGCGCGCCGCGCCGGTGAGACACCTGCGGCTGCCGTGAGGTACCCTGGGGATTCGCAGGCCCTCCGCTTGCCTCGACACGGCCTGTCAACCGCACGGTACAGCCACGTGTCTCCCACGCCACTCACCGGTCACATAAGATGGCAAATACCACACACGTGCGCTGTCGTAACTGGGCGGGAGCGCGCGCTGGTTAAAGCACTGCTGAACACGTCTGTGTGCAGTCAGTATCACTTTTTACTTGGCGCTATTATGGTTCTTTGCTCCGTACCACACTGACCAATATAATAGCGTGGGATGTCCTTGTCTTGTACCACGGGCAAGGTCTGGAGGGGGACGGGGGCTGTGGATCTGCATTGGATTATTACACTACTGGCCATTAAAATTGCTACACCACCGAGATGACGAGCTACGGACGCGAAATTTAACCGACTGGAAGAAGATGCTGTGATATGCAAATGATTAGCTTTTCAGAGCATTCACACAAGGTTGCCGCCGTTGGCGCCACCTACAACCAGCTGACATGAGGAAAGTTTCCAACCGATTTTTCATACAAAAACAGCAGTTGACCGGCGTTGCCTGCTGAAACGTTGTTGTGATGCCTCCGTGTAACGAGGAGAAATGCGTACCATCACGTTTCCGACTTTGATAAAGGTCGGATTGCAGCCTATCGCGCTTGCGGTTTATCGTATCGCGACATTGCTGCTCGCGTTGGTCGAGATCCAATGAATGTTAGCAGAATATGGAATCGGTGGGTTCAGGTGGGTAATACGGAACGCCGTGCTGGATCCCAACGGCCTCGTATCACTAGCAGTCGAGATGACAGGCATCTTATCCGCATAGCTGTAGCGGATCGTGCAACCACGTCTCGATCCCTGAGTCAGCAGATAGGGACGTTTGCACGACAACAACCATCTGCACGAACAGTTCGACGACGTTTGCAGCAGCATGGACTATCAGCTCGGAGACCATGGCTGCGGTTACCCTTGACGCGGCATCACAGACAGGAGCGCCTGCGATGGTGTACTCAACGACGAACCTGGGTACTCGAATGGCAAAACGTCATGTTTTCGGATAAATCCAGGTTCTGTTTGAAGCATCATGATGGTCGCATCCGTGTTTTGCGACATCGCGGTGAACGTAAATTGGAAGCGTGTATTCGTCATCACCATACTGACGTATCACCCGGCGCGATGGTATGGGGTGCCATTGGTTACACGTCTCGGTCACCTCTTGTTTGCAGTGACGGCACTTTGAACAGTGGACGTTACATTTCGGATGTGTTACGACCCATGGCCTATCCTTCATTCGATCCCTGCGAAACCCTACATTTCGGCAGGATAATGCACGACCGTATGTTGCAGTGCCTTTCTGGATACAGAAAATGTTCGACTGCTGCTCTATCCAGCACATTCTGCAGATCTCTCACCAACTGAAAACGTCTGGTCAATGTTGGCCGAGCAACTGGCTCGTCACAATACGCCAGTCAATGCTCTTAATGAACTGTGGTATCGCGTTGAAGCTGCATGGGCAGCTGTACCTTTACACACCATCCAAGCTCTGTTTGACTCAATGCCCAGACATATCAAGGACGTTATTACGGCCAGAGGTGGTTGTTCTGGGTACTGATTTGTCAGGATCTATGCACCCAAATTGCGTGAAACTGCATTGACATGTCAGTTCTAGTATAATGTATTTGTCCAATGAATACCCGTTTACCATTTACATTTCTTCTTGGTGTAGCAATTTTAATGACCAGTAGTGTATAAGAGGCGATCAAAATGTCTCCATTTGAGGGCGTTGCTACAGCGCGACGTCAATGTGGGTATATAAGCACCGATGAGTAGGCAGGGGGTTAGTGTGGCACCCGTGTTTTTCCAACGAGCGTGCGGTAAATGCAGAAACGTCATCTACGGCGACTTTAATACCGAATGCGTCCAAACAGGACCGTCGTGCTGTTATTCTTCTCTAGACGGCCCAAGAACGAACACCGGTCGACATCCATCGGAGAATCAAGAATATATCCGTCGAAAACCACCGTTGTGGAATGGTGCGCCATAGAGTGCTGCTACTTTACGGTAGCGCACTATCCATATGGCAAATGTCATAACGCAGAAGTTACGCCAAGTCCAGTGGGAGATACTCGAGCGCCTGCCATATAGTCATGATTTCTCCCCATGCGATTATCACGTCTTCAGTCCCTCATAAAAGGGTTTGGAGGGTCGATGATTCTTGTCGGATGAGAATAGCCAGCAGGCAGTTATGGACTTTGTCAGGCAGCTGCAGAGAGATTTTTACCAAACGGGCATCTTCACCCCAGTGCATCGATGGGATGTTTGTCTCAACGCTCACGGCAATTTTGCCTGGTTAGCATGTAGATTATGGACGGCCTTTCTGATAGCCCCCATATATATTTGAGACTTAACTTCTCAAAAAGAAACGGCTGTTTGAGATGACTCATCTTGAGCCGTCTGTAAATATTCAGTTGGATAACGGAAATTGGGGGCTGGAAGATCGATTGAAGTGGGTTGCTAAAAACTGTATAGATAGACCAAAGTTTGATTATAGTAAGCAGGTTTAACCCAATGTAGACTGAAATTGCCTGCCGGAGTGGCCAAGCGGTTCTAGGCGCTACAGTCTGGAACCGGGCGACCGCTACGGTCGCAGGTTCGAATCCTGCCTCGGGCATGGATGTGTTTTAGGGGACTGATGATCTCAGAAGTTAAGTCCAATAGTGCTCAGAGCCATTTGAACCATTTTGGACTGAAATTGTACACAGATGTGAAGATTCGTGTACAGAATAAACTAGTGTGGAGAGTTATAGCAAGTTAGTCTTTGGAATGACGACCACAGCATGTCACGTCCACAGTATGACAAGTGCCACAGTGTACTGAGAAGTAGCTCAGTGACATCTGTTGCAGTACATATTTCCAAGCAACTACTTTTTCTCCTGTTCAGACGGCGGCGGTACGTATTTGGTGGAATTCGCCTCATCTTTACGAACGACGAAGTAATCGGCAGCTAAAATACAGCAAAAATTGTACATTAGCGGGCTGGGATTATAGGGACCTTAAGACCGTTAATGCAGCAGCGGCATTAATTATTCTCGGATGCGAATGGGGCGTCAGCCGTCGGTTAGGGGCGTAACTGGGAGAATGACGCGATGGGTTGACCACCGCGCCTCCCCGTATCACCTGTCGCGCTCGCAGGGATAAAGTTTTAACGGCCCATAGAGACATACGTTACCGGCACCGCGGGCTGCGGGCGCGCAGGCGGTGTTTACGTTACGACCGCGTGTTTATACGCGCTTGTAAAAATATGGCATAATCATAACAGTTGCGGCGCCGCGGCGCACTTGGACCTCCCCGGCGGCGGGCGAGCTAATGCAAAGAGGAGTGTTATCCAACGCGCCGAGCCGCGTGTCATTACACACCGCTGCGGACCGCTGTAAACATTTATCGATTGCTAAACACTGTGCCCCAGCCAGTGCATACACGTGTTCTCCAACGCCGATCCACGGTTCGCGAGCGCGCGCCTGCAGCGAGCATCACCGAAAGATTCCTTAGCCTCACCGACTGTGGCCGTTAACTGCTAGTGTGGTGATACGGTTCGAGTAACAGTGACCCAGCCGGTGTTTAGCATCTGATGCGCCTGCGAGGAACCTCGGTGCCTCGAGGGCCATATTCGTTCCAGACTCGAGGGCTTGTTTTTATGGCTCTGTGGGCACACTAGCCGCCGCTATCGGACGATAAAATGAGGAAGAGATGCATTTTTTCTCGATGGAGTTTTACATTGTGTTTTTATATGCAAAAGTTGAAATCAGGAGTTGATAGGAAAGAGAGAGGGTGAAAGGTCTCTGTTGGATTCCTTTCATGTTAATTTTTTAAAACTGTTGTCATTTACGGCATACATTCCACTTCTAAATTTACTGTGGTGTTTCTGACTATCTGGGAGGAGACTGAGCAGTGGAACGTGTTACTTTTACACATAATCAAGAACGATCTTTCACACTACTATAATTTAAAACACAGTTTATATGTAATTCATGTCACACAGTCTCATACGGAACCTACATCCGCTTCCTTTTATATACTGTATATGATAAGATGCTGTCATCCCCCTTCCCTTCTGTGTGAAAGGGTGAATGAGAAAATGTGTTTCTAGTTGTATGCTCGATGGTAGCAGACAAGCCTGTCTGCTAGAGAACAGTAGGACCAACGCCGGAACAGGTAGCTACGCTTTCTAAAAGCAGAGAGGTTTCTATTCTTAGTATGGTCCTGTCCGTCCCTTGTCACGTTTGTATAGGAAGCTGCCTCTCTGGTCACTTCCGTTTGTATCTGTTAAGCACCCTCGGTAGGGGCCCGTAGGGGCCCAGGCAGTCTGTCCGCGGCGAGCGTCTGAAGTGGTAAGATCTCCGGCTAAGCGCGTGTCTGCTAAGTCTGTAGGACAATGGGTTTCTTAAGTTCAGCCTAACTGAAAATGTAATCACCTTTATTTCAGGTTTAGATCTAAAATATCTAATGTTATCTTAAATTGCAACGCAGTATAATTCGAGTGTGAAGTTCAGAATATCTTCCAGTAGTTGCTTTGTCACTACTTTGTGAGTAAAGTGGAACCACGTGTGGATGATCCGTAACTCTAACTAAGATCATCAATCTTAAATGCGAATGTGCGTGAGATTATAATGTCTCGTCTTGACAATATTTTTCAATATGGCAACTTTTCTTTATGTTCAACCCACGTGGGGTGTACTTTGTGAGACCAGTACCACGTGCTTATACAATTGTTTGACCCATCAGGTTAATAGTAAGACGATAGTAAACATTTCAAGGTTTTTCTTTTGTAATTTGTTTTTCGATGTAATTTATTGTAATTATCAAAATTATTGTGGAGTTACACTCTTTGTGTAAACCAAGTAGCCCCCAGCTATTCCTTTCGGGAAGATTTCACAGAGAGTTAGTATGAATTTAGTATACCAGTGTGTGGTAATTTCATGACGGACAGGATTGCGCTACGAACGTAACTTCTTTGGGTGAAAATTGAATCGGTTGGTTGTGGTTAATTTCCTGTCGCAGATGTTTCAACGTTCTTTGTGTGTTATTTTATGAATGCAGTGTTGCATGCAGTCTCCCAATCTTGGCTCCATATTTGATGTATTCCGTAAGATTACAAACTCACATTTTCACAATCCTAAATAAGGCACCAGCTTAGTTATGAATCAAGTTTAATACGCTGAAATTTTAACGGAACGATGATCAATGTTAAAATAAAATAAATGTCCAAATATAAACTGATTTATTTCTTTTTATTTAAATTCTCATTATATATATATATATATATATATATATATATATATATATATATATATATCACCGGTTATCATAAGATGACTACTAAAAGATTATAATTAATGTTAGTCTGATTGGGAATTTTGTAAGCTAGACTGGATACCTGGTGAAACAGTTGATATGTAATGCAAGGTTAACTTCCCCAGATAGCTCACAGCTTTTAATCCGCTTTTATTGTCTTGAATATCAGCAGCGCTTTCAGAACAAATTAATGCATCAACATTACAAGGGGATCAGTCATTACAATTTAGAAGAAATCGGCAGGATTTAAAATCTAATAAGGCAGAAGGCCTAGATAACATGCCATCGGAATTTCTAAAACCATTGGGTTAAGTGACAAATAACCGACTATTCACGTTGGTGCGTAGACAGTATGACAACGGGGATATACAATTAGACTACCAGAAAAGCTTCGTACACACATTTCCGAAGATAGGAAGAGCCGACAGGTGCGAGAATTGTCCACAATCAGCTTAAAGCTCATCCATCCAAGTTGCTGACAAGAATAATATACAGAAGAATGGAAAAGAAAATTGAGGAGATTATAGATGACGAACAGTTCGGGTTTAGGAAGGGTAAAGGCACCAGAGAGGTTGTAAGGATGAAGAAAAATCAAGACATGTTGTAAAGGGACATCCTCCTCTAACATTACTTTTCCTCAACAGTAATTGTCGATATCAGTATTATTTTTCATATTTTGGACAGGTCAGTTTTATCTCAGTTGCTTTTCTAAAATCTTTCACATAATCTTATTCAGCCGGCCGGGGTGGCCGAGCGGTTCTAGGCGCTACAGTCTGGAACCGCGCGACCGCTATGGTCGCAGGTTCGAATCCTGCCTCGGGCATGGATGTGTGTGATGTCCTTAGGTTAGTTAGGTTTAAGTAGTTCTACGTTCTAGGGGACTGATGGGCTAAGAAGTTAGTCCCATAGTGCTCAGAGCCATTTGAACCATTTTTTAATTTTTTTCACAGTGTGTTATATTTCAAACTAAAATTTATGAAAAGAAATTACGTTATAAAATATTTTAGTTTCGATGTTATTGTCGATAAGTACTAGTTCTGAATGTTTACTTCGTTTATTTCTTGATTCGTTTATGAAATAGTAATTGAAATTAACGGTGTGACTGAAAACTAGTAGGAATTCATTTGTTAAGAAAAATTGTAAACCCTTTGGAATATTGTTAGCTCCATAGAGTGTGAGACTCGTAACCTTGCCTCTGATGTGATCGGAGGTATTTTTGTATAATAAGTGTGAACAACGTAATTTCCGCTTTGTTAAGGTGAAAAATCAAAATACTGTATGACATACTAAAATGTTAGAAAATCGGTGGAAAATATATATACGTAAAAAATTTTGCAACAACAATCTTGCAAATTAATTGGTTCAAACCAACCTGAGGACCTCATGTTAGATTTTCAGCTTCAAGAATCAGTCCCCTAGACAAGAAGAACTGGAGCCATCTCGACACGACTAGCTAAGTAATCTTGAAAGTTTATTGTAATCTTTACTTCTCTCAAATCTTCATAAAAGATTTGGCTTGTTAATTACTTGAACTGGACCGTGTTCAATGTTTTTTTTGTGGTTTTAGGGCGCACAACTTCAATGGTCATTAGCGCCCAGACTACGTTAGGAATGCACCGCGAGGCACAAGTTTAAAACAGCAACTAAAAGGGAAAACACGATAAAAGTTTGCAGGCATAGGATTACAAAAAACGCATAATCCTTGGACAGGTTTGTCAAGTTGATAAAACGAAGAACGCGAGCAGCTGCTCCTGGGTCATCCGCTAAAATGGCATCGAGAGTACATGGCAGGCCAAGATCAAGACGCAGTGTAGTAAAATCCGGACAGGACGTTAAAATGTGGCGGACCGTCAGCAATTGCCCACATGGGCAGAACGGCGCCGGCGCAGCCGTCAGCAGATGGCGATGGCTGAACCGGCAGTGTCCAATCCGTAACCGGGCCAAAACTACCTCCTCCCGCCGAGATGGGCGTGAGGAGGACGTCCAAGCCGCGGGCAGAGGTTTCGAGGCCCGAAGCTTGTTGTCCGTAAGTGCAGCCCAATCGGCATGCCACAGCGATAAAATGCGCGGACAAATGACCCTGCTACAATCTGATGAAGGAACACAACAAGAAACTGTCCGAGGCTGGAGGACCGCAGCCTTGGCCGCGGCATCTGTAGCTTCATTCCCAGGGATACCGACATGGCCAGGAACCCACATAAAGCTAACCGGAGAACCGTCGTCCACCAGCTGGTGAAGAGAGCGTTGGATCCGGTGCACGGAAGGGTGAACCGGATACGGATCACTGAGGCTCTGGATGGCGCTCAGGGAATCGGAGCAGATGATATAAGCAGAATGTCGGTGGCGGCAGATGTAAAGAACAGCCTGGTAGAGGGCAAAGAGCTCAGCTGTGAAGACCGAACAATGGCCATGGAGCCGGTATTTGAAACTTTGTGCCCCGACAATAAAAGAACACCCGACCCCGTCATTGGTCTTAGAGCCATCTGTATAAATGAAGGTCATATTAATGAACTTCGAACGAAGTTCGACAAAACGGGAGTGGTATACCGAACCGGGGGTAACCTCCTTTGGGAGCGAGCTGAGGTCAAGGTGAACGCGAACCTGAGCCTGGAGCCAAGGTGGCGTGTGGCTCTCGCCCACTCTAAAGGTTGCTGGGAGTGAAAAATTAAGGTGTTGAAGGAGGCGACGAAAGCGAACTCCAGGGGGTAGCAGGGCAGAGACATACAACCCGTATTGACGGTCGAGAGAGTCGTCAAAAAAGGAACGATAAGACGGGTGGTCGGGCATTGACAGTAGCCGACAGGCATACCGACAAAGCAGTATATCGCGCCGGTAGGTCAGTGGCAATTCACCGGCCTGTTCAATGTGGACAGTAGATGGAAGAAGGAAGGAGCCGGGAGATTACAACGTTCATATGACTGTTCGACCTCAAAACGGCGTTCACCAACGTAAAATGGTGCAAAATGTTTGAAATTCTAAGAACAGCAGGGGTAAGCTATAGGGAAAGAACGCTAATGCATAATATGTACAAGAATCAAGAGGGAATAATAACCGTGGGAGACCAAGAACGAAGTAGACGAAATCAAGGAATCCTGCATTCTAGGCACCAATACAATCCACGACGGATGGAGCAAGGAGGACATAAAAAGAAGATTAGTAGTGGCTAAAAGGGTATTCCTGGCCAAGAGAAGTGTTCCAGTATCAAACATAGGCCTCAGTTTGAGGAAGACATTTCTGAGAATCTACGTTTGGAGCACAGCATTGTACGAGTATAGCAGTGCAAATGGGCTGTTGAAAAACCGGTACAGAAAAGAATTGAAGCATTTGCGATGTGGTGCTGCAGAAGAATGTTGAAATGTAAGTGGAGTGATAAGGCAGACGCGCCGAGGAAAAAAAATTCGGAAAATACTGACAAAAAGAAGGGACAGGATGATAGGACACCTGTTAATTTAGCAGAAAAAAAAGATATTGGAATATACTGAGACTGAGGACGTATATTGCGAGTGCTACCAAAAGTAGTAAAGGAGTTTTGCTATTTGGGGAGCAAAATAACTGATCATGGTCGAAGTAGAGAGGATATAAAATGTAGACTGGCAATGGCAAGGAAAGCGTTTCTGAAGAAGAGAAATTTGTTAACATCGAGTATAGATTTAAGTGTCAGGAAGTCATTTCTGAAAGTATTTCTATGGAGTGTAGCCATGTATGGAAGTGAAACATGGACGGTAAATAGTTTGGACAAGAAGAGAATAGAAGCTTTCGAAATGTGGTGCTACAGAAGAATGCTGAAGATTGGATGGGTAGAACACATAACTAATGAGGAAGTATTGAATAGGATTGAGGAGAAGTTTGTGGCACAACTTGACCAGAAGAAGGGATCGGTTGGTAGGACATGTTCTGAGGCATCAAGGGATCACCAATTTGGTATTGGAGGCCAGCGTGGAGGGTAAAAATCGTAGGGGGAGACCAAGAGATGAATACACTAAGCAGATTCAGAAGGATGTAGGTTGCAGTAGGTACTGGGAGATGAAGCAGCTTGCACAGGATAGAGTAGCATGGAGAGCTGCATCAAACCAGTCTCACCGATTTTCTAACATTTTAGTATGTCATACAGTATTTTGATTTTTCACAACAACCATCAGATGAAGAGGTTGGCACAGGAGAGCAATTCGTGGGGACCGCATCAAACCAGCAAGAAGACTGATGACTGAAAAAAAGCGTTATTACATTCAACTTGCCGGCCGGTAGTGGCCGAGCGGTTCTGGGCGCTACAGTCTGGAGCCGCGCGACCACTACGTTCGCAGGTTCGAATCCTGCCTCGGGCATGGATGTGTGTGATGTCCTTAGGTTAGTTAGGTTTAAGTAGGTCTAAGTTCTAGGGGACTGATGACCTCAGAAGCTAAGTCCCATAGTGCTCAGAGCCATTTGAACCTTTTTTTGAACCTCGTCCAACGACTCACGGCACTTTTGTTCACTGCCAGCTCTCCACAGACATTCTGCATGTGCCAATGAATATATGTGATGCTCTGGTTTTCCGCTAGAACAATCTCATTAACAACTGTTTGCTTGGAACGTAACTCCGTTACAAATGCGATTTTGATGGTTACGTTTAGTGTCGTCACCTATCAGAACTTATGAAACTAAAGAAGCTGAAGTGGGAATATTTCACGATGTCAAATCGTAAATTCCGTATTTTTTCAACTGAAATCGGCCGAGAAAAAAATCTGTTGTATTAGTTATTGAATGCCTCTCGCATAGTTAATCGGCATTTAATTAGGTTGACAATTAATGCGCCACTAGATAAAATGGCGCCCAACGTGAGACAGGTAACGAAGCAGCTATCACATACAAAAGTTATTAACCTTTAATAAAGGTATCCTCTACAATATTTGCCGGAATTAGGGTCGAATCTTTGTTTTAGATAACAGGAGTTGGCCTCCCGGTTTTCAATGTCGCAAAGTATGCGAGATGTTCACGTGGGTGATGGCAGTTTCAGGCAGCAGAGACCACGCACTGCGGCGGGCCGTGTGCTGTCTTCTGGGAACGGAGAGGGCTGAATGCGTGTGTGCACGGAGGCGTGAAGGGGACCACGTAGCGACACTGCCGGACCGGGCAACACAACGGCTCGCGAGCGGCCGCTCGCTATTCATGCGAGACCCCGACCACGGTCGCGGGCGACGTCTTTGTGATCTATCTGGGCAGCTCCGCTACTCCCCGTGATTAAATCGAGTCCGGCGCGGAACAAGGAAAAGCCAGGGCTACACCTCGGCCGCCCCCGCTTTGCGGCGCTCCGGAAATCCGAATCGAACAGAGACCGGGGCGGAGCGGAGCGCACGCTGCGGCGACTGCGAATTGAATTCTGCTCTGATCTCTGGCTCGCCCCCGCTTCCTATCAGTTTCCCTTTAGCCTGCGACTCCTTTCCGGCAGTCTGTTGCTGCGACCGGAAGCCGATCGGTGCGGTGCGCGTCGTACACGCGGAATCGAGAGAGAATGGGCGCGGTCGTGGGCTCAGAGCCCTACGTGGGGTTTTTATTTATGCACGCTCTAGCCACATGACAGCCTGCCCGCGCTCAACGTTTTTCGGAAGAAAGCTCAGGGAGAGACTTTGTGGTGTAAACGCTGCGGGGTAAAGTTTATATAGGGTGTCCAGCGAAGGAGTCCCTGATTTCAAAATTAAGTATCTCCCGAAAACTAAGATCGATAGACGAGTGCAACAAACTGAATGTTTATTGTGAAACCTGTAGGAATTTTCTACAGAAGTTTCGAAATAGTTCGGAAAGCCACTAACAGACGGCGCTGCAATCGCAATACGTAGCGCCTCGTCCATTCGTTCGTTTATTAGCTAACTAGACAACAATACCGTGTGTTGCCGCGATATGTATTTATTCCAATCTTCTATTAGTCAGTCTCTTCCTTCCCTCTCTTCCTATCCATCTCGTCCTCCTCCACCCTTTCCATCTCCTCCTCCCCTCTCTTTCAATCTCCCCCGCCCCCTTTATATCCATCTCCTCCTCCCCCTCTCTTTACACCTCTTACTCCCCCTCTTCCCATCCACGTGCTCCATCTCTCTCCTTCCATCTCCTCCTCCCCCACTCTTTCCGTCTCCTCCTCCCCCTCTCTCTTTGTCCACCTCCTCCTCTTGTCTCCATCCATCTGTTCCATCCCTCTCCCTCCACCTCCTCCTCCCTCCTCCCATCTATCTCCACCTCACCTTCTCCAAGACCTTGGCTTCCTTCTCCCCCCTTACTTTGTTCATTTTTTTCTCACCCCATCTCTCTGCCTATCTACTCTTCAACCCTCTCTTTGTCCATTCCTTGCTCCTCTTATCTCGCTCCCTTTCCTTCTCTTTCCTTTCTATGTCCACTTCCTTCTATTCCCCCTCGCTCTCCATCTCTTCCTCTTCCCCTTCTATGGTTAAAATGGCTCTGAGCACTATGTGACTTAACTTCTGAGGTCATCAGTCGCCTAGAACTTAGAACTAATTAAGCCTAACTAACCTAAGGATATCACACACATCCATGCCCGAGGCAGGATTCGAACCTGCGACCGTAGCGGTCGCTCGGTTCCAGACTGTAGCGCCTAGAACCACACGGCCACTCCGGCAGGCTGCCCTTCTATGTCCACTTCTCTTCCCCCTCTCTCTGTTCATCTCCCCTCTGTCTGCCCATGTCCGCTTTCCCCACACTATCACTCTCACCTCAATAGAAGGTTGCCTGTTCTTACCCCTACAGTATTTCCACAGACTAGCGTATACGGTCATTACACCCACTGGGGTGTAGCTTGTTACCGTCTGACAGTTGGAACGAGACTTCTGTCACCAGCTGCGAGAAACAGCCGCAATGTTTGTTTTTAATTATTTTTCGAAGGAAATAGTTCTTACTTTTTGCACTCCAAGCATGAGTAAATTATCGAGAGATTTGAATGATAATGAAATAAATCTAAAAACAGCAGAATTTCAGTGATTTAGTGTCATAAGCTACATCTTATTTATGATCCAATACTTTCGTATATTCGTGTGTGTATAATTACAGCTTATACGCTCAAATCAAGAGAATATAGATACAAATATCATACATGTTGTTTCCTGTTGTTCTTATGATAGGAACTGTGGTGTCACCGCCAGACACCACACTTGCTAGGTGGTAGCTTAAAATCGGCCGCGGTCCATTAGTACATGTCGGACCCGCATGTCGCCACTGTCAGTGATCGCAGACCGAGCGCCACCACACGGCAGGTCTCGAGAGACTTACTAGCACTCGCCCCAGTTGTACGGACGACTTAGCTAGCGATGCAACACTGACGAAGCCTCGTTTATTTGCAAAGAAGATAGTTAGAATAGCCTTCAGCTAAGTCAATGGCTACGACCTAGCAAGGCGCCATAGCAATTGATAGTTATCGTATGAAGCATGTCTCATCAAGAACGATGTATACAAATGATGGATTAAAGTTAAGTATTCCAGCAGTTACGTACTTTTCTTTATAGCATTCATTACGTGTCCTGTTTCAGACCTCACGCCATCCTGCGTGAGCTTATAGCGTGCATTTCGGCCTTCCCTAGCTATTTAACAGGAACTATCCTTGACCTGTAATAATTTTGTATGGAGTCTAACGATTCGCACATTCTTACTCTTCAGTCGACTTTCCAATTCACGAACATTTTTGTAAACGTAGCTATTTTTTCTTCAAATTGCGAATGTGTTGAAGATTCTTGCCGTTTGTGGCTCAGATGTAGCAACAGCACTGGACTTGGTTTCTTCTGTGTTGGGAAACACTTTTATTACTTTTTACTTTAATTATCACATATGTGTGGTTTTCTCTTCCGCTGCAGTTGTGGTGGCTAGTCTGGTACGTTAAATAATGCAGATATGGCATTCCATTAAAGTTTATTACATTCCATATTGACCGATATCACTGGAAATGCATTCACGAAAACTTCACGTTGTTGAGTAAATGCATATAGTCTTTCTGCAAAAGGTCAAGTCTTCTACTGTTTACTAAACAGTTTTCCGTCCTCACAAGAAAAAGACGTTCTATATCAAATACCTGTGGGTTCAAGGGATTCGTAAATAAACTGTTTTCTAATGTAACGGTTCAAATCAAATGGTTCAAATGGCTCTGAGCACTATGGGACTTAACTTCGGAGGTCATCAGTCCCCTACAACTTAAACTACTTAAACCTAACTAACCTAAGGACATCACACACATCAATGCCCGAGGCAGGATTCGAACCTGTGACCGTAGCGGTCGCGCGGTTCCAGACTGTAGAGCCTAGAACCGCTCGGCCACACGCTTCAAATCCACCAGGGTCCTTAGAAAACCGAAGAAAGACAAATGTGATATCATTGTACAGTTATTATCGATTTTTATGGCATTCCATAGGCTCCACATTGTATAAAGTATGTTTCAGGTCAATGTGAACGATACTATTCGGTCTCATCCGATATTGTAATCGGAAGTGTAGCTTGCTGGCCACTTGGAGCGTTGCTTTCGCGTACTACAACAACAACGAGCAGCAGTGTAGTGACTGCGATATTTCTCTCCAGATAGCAAGTAACATCTGTACCAAGTTCGTTTGAAACGAATCCAGCGGTTTACGACGAGCTTTTTCCTCCTGGCTTTGCCCGCGTACGCACATGCTGCATTTCACATAAAATAACATAGTTCATATATATTCCTACACATATTTCACCTGTATCTCTAGCGTTTCGGTTTCAAAAAGGTGAATATTTACGACATCGTATCAAGTGAACTTTGTGTCGTATGCTGATATGATTTTGTAGGTACATCCAGTGGTACATATGAACACTGTCTGTGAAATATGTTGCGAACAGATTTCGTGGGAAAGGAGTGACAAATAAAGACATCATCCCGGACGCAACATGATTACTGCACGAGGGGTGAAAATTTACAAGGGCGTGCTAAAAAGTAATGCTTTCGAATTTTTTATGTGAAATCTCTTAAAGATTGTTAAATAAAATAAACTCTATTGACATTCTACATCTTTATTTCTCAACATATTCGCCCTAGCGACATTTCTCCCAACGAGAGACCAGCTTGTTCATTCCGTCACTGTACAATGTTTGACTTTGTTGACGTACCCGCAACCTCACCTCTGCTTGCACCGCTTTATCGCTATCAAAGTGAAGTCCTCAGAGGTGTTCTTTAGGTATTGAAAACAGGTGAAAATCGGATGGGGACAAGTCGGGATTGTATGGAGGTAGATCGATGGCAATCAAGCTAAGGCGTCGGATTATGCAGATACCGCAGTTCTCGCGTGTGGCCTTAGGCGTTGTCATGCTGATGAAGAGGGTGTTCCCCGTGTGGACGAACATTTTTTGCGGTTTACAGCACGCTGTTTCTAACGCGCCGACATCGCAGTAAAACTGCTGCATCAGGGATGATGTTTTTATTTGTAACTCCTGTACCGTCGCAACGCAGACAGTGTTCATACACTCCTGGAAATTGAAATAAGAACACCATGAATTCATTGTCCCAAGAAGGGGAAACTTTATTGACACATTCCTGGGGTCAGATACATCACATGATCACACTGACAGAACCACAGGCACATAGACACAGGCAACAGAGCATGCACAATGTCGGCACTAGTACAGTGCATATCCACCTTTCGCAGTAATGCAGGCTGCTATTCTCCCATGGAGACGATCGTAGAACGATGGGTTCGATGACGGTTTGGATGTACCGTGCACTATTCAGTGTCCCCTCGACGATCACCAGTGGTGTACGGCCAGTGTAGGAGATCGCTCCCCACACCATGATGCCGGGTGTTGGCCCTGTGTGCCTCGGTCGTATGCAGTCCTGATTGTGGCGCTCACCTGCACGGCGCCAAACACGCATACGACCATCATTGGCACCAAGGCAGAAGCGACTCTCATCGCTGAAGACGACACGTCTCCATTCGTCCCTCCATTCACGCCTGTCGCGACACCACTGGAGGCGGGCTGCACGATGTTGGGGCGTGAGCGGAAGACGGCCTAACGGTGTGTGGGACCGTAGCCCAGCTTCATGGAGACGGTTGCGAATGGTCCTCGCCGATACCCCAGGAGCAACAGTGTCCCTAATTTGCTGGGAAGTGGCGGTTCGGTCCCCTACGGCACTGCGTAGGGATCCTACGGTCTTGGCGTGCATCCGTGCGTCGCTGCGGTCCGGTCCCAGGTCGACGGCCACGTGCACCTTCTGCCGACCACTGGCGACAACATCGATGTACTGTGGAGACCTCACGCCCCACATGTTGAGCAATTCGGCAGTACGTCCACCCGGCCTCCCGCATGCCCACTATACGCCCTCGCTCAAAGTCCGTCAACTGCACATACGGTTCACGTCCACGCTGTCGCGGCATGCTACCAGTGTTAAAGACTGCGATGGAGCTCCGTATGCCACGCCAAACTGGCTGACACTGACGGCGGCGGTGCACAAATGCTGCGCAGCTAGCGCCATTCGACGGCCAACACCGCGGTTCCTGGTGTGTCCGCTGTGCCGTGCGTGTGATCATTGCTTGTACAGCTCTCTCGCAGTGTCCGGAGCAAGTATGGTGGGTCTGACACACCGGTGTCAATGTGTTCTTTTTTCCATTTCCCGGAGTGTATGTACCACTGGATGTACCTGCAAAATTATATCAGCATACGACACAAAGTTCACTTGCAATTCGAAGCACTCTAGCTGCAGAGCGTTGGAACTTCTGTCAGCGGAGCGGTAAAGTCGACCGAGTAATATGCATTGTATGTAATACCATAACAGATATTGAGAATAGAATAAAAAATTCGGAGGTGTTACTTTTCCGCACGCCCTCGTAATTACGTGTGCCAGATCACTGATATGGAGCGTGAACAAAATGTGTCCCAACAAACTTCCCAGGAGCACAATTGAAGTTACTTCAACTCATGTCGATAATAACATTCTGCGTGCTTTTTCAGTGGATTCAAAACTTCTTTCGTTATCTTTTATGATTGTTCTTTATCATCTATGAAGGTACTCCATTCGATCGTATCTACATTATTAGTGAAGGACATAATACATCGTCAAATGCCTTTCGGAAACCCAAGAAGATGGGATTTATCTACTCATTTACACTTACAGTTCACACGGTGACGCATATTTTTAAGCAAGCCCTGTTTACAGTTGTGGATTTCGTATATTTTGACCACAAAATTGTTTCGATATCTTAAAATGCTTAGGAAGTACAGGATATATCAAAAAGAATCATCCGATTTAAAAACATCATAATTATTACACTATATGATCAAAAGTATCCGGACACCTTCCTGAAAATGACTTAAAAGTTCGTGGCGCCCTCCATCGGTAATGCTGGAATTCAATACGGTGTTGGCAAACCCTTAGCCTCGATGACAGCTTCCACTCTCGCAGGCATACGTTCAATCAGGTGCTGGAATGTTTCTTGGGGAATGGTAGTCCATTCTTCATGGAGTGCTGCACTGAGGAGAGGTATCGATGTCGGCTTTCCAAAACGTCCTAAGGTGTTCTATAGGCTTCAGATCAGGACTCAGTGCAGGCCAGTCCATTACAGGGATGTTACTGTCGTGTAACAACTCCGCCACAAGTCATGCGCTATGAACAGGTGCTCGATCGTGTTGAAAGATGCAATCACCATCCCCGAATTTCTCTTCAACAGTGGGAAGCAATAAAGTGCTTAAAACATCAATGTACGCCTGTGCTGTGATAGCGCTACGCAAACCAACAAGGGGTGCAAACCTCTCCATGAAAAACACGACAACACCATAACACCACCGCCTCCGAATTTTGCTGTTGGCGCTACAAACGCTGGCAGATGACGTTCACCGGGCATTCGCCATACCCACAACCTGTCATCGGATCGCCACATTGTCTACCGTGTTTCGTCACTCCCACAACGTTTTTCCACTGTTCAGGCGTCCTATGTTTACGCTCCTTACACGAAGCGAGGCGTTGTTTGGCATTTACCAGCCTGATGTGTGGCTTATGACCACCTGCTCGACCATGAAATCCAAGTTTTATCACCTCCCTCCTCATTCTCATAATACTTGCAGTGGATACTGGTGCAGTTTGGAATTTTTGTGTAATGCTCTGGATAGATGTCTGCCTAATACATATTATGACCCTCTTCAAATGTCGGCGGTCTCCGTCAGTCAACAGACGAGGTCGGCCTGTACGCTTTTGTGCTGTACGTGTCCCTTCACGTTTCCACTTCACTATTACATCGGAATGAGTGGACCTAGGGATGTTTAGGAGTGTGAAAATCTCACGTACAGACGTATAACGCAAGTGACACCCAGTCACTTGGCCACGTTCGAAGTCCGTGAGTTCCGCGGAGCGCCCCATTTGCTCTCTCACGATCTCTAATGATTACTGAGGTCGCTGATATGGAGTACCTGGCAGTAGGTGTCAGCACAATGCACCTAATATGAGAAACGTATGGTTTTGCGGGTGCCCGGACACTTTTGATCACATAGTGTATGTTATCTGAGATATATGCATGAACAATGTACTGTAGGAAAGAGAAAACTCACGAGTTTTACTTGTTTCCGGTAGGTAGCAGCAGTGTGCGCCCACTTTAGTTCTAGTAAAAATGGTGTAGGGACAACAGAAAGCTTCTTGTGTTCTACTGTTGCAGGAAGCACATATCTCGATATGCTTGAGAACATTCTTTTCCCTCAGCTGAAGACTGATTCGTAAGACTTCATTTTCCAACAGGATGAGCACCGCCACACTGGCACCTGGAAGTGCGGGAATTTGCAAATCGAAGGATTAGTGAACGATGGATCGGTCGCAGTAGACCAAACGATTCAGCCTTACATTACTGGCCTCTGAGGTCACCGGATCTGACTGTATGTGATTATTTCTTGTGGAGTTTATAAAATACTCTGTTTATCTGCTTCCATTACCAACAACAATGAAGAACTGAGGCGTCGCACAGCAGCAGCTGAGGACATTGTTAACTCAAGATATGCTCACTGCAGTGTGGGAACAATGTGAATACCGCATTGACATATGCCGTGCATCTCAAAAAATGGTTCAAATGGCCCTGAGCACTATGGGACTTAACTTCTGAGGTCATCAGTCCCCCAGAACCTAGAACTACTTCCACCTAACTAACCTAAGGATATCACACACAACCATGCCCGAGGCAGGATTCGAACCTGCGACCGTAGCGATCGCGCGGTTCCAGACTGTAGCGCCTAGAACCGCTCGGCCACTCTGGCTGGCCCGTGGATCTCAAGGGGGGAATATAGAAAGCCTATGAAAACAAAAATTAATTGTACATGTTTATTAGTTTCAGAAATACAGACGTGCCAAATCGGATGATTGTGTTTGATACACACTGTATAACTGGACGCCGTGCAGCACTTCGCCAAGTCCACTAGTTTAATATGCGTCTCGTAAGTTCTTTCACAGTCATTCCCTCTAAGTTTGATGCAGAGGTCACACTTACCCTGTGTTTAATGGTACCCCAGATCAACTCTTTTGCTTAACTCCAACAACGCTGCAGAGTTAGAAATCTCTATCTCTTGTAATATTAAAGGAGCGCCGTTCGACACTATTTATAGGACGGTAGGGGAAACGGAGAGATTTGACTCATGCTTGTAACGTTCCGGAAAATTCTTTCGGGGCAAAAGTTATGAAACGTCGAATAAGCGGCGCACGTGGGTTTTCCAGGCGCGCGCGCGCGAGCTCTCGGACAGAATGAAGGCATAAACTTGGCAAGTTTGTGAGGTAATCTGTATGCGACGATTTACAGGAGTGTCCCGCGCGGCCGTAAACAAGACGGCTAGCCGGGTGTCCGCCCCGCCGAGTGTTTTCAGCTCCGGCTCCGCTCCTCTCGCGTCGCCCGCTATCGATCACACTCGACTACACTTTCCGATACGGCGACCAGGTAATGCGTTTCTAATGGCGCGCTTCCGCATGTTTACCCGGCTTATTTATACGGGCGGTGGGCAAGTTTCCGGCCCACGAGTGCCGCCAAGCTGTTTCCGCTACATTTAATTACGTTTTCCGAGGGAGAGTTCCGCACGATAATTTTTGTCGGCCGTGTGGCTAAGAAAAGGGCGGAACTTTTCGGTGGAAGAGGGGCGGGGGGAGGGCGAGGGGAGAAAGGGAGAGAAGACGGAGGGAGTGGGAAGCCTGAAAGTGGTGTTCTTAACAGCACGCAAATGAAGCTGCACTCGAGCGAATATACACTCTGGGAATGGGAAGTTTTACACCATGAAGCATCTACTCAGTTTGTCAAATTTTGAGGAGACGCTCATCACATAACGAGTATTAATTGATTAATCTTTCATATCATCAGGAACTGACATCAGTCATCAACATCAATGTTAGGTGTGAACGGCGAACAGTTCCCAATGTCATCTTGACTAAAGTCTTACCATTCCTTGAACACATGTTGTAACATGTTTACTTGAAAGCTTCTTTTTATTCCCTCCAGCTTCTGTCAGAACTTACCGAACCTTCTGTGTCCTTGGAGTAGTAGTCGTAGAAGGGAAAATGGAAACAAAATAAGCGTTCCGCGATAATCGAGTTGGTCATTTCGCGTTGGTCAGTCCAATTACGGTCTCGGCATGGGTTGGACGCGCGTGCCGTGTGGCTGGGGAAACTCGTTTGCCAGTAGCGGGGAGCAGGCGTTGGCGTGAGCAAGCAGCAAGGAGCAAGGAACAGGGCTGCTGATGAGAAACGCTGCACAAGGACCGAGAGAGCGCTCGACGCGAACGTCGGGTCACGCAAAGGGCGCGTGGCAGCGAATGGCGGTGCGCGGATAAATATCGCACGCTATGCGCCCTCTGTCCTTCGGAGCGATCTGCCCACTAACGGCCCGAACGGCAAAAATAGCTCTCCTTTTTGGAACAGTAGTGGACAAGTGCACGAAATATAGTGAAGAGACAAAGAAACTGGTACACTTCCCTAATATCGCGTAGGGTCCCCGCGAGAACGCAGAAATGCCTCAACACGACGTGGTATGGGCTCGACTAATGTCTGAAGCAGTGCTGGAGGAGACTGACACCATGACTCCTGCAGGGCTATCCATAAATCCGTAGCACTACGAGGGAGTGGAGATCTCTTCTGAACAGCACGTTGCAAGGCATCCCAGATATGCCCAATAATGTTCATCTCTGAGGAGTGTGGTGGCCAATGGAGGTGTTTAAACTCAGAAGAGTGTTAATGTAGCCACTCTGCAGCAATTATGAACGTGTAGGGTGTCGCATTGCCCAAGTTCGCCAGAATGCCCAATGGGCTTGAATGGGCGCTGGTGATCAGACAAGATGCGTACGTACGTGCCTCTATGAGAATACCATCTAGACGTATCAGCGGCCCCAACTGCACTCACTCCACACCATTACAGAGCCTCTCCCAGTTTGAACAGTCCCATGCTGACATGCAGGGTCCTTGGATTCATACCCATACACGTCTATCCGTTTGATACAATTTGAAACGAGACTCGTCCGACCAGGCAACATGTTTTGAGTCACCAACAATCGAATGTCGGTGTTGACAGACCCAGGCGGGGTGTAAAGCTTTGTGTTGTGAAGTCATCAAGCGTACACGAGTAGGCCTTCGGCTCCGAAAGCCCATATCAATCACGTTTCGTTAAATGGTGCGCAGTACGCAGCTCGTGGTCGTGCGGTAGCGTTCTCGCTTCCCACGCACGGGTTCCCGGGTTCGATTCCCGGCGGGGTCAGGGATTTTCTCTGCCTCGTAATGACTGGGTGTTGTGTGATGTCCTTAGGTTAGTTAGGTTTAAGTAGTTCTAAGTTCTAGGGGACTGATGACCTCAGATGTTAAGTCCCATGTGCTCAGAGCCATTTGAACCATTTTTGAACGGTGTGCACGCTGACACTTGTTGATGGCTCAGCATTGAAATCTGCTGCAATTTGCGCAAGGGCTGCACTTCTGTCACGTTTAAGGATTCTCTTCAGTCGTCGTTGGTCCTTGTAGGATCTTTTTCGGCAGCGGTGATGTCGGAAATCTGATGTTTTACCGGATTCCTGGTATTCACGGTAAACTCGTGAAATGGTCGTACGTGAAAATCCCAACTTCATCGCTACCTCGTAGATGCTGTGTCCCATCATTCGCGCGCCGACTGTAACACCACTTTCAGATTCACTGAAATGTTGATATCCCGCCATTGTAGCAGCAGTAACCGATCTAACAACTGCGCCAGACTTTTGCTGTCTTACATAGCTGTTGCCGACCGCAAGGCCGTATTCTGCCTGTTTCCATATCTCTGTATTTGAATGGTTCAAATGGCTCTGAGCACTATGGGACTTAACATCTATGGCCATCAGTCCCCTAGAACTTAGAACTACTTAAACCTAACAAACCTAAGGACATCACACAACACCCAGCCATCACGAGGCAGAGAAAATCCCTGACCCCGCCGGGAATCGAACCCGGGAACCCGGGCGTGGGAAGCGAGAACGCTACCGCACGACCACGAGATGCGCGCTCTGTATTTGAATACGCATGCCTAGACCAGTTTCGTTGGCACTTTAGGGTATAAGATAGCTATGTGCCGTGCACAAAATGAATGCCAGACGAGATCGATGCACAGCACATTCGGCTCGCATGTCTGAACACCAAAGAAATAAAGCAGTGCTGCCGGGAAGACACGGAGGGGCATGTCTGCCTGGCACAACCTGAAAGCGACATAGGGGCGACATTGTTGAAGGCCTACTACGGTGATCGCCACTAAAAATCCATCGCAAGTGAATATGACGTGTTAGTGCGAGAGTGCCTGCGGATCGCTTCTCTGTGTTACCACAGATGGCGCGTAACTCTCACTTTCACTGGAGCGGCGGTACGTGTACGATGCTTAGTTGCCTCTTGCTGCCTCAGAGTAACACACAGTTTCTAAAGTGTCCACTAAGAAGGCGTGTTCAAGTGACGTCGTCGTCGTCGTCTCAGTATAGAGGTGCAAAGGGATTCTGAGTCTAATCTTTCTGCTGTTTTTAATACATTTTAAAAGGTGCCGTTTGCAGCTGTGAATGTGTGATTACGAGTCCCCACCGACTTCAGTATCGAGTATCATCTAGTTACTACAAACGCATTTTAAATGAAAATTTTCTGACTAAGCTTTTTATGAAATAATATAAACTGCAATAGTCACTTGTTAACAGTATTTCATTA
This sequence comes from Schistocerca americana, assembly GCF_021461395.2. Taxonomy (NCBI): domain Eukaryota; kingdom Metazoa; phylum Arthropoda; class Insecta; order Orthoptera; family Acrididae; genus Schistocerca; species Schistocerca americana. The sequence continues at coordinate 228,063,354 of NC_060119.1, forward strand.
GCACGACGCGTTTCGCCAGCAAGCAGCCTTCATCAGATGCATTTTTAGTTACAGTATTTTTACATTGCAATTAAAATGAATTGAGGTAGTTTCCTTTGCTGTGTGTACCAGGGGTGTGATATGTCGAAAAAGACGTCTGTTCAGGGGGATAAATATTTTATACTGTGTACATAAAGTGATACGCATGATTAATTAGTTTTGTGCATTAACTTGCGTCTTTGTTGGTAATTTCGTTGTCTGGCACACAGAGCACAGGAAGAAGTACATTACAACTTAACACTTTCAAAATAATTTGTTTACATCAGTATAAAGTGTCTTAAAATTAAAATGAAAAAGTTTCTATTGGTAATTTAGCTTTTAAGACTATTTTAATTGATGTAAACAAAAGATCTTCAAAGTAGTAAATTGTGACCTACTTCTTACTGAGCTGTGTGTGCCAGAAAACGAAATTGCCAAAAAAAAAAAAAAAAAAAAAATTGAAGTAGATTCACTAGCAAAACGAACTTATCATGTCTATCACTTAATGTCCACAATACAACATATTTATCTTCCTAAACAGGCTTGTTAGTTCGACACAATCTCACTGGCACCCACAGCAAAGGAAACTAACCTCACTTGATTTTAATTACAATGTAAAAGTAGATGCACCTGATAATAGCAGCAAACTTCCGAAACGCATCGTGCTGATAAAATATGACTAACAAGTGACTGTTGCAATATATATTATTTTGTAAAGATCTTGTAATTCAGTCGCAACCCTCAAACAACATGCATATAACACGGATGAATTTGACTTTCTGATTATGTCCTGGTCTAAGTGAGCTCAAATTCACCCATGCCCTACTTTAGCAAAAAATTTCTGGGTGGTTTGAAACGAATATCGTTTTTTAAGGTTTTGTAACACTTATTACATTCAACTTACACTTATAAGCAATACATCAAATGAAAGGGCAACTCAAACAGTTAGTATACCTGCGTATTCCGTTAGAAAGTGCTAGTAGCAATGTTGGCGATTAGTGAACAGAAAGTTTTCGTGTTTTCAGTTTGCGGCAACAGAATCTGTTGTTATAGTCCAACGTGTGCTCCGTATGACGTTCCATGACAAGAATCCACGTAATAACATCATCCGTATATGGTGTCATCAGTTTGAAGACACCGGCTGTCTTTGCAAAGTGAACAGTACGGGACGACCAAAAGTGACTGAAGAACGTGCTACACGAGTGAGAGAATCTTACCCGGAGAGCTGCAAGTAATCAATTTGGCGGGCTACTTGTCTTTTATGCTTCACGGAAATGCTCACAAAACATGCACCTTTGTTTCAAAACCTGCATCAACTGGGAGTCGAAGCTGGACCATGCTGCCACACAGCCACGTGGCCCACCGAAAAATTGTTCCAGCTTTAGCAAATTAATACTCAAAAAACTTCAAAATCGATTTTGTCGTGAGTTTCCGAGACTTGCATAAAACTGCTTTGAAAAATCGACATTTGCTCCTAAACTTCACCTACCAAGGTTACAATTACCCGACTGTTGTGTGGTCTGCTCTTTAGATACTCAGAAGTGATGCGAAGTAATGCATGCAGCGAAAAAAAGCGTTCACGAGATGCTTGTCATACTAACACGGAACAAAAAACTAGGGAATTATGAAGCCAAACCAAGTGATGCTTTTCTGACTGTTTCTGGCATGAGTGATCTCCGGTGGCTCTTTACCATGTAATACAGCAACTGTGATTTATTCTGTTGATTATCTCTACACATTTGTTTCTGTTAACACACCTTCAGAACACTGTAAAGTCTTCTAATGTGCAATGACCCAAAGGTACAGCACAAATCACAGAATAATGGAACCGTAGTGTGGTCGCTTTGCCGCTCTTCCATTGCACTCGGTGAACCCACACACGAGGTGAATGACGACTAGCTCTTCATCAGTAAATGTACCCATTCTAGTTTGTATCACTGTTACGAAAAACCAAACACTGCCGCAAAAACAGACCAGAGCTTGAAGACAACGATTTGAGTGGGTGTTACTGTTGTTAATAGCGATTACTGTGAGTGAATGAAAGAAGTTCATTTCCAAAAAAATACAAACAACGCTTACCTTCGACATTTGTACTCTTCTTGCAGTTTTTAAGGTCCGTTACAGATACAAAGATAATGGAAATTAAGAAATCAAACGCATTTCAGTCACTTTGTAATGAGTCACCGAGGATGATAGATAGCTTATACCAAAATACTGTAGCGGTCCAGTTACACAAAATACGTGATGAAAAGTATACGGACACATGGCTGAAAATGACTTACAAGATCGTGCCGCCCTCCATTGGTAATGCTGGAGTTCGATATGGTGTTGGCCCACCCTTAGCCTTGATGACACCTTCCACTCTCGCAGGCATACGTTCAGTCAGATGCTGGAAGGTTTCTTGGGGAGTGGCAGCCCATTCTTCACGGAGTGCTGCATTGAGGAGAGGTATCGTCATTCGGAGAGACCTGGCACGAAGTCGACATTCCAAAACACCCGAAAGGTGTTCTGTAGGATTCTGGTGAGGACCCTGTGCAGGCGAGTCCATTACAGGTATGTTATTGTCGTGTAACCATTCCGCCACAGGCTGTGCATTATGAACAGGTGCTGTATCGTGTTGAAAGGTGCAGTCGGCATCTCCAAATTGCTCTTCAACATTGGGAAGTAATAAAGTGCTTAAAACATCAATGTAGGCCTGTGCCGTGATAATGACACGCAATAGAACAAGGTGTCCAAGCCGCCTCTATGATAAACACGACCACACCATAAGACCAACGCCTCTGAAGTGACCAAACCGCTGAGGTCATCGGTCCTTAGACGTACACACTACTTAAACTAACTTATGCTAAGAACAACACACACACACCCATGTCCGAGGGAGGACTCGAAACTCCCGGGGGAGTGGCCCCCACAATCCGTGACATGGCGCCTCAAACCCCACGGCCACTCCTCCAAATTTAATGTTGGCACTACACACACTGGCAGATGACGTTCACCGGACATTCGCCATACCCACACCCTGCCATCGGATCGCCACAGTGTGTACCGTGATTCGTCACTCCACACAACTTTTTCCCATTGTTCAGTCGTTCAATGTTTACGCTCCTTACACCAAGCGAGGCGTCGTTCTGCAGCCGCTCGACCATGAAATCCATGTTTTCTCATCTCCCGCTTAACTGTCATTGTACTTGCAGTGGATCCTGATGCAGTTTGGAATTCCTGTGTGACGGTATCCATTTATGTCTGCCTCTTACACATTACGACGCTCTTCAACTGTCGGCGGTCTCTGTCAGTCAACAGACGAGGTCGCTCTGTACGATTTTTTGCTGTACGTGTCCCTTCACGTTTCCACTTCACTATCACTTCGAAAATGAGTGTGGAAATCTCGTGCGTAGACGTATGATTCAAGTGACACCCAATCACCTGACCACATTCGAATTCCGTGAGTTCCGCGGAGCACCCCATACTGCTCTCTCACGATGTCTAATGACTACTGAGGTCGTTGATACGAAGTAGCTGGCAATAGGTGGCAGCAAAATCCACCTAATATGAAAAACGTATGTTTCTGGGGTGTCCGGGTACTTTTGATCACATAATGTATGTTTTTTAATTCCCTGATGATGTATTAATTTCAGATATAAATGAGGAAAAATATTAACTCTAATTGCCACTGAGCGATGGGAGAAAATCGGCGAGTGGGGAAATTTTTTTTATTAGAAGCTTTGGAAAAGATCTGTTTTATGGAAAGAATTTCCGAGCCGGCACCCAGCTTCTGGTTCTGCGGAATTGGAGCTGTGGAATAATCATCTGAAAGGCAGCATTCAAAACCGACCATTGTTACAAAACAATAATTTTATTTGAACAATGTATCTATCAGTATTAGTTATTATCTATTTTCGAATAGAGTGCTTATGATTAGTTCAGTCAAGGTCGGGTACTATTATTAATAACACTGATTTAAGACTATTACGAAGTATATACAAATAGTCGCAATGCCGCTAATATTCTTTAAAGGATGTATCACTTGTCGTTCTCTACACTTGGTCTTTTCCTTTAGAAAATGTAATAATGTGAGAGGCAGGTTATTTTATATTCAGTCAGTTTGCAGAGGGTACAGTTTTTTTATCATTTACTGCGTGGAATTAAGACAAATAGTTATTCCATGTCTTATCACGTAACATTGTTTGGAGTTTAACCTTCACCTGCAGTGGCAGAATATTATTATCGAAGTCAGATGCCTATTGCAGGGCCCAAGTCACAATCTTTACGCTGACAAATCAATATTTCTAGGCGACTTTTATTTTAGGCTCCGTAATAACGATGGCTCAACCGAGTCAGCTACAGGAAGCGCAAAATAAAAATGATCCTGAAATTATATGATACACTTTAACATAGGCAACCAAACGTACATCATGGCCGAAGTCTGCTTGCATCAAATACTTATCAGTTTAGGTGCATGACATACTTGGCGAGCAAATTTTATTTGGGTCACCCTGTGCTAAAAACATTGAACCTAGACCTTGGATTGGGACCCTAATTGAAATTCATTAGCAACGGAAACCGCCACAGTACCAATATAGGGAGTATAAAAAAGGACAGTAAAAATTTAATGTGTTACAGCATTCAAACTAATTATGATATTCATAACATGTTTGGCTTATATGACACAATATCTCACAAAGTGTTTACGTTTCGTGCACTCTCGTCGTCAATCTTGGAGTGTCTAGGATGCCTGCATACTCGGTTCGCTAGACAATCAACAGGTCGTATTAATGAGTTTTAGTACAATTAATCAAATACAATACTTAACTCTGGTAATCACACTTGTTGGTTAGTGCATCAATTACGAACAACTTAAATTGAAAAGAACACATAGAAAATGTTGTGGGGAAGGCTCACCAAAGGCTGCGTTTTATTGGCAGGACACTTAGAAAATGTAACACACCTACTAAGGAGACTGCCTACACTACGCTTGTCCGTCCTCTTTTAGAATACTGCTTCGCGGTGTGGGATCCTTACCAGATAGGACTGACGGAGTACATCGAAAAAGTTCAAAGAAAGGCAGCAAGTTTTGTATTATCGCGAGATATGGGAGAGAGTGTCAAAGAAATAATACAGGATTTGGGCAAAAAATCATTAAAATCAGTCCGCAGCTCGTGGTCGTGCTGTAGCGTCCTCCCTTCCCGCGCCCGGGTTCCAGGGTTCGATTCCCGGCAGGGTCAGGGATTTTCTCTGCCTTGTGATGACTGGGTGTTGTGTGATGTCCTTAGGTTAGTTAGGTTTAAGTAGTTCTAAGTTCTAGGGGACTGATGACCATAGATGTTAAGTCCCATAGTGCTCAGAGTCATTTGAACCATTAAAATAAAGGTGTTTTTCGTTGCGATGGAATCTTCTCACGAACTTCCAATCACCAACTTTCTCCTCCGAATGAGAAAATATTTTGGTGACACCGACCTACATAGGGAGGAACGATCACCAAGATAAAATAAGGGAAATCAGGGCTCGTACGGAAAGATATAGGTGTTCATATTCCGCGCGCTGTACGAGATTGGAATAATAGAGAATTGTGAAGGTGGTTCGATGAACCCTCTGCCAGGCACTTAAATGTGATTTGCGGAGTAACCATGTAGATGCAGATGTAGATGCTTTAATAGTCAATGGCATTTGTAAATTATGAACCTGTCCTGTGGCAAGTTAAGTAAATCTTTTTATCATTCATGTAATAAAGTGAACTAATGTTTCATATGTTGTAGTCCGATGAACCATCTCCCATTGCAGTCGAGGAACCCACAGCTATGGTCGGACGGTTGTAGTTCAAATGGCTCTGAGCACTATGGGAATTAACTTCTGTGGTCATTAGTCCCCTAGAACTCAGAACTACTTAAACCTAACTAACGTAAGGACATCACACACATCCATGCCCGAGGCAGGATTCGAACCTGCGACCGTAGCAGTCGTGCGGTTCCCGACTGTAGCGCCTAGAACCGCTCGGCCACGATTGTAGCGACTCTTTTTATCTATCCCGACTTCCGTATCTTGCATGAAAGTAGGAATGTTAATTTGTCTATACATTGACTGGTATTGAGGGGTTTTGTTTTATCCTGGCTAGTTCTTAAATTAACCCCAGTGAGTCACTACACGTATTGTCTTCCCAGTTCTGAAGGAGAAAACCAAAGTAAATTAATGCTAGTGTTTTCAGTAGATTCTCGTTCACTTGTTTCAGTTACTAGTCTGCAGTTTATTCTTGGTGAAAATCACGTAACTTAATTATTTATGAACCTAAATCGAAGTAAAGTTCAAGACGAATAGTCAGTTTCAAATTAACTCGTCATTTCATTTAACAATAATTATTAATAAATCAGTTCATACACACGATCGCATTCAAAGGGGTTCTTTGAATAAGTATCTAATCTCGTATTCCATCAATATCAGAGATACTAAACAATGTTCTGCCACTTTCGATAAAAAGATTGTTCTCGTTTTAATATCCATAAACTGTCACGAACTATCATTACTAGTCGCGTGAGGTAAAGCTTTTCCACTATCACACTACAAAGTCCGAATCTGTCCAAAAATCGTTAATTCCGTAAAATATTTAAATCTTCACATGAAGTGACGTTAAAGTGAAAGAGATTATTGATCACCTCCCCGTTCCTCTAATATGACAAACGCTCTAATTCTGATCTGAAATTAATGCTTCCCAAAAAACAATCTCGTCGCGATTTATTCTTGCGCCCTGGTTTAATAAAGCTCCTCTTGTTGCTTTCTAAAGCTGTACTTCCTAATTGACTTCGAACAGACTAGAGGATAGTGACTGGAGTATCATAATTGCATTGTATGTCTATTTATAGTTTAGTAAACGCTATCTTTGGTGTTCAAGGCCTACGTTCTGTGACTATAATATTGATTTTCTCATATATAAGAATAGCTAATAATTCAACCATTTCTATAGTTTTTCCCCCCTCCCATGCTTCCAAAATTTATGGTTAAAATTGTTTTCTTTTTCTATTATTTTTCTACTATAGATTTCCCTCTATTTGTCTCTTATTTCTATTTCGTAAATTACCACTTGTGGAGGGGCTTGGGACATTTTCTGAATTTATATTTCGAGGACATGGGAGCTAATTTGGGAGCTATTTTGGTTTATTAACACCGAGAGGCGTTGTAGGTGTTACATCTCTGGCCGGCGGACGGTTGTAGTATCGTCTCGTCATAAAAGGGACTTGCATTGAACCTGAGTGTCCGATTTTGGTCTGAGTGAATAATCCACGCACTGAGCCTTTTCCTGAACCATTGCCATTACAGTATGAAGGCTTTCACGACCGGATGACATATATTCTGGTAAACTTTCCGGGATGTAAGGTCGTGGTCCATGAAACTCTTCAGCTCCTAGCGTTTCGTCCAGAGCTGCGCTGGACATCTTCAGAGGGGTGTTTCTCCTCCGGTGAGTCTTGCCGGCAAGAGCTGAAGAGTTTCATGGACCACGACCTTACATCCCGGAAGGTTTACCAGAAGACAATGCCATTACGCTTCACACATGACAACCCCGAATAAACACAAACAAAACTTTGTCAGTCTACGTGACACATAAGCCAAACATGGCGTGAGTATCTTAATTATTTGGGTGCTATAAATCATTGACGTTGTGACGGACCTTTGAGACACCCTGTATTTCTTGCAAAATTTTATCGGCGGAGTTCCGGTTCACCGTTGTGAAATCGGATTATGGGACGCCCTGTACTTCACGGTGAGCAGTTTATTTCGGGGGAACTCCACCCGGCACAGTAGATTCTCGGGTACAGTGGCCGAAGGCGCTTACATCTTCCAGCTGCACGCCAGATTCCGGAGCCTTGCGCACATGCTGCACCGCTATATTTTTCGGCAGGCTCTGTAAAGTAGCGGTCTTTACGGCGGAGGCGGCTGTCACTGAGCGTGTGTACCGGCGCTGGAACGCCCCCGCCGGTTTCGCAAGGGGCTCCCGATGCACGTGACGCCGGTCCGCCCACCCACAGGCGGGCGCGGAACACGGCTGAGCCGGCGCCGAGAGGTGACGAGTTGTATCGCGGGCGGCCTAACGCCCGCGCCAGCCGCTCTGTTGATGCTGAGCGGGGGAGAAAACTTTCCGACACGCCGTAACACTTGGCATATGAGCAACATATCCGTCAGCGGGCCGCCGGCGCGGCGCCAGATAGCACGGCTGTTTAGCTTTCGTCGGCCAACACGTCGCTGCGCGCCGGAGCGCCTGAGGAATTTCCTGCCGCCGGCGTCACACTCCAAACCCTGACCTTTGCTGCCTCACAGAAAGCAACTTTGGACAACTTTCCCCGACACTCAGGTAGAAGAGGTCGACGGATAAACACCGTAATCAGAAGTCTTTGTAAGTCCATCTTTATAAAACAGCCGCACTACTACACTTTAAAACACAGTTTATATGTAATTCATGTTACACAGTCTCATACGGAACCTACATCCGCTTTCTTTTATATACTGTATACGATAAGACACTGTCATCCCCCTTCCCTTCTGTGTGAAAGGGTGAATGAGAAAATGTGTTTCTAGTTGCATGCTCGATGGTAGCAGACAAGCCTGTCTGCTAGAGAACAGTAGGACCAACGCCGGAACAGGTAGCTACGCTTTCTAAAAGCAAAGAGGTTTCTATTCTTAGCATGATCCTGTCCGTCCCTTGTCACGTTGGTATAGGAAGCTGCCTCTCTGGTCACTTCCGTTTGTATCTGTGAAGCACCCTCGGTAGGGGGACACGGCAGTCTGTCCGCGGCGAGCGTCTGAAGTGGTAAGATATCCGGCTAAGCACGTGTTTGCTAAGTCCGTAGGACAATGGATTTCTTAAGTTTACCATAACTGAAAATTTAATCACCTTTATTTCAGGTTTAGATTTAAAATATCTAATGTTATCTTAAATTGCAACGCAGTGTAATTCGAGTGTGAAGTTCAGAATATATTCCGGTAGTTGCTTTGTCACTACTTTGTGAGTAAAGTGGAACCACGTGTTGATCAGTAACTCTAAGATCATCAATGTTAAATACGAATCTGCGTGAGATTATAACGTCTCGTCTTGACAATATTTTTCAATATAGCAACTTTTCTTTATGTTCAACCCACGTGGGGTGTACTTTGTGGGACCAGTACCACGTGCTTATACAATTGTTTTATCCATCAGGTTAATAGTAAGACGATAGTAACTAGTACGAGGTTTTTCTTTTGTAAATTGAGTTTCGATGTAATTTATTGTAATTATCAAAATTATTGTGGAGTTACGCTCTTTGTGTAAACCAAGTTGACCACGTGAAGCATGTGGTGTAATCATCAAAGTAGCCCTCAGCTATTCTTTTCGGGAAGATTTCACAGAGAGCTAGTATGAATTTAGTATACCAATGTGTGGTAATTACATGACAGACAGGATTGCACTACGAACGTAACTTCTTTGGGTGAAAATTAAATCGGTTGGTTGTGGTTAATTTCCTCTTGCATATGTTTCAACGTTCTTCGTGTGTTATTTTATGAATGCAGTGTTGCATGCAGTCTCCCAATCTTGGTTCCATATTTGATGTGTTCCGTAAGATTACAAACTCACATTTTCACAACCCTAAATAAGGCACCAGTTTAGTTATGAATCATGTTTAATATGCTGAAATTTTAACGGAACCATGATCAATGTTGAAATAAATGTCCAAATATAAACCGATTTATTTCTGTTTATTTAAATTCTCTTTATATATATATATATATATATATATATATATATATATATATATATATGTATCACCACTTGTCGTAAGATGACTATTAAAAGATTGTAATTAATATTAGTCTGGTTGGGAATTTGGTAAGCTAGACTGGATACCTGGTGAAACAGTTGCTCGGTAATGAAAGGTTAACTTCCCCAGATAGCTCACAGCTTTTAACCCGCTTTTGCTGTCTTGAATATCAGCACCGCTTTCAGAGCAACTTAATGCATCAACATTACAACCTTCAGCTGCAAACTTTGAATTCCTTATGACGCTACCGGCTTTGATGTTACGTTACATCGTTTATTTTTTTAAACGATACATTCAAATACACAACAATGAAGAGCATTGACTGACTGTTCCGTCGGTTCATGGTAGAATATTTTATGCATTATAAATGAAAACACACACAACACTGGTGTATTACTTGACAATATTTATTATTTATTTCACAAACCGGTTTTCGGCAGCTACGCCATCATCAAGTACAAAATGAGAAAATATTTTGTTGACACCGACCTACATAGGAAGGAACGATCACCACGATAAAATAAGGGAAATCGAAGCTCGTACGGAAAGATATACGTGTTCATTCTTTCCGCGTGCTATACGAGATTGGAATAATAGAGAATTGTGAAGGTGGTTCGATGAACCCTCTGCCAGGCACTTAAATGTGATTTGCAGAGTATCCATGTAGATGTAGATGTAGAAAGATAAGTATGTGGTGTAGTGAAATTTTGGTGGATCAAAGATTTTAAGCTAGTGCATCAATGGAGTATCTCCATTTCCAGAGAGGAAAAATGTTAATGTTACATACAAGAATAAAAAGAAAGAGATTTTTCCAGTGTAATTACGACATAAGATTATGTAATAAGATAAAATATATAACACACTAACTATTGGACTATATGCAAATTACTACAGTTGTTCACAGAAGAAAATAAATTGGACAACAAACTTTGGTAGCATGTTCCAAAGGTGTGGGTGAATAAAATAAGCTAGACTGCTAGCCATTAAGAGGTCCTAAATTACATCCAGATAAGATATACCAGTGATATTAATCAGGTATAAAGATCAGCTGTTATTGTGCAAAGTACGATTTTGTAACACAACAAGAGAAATTATACCAACTGGAACAATGTCAAATGGTGCATGTGAGTAAGAGGACTAATTTACAACATGGGCTGGATGGGATTATGAGTAATATCTGCAATTAGAAGTGGTGAGTAAGGGAACTGTGATCATTCAGTAGTACGCTTGTAGGATATTACACCAGTGTTGTGTGTCGTTTCATTCTTGCTAAATACTGAAGAGAACAGTTAGATGATGAACGAGCAATAGTTTGGAACGAGGTGATATTGCCAGCTGGTCGTATACTAGGTGTATGAGAATCAATTAATATAGTACAAAGGTCAACGGAAATCGCTGCCAAAATTTAATTTAGCTTGTCATCTCACCAAAGTGGATGTAATAACCAGTAATTTTAAAGTGGAATTCAAATAAAATAATTGAAAGAAATAGGGAACAAGTATGCATTATATCCAAATCATATAAAAAGTATAGAATAACAAAAATCACCAGATATCAGTTGGAAGTGAACAGTTAGTAACTGATAATTTCAGACAATGTATTGCAGAGGTGAAACGCCATAAATTGTTTGAGATTGTGATTTACTGCCCGTTATCTTTCAAGTGATAAGTGATGATTCACGTTGCTCCACACTTTAATATGTCTTGGGTACATTGTATACTTGTGCTCAATTACTGATAATTATTCCGTATGAATTTCACTTTAATATTACTAATTATTAAATCCAAATTGGTGAAACACCTTGCTTGTTCGTTCATCAGATAATTGTTCTCTTCATTACTTTTGATTGTTGCACTTCACTGTATTGTTTTTTTTATGCAGTCGTCCGATAACGACGCAATGTAAAAAAAGAAACCAGCAGCGTCATATAGCGTTCAAAATTTTGGGCTGAAGATGCACTGCTGTAGGCAGAGACGTATGCGGATGTGGATATCTACAGTAATAATTCCTTTGTGATTAAAACTCCAAGAATAGTATTAAGTTTTTGTATGATGGTGCTCTACAGCAAGGAACGAGATGTTTATACTATGGTCAGATGCTGTGTAAACTTTACTCAAATGTGGAAAACAGTGTGAACAGTGCCTGCCACGACCTTGCAAAATTTTTACACGATAAATTTAAAAATTCATACTTTTTCAGAACAGTTAATCGGTCCCTAACAGTCAAATTCTTGTTCAAAAAATTAAAGACTTGCATTGTGATCTATTTTCGCTTGACATTAAAAACGTTTATACGGATGTACCTGTGAGGGAAACACTGAATATAGTAGAAAATAATTTACGTTTCTTCAAAAAAGAAATCTCTAATGAGCAAGTTACCGATTTCATGAATCTCATTCAAATTGTAGTGAAATATAATTATTCTGAATTTAACGGACAATTGTATCAGCAACCTGATGGTCTAGCTAAGGGTAACCCACTAGCTGGTGTCCTTACAGATATCTTCATTAACTCCTTAGAAGAAAAAGTTTTCAAAAATTTCTCAGCTGCAACCGTAGGCATCCTTTCATATTCCCGATACGTTGATGACATTTTAATTCTTTACAAAGGACCTATTAACGGTATAGACAATATAGTTAAGATCTTCAATGAACTTCACGAGAAAATCAGTTTTACAGTTGAACTAGAAAATGAATATCGTCAATTAAATTATCTGGATTTAACTGTAATCGACAATAAAATTTCTTTCAACATTTACCAATACAAAATCGTGCCCGCTAGTTCTACACACCCACAGTCTCACATAAATGTCTTGTTTCATTCCTCCATACACAGAGCTGTTTCTACGCCATTTTCTGTTGAAAACCTCAATGCTGAGATAAATTTGATTAAAACTATCGCAGTTAATAATGGATACGAATCCACTATAGTAGATGATATCTTCAAGCAGAAAAATAACAACAGAGTTACTACTCTCGGTTCCTCCAATACCAAACAGCAAGAAAAGAAATATTTTTCCATTACGTTTTAGGGCCTCTCTCTTACAGAATCCAGCGCCACCTTAAAAACAGATATAACTGCAATTTGAAATTCTCCACTAATAATAAGCTGAAAACCAATCTCCTTCACAATTTAAAATCAGTGCGTTCCCCTTTGTTACATTCAGAAGTCTATAAAATCATTTGCGACACATGTCCTTCATATTATATAGGACAAACAGGGCGAGCTTTTTCAATCAGATATAAAGAGCATCTACTGGGGAAAAGGGCACTAACATTTATAATTCTTCTTTCGCTGGTCGTTTGCTGATCACAGGCCACAAACCTATGGAAATAAATGAAATTAATATTCTGCACACAGAGAAAAAAGGTCGTAAGCTTGATGTTCTTGAGGAAATGGAAATAATCAAACACTTCTCTCTCAATGATAACCTTATTCTTAATGAACAGTTACAATTGTTGTTGTTGTGGTCTTCAGTCCTGAGACTGGTTTGATGCAGCTCTCCATGCTACTCTATCCTGTGCAAGCTTTTTCATCTCCCAGTACCTACTGCAACCTACATCCTTCTGAATCTGCTTAGTGTATTCATCTCTTGGTCTCCCTCTACGATTTTTACCCTCCACGCTGCCCTCCAATACTAAATTGGTGATCCCTTGATGCCTCAGAATATGTCCTACCAACCGATCCCTTCTTCTGGTCAAGTTGTGCCACAAACTTCTCTTCTCCCCAATCCTATTCAATACTTCCTCATTAGTTACGTGATCTACCCATCTAATCTTCAGCATTCTTCTGTAGCACCACATTTCGAAAGCTTCTATTCTCTTCTTGTCCAAACTATTTATCGTCCATGTTTCACTTCCATACATGGCTACACTCCATACGAATACTTTCAGAAATGACTTCCTGACACTTAAATCAATACTGGATGTTAACAAATTTCTCTTCTTCAGAAACGCTTTCCTTGCCATTGCCAGCCTACATTTTATATCCTCTCTACTTCGACCATCATCAGTTATTTTGCTCCCCAAATAGCAAAACTCCTTTACTACTTTAAGTGCCTCATTTCCTAATCTAATTCCCTCAGCATCATCCGACTTAATTAGACTACATTCCATTATCCTTGTTTTGCTTTTGTTGATGTTCATCTTATATCCTCCTTTCAAGACACTGTCCATTCCATTCAACTGCTCTTCCAAGTCCTTTGCTGTCTCTGACAGAATTACAATGTCATCGGCGAACCTCAAAGTTTTTATTTCTTCTCCATGAATTTTAATACCTACTCCGAATTTTTCTTTTGTTTCCTTTACTGCTTGCTCAATATACAGATTGAACAACATCGGGGAGAGGCTACAACCCTGTCTCACTCTCTACGCAACCGCTGCTTCCCTTTCATGTCCCTCGACTCTTATAACTGCCATCTGGTTTCTGTACAAATTGTAAATAGCCTTTCGCTCCCTGTATTTTACCCCTGCCACCTTTAGAATTTGAAAGAGAGTATTCCAGTCAACATTGTCAAAAGCTTTCTCTAAGTCTACAAATGCTAGAAACATAGGTTTGCCTTTCCTTAATCTTTCTTCTAAGATAAGTCGTAAGGTCAGTATTGCCTCACAGTTACAATTATGTGTCAAGAATTTTTTCAGTTACTTCAAACCTTTACTGAAGGATCCTTAAAAGATATTTTTCATCTATGTCAATTTTTCCTCGTGTTTTTTCTGAAATGTTGTTTTCCTCCCCATACTCTCATTGCAGTGTAATCATTCACTGTATTTTACTGTAACAATTGACTGAAATTTTTTTTCTTAGTGCTTTTAAATTATTATATGTCTTCATACTATAAAATGTTTAAAAGTTGTAGACACATCTGCTATACAAACTGCTGCAACCTTTCTACCACGTAAAGCAGATGTTACCAATTGTCATCACTAGATGGCGTGACACCTCATGTCCACATCGTAGTATAGCAGGGGCACGCGCCGCCCAGTCTGATGCCACCTGTTTCAGTATATAGGTACACAAACAGCCCTTAGCGACAATCTTTAATTTTTAACTAGAAATGACAGTAAAACTTGAATGTTTTATTATGTGACGTGGCCTTTTTGGCGTTAAAATTGTATGACGAGAGCTGTTATGCTCAACTTCTTACGTATGTAATTACATCTTTATATACGTGTATTAATTATTACTGTCTTGTATTTTTCTTATTCATGACTATCTTTGTATCCCCCCTTATTCAGGTAATATAAATTCTGATGAAGACTCCCTTAGTTTAGGAGTGGAAACCATGGTCAATTCTAATATAAAATCCATTGCAACCAGTGGGCTCTCTCTACTATAAAAAAAAAAAAAATATTTTCACGGTTGCTGCACACAGCTATGTTTAAAGTTGTATTGTATATTTTGGAAAACGATGTTAGTAGTAAAACAGGTCAGTAGTTATTGACATCGCTCCTATCACCTTTCTTAAGGAGGTGTTTAACAACGTCATGAATATTTCGTCCGTAATGGACACCATTATGAGGGCTGTGACTGTTGATCAATACAAATAAAATAGTTTCTGTGTCAGTCACTTGTTTATTTTGTCCCCACACGTTTCGATGGTTCACAGCGTTATCTTCAGGTGGAGACTTGTTTATTTTCATGGTTGGGGTTGGTGAAGAATACAGACGTCTTTTCACAGTCGCAGAGCAAGAGCAGTGTAGGTTATTTTGCGTCTTTTGCTAATGATAAAAATCGTTGATTTAGAAAAGGCACTTTAGCGGTTAAAGAACGTGTATTTCTGACGGTGAGTTGTATTCTGTATTCTGGTGCAGCCATTCATACACTTAAAAGAGGAAAATATATTTTTGTGGCAACCATTTAATCTTGTATCTCTCTATCCATTGTAAACAAACATGCCTGTGACATGTACGACTTCACTGAAACGACAGTGTAAATATGATGTGCAGTGGAGAAGACATACATCAGACAACAGTATGCAGACATTTTAAAACTGTACTGTCCCTGTAAGTACAACTGACTTTAAGAAATTCGTGCTTTTTAACTGCTAAAGGGCCTTTCCCACTTCGACTGTGAAAAGACGCCTGTACTCTTCACTAACGCCAGCCATGTAAATAAGCAATTCTCCACCTGAAGATGATGGTGTGAACCATCTTTTGTATCCCGACTGCAAGGCGGCGCGTGGGTCTGCTCCTGTAAACTGAAGGGTAGGCCGAATGTAGGAAGTGAGTAGGAGCAGGAAAAGGCAAAACACGTCGGTACTGTGTGTAAAATAACAGATGTTTACTACAGGCAAAAACAAGTTAATAATTGGTTACATTACTTTGCAATGATGAGCAAACCTTAGACCCGTCGTAAGTACACTACTGGACATTAAAATTGCTACACCACGATTGTGACGTGCTAGAGACGCGAAATTTAACCGACAGGAAAAAGATGCTGTGATATGCATATGATTAGCTTTTCAAAGCATTCACACAAGGTTGGCGCCGGTGGCGACACCTACAACGTGCTGACATGACGAAAGTTTCCAACCGACTTCTCATACACAAACAGCAGTTGACCGGCGTTGCCTGGTGAACGTTGTTGTGATGCCTCGTGTAAGGAGGAGAAATGCGTACCATCACGTTTCCGACTTTGATAAAAGTCGGATTGTAGCCTATCGTTGTGGCCTATCACGATTGCGGTTTATCGTATCGCGACGTTGCTGCTCGTGTTGGACGAGATCCAATGACTGTTAGCAGAATACGGAATCGGTGGGTTCAGGAGGGTAATACGGAACGCCGTGCTGGATCCCAACGGCCTCGTATCACTAGCAGTCGAGATGACAGGCATCTTATTCGCATGGCTGTAACGGATCGTGCAGCCACGTCTCGATCACTGAGTGAACAGATGGGGACGTTTGCAAGACAACAACCATCTGCACGAACAGTTCGACGACGTTTGCAGCAGCATGGACTATCAGCTCGGAGACCGTGGCTGCGGTTACCCTTGACGCTGCATCACAGACAGGAGCGCCTTCGATGGTGTACTCAACGACGAACCTGGGTGCACGAATGGCAAAACGTCATTTTTTTCGGATGAATGCCGGTTCTGTTTACAACATCATGATGGTCGCATCCGTGTTTGGCGACATCGCGGTGAACGCACATTGGAAGCGTGTATTCGTCATCGCCATACTGGCGTATCACCCGGCGTGATGGTATGGGGTGCCATTGGTTACACGTCTCGGTCACCTCTTGTTCGCATTGACGGCACTTTGAACAGTGGACGATACATTTCAGATGTGTTACGACCCATGGCCTATTCTTCATTCGATCCCTGCGAAACCCTACATTTCAGCGGGATAATGCACGACCGCATGTTGCCGGTCCTGTACGGGCCTTTCTGGATACAGAAAATGTTCGACTGCTGCCCTGGCCAGCACATTCTCAGGTCTCTCACCAACTGAAAACGTCTGATCAACGGTGGCCGAACAACTGGCTCGTTACAATACGCCAGTCACTACTCTTGATGAACTGTGGTATCGAGTTGAAGCTGGATGGGCAGCTGTACCTGTACACGCCATCCAAGCTCTGTTTGACTCAATGCCCAGGTGTATGTAGGCCGTTATTACGGCCAGAGGTGGTTGTTCTGGGTACTGATTTCTCAGGATATATGCACCCAAACTGCGTGAAAATGTAATCGCATGTCAGTTCTAGTATAATATATTTGTCCAATGAATACCCGTTAATCTTCTGCATTTCTTCTTGGTGTAGCAATTTTAATGGCCAGTAGTGTAAACAAGTGACTGACTCAGAAACTGTTTTATTTGCAACACTGGCATATTTTAGTCTCTCAGGAGGAAATACTACAGGTAGTGTAACGCAGCATTAGTGTGAGATCTTATGGCTTTGAATAAATTTTTTCTCCGATATTCTTATCCAATTACTATTCGTGGTGGTGGTTCCTTCATGGTTTCCAATTTCTAGCGTTTTTTAGCGAGCGAATAATCGTATTAAGATGATTTGGATCGCTAGATAAAGCAAAACAAACTCGTTGCAAGGTGTAAATGGTTTCCTCGTCATCCACTGTAGTTGCACATTGGTACAATAAAGGTCGTGTTCTTTTGTAGATGTTCTTTCTGGGTCACGTAGTGTATTACGCGCAACTAGACCCCCGCGTCCCCTCTTCGTCTGTACTCGCGCTTTACTGTTCCCTCGTCGCGCCGAGCGCCTCGGTAGCGCTTCGTTGCTGCTTAGAGCAGTGGAGCAGAGCATAGACGTTGAAAACACAACACAGGCGCTGTTTCTGCCCTACGTTAGTTACCGTGGAAGGGCGGAGGGCGGGCCCTCAGGGAGACGGCGGACAAGAAATTGCCGAGAGCAAACAGGGCCCCAGCGACGCCGTGGCATGCCCCCGTAAACCATTATCAATGAGCCACGCCAAATTACATTAATTTGCGAAGCAGCCCGCGCAGATGCAAATGAGGAGTAGCCAATGAAATTAAACAACGGCGCCATTCGCCGTGCCCGCATCCTTTTAATTAGCTTATTAGGCACCACGTTTAAAGAGCGCGCCGCACACTTAGGTAAATTATTACGGCAGTGCCGAAGTCCCGTGGCAAAGTCTACTTCACGGAGAGCGAATATACACGACCGATGTGAGCCTTTACTCGCAACACGTAAATTCGACTTCTGTCAAAAATATGTCGGGGTCTGCTGCAACATTATCACAAAATAAATAAGTCTGAAGCCGAAAGGAAGGGAAACAAGAGGAGAAAGAGAAGAAAGAAAACGAAGGGAGAAATGAAAGTAAAACAACAAAGAAACGAAATGAAAGGAACTTAGAAACAAAAGCAAAGGAGCAAAGAAACAAAATTAAAGAAATGAAGAAGTGTAAGCAAAGAAATTGTAATATTTATGGCTTAGTCAGCCGTCATATTAGGCTGCAAGAGGCTGTCCACAGAGCAGTGGAGATGCAAGAAGTATATAGATGACGAAATGCGGTGTGAGGTACCTGTGACAGATGTTAGATTCGGTACCATTCCCGTGAGAAAGACCGCCTGCATAATGCTACTGTTCTGTTATTGGCTGCTGTGTTCGGAGCAAGGGCGCCAAAACGTTAAAGTATAGCTATTATTATTAGTCAAACTACTCATTGGAATTACTTCACTTTTTAATGTAAATATCTCTCAACAGCTATCAATCAGTCATTTTAGAATTATTAAAAACAATTTAAATCAAAAAGAAAAGACTGACGAAATTGCAGACGAAGCACTTCGGAAGCGTTCGGGTCACGCCTTTCTGGTCTGGCGCGCGAAGTGTTTCGGGCTGTTCGTCACTCTGGGTTAGGCAGTCGAGATGTACAGTCATACTGTCTGTGGCAGGATGTGTTTGCCAGTATTCAGTATTAAAAGATTCACTCCGGTAGTCATGAGGTACAGACACGTGCCACAAATAGCGTAAAGATACATTTTTGTAAACATTGTGTTTGATCATGTACTTTGCTGTATCAGAAGGCGTTGTATTAAGATCATGTAGTCTTCTCGTCCCAAAGAAGTGATACATTATTTCAGAACAGATCCTCGCTAAAAGTCAGTTTCACCCTCAAGATACAGAACCTACGACCTGCGTGCTGTTTTCTGAGCTGGGGACATCAACTTGAAGACAGCAGGTTAGTGAACTGAGCTGGGGACATCAACTTGAAGACAGCAGGTTAGTGAACTATAACAGAACCTTCGTATTCCACACAGTGCAGTGGAAACAACTAGGCGCCTCACGTGTACTGCATGCACAGAACAAATGTGCCCAGTGAGACGTCATCTGCAGTAATGCAGAGGTGGTAAGGGAGGATGATCGTTATTAACACCAAAAATCAATTCATTCTTCCTTTCTTGCCGTAAAACGAAGAAATGAAAGCAAAGGAACGCAGAAATGAGAGCAAAGCAGCGAAGAAATGAAAGTAAAGGGAAGGAGAAATGGAAGTAAAGGTATGGAGAAATGGAAGTAAAGAAACGGTATTGAGAAATGGAAGTAAAGACACGTAAAAATGAAAGCAAAGGAATGAAGAAATGAAAGTAAAGGGGAATGAAAGTAAAGGAACGAACGGGTGTGAAATTGAAAATGTAAGTGAGCGTTTGGCGTCATTGGCCGGGAGGCCCCTTGCGGAGCAGGTCCGGCCGCCTTGGTGCAGCTCTTATTACATTCGACATCACATTGGGTGATCTGTGCGCCGGATGTGGATGAGATGATGATGAAGACAACACATCACCCAGTCCCTGAGCGGAGAAAATCCCTGACCCAGCCGGTAATCGAACCCGGGCCCGTAGGACGGCAATCCGTCACGCTGACCACTTTTTTTTTTTGTTGTTGTTGATCGTTGGGTTTGGTCGTTGCGGAAGTTACATGATATCCGTCAAAGTTCGTTTTGTTGATCCTTCCACTCAGTTTTTTTATTACAGAGGCAAACCAGCTTAAACTACAATGCCCTTTCTTATTTAAGCTGATCTGTATTGTACTTCTTGTCCTCGAACCGTTCACTTTTTATATTTTGCTTTTTTTTCACAATTCAGTACACCTTCTACCTGATCTCATGCTTAATCTGTGCTCAATTTCTGAAGGGCTGTCCACTGCGTTCTGGTTTGGGTTGTTTGGGGGAGGAGATCAAACAGCGGGGTCATCGGTATCATCGGATTATGGAAGGACGGGGAAGGAAGTCGGCCGTGCCCTTTCACAGGAACCATCCCGGCGTTTTCCTGCAGCGATTTAGAGAAATCACGGAAAACCTAAATCGGGATGGCCGGACGCGGGATTGAACCGTCGTTCTCCCGAAAGCGAGTCCAGTGTGCTAACCACTGCGCCACCTCGGTCGGTGTCGGACCACTCAGCTATAGTACAGGAACAGAGGAATGAGGGTAAATGAATTGTCATTCGGTTAGAGTTTAACGTCACATCCTACAAGTGTTTAGTGATAATATTAAGAAGCGTTAACAAAAGAAACGATCATTTAAAAGCAGTATTAGAGAAATCGAGTGGCACATTTAGATTTGTTGGAAAGGTTTCTGGCGAAATGGAATGCGTCTGTAGCGAACATCGCATACATGATGAGAGTACGACCAATTGTGGAGCACTTTTCCAGTGTCTGTACTCGTTATCAAGTAGGCACCATAACAGACTTCGAATATGTCCAGGGTCTTACTGCTGACATCGTAACAGGTCGGTATAACCCGTAAAATACAGCAAAAGAAACTACACTCCTGGAAATGGAAAAAAGAACACATTGACACCGGTGTGTCAGACCCACCATACTTGCTCCGGACACTGCGAGAGGGCTGTACCAGCAATGATCACACGCACGGCACAGCGGATACACCAGGAACCGCGGTGTTGGCCGTCGAATGGCGCTAGCTGCGCAGCATTTGTGCACCGCTGCCGTCAGTGTCAGCCAGTTTGCCGTGGCATACGGAGCTCCATCGCAGTCTTTAACACTGGTAGCATGCCGCGACAGCGTGGACGTGAATCGTATGTGCAGTTGACGGACTTTGAGCGAGGGCGTATAGTGGGCATGCCCGAGGCCGGGTGGACGTACCGCCGAATTGCTCAACACGTGGGGCGTGAGGTCTCCACAGTACATCGATGTTGTCGCCAGTGGTCGGCGGAAGGTGCACGTGCCCGTCGACCTGGGACCGGACCGCAGCGACGCACGGATGCACGCCAAGACCGTAGGATCCTACGCAGTGCCGTAGGGGACCGCACCGCCACTTCCCAGCAAATTAGGGACACTGCTGCTCCTGGGGTATCGGCGAGGACCATTCGCAACCGTCTCCATGAAGCTGGGCTACGGTCCGGCACACCGTTAGGCCGTCTTCCGCTCACGCCCCAACATCGTGCAGCCCGCCTCCAGTGGTGTCGCGACAGGCGTGAATGGAGGGACGAATGGAGACGTGTCGTCTTCAACGATGAGAGTCGCTTCTGCCTTGGTGCCAATGATGGTCGTATGCGTGTTTGGCGCCGTGCAGGTGAGCGCCACAATCAGGACTGCATACGACCGAGGCACACAGGGCCAACACCCGGCATCATGGTGTAGGGAGCGATCTCCTACACTGGCCGTACACCACTGGTGATCGTCGAGGGGACACTGAATAGTGCACGGTACATCCAAACCGTCATCGAACCCATCGTTCTACCATTCCTAGACCGGCAAGGGAACGTGCTGTTCCAACAGGACAATGCACGTCCGCATGTATCCCGTGCCACCCAACGTGCTCTAGAAGGTGTAAGTCAACTACCCTGGCCAGCAAGATCTCCGGATCTGTCCCCCATTGAGCATGTTTGGGACTGGATGAAGCGTCGTCTCACGCGGTCTGCACGTCCAGCACGAACGCTGGTCCAACTGAGGCGCCAGGTGGAAATGGCATGGCAAGCCGTTCCACAGGACTACATCCAGCATCTCTACGATCGTCTCCATGGGAGAATAGCAGCCTGCATTGCTGCGAAAGGTGGATATACACTGTACTAGTGCCGACATTGTGCATGCTCTGTTGCCTGTGTCTATGTGCCTGTGGTTCTGTCAGTGTGATCATGTGATGTATCTGACCCCAGGAATGTGTCAATAAAGTTTCCCCTTCCTGGGACAATGAATTCACGGTGTTCTTATTTCAATTTCCAGGAGTGTATATGGGAACTCAAATGGTTGGAAGAAAAACAGAGCTCTTCTCGTGAAACCCTGTTGCATAAATTTGGAGAGCCAGTATTTCAAGAAGACTGAGCGGCCATTATGCTGCCACCAATGCATATATCGCACAAGATGACAGAGATTATGGGACGAAAAGGGGATATAGGCAGCCATTTTTGCTTTGGTCTATGCAGTAGGAAAGAAAACTGATAATGTTTGTACGATGTTCCCTCCTCCATGCACTGTGCAGTGGCTTGCGGAGTATTCAGAGTGATTCAGCTGCCCTTACCCATGGGTTTTATGCAACCTTAAATACCCTCAAATACCACGCACAAGAGTTTCACATTCTCTCGCTCTTTACGTGCGAAGTGTTAGTCCTGCATAAATTATGAACGGGACGTTTTTGTTAGACATGTAATGCACTTAAATTTTGTACAGGGATGCGTTTTCGCTAGATGACGTAGTTTTTCAATCAATCAAGACAACTGTACGAAATTGATTTTCAAACGCGTTTTTCTTGAATAAGTCGAAAACCGTGGCCTCCTGCGAAAACATATCCCATTACAAAATTGGAGCAACCCTTCATAAAGATCTTGTTCATTTTGTTCTGCAGGGCCAATAGTTTGCGCGAAACAAATGTGAGAATATGAAAATTCATGAGTGGTTTTTGAAGGAGTTACAAGTTGCATAAAAGCCATAGGTAAGGGTCAGTTGAATCACCTTGTGTAAGCCATCCCGACAAGCTTTATTACGCATACCCTCCGCAGCTAGTGCTGCCACCGCCATCTGCATGTTGTCGTCGAACATAGGTGGTGGTCACGTTAAAGTGACTGGACCGTGTAATATTGATGCCATGGCAAACAGTTCACTGCACACTTAGTTTTGCTGATGAGTCAATCTTGCGCCTCTCTATGATGCAATAGCTTTAAAATTTCCTGTTCACATTTGCGTAACAGCACTTTTTATAGTTGTTCCGTACGGATGGGGATAAGAGTACTTCCCATACATCTTCAACACCAGCCACAAATTTTCGAGCAATGATTTCCTGCGGTCGTAACTATACGTCCAATATGCACGTAATTCATGCAATGGCGTTCGTGTGTGTCATGTTGCACAATATCGTGATTTCTCTGCACTGTACACTGTCTTCCTGGAGAAAATTACAGCTTCCGGGAATGCGCACAAAGCTGTGATCAAAACTGAGCTAATGTGAAAGAAATAATTTCCGCCGGGCGGCCGCGTGTTCGCTGACAGGACCACGAAGCAGTGGCATATTAAAATAATAGCAGGAATGCGGCAGGGTCTCGTTTTATTAACCCTATCCATTCTCTTTGTTCTTTTGGAGCGGCGCACAGTACAATTTCCATGTAATACACCATATGCTTTCAGCATTAAAGAGTGAATGTACTGAAATAGCTTGTTCCCAAAAACGGGCTACACCAGAGTCTGGAGAGAAATTATTTACCATTGTCTGGTTTTACTACTTCGTCTGTGTTTTTAGGGCTACCCAACAGATATTAATATGAGTGACACAAATTCGATGTACAAATAAGACTCACCATTTTAATTTAGAAATGGTGCTCCAGGTCTTCCTTGAAATATCAAAAACTAAAGATTATCTAAAAATTTATTAATTTTCTTTCACTTTGCATTGCATGTATAATCAATCTGATGATGAAACATGCATGATTATTGGCATGCGTCGTATTATTTTATGCAGCGGGCCATATGCCATAAGCGATGACTAAGAGTATAGGGTAAGTAAGAAACTCGTGAATTCGGTTTCTGCAAAACTGATGATACTGCATGTGTGTGTGTTATGTGTACAGAAGCACGATTATTTATGTGAAAGTAAATCGCTATGTGAAATCTAGTTGAAGACATCAAAGAAATATCGCCAAATTCAACAAAATGTAGCTGCAGATACACAGACTGCTTTCACATTAAATGTAAAGTGTATTTATAAAGATAACGTTTTTTTTTTTATTACAGGTCCAATAAAGAACTCATGAAGTTTCTTTACAGTTGTGTCTCATTCAACACTTTCGCCATAGGGAGAGCTGTGTGAGCTATATCGTAAAAACGGTTACTCTACAGGAGAAGGCATAGTGTGTTTTATGGCTAGCACAAAGCAAATCACCGATTACTGTGCAACGAAAGTACGTGGTCCATTATGGAATGAAACCACCTGATGTCAAGTTAATCAGAACAAGGATGGAAACTCTTTTTAGCAAAGGGTCGGTTCAGAAACGCACAAGCAGCGGTGAACTATCTACTTCGGAGGAGAGTGTGCAGGCAATTGCCAAAGACTACAGTACATAAAGTAGTTCGCAAACGTATGCGTACAAGGCCCACATTGTTCAGGCACTACAACCACATGATGGCCCAATTGCATGGCCCCCACGATCACCTGACATTACCCCCCTTAAATTTCTTTCTTTGGGGTATGTGAAAGATATTGTGCATAAAACAGCAGTTCCCGATATTCTGACATTGCAGCTACGCGTCAGAGATGCCACTGGCACTATGACACCAGATATGTTGTCAAATACGTGTCAAGACATTGGATACTGGCTTGATAAAAATATCAGGCCGGTATTCAGTCTTTTTGCTTGGTACCAGGGGTGCATATATTGAACTGATTTAAATATTAAAGTGTGTTACCCGTTTTAAATGCTTATGTAAGGTTCAAAACACAATAGGTAGAGGCATACGTGGTATAACGCATCTTTCATTTACTGTATCGAATAAAGAGTTACCTTGCTTTTTTATCAGGGGAAGCGTTTATGGACACTGTATAAAGAGTGAGTCTCCTAAAACGCAAAGATCCTTTTATTTTGTGTATGGTTAAGATAGGATAGTACGCACCAGGGCATATGATGTTACCGATTGTTAATGTTTGTTACTCTTGTAGTAACCTACACTGTCTGACAGAAAAGTGATCCACCCAGAGAACATGGTCGGTTGTCAATGTAACTTGGTACACGTACACGCCATAGGGGGGTGTATACGAGGTGTGGCTAGAAAAAAAACCGGACTAGTACTGGTGAAACAATAAAACGAATGCAATAAGGCTGAAAGTCGCGTGGCCTGTCACGTGACTCTCGCTCCGCCTACTGCTCGAGTTTCATCTGCCTCCTGCACTCAGTCTGCCCGTGGCGTCTGTTTTAAGTAGTTGACGTTTTGTCTGTGCGTCGGAAAATGTTGAGTGTACAGAAAGAACAGCGTGTTAACATGAAATTTTGTTTCAAACTAGGAAAATCTGCAAGTGAAACGTTTGTAATGTTACAACAAGTGTACGGCGATGATTGTTTATCGCGAACACAAGTGTTTGAGTGGTTAGAACGATTTAAAGATGGCCGCGAAGACACCAGTGATGACACTCGCACTGGCAGACCATTGTCAGCAAAAACTGATGCAAACATTGAAAAAATCGGTAAACTTGTTCGACAAGATCGCAGTTTACTCAGACACTGCTCTGATTGTTAAACGGCGATCTTGTCGAACAAGTTTACCGATTTTTTCAATGTTTGCATCAGTTTTTGCTGACAATGGTCTGCCAGTGCGAGTGTCATCACTGGTATCTTCGCGGCCATCTTTAAATCGTTTAAACCACTCAAACACTTGTGTTCGCGATAAACAATCATCTCCGTACACTTGTTGTAACATTACAAACGTTTCACTTGCAGATTTTCCTAGTTTGAAACAAAATTTGATGTTAACACGCTGTTCTTTCTGTACACTCAACATTTTCCGACGCACAGACGAAACGTCAACTACTTAAAACAGACGCCACGGGCAGACTGAGTGCAGGAGGCAGATGAAACTCGAGCAGTAGGCGGAGCGAGAGTCACATGACAGGCCACGCGACTTTCAGCCTTATTGCATTCGTTTTATTGTTTCACCAGTACTAGTCAGGTTTTTTTCTAGCCACACCTCGTAAGTGATTAGAGCAGCAATTATCCGTGACAGGTAGGACGGCCACCACAGTGCATTATTTTTTATAGTGTTCAGTGTTGTTGCCAGGTTTGGTAAGGTGTGTAAGGAGCGTGAACAACATCAGAGGTTGAGTGACAACTGTGAAGGACACAGAGATTCTACCTCCTCATGTAAGACCGGTTTATCAATACCTGACTGAGTTTAAAAAGGGACCTCATTGTGGATCTCTATTTGGTCGGCTGGTCGAATCGTGCAATATATAGATTCCTGGAGCGTTTGGATTGATTGTGTCCTGATGTACACTGAAGAGCCAAAGAAACTGGTACACCTCCGTAATATCGTGTAGGGCCACCGCGAGCACGCAGAGGTGCCGCAACACGACGTGGCATGGACTCGACTAATGCCTGAAGGAGTGCTGGAGGGAACTGACACCATGAATCCTGCAGGGCCGTCCATAAATCCGTAAGAGTACGAGGGGGCGGAGATCTCTTCAACACGTTGCAAGGCATCCCAGATAAGCTAAATAATGTTCACGTCTCGGGAGTTTCGTGGCCAGAGGAAGTGTTTAATCTCACAAGAGTGTTCCTGGAGCCACTCTGTAGCAATTCTGGACGTATGGCGTGTCGCACTGTCCTGCTGGAATTTCTCAAGTTCGTCGGAATGCACAATGGACACGAATGGATGCAAGTGATCAGACAGGATGCTTACGTATGTGCCACCTGTCATAGTCGTATCTGGACGTATCAGGGGTCCCATATGACTCCAACTGCACACGCCCCACACCACAGCAGACCAACAGAAAGGTAAACAATTGCATGGGTAAAATTTACACAATCTTATTTTCTGCGTAGCAAGTAGACAAGGTGGCAAAAGCAATAACAGGAAGTACTTAGTTTTTTCTATGGAATCGACATTTGTTCATCTAACAAAATAATGTTCTTGGTTCATTGATTTGCAGCTTCTGTATACTGAGGGTTGTGGTGAACGAGTTGATTCGCTGTCTAGAAGAAGCTAAAACAGCAGTCTTCTGATGTTCGTCGTCTCTTCGGCCCCTGGTTCTGCACGTGCACACGTTTAAGGAGGCCCGGATGAATAATGTTAAGAGTATACTACGCATATGCGCAGTACCTGTTCTGCCAGACATGTCTGACAATCTGACAAACATAGCCCCCCCCCCCCCCCCACACACACACACACACACACACTCATAGTGCGTAGAACAAGGTTCGAGTTTCTTGCGAGAGTACAGGACTCCCTGCGAGCAAGTAGGTGAATGGACAGTGGTCGTTACTGTCGTGTGCCGAGTTGAGAATTTAGGTCGGAAGGGAAGCATGACAGGAAGGCCGAAGCAGTTAGAGCAACCGCTCGCATCAGGCGGGAGCTCAGGGTTCGACTCCCTGGTCTGGCACAAATTTTCAAGTTTCTCCATCGCATTATTTCGATGCCCAATTTCGGCTGGAGTAGGTCTCTCCCTTGCCCTGCTGTTACGATGAAGGCTAGTTCATCAGCGGGGTCCTCTTTTTGGCTATGTAGCGCCACCCATCAGCTTGCAGCGTGCGGCGGAGATTCCGGCGTGAGCGAAGCGCCAGTTGGCGGCCAGTCAGGGCTTCACTCTACTCGGCTACTTCGGAGTGTCGCGATGGCAGCGGCCTTTGCGGACTGTGTAAGTTTCCACTGAGATCCCTCTATGTTTCACTGCTAACGCAGATTATTAGTGCAGCTGAGCGTTTTAATGATGTATTGCTCACACCGACACAGGGGAAACAGTGATCTATGTTTACAAAAGTTGATTGATCCAGGAAGGAAAACGTCGTCTTCGACGATAATAACAAAATCACAATACAGTGTCTCATAGGTATGAGACTTGACAGTATGGTGATGCCAGAGATTGACGAAGTATCACAATTAAGATTTTCATAGACAAATACACTTGTATGGAAAATATTGGAAGTCCGATGAAGCTGTCCTGAATATCACCAGCACAGGACCACTGAATACAGTCAAATTGTACCAAGGGGAGCAACGATGAATGCTGAATACAGCGCCGTCAATGCCTATAGTGGACTTCGAGAGCGTCCTAGACGCGTGAATAGCATCCGCGCGGAGGCTAGGAGAGGCTCTCAGAGCCGGAAAGCTGACCTGGAAGCTATGGCGCCGACCTCTATAGCAGCTGGAGGTGGTATATTCGCAGCACTATTTTCTGGTCACTTGTGTGGCGGACGCGAATAGGTCCCTCGGAAGTGGAGGCCTCTATTGGCGCTGATACTGCCTCTAACGCCACCAAGTGTCCTCCCGTTTCTGCAACAGGGTGAGTCTGTGACGCTGAGGTTCAGGGGCGATGTAGGCTGCACGCATATCCGAGGTGCCCGAAGGGTTGCTGATAGTTTTTGCGAAAATCGCCGCTGTAGCATTTAATTTATGTTAGCACACTTTTCTTCACGTAATATGTTTCGAACTCCATGAATCCGGTCATTGTTGATTTACGTTCAGCAATAAGGCAGCTAGTAACCATTAAAACATGTGATACGACTAGAGTCGCACTCTGCCAAACTACGGTTCGGTAGTTTTGGTGCGCTGCATAAAGGACGTAGTAAATGGTAGGATTACCTGCAACACTAGCAGTACTGGTATGGAGAGAAATATAAATGAATGTGTGAGAAACTGGAAGCCGACGACTTCTCTTTGTTTTTTGTTTGTTCGTTTTGCACATAATTACAATTGCACATCTTCAGTGTTAGTCAATTGTGTCTTTTAGATTCTTATAGAACACAAATTCCATTTTGTACGTAATAAAAATTAGTTGATGGCGTAACTATGCAACCAAAGCAATTACGTTTGATGCAAGTACAGTTAACGTGCTTCATCACGATTAGACACAAGACTCTCCTGTTATTGTTGATAAGTGAGGGAGTTGTTTATGACAAACAGAAACATGTTTTATATAATTTCGATGTAGTATTGAAGCATAGTTTGATATATAATTCTTTTGCTGTTTTTCTGCTTGTTGTCTAGCGCGATAAGATGGTTCAAATGGCTTTGAGCACTATGGGACTTAACATCTGAGGTCATCAGTCCCCTTGAATTTATAACTACTTAAACCGAACTAACCTAAAGGCATCACAAACATCCATGCCCGAGGAAGGATTCGAACCTGCGACCGTAGCGGTCACGCGGTTCCAGACTGAAGCGCCTAGAACCGTACGGCCACACCGGCCGGCCACGATAAGATAAACGTATATTGTTTTCTTTATTTTTATTACAGAATCCATCTGTTTCGCACTACAGATCAACAATTTTTGAATAAAACCAGAATTAAACATTGATAGTTTGAATTTTGCTATAAATACTGTTTACTTTTAAGTAACAGGCAGGACGGTAACTATGCAGATAAAAATGTTCTGTTGGTTACCCAGTTCTTTATATATCCTCACTCAGTTTCTAGAAAGTTCGGCAGTTTTAGGGGAATATACAATGAAGCGCCAAAGAAATTCGTATTCAAATACAGAGATATGTAAACAGGCAGAATACGGCGCTGAGGTCAGCAACGCCTATATAAGACAAGAAGCGTCTTGCGCAGTTTTTAGATCGGTTACTGCAGCTACAATGGCAGGTTATTGAGATTTAAGTGTGTTTGAACGTGGTGTTACCGCACTAGCGATGGGACACAGCATCTCCAAGGTAGCGATGAAGTGATTATTTTCCCGTACCACCATTTCACGAGTGTGCAGTGATTATCAGGGGTCTGGTAAAACATCAAATCTCCGACACTGCTGTGGCCGGAAAAAGATCTCTTCCGCAAACTGCTGCAGATTTCTGGGCATCAGCAGGTGTCACCGTGCGAACTATGCAACGAAACATTGTGGGCTTTCGGAGCCGTAGGCCCACTCTTGTACCCTTGATGACTGTACGACACAAAGCTTTACGCCTCGTCTGGGCCCCGCGGCACGGACATTGGGCTGTAGATGACTGGATGTTGCCTGGTCGGACGAGTCTCGTTTCAAATTGTAACGAGCGGATGGACGTGTACGGGTGTGGAGACAACCGCATGAATCCATGCAAGCATGTCAGCAAGGGATTGTTCAATGTGGTGAAGACTCCGTAATGGTGTGAGGCAGTTGGAGTGACATGGGAACCCTGATACGTCTACATAAGACTGACAGATGACACGTACATGAGCATCCTGTCTGATCACTTGCATCCATTCATGCCCGTTATGCATTCAGACGTACGTTGGCAAATCCAGTAGGACAATGCAACACGTTCAGAATTGCCATAGCATGGCTCTAGGAACACTCTTATGAGTTTAAACACCTGCGCTGGCCACCAAACTCCCCAGACATGAACATTATTTAGCATATCTGGGATACCTTGCAACGTGCTGTTCAGAAGAGACCTCCACCTCCCCGTACTCTTACGGATTTATGGACGGCCCTGCAGGATTCATCTTGTCATTCCCATCGAACACTAATTCTGCGTGTTCGCGGTGGTCCTACACGATATTAGGGAGGTGTACCAGTTTCTTTGTCTTTTCTGTGTAATATTCTCTCAGTTTCTAGGTAGTCTACTTATAATTTTAATTAATATTGTGTTTATACTGGTTGCTGGAGAGGAGGAAAGTTAGTTATTAGTATTTTATTAATGATCTCATTCATAAGCAGCCATATTACAGTCATCTCAGTCGCTAAAGTAAGTTATAATTAAGCTTTACTTGTTTAATCAGAATCGTACGATAACTCTCCTTGTTCGCAGTCTCGATGATTCGAAGCGATCTGCAATCCTGTGTAAATAAAATGTCTTGGTTTTCTTGTCTTGCGTAGTCAGTCGGGAAACCTAAGATCAAGCGGAAAGTTTGCTTTGATAGAGTGTAATTATCCGATGAAATGACGGAGCTCTTGGATCTAATAATTGCAGATTCGTTTCCAACTCATCGGAAGTTCCCTTCTGATTACCAACGAAACGACACCTTCGAGCAAATTTCCAATTAGGGAATACATGTATAATGAAATTCCTTACACACCTTTGATGTAAATGCTCAGTATATATTTTCTTGACTAGCATACAATATATTTTCAGTCTCTTTCTTCGAGTAATCTCGATAGCAAAATTACAATTATTCAATGCGGCTATTCGGCATGGAGAAGATCGTAGAAGTCCTCTTAACACATCACAGAGAATATTACAAAGAGTAATTATGCGCTCATGGAATAGTAATAGTACTGTACTCCTTTGCGCATCGATTTTGCGAGTATGTGGATGGTCAAGTAGGAAACGTAGTTCACTCACAGAATTGTGCAGGGATAATTAGTAGAATATAAAGAGATATGACACACTGCTTCCGGTTTTTAGGGGGATCTAATAAGTCACTGATCGCATACCCTAAAGAATAAGATTGTTATGAGGTAACGCCCGATAGGTATGCAACACACCAAACGTACTGGTAACGCTGGTACGACACTAACTGGCCAAAGTTGCTAAGTAAACCATCGTACCCTACTGCACGTTTACTTATGGATGCTTACAACAGTAGACAGGACAGGAAGGCTACTGCAGTGCATTTATATAGACGGGTCCGTGGTCTCTCGTTCCAGCGATACGTCACAGCGGGATTCCTCGTTTTATTTTCAGTGTGAACTCCGTCGCGGACGCCAGACGAGGCGCCGCTTGCCCTCCCGCTGCTGCTGCTGCTGCCACCGCGATGGCGGGCTGCGTCACGACCGGCAGCTGGCGCACACCTCTCTCCTCTTCTGGTCTCGTCGCGTCTTAAGTTACACGCCGCTCCATTCAGACGCCCCCGCGCCCGCGCGCCTTCAAAAATACAGCGCGGCGGCTAACGAGGCAGCCCAGAGCCGGCGTGTTTCGCAAGTGTCTGCTGCTGCACAGCGCGGCGTGACGCGCGCCGTCCCGCCAGCACCCTGCTGACGTCACCGCCTTCCGGCACGCGTAAACAAAGACGCGGCCGCTGTAACACGGAACACGCCAGCTTCCGCCTGCGCATCCGCGTAAATCAACTCGGCTTTTACGACACCCTGTCACTGCCTCTCGTCAGCGCTGAGTGGAATGACTCTCTTTACTGTCCGAGCTGCGCTTTAACGGCTGTTCGCTCGTCATTACGCCGATTGGGAGCAACGAGCGGCAAATTCTAACTGTTAATCTGAAGATTCCTAATATTTAGAGGCTATCTATGTGTATCAGCATTCAAGACTATTTGCTACTATCGAAAACGTTACTCTCATTGCTTATAACTCAGCAGAACAGAAGAACCTATAACATTAAAAGGTTATTTGTATGTCAGTCATGAAGTGTATACAGGGTGTTACAAAAAGGTACGGCCAAACTTTCAGGAAACATGCCTCTCACACAAATAAAGAAAATATGCTATGTGGACATGTGTCCGGAAACGCTTAATTTCCATGTTAGAGCTAATTTTAGTTTCGTCAGTATGTACTGTACTTCCTCGGTTCACCGCCAGTTGGTCCAATGGAAGGAAGGTAACGTTGACTTCGGTGCTTGTGTTGACATGCGACTCATTGCTCTACAGTACTAGCATCAAGCACATCAGTAGGTAGCAGGTTAGTGTTCATCACGAACGTGGTTTTGCAGTCAGTGCAGTGTTTACAAATGCGGAGTTGGCAGATGCCCATTTGATGTATGGATTAGCACGGGGCAATAGCCGTGGTGCGGTACGTTTGTATCGAGACAGATTTCCAGAACGAAGGTGTCCAGACAGGAAGACGTTCGAAGCAATTGATCGACGTCTTAGGAAGCACGGAACATTCCAGCCTATGACTCGCGACTGGGGAAGACCTAGAACGACGAGGACACCTGCAATGGACGAGGCAATTCTTCACGCAGTTTACGATAACCCTAATGTCAGCGTCAGAGAAGTTGCTGCTGTACAAGGTAACGTTGACCACGTCACTGTATGGAGAGTGCTACGGGAGAACCAGTTGTTTCCGTACCATGTACAGCGTGTGCAGGCACTATTAGCAGCTGATTGGCCTCCACGGGTACACTTCAGCGAATGATTCATCCAACAATGTGTCAATCCTCATTTCAGTGCAAATGTCCTCTTTACGGATGAGGCTTCATTCCAACGTGATCAAATTGTAAATTATCACAATCAACTCGTGTGGGCTGACGAGAATCCGCACGCAATTGTGCAATCACGCCATCAACACAGATTTTCTGTGAACGTTTGGGCAGGCATTGTTGGTGATGTCTTGATTGCACCCCATGTTCTTCCACCTACGCTCAATGGAGCACGTTATCATGATTTCATACAGGATACTCCACCTGTGCCGCTAGAACATGTGCCTTTACAAGTACGACACAACATGTGGTTCATGCACGATGGAGCTCCTGCACATTTCAGTCGAAGTGTTCGTACGCTTCTCAACAACAGATTCGGTGACCGATGGATTGGTATCGGCGGACCAATTCCATGGCCTCCACGCTCTCCTGACCTCAACCCTCTTGACTTTCATTTATGGGGGCATTTGAAAGCTCTTGTCTACGCAACCCCGGTACCAAATATAGAGACTCTTCGTGCTCGTATTGTGGACGGCTGTGATACAATACGCCATTCTCCAGGGCTTCATCAGTGCATCAGGGATTCCATGCGACGGAGGATGGATGCGTGTATCCTCGCTAACGGAGGACATTTTGAACATTTCCTGTAACAAAGTGTTTGAAGTCAGGCTGGTACGTTCTGTTGCTGTGTGTTTCCATTCCATGATTAATGTGATTTGAAGAGAAGTAATAAAATGAGCTCTAACAAGGAAAGTAAGCGTTTCCGGACACATGTCCACATAACGTATTTTCTTTCTTTGTGTGTGGGGAATGTTTCCTGAAAGTTTGGCCGTAGCTTTTTGTAACACTCTGTATAGTGTAAATAAACTTGTTAATGTGTTAAGTTCTTGTAAAGGTCTGACTGTCTTTATTAGCCACCTCTACCACCGACACATCAGTTTCTCTGTGTAACGTTTCGTCTCCTAATTCTGTAGATATCCTCAGAGGCTTTATAACAAAGGTGGTACTTGATTTTCAAATTCAAACAAACACAGCAAGCCCAACTGTTTATATATATCTGTTCAGTGGTTGAGGCGTGAAGTCATCCGATCGCTATCAAAAGAAGTCATTAGCTGATAAAAACCAACTAAAAATGTTTTAGAAAATATATCTGTATGCTGTGAAAAGTGGCAACTGTTTCTAAATTATGAAAAGCGTGAAGGCATCTACGTGATTACTAAAAGGAACGTACTAAATATCGACTACGCGATAAATCGCACAATACTGATGGTTGTGAATTCATCTAAATACCATGGGACTAAAATTACGAATAACTTAAATTGTAACGATCACTTACCTAATGTTTTGAGGAAAGTGACCCAAAGACTATCGGCAGAGTTCTTAAAAAATGCAACACATCTATCAAAGAGACTGCATAACCTATGCTTGTCTGCCTTCTTCTGAAGTATTGCTGTGCGATATGAGGTCCTCATCTGATAGGATTGACGGAGAACATCGAAAAAGTTCAAAGAAGGGCGAAATAGGGGAGAGAGTGCTACGGATACGATACGCGAATTGGGGTGACAATCATTAAAACAAAGGCGTTTCTCGTTGCGCCAGAATCTTCTCATTAATCTTCAATCATCAACTTTTCGTCTGAACGCGAAAATATTTTGTTGGCGCCCATTGACACAGGGAGAAATTCTTACGACAATAAAACAACAGAAACAGCTCGCACGGAAAGATTTAAATCTTCATTTTTCCCGTGCGCTCTTCGAGAATGGAACAGCAGAAAAACAGCTTGAAGGTAGTTCCATGAACCCTCTGGTAGGCAGTTAACTATGAATTGTACAGTAGTCCTGTGGATCTAGATTTAGATGAAGAGTTGGCGCCGTTCGGTTTGTTTACCAGAAAGGTCTCCAAATTGTCTAATTTCAGCTCTTCCTTTCTCTTAAAGGTGTTTTTTGTGTTTCTGAATTTCTGTGACTTCTCTCCACATCCTAACGTAGTAATGATTGGCCCTTGGTAAAACTATAACGTCTGAGAATTGAATTATATGGTTCCTCAGTTCCAGCGTATTATCTGCCGCGGCAGGAGTTTACAAAATTCGTCATACTTAGGAACTGCTAAAGGAAGCATTAACACTCGCCTTGCAGAACAAAATCGTCGACTCGCTAACACGGATAAATCGGCGGTAGTAAATCATGCTATGTAAACAGGGAACCTTCAGATTCGATTGCCTGATACTGTCGTTTTATGAATGTCCAATTAGTGCCATCCTAGGATGTACAAAGAGGCTGTGGAAATTCAGGCTTTCAATGAAAAGGAGTGAAGTTAGACAAGTCGTGGTCGTTATGCTAAATAACGCCGAATGTGACAATTCTTCTGCGTTGCAAGCTCCGCAACACACGTCGGGATGACTCCGTGATCTTTGGCAACAGTTGGGTGACGACACGACCAGACAATGGTGGGGTTCGTAGAAACAACTAGGCTGGCTGACTTTGTTTGACTTCAGAACTCAAATACTGAAGTGTTCATAGCCTCTGACGATGTTCCCGCCTTGGGAGACGTGACGTTAGACATAGAGACATGCCTCAGACCACGGCTTAATTCCGCTAAAACGAAAATAATCAAGAATTTTCATTTTACTAGACGCGTTTCGCCGTATTTTATGGACCTATCGTCAATGGGCTGAAACAATTATGCGATATCACTCAAATACAGCAGTTTTAATTTACACGTTATACCATTTTATTTGACCTAATGGTTACGACACTAGTGGAGCTTAATATATAAACTGGATGTACTGGCGGTGGTATGTAACGTCGTTCACAGTGCTTAACTGCCTGAAAATGAAGCTGCAGTTCATTCAAAATCGAATGAAAAAAAAAAAGAAAACGATAAAATGCAGCTGAATGGAAGAAAAACAGTAATAAAATGACCTCTTTTCTCCACAACAATTATTACTGGCAAGAGTGAAAATACCCCATTAAAGAGTGTGTGCTGGCATAAAGCTGTTACAGTTTCGGCCTAGACTGTGATACCTCCCAGCCGCCGCTCTTAAAATATTGGTTGTGGTGACAGACATATCTGCAGTGTAGCCCGAGTCTACACCACGTTTCAAGGTGACAATAAGGTTGAGAGATTACGAAGCGAATGAATGTGTGTGCGAAGTATAGACGGTGGTAAAAGACTGATGTGACGCTTAGCTTTATGTTTACGCTCGCGAGCTATATTTAAAGCTCTGCGGTATTTAATGCACTTTTCATTATGAAAACAAAACCTGCAAGGAAACTCAGAAAGCTTATTTCACATATTAAACAGGTCCCCGAAGACTAGTTTGGTGAATATTACGTACATAAACTTGAACAAATCGAAGGGGGTATCACAAGGTAACATTTACCACTGTTTCTGCCGAGCAGCTTACAATCCTTATTACGACAGAGAAAGAACCTGCGATCATCTCACGTGCGTGTCTTGGCAAGTCGCGAACTTTCCGGACGTCTCTCGCATCCGAGAACGACGTCCCTCGAAAATTGCAAACCGCGAACAGAGACTCAAAGTTATGCGTTTCTGTAGGAAGTTTCCCGACCGCTAGAGGTAAAAGCAGCGATGCTTGCTTCTGCTCCACGGGGTACAGAGGGAAGAAAAGTGGCAACGGGCGTTATTTCTCGGCCGATAAGTCGCTGCCCACATTGCCCCGACGTAGCGGGGCAAATGTTGCGCGATATTTCCGCGGCAGCCCCCGCGCTAGTCCGGTAGAGAGAGAGTGAGGGGGCGAGGGTTTGGGTGGTAAAGGGGTAGGAGGAGAGGGGAATAATAGTTGCCGTTCTGAGGCGGCGCCGCTTTAGCAGAGGAAATATGTGCGACTGCGGGGGCCCGCGGGTATAAAACCCCAGGCGGCTGCTCGCAACTGCCGCGGTACCTGCACCGCAGCGCCAAATTTTCGCAGCAGGCCTTCCGACCCCTCTGGCGGTTACGATCTTGGCCGCCCGCCTCGCGTCTGCCACTCTTTGCCCGACTACGCACGACCGTCACCGCGCCGCAATAATTTCTGGCGCGGTAAGCAGCCGTAGCGGGTATTTTTTTCTCCTCGAGCTCTCCCCTCCACAGCGCTCCTGCCACTGTGCGTGGCGCCCTCTCTAGACAGACGCGCCCGCCGCCCACACACGCGGCGCTGGCCCGCAAACGAGATTACATTCCGCGCGTCCACGCCCCCTGGCTGCGTTATGCCGCGCGCTGGAATTCGCCGTGCCGACTGCGCCGTCCCGCGGGCCTCATCTGTCTTCGTCACGGCAGTCGAGCCTGCAGTTCCCGCCGCTAATTTCGCAGATCCACACCGCCTCTCTGCACGCCATGTTATTTTTTCGCCCTCCCACACCCCCACTCCTATTCTGACAGACCGTTTATCGTAGCCAGCTGTATTTCGACTCGCGCTCTTGTTGCTAAAGTGTTCGAGCTGAGCTCACACTGAGTCCTCTCTAACATACGCAAGATTAACCTCGTGGTGTCGCTTCAGCTGCTTATCATACCGCTAAAACGACAGAAGCGCCATCCATACTTATCAGCGAGGAAGGGAAGCTCCCCTTCACACCACACAAATATAAGAAAAAGAACAATGTCGCACAAAGCACTTACAGGAGAGACGGTACCATATCACACATGGATATACACTACTGGCCATTAAAATTGCTACACCAAAAAGAAATGCAGATGATAAACGGGCATTCATTGGACAAATATATTATACAAGACCTCACATGTGACTGCATTTTCACGCAATTTGGGTGCATAGAACCTGAGAAATCAGTACCCAGAACAACCACCTCTGGCCGTAATAACGGCCTTGATACGCCTGGGCATTGAGTCAAACAGAGCTTGGATGGCGTGTATAGGTACAGCTGCCCATGCAGCTTCAACACGATACCACAGTTCATCAAGAGTAGTG
This sequence comes from Schistocerca americana, assembly GCF_021461395.2. Lineage (NCBI taxonomy): Eukaryota > Metazoa > Arthropoda > Insecta > Orthoptera > Acrididae > Schistocerca > Schistocerca americana. The sequence goes on from NC_060119.1 coordinate 228,101,693, forward strand.
ACTGGCGTATTGTGACGAGCCAGTTGCTCGGCCACCATTGACCAGACGTTTTCAATTGGTGAGAGATCTGGAGAATGTGCTGACCAGGGCAGCAGTCGAACATTTTCTGTATCCACGAAGGCCCGTACAGGACCTGCAACATGCGGTCGTGCATTATCCTGCTGAAATGTAGGATTCCGCAGGGATCGAATGTATGGTAGAGCCACGGGTCGTAACACATCTGAAATGTAACGTCCACTGTTCAAAGTGCCGTCAATGCGAACAAGAGGTGACCGAGACGTGTAACCAGTGGCACCCCATACCATCACGCCGGGTGATATGCCAGTATGGCGATGACGAATACACGCTTCCTATGTGCGTTCACCGCCATGTCGCCAAACACGGATGCGACCATCTTGATGCTGTAAACAGAACCTGGATTCGTCCGAAAAAATGACGTTTTGCCATTCGTGCACCCAGGTTCGTCGTTGAGTACACCATCGCAGGCGCTCCTGTCTGTGATGGAGCAAGGGTAACCGCAGCCATGGTCTCCGAGCTGATAGTCCATGCTGCTGCAAACGTCGTCGAACTGTTCGTGCAGATGGTTGTTGTCTTGCAAACGTCCCCATCTGTTGACTCAGGGATCGAGACGTGGCTGCACGATCCGTTACAGCCATGCGGATAAGATGCCTGTCATCTCCACTACTAATGATACGAGGCCGTTGGGATCCAGCACGGCGTTCCATATTACCCTCCTGAACCCACCGATTCCATATTCTGCTAACAGTCATTGGATCTCGACCAACGCGAGCAGCAATGTCGCGATACTATAAACCAGAATCTCGATAAGCTACAGTCCGACCTTTATCAAAGTCGGAAACGTGATGGTACGCATTTCTGCTCCTTACACGAGGCATCACAACAACGTTTCACTAGCAACGCCGGTCAACTGCTGTTTGTGTAGGAGAAATCGGTTGGAATCTTTCCTCATGTCAGCACGTTGTAGGTGTCGCCGCTGGCGCCTACCTTGGGTGAATGCTCTGAAAAGCTAATCATTTGCATATCACAGCATCTTATTCTTGTCGGTTAAATGTCGCGTCTGTAGCACGTCTTCTCCGTGGTGTAGCAATTTTAATGGCCAGTAGTGTACATGGTGTGTGAGGAACGTAACGACACCGACAACTCTGTGAGCGATCTGGCAACGCTGTGTTGTTCTAATTGTGTAGACCGGTGTGTTCATCCCTTGCAGACGCTCATTCCGAGTTTCAGCTCCATTACAGCCATCATGTGATTTCTGAGAGCACCTTCACTGAAGTTGTGATCTTGTTGTGTGTTACGAAAATGTGAACAGCAGAATTCACAGTAACGCTTTGCCATCGAGTTGGTGTATGGACGAGTGTTGAAGTAGGCCTACGGGGAACATTTGTTATCAAGAGCACAAGTTTTTCATTGGCACAAATCCGTTTTGGAAGGCCGAGAACACATTGAAGATGAATCTTCAACTTCAAGTACAGTCGAAAACGTCGAATGTGTGCATACTCTTGTGAGGTGAGACAGCAATAGGATGATGGGTATCGGGTTAAACTAAAACAGTTTCACTCAAGAAAATGGTGAACTGAGTGAGACCGGATATTGCAGACAAGTGGATGGTGCATGATGACAACGGCTCATGTCACACGACCACTTACATCACGGAATTTTTTGCCTTAAAGTGTCTTCCTGTTGTCCACAACCTTCTTACTAACGTGATATGAGTCCTTGTGACTTATTCTATTGCTAACATTGAAAAATGTCTAAAAAGGATGTCTGGAGAATGTCACCGACATGTTAAAGGCCCTACCAGTCGAAGCATTCAGCGCTGCTACCAAGATTGGTATATAGTTATCTAAGTAAACTACTTTGAGGAGGACAATATTTTTGTTCGAAAAAAACAAACAAACATATATACTAAGTGATCAAAGGTATCCGCACACCTGGCCAAAAATGACTTACCAGTTCGTGTCGCCCTCCATCGGTAATGCTGGAATCCAATATGATGTTGGCCCTCCCTTAGCCTTGATGACAGCTTCTACTCTAGCAGGCATACGTTCGGTCAGGTGTTGGAAGGTTTCCTGGGGAATGGCAGCCCATTATTCACGGATTGCTGCACTGAGGAGAGGTATCGATGTCGGTCGGTGAGACCTGGCACGAAGTCGGCGTTCCAAACTTCCTAAAGACGTTCTATAGGATTCAGGTCAGGACTCTGTGTAGTCAGTTACAGGAATGCTAGTGTCGTGTAACCACTCCGTGCATTATGAGTAGGTGCTCGACAGCGTTGAAAGATGCAATCGCCATCCCTGAATTGCTCTTCAACAATGGGAAGCCAGAAGGTGCTTAAAACATAATGCTGGCCTGTGCTGTGATAGTGCCACGCAAAACAACTACGGGCGCAGGCCCCTTCCACTAAAAACACGACGACACCATAACACCACCGCCTCCGAATTTGACAGTTGTCACTACACACGCTGCCAAATGACGTTCACTGGGCATTCGCCATACCCACACCCTGCCATCGGATCGCCACATTGTGTACCGTGATTCGTCACTCCACACATCGTTCTTCCACTATTCAATCGTTCAATGTTTACGGTACTTACATCAAGCGATGTGTCGTTTGGCATTTACCGGCATGATGTGTGGCATATGAGCAGCCCTTCGACCATGAAATCCAAGTTTTCTTCCCGCCCGCCTAACTGTCATAGTACCTGTAGTGGATCCTGATGCAGTTGGGTCCTGTGTGATGGTCTGCATAGATGTCTGCCTATTACACATTACGACCCTCTTCAACTGTCTGTCAGACAAAAGACGAGGTCGGCCTGTACGCTTTTGTGTTGTACGTGTCCCTTCACGTTTCCGTTTCACTATTACATCGGAAAGAGTAGACCTAGGGATGTTTAGGAGTGTCGAAATCTCACTTACAGACATAAGTGACACCCAATCACCTGACCACATTAGAAGTCAGCGAGTTCCACGGAGCGCCCCGTTCTGCTCTCTCACGATGCCTAATGACTGCTGAAGTCGCTGATATGAAGTACCTGGCAGTTGGTGGCAGCGTAATGCACCTAATACGAAAACGTATGCTTTTTGGGCTGTCCGGATACTTTTAATCAATTTCATGACATTAATGAAACTGCGGACTTCAACACCTTTTTGGAGCCGAATAACCAGTTTCGGCACATTTGCGGGGATCCAGCGCGAATCGCAGGAGGTGTTTGGCAAGCTACGAAAAGAAGTCTATCAGGACAATTGTCAGCAGTAGCAGAAACGAAGGGACTGCTTTATTCCTGTACAAGCATTTTGAAGATGGTAGTTTGTACTTGTAGATACGTGTTTTGAAAGTGCTAGTGTCTACTTATAGATATGTAAATAAATTATTTTCTTGTAAAGAGTGCTGGTCTCGAAATTTTTTGACACTCGTCAGATACCGTATATCCCTTTAAGAAAAAAACAGGTCCCAATGATTGGAAGAAAGGACAAGTCATAGCCGTCTATCGTAAAACCTTAGAACATAATCGGAGATGAAGCATAATGAGGTATTTTGAAAAGAATGCACTCTGTTACAAAAACATCTCTCAGGCAAAACCCAACGTGCAATTTTCTCACATGAAGACAACCAGGAGGCTGCAGTATTTCTTCACTTCCGAGATGCATTTGACTTAGACCACGCCAACGCCTATCAACAGAATACGATTATAAGGGTTATAAAACGAAATTTGTGAGTGGATTCAATATTTATTGGGAAGGGGGGGGGGGGGGGACGCAAAACATTACTTACAAAGTAGAGTCGTCCACTGAAGTAGTAGTAAGCTCAAGTGTTCCCCATGGAACTGTGTTGGAGACCTAGCTGTTCACGTTTTAGTCTAATTATCTGACATAAAGAGTAAACTGAGATTTCTCAGATGATGCAGTTACCTGTTATGAAGTTTGTGTGAAAAAGAATCTGCATAAATATTCAGTCAGACCTTGATAATATTTCAAAGTGGTGTGAAAGTTGGCACTTGATTTAAATATACTGAAATGAATTAAGCAAAATGGAAAAGCGTAATATTCTATGACTATATCATCGATAAGCCACAACTGGAATAATTCGACTCATAAAAATATTAGTTTGCAATAAACTGTAGGGACATGAAACAGAATGACCACATAGACTCAGTCATAGGCAAGACAGGTGGCAGACTTGGGCTGGACACAGAGAGAATGCAGTCAGTTAAAGAAGAGTATTCACGAATCAATTGGGGTTCCCATCGCAGAATACTGTTCAAGGGTGTGGGGCCCATACCAAATAGGACTAAGAGGAGATGCCGAATATATAAAAACAAGGGCGGCACGAATCGTAACAATTTTGTTTGACCAACGGGAGAGCGTCGCAGAAGTTTTGAGGAACCTGAATTTGCGGACTCTTGAAGAAAACCTATTTACAAAGTTTCAAATACAAGTATTAAGTGAAGCATCTAGAGGTATACCTAGGACCCTATGTACCCATCCGAAAGAGGCCTTGAAAAAAAGTTTAGACAATCCATAGCTCACAAAGAGGTGTTTAATAGTTCATCCTTTTTGCACTTCATACGCGGTCGTAATGAGAAGAAATCTTAATTTTAGGTCCAATGCTAAGTACTTACCACTGCGATTTGTAGTGTTTATATGCAAATGTAGGCCATTCGACATTGGATGTCGGAAAAAGGCTTCCTCTCGACCCTTCCAAGTCATCATCTGACTCGTCCATATTTTTTCTGCGCTTTTAACGTAATTTATTTCCAAAGTATATCTATTTACTCCAGTTAAAAGTTACTGGTTTATGTGTATCAGCATAACAACGAAATCCCTATTTTTCTGTGAAAGCTCCGGTACTTCATTGTTAAATACACTGGAGGACAATAAAGTTAAATAAGTGGTTGAGAGGCTTGTGAGCGTATTATTTTCCAAAGTACGTCCAACCACTCCAGTTACAAGCGATGCAGCAGTTATTTATGAGCATGAAGAGATGAAAAATTAACTACATTTTCCTGCGAAAGCTCTCCATGTTCTATGGATGAAACATAGTAGTGGAATGTAAGTGGAAACTTTCGGTGAAGGGGTTCGTGAATGTGTGAGTTTGCGAGGTACATCATTTTGCACCGATTACAAGCGATACATTAGTCGCGCATGCATGTGGAATCTATGAAACATTCCCTGCCGAAATCTCTCTGTATTCAATGATAAAATGAACTAATCGGTTATAAGCGGATATATTTCATAGAGACTCGTGGGAGTATTTATTTTAAAAGCTTCTTGACCTACACGAAATGTAAGCGATTCAATTTTTTTTTCCTAAAACTTCTCGATGTTACTACGGTGCAGTGCACTTGCGGGGTATTAATGGATATACCTGACTCACTACCACCTTACTCACTGACGATCTTACTAATATCCAAACAAAGACCTACGCCACACTTTTACTTCGTTAGTTGATGGATGGTCTCGGTGATTTCTTATCTATTACAATCCAGCATAAAACTTTCTTGGGTCCTATTTAGGTATTCCCGCTTACAGAGGATATCGACAAGTGACTCAGAGAAGCTGCACCTCGCTTTATTTATGGAGTGTCTAGTTTTCACTGTTGGTATACATTCAGTGCACAGACTACGACGAATCTTGCTCTTTTCATGGTTTATGCACTCGTAATCGGATTCGACAGAAAATATCCATTCTCCATGCTATGTCCACCTCCATTTCATTTTTAAGACATCTGTAATTACGTTTTTCACTTCAGTCTGCTCCCTGATTCATTTATTTATTTTCATGTACCTCCTTACGACCACAAACAAGTCCCACTAATTCCTCTAAGCATTCCTCAGTTTTTTTAAGTTCTTCACTAAAAGACAATGTGTTACTGCGATAATTCTGAACTAAGTGTAAGCTTTCCTTTTCATATACACTGGCAGTTTAATTTGGAATACCCTACTCCATTTAACCAAAGTCAGTAAAGGCCATTTTCACTCTTGTTTCTGTTTATTGTACTGTCCATCCAGTTATTCTCTAAACACTACTGGCATACCTACACCACCCTATAGCTACAAATGCACGGTAACGTCCTCTCCCAGTAAACTTCGTCTGTCTCATCGATAAATCACTGCATTTCAACCACTCGCTACGTCCCTCTCTATTGCTGACGTTATTATTCGTTTCGTCACCACTCTATCGCAACATTTTTACCCTTCAAGCGCCCCCGCAGTCTCCAACAAATCAGTTGTTCACCAAATAAATAGTTCACTTAAATCCTGTCGCTGCATAATTCCAAAACCACTTACATTTCCTGTTCTCTCTGCCGGATGCTCTCCTCTAGTTCCGTTGTCACTTAACCTAGAACACCATACCACAACCCACAGTAACCCGTCCCCTACATCTACTGAACCACAAGACTCTTTACAAACACCCAGACCCTCATAAAGTTCGTCTAACGATCTCCATTATCCAATACATAATTTTTAAAAAAATTTTAGATTTAAAATCACTATTACATTTTCACAATCCCATTCTATCCAAGCATTGGTCTTGGAATTGGTCATCAAACCTACTAAGCTAACTAAAAGATCGCCCCGCAGATGCATTAATTACAGCAATAGCATTAACATTATAAGCAATGCAACACCAGATTCGAGGTCTTCACCGTGCTCTAATCATAGTCTACATAAGCATCGCCAAGTGAACGTATTAAATCAATATGTTGGTTTCCTACAGTTATTTTGACATATAGGCAAACGAAACTCAACCCTGACTATTTCATAAGCTTCAGTCTGTCTTCCTTCCAGTTCGGTATCTCATGAATGTGTACACCTAGAGGCTTAGAATGTTTCACAGAAGTCAGATTATTTAATTTGTGATTCTTTCCATCCTCATGTGTACGTAATCGATTCCAATCGCAGATCAATCATTTAACAGCGACTATAACACTGTCAACAGTTTTTTTGTGAAATGTTCAAGCTTCATTTTGCTTTGTTTGTAATAATTTTATGAAGTCTTTACGGTGAAACGCTTTGGTGAGAACGGTTTCGATAATTTTCACTGATTTATTTTCTCCATTTCCTCTTCGTGCAGCCTCATTTAGATTACCTAATTTTTCGACTTCACATATAAAAAAATATGTCTAACGCTCTTAATAAAAATGGTTCAAATGGCCCTGAGCACTATGGGACTCAACTTCTGAGGTCATCAGTCCCCTAGAACTTAGAACTACTTAAACCTAACTAATCTAAGGACATCACACACACCCATGCCCGCTGCAGGATTCGAACCTGCGACCGTAGCGGCCGTTCGGTTCTAGACTGTAGCGCCCATAACCACACGGCCACTCCGGCCGGCAACGCTCTTAATACCTTTGTTACGTGTGCAGGATAAGTTCCTCTCTAAGTTGGTGTCTTCATTTGAAGAAGTTCCTACAGAAGTACATTCTCCTCAGTTACTCATAATGTTTCACGACTTTCATTAGCATAATGCTTTAAGTGGAAGATGAACGCTTGTCCTGAAATTTCTCCTCCATTCCACTTAATTATCTCATTTACGGCGGGAGTATATTGTACAATTTGATGTTCTGTAGCTAATACAGCTACGAATTAGGATATACTGGGTCTGCCGGAGTGGACGTGCGGTTCTAGACGCTACAGTCTGGAGCCAAGCGACCGCTACTGTGGCAGGTTCGAATCCTGCCTCGGGCATGGATGTGTGTGATGTCCTTAGGTTAGTTAGGTTTAATTAGTTCTAAGTTCTAGGCAACTGATGACCTCAGAAGTTAAGTTGCATAGTGCTCAGAGCCATTTGAACCATTTTTTTAGGATATACTGACATGATAATAAGTAAACTATTTTCACGACGTACTTAAATTCATACCCTGAACAGCAAATTCTGCGTTCGTGTAAGACTTTCGTTGATAGTATTAACTCACCACTGCATGAAACATGGGAATGTTAGACACTAGTTTTGGATACGAAAATAATGGCGTCTGCAGTCTCAGGGCTAAGAAACACACCTACATAGGACAGGAAACAGGAAATCGTATTTCAATAAACAGCGGGAAGGCATTGTTCTCGGCAAGGGGTATTCGCAGTTTACGCTCGTATTTCCATTAAATACATCGTCGGGAGTCGTCTGGCAACACACAATGGTTAACAATGCAGGAGAGCAAGACAAAGGTCCTACTTAAATTTAAAAGCGAGCCAGAGAGTACAATACTACAAATGCACAATGGGGCTTTATTCCGTATCCTCAAAATGCGAGCATTAAGTTGAATTGAGACGAATACACGGGCGCCGGGACTGCGTGGTGGCACAGAATTCTTCGCCGACTTTCTGCTGGCCCGGATTCTCCGCACGTGCTTTGTAAGCTGTTGATTGGCAGAACACGCTGCGTAAACAGGCTGAAGGAACTGTAAAAACCAACACATGTCGATAAAAGGGGCAGTGAACCTATTTGACGTTTCCGGATCAAATCGCATTTGTTATATGCTCACGTTAGAGTTTAATAATGGAAAAAATCGTCGTAAATGGTTGTATATCCATTCAGAAAAGACCCCATGTTTAAATGTTTGTGCCCACTGTACACCAGGATACCATTAGAGAAATACACCTGTACATTGTTATTACTTCAATGCTGTTTTATCTTGTAGGGAATAAAACCATTACTCATCCCTTGCACAGATTTTTTGTTATCGTTTTCACTCAAACATAACTCACCTAACACTGTTATTAATCTTCAGTGGTCTACCAAGAAACAAGAGGGAGAAAAGTTTGCTAACCTAGGAATATTTTCTCTTCAGATATGTACTATTTCGTGGCAGCAGCAGCACTGTTAGGTGTCCTTATAGCAGACTTATACAGTTTTCTTCAATATTTTTCCGAAAATCATTATATTAAAATGCGTAAAGGGAGACAATGAATCTTAAATAGTTGCTGAGTGATGGGGGAAGGGACATATGGCGAAAGATCATTTTACTAACAGTTTTGTAAAAAAATCTGTTGCATGTACACTCTTGTACTGCAAAACATATCCAAGCCATCACGCAGCATAATGTGAATCTAAATTCACCATGAAACACGGGGCACTAAATACTCTACCAACGGATGATCTTAAGATGAAAAAATTAAGATTTTATTATAAAATTGTCAGTCAATGTTTTGTATTCATCTTCAACTGACGTATTAGAAATTAGCAGCAGACAATGGGATTTGCAGTTATTATTGATTAAAACCGTCAGTTGTTTCCCTTGCAAAATGATCTAACGCTAAAGTGTTACCATCTTATTTCCAGCCAATTTATGCGGAGTTCTTAAACCTCTGCTCGAAGCTACGACTATCATTTACTCTTTGTATTCACATTCTATATTCAACTCTTTAGTTAACGGCACCGTTGGGTCGCATTATTTCTACTGCAGCCACCTACTGATTCACGGCCAAGTCATGGCTTAATTACTGGTAACATAATTTTCCCAGAGAGTTTTAGTTAGACCGTTAATGCCGAGATTCACCTGCTCCAAATTACGAGAACTAACTTACGTTTTTTTCTGAATTTTACGTGTTCGCAGTCGAAAGATATCAAATACCTCCTAGTAAAAATTCCCTTCTCTTCAGTAAAGCGACTGCCACACCCTTAATTTTTACATTATTTACAAGTGCAGCAGTGTGATTCAGTTCTTAACCTTTATGTATCCTATGCATTACTAATAATGAGAGCATTTTCAGCTACGAAAAAATAAGAAAATTTGACTTTTATAATAGGGGGTTTTATTCGAAAATGGTAGGTTGTTGCGTTCAGTCAGTTTTTATTTATTTAATGCAAAATGTGCACAACTCAGGTATGGAAGTGACATCCCTTATTGATTACTATACTGTTATCACTCGCTTTTTCCCAGCGTTCACACCGTCATACGGAATTAGCAATTTTTCATTATTTCCTAATTTTATATTTCAAATTTTTGGCTGTATGACTTTTCTATCAACGAAGTCGTTAGTTAACACAAGGGAAGGAACTCCTGTGCGCCACCAGCCTGTGAATCGAGTAAACTTCGTTCTTTGTGTGATTGTATCTCAAGAGTTCGTGTAGAATGGGGACGATTCCTGAATTTATCATAACGAGTTTGGGAAACCTCCTAAAAACCACACTCATGCTGGCCAGTTATCAGACCAACGGTCGCCATTCCACAGCGCGAATTCGATCCACAAGTGGTTCAAACTCCACCCCAGAAAATGCTTTAAAAAAAGAGTTAGTGTCCCTTAAATTTGTGTTCGATGGTAACAAATTTCTATTCTTTATAAACTCTTTTCTTGCCATTGCCAATCTACATTTATGTCCTCCCTACTTCATCCATCGTCAGTTATTTTACTGCCCAAATAGCAAGCCTCATCTAGTCCCTTTAGTCTCTCATTTCCTAATCTCAGGATCGCCTAATTTAATTGTACTACGTTCCATTATCCTTGTTTTGATTTTATTAATGTTCATGTTCTATCCTCCTTTCAGGACACGTTCCAGTCCTTTCATCTAGCCTTCCAACCCCTTTGTTGTGTCTGACAGAAGTACAGTGTCACCAGCAAGCCTGAAATTATTCATTTATTTTCCCTGAACTGTAGTTCCTTCACCAAACTTTTCTTTGGTTTCCTTCACTGCCTGCTCAATGTACAGACTGAATGATATCGGCGATAGGCTACAACGTTGCATCGCTTCCCTTCTCAACAACTGAGTCCCTTTTATGCCCTTCGACTCTTATAACTGCCATTTAGTGTATGTAAAAGTTGTATACAGGTTTCTGCTGCCTGTATTTTACCCCTGCCTCAGAATTTTAAAGAGTGTTTTGTCGTAGGTTTGTCTTTTTTTAACCTACCTTCTAACATAAGTCATAGGGTAAGTGTAGCTCCGCATGTTCCATTTCTTGGAATCTGGACTGATATTGTGGGAAGAGCAAACCAAAGATTGCGATTCATTGACAGAACACTTAGAAGGTGCAACAGGTCTACTAAAGAGACTGCTTAAACCACGCCCTATTCTGGAGTATTGCTGTGCGGTGTGGGATCCGCATCAGGTGGGACTGATGGATGACATCGAAAAAGTACAAAGAAGGGCAGCTCGTTTTGTATCATGGCGAAATAGGGGAGATAGTGTCACAGACATGATACGTGAATTGGAGTGGCAATCATTATTCGTTGCGACGGGATCTTCTCATGAAATTTCAATCACCAGTTTCCTCCTCCGATTGCGAAAACATTCTGTTGCCACCCACCTACATAGGGGGAAATGATCATGACGACAAAATAAGAGAAATCAGGGCTCGCACAGAAAAATTCGTTCGAGAGTGGAACGGTAGAGAGACAGCTTGAAGGTGGTTCATTAAACCCTCTGCCAGGCACTTTATTGTGAATAGCGGAGTAATCACGTAGGTGTAGATCTGGATGTAGATGTAGATCTTCCCCGAAGTTGGCTTCTGTCAATATTTGCATTCTTGTGTAAATGATTTTTTTGTTATTTTGCAACCATGACCTATTCAAGTGATAGTTTGGTAATATTGACACCTGGCAGCACCTGATTGCTTTGGAATTTTAGTTACTTCTTTCTTCTTCAACCTTTAAAGTTTGTAAAATTGAAAGGATGATGTCAAGTGATTACTTAAGATTTAGTACTGGCTGCGTTTAATTTTTGTCTATATTTTATAGTTTACAGGCTTTGGATAAGGGTAGCTATTTTTGCATTAGATTAAAGGAAACAGTGGGGAGTATAGGTATTTAGCAAGGTTGCAATTCAAGCCAGTTCTCAGCTTTAGTGGAAGCAGCGCTGATTTTAGGCCACAAATCGTTCGCCACGAGAACGTACCGCACCAGGCGTTCACTGAATTTGTGGCGATGGAGCTTCGATATTACGACCGCCGCATTTGACCGACCCCCAGCGCTGGCACATTCGCTCCCGCGAAACAGCTGTTGCGAATGCCCCTCTGCGACCATCGCGCTGAATCGTTCGCTGGGCGTTAATTTATAGAGACGGTCAATTATTTGCCACTTTGGCAACAAAACATTCGGAGCGGCGCAGCGGGAATAGGTTGCAAGCCGGCTGCATCGGGTGCTCTGTGTACGGCCGGAACACAAAACACGGTCGAATCGGACCCCGCTCATCGGACCAGCGGTTGCAAACATTCAAACATCCGGAAATAGAAGGCTCGGTAATTAACATCGGTGGTAGCGACAAGTGTATCGGTGGCGGGGAGAGGGCTGGAAGGGGGAAGGAGGGGGGAGGGGGAGGGAGCAAGCGGCATAGTGATGGTAGGGGAGGAGGGATGGAAGGGTGATGGTGGTGGTGGGAGGGGGGAGAGGGGTAGTCATCGGGTTCGAATTCATCGTTCCCTGCTGTCCGCCGGAGCGGGCGCTGTCGCGTAATAAAGTGCCCCGTCTCGCGAAAAGCTTGTTCCACTGTTTTGCGCCCTCCCCCCTCCCACGGCGTACGATGTGCGCTGGCGGACACAAAAGCGCTCTGATTGGAGCCATGTCGCTGCCATTCACGCAGAACAAGTCCGGTGCTGCGCGGCTCGCAGCCCTGTCGGTGATTTATAAGTTATATACGGCCCGGCGGGTGGCCGCGGGCGGCGCGGCCCGTGTACTTGGGCCGGCGCGCGAGCACAAAACTAATGAAATTAGCATACGGTCCGGCAGCGCCGACCGGCCGCGCAACAACTCTCTCCCTCCAATTCATCGGCAAGAAACACGGCCGCTGGCGGGCGGTATTTTTGCCGCCCCCGGTCCGGCTCCGCAGGGGAGCGGCGTGGGCGTTATTCCATTTAAAAATTCATTTTCCGGCGGAGGTTTACGCAGCGGCCGTTTATTTATCGCCGGCGACCGTAGCGCGTGCGCGCGGCTCTGCGCCTCCCGTCGGCCGCAGCAGCAGCAGCAGCAGGTAGGTACGGGGTCCGGCCGGGCCCGCGCCGCGGCTATTACAACTTGGCCAGGACGGGCTTTAGGGCTCCCTCCCCTCCAGATATATTACCCATGAATTTCGCCGCGCCGATATCGACTCGACCTCTGAAATTGCCGGGCGCCCAGAGTCTTTATGAGACACAACTTTCGAGATGTCAGGACGTTAATCCCTTCCCGCTGCGAGATAGATCGACGTATCGGGTTACAGGGTTGCTTCCCGGCCTCGGATTGGCTATAACTCTCGCCAATGCAAAAATGGAATTAGTAGACCTACGGAACAAAAAGTATGTCTAAATAAAACCAAAGAGAAAATTCTGATTGGGAATTAAGGCTCAGGAAGATTGCCGATAACATTTTAATTCTGTCAAAGACGGTCATACAATTCGAAGCTATTTTCATAAATCTTTCTCTTAATAGGAGACCTTTGGAGAAAAGAGAGCCACTTGTATGAATATCAAGAACTCAGATGGAAACCCAGTTCTAAGCAAAGAAGGGAAAGCAGAAAGGTGAAAGGAGTATATAGAGGGTCTATACAAGGCCGATGTACTTGAGACAATATTATGGAAATGGAAGCGGATGTAGATGAAGATGAAATGGGAGATACGATACTGCGTGAGGAGTTTGACAGAGCACTGAAAGATCTGAGTCGAAACAAGGCCCCGGGAGTAGACAACATTCCATTGGAACTACTGACGGCCTTGGGAGAGCCAGTCCTGACAAAACTCTACCATCTGGTGAGCAAGATGTATGAGACAGGCGAAATACCCTCAGACTTCAAGAAGAATATAAAATCCCAATTCCTAAGAAAGCAGGTGTTGACAGATGGGAAAATTACCGAACTGTCACAGCTGCAAAATACTAATGCGAATTCTTTACAGATGAATGGAAAAACTTGTAGAAGTCCACCTCGGGGAAGATCAGTTTGGATTCCGTAGAAATATTGGAACACGTGAGGCAATATTGACCCTACGACTTATCTTAGAAAATAGATTAAGGAAAGGCAAACCTACTTTTCTAGCATTTGTAGACTTGGAGAAAGCTTTTGAAAATGTTGACTGGAATACTCTCTTTCAAATTCTGAAGGTGGCAGGGGTAAAATACAGGGAGCGAAAGGCTATTTACAATTTGTACAGAAACCAGATGGCAGTTATAAGAGTCGAGGGGCATGAAAGGGAAGCAGTGGTTGGGAAAAGAGTGAGACACGGTTGTAGCCTCTCCCCGATGTTATTCAATCTGTATATTGAGCAAGCAGTAAAGGAAACAAAAGAAAAATTCGGAGTAGGTATTAAAATCCATGGAGAGGAAATAAAAACTTTGAGGTTCGCCGATGACATTGTAATTCTGTCAGAGACAGCAAAGGACTTGGAAGAGCAGTTGAAAGGAGGAGGATATAAGATGAACATCAACAAAAGCAAAACGAGGGTAATGGAATGTAGTAGAATTAAGTCGGGTGATGCTGAAGGAATTAGATTAGGAAATGAGACACTTAAAGTAGTAAATGAGTTTTGCTATTTGGGGAGCAAAATAACTGATGATGGTCGAAGTACAGAGGATATAAAATGTAGACTGGCAATGGCAAGGAAATCGTTTCTGAAGAAGACAATTTTGTTTACATCGAGTATAGATTTAAGTGTCAGGAAGTCGTTTCTGAAAGAATTTGTATGGAGTGTGGCCATGTATGGAAGTGAAACATGGACGATAAATAGTTTGGACAAGAAGAGAATAGAAGCTTTCGAAATGTGGTGCTGCAGAAGAATGTTGAAGATTAGATGCGTAGATCACATAACTAATGAGGAGGTATTGAATAGAATTGGGGAGAAGAGGAGTTTGTGGCACAACTTGACAAGAAGAAGGGACCGGTTGGTAGGACATGTTCTGAGGCATCAAGGGATCACAAATTTAGCATTGGAGGGCAGGGTGGAGGGTAAAAATCGTAGAGGGAGACCAAGAGATGAATACACTAAGCAGATTCAGAAGGATGTAGGTTGCAGTAAGTACTGGGAGATGAAGAAGCTTGCACAGGATAGAGTAGCATGGAGAGCTGCATCAAACCAGTCTCAGGACTGAAGACCACAGCAGCAGTAGCAATAGGAGTTCTACACATGCTACGTACGAGGGCTCTTCGGAAAGTAAGGAACCATCAGTCATGAAATGAAAACCACAGTGAAAGTCAAAACTATTTTATTTGCAACTGTTAGCCACACTTTCCACTTACTTCTCTAGATATTCGCCGATCCAACTTACACACCTGTCGTAGCTTTGTACCAGCCTTTTGGTACCTTCGTCATAGAAAGCAGCCTCCTGCAATTTCCGACGATTTTCTACCTCTCCATAGCCAGCGGTTCATTTGAGCAAAGTTCAAAATCAGAGGAAGCCAATGCTCGGTTGAATGATAGGTTATGAAAAATTTCCCCTCGAAAATGTTGCAGGAGCGTCCTCGTTGCCCCTACAGTCTGTGTCAGGAAACTGCCATGATGAAGGAAGTGCGTCACAGTTACGTTACGTGGGGTTGCATGAAATCAGGCGAAATCTCTCGGTAGGCACCCATACTTGGGGCGACAAATTATTTTCTAGGCATCTTTACGCGCTCACTGTGCGCTCGGAATTGAGAAGAGCTACGTAAACTATCTGCGAACATACTAGAAACACTATCCAACACATACAGGGTGTTTCACTAAATGTGTCTGCCTCTGTAAGTTACGAAGTAATAGGCGACGGAAATACTTTTTGCGGTAGGTCGCCATAAGAAACGTCACACTGTCTGCGGAGCTATGAACATAGTTTATTGTGTTGTTATCCAAACAGTTACAGAAAAAATACAACATTTTTAAATGGAACAATAGTTGTTTCTATCATGCACTGGAATCAGTAACACCAGCTCTGTATACATAAATTTAAATTACATTCCTATCACTT
The DNA here is from genome assembly GCF_021461395.2 of Schistocerca americana. Classification (NCBI taxonomy): domain Eukaryota; kingdom Metazoa; phylum Arthropoda; class Insecta; order Orthoptera; family Acrididae; genus Schistocerca; species Schistocerca americana. Next base: position 228,117,550 of record NC_060119.1, read on the forward strand.
TTAGTTTGGGAGCTACAACCCCTCAAAGCTTTAGGGGCAGATACTACACACGCCGCGCATAACGCAATGCGTCTTCTAAATGTGGTGCGGCCGAGTTGTAAAGACGCCGGTGTCACTGGGCGAGAAGCTTTCTCGATGCGCTGTCAGACTGCCGAGTGTCGCCGCACACGGCCATATACCCGACAGTTCGTGCCACACAAAGAAACGGGAGTTACAAGAAGAGGTGCAGATACGGAAAGGTGTCCGACAAGGTTGCGCACTGCCCCCTATTATCTTTAACCTATACATTGTAGACGCGCCGAAAAAAGTAAGGGAAAATTCACAGACAGGTGTAGTAATTCATGGCCAACGAATAGATATGGTAAGATATGCCGATGATATAGCTGTCCTAGCTGAAAGTGAAGAAGATCTTGTAGTCCTACTGAATAGAATGGATAAAGTTATAGGGGAAGAATATAATATGAGAATTAATGAAGCAAAAACAAAAGTAATGGCATGCGACAAAAAAGATCAAGTGAAAGTCCAAGTTCATGTAGGCAATGAAGTGCTAGAACAAGTTGATAAATTTACTTATCTGGGCAGTAATATTACCACGGATGGAAGGAGCAAGGCAGAAGTGGGAAGTAGAATTGCTCAAGCAAAGGCTGCTTCTAACAAGAAGAAAAACATCTTAACATCTAAGAGCATCAGCCTTGAAATCAGGAAAAGATTTTAGTAATCATATGTGTTGTGTGTGGCATGCTATGGGTGTGAAACATGGACTCTCGGGATAGAGGAAGACCAGAAGCTAAATTCTTTTGAAATGTGGTACTATAGACGCATGCTCAAAATAAAATGTATCGACAAGGTCACAAACGAAGTGGTTCTGGAAAGAGTAAGTGAGAAGAGAAGCTTCTGGAGTTTCATTGTTAAAAGAAGAGTGCAATTTACAGGCCATCTATTAAGACATAAAGGACTCCTGAACACAATCATAGAGGGATATATCGAGGGAAAAAGACGAAGGGGAAGACCATTGTCATTGGAGCTATTGCAAACCAATCCTTGGATTGACCACTACAGAGGAAGAAACTGACATCGGATGAAGATGGCATACACGAACAACGAGTACGTTGACATGTTGCTGATGCTCGGCGAGTGCCGACACGGTGCCACTGAAGCAGCCATGGCGTACGCCGTGATATATCCTAGGCGAAAAGCTCCGGCAGCCATTACGTTCTTAAGTGCCGAACGACGACTTCGGGAAACAGGCAGCTTGGTAATGCGCCGCAGTAACAGACGAAGAAGTGAGGAGACGGAGGTGGTTGTTTTAGGTGCAGTACACCACGATCCTCACGTGAGCTTACGAGCCGTTGCTGCAGTCGCTGGTGTCAGTCCCACATCTGTGTGGCGTATAGTACACCGCAACAGCTTTCACCCGTACCGACTGTCACTGACCCAGGTGGTGCATGGGAACGATTTCCGTGCGAGAGTTACATTCTGTGAATGGGCCATGCGTAATTTCACGCTGGAGTCTTTACAAGGTGTTATGTTCTCTGGTGAGTCCACGTCCACAAATTGCGGTGCAGTGAATCTGCATGACGTGCACTACTGGGCCGCAGACAACCCTAGGTGGGTACGACCTGTCGACCGTCAACGTAGGTGGTCTATTAATATATGGTGTGGAATCCTTGGGGATCACATCATCGGTCCACACTACTTCCCAGGTACACAGGTGAGTTATATCGCGTGTTTATAGTTTACAGTTTGGGTGGTCTCCTTGAACATTTGTGTCTATACACTAGAGTCCATATGTGGATGCAGCACGGTGGTCACCCAGCCCATTCTGCGAGTGCTGTTGTGGAAGAATTAAAAAACAGGTTTGCAGGAATGCGGTTGGGGCGCCATGGTCCTCATTCATGGCTCACATGGTCGCCCGATTTAACACCATTAGATATCTTTTTGTGGGGATATCTAAAGGATTGTGTTTATGTCACTGAGCCCACATCCCCAGATGATCCAAAACGGTGCATCGACGACGCATGTTGCTCCGTGACACCGGCGATGTTACATCTCGTCCGCAGATCCTTTAGAAGGTGCGTTGCGTTGTGCATTCATGAACATGGACACACATTTGAACATCTCATTTAAATGAACTTCCCGCTGCCAGAACGTACATCACCCACTACACAGCCATGTATTATGTACAGCGTGTGGTATCTGCCTCTGAAACTTTGAAGGGTTGTAGCTCCCTGACTAAAAGTGATAGGAATGTAATTTAAATTGATGTATACACAGCTGGTGTTACTGATTCCAGTGCATGATAGAAACAACTACTGTTCCATTTAAAAAATTGTATCTTTTTGCTGTAACTCTCTGGATAATAACACAATAAACTATGTTCATATCTCCGCAGACAGTGTAACGTTTCTTATGGTGATCTACCGCAATAAATATTTCCGTCACCTATTACTTCGTAACTTACAGAGGCAAACACATTTAGTGAAACTCCCTGCATGTTCGAAGCGTCATCGGACTGTCTCTTCGGTTTCCATTTCACGATCGATCATTCCTTGCTTTCTGAATAGCCCTCGTACATTATTCACGATTAATGTCATCCGCTGCAGTTGTAATACACTTTTATTTTCCAATAAAAGCAAAGCAGAACCAGGTTTCAGGATAACAGCCACAGCTGCAGGTGCATCTGTAAAATTACAAATAAAACGTGACGACTACACAAATGATGAATATCTAATATAAAAAAACAGAAATTGCAGTAATATTCCAACGAGGATACCAAACATACATACAGGATGTCCATACGGGTCAGCTAATAGGGGTTAATATATCGATTCTCGGATACATGGCATGTAAGAAGAAAACCCGCCATACTGATAACCACTACCCACCCCGACGTTGTATACCGCCTGGTGGTGTTTCGGGCACGTAAAACGGTAACAAAAGTATATAAGCGAAGCAGACACGGAAGATGGATCACGCTAGCAAAGATATTGGCTGCAAATTGGGAAATCCATTCAGATTAGCGACTTTGACAAAGGGTAGATTATTATTACCAAAAGCCTGTGAACGAGTATCTCGAAAACGACGAAGCTGGTCGAATGTTCACGTGCTACTGTCGTGAGATTTACGGGAAGAGGTAGGACAGTGAAACTACCACTAGTCGCTAAATGGTTGGACGGTGCACGACTCTTCGCAGAACGTGGGATTTAGAGGCTTTTTTTGTTATGGTTTTAGGGCGCAAAACTGCTGCGGTCATTAGCGCCCGGTCTGTGACTTAGGAAAAGGTAAAAAAAAAAAAAAAAAAAAAAAAAAAAAAAAAAAAAAAAAAAAAAAAAAAACGAAACTGGAAACCAGCAGCAATGGGAACTAAACTCAGAAAAGTGGGGAAACTAAAAACAGAAGGAAAGCTTAAAAAACCACTATAGAAGGGGGACTTTTGTCCCCAAAAAGAGCTTCAAATGACTGACGTCATCTCACTGGCACTAATAAACTCGAGAACGCGATCGGCTGAGCGCGTGTCATCTGCTAAAATGGAAGATATATCAGGCGACAGCTGTAGACGGGCGCGTAACGGAGTAAAATAGGGGCACTCAAGTAAAAGGTGTCTTACCGTCCACAGTTGAGAGCAGTGGGGACAGAGTGGGGGAGGATCGCCACTTAAAAGATGTCGATGGCTAAAAAGACAGTGGCTTATCCGGAGTCTAGTTAAAATTACCTCCTCCCGACGACGAGTTCGGAAGGAAGAGGTCCAAGTACAGGGAAGAGCTTTCACGTCCCGCAATTTATTATGGGGAAGTGTCGACCAATGTGCGTGCCATAAAAGAGCAACACGACGACATAAAACACTCCGCAGATCGGCGAAGGGAATCATGCGAATAGCAGGCTGAAGAAGAGACTCTGCAGCCTTGGCCGCTATATCGGCCGCCTCATTTCCACAGATACCAACATGTCCTGGGATCCAGAGGAACGCCACAGAGACGCCCCCCCAAGTGGAGCAAGTGGAGGCAGTCCTGAATCCGGTGGACCAGAGGGTGGACAGGGTAGAGAGCTTGGAGACTGAGCAGAGAGTTGAGCGAATCTGAGCAGATAACATACTGTAGCCGCTGATGGCGACGGATGTATTGGACAGCCTGGAGAACAGCGTAAAGCTCCGCAGTAAAAACCGAACAATGGTCGGGAAGCCGAAATCGATTTGGGGTGTCGCTAACAATACAGGCACTCCAACACCAAGGCTTGTCTGCTCAGTGAAGTAGGACAGACGATAATCTGTGGCCTCTCTGCCGAAAGAGCACAATGCCGTGCACGCACAAGTGTTTCATCGCACACCGTTCATCGCACATTGTTGAACATGGAGCTCCGCAGCAGGCCACTCCCACATATTCGCATGTTGGTCTAACGGCATCGTCAGTTATGCTTGCAGGGAGGGTGGGACCATCGTGACTCGACCATCGATCAATGGAAACGTGTCGGTTCTTCTAGTGTATCACATTTTTGCTATACCAAGTCTATGGCTGTTTCAACAAACTCCATCACGAGTTGAACGGCGGTTCGAACGCGCAGCGCACGACGGACGCAGGCTGGTGGGAGCAATATTATGGTATGGGAGACATTCTCCTGCGCTTGCATGGGACCTGCGGTATAATCGAAGGCACGCTGTCAGCTGAGAACCACCTGCATCCCATCATGCTTGATGTCTTCCCCGACTGCGATGTCGTCTTATAGCAGTATAACTGTCCGTGTCTCGGAGCCAGAACCGTGCTACAATGGTTTGAAGAGAATTATAGTGAACGCACTTTGATGTCTCGGTGACAGAATTCTCCTGATGTAAATACTGTGGAACCCAACTGGGCCACTATAGGGCACCATCATCATGTACGCCAATCAGCAGTCCGTTATTTACGCGTACTACATGACCTGTACGTAGACATATAATGCTATATACCTCCACAAACCTACCAACAAGCTGTCGGATCCATGACAAGCAGAATCGCTTATGTATTTCGTTTCAAGGCAGAGCAAACAACTTATAAAGCAGGTGGTCATAATGTTTTGGCTTATCACTGTATATTCCTAGGACCGACGGAAAACCTGTCGAAGAGCAGGGTCCGCATAACACATTAGATCCCCATTTATAAAAGAGCGCAACCATCGCAAATGAAATAAAAAGATGAGCGACTGAGGACCCCACATCCCATAAACCTCAATACAGGCTTACGATGTTCCAGGATTAAGGGTATCAGTAATATACAGCCGCATTTTGATACGTTTTTCCACTAATAGACTGATTCACGAGAAAGTTTTGCGTATAATATTTCTTGGCGGTACGGCAGTTAATCCAGCTGTAGGTACTACAAAGCAGTCGTTCCGGGAATGTTTTTCAATTTGCGAAGTAGGTGCATGTTGTAAAGAGGACGGTAACTGACAGGTTTCGGCTTCATTCCGAGAAATTTAAAACAAAATATAATTGCAAACTTATTAAAAAGCTCATGTTGTACAGTAACTGTTTGATAGCCATTAATGCAAAGAATTTAGTGAAATGAACACAAAGGTAGTTGAGGACATGGAACTGGCATCTTCACTCGTCGTTAGATGTATTTGCCATTATCACTACGCATATAGAGTGAAACGAACAACTTTAAGTCAGTCTCGTGTTACGTTATACAGCATACGTTCAAGCAAACACGATGGGAAATATAACTGCAGAATGTCAAAATAAATGAGTTTCTTCTCCGGGTGAATATCGAAGTAGTATTGGAGACCGACTTCATGAGTACAAGCCGTACCATTATACGTTCAGGTGGTGATGTGATGGCATTAAATATCGAGGTAAACCACATTGTATTATGATCTGATAATTCTGACAACGTTCATTGCAAAGAACTACACTCATGCTCATAAATTAAGGATAATGCTGATACATGGTGAAACAACGCTCTGGTGGGCGGTTTGCGGGTTTATATCACCTCCGGGTATGACCATGCGTTGCATTTGACCTACGGTCGTCGTACGGTGGCGCTGGCAGCTGTCCACATACGCAGAGGTGTGTTGGTGCATGTCAGAGTACGGTGCAGCGAGTAAGTAAGCAGACGTTTTCGGATGTGCTAATGGTGACTGTGTTGAAAATGGCTCAAAGAACACATATTGATGACGTTATGAGTGATAGAATACTACGGTGACTGGAGGTTGGTCAAACACACCAGGTCGTAGCACAGACCCTCCGTGTGCCACAAAGTATGATCTCATGATTATGGAAACGATTCCAGCAGACAGGAAACATGTCCAGGCGCTACAGTACGGGGCGTCCACAGTGTACAACACCACAAGAAGACCGATATCTTACCATGAGTTCCCGCAGACGGCCACGGAGTACTGCAGATAGCCTTGCTCGTGACCTTACCGCAGCCACTGGAACAGTTGTCTCCAGACAGTGTCTACAGACGACTGAAGAGACATAGTTTTTTCGCCCGGAGACCTGCACGATGCATTCCACTGACCCCTGGTGAGAGGAGAGCCCGTAAAGCCTGGTGTCAAGAACACAGTTCATGGTCATTGGAACAGTGGTCCTAGTGTTCACGCATGAGTTCATGTATAGTCTGAACAGTGATTCTCACCGGGTTTTCATCTGGCGTGAACAAGGAACCAGATACCAACCCCTTATTGTCCTACCGAGCGAGGTGGCGCAGTGGTTAGCACACTGGACTCGCATTCGGGAGGACGACGGTTCAATCCCGTCTCCGGCCATCCTGATTTAGGTTTTCCATGATTTCCCTAAATCGTTTCAGGCAAATGCCGGGATGGTTCCTTTGAAAGGGCACGGCCGATTTCCTTCCCAATCCTTCCATAACTCGAGCTTGCGCTCCGTCTCTAATGACCTCGTTGTCGACGGGACGTTAAACACTAACCACCACCACCACCTTATTGTCCTTGAAAGTGACCTGTATGGAGGTCGTGGTTTGATGGTATGGGGTGGTATTATGATTGGTGCACGTACACCCCTGCATGTCTTTGACAGAGGAACTGTAACAGGTCAGGTGTGTAGGGACGTCATTTTGCACCAATATGTCTGCTTTTTCAGGGGTGCAGTGCGTCCCACCTTCCTACTGGTGGTTGATAACGGCCGGCCCCACCGAGTTGCCATCGTGGAGGAGTACCTTGAAACAGAAGATATCAGGCGAATGGAGTGGCCTGCCTGTTCTCCAGACCTAAACCCCATCGAGCACGTCTGGGATGCTCTCGATCGACGTATCGCTGCACGTCTTCAAACCCGTAGGGCATTTCAGGAGCTCCGACAGGCACTGGTGCAAGAATGGGAGGCTATAGTCCACCAGCTGCTCGACCACCTGATCCAGAGTATACCAACCCGTTGTGCGGCAGCGTGTACGTGTGCATGGTGATCAAATCCCATATTGATGTCGGGGTACATGGGCACGAAACAGTGGCCTATTGTAGCACATGTGTTTCGGGACGGTTTTCTCAACTTATCACCAATACTGTGGACTTACAGATCTGTGTCGTGTGTGTTCCCTATGTGCCTATGCTATTAGCGCCAGTTTTGTGTAGTGCCACGTTGTGTGGCACCACATTCTGGAATTGTCCTTAATTTATGAGCATGAGTGTATATTCTTATTCTTGTGTAAAGTTATTAAACGTGCTTTATTTGACTTACAGAATACTTTTCGGAATGCCGGAGAAAGCTGGCAGTCGTACTCACCTGAAAAAGGAAAAATTGTGTTAAAAGACACTGAAGTACAAATGCTGAAAATTAAGGGCTGGCTAATGTACTTAATATTCACATACATCGTAAATTACATACTAAAATAAAAAGTTTGCTTACGATCATTATGTACAGAATTTGTTTATGTTTCTGTAAGTAATTTACAAAATTTTTCACGTAAACTGGCAGAACTATGTCGGTTAAATCGTGCCTGCTGAGAACTTTCTTGTCGTGTACCGCTTAACACTTCCACTGCCATTAGGGTGTACGTTTGTGTCCCACGATAGGATATCAGTGCGGCTCGCACTTTGAAGTATGTTATTTCTGTGTATCATTGTCCCACAGGTAAAGGGAAGCATGCTAATGGTTTGCAGAATTCTTATAGCAACAGCTTGCAGCTGTAGTCTGGGCTTTGTAGAATACTTATAACAACAGCGTGTATATGTAATTTGGGCTTCTTCTAGTTTTATTGTTGGCCCTCTCCTTCGCTTCGCTCTGAATCGTCGCAGGGAATTAGTTCCCCTGCCAATAGGCTAGGCAATGAACTGATTTGCAAAACGGGCAGCGGACCGTCTTCCCGGACAATGTGTGTCGCTGAACTGCACACACGGGTTTACATTTGTCGCGTCAGATGCTCTACCCAATGATGTGCGCTCGCTTTTTTTATGTCTCCCAGTTTCTGACAAGTTTTTTTCTGAAATCCTGTAGTTACTCATGAGTAACCCTGTATGTTCCGAAATATTTATAAGTGCCGTGGCTCTACCGGTAAGCCGGCCGTAGTGGCCGAGTGGTTCTAGGCGCTTCAGTCTGGAACCGCGCGACCGCTGCGGTCGCAGGTTCGAATTCTGCCTCGGGCATGGATGTGTGTGATGTTCTTAGGTTAGTTAGGTTTAAGTAGTTCTAAGTTCTAGGGGACTGATGACCATAGATGTTAAGTCCCATAGTGCTCAGAGCCATTTGAACCATTTGAACCTCTACCGGTAAAAGCGGAACCTTTACAGGACCACTGTGTTGTCTTTCTGCCTTTTTCTCAGGAAAGGGTAAACGTATTAAACTGAAATTTGTGTCACATACTAAGCTCTACGGCCTCTTGGCAGTGTGTCAAAATTATGACTCTAAATCAACGTAATTTATGTCACATATTTTGATATTCGCAAACTCATCGAAACCTATAGTGTACTTCCCGTTGACCTAGAATCCTGAAAATTGGCAAGAGGCGAGGTTTCACAGTAAGTAGAGTAAAAAATTCGAATATTGTTAATTTGTACTTAATAACGCATAAAAATATTTTTTGCCATTTGAACTTCTATTGCATTTATCACTCGTCAAAAACATAAGAGACAAATATTACTGCATCCAAACATATCTACATCTACATGGATACTCTGCAAATCACATTTAAGTGCCTGGCAGAGGGTTCATCGAACCACCTTCGCAACTCTCTATTATTCCAATCTCGTATAGCGCGCGGAAAGAATGAACACCTATATCTTTCCGTACGAGCTCAGATTTCTCTTATTTTATCGTGGTCATCGTTCCTCCCTAGTAGGTCAGTGTCAACAAAATATTTTCGCGTTCGGAGGAGAAAGTTCGTGAATGCAATTTCGTGAGAAGATTCCGTCGCAACGAAAAACGCATTTCATTCAATGATTTCCAGCCCAAATCCTGTATCATTTATGTGACACTCTTTCCCATATTTCGCGATAATACAAAACGTGCTGCCTTTCTTTGAACTTTTTCGATGTACTCTGTCAGTCTTTTCTGGTAAGGGTCACACACCACGCATCAGTATTTCAAAAGAGGACGGACAAGCGTAATGTATTCAGTCTCTTCAGCAAATCTGTTACGTTTTCTAAGTGTCCTGCCAATAAAACGCGGTCTTTGGTTAGCATTCCCCACAACATTTTCTATGTGTTCTTTCCAATTTAAGTTGTTCGTAATTGTAATACCTAGGTACCTAGTTAAGTAGCAGTTATGTTTTAGTATGTAAAAAAAAAAAAAAAAAAAAACATCAAATCTTCTACCTCTAAATAATTCGTACGTAAACTGAAGTCCCCAGCTTGGTTCTTTTTGTATGTCCCGGCTACTCTCAGGAACTGAATTTTGGTACGGTCTTGGAATTCCAGAGGCAGCTATCTTTCAGTATCGATATCGATAGCACGCAAAATTCATCAAGACTCTCGATTCCCGGAACGGATGAACTGTCTACATACATAATTAATTTTACATGGAACCTTCAGTGAAAGAGTCCTGCTCGCAATTTGCTAATTTCATTGTAGTGTTTCTTCTGAGAACGACATTATTTTAGATAACGGTAACTAATACGCTGAAGCGCCAAAGAAACTAGTATAGGCATGCATATTCCAATACAGAGATCTGTAAACAGGCAGAGTATGGCACTGCGGTCGGCAACGCCTATATAAGACAAGAAGTGTCTGATGCAGTTGTTACATCGGTTACTGCTGCTACAATGGCACTTTATCAAGATCAAGTGAGTTCGAACGTGCTGTTACAGTCGCCGCACGAGCGATGGGATACAGCATCTTCGAGGTAGCAATGAATCTTTACGCCTTGTCTGGGCCCGTCAACACTGACATTGGGCTGTAGATGACTGGATGTTTCCTGGTCGCACGAGTCTCGTTTCTGATTGTATCGAGCGGATGGATGTGTAGGAGTATGGTGACAACCTCTGTTCTGTTCAAGCTGGTGGAGGCTCTGTGATGGTGTGGGGAGAGTGCAGTTGGTGTGATAGGGATCCGCTGATAAGTCTAGATATGTCTCCGACAGGTGACACGTACGTAAGCATCCTGCCTGATTACCTGTATCCATTCATGTCCATTGTGCATCCGACGGACTTGAGCAATTCCCGCACTACAATCCGACACCCCACATGTCCAGAATTCCTACAGAGTGGCTCCAGGAACGCTATACTGAGTTTAAACACTTCCGCTGACCACCAAATTCCCCAGACATGATCGTTGTTGAACATATCTGGGATGCCTTGCAACGTGCTGTTCAGGAGAGATCTCCTCCCCCTCGTTCTCTTTCTGATTTACAGTCAGCCCTGCAGGATTCATGGTGTCAGTTCTCTCCAGCACTATTTCAGACATTCGAGTGAATGCCACGTCGTGTCGCAGCATTTTTGCGGGGGCCCTACATGATATTAGGCATGTGTACCAGTTTCTTTGGCTCTTCTGTGCAACTTGCACTCGATGAAAAAAAAAGAAGAAGAAGAAAACTGCTAGTGAAATGACCGAATTGCTGAAAGAAAACTGCAGTTTGGAGTTAATATGCAGGCACGTAACGTTGTGCTCTGTATTTTAAAACTGACTCTACTCAATGGCTCGTAAGAAAAATTACCGATAAGCGAGACACCAGACAAGTCGTTACCCTGAGTTTACTGAGAGCTGCACATGTAGACCCGGGGCGGGTCGCTAGTGGTATGCAAAAATATTTGAGTGTGAAAACATTGATAATGACCATCCTATGTGACGAAACATCTTTGGTCACACAAGATGTTTAATTTTTCGCTAAGACATTCTTTGTCAGAAAACATTTCATTTCTTTCCAAAATCAATAACACAATGATTTTAACTCTGGAGCTGTACGTTCATGGATACTGATATACGTTCTTTTATTTATCCTCACCAGATTAGTTGTGTGTGAGCGTATTTGTGTCATCGATTACACAGGGTAAGCTCAGGACTGTCGTTAGTTTTGTTACTAATATATATTATAATATTCATTCTAAATATTGTCATTCATTTGTAATCCTCTGAATTACAGACTCGTATCACTAACGTCGATTTGCAGTAAAGTTTTGGAACATATTCTGTGTTCGAAACTAATTGATTATCTCGGAGAAAACGATTTATTGACTAATAGTCAGCTCGGATTTAGGAATAATCGTTCTTGTGGAACACAACTAGCTCTCTATTCTCACGAAGTAATGAGTGCTATCGACGGGGGTTGTTAAATTGAATCCATATTTTTAGTTTACCAGAAGGCTTTCAACACCGTTCCTCACTAGCGTCTTCTGATCAAATGGCGTAACAATGGAAAATCGATTGAGTTGTGCGACTGGATTCGTGAGTTCATGCGGGTCACAGTTCGTAGTAAATGACGGAAACTCTCGGCTCAGGGACTGAGTGTTCGAGTCGTCTTCATCATCTTTCATCCTCATCAACGTGCAAGTCGCCGGAGATGCGTCGGCTCAAAAGACTTGCACCAGGCGATCGGGTCTTGCCGCCTGGAGGCTCTCGCCACGCACGATTTCAATCCATCGTGTAAAACAGAAGTAATAACTGCCGCTCCCCAAAGAAGTCTGTTCCAGGCGCTTCAGTCCGGAATCGCGCGACTGCTAGGGTCGAAGGTTCGAATCCTGCCTCGGGCATGGATGTGTGTGATGTCTTTAGGTTGGTTAGGTTTAAGTAGATCTAAGTTCTAGGGGACTGATGATCTGCGATGTTAAGTCCCATAGTGCTCAGAGGCATTTGAACCATTTTTGAACTCAAAGAAGTGCTACAGGCCCTCTGTTGTTCCTGATTACGTAAACGACATACAAGACAATCTGAGCAGCCCTCTTAGACTGTTTGCAGATGATGCTGTCATTTACCGTCTTGTTAAGTCGTCAGGTGATCAAAAGCTGCAGGAAAATGATTTAGACAAGATATCTATATGGTGAAAAAAGTGGCAATTGACTCTAAATAATGAAAAGTGTGAGGTTATCCACATGAGTACTAAAAGAAATTGGCTAATTTTCGGTTACACTATAAATCACACAAATCTAAAGGTTGTAAATTCAGTTACGTACTTAGGGAACACAGTCAGAAATAACTTCAATTGGAACGATCACATAGATAATGATATGGATAAAGCAAACCAAAGGCAGCGATTTATTGGTAGAACACTTAAAAAATGCAACACATCGACTAAAGAGATTGCGTACACAGCACTTGTTCGTCCTCTTCTGGAGTATTTCTGTGCGGTGTGGGCTCCGCAACAGATAGATCTGACAGATGACACAGAAAAAGTTCAAAGAAAGGCAGCTCGTTTTGTGTTGTCTGGAAACAGGGGAGAGAGGGCAACGGACATGATGCTTGAATTAGGATGGCAGCCACTGGCTCCCACCTACACAGCGAGAAATGATGATGATGATAGAATAAATCAGAACTCTCCCAGAAAGATTTGAGTGATCGTTTTCCCCGCGAGCAGTTGGAGACAGTTGAACAGTAGAGAAATAGCTTGTCTGTAGTTCGATGAATCCTCTGCCATGCACTTAATTGCGAATTGCAGAGTGATGATGTTGACGTAGGCAGATGTAAACAGCAATCAAATAAAGAATGATGAAAGATGTGTGGACGTATATCGCGTTAGAAACATTGAATATACTACATAATAAAATGATATGCATTTAAGGGGAGCCTCCTGTAGACTGCGACCTCTTCCGAAGAAATGCGAGACTTCGACTGGTCCCGAGCTAGCATTTCGTCTCAGGCTAATTCCAGGGAGGGCCGCCAAGAGTTGAGATTTCGTCACTTTGAAATGTCTCTGTAATTAGACACGCAAATTGCTTGGAACGCTCTTACCGGTCGTCGCAGCCGTTGTTCGCTTCTGGTGTCCCGCCAGAGCTCTGGCAATTCATCGCCTCCCCCGAAAAAAACAACATGTGTTCGCAAAGTACACGCGAACTATGCTCACGTTAGCACGTTCACGCACGTGTGTTTACTGGCATGAACACCTACATGGATGATATATATATATATATATATATGTGTGTGTGTGTGTGTGTGTGTGTGTGTGTGTGTGTGTGTGTGTGTTTCTGAGCCCATGCGTTCTAAAATAAATAACAACATCAAGAGGAAATATGAAGCGATTACATAAATAGAAACGATTAATGAAAATGCCCTCGGAGGATTCTACCTCAGACGCAGAAGAAAAAGTAAGAAGAATAGAATGTGGCGTCGCGTCGACGATCTGGCTGTTAGAAACAGAACACTTCGGGTTGATGAAGGAAGGGGAAAGCAAATCGTCCGTGTCCTTTAAAAAAAAAAATACATTTCGATGTTTGCTCTGCATGGTTTAAGGAAACCATGGTAAACCTAAATCCGGTTGCCTAGTTGAAAGTTGGAGCACCATTCATCAAGAGGGGTAGCACGAACGATCACTAGCTTCTACGACCGAAGAGAGACTGTCATTGAGATGCTGAAAGAACTTGAACTGGCTGGCGATGGTAGACAGTCAGTCATCAAGTACCAGGCGAAAGCCTGATTAGATAGTTCCTATGACATGTATTTAAGGAAGATTTATGGATGTCCATCCTATTGCACGGACGAGGGACTTCAGCTGATGATATATGTGAGTAAAAGTACCACCACAGCTGTATCTTGAACATGTCTTTATTGTCTCACGAGACTAGTTTCGGCGGCACATTACCGGTATCCTCAGGTCGCACCATTGTCAAAAGACTTCCTTGGCGCTTTTATTGTACAGTCCTCGTTGCTAGCATACGTGAGCATTGGAGACAACATGTTGTGGAGTAGAGAATCTTGAGGAAAGCTAGTCGATGTATGCTAGTAACAAGGATCCCACAGTAAATGCGCCAAGGATATGAAATTCTCTTTAGGCAGCGGTGGTGCATGAAGATGGTGGTAATGTGTCTCTGAAACTAGTCGCGTGAGACAATAAAGACACAGCTGTGGTCGTACATTTTCTCATATTTAGTGAAGGGTATAGAAACATACAAAAGCCCTCTACGGTCGATTTCGCAGGAAACGCGAAGGCAATATTAGATTACTTACTGTGTCCACAGAGGCGTTCAAACAATCATTACTCCCACGCTTCATATGGGAATAGAACGGGAGGAAATCCTATAACGAAGTAATTGTACTGCCCTGTGCCACGTACTTCGCAGAAGTTGCTGAGTATAAGTGTGTATATGGATGTGTAATGCGATTCTGTAACTAAATGACCACTGGATCGTTCTTAAGTTCATAAGCTGCTATTGTCCAGGAACGCACGTCGAAATTACAAGGTAGTTCTGAGCTGACAGCCGACAGTGAAAAAAAAAGTATGAAGCGAATTAGGTTTGAAATTGATAACTCACAAATACCATCAGACTTCAAGAAGAATATAATAATTCCAACCCAAAGAAATCAGGTGTTGACAGATGTGAAAATTACCGAACTATCAGTTCAATAAGTCACAGTTAATAAGTTCACAATTCGTACAGAAACCAGATGGCAGTTATAAGAGTCGGGGGACATGAAAGGGAGGCAGTGGTTGGGAACGGAGTGAGACAGGGTTGTAGCCTCTCCCCGATGTTATTCAATCTGTATATTGAGCAAGCAGTAAAGGAAACAAAAGAAAAATTCGGAGCAGGTATTAAAATCCATGGAGAAGAAATAAAAACTTTGAGGTTCGCCGATGACATTGTGATTCTGTCAGAGACAGCAAAGGACTTGGAAGAGCAGTTGAACGGAATGGATAGTGTCTTGAAAGGAGGGTATAAGATGAACATCAACAAAAGCAAAACAAGGATAATGGAATGTAGTCGAATTAAGTTGGGTCATGCTGAAGGAATTAGATTAGGAAATGAGACACTTAAAGTAGTAAAGGAGTTTTGCTATTTGGGGAGCAAAAACTGATGATGGTCGAAGTACAGAGGATATAAAATGTAGACTGGCAATGGCAAGGAAAGCGTTTCTGAAGAAGAGAAATTTGTTAACATCGAATATAAATTTAAGTGTCAGGAAGTTGTTTCTGAAAGAATTTGTATGGAGTGTAGCCATGTATGGAAGTGAAACATGGACGATAAATAGTTTAGACAAGAAGAGAATAGAACCATTCGAAATGTGGTTCTACAGAAGAATGATGAAGATTAGATGGGTAGATCACATAACTAATGAGGAAGTATTGAATAGGATTGGGGAGAAATTTGTGGCACAACTTGACTAGAAGAAGGGCTCGGTTGGTAGGATATGTTCTGAGGCATCAAGGGATCACCAATTTAGTATTGGAGGGCAGCGTGGAGGGTAAAAATCGTAGAGGGAGACCAAGAGATGAATACACTAAGCAGATTCAGAAGGATGTAGGTTGCAGTAAGTACTGGGAGATGAAGAAGCTTGCACAGGATAGAGTAGCATGGAGAGCTGCATCAAACCAGTCTCAGGACTGAAGACCACAACAACAACAACAACTCAGAATTTTCTCCATTGTTAATTTAGGTGCATACAGAATGGGAGGCAGCCTCATTGCACAACTGGATGGTATACGGGGAATGATAATGCATATTTGAAATAATCAACTTCATTCACGAACCTGTTCATTTAGGGGATACCCACTCATAATAGATGTACCGGCCCGTCATTTTCCGTCCTGTACGTACGTATTTTTGTTTGCTAGGCGATGGTGCGGAACTGTATAGAAAGCTTTACGGCAGCTGAATAATGTTCCGATCTGATGTCTGTGTGGTAAAACCCTACGCTTCGGGCCGACTACGGTTTCAAACTCGGCAGCGTCGCGTGGCTTCGAGCCGGCCTTTGAACGCGTTAGGCTGGTGCGGCGACGTGATTTAAAGGCGGCTTCCCCCGCAGATCGGCGCCCGGAAATTAAACTCAGGAGGCGCTTCTAGTGGGTTACTCAAGTCGCTCCAACAGGTACGTGGCCGGGCGATTGCTGGCGCCGCGCGCGCGTGAGCCAGGCGGGGCCGAAACCGGCGCGGCTATCGCCGTGTAAATTCTTTCCGGGCTCTGGGACGGCAGTAACACCTGCCGCAGATCGATCCCAACCGGCGGCGCAGAAACCAGTTTGCGTCGCTAGCCGGCAGTCTTCCGAACGGCGCGTGCAGCCAGCGGCGGCGGGCTTAACGGCGTCTCGACCGGCCCACGCCTGCTCCGCCGGTAATGCCAGCTGCCGTTTCTACTCTCTCTCTCTCTCTCTCTCTCTCTCTCTCTCTCTCTCTCTCTTCCTCCCTCTCCCTCCTCCATCTCTCTCTCTCTATTCCTCTCCCTGCCTCACTTCCACCACGAGAGCCTCCTCCCCAGCGAGACCGTCCGCTCCTTAACGTGCACGGCGTCGCTGAAAGTCGTTTTATGGTTTCCAGCCGGTAGCCGGGGCGAACTTCGAAATCTGCCGGCGCGGTGGGGGCCCGCGCGTGCTGGCGCGCAAGTAACCATTGTGCGCGGGGGAGACTGCTCCAGACCGCCTCTGTGGCCACCGCCACCGGCGAAGAGCTCCGCGCCACTCGGAATGCTAATCACTGTTTCCTCAACTGACATAAAAAAGTTTGCTCGCCGTAGATATAGAATACCCCCTCCCCCTCTCCCGTTCCGCGAAGAGTATCCGATCGCGTTCGGCCATCGTGCGGCGTAAAAAAAACGGGAGGGGAACAGATGTGCGGAATTTTAAGGCCTCCCTCTAACGACGGATCATTACCGTCCAGAACTAAAGTGTAGTTCTGTCAACAAAGTTACAACGCTGGGAACACGATTTCGGATACCTTTCCTCGACACGATTATAAAAATCGCGGAATTTGTTACTACTGAGAAGTAGAAAGTTCGGCTAATAACAACGCGTTTTTTCCCGGTCCGATCAAAGTGTTTCCTTAAGCGTTTTCTTATTTCTTGAACTACTCGAATGAAAGTCTCTTTCAGTTTTTGAACGTTCTTCCGAAATCAAAAGTGGGACACGAACTCAGAAATGTTTCTTTCTTGGCAATATAATTTCTAAGACTTCCCCGGCGATTTGTTGTCTTCTCGTAGAATCGTGTGTACTGCCGGTGGTCCGCGTCTTCCCAACACATTTCGACGTCATAACTCGGCGTCTTCATCAGGTGTTCCCTGAGTCTGGTTCATTCTCTGCCCTGTGGGGACAGAGCGGGCTGTTTTAGGGCTTACTATTTGCCCTTTTCAGCCATAGGTTTTTACACTTTATTTTTAAAAAATTTTTACATTTCTCTTGCTACATAGTGCAAGTTTTCTTTAGGTCAGTAACAATTACAATGATATTTTAAAAATTACAAAGATTTTTTTAAATAGGTGATATTACAATACAGTTTCTATTTACTTCAATTAATTTTACAATGCAATTTATTCTTTGCCATTTATAGTTCATAATTATATATATATATATATATATATATATATATATATATATATATATATATATATTTTATAATGCAGGTAATTTCTTATGTTACTATACGTATGTTTTACAGTTTTTTTTCCATTTTGTTATTTAGAGTTCAGAGCGGGGGAGAGGAGTAGAGGGAGTCGGGGATTAAATTGGGTATGTTTTGGTGGATCTGTTGTGGGCCATGTTCTTGTGTGCTTGGTAGTGTTTGTGTTTTATTCTTGTGTTCGTTCGTCTAGGTGTGGGAGGACGGTGGTATTTGTTGTTAGTGGTGATAGGATGGGGGCGAGATCGGGGTATGTCTTTGCTGTGTTGTGTGGGATTGTGTGGGAGGGTGTTGTGTATTTGAATTTAGGTTTCCTGTTTATTCTTTGGTTGACTGTGATAATGTCCTCCATGTCCGGTCTTTTGTTCAGAATGTGATATCCGTATCTGCCTCTCATTATGGCTAATCTGGTTTGTAGTGGCTCCATTCTGGTTGCCTCGTATACTTCGTTATTGGGTGTTACATACGGAAGCCTTGCAATACTTCATAGGAGTCTGCATTCCGTGCTGAACAGTCTTTTCGCAATCGGTGCAAGTATACCTCCCAGGGCGGCTGCTGCATACTCTAAAACTGGACGAATGAAGGTTTTGTATGTATGTTTTGCGGTTTGAATGTTGCAGCCATGGAAGCGTCCTTTCATTTGTCGTATTAGGTTTTGTCTGAGTCGGGTTTTGTTAAGGAGGTGCTTCAGGTGGGTCTTCCAGTTGAGATGTTTGTCTAAGTATACTCCAAGGTATCTGGCTGTGTCGTTTAGTTGTAGGGGGCTATTCCAGAGTGTTAGTCGGATGTTGACCTTATCCCATATTTACGCTTGGGCGGTGTGTGGCGCTCCCTACGCCGTCCGCGCCCACTGTGGCCATTCTTGGCGGTGGTATCAGTCTCTAGGCGCTCCATCTTCGGTCCGCGTCCGTTGCGGCGCTCTTCTGAGGTAGCGGACATCCCAAGGCGTTCCCTATTGGGTCCGCGTCCGATAGGCGCGATCCTAGCACTATCACGGCTCTGTTGAAGTTGCTTATGCTGTCCCCGACCGCGGCGAATTGCTCTCGTGGCCGAGCCATTCTCCATTCTCCGGGCCTTCTGAACCCGGTAATGGCAATGCTCTTACTGATCTGACATCCAGTTTTGGTCTGCCAGGAGATGCTTCAAATTTTTATTATATACTAATGAGACGTTCATTTCGTCCGTGCTCGGAACTTCCGTCTCGTGACACCCAGTCCCACTCGTGGCTGCTTGAGAAGCCATTCATACTTAACGATGAGCGATATGCGATATACTGTCCACAGGATAAGACGGAAGTGTTTGTTGCCGTACCCAGATTAATTGTCTTCGCTACTACACTTACGGAATGAGTCTAAACACTGGCCGGCCTCTCAATAACGTGCGAGAAAATTATTACACTCAAAATGGTTCAAATGGCTATGAGCACTATAGGACTTAACATCTGAGGTCATCAGTCCCCTAGAACTTAGAACTACTTAAACCTAACTAACCTAAGGACATCACACACATCCATGCCCGAGGCAGCATTCGAACCTGCGACGTAGCGGTCGCGTGGCTCTAGACTGTAGCGCCTAGAACCGCTCGGCCACTCTGGCCGGCAAATTATTACACTGTAAGACAAGAAAACGACGGACCACGAAGGAATTATCCAACACGGACGGAAATCGGTAGATGTGACAAAAACAAAAAGCACTTCGTCTTCAGGCCACGAGTGGCCTATTGGGACCATACTAACGCCGCGTCACCCTCTGTGGAGGATGCGGATGGGAGGGGCGTGGGGCCAGCACACCGCTTTCTCGGTCGTTATGATGGTATTCTTGACCGAAACCGCTACTGTTCGGTCGAGTAGCTCCTCAATTGGCATCACGAGGCTGAGTGCACCCCGAAAATGGCAACAGAGCGTGGCGGCCTGGATGGCCACCCATCCAAGTGCCGGCCACACCCAACAGCGCTTAACTTCGGTGATCTCACGGCAACCGGTGTAACCACTGCGGCAAGGCCGTTGCCTAGATGTGATATGTTGTTGTTGTGGTGGTCTTCAGTCCAGAGACTGGTTTGATGCAGCTCTCCATGCAGATGTGATATACATATACGAATTAAAAAATGATTACAATTTGAAAAAAATGCGTGATTTATTGAAGGGAAAGAAACTCACAAATCGAGCAAGTCAATATCGCGTTCGTCCACCTCTGGCCCTTACGGAAGCAGGTACTCGGTTCAGTGTTCATTGATAGGCTGTCGGGCCATATGGCGGGCTACCTTTAGGTTGGATCCCACCGCTGTCAGGGGTGTGTGGAGATGCGTCTGCGCTGGTCATCGGGACTCATTTCGCAGCGCGACTCATCACTGAAGATGTATCTGGAAATGACCAGAACAGCGGTGATATACTACCCTAATTGTAGCGCACCATACGGTTCGACAAGCCGGAGTCATGTTCTGGAGTGCCATTTCTTTTCACAGTTAGGACCCCTCTGGCTGTCAGCCGCAGCATCCTTACAGCAGAGAGGCATGACAACGATGTTCTATGCACCGTTTTTTTGCTCTTCATGGTGAGTGGATGGCACCGAGGACGTTGCAGAACTGAGCGGGGAGGCAGGGGGGAAAGGAGGTGAGTGTTCTAGAGGGACACTCTGCCATTTATTCAACTGCGTTGTGTCGCATCTCTCTTTACACACACCAGTGAAGGGCGTGAAGAAAGAGGGATGAAAAGGCACAAACGCACTTTTCTGCTTCAGATCACGTTAAAATTTCGTCGAAACGTTTTGAACGGTCGCTAGTGGTTCCATATTGTATACCAAAGCGAAACTTACGATCACGCTACATTCCAAAGCGATGAGATCACATTCAGTGGGGTTACAGTCCCGTGATGTGCTTAGAAAAGTGATGAATCTTCCGGGTGGTGTCAGCGGTGGTTCCATTTGCAAAGAAACGTTGTCCTGTTTGTTGGGCTGCAAAAGCCCGTTTCCGAACGCGGATTGTGTGGAAATGAACACCCCTACTGAAGCTGTGATTTCATTGACAACCTTTATGCCACCTCCTGACGCCTTTCGTGTCGATTCTTAGCAGCAGTGTGTCTGAGATGTTTTCCTCTGGCACCCTTAAGAAAACCGCGCGATTTCAACGGTGGACGTCGCGGTTCCTACCTCCGTCGCAAAGATGTCAAGTGCAGCGATGGGGGAGTTGTGGCGATCTTCCCATCGTGTGACACGCCTGCGGTGGTGTTGGACAGAATTTTGGCCAAATTTGGTGCCACTGGGACATCATTAACTCACCTCATGCCTCACATGAACTTCTGAGCTCTGGCCTTTTACGAGGTGCATTCAAGTTCTAAGGCCTCCGATTTTTTTTCTCCGGACTGGAAAGAGATAGAAACATGCGCATTGTTTCAAAATGAGGCCGCGTTCATTGTCAATACGTCCCAGAGATGGCAGCACCTTACGGCAGATGGAATTTTACCGCCAGCGGCGAGAATGAGAACTGTTTTAAATACTTAAAATGGCGACGTTTTCCTTAGTTGAACAGCGTGCAATCATTCGTTTTCTGAATTTGCGTGGTGTGAAACCAATTGAAATTCACCGACAGTTGAAGGAGACATGTGGTGATGGAGTTATAGATGTGTCGAAAGTGCGTTCGTGGGTGCGACAGTTTAATGAAGGCAGAACATTGTGTGACAACAAACCGAAACAACCTCGGGCTCGCACAAGCCACAAGCCGGTCTGACGACACGATCGAGAAAGTGGAGAGAATTGTTTTGGGGGATCGCCGAATGACTGTTGAACAGATCGCCTCCAGAGTTGACATTTCTGTGGGTTCTGTGCACACAATCCTGCATCATCCAGGTGGGTGCCACGAATGCTGACGGACGACCACATGGCTGCCCGTGTGGCATGTTGCCAAGCAATGTTGACGCGCAACGACAGCATGAATGGGACTTTCTTTTCGTCGGTTGTGACAATGGATGAGACGTGGATGCCATTTTTCAATCCAGAAACAAAGCGCCTGTCAGCTCAATGGAAGCACACAGATTCACCGCCACCAAAAATATTTCGGGTAACCGCCAGTGCTGAAAAAATGATGGTGTCCATGTTCTGGGACAGTGAGGGCGTAATCCTTACCCATTGCGTTCCAAAGGGCACTATGGTAACAGGTGCATCCTACGAAAATGTTTTGAAGAACAAATTCCTTCCTGCACTGCAACAAAAATGTCCGGGAAGGGCTGCGCGTGTGCTGTTTCACCAAGACAACGCACTCGCACATCGAGCTAACGTTACGCAACAGTTTCTTCGTGATAACAACTTTGAAGTGATTCCTCATGCTCTCTACTCACCTGACCTGGCTCCTAGTGACTTTTGGCTTTTTCTAACAATGAAAGACACTCTCCGTGGCCGCACATTCACCAGCCGTGCTGCTATTGCCTCAGCGATTTTCCAGTGGTCAAAACAGACTCCTAAAGAAGCCTTCGCCGCTGCCATGGAATCATGGCGTCAGCGTTGTGAAAAATGTGTACGTCTGCAGGGCGATTACGTCGAGAAGTAACGCCAGTTTCATCGATTTCGGGTGAGTAGTTAATTATAAAAAAAATCGGAGGCCTTAGAACTTGAATGCACATCGTATTTGCGTATGTCGACATATTGCCGTTCGAAGCATCGCTTAGCCCAAGAGTGGTGTCGTAGGGCGCCACGCTTTTGTCCGTTCAGAGGAACGTTGAGGCATCCTTGATCCAAGTTTGAATCTTCTGCGTCGCAACTAGGAACAATTACGGGCTTCTGAAAAAGCCATCCTTCTACTGTGTTGTGCAGCATACACTGAGGTGAAAAAGTCATGAGATACCTTCTAACATCGTGCAGGACCCCCATTTGCTCAGCGTAGTGCAGCAGCTCGACATGGCTTGGACTCAACAAGTCGTTGGAATTCCCCTGCAGGTATATTGGGCCATGCTGTCTCTATAACCGTCCATAATTGCGAAAGTGTTGCTGATGCAGGATTTCGTGCAGGAACTGACCTCTCGATTGTGGCCCATAAATGTTCAGTAGGATTCGTGGCTGGCGATCTGGGTGAACAGATCGTTCACCCGAATTGTCTAGAATGTTCTTGGAACGTATCAAGAACCATTGTGGCCCAGCGATATGGCACATGTCATCCGTAAATATTTCATTGTAGTTTGGTCACATGAAGTCCAGCAACGGCTGCAAATGGTGTTCAAGTAACTAAACATAATCATTTTCAGTCAGTGATCGGTTCATTTGGGCCAGAGGATTCAGTCCGTTCTATGTAAACACAGCCCACACGATTATGGAACCACCACCAACTTTCTCAGTGCCCTTTGGCAACTTGCGTCCATGGCTCTGTGTGGTATGCACCACACTTGTACCCTAATGTCGGCACTTAACACCGAAGTCGAGTCACATCTGAGCAGCCCACGGCTTTCCAGTCGTGCGGACAAAGGTCACGAGCCCAATGGAAGCGCTGCAGACGGTGTCGTGCTGTTAGCAAAGGCACTCTCCTGCCGTAGCACAAGAACGGTAGATTTCGCCGTACGTCCCAAATTGATTTCTGCGGTCATTTCACGCAATGTTGCTTGTCTGTTAACACTGACAACTCTACGCAGACGCTGTTGCTTTCGGTCGTTAAGTGAAGGCCGTCGGCCGCTGCGTTATGCATGGTGAGAGGTAGTGCATGAATTCTGATATTCTCGGCACACTCTTGACACCGGGGATCTCGGAATACTGAATTCCATAACGATTTCCCGATATAAAATTTCCCAAGCATCCAACTTCAACTACTATTCCACGTTGAAAGTGTGTTTACCGCCGTCGTGCGGCCATAACCATATGGGGAACCTTTTCACATGGATCACCTGAGTGCAAATGACAGTTCCGTCAATGCACTCCGCTTTCATACCTTGTGTGCGCGATTCTACAGCAATCTGCGTATGTGCATATCGGTATCCTTCGAGTTCTGTCACCGCAGTTTAGATGTATACTACTAGCCATTACATTTGCTACACCAAGAAGAAATGCAGATGATAAACGGGTATTCATTGGACAAATATATTATACTAGAACTGACATGTGATTACATTTTCACGCAATTTGGGTGCATAGATCCTGAAAAATCAGTACCAAGAACAACCACCTCTGGCCGTAATAACGACCTTGATACGCCTGGGCATTGAGTCAAACAGAGCTTGGATGGCGTGTACAAGTACAGCTGCCCATTCAGCTTCAACACGATACCACAGTTCATCAAGAGTAGTGACTGGAGTACTGCTCCTCCACCATTTACCAGAGGTTTTCAATTGGTGAGAGATCTGGAGAATGGGCACCAGTCGAACATTTTCTGTATCCAGAAAGGCCCGTACAGGACCTGCAACATGCGGTCCTGCACTATCCTACTGAAATGTAGGGTTTCGCAGGGATCGAATGAACGGTAGAGCCACGGGTCGTAATACATCTGAAATGTAACGTCCACTGTTCAAAGTGCCGTCAATGCGAACAAGAGGTGACCGAGACGTGTAACCAATGGCACCCTATACCATCACGCAGGGAGATACGGCAGTATGGCGATGACGAATACACGCTTCCAATGTGCGCTCACCGCGATGTCGCCAACACGGATGCGACCATCATGATGCTGTAAACAGAACCTGGATTCATCTGAAAGACATTTTGCCATTCGTGCACCCGGGTTCGTTGTTGAGTACACCATCGCAGGCGCTCCTGTCTGTGATGCAGCGTCAAGGGTAACCGCAGCGATGGTCTCCGAGCTGATAGTCCATGCTGCTGCAAACGTCGTCGAACTGTTCGTGCAGATGGTTGTTGTCTTGCAAACGTCCCCGTCTGTTAACTCAGGGATCTAGACGTGGCTGCACGATCCGTTACAACCAGGCGGATAAGATGCCTGTCATCTGGACTGCTAGTGGGATCCAGCACGGCGTTCCGTATTACCCTCATGAACCCACCGATACCATATTCTGCTAACAGTCATTGGATCTCGACCAACGCGAGCAGCAATGTCGCGATACGATTAACAGCAATCGCGGTAGGCTACAACCCGACCTTCAACAAAGTCGGAAACGTGATGGTACGCATTTTTCCTCCTTACGCGAGGCATCAGAACAATGTTTCACCAGGCAACGCCGGTCACCTGGTGTTTGTGTATGAGAAATCGTTTGGAAACGTTCCTCATGTCAACACGTTGTAGGTGTCGCCACCGGCGCCAACCTTGTGTGAATGCTCTGAAAAGCTAATTATTTGCATATCACAGCACCTTCTTGCTGTCGGTTAAATTTCGCGTCTGCAGCATATCATCGTCGTGGTGTAGCAATTTTAACGGCCAGTGGTGTAGATGGAAATGTAGACTGATTTTCAGTACACTCCGTACTTGGGAGAGGGCCTTAAGTTGCGAGTTCCAGCATTTCGCGCACGCACATTTTATTTCCGCCGCAGAGCGAATCCTTGCGCCAGCCAGGATGTGGCCGGTCTCGGCCGATGTAATACCGGGGTGTCGGCGGCAGCACGCGGCAGCGTGATCGATGCGTGGCGGGCAGACACGCGGGGACAGCGCCGCGGCCACAATGACCGCCGCCCACACAATAGGCGGGCCCTTTTGTCGGCGCGGCAGTGCGCTATCGAATTCCCCGCCCGGCTCAGCGCGGCCCGTCTGTCCACACAGGTCGCCAATCCTAGGCGGGGCGACGGCGGCGGATGCTACCCCGCTGAGTCCGATTACGCCAGCTTCCACGGTCTCGCTGAAATCCTCGCGGTTCAGTACAGAAAACACAAACACGATTGCCTTAAACTACTTGTAGGAGAAGCAGATGTCGGACTGACGTGCATTGAAAGAGTCTTACGGAAGTGCAACTAACTCACGGAAGAGGTAGGTTACGAATGCCTCGTTCGAGAGATTCGTGAATACTGTTCGGCAGTGAGAGACCCTTATCCGTCCTTAGGCCGTCGGCACACGGACCGTGCATCCGAACGTTGAGCGTGCCGAATTTCTGACGTCACAGCGTGGAATAGCACGTTCGGGAGTCTTTCCGAACGTGCAGAGCAATATCTACCGTGTCAGATATTCTGAGCGTGCGTCTCAGCGTTGACCAATGAGATGGCACAACGCGGCCTAAGTCACATGCACGCCATCTCCCTTCAGCACAGAGTTGTTAGGCGCTATATTGGCATCCAGTTCAAGCCTATACGCATATATGCCGATTCTGAGCACCAGCAAATTGAGAATCGCTTGAAAACCCGTTGTTAACTGTGTGATTCGTTGCAATAAAAAAAATGAGAAAAATCATATTCATTATTGTAACTTGCGTATTATGAGAGTATGTCATTTGAAGGTAGTGACACCCTGAAGATCCACCAAAAACACATTGCTCTTGGTACAATTTGTTATAATTAAATTTCAATTAGCAACATAGGTACGATTAAAGCAATTAGCAAGTGGTAACATGTTAGAATTGGCCATAAACTGATTGAAGTCTAGCATTTCGGTCAGAGAGCTAGCTGATCTCTGTAGCAAAAAAACTGAGCGAAGGGATCAAGAAGGAATTTCAGCGGATGTCATGTGACGTCCGTTACGACCAATTACAACCAACGATAACGAACAAAAAAAAGCATTCTGAGTAACGTTAACGAATCACGACCAGCTGAGTTATATGATGATGGTTCGCGTCTCACCAAGCCTAAATATTTTTTTCCCAACATTCGCGCTTTTAATAGGTTCTGAGGCTTTATTATTAGTTTAATGTAAGTATATACTGCAATATATAAATATAAGTTCACCTTTTTTTAATAAATAAGTTTGTTCGATTGGCTTGATCTACAGGACAGCTTGTGCTACTTGTATTGGTTCAAATAGCTCTGAGCACTACGGGACTTGCCGGCCGGTGTGGCCATGCGGTTCTAGGCGCATCAGTCTGGAACCGCGAGACCACTACGGTCGCAGGTTCGAATCCTGCCTCGGGCATGGATGTGTGTGATGTCCTTAGATTAGTTAGGTTTAAGTAGTTCTCAGTTCTAGGGGACTGATGACCTCAAATGTTAAGTCGCATAGTACTCAGAGCCATTTGAACCATTTTTTGAACTACGGGACTTAACATCTGAGGTCATCAGTCCACTGGACTTATAACTACTTAAACCCATCTGTGGTCATCAGTTCCCTAGAACTTAGAACTACTTAAACCTAGCTAACCTAAGGACACCATACACATCCATGCCCAAGGCAGGATTCGAACCTGCGACTATAGCGGTCTCGCGGTTCCAGACTGAAGAGCCTAGAACCGCTCGGCCACACTGGCCGGCGCGCTCTTTTATAAAGATATTTTTTTTCCTTTTTTTTGAGTTTCATATTTCACATGTTGTAAAGATTCTGCTACTGGGTAGGAACAGTGACCAAGTAAGAATGATGTCAGGGTTTTACTAAAATGTGGGAAATTTAAAAAAATGTTTATCTTATGTGGAGAACTATTGCAAATTTGTGTCGCACTGTTTGTAATGGAACTTTTATAAGCCTGTGTCCTTATTGATTGGACATGGTACTTTCCTTTTTGTCTTAAAACATGTACATCGATATTGAAGTTTTTATTTGTGTTTATTATATATAGAACAACGTGACTAGGATATGGACAATGGAGGAAACGTGCGTTTTAATAGAGGTAATGTGCGAATTTTACGCGCGCCCGTTGAGTAAACAGTGTAATTTACGAACTAGAGACATCCCACAAGTGCCGCTGAAGCGCACTGCGATCGCGTACACCACATTGAGAACACGTACCGTATGCACAAGTCGCATCGTTCCTGAGCGTTCAGCAGCACGTTGAAATCGGCACGCTCAACGTTGACGTTTTAGAGCACGGTCCGTGTGCCGACGGCTTTAGGAACGTTACCGTTGAGTGCACCGAGTTCAAAGTGCTGCTGGACGCTGAGAAACGATGCGACTCGTGCATACGGTACGTGTTCTCAATGTGGCGTACGCGATCGCAGCGCGCTCCAGCGGCAGTTGTCGGCCCCATTTGGCTCGCACATGACATTGTTTACGAAAAGGACGTGAGTAAAATTCCTACTTCAACTCTACTACAGCGCACATTTGCTCCTTTGTCCATGAGCTAGTTATGATGGTCTGTCTACAGTACACATAAAGAAAAACTTCAATATCCCTGGTCATGCTACACTGAAGCGCCAAAGAAACTGGTGTAGGCATGCGTATTCAAGTACAAGGTTATGTTCCCACGCCCGGGTTCCCGGGTTCGATTCCCGGCGGGGTCAGGGATTTTCTCTGCCTCGTGATGACTGGGTGTTGTGTGATGTCCTTAGGTTAGTTAGGTTTAAGTAGTTCTAAGTTCTAGGGGACTGATGACCCATAGTGCTCAGAGCTACAAGGGTATGTAAACAGGCAGAAGACGGCACTGCGGTCGGAAACGCCTATAGAAGACAAGTGTCCGGAGCATCATCTGCTCTTGAAGCGAACGAAATCTGGGTTGCCTGTCTTAAGGTGCATGAAATATTTTCTAGTCTAGTTTTATTTTCCCAAACCTGTAGTTTCGGTATAGGCTGTACTCTACATAATCTGGGAAAAATTAAACAGCAAAAAATACGTGTTCACACATTAAAAAACACATTACCAACATTGTTTCGTTCTTCAGTTATGCCACTCCCTCGAAATAAAAAACACCAACTCCACATATTTCTTTTTTGGTTGCGCTAGTTTTCTTATCCCCCATTGCTCAATTTATGCTTCTCCTATGTAGCTCCTTCTCAGACGCTATGGTCACGCAACGACATCATTTAAAAGTTCCGTTACTCACTCTTTTTCTGCTATGTTCGAATTAACTTTTTACTGTTCTGACTTAAGGTACTTGCCGTGTATAAGATACCGCATTGCCAAATTGCTATTTTTATATGTCTGTTTTCTAGCGGAAATATGGCAAGCACGAAATTTTTGTTTACGATACTTTTGTATTACTCGAGTGCAAGAAATCGTGCTGTTACGTTCAAATGCTCAAACTTTCCTTCGCCCTCCATTTGGAGGGCTGAAATAAATAACATTTAACATGTTCTTCTGAGATATCGGATGACTAATTTCACATGTTGCGTGATTCACTGGCAGCTAAAAATCTTTCGGTGTGACGCCAGTACAGTGACCTGTCACCACCACTGATTCTTAGTTCAAGTTTTTCATTTAACTAGCCAGTACCGATGGGACACTTTTTATAGATTACATGTACCTAGAAATTAATTAAATTACAGCCAGGACTCAAAATCGGAACCTCGCTGTCGATAACTAAATGTTAAGCGTAAAAAAAAGGTAGAAACACAATGCATTGTGTCGTTACTGAGTAATAGGACAAAACAAGCCTTCCCTTGCGCCAGTACAATCAATAGCGAAGAAAACCACATACACTGAATCTGTCAGTTACCATTTGAGATACAACGTTGACAACCGAATTACACACCATCAACGTGAATGTTGCTTTGCGCTTATTCGAAACGTACGGTTGTGAATATTATTACTCGGCAAAGTGTACATCAGTGAGACCGAATCTGCATTATTCAGAATACCTACGACAAATCCCAGGAGCATGAATAAAACATTGTATTCACTGCGGGTATTAAGAACAATGTATACCTTACTGGCAACAACGAAACACGACCTTGAGTGTAGCAGCGCACTATTAAACTTCTGCAGGCAAAATGTTGCTCTCTGATTATTATAGACCCACTGGAGGCTCGCTATAAACTCCTGCTGCGTCAGTTCAATAAAACGATCGAATGCGGCCTGTAAGGAAATACTGCATAATGCTTGTAGCTTTCGTATCTGGGAAACAGATATCGAAGAGTATCATATGAACCTGAGCACATTTTGATCATAATTACCCTGTAACCCGCCCGGAATTACGTTCCAAAATGTACCCTATAGTATTTGTTACTCGTGTTGCTGCATCTGGCTTCAATCTGTTAATTTACAGTTGTTGTTTAAAATCACCTGCTCAGCTTGGTAGTTCGCATGTTTGATCATCACGACGTAGTACACCAAGGAGCCAATATATGGTGCATTTATATTTTTAAAATCAGTAATAGATGTATTTTCCGGAGTTTATGTCAACGACAGAATTAAGTGGCGCAATCTTGTCTTTACGAAGAAAAACTAACAGCGGATCTATGGTTCAAATGGCTCTGAGCACTATGGGACTTAACATCGATGGTCATCAGTCCCCTAGAACTTAGAACTACTTAATCCTAACTAACCTAAGGACAGCACACAACACCCAGCCATCACGAGGCAGAGAAAATCCCTGACCCCGCCGGGAATCGAACCCGGGAACCTGGGCGTGGGAAGCGAGAACGCTACCGCACGACCACGAGATGCGGGCTAACAGCGGATCTATTTGGCTAGAATATACAAGTTTACTGAATTCGATTTGGGTGTTAAGAACTTTTCTTCTTTCTTCTTTCGGTAGGTTTCATTTTCACTCTTTGCTAGGAGAAACGGATTCATTAAGTTTGTTTTGTCGTTTGGGTGCCTGCGCATTACATTTCGATTTCGGTTCTCTTATAATTAAAATGCCTAGAAAACGGTCGAGTCTTCCTCAATACACCAGAACAAGTAGAGGACTGAGGACTATGTGGCCTCAAGAATCCAAAGAAGGTCGTGAGGTGAGAATATCAGACTTTAACTGGCTCGAGGCGTGACGTAACTCTGATTGGCAGTATCATATACTATATCACTCCGCATAAATAGTCACTCTCAAAGTTACTTCTCTCCAACATAACATCATAGAGGCAGAAATGTTATCTACAAGTAGCGCAGTCGAGCAAGTTTTTATATCCAAAATCCCACTGGTCCCTAACAGTTAACCATTTCGCTTTTAAGGTGTGCAGTTCCCAGTGAGCTTATGTAATGCTATGACCATTAGCAAAGCACAAGACAAAGAAACAAACAAACACCGTCCGAACAAGCCTTGAAGGATCAAAGGTACCAACCGGCCGCCATGTCATTCTCAGCCCACAAGTATCGCCGGTTGCGAATACAGAGGGGCATGTGGGCAGTAAATTTCTCTCCTGGCCATTGTCAGTCTTCTTGGCCGGTGCTGCTACTCCAAAATCACATAGCTCCTCAATTGACCTCATGAGGGCTGAGTGCGCCCTGATTGTCAACACCACTCGGTATACTCGAACAGTGACTCATCCAACTGTCAGCCAAGCCCGACAGCCCTTATCTTTGATGATCTAACGGGAGCTGGTGTTACCATTGCGGCAAGGCCGTTGGCGCTAAAGCACAAGACAAAACAGTGTAATGCAGGCGTTGACCCAAGCATGTGAGTGGCTCGAAGACTTCTTAAGTAATAGAACCCAGCACGTTGTCCTCGATGGTAAGTGTTCATCGTAGGTGAGGGTATCATCTGGAGTGCCCCAGGGAAGTGTGGTAGGTCCGCTGTTGTTTTCTATCTACATAAATGATCTTTTGGATAGGGTGGATAGCAATGTGCGGCTGTTTGCTGATGATGCTGTGGTGTACGGGAAGGTGTCGTCGTTGAGTGACTGTAGGAGGATACAAGATGACTTGGACAGGATTTGTGACTGGTGTAAAGAATGGCAGCTAACTCTAAATATAGATAAATGTAAAATAATGCAGATGAATACGAAAAAGAATCCTGTAATGTTTGAATGCTCCATTAGAAGTGTAGCGCTTGACACAGTCACGTCGATTAAATATTTGGGGGTAACATTGCAGAGCGATATGAAGTGGGACAAGTATGTAATGGTAGTTGTGGGGAAGACATATAGTCGTCTTCGGTTCATTAGTAGAATTTTGGGAAGATGTGGTTCATCTGTAAAGGAGAACGCTTATAAAACACTAACGCTTGAGTACTGCTCGAGCGTTTGGGATCCCTATCAGGTCGGATTGAGGGAGGGCATGAAAGCAATTCAGAGGCGGGCTGCTAGATTTGTTACTGGTAGATTTGATCATCACGCGAGTGTTACGGAAATGCTTTAGGAACTCGGGTGGGAGTCTCTGGAGGAAAGGAGGCGTTCTTTTCGTGAATCGCTATTGAGGAAATTTAGAGAACCAGCATTTGAGGCTGACCGCAGTACAATTTTACTGCCGCCCTTTTACATTTTGCGGAAAGACCACAAAGATATGATAAGAGAGATTAGGGATCGTACAGAGGCATATAGGCAGTCATCTTTCCCTCGTTCTGTTTGGGAGTGGAACAGGGAGAGATGATGCTAGTTGTAATACGAGGTACCCTCCGCCACGGCCCATATGGTGGATTGCGGAGTATGTATGTAGATGTAGATGTACATGTAGATGTAGTGCTAGTTGCTTTTTGGAATGGTCAGCTCTTTATGGGTTTTTCCCGTTGTAGTGATGCAAATAAGCTGTTCGTTCATGTCCCCAATCATAATGGTTCAAAAATTGTATACGAAAACCCTTTCTAAATAAAAAAGTAAATTCCACATGTACGAAGTCCCGAGCACAGCTATAAATATACATACCCAGGCAACGCCAGGATTCTCAACTAGTAACACAATTTTCCATGGTCCTGGGTGGTGAAAGGTTTTCTGGAAAAGTGGAGACCATTGGTCGTCTATGAGATCTTGTGTGGGTATGTGTATTTGTTGACTGTCTTGAATTTTGCGTCCCAGGAGCGCTACATGAATATTCAGGTCGGTGCTAAATATAAATCTCAGAACGTCTGTCGCTCGCCAGTACTTTTTGCTTTAGAGAAGAGTCTTACATCGGTCATCGGCAATTAGAAAAGTATAGCGAGTGCCCATTCACATATCACCATTCCCTAATGCAAGGACCGAGCTAGGTGTCACAGTGGTTAGGACACCGGACTTGGATTCGTGAGGACAACGGTTCGTATTACTTTGCGGCGATCCAGAGTTTTTTTTCGGCCTTATATCTAGAGAGCCTGTATGAGATTCAACAAGATCAACCAAACAGCTAGTATAGATTTAGAATACCACTGGGGATCTATATGGACACTGCTTGCCATGCAAAGCTTGAAGAACCAGGTTGATCCAACCACCAACCACCCATGGTGCAGCTACTATGAAGGATCTGAGCTCCATAAACTGCATCAGAAGCTGTTATACAACGTGAAAAAACTTTCTCTGTACATAGGTTATTGTACTCAGGCCACAATGCGATTTGACGCAATGTGGGAAAACAAAAGAACAAATACCTAATGCACCATTAGAAGATATGAATGAGTCTGGAGCGACAGTACACAGGTTTCTTAAAAAGATTTTGAATGGTGAAACCCTCTGGAGATGCTGCTCCTACGTAACTATGATACTATTAACCTTCCTAAGATTTCGAATGTTATAATATCTACTATTTCTTTAATATTTTTGTATGTTTGTTTTATTTCTTATTTGTTGTATGTATCAATTTACTTTCCAAAACACTACATAAATATAGGCACAGTAACTATTTCATCATATCTCGTTTGAGGGATTAGCACCCCATCGAAGACGAATCAGAGGGGGTGCACAAGCTCGAACTGGCAAAGGATGAGAAAGTAAATCGGCCGTGTCTCTTCAGAACAACTATCCAGACATTGATAAAGCTAGAATTACATACGTAGGGCCGGCCGGAGTGGCCGAGCGGTTTTAGGCGCTACAGTCTGGAACCGCGCGACCGCTACGGCGCTGGTTCGAATCCTGCTTCGGGCATGGATGTGTGTGATGTCCTTAGGTTGGTTAGATTTAAGTAGTTCTAAGTTCTCCCTAGAACTTATATGTTTAGCCCCGTAGTGCTCAGAGCCATTTGAACCAACATACGTAGGCTGCAAAATACTCTGAAGTTCATGGCAGACGGTACAGAGCATTGTGCCACATGTTTGACTTTCTTACCGTACTATTCATACAACGAGCGTGGGAAGAATGAACGCTTAAACGCCTCTTTTTTGCGCGTGATACAATTAGCTTAATCTAGGTAGCATTGTTCCTACGCGAGCAAAACGCAAGGCCTGACGAATACCTGATCTTGGACGATTGTAGGTCAGGATAGGTGATGTGTACGTTCGAGAAACTACTAACAGAAGTTTTTCAGCAGTTCTGTGACGCTCTGCCGCGAGTCAGACACACCTGTGTCTATTCGTACCGTCCTTCTCTGCATACTTTCGGTATCCCCTGTTACTCCTATCCAGTACTCGCACCGCCCACTACAGCAGCAGTATACTAAGATTGGACGCTTTAGTGATTTGTAAGCAGTCTCCTTTGAAGAGTGACTGCATTTTCCTCATTATCTCGCTAAAGAACCCTATACTAGCACCTGCCTTACGTATGGGTGAGCCTGTTTCACTATTTCATGTCACATGTCTATATATTACACTGTACAGCCACATTAATGGGACCACCTGTCAAAAGCCTGTGGACTGCTGAGAGATGTTCAGGAACAGAGCGAGGTTCTGTAAGGTACTGAATAGGATGTGGAGCCATGCTGACTCCAGCTGCACTATGTTTCTATGTTTCTTGGTTAAATTTCCATGGTGCAGACAACCCTATTGAGGAGGTCCCACACACTCTCGATTAGGTTTAAATCAACACATGGGGGGGGGGGGGGGGACATGGTCCCCAAGCATTGATGCATACTTCTATTGATCCATTGTGCTTTCCAGGGAATGCTCTCCAGCAGTAGAGGGACAATGAGGGATCTGGCGCAATTTGTTAGTGTGAGTTGCCTACATCAGGGGCAAATATGCACTCAGAGGTAGTAGAGGGACAAAGAGAGAGCTGGCACAACTTGTTAGTGTGGGTTGCCTACATCAAGGGCAAGTATGCACTCAGGGGCAAACCTATTGTTCTCCTTCAATTGACAGGAGAACATTACATTTGCCACTGAGTGCATACCTGCCCCTGATGTAGGCAACTCAGACTAACAAATTGTGCCAGCTCTCTATTTGCCCTCTACTTCCAGCATGGCCTCTTCTGACATTTGTTGCAATGTGATTGCTTTCATAAGTTTCATGTCATAGGTGCAACGGCCATCTGTCTGATGGAGCATAAAACGTTATTCATCTGAAAATGCCATCTGTCGTGACTCAGTGGACGTCCAATTGCAATACACGCATGAAAATTCGAGCCTTTGTCGCTGATGGAGAGCAGTCAGCATGGGTGTATGAACCCGGCACCTGCTACAGAAGGCAATACACAGAAACATTCGTTAAATGGTTGTTGAGGAGAAACTGTTGGTAGTCCATTGGTTAATCTGGAGAATCGGGTTCACCTCTTTTCGTCCGGACACATCTCCACACCCATCGCTCACCCGTCATCTACAGTCCATGGTGCACCACAGTCGCCTCGGCGCCAATTTTGGATAGCGCCATGTTACCATGCATGATAGACTTTAACCACGACACTACATGAACAGTTTACAAACTTAGCCGTTTCTGAAATGCCTCCCCTTTGGCTAGAAATCCAATGATCATGCTCTTTTGGACGCCAGATAAATCTCTCCGTTTCCTCATTGCAACAACGGGTGCACTGTTTTCCATGACGCCCTGACACGCTTTATACACCCTCCATTACTAGTGGAGTTAGACATCCAACATAGGCGATCGTTAAATTAATGTGACTCAACAGTGTATTATAGTCAGATGTTTGTGCGAGTTGACTGACAACAATGTTGACTTAATAATGTTCTGGACGTTGGACAGCACTTTCCTGCATTTTATGACATGCTCAGTTTTATATTTCTGTATATTTAAAACAAGTTATCAGTCTTTGCACTGTGTCGAAATCCTTTCAACATCTGATTCTCGTATATATTGTGGAGCTATTTTCAGGCAGCCTTTGCAATGTTCTCCTTAGATATGTGTATGTTTTTTCAGATTGCAAGCAATCTTCTTCAAACTCTGAACCATAGTATCTGTGATTGAATAATCTGCATAGATAGAGTAATGGAAGCTGGGTTGACTCCGTCTCCACCGAAATCGTTCGTGTGATGAAATTCTTAAGTCCTGAATCCTTTGTAAGTTTCTACTAAATAACAGAAGATACTTCTTCCTCTATGTACACAGAGGTGGGACAAAAATCATGGGATAGATACCCTAACTTTTAGTAACACTTCGATCGTCGTCTCATCTCGAAGAGACGCTGCCTCCATTCGTATCAGCTCACATGCAAAAACAACAACAAAATCTTATTGTTTTCATTTCCAAACTACGGTTCCAACACGCGTGATCATCATTCGTCGTCGACAGATGGTGTGTAATACATTACTCTATCATAATGATACGTTACGCTACATAGTTCATCACAGGTAAGTGCATCATGTGCAAAAAGTCTGAGGTTACTAATAATATAGTCTGACAGGTCTTATTTACAAAGACTAGCAATGGCGCCTAGCTTTGCACAGGTAGACAACTTGGTGGCGCAGCGTATTTTGTTTGCGGGCAACTACGTAGAGTTATGAATACATTTCGAAGAACAACGTTAAGCAACTGAATATCGTCACTTTGATATAATTTATACGATACAGGCACTGCATGGCAGTAAAACCAACTGCAAGCATGAATGTTATGTTTTCCATAGTGAATTGGCGTTTAGAGTGACATATCATGGTAGTCATGGGAGCACATCATGATGTAAGTAATGTGTTTGCAAACCAATGTGAGTACTGTATGTGAATCATGGATGTATGTGTGTGTAAGTGAGTCACAATGTATCGGAAGCTGGCTGAAGTGGCAAAAATAGAAGAAAAAATAAGAGAAACAGGCATGATGAACGAGTTTAGCTCGTGTTGCAGCACTCCTCTTGTGCTGTCTAGTATGGACTCTGATGCCTTCTTGAGACCCCTTGCCACAGTTCTTTGGCGTGGGCTCTTTATAGTAGACTTCTTTGCTTTGCCAGAGCGAAGAATCGTAATGGAAAGCTAGTTCAACGCTACGACAGATGTCCAAGTCGGAAAGGCGCCTATGTAGAGAAGTAGATGGAAGGCGCAACAAACTGTTGCAAATACGCTGAAGCGCCAAAGAAACTGGTATAGGCATGCATACTCAAATGCAGAAATATGTAAACAGGTAGAATACGGCACTGCGGTCGGCAATGCCTATATAAGACAACAAGTGTCTGGTGCAGTTTTTAGATCAGTTACCGCTGGTACAATGACAGGTTACCAAGTTTTGAGTGAGTCTTAAAGTGGTGCTATAGTCGGCGCACGAGCGATGAGACACAGTATCTTTGAGGTAGCGTTAAAGTGGGAATTTTCCAGTGAGACTATTTCACGAGTGTATCATGAATATCAGGAATCCAGTTAAACATCAAATCTCTGACATCGTTGCGGCAGGAGAAAGATCCTACAAGAACAGGACCAACGACGACTGAAGAGAATCCTTCAACGTGACAGAAGTGCAACCCTTCTGCAAATTGGGGCAGATTTCAATGCTGGGCCATCAACAGGTATCAGCGTGCGAACCGTTCAATGAACCATCATCGATATGAGCTTTCAGAGCCGAAGGACCACTCGTGTATCCTTGATGATTGCACGACACAAAGCTATACGCATCGCCTGGGCCCGTCAACACCGATAATGGACTGTTGATGACTGGAAACATGTTGCATGGTCGGACGACTCTCGTTTCAAATTGTATTGAGCGAGAGGACGTGTACGGGTATGGAGACAACGCCATAAAGCCATCGACCCTGCACGTTAGCATGGGACTGTTCAAGATGCTGGAGGTTCTGTAATGGTGTGGGGCGTGTGCAGCTGGAGTGATGTGGGACCCCTGATACATCTAGATACGACCTTGACAGGTAACACGTGTATAACCGTCCTGTCTGAACATCTGCATCCAATCATATCACTTGTGCATTTCGACGGCCTTGGGCAATTCCAGCAGGACAACGCGACACCCCACACGTCCAGAATTGCTACGGAGTGGCTCCAGGAACACTCTTATGAGTTTAAACACTTCCGCTGGTCACCTAGCTCCTCGGAAATGAACATTATTGAGCGTATGTGGGATGCCTTGCAACGTGATGTTCAGAAGGGATCTCCACCCCCTCGTACTCTTATGGGTTTACGGACAGCACTGCAGGATTCATGGTGTCAATTCCCGCCAGCAACACTTGAGACATTAGTTGAGTCTATGACACGACGTGTTGCTGCACTTCTGCGTTCTCGCGGGGGCCTTCCACGATGTCAGGTAGGTGCACCAGTTTCCTTGGCTCTTCAGTGAAAAACAGTTTTGATTTTCACTCTCGTTTGCAATTCGCGACCGTGCTAGAGGTCATAGCCCACGCAGACGACCTCCTCCTGCTGGTCGGCGGCCGCAGCAGCGAGGACTTACAGCCAAAGGTAGAGAGAGCGATAGCTATATTGACCACATGGTGTCACAAAACAAAAATGAGTATCGCACCTAACAAGTCTACCTATTTATAACTCAAAGGTCAACTACTCAGAAACCCTACAGTTTGAATTAACGGCTTGTCGGTTCTCAGACGCAGTGAAGCCCGATACTTATGTGTAATCGTCGATGAGAGGTGGAACTATGCATCACATATTGACACAGAAACACAGAGATCACTAACAGTGCTAAACAATTTAATCGGAATTGGCCAAAAAGATTCCATCTCCCACCTGACCTAATCAAACTGTATCACAACAGCATTCTGACATCTATTGTAGGATACCTTTCATGGGTCTGGGCACATAGGCTCACGAGGGTCATGCCTGCCATAGCCGTAAGAAGGGTGCAGCGGAATGTGCTCCTGCGTTTAGTGGCAGCATACAGAACAACTCCTGGAGGAGAACTTTTAGTGCTAATAGGGCTATGTCCACTCGACATAAAAATAAGGGAACAGGCCACCTGATACTGGATGAAAAAGGACAGGAGAGAAAAAATAGAAGAAATTGTGGGGGTATACGTAAGGGATAAATCAAGCATTAAAAGAAGGGGGATTGAATTTCGGCAGGATATTTGGGATAATGATGAGACAGGGCGTAGAACTCACGAGCTGCTTCCAAACATAGAGAAACGCTTAAAGCTCACACACATCAAACCAACTAGAGGCTTGCTGCACTTCCTTACTGGACATGGACCCTACCCGACATATCTGTGTCGGTTTGGAAAGCGGCTACACCAACGTGTGACTGTGGAGCAGTGCAGGGCGCTCCAGACCATGTGGTGTATGAGTGTCCCATCTTCGACGATGTTGGACAACAATTTAGAGAACAATTACCCAACAGCGACACGTACCACCTGCTCAGACAAGAGGA
Organism: Schistocerca americana; assembly: GCF_021461395.2. Lineage (NCBI taxonomy): Eukaryota > Metazoa > Arthropoda > Insecta > Orthoptera > Acrididae > Schistocerca > Schistocerca americana. Next base: position 228,156,675 of record NC_060119.1, read on the forward strand.
CACATTTAATGTCTTGAACAAACTATCAGATACGATTTCAAGCAAAGTCCTCAGAGAATACTTAAGAAACAATTAAAGAATAAACAACACCAGACTTAGACTCCGTGCACCTTCCCTGTTCCGCCGGGTCATGGACTTGGCCAGCCGCCTCACGGCTGGAATCCGCCATGTTTTTGAATTAGGAGGTGGGGAGGGGTTGTCCATCATCACCGGACTTGACAACGCACCGATCACGACAGTAGAGATAGAGATAGATTAGTTGTAGGATTAGAAATAGGAATAAAAACTAGTATCGAACTGCAGCGAAAAGGTCATCGGCCAGCCGAGTGCCAGGGGCACTCTCACTGGGGTTAGCTCGGTGGGAAAGGCCAGCAAAATTAGATTTGTTTCTACTGGCACACCTGTAACGCTGCAGGTAGAGTAATCACAGTAACATACCAAAAGTAGTACCCTAGTCTAACAGTTATAGTGTTGTTGTTGTTGTTGTGGTCTTCGGTCCTGAGACTGGTTTGATGCAGCTCTCCATGCTACTCTATCCTATGCAAGCTTCTTCATCTCCCAGTACCTACTGCAGCCTACATCCTTCAGAATCTGCTTAGTGTATTCATCTCTTGGTCTCCCTCTACGATTTTTACCCTCCACGCTGCCCTCAAATACTAAATTGGTGATCCCTCGATGTCTCAGAACATGTCCTACCAACTGATTCCTTCTTTAGGTCAAGTTGTGCCACAAGCTCCTCTTTCCCCAATTCTGTTCAATACCTCCTCATTAGTTATATGATCTACCCATCTAATCTTCAGCATTCTTCTGTAGCACCACATTTCGAAAGCTTCTATTCTCTTCCTGTCTAAAGTATTTATCGTCCATGTTTCACTTCCATACATGGCCACACTCCATACAAATACGTTCAGAAACGACTTCCTGACATTTAAATGTATACTCGATGTTAACAAATTTTTCTTCTTCGGAAACGCTTTCCTTGCCGTTGCCATTCTACATTTTATATCCTCTCTACTTCGACCATCATCAGTTATTTTGCTCCCCAAATAGCAAAATTCCTTTACTACTTTAAGTGTCTCATTTCCTAATCTAATTCCCTCAGCATCACCCGACTTAATTCGACTACATTCCATGATCCTCGTTTTGCTTTTATTGATGTTCATCTTATAGCCTCCTTTCATGACACTGTCCATTCCGTTCAACTGCTCTTCCAAGTACTTTGCTGTCTCTGACAGAATTACAATGTCATCGGCGAACCTCAAAGTTTTTATTTCTTCTCCATGGATTTTAATACCGACTCCGAAACTTTTCTTTTGTTTCCTTTACTGCTTGCTCAACAGTTATAGAGGAAGATATAATCCAATCATCACAAACAATATGATCATAAATAACAGTAGATTAGTCCCCATAGTGGTGAAGGAATTGTAGCATTAACCTGTAGTGTTAGAAACTAAAGCTGCAGAAGTGTCAACTGTTAATAGTTGGAATTATGACCTACTAATGTATTTAGGTAGTAGGTTAACTTGTATAATTATAATGATTGAATAAAGAAAATAAAAAAAAATCGCCACCGATCGGACCTTAGTTTCCGACTAGCCCCTATATCTTACGAGAGTATGACATCTTGATAGCGACTGAAGCAACCTCCTTTAGTGGGGCTGCACGGTGAAACACGAGAAGATAACACTCGTGCCACGGAGCACTAGAAATTTCCCTCGACTACCGCAGCAGCGAACGGCAAACTCCGCCGAGCTGGCGGTAGTCTTTCGGCGTGCGGGCGTTTACAGCGGCGACTCCGCCACTTGCGCTCTCAGTGCCCCCTAAAGCCAAGGGAGCAGCCTCGCAGCCGTCACTCGTTCGATGAGCGAGCGCAAAGCTGATTAGCGCACACGCAGGACTCGACGCCGTAATCACAATAATAACTCCGCGCGGCGGTTGCGTTATACTAACTGCTGAGTTTATCTTAGGGCTACCGCAACAAGCCGCTTACCGCGACGGCTGACCGAGCAACCACCGCACTCGGGCTTCGCCGAGTCCGAAGCGTAATTTGCTCGGCGGCGCCGAAATACGCGGCCGACCGACTAAGCCGGCGAGCGAGGGTGGTCCACCGCGAAAGGTCCGGCCCTGGAGCGCGTATTATCTCGTCCGCGCCGCGGGCGAACTCTAGAAGCGCTCATTCTTGTAATGGCTGGGGCCCAGCAGGTGCCCCCGTGCAGACATTACCGTTATTATTGTCTTGGGGGGAGCGACGCACCGAGTTAGCAGCGCCAGCAAAGCCCTCCGTGTGGTACGCGGAGCTCTCAAATATTATCAGCCCGCCAAGTTCTCGCGTGAGCCCGACAGGTTAGTTGGGGAGTGCGACGGGCTTTGCTCGTAACACGGTTGCTAATCTTATTATACGCTGAATACTGCATTATCAGACGCTGGCAGAGACTGCATTTTAAATGACAAAATGTACACTACTGGCCATTAAAATTGCTACACCACGAAGATGACGTGATACAGACGCGAAATTTAACCGACAGCAAGAAGATGCCGTGATATGCAAATGATTGACTTTTCAGAGCATTCACACAAGGTTGGCGCCGGTGGCGACACCTACAACGTGCTGACATGACGAAAGTTTCCAACCGATTTCTCATACACAAACAGCAGTTGACAGGCGTTGCCTGGTGAAACGTTGTTGTGATGCTTCGTGTAAGGAGGAGAATTGCGTACCATCACGTTTCCGACTTTCTTAAAGGTCGGACTCTAGCCTATCGCGATTGCGGTTTATGGTATCGCGACATTGGTGCTCGCGTTGTTAGAGATCCAATGACTGTTAGCAGAATATGAAATCGGTGGGTTCACGAGGGTAATACGGAACGCCGTGCTGAATCCCAACGGCAACGTATAACTAGCAGTCGAGATGACAGGCATCTTATCCGCATGGCTGTAACGGATCGTGCAGCCATGTCTCGATCCCTGAGTCAACACGTGGGGACGTTTGCAAGGCAACAATCATCAGCACGAACAGTTCGACGACGTTTGCAGCAGCATGAACTATCAGCCGGAGACCATGGCTTCGGTTACCCATGACGCTGCATCACAGACAGGAGCGCCTACTATGGTGTACTCATCGACGAACCTGGGTGCACGAATGGCAAAACGTCATTTTTGTCGGATGAATCCAGGTTCTGTTTACAGCATCGTGATGGTCGCATCCGTGTTTGGAGACATTGCGGTGAACGCACATTGGAAGCGTGTATTCGTAATCGCCATACTGGCGTATCACCTGGCGTGATGGTATGGGGTCCCATTCGTTACACGACTCTGTCACCTCTTGTTCGCACTGAAGGCACTTTGAACAGTGGACGTTACATTTCAGATGTGTTACGCCCCGTGGCTCTACCCTTCATTCGATCCCTGCGAAACCCTACATTTCAGCAGGATAATGCACGACCGCATGTTGTAGGTCCTGTACGGGCATTTCTGGATACAGAAAATGTTCGACTGGTGCCCTGGCCAGCACATTCTCCAGATCTCTCACCAACTGAAAACGTCTGGTCAATGGATGCCGAGCAACTGGCTCGTCACAATAGTCCAGTCACTACTCTTGATGAACTGTGGTATCGTGTTGAAGCTGCATGGGCAGCTGTACCTGTACACGCCATCCAAGCTCTGTTTAACTCAATACCCTGGCCAGAGGTGGTTGTTCTGGGTACTGATTTCTCAGAATCTATGCACCCAAATTGCGTGTAAATGTAATCACATGTAAGTTCTAGTACAATACCTTTGTCCAATGAAGACACGTTTATCATCTGCATTTCTTCTTGGTGTAGCAATTTTAATGGCCAGTAGTGTAATAACACCGAGGTGACAAAAGTCATGGGATAGCGATATGCAGATGCAGGTAGTATCACGTACACAAGGTATAAAAGGACAGTCCATTGGCGGAGCTGACATTTGTACTCAAGGGATTGATGTGAAAATGTTTATGACGTGATTATGGTCGCACAACGGGAATTAAGAGACTTTTAACGCTGAATGGTAGTTGGAGCGAGACGCGTGGGTCATCCAATTTTGCAAATCGTTAGGGAATTCAGTATTCTGAGATCTACAGGACCTAGAGCGTGCCGAGAACACCAAATTTCTGGCGTTACCTCACACCACGGACAACGCAGTGGCTGATGGTCTTCACTCAACTACCGAGATCAGAGGCGATTGCCTAGAGTTGTCATAGCCAACAGACAAGCAACACTGCCTGAAATAACCGCAGAAATCAAAGTGGGACGCACGACGAACGTACCCGTTGGGGCAGTGCGGCGGAATTTGGCGTTAGTGAGCTATGACAGCAGAAGACCGACGCGACTACTTTTGCTAATAGCCTGTCCTGGGCTCGTGGCCATTTCGGTTGGAACCTACACGGCTGGAAAACCGTGGCTTGGTCAGATTAGTCCCAGTTTCAGTTGGTACGAGTTGATGATAGGGGTCGAGTGTGGTGGAGATCACACGAAGCCATGGGCCCAAGTTGTCAATCAGGCATTCTCCTATCTCGTGGTGGCTCCATAATGATGTGGACCGCGTTTACATAGAACGTACTGAGTCCTGTGGTCCCACTGAACTAATCATTGACTGGAAATGTTTATGTTAGGCTACCTGGAGACCATCTGCAGCCATTCGTGTACTTCATGTTCCCAAACAACGATGGAATTTTTGTCGATAAAAATGCGCCATATCACCGCCACAATTGTTCACGACTGGTTTGAAGAACATTCTGGACAGTTCGAGCGAAAGACTTGGCCAGCTAGATTGTCCGACATGAATCCCATCGAACATAACATAACCGAAAGATCAGTTCGTGCACAAAATCCTGCACCAGCAACAGTTTCGCATTTATTGCCTGCTGCAGAGGCAGTATGGTTCAATATTTCTGCAAGGGACTTCTAACGACTTTTTGAGTCCATGCTACATCGAGTGTTTGCATGAGTCCGGGCAAAAAGAGATCCGACAAGAGATTAGGAGGTATCCCATGACATTTTCCATCTCACTGTAAAATAGTTAATGTATTTCCATCACACAATAAGATTAAATAACCACCAAAACACGCGCGCTGCAATAATGTCTCAGTGTGGTCTTCCTGTTCTTGAGTTATAGTTTTGGGACTAATGGTTCGCTCGCAGGGAATCCGAATGTGTAAAATGGATAAACGGGACACTGGCGGTCATAAATGGCGTTGCCATGACGGTGGTGACCTGAAAGTCGAATACAGGTTTGTCATAATTAAACTTTCACTAACTGAGACGGCCGCCAAGGAGAGACGAGCGATTGCAGGGCAATGAAACTTTGTGGAAAAATTTTAAAGCCGATGCGGAAGAGAAGTAACGAATGAACCACTGAAAAAACACGTTTTAATTTTCACATGTGAGGTTAACATTAAATGCATACCATGTTTTATGCCGGCCGCGGTGGCCGAGCGGTTCTAGGCGCTTCAGTCCGGAACCGCGCGACTGCTACGGTCGCAGATTCGAATCCTGCCTCGGGCATGGATGTGTGTGATGTCCGTAGGTTAGTTAGGTTTAAGTTCTAGGGGACTGATGACCTCCGATGTTAAGTCCCATAGCGCTCAAAGCCATTTGAACCATTTTTTTAGTTTACAAACGTTGCTCAGCGTAATGACCATCTGTATCGACGACAGCCAGGAACCGCACTAGAGTTTTCTCTATTGCTGCCTGAAATATTTCAAAAAATGGCTCTGAGCACTATGCAACTTAACTTCTGAGGTCATCAGTCGCCTAGAACTTAGAACTAATTAAACCTGACTAACCTAAGGACATCACACACATCCATGCCCGAGGCAGGATTCGAACCTGCGACCGTAGCGGTCGCTCGGCTCCAGACTGTAGCGCCTAGAACCACACGGCCACTCCAGCCGGCTGAAATATTTCAGGTGGGATGTTGGCTACTCCTCTAACTATACTCCCCTTCAGCCACCAACGTGTGTTAGTGCCCCAGTGAGAATCACTGTCTTCCACGTAATTCCAGAGCCAAAAATCACACGGGTTCAAATGTGGTGACCTTGTTAACCACATTGTCTGGAACAGTCGGCCAATGATTTAGTTTCCAGCAAATGTGATATGGAGTGGCCGAGTGGCATCACGATGAGTGGAGCTCCACCCTGCAACAAAACTGGCGAGTCCAAAGTCCGCAGCTCGTGGTCGTGCGGTAGCGTTCTCGCTTCCCGCGCCCGGGTTCCCGGGTTCGATTCCGGCGGGGTCAGGGATTTTCTCTGCCTCGTGATGACTGGGTGTTGTGTGATGTCCTTAGGTTAGTTAGGTTTAAGTAGTTCTAAGTTCTAGGGGACTTATGACCATAGATGTTGAGTCCCATAGTGCTCAGAGACATTTTTTTTGGCGAGTCCAAAGAACCTCTCTCTAGTAGGGCAGGGAGCGGTCAAGCGGAGCTGATCACAGTAACGTGCGCCATTCACCCTGATGTCCTTGCTCCTTGGAGTCCGAGTTCATCAAACAAAAATGGACCAGCCAGTTACTGCGTCACGAAGCCACATCACACAGTGACGCGTTCAGTTTGCAGCGGAGCTTCATGAGCGTTCGCTGATGGTGATGACCCCCAGATGTGACAATTTAGTGTGTTTACTGTCCCCAGTGGGCTGAAGCGTGCTTCATCACTTCACAAAATGTTCCAAGGCCACATGTCGTCAACTTCGACCCTTTCAAGAATCGGAGGAGCAAAGTCTACTCGAATGTCTGCGTCACGTGGTAAAAGCTAGGGAGTGATGTGAAATTTGTACGGATACTTCACAGTTGTTCACAGCACTTTTCGAAAGGTGGACGATGAAATGTTGAGTTGTCGTGACACAGCTCGTCCACTGCTTGAAGATCACCCACTACATCAGTCAAATAAAGAAAATATCAGAGAAACGCATCACTAAGAGCTTTAAAAAATTACTAACAGCTGATTGTCAGCCAGATCAGTTGCCTCTAGATACCTAACCCAGTTTGACGTGGCTGCCGTTTTGACACTTGCACCTAAAAATATTGCTTCCGTATGTACACATGAATCCCTTGCCTCCGGAGCGAGACTCAGAGGGCCATAGACACAGGTTCCCAGATAGATGCCGTGATTCTTGACTTCCGCAAGGTGTCTGATACAGTTCCCCACAGTCGTTCAATGAACAAAGTAAGAGCATATGGACTACCAGACCAGTTGTGTGATTGGATTGAAGAGTTCCTAGATAACAGAACGCAGCATGTCATTATCAATGGAGAGAAGTCTTCCGAAGTAAGAGTGATTTCAGGTGTGCCGCAGGGGAGTGTCGTAGGACCGTTGCTATTCACAATATATATAAATGACATTGTGGATAGCATCGGAAGTTCACTAAGGCTTTTTGCGGATGATACTGTAAAATATCGAGAGATTGTAACAATGGAAAATTGAACTGAAATGCAGGAGGATCTGCAACGAATTGACGTATGGTGCAGGGAATGGCAATTGAATCTCAATGTAGACAAGTGTAATGTGCTGCGAATACACAGAAAGGAAAATCCTTTATCATTTAGCTACAATATAGCAGGTCAGCAAATGGATGCAGTTAATTCCATAAATTATCCGGGAGTTGGCATTAGGAGTGATTTAAAATGGAAAGACCATATAAAATTAATCGTCGGTAAAGCAGATGCCAGACTGAGATTCATTGGAAGAATCCTATGGAAATGCAGTCTGAAAACAAAGGAAGTAGGTTACAGTACACTTGTTCGCCCACTGGTTGAATACTGCTCACCGGTGTGGGATCCGTACCAGATAGGGTTGATAGAAGAGATAGAGAAGATCCAACGGAGAGCAGTGCGAAAGCGTTGCGGAGGTGATAGATAAACTCCAGTGGAAGACTCTGCAAGAGAGACGATCAGTATCTCGGTACGGGCTTCTGTTGAAATTTCGAGAACATACCTTCACCGACGAGTCAAGCAGTATATTGCTCCCTCGTACGTGTATCTCGCGAGGAGACCATGAGGATAAAATCAGAGAGATTAGAGCCCACACAGAGGCATACCGTCAATCTTTATTTCCACAAACAATACTAGGCTGGAACATAAGGGAGAACCGATAGAGGTACTCAACGTACCCTCCGCCACACACCGTCAGGTGGCTTGCGCAGTATGGATGTAGATGTAGATATACACGGTCTGGTAATTCAGTGCAGTGAAGGATTCCGGGCATGTCCACCTGAAAATGCACAATTTGTCATAGAACCCAGTAATGTGACCCAAAGATGTACATTATGATTTCCTTTCGTCTTAGAGTTTTATCGAAAGATGTCATATGTGTCAGAATGTACTTTGTAATGGAAAACTGCAGTCCGTGTAACTGTGGTTCAGGGTAAGGTAAGCTTTACAGAAATAAAACAAATCCTGTAGCTGGTGAACGTAATCATTGTAATTGTTGCTGACTGCAGATTAGACGTTGATTGCGATTTTTAGACTTCGTAAGTGCAATTAATTCAAATTTACTTCAGTAGGTGGGCCTGACAAAAAACGCTTTAGTATAAAGTACTAGTGAAAATTTACTGTTTATTAGCTTCAGGTTTAACTCACAACTTTTCCAGTGTCTTATACGCAATGAAATTAAAAGCACTTTGCGTAATAACACCTATAATAATTGGCTCTAAGCAGTATGGGACTTAACATCTGAGGTCATCAGTCCCCTAGAACTTAGAACTACTTAAACCTAACTAACCTAATGACATCACACACATCCATGCCCGAGGCAGGATTCGAAACTGCGGCCGTAGCACCAGCGTGGTTCCGGACTGAAGCGCCTAGAACCGCTCGGCCACAGCGGCCGGCTAACACCTGTAATAGATTGCCTTCAAGAATACCAACAAAATTCGCCTTATCTTGATATAAGAATGGTACGTTTAAGACTGTCATGACAAATTATAAATTACGTACCTGGAGGAAGAGATCAGTGCGTCGGAGATACAATAAACGGAAGGAGACGGTAACACACTAGTTGACCTATTACTTGGAAAGATTACTGCTGCTGATGTAGATAGTGATAACGATAAAGGAAAAATTCTATGTAGCAGGAATGCAATTAACTGTATCTTACAGAGTGATAATGAACACACTTTGGTGGCTGCGAGAGACCAATGTAAGTTTGGTGAGCATGACAATTAAAATATCTCCCACGGCCTTCGGAATTCGAGGACTAAAGTTCCTTTGGATGTAGACACTTTACCAGTGGGCCTTCGAGCTACTTTATCTGACCCCTGCACGTGTTTTTAAAACACACAGCTTTGTTCTTAGCACTCAGGCTCGCATACACGTCACGTAATAAAGAAATCCACCAGAGATTCGAGAGAAACTCCTACCGAGTGCTTGTATTAGCATGATGTAACCGTCATGCAGTCTCTCTTTATTGCACTTATTTTCGGGATGGCAGAGCTCCGGACAAAACAGCGGCACATAGCTGAACTTTGCCAAGCCATCTATCCGTTCTAGAATAGCCCGTATTAATTCCTCCGGTGACATAATGTCCATCAATCTCACACAGCCGTTTCACTTCAAACGTTTTCGGCGAGTTGAGTTGTGACTAGCTGTATCTATCTCCAGGCTGTGAAATACTAATTCTCTCTTGCGACATCATTCTTGGCTTCTCTCCCTTGGCGTCCAACTTCCGCTTCCGTCATAAATTAAGCAAGGTAACGTGGGCTAAAACAATGGACCCGTGCAGGGAGAAACGGGTTGCAAATTCCTTTCAGGACCTTAAAATTTAGTTTTCGTGTAGTTTCTGTAAATAATCTGACATCCAGTTTCCTTCCTCAGCCTTGTGTAATTGAGTATTCGATCCGTATCTAATCACGAAGTCGTCCATGTAGCGTTAGGCAGTATACGAATCGCCACAATCTCTGTCAGAAAGGAGTAAATGCAAATTTTGATAGGAGAAATATGTAGTTATTACTATGAGTCAAATATTGGAGTAGAGAAAGGTATATTTGTTAAGATGAGAGAAGACATAGTGTACTCTATCGTTTGATCACTCTGGCGCCAACATAGATAACACTGCTGATCTCCGCAGTTTTGTAGCTCCCCTGCACTGCTGAGCGGACATGCTACAGTCATTTTATACTCCTTAACCATAATCATCACCACCACCATTAGCATGAAAACTACCACCACCATCATGATCATCAAAATTTTATGTAATAGTCCTTGTGGCCTGTTATTGTCTCCTCCCATGTCTTGTGTGTCCGATGCACGGCTCTCTTTTAACTGTGTCTGTAATTTAGAATATGTCGCGGTGGTAAAAAATTCTTTTGTTCTTACTTGGAAACAATTTTATCTGCGTTCTTGGAGACAACCAGTTACAGATATTATCTCGAGGTCTTTGACTATGGTTTCGTCGCATTTATGACCTAGAAATTTCTTTTCAGTTTCAATGGTAGTTAAGGGTTTCTTTTCTTGACTTCGAGTAGTCCATGCTCCACCACAATAACTGAGGTACTTAGTAAGTTGCTGCTGTAGATTGTTTTTGGAATCTTGTTGGTTTCAAAACTTGGTGGATAATCTTGAGTGCTCTCGTCTGAATGACATATCTGGATCATGTACAGAGGACAATACCTACGCCAAGCGTTTACAAATCTGATTTACTTCGTCACTAAAGTGTCTATACAAACTTACCTTCCAAATATCCCCCATATATAATGCTTCCTCCTACTTACATCTAATGAGAAGACCGTGAAGGTAAATCAGAAAGTGTCGAGCTAACAATGAGACTTACCAGCTTTTACTCGAAACGTTTTGTGAAAGAAACAGGAAAAGGAGGAAACAGTACTGGTACACAAAATACCTTCCGCCACACACCAAACGAGAAAGTGAGTTAATGTTGCATAGTCGTCCAGTTGAATTAAGCTGACAATTTCAAGTCTCTAGCCGCGCGGGATTAGCCGAGCAGTCTCAGGCGCTGCAGTCATGGACTGTGCGGCTGGTCCCGGCGGGGGTTCGTGTGGTGTCACCGCCAGACACCACACTTGCTAGGTGGTAGCCTTTAAATCGGCGGCGGTCCGTTAGTATACGTCTGACCCGCGTGTCGCCACTGTCAGTGATTGCAGACCGAGCGCCGCCACACGGCAGGTCTAGAGAGACGTCCTAGCACTCGCCCAGTTGTACAGCCGACTTTGCTAGCGATGGTTCACTGACAAATTACGCTCTCATTTGCCGAGACGATAGTTAGCATAGCCTTCAGCTACGTCAATTGCTACGACCTAGCAAGGCGCCATTATCATTTGCTATTTATCTTGTGATGCATGTACCGTCAGACCGATGTTCACCAATTATGGATTAAAGTTAAGTATTCCAGAAGCTACGTACCTTTTTTGCTAGTATAATTACTTTACCTGTTCCAAACCTCACGCCAGCCTGCGTGAGCTTAAACGCGTGCCTTTCGGCTACCTCCTAGTGGCTTGGCTGTCTTGCCAAGTCCCAACAGTTCGAGTCCTCCTTCGGGCATGGGTGTGTGTGTTTGTCCTTAGGATAATTAATGTTAAGTAGTGTGTAAGCTTAGGGACTGATGACCTTAGCAGTTAAGTTCCCATAAGATTTCACACACATTTGAACATTTTCAAGTCTTTAGCTCATAGGGAACTTAGTTTAAAATCAGTTGCGAACTTAGTGTCGAACAAGTAGACAGAAAGCAAAGTAGTCTCCACCACTCACCAGAAACGAAACGGGGTTAATATTGCATTGTCATCCGCTTCTGAACTATGTAGAAAGTTTGAAGTCTCTAGCTCACCGGGAAGTTTGTTTAAAATCAGTTGCAAAATTTGTACCGAACGGACAGAAAGAAAGTAACACAAAGCACCCCCCGTCATAAACAGGACAAGTAAGCGAGTTAATGTTTCACTGACATCCAGTTCCGAGCTACAGTGACAATGTCACGTCTCTAGCTCATCAGGACGATGGTTTGAAATCAGTTAAAATTGTGTCGAACAGACAAATTGACAGAAAAACAAAGGACCCTGCGTCACTCACCAGACAAGAAAGCGAGTCAATATTGCATTGCCATTCAGTTCTGAGCTCATTGGGAAATTAGTTTAAAAACAATTACAACATTTGTACCGAACAGACAGACAGACAGGAATGCGACCTTATAGAACGTGATAAAAACAGAGGAGATGAGATGACTTTGGAGACCAAGGCATATGCCCTGTTAGATCTACGAATCTTGGACCATGTTGCTGCGTTAGATGTCGTCTTATATCAACCGCAAAATGGGCCGGTGACCCATGAAGCATTTCGCACATTCCTTGGTCATTCTCCTTCCCCCCAACCACGGGTGACATGTATACCAAATTTGATGGGAACAGAATTTCTTCATTTCTACTAAGTAAGAGATCACACGCATCTCGTAACCAAACATATGCAATTACCATTCTTGCTTGGGGACACACGTTCACTGTAGGGTTTTGTCTCTGTTCATCTGGCTGCCACACTCCCACTGTGCTGCAGTCGTATGTGCGGATGAGTCTCTCGATGTCAGCATCTTTATAGATTTTCAGAAGGCTTTTGACATCTTTCCTCAAAAGCGTCTTCTAACCAAATGGAGTATCGCCTCAGTTGTGCGACTGGATTCGTGATTTCCTGTCAGAAAGTTCACAGAAGTCACGCAGTAATAGACGGAAAGTCATCGAGTAAAACGGAAGTAATATCCGGCGTTCCCTAAGGAAGTGTTATAGGCCCTCTATTGTTCCTGATCTATATTAACGACATAGGAGACAACCTGAGTAGCCTTCTTAGATTGTTTGCAGATGATGCTGTCATTTACCGTCTTGTAAAGTCATCAGATGACGAAAACGAATTGTAAAATGATTTAGATATGTGTATGATGCGAAAAGTGGCACTCGACTATGAATAAAGAAAAGTGTGAAGTTATTCACATGAGTACTAAAAGAAGTCCGCTAAATTTCGATTAGGCGATAAGTCACACAAATATGAAGGCTTTAAATTCAACTAAATACTTAGGGATTACAATTACAACTAACCTAAGTTGGAACGATCACATAGATAATGTTGTGAGTAGACCAAACCAAAGACTGCAATTCATTGGCAGAAGACATAGAAGGTGCAACAGATCTACTAAAGAGACTGTTTACACTACACTTGTCCGCCATTTTCTGGAGTATTGTTGTGCGGTGTGGCATCCGTATCAAGTGGGACTGACGGATGATACTGAAAAAATTCAAAGAAGGGTGGCTCGCTGTGTATTTTCGCGAAGTAGGGGAGACAGTGCCACAGATATGATACGTGAATTGGAGTGGCAATCATTAAAACAAAGGCGTTTTCCGTTGCGATGGGATCTTCTCATAAAATTACAATCATCAGTTTTCTCCTCCGATTGCGGAAACATTCTGTTGGCACCCACCTACATAGGGAGAAACGATCATCACGATAAAGTAAGAGAAATGAGGGCTCGCACTGAAAAACTTTAGTGCTCGTTTTTCCCGCGCGCCGTTCGAGAATGGAACGATAGAGAGAGAGCTTGAAGGTGATTCACTGAACCCTCTGCCAGGCACTTAATTGTGAATAGCAGAGTAATCACGTAGATGTAGATGCAATGAGTTGTGTTTTTTACTTCCGTTTTTTTGTCCACCCCCTATGTATTAATAAATGGGTCGGATAAAAAGTAGTGGCAACACTGTTAAACTCATACCACACTTTAATGACAGTCGTTGTGTGTATTACGTGCCCTCAATATAATCGTCCAGAATCTCGATCACCTTCCACCACAAAGATGGGAGGCGTCGTACACCGTCAACAATTCCATCTCTGTCGATGTCTCGCAAGGACCGCCCTATGGCTGATGATATCTTCTCTTGTGATGTAGCGCATGTCACGTAAAGGCTGTTATTGACGAGCGGGTTGTAATCGCATGGACACTTATCGAGTGAATACAGTCGATGTTTCACTGTCTCCCACCCCCACGAACGCAGAAGGCCCTGCACGGGGTCAAGCTCACCGTACGATGTGGCAATGCTGCATCAGCACACGCCTCACTCACTCCATGACAACATTCTTGTGTGCTCCGACTATGTGCCACTTCAGTCTCGATCCACACATGTTGTTCGAGTTCCCTAAACATACTGTTACGGGTGCCTTAACTGGGCTCCCGCACTTTCAGACAGTACGCAGTGCAACTAAAAGAAACACAGCCGCCACCGCTCACTGCGCTACTTCAACTGACCTCATGCTATGAGTGTGCATACCATTGGACTCACATCCTTTATGTTACGACAGTGTTGTTACTAGTTTTTATCAAATGGCTCTGAGCACTATGGGACTTAACATCTATGGTCATCAGTCCCCTAGAACTTAGAACTACTTAAACCTAACTAACCTAAGGACATCACACAACACCCAGCCATCAGGAGGCAGAGAAAATCCCTGACCCCGCCGGGAATCGAACCCGGGAACCCAGGCGTGGGAAGCGAGAACGCTACCGCACGACCACGAGATGCGGGCAGTTTTTATCAGTTCCTCGTACGATAAGCGTATTAAACTTTCTTTTTGTGTTTGGTGTGTGAGGGAAAGAACTGTTTCAGAAAAAGTTCTGTAATGGATAACTGTAATTTGTTTAGCCATGGTCAACTGTTTCGCCAACGGCCTTGCGTCAGTGGTAACACCGGTTCCCGTCAGATCACCGAAGTTAAGCGCTGTCGGGCTGGGCTAGCACTTGGATGGGTGCGTGCGCTGTTGGCAAGCGGGGTGCACTCAGCCCTTCTCAGGCAAACTGAGGAGCTACTTGACTGAAAAGTAGCGGCTCCGGTCGCGGAAACTGACATACGGCCGGGAGAGCGGTGTGGTGACCACATGCCCCTCCGTATCCGCATCCAGTGACGCCAATGAGCAGAGGATGACATGGTGGCCGGTCAGTACCGTTAGGCCTTCATCGCCTCTTCGGGAGGAGAGTTTTTTATGGTAAGCTGTTTCAGTTTTCGTTGTTAATTACGGTACGCTCTGTAAAATCAGAGGTTCAGTTTAGCCCCGACAGGCGGCGGTGTATGTTTCGACAGCAGTGGGAAGACATAAGGGAATATTAAAAATAAAAATTAGATAAAAGTGTGTATTTTGGTAGCCTGAAACGGAGGTAGTCGGGGGACTGAGTTCCCCAAGGAACAGGCAAGATGTACACTTGATTTGAGTGAGAAGCATGGGGGACAGGGAAAAACTAGCGGCCGTGTGACCTTTAAAAGACTCTGTGGTCTATACTCCGAGGAACAGGACGAGACACACGTGCTGGTACACACGATAATATACACTGAGGTGAAGTCATGGGGTGCTTCTGATATCGTGTCGGAGCTCCTTTTGCCCGCCATAATGGAGCACCTGGACGTGGCATGGACTCGTCCCTTGAAGAAATACTCAGCCGTGCTGTCTCTATAGGCGTCCATAACGGCTGAAGTGCTAAGTGCTGCCGGTGCAGGAAGTGACATGTCGATTATGTCCCATACATGTTCGATGGGCAGCCAAATCTTTTACTTGAACTGTGGCCTGGTCACGTGGCGTGTGGTCATCCATAAAAATTCCATTGTTGTTTGGGTACATGAAGTCCATGAAATGGTCTCAGGGTACCGAACAGAGCCATTACCAGTCAATGATCGCTTCAGTTGAACCAGAGGGCCCTGTTCAATCCATACGAATACAGCCCACGGCGTTATGGAACCACCACCAGCTTGAACAGAGTCTCACTGACAACATGGTTTCATGGCGTTGTGTAGTCTGCGCCGCACTCTACACTCTAACCTTACCATCAGCTCTTAACAACTGAAATCGGGAGTCATCAGACCACACCACTGTTTTCCAGTCGTGTAGTGTACAACCGATATGGTCACGTGCTGAGGAGCTGTTAAGCCGTCGGCACACGGACCGTGCATCCGAACGTTGAGAGTGCCGAGTTTCTGACGTCATAGCATTGAATAGCACGTTCGGGAGACTTTCCGAATGTGCAGAGCAATATCTAGCATGTCAGATATTATGAGCGTGCGTCTGAGCGTTGACCAATGAGATGGCACAACGCCACCTACGTCACACGCACGCCGTCTGCCTTCAGTACAGAGTTGTGAGGCGCCATATTGGCATTCATTTCAAGCCTATGTGTATATATGCCGTTTCTGAGCACCGGAAAATTGAGAACCACTGGAAAACCCGTTGTCAACTGTGTGATTCGTTCCAATAAAATAGTGAGAAACATCATATTCGTGGCAAAAGAATTATTGTAACTTGCGTATTATGAGAGTAGGCTATTTGAAGGCAGCGACACACTGAAGATCCACCCAAAACGCATTGTTCTTGGTAAAATTTGTTATAATTAAATTTCAGTTAATAACATATCTACGATTAAGGTTTTCGGCAAGGGGTAACATACTATGATTAGATGCCCAGGGTACGTTGTTGGTTTAATCTAATGAGTAGCGTCACTGTCCTGTATTGAGTTGTTTGTTGTGGCTGTGGTTCGCGTCTTGACACTTCCAAAACCTTTTTTTTCCTAACATTCGCGTTTTTATTAGGTTCTGATACTTTATTATTAATTTAGTATCAGTATATACTATAATATTTGATGTTGTGTAAATATAAATTCACCTTTTTTTTAGGGGTGACTGTTCGATTGGCTTAATCTACAGGACAACTTGTGCTACTTGTATAAAGATATTTTGCTCCTTTTTTCTTTTACGCTTCGTAATTCACATGTTGCAAATATTCTACTACTGGGTGGGAACAGTGATCAAGTGAGACTGACCTTGGAATGATGAAATAATGTTTATCTTAGGCGGAGGAGTATTCCAAATTTGTACCGCACTGTTGTAATGGAACTTTTATAAGCCTGTGTCCTTATTGATTTTACATGGAACTTTCCTTTTCGAGGACGATGGAGGAAATGTGCGTTTTAATAGAGCTAATGTGGGAATTTTAGGCGCGCCCGTTGGGTAAACAGTGTGATTTACGAGCTAGAAACATCCCTCAACTGCCGCTGGAGGGCGTTGCGATCGCGTATACCACGTTGGGCCCCACATACCGTATGTACGAGTCGCATCGTTCCTGAGCGTTCAGCAGCACGTTGAACTTCGCACGCTCAACGTTAACGTTCGACAGCACGGTCCGTGTGCCGTCGGCCTTAGCGACGGCACTCGAGTCGGTCGTCTGCTACCATAGCCCATTACTGATAAATTTCGCAGCACTTTCCTGACGGATACGGTCGTCGTACGTCCCACATTATTTCACGGAGTTTTGCTCATCTGTCAGCCCATTATAATTATCCGGGCTGTTATGCCGTGGTCGGTTGACGAATTCTGTGTCGATTCTCAACGTTTCGTCTCCGACTGCGGGAGACATCTTCAAGGGGGTCCGTAGCTCAATGGAAGGTCCAACACACCCACTGGCGCCAGTGGGTGTGATGGACCTTCCATTGAGCTACGGACCCCCTTGAAGATGTCTCCCGCAGTCGGAGACGAAACGTTGAGAATCGACACAGAATTCGTCAACCGACCACGGCGTAACAGCCCGGATAATTATAATGGACATGAAATTTCCGGCCGTGAAATTCTACATTTTAGTATCATCTGTCAGCGTTGACAACTGTACGCAAACGCCGCTGCTCTCGGTCGTTAAGTGCGGGCTGTCAGCCACAGCGCTGTCCGTGGTGAGAGGTAATGCCTCGGCACAATCTTGGCATTGTGGATCCAGGAATATTGAATTCCCTAACGATTTCCAAAACTGAATGTCCCATGTGTCTATCTCCCCTACGATTCCGCGTTCAAAGTCTTTTAATTCCAGTCGCGCGGTTACAATCAAGTCGGAAAACTTTTTACATGAATCACCAGAGCACAAATGACAGTTCCGTCTATCCACAGCCCTTTTATACTTTGCGTATGCGCATCTGTGTATGTGCATATCAGTACTCATGACTTTCTCGCCTCAGTGTACAAAAACCTTGAAAGGGTCCTGTAGCCACCTTTCATTAGTCCGGTAGCCCATTTTCATTACCATTTCTCTTTCTTTTCCTTGTTTCTCTATTCTCATTACTCTCATAGTAGTGTGATTGAATGAATGTGGTTGTGTGTCACGTTGCTAGACGGTGGCGTAGTCTGCTGCAGAAAGTCTGCGATAGTCGTACAGATTCAGCAGCAGTTGCACAGAATAGCCAACTCTCGTAGTGGTCAAGTCGGCAAAGAGGTTTCCGCTACTTGTGAGAAATCCACCTGCGTTAGGTTGGTGGCGGAAATGGCATCTTGGGGTTTTCCGGACCACGCGGAGCGTGGAAGAGGCTGGAGAAGCGGGAGGCAGTCTGCCGCCGGTACGGGAAGCGTCCACAGCTGTGCTCCAGTCGAAGATGGGTGAGTTAGACTGACCGCGTGGCGCGTTGTTACTTGGCGAGGGGAGAGCTGTTAGCCTTTGGTCTCGCTTTTCAAATCTGGAAGATTGCTTTGCCTTGTCGCAGCAAGGAATGCAAAACTTTGGCAGATTTTTCTTTTAGCAAATTTCTGTAGCAGACTTGGATCCGCCGGAAGAGCGCCACACAAAGGTGTCGATAAGAAGTGAGCACTCGCTTCTGTATGAATGTCTGTTTGCCATCAGCTGTGCCTGTATAAGCTTTCACCTTTCTAAATATTTAGAGCCTTGCCTTCTCGTAAATTTTCCTTACTTTCCGTGTCTTTCGTCCGCGGGGAGCCAACCACGTGGTAGAACATTATAGTTGTTGGGCTACCGGCATCACTAACTGTCCGATCGCATGTTTGTTTTAGAAAATGTTAACATGATTGTATGATGTGATATTGTTGGAATTTGGCACTATACCTAGAAATTGTGCCTCCACAAACCACGTGTTATCAGGAATCGTGTACATGCCTCACATCCTTAGTTTAGGAATAAATGATTTTATCTACAATTTTCTCTTGTGTTCCGAGATTACGTTTTTGCGCCTAAGCCACTCACCTCGTAGCTTTCCCATTAGCACATCAAATGCGATTCCTTATGCACAGGTCCAGTGATTAGTCTCCTCTTGTATTTTATAACAAATGCTTTAGATTAAGTCATATTTTCAGGTGTGTTGCTGGGAGCTGATCTTATGCAGTGTTCATGCATTTTCTATTTTATTTTAAATGTTTGATTGTCGTGAACAGCGCACGGGCAATACTATTAATTACATCGTATCCGCTGTGAGCGACCTCACAACGTATGCATTTTTGTGAGTTTTTGGTCTGTGATCAAATTAATTTATTTTCCGACTCGACCAAATCTTTGACTAGTTGTATGGTTTGAGTCGGTGGCGACCCTATTCTTCTCACGTTGATTTCATAAGCAATAAGTATTTCCATTCCCAATAATAAGGAATAACCCGTAGTAACCGGTTAGTTACAACCTTAGGATGAACTTGTTCGAAACGCATCGCGAAATTAAAAAAATGAAAATCTTGCAAAAGTAGAACTATTGGTGGTTATAAATACAGATGTCTGAGGGTCGATATGCCACGATAGGATAAGGGCTTGAGGTGGACGTGGAGGATGGAGGAAAGAGAAGACTGCCGCCCGAATGACCTTTAGGGCAGAGAGAGTCGCCGTCTAGCAGAGGAGCTGAGTGAAGCGTGTCGGCGTGAGAGGCGACCACCTGCCCCGGGGATTTGTGGGGGAGGAGCGGGTGGAGGAGGAGGAGGGGGAGGCCGCTGCTTGTTTCGTCCGTGACTCCGTCTTCCCTCCCGGGGGGACAGCGGCGACGTCGAGGTAAACACGCTGCGCTGTGCGCCGGCTGTTATCGGGGGATTTAGGCGCCGCCCGCCGGATTATGCAGAGCGTATTTTTCTATGGCGGCGGTCTCCCCGGCCATCAGTCGCCATGGAGATAAGCCCGCACTCAGGCGGCGCGGGCTTACGGGACCGCCGGCCCAGCCCGTCACAGGTGTGGGCGGAGGTGGAGGAGGCGTGGGCGTGGCCGGGGACGGACGGCCGACGGCGCGCGGCCCTCCGTAAACAAGGAGCGGAAAACTCGGTCGCGACGGCTTAGCGGCTGATGCGTAAAAATACTCGCAGCGCGCGCGCTGACGCGATTTACCACGACGCTTCTCCCCGCTCACGCTCGCGTCTTTCCCCTTCCGGCTTTCAGTCCTACAGCGATATGCGAGAAATCCCCTGCCGGCGACCGAGGAGGTGAGCTGAGTGTCGGATTCAGTCCCGCCTCCTCAGCAGGAAGTGACCCGTCATTAGCGGGCTCTCGGTCGATCAGAGTGCTCGTTGCTCGGCTGCCGTGCAAGAGAGAAAGGGCGAATAAACTTTCCCTACCTTGATGGAAGATGCCTAACGTCACCAATACCACCTCGTTCACCGACGCAAGTGAATCGGTCATGGTGGAATCGAGCTTCTAGA
The DNA here is from genome assembly GCF_021461395.2 of Schistocerca americana. Lineage (NCBI taxonomy): Eukaryota > Metazoa > Arthropoda > Insecta > Orthoptera > Acrididae > Schistocerca > Schistocerca americana. Next base: position 228,177,081 of record NC_060119.1, read on the forward strand.
ACTCTACGACTACAACGCTTTAGAGAGTTGGTTGTACTTAGTTGTATGTAGGCACCTGTGCGAAATTCCACTTCATGTGAAAAGTTGATGTAAAGAGAAAAAATGGCTCAAATGGCTCTCAGCACTATGGGACTAGACATCTGATATCAGTCCCCTGGAACTTACAACTACTTAAACCTAACTAACCTAAGGACATCACACACATCCGTGCCCGAGGCAGGATTCGAACCTGCGACCGTAGCAGTCGCACGGTTCCGGACTGAGCGCCTAGAACCGCTCGGCCACCACGGCCGGCATACACTACGTGATCAAAAGTATCTGGGCACCTCCAAAAACACACGTTTTTCATAATAGGTGCATTTTGCTGTCACCTTCGGTCAGGTATTCCATATCAATGACCTCAGTACTCATTAGATATCGTGAGAGAGTAAAATGGGGGGCTCCGCAGAACTCTCAGACTTCTAACGTGGTCAGGTGATTGGGTGTCACTTGTGTCATACGTCTGTACACGAGATTTACACATCCTAAACATCCCTAGGCCCACTGTTTGCGATGTGATAGTGAAGTGGAAACGTGAAGGGACTCGCACAGCCAAAAGCGTACAGGCGGCCTCGTCTGTTGATTGACAGAGACCGCCGACAGTTGAACTGGGTCGTAATGTGTAAAAAGGCAGACATATATCCAGACCGTCACACAGGAATTCCAAACTGCACTAGGATCCACTGCAAGTACTATGAGAGTTAGGCGGAAGGTGAGAAAACTTGGATTTGATGGTCGAGCGGCTGCTGATAAGCCACACATCACACCGGTAAATGCCAAACGACGCCCTGCTTGGTGTAAGGAGTGTAAAAATTGGACGATTCGACAGTCGAAAAACGATGTGTGAAGTGACGAATCATGGTACACAATGTGGCGATCCGATGTCAGGGTGTGAGTATGGCGAATGCCCGGTGAACGTTATCTGGCAGCGTGTCTAGTGCCAGCATTAAAATTCGGAGGCGATGGTGTTATGGTGTGGTCGTGTTTTTCATGGAGGGAGCTTCCCCCCCCCCCCTCCCCACCCCCCCTCGTTGTTTTGCGTGGAACTATCACAACCACAGGCCTACATTGATATTTTAAGCACCTTCTTGTTTCCAACTGTTGAAGAGCGATTCTGGTATGGCGACCGCATCTTTCAACACGATCGAATACCTGTTCATAATGCACGGCGTGTGGCGGAGTGGTTACACGACAATAACATCCCCGTACTGGAATGGCCTGCATAGAGTCCTGACCTGAATCCTATAGAACACCTTTGGGATGTTTTGGAATGTCAACTTCGTGCCAGGCCTCACCGAACGACATTCATACCTGTCCTCAGTGCAGCAAACAGTGAAGAATCGGCTTCCATTCCCTAAGAAATCTTCCCGTACCTTATTGAACGTATGCCTGAGAGAATGGAAGCTGTCATCAAGGTTAAGGATGGGCTAACACCATATTGAATTCCTGCATTACCGATGAAGGGCGCCACGAACTTGTAAGTCATTTTCAGCCAGGTGTCCGGATGCTTTTGATCAGACAGTGTACATTTGTAAAGCGTGGACTCGTGAAAGGACAGACTGTCTTTGAGTATTAAGAAAAGCGTTGTTGAGCAAAATAATGCTCATTTGTTCATGAGACCCAGAAAATATTAGATACAGGCCCCCAGAAAGATGCAATTTTCCTTGACTCCCGGAAGGCGTTCGATACAGTTCCGCACTGTCGCCTGATAAACAAAGTAAGAGCCTAAGGAGTATCAGACCAGCTGTGTGGCTGGATTGAAGAGTTTTTAGCAAACAGAACACAGCATCTTGTTCTCAATTGGGAGACGTCTACAGACGTTAAAGTAACCTCTGGCGTGCCACAGGGGAGTGTTATGGGACCATTGCTTTTCACAATATATATAAATGACCTAGTACAGGGGTCTCCAAGCTACGGCCCGCGGGCCGAAATCGGCCCGCGAGTGCAGGCAAACCCGCCCGCGTTAGCTGGCCGGACATCCCCGGTATCCGGCCAAATATTTGAGGTGGCACCTATACTGGCAACAGTTGAGTTTCGAGGCCTATCGCTACCAATACACCACGACATTGTCGGAGCTCTATCTTTACAAAGCGGAAGGTCACGGTTAAACTTGTGGCTATCCACAATAAAGAGACAGACCATTCTCCGTGCGATAGTGAAAAAAAAAGAACGGTTAACAGACTAGTTTGGCGAAAACATTTTAAGTAAAAAAATTATTTGCATTTTATTCTACTCACGAGTCTGGTGCAAGTCTTTCAAATGGACGCCACTTCGGCGACTAGCCTTAGTAATCAATCACTATGGAAGACGCTTCTTAAGCGAGGTTTCACTGCGTTGTAAAATACATAAAGAATGTGCAGTGACATACTTTTTTGTTGGTGAAATTCGCCAGAATAAAATACGCCAGAATTTCGGTCAGGTACGTCCACCAATCAAAATTATGTAATTAAATAAAAATCGTAGTTCGTTTCAATGCTAGCTATTCCCACAACCTTAGATTTTTGCGATTTCATCTTTCCTTTAGCCTTATATTACGGTGATCATGAAGTGCTATGGTGCTTTAATCCTACTAGGTAGATCTTGGCCCTTATGACTTCGTGAAGGAGTCAATGTGACCTGCGGACTAGAAAGTTTGGAAACCCCTGACCTAGTAGATAGTGTCGGAAGTTCCACGCGGCTTTTCGCGGATGATGATGTAGTATACAGAGAAATTGCAGCATTAGAAAATTGCAGCGAAATGCAGGAAGATCTGCAGCGGATAGGCACTTGGTGCAGGAAGTGGGAACTGACCCTTAACATAGACAAATGTAACATATTGCGAATACATAGAAAGAAGGATCCTTTATTGTATGATTATATGATAGCGGAACAATCACTAGTAGCAGTTACTTCTGTAAAATATCTGGGAGTATGCGTACGGAACGATTTGAAGTAGAATGATCATATAAAATTAATTGTTGGTAAGGCGGATGCCAGGTTGAGATTCATTGGGAGAGTCCTTAGAAATTGTAGTCCATCAACAAAGGAGGTGACTTACAAAAGACTCGTTCGACCTATACTTGAGTATTGCTCATCAGTGTGGGATCCGTGCCAGGTAGGGTTGACAGAGGAGATAGAGAAGATCCAATGAAGAGCGGGGCGTTTCGTCACAGGGTTATTTGGTAAGCGTGATAGCGTTACGGAGATGTTTAGCAAACTCAAGTGGCAGACTTTGCAGGAGAGGCGCTCTGCGTCGCGGTGTAGCTTGCTGTCCAGGTTTCGAGAGGGTGCGTTTCTGGATGAGTTATCGAATATATTTCTTCCCCCTACTTATACCTCCGGAGGAGATCACGAATGTAAAATTAGAGAGATTCGAGCGCGCCCGGAGGCTTTGCGGCAGCCGTTCTTCCCGCGAACCATACGCGACTGGGGAAAAAAAATCGTTCAAATGGCTGTGAGCACTACGGGACTTAACTTCTGAGGTCATCATCCCCTAGAATTTAGAACTACTTCAACCTAACTTACCTAAGTACATCACAACACACATCCATGTCCGAGGCAGGATTCGAACCTGCGTCCGTAGCGGTCGCTCGGTTCCAGACTGTAGCGCCTAGAACCGCTCGGTCACCACGGCCGGCGACTGGGACAGGAAAGGGAGGTAGTGACAGTGGCACGTAAAGTGGCTTGCTGAGTATAAATGTAGATGCAGATGTAGATGTAGTTTATATCGCCACTACCTCAGTCACTACTGCATATATCGAACCGGAGATTCGGCTTGTTGAATTTGTTACCCGAGTCAGGCATTTTTGCTCGCCTTTACTCCACGTGTGGAGGAGAAGCCTAGCGAATCGGTGAGGAGGACACATTCAGTGGCGGAAGACCGTCCCAGTTTGGGAGTTCGCCCGGTAGCGGTCAGCGACCACAGCCGTGTGGTCATTAATCGCGTCGCCGCCGCAAAACAAATCCATAAATCACCGCCGAGGCCGGCCGAGGGGCGCGCAAACTTATTTTTATTTTTTGACGGTGGTGGCGCCGAGGAAGCGCTAATCGAATGCCCTGGTTCGGCGCGGTGCCCCCGTCACCGCACGGACGCGGGCAGGGGCATTCCCTAGCGCAGCAGAAGGCCGTCGTCACGTTTGATGGCTTCCCGCCCGCTAACGACTGGCCGCCGGTGGCTCAGGACAAACAACTTTATGGGGCGCGCGTCTGCCGAGGACTCTGCCGCGCTGCGCTCAGCGTTTATCGATACGTGTTCTCTGTCGCCCGAAGCTGTCTGACACAACATCACAGAAACACACACACACACACACACACACACACACAGCAATCAACAAAACTGCAACGTCAAGAAGGCAGAAGATGACAAACGCCAAATTGGCGTGGAACGTACGACACTACCTGATCAAAAGTGTCTGGGCACCCTTATGAATGCGGAATTGGCCACTAGATTACATGCGTGGTGGATCCGCCAGTGTAAATGGAGGCGGGGAGTAATGCGTTGTAAGTGGAGACGCAGAATCAGCAGAGTGGGTCAGCCAAGAGAACCCAGTAACTTCGAAGGTGGTCTACTCAGTATAGTCACCTGGCTAACCCACCTATCACGGATATTTCAACCCTTCTAGCGTTCCTTAAGTCGACTGCTAGTTTTTTTTTGTGGTTTTAGGGCGCACAACTACAGTGGTCATTAGCGCCCAGACTAAATTATGAATGCACTGCGAGGCACGAGGTTAAAACAGCAACTAAAAAGGACAACACTGTAAAAGGCCCATTAACATGCAAGGTATTAAAAGAAAACAGCATAATCAAATGTCCTTAGACAGGTTTGTCAAGTGGATGAAACGAAGAACGCGAGCAGCTGCTCGTGGGTCATCCGCTAAAATTTCATCCAGAGTACATGGCAGGCCAAGATCAATGCGGAGTGTATTAAAATTCGGACAGGACGTTAAAATGTGGCGAACCGTCAGCAATTGCCCACATGGGCAGAACGGCGCCGGCGCAGCCGTCAGCAGATGGCGGTGGCTGAGCCGGCAGTGTCCAATCCGTAACCGGGCCAAAACGACCTCCTCCCGCCGAGAAGGGCGTGAAGAGGTCGTCCAAGCCGTGGGGAGAGGTTTCGAGGCCCGAAGCTTGTTTTCAGTAAGTGTAGACCAATCGGCATGCCACAGCGATAAAATGCGCTGACAAATGACCCTGCTAAAATCAGATGAAGGCACACAACAAGAAGCTGTCCGCGGCTGGAGGACCGCAGCCTTGGCCGCGGCATCTGTAGCTTCGTTCCCAGGGATACCGACATGGCCAAGAACCCATATAAAGGTAACCGGAGAACCGTCGTCCGCCAGCTGCTGAAGAGAGCGTTGGATCCGGTGCACGAAAGGGTGAACCGGATACGGATCACTGAGGCTCTGGATGACGCTCAGGGAATCAGAGCAGATGACATAAGCAGAATGTCGATGGTGGCGGATGTAAAGAACAGCCTGATAGAGGGCAAATAGCTCAGCTGTGAAGACCGAACAATGGCTATGGAGCCGGTATTTGCAGCTGTGTGCCCCGATAGTAAAAGAACACCCGACACCGTCATTGGTCTTAGAGCCATCTGTATAAATGAAGATCGTATTAATGAACTTCGAACAAAGTTCGACAAACCGCGAGCGGTATACCGAAGGTGGGGTAACCTCCTTTGGGAGCGAGCTGAGGTCAAGGTGAACGCGAATCTGAGCCTGGAGCGAAGGTGACGTTTGGCTCTCGCCCACTCTAAAGGTTGCTGGGAGTGGAAAATCAAGTTGCTGAAGGAGGCGACGAAAGCGAACTCCAGGGGGTAGCAGGGCAGATACATACAACCCGTATTGACGGTCGAGAGAGTCGTCAAAAAAGGAACGATAAGACGGGTGGTCGGGCATTGATAATAGCCGACAGGCATACCGACAAAGCAGTATATAGCGCCGGTAGGTTAGTTGCAACTCACCGGCTTCAGCATGAAGACCCTCGACGGGACTAGTATAGAACGCTCCGATCGCAAGACGTAACCCCCGATGTTGTATAGAGTTAAGGCGGCGTAAGATGGACGGCCGTGCAGAGGAGTATACAAAGCTCCCATAATCCAGCTTGGAGCGGACGATCGACCGATATAGGCGAAGTAGGATCGACTGCTCGTGATGTGATTGTGAAGTGGGAACTAGAAGGAACAAACATTGCTAAACAAAGAAAGGGCAGACCTTATGTAATGATGGACAGCATTTGGAAGATCCGACCCCAGCCGATCTGAACATAGCAACGACGAGGTGAGGTTTCCATTTTAGTAATCAGTCGATCAGGAATCACATCAGTTTCTTTGAGAAACCTTATTTTTGGCAGCCTCAGCTGCCTGAACGTTCCACCGCTGCCGTGCCGCCACCAAAACTTAAGTACTGAGGACCGTAGAGAAATTTGCGCTTTGCCGATGGCGAGGGTCGCTTGTGCCCCCGATGACTGATTCTGCAGCCACTTCAGCACCCATCTACAATTTACTGTGATGAGGCTGAGACGCAACCCCAACACGATGTGTAAGGAAATTAAAGTAGTTTTATAGCATTCTAATTACTTCAAGCTTTACTTTGAAGACTTTCATTTAGATTCAATAAACGGCCTGCTTTCATATCCGACCACAGGTACAAAGTATTCCGTTTTGTACTACCATCTGTACCTCAATTAACATCACGACGATCATGATGCAATTTTGCCACTTGCACAACAGTTCGAATCATTCCCTGACCGCTTTGTCGGATGTGTCAATGTTTTATAACATATTAATATATTGCCATTGTTTCATGAATAACTTTATCAGAATAAACCGAAGTAATTGTGATTCTTGTCTCACTTAGCAGTCTCTGGATTCTCAGATCACTGTTTTCGACGGTTTACTAGCATTTTTTCAATGCCTGCCTATGATTCTTAGTTCATTATTTTGAAGAACGACTAACGCATGTCAGATACAGGGTCCACAACGAACGTCACACTGCAACATTTTACAGATATTTTGGTACTGCTTAGTCTAAACAAAGCATGATGAACGCAACGAATAGATCCAGTACTGAAATAAGCAAAAGAGAGTGGAAACGTCTAGAGTCCTGCTTCTACAGGGCTGGCCTGAAGCGCTTCTTGGCGAATGTTTCTTTGCGAATAAGGCGTACCTCTCCTTGTACGTATCCGCTACATATTACTACTCAAACCAGTAAGTCTGACGTGCGGCAGACTGTTATGCCCATTTCTACTGGTCGTCGGTAGAAACTAAAAAAAACTTTGACGTTAATTATTGACTATATTGTTGACTGAAAAAAAAAACAATTTTTTGCAGCAGTTTCTACTTTCTGGAGGTGACGTTTCCACATTCATCACCCTGTGTATTTAACAACAGTTCTATATTAGTTCTACTGGAGGTAGTAAGCCGTTACGCCACTCTTTTCCTTCGACCTTTGAAGCGATTACCCAGTCAGTTCTATGGGAAACTTACAGTTAAGCATGGACTTTGAATAATGGTGCCAGTTGGCATTTTCACATCATCAAATCATTTGATGAGGTTAAAGAAGCAATAAATGGCAGATAAAAATCCTAAGACAGATTGAGGTCCAAGCTCTGCCTCTTTAATTTTGTGGTCTGAAACTTCCCTACTGTTTTTCTTTTTTCTTAACTTATATTTTAACCAATTACGTAACAATTCACACAATTAAATCACAAAACAAGTAAAACACAATCTTTTAATAACTACATACGTTATTACAAATTCAACTATAGATTTCAGTATGGAAATTATGAGAGTACATCTTCTACTTGTCATGCATTTGGCTTGTCTTGTTTGGATGCAGTCAATAAAGAAGGGCTAGCTATAGGATGCACGTGTTTCTGTCGTCTCCCTTCCGTTGTGGCTGTGTGTTTTCCTTTTGTGCTACATTTATTTTCAAAATTTGACAACTTAATACGGCATAATTATTATCAACAATTTCCAAAGATTTCACTGTATTCTTGATGGTTCTGCCGTTTGTTATTTTCCGTCGTAATGCAGTTTCAGTAAATCTCACTGCTTATCTCATTACTCCTTGATATCACGTAGTGTCTTTGATTGAGCAGCAAGCGAGGGGAGGCGTAGTTTTTCACATTCGGTTACAGTGTCTTGTCGGAATAAGTATACCTTTTGTAGTCTTTGTTTGAGATTATGTTCTCATTACAAATGAAAATTTTTCTTTCGTCTATTTCTAAGCTGCCAGCGTTTCGAAACATATCGGCCTGTGTTGTTTTGTGACTTCTTGTGGCACGACGGACGCTTGGACGGGCAACTAAGTCCTTTTTCGAAGTGTTTGTTATGTGCGGCGATCTTCCTACGCACCGCTCTGCACCGCATTGAGCGAGCATTCCCGGAACACTAAATTTGTTTCCAGTTCCACCGAGTCGCTTGCGAGGCGGATTCGAAAAAGGTGAAAGGCGATTGTTCGTGGCTCTGGCGAGGAGAACACGGCAGCTACCACTACCCCATTTCCCAGAAACTTCGCTCAGTGAAAGAAGAGTCAAAATAAGCCACTACGTGTCTCGGATCATCCGTCGATATTCGACCGTTTCTGACGAAACGACGGTCAAATTTTTCGAGGCATTTTATGTTCATTTTAGTAAGTAGATAGTTCAGTCTGTACGATGGCACAGTGACTAGCGACGCGGCTTCACGCTTTTGTGCTTAGTGTCATAAACCCGTATTTTATTTTTACTTTTGTTTGTCATTTATGTTCCCATGTACGTAGAACATTACTACACGAATGTCTTCCGATATGTATTGAAATAACGTTGTACTTATTTGTCTACTAGTTGTACGCCTGGTGAACGAATTAAACAAAGAATTAAACATAAAATAAAAATGAATTAATGAAAAAGTTTTTAAACATGGCTGAAACAGCAACTGTTGAAATTCTTCACTGTAAATGATGACAGCCAAAACAGTTGCAGGATGAAGATTCATTAAAAACTGTTGACCACGGTTTCGGTATATATAAATATACCTTCATCAGAAGTAAAATATATTAAAATCACACCCTGCAATGGAGATTCATAAAACAAATGTGCCAAAGGCGTCGTCAGTAGCTAAAACATCATCTCCATTTATACAACATAATTATGGACAGAGGGTCGATGCGTACACAGCTTAGCATCAGCATTAGCTTGATGCTAAGCTGTGTTCGCATCGACCCTCTGTCCATTATTATGTTGTGTAAATGGAGATGATGTTTTAATTACTGACGACGCCTTTGGCACAGTTGTTTTATGAATCTCCAAGGCAGGATGTGATTTTAGTGTATTTTACTTCTGATGAAGGTATATTTATATATACCGAAACTGTAGACAAGAATTTTTAGTAAATCGTTATCCTGCAACTGTTTTAGCTGTCATCATTTACCGTAATGAAAAAAGTATTTGAAATATTTTCGGTGCAATGCCTATAGTGTACTTTGATTTAAAATGAATTAGAGGCACTAGTTTTCGGAACAGTAATACTTTAGGCCTGGTTTTCTGTGAAATTATTGTCACCGCGCGAATTCTTCAGCAATGTTGACCACGTTTATTGCGCTAGTGAGAATCTTACGAACAAACGTCGCTGTGGCATATCGGCCTCCACGCGATGCTCGTGGTGTTCGGGATTTCTATATTTCGAATGGTTCTATGAGCGGTACCATACAAGGAATGCAAGAAACCTTCCTGAAGAATAAACTTAGGAATAAAATATAAGAATATGTGAATTTAAAAAGATTGTGATGATGAAGTACCATACTCCTTGACAGAGCGTAGGGGAACGATGCGGGACACCCGCACCGCCATTGCCTTCCTCCGACCGTAATGCGGATGAATGATGATGATGATGATGATGATGAAGACGACACAACAACACTCAGTCATCTCGAGAGAGGTGAAAATCCCTGACCCCGCCGGGAATCGAACCCGGGACCCCGTGCTCGGGAAGCGAGAACGCTACCGTGTGACCACGAGCTGCTGACAAAATTAATAGCTTTCAGATTTATTTACGTAACAACCCAGAGACGCCCTTATGTGTTAATTAAAGATTGCAACCCCCGAAAATATCATAAACACACATGTTATATGATACATGTATTACACTTATTGTGAAAGACATTTGTAAGTTTACATTTAATATAATGCACTTGTACCCCTAACCTGACAAGATTCATCCATGTAGTAAACTTCTGCGTACATGGGTGCACAAATGAAAGGAATATAATAAGATAAAATAAATAAAAACAATAGTCAGGTTTCGAACACGGGACGCGAAAGCGAGAGGCCGGACGCTAGCCGCTATGCCACCTGATGGGATGAGCTTATCGCGCGCTAAATACCATACGAATTACATCGTAAACTTTGACGTTCGTTTTCTCATAAACGGTCGAGTGCCTACGGGTAAGCCGAGACACGTGTACAGTTATTTTGGCTCCTCTTCCTTTGAGCGCAGTTTATGGGAAATCGGTTTATGGCACTTGCCGGGCTCTCCTGATGAGGCGAAGAGCGGTAACGTATGTACTGAATAAGAGTACATCCTGGTGCCGGCAACAAATGATACAGAGATGCTGGCCTGTACAGCGGCTATGAGGGACCGGCGTGCCTCGCCTCCGGAGGAATGGAGCATCTGCTCGCAGACAGCAGAAGCCGCCTTACCTGACACGGGAGTGCCGCTGGGGCCACGACCCCGCTTAATTAGCTAATTGATTAACTGCGTCCACGGGGAGCGGCCGTCCAAGTTGGTCCGCCCAGTTTGCCGTCCGGCGGTCAGCCGCGCGGTCCAATCCTGAGGGGCAGCGAGCCGCAACTTCTTCGCGTCAGCAGTCAGACAGCCCGGAGGCATCGCCAAGTATTCACTGAGTCAGTGCGACAAGTTACCAACTGGCACTTGATCCCCTCAGGCGGGGACTGCAGCTGTTAGACTGATACAAGCTCACTGGACAAAATAGTAGTCTACATCTACATTTATACGCTGCAAGCCATCTTACGGTGTGGGGCAGAGCATACTTTGTGTACCGGTGTCATTTCTCCCTTTTCCTGTTCCAGTCGCGTATGATTCACGGGAAGAACGATTGTTTGTAAACCTTCGTTTGGGCTCGAATCTCTCTGTTTTTACCCCGATGGTCTTTTCGCGGGATATAGTAAGGACATTATATTGTTCGACTCTTCTAGGAAAGTACGCCCTCGGAAACGTAGCAGTAGACCGCACCGTGATGCAAAACGCCTTTCTTGGCTTTAGAGTTTCCTAAAGCAACCTGTTACGAAACGTGCCTCCCTTCTTTGGATCTTCTCTGTTTCCTCTATCAGTCCTATTGCGTACGGATCCCATACTGACGAGCGGTATTCGAGCACAGATGGAATGACTCTTTCGTAAGTTACTTCCTCTGTTCATGGACTACATTCCCGGAGGATTCTTCCAGTGAATATACGCTATGTGATCAAAAGTATCCGGAAATCTGGCTGGAAACGACTTACAAGTTCTTGGCGCCCCCCCATCGGTAATTCTGGAATTGAATAACATGACGGCCCACACTTAGTCTTGATGGCAGCTTCCACTCTCGCAGGCTTACGTTGAATCAGATGCTGGAAGGTTTCTTGGGGAATGGCAGCCCATTCTTCACGGAGAGCTGCATTGAGGAGAGGTATCGGTGTCGGTCGGTGAGGCCTGGCACGAAGTCAGCGTTCCAAAACATACTAAAGTCAAGGCTCTGTGCAGGCCAGTCCATTACAGGGATGTTACTGTCGTGCAACCATTTCGCCACCATGCGCGCATTACGAAGAGGTGCTCGATCGTGTTGGAAAATGAAATCGCCACCCCTGAATTGCTCTTCTACAGTATGAAGCAAGAAGGTGCTTAAAACATCAATGTGGGCCTGTGCTGTGACAGTGCCAAGAAAAACAACAAGGGGTGGAAGCCCCCTCTATGAAAAACACGACCACATCAAACACCACCGTCTCCGAATTTTACTGTTGGCACTACACACGCTGGCAGATGACGTTCACCGGGCATTCGCCATACCCACACCCTGCCGTCGGATTGCCACATTGGGTACCGGATTCGTCACACCACCTCCAGTTTTTCGATGTCCAATCGTCCAATGCTTACTCTCCTTACACCAAGCGAGGTGTCGTTTGGCATTTACCGGCGTGATGTGTGGCTTATGAGCATCTGCTCGGCCATGAAATCCAAGTTTTCTCACCTCCCGACTAACTGTCATAGTGCTTGCAGTGGATCACGATGCAGTTTGGAATTCCTGTATGACGGTCTGGACAAATGTCTGCCTATTACACATTACGATCCTCTTTAACTGTCGGCGGTCTCTGTCAGTCAAAAGACGAGGTCGGCCTGTAGGATTTCGTGTTGCACGTTTTCCTTCACGTTTCCACTTCACTATCACATCGGAAACAGTCGAAGAAAATCTTCCCTATAAACACGTCACAAATTTGACGACCTGTTTTCTGCATGAGCATACCGCATCACTATGTGGACTACGCCTGTCATTATAGATTAACCGTTTCCGTCCACGGGTCCACGCTTCATCACCTACCTTGCTGCCCAGCCGAAAATAAGCTTTAATGTCTTGCTCTTGCCACTTAGGGGTACTAACCAACCTTAAAACATACGACTTATAATGACTACAATCATTAGTCTGCAAATCACGTAAATACTGATGTGATGTTGTTCAGTACATCGTCCTTCGTCACCAACAGAAGTAACTGCGTTTATACCTGTTACAACCCGTATTGTGAAATGCTCTTACAACACTCATCCGGGGCATATCGGAAGTTATTTTTATCTGAAGACTTCTCTCCATTCGGAACGACTTGCAATGCCATTTGTTGGCCACTCTTCAGCTAGGATATTGTTTACGTAAAACAGGTGAGCGAACTGGCGACCCTCTGACGCAAAACAAGCGTGGAACGTCGAACGGTGTTTTGCCGAACTAATTCAAAGATTCCTGGCATTACCCTGATGTGAGCTGACAACCATAGCTCTGCCCATCAACCGACGAACACCAACAGGGCAATCCCTCGGCCAATCGGAGCGCGTGGCACCATGTTCCCACAATTTAAAAATGGGGCGTTGTCGACCTACACATGCCGTTTAGCATATGTGTGAAAGACACATAAATTTTAGAATAAGATATGTACCCTGGACACCTAAAGCGCTGAAATTTCGGTAAAGCTTACTCCACATTTGCAAACCACCTCATATAACAAAATCATCACTGCACTGCGATAGAAGCTCCAGTAAGCAGTGTAATACATGGTACAGTCACATCAATGTGACCACAGCCTGTGTTTAAAGTCAACGTGCAATAACCACTCACATACGGGAGGTGGCAGCATTGGAGGGTAGATAGAGAGTGTCGGGAGGCGTGGGGCGGGAGGAAATGTGTGGTCGCTGATGTAATGCAGAAGCGCTGCGATTTATCTGACCTCCAAAAGGGCATGATCATTGACTTTCAGGTAAGGATGAAACCATTTCCGAAACGACTAAGACTGTAAACTGAAACTGCTTGCTGCCTTGGTTAAAGTATACCGTGGATAGCAAAATGGCGCTATTCAAAACGGCGCAGAGACAATTGTAGTCCACCACACCCTAAAGACGACAGGGGGTGAATGACGTCTGCGGAGACACGTACGGTCATAGAGACAGGCAACTGTTGAGCAAAAAATGGCTCTAAGCACTATGGGAATTAACATCTGAGATCATCAGTCCCCTAGACTTAGAACTACTGAAACCTAACCAACCTAAGGGCGTCACACACATCCATGCCCGAGGCAGGATTCGCACCTGAGACTGTAGCAGCAGTGCGGTTCCGGACTGAAGCGCCTAGAACCGCTCGGCCACAGCGGCCGGCACTGTTGAGCAGCTGACTGCCCAGATTAGCTAAGGGGATTACCAACACTGTCTCCCCAACGGCTGTTCAGCTGACGTTTATGTCTGTGGGGCTCCACAGCAGACGCCTCGTTCATGAATTTATGCTGATGTTGTTCATCGGAAGCGAAGGGCGGAATTTGCACACCTATGCCGCAACTAGACGTCCACTGAGTGGCCGCAGATAAACTCTAGAGATGAATCATGTTTTGTGCTCTTTCGTATAGATGGCAGTTGGCGTGTACGGCCTGAAGCGTCTGAAAGCAAGCGGACTACAAAAATCTTTGGACGGATCCAGGCCGTAGTGCATTCTCTGGCTGATCTCGTCATTCTGGAAGGGGGATGAACACAAGTATTCACCTATTCTTGGGAACGTCGTCTGTTTCTCCTGGGCACAATGGCATCTACCAGCAAAGAATGCAACGCGTCACTAGCTCGCAGTGTACCTGCGTGGTTCAAAGAGCACCACGATGCGATTAGCGTACTCCCCTGACAACCATACTCCCCGTATTTGAACCCAGTCGGCGGCCGTTGTGGCCGAGCGGTTCTATGTGCTACAGCCTGGAACCGCACGACCGCTACGGTCGCAGGTTCGAATCCTGCCTCGGGCATGGATGTGTGTGATGTCCTTAGGTTAGTTAGGTTTAAGTAGTTCTAAGTTGTAGGGGACTGATGACCTCAGCAGTCAAGTCCCATAGTGCTCAGAGCCATTTGAACCATTTTTGAACCCAATCAAGAATCTGTGGGACCACTTCGACCGGGCTGATTGCGCCATGGAGCCTCAACTGAGAAATGCAGCGCATCTGGCCACGGTACTGGAGTCGGCATGGTCCCACATCCCGGTCGGTTACTTCCAGAGCCTCGGTGATACTCCTACTGCACGTCTCGCACCAGTCCGCATTGCAAAACATGGTTATTGATGTTTTTGACAAGTGCTCGCACTTATGTCACTGGACAGTGTAATCCGTAGACAACTTATGTCCACCTAGCCCATATGCCATGAAGGATCCACTACAGTTACTTTAAACATTAAAATTGACTTCCACTGCCTGTATCATTTGAACATATAGTTTTTAAGGTTACGATTTCAGCCTAAAATTTTCAACACAGATTTTGTCTGTGTTACGGATGACACGCTACATTTACTGTAGCCATGATGCTGAAATGGTTAGACAGCAACCACAGCATAATACTATATCGCCTACGTTCAATATATTATTGTTAAATTTTTGAGTTCGGAACTTGCGGTCTCCAATAAACTACCGATTCCTTCTACGATATTCATCATCTTCAGACTACCACAATCTCCTTTTTTCCTGATAAAAAGTAAAAAAAAACTCCTCCCTAACAGGCCATGAAGGCCTAACTGTACCGACCGGCCGCCGTGTCATCCTCAGCCCATAGGCGTCACTGGATGAGGAGACGGAGGGACATGTGGTTAGCACACCGCTCTCCCGGCCGTGTGTCAGTTTATGAGACCGATGCTGCTACTTCTCAATCAAGTAGCTCCTCAATTTGCCTCACAAGGGTTGAGTGCACCGAGATTGCCAACAGCACTCGGCAGACCCGATGGTCACCCATCCAAGTGCTAGCCCAGCCCGACAGCGCTCAACTTCGGTGATGTGACGGAAACCGGTGTTACCACTGCGGCAAGGCCGTTGACCCCTTCTTTCTTGCAAAAAAACTTAAAAAAACTCTCTCAGTCCGCGAATTGCGTGTGGGAACAACCCCAATTCGACAGAAGAAAAATTGATTTACTTTCAGACGACCGTCGTCCGAAGTCTGCGCGTTCGGGCGTTGCACTGAGATCGCTGACGTGCTGGTACACGATCTGAAAACACCGGCTGTCTTCGGACGATGTCGATCGTCGTCGGAATCCTCCGCTGTCGGTGCCACTGCGACCACAGCCTTAGACCGATGGGCAGCTGGAAAATTGCGCTCTTGGGCGGTATTCTACAGGCTCATAAAACTTAGCCCTCCGATTTGTCGAAAACGCATGAAATGTGCTTCGTACTTGGAGTATAATTTTTACAGTTACGTACGTGCTACAACATCTACATCTACATCTACATGATTACTCTGCTATTCACATTTAAGTGCTTGGCAGAGGGTTCATCGAACCACAATCATACTATCTCCCTACCACTCCACTCCCGAAGAGCGCGCGGGAAGAACGAACACCTAAACCTTTCTGTTCGAGCTCTGATTTATCTTTTTTTATTTTGATGATCATTCCTACCTATGTAGGTTGGGCTCAACAAAATATTTTCGCATTCGGAAGAGAAAGTTGGTGACTGAAATTTTGTAAATAGATCTCGCCGCGACGAAAAACGTCTTTGCTTTAATGACTTCCATCCCAACTCGCGTATCATATCTGCCACACTCTCCCCCCTATTACGTGATAATACAAAACGAGCTGCCCTTTTTTGCACCCTTTCGATGTCCTCCGTCAATCCCACCTGGTAAGGATCCAACACCGTGCAGCTATATTCTAACAGAGGATGCACGAGTGTAGTGTAAGCTGTCTCTTTAGTAGACTTGTTGCACCTTCTAAGTGTCCTACCAATGAAACGCAACCTTTGGCTCGCCTTCCCCACAATATTATCTATGTGGTCTTTCCAACTGAAGTTGTTCGTAATTTTAACAGCCAGGTACTTAGCTGAATTGACAGCCTTGAGAATTGTACTATGTATCGAGTACTCGAATTCCAGCGGATTTCTTTTGGAACTCACACTTTTCGTTATTTAGCGTCAACTGCCACCTGCCACACCATACAGCAATCTTTTCTAAATCGCTTTGCAACTAATACTGGTCTTCGGATGACCTTACTAGACGGTAAATTACAGCATCATCTGCGAACAACCTAAGAGAACTGCTCAGATTGTCACCCATGTCATTTATATAGATCAGGAACAGCAGAGGTCCCAGGACGCGAGTGACCAGCAGAATCGTTGACCCGTTGCAATTGTGCTTCTCCAGTGAGACATGTTCCAAGTGATGGCATAAAACCGGGTTTGAGTTTAGCTATTAGACTTATGCCGTGATATAAGAGGATCTGTGTAGTGTGTTGGTGGTGGTTGTAGTTGTAGTGCAGTAGCAGCGGGGGGCAGCCGGCAAGGTGCGAGGTGCGGCCGTGTGTCATGCGCTGAGTAATTGTCGCCATCTTGGCGGCGTGTTTGCCGGGCTAATCCGTGGCAGCCGGATGGATGGCCGGGTTTGTTTGCTCGTCAGCCCTACACACGGGGGCGGAGCGGCCACGCCGTATTTCAACCCACCTCCCCGCTACCACGCACCCCGTCCCGGCTTCCACCTGCACTTCCTGGCCCCACCTCGTGGCAGGCACTTCCGCAGGAGATCGCATACTGCAACGGAGGCTTTATTTGCTTTCTGTGTCTGCGTTGGATACAAGCTATATCAAGATCAGAGCTAGGGGCGACATGAGGGGCAAGGCGGAGGGATTCGTGTCACCTCATGTCAGTTTCACAGCTAATGACGAATTAAATACGAGATTTCAATATGGATGGGGCCGGCCGGAGTGGCCGAGCGCTTATAGGTGCTACAGTCTGGACCCGCGCGACCGCTACGGTCGCAGGTTCGAATCCTGCCTCGGGCATGGATGTGTGTGATGTCCTTAGGTTAGTTAGGTTTAAGTAGTTCTAAGTTCTAGGTGACTGGTGACCTCAGATGTGGAGTCCCATAGTGCTCAGGGCCATTTGAACCATTTTTCAATACGTATGGTACTAGGTACACTTGCTACCAGTCAATATTAGTAATTACAAGCTAACTCATTCACTCACAAATGTGTTGATTGCATATAGTGGCTATATGACTGTTTATAGGTTTCGACTCTAAGTAGTCACCATCAGAACTAAAAATCCAGCAAGACAAAAAAGGAAAATTACTGTTAGATACAAACATAAAAAAATAATAAAAAGTCCAAATTAAAGATAAAAAAACTATAACCAGCTTCACACGTCAACTCGACATCAAGTTTTCATAACGTTCACTAAAAATCAACTACCTTTTGTGCTGTAAAACTGAAACAGCTATGTCCATAGGGTGAGCATGAGCATGCTTGCGTTACACCATTTTTTTTTTAAATTATTGAGTACAAGCTGTTCGTTTAGAAAAGTATTAATTTTATTTTATAGGTATTGTTAGTTAAATTTAAATTTTTGTATTGGAGTAGATACTTCTTTCGATTTTAGTGTTAATTTTTTCTGGTTTGCTGCCTTTATTTACTATTTAAGGGGGGACGTTGATAAAATTGAAAAAAATGTCAATTTTCGATTAATTTTTTATTTATTAGTACAACTCATGGACAGTAATTTCCCACAGTTTCAATGTTGAAATCTCATCCGAAGGGCCTGAAAATTAATTAAAAGTGAGACGTGGCCTCCCTGCCACGCCCACGTTTTGAAGCAGCAGTTCAATACCTGCTCAGTGACCAACGATTCTGTGTATTACTTTCAACCAAACGTGTGCGGGATGCATCTAGAGGGCCGTGATGCATACTCTTTGGTTTTACAGATCATCTTTGGCCGATCCTGCACTTCTCAAAAAGTGTGTTCATGGCAAAACTCCAAATCCAAATGAGTCTCTAAATTCACTCATATGGAAACGATGCCCTAAAAACACATTTGCATCCGCTACAGTTGTCGGAATTGAAACTGGTATTTAATGATGGGAACGTCGGGAGGATGAACGTATTAGAAAGAATGGTCTTCACAATAGGAAATTTTACTCAAGACATCCTGAGAAAAATATATTTACAGCGCGCCACTGCAGTTGAAAAGTCATTTGAAGACCTGGTAAAGGAACGAAGACAGAAAACAAGAAACCAGAAGAGAAGTCTTGAAGGGAAAGACGACCCAGAGTACATATTCGGTGCCTTCTGAAGAAGTGACATACGGAAAAAGTTAGGTTGTACAAAATATTAAATTGCGTTTCCGGAAAAGTTTGTTTTTTAAAGTTTATGTGCCTTTTGCTGAGATTCTATGAATGCTAGAATTATGAAATTTTGTACACATATTTCTGTAAATCTAAGAAATGTTGTCTCAAGAGAAAATTTTGAAATTCTGATTGCAAGCAGAGATATGGGGCAAAGTGCTTGGAATTTTGCATGAATTTAAAATTGTACTTGTGGAATTATAATTAAAAAACCATGAATATTCTCCTATTTGACCTATTCCGAAAACCTCATAAGAGAAACTTAAAACATATAAAGAGATGAAACAGAGAAATTTTTATAGAAATCTCTTGAATGCTTTCTGAGAAAAATAAACATACATTATTTTTTGAAAATCAGTTTACTGGGGTACGTTAGAAGACTCCGCCGCTTCGACGACGTTTCATCGTCCCAGGGCCAGTGAGTACTAAAAAACACCTAATGTTGCGGGGAAGTGTCAACAAACATTTTCTCTCTAACAAACGCTGTTCACCATGGCCTGATCTGTCAGCCTAAAAGTTTGACGTAGAGATCTTGAAACACCCTGTACCGCGTATGTCTTTTTAACTAAATATTAAATTAACGTGCAGGCACTACAAACAACTCTCCCCAGTTTCCAATGAAACACATACCTAAATATTTGCTGTTGACTGCCTGAATAGCTGAATTTTCTAATTCTGACTATCGACATGTTTAATTCCCGCACAAAAGATAAAGGAAACTACTACTTTCTAGGGAATACAAAGCAACCATGAGAAGTTGGAAATAGTAGCAATGGAAGGCGACAGAGTGCTCCAGTAATAACTGGTTCGCCTGGAAATACCCCGATATCGAGTTCATATCATTAAATTTCGACATGTTGTATATCCACGGGCATAGATACTTATTGGTCTAGATCCAGCAAAGGGCACAAAAGAAATGTCTTCATAACGTGTAGTGCTAGTGAGTTCACAGGCAAAGCAGCATTGCAAAAACGTGACATTTCGTAACAGAGATAGGACTCTAGAACTGCGGTCGTGGCTGAACGGGCTATGATTCCATACTTCTGCGATATAAGACCGCAGCTTTCGAAAGTCTGCTGTCTACACGTAACTTGCCAAATCGGGCGCTGATTCTATAAAGAAAGACGTCGCCGTTTTCCTCCTCACCCTTATTCACTGGACCATCATGATCGATATCTAATGAATTTATCGCCAACGGGACGTTAAACCCGATACTTGGTTACTTGTACTTCCTGAACCAGCCATGTGGGTTGGCGAGAGACCGTCACTAAACTCCCTTTGCTACGTTTTTGCGCCATCCTGTACATAAATGTGAGGAACATGCGACATGACGAAAACAATGGGTGTATTTCCATACCGACGTCAGGTTATTTACTTATCGCATGATGGAAACAAATAATATACACAACACTCGTGGAGAAATACGCACACACACAGGCTCATCCAATCTTACATCTCACATCTAGTCGTCTGATCCGTTAGATGGCTTCATCAAATGCGTGCTAAATGTCCACTGACTTTCTTTTGTACGCTCGAAGAGGACATTCAGGAATGATATGATGGATTAACTAACTGTAAGGGACACCTCATACACAATCTGCAGAGCTAGCTCATAGCCACTTGTGCATTAGGTAATTATTGAGTTGGTGCATAAGATCGTAGCGTTTACTCATACGTTAAATAAACATCTACATCTACATCTACATGGATACTCTGCAAATCACATTCAGGTGCTTGGCAGAGGGTTTATCGAACCACCTTCACAATTCTCTATTATTCCAATCTCGTATAGCGCGCGGAAAGAATGAACACCTGTATCTTTCCGTACGAGCTCTGATTTCCCTTATTTTATCGTGGTGATCGTTCCGCCCTACGTAGGTCGGTGTCAACAAAATATTTTCGCATTTGGAGGAGAAAGTTGGTGACTGGAGTTTCGTGAGAAGATTCCGTCGCAACGAAAAATGCCTTCCTTTTACTGATTTCCAGCCCAAATCCTGTATCATTTCTGTGACACTCTCTCCCATATTTCGCGATAATACAAAACGTGCGGCCTTTCTTTGAACTTTTTCGATGTACTCCGTCAGTCCTACCTGGTAAGGATCCCACACCGCGCAGCAGTATTCTAAAAGAAGACGGACAAGCGTAGTGTAGGCAGTCTCCTTAGTAGGTCTGTTACATTTTCTAAGTGTCCTGCCAATAAAACGCAGCCCCACAACATTTTCTGTGTGTTCTTTCCAATTTAAGTTGTTCGTAATTGTAATTCTAGATATTTAGTTGAATTTACGGCTTTTAGATTAGACTGATTTATCGTGTAACCGAAGTTTAACGAGCTCCTTTTAGCACTCATGTGGATGACCTCACACTTTTCATTACATAGGGTCAACAGTCACTTTTCGCAACATTCAGATATTTTTTCTAAATCGTTTTGCAGTTTTTTGTGATCTTCTGATGACTTTATTAATCGATAAACGACAGGGTCATCTGCAAACAACCGAAGACGGCTGCTCAGATTGTCTCCCAAATAGTTTATATGGATAAGGAACAGCAAAGGGCCTATAACACTACCTTGGGGAACGCCTGAAATCACTTCTGTTTTACTCAATGACTTTCCGTCAGTTACTACGAACTGTGACCTCTCTGACAGGAAATCTCAAATCCAGTCATATAACTGAGACAATATTCCATAAACACGCAATTTCACTACGAGCCGCTTGTGTGGTACAGTGTGTCAAAACACATACACGTAACAGAGATTTTAGTCATCACTAATACATCCTCTTTTACTATTTACAACAGTCTGCCAACACTGGGGTAACTTTTTTATTTCGTGGCTGTAGAAATGACGTGGTTTTGAGGCACAGAGCTCTTCGAGCCATGTTCGCGGCGAATTTTCATCCTGGAAGGAAGTTCCTTGAACCACGTTCAATAGAGAGTGGAAAAGATGAAAATCTGACGGCACTAGTTCAGGTGATTAAGGTGGGAGCGGAGTGACTTCCCAACCCAACTCCTGTATAGCGTTTTTGTCAGTCTATCACAATGCGGGTTGGCCTTATCGCAGAGTAGCATCACTTCGTTGTTCTTCACAGTTGTTGACAACAAATGTCAGTAGTGATGATTACACCTCGAGGAAGCACTCCTACTGTTCCACGAGATGAACAACATTATCTATTGTGGATGCGTGCGTGTCTTTGTATGAGGAGTTGCTGCCTTGTTTGGGCTCAGCCATTTCTATCTTTTCCTTACGTTAGCATAAAGACACCACTTCTCGTCACCGATAAGGATATAGGATAGGAATGGTCGGTGTTGTTCACGGGCGTATTGATGACGAGAAAGCTGACATGCACATACGGCCAGCCGCTGATTTTTTTGGTTATGGCTTAAAGCATGTGGCGTGAATAAACCTGATTTTTTTAACCTTACCCATTCCATGCAAATTTCGCACTATTGTAGAATGATCACAGTTCATCACATTTGCCAGTTATCTAGTACTTTGGTGTGTATAATTGTGGATTAAGGCGTTCAAACAATCTTCATCACCCCGAAGTTCTTCCTGAACGTGGAGAGTCACTAATGTCAAAACAATCCTACTTAAACCAGAAAACCAGTTTCTTGGCGTGCTCTGTCCATTGGCATTATCCCCGTACACGGTGCAAATGTTTCTGGCTACCTCTGCTGCTGTCACCCCTCTATCGAAGTCAAACAGGAGAACCTATTGGAAATGTTGCGATTTCTCCACTTCGCACTCCATTTTCTAGCGTCCACAGCTCCAGTCAGTATTTTTAAATGACAAAATGACTCCATGTAAACTAAATAGCAACAGTGAACTACAAATAAAAATGGCAGTCGATAAATAAACCCACAGCAACCGGAATGCCAACGCGCAAAACAAAAATGCTACGAACTTATGCAGCCGGCCGCTGTGACCGAGCGGTTCTAGGCGCTTCAGTCCAGAACCGCGCTGCTGCTACGGTCACAAGTTAGAATCCTGCCTCAGGCATGGATGTGTGTGATGTCCTTAGGTTAGTTAGGTTTAACTAGCTCTAAGTCTAGGGGACTGATGACCTCAGATGTTACGTCACATAGTACTTGGAGCCATTTGAATCATTTGAACTTATGCATCAACATAATAAACCAGCCTTGTCCGGTTCGAATCCAGTTCATGAGCCTCCATTGACGTCTTCGGAAATTGAATCCTAGAATCCGCATGGAAGGGTTCTCG
The DNA here is from genome assembly GCF_021461395.2 of Schistocerca americana. Taxonomy (NCBI): domain Eukaryota; kingdom Metazoa; phylum Arthropoda; class Insecta; order Orthoptera; family Acrididae; genus Schistocerca; species Schistocerca americana. Next base: position 228,200,174 of record NC_060119.1, read on the forward strand.
ACTAGACATTTGTTGACTACAGATGACTGCTACCACTGGATTTTCCATGAGTGATTGACAATGAAAGAGGAGTCAGGAAAGTTGTTTGGTGTGTGCTACGACGCTCCCTTTGACTTCAAGGATTGGCATTCCGCTTGTGCAGTATTTCCAGGAGTCGATAACTGAGGATTACCTGAGTTTCTCCCAGCGTACACGATGTTCAAATAACTAACAGAAATGCAGGCGGGTGACGTCGACAACCACCAATATTTGGACAGGAGCTACTTGAACAACTGAGGATTATTTTGAATGTTGGCTCAGGCCTTCAGGAGAGCTTCTGGTCTTGCTAGGCAGGAGGTGGGATGTTGCCGAGAACAGGAAACCACAAGGGTTTGTACTCCAAATACTTCCAGGAAGTTTGTAAGGTACCCCTTATTTGTAGATAAAAGCGCATTTTACTTTATTTCCAGTTTTGCTATTTCACACAGATGAAGTGAATGCATCAGCGCTGCAGTACGTATGGAGTAAAGTGTGAGCGGTACGTTCCCACGATGGCTAGCAGAGGCGTTTGGCCGTCTGGCGCTTTGAGAAACAGTGCGATGAGATGCTCACGCGGAAATCGCTCGCGGCGTCAGCAAAGAGATGCGTAGGTATAGTACATTTTTTCTGGCACGAATCGGGTATTTGTTATTAATAAATATTTGCCAACAAAGCTAACGTTTGCCTCTCAGACTTTTGGGGGAGACTACGAGTCATAAATGCTGTGTTGCAGTAAGTTTACAATCCCAGGAAACGTTTATAATAATAAAAATAATGAATAACTTTGGCACAACCGAGAAGGTACGATCTTATGCAAATTATATCGATTGCACCCTCAAGTTACAGACTGGCTGCCATAGTCAGCAGTCGTCGATAGTATGCCTTTCGATCTAGTCATGCGATAGACCACGCTCTCGTACCATTAATAGCTAGCTTATAATCAGTGTGAACAAGTTCATTTTGTGGTGTTTCTTAAAGAAAAACACCATGATGGCATCCTGTTGAAAACTTATTTGCACAAAAAGTCTTCTTCCCGCTTCATTATGTTCTATATAGACAGTAGTATTGCACTTTCAGAACCCGACGGCGCTGCTACGGCTGTGCGAGGGGACGTAAAACTACGACAGCATCTCCAAATAAGAGGTAGGAGGGATTGCTACGAGGCAGCTCTCTTAAGTCAGTTCAGGGACGGACTGGCTTAATTATCAGAAAACTCCGGTGGGCCTCGGTGAGTCCGTAGATTGTGGTATAAGGGACGTACGATAACCAGTTATACTGAGACATTTTAAAGGGTTAGTACGAGTGGAGGGTTCTTGTAAGGTTTTTTTTTTTGTGGTAACGTTGCACGTTTATCTTCTTAGTGGGAGTAGTACTGATCCAGGTCGAGCAACAGTATTTAGCAACAAAGCATACGACTAATTTTGGTCCGCAGCTCGCGGTCGTGCGGTAGCGTTCCCGGGTTCGATTCCCGGCGGGGTCAGGGATTTTCTCTGCCTCGTGATGATTGGGTGTTATGTGATGTCCTTAGGTTAGTTAGGTTTAAGTGGTTCTAAGTTCTAGGGGACTGATGACCATAGATTTTAAGTCCCATAGTGCTCAGAGCCATTTTGACTAACTTTGCGGATCTTACATCATCAGCATTAGCGCCGCACAATATACCACCAAATTTCTGAAGAATGTTGTTTCTCGTTCTGACTTTAGCAGCTACATTTGAGAGATGCTGTCTGTAAGTTAGACCACTATCTACTGTTATTCGTAAATATTTTAGCAAGACTTTGCCTCTGATTCTGACTTCTGGTTTGTAATTTTCCTGTGAGATAAAATCTGAAAATTAAAGTCGGGAAAATGGCGAATGATTTTGATGCGATACTGTAATTTTATCAATTAGAGATTCATCGCATCAGCTTACGCTATTGCAGAGACGCCATATACTCTTCCCTAGGAAAGGACGAGTATTCCACAGCCCTACCGAAGGGTGACCGAATCGGCATTGAAGGAGCAGGAAGCAACAGAAAAAAAACAGACGACAAAAAATATAAAGAAAAAAAGACCGCTACGTGCGCGACATATTTGTTCTTCGTCCTGTTACAATTGCGTTTTATTGCAACGGCCGCGGAACACTCTCTGTTGCTTTTTAGAGTCAACAAACACGCTATGAAAAGAACTCGATAATACTGCGGCCTGTTCGGGTTGTTCTTTACCCACATTCTCCACTTTTTTTTTCCTCGCGTAAAACTGTACAGAACGTCCGAACCAGAGTTTTGAGCGACAAGCTCTCTCTTTTCCTCGTGTTTTTTTTTATTTTTTTGTATTCGGCCTCACCACCGGAATCCCATGTGGGCGGAGAAATGTTTTTAGGCAAAAGGGCCCGGTTGCGGGACGGCGGGACAATGCGATTTTGACAAGAACAGAGCGACTATTGGTGGGCTTGCGGCGACAGCGACGGCGACTGCCAATCGAACGGCATTTGTCAGCGTTTGTGCGCGCTCGCCCGCGCCGGCCACGGCCGCTGCGGAAATTAAAAGACAAATCTGATGCGGCGGGCCCCGGCCATCAGCGGCGGCAACAGCAGCCCAGCACTGGAGGGTCGCCGCTAGCCACTAGAGGCGCACGAATCACACCGGTCGCTGTGATCGCCCTGTAAGGCACTCAACGCGGATGAGCTAGTGACCGGATAATACAGAATCTCGAAGGACTGTCTCATGCAGAAATGAATGGAAAGAGAATAAATACTGCCCACAAATCAGAAGAATGTGATCGGCCGGTGTGACCGAGCGGTTCTAGGCGCTTCAGTCTAGAGCCGCGCGACCGCTACTGTCGCAGGTTCGAATCCTGGCTCGGGCATGGATGTGTGTGATGTCCTTAGGTTAGTTAGGTTTAAGTAGTTCCAAGTTCTAGGGGACTGATGACCTCAAATATTAAGTCCCATAGTGCTCAGAGCCAGAAGTATGCACAAGCTTCATACATCTCAAGAGAATTCTACCTAATTTTTGAAGAACGCGAATTTACTCCAGTTCCGAGTACCATTGCAACGAAAAAACTTGAGCAGCCGACATCTCCAACTTTCCAACAAAAATATTCACTGGAACAGAGCATTCAGTAAAAATCTGCATTGCAGTAATGTCCCAGAGTAAATTGAGATGTACAGTGTATCCCAGAAATGTTACGCCACATTTCGAAGGGTTATAAACAGTGTCTGGAGGAGAAATTTAGGATAGAAGGCGTGTCTGGGAACGTCATCCAACGACGGTACAGAACTTCGAAGTTGCAGGATTGGAGTCTGCCATTAGACCACCCCTTCGGCAGCAAAGGTGACTTTGAACCCTGACGGGCTGTAGGTGGAACATCTCGCAATGTTGCGTCTTATTCAGTGAGCGCGACTGGTTGCCACAATCAACAGTGGAGAAGATGGAGCTAGCAGCTACACAGAAAGGTCTTGCTTCCTGTGAATGCAGTGCTCTGTTGCCTCTATGAATGACGGTTTCGAACTCGGGTTTCCACCCGCAGTTACTTTTTCTCCCATAATTCTCTAAAATCTCCAGTGTTTTTTCATATCCAATACAAAATTAAACTGTGGAAAATATTGCCTTTATAAGAAACTTCCACGTGACGCGAATGATACACTATGTGATCAAAAGTATCCGGACACCTGGCTGAAAATGACTTACAAGTTTGTGGCGCCCTCCATCGGTAATGCTGGAATTCAATATGGTGTTGGCCCACTCTTAGCCTTGAAGACAGATTCCACTCTCGCAGGTATACGTTCAATCAGGGGCTGGCAGGTTTCTTGGGAATGGTAGACCATTCTTCATGGAGTGCTGCACTGAGGAGAGGTATCGATGTAGGTCGGCGAGGCCTGGCCTGAAGTCGGCGCTCAGAAACATTCCAAAGGCGTTCTATAGGATTCAGGTCAGGACTCTGTGCGGGCCAGTCCATTACAGGGATGTTATTGTCGTGTAACCAGTCCGCCACAGGCCGTGCATTATGAACAGGTGCTCGATCGTGTTGAAAGATGCAATCGCCATCCCCGAAATGATCTTCAACAGTGGAAAGCAAGAAGGTGCTTAAAACATCAATGTAGGCCTGTGCTGTGATAGTGCCACGCAAAACAACAACGGGTGCAAGCCCCTTCCATGGAAACACGACCACACCATAAAACTATAGCCTCCGAATTTTGCTGTTGGCACTACACACATTGGCAGATGACGTTCATCGGGCATTCGCCATACCCACACTTTCCATCGGATGGTCACATTGTGTACCGTGATTCGGCACTCCACACAACGTTTCTCCACTGTTCAATCATCCAATGTTTATCCTCCTTACACCAAGCGAGGCGTCGTTTGGCTTTTACCAGCCTGATGTGTGGCTTATGATCAGCCGCTGGACCATGAAATCGAAGTTTTATCCCCTCCTGTCTAACTGTTACAGTACTTGCAGTGGATCCTGATGCAGTTTGGGATTCCTGTGTGGTGGTGTGGATAGATGTCTGGCTATTACACATTACTACCTTCTTCAACTGTCGGCGGTCACTGTCAGTCAACAGACAAGGTCGGCCTGTACGCTTTTGTGCTGTACGTGTCCCTTCATGTTTCTATTTCACCATCAATCGGAAAGAGTGGACCTAGGGATGTTTAGGAGTTTGGAAATCTCGCGCACAGATGTATGACACAAGTCACACCCAGTCACCTGACCACGTTCGAAGTCCGTGAGTTCCGTGGAGCGTCTCATTCTGCTCTCTCACGATGTATAGTGACTACTGAGGTCGCTGGTATGGAGCAACTGGCAGTAGGTGGCAGCACAATGCACATTATATAAAAAAACGTATGTTTTTGGGGGTGTCCGGATACTTTTGATCACATAGTGCATATGGAGACGCAGGAAATAAAGCAAAAGGCGAGGAAAAGTTCTCTTCCACCGCACTACAACAGGCCGTACAATCTGCAGATTGATGCCACGACCAACTTAACGTTTCAAAACCAGACCCAGCTAGCGCAATGGCAGTGGGATTCCTGTCTCACTATCTTGATGCTTGCGTGGTACGTACAGATGAGCTCAGGTCCAGAGACGGCGCTGGTGGTTCCTGTTAGTTACCCGATGCACACGATGAGGCCAATACACCAGTTGGATCCACACTGTATTATTATGACAGCCGAGCTGACTGACATTTTGGAAGCCCTGTTGTTCCACAAACGACCACAGAAGACACAGTAGTCATGATCTCTAAAAATATGTCAGCCCCACAATTGATTAGAAACCATCATATTAATTATATCAACCTCATAGTTGCAGCAATTATCGACATTGTGTTTCGGAGGCAGTGGAACTGTAGCAACATCATGATGGCATGGATGTAAGGCCACACTGGGATACCTGGTAATAGACCAGCAGATGTCCTAGCAAAGCAGGCATCTTTACACGGAAGTATTAAATATCAAGAACTCCCTCACATTGACATGATACCCACGCTCAGAAAGAGGTCGTCATCGGGGTGGCAAGAGGAATGGTGCGGGACATCTAAAATCAAACGTAGTCACTACGCGCAAGTTCATCCCAGGACTTCAAGAGCACCATGGTATAATAAAACACAAACATCAAGGAGCTTCATGACAGTTATGGCACGATTGAGACTGATCATTGGAAGTTCAGCAAACAACTCTATTGGCTAAACCTAAGCACCACCCCTTCGTGCGTTAGAGAGGTAGAAGATCCAAACCTTATGTTCGTGGAATGTTCTCGGAAGACGTATCACATAAACGTTCTTGCAAGTAATCTTCGGGCTATTGATCATCGATTCCCTAACAGCCTCCAAACTGTGTTAGCGTCCAACGATATAGCAGCGTAGAAGCTACTGTACGAGGTTGTCAACAGTGCCAACATCGCGATAGGCCTATGGCTCCCTGTGCTGCTACTCTAATGCTCTTGGTAATTATAATGTCAAGGGTAGACCAAAGCACAATTAACTGACTATATTACCACGCCCTACTCAGTAGGATATTTAACACCAAGTCTATCAATGTATGTCACTATGTACGTCCTATATTTATGTGTCTGAATACTGGTGTACCTATATGTATGACTGTAATTACCAGATCTGTTTCTTGTACACAGTTCTCATGTTATGTCTAGATGTTACTCATAAACCTGGTCAAATATTCAATTCTCTATCCGCAGCTATTGAAAAGAACATTTTATTGCTGTCATAGAATCATGTTCATTAATGTGATTGAACTGGGAATATCGCAAATGTGTAGTAGCGGCGATTTATCATTTCTTATTGTTTTACCTTAGGTTGTTTATAGCATACTACCTCTGTGCGCCCTGTCTTACATTTTCGTCTTACTTTACTCGTTTTACATATTGTGGACATATAATTCGTTTTATGTTGGAATCTGTCGTTTGTTATGTAACTATATGTAAGTGTACGACTTATTGTATACTCTGAACTGTCAGCACAAACTGTAGTGCAACATTTCCAGTGTTGAGATGACAGTATGAGCTCGAATATGTCTGACAGAAATTTAAAATGCTGTCATAACCTACTCATTAAAAGGTACCACAGTAAATAAAGTATTAAAATTATGTTGTTCAAATGTGTGTGAAATCTCATGGGACTTAAATGCTAAGGTCATCAGTCCCTAAGCTTACACACTACTTAACCTAAATTATTCTAAGGACAAACACACACACACAAACACACACACCCATGCCCGAGGGAGGACTCGAACCTCCGCCGGGACCAGCCGCACAGTCCATGACTGCAGCGCCTAAGACCGCTCGGCTAATCCCGCGCGGCTATTAAAATTAGAAACTATGTCTTAAGGCAGGGTATTCATTCAGTATCTGAGAACTTATCAGACTTCCAACAGAGTTTACGCATAACTTCGAATCTTTTGGAAACTTTATCTTGGTGACACCACCCGCAAAACAATGGAAGGAAAAAAAGTTGATCGCTTACTAGACTTTCCCTCTTCATGTACTAAACCGTCAGCATCAGGCATGACGTTTTAATTTATTACTTCTTTGCTACTTATTCCATGTGGAATACGTTTTGCAGACAATATCGACATATACCACTGAATGTTACTGCAAAATTATATCATTATTAACACACAGTTTAAGACATATGACGACAGAATCGTATAAAAATTGAGATACGAGAAAAACTAGCTTTTCTTAAAACGGAGTACAACTTACACAGACTGTTTGCAACCTATCAAGTGCGCTATTGCGAGGCGCACAAACTTCTTCCAGCATCTTCAGACGAGATTAATTCTCGGAATTTCACGCATAACTTTCGGGGTAGCGAAATTCTCTTCTCTGTTAGTTGCATCTTACTTCTGGTAATATTAAGGACTCCACGCGTTCAGAATCAACTAATTTTCTTGTGTTTACACAAAACTGTTAGTTCCAGTCAAGTATCCGAAGTACATTCCTCAATTATAAAGTTGATGAAATCCGGAGTTGTATTCTGTTGACTTAGTTACAAACTGGTACTATTTCTCATCCCTTTTCTAGATGTAATTGCCTGTTTGATAGCCTAAGACAAGTGAAAAATGGCAGATGTCCGCCGTGAGGTGTTTATACACTGTGACTCGCACAGCTGCGAGTACTTCTTACATTTAATTGCTATTTTCAGACCATATTACAGTCACGACTGACGGGGTGGGGGTAGAGGACGGAAAAATGAACGTGAACCTCTATTGCACTCACCGTAGCCCATAAACAATGGCATCTTATTGCCGTAACCAACCACCCCCCCCCCCCCCCCCCCCCTTAATTCCAGTCGCATGATCGTCGTCCTAGTATATCTGCTCTATAAAAGATTTACTTCACAAATTTTCACAAGATCAACGTTGCCTTTCTACAAAAGATTCCCTTCAAATTCCCTGAGAACCACTGTTACACTTTCGTTTTATATAAACCGACATATTACTATTCTCCAGAATTAGTCACTCTAGCGCTCTTGTGTGCTGTTACCATCAGAACTGCATCCAACTTTCCTCGAAACCTTCCAATCTATTTCGTCTTGCATTCGACTTTCCTACAGCTTATTTTGTGTGTTCTTTTCCTTTCATATCTGGTCTTGCTAATACCTCTAGACACAACACGATTAAATCCCGAAATTAACACCAGGCTTGTAATCAGATTTTTTTTTCAACTAAACAGTTCCATTCGTAGCACTGAACGTCTTCTCCTTCTTTTGATGATACTAGTCTCCCCATTGACGTTATAGGCTGAAAGATCAAATAAAACTATTCCGTCTGCTGCAGCAGAGAACGTGCAGCCACCCTGAAGTGCCTCCAGCTGTGTCTCAAGTTGGTTGGTTGGTTTGTTGGGGGAAGGAGACCAGACAGCGAGTCATCGGTCTCATCAGATTAGGGAAGGATGGGGAAGGAAGTCGGCCGTGCCCTTTGAAAGGAACCATCCCGGCATTTGCCTGGAGCGAGTTAGGGAAATCACGGAAAACCTAAATCAGGATGGCCGGACGCGGGATTGAACCGTCGTCCTCCCGAATGCGAGTCCAGTGTCTAACCACTGCCCCACCTCGCTCGGTGTGTCTCAAGTACACGTTCGAGTACATACAAAGAGAGTACGAGTTCATTACCACAAAGATAGATATAATAAATAGAGAAAGCACTACTTGTCATTTAGTGCCTTCGTACTTCTAACAATATACGATGAAGCATACAACACACTGTGCTGCCGTCTGCAGAACGAGGTCTCATGCGAAAGTTGGTACTTCTCGACGGCACCACAAGTGACGGCAGTCGGAACCAGACGCATCAAGGAACCGGAGACGTCGCACTTGACACGTTTCCATGGGTTTCTTTACGCCGCCGCAGGCGAAAAATTATTTATCTCCGAGCACAGTACTACTCAGCCCAGTCTCTATGTAATCAGCAACCACTTGTAATTATCGCTTACGACGACAATATCGCCTTAAACGGATCCAGCTGCGTGCTAATACACTCCTGGAAATTGAAATAAGAACACCGTGAATTCATTGTCACAGGAAGGGGAAACTTTATTGACACATTCCTGGGGTCAGATACATCACATGATCACACTGACAAAACCACAGGCACATAGACACAGGCAACAGAGCATGCACAATGTCGGCACTAGTACAGTGTATATCCACCTTTCGCAGCAATGCAGGCTGCTATTCTCCCATGGAGACGATCGTAGAGACGCTGGATGTAGTCCTGTGGAACGGCTTGCCATGCCATTTCCACCTGGCGCCTCAGTTGGACCAGCGTTCGTGCTGGACGTGCAGACCGCGTGAGACGACGCTTCATCCAGTCCCAAACATGCTCAATGGGGGACAGATCCGGAGATCTTGCTGGCCAGGGTAGTTGACTTACACCTTCTAGAGCACGTTGGGTGGCACGGGATACATGCGGACGTGCATTGTCCTGTTGGAACAGCAAGTTCCCTTGCCGGTCTAGGAATGGTAGAACCATGGGTTCGATGACGGTTTGGATGTACCGTGCACTATTCAGTGTCCCCTCGACGATCACCAGTGGTGTACGGCCAGTGTAGGAGATCGCTCCCCACACCATGATGGCGGGTGTTGGCCCTGTGTGCCTCGCTCGTATGCAGTCCTGATTGTGGCGCTCACCTGCACGGCGCCAAACACGCATACGACCACCCGGCCTCCCGCATGCCCACTATACGCCCTCGCTCAAAGTCCGTCAACTGCACATACGGTTCACGTCCACGCTGTCGCGGCATGCTACCAGTGTTAAAGACTGCGATGGAGCTCCGTATGCCACGGCAAACTGGCTGACACTGACGGCGCCGGTGCACAAATGCTGCGCAGCTAGCGCCATTGGACGGCCAACACCGTGGTTCCTGGTGTGTCCGCTGTGCCGTGCGTGTGATCATTGCTTGTACAGCCCTCTCGCAGTGTCCGGAGCAAGTATGGTGGGTCTGACACACCGGTGTCAATGTGTTCTTTTTTCCATTTCCAGGAGTGTAGAACAGTTATTCTTAGTTTTATATCAAGTTATAGACTATTGTACTTTGATGTGAAACTATCATTCTGCAACGAACGAAGTGGTAAATGTTATAAATGTCAGCAACGGTGTCAAATACATGTCATTTGTGAGAACAATAACTGTTTCCAAGGTAAAGTATTTGCCATGTTCAAGTTTTAATTAACTGCTAATAATATGTGCGTGTGTTGTAGTGTCTGCTCGACTTTCTCCTAATGTAACCTAAACTTGCTACCATACACCACTTACACTGAAACTTCTGACTGACTTCATGATGAAATTACTCTTCCTAATTGCCCTACTAACCCGCAAAACTCTTATCCAACACAAAACCGCCCTCGCATAAAATGTTAAGAGACCCTGATCCCCCGTATTTCTGTCTGTCACTGAAAGCCTTCGAATGACAGGCTCTATTTCTCAATTCTGTATCAGTCTGCCGTACCTGTGTGCGACCAAAACGACATTTAGCCTCGCCTTTCCTCAACAATCCATATTTCTACACAAGATGCTCGCCTATCATGTAATAAACCTATGGCCTACTATTTTTCTTTTCTCAATAATATCAAACATGTCCCTCCAATTTTAGTACAATTTTAATTAGTCCACTCTCCCGCATTCCGCTGGGAAACTGATTCATCCTACTACATACAGCTATATTCCGCACACATTTGCCTTCGGATGTTGTCAGTACCACAGCTTCGTTGCCACCCAAGTGTTGAACATTCGCAGCGTTTCAACGTCGTCAGTATCTTCATCGCATTGTGTATATCTGTCTCCAGTAGCTCTGACACATCTCAGTAATTTCATCGCTGCAAGAAGCTTCAGGTCAGCAACATCAACACCACAATTTTTGCAACATTGCATTCAGACTCAGTATTTTGTAACCTTACTTCACATGAGACCTATACGGAGAATAAACATACAAATAATAAAACAAGACAAATTGTTTTTCACGGTTGGCAACAGTGCTGTTCCTTGTACGGGATGCATAACTGTAGTGTTAGTGACGTGGTACTTTTATTAAGAAAAATCATTATAAGGAAACAAAGTGAGATGTATGATTTAACCTACACATTATTAATCATAAACTGTTTAAGTTTCATATATCATTTCTGTGTGTTTTTGTGCCGAAAATTTCACGAGTAGAGAAATAATTTCGGATGGATTTTGGTTCGTCAGTACCAAATCCATATTTAGAAAATGGCTATTTTCCTTAATACTCGGATGATCATTAAATATATGTTTCACAATCAAGGTTATCGTTAATTGTTCTCAGATTAAAAGGAGAGAGCTCTTTTTACTTTTGAAGTGATCGCCACCCACTGAGACGCTCATGCTTCTTGTTCCAGCGTAACGACAGGCGCCGGCTCGACGACCAAGAACGCAAGAGCAGAGAAGGCTGTGAGACGACAACGCAAGAGCAGAGAAGGCTGTGAGATGACATCAGACAATAGTGCGCTGACCAGGACCGCACCACGACAAGAGCGGCATCTGCACGAAGAGAACATAAGCCCCGCGCTGCCTAGCCGCGGCGGATTGGAAGACTAGCCGTCATACTAACATCACATCTACATCTACATGGATACTCTGCAAAGCACATTTAAGTGCCTGGCAGAGGGTTCATCGAACCACCTTCACAATTCTCTATTATTCCAATCTTGTACAGTGCTCGCTAAGAATGAACATCTATATATTTCCGTACGAGCTCTGGTTTCACTTATTTTATCGTGGTGGTCGTTCCCCCTATGTAGGTCGGTGTCAACAAAATATTTTCGCACTCAGAGGAGAAAGTTGCCGATTGGAATTTCGTGAGAAGATTCCGTCGCAACGAAAAACGCCTTTCTTTTAATGATTTCCAGCCCAAATCCTGTATCATTTCTGTGACACACACTCCCATATTTCGCGATAATACAAAACGGGCTGCCTTTCTTTAAACTTTTTCGATGTACTCCGTCAGTCCTATCTGGTAAGGATCCCGCACCGTGCAGCAATATTGTAAAAGAGGACGGACAAGCGCAGTGTAGGCAGTCTCCTTAGTAGGTGTGTTACATTTTCTAAGTGTCCTGCCAATGAAACGCAGTCTTTGGTTAGCCTTCCCCAAAACATTTTCTGTGTGTTCTTTCCAATTTACGTTGTTCGTAATAGTAATACCTAGGTATTTAGCTGAATTTATGGCTTTTAGATTAGACAGATTTATCATGTAACCGAAGTTTAACGAGTTCCTTTTAGCACTCATGTGGATGACTTCACACTTTTCGTTATTTAGGGTCAACTGCCACTTTCGCACCATTCAGATATTTTTTCTAACTCGTTTTGCAGTTTTTTTTTACCTTCTGATGACTTTATTTGTCGATAAACGACAGCGTCATCTGCAAACAACCGAAGATGGCTGCTCAGATTGTCTCTCTAATCGTTTATATAGATAAGGAACAGCAAAGGGCCTATAACACTCCGTTGAGGAACGCCAAAAATCTGTTCTGTTTCGCTCGGTGACTTTCCGTCGATTACTACGAACTGTGACCTCTCTGACAGGAAATCTCAAATCCAGTCACATAACTGAGACGATATTCCATAACCACGCAATTTCACTACGAGCCGCTTGTGTGTTACAGTGTCAAAAGCCTTCCGGAAATCTAGGAATACGGAATCGATCTGAAATCCCTTGTCAATAGCACTCAGCACTTCATGTGAGTAAAGAGCTAGATATGTTTCACAGGAACGATGTTTTCTAAATCCACGGTGACTGTGTGTCAATAGACCGTTTCCTTCAAGGTAATTCATAACACAATATGTGTTCTAAAACCCTGCTGCATATCGACGTTAACGAGATGGGCCTGTAATTTAGTGGATTACTCCTACTACCTTTCTTTCTCTACAGGAGTGACTTATTAACTGAATTGTTTTGCTTGCATTGAAATTGTATATAACGAAGGACATTGATTATTGGCATGTGCTAGTGACACACCTTCGTGAATGCGCAAAGTTAAGTATTGCCAATTTAACTTACTCTAATAAACTCCATTAATATGATTTGCTTGAATTGTTGTCTAGCGACCCGAGAAAACAGCTTGCTAGGCACCCTATATTAGACGAGTGGGCAGGATGCTACACTTCTGCTGCCCATCACTGGTCAGGCTTCGAGTTCCAACAAAGATGCTTAATCGTAGATTAATAAGAGAAACATTTATCGGAAATCTAACGAGTCGGGTTTCGCAACGAGGGCTGTAGCTGTAATGGATACCAAGGTACGCTGTACAAAATAAAAAATAAAGTCTTTCGTTGGGAAGTATAAGCTAGTATAACTATTTAGCTATATAGCTCTAGAGGAAACTGCGATACGCAGTTACGAATGTATCAGTAGTAGATCGCAACGCATATTAGAGGAGGACGTTAACTGTATATTGCAATAAAAAAGAATTGAGATCTCCATAGCCGCAGTGGATCACACGATAATGAGCACGAATTAAAAACAAAATATCGTAAAGGAACAGACTGATTAGAATTTCTGCCGAATAGAAGACTCAATATTTTATTTCTCATGTAGAGCAGAGATCTAAAATAAGATTGTTTTATGGGGACTAGGCCGTGGTATAGGGCATATTTCGTTGCCCGACGATTCGGCTTCCAATGCTAGAGAAATCACCAAAAACTGTAACAACTCAGAAAGCAGGTACAAAGAAGCCTTCTTCTGCTTCCCGGCCCTACCCCGTGTCTTCACGGGGTCGGCATGTTACTCTCGATTTGACAATACCATGCAGTCGTATGGCATGAATGGCTGGGAGGCCCAGAAGTTAAATGTTAGTGGTAGAGCGTGGCCGGATGCCATTCCTGTCGACACATTCGATGTGGGGCCTGCGCGCCTCCCCGAATCCCGTAAACGACGTGATAACGCGCGCGCCTATCCGGGCGTCTTGACCCAACATTGTGTCATCTTCTTATTGTTCTCTGGGTAATTTCCAAGAAGGATTGCCTATCGAAGTCGCGGGGTCCAAACGATACATACTGAACGTGCGATCGTAAATCGATCATGCGACTCTGGTGGCGGGCGTTGTGATCAATTATTTGTGATCGTCATTTTTATCTGTTTTCTGTAGTTCCCTTAGTCGCTCTAAATTACATACCTCCGCGAATTATTTGTGAGTTGCTAGGGAAATCCAGACATTTTATATCGTTAATGAGTGGGATGTCTGGTGTTCTTGGCGTTTCTTCGGCGGATTCTCTCACATGGAAAAATCTAATTCCATGTTCATCCAGCGCAGAAAACTATTCTACTTTTTGTCGCAAGTATGGAGTACCACCGGACGAGGAAAGAAGGGACTGTGTAGACTGTGATGGTACGAAGTGTGTAAAACTTCGTCAGGATAGTTTCGATTCTGAAATACCGTTTACAATTTCGTTGCGGACAGTACGGAAAACGAATGAGAATCAGGAAGAATACATGGTTCGACTCTTCCAAATTACCCATCCAGATCACCGTAATGGATTTTCGCATGATTACAACACCGATGACGAGTAAGGTAAGTCGTGTCCTTTGCAATTACAAGTATTTTTGTAACGCTCTTCTTTTGTCGTTACTGCAATGACCACCATGAACATACTCACAACACCCGACACCGGAGTCGCATGATCAATTTACGATCGCACGTTCGATATGTATCGTTTGGACTCCGCGACTTCGATAGGCAATCATTCTTGGAAATTAGGGTCTAGTGAAGCAGGGGATACAACCCGTCGGCTTTGACCAATGACATACATTAGTCATAGATAGTAATGTCTTCACTTCGAGGCATAGATAATAAAACAGTTCTGTGTTCCGGATAAGCGCTATCATTGTACATTAAAATTATTCGCAATGATATTGAGGTAATTTGGAGTATTAGTTTGTTATTGTAGAACAATTTATACTATCTTATTTTCTTTTATAGGAATGGATTTGTCTGTTTGTGGGTATGTAATTTTCGTTACTGTCTGTTTAGGCGAGCTTCGGTTATTCCTCAATATTTCCATGCACACGGTAAGTTCACTTTTCCATTTGCTTCTTTCACTGTATTTCACTATTTTGACATATTTCACTGTTTTATTCCACAAATATGTGTATTTTCGTGTTGTGAAGTTCGTAATAGAAATTTCTCAGCTGTCGATCTTCTTTCGTTTCCCAGCACTAGCATCAGTACGACATTTTCGAATGTGTACTTGCTATATCACAGGCGAAACCCCTGACACAACTGAAATTTGTATCCCGTCCTTCACTTCGCCTTTACACCGACACTATATATGTCAATTGGCGAGCAAGATACAAATGTTGCGTATAGCTATATAGCTCAAGTAACGAATGGGATACTATTAGCGTCCAAGGCAACAAGAAAACTGTACCCCATAGTGAAGTACGGGATACAAATTCTACATGTGTCGTCTTCTTGTCTCCGTGTAGTTCAGTTATGGTACAGGGTGCAAATGTAACTGTGGTGTCACCGCCAGACACCACACTTGCTAGGTGGTAGCTTAAATCGGCCGCGGTCCATTTAGTACATGTCGGACCCGCGTGTCGCCACTGTGTGATCGCAGACCGAGCGCCACCACAAGGCAGGTCTCGAGATACGGACGAGCACTCGCCCCAGTTGTACGACGACTTTGCTAGCGACTACACTGACGAAGCCTTTCTCTCATTTGCCGAGAGACAGTTAGAATAGCCTTCAGCTAAGTCAATGGCTACGACCTAGCAAGGCGCCATTAACCATTTTAAGATAGAGTCTCACTTGTATCATCAAGGAATGCTGTATTCACATGAAGGATTAAAAGTTAAGTATTAAAGCAGCTACGTACTTTTCTTGCTACCATTCATTACGTATCCTGTTTCAGACCTCTATCTAGCCTACGTGAGATTACGCGTGCCTTTCGGCTACTTCAGTGTGGCGTAGCTGTCTTGTTACGCCACAACAGTAACTTACGTCTATTTCCACCTTTTCGTTACCAGTGTAGGTATATAGAGGTCAACGGAAGTCTGGTATACATATAATACATACGTAGGTCCTTCTGTCATCAGTAGTACTGATATGTACGTAAGAAAGGACTGTTAGTAATAGCAGAGACGAAATAAACATCACATCTACAATTTGTATTCCGTGTTCCACTTACCGTTTACTGAAGCGGAGGATACATCGTTCAAGTGAAGAACAGGACAGTAATGCTAGTGAAAACGAAGAAATCGACCTACGACAAACTCATATTCCGTACTGTTCTTAAGCAACACACTTCGAGTGAGCTTTTAATTTGTATCCGGTGTTTCCTTTACGGTTTAGTGAAGCAGGGGATACATAGTTCAAGTGAACAACAGGACAGCAATGCTAGTTGAAACTAAGAAATCGACGTACGCTGAATTTGTATCCCGTACTGCACTTAAGCAATACAGTTCTAAAGAGTTTCAAGATACAACTGACATACATGTAACGCGATGTATTCTTTGCTAGTAATATATTTCATTCATTTCTTTTCATTGTATTTTGCGGAGAAATACTAAGATACAAACACGCGATATCGTTAACGTGAAAATGCGTCTGGCCCTTATACTCGTATATGTGAAGTACAGTTTTTCTCTCTTACATTCCTTTGTTTCTGAACATTCTTCTCAGCTCTTTCATCTTTGTAATACATGCTCTCTGGCCAATTCTGACGTCATTGGTCAAAGCCGACGGGTTGTATCCCCTGCTAAACTAGACCCGGAAATTACCGTTCTCTGTTTCTACGTGATATTACAACGGACTCCCAAGAATTCTAACAAAGTCTAGATGAAAGGCAGTGAGAGTTCCCTCCCGGGAGACGTGACTCACCGCTTGGCAGGCTGCGGCAGCGTCGTGGCGGACGGATAACTGCAGAGCACGCGGCGCCGTGTCTCGTCTCCCGCGGCGGGCTCGCGGTGACTGTTGCCGGGCAACGGCCTCATTGTCGCACTCCAGCTTACGCGAAAGAGACTACGACTCTGCGCTACATATCCGTCTTCATTCAGCGAGATCGCTTGGTTACGAACGTCGCTGCCACAGACTTCTCTGTCCGCCGTAAGAGGGCTGTCACGTAGTCGGAACCGCTTTCACTCAGCTCACATAGCTTACCGCCCACAGAGGTTAATCACATCTACATCTACATCTACAGCTATATGATTACTCTGCAGTTCGCACTTAAGGGCGTGGCAGATGCTCCATCGAACCACTTCTACACCATTTCCCTACCGCTCCACTCTCAAACAACGCACTACAAGAACGAACACTTAAATCTTTCCGGCGGCCTCTGATTTTATACATCTCATGGTACTTATTAATAACACAGGCAGTGATATTTCGTATTTATTCGCCAGTACCGGGCCCTCGCCTCTCAATAAATACATTCGTGTTGAAACGTCTTTGTGGAGTCGTTTCATAGACGCCTGTCTCACTGGATTCTGTGCATCCTATTCTGTCCACCGCCTGATTGCGGTTTAATTTATTAACTCTCCCAGAAAGACTGAGCAAACAAAGAAAGTCTTATTAAATGGTATTATGTTTGATTTTTTTTTATTTTGTATTGCCATTGTATTGCCATGTGCACGGGATTAGCCGAGCGGTCTGGGCGCTGCAGTCATGGACTGTGCGGCTGGTCCCGGCGGAGGTTCGAGTCCTCCCTCGGGCATGGGTGTGTGTGTGTTTGTCCTTACGATAATTTAGGAAGTAGTGTGTAAGCTTAGGGACTGATGACCTTAGTATTCAAGCTCCATAAGATTTCACACACATCTGAACATTTTTTTATGTTCCATAGGATATCGTGACCTATATTTATTACATTTTCCCTTCACCCTCCCCCATGTGTGCGTGAATGTGACTGAATGAGTGTTTTTACGTGTGGTTTCGGGTTTCTTTTGTGGGGGACGCTGAGTTGGTTGTCGTCTGCTAGGAGCAGGTGATGTTTGCTTCTCGTTTGGAGGGTAGCACAGGATGACCAACTTAGGATTCCAGTTCCTGGACAGAGAGGTTTACCCCTTCTAGTCTGAGGTTGGTTTGTCTGTAAGGTTGGTGGCGGAAGCCTACCCCTCTGGTAGCTTCCGTTGCACCGGTAGTTAGGCGAAACTCGGTGGAGAAAGGACACTCTGCAGCTAGCGGTTGGTGAGTACAGTTCGTAGCTCCCAAAGAGGGTTTCTGCTGATAGAAAGTAGGTCGAATTAGAACTTCCCTGTGTTAAATTCACGGCATATTTAAGTACTTTAGCTTAACTGAAGCGTGTGTAGTTACGTATTTTCGGAATGTGGCATATTTATTTATTAAAAATCGGCGATGATGGTGGTTGAAATTAAAAGTGTGGAAGTTGCTTTGTTTCTTTCGGACCGTCGTGGGTATGTAGATAGAATGATTGAATTATTGTGTTCCACTTCTCTACTGTGGGTTTTTACTTTTTAATTGCGCGATTCTACAATTTTTGCCAATTATTTAGTTAAATTTTTTTAATCAGGCACCAGCCCTGTGTATTCATATGATGTGCATCAAATTCAGTAATGAAATAAATGTGCTATGTAAAAGATAAACTCTGCGTCCTTTATCTTTCTCTTTGATGCCAGTTTTCAAATTAATTTTCTATTCTCTGTTTTTTTTTCGATATACGACATACAATGATGTTCATCTTGTTGCTTTCTTTAAAAAATTCCATTCTTATAATTAAATTCTAAATTTAATTAAACTGATAATTTACAGTTCGGTCTTCTCTTAATTTTTAGGAAGGGATTGGGTTGGTGGCGACCCTGTAATTTTGATTGTCCTTGTTAGGTGGCTACACCAGAAATTGCGCACAAGGGTTACATCCCCATTATTCTTGGTACAAAACGTATGTCGAGCCTTGGCTAGGATCCGTTTACAGTTCTACATACATACTTTACAGTGTTCAGAAAAAAAAACAGAACACCTTGAACGACTAGAGATAGGACGTTCATATTCACAGGACATCTATATTAGTATGTTCTACATAAATTATTAGCGTTTCAGTCATCTCGGTTCAGCATGTATCCCATTGTCTAGTAGGCACAGGGTCCGCCACGGGCCCTGATAACTCGTTCCGTGCGTGATGGAATCAACGCCTATAAGGCGCGAATTGCGTCCTGTGGTATTGCCGTCCATGTTGTATTCACCTGTTTCCAAAGTTCATCTGTGGTAGTTGCCGTTGGGTCACATCGCTGCACCCGTCGTTTCGCCACACTCCACACATTTTCGATTGGCGACAAGTCTGGTGATATGGTGGATCAGTACAAAAGGCTAACACCAAGAAGGCACTTATCTGTGCAGCAACATGTAGTTGTACAATGTCTTGCTGAAAAATGTGGTCTGGCGTGGTGTGCAGAAAGGGTATGGCTGCGGGTAGCAGGGCATCATTCACGTGGGCCACATTGATCACAGTGCTCTGGACACGCACCAACTGTGATTTATGGTTGTATCCAATAGCAACCCACACCACAAGGCGTCGAGCTGGCGCTGTATGTCTTGTGTGAATGAAGTCACTGTGATTCCGTTCCCTCTGTCTGCGGCGAGCCAAAGCGCGGCCTTAATTTTCAAACAAACAGGACCTAGATGCATCCGAGAACACTGTTTGATATCATTCCTGTGCCCAGAGACATCGTTCCTTACACCACTGCCGTCTAGCTTGTTTCTGCTCATTCGTCAAATGTATGAGGAGAGATGAACGACGCGCACGTAATTAACGGCGATGGATTGTCACTCCTGAAAGTGTACGGTGTAGTCCACTGTTATACTGTTGCGCCAGAGCTGAAGAGAACGAAGATCTGTCCTGCAATGCCATATGGATGAGTTATAGGTATGCTCGAGGGATGGTCTGGGTGGTGAGACCAGACCCATCTCGTCGTGTTCCACGGCCTTCCGTGAAAAATTGTGTAATATCCGTTGTATTCAGAATGAGATTTTCACTCTGCAGCGTAGTGTGGGCTGATATGAAACCTCCTGGTAGGTTAAAACTGTGTGCCGGAACGAGACTCGAACTCGGGACCTTTGCCCGCGAAAGGCAAAGGTCTCGAGTTCGAGTCTCTGTCCGGCACACAGTTTTAATCTGCCATGACGTTTCATCCGTTGCACTGCTGAAACACTTACAAGGGGAGGCCGCCAATTGTGAAATTCAGATTCGATTCACACTGCGCATAATAAAAGCTCATGGTCAGAGGTGCAATGTGGCAAAGCACCAAGATGCACTTCTCAGCCGTTGTCGAGAAAATCGACAGTTAAAAGAAACCGTTGCGGTGAAATACTCTCTACGATTAACAATTTTCTACAGCGTCGTGGCGCAGCGGTAAGCGCTCGGGTTCGTAATCCGAAGGTCGCCGGATCGAAGCTCGCGCCATGCAACTTTTTTATTATTATTAGTTTTTTGTAATTCAAATAAATAAATATATATATATATATATATATATATATATATATATATATATATACTATTAATGAATTGCTTATGCGTGTTGGTGAAGGCGGATCGCTCTCCAATTGTACCGCCTCCATTTTTCCTTTTTTTTTTAACAGGGTGTACCAAAGCTCTACCGTCCGCACTGATTTTCGACGATTTTATAAGTTGCGCTAGGGACCGCATCTACCTTCTTTCGAAGTTAGCAGGCAACTACGCTGTTATGCGGCGGCTCGTTTCGGCCCATTCAACATCTGTCCTTCAAGTGTAACGAGCGAGTAACGGAGTTTATATTTCATACCCACCACAGCAAATTTGTGTTCGTGGTGGCTCTATTCTAAATGGTTCAAATGGCTCTGAGCACTATGGGACTCAACTGCTGAGGTCATTAGTCCCCTAGAACTTAGAACTAGTTAAACCTAACTAACCTAAGGACACCACAAACATCCATGCCCGAGGCAGGATTCGAACCTGCGACCGTAGCGGTCTTGCGGTTCCAGACTGCAGCGCCTTTAACCGCACGGCCACTTCGGCCGGCGGCTCTATTCTAATTCGAACGTTTGACTTACGCTATACGTATTCGTTTCAGAATATCGTTTCTACGTCTTCCGTTAACTGTACGTGGATAACATTATGAAGATAACTTTGTTTGCGGAAAACATAATGCTGTTCGAAGTCGCCAGTTTTTCCACGACAAACGACTTTCAACAACTTATTATATGCATAATTGTTGCAACTGATTGCCGGGAATTATATATATACATATATATATTTGAATTACAAAAAACAAACTCTAAAGAAAAAGGGTTGCATGGCGCGAGATTCGATCCGGCGACCTTCGGATTACGAACCCGAGCGCTTACCGCTGCACCACGACGCTGTAGAAAATTGTTAATCGTAGAGAGTATATCACCGCAACGGTTTCTTTTAACTGTCGATTTTCTCGACAACGGCTGAGAAGTGCATCTTGGTGCTTTGCCACATTACACCTCTGGCCATGAGCTTTTATTATGCGCAGTATGAATCGAATCCGAATTTCACAATTGGCGGCCTCCCCTTGTTAGTCCCACTCGAGCAGCAATTTCCCGGTTAGGTGCGTCACATTAGCTCATGAAAATAACGCACTCTCTTTCGAACTCACTGATTTGGCGGTACGATTCGCACATGCGTCTGCGAGGTATCCTACACGTCTTTTTAAGTGACTTTGATATATTACCCTCGGTTTATAGCGACAACGAGAACCGCAGACACGTTTTACCGATAGACTGTGTTGCACCGCTATATCGATGTTTTCCTTGAACCCGTGGACCGAAGTGGTTCAAATGCTAATTATTTCTGCAGAACATACTGATGTATATGTCCTTCGATTACGAATGTCATTTCTCTAGTCATTCATGGTTCTTTTTTTTCTGAATGTGACTGTATTTCCTTTCAGGTCGTGAATATACGCAACGTACGAGAGCAGGTTGTGACCCATGGACGACAAAATATGGAGGTTCTGCTCTGGCCGTGATTCGTGCTCGGATGTCCGAAACTGCTAGTGCGAGCGCCCGCGGTAAGCGGAAAATACGGGTCCGAGTTCCACTCCGACACATACTTCCATTGTCGTCATTCCAATATACAGCCGAAGGTATTTCATATTCGCAACTGCAGATACAATTCCTGTATTCCTTGACGGCTGCAGTCGCTGCAGTGCCTTGACCTTTGCATCGTACTTCTCAATAACACAGGCACTCCCATTCTGTAGCTTGTAAGTGTCTTGAGTTTACGGATGGCAAAATTGGTAACAGATACCGATCACCATGTGTTCCGATGAGACGAAAAAAGTGAATATTGGTATAACGTTCCCCACGGCAAGTATGAATACAAAATACAACCCGAAAAGGGACAGAATTGTGCATAGGGGAGAGTGGTGGAATTTGGCGCAGCGAAAATGACGAACGTCAGTATGTCTTTAACTTTGATCTGTGCTGCCATCCGGTGCTCTGTTATACAAATGAGTATACAGAACGCGGGAAGCGTTACTTTCCAGCTGTCGGCGTAAGGAGCAAGAGCGTGTTTTGTGTTTGTTCCTTCTAATATTAGATCTCCAGTTTCTAAGAGGTAAGCCATTCCCTGTTCTGTTGAAATACAAGTTTTCATTGTTATGCCTATTTATGCACATTTACACTGACGATGATATAAGTATTATTTGTCTTAAGCAAAGCGCTAGTGTGTAACTATACTTTTGTATAAGCCATCACTGTTGGGTTATTTGACGCACAGAGGCCGAGTTCGTCATTTTACCCTACTTCACTTTTACACTAATGAAAATAGGTAGCTAAATGAGATACCTTAACGTATATTTAATGAAAATGAAAGTGAAAGTAGCACAATGCACCATTTTTATATGAATGGGTTCGTCTGTTTAAACGCCGGGGTCACACATCCATAAAACAGACAGAGCTTCTTGGACGGCGGCAGCATTAACAAATGCCGTCAGTGCTGTTCATACAGCATTATACAGAGCATCATCCAGCACCACATACCGGAGGCAAACATGGCGAGAAATGGTATTGGCGTATTTATTGTGCTTTTTAGTGTCATTCTGAATGCAGTGGGTGGGACAGTTCTCAGAACTGTAACTATGATTCCTGTCTGAGGATGGGTTATTTGCTTTGCAGATACGCAAGAGATCAGTTACTAAATACGCTTTTACTCGAGTCTTCTTCATTTTTGTCTCTATTTTATAAGGAAACTATTATTGTTGATTTGTATCTATTACATAGTTAATTAAGCTGGTATGTTCGATATTTTCCTTTTCTAAATCATGTTGTTCAGTGTTGTGTTTAATAAACTTAATATTCATTTCATATAATTTGTATCATAAGACGTGTGAATTTAAATACCTTATACCATTCCTTACGTCGATTTACCCCACTTACTGCATCATTTTACCAATATGTCGAATAAAATGACGCAATGTAGTTATGTCATAATTATCAGTTTTTTCCTAAAACGTGTATGTGTACATTTATGGTTTTAAGATATGCTACAGTAGACACATGCGGCTAATGCTATACGAAAAGTGTAGCCTCTAGTTATTATAAAATAAAGGCTATAATCAAAATGCCTTATGCGATTCAAATTCCTCCACTTTCCCCTAACCTTAAGGCACGCGTAAATTCCCACCATGTAACTACAAACCGAATACAAGTCGCTTGGCCGGCCGGTGTGGCCGTGCCGTTCTAGGTGCTTCAGTCTGGATCCGCGTGACCGCTACGGTCGCAGGTTCGAATCCTGCCTCGGGCATGGATGTGTGTGGTGTCCTTAGGTTAGTTAGGTTTAAGTAGTTCTACGTTCTAGGGGACTGATGACCATAGATATTGTCCCATAGTGCTCAGAGCCATTTGAACCAAGTCGCTTGCTGCGATCTCACCGTATTGTTGAAAGGCAACTGTCTAAACCATGCGCATTGGCTGTGCTGCCAGGTGTAAGATTGCCCTGCGCCCAGCACCACCGGGCATTCGAACCGAAATACAGGCAGCCAGTCTTCTGATTGGCCGGGAGAGACTGCGCAAAACTTCCGCGCGACCCTAGTGATTGCCTTGCAAAGACGCATCGCTCGATCAGACATATTTGGATGGCGTTGGATCGTCTTTGAGTCGACAAGTGACTTACGTACTGCGCGCGGGTATATAATTTGTAAGACGTTCGTGAGAAAGCGAAAGAGTTTCACCATACTAGGCGGGAAACCTAATACTTTCCCAGAAATCGAGGAATTAGTGATTTTGATCCGTTGTAGGTACACCTGGAAAGGAGATTCATTGCTACCTGGGACTTTGGTTCAGTGGAGATTTTTTTAAGAAATATTTAGATCTCACTAAATATTACAATTCATCATAAGTTTACCAAAAGATTTTAGTTAACCAGAAAAGATTACATTTGCAATAGGATCTCATACACAAAGATAGGCGAACATAACGTTAGAGGTGAAGGAATTTCAAACGTCTGGAAGAGCTGAATTTTCAACAAGATTCTTCAACGGAATTAACTTCACTCGCATTTTCACGGTAGAGATTTAAATTTAAAAAATTGTATCAGTTTTCTTTATTTCGAATCATTTGGTAAGAAAACATCCCGAGAGAAAAACCAAGTTGCAATTAAATCTGGATACTGATGAAAATGTTAACGGAATCTTTCATCAGTTCTTGGCAGAAAAAGGTTATAATAAATGAAAAGCGATAGTTTGCTTTTGTTTACGGTATTAATTTATTGTGTTAACCGGTTTTCGGCTTACGAGGCCCATCATCAGACATTTACTGACTATTGTGATTGACAACATTTTGTACAGGAAACAAAAACTGAAAATAATATCACTCCTCCGTGCCCCGTCTGCTGTCCCTTTCACATTCTGTAAGAAACCATGTCTAGGAGAGATATCACAGACTGTAGCAAAAACACTGAAATCCCGCAGGTATAGCATTTCTTACTGTGTTAAGATCACCACAGCCCAGTGCATTTTCAGTAGCAAAGATAAGACGCAACTACTAGACAAAGTGGGGTATACAAAACTATCTGTTCAAATGGCTCTGAGCACTATGGGACTCAACTGCTGAGGTCATCAGTCCCCTAGAATTTAGAACTACTTAAACCTAACTAACCTAAGGACATCACACACATCCATGCCCGAGGCAGGATTCGAACCTGCGACCGTAGCAGTCGCACGGCTCCGGACTGCGCGCCTAGAACCGCGAGACCACCGCGGCCGGCAAAACTATCTGTTCTGAATGTGACTAGTTTTACATTGGTCAGTAAGGCACAGACATAGCAGCTAGGCTGGCTGAACACGAACGAAGCTGAGCATGTACTGAACGAGGAACACAAGTACCAGCCATAGTTCCATGTCCTTCACTTAGCAAACAAAGGCCAAAAACTCGATCTGCTCCAAGCTCTGGAAATTAAGGAATATTTAGCTCGCGTTACAGATCTAATCTTAAATGACCAGCCACAGCTTAATATTTTCCGTCCTCTAAACTTCACATAATCCTCTCAGTTTTTCATTACTTCCCGCACTGTCTGTTCCTTCATTTTCCCCCATTTTCCTCTATTCATTGAGTTATTTTATTGATATTTCCTGTTAATCCATATAGCCTCTAGTTACAGTTGTTACGTCTTTCTTTTAAATGATACTTGTATTACATTCCATGTTTAATACCTCTTGAAGTTGTCTCCTCTAGTACTGTTCCTGTTTACTTGGTTCATTTATTTAATGCAAACTGCTATATATATATATATATATATATATAGAGTATAGTGTTACTGTTTTTCTTGTTTGCTCCCTCTGTATTTATTTGTGTATTGTTCAACATTTTACTTTTTAAAATGCAGTACTACCACACTCTCAAAGATGGCATTTGCTGCATATTCGCTCACATTCCTCCATTTTGCTGCATTTATTCATTTCTGTTTATGTTACTGATATTGTTTGAGTTCTTCATATCTTATGTAGCTATAATTAGTAATCCTTTCTTTTTATTGGTTTGTTTATCACTCTGCATGTTTTATACTACTTGAAGTAGCCTTATAAAGTACTAATTTTATTTTATTTTATTGGTTTTGTTTTTTAATGTAAACTGTTTTGTAGGCATACCATTCCAGTTTCTTGTTAAAGTTTTTTCATGTTTACTCCCTTTGTATTTATTTATTGTTCAGCTTTTTACACTGCATTACGACCACACTATCAAAGTGTCATTTATTGTGCGTTTGTGCTTCAATTTAGATGTGTAAATTCTTTTCCAATGTTGTTTTACAGACATTGTAACTTTTATGAGAATATTCATTAAATGTCTGGTGATGCCCTTTTAAGCTGAAAACCGCTCAACAAAATAAATTAATACAGTAGAACAAAAGCAAACTAGCGCTTTTCATTTTTTACTGATGAAGATTTTTGCAGATCGTACAGAGGGGATGTATGGGAGGAAGTACGCCAGCTATGAGTGTCTGAACCAGATACGTTGTTAGTATATTTATGGAAAAACATAAAATCGATTCGATTGCAAACTCGTAAATTTGTAGATCATCGCTTGTATTGTATTGTACTGTATGTTAACCGGGGACCTAGAAATGACGGAGAGGCTCCATCCCCGCCGCAGCCGCAGCGGTCCACAACCCCACGACGACTACCGCAGTCAACTTCACCCCTCCGCCGCCCCACACCGAACCCAGGGTTATTGTGCGGTACGTTCCCCGGTGGACACCCCAGGGAACGTCTCACACCAGACGAGTGTAACCCCTATGTTTGCGTGGTGGAGTAATGGTGGTGTACGCGTACGTGGAGAACTTGTTTGCGGAGCAATCGCCGACATAGTGTAACTGAGGCGGAATAAGGGGAAACAGCCTGCATTCACCGAGGTGCATGGAAAACCGCCTAAAAACCATCCACAGACTGGCCGGTTCACCGGATCTCGACACAAATCCGCCGGACGGATTCGTGCCGGGGACCAGGCGCTCCTCCCCGCCCCGAAAGCCGTTCGTCAGACCGCACGGCCAACCGGGCGGGGGAGATTATCGTTTACTATAGGGAAAAATAGCCGCCCGCTAAGCGGTGCGTGTTAAGGTGCCGCTTCCGTCACGGAGGTGCACCAATCCTGGACGAGGGTTGGTATGTCAGCCAGACTGGATGTCGTATTTAGTCGGGTTTCCGCATCCCACTAGGTGAATACCGGGCCCGTAACCAAGTCGCTCCTCAGTTACACGGTTCGCTCACTTTCACATGAATTTAACATGAATTACATTACAAGCAGACAGTTGGGATGCATATATTCCGCCCCAGAATGGGGTAGGGGTGGTGAGGTGGTGGTGGGATGCGAGATGAGGGTTCAAATGGTTTTCAAATGGCTCTGAGCACTATGGAACTTAACATCTATGGTCATCAGTCCCCTAGAACTTAGAACTACTTAAACCTAACTAACCTAAGGACAGCACACAACACCCAGTCATCACGAGACAGAGAAAATCCCTGACCCCGCCGGGAATCGAACCCGGGAACCCGGGCGTGGGAAGCGAGAACGCTACCGCACGACCACGAGATGCGGACAGATGAGGGTAACGGGGTGGTGACAGGAAGGCATCTGATCAGCTCTTAAATTATCAGTACCAAATCCGTTAATACTGATAATTTAAGAGCTGATCAGATGCCTTCCTGTCACCACCCTGTTACCCGCCTCTGTACCAAATCCGTTAATAGGCAGCGTCCTTGCGCAGTGGATACACCGGTTCCCGTGAGATTACCGAAGTTAAGCGCTGTTGGGCGTGGTCGGCGCTTGGATGGGCGACCATCCAGCCGCCATGCACTGTTGCCATTTTTCGGGGTACACTCAGCCTCGAAATGCCAATTGAGGAGCTACTCGACCGAATAGTAGCGGCTTCGGTCAAGAATACCATCTTAGACCGGGAGAGCGGTGTGCTGACCCCACACTTCACCTATCCGTATCCTCGTCTGAGGATAACACGGGGGTCGGATGGTCCGAGTGATTTTAAATCCGTTAATAACCATTTCGATCTTACGCCGTTGCAGGACAAAGACAAAAAAAGAAAAGAATAAAGGGGGAAGATAACAGCGATTCTGTTAGCGAGTGCGCACAGGACATAAATGAGTGAACAAGAAACTTGCGAGGGTTCGTCTGCCACTGAATTGTCTATGTCGCCGCTGTAAAAAATGAATCAGCTTTGCTCCTGTGCCGGCCTTTAGAACACGTCCAGTATTTTTACAAAGCACCGACACAGCGGGGAGAACCGGGGAAGAGAGCCGGCGCGCGGCGAGAAGTATGGTGGCAGTTTAGCGCGGGGGCGGGGGCGGAGACCGGGGGCGACCAGAGCACGTCGCGGCAGCACGTAGCGGCCGCGTGACGGATGCCGGCTACGTGCAGCCGGCCCTGCAGTTACGCGCCGTGCTAAGCGGGGCACATAACGCGCAGTCTCGCTACCGGTCTAGCTGCGTGAGCAGAGGGGGTGGGGATGGGGAGGGCCGCATGGGGAGGAGGCAGGTACAGTCGCACCAAAGTGCACTGAGACACTCGACAAAGAAATTAGGCACTCCCAGGACACGCCAGGTGTTAGTGCTGTGCAACGCCAACTCTAGTATTGATAAAAGGCAAAAAAGCTGTCAACAACTTGAACACCACTGTGCATTGCTAGTCACGGTCTTACAGTATGTGGGTAAACTGAAGAGCGAGCTAGCTAGTCCCCACTCTGCCTACCCTGGTACGTCTCAAGGCGCTTCTACAGGCCGTTTCACAACGTAGTACCGGCCCTGCCGCGGCGCGCGCTTAAATCTGTGGCGATGCCGTGTACAGATACGTCCCGGCTGCTGCGCTTATTTTTAGACAAATGTATTAAGACCATAATGAATACAAAAGACGATAGCCTCTTCTAAACAAAACATTATAGAGCGAATAATATTAACATAAGAACGGAAGTCAGGATTCTACTACAAACATAGAACCGAATGCCTATTCATGTTAATGTATCGTCCTCTATTCATAAGACGAACCAGATATAGTGCAATCGATCTGTAGAATTTGAGGCTTGTTCTTACTTTGTGTTTCTATTAAAAGGCAGAAGTTTTCTTTGAAAGGCTCCACTGAAACTTGCAGCACGAAGAGTGTTTAAAAAGTAACCAGAAATTTCTAATTTCGTGTGTTGTATTAGTTCGATTTGCACTACTTTTTTTGTCACTGTCTCCGTAAACATGTCTGAAAAGTATCTGAACAATGTTATGCATATTGGGTATTTGCTCTGCTGTCAGCTGTCAAAAAGGTTACATGTGTTTTGGTAGCATCAACTATTATTTGTTTTGTATAAAAATAGATTAGAGAATCTGTACTACATTTTGTTGTAAGAATGGAATAAAGTGTTTCAAATTTTTAGAAATGTTAAATATTGCTTTTGGTGCGTCTCTTATGAGTAAACCAAGAGCATAGAAGTGGTATAAATATTTCAAAGCAGGCCTTATAAAGGAAAGCGGTTTTACAATAATGGATGAGATTATAAATGCACAGTTAGAGACCTATGAACTATCCCGAGGAAACAGTTTCTAAAGTATATCGGGGATTGGAAAAAGTACTGGCCTGAGTGTATAGCATGTAATGGGAAATATTTTGAAGAGGATAACATTGTTGTAGATTAACAAGTAAAGTTCTTACCAAAAAATAAAAATTAATATGTCAACACACCTCGTATGTCAAGCTATTTACATAGAATCGGTATACATGTTTGCGAAGGAATTTCAGCAGTGCTTAGAATAGCTATTGGACGCACGTTGTAAGCAATATGTCTTAGAATCATGTGAATAGTAACCGAAATAGTGTTTTAGTGACAGAATACATTCAAATGCTGTTGTTCTATAAGCATCAAAGGTTTTACGTGATTGAATCACGTTCTACTAGCGAAAATTTAATTGATTTTACCATGAAGTTCTCAAGTTATTCCTCGTTTTGTACAACTAGTGATAAAGATGTTTGCTGTTTTGGACCACATTTGCATTTATCTTCGAAAGCAGTTTAACACTTCTACTACCATGCAGTACATTTCTACGAAAAGAAACTTTATACTCTATGAGCAGAGTCAGGCTAGTTTTCCTTCGCGGCGATTCCGGTAAACCATGCGTCCTATTGTGGTGAGGCTGACGTTTGCATAAGCTGTACCCCGTTGATTGGGACTGGAAATATTAGCCAACAGTCCTTTTTGGGTCGCCTCTTTAACACACGCTATAATAACGTTAGAGACGATCGAACGCTCGTTACTCCGCAAATACCTCCTCTTCTTCGTATTCTGCACATTTTCTTGCCATACAGGGCGCTTATCCATCACTTCCGGATATTGAAGTATATCAGTGAGTACACAAAGTCAACTGACTGACACAGGCAACTAAGATCTCACAAAAAGAAGCGACTTATATCACTGCACGCGAATCTACATTGCTAGACAGGCAACGGGCAACAGATTTTGGGTGCCCCTATAGGCCGGTGGCAGCGTTCTTCCGGGAAATGCCACTTCCCCCACCAAAACCGCAGCTCGCTGTTGAGTTTACAGACAGACTATACTGGGGGTGGTATGCTGTTGCCTACCTTCGACCTCTGAACCGAGATACCAAGACATTTACAGAGGGGTGTACGGCTCGACGTTGTTGAGGTCGATTCGACATTTGCTAATTACACTGATGTGACAAAAGTCATAGGATAGTGATATGCACATATACTGATGGCGGTAGTATCGCGTACAAAAGGTGTGAAAGGTCAGTGTATTGGAGGAGCTGTCATTTGTGCTCAGATGACCCATGTTGCACGGTTTCCGACTCGATTATACAGCACGACGAGAATTAACGGATGCAAAGTGCAATGGAAGTTGGATTTATACGCAAGGTGTATTCCGTTTCGGAAATCGTTATTTCAAGATACACGGTGTCAAGAGTGTCCCGAGAATACCAAATTTCTAGCATCACCTCTCAACATGTACAACGCAGTGGTCGAGGGCCTTCGCTTAAGCACGGAGGGCGGCGGCGTCTGCCAAGAGTTCTGTCGTGTCCTCACATAGGTGGGAGAGGGAAAAACGGCTTGCTGATCAGTCTGCGTTCCCGAGCGGTACAGAGAAGAAGGCAGAAGGACAATTCACAGTGAAGGCATTTGATTGTTTTCTTCTATCTGAGCCAACACTGGTACAAGCATTTTCTAGAAATGCAGGTGGTGAGACTCGGTAGGGAACTCGTTGTGGAGACTCTTGGACTAACAGGGTTTTGAAACAGTTGTTTATTCCAGACAGGGCTAACTAATACACTGGAGGCTAGTTCTAGGGTTAGAAAAACCATGAATAACACTGTTACAACAGAAGCCAATGCAGAAGTCCCAGGATTGGATGCTAACCACAGTAGCAAACACTGTCAGCATCTCCAGGCAGCAACTTAGATGCAAAACAAAACGTACTGAATGTGACACTGTTCACTGAGGCACTGCAAGTGAGAGAGCAGACATATGTGGAGCTGGAGTCGACGGACGCGGATTCGGCGCCCAGATGGTCTGACTGAGAACTCCGCCAAAATGCGGAATCTAGAGGTTTTTAAGAGTCGTGTGGGGGCACTGTTTTTCTCTCTTAAAGCCACCCAGCCAATCCCGTAGGTTTCTTGCAGGTGCCTGCCAATCACGGTTTAGTTAGGTCCCCTCTACTGCTTCTAAGGCGGGGATGTTAATGCAGTTGCACTAAGTCCGTATTTGATATCAACATTGTTCAGATGAAAGCTAAACGTAACTGCTCTGACAAATAAGTCTTGCAACGTTATTGTTATACGTCATTTAGCCCCGTCTCTCGGGCTCTCCGGAGTAGGGACTGCTAGGCAACAGTTTTTGGCGTTTTCGCTCTCTTTCTAACCCTTGAGAGCCTACTGACGTTGCAGTTCTCAGGGCTGGTATCAAGCTGGCTTTATACGCTAGTACGTGCCTGTTGGTTACAAAGTTCTACGGTGGCAACGTACTACAGCGTCTAGACGACATATGAAGTTACATGTTAATTCTTTGAAGAGTAACTAACGCCCTGGGACCGCGTCTGGGGGCGTCTGGATTTTCGCAAGGCTCTCCCCTTACGGTTTACTTCATGTAACAATATCTCTCCTAGTTTCTTCTGCCCTCAGAATCGTCTATGCTTCCGCGCCTTGGAACGCCTGTCCTCCTTTCTCACAGCTTCAAGATGACACAACAGCAAGGAATAATAAATATGTTACAGTTCTCAGTGCTGAGAGACACGCAACACAGCGTGAAATAACCACAGAATTCAATGTGGGAGGTACAACGGACACATCCGTTAGTACAGCGCGGCTAAATCTGTAGTTAATGGGCTATGGAATCAGACGACCGATACGAGCGCTTTCGCTAACACCACGAAATCGTCTGCAGCGCCTCTCTTGGGCTGCCATATCGGTCGGACTCTATAGAGGACTGGAAAACTGTGAACTGGTCAGATGAATCCCGATTTTAGTTGGTGAGAGCTGATGGTAGGGTCCGAATATGACGCAGATCCTACAAAGCCATGGATCCACATTGTCAAAAAGGCACTGTGCAAGCTCGTGGTGGCTCCATAAGGGTGTATACAGTGTTTACATGGTCCTCTGATCCAACTGTCACGAGTATTGACTGGAAACGATTATGTTCGGCTACGTGGAGACGATCTGCAGTCCTTCATGGACCTCATGTTTCCAAACAACGATGGAATTGTCAACGGATCCCAATTCTTCGCGATTTAGTTGAAAAATATTCTGGACACTTCGAACAAATGAAATGGCCACCCAGATCAAAATGGTTCAAACGGCTCTAAGCACTATGGGACTTGACAAAAAATGGTTGGTTCAAATGGCTCTGAGCACTATGCGACTTAACTTCTGAGGTCATCAGTCGCCTAGAACTTAGAACTAATTAAACCCAACTAACCTAAGGACATCACACACATCCATGCCCGAGGCAGGATTCGAACCTGCGACCGAAGCGGTCGCTCGGCTCCAGACTGTAGCGCCTAGAACCGCACGGCCACTCCGGCCGGCGTGACTTTACATCTGAGGTAATCAGTCCCCTAGACTTAGAACGACTTAAACCTAACTAACCTAAGGACATCACACACATCCATGCCCGAGGCAGGATTCTAACCTGCGACCGTAGCAGCAGCGCGGTTCCGGACTGAAGCGCCTAGAACCGCTCGGTCACAGCGGCCGGCCCGCCCAGATCGTCCGACATGAATTGCATCGAACATTTATGGGACATAATTGACAGGTCAGTTCGTACACAAATTCCTGCACGGGCAACACTTTCGCAATTATGGACGGCTATAGCTGCAGCATGGCTCAATATGTCTGCAGGGGACTTTCAACGACTTGTTGAATCCATGCCAGGTCTAGCTACTGTACTACGCCAGACAAAAGGAGGTCAGACACGATGTCAGGAGGTATTCGATGACTTTTGCCACGTCAGTATATAATATATATAGGAGTTGAACAAATATATGGAAACGCCGCGAGAAACGCGTGCTTGGACGTAACTGCAAATGCTAGGCAAGCTTGCGCAATGCGTTGTTGTATTCGACATCTGCAAGCGTCCGTCTCGGTCAGAACAGTGTCCTGTGTAGTTGTGAGTGAATTATGTCGCAGGCAAGCAGTGTGCGATTTGTGATTTAACCAGTGGGGGGATGTCTTACGGGGTTAGTATAATTACGTAAGTTACTAGCTTGGACCGTGGCGTTACCCATGGTTAAACAGTTACTTATAAATAGATATTAATGCCGAAACTCACTATTCACGCGTATTCACTATCAGAAAAGCCATCCCTTGTTATATCTCTAAAAGTACATTATAGGTAAAGCTTATTGACAAAATCATCTACAAACAGGTATGTATTCAAAAAGTAAAGGCACATTTGTGAAAAGCTGTACTTATTCTGATGATAGAAAACTGAAACATGCGTTATTTTCTACGTAACCTCCCTGGACTTCAATGCAGTTTTCACGACGTTTTACGACTTCTTTTATTTTATTTCATCAGAAAATACGTTTTTCGGTTGCATCTGTAACCAATTTTGCACCGCAGCAATGACGTCTTCATCACTTTCAAATCTTCTTCCCTGTAGTGCTTCCGTTAAGGGTCCAAACATGTGAAAATCACTTGGAGCCAGGTCTGTACTGTATGGTGGATGTTCCAGCACCTGGAATCTCAACTCCTTTATTGCGTCGGCTGTCCGTTTGGCAGAATGTGGGCGAGCGTTATCTTGCTGCAGGATGACACCTCTTCCACGACGTTTGGATCTGACTGCAGGTTTTAGTTTCGTACGCAACACATCACATCCACCATACAATACAGACCTGGCTCTAAAGCCTCATTTATGCTGGGGCGACGTCTTGCCACATTGTGGCATGCTACGGAAATGTGGCGTACGTTGCTTGCGGCAGGTTAATTTATACCAAAGCAACAGAATTTGTGCCACACGTGTGTCGGGCTTGCAGTATAAAGGATGATAAAGTATCGCAGCGGCGGCCTACTTGGTACTTGCACATGCAGCTAACAACGGAAATGAAAACCAAAGGAAAAGAAAACGATGGTGGAAGATAAGAGTATTTAAAGAAGGTCCACGAAATAGTATCCTAGGAACTAGAAGCAGACGATGGTGCGTTATTTAGTAATGTGTGATTTCGTCCCAGGCGCGTTAGTCCGCCCCATACCGTTGCCAAAAGGTTGCCTAACGGTAAATGTTCGCACAGGTATCGGGCCGGTCACCGCCCAGTGTCAGGGCCCGGGGTGGGAACTTCAGCCCCCAGCTCACCCAACTCTGCGGTAAGACTGCTGCGGTATGACTGCCACACTACTTCCCTCGCAAGCTCGCAAGTAAACGGATGACGCACCTTGACGAAAGCAACAATGACAACATGAGAATGACGATCTAGTTCTAAATGTTTTGAAATGCTTAACTACTACATAACACTTTTTCAAAATTAATAAGCAAACATATTAATAGTATTAAAAGTAAGACTGTATTAAAAACTTTCAGTGTTCGGCTCCACAAATTTAAATTACGTGTAAAGTTTTACTCCAGTGCGTGGGAAATATACATCCCAGGTTGGGATGCATAAACTAAAGCCAGAGGAGGGGATGGTCTGATGCAGAGGGGGGGAAATCCCCCCCATCCCCCCTGCAAATCGCACACTGCAGGCAAGTGAATTCGAACGTAGAAAGATTATTGGAGCTTTTATGGTTGGAGGGTATTTCAAGAGGCACCGTATCGAAGATTTATACCGCATACAGGGAAAAAGGAAACACATCATCCGCTAAGTTACAACGCGGACGAAAATGTATATTGAGTGAGCGTGGCGGACGGCCATTAAAGTGGACTGTGACGAAAAATAAGGTAGCGACAGCTGCAGAAGTCACGGCAGAACTAAATGTCGCTCTCGAGAACACACGAAAGGATTTCTATAAGCAAGGAACTGCAAGGCGAGCTACAACTCCGAAACCACGCATCAGTGGTACAGATGCCCGTAACAAGAAAACATCGCGTCGAAGCTCTAAATCCTGGCCGGCCGCGGTGGCAGAGCGGTTCTACGTGCTTCAGTCCGGAACCGCGTGACCGCTCCGGTCGCAGGTACGAATCCCGCCTTGGGCATGAATGTGTGTGATGTCCTTAGGTTAGTTAGGTTTAAGTAGTTCTAAGTTCTAGGGGACTGATGACCTCAGATGTTAAGTCCCATAGTGCTCAGAGCCATATGAACCATTTTTATAAAACAGCTTGAAATAGCTGATGACTTCGCAAATGAAATAGTGTTTTAAGTATTTGAAGTTAACTGTGCGATATGTTATTGGTTAAAGAACCATAACCCTAATTATGTTGGTTTTATTAGTTTCGAATTATTCACCCGCAGACTAATGAAAAAGTCAAAACGAAGACCTTATATTTTCATGTAAGGACTTTTTGGCAAATAATGCTCCTATTATCAAACACTGGATGTGAATAGTCTGGGTAATTTATACTCCGTTTTAAGAAAAGATAGTTTTGCACACACCGTATCTCCTGAATATAATCATACAATTTTGCAGGTCCATTCAGTGGTATATGTATGTACTGTCTGCAAACTGTGTTGGAAATAGAGTTGGTAGCAAAGAAGTAATAAAATAAAATGCCATGTCTGATGCGGAATTTTTACTGTACTAACAGCGAAAATGCAGTAAGCGAAGAAATTTGAACTTTTTTTCTTTCATTATTTTCTGAATGATGAGAGAGAGAAAAGTTTAGAAAATGATTGAAGCTATGTGTCAAGTTCGTTGGAAGTCGCTGAATGCTTTCATTCTCAAATTCTGAATGAACACTGCCTGTATATATTTGGGCGCCCTAAGTTACGCTGACTCAAGACACATACGCAGTTTTTAACTGTAATATCTGAAATATTATGTTAAACGTATAATGAAGTTTATACCTGTGAGTGAATAGATTATTTCTGAATTCGGTCAATAATTGGATGATATACTGGAAATCAAATTTTTGTTGGCCCTGGAAGACGTTAGATAGGCAATAGTGCAACTCAGATCACGTGACTGTCTTAATAATATATATTATCTACTTGTGTGTGAATAGAATGCTGCTGTAATCTGAGAGAATATAGGTAGATGTTTATTTTAACCAACGAGGAAATAAATTTAGCAGTATTGGAAAGGAATAGATTTCTCCAGCAAAATATGAGTAGGGTTGAAAACTTAGATGGTTAGTAGAGAGTAAACTGATTTGTTTTTAACACGCAAAGATGTTAATTACTCAGTATTTGACGTAACACAACGAACGAAATATATACACAATCCTAGTGTAATGTTTACCCTTTCGTCATCAAGATTTATCTTTACCGCGATTTCTCGAACTAGCTCAAGGTGAATGCCACAACGGGGCTTTTGAAAAACCACAGGCGGTTTCCTTGCCCGTCTTTCCCAGATTCGAGCTTGTCTACTTCTGTAAAGAACTACTCTTCGACGCTACTTAAATCCTTCCATCCGTTCTTCTACAGTTTTTGTTTCCGAACAACTGATGACGTTTTCATAAATGAAAAGCAAAACGTGTGTCAAGCAAATTTATATCGCACATCCCACCAACACAATAAACGACAGCGAAAGGTATTTCATCAGAGAACTGCGTCACACGGCTGTTCCATTACAAAGTTAGCAAACCTGCAGTAGAGACATTACCTCCCCCCTTAATTATTTACTTTTCTTCTTCTTTGTGTGCGCGAAGCTGTTCATTTCGTCTCGTACTACCTCCAGAGAGCAATATAGAAGTCTCTAATAACAAGAGCGGCCAACGTCCAACTTCAGCACCGAACGTTCGTTTGCCGTCACGGTGAGCGGACACCCTTTTTATCACGTTTGTACTCCATCACAGACGTGAATTTGCTGCAGCGAGAAAACGCAATAGAGCTACCTTCAAAGCGACGCGCGCTGCGCTGACGAACGGCGGAAATTCTCGTTTTCATCAGCACAGCCGACCACATATTAACGGTTTGGCTCAATATGCGAACGCGCGACGTGCGCTAATGAGTAGCGATGTGTTCTGCAGCGGTCGCTGCTGCGCCTAACACAAATCAATAGCCACCCTACTTTAGCTGACGCTACAGCCCGCGTATGGGATTAAAACACAGTGCATTAAAATCTGAAACAGTTTGGCGCGCGTTTGAATCACGCAACAGCGATACCAAATGATTCCACGTCGTCAGCAGGAGACCTCGTTATACAGCTCTGTGTGTCTGCTATAAATTACTTTGCCCGCGGGCTGTAGTACGGCAAATAAGTCGCTTCAACGGCCAATTGGATCTATTTGCAAATCTTGTGCCTGTGTGAACTACCATAGGTGGAAATGCCGGTGATACAGGAGTTACTAATAATCCAATATCACATGTAATTCATCGCCGTCCGAATCTATATCACAGCTAAATTAATTAAGACCACAATTATTAACTTTGTGGATGTGCCTGCTCTGTAAGTTTTAGGTGACTGAGGGACATAGGAAAAAATCCAACAGCAAAAAGTTGTTTTCATCGCAAAAAAAAAAAAAAAAAAAAAAAAAAAACTCTCGCATTTAGCCGTTGTTGAACCGCATAACATTCACATTGATCCCATGAAAAATATCAAATAAGTTAGCAAAGTTTCAGAAGTATGAAGTTAAGATGGGTTTGATGTACAATACTGTTCATTCGTTACGTAGTACATTGTTCTACCTCGAGAAGAGGCAAAAAGAATTCTTTGTTTTCCACAACAATGACGATCTATAATGAGCAATTGTCTTTTGTACCTTGAAGATCTCCTTAAGGTTCAAATGGATCTGAGTACTATGGGACTTAACATCTATGGTCATCAGTCCCCTAGAACTTAGAACTACTTAAACCTACCTAACCTAAGGACAGCACACAACACCCAGCCATCACGAGGCAGAGAAAATCCCTGACCCCGCCGGCAATCGAACCCGGGAACCCGGGCGTGGGAAGCGAGAACGCTACCGCACGACCACGAGATGCGGGCTCTCTTTAAGGAAAAGCTATTGAGAGAGAAACTGTACTTTTTCATGTGCCACTATGTTGACTACGCTTCATTTTGTTGGCCACCAGCTGGTTTCCCGGGTTACTTACAAAACCCAATATTTTTCTTAAAATTCCGAGGATGCTCCACAGAGTTCAACGCCTTCTATTAGTCGAAATTTCGACTGAAATGTCATTGGAATTGTCACCAGACAATGTACCTACCTATTCCCACACCCAGCCCTTTGGGTTGGTAGTGTGCAACGCACACTCACCACTTTCTCCCCGATTTGAGTCATATGTACTGTATATTAATGTGGGTTAATATTTTCCCATGCATTCCAAAGTTATACTTATACATACTTTTACGTGTTCCCCTCTACGCACTTCATTCCTGTTGATATACTATTTTGCCCTTAAGAGAATGCTTGAAACAGGAGGATACGTAATTGTTAAATTTTTTCTAGTTTCCTTTTTTCTCTTTCCAAAATCTGTTCATTCTTTGAAGGCATTTTCTTTCCTTTCTTCTGCCCATATTTTCCCCGTTTTCTTCCTTTCTTTTAGTTTATATTTCATGTTTATAATTTTGTTCCTGAAATTATCTTTTTCATTCATTTTCCTGTTGATTCCTGTTTGTTTTAGGTCTTCTTCTAATTCTTGGTGCTAGCTGGATTCATCGATTGAGCTGTTTATTACATCAAAAATTATCTTTGCGAGTCTATTGTTGTTCATTCAATGTATATGATCACAGAATGTTAATTAGTGATTCCTAATCATGTCTGTTTACCTGTCTGTGTCTTCAAATAATTGTTTAATTTGTTCTTTCTTTGTTTGCGCCTTTTTCTCGCAGTGATGCAGGGTCAGCATGGATATCGGATTTGGCAAGGTTAATTTAAGGG
Source organism: Schistocerca americana (assembly GCF_021461395.2). Classification (NCBI taxonomy): domain Eukaryota; kingdom Metazoa; phylum Arthropoda; class Insecta; order Orthoptera; family Acrididae; genus Schistocerca; species Schistocerca americana. The sequence goes on from NC_060119.1 coordinate 228,239,562, forward strand.
GTCGCCAGATGCCCTTCCTACCGCCACCTCGTACCAGCTGGGACGGAATTAGTGTACCCCAACTGTCTGCGTCTAGTGTAACCCATGGAATAGTGCGAATGTGTTCAGATATCTGAGACACGTGTAACTGAGGCGGGATGTGAGGACCAGCCCGGTATTCACCTAGTGGTATGTGGAAAACCGCCTAAAAACCACATCCAGGCTGGCCAGCACACCGGCCTCCGTCGTTAAGCCGCCGGACGGATTCGATCCGGGGCCGGCGCACCTACCCGAGTCCAGGATGCAGCGCATTAGCGCTCTCGGCTAACCCGGCCGGTCAATTGTTTAATTTGTCTCTTGATCCAAATACCAACCTCTGAGTATTGCTTCCAAAATAGTTATGATGTTCAATTGCAGTCCGCAGCTCGTGGTCGTGCGGTAGCGTTCTCGCTTCCCGCGCCCCGGTTCGATTCCCGGCGGGGTCAGGGATTTTCTCTGCCTCGTGATGACTGGGTGTTGTGTGATGTCGTTAGGTTAGTTAGGTTTAAGTAGTTCTAAGTTCTAGGGGACTGATGGCCATAGATGTTAAGTCCCATAGTGCTCAGAGCCATTTGATGTTCAGTTTTTTCAATCTCTGTTTAGCCTGATACTCCGAATGTGGTCGTTCCTGATGCGAACAGTGCTTCCGGTGGTAAAAATGTCTTGTAGTGCCTGACGGTGGCCTATGTTGACATGTTTCTATATGTTTTATCTGTACTTGTTTAGCCTAACTGAATTCCTTTTACTCTTTCTATCCAATTTTTATTAATTATGTCTATGTTGAACAAAAAGAGTGAGAACCCATCAGCTTATCTGCTCCTTTGTGTATCTATAATTGATAAATACTTTCCTAACGTTCTGCAAAATATTATTTATTTGGTCTGAAACCTGCTTTCGGGCCGGCCGGAGTGGCCGAGCGGTTCTAGGAGCTTCCGTCTGGAACCGCGCGACCGCTACGGTCGCAGGTTCGAATCCTGCCTCGGGCATGGATGTGTGTGTCGTCCTTAGGTTAGTTAGGTTTAATTAGTTCTAAGTTCTGGGGGACTGATGACCTCAGATGTCAAGTCCCATAGTGCTCAGAGCCATTTTGAACCTGCTTTCGACTTCTTAGGCACATCGTCAGCTGTCAAATTAACATCGCAATCACAGAAAAAAAGCGATACAGATTACACGGGTATTACAGATAAAGACTTACAAATTACAAAAAAAAAAAAAAAAAAAAAAAAAAAAAACGAGAAATAGAGATAATACAAAATAACACTATTAAGTTTGTTCACAGCGCAGAAGTCGTCACTTAAACAAAACATTAAAAGTTAAGTTTTTACTGTTATGTAGAAATCATTACATTTAACAAAACATGAAAAATGGCTATTGAAATCTGATAATTCCATAGATGAAACTTAAGAGAAAAAACAGACTGTGGTTTGTTACTTCAAATTAAGCTGACATTCTGTGTCATTTCTTTACTGATTTCAAGTGATTCCAGTAAAGTCGGGTTTCTGATTTTCTTAATAATATGATATGTAAAAATTCACAATCTACCTAGTGTGGGAGGGTTTCAATTAAAATATCTCCCGCAAACGTCGAACCTGTCTATCCTATTCTCAAGCTTCTCTCATTTTCTTATAAACTAATTATTACTGCTCTGCCTGACCGACCCTCATATAATCGTACTGTAACAGAATACTTGGAAGTGATTTTAGACACGTCACCCTGCGCTGGAGGTTTCACTTTGTCAATAAACTGAATAACATTTTAGCTTTGTTGTTGCTATTGTAGAACGTAGATCTGTAGATGTTATATTCTGATCAGTACAGATGGATAATTCTCTTAATAAGATTTGTAAACATTCATTTATAAAAAATGTCTTTTTTTGGTAGACGTATTTGGTCTAGAAAGGATAATGTACCAGAGCTACATTTGAAATCTGGGCACTTGTTCTTGTTATTAGTGAAATAAACAATTTACCCGGGAAGGCGGCAGTAGTTTTGTTCTGTGCATATTCGTAGTTACATGATTTGGGGAAAATAATGAAAATCTAAACCAGGATGCGATTCTCAGGCGGGTGCTTTAACCTTGGTTAGTAAGGGTGAGCCTACAAAGTGAATGTTGCAGTGTTCGGTTGCTAGCTGGGGTTGCATTTCTTTTCTCGCAATTAACGTGATTGTGTTATTTGGTAATACATTTTATTTGCATTATAAATATATATTTGTTTGCATTTCATGTTAAACTGTAGTACTGTAGGTTCTCCTTCAGTGACTAGAGGAGATAGTTCGCAGATACGAGACGGGGAAAGACTTTTTTCTTACACTTACGACCTATATATAAATACCGGTTATATTACTTACCATTGCACCGTCCTGTTGGTAAAAATTACAGCAGACACTTACATGACTATAAGTACAAGAGCTAAAGAACAGTTCGTCATTACGTGTAATAGGAAACCGCCAATTTTGCGACCGGCGTATGGAAAAGTAGCTGAATCGTACGGAAATTGAAATCCGTCCTCGTAATTCACGATATTTGCAAAGGAGTGTTTGTGGAATGTGGACTTGAGTACAGTGTTGCTACAAAGCACAACCAAGTGATTACTTTGCGTTTCACTAAGGCAAGTTAAGTTTTGGCGGATTTATTCTTAAAATTTCAGTGATGTTCAAGATGTTTGATAATCTTTGCAAATAAATGTAATTTTTAGTCAGTATTTCAGTTCTGAGCAACTGTGTTCTTAAGAAAATGTGGACGCTTCACAGAATAAATTCTAAACCGCTGGTTCGATCATCTTTCTTGCGGCTACAGAGCACACTCTTTGTAGAAGTAATTGGCCTTGCTCTACGAAGTGGACACGCTGATTCCGAGAACTTCTTCCAACTTCCGGAGCTATTAGCTGTAAAGCAAAATGAAAAGGTTGGAAATAAATCCCTGGCTCGCCTTACTCGTTAGTGGGAAAGATGAAAACCGCTATTCAAATCGACGCAGACCGCCCTTATACAGAGCTTATGTATACCACATCAAAGTTCGACAGTGGCTGTAATCGCTTCGGCAGAAATCCATTCACGTATTGTCGAATGTACGAAATACACCGGTGTGCTGGCCACAACAATTTTACTGAGCTGTATCACCAGAGAGGCAGATGCAACGACTAGAGAAGCGGACTTTGTAACATCTTTCTTCTTCCTTTTTACATTATCTTTTTTTAAAAAGCTTTTCATAGTATTGCCTTCAGTAAAGCTGTATTTCTGATCAAACAGACAACATCCTATGAAAAAAGAAATTGCATAAAGTTACGTCTGCCTTTCTCATCACATTATACCAAGCCTATACGGTAAGCAACATGAACCAGCCGTTAGATACTACAACTGGTGTACCATCCGAATTACAACAACATAACAACATTTTACAATAATAATAACAATAACATAACGGAAGCGTTCTTCAATAGCGAAGACAAAATGAAACTTTTGAAACTGAGGGTGTGTATAGAACCCCTGTAAGCACTGTGGGTAAGTATGTGAGTATGTGTTGGTCAATCAGGCAGAGCCGTGGTAACTGGTTATCGGAACATGAGACAAACTGGATACCGGGTAAGACGGATTCAGCCTTTGCAGGAAATCGTTTAACAGAAAACCAGCGACGCGATGTAAATTATGAAGCTCTGTGTTATGTTCAGAAATGCGGGAAGATGACATTACTGGAAATACTTGTAATCAATAAACATATGACACAGAACGCCAGGTTAAGTTTTAAATGACCAATCACAATTTCCTTTCTCCCCACTATGTTAAATTATGTTTCATTGATGAAACTGTCAAATTATAGTACAAAATTCAGTTTTATTTTTCGTCTTCTGTTAAATGCAGTTGTATATGCATCACATAACAACTTAATTTTTAATTCTCCGTTTTATATGTAATAATTATATCTGTCCTCTTGACACGATAATATATATATATATATATATACAGGGTGAGTCACCTAACATTACCGCTGGATATATTTCGTAAACCACATCAAATACTGACGAGTCGATTCCACAGACCGAACGTGAGGAGAGGGGCTAGTGTGTATTTGGTTAATACAAACGATAAAAAAATGCACGAAAGTATGTTTTTTAACACAAACCTACGATTTTTTAAATGGAACTCCGTTAGTTTTGTTAGCACATCTGAACATATAAACAAATACGTAATCAGTGGCGTTTGTTGCATTGTAAAATGTTAATTACATCCGGAGATATTGTAACCTGAAGTTGACCCTTGAGTACCACTCCTCCGCTGTTCGATCGTGTGTATCGGAGAGCACCGAATTACGTAGGGATCCAAAGGGAACGGTGATGGACCTTAGGTGCAGAAGAGACTGGAACAGCACATTACGTCCACATGCTAACACCTTTTAATTGGTCTTTTTCACTGACGCACATGTACATTACCATGAGGGGTGAGATACACGTTCGACTGGCGTTTCCTAGGACGTGGAGGACGCATAAATTGGCAAGCTCGTTCTCCTGATCTTCTTTCTGTGGGGTACGTTAAAGGAAAATGTGTACCGTGATGTGTCTACAACCCCAGAGGATATGAAACAACGTATTGTGGCAGCCTGCGGCGACATTACACCAGATGTACTGCGGCGTGTACGACAACCATTACGCCAGAGATTGCAATTGTGTGCAGCAAATGATGGCCACCCCATTGAACATCTATTGGCCTGACATGTCGGGACACACTCTATTCCACTCCGTAATTGAAAACGGAAACCACGTTTGTACGTGTACCTCAACCCTCATGGTAATGTACATGTGCGTCAGTGAAAAAGACCAATAAAAAGGTGTTAGCATGTGGACGTAATGTGCTGTTCCAGTCTCTTCTGTGCCTAAGGTCCATCACCGTTCCCTTTGGATCCTTACATAATTCGGTGCTCTCCGATACACACGATCGAACAGCGGAGGAGTGGTACTCAAGCGTCAACTTTAGCTTACAATATCTCCGGATGTAATTAACATTTTACAATGCAACAAACGGCACTGATTACGTATTTGTTTATATGTTCAGATGTGCTAACAAAACTAACGGGGTTCCATTTAAAAAACGTAGGTTTGTGTTAAAAAACATACTTCCGTGCATTTTTTTATGGTTTGTATTAAACAATTACACTAGCCCCTCTCCTCACGTTCGGTCTGTGGAATCGGTTCGTCAGTATTTGATGTGGTTTACGAAATATATCCAGCGGTAATGTTAGGTAACTCACCCTGTATATACACTCCTGGAAATTTAAATAAGAACACCGTGAATTCATTGTCCCAGGAAGGGGAAACTTTATTGACACATTCCTGGGGTCAGATACATCACATGATCACACTGACAGACCCACAGGCACATAGACACAGGCAACAGAGCATGCACAATGTCGGCACTAGTACAGTGTGTATCCACCTTTCGCAGCAATGCAGGCTGCTATTCTCCCATGGAGACGATCGTAGAGATGCTGGATGTAGTCCTGTGGAACGGCTTGCCATGCCATTTCCACCTGGCGCCTCAGTTGGACCTGCGTTCGTGCTGGACGTGCAGACCGCGTGAGACGACGCTTCATCCAGTTCCAAACATGCTCAATGGGGGACAGATCCGGAGATCTTGCTGGCCAGGGTAGTTGGCTTACACCTTCTAGAGCACGTTGGGTGGCAGGGGATACATGCGGATGTGCATTGTCATGTTGGAACAGCAAGTTCCCTTGCCGGTCTAGGAATGGTAGAACGATGGGTTCGATGACGGTTTGGATGTACCGTGCACTATTCAGTGTCCCCTCGACGATCACCAGTGGTGTACGGCCAGTGTAGGAGATCGCTCCCCACACCATGATGCCGGGTGTTGGCCCTGTGTGCCTCGGTCGTATGCAGTCCTGATTGTGGCGCTCACCTGCACGGCGCCAAACACGCATACGACCATCATTGGCACCAAGGCAGAAGCGACTCTCATCGCTGAAGACGACACGTCTCCATTCGTCCCTCCATTCACGCCTGTCGCGACACCACTGGAGGCGGGCTGCACGATGTTGGGGCGTGAGCGGAAGACGGCCTAACGGTGTGCGGGACCGTAGCCCAGCTTCATGGAGACGGTTGCGAATAGTCCTCGCCGATACCCCAGGAGCAACAGTGTCCCTAATTTGCTGGGAAGTGGCGGTGCGGTCCCCTAAGGCACTGCGTAGGATCCTACGGTCTTGGCGTGCATCCGTGCGTCGCTGCGGTCCGGTCCCAGGTCGACGGGCACGTGCACCTTCCGCCGACCACTGGCGACAACATCGATGTACTGTGGAGACCTCACGCCCCACGTGTTGAGCAATTCGGCGGTACGTCCACCCGGCCTGCCGCATGCCCACTATACGCCCTTGCTCAAAGTCCGTCAACTGCACATACGGTTCACGTCCACGCTGTCGCGGCATGCTACCAGTGTTAAAGACTGCGATGGAGCTCCGTATGCCACGGCAAACTGGCTGACACTGACGGCGGCGGTGCACAAATGCTGCGCAGCTAGCGCCATTCGACGGCCAACACCGCGGTTCCTGGTGTGTCCGCTGTGCCGTGCGTGTGATCATTGCTTGTACAGCCCTCTCGCAGTGTCCGGAGCAAGTATGGTGGGTCTGACACACCGGTGTCAGTGTGTTCTTTTTTCCATTTCCAGGAGTGTATATGGTAGAACAGACTCTGAATAATTTACGCCCTTGGCATCAAAAAAGCAAATCAGCATTGTTTTGACGTTTGATTTGACTTGACGACCTTTTTTTTGTTTTTGACTGGGTGACGATGACGTCTTCCGTTGGCTTCATTGTTGCTTTGTTTCTGGGTCGTAACTATAGCACCATGACTCATCACTAGTAATGACTTTTGACAGAAAATCTGGATCAGTATCAAGCTGTTATTTCGAAGCACGACAGGTTTCAACTCGAAGTTCCTTTTGAATGTCACTCAGAACCCGAGGAACAAAGTGGCAGCAACCCTTTTCATTCCCAAATCTTCCACTAAAATTCGCTGAACCGGGCTCCAAGATAACCCACCAATCACTGACAGTTGATCAATTGTCTGTCGACGGTCTGTGAGCACAATATCTCGAACTTTTTCATCGACTCGGGCAGTTCAAAAGGTTCAAATGGCACTACGGGACTTAACATCTGATGTCATCAGTCCCCTGGACTTAGCACTACTTAAACCTAACTAACCTAAGGACATCACACGCATCTATGTCCGTGGCAGGATTCGAACCTGCGACCGTAGCAGCAGCGCGGTTCCGGACTGAAGCGCCTAGAACCGCTCGGCCACAACGGCCGGCGACTCGGGCAGTTACAGGACGCCCAGAACGAGGTTTGTCAGCAATCGAAATGTCGACATTCTTAAATCGAGCAGAGCACTCGTACACTTGAGGTTTCCCCATAGCTTCGTCTTTTTGAGCTGTTCTCAACACTGAAACAGTTTCACAACATCTTTACTGAGTAGAAAACAAAATTTCACAGCTGCAAGTTGTTCACTTAAAATTGCCATAGTAAAAAAGAAACAAGAACAAAACAGCGCTGTCAGAAACAAGCACTGCAGATGAGCGGAAGAAGCCAGGTCGTAACAAATGCGGCACTGAATTGGCCATGAGTTGCGCTATAGACGCCTAGCGACAGAAATGCGTACTAAACAAGCTCCGCCCACGGCAATGTTATTCCGTCACTGTTTGGGTGTCCCCTCGTATTGGGTGGTGATTTCCTTAACACCGTTTTGCACCACCTAGAGAGTACCTGCTACGACGGAGAGAGTAGACAACCAGTGGCTAAGAAGCCTATCGATGCAAGTGGATTGAACTGTGTGAATGTGATAAAAAGCACGAAGAAAGTGGAGCCTACCTCGACGCAGGGCGCTATAGCAGAGGTATGACTATGAAGAGGGCGGGGGGGGGGGGGGGGGGGGATATACAGGTGAGTTGCCCGCAGTAGGGAGGGTTCCAGGTTCGAGTCTACCAGGAAACAGGAAGTTTCAAACATTTTTATCAGAAGATCAGCGAAGTAGTTTCCTGTTAATCAGAGCGTTTCGTGTTAGAGCGTGTCCCACGGTCCGCGTGCTGTGTGACACCAGCAGTGATATGGGAAATGAAAGGCGAGCAGACACGTGCGCGCGGCGCGTGGTGCGCTGCGAGCTTTTCGCCGTGCCGTGTCCCTGCGGCAAGTAGTTAGCAGCGGCGTAGCGGCGTGGCGACCGGCTCTTAGCCGCGCCGGAATAATTCATGGCGCACCGGCGAGAGAGCATTAAGGTGGCTGGCTGCGCGCTGCGTGGGAACCACCGGCTGGCGCCAGCACACTGCCGCCAGCGCCGTGCATTACGGACGGCCGCGTCGATACGTGCTGACGCCGCGCTACGTGCGCACGGCCTCGGCGCCAAAAACAGGTGTCACCCGCGACTGTTTCCACCTGTACCTGAAGCAGCAGATTCGCTACGGGCTGTGCCTGGAATTTATGGTTCGTGGTCTAGTTGTTACTGTTTTTCTACATGTACTTAGGGGCGTTCAATAAATAATGCAGCGCACTGTTTTTCTGAAATCGGTTTGCTTTTATTGAGGATTCCAATAAATCAAATTATTCCCTACTTTTTAGGCTAAAACCACTACACTACTGGCCATTAAAATTGCTACGCCACGAAGATGACGTCCTACAGGCGCGAAATTTAACCGACAGGAAGAAGATGCTGTGATATGTAAATGATTAGCTTTTCAGAGAATTCACACAAGGTTGGCTCCGGTGGCGACACCTACAACCGATTTCTCATACACAAACAGCAGTTGACCGGCGTTGCCTGGTGAAACGTTGTTGTGATGCCTCGTGTAAGGAGGAGAAATGCGTAACATCGCGTTTCCGACTTTGATAAAGGTGGGATTGTAGCCTATCCGCGATTGCGGTTCATCGTATCGCGTCATGGTTGCTCGCGTTGGTCGAGATCCAATGACTGTCAGCAGAATATGGAATCGGTGGGTTCAGGAGGGTAATACGGAACGCCGTGCTGGATCCCAACGGCCCGTCGAGATGACAGGCATCTTATCCACATAGCTGTAACGGATCGTGCAGCCACGTCTCGATCCCTGAGTCAACAGATGGGGACGTTAGCAAGACAACAACCATCCGAACGAACAGTTCGACGACGTTTGCAGCAGCATGGACTATCAGCCTCGGAGACCGTGGCTGCCGTTACTCTTGACGCTGCATCACAGACAGGAGCGCCTGCCATGGTACGACGACGAACCTGGGTGCACGAACGGCAAAACGTCATTTTAATGGCCAGTTGTGTACCTGCCGCCAGACCTCCGAACTGAGACCAAATCACTTGCAATCTGGGGCATTTTCTCAGCTCACAATGGCCGCAGTGCGCTCAGATCTATACGAACGGTTCTAAGTCATGCAGCGGATATGGGATACGCCTTCTTTAGCCCTTCTCGTGGCGTCTACCAAATGTTTGCGCTTCCACCTGAATTCTGTATCTGCACGGAGGTGTTACTGGCCATTGGGGGAGCCATTCATTATGGTACCTGGGCATTTAAGTTCGCCCTGATACTTACGTACTCTCAAAGTGTGTGCTGCAGAAATTGAAACATCCCGCGTTTGATAAACAGACCAACAGGTAAGTTCTGAACGTCTTGGTGGCCATAAAAAATGCGCAGATCTTGGGCATTGCCGTCCAATTGCTCTGGATTAAGGGACATCAGAGAATTCTTCATAGTGAAACTGTTGATTGCCTTGCCAAGCGGAGTCTTGCAGAAGGACAGTTACGCCCAACGCCGATCCCTTATACGGATCTGACATCGAGGGTACGGAAGGCTGCTTATCACGCTCGAAACTGCGAACGGCACGTCTCTCAGCAGTCTAAGGGCCACTCCTTGTGACCATACAACCGAACATCTCTTCTCGAGCAAGGTTCGTCTCGGTGCAGCTTCGTAGACGTAATGTGTCTTTTATCATTCGCATGAGGCTGGTTTGGCTCTAAGCAGTATGGGACTCAACATCGGAGGTCATCAGTTCCCTAGAACTTAGAACTACTTAAAGCTAACTAACCTAAGGACATCACACATATCCATGCCCGAGGCAGGATTCGAACCTGCGACCGTAGCAGTCACGCGGTTATGTGTGTGAAATCTTATGGGACTTAACTGCTAAGGTCATAAGTCCCTAAGCTTACACACTAATTAACCTACATTATCCTAAGGACAAACACACACACCCATGCCCGAGGGAGGACTCGAACCTCCGCCGGGACCAGCCGCACAGTCCATGACTGCAGCGCCCCAGACCGCTCGGCTAATCCCGGGCGGCGCATGAGGCTCGGACAGCGGTGTTATCCCGCTCACATATATCGGTTGAAGATTATCACTTCTGGACACTGCGATAAGGACTGAACGTCAGTAGCGGATCTTAACCTCATGACACTGTCACGTTTCAAGTACACGACTGCACAATCAGTCTTTTGTAAGAAACTGGTTGCGTGAAGTTAGCCCTCCTCACCAGTGTTCCTGTCTTACTCCACCGGTTTGATGAATATAACTTCCTCACAGACTGTTAGGAAGACACGCCATCAAAATTTAAATTATGAGTTGCCGAGGTTTTCATTTACACATGGCAACAGACCGCTGCGTAATCGGGTGCGTAATTTTGCGTTTTACTTTGCGTACAGATCTCTATTTGTGGATTAAATTTTCATTATTGCTCTCTTGTGCGTTTTATACTACTGCTCTACTGGCACTATTCTACCTACCGTTGGTTGGATTGTCTTGGTCAATTTGGGTTTTTCTTTTATTTTAAGTATGTCTGTCTGTATGCTATATTTCCCATGTTGTTATATGATGTTACAGTTCTGTTCTTAAGCTATTACTGTACTTACTGCATCAAGTGCGGTGTTTGTCCTTTGATGTTTTTGTCTTTTAGTTTAAGAGCATATATATGTTTGTCATAACGTCGTTGTTTATAGTGCTGTTTGTAATTCTATTGCCGGCCGAAGTGGCCGTGCGGTTAAAGGCGCTGCAGTCTGGAACCGCAAGACCGCTACGGTCGCAGGTTTGAATCCTGCCTCGGGCATGGATGTTTGTGATGTCCTTAGGTTAGTTAGGTTTAACTAGTTCTAAGTTCTAGGGGACTAATGACCTCAGCAGTTGAGTCCCATAGTGCTCAGAGCCATTTGAACCATTTGTAATTCTATTCAAATGTCATTATCGTCATTGCCTCCAGCTGTCTATCGTCTAACTGCCCTTTTATTTTACTTTAAGAATGAGTTTGTATGCTAACTTCGTAATATTGTTCTATTTTGCTTTTTTGCAAATATGCTTCTTTGGCACTTTATAAACGTTGTTGATTGTATGGTCCTTGTAACCCAAAACCACAATAAACAATTAAAAAAATCTGCTTGACGAACTGAATCAGGGTTCACGCAGTTCAATTATTAGACAACAATTTGAAAGGAAACATAACTAAACATCCAATTAGCACTTAATTACATTTGTTTGTATTAACCCTTAAACATTATGTGTTTACATTATTCCATAGCGGAAAAGAGTCCAGCATACTGTACGTACAGAGCAGTACTGATGCATTACAACAGCGGCTCGATGTGGCGACCAACAACGTTGTTACAGACACTGTACCTACAAAGAATGTTCAGGTACACTCTCCATCCAACCTGCGTCATTTTAAGTTGTAGTTCAATGGACAGAACTCGTGTCAGCAGATCTTCCTCTGTCTCTACAGGAGACTCGTAATTAAACTTTGCAAGGCAGATATTAAGCGACATCAGGTGACCGTCTGACGTTTTGTACGCGTCATCCTGTCTACCCTACTGCACGCCAGGACGCGCAAGTCTAAGACTTTTCTTCTTACCTCAGCAGCCGTGGACGCGTTACACAACTGAACTGAAACCGTCGTAGAACGGAAGGTGTACGCTTCCGGTTGTGGGTTCCTATTCGAAATGTTATGGACTCACTCCCCTCAACAAGTTTGTAACGGGATTTTCCGAACACCCTGTACAAATAATATAAAACATTGTAAGTTACTATGATTTTTGAAAATGTACAATCTGTTCGGAGTTTGCAGATGACATGTCTAAAACTCGTGGGAATAAATTGAATTGAATTGTAGTGAACAGCTTTACCCATACGTTAAATAGTTTTCTGTCCATACAGGCTCAAGTCGCAAATGTTTAATTACAGTCGCACTGCGTTTAAAGGTTAGAAATCTAGCTGCCTTTCCTCCAGACCTCAGTGGGAACTAAACAGAGGAATTATGTTCATTTTATTGCTCGCGGGAGTCGTAAAACCGAAACTGTTTTGACAACAGCGTCGGGCATAGTGCGAAGAACAATGAGGAGCCGTCAAACGCTTGTAAAACTCTCATGTTTTGCAGTTACGAGCATTCTAACGGGCTTCCTTTCCGACAGGGACAAAGCTCTACTTTTTCGTGTAGTTCCTGCGAAAGATTTTCTCTCGGTGGCACCAAAGTGTAGCTTAAGTCTCGGAAGATTTTCAAACGGAAGTAATTGCCATAAATGCAAGAATTTAATTCTTTTCAACAATGGAAATACGAAGTAAGTGTTTAATATTCATTGTTAGCTATGATAATAATAATTCCAGGTGGTTCAACGGCTTGGTCCATATCTTTCAATTGGATGCCACTTGGGCGACTTTCGTGCCCCTAACAGCCCATGTAATACTGCCGGGGGAAGCTACTCTACAGTTTAACGTGGAATCCGGACCACGTGTCGTTCCAGGTGAATCACCACATAATTGAGGGATGAAGGCTAGGTTAAAGGTGAACTAAAATATTACGTAGTCCTACCGGGATTCGATTGGATGACCTTTCGGTTTTCAGGAACGCTCATTGCCACTAGACCGCCAAGCAAGACATTTTAGCTAAATTTAGATGCGAGACTGGAATGACGGTACAACTAAACGAAACGAGAGACCCATGAAAGGAGAAAATGTGATTCATGCAATATTTAAGAGGGGATGTATGTAAAATTGATCAAAATGTTGATATTTTTTGCCACCATTTAGTTCTGTTGCATGTTAGAAACTTTTTCTCCAATCTTCAGGGTTTAAATCGTTCTGAAAATGGTATAAAAGCCATCTTGTTTCAGACAATGCGTAATGCCATGCCCCCTTCCCTACACAACTCTGCGGTGCGGTCTAGGGCGTCTTGTCACGGTTCGCGTGGCTCCCCGTCGGAGGTTCGAGTCCTCCCTCGGGCATGAGTGTGTGTGTGTTGTCCTTAGCGTAAGTTAGATTAAGTAGTGTGTAAGCCTGGGGACCTATAACCTCATCAGTTTGGTCCCATAGCCCTTACCACAAATTTCCAAATTTCCTATAAAATTCTGTCCTTGTTTGCAATGCTTTGTTATTTCCTGCGGTCAGATGAATATCTGAAGAGTATAGAAGGCAAAGAGCCAGTTTATGATGCGTTATCTTTGCCTGCTGTTATTGTCTGGTGGTACACAAAACCCGAACGAAAGCTTTAGTAACATCATCTGGAATAGATGCCCAAACACAACGTTTTGCTCATCTACTATTCTTATAATTACCTCATATGATGCTTGTCTGATGTTCAGTAATGTTAACACTGGAAGAATCAGGACGTTACGCGACTAAGATTTGATGCAGATTGCTTCTGTGAAAACGTACTGAAGAAGATGGATGATGTTCATATTGCTAGTTCTGGTACGTCAGTGGAGAATATTGCCACAAGGGGACGACGGAAGAATCAAACTAGAAGAGAAGAAATACACGAGGAGCAAGAAAACCAGTATTAAGGTACTTGATTATGGGGAAAATCTTAACAAAATTCTCTTTTTGCATATCCCATATCTTCTCACGACATTTCCCACTGAACCATTGCTGATAAAAAGATGAAATTTGCTACAGACATTGTAAATACAGTAACATAGTTTCCTGTGGTACATTACTGCCAAATTTATTTAAAATATTGAGAAATTAAAAATTGCTATGTACCATAAACATAAATTAAATATTGATTGTGAGAGTTAAAAACTGGTACACCAGGTTTGTTTATTTAATCACTAAGAAGAACTTATCGCATTGTGAGAGTGATAACCAAAGTAATCTTTGAGGAAAAGTTCCTAATGTGGCAGCATGTGCTCTAAAAATATCCAACGTCATTATGAACAAATTATGCGACAAAAAACTGAAAAAAATTGCGGTTGTATAGCGAAAAGTCTAATGAAGGCATGTGCAGAATTTAGCACAACTATCTCTCAAACAGCAGAAGTCACATTATCTTATACATATCCGTACTTTTTTTCTTACTCTATCTTAACTATTCACAGATTCATCTGCTACACTTCTGAAGTATTGCCAACAAGTGAAATGATGCTTAATACGCTGTTAACCGTTTGGTTTAGCTTGTTTCTTGTCCCAAGTACCATACTTTCAACAATCCATTGATAAGGAGAAACTTTCAATACGTTGCGAAAATATCAGATATGTACTTTATGTGTGTCAATGGCTACACGCTGGCCATTTTTGTGTTTCGGCGTATTTATCCTACGATTCTGATAAAATGAATTTAATTTCAGGTTACGTTTGGATCCTGACTACTTTACTTCTAATTTCATTGCCTGATTAGTCGACAAGAACCGACAACGTAACGCTCAGAAATTTACATCCGAGACATTTCCCATTTCCTCTGAAATGCTATAAGGGGCGATCAAAAAGTTTCCGGTAGAGGCCGTTGATGCAGCGTATACGCAACCTAGGACGACTCTGATGGGGGTATGTAAGAACCGACTTGTAGGGAATATTTAGAGTGGCATTCATTTCTTTTCCCCTATAGTCCTGATCTCTTCCTACTCGATTATCAAGCTTTCGGTACTTTGAAAAAGGGGTTGAATGATTCCTGTCGGACGAGGATGTGTAGCAGGCAGTTACAGACTTCTTTCCGCAACAAACGACTATGTTCGGCCTGGTGGGTCGGTGGGATGACTGCCTTAGTGCTCACGGCGATTTTGCCTGATTGGCATACCGATTCTGGACTGTTCGGCCCTCGGACGAGAACTTTTTTATCGCCCCTTATACAGGGTGTTTATAAACTTTACTCATGCTCATAAATTAAGGATAATGCTGATACATGGTGAAACATCACTCTGGTGGGCGGTTTGCGGTTTAAATCGCCTCGAGGTGTGGCCATGAGGCGCATTTGACCTGCCGTTGTTGCTCAGTGGCGCTGGCAGCAGTCCACATACGGAGAGTTGTGTTAATGCATGTCAGACTACGGTGCAGCGAGTAAGTGTGCAGACGTTTTCAGAACTGCTAATGGTGCTTGTATGGTGAAAATGTCTCAAAGAACACTTCTTGATGACGTTATGAGGGGTAGAATACTAGGGCGACTGGAGGCTGGTCAAACACAGCAGGTCGTAGCACGGGCCCTCCGTGTGCCACAAAATATGATCTCACGATTATGGCAACGATTCCAGCAGACAGGAAACGTGTCAAATGGCTCTGAGCACTATGGGACTTAACTTCTGAGGTCATCAGTCCCCTAGAACTTAGAACTACTTAAACCTAACTAATCTAAGGACATCACACACATCCATGCCCGAGGCAGGATTCGAACCTGCGACCGTGGCGGTCGCGCGGTTCCAGACTGTAGCGCCTAGAACCTCTCGGCCACACTGGCCGGCGGAAACGTGTCCAGGAGCTACAGTACGGGACGTCCACAGTGTACAACACCACAAGAAGACCGATACCTCACCATCAGTGTCCGCAGACGGCCACGGAGTATTGCAGGTAGCCTTTCTCGGGACTTTACCGCAGCTACTGGCACATTTGTCTCCAGACGCCCAGTGTACAGACGACTGAACAGACATGGTTTATTCGCCCGGAGACCTGCAAGGTGCATTCCACTGACCCCTGGTCACAAGAGAGCTCGTAAAGCCTGGTGTCAAGAACACAATGCATGGTCATTGGAACAGTGGTCCCAGGTTATGTTCACGGACGAGTCTAGGTATAGACTGAACAGTGATTCTCGCCGGGTTTTCATCTGGCGTAAACCAGGAACCAGATACCAACCTCTTAATGTCCTTGAAAGTGACCTGTTTGGAGGTCGTGGTTTGTTGGTGTAGGGCGGGATTATGATTGGTGCACGTACACCCCTGCATTTCTTTGACAGAGGAGCTGTAACAGGTCAGGTGTATCGGGACGTCATTTTACACCAGTATGTTCGCATTTTTAGGAGTGCAGTGGGATCCACCTTCCTCCTGATGGATGATAACTCACGGCCCCACCGAGCTGCCATCGTGGAGGAATATCTTGAAACAGAAGATATCAGGCGAATGGAGTGGCCTGCCTGTTCTCCAGACCTAAACCGCATCGAGCACGTCTGGGATGCTCTCGGTCGACGTATCGCTGCAAGTCTTCAAACACTACGACACATCAGGAACTCAGACATGCACTGGTGCAAGAAAGGGAGGCTATAGCACAGCAGCTGCTCGACCACCTGATCCAGAGTATGCCAACCCGTTGTGCGGCCTGTTTACGTGTGCATGGTTATCATATCCCATATTGATGTCGGGCTACAGGCGTAGGAAACAGTGGCGTTTTGTAGCACATGTGTTTCAGGACGGTTTTCTCAGCTTATCACCAATATCGTGGACTTACAGATATGTGTCGTGTGTGTTCCCTATGTGCCTATGCTATTAGCGCCAGTTTTGTGTAGTGCCACGTTGTGTGGCACCACATTCTGCAATTATCCTTAATTTATGAGCATGAGTGTAGTTATACAAAAGTAACCTTACACTGTGGAATGGGTAAATGACTTACAGAAATGTTTCATACAGCACTGAATGTAGTACATCTTCAAGTTTCATTCCTGCCTAACATTGTTAATTCCAGATGTTCCCGCTAGGTGGCATCCGTGAATGAGGCATTCTAAGAGTCATCATGGGGTCGTTGAACGGTGCAGAGTGCGGTTTGTGGTTTCATGAATTCAAATCTGCTGCTACAGTTCACAGACAATTCAGGACTAAATAGCACAAGCCGCCATCTCAGAGACAAACTGTTATTAATTGGTACAACCCTTAGAGATTACCGGGTGATCCAGAACCGGCGTCCTATGCCATAGACAGGTAGTTTCGGTGGAACGACTATACCAGTTAGTGAGAGCTTGTCTTTGGGGTGGTGGCCTGCGATATTTGGTCCTGCATTGTTTCTGAACTGTAGTAGAGGATATAGGTTCACGAAGCCATTAACAACACTGCGCACGCCCTGCACTACTGTACGAGCCCATGGTAACAGTTGGAATAACCGATTAGCGTTTGCCAACTTGTGGAAACATAGGGCATTAACAGTATTATGAAGAAAAAACTTTAAGATATATTGCATTCAGTGCAGTAGCAAACACTTCAGTAAGTTCAGTAAGTTACTTGCTCTTTTCACAATTAAAGGTTACTTTTGTTTAGCCAATTTATAAACACCCTCCACTTTGCTTAAGCAATTAAGATTAGACAATACTCGTAACAGAAGTTACAATTTTTTTTTCAAGCTGCATTATGACTACTAGAGCCTCTCATCTTATTACTTTACATCCTTCCTGTCTGAGACTGCGCTCTCGTTGTGGTGGATCGGACCACAGAAGCGAAATAATTCTACGTATAAGCATATAAATACCAAAAGAACAGGAGAACGCAATAGAAACAGAAGATTCATACCAAGATAACTTTTGAAAAGTTACAAACGAAAACTTTTAATGGCAGCCACAATTATGAAAGTAACGCTTTTACAAAAACGCGCGTTAGAAGGGAACACTTTTCCGACTAATTTCTGTGGAGGCAACTGTTTATTCCCTAGATCATAAGAGCCTGCAAAAACCTCAGATAGCAATGACATCGTACGCGTTACCTAAAAATAGCAATTAGTGCGAAAAGTTCACTTTGGGCTCCCCATTCGCCAAAGCCACTCCCATCTGAATAGCCCCTTTAAAACCGAGGGGCATAAGCAAAGTTTGCGCTTAGGTTATTATACAGGTTCCAAGTTTACATAACAATTTTTAAGCTCCTTTAGAAGGATCAACAGTTCAGGGAGCTGATAAAACGTGAGAAACGATGAAAAGATTCGGCTGAATAAAACATTTGAAGGGCTACTTAAGCCACCGCGGTAAACTTTCTGTGGTATAAACAACTCGAAAAGAGGCCGGTATTAAGCTGCTCATTCAGGTGCTCCCAGGAGAAAAGACGCGGTCCCGAAACTTTCCAAAGCCGCGGGTACGCGCCCCCATTACGGCTCGGGCATCGCACGAGTCTACTCTCCAGAATAACCTCGTTTACACCAGGAATTACTGTTGTGTTGTACCGTAACGGTAATAAAGTACGTGTAGTTGTTGAATATTCTCACGTGCTGCAGTACTCCACAGTTACGACGAGTCGATATTAACATGGCAATGGAGACTACGAAGCAGTGAGGGGTGAATTTTATCTATATTTTTCAGAACGTAAGAAGATAGACGCAGGTAGTACACGTGTAGTAATGTATAGGTATGGTTTCCACTGAAGGCGACTGCTAAGCGGTTGGTGATTACTGAGAGTTGGAAATTTCTGACAGGAGGAGTGAAACGTTTTGCCAACAGCAATGTGGGAGTCACCTTCGTATAAACTCGGATCCTCCACCGAGGATCTCACCATTAAGGAACGAAATATTATACTGCGATTTCTGTTGGCAAAAGACGTAAAACGGGTGATGGAGACCGGTCATCATTGAAGTATGGTGGCACAATAACGAGAGAACATCGTGAATCAACGGGTAGTGTACGCGAATTGAAGCAGGAAGAAAAAGTGTGATAGTAAAGTGCTTTCTCGTCGCACATAAACGTTTCGCACGCAGGAACACATCATCAGAGAGGATTTTTTATTTGGCTCAGACGTCGGGTGACCGTGTCAGAAGTGTCCTCTGCACTGTAGTTTATCGGTAGATCGTTACATGCTACATTCCACCACGATGCGAAACACAAGGAGATGTGTGAACAGTAAATAGCCAAAACAATTAAAAAATCCGCAGTTGTTTGACATTACACTTGTACTGTGGTATAAATCGAATGGTAGGTCTGCTGACAATAAATCTCTGTTCCGTTGCTCTCACGAAAGAATTTCCTATCGTCAGTCGCTATAAATATTTCATATTTCAGGAAATAAAAGAAATCAAAAACCACAAGTATTCTGTTGGTGTTTATTATTTACAAGACCATCGCTAGGTGATAATCAACTATCACCGTCTAAGAAAAAAGCGTACAAGAAAGCGTCAGATTATAATTCGATATTCTAGATCTGCCAACAATTAGTTGCTATTAGTGCACCATCGATAATAAAAACACTTTTCAACAGCAAATCAGTTTACATATCATACCTGTCCACAACATCACATACAATTACAACTCTCGTATCAACCGATTCCAAACGTGTTCAGTATTGCATTTTGCTCTATTTCATTGTAACTCTTTCTTTTCTTTTCTGCCAGAGATACTTTTCCTAGCGAATTGTGTCTTGAAAATACATACTGACTGTAATATTTCGAGTTTCAAAGTTTTTTTTTAAAATATAAAACCTTACATACCTTCGCATTTGACGAATCTAGTTGCCACATGATTGTCAACCTCGTAACCAAAAACGGGGGGTTTGCAGTACGAATAAATATTAGTAGGACGCACGTGGTAGGTTCTTTCTCATTTTTAAATACTAATCTTCGATGATGCAACTGAAAATAGTGCAAACACGTTCATTAATTTTTTCAGAAAATGAAAATGAAACCTGGTTTAGAAGCCACTGTAGAAGTGTTGCAATCGTCGATGTTAGAGACGCACGCGGAACCTATCTTCGGATGCATCTACCTAATGACAAACTTGTCATTCTTAACGATTGACAGTAGGCGCATCATCTCTGCGAGAGTTCGCTACTTGTTTGTTCTGTTGCTCATCACCATTATTTACAAAGACATACTTTGTGTGAGTCATATGTTTTTCTTGTGTTGGCGTTAAATCTTTTTCCAAAATGTGCAATTAAAACTGAAAACAGCGGTTACGAGTTGCAAAGAAACCTGTGTTGGACTCGCTACAGAAATCATTCCGATTTTCACCATGACATGTTTATGGATACACCTTTAATAATATAAAAGCTTAACAGTGCCGGAAGATGCACCTGGTAATTATGCCGATTTTGTCACGTGCCGCACAACTTTCGAGTTGCATGTATTTGTTTCTACAACATAGGTAGCCATAGTTTATCAGTTTTTATTAATTTTTCTTGTTGTTTAAAGATACAATCTTCGTCCTATATTAATCAACACGGGAAAGCAATGTCAGTATCATAGACAGTAAAACAAAAATAACAAACTACAAAGTAATTGTACAAGAAACTATTGTAGTAGAAGGTGAGAAATGAAATGAACGCCATTTTGCGATACGGATATTGAGACAAACTGAAAGAAATTGAGCGATAATATTTAGATTAACAAAAATGGCTCTGAGCACTATGGGACTCAACTTCTGAGGTCATTAGTCCCCTAGATCTTAGAACTAGTTAAACCTAGCTAACCTAATGACATCACACACATCCATGCCCGAGGCAGGATTCAAACCTGCGGCCGTAGCGGTTCCAGACTGCAGCGCGTAGAACCGCACGGCCACTTCGGCCGGCTATTTAGATTAACATAAACTGTTTCTACCAGTCACTACAAACAAGTGTTCTCAAATGGGCATCAAATGTCTGTTGACGATCTGCATAAATGCTGCTAAAACACGTGTTCTCAACGATCTCCAGCTATCAGATAATTAACTATTAATGTGAAGTGTACAGAAAATAATTTTTTTGTTGCCACTGGTATCTGAAGTAATCTACAGGCAGAGAACTGGAAACGTCGAAGCTGTTTCTAAGTGTCACTGCAAACCACTAAACATAATTTCCATAGCTATGCTGAGTAGTGTTAATGACCTGATGTGGACTATTTGATACTTCGTTGATGTACAGGATCTGAGCGGAGTAATATGTTCTCCTGTGTAATAGCAATACTGAAAGTCCTCCCGATTTATAGAGTTAAATCAATACCACTTAGCAGATAAGAATGCAGGGCTGCATGCAGCAGCATGTTATAATTAGTTATAGCTGTCGGATGGAAATATAGTCTACGACTGTTGTATAAAGATTTGAGTTGGTTGATCTCTCAGATTTCAAAATGGAGGTGATTGTTGGGGCAAGACTTGCCAGAATTCCAGTAACCATGAAAGGGTACAGTACCGCCCGATATTGAAAATAGGTACAACATTCTTCGTTATTCTTGTCAGTACAACATATTTTTTGTAAAAATAACTCAATTTCAATTAATACAGCGAAGCCGGATACCAGTGTGGGAAAGAATGACAATTTATTTATTTAATTGATCACATGTGCACTCCAACAAAATAAATCCCTACATCCAGTTTGGTGAGATCTGTGAAATGAATGAATGTATGGTCGTCTGCTAACCGCAGATAGTGAATGTAAATATATGATCATCTTTGAGACGATCCTTTGGCCACCTTTGGTGGAACCAAAGAGATGAAACTTACCGGAGCTTTGAGCGCCTGAAAGTGGCTGACCAATACGATAGCATGGTCTTCCCCCACCTCGACAGAGGTGCGAGATGACCTGAAGAACGGCCATGTTTCAGCACTCTGCCGCTGGATCTAGTGTTGGTAAGACCTGTCTTAGGCGTGCTCCGTAAGGGCAAAAGAGTGGAGACATGGTATGAATGTGAAATACTTAAGAGTAGTTTAGAATAATAATTTCTCTATTTCAGGAACTTTTGTGGGGAGAATTAAATGACAGGGAAGGTATTATTAATGGGATCTTAGTAATCTTCGGAAGTGACCAGCGGTCACAATGAAACCACGTGTAGCAATAAGTTGAAATACTTCCGAGTGCTTAAGTTAAGCTGAATTACTAGCGTGTGTACTATAAGTTGGAAATATTTAAGAAATGGCGTGTGCAGGACTTGAAATTAGAGACGAGTACTTCCATTTGGGGAGTACTGTGTGAGTCTCAATCTGTGTATGAGACAAAGGATAAAGAGAAGTACTCGTCCATGGTATCAGTTGAGGACTCGCGTGTGTGATGAATATGTTCTTAATATTACTTTGCGTGTTGTGTTTCCGTGTGACGCTTGATTCAAACTATAATACTCTGAGAGAGAAGCAAGGTGAGTCAGCCGTCTATCCAGCAACGCCACTTGGCTTGCATTGCACAGGAAGACGTGCATATAACGTCCAGAGTTCGTAGTAGGAAAGAAAAGTTACGAAGTGGGGCAGTGTCGTGTGGAACTGGGATGAATACTAATTGAAGTGGGAGAGCTGAAAGTGATGTGATTATAATGTTGTGACTATTCCTTACGTCGTATTCCATGTTGCAGTGTGGTGTATGTCATGTAATTTAAGTATGTGTGGTTTGCATGGGAGAGTAGCAAGGTAGTTTCAGAGGTAGTGGGTTATGCATGTTCCTTTTGTACCGCTCGGTCTGGAGGAAAGTTTCGTGATGATGGTTGTGAGAGTCGAAGTGTGAGATATAGAAAAAGATCCACCATCCTATCCAGAAAGTGCGCTGTAGCATTACATAATTACGAGACCATGAGATAGAGAATCACCAATGTAAAGCCATGCCCACTGGGCGAAATTTCTCATGTGTTATTGTTGTAGGTTGTAGAATTTGTGTGTTTAGGTTATAGAATTTATCGGAATAAATAAGATAGTGAAAAGAAAATGATTGGTTGCCTTTTCCTTCGAATTGTATGTTGTCATGATATCCAGAATTTATAATGTGTGCGCCATTCGTATTCAGTTCGATGGCCACGTGTTGATAAAAGCCGTTAAATAAGAAAGAAAATGTGGTATTGCCGGTGCGTAGTGAACAGTCAGTGTTGTGTAAATTACTAATAGTCAGATGTGCGTTTCCGTTGCGTAATATCCAAGCAGGAGAATAACTTTTAACTTAATTGTGAGTACTAGAGTTCATGTTACTTGATAAATAAAAAAATGAATCCACTCGCTCGGCAGACCACTCATCTTGCAGGCCTGACTGCTTGATGCCACAGTATGAGCAAGGCATGCGGGTGCCTCTCAACCAAACAGTCAGTCCTGACTGGTGTCGGGGGAAGTACCTTGTCGACTGAAATGGCAACCTACATCAAATAGGAAAGAAATATTATCTCACTGGTAATAGTGGCCGAAAATCGAAGGTTTGAAGCAGATTGTGACTGGGAGGTACGAGACTATTTCCTAGATAACATGATGACATCTAAAATGAAGACATGTAGAGGAACCTACTTCATCAAACAATGTTCACCGTGATCTAAATGCAGCATGCATTCACCGTAGAGCAGCAACTAATAAAATAGGACTAATGAAAACTAGTAGTCCCACGCAGGCAACATTCATCTGACACCTTTGCCTGGGTTTCGTATAAGATCCGCTACATCAGATTATTTTCTAAGTCGCAAAGGAGATTGGTGTCAGCATTCTTTCTTCTTTACAAATTATGCCTCCCGTGTGTAACAGCGGTAGTTTGGAATATTTTTTTTTGTATTTTTATTTCAATTCCAATGATGGAAACCGTGATACCAGACCTCTTACAACAACACGAACTCGGTTACGTTGCTAAAGTATTACCCATATTTTCAAGAAAAATTACGTAAGTTGCAGGTATTGAACGAAGTCCTTGTTGGAAAAGAAACGGAAATAAAGCTAGCTGCTGTTTTTGACGTGGCCAAGGAGTCACATCTCCGAACTGCGCGATTCCAGCTGTAAGGCGACTCAAGTTTCCAAGCGTCTCAGCTAAGACAACAAACGAACTCATTCAAAGTACGAGGAAAACTGCGGTAAGACACACCCGTCTGTGCCAAATCTATTTCAGCATCTCAAAGGCGCATATACGACAAATGCACGAGTTCTCTGCTTGTTTGAAGATTGTCATGTGTCACCGATGTAGTGACGATATTAACTAAGCTACTTGGCATTTAGGTATTGTTTGACAATGTTCGTTACTTAAAGATTTTTCAGCTTTTTTGCTAGACTTTCAGGTTACGGATGGTTATATGACCCGATGTATCTTATGAAGACACCGTTGCTGCATCTCGGTCGATACTAGAACAACGTGCGGTTAAGCGTCTCGGGATCAGCAACAGTTTTTAAGGCTACTTGCCTTTGAGCGCTTGCCAGCGCGACAGTCGTAAAGGTGCAGTCTTCAGATTAAAAGCTAAGTAGTGCACTGAATTTTACGATCGTGTTTCGGAACAATACTGAACAGCAATTTCGCATGGAGGGAATGTCGTCCAAGATTGGAGTATTCTTGAATGTTAAACTTTTATTCGGAGTTTGTGGCACGCATTCATGAATTTGATTCGTTAATAGCCGGTCGAGGTGGTCGAGCGGTTCTAGGCGCTACAGTCTGGAACCGCGCGACCGCTACGGTCGCAGGTTCGAATCCTGCCTCGGGCATGGATGTGTGTGATGTCCTTAGGTTAGTTAGGTTAAGTAGTTCTAAGTTCTAGGGGACTGATGCCCTCAGATGTTAAGTCCCATAGTGCTCAGAACCATTTTTTGATTCGTTAATAACTTGCGACGAATGATATAAGACACAAATAGTGCTGCCTGAAGCCACAGTGCTTAATGAACTTTACTCAACCGATCACTGTTAATAATAACAGTGATGAAACAATCCATTACCGACATGGAGAAGCGTAATTATCAACGAAGTGAAGCTATGCAGCCAAAGACATACAATCTGCATGTCTAGATTTTTTGTGAAAGTTTTCGTAAACGAAGTTCGGTCATTATTATATAAATTATAGCACTTTTGGAATGTCTCTTTCCATTAGAAACTTCAGTATGATTTCGAATAGACGGACAGTATTTCAGATCTGTAGGCGTACGTTATTCTGAGAACTATAGGCTAGAATAGGCTATTTAACACAAAAGTTATCTCATTAATAGTCTATGAAAACAATTCTTCAAATCTGCATAGGCCCGCTGTCTTTATACTTAATATAACACATTCTGTTTCCACAGTCGTAAGTCAAATTCAACGGATAAACTTCCTTGAAATTTGAAAATCTTCACAGAATTTAATTTGTTTTGAAAAAACTTCGTTATTAGTGTTTGAGGGCACTGGAGGCAAAAATGGCTCCATCGGGATTAGAAGAGGAGAGCTTGTCTCAAGATTGGTGCAATAATCGTATTTCATTCCTGTGCAGTTTTTTGGTGCAGGATTACATGAGTCCGCTGCTGTACAAAACACCAGTACCAAATGTTGGTGAACTGGGATAAATGTTTCTCCCGTTTCTTGTCGCGTCTAATTTGTTTGTACATTCCAAGATAAAAAAGACGCTCCATGAGGGAATTATCCAAATTGGACGGAAGTCGGTAGGTGTGCTGTACATGTACACACTAACAAATAATTACAGTTTCAGAAGTATTGGACTATTTCTTCAAGAGAAAGAGTTTCACAAATTTAACAAATCAATAACGTGTTCGTCCATCTGTGGCCCTTATGCTAGCAGGTATTCGGCTTGGGGCATTGACGAATTTGTTGGATATCCTCCTCAGGGATATCCTGACTGTCGGACAGTATGACGGGTGGGAGTCAGGTTGCCATCCCATTGCTGTCTGGGGAGCTGGTCATCGGGGCTCATCACTTGACATACCCCTACTCCAGTCAATAAGATCCCAGGCTCAAGACGTGTGGAAACATGCGAAATATGTAAGGAGGTTGATTGGCTCGGTCACAAGACCAGCAATTATACGAGAAGTAGCTGAATTGAATTGTTTGAGCGGCAGCCTCCAGATGTCAGACACTCAGATCGGTAACCGATTTCGTTCGTGCTGGAGTGCTGTCGTCCAGTAGCACATGCGTAAAAGGTGGCTAAAAGTAACACCAAAACTATGGAATACTGGAAAGGCTTATCTGCGAAGCGGTAACTTTGAGCTGTCTGGTAGGTGAGTTGGTAGGGCGTCATAGGCGTGCTCTAAAGGTACCGAGTGCGAAACACTCTGCTGGCAATTTTTTAAGCAGCTTACACACGAAATTGTTATATGGGAGAACATTTTTTAGACATGTAAAAGGACATTTCGGGGTTTGTGGCAATGTTCTTTTGGCAGCCTGCTCTATCTTCGTTAGTTGAAAGTAACAAACCTATAGCATACATTTGCATAGATAACACCATACCTATCTTTACAAATGTACTCTATAAGCTTGCAACTTTCAACTAACAAAGCGAAAGCAGGCTGCCAAAAGAACATTGCTACATACTTCGAAACGTCCTTTTACATGTCAAAAAAATGTTTATGACACTAGCCTGTTCCACGTCACTCTTCCCTAAAAACAGAATCTTTAGTCCTGTCACTGGAAAAACCACATATAACACCAACTTGAAGTGAAACAAGCTAACGTTACCCTCTGAGAGGATTTCGAATTTTGACCGCTCGTGTATCTAATGGACAAAGGTATAAGACTATAATTTTGAATATGGTGAAATTAACAGAAAAACTAAACGGACTTTAACCTTTGGGGGTTAATGAAAGCAGTAAAAATCATATGTGAATGTGAAACGTCCCCTTAGAAAAATGATACATGACTGTGTTTAAACTGACACACAATACTTTTAGCGCAACGCCATCTGACTTTCAAAAATCCCTACAAACGAATGGCCCTGACTAACATTAACCTATACCTTTCACAAATCACTTACCTCACCAAGAATCTTCGTTACTCGAACTACTGCAATACAGCGAGCGCCACTACTGCCAGCTAAATAAAAGATTCAAACTACTGAAGGCACTAACTACTAATAGGCATAGTTAGCAAATGAAAGATTTTGATAGAGCACAAACAATGTATTTACCTTACTAGTGTTCAAAAGTCGTAATATATATAGCAGTTCATGACATCCAGTCTTACAAATTTCAAAACTCCGCCATCTCTCACCTCCAACTGCGCAACGTTACGCGCTGTTAACAGCCAACTGGCCAACACTACAATAGCGACTATTCCAACAATGCCACCCAGCCACAGACTGCACACAGCACAGCCAGTGATTTTCATACAGAGCGCTACGTGGCGTTACCATTTAAAAAAACCTATACAGTCTACTTACAAATGAAAAAATGAACTGGCGCCAGCCCAACTAGGCACATTAATTTGGAAATATATGTTTAAGAAAATTGAACATCGGTTATTAAAGTTATTTCCGTTGATATTTCCCTTTGAATAGCGCACAGGATACAAACTGACACAGGGCACTCTGAGCTGTGTGTAGCAGCAGTTATCAATAACGCACATGCCAGTAATTATGGAAAGCAAATTTGCACCCAGCTCATACTAATAAAAGCTACACTCACCATCATTACATAAACCAATACTGAAATGTTACTGCATGAAGTGCAGAGCTAAATTTGGACACGAGGGGCTTCTGTCTTAACTGACATGAAAAAGCACAAATAAAGACAAATAATATCATAAATACACTTTTTATACTCCCCTACTTATATCAGTTTTCCTCAGCAACCGTAATAGTCCAATTATCTTTCTAATATATGGAAAATATGATGGAGACCCATGAACTAGAATAGTGTCACTAGTCAAACTATATGATCATTTCCGTAAAAAAAAAAAGAAAACTAATTCAAACAAAGCTAATTCTTCACTTCACTTGGATTAGTTCCTAATTTACTTTGCAAGACAAACTATTCAACACCGAGCTCAATTAACTTCGAAAAAGCAACCATTCATGATAGAAATCAAAACACCACCATTTTTAAAATGAGCTTAACTTATTTGTCTTTTTTTTACCACCTGCGAATCAGGTACTTTAGGGAATAACATTTATACAATCTGGCACTGTATTCCTGCAAAATTCGATTTTGCAATAAACTAGGAGTACTTCAGCATAATCCTGCCTAACTTCACTTTTGTGTTTTTAACTTTAACTTTTACTACTCCTTTTACGTTTGACAAACAAAAAAATCACTTCGAAACACTTGAATGCAAGAATTGTTCATTTAAAACAGGATACTCGATTTTATTAGCATTTAGGTGAGGATCCTGTATAGGTTCGCGATCAGGATAGAATATATGGTTCCGGACACAGGTTTATAGCATTTGGATTATTATTAAAACCACATACAAATTAACTGGTCCATGCCCATATACATAGCTGCATGTATGAAGTTACTAAAGCAGTGGTGAAGTTTTGGTGGCAAGCGACATGGCCGTTAACTGTACTCACGGCTCTTGATGTTCGAATGCTCTATAAAATCTCTCTTTGGCGTCGGATTTTCAACATATTAGAGCCATTCCTTTTTGCCGAGTGTGGTGTCACCGCCAGACACCACACTTGCTAGGTGATAACTTTTAAATCGGCCGCGGTCCGGTAGTATACGTCGGACTCGCGTGTCGCCACTATCAGTGATAGCAGACCAAGCGCCACCACACGGCAGGTCCAGAGAGACGTACTAGCACTCGCTGAGTTGTACAGCCGACTTTGCTAGCGACGCCACACTGACAAATACGCTCTCATATGCCGAGACGATAGTTAGCGTAGCCTTCAGCTAAGTCAATTGCTACGACCTAGCAAGGCGCCATCACCAGGTTATATTGAGATGATAATACTGTATCAACAAGACCAATGTTCACCAATTGTGGATTAAAGTTAAGTATTCCAGCAGCTACGTACTTTTCTTTATAGCATTCATTACGTATCCTGTTTCAGATCTCACGCCAGCCTGCGTGAGTTTAAGCGCGTGCCTTTCGGCTTCCTCTCATTGTGTCTAGGCTGTCTCGTCTAGACACAACACCGAGTATACCAAATAATAGGCAGGTCAACATCCGAGTAAAAATCCTATTCAAAGCAACTTCCAATTGCCTCTCTTAGTACCATCGAAGTGTACCGTGTTGCGACTAGCCACACACTAAGTACCGTTCACATCAAGGAACGCCCAGTTCGACCGCCAAAACCAACTTTTACATCACGCCATGCCATTTCCGTTGCGGAGGGACTTCCCCACGTGTTTTATACATTACAAATACAAGTGCCTTAAGCATGAACCAGCTTTCAATAAACATTGTTTTTCTTATAAACATACACATATTATAATTACTTATTATTTTAACAAATCATTTTGCTTTATCCATATACGTATATATATCACAAAACTCTAATTTTCTTGTCACAAATCAATGACTTTAAATAACAAAGAATACAAACTCCATAATTGCAGGTACACAGTTACATAATACAAACCTACTTCCAATCGATAAAGTGTTACATTTTCTCCCAAATAATAATTTCATGCTTAAACTGTTAAAAAAGAAAATCGCCACCAATGTGTTTCGAGCTCGGTAACTTTGGTTGGACAATCTAATTGTCTAGCAACTCACGCAGCACACACCTTAACGGTACCGTCTCTTAGATATGCTTTTGCTGTACTTCGTAGTTTTGGTGTAACTTTTAATTATCGTTTTCGCATGTTCTGCTCAGCACGAACTAAATCGGTGTTTTGGTTGATATTCTATCGACACACAACATTTGGTGCCGATCTTAGTGTCTGACATATGGAGGTTTGGGTGTTGGTAATACGCTTCTCCACCGAGCGAGGTGGCGCAGTGGTTAGCACACTGGACTCACATTCGGCGGGACGACGGTTCAATCCCGCGTCCGGCCATCCTGATTTAGGTTTTCCGTGATTTCCTTAAATCGCTCCAGGCAAATGCCGGGATGGTTCCTTTGAAAAAGCACGGCCGACTTCCTTACCCATCCTTCCCTAATCCAATGAGACCGATGACCTAGCAGTTTGGTCTCTTCTCCCAAACAACCCAACCTAATACGCTTCTCCAAGTTCAAGCTCTCATTAGTATCTAGAGAAAAGTTTGGAAAGTTCTACCCTATTTACTAACTCCTGTTTATGTCCTACATCAGTTGTTGGTATGTCTCTATTTGTTGTATAGAACTGAATATAAAGTGGTTTCCCAAAATTTCGGGTGAACACATTTTCAGTTCTGTTCCTTTCTGTCTAGTGGGAGTTGCTGTACTAGTGTCGTCAGAAAAAGTACAGATGTTACCTGATAAACGTTAAAGAGGTCATTAACATATATAAGAAATAGGACTGGACACAAAATTGAACTTTGTGGTACTTCCCATAGAAAATGCCTGTTCAACAGCTTTCTCATGAAATAGTAAATGTAGACAGTTTGTTAGTGATTGAAATTTTGGATTCAGTTATGCAGTTAAATTACTCACTAAAAAGTGTGTCCGAATGGGGCTGCCGATAGTAATTTTACCTCGCTGCAACACATAATTACAGATTTGTGTGACCTAACAGAAACGATTTGCAATGCTCATTGTTGTGTACACTGATTATAGTATTTTTTGGAAAATAATAAGTAACTTTCAGTCGAACTGCCTAAATCAAATATTAGTAAAAAGCAGTACAAAAAAAAAAAAAAAAAAAAAAAGAAGAAAAAGAAAAAGGAGAAGAAGAACCAGTTCAGACGAATTGCACAGTAGTGAAAGTCAGAAAGAATGTTAAATACACAAAAGTAAATATTCATTTAAGTACACTAGTTCCTTACCTCAAAGTTCTAAATTAAGAATCCTCTACCATCTGACGTGTATCTACAGATTATTTTACGTTATGTTTATCATATTTTCTTCGCAGACGAACAGTGTCTACCAGTCTAAAGAAGAGAATTCTTCACGGAGCGGAGGAGCAAACGAATTATTTCTTCCAGCTGAAACTGTCCAACCATTTAGGAAAATAAAAAGAGACGGAATCATGACTTGGAGGAATCCGCTGAGATCGCCTGCAAAGCCGTGGTCTCCGAGCTGCAGGTGATCCCACGGATTGGGGCACAGCGGCAGGGAGGGGGAGACACTAACTTTGGCGGGATAGCCGGCTATTGCGCTTGGGAAGGGTAGGGGCGGTGCGCTGCGACTTACCGAGTTGATGGCCGTCATTTCCCTGGAGCGACTCGTGTCGGAATCCGCTAGCCCGCCGTCACTCTGAAACAAGAGATAACGCTATCACTGCCCGGGCCCGGAGCTGCCGTAAGGGCGAAGCAGCTTAGCCAAATCAACTCGCTGCACTTCTGCGCGCGGAAACAAGAAGGCGCATCGCCCGTGGCAAAGCGGAGAAATGCGAACTGCAGAGCGCTAATAGTAAGGGCGCTAGCGGCTCAATCGCTGCAGGCAGACGGCTCCCGTCGTAAGCAGTGCCGCGCTTAACTGCCTCGGAGTACTGCTTGGGAACTGGCTCTGTCTAGTTTCCGTATAAGTAAACAGCAGTAAATACCACATCTCAGGACTCAGAGACAGTCCTAGTCTATCCACTGCACACGTTCGAGCACTTCATTTGCGACCACAACTGATGCTGAAGTTAAGATGGCTGGATTATCCAACTCTATCAGAATTTATCGAGATTTTACTTTTATTTTGGCATTAACATAAAAACCTGTTTAGTGGATACTACATTTATTATCTCAAATACAACACTAAAACATATGAAAAGCTATAATTTTTGAAAAATAAACAATATCTTTACAGAAAATCTACTTCCCAAGGATACTACATTTATTATCTCAAATACAACACTAAAACATATGAAAAGCTATAATTTTTTTTAAAATAAACAATATCTTTACAGAAAATCTATTTCCTAACTTTAGTATTCCCAAAATTCCTGACAACGTCACTGACGAATTTCTAGTTAAAGGTGAGCCCAACTAAACATATGACTTTCATTAAACAATTTCTTTAGCAGTAAAATGGTTCAAATGGCTCTGAGCGCTATGGGATAACATCTGAGGTCATCAGTCCCCAAGAACTTAGAACTACTTAAACCTAACTAACCTAAGGACATCACACACATCCATGCCCGAGGCAGGATTTGAACCTGCGACAGTAGCGGCCAAGCGGTTCCACACTGAAGCGCCTAGAACCGCACGGCCACACCGGCCGGCTTAAAACTGAAAAATTTGTGCCTATGCTGCAGTTAGAAATCTGCAGTGTAGGCATTAAAAGCTTTTTATTAAAAAAATTATATAATAAACCACATTAAGACAGACGTCTGGCAACGTCAGGCTTCAGTGAAACATAATAGTCGCAAGTATTCAGAAATATGTCACTTAGATCGAACGGTCCTACAGCCCAGGTTCATACAGAGTGTTCCACAATTCCTATAAGAGGCTTCTAGGAGCTACAGATGTTACTTAGGAGACAAACTGATGTGGGTGATTTCAAGGTGATCCGGTTTTCAAATTTATTTTGCATGTAAAGGCAAATTTTGAGAAAATTCGCTCACTGTCGAAACTTTATGTATTAAGTTCCCTCAACAACCTATTGAAACATGTAATAAAATTGTGAAACACCGTGAACGTAAAATAAAATGAGTAATGCACTGAGGGAAAGAAAAATTGCAGCACCAAAAATAATTAATGTAGAGAAATGAAATTTCGGAATAAATTGTCTAGTCAATGTATTTAAGTGATTGAAAGATCACAGATTAATGTGAGCGCGACATAAGACACTGAAAATGTAAAATGCTGGTACGTTAATAACCGGTGTAACAGCCAGAATGTTGGATGCAAGCACGGAAACGTGCATGCGTTGTATTGTACATTTGCCGGATGTCAGTTTGTCAGAAGAAGCTTCATGCATGTTGCACTTGGGCGGTCGACGCAGGGGAGGTTAATGCCGGTTGTGGATGACGCTGAAGTTGTCGCCGAAAGATGTCTCGTATGTGCACGATTGGAGACAGAGCTGGTGATCGAGCAGGCCAAGGCAACATGCCGAACTTCGTACAGCATTATGGGTTACAACAGCGGTTTGTGGATGTGCTTTTTGGATTATACTCGCTAAAATGCTGTTTATGGAATGGCAGTACAACAGACCGAATCACCAGTTTGTTTTGGAATCATCAGTCAAACAAAACAGTAACAGCTTGCACTGTACTTGCTTGAGAATTGTCTTGCAAAATGATGGTCAGGTTCTGCAGAAAGTGTCATCATTTCTGTCACTATGCTGTTCATTTTTGGAACACAACCTACGACCATCTTAGGGACAGCATAACCTGACCATCATTATGCAAGACAATGCACGAACTAACTCGGCGTTTTAGTTGATATTCTATCGACACACAACGTTTGGTGCCGGTCTTAGTGTCTGACATATGGAGGTTTTGGTGTTAGTAACACGCTACTCCAAGTTCAAGCCTTCATTAGTAGGTAGAGCAAAAATTTTGGAAAATTCTATTCTGTTTACTGACTCCTGTTTATGTCCTACATCAGTTGTTGGTATGTCTCTATTTGTTGTATAGAACTGAATATAAAGTGGTTTCCCAAAATTTGGGGTGAACACATTTTCAGTTCTGTTGCTTTCTGTCTAGTCGGAGTTGTTGTACTAATGTCGTCTGAAAAAGAAACGATTTTGCCTGATAAACGTTAAAGAGAAGGTCATTAACATATATAAGAAATAGGACTGGACACAAAATTGAACTTTGTGGGACTTACCATAGAAACTGCCGGTTCAACAGCTTTCTCATGAAATAGTAAACGTAGACAGTTTGTTAGTGATTGAAATTTTGGATTCAATTATTGCAGTTAAATTTATCACTAAAAGGTGTCTCCGAATGGGGCTCCCGACCGTAATTTTACCTCGCTACAACACATAGTTATAGATTTGTGTGAACTGACAGAAAAGATTTGGAATGCTCAGTGTGAAGTGCACTGATTATAGTATGTTTTGGAAAATAATAAGTAACTTTCAGTCGAACTGCCTAAATTAACCATTAGTAAAAAGCAGTTAAAAAAAAAGAAAAGAAAGAACCAGCTCAGACGACTTGTACAGTAGTGAAAGTCAGAGAGCACAATGCTCAAGAACGTAAAGTGAAAGCTGTAACTGATTTGTTTGAGTGATGTCGCTTGTAAGTGCAATACCACCTACTGCACTCCCCTGACTTAAGCTCTCGTGGATTCAACTCGATTTATAAACTGAAGGAAACACTTCACGGCATTGGCTTCAGAACTGCTATAAATTCGTATGGCAATAGACCGCGCCGCTCGAACTGTCAACACAACTAGCACTGCTAAGAGTATCCTATGACTTCCACATCGCTGGCAACGAGTTATATACAATGCTAGTGACTACTCTGAAGGTCAGTAAAATTATGAAAAACGTATGTATTTTGCACAAGCTGTAAGTTCCAACCCTCGTATAAGAATTTACACTGAGGTGACAAAAGTCATGGGATAAGGACACGCACGTATACAGATAGCTGTAATATCGCGTACCCAAGGTATGAAAGGGCAGCTCTCAGTTTTACTCAGGTGATTCATGTAAAACCTTTCAGACATGATTATGGCCGCATACTTTGAACACGGAATGATAGGTGGAGCTAGACACATGGGACATTCCATCTCGGAAATCATTAGGGAAATCTACGAGGGCAGTTCAATAAATAATCAACACATTTTTTTTCTCGGCCAATTTTGGTTGAAAAAACCGGAAATTTCTTGTGGAATATTTTCAAACATTCCCGCTTCGTCTCGTATAGTTTCATTGACTTCCGACAGGTGGCAGTGCTGTACGGAGCTGTTCAAATGGCGTCTGTAACGGATGTGCGTTGCAAACAACGGGCAGTGATCGAGTTTCTTTGGTGGAAAACCAGGGCAGCTCAGATATTTATAGGCGCTTGCAGAATGTCTACGGTGATCTGGCAGTGGACAAAAGCACGGTGAGTCGTTGGGCAAAGCGTGTGTCATCATCGCCGCAAGGTCAAGCAAGACTGTCTGATCTCCCGCGTGCGGGCCGGCCGTGCACAGCTGTGACCCCTGCAATGGCGGAGCGTGCGAACACACTCGTTCGAGATGATCGACGGATCACCATCAAACAACTCAGTGCTCAACTTGACATCTCTGTTGGTAGTGCTGTCACAATTGTTCACCAGTTGGGATATTCAAAGGTTTGTTCCCGCTGGGTCCCTCGTTGTCTAAAGGAACACCATAAAGAGCAAAGGAGAACCATCTGTGCGGAATTGCTTGCTCGTCATGTGGCTGAGGGTGACAATTTCTTGTCAAAGATTGTTACAGGCGACGAAACATGGGTTCATCACTTCGAACCTGAAACAAAACAGCAATCAATGGAGTGGCGCCACACCCACTCCCCTACCAAGAAAAAGTTTAAAGCCATACCCTCAGCCGGTAAAGTCATGGTTACAGTCTTCTGGGACGCTGAAGGGGTTATTCTGTTCGATGTCCTTCCCCATGGTCAAACGATCAACTCTGAAGTGTATTGTGCTACTCTTCAGAAATCGAAGAAACGACTTCAGCGTGTTCATAGGCACAAAAATCTGAACGAACCTCTCCTTCTTCATGACGACGCAAGACCTCACACAAGTCTTCGCACCCGAGAGGAGCTCACAAAACTTCAGTGGAGTGTTCTTCCTCATGCACCCTACAGCCCCGATCTCGCACCGTCGGATTTCCATATGTTTGGCCCAATGAAGGACGCAATCCGTGGGATGCACTACGCGGATGATGAAGAAGTTATTGATGCAGTACGACGTTGGCTCCGACATCGACCAGTGGAATGGTACCGTGCAGGCATACAGGCCCTCAATTCAAGGTGGCGTAAGGCCGTAGCATTGAATGGAGATTACGTTGAAAAATAGTGTTGTGTAGCTAAAAGATTGGGGAATAACCTGGTGTATTTCAATGCTGAATAAAACAACCCCTGATTCAGAAAAAAATGTGTTACATTACTTATTGAACTGCCCTCGTATATTGCTGGATTGACTGTGTCGAGAATATCAATTTTCGGGCACTACATCTCACCACAGGCAACGCACCGGGTGGCGGCCGCAACTTTACGACCGAGAGCAGCTGCGTTTGTGTAGAGTTGTCAGCGCTAAAAGCCATGCAACACGGCGTGAAATAAACGCAGAAATCAAAGTGAGACGTACGATGACGTATCCGTTAGGATAGGGCAGTGAAATCTGGCGTTAATGGGTTATCTCAGCAGACAACCGATGCGAGTGCCTTAGCTAACAACACGGCATCGACTGCAGCGCCTCTCCTGGGCTCGTGACCACATCGGTTGGACTCTAGACGAGTGGTAAACGGTGTCCTGATCAGAAGATTCCCAATTACAGTTGGAAAGAGCTGATAGTAGGATTCCAGTTAGGCCCAGACCCCACGAAACCGTTGTCAACAGGCACTGTGCAAGCTGGTGGCGGTCCCATAGCGGTGTGCGCTGCGTTTATATGAGTCATTGACTCGAAACGGTTGTTTTCCGCTACTTGGAGATTATTTTCAGGCATTCATGGGCTTCATGTTCTTTAACATCTACAGGGTGGTCAGAAAATGTGTGAAATGCTTGTAGGGATGTTACAGGGCAGATTGTACTGAGACATAAATGTTAAGCAAGAAATTCGATACGTTGCTCCGTTTCCGAGCTATTTAGCTTAGAATTTAGCCAATCGGGACGTCGCGCGCTCGCATTCAAGAGGCCTGCCAGGGGCAGTGTTGCCCAACGAGTGCTTTGTCTCGTTAGCTGAAACTTGAATTTACGCGAGTGACGATCTGATTGGCTAACTTCAATGCTAAATAACTCGAAAACGGCGCAACGTGTCGATTTTTTGTTGTTGTAACATTCATATCTCAGTACAACCTGCCCTGCAACATCCCTACAAGCGTTTCAGACATTTTCTGACCACACTGTACGTAATATGACCGGGCCACAACTGCTCGCGACCGGTTTCAAGAACACTCTGGACGGTTCGAACGAATGATTTTGCCACTCAGATCGCCCGACATGAATCCCACCGAACATTTATGAGACGTAATCGAGAGGTCAGTTCGTGCACAGCATCCTGCCTGACATAACTTTTGCAATTACGGACGGCTATAGAGGCAGCATGGCTGAATATTTCTGCAGGGAACTTCCAACGACTTGTTGATCCAACGGCATGTCTAGGTGCTGCACTACGCCGGGGAAAATGAGGCACAGACCAATATGACAAGCATCCCATGACTTTTGTCACGTCAGTGTATATAAATTTACCTAGCTTCATCCTTCTTAGTTTTAGGTCTCTTCTGTGTGGAGAAATTGCCCCCAGTAGCGTCGTAACTTCTCAACTGGCTCAGAAGGCATTGCTGACACGAGACTGTCCTTTTCGGGTCATAGCCACCGCTCTGTTTGGACAACGTCCGCATAACGGAACGCCTCCAGCCGGCCGGCCGCGCCGTCATTACGCGGGCTCCGGGACAACGGGCAGGGCGGAATAGCTGATGGTGGTCCTTTGTGCCGAGGGGTCGCCGAGCGCGGCCGGCCAGTGCGCCCAAGTGGCCTACCCGGTAATGAAAGCTCGGCCGCGAGTGCGTGCATTTTATTTACGTTGCACCGGAATTAATTGAAACGGGTAGCCAAAACGTTAATGAAGCGCCTGTTGTAATCTGGCTGGAACGCAATCTAGCCGACAATCGTAGCGGGCAAACAACGCACAGCGGCGCTGCGTGGCTGTTCTCTCTATCCTCTTGCGCCACGCACACACACTGCTATAGGGGAGGGTGCGTCGCCGACAAAGGGACGGCAAGCACTCGACGCTGTGTCTACCCAGGCTTCACCCTCGCGCCCGCCCCCGCGTCCACCCCCCACCCCCCCACCCCCCCGCTACGCACCCTACGGCGCCGAAGAAAAATAGATTTCCGTCCTCTGCCCCCGGCTTTGTGCGCATTCGATGGGGACCCCGACAATGTGGCGTGCTATTGGGACGTGCAACCGATTTCTCGCGCCTAGTCCGCCAGTGCTCGCTCGCTCGGTTCCGCAGCAGCCGGCAGGAAAGGATTCGCAATCCCGGCAGCTGATTTCCTGCGAAAGGAGGCGCTGAATTCCTCTCTCTCTCTCTCTCTCTCTCTCTCTCTCTCTCTCTCTATCTCTCTCTGCCTGTCTGTCTGTCTGTCTGTCTGTGTGTGTGTGTGTGTGTACGTCACGTACACGAGGTGGCTTACCTCTCTGAGCCCAAACAGTATGATAAAAACATATAATTTTAAAATTATTCCCAAAATTAGTCTTGACGAAAAATAATCTCGGGTGAACAGCCTGGTATGAGTGTGCATAGGCACAATATTTCGGCAATCGACCACGTTGCCATCATCAGGTGCGCTGATGTAGTGACTGGCAGTGGGCCAGCGCCATGTATACATAGGGTGTTACAAAAAGGTACGGCCAAACTTTCAGGAAACATTCCTCACACACAAAGAAAGAAAATATGTTAGGTGGACATGTGTCCGGAAACGCTTACTTTCCATGTTAGAGCTCATTTTATTACTTCTCTTCAAATCACATTAATCGTGGAATGGAAACACACAGCTACAGAACGTACCAGCGTGACTTCACTTTGCTACACGAAATGTTCAAAATGTCCTCCATTAGCGAGGATACATACATCCACCCTCCGTCGCCTGGAATCCCTGATGCGCTGATGCAGCCCTGGAGGACGGCGTATTGTATCACAGCCGTCCACAATACGAGCACGAAGAGTCTCTGCATTTGGTACCGGAGTTGCGTAGACAAGAGCTTTCAAATGCCCCCATAAATGAAAGCCAAGAGGGTTGAGGTCAGGAGAGCGTGGAGGCCATGGAATTGATGCGCCTCTACCAATCCATCGGTCACCGAATCTGTTGTTGAGAAGTGTACGAACACTTCGACTGAAATGTGCAGGAGCTCCAGCGTGCATGAACCACATGTTGTGTCGTACTTGTAAAGGCACATGTTCTAGGTGCACAGGTAGAGTATCCCGTATGAAATCATGATAACGTGATCCGTTGAGCGTAGATGGAAGAACATGGGGCCCAATCAAGACATCACCAACAATGCCTACCCAAACGTTCACACACCGAGCGAGGTGGCGCAGTGGTTAGACACTGGACTCGCATTCGGAAGGACGACGGTTCAATCCCGCGTCCGGCCATCCTGATTTAGGTTTTCCGTGATTTCCCTAAATCACTCCAGGCAAATGCCGGGATGGTTCCTCTGAAAGGGCACGGCCGACTTCCTTCCCCATCCTTCCCTAATCCGATGAGACCGATGACCACGCTGTCTGGTCTCCTTCCCCAAAAACCAACCAACCAAACGTTCACAGAAAATCTGTGTTGATGACGTGACTGCACAATTGCGTGCGGATTCTCGTCAGCCCACACATGTTGATTGTGTTATTCGCAGAAGTGTACCCGCGGAGGCCAATCAGCTGCTGACAGTGCCTGCACAC
Source organism: Schistocerca americana (assembly GCF_021461395.2). NCBI lineage: Eukaryota > Metazoa > Arthropoda > Insecta > Orthoptera > Acrididae > Schistocerca > Schistocerca americana. The sequence goes on from NC_060119.1 coordinate 228,278,907, forward strand.
GCTGTACATGGTACGGAAACAACTGGTTCTCCCGTAGCACTCTCCATACAGTGACGTGGTCAACAATCCCTTGTACAGCAGCAAGTTCTCTGACGCTGACATTACGGTTATCGTCAACTGCACGAAGAATTGCCTCGTCCATTGCAGGTGTCCTCGTCGTTCTAGGTCTTCCCCAGTCGCGAGTCATAGGCTGGAATGTTCCGTGCCCCCTGAGACGCCGATCAATTGCTTCGAACGTCTTCCTGTCGGGACACCTTCGTTCTGGAAATCTGTCTCGATACAAACGTACCGCACCACGGCTATTGCCCCGTGCTAATCCATGCACCAAATGGGCATCTGCCAACTCCGCATTTCTAAACATTGCACTGACTGCAAAACCACGTTCGTGCGAAGACTAAATTGTTTATGCTACGTACTGATGTGCTTGATGCTAGTACTGTAGAACAATGAGTCGCATGTCAACACAAGCACCGAATTCAACATTACCTTCCTTCAATTGGGCCAACTGGCGGTGAATCGAGGAAGTACAGTACATACTGACGAAACTAAAATGAGCTCTAACATGGAAAGTAAGCGTTTCCAGATACATGTCCACATAATATCTTTTCTTTATTTGTGTGTGAGGAATGTTTCCTGAAAGTTTCGCCGTACCTTTTTGTAACACCCTGTATATAGGACAATCCCCCTCTCGCGCCTCCCTCAGGCGCTGCCTATGAGTCGGTGCGGTCCAGGTACAGCGTCCGTTCTCCCGCCGTCTGGGCGCTGCGTCCTAGGTCTTCTCGTTCAGGAGGGTCTGCCGGCACCGCTCTCGTTAATCGTCCCTCCTCCCCCGAAGTCGTTACACTCTGGGAAATATCCTTTTTCTTCTTAATCTGAGTGATCGCGGGTACCCACGCCTTGCTAAGGATGTAACCGTTGTCACGATTTAGTTGTGGCTCCCTTACTCTGATCTCTATGGCTTCTTTGATGACACAGTCCCTGTATTTGGATGTCTGTGTCAGGACTTTGGTTTGGTCATGATCCATGCTGTGGAGTTCCGACAGGCAATGCTCAGTCTGGGCTGTTGCAGTCTAGTGTGCCGTTCATGTTCTCGGCATCGGTCCTCAATGGTACGAATGGTCTGCCCTATGCATACACTACCGCATTGGCAAGGTATCTGATAAACACCTGATTTATGTAGACCAAGGTTGTCCTTGACACTACCAAGAAGGCTCTTGGTTTTGCTTGGAGGGCGGAAGATGGTTTTCACTTGGTGTTTACGTAAAATCCGTCCTATTTTTCCGGATAAGGCCCCACAAAGCGGAATAATAGCCAAGGCCGCCTCCTCCTGAAGTTCATCCTCAGTTTCCGCCGGTGCTGTAGGTGTGTGATGTGGAGCCTTCCGAATTTGCCCTCCCTACTTCGTCATAAAATACGCCTGGAGAAATTGAAGAATCACAAAATTAGTCTTATCGTCAATGTAAGCAACGAGTGCCAATGATCTTACCATAGTGGTAACTTCGGTTACATCGGATCACCGAAGTTAAACGCTGTAAGGCTCGGCTAGCACTTGGATGGCTGACCATCTGTGTCTGTTATTGGCAAGCGTGGTGTACTCAGTCCTTGTGAGGCCAATTGAGGATCTACTTGATTGAGAAGTAGCTACTCCGGTCACGAAAACTAACAACGACAGAGGGAACAGTGTTATGACCACCTGTCCCTTCACATCCACGTCCACTGACGCCTACTGGTGGAAGATGATAAGGTCATAGGTCAGTACCGATGCGCCTTCTGAAGCCTGTTCGGACGGAGACAAGCAATGAATACAACAAGGAATTGGCAAAAGGTAAACAACCGATTGTTTTTTAGATGTGGTTTCACTATGAAACTGCTGGGACATATTTTAATAACTTTCTATCATTTCCTGTGGAACCAAATACAGAAACACTTTCACGGGGGATACATAGCTTACATCAAGAACTGGTCCAATCTCTTCAGAGAAGTCAAGCACAAATGCTAACACAATCGATGTAAACCACTTTATTAGTGAGTTTATCATGGCCACTTCATCTGTTGTGTTGTCACTGACACCATTATGAACTTTATTTTAAATTTTTTTGTAGAAAATGACCATCTGCAGTCCCATGTCCAGTTTAATGATGGATCATCTAAAGCATTTTCAATTAGTTCGTGGCAAAGTAGTTGAAGTTGTTTATGTACTTGCCTGATGGAGCACATTCACAGAAGCACTTTCTGAGTCAGATGTCTCTGCCTTAGACGTCTCTAAAAGGTGTGTTATGGTACAGAATAATAAGGGGTAGGAAACTAGAATTTTTTTATTAAAACTCATTCGCATTGCTACAGACGATACAAGGTTGAGTCATAGACAGATGCTGAAGTTGGAAGTATACCAGTATGTCACAAGTGCATCAAGCCTTAGATCCATTACAACACGGTCCACTGAGTGAGAAATACGCCTTCAGCGGAAAGAAGGCTGAAACAGAATACCAAGGCAAGAGTGACAATCATATTTGTTAGCTCATAAGACACAGTGCAAGAAACCCTATCTCTCACACAAGAAAATGTAGTGATGACCTGATGCAGCATTAACAAAGGGTTGAGTACAGCAGAATAACGAGGACGCATGCGGTCATACAAACCTAGCCTCACGTCATTGCCTCATGACAGATCTGCTTAAACACTCCAGTTTTCCAGCTCTCGTCAGTTGATCATTGGGATCGAAGGCATTCGCCGTAATAACACTTCCTTCGCAGCCAGCATCAACCACGTCTGCACAGCTTTCTTAAAACCGTTGGCACCATTTCACTATGGCTGGATGTGAAATTGCATTTGGTCGATATACCGCCAGAATTTCACCATGAAGCGGTGCGTGATTTAAATGTAAGTTAAAACTGTTCATTACACGAAAAATTCTGAAAATATGTGCAGTATCTTGGTGCGCTTCTTAATAGTCCAAGGGAACGGAAAAGAAAACAGATCTCTCAAAATAAAACATGACACATACCAGTGTAAGACAATGCACAAATGGTCCTGCAGTGTGTATAATGTAAAATTAAGTTTTTAATAGAAAACACCCACTGACGATGGCACAGAGGCAGTGAAAAATGTTTGGACCACATGAAACAACAGTGTTATGCATAGCAGGCTCGCCTTATATCAAATAGTTTTAACTGGAAAATGGCAAATACAAAAGTATCAAATCCAAGTGGCGAATAATTCCGCTAGTGTTTGTGGTATTAACTACGAACTACTGTACTCTACAAGTGAGACCTTCTGTACAGGAGAAGCCTGCCTATGTTGTTATGGATATCATGAGGCTACCCTGAACTAAGATTAGCCACTTCAAGTACAACTTTGCAATTTTTTTAAAAAACAAGCTTTTAACATGAAGGGAATGGCACAATTCTATGGCATAAAAATCTGGTACAAACAAAAATACACTGCCTGACAAAAAAAAAGGTAACCACACAGAAGAGGAGGAGGGAACTAAATGAAACATCACGGGTTGAAGAGGGTATGCGATGCTGTTCGATGACTCCAAAAATAGAATGAAATTGACAAAGAACTTGACAGTAATGAGGCAACATTCACTCTGGCCTGGATCCACTCACTGAATCAGTTTGGAAGGGTGTCATATTGCCATCGTATCCCCTCCTCAAGCAGACCTGCCCACTACTGTTGCAACTGGTCCTTGATATGCTATTCAGGGGAGATATGGAGATCTTACTGGCCACGGGAGTATCCTAACATCACACAGACAACACATATGTGCCACATGTGGATGAGCATTGTCCTGTTGAGAAATGGCAGTAGTAAACTATCACATAAGAGCTAATCATGATGACACAGGACGTCAGTGACGTACCATTCTGCTTTCAGACTTTCCTCAGTCACTACCACCCGTGACCTGATGTCATACCCCATGGCTCCCCAAACCATAATTCCAGGAGTAACATCGATGTCCCTTTCCAAAACATTGGAAGACTGGGGTTTCTCCACAGGTCGCCGCCGTCCTCGTCGACAGTGGTGGTCCAGAATACTGCAGAATCACCAGTCCTCGCAGGAGAAAATGTGAAGCCATTCAGCAACAGTCCATCATTCATAGCCACGGCACGACTCCCAATGCAGCCGCTTGTGTAGTGGTTTTAAAGCCAGCCCACCCCTAGTTTGGTTGCCGCTAGTCTCAGACCAATAGTGAGGAATGACACGTGTAATATCTTTTTATATTCGATGAATTATTCTGATACAATTCTACCCTTGAATGACGTTTACTAATTTTCTATCTTCATACTCGCAGAATCCATACGCAAAGCAGTTTCATACAATAGCTATGCCATGAGCGCATGATTATTCTTTGTAGTACTTTCTCTGGTGGTTGTTAGAAAAAAAGCTTCCGAGATTGTCTTTGTGCCGATTAGCCTGAGCTTTGTTTGAAGAATTGTAATCTGAATATTGAGATTTATGACAAAAGATAACTGATACGAAATTGTACGATTAAAAGGGAAATATATATATACATTGCTCCTTCATACAAAAGGTGTGTATTTGACATTTGAGCATTAATGATATTCATCGATATATTGCGTAGTTGTTAATCAAAAGGGAACTTCCGAAAGACTGGATACGAACCTGAATTTAATTATCCAAGAGCTCCATTACTTCTTCGGAAGGTTAAACTTCATCAAAGCCAAATATCCGCTTGATCTGAGGTTTTCCGACTGATTGTACAACGCTCCCAAAATTACGAGGCATTTTATTTGTACAGATTAGCAGACTGCCGCAAAGCACGAGCTTGCAGAGAAGAAGAATCATCGCATGATTTCATTCTGACAAGTAAAATTTCTGAGTGACTGAGTTATGATTCTGTTTCCTATTATGAATGATTGATTGCTCGAAAGAATTGAGAACTACATAATTACATAGATAGGAAGAAAAATTACACACGGAATCATGCAGCACATCTATTAATTGGTCTCGAACGGCAGGAGCAAAAAATGGTTCAAATGGCCCTGAGTACTATAGGACTTAACATCTGAAGTCATCAGTCTCCTAGAACTTAGAACTACTTAAACCTAATTAACCTAAGAACATCACACACATTCATGTCCGAAGCAAGATTCGAACCTGCGACTGTAGTGGTCGCGCGGTTCCAGACTGATGCACCTAGAACCGCTCGGCCACTACGGCTGGCCTGGCAGGAGGAAATATACTTGCTGCACAGTACGGTGATCCTCCACTCTGGTGGTCAAACATGGTCGACCGGTACCTTGAAAATGAGCGTCTCCGTCCTCAGGTTCCCATGCAATTCATCATCGAGCCACAGTCACATCCGAAAGCCCTGCAACTGTGGATATCAGGCAATTCGACTGCCCAGCCAAATGGAGACCCACAATGAGGCCCGTTTCAAATTTCTGCCAGGTGCGGACAACTCCGCCTCACACGAGTACACATCACCTCCTTGTCCTTCACAGAAACCGCTCAACACCTGACGCTTTTCACCCTCGTTATGTACCCTACCAGTCACAATAACAACATTAAACACGAATAGCACTAGTGGATTCTGGTAGCCTTTCAACGCATCACAGGTAATTGAAACTGTAATCTCTTACGTTTGTGCACGAGTAAAAATTTCGTTGTCGTCGGCCATTTTTTCTGGGTCCTTCACTTTATTTTTGTCAGGCAGTGTGGTGCATGACGCTTGTTTTAAATTTCTTGACAGCAGACACTTTAGAGCTGAAATCAACTGATTCCCTTTATTTGAAATTAAAACTTACTTCATAGTGCTACGTTTAATATGTCGAGTCACCACCTTTATAAACCACTTCTGAAAACACACGAGAGAATCATGGTGTTCCTTTGAAACACGATATACTTTTTTTACAAACAATGCTGGGGCCTTTCAAGACTTAACCGATCTTCACGTGTGAGGATAAAAGCTTATGAATCGAAACTAACAGTTAATCTTGGTTACATTTAGAAGTTACCAGTTCATGTGGTCGCTTGTTAGTTAGTTAGTTAGTTAGTTAGTGACTTACATGATCCATAAATCATTTGAATGATTATTTTATCAGAATGATCTTAACGAGTCAGTTAACAGAATGTATTACGCATGTTATTGGTGTTAGCATAAGTCAACACTTTATTTTTTTTAGCCCTACTCATGTGACTACACTTATTTATTTTTGTACTAGCTATCAGTCTCTAAGTACCAATTCCTCAGTATTAATAGAATAGAAGAAAAATTACTGTATGTTGTAACCCAATTTGTATGAGCATAACGGAGGACATTTTGAACATTTCCTGTAACAAAGTGTTTGAAATCACGCTGGTACGTTCTGTTGCTGTGTGTTTCCATTCCATGATTAATGTGATTTGAAGAGAAGTAATAAAATGAGCTCTAACATGGAAAGTAAGCGTTTCCGGACACATGTCCACATAACATCTTTTCTTTATTTGTGTGTGAAGAATGTTTCCTGAAAGTTTGGCCGTACCTTTTTGTAACACCCTGTATATGTACGTGCATACATACGTAAGACATATTATTGTAAACTATAGTACTAATTTTGAATACAAGAAAAAGAACCTATGTAGTTATATGTAAAAATTAAAATGTATCCATAGTTCCTGTCGGCATTTACGCTAAAGATTTAGTGTTGTGAAATCGGACGGGCCGTTTTCAGGCAAAATGTTTAACGTAACGTTTACCAATGAGTGTCAGAGAATCCCCCTTTGGTCCCTACATATAACGGTTTCGTCTCTGCATCTCATACTTGGAAATAAACAAATGGAAAACATAAGGAAAGAAACAAGTTGGCCAAGTGCGAGTAGTCCACGCGCACTGAGGGTTCCGTACAAACTTAATTATGTATATAGACAGTTCATCCAGTCCAGGAATTGAGATTTCAACGATTTTTGCCTGCTATCGGTATCGATACGGGCAAGATATTGGTCCCGGGAATCCCAGGACCGTATCAAAATCTCTACAGTAATTCCTCAGACTAGACCAGACATGCAAAAGTGCCGGCCGCGGTGGTCTCGCGGTTAAGGCGCTCAGTCCGGAACCACGCGACTGCTGCGGTCGCAGGTTCGAATCCTGCCTCGGGCATGGATGTGTGTGATGTCCTTAGGTTAGTTAGGTTTAAGTAGTTCTAAGTTCTAGGGGACTGATGACCACAGATGTTAAGTCCCACAGTGCTCAGAGCCATTTTTTTAGACATGCAAAAACGATGCAAGCAGAAAGTTCAGTTTAATGCGTGAAGAGAAAAGATTTAATAAAACATTTTTATTTGCTTAGTAAAACATGACTATAACTCACATTTTATGTTTTAGTGCAGTGATATTCGTCTATTAAGTTTTTGACGGTAGATGGATGCAATGTTCTCGTATGTTGAAATGGCAAAAAGATATTTTTGAATGATCTAATTACAGTTTATCAAGTTACAAATTTTTTACGCTATTAGTACTGTGAAACCTTGCTTCTTGCCGAATTTACAGTTAGTCGGAACCTTACAAGTTTCCGCAATTGAGTTTTCAGTATCAAAATATGTGACATAAATGGCCGTATCTTTTGATTACATTGTCTTAGAATATTAAATTTTTTACGCACCTTAGTGACATAAATTTGAACTTTGTACGTCTACTGGTTCCTGAGAAAAAGAGTTCTTAACGGCCAGACAGACAGACTCACGGGCAACAAAGCTAACCTGTAATAGTTCCGTTTTCACAGACGTACGGAACACTACAAAGTGTGAGAGTCTGTACAGAAATTCCCAGCCACACTCCACTGCAGTATGTGGAAAGGAGTCGTACAATTTCGAACACGTAGCAAAAACGAATTCGTTAGTTCAGTTTACCACTAGTGAGATCATCTTAAGAAGATTCAGAAATCACAACAGTTAAATCGCATCTCTCATAATGTTCCAAATTATTTTCTTGTGAACCACTGCTGTCTGCTACCTAGATACATTGTTCACGAGCTTAGTTCTACCTTTCTAATTATGTAGGTTTCTGTCAAGCGTGATATTTGTGTGAAGTTAACCAGTTCATCCAATTTAAAAAGTGTTGCAATGTGATTTATGTTTTAATCAAAATTTAAGACGACATCCACAGAATTCAATTCTTTCAACTGTGGCGACACAGTTATCTTGCCGTTCTCGCCAACTGTCCTAGAATTTATGTGTTATATTTTACGAAAATAGAAGTTAACAGCGTAAAAGTGAAAACAATAGGAAAATTTGAAAGAACGCCAGTAGGATTTCATAATCTGTACGTCCTGCAGTTACGCTGCAAGTGAAGAGGTTTAAATAAGGAAAGTTAGGGTTTAAGGCTCGTCCACGGCGGCATCATTAAAGACGAAGCACAAGCTCGGATTGTTTCAACGATGGGGAAGGCCATTTCGAGGTAAACATCCTGGCATTTACCTGGAGCGATCCAGGGAATTGATGGAAAATGTAAATCTGGATGGTTACAAGCGAGTTTGAACCGTTGTCCTCCAGAATAAAAGTCAGGTGTGCTACCCACAGCGCACAAAGCGCGGTTTGTAGAGAATCCCAACAACGACAACGGTACTCTCAGAAGTTTATTAAAAATTGTTATTGGCTTTCGGGACGTGCCCATTCAGGCATCTCAGTAGTTTAATGTGAATTATGACTATACGAACGTGAGGACAACAAAAACCTAGTCCCCGAACAGGGAAAATCTCCGGCCCGTCTGGGGATCGAACTCGGGCCCCTTCGACAGCAATCCTGCCACGATGCCCGCGCACCCAGCAAGGTGGACATTTTCAGAACTTATTATATGGCATAACAAACCTGCCAGTTCACCATTGTATATAGAAATGCTGTATATGTATCTACGTTACATACAATTTTTAATTACCCAACGAAGCGGAAAAAGCGAAGAAATGTCAATACGTACACAAACAAAAATATATTTATTAGATAAGCAATAGTACATCATTTAAATATTACGTTTACTTCTCGTCTGAATCGTGGTCTGTCTAAGAGTTCGTCATTTTAGTGCAAAAGTATGAAATGCAATCGACAGTATCCGTTATGTACATACAGGAGGGGCAGGGAAGGTGTTAAAAACGATAGTAGAGCTATAGATGATGGAGTTAATGGTAGTGACATTTACTGCTCATTTTAATGGCAGAATTAGACTCGCGCTACTTTTGTATGCAAGGAAGTATTTCACGTACGAATCCGGTTAATAACCGATAGGTGGTAATACTAACACGGCTCAGTGTATGTATAAGGGGATTTATCACAAACAGATAATCAAATTATAGTTCCATATTGCATTTAATTTTCAAACATCAAACCATATAATGGAACAAAGTATTCAATGTCCACTGTTCAGTAAAAAGGGGGATCGGGGTAGAGAGGTTATAAGAATAGATAATTATAATTTATCGAACTTGGATAACAGTAGAGAGAATGAATCCTGTAACTCAAAACAACTTAACACCTTAATTATCAGAGACAAAGATACCATCAGGAGAGTCTCAGGCAAGAGCGGTTGAACCGCTCTTGTTATCCGAGTACAGTACGACACCGAGCGGGGTGGCGCAGTGGTTAGACACTGGACTCGCATTCGGGAGGACGACGGTTCAATCCCGCGTCCGGCCATCCTGATTTAGGTTTTCCGTGATTTCCCTAAATCGCTCCAGGCAAATGCCGGGATGGTTCCTCTGAAAGGGCACAGCCGACTTCCTTCCCCATCCTTCCCTAATCCGATGAGACCGATGACCACGCTGTCTGGCCTCCTTCCCCAAACCAACCAACAGTACGACATGTCTGGCGAGGGTGGGGGCAATGTGGTACTGTTTACTGATGACGCTAATGTGTACGAGAAAGTGTCGTTGCCGGCCGCTGTGGCCGAGCGGTTCTAGGCGCTTCAGTCCGGAACCGCGCTGCTGCTAAGGTCGCAGGTTCTAATCCTGCCTCGGGCATGGAAGTGTGTGATGTCCTTAGGTTCAAATGGCTCTGAGCACTATGGGACTTAACTTCTAAGGTCATCAGTCCCCTAGAACTTAGAACTACTTAAACCTAACTAACCTAAGGACATCACACACATCCATGCCCGAGGCAGGATTCGAACCTGCGACCGTGGCGGTCGCGCGGTTCCAGACTGTAGCGCCTATAACCGCTCGTCCACCCCGGCCGGTGGTGGCTTGCATGTCTGGATGATACAGAAAGCTGCAGTGTAGGTGCAGCAATATCAAAGGGGTCTCTGTGGAGAGATCAGACTGATATACGAATCCTAGAGAATGGTAGAAAGTAGTTATGGAGGCAACAATGTGGATGATTGGTCTGGATGTGTGATAAACCAACATGGCCTGCTATGTCGGTACTGCGGACGGCTGAATGCAAGGGGGACCTATAGACGTTACATATTCCGACGACACGCAGCATTACTGTACGGTGTCTGTACTGCTCACGTGAGATCCATAACAACAGCGATGTGAATAAACGTACATTAATGCGAATGGGTAGGAGGAACATTAATAAGGCCCTCCCGGCTAGCCGCGTCGTCTGAAGCGCTGCTTCCCGAGCAGGAAGGCGTGGCGATCCCCGGCACGAATCCATCTGGCGGATTAGTGTCGAGGCACGGTGTGCCGGCCAGACTGTGGATGGTTTTTAAAGCGGTTTTCCATCTACCTCGGCGAATGGAGGCTGGTTCCCCTTATTCCGCCTCAGTTACACTATGTCGGCGATTGCTGCACAAACACGTTTTCCATGCTCGCATACACGACAATTACTCTAAAACGCAAACATTTGGGGTTTCACTCGTCTGGTATGAGACGTTCCTGGGAGGGTCCACTGGCGGTCGAACTGCACAATAACCCTGGGTTCGGTGTGGGGCGGTGGTGGGGTGGGTGCACTGCTGTGGCCTGTTGAGAGATTGTGAACCACTGAAGGCAACGGCGGGACGAAGCCTCTATGTCGTTTCTGGGTCCCCGGTTTAATATACAACATTAATAAGACAAACACAACCATTCTAGCCACAGATGGGCCAACCAGGCCCGACCGGCCGCCAAGTCACCCTTAAGCCAATGGCATCAAAAGGATTCGGTATGCAGGGGTGGGCGTCAGCACCCGGCACTCCCAGCCATTCTCGGGTCGAGTAGCTCCTCAAAATTGGCATCACGAAGCTGAGTGCACCCCGTTTCAGTCCTCCCACCAAGGAAAAATCTCTGGCAGTACTGAGAATCGAACCTGGACCCTCTGCATGGGAGTCAGCCCGCCTCAGTCTCGTTTGGTCGGACTCATTCATGTTTAGATGGTCATTCCTTCCTCATTTCCGCTGAACCATTCTTCGCTCAGTTGCAATTGCTTTTGTTCATTGCGTCCACCTGTTCTAGTTGAACCTCGACAACAAATGTTCAAAAAATGTGTGTGAAATCTTATGGGACTTAACTGCTAAGGTCATCAGTCCTTAAGCTTACCCACTACTTAACCTAAATTATCCTAAGGACAAACACACACACCCATGCCCGAGGGAGGACTCGAACCTCCGCCGGGACTCGCCGCACAGTCCATGACTGCAGCGCCTGAGACCGCTCGGCTAATCCCGCGCGGCACGAACTTGGACAACTGCAATAGTGATGTGGGCCGGGCAAATGCCCACTGGGCAGGACGTTTATAAGAAAAACTATTTAAAGTTTTTACTGATAGAATGTATAATTTACCAGTTACAATAAGGCATGGTACAATGTTCCTCTCCCGATAGTTAAAGTTAGTAAATGTTTTCACTTACACCTACATATACCATCGTATTGTATTGTATTTTAACCGGGGACCTAGAAACGACGGAGAGGCTCCGTACCCGCCGCAGCCGCAGTGGTCCACAACCCCACGACGACTACCGCAGTCCACTTCACCCCTCCGCCGCCCCACACCGAACCCAGGGTTATTGTGCGGTTCGGCCCCAAGTGGACACCCCCCCCACTCAACCGCAGTGTAACCCCTATGTTTGCGCGGTAGAGTAATGGTGGTGTACGTGTACGTGGAGAACTGGTTTGCGCAGCAATCGCCGAAATAGTGTAACTGAGGCGGAATAAGGGGAACCAACCCGCATTCAACGAGGCAGATGGAAAACCGCCTATAAACCATCCACAGACTGGCCGGTTCACCGGACCTCGACACGAATCCGCAGGGCGGATTCTAGCCGGGGACCAGGCGCTCCCTCCCGTCCGGAAAGCCGTGCGTTAGACAGCATGGCCAACCGGGCGGGCACCTATACCATTCATTGTCTTTATTACTAAGAACTAGAGGAAAGAAGAGAGAAGAATTTTTTTTCCTGACATTCCAACTTGCTGTACCAAAGAAAGGGGCGTGTTGCTGACAGCTGCTTACTATTTACAATATCCTTTTTCATTTTACCAATTCTGATCTTCATAGTCGATCTCTCTCGCACTCATACAGCGTACAGTCAGTCAGTCTCTCTCTCACTCTCTCTCTCTCTCTCTCTCGCTCTCTCTCTCTCTCTCTCTCTCTCTTTCACACACACACACACACACACACACACACACACACACACACACACCGTGCTGAACAGCTGTGCAGTGATAGCATATATATCCCTTACGTCATCGCTCTGTAATGTAACACAATTTATAGTCCGTGTCAAACAAAATATTGATTATTACTGAAGAATTATTACTGGTAACAAAATTATTACTGAATGTATTCAACTGCTGGCAAATGTTTCTTGATGATTAATATATTCTTAAATATTCTTGGACTGTTTTCAGTTAAGAATAAAATGCTTTATTCTCAGATGTAACGACATTTGAGTCAGACTGTAGTTTTCTATTCTGCTGCTTTTTATCTACTTACGTACTGCTATAAAGATAAAATTGACCTCATTTAAGATATCAAGAGTTATGTTTCCAGTCCAATTTACGTATTTCCCCCAATGACGTTTCTCTAACTCTCAAGCAGATTTTTCAACTTGATTATCCAACCACTCACGGAACAGTGTTGCAAAACAGCTTTTCCAATACAAAATAACAGCCTAAATTTTTTTATGAGTTCTGCTTATCAATTAATATTTAAAACGCATAAATACCACGGTATTTCTGAATTTTTGACATTTGCCCAGCCATATATCCTGGGTTTTTTCCCCAACTTATAAATGCCTAAGTGTTTCACACCAATAACCTAGACTCCATTTTGATGTGTTTCGTCCACTCACGAGATCAACACTTTAATTTTTAATTACGAAAAATATCATCCCCACAGAACTTGACGTATATACGGTATTTATCTACCTTGGGGACCTTACAGAATGGTCTTCTTCAATTGAATTTTGTCAATGACATTACTTTCCTAAAGCAGTACGAAGCAATTCTCAAAAAACTCGATAGATCACCTTTGAAAGTTGGGAGATTTCTAAGCTCTGTTAAGCACAAAACAATCATTGTCCATCAGTGCGCAGCGAAGTTTTTAACCGCAAAGTCAGTGGTTAGAATCTCTCGAGGAGCAATTTTTGTTTTACTTTTATTTAAATTGCATATATACTACCACATGGGAAACTTAACCAACAACTACAGTATTTAATAAAAATGACGTTTTATTTTAATTAATGGTCATATGAAAATAAATAAAAATTTGAGATAGATACAGTAATACCTAATTAAATAAAAAAAGGGAAACGATAATGACCTGCCAGGATAGCCGAGAGCGCTAACGCGCTGCTTCCTGGACTCGGGGAGGCGCGCCGTCCCCGGATCGAATCCGCCCGGCGGATTAACGACGACGGCCGCTGTGCAGGCCAGCCTTGATGTGGTTTTTAGGCGGTTTTCCACATCCTACTAGGTGAATACTGGGCTGGTCCCCACGTCCCTTCTCAGTTACACTCCTCGCAGACATTTGAAACATGATCACACTATTTCACGATTTACACTAGATGTAGACAGCTGGGGTACACTAATTCCACTATGGGGTCTTCAGTCCTGAGACTCTATCCTGTGCAAGCTTCTTCATCTCCCAGTACCTACTGCAGCCTACATCCTTCTGAATGTGCTTAGTGTATTCATCTCTTGGTCTCCCCCTACGATTTTTACCCTCCACGCTGCCCTCCAATACTAAATTGGTGATCCCTTGATGCCTCAGAACATGTCCTACCAACCGATCCCTTCTTCTGGTCAAGTTGTGTCACAAACTTCTCTTCTCCCCAACCCTATTCAATACTTCCTCATTAGTTATGTGATCTATCCATCTAATCTTGAGCATTCTTCTGTAGCACCACATTTCGAAAGCTTCTATTCTCTTCTTGTCCAAACTAGTTATTGTCTACGTTTCACTTCCATACATGGCTACACTGCATACAAATACATTCAGAAATGACTTCCTTACACTTAAATCAATACTCGATGTTAACAAATTTATCTTCTACAGAAATGCTTTCCTTGCCATTACCAGTCTACATTTTATATCCTCTCTACTACGACCATCATCAGTTATTTTGCTCCCCAAATAGCAAAACTCCTTTACTACTTTAAGTGTCTTATTTCCTAATCTAATCCCCTCAGCATCACCCGATTTAATTTGACTACATTCCATTATCCTCGTTTTGCTTTTGTTGATGTTCATCTTATATCCTCCTTTCAAGACACTGTCCATTCCGTTCAACTGCTCTTCCAAGTCCTTTGCTGTCTCTGACAGAATTACAGTGTCATCGGCGAACCTCAAAGTTTTTATTTCTTCTCCATGGATTTTAATACCTACTTCGAACTTTTCTTTTGTTTTCTTTACTGCTTGCTCAATATACAGATTGAATAGCATCGGGGAGAGAGTCTACAATTAACCATACCAAATCCGTACTTAACCCTGCCGATCCTGCGCACAATGCGGGATACAGGCTGTAGCATAAGAACAAAGTAAAAAGGGAAACGGTAAACCAGGAGAAACGAACGGATTCGAAAAGCGTCCGGTCACCAAGCAACTAGTTCCCAAAGATGAACGAATTTGCCCGTTTCCAGTGTGTGCTCTAGAAAACAAATGAGCATCAAGGAATGTAGAGTATACCGGGAGTCGAACTCAGCTACAGATAACTGCGCTACATCAGCTATGAATCAGAGTCCGGTTGCAGTTCGAGTAGTGAATACACGTAACAATACAGCTCGCGGTACTACTTTTCGGTCGTCGAAATATTGTACATAAAATCGAATACAAAATCAGCAGAACATCCGGCAGCTTCCCGTTGATCAGTCACGTCTGAGAAAACATGAGAGACCGCAAACTACAAACTAGTCACAGCTTTTTTCGCTGCTGCCACGCGTTCTGGCAGCGCGCACCCTGTTGAGTTGTCGCGCGCCGAGTCAGATGTGGGCGGCGCCTCCCTCGCTGAGCGACGCCGCCCCCGACGCAGCTCATAAACAGCTGCGGTATGAAGGCCGCCGTTTGTTACCTCAGCGGCGATTAACGCCGACAAACACGGCTGAAATACTGGGTCAGCGCGGTGCGCGACCCAAAAAGATCGCCGCAAGAGTTACTGCGGGCGGCCCGCGGGACACGGGGCGCCAGTATTTATACCGGCTCCTGTTGTGCTCCTTGGGGCTGCGAGATTCTGGACCGCCTGCTCCTCCGAGGTAACTTTATCTGACCCAAGTAACATTTTATGGGAATGTTTTCGAGGTTTGCAGCTCAGAACTCGGGTCTAGTGGCCAAAAAATGATGACTGGTGCCTAAGAAGACTCATTCAGCCCTAGTAACAGAGTACATAAATACTAGAAGTTAAGCCATCTTTGACTGCTGGCTATTAATTTTCCAACACCATTAACGAGACATGAAACAACCACCGAATTGCTTGGACATATGAATGATTAGCGTTACCTCCAAATCACCTAAAAGTACAGTCGTGTCTTATTCTTACAGTAGTGTATACGCTCAGTAAGTAAAATCTTGTTTCTGTTATCATTACCTCTCTTGCAATTTTAATGAAGTGCAGTGAACTTGCGCAGAAGATTGCGTAAGATGGAATCTTGAAGAAATCAAGATTAGAATAACGTCCATTCGAGAACGAAATCAATGAAATGTCATGTATCACTTGTCCGGCAGTAAATGGCAAATATGAGTAGTGGTGATAGTTAAATCTGGTCAGTGATATGCAGTGCATGAATAAAAATTTGCCATTCAAAGGATACGCCACAAAAGCGCTAGCAAGATGTAAATCTCATCATTTAATCGCTAAGGGGCCTATTTAGGGCTGGTTTAACTTCTGAAAAATAAAATACGAATTCTTGCTGATCTTCGATTGTATCAGGCAATGGATTTTGCAGAACGTACTATTGTTCGATAAACTGTTTCACTATGAAAAGTGTTAACTTTCTTGTTAAATGGTGGTATGAACACTACTTAGGACATCGTAATAAAGCATGCAAGTTTTGACTTAAATGAAATGAAATGAAATGAAATGCTCAAACAACAAGACACGATTTGCGATCGGTCTGGTGGCTTTCGAACAGTTTACGTTACCCTTCCTGAGATATCTTTTGCCGGAAATGAAAATATTCAGCGTAAAGAATCACGAATGTGGTAAATCTGTAGGGTATTATAATAATTATAAGTAAATTTGGGATTATCTCAAATAATCATTCACTGAGAATTTGATCACAATAATTACGAGAAAGCCAAACACATACCGATAGCTATTTCCACCAACAGAAGAAGCAAGAGTGAGTAAAACGCGAAGAAAAAAAAATAGTTTTTTTGGTTTTTTTTTTTTTTTTTTTTTTTTTTTTTTTTTTTTTTTTTTTTTTTTTGACAGCTGATTGTGGCTTGCTAGATATCGATACGTTTAGTAAGGATGACTTGATTACATACATTCATACATTTACACGAATACTTTTGTTCATGATGAAAGGAGTGAAATTTAAGAAAGAAAAATTTACATCGTCTTATTTTATATGATTTAACAGGGAACGCAACCGAACCTTATAGCACGCCTCTATCACTCTAAAAAGAAAAAAGTAATTGCTCCTCTTCTGTCAACAGTCTGTCGGAGGTCAGAAGACAAATGAAGCGTTCCACGTGTGGGTGGAGGGAAGGTACAGATGGTTCGTGTTTTGAACTGCGCCATTGTACAGACGCAACTATAAGCCTGCGTCTTCTGAAGAATCCTGGAATACAATTTACTCATGTGTTATTTCTGGAAACTGAAACTTTAAACTGCAGCAATCCACACACATACCACAACATACATCACTGTGATACCTAGGTCGCTCTGCGCGTTCACATGACCAAGACGGCAGTCGATACCGGCAGTAAGGTTGATATAGTATTCCTCGACTTTCGGAGGGCACTGGGAACAGTTCCGCACTGTAGAACTAAATACAAGCTTACGAAGTAACGGACTAGCTATCTGTTTGAACTGATGCTTCCCTAGTGATTGGAAAAGAACATGTCTTTCCTAACGAAGAGAAATATTCTGACGTAGAAGAATATTCGTACGTATCCCAAGCCAGTGTTACGAAACCATTACTTTTTCACAACATACGGGGTAGGCGAGAGTTAAGTCCCTATTGAAAATTGTTTGTAACTTGTTTAATACTTAACTAAATTTCATGAAACAAAAAAGCATTTTGTTCCTTACAGTAGTATAATTTATAACATTATATCCCATTTCTGTCAACGCAGAGACCAGTGGAGGACTATATCGCAACGTCTAACTTTGCGTGAACAGACTCAGCTGCTCGTCCAGTACGAAGTACAGCGATCCATGGTAGAACCAGAGAGATGGTAGCGAAACGTGAAAGGACCTGGTGCCTCGGTAGAGTAAAGACGATAATCCGATCTGGTGAGGATCCCAAACACTTGAGAAGTACTCAGGAATGGTTCACACCAATGTTCTGTATGTGATCAACTTCATATATGACCTACACTTTCCTAAATTCTCCCAATAAACCGATATCGACTAATCACCTTCACTACTACCGTCTTTACGTGCTCTTTCCAATTCATATCACTTTGCAGTGCTGCGCCTACATATTTAACTAACGAGACTGTGCCAAGCAGCCGGACGTTGTGGCCGAGCGGTTCTAGGCGCTTTAGTCCGGAACTGCGCTGCTGCTGCGGTCGCAGGTTCGAATCCTGCCTCGGGCATGGATGTGTGTGACGTCCTTGGGTTAGTTAGGCTTAAGTAGTTCTAAATTCTAGGGGACTGGTGACCTCAGATGTCAAGTCGCATAGTGCTCAGAGGCATTTGAATCATTTGTGTCAAGCATTTCACAACTTCTGTCATTTTTAACATAAAGGGATTGTTTTTCATACTCATATGCGTTATTGTATATTTTTCTATATTTCGTTCAAGCTGCCGTTCATCACACCAATCAATAATTTTAACTAAATCATCTATGTATAGTGACTCAAAGACGACACCTTACCGTACATCGCAGCGTCATCAGCAAACAGTCGCAGATTTCTACTCACACTGTTCGTTAGTGAGTGGCATTCTTTGGTGTGCAGTGATGTCTCACTTCAGATCGAGGAGATATGGTGAAAGGTCACAGGAAGCAGCAATTCGCGACAGTTATACCGCTATAACTCATGGAACCACTGTGGGCAGCTACTGTATGTGACAACAGGGCTGATTTTGTGATTATAGCAGGAAGGCGGAAAGCTCGGCATTGTGTGGTAAAAGTGGTAAACGCTGTTGTCATTCCCTTCATGACCAGAGCATGACACTGCATATTCCAACATGACAGGGCACTGACGTTCTCTTCACGCAACAATCGCCTTGAGGAATGTTCCCCCGGTTTGTCCCCCACTAAACACGTATCGGATGCGATGGGAAGGCGTACACTGCTTGACAGTTGCTAAGAAACAACTGACATTGTCAAGGAACAACTGTCAACTGCCAAGGAACAAGTGACAACCGCTACGGAACAATCGACCAATGATACTAAAAGGGAATGTATAGGGCGGGACTTGTGAAATGCAGTATAGCTTGTGGATGAACACCCTGTCTGCCTTCGACAGTTGATGCAGTTCGGTGTTTGACGAAGTTTGATGTGGAACCGATTAGTGCGACATTCCATGTGGTATGGTGCAACGTCTGCAAGGCGTTGTTTGAGTACTATCGATCGTGCACGTGCAAGTGGACGCCTCGAAACCGGTGGAAGTGTCACTACTACGGCAGCAATAGCAAGTGTTTCCAAAAGTGTCATCTCGCTATTAAAAAGCCCGCTGGATGTAGAAATGCTATACTAAAGGGTGCCGATTGTTGTAGACGGACCATAGTACTGCAAGAGGATCGATACGTAGCCCTAGTGGCGAAAAGGAAGACAAAAAAATGGCTCTGAGCATTATGGGACTTAACATCTGAGGTCATCAGTCCCCAAGAACTTAGAACTACTTAAACCTAACTAACCTAAGGACATCACACACATCCATGCCCGAGGCAGGATTCGAACCTGCGACCGTAGCAGTCCCACGGTTCCGGACTGAACGCCTAGAACCGCTAGACCACCGCGGCCGGCCAAAATGAACACACATCACACACACGCAGATCGCTACATATCTTGCAACAGTTACTGCTGCACGTAACTCTGGCACAACCGTTTCGCGGCGATTAAATCAGACTGGTGTGTATGTTCAGAAGCTTGTTAAAATGCATACCACTTCAAACATGTCATCGTCGAGAAAGGGTCCGCTGCTGTACGGGCATGTCAATTGGGTTTAGCAACTGTGGTCCAAAGTTATGTTCCCCAACGAATCCCACTTGTAGATATTGAAAGCGGCCTATAGCGTGGATAGGGAAGCACTTTACACACCGATGAATGTTCATGGGACGTTATCGGTATGATCTAGATGTTGTGGCGTTGGCAGGCGTTATGCTCCATGGTCGAACACCGCTGCATATCTTTGCGCAATGTACCGTTAAGGCACAGAGGTATTGCAGGAAGATTATTCTGGATCATATCTGTCTGTTTAAGCGTGTTGTAGGTCCTGAAGTTCTGTTTATGGACCAGCATGTCCACCCACATAGAACTGCTGAGGAGTCATACACACTAGAAAGTGAAGACATTGAGTGGAATGTCCTGCGTACTCCCCGCGCCTTAATCCTATAGAGCACGCCTGGGATGTCCTCGGCAGACATGATTTTCAATTAACACCCCCTCTTCGAACCGTGCAACAACTGAAAACAGCCTTGAGAGAGGAGTGCAGCAATATCTCCCGAGGACTCCTCAACAGTTTGGAAGCCAGCATGAATAACAGGTGCAAAATGTGCATTAGTGTCGTAGGAGGGCATATTTCTTAGGAGTAGTGCTAAATCGACTTTTATGTTGCGGGTCTGACCAGTGTCAAGCATGAATATTATTTTTGTATGTTATCCTGCTTCCCGTTGTGGTGGAATCTGGCCCAGTTTTCGTTGTAAATGTACCATTCTTATTCTATTATGTGCAATATGTACCGTGTTTCATATCGTCCATCACTGTTTGTGATTGTTCCTGTCCAACAATGTCTATATTCCTTAGCAATTCTCATTCAGTGTATAATGTCATTACCATCCAGTTTGATGTAGTGAAACTGCGTACTTATGGAATATCGTCTCAGTTATGTGACTGGATTTGTGATTTCCTGTCAGAGAGGTCACAGTTCGAAGTAACTGACGGAAAGTCATCGAATAAAACAGAAGTGATTTCTGGCGTTCTGCAAGGTAGCGTTATAGGCACTTTGCTGATCCTTACCTATATAAACGATTTGGGAGACAATCTGAGCAACCGTCTTCGGTTGTTTGCAGATGACGCTGTGGTTTATTGACTAATAAAGCCATCAGAAGATCAAAACAAACTGCAAAACGATTTAGAAAAGATATCTGAATGGTGCGAAAAGTGGCATTTGACCCTAAATAACGAAAAGTGTCAGGTCTCCTATACGAGTGCTAGAAGGGACTCAAAATTCGGTTACACGATAAATCTGATCGAAAGCAATAAATTCAACTAAATACCTAGGTATTACAATTACGAACAACTTAAATTGGAAGGAACACACAGAAAATGTTGTGGGGATGGCTAATCAAAGACTGCGTATTATTGGCAGCACACTTAAAAAATGTAACAGACCTACTAAGAAGACTGCCTACACTACGCTTGTCCGTCCTCTTTTTAGAATGCTGCTGCCCCGTGTGGGATCCTTAGCACATAAGACTGACTGAGTACATCGAAAAAGTTCAAAGAAAGGCAACATGTTTTGTATTATCGCGAAATATGGGAGAGTGTGTCTCAGAAATGATACAGGATTTGGACTGGAGATCATGAAGAGAGTGGGGTTTTTCATTGCGACGGAATCTTCTCACGAAATTCCAATCACCAACTTTCTCCTCCGAATGCGAAAATATTTTGTTGACACTGACCTACATAGGGAGGAACGATGACCACGATAAAATAAGGGAAATTACAGTTTGTGCGGAAAGATATAGCTGTTCAATCTTTCCGTGCGCTGTACGAGATTGGAAAATAGAGGTTGGTTGGTTGGTTTGGGGAAGGAGACCAGACAGCGAGGTCATCGGTCTCATCGGATTAGGGAAGGACGGGGAAGGAAGTCGGCCGTGCCCTTTGAAAGGAACCATCCCGGCATTTGCCTGTAGCGATTTAGGGAAATCACGGAAAACCTAAATCAGGATGGCCGGACGCGGGATTGAACCGTCGTCCCCCCGAATGCGAAATAATAGAGAATTGTGAAGGTGGTTCGATGAACCCTCTGCCAGGCGCTTAAAAGTGATTTGTAGAGTATGCATGTACATGTAGATGTAGATAAACTGACACAGCGTGTGTTTCAAGCTTGGGAAGAAATTCCGGCGCATGTCTGTTTGCTTCCGACTACCAGTGCAGTACTGTATTCGGTTCGTGCCCTTGAGTAGTATGTTGTGCTTCATGGTGGAGATTTGTTGTGAATGGAAAGAAAGTGTAATGATCTAACAAAAGTTTTGTAAGAAAAATTTTCAAAAGTTTGGTAAATATCGGACTAGTGGATGAATGTGTAACAATTTTCAGTTACGTCACTGTAGAAATGAATTCAGGAGGTGGTGAGGGACGAGAAACATTCCAAGGAGAAGTTCATATTCTGCCTTCAGGTGGCTTCCTGGGTCCTTGACGGTTAGCGCAAGTTTCCATATCTCTTACGGGAGGCGGTGGCGGCCGGCAGACAGCTTGTGAGACGTCATCCCAGCGCCGGAGGACAGAGGGCAACATTCCGCGCGCCGACGTTCTTCCGGCGAGAGAACATTCCGGCGGAGGATGTTGACATGGGCCGGGGATTATTGTTTCTTGTCTGGCGCGCGGACGAGGCAGCGGCGCGCATATTACTCGAGGCCTGTGCCGTCCCGGCGGACATCTGCTCTCGACGAGACGCCGAACCCGCCTTTCCTGGCCTTTCCGCCTCCGTAGCGCCACGGTACGGCCGCAGGTTACGTGGATGTGTTCTGGCGTTCTCCCTTACTTCTACGAAAAGGAAGGACCGCCGACTACAGTCGTCCATAAGAATGGCGTCTCAGGCGGTTTCGCTACACGACGTAACTAGCCCGCGATTTCTGCGACGTAGTAACAAGGAAAACGAAAATTCTTGTAGTTTATCACCTCATAGACGACGTCGCTGTTGAAGTAAAAGCTTCGATCGGAGAAGAACGGAGAACAAAACCAGCCTCTACATTTTTAACAGAACCATCCTGGCATTCGCCTTATTCGACTTAGGGTGGGTAGGTTGTTTGGGGGAGGAGACCAGACAGCGAGGTCATCGGTCTCATCGGATTAGGGAAGGACGGCGAAGGAAGTCCGCGGTGCCCTTTCAAAGGAACCATCCCGGCATTTTCCTGGAGCGATATAGGGAAATCACGGGAAACCTAAATCAGGATGGGCGAACGCGGGATTGAACCGTCGTCCTCCCGAATGCGAGTCCAGTGTGCTAGCCACTGCGCCACATTGCTCGGTATTCGACTTAGGGAAACTATGGAAAAAGTAATAGGAGTGCATTCCAAAATTGAGTACTGAGGAAACCCATTCATTAACGCTTCTCATTCCCATAGCTGGTTTTCCTTCCAGCGTTCTTTGGATTGATAGAACCAATTTTTGCATTCATTTCATTCATGCTATTTGTCTTTAACTCTATGAAATGTATAACAAAAGGTTTCCAAAGACACATTCTGAGACATCAGGGGATTACCAGTTCAGTATTGGAGGGAAGTCTAGGGGTAAAAATCGTAGGGGCAGGTCAAGAGATGAAAACAGCAAGGAGATTCAGAACGGTGAAGGTTGCAGTAGTTGTTCAAGAGATGAGGAGCCTTACACAGGATAGAGCAGCATGGAGAGCTGCTTCAGATTGTAAGTAGGCTGTTTAGGTTTTTATGTTGGTAACGCCACGTAGCGCTCTGTATGAAAATCACTGACTGCTGTGTGCAGTCTGTGGCTGATTTGCATTGTTGGAATATTGCTATAGTAGTGTTGGGCAGTTGGATGTGAACAGCGCTTAGCGTTGCCCAGTTGGAGGTGAGCCGCCAGCAGTGGTGGCTGTGGGGAGAGAGATGGCAGAATTTTGAGAGCGGACGTTCTGGACGTTTGTCCATCAGAAAGAGTAAATTCGTAATACTGGATATCATGAACTGATATATACATATATATATATATATATATATATATATATATATATATATATATATAATGACTTTTGAACGTTATTAAGGTAAATACCTTGTTTGTTCTCTATCAAAATCTTTCATATGCTAACTGTGCCTATCAGAAGTTAGTGCCTTCGGTAGTTAGAATCTTTTGTTTAGCTGGCAGTATTGGCGCTCGCTGTATTGCAGTAGTTCGAGTAACGAAGATTTTTGTGAGGTAAGTGATTCATGAAAGGTATAGGTTATTGTTAGTCACGGCTATTCTTTTGTAAGGATTATTGAAATTCAGATTGCGTTGCGCTAAAAATATTGTGTCAGTTTAGTGATGATCAGAATAAGTAAAGAGAGAAACGTCTGAATACGTTCAGTTTTGCTCAGCTGTTTGAAAATCAAATAACGTAAGGGGTTTACCAGCACAGTAATTTATAAATTGTTCTAAGGCGACGTTTCAAGATCAGTGTTCCGAATGAAGACCATAACAGCAACAAGAAGACAGTATCGTGATTTAAACGATAGAATAGATCGTGAAAGGTACAAATTCATGATTCTTGTTAGTTAATGCTAGGAATATCGTAAACTCACCGGACAAAACCTGTCCCGGTAGCTGAGTGGTCAGCGCGACAGAATGTCAATCCTAAGGGCCGGCGTTCGATTCCCGGATGGGTCGGAGATTTTCTCCGCTCAGGTAGTGGGTGTTGTGTTGTACTAATCATCATCATTTCATCCCCATCGACGCGCAAGTCGTCGAAGTGGCGTTAAATCGAAAGACTTGCATCCGACGAACGGTCTACCTTAAGGTGGGTCATAGTCACACCGGACAAAAAATTGGTCACCCTAGAGCGCACGCGCACACGAACACCCCCTGAACACCCCTCTACCCTGTTACGTCTTGATTTGCCTGCAAAATCACCTGTCTTGATTCCCATAGAAGATATGTTGGACAAGTTGGAACAGGGATTAAAACGTCAACATCACCATCCTCGCAATTTGGTGAAACTGCGCGATCAAATCCTCAGCAAGTGGCCTAACCTGGATTAGACGTATCTGAACAACCTTATGGACTCAATTCCTAACTGAATCCAGGCAGTTACGAAGTCAGGGGATGGAATTACACGGTATTAAATGTTACTTGTAATGATTTCTCTGGCCGGCCGAGGTGGCCGAGCGGTTCTAGGCGCTTCAGTCCTGAACCCCGCGACTGCTACGGTCGCAGGTTCGAATCCTGCCTCGGGCATGGATGTGGGTGATGTCCTTAGGTTAGTTAGGTTTAAGTAGTTCTAAGTTCTAGAGGACTGATGACCTCAGATGTTAAGTCCCATAGTGCTCAGAGCCATTTGAACCATTTTGAATGATTTCTCAAGGGGTGACTAACTTTTTGTCCGATGCGCTGGCATTCTCAGCTGAGGAATTTTTTTGGAACTCTAACTATGATGTGCTACATAATTATGGCTAGCAGACATACTACAGTGAATTGCACCAGACGTGTAAAGTATTTACGTACTGAAAAAGTGCGTAATTCGTCACTAAGAGAAATGACCGCAATATCAGCATTAAAAAAAATAAACAAAAAATCTCGCAGTAGAAGTTCGCTTTTCTAAATTACGCGACACGAGTTTTCTGCTTTTCGACGGCCTGGGAAATCCCAGTTCGCTCTGTACTCGCAGCACCGCAGACCAGACCGCCGTGGTCAGTAATCCCTGTCCCTGTTTTGTGCAGAGAATATTATCTCTCTGGCCATTATGTGGGGCAGCCCCACAAGTTTCCACGAACGCGGCGGATGAATCGTACGGCGCACGCACTGCGGCACGATGATTAAGGCTTCGCTCTGCGAGACCCTCATTTGCAGACACCGAACACGTGCGAAGCTGTACAAGGTCTTTCTCTTTTGTGCAAAACATGATGTCCCGACTAATCACTTATTATGTTGCTACATGTTGATTATTAATTATACTTTGGCAGCTTTAATTTGTGATTGCTGATAGGATATTATTAAAAAGACCCTTAAAAATCCGTACTGGTTAGTAGAATTCTTTAACAGTACTACACGTATTTGTTTCTACTACCGAATATGAACATCGATATTAATGCAGTATTTATCTCCTCTGTAGACCAAATCTCGCCATCTCCGGCAGCTGTTCTTGCTGCGACATGTAAATAATTACACTTTATTTATTTCGTTTATCTCATATGAGATGTTTTTTGCATAAATCTAATAAATTCATTTACCAGCGTGAGATAAATTGAAGCAGATTAAACGACCAAAAGGACGTCAATATACAACTAGGATTTTAGATCCGAGAGAGTTTGGACTAAAAGAGGAAAATATAATACGGTAACTGGAACGGGATATTGCTAACACAAATCGTTGTGACGAGACGGAAATACTTTCGTCCGGCCATAACTACGGGTTCTTCGACTGCTCTGGGAGAAGGCTCAACAAACTAGAACATACAAATTATCAGCTCACTTTATTACGTAGATGAATAAAAGCTGTATTACTTAAATTTGGCACGCTTCTTTGCCACAGGAGTTTTGGATAATGTACCATCATCAACCAAAACGTTATGACCAATGCCCACCGCGAAGCTGGATGGCCGGCCAGAGTGGTCGATCGGTTCTAGGCTCTACAGTCTGGAACCGCGCGACCGCTACGGTCGCAGGTTAGAATCCTGCCTCGGGCATGGATGTGTGTGATGTCATTAGGTTAGCTAGGTTTACGTAGTTCTAAGTTCTAGGGGACTGATGACCTCAGCAGTTAAGTCCCATAGTGCTCAGAGCCATTTGAACCATTTGAAGCTGGATGCCGCCTGGTGGCCATGCGGTCACGTGACGCGGTAACAAAAGTATGTAAGCGAAGCAGACACGGACGGTTGATCACCATAGCGAAAATAAGGGCTGAAAATTGGGAAATCCATTGAGATAAGCAACTTTGACAAAGGGCAGATTATTGTAAGGCAAAGCCTGTGAACGCCTATCTCGAAAACGGCGGAGCTGGTCGAATGTTCACGTGCTACTGTCACGTCGTGAGATATACGAAAAGACGTAGAAGCACAGTGAAATTATCACGCTAGATGGTTGAACGTGCACGACTTTTCACAGAACGTGGCGTTCAGAGGGTTGACTGGGCTGAGCTCTTGCATGCTCGACACTATATTGACATCAGTGTGATGGCGCTGCTATGCTGATAGGCAGCCTGTGTATTCTGGAGTGCCTCTCATTGGTTGTTGCAGATTGTAGCGATCCCTCGTTAGTGTCTATTATATCGATTCACGTTACCGGCAGTGATATAGCACCGCGATCTCTGAACGACCTAAAAGCTATACTCACGGACAGTCCTTGGTAAAATACCTTTTAAAAACGTAAAAATATAATCAGTTTAGTGACTAAGCAATGACAGCAGAAATTAAACCTGCACTTACATCTGAACTTGGAGTCGTCACATTCTTCCTGCCTGTACACCGGGGATAAGTAAGTAACCTGCATCTTCGCTACAGTGTTACCCTACTGTAAAAACTTCCAAAACTCTTTGAAAACTATAGCGTCAAACGACCGTTACTAGCGCATGTGCTAATCAGATACGAGTTGAAATCTTTCCAGTGCTTTGGGGCTCTAAGTTTGTGAGCTATACTCTACCAGAGCACATAAGTCGTAGATAGCTTTGTGGTCCGTGTCAGCTGCGGAAAAACAGTAGAAATTTCGCATAGAATCCTCGATTAGACTAATCACTTTCGTACCTGAGAGCGAAACTGTAGCGAATCCAGAAGATCCTACGGAAGCGCACAGCCTTTTATAATAGTACTATCTGTATTAGTTTTTGTTATAGTTTGTCACCCGAGAAATAGTGTTACAAGGATATTGGACTTGGCACAACAGTTTAAGAAAAAAAAAAAAAAACATGCAGGCATTTACACACAGGTCTCGTAAGACAAGGCTGGAATAAGTAGTTGGTCTTTCAGCAGGAATCATCCCGATAGTTGCCTGCCGTTATTTAGGGAAATCGGAAAATCTAAACCAGGCAGGCCATATCGGGACTGGAGCCACCAACTTTCCGACTACAAGACTAGTCTGTTTAAAACAGAGCACCCTCATTCTATTTATTTTTAGTGTGCAATACTGTTTTTCAAAGAAGTTATTTGATGATTTTAAAATCTGGTGCCACAATGTTCACTATTCCTCAATATCGGTCATCACGCCCACTATACACGTATTATTTCATAACGTAACACTAAACACCCTGTCAGTTGGCATCAGGAAGATGACAACGATGTCTGGTTTCCATTTCGTATGCCGAATCTTCCCTTCTGCTTCCCAGAAAAGTTGAAACAGAATTCCTCCGTAGCGAGTGCGATTTTGAGCTCATAAAGAGAATAAGATGTTAGGATTATTCATTGTAGAACTTTGGAGTAAGGTCTGCAAGAAAACAGAATTGCTAAAGTAAGGTGTAAGATGACACAGATTGTTATTTTTGATACGTCCTTACTTGCGTTCCTTTTCAGACCGAAACCCTCATCTGCTTTACCCAAGCAATCCTACACTGTATAGAATGCATTACTTTGCAGGTAGATTTTAACTTTTTTTCAAAAAATAAGTTTGTCTTGGTAATCTGTTTAATCTTCTTGAACAATTTATCGTAGAATTTTATTCCACTATAAAAACTGCTGTTTTGAGTTTTATGTTAATTCTTTCTCAGTTAATGTAAGTTCAGTCAAGACATTGATCGATTATTGTGGACAGGGCTTTCGAAGGTATTTTTGATGTGCGTAGGTGACTGGTAAATGTATTCACATGGTGTTGGTAAAATGATTTATGTTTGGAATAGATCTTTAGCATGAGTCTGATTTCTAAGTTTGGTTTAATGTTCTTATGGTCCTTGCCTGTAGTTGGAAAACTGTGGTCATTTTTGCTCATTAGTTCCCCAGAAATAATATCCATAGCTAATAACTGAGTGTACACATGAACAGCTGTTGCAGGTTTCAGTCCGAAGACTGGTTTAATGCAGGACTCCTCGTGAGTCTGTACTGCACATGCGTCTTCGAATCAGCGTAACTACAGGAACACAGCAGAAATACTCGTTCTAATCAAAGTAAAACCCTCTCT
This sequence comes from Schistocerca americana, assembly GCF_021461395.2. Taxonomy (NCBI): domain Eukaryota; kingdom Metazoa; phylum Arthropoda; class Insecta; order Orthoptera; family Acrididae; genus Schistocerca; species Schistocerca americana. The sequence goes on from NC_060119.1 coordinate 228,307,623, forward strand.
GCACCTCTACGCAACGCTTTTATGTCCACAAAACATTTACTGTATCAAGAATTCGACTTATGATCAACCTTCCTCAAAGTACTAGAGAAATTAAAATCCTTTTAAACGTCAAAAGGCAGCTGATGGTACACCTTCCATCTCAATAGCTGTCTCTTCTGCAGATCTTTCCTCTCAACTCTTCTTCCCCCATCACTTCTCACTATCCTTGTCTACAGTGTTGTCTATTGAAAGTTGCTTCTTTCCTAGCAGACAGCGTCACTTTCGTTAAAATCTTATCTTCTTTAATTACCTGTCCACTTCTTCTAACATCAAACAAGGCTTAAACTAATTAATATTGTTCTTAATTTGTCCATAATTTTATCTTAAGTAATATTATTATTATTATTATTATTCCCATTCGCTATTTTATTAATAACACAAATTGTTTTGTATGTGTTGCTTCCAGCCAGATGTAAGAGTGGGTCTTAAGGCACTAATCTGATCATGCTAAATATCCAAAACTGAATAAAATAAATAAATACATCAGTTCAAATCTGCTTACTGCATTCAATTCTTGGTGTGCTACCGTCACACTTTCTTAGGTAATTACATTGACGGTTCCTTAATGCGTAACTATGTGTCTTATTAACACACTCCTTCTTTTACTCAAGTTGCACCATAAATTTATTTTTCCCCTAATTTGATTCAGTACCTGCTGTGTGTAACTTATTTCAATAAACAAAGTCGTGATCGCATTTCAGCCCCAGCAAGGAACGTAAGATCTGGAGATGAGCTCTTAGAAGATCGAAACCGGTCATCTAAAAATAAAAATAAACAATTTAAGTGCGATCACGACTCTGTGTATTCAGTTTATAATATTAATAGATGGCTGGTTTTCCTGCACCAACGTTCCAAAAACTTTTAGCTACTCATTAGTTGTCTGCTTATCAATATGATCTTCAGTATTATTCTGTGGCACTATATTTCAAGAGCTTAGGTTTTCATCTTGTTTGATCTGTTATTGTTCTAGTTTCACTTCTGTACAAGGCTTCAGTCCAGATAAATATCTTCGGAAAAGAAATACATTAAAACTTATACTTCATTTCAACAAATTTATCTTTATCAGTGTGCATTTTGTATTTCGTTCATCATCCGTTATTTTGCTACCCGAATAGCAAAGCTAATATTCTAATTTTAGTGTCTCATATCCTAGTCTGTAACTAAAAGACACTGGCTACTATACACTCATGATATGACACAAAACAGTGGTTCTAAGCGTCAGGGTAATTACCGCCTGGGGAGTAAAATTAAATTTCTGAGGGATAAAAACAAACGGGTTCAATTATATTTCCGTCACAAAACTAAACTCTTTTTGAAATATTGTTACTTTTATCACTGTTTTATGTAACCCCCAATATAGATTACATAGGTTACGAATGATTACATGTTGTAGAATGCTATCATTAACGTGTGACAAAATGTGGTACTTGTCTGTGTTTGTGAAACGAATTTCTGATCATCGTCTTCCACACATAGTCCATCCACCACAAGCATACCTTTTACCATGTATCTATGCCAGTAAAATGTACATACATACTACATCACATATGCTTAAAGGTCTCCTGTAAATGCCTTATCCTGGTTGTAGATAGTTACCGTAATAGACAAGAAATTCCTTCTCCATTCACATCGGAACAGAAAACGAATTAACTGACAGCACAACAAAATAGTAGCTATGTAATTGCTGCTGTACTGTTGTTGGACCTGCATTGCATTATTGTAATTATTATATTAGATTGGTGCCTATATTCGAAGCGTTTTCGTTTTGCATGTTGGTATTCCAGTTGATAAGGGTTTATTTACCGATTGCCAGTTTTTATTTTAGTTCATTGTAGCTGTTTGAGGTGACATATTGTCATTTTGTCATTTGGAAATAGTGAGTGGAGCTGTGTACGCTAGAAACTAAAGTGCGAAGTGGAGAAATCGGAACAGTTCTTACGTATTTCCCTGTTGAGTTCAAATAGAGGGCTGACAGCAGCAGAGGCAGCCCGAAACATTTACGCCGTGCATGGGGATGGTGGAACCCAAACGAAGCACCAACTCCGTCTACAAAGACCAGTGCGCATCCAAAAAAGATAATGTAATGCAACTCATAAAACAGCGACGCTGTGGTGTATTAGGAATCGCTTCTCCGATGTGTAACCATCACTGCTGACATTTATTGGCAACAACTGAGACGTCTTGCAGACGCAATCCAAGAATAACGACCCGGAAGACTGCGTGAAGTGGTACTACTCCACGCTAACGGCCTCCCGCATTCTGCTAGACACAGAAAACACTATGCAGGAGTTGGGTTGGGAAGTCATTCCTTACCCACCTTATTAGCCTGAACCTGCGCCCTCAGATTTGCAATTTTTCCGCTCTATACCGAACAGCCTTCAAGGAATTTCCTTTCAGGATGAAAATACTCAGCGTACATGGGTCGACGACTTCTTCGCCTCAATGTCACGTGGTTTCTACAGTCGTGGAGTCGAAAAGCTACCCCAGCGTTGTCAGACTAATAGCGAAGAAGAACTGCTCACTAAAGTCTGTGCCATGTGTAACTGTTATGTTTAAATTTACGGAAAAAACAATACGAACTTTTGCACCAATATCAGTGCCAGTGGTCTAAAAAAGGTTCAAATGGCACTGAGCACTATGGGACTTAACTTCTGAGATCATCAGTCCCCTAGAACTTAGAACTAATTAAACCTAACTAACGTAAGGACATCACACACAGCCATGCCCGAGGCAGGATTCGAACCTGCGACCATAGCGGTCGCGCGGTTCCAGACTGTAGCGCCTAGAGCCAGTGGTCAGACACAAAGCGTTGACAGCCTGAAGCTTTCTAGTTTCTGCCATTTGAGAAGTAAGGAATACAGCAGTCAACCGATTTACAAACAGTAGGACACAGTTTTTTAAAATATGATTGATTTCAAGTGAGAATGCAGGGTATGGGTGAATCAGATGTCGCTAGGAAGAGAAGTGATGCAGAGAAAGCAAGTTTTCTAACAACTGTCTACCTTCACTGTGGATAGTTAGCTTTCATCTCTGAGAAGGATTTGCAGATAGTACTGGCGATGCACTGTGAAATGCTTCAGAAATATGCAATAAAATGTTAGAAATAGTCACAACTGTCTCATTGATTCATTAGTTCGTGGCTTAAGAAAACATCTACACCAACTGAATATCATTCATCTTTTCACATTTAAAAAAAAGTGTTCAAAGGACACTCTTCTTTATTTGAGGTAGTAGCTAATCGCCAACGTTGATAATGGTCGTCTTGGGGGGAGGGGTTGTTAGCTAATATCTGACTCCACTAAGGGGCAACGGTCTGAGAAAGGCTGGGAACCACTATTCTAAAAGCATGAGATTCTGCTGATATCTGTTACAAATCGTCTTCGTGTGCCAACACGAACTGTGAATCCGAATGAGGAGGTACATAGTCGCTGCTTGTGAAATAGTGATCCGTGGTACACTGTGGTAGTAAAGACGCTTGCACTCTGTGCGGCTCGTTTGCAGACCTACGGGACGGACTCCGTGTTTTGTCCTTCATACCTCGGACGAAACTGTAACACAATGGCGTCTGGCAACGGCCGTGCGTGTTTATAAGGCGCCGAGCCAAGCGACCTCGTCCCCAAACTTGCGACCTCTCATTTCGTTGCCCCTCGCGGACTTCTCTCTGGCTGGCCGCCCTCACTGCTGACGTCACATTCGCTGCAGATGCGCCCGCAATACGGATGGTGCTGAAAAATACAGGGTGTTTCAAAAATGACCGGTATATTTGAAACGGCAATAAAAACTAAACGAGCAGCGATAGAAATACACCGTTTGTTGCAATATGCTTGGGACAACAGTACATTTTCAGGCGGACAAACTTTCGAAATTACAGTAGTTACAATTTTCAATAACAGATGGCGCTGCGGTCTGGGAAACTCTATAGTACGATATTTTCCACATATCCACCATGCGTAGCAATAATATGGCGTAGTCTCTGAATGAAATTACCCGAAACCTTTGACAACGTGTCTGGCGGAATGGCTTCACATGCAGATGCGATGTACTGCTTCAGCTGTTCAATTGTTTCTGGATTCCAACACCTGGTCTTTCTAGTGTCCCCACAGAAAGAAGTCACAGGGGTTCATGTCTGGCGAATAGGGAGGCCAATCCACGCCGCCTCCTGTATGTTTCGGGTAGCCCAAAGCAATCACACGATCATCGAAATATTCATTCAGGAAATTAAAGACGTCGGCCGTGAGATGTGGCCGGGCACCATCTTGCATAAACCACGAGGTGTTCGCAGTGTCGTCTAAGGCAGTTTGTACCGCCACAAATTCACGAAGAATGTCCAGATAGCGTGATGCAGTAATCGTTTCGGATCTGAAAAATGGGCCAATGATTCCTTTGGAAAAAATGGCGGCCCAGACCAGTACTTTTTGAGGATTCAGGGACGATGTGACTGCAACACGGCGCTTTTCGGTTCCCCATATGCGCCAGTTCTGTTTATTGCCGAAGCCGTCCAGGTAAAAATAAGCTTCGTCAGTAAACCAAATGCTGCCCACATGCATATCGCCGTCATCAATCCTGTGCACTATATCGCTAGCGAATGTCTCTAGTGCAGCAATGGTAGCGGCGCTGAGGGGTTGCCGCATTTGAATTTTGTATGGATAGAGGTGTAAACTCTGGCGCATGAGACGATACGTGGACGTTGGCGTCATTTGGACCGCAGCTGCAACACGGCGAACGGAAACCCGAGGCCGCTGTTGGATCACCTGCTGCACTAGCTGCGCGTTGCCCTCTGTGGGTGCCGTACGCGGTCGCCCTACCTTTCCAGCACGTTCATCCGTCACGTTCCCAGTCCGTTGAAATTTTTCAAACAGATCCTTTATTGTATCGCTTTTCGGTCCTTTGGTTACATTAAACCTCCGTTGAAAACTTCGTCTTGTTGCAACAACAGAGTGTTCTAGGCGGTGGAATTCCAACACCAGAAAAATCCTCTGTTCTAAGGAATAAACCATGTTGTCTACAGCACACTTGCACGTTGTGAACAGCACACGCTTACAGCAGAAAGACGACGTACAGAATGGCGCACCCACAGACTGCGTTGTCTTCTATATCTTTCACATCACATGCAGCGCCATCTGTTGTTGAAAATTGTAACTACTGTAATTTCGAAAGTTTGTCCGCCTGAAAATGTACTGTTGTCCCAAGCATATTGCAACAAACGGTGTATTTCTATCGCTGCTCGTTTAGTTTTTATTGCCGTTTCAAATATTCCGGTCATTTTTGAAACACCCTGTAGGTTACGCGACTGTCGTACGTCTGTGTCTCGGCGGTTGCGCAAACAGTCCTGAAACGATCCTCAGTGAGATCGACCGAAGTGCAATGGGCTACAGACCCTACAGTGCACTCTGATGCGGGAGGAACGCGGTGGAAACCCCCACCCATCCACTCAGAACTGCGTTACTAAGCAGAGGACACAGACGATTTCCTTCTCAGACGTTGCTCATTCTCTGTCTTTAACTACATATCCGTTGACGAGACGCTAAACATTAGTCTTCCTTCCAAACTTTCTCAGCAGTCTTCCGATATAAATTTTAACTGCAGAGTTTTCTCACAGGTTTTGGCCAAGAGAATAATTATATTGTTTACACACGCACGCACACACACACACACACACACACACACACACACACACACACACACACAGGAAGTTTGGTAAATGAACAGAAACGTATTTCGTCACCTATGGGATACAAGAAAACCATATTTAAGGATCAGTGAAGACTTGTTTGGAGACATTTAAAATATCCCGTTTGATGCAAACAAGTGATCTGGCGATCTCGCATAAAATTCTGTAGCACCAGTCATATCAAAGACGAAAGCGAGATTTCTAAGGCGAGCTGTTTATACAAGGTTTCTGACAAGAATTTCACTTTACCAGAAGTGCTATACGGTAGTTTTAGTATAGTACTTAAATGACGTAGTAAATGGTAGGATTACCGGTGATACTGGTAGCGTTGGTAGGGAAAGAAATATAAATGAATGCGTGGAAGAGAAACTAGGAGACGACGACGTCTCTTTCTTTTTTGTTTGTTTGTTTTGGACGCAATTAAAACTGCACATCTTTCGGTGTTACTCCACTGTGCGCATAATACCCTTACAAAATGTAAATTGCATTTTACAAGCAATTAAAATTAGTTGATCGCGTAACTTCTGCGCTTTCATGTAACCAGAGTAATTACGTTTGATGCAAGTACAGTTTACATCTGTAAGCATAAAGACATATTTATAATTATTCTTATTAATTAATTCGTCCGTCACTTCTTGCTAGAAACCGTTCCATATTTAGTGTTGAATAATGAGTAATCCGTTTCTGTTCTGTTGAGTTTTGTTTATTTCTGAACACTCATCAGCAGAACAAAAACAGTTTACTTGTTATTCAATCTTTAAATAATTATAATTATTGTCACTTTTTACTCAACGAAAGTTCATCATCCGACCAAAAACAAGAGCTTTCTCTTCTTATTGATAAATTATTTATGAATAACGGAAGTATCTTTTATAGAAGCTCGACGAAGTATTGAAGCGACGTTTGAAATGTTTTTCCGTTTTTTTAATTTTATCTTTTGTTTTAGGAAATTGCATTTCTTAGCTCGATATAATAAATCTGTATTTTCTATTATCTTTTCTACATTATTTCTCTCTTCCACGTTACGAATCAACAATTATCGAATAAAACTCGATTTACACACGGACAGTTTCAATTTTCCTATAAGTATTGTTCATTTGTAAGTACGAAACAGGATAGCTATATAGAACAAAAATATTCCGTAGGTTACGAGGCCCTGTATTCGTCCTCACTCACATTCTAGGCGGTTCACTGCTTCCGGTTTCTAGGCGGAGGGCCGGCCGAATGGCCGTGCGGTTAAAGGCGCTGCAGTCTGGAACCGCAAGACTGCTACGGTCGCAGGTTCGAATCCTGCCTCGGGCATGGATGTTTGTGATGTCCTTAGGTTAGTTAGGTTTAACTAGTTCTAAGTTCTAGGGGACTAATGACCTCAGCAGTTGAGTCCCATAGTGCTCAGAGCCATTTGAACCATTTTTCTAGGCGGAGGCAGTAAGAGACTGGTCGCATACGGAAACAAAGCGATCGAAATGAGATAACGTCCGATTGGTACGCTACACACTTAACGTATGAGTTACGATATTAACTGATCAAAGCTACTAGGAAAACTGCCGCAATTTACACTTACTTGTGCTAGTCTACTGTAGCCTACGGTAGTTTTACATTTCTATGGTTGCATGTTGGCCCAGCGTTGGAAATCAACGCAGCAACGATTCTGTGAGACACGGATTGGTCAGAACATTGACAAGCTTCTGCTGGTAATTGGCACCAGGTGTCGACATCCAGCGACGTAGTTCTCACACATCACGGCCCGGTGGTCTGTGGAAGCTGTGCTGGCGCCCGATAGGGCCGCAGACATGCTCCGTCGGCATCAGATCAGTGGAATTTCGTGGAAAATATATAAACCTGAGGCCAGTATCACGCTCCTGAAACCACTCTCGCACCGTTCTCGTCTTGTGAGACGGAGAGTTACCTTACTGGAAGAAAAAATCACCAGCGGGGGGAGATATCAAACATGAACGGATGCAGTGGCTGGAAAAAATGGTCACGCGGTCTACAGCTGTCATGGTACCTTCTATTCCTACCAAAGGTCGCATGAGATTCCAAGTGAGCATCGCCCGTATCATAATACTGTCTCCGCTGGACTGCGTTCATGGCGTTGCGCGTATCTCCAGCATGTTTCCACTGATCCGCAGCATGGAACCAAGTGAGCTGCAAGCGCAGTGACTAAGAGAGCAGCTTCGAAAATTTGCACAGGAAGTTCGAATCCAATCACGTATTGTTGTTTCTTTTCTCTCTCATGTTGTCGCGGAAGTATGTGACATCAACATTTCTTGTGTCATAGTGAAATAAAATGGAATTATTGACAAAAGGAACAAGCATTACAAATATTATTAAAAATAGCTTTTATCATCATAACTGACACGGATTAACACTTTTCAGAAAACTGTTACCAACAGGTTTTGTTTGTCTCTAATGCGCCAGTGGCAAATTTTGTTCTCGATTTGAAAAAGACGTAAATAAATTAATGGAACGGCAGCAGAAAGTGTACGCAACAGCTAAAAAGTCGGGAAGACTCACAAAAGAAACCAGTCGCCAGTTTTGAACCTAACATCTTTGTCACCTGTCGTAAATGGAGACGTTTCTCCACAGTAACGATTCGTAGGGTGGGCAAAGTGATCACTCCTTATACGACGGTCTGTTCGTCCATGAAATCGGAATGCCAGATTTTTCACTGCGCCAAAGTGTACGCATTCATGATACTACTGCGACGTATAGTCTTAGGAACAGGTGAAGAATGACATTCGCCGTTATGGCGATATGGACGTAATGTTAGCGTTTCATCGCACAGTGAAGGGAAACCATGAGTAGAAGTGCTGCAGTAGATGTTTTCCTAATTGTATTCACACCCCTCCCCCCCCCCCCCCTCACAAAAAAGTGACTGTGGCATACACGTGGCTTCGCACGCTGGTCGTGGTGCTCCGAATTTTTATACTCCGATTTTTTTTTGTGGTTGATATCGCCAGGGAGAACGCAATGGTTCTCTTGAAGCACGGAAGTAAAAATCAAAGTAAAAACTGAAATATTACAATTCATATATTTTCAATTTTCAATTACTCTTAATTATATACAATTATAAACAGTACATTAAATGAAAGGGCAACTTAGACGGTTTTTCTTAGAAGTGTTCAGTGTTGACATCGTTCTTCACACGTCGAGCCGGCAGGCGAGTTCTTCCTAAACGTTGATCAGTGTGTCTGAAGTAATCGTTGCAACAACGCTGTTCCTATGTACGGGTAGATCAGCTGGTAACGGAGGCACATAAGCATGATCTTTTATAAACACCCAAAGCTAAATATCACGTGGCGTCAGATCGTGTGTCAACGTGGAGATCATGGAAAACAATCTCTGTCAGCCGGTCAGCGGTTATGCCAGTGGGGCGGCGCGCCATATTGCTGTCGGATAAAGCTCTGAGGTTCAGCTTCTTCCATTTGGGTAAAGAGCCATAATTCTAGGGCATCAAGATAACAGACACCAATTACAGTTGCTTTACCGAAAAAGAAAGACCCATAAACTTTCCGCCGGGATGCGGCACAAACAACATTAAGATTAGGGGAGTCTCGCTGCAACTGTGCCATATCGTGAGGAAATTTTAAAAATCCCCACACAGATCTCATTGGAATTGCTGGGGCTAAGCGCGAAAGACTCCGAATCGTTCGACATGTCTGTCAGACACTCTCGGTCGTTCCATACCTCAGAGCACTGATGCGCAAACAAAACTGATTTACTGCTTCATTTAACGTATTATTCATAATTGTAAGTTGAATGTAATAAATGCTACAAAGCCTTAAAACCCACATGTTCATTTCAAAATAGCTTGTGTAGGGTTATTGATGATAAAATCTATTTTTAATACGGAATGCTCATTTCTGTCGTCAATAATTCCAATGTATTTCACGGTATCAAAAAATATATTCATGTCACATACTTTGGCGACAGTAGGAAAGGAAAAGGAACTTACGGCTAGATTGGGACATGGGGCTCAAAAATCCAAACTGTGCTTATAAACACTGCTCTACCAATTCACTTAGATACAAGCTGCACGAGCGGACTGATGTGGCTTCGAAACTTTGGCCGTCATTTTATCGGAAACTATCAAGCGCTGACACGAAAACCCGAATAGCTGTCCCTTTATTATTAGGGGAGGCATACCGCCACGTTGTTTATTACCTGTATTTGCACTTTGGAATCCTTGTAAAAAAAATAATGATGAAATCCCAGTCGACGTCACCCGACCAATCACAAGCTCGAAAGCCACTATAAAGGAAGCAGACATCGCTTCGGCACACAGTCGTCTCCCGAGGAAGAAATTTGTGGTAATCTTCGAAAATTCGAGTTTGAACTCAGAACTGAGTTTTTCTGTACAACGAAACGGTTTTATACGAAGATACCGCCGCGAACAGTGTAGACAAGAAGAGAATAGAAGTCTTACAAATGTGGTGCTATAGAAAATGCTGAAGATTAGATGGGTAGATCATGTAACGAATGAGGAGGTACTGAACAGAATCGGGGAGAAGAGGGATTTGTGGCACAACTTGATTAGAGGAAGGGATAGGTTGGTGGGAGACGTCCTGAGGTATTAAGGGATCACCAATATAGTATAGGAGGGAAGCGTGGAGGACAAAAATCGTATAGAGAGACCAAGAGATGAATACACTAAGCAGATTCTGAAGGGTATCGGTTGCGGTAGTTATTCGGCGATGGAGAGGCTTGCACAGGATAAAGTAGCATGGGGAGCTGCATCAAACCAGTCTCTGGACTGAAGACCACAACAACAACAGCCGCCGCGAAAAACTTGGATGTCAATGTTATACCAGTCGCTAAACAAGTATTTCATACGCTATGTGCATTTTACGGCGTTTGGTAAGAAAATGAAGCTACACGTTTCGAAACGACGTATGACTATCCAGAATACATTATGCTAGTATAATAAGCTCAACCAAGAAGCTTCCGCTATCTGACATAGTGCGGTTTGTTGTTGTTGTTTTGCTCCCGAGTTATCGTGACTGTTCATTGCCTCCTGACGTTTTTACTTTCTGGTGTACTACATTTGTCGGTGTTTGTTCTAATGTAGTGACGAAATGGTCTGCAAAGTGGTGTAGCCAAACCTACATCATTAAAGCATGTGTATGAAGAAAGTGCAGCTTACCAGAGAGAACGTAGGACTTCAGCATTTGCGTGTCGCGACAACTGCTGCCAGAAACACATCATGCGTGCATGATGTAAACCGTCAGCTACACCAGAATGTCACATCTTTAAAGCTTTTTTTATGGAGCTTATTGTGTTAATGTGATACTTTTTATGAATGGTCACCTGAGAATAACTCTAAGCGTGTTACGACACATTCGTCATAGTAATACCGAATGCAGAGAATAATGTAGTTCTGATTTACACATCATGTCCGCTTACGAGTGTGAAACATTATATTTATTTATTTTTTCCGATTGAAGTTTCGAATGTAATTAATTTTTTTGATAGAAATTTAAAATGCAAATACGGACACGTGCATGAACACAAGCGCTAGTCCAAACATCGAACAAGGACGAAAGGCTTCGAAATCATTCGAATTTGCAGCCGCAGTAAATATGGAATAAAACAATATTTGACAGTGACAGCCGTAAGCAGATACGAAAATTTTTAATTATTACATGTAGTCTCCGAACCCAGCGCACGTTAAATACAAGAACTCTTTGCTACCTAATATTCACATTGTAAAACTTAATATTCACTCTACTGTTTCAGTCTATTGTAAAGGTTGGTTGGTTGGTTTGAGGGGGAGGGGACCAAACAGCGATGTCATCGGTTCCGCAGGATTATGGGAGGATGATGAAGAAAGTCGGCCATGTGTTTCCAAAGGAACCATCTTGGTATTTGCCTGAAGCGATTAAGGGAAATTACGGAAAACCTTGGCCGGACGCGGTTTTGAACCATCGCTCTGCCGAATGTGAGCCCAGTATGCTAACCACTGCGCTATCTGGCTTTATGTGAGAGAATATGAGAGAAATTGGAATCTGTGTGAAGGCACTTGGTGGGAAATTGAAAAATAATGATAAAGTACTAGTAAGAATTTGTTAAAGAAAGTTGAGACTAGTGCTAAAGAACAGAAAGAGAGTACAAATGCGTTAAGGGAACAGGTTTAAAGCATTTCAAACGAACAACAAGCTAATGCTGCTGCTATACAGGTACAGATATATAACTTAGAACAAAATTATGAGTCAATTAGAGAAGAGGTTACATGGAAATTTACCGAGCTGGGTACACAGTTGATAAAAGAGTTACACAGAGAGTTTGATGGGACAATTTCAAGTTTTGAAAGAAAATTTGCTGTTGTTGAGAAAGGTCAGGGTCGATTCGAGTTGGTTGTTAATGAACAGATGTCCATGATAACCCATTGTCCGCCCCTGGTAGCTGAGTGGTCAGCGCGACGGAATGTCATACCAAATGGCCCGGGTTCGATTCCCTGCTGGGTCGGAGATTTTCTCCGCTCATGGACTGGGTGTAGTCTACATTACATGTACATTTATACTCCGCAAGCCATCCAACGATGTGTCGCGGAGGGCACTTTACGTGCCACGGTCCCTTTCCTGTTCCAGTCGTGTATGGTTCGCGGGAAGAACGACTACCGGAAAGACTCCGTGCGCGCTCGAATCTCTCTAATTTTATATTCTTGATCTCCTCGGGAGATATAAGTAGGGGGAATCAATATATTCGACACCTCATCCAGAAACGCACCCTCTCGAAACCTGGACAGCAAGCTACACCGCGGTGCAGAGCGCCTCTCTTGCAGAGTCTGACACTTGAGTTTGCTAAACATCTCCGTAGCGCTATCACGCTTACCAAATAACCCGCGCAGCTCTTCTTTGGACTTTCTCTATCTCCTCTGTCAACCCGACCTGGTACGGATTCCACACTGATGAGGAATACTTAAGTATAGGTCGAACGAGTGTTTTGTAAGCCACCTCCTTTGTTGATGGACTACATTTTCTAAAGACTCTCCCAATTAATCTCAACCTGGCACCCGCCTTTCCAACAATTAATTTTATATGATCAATCCACTTCAAATCGTTCCGTACGCATACTCCCAGATATTTTACAGAAGTAACTGCTACCAGTGTTTGTTCCGCTATCATATAATCATACAATAAAGGATCCTTCTTTCTATGTATTCGCAATACATTACATTTGTCTATGTTAAGGGTCAGTTGCCACTCTATGCACCAAGTGCCTATCCGCTGCAGATCTTCCTGCATTTCGCGGCAGTTTTGTAAGGCTGCTACTTCTGTGTGTACTACAGCATCATCCGCGAAAAGCCGCGTGGAACTTCCGACACTATCTACTAGGTCATTTATATATATCTATATATATATATAGTGTTGTCCTTATCATTTCATCCCCATCAACACGCAAGTCGCCGAAGTGGGGTCAACTCAAAAGACTTGCACCAGGCGAACGGTCTACCCGACGGGAGGCCCTAGCCAGACGTCGTTTCACTGTAACTCATTTACTTTCGGACGTAGTTCTTTACTTAAATTTATAGCCACTGGATAAACTTTAACAGTACAGTTAAAGGGCACACCCTATATTACACCAGTTTCTGACCCCTTCTGTGCATCTATCGCAGTATCATAATCATTATCAATGGGCGGACGGAGGAGTAGCTTTATCAAAGGGGGGATCCCCGCAAAGGGAGCCAAGGAAATGAAACGTTTCCAATCGCTTTTAAAGAACAGTGTCAGCGTCGGCGGAGAGTGCGACCGGCAGAGGGCGCGATCGTATCGCCGCGGGCCTTAATCAACCCTCGGCGCCCTCTCACCCCGGCCGCCCCCGGCTGTCCTGATGAGCGCCGATAAACGCGCTCCTCGCGCCCTGATGGAATCACTCACTGCTCCCGGACGGCCCGCCGCAGGAAATCCACGCAATTTGGCTTTGAACACTGGAAGTTTCGCTGCACTTGACCGGGCCCGCGCCCAACTTGGCAACTATTAATTTGCCCGGCACGTCCGTCCGGCACCCCGGATCGCTCCTCTTCCCCCTGGTCTTCCCGGCCGTTTCATTGCCCGCCCCATTAACTCCCTATCTCATCTTACTTTCTTCCCGCGTCCCGGCGCGCCGCGCGCCCCACTCCTAAACGAGTTATCGCGCTATCGACTCTGCGCGGCACTGTACGGACCGGTCTGGCCGGCGAAACGCAGAGCACCCAAGGGCGATGCCTGACCGCTCCCAGCAAACCTCCCACCCGGTATCCACTTCCCACTGCCGCAACCCTGACCGTCCAGAACCCGTCATCGACCCCACACGACAGGTTGTTGGGCACTGACTCCTGCCGGCCCAACGGTTGTCTGTAGTTGGGCGCGAGTCACATGAATCCAGATGCCGAGTGCCTCTCAACATCGTTAAATAACTTTTTTTATTGTGAGATACCTGCAATACCAGGCATTGCGTGGGTCGCAGGGCATGACGACCATTCTCCCTATCAGGTATAAACTACTGGCCATTAAAATTGCTACACCAAGAAGAAATGTAGATGATAAACAGGTATTCATTGGACAACTATAGTATACTAGAGCTGACATGTGATTACATTTTCACACAATTTGGAAACATAGATCCAGAGAAATCAGTACCCAGAACAACCACCTCTGCCCGAAATAACGGCCTCGATACGCCTGGGCATTGAGTCAAACAGATTTTGGATGGCGTGTACAGGTACAGCTGCCCATACAGCTTCAACACGATACCACACTTCATCAAGAGTAGTGAGTGGCGTATTGTGACGAGCCAGTTGCTCGGCCACTATTGACCAGACGTTTTCAGTTGGTGAGAGATCTGTAGAATGTGCTGGCCAGGGCAGCAGTCGAACATTTTCTGTATCCAGAAAGGCCCGTACAGGACCTGCAACATATGGTCGTGCATTATCCTGTTGAAATGTGGGGTTTCGCAGGGATCGAATGAAGAGTAGAGCCACGGATTGTACCACATCTTAAATCTAACGTCCACTTTTCAAAGTGCCGTCAATGCGAACAAGAGGTGACCGAGACGTGTAACCAATGGCACCCCATACCATCACGCCGGGTGATATGCCCGTATGGCGGTGACGAATACACGCTTCCAATGTGCGTTCACCGCGATGTCGCCAAACATGGATGCGACCATCATGATGCTGTAAACAGAACCTGGATTCATCCGAAAAAATGACGTTTTGCCATTCGTGCACCCATGTTCGTCGTTGAGTACACCATCGCAGGCGCTCGTGTCTGTGATGCAGCGTCAAGGGTAACCGCAGCCATGATCTCCGAGCTGATAGTCCATGCTGCTGCAAACGTCGTCGAACTGTTCGTGCAGATGGTTGTTCTCTTGCAAACGTCCCCATCTGTTGACTCAGGGATCGAGACGTGGCTGCACGATCCGTTACAGCCATGCGGATAACATGCTTGTCATCTCCATTGCTAGTGATACGAGGCCGTTGGTATCCAGCACGGCGTTCCGTATTACCCTCCTGAACCCACCGATTCCGTATTCTGATAACAGTCATTGGATCTCCACCAACGCGAGCAGCAATGTCGTGATAATATAAACCGCAATCGCGATAGGCTACAATCTGACCTTTATCAAAGTCGGAAACGTGATGGTACGCATTTCTCCTCCTTACACTACGCATCATAACAACGTTTCACCATCAACGCCGGTCAACTGCTGTTTGTGTATGAGAAATCGGTTGGAAACTTTTCTCATGTCAGCAAGTTGTAGGTGCCGCCACCGGCGCCAACCTTGTGTGAATGCTCTGAAAAGCATCTGCTTCCTGTCGGTTAAATTTCGCGTCTGTAGCACGTCATCTTCGTGGTGTAGCAATTTTAATGGCCACTAGTGTATATAGACGTATATTCCATTGAAACCAATAGTCTTGCCTTAGTAATGACAAGTTCCCGTCAGATCACCGAAATTAAGCGCTGTCGGGCTTGGCTAGCAAAATTGCTCTGAGCACTATGGGACCGAACTTCTGAAGTCACCAGGCCCCTAGACCTTAGAACTACTTAAACCTAACTAACCTAAGGACATCACACACATCCATGCCCGAGGTAGGATTCGAACCTGCGACCGTAGCGGATGCGTTGTTCCAGACTGTAGCGCCTAGAACCGCTCTGCCACACCTGCCGGCGCTTGGCTAGCGCTGTTGACAAGTTGGGTGCACTCACAACGAAACCTCAACATGTCAGACACTTGGTCGGTACTAATCGTACTTTGTCGATAGAGTATCAACCAAAACATCGATTTAGTTCGTGCTGTATGCTGTCGTCCAGTAGAACACGCTTAAATAGTAATTAAAAGTAATACCAGAATCATGTGGCATTAAAGCCGTCCGCTTGGACGTGCGGTCTAATGCACAGCTTTCCAGGCGGGAAGGAGGGCCTGGTCCCCGGCACGAATCCGCCCGGCGGACTTGTGTCGAGGTCCGGTGTGCCGGCCAGTCTGTGGATGGTTTTTAGGCGGTTTTCCATCTGCCACGGTGAATTCGGGCTGGTTCTCCTTATTCCGCCTCAGTTACACTATGTCGGCGATTGCTGCGCAAACAAGTTCTCCACGTACGCTTACACCACCATTACTCTACCATGCAAACATAGGGTTACACTCGTCTGGTATGAGATGGTCCATGAGGAGGGGGGGGGGGGGGGACGGGGGGTCCACCGGGGGCCGAACCCCACAATAACCCTGGGTTCGGTGTTGGGTGGCGGAGGGGTGAAGTGGATTGCCGTAGCCGTCGTCGGGTTGTGGGCCACTGGGGCTGCGGCTGGGTTGGAGCCTCTCCGTTGTTTCCAGGCACCCGGTTAACATACAATACAATACAATGTGGCATTAAAAGCGTATCTTTAACAATGGATCCGAAGAATTCGCGTAGCTGAATTGGTAGAACGTCAGATCATCATTCAGAAGGTTCCGTGTTCAAACGACACTGCTTGAACACTTTTTTTTTTACTTTTGAAACTGTTATATGCTAGAACATTTGCTTGACATGTAAGAGGACCATCTCCTGATTTGTAAGAGAAATTTTCGGAGCATGTAGCAATATTCTTTTCGCAGTCTGCTTTTCCTTCGTTAGTTGAAAGTAGCGAACCTGTAGCGTGTACTTGTATAGGCACGTCCCACAGAACACCACACCTATATACACAAATGTACGCTATAGATTTACCACTTTCAACTCACGAAGCGAAAGCAGACTGAAAAAGGGAATTGCTACAAACTCCGAAAAAAAAAAGATGTCAATAACCACTGGGATTTCAACGCGGAACCTTTTGTATAATGATCTGACGCTCTATCAACTCACCTACGCGTAATCTTCCACTCCATTGTCACAGATACGCTTTTCATACCCTCCGTAATTCTGGTCTTACTTTTAATTACCGTTTACTCATGTTCTACTGGACGACAGCACACACTATGTTTTGGTTGACACTCTATCGACAAACAACGTTTGGTACCGATCTGAATGTCTGATGTCTGGAGATTTGGGTGTCAGCCCTTGTTAGGCCAACTGAGGTGTTACTTGACTGAGAATTAGCGACTCCAGTCACGAAAATTGACAACGGCCTGGAAAGTGGTATGCTGACCACATGCCCCTCTGTGTCCACCCACATCCGATGGCACCTATCGTCTGAGGATGACATGGTGGCCGGTACCGGTGGCCTTGCCGAGGAGTTCGTATTCCATTAAACATACGATGTACACAGTGAATACCTAATTAATTGATCAACAACGTGATAAATTTTATTATTGAAATAAACCACGCCGGATCGAAAGTTACTTAATTTAATAAGAAATTTAATTTTTGTTACATATAGCTATTAATAGTTCCATTTTTCCTCAGTGGTTGTTTATACACTATCTACATCTACATGGATACTTTGCAATTCACACTTTAGTGCCAGGCGGAGGGTTCATCGAACCACCTTCACAAGTCTCTATTGTTCCAATCTCGTATAGCGCGCAAAAAGCATGAACACCTGTATCTTTCCGTACGAGCTCTGTTTCCCTTATTTTATCGTGGCTATCGTTCCTTCCTATGTAGGTCAGTGTCAACAAAATATTTTCGCATTCGGAGGAGAAAATTGGTGATTGGAATTTTGTGAGAAGTTTCCGGCGCAACGAAAAACGCCTTTCTTTTAATGATGTCCAGCACAAATCCCGTATCATTTCTGTGACACTCTCTCCCATATTTCGCGATAATACAAAACGTGCTGCCTTTCTTTGAACTTTTTCGATGTACTCCGTCAGTCCTATCTGGCAAGGATCTCACACCGCGCAGCAGTATTCTAAAAGAGGACGGACAAGCGTAGTGTAGGCAATCTCCTTAGCAGGTCTGTTACATTTTCTAAGTGCCCTGCCAATAAAATGCAGTCTTTGGTTAGCCTTCCCCACAACATTCTGTATGCGTACCTTCCAATTTAAGTTGTTCGTAATTGTAATACCTAGGTATTTAGTTGAATTTACGGCTTTTAGATTAGATTTATCGTGTAACTTAAGTTTGAGTTCAAAAAATGGCTCTGAGCACGATGGGACTTAACTTCTGAGGTCATCAGTCCCCTAGAACTTAGAACTACTTAAACCTAACTAACCTAAGGACATCACACACATCCATGCCCGAGGCAGGATTCGAACCTGCGACCGTAGCAGTCGCGCGGCCCCGGACTGCAGCGCCTAGAATCGCGTGGCCACCGCGGTCGGCTAAGTAGTTCTAAGTTCTAGGGGACTGATGACCTCAGAAGTTAAGTCCTATAGTGCTCAGAGCCATTATCCCTACTACCTTTCTTGAATATTGGAGTGACCTGTGAAACTTTCCAGTCTTCGCGTACGGATCTTTCGTCGAGCGAACGGTTGTATATGATTGTTAAGTATGGAGTTAATGCATCAGCATACTCTAAAAGGAACCTAATTCGTATAGAGTCTGGACCAGAAGACTTGCTTTTATTAAGTGATTTGAGTTGCTTCGCTACTCCGAGGATATTTACTTCTACGTTACTCATGTTGGCAGCTGTTCTCAATTCGAATTATGTAATATTTACTTCGTCTTCTTTTGTGAAGGCATTCCGGAACGCTGTTTATAGTAGCTCTGCTTTGGCAGCACTGTCTTCGATAGTATCTCCATTGATATCGCGCAGAGAAGGCACTGATTGTTTCTTGCCGCTAACATACTTCACATTCGACCAGAATCTCTCTGGATTTTCTGTCAGGTTTCGAAACAAAGTTTCGTTGTGGAAACTGATATAATCTTCTCGCATTGAAGTCCGCGCTAAATTTCGAGCTTCTGTAAAAGATCGCCAATCTTGGGGATTTTGCGTCTGTTTAAATTTGGCATGTTTGTTTCGTTGTTTCTGCAACAGTGATCTAACCCGTTCTGTGTACCAAAGAGGATCAGTTCCGTCGCTTGTTAATACATTTGGTATAAATATCTCAATTGCTGCCGATACTATTTCTTTGAATTCAAGCCACATCTGGTCTACACTTATATTATTCATTTGGAATGAGTAGAGATTATCTCTCAGGAAGGCGTCAGGTGAATTTTTATCTGCTTTTTTGAATAGGTATATTTTTCGCTTATTTTTCGAGTATTTGGGGGTTACAGTATATTTGTACTTTTATTATTGAACGAAGGATTTTTGAGGTGATCCTGCTCGTGGTGGACAACCTACAACTGGCCTTGTGGAAAACATAATTCCTGTAAGTTAACGCTACAGCCCCGGAGTGTTTCGCCCTGTGCTTTGTTGATGGTCATGCTATAAGCCAACTTTCCTGGAAATAGCAATCGCCTTAAACTGAATGGCGAACCAGATGATATTAACGGTATGCGCATGCCTCATTTCTTTGGCAATCATTATACTGGCTTCGATGATGTTATCCTACAGCTGTTTGATTTACCATTACACAGTTTTGGTGGATTCTGATCCCGCAGTAAAATGACTGGCGAACCAACTTTCATCCTGAGGTAATGTAACGGCATTACTGGAACACTGAAAATCTGATATATTCGATTTTGAAGAAGTAAGGAAGAAAGGAAGATTGGATTTAGTGACCTGTCGACATCCATGTAATCAGTAATGGAGCACAAGCTCGGACTGTATCAGTGATGGGGAAGGTAATCGGCTGTGCCCTTTCAAAGGAACCATTCCGGAATTTTCCTGGAACGATTTAGGGAAATCACAGAAAACCTAAATCAGGATGGCCGGACGCGGGTTTGAACCGTCGTTCTCCAGAAAGTGAGTCCAGTGTGTTAACTCAATTTAATTATTCTACAACATTTGGATGTATTCTGTTTCGGAAATTTCTTCAAATCTTTTAGAATTCAGCCTTGTAATTATAGATAACAATGTTGTCAAAATTTTCAGCTACATATATCTTCAAAGGTTTCGGAATTTCCTGGAAAATTCAGTTCAAAAGATTTTTCTAGAAAATTCCAAATCCATCTCTATCGCTCACTGACTCATCAAACGCCACTCAAAACATTTCAGACACTATTCATATACACAATGTGTGGGAAAACGATTTTTGCCATCCAGTTCCACTCTCTGTAGCCAAATCCCCTTACTAACTGGAGAAGACCAAGGGCTGTTTCCCACCGCAACTGCAAGTGGGTGGCAGTCAGTGCTAATAGGGAATAGTCAGTCTTTACTTACACACACTTACCCATTCATGTATCTATATTACTTTATTCACGTTGGTTATTCATAGATAATGAAAGTCATCTATTGTGAACGACTTTCATGATGTGTTATTACACTGCTATGAGATAGTTTATACCAAAAATGTCATGTAACCTGTTTTAAAATTTAATATGCAGATCCCAACAGACAGTAAAGTCTTGTCTTTGGTATTGCATGAAAACTGCAGGCAATGTTCGTTACTGATAGTAATTACACTGCTAGCTAGTACTTCTTTTCTACAGATACGGTGAGGGAGTCTTAGTATTTCAGCAGACCTGAAGGGTCATTTAGCTAGTTTTTAGACGGGAAATTTACAAAAGGGTCATAACGTTGTTTGGTGCTGAAAGCCGTTCTCCGCACAGGATAGCAGTCTGCCGTGTGTGCCAAACAGCCGCATCAAAGAGGCCGGGTGTCTTGCCATAAAAATTGCAGTGTGTGAGAAGCGAAGAGGAATGCTTTTTAAGACAAGGATCGAAAGGTCAAGTGAAAGGGTTAAGCATAGGAGAAGCTGTTGAGTTTTGACATGCCTAGCTGGAATATTTGTTCAAATTCTAGTTAGGTATTTTCGATTGGTTCATAGTAATTATTTCGGTAGAAGGAGAGAGCTCTTGTTTGTGCAGACGTGCAGGGCTTTTGGTTGGTCGTGACTGAAAATCTGTCATATAGTGGGAGAGATTTTCGTGCTTTTTCCCGTGCCACACCTTACTGGTTAACCAAGACAAAATCCAGAAGATTAGGGAGTGGTTAGACACATTTATAAAATTATCATTGTTCAGAACTCCCAAGGTAGACTGCCGTTCGCTGGAGAAATTCTGGCTGGGCCAGATTAGTTTTGGAGACTAAAGTGAGAACACAATTTGCCACAGACGACGGTTGTCCCAGCGCTACCCATAAGATTATGTAAATATAAAACAAACAAGGTCGCACCACAGATACCTTCCTACAAAGTGCAGTTTATTAGAGATTCACACTCCACATGAACATATTAACGAAGAGGGCTATGAAACTCTGCAAGGAAGCTAGTGCAGAGAGAGAGAGAGAGAGAGAGAGAGAGAGAGAGAGAGGGAGGGGGGGAGGGGGGCTCCAGCTTCGAGCAGAGTACAGAAGCTGAGCTGAACATAGAATTTTCAGCCACCACTGCAGCCGTCTTTCACACTCGCACAGCTAAGAGTGGTAAGAATGCACTGTCGTTGCAGCCACCGATACGACGGAAGCACGAAGTTACTTAATTTGCATCGTGGTTTCATTTTGCAGATTTAAATTTCACAGCTAGCTAATTGCACATAACATGCACTCTGGTGAAAGTATTGAGTTAGTTCATTCTTTCCTGGATCTCTTGCTTTAAATCACTAACCTTTTTACCAATCATTAGCCGTCTTCATGACATTGTTTTATCCACTTTTTTACGTTCTCGCCTTGCCGTGTCAAGGCTATAATTTGTATCTGCAATCCCCTGTACACTTATTAAATGTTTATGTACCTGTCACTTTGGTTTATGTCGCCAGACATCAACCAAATTGTTACAGTGATCACTAACTTCCTTTCGTAGTTTTGGCCCCCTTCAGTAATATGTCCATGTGGGGAATGAATCACTAATAAACTGCACTTACAAGGGAACCTCCCCATCGCACCCCCCTCAGATTTAGTACAAACTGAGTAGTCCATGCGCAAGATAGGCAACATTAAGGATATTGTGAGCTCAGGAGTGCCGTGGTCCCGTGGTTAGCGTGAGCAGCTTTCGGAATGAGAGGGGGGATGCGATGGGGAGGTTCCCTTATTAGTAGGAAGGTATTCGTTGCGCGATCTTGTTTTTTTTTTATTTTTTTAATTTACATGATCAAATGGCTCTTAGCACTATGGGACTTAACATCTGAGGCCCCATCAGTCCCCTAGAACTTAGAACTACTTAAACCTAACTAACCTAAGAACATCACACACTTCCATGCCCGAGGCAGGATTCGAACCTGCGACCGTAGCGGTCGCGCGGTTTTCATTGTCTTATGGATGGCTTCCCTCCTCCGTAGAACACGGGCGATATGATTTGCAGTATCGGAAGAGTATGGTAAACTGCTCTACTGACCCTCATAGCACGCAAGTTGGTAAGTACTTGTATAACTCACAGAACTTAATAGTCACTGTTCCCGTCTGATAGGGTAACTTCATCATTGGTTGGGAGCTGCAATGCATATCTCAAGTACGAACGTTTTATTTGGTGTCTAGCCAGTTTGGCACGAAGAACTGAGTTCGTTAGGTCGGCGTGGCTTACTGCGCAAAGATACACTGCCGCCATACGCAGCTCGTCTTCCTGTTTCGGTGTACGTGCCAACTTGTAAAGTGTAGACGCTTGTCATGTGACATTGATATACGGAAACCGAGACTACATCGTCCAGGGGTTTTGATGAGATTGCTTACTGCTTTTGTCGCCTTTGCGTACTTATACATTACATTATGTTGCAGGTGTCTTTACGTGAGGTACTTCAGAGTTATATTTCATATGAACATACCTACATGTTTGTTCGAACTCATGAGTTTGACAGAACATTTGGGGATCGATATCTGATTATGTCTAATTCCAATTACGTTATCAGAGCACACACGTTGAATGTTTTCTGTTATATTTGGATACTGTCTACTCCCACAGCTTCACTTTGTTTCATCTCGATTGTCCGCGAGCGATTTTTGGTCTTATCTTTGGACCTACTAATCGACTTACGTTGTGGCGTCTGCTACAGTAGTGTATATGCTGGCCGTCCGGAGTGGCCGAGCGCTTCTAGGCTCTACAGTCTGGAACTGCGCGACCGCTGCAGTCGCAGTTTCGAATCCTGCCTCGGGCATGGGTGTGTGTGATGTCCTTGGATTAGTTAGGTTTAAGTAGTTCTAAGTTCTAGGGGACTGATGACCTCAGAAATTAAGTCCCATAGTGCTCAGAGCCATTTTTTTGTATGTGCTGACATTTTGTGACATGTTAGCGGCCTAGTCACCCAGATGCTTAGGTGCATAGATGCTGGGTATGCTTTCTAAAATTTCAAAGGAGAACTATAACGGTTGCTTCTTCTTATTCCGTTTGTGGTACTGGTTTGATGTTCTTTCTTATGATGTGAAATGGTGTGCTATTGAAATGGTGTGCTATTGGCTGGATTTATGTATGCTGAAGAAGAAATATAAATGATGATCATCGAACCTGAATGGTGCTCATCTATTGTGAGTCTTATTCGACATACTCTACATGTTTCTACTGTTTCTCGTACAGCACCAACAGATGTTACGTCACCTCCCCAAGGCAGTGGGAAAAGTATTTGGTTTATAGTGTGAAACATATGTATAGATATGACATACTGTTCATACACATGGTGCAAATAAGTTTCTGTTTGTCAGCACTGATTTTTGAGCGGAGTACAAAGAATACCTTCGTCCCTTCCCAGACTCTATCTCTAGAAATATCTGTAACTTATGAAGCTTCCCCCAGTTAGCAGCAACAGCTTTGAAGTAGAACGAAGTGGCGAGAGTGACGTAAATGACTGACGCCTCTGATGCCATGAGTGCTTTGAACGCGCCTCGGTTGAGGACGTAAACTGTCCATGGTTGAGGCACTCACTTGGTTCTGGAAGAGCAGTTAAGTTGGCACACAGTGAAACATGCTAGCCTTGACATCAGTCTTTTCCATTTAGTGTTTGTGGATGATCGCTGGGTAGTTGGGTAATATGAACGTATCCACTTCAGTTGTTCTTTTCAAGACACTAATGCTTATTTCTCCCCTTACGTTGTACATATTATTGCGTAGCAAGGCTCAAACGACCGGAGAAGCACCAGGAGGTGACCCACGTTAAGTTCTTTTCCATTTGTTGTGCAGATATGGTCCACGTGAGTCTGTCAAAGTTTTAATTATCACCACAAAAAATTAAAAAAATGTCGAATACTTTGAGAGGTGACAGCACGCATCGAAACAAGGAAAGTAAGTCTAGTAAACATGGGTCCGGAAGTGCATACTTTCTGCGATAAGCACGAGTTTACAGCTGGTGTTCAACGTGGCGCACATTCACGACAATGCACCTCTCCTCTCGCCGGCTTAAGGAATGACACACGCTTTGAAATATACCCGGATCTTGTTGTACCTGCTGATAAGCATAGATGACGCGATCTTTCAGTGTCCGCACATTGTTGATTGACGAGGCATAGACCAGTTCCTTCAAGTTTCCCCATAATCAAATGTCTAGAGGACTTAAGTCTGGAGAACGAGCAGGCCAAGGGGTGCCTCCCCCCTCCCGACAAATCCAACAGTAAGAAATGTCTGTGTCAGATGTTTATGCACATTGTGACGAAAGTGTGCTGGTGTGTCTTCGTGCATGAACGACATTTGTATTCGTTGCTACATTGGCATAGCCTCCAGCAAGGTACACAATACATTAATGAGAAATTCCAGATAATGCGTCCCACTTAACCTTTGTGGTAGCACTTATGCTCTTACCTAACTATCGCCAAGTATGCCCGTCCATACGTTAATTGAGAATCGGTGTTGATGCCCTCCTTCCTGAATTACTTGGGGATATAAATCTACGCCTACACGCTAGTTATGCAAATTCACATCATCTCTTGTGCACCCTGCCTCATCAGTAAATAAAATCTTGGATGTCAAAAGGGGATCCGTGGCACAAGTCTGCTGCACCCATTGACAGAACCGCCGTCTGCACGATGAACCTATGGCAGGCGTGCGGACTATGCTGGACCTTCCACTAACAGTCTTTTGATGTGCAAGGTTACCCTGTGTCCCTCAGACGCTGGGAAAGTCTGCCGAGCTCCTTATCAGAGGGCACTCGGTGATAGGGAAATTTTTGAACGTAGAGGGTACAGGCTCGCGAGCTACGTCCATTTTCTGAAGCATAGCAGAATAGTACATCCGCCATTTCATTTGTCGAGTTCAAAATGGTTCAAATGGCTCTGAGCACTATGGGACTCAACATCTTAGGTCATAAGTCCCCTAGAACTTAGAACTACTTAAACCTAACTAACCTAAGGACATCACACACACCCATGCCCGAGGCAGGATTCGAACCTGCGACCGTAGCAGTCCCGCGGTTCCGGACTGCAGCGCCAGAACCGCTAGACCACCGCGGCCGGCATTTGTCGAGTAATAGGCTTCCATTGCTAACTAGTGGTGGAAGGGAGAAAATGTAAATGTACTACACTATTTGTACAAACAAACAATAACAGTAAACACATAAGTGAATCTGCGTTTGAAAGAAGGTAAAACACCATGATACGTATCCAGGGCTGACAGTACTGTAAAACAAGACACACAAGCACAACTCTAACCACGCAACTGACTGCAGACCACCTAATGGTAGGTATAGTCTGTCTGTAAACTCAAGAGCGAGCAGCGCTTTTGGTGGGGAAAGTGGCCTTTTCCGGAAGAACCCTGGCACTGGCCTACGGTGCAACCCTAAATCAGTTGCGCGTTACCTATCTAGCGGTGTAGTTCGGGGTGCAGTGATGTATGTCGTTTCTGTTCGTGGGATCTTAGTTGCCAATCTCAGTCAGTTGACTTTGTGTACTCACCGATATACCTCAGTATCCGGAAGTGATGGATAATCGCTCTGCATTGCAAGAAAATGTGCAGAATACGAAGGAGATATTGGCGCAGAACGAGCGTTCGATCGTCTCTAACGTTATTACAGCTTGCGTTAAGGAGGCTACACAGAAAGAACTGTTGGTTAATATTACCAGTCCCAATCAAAGGGCAGCAGTTTATGCAAACGTCAGCCTCGCCAAAATAGGACGAATAAGGAAGGAACGCGAGAACAAGGCGCATGGTTTACTGGAATCGCCGCGAAGAAAAACTAATAATTTAGGGAGGAAACCCATCGTTATAGACAGTTTCACAAAATCGGTCATTCGACAAACGATGGAGGACTTTAAGATAAACCAAAAAATAATGCCCACATTACGTAAATTACTCACTGGCGTGAAACAAAAAATACATTTTCGTTGCAGAAAGATGTTTTACACAAGACATTGCGTGAAATGGGATTTACCTGGAAATACTTTTCAGACATGTTTACGAAGACAATGACAAAAAAGGCACTGCGAATCGAACTAATACAACACATGTAATTATAAATTTCTGGTTATTGTTAAGTTTTAATGCATCCCTTCAAAGAAAACTTCTACCTTTTAGTACAAACACAAAGTAAGAACAAGCCTTAAATTCTACAGTCCGATTGCACTATATCTGGTTCGTCTTACGAATAGAGGAACATACATTCATATGAATAGGCATTCGGTTCTATGTTTGTAGTAGAATCCTGACTTCCGTTCTTATGTTAATATTATTTACTCTATAATGTTTTGTTTCGAAGAAGCTATCGGCTTTGTTTTCCTTATACTCTTAACGCATTTGTCTGAAAATAAACGCAGACGGGACGTATCTGTACACGGCGTCGTCACAAATTTAAAGCGCGCGCCGCGGCAGGGATTGTACTACGTTGTGGAACAGCCTGTAGAAGCGCCCTGTGACGTAGCAGGGTAGGCAGCGTGAGGACTCGCGCGCTCGCTATTCAGTTTACCGATAGACTATAGACTACTGTGAGTAAGACATCACAATACCCCGCCGAGACATCTGACAGAGCGGCCACGCAACGACTATGCTAATATCCGGAACGAAACGTCGCGCAGCCCTTCCTATAAACATGTGCTTATCTCTGAAAGTATGCGTTTCCGAATCCATGTCAATTGGACCTATTTTTCTTGCTTCGATGGGTACTACCATCTCTCAAAGTATTCTACACTCTCTTCTCGAACACCTATCACTGAAATCTCCGCACTACAGTACCACAGCACAATTCTAAGGGAGCCTAAACAAGATTGTGCAATCCATCCCTAAAGTTGAAATGGGCTAAACCATTTTGTTTTTGGTCGTCTAGCGGCATGCTACGGTACTAAGGTTGTGGGGGATGTCAATTCGTACCAAGAATGCAGACGTGTACCTGCAGACGAATAAGATGTTAATTACGAAGCTTTATTTTTTTCTAGATCGTTATTAAAATGTCATGAACATCCCTCGTGAGTACAGACTCTTCTTGGTCATGTGAAATATGTTATCACGTCCTGAGCGCAGTGAGAAACTGTTCTGGTTTCCACCTTTATACGGGACAATTCCAGACGGAATTTTCCTCCTAAAAATGTTGGTACTGTTTGGACGAGGTAACAGGAAGACTGTTTTTCTTCATGTAGACATTCCTAACATCTAGGCAGCTTTATGTTCTTCATACCTCTCCTACGAGGACATTTGGTCAGTTACTTCTGTAGTTCTAAAATGTCTGCTGTAAGCCGTCCGCAGACAGATATCATGTTAGTAATTAGCCGTACATTTAGCTTCGTTTCATTGATCAATTAAACTGCACTTCCTTAAAGTGGACACTTATTTTTCTAACTAATGAAAATACGAAAACGAAATTGACCAGAGCGCAAAGTGTGATGTCGAGAATTTAGTGGGAAACATCTATCGTTGAACCTGGGAATGCTTATCTCTACCAGTCTTCCGCCTTGCGCGTCACATTTGATCAGAGCTGTCTGTCTCTTACGGCTTGCATCGGAGGTGCTGTGATTCCTCTTACAGGAAGCAAGAAACTATGGGGGTGTTCAATAAGTAATGCAACACATATTTTATATCTGAAAGCAAGTTGGTTTTATTCAGGATTTCAGCACACTGTATTATTCCACACTCCTTGGGCTGTACAACCCTGTTTTTCAACACAATCTCCGTTCAATGCGACGGCCTTACGTCACACTTCTGGAAGGGCATGGTACGACTCGACTTGTTGAGGTCGGAGGGAACATTTTCCTGCATCAATAACCTCAGCGTCATCCACGTAATTCCGTCGGAGTGGATATGGTTCAAATGGTTCTGAGCACTATGGGACTTAACATATGTGGTCATCAGTCCCCTAGAACTTAGAACTACTTAAACCTAACTAACCTAAGGACATCACACACATCCATGCCCGAGGCAGGATTCGAACCTGCGACCGTAGCAGTCGCGCGGTTCCGGACTGAGCGCCTAGAACCGCTAGGCCACCGCGGCCGGCCTCGGAGTGAATACTTCATTGGGCCAAACAGACGGAAGTCGGAAAGTGCGAGGATGTAGGGTGGATGAGGAAGAACAGTCCAATGAGGTTCTGTGAGCCCCTCTTAGATACGCAGACTACAGTGAGGCCTTGCGTTACCAAGAAGTTTGTTTGTATTTTTGTAGCAAAAGACATGCTGAAGTCGGTTCTTGAGTTTCCCAAGGGTGGCACAATACATCTGCGAGTTGATGACTGCAAAGTGGCTATAATTTCGCACCTTAAAAGCACCCATCCACATACTTTGCCGTGATCAACAAACACAATTAGGTATCATGTGATAGGTTGTACATCGTGTATATGAATATATAAAGGAGACTGACATTGTCATGTAAGGCTTGCTGCATGAAAGGTGACGGAGTGTCTTTATTATCATACTAGTAGAGGTTGGAGCGACAGTGGAAATGAAGCGGCAGGCGGAACTCAAGCTCTGGGTGGAAGGCGCACACAGGTGTTTTCGTCCTGCTTAAATACAGGAAGTAGCAAGACAGACATTGGGACACCTGAGTGCTGGTGCACAGTAGAGTCGCGACCGGCCGCTGTTGAAGCTGGACGGGAAGGATTATACTGCGGAAACTACCAAAGTCTTGGACGCAGCTGAGAGGAATGAGGAAGCGCCACCTCAGAAACCACGCAGGCATGGTTATTTCCAAATATTTTTACTCAGAAGCGTACCATTGTACGAGTATTGGTCTTTCCTCGCAAACTTTCCGCTCTGGACGACAAAACACTAAAAATATGCCTCTCGGCGTTTGGAAAAATCTGTAGAGAGGGAGAATATTACGTGGTTTCGGGAATATGATTCGTTTTCGGAATTACGATGGTGGGGAGCTGAGCCTTGCTGGGAAGCCAGAGGTGGAGACGACGAGGCCTTCCGTTGCGAGCGCCCGTGTGTGACGGTCGTTCGATTTCAGCTTTGTTGGTAGAGGACTTGCTGTCTCTGCTCTCAGGAGAGTTTATAGTTAGAACAGTTAGGCACTATACTGTTGTGAACCTATACGATTCTGGACTTCACCTCCGGGTTGGAAGTCGTCGTGGAGTACGCAGCATTCAGTAATTGAGAGCACTTCCTCTGCCTTTACTTACGTTGAGACGTTATCTGAACTCTGTCCTTGTGACTGGGAGTTCGCGTTTCCCGTCTGTAGAACACAGAGAGGAGAAGACAGAGTATATTAGTCAGAGGACCGCCTTCTGCCGTCCTAGTGTTTGAAAGTGTTTATTTGTGGCTGGAGTTCTTCCATCGTCGCAGACGAGTACGAGAACCATCACTTCGACGCACCGGACGCAGTATATACAGTGATATCGCAAATTGCTTTGGCTTATATTCCAAGATATCTCACAACAAATTCCGCATTATTTCAAAAGAGAAAAATAATTGTTGCAATACTTATTGAAAATCCCTGGTACTATCTTGACTTGCGCCCCTTGATTCGGAAGCGTCTGGTCATACGCACTGCATCCTGTTTAGCTACTTCTGCGCTGATCCTTCGTCAGTGACAAACTGTGTGCCAGCCGCGGTGGCCGTGCGGTTCTAGGCACTTCAGTCCGGAACCGCGTGACTGCTACGGTCGCAGGTTCGAATCCTGCCTCGGGCATGGATGTGTGTGATGTCCTCAGGTTAGTTAGGTTTAAGTAGTTCTAAGTTCTAGGGGACTTATGACCTCAGCAGTTGAGTCCCATAGTGCTCAGAGCCACTGGAATCATTTTTCAAAAACTGTTTTCTCGCCAGGGAAACAGGCAACGAAAGCGACTGTAGAGAGAGACAGATCGAAAGGGAACGAGCCTTCTGCTTTTCTTAGCGTTTGCTTTACCGCCTCACCGGCACCGCTTGAGCGTTATGGGGACACTAACGCCCGTCTGCGGCTAACGGGGCGGCGCGCGCTATTTTCGGAAACAGAAGAAAAGAATATTTGTTTCGCGAGACAAGGCGCCGGCGATACAGGTGCGCAGAGGCCGGGCCGAAATAGCCGCGGCTTGGCCGAGAGGAGCCAGGAATTCCGGCAAGGCTCCGCGAGAGCACTTTCCGATCGCGGGCGGAGAGCTGGCAGCCTACAGCGCCCGCTGTTTTCCGGCCACCACGCCGCTACAAAGGGATTAATTCGAATAGTTGCGAGACAGCCGGCCGGGTCGAAGGATTAATCAGCAGAGCCGCCGGTGGTGGTGGTGGCGGCGGTGGCGGGCATAAATCCCAGGCAGCACCGGCTCCTCCCTCCGTCTAATTAATAGCGACCCTCCACGACGCACCGAGCCACACACTACTCTAGTAGACAGCGCAGCCTGGAGTCTACATCCGACGGGACACGGCATTCCCCGGAAGATGCAAGAGAGCGTCCATCGGGGCCCTCTTCACCGGGACATAACTTGTAATTATCGCATGTCGAGGTGACTTGTTCAAGCACAGACCTATGTACTATGTCCAGGGTTATCCCTTTTCGTCTCCCACTCAAAAGTAACTATCCGTCGCCCTCGTTGAAATGTACACTACAGGCCACTAAAATTGCTACACCACGAAGTTGACATGCTACAGACGGGAAATTTATCCGACAGGAAGAAGATGCTGCGATATGCAAATTATTAGCTTTTCAGAGCATTCACACAAGGTTGGCGCCGGTGGCGAAACCCTACAATGCGCTGACATGAGGAAATTTTCCTACCGATTTCTCATGCACAAACAGCAGTTGACCAGCGTTGCCTGGTGAAACGTTGTTGTGATGCCTCGTGTCAGGAGGAGAAATGCGCACCATGACGTTCCCGACTTTGATAGTAGCCTCTCGCGATTGCGGTTTATCGTATCGCGACATTGCTACCCGCGTTGGTCAATATCCAATGACTGTTAGCAGAATATGGAATCGGTGGGTTCAGGAGGGTAATACGGAACGCCGTGCTGGATCCCAACGGCCTCGTATCACTAGCAGGAATCTTATCCGCATGGCTGTAACGGATCGTGCAGCCACGTCTCGATCGCTGAGTCAACAGACTGAAACGTTTGCAAGGCGACAACCATCTGCACAAACAGTTCGACGACGTTTGCAGCAGCATGGACTATCAGCTCGGAAACCGTGGCTGCGGTTACCTTTGACGCTGCATCACAGGCAGGAGCACCTGTGATGGTGTACTCAACGACGAACCTGGGTGCACGAATGGCAAAACGTCATTCATTCGGATGAATCCAGGCTCTGTTTACAGCATCATGATGGTCGCATCCGTGTTTGGCGACATCGCGGTGAACGCATATTGGAAGAGTGTATTCGTCATCGCCATACTGGCGTATCACCCGGCGTGATGGTACGGGGTGCCATTGGTTACACGTCTCGGTCACCTCTTGTTCGCATTGACGGCACTTTGAACAGTGGACGTTACATTTCAGATGTGTTACGAACCGTGGCTCTAACCTTCATTCGATCCCCGCGAAACCCTACATTTCAGCAGGATAATGCACGACCGCATGTTGCAGTCCACTACGGGCCTTTCAGGATACAGAAAATGTTCGACTGCTCCCGTGGCCAGCACATTCTCCAGATCTCTCACCAATTGAAAACGTCTGGCCAATGGTGGCCAAGCAGCTGGCTCGTCACAATACGCCAGTCACTACTCTCGATGAACTGTGGTATCGTGTTGAAGCTGCATGGGCAGCTGTACCTGTACACGCCATCCAAGCTCTGTTTGACTCAATGCCCAGGCGTATCAAGGTCGTTATTACGGCCAGAGGTGGTTGTTCTGGGTACTGATTTCTCAGGATCTATGCACCCAAATTGCGTGAAAATGTAGAAACATGTCAGTTCTATTATAATATATTTGTGCAATGAATACCTGTTTATATCTGCATTTCTACTTGGAGTAGCAATTTTAATGGCCAGTAGTTTGACACATACGGCTATGATTTTAATAATAATGGCAGTAAAACATTCAATGTGATTCAGCTGCCCCTACCGATGTGTGTTATGCACCCCACAACACTATAAAAAATCTTGTGCAAAACTTTCATATTCTCTTGCTCACTATGCACAAACTGTTAAACTAAACTCTGAGCACGCCCAATGGTACTGACCAACTGGAGTGCCATCCTTAGCCGAGTGTAACTGGATGTGGATAGAGAGAGCATGTGGCCAGCATACCACTCTCCCAGCTGTTGTCAGTTTACGAGACTGCAGTCGTTAATTCTCAAACAAGTAGCTCCTCGATTTGCCTCACAAGGGCTGAGTGTACCACGCTTACCAGCAGCTGTGTTGGGTTTGTGGGGAGAATGGTCATAACTGTGAGTTCTTTAATTGCTCTGGGAGAAGGCTCATCAAAGTAGAAAACATGAGTTCACTTTATCACGTTAATGAATAAAAGATTTACTGAACTTTGCAACACATTTTTGCCACTGTAGTACTGGATAATTTACAACTGTCATGGATTAGCAAATCGTCACTTGACGAACTAATAAACAAACTGTTTCCTTGAGGTAC
The DNA here is from genome assembly GCF_021461395.2 of Schistocerca americana. Lineage (NCBI taxonomy): Eukaryota > Metazoa > Arthropoda > Insecta > Orthoptera > Acrididae > Schistocerca > Schistocerca americana. The sequence continues at coordinate 228,340,588 of NC_060119.1, forward strand.
AATGTTCAACATTTTCTAAAGTACAAGTTCATCAGAAAGTTTAGCAACTCGTTGGTCCTGCAGTATGGTGTTGACTCCCTCAGATGTAGTCATAAACTGCGGGCAGAGGACCGTTGTCCTCGGCTCTATATTAACCTCTGGTACGCAGACACTGCTGCTCTGAGAGGGAAGCCATGGTCTTCTGCAGTGTCAGATATGTCGTCGTGACTGCATCGAGATCTTGCTAACGTCTGTGGTACCGATATGTGTCACCGACTTTGGTGTGGCACTTTGATCTATGGATAATACCATACGTAAGTTGATCTAAGATGGACGTAGCCCATGGAGGCCATGGGTAGCATTCAGCGACAGAGTGCTCGAGGATGGACGTAGTCCGTGGTCACTGCTTATTGGCTCGGTGGTGTGAACCTCTGGTTGTTTAGCTGTTAGTCACAGTCCTCGTTAGCCCAAGTGTGAACCAATTGCAGAGCGATCGGGCAGCGACTTAAATTCTCTTCTGGCGAAAGCTCGGACGTCCAGGGCCACGTGACCCACAGGAGGGAGGTAGCACCGCAGTGGCAGCGCTGTTTGCGGTGGTGCTTACCCCTCTGGAGACGAGGTTGGCTCCACACGGTACTATGGTGGCTGCTGGATGTTCGTTTGAAAACGACACTGCTTTTTGTGTTGATGTAGAATGCTTTTCGTTATTTGTTCTGAGGTGGTGTCATTGGTGGGCCGCAGCTTCGGCAACCACGGTACAGGCTGCGCCTCCACTGATAAGGCCGATACTCAGTGCGACGCCGAACCGCCCCCGGCGCCGGCACTCCCATCAGAGAGGCAGGCTGACGCCACGTGCGTCTGACCAGAGGCCCACTGCTGCGGCCGTGTACGGCGCCGCCCACACCGCAGCGCCACAAAGCGCGGCCCACGGCGCCGCCTGCGGCCCACCGCCGCCCTCCAGTATCAGCAACACCACGGGAGGCCGGCGAGGCGAACCAACCTGTACTGCCAGCCAATAACGCATTTCAACTGTCGGGATTCGCGTCAACCGCTCAACGTTCAGGCTGCGTGAAACTGAAGTTTCTGCACACACTGCCTGATCAAAAATATCCGGACACCCCTATGTAATGTGGAACTGATCACTAGATGTCACGACATGCGGATGCGCCAGAATAAAAGCGGGCGGGGTGCATTGTCTTGTGAGTATTCAAGCAGTAACACAAGAACAGGTCGGTCAGTTACTTCGAACGTGTACTAGCCATTAGATGTCACTTGGTAACAGATCCAGCAGGAACATTTAACCCCTTCTAAAGCTGCCCGAGTAGATTGTTAGTTGTCTACTTGTGAAGTGGAAATTCGAAGGCATAAAGGCCGGGCGAAGTGGCCGCGCGGTTCTGGCGCTGCAGTCTGAAACCGCGAGACCGCTACGGTCGCAGGTTCGAATCCTGCCTCGGGCATGGATGTGTGTGATGTCCTTAGGTTAGTTAGGTTTAACTAGTTCTAAGTTCTAGGGGACTAATGTCCTCAGCAGTTGAGTCCCATAGTGCTCAGAGCCATTTGAACCATTTTTGAAGGCACAAACATAGCTAAACCAGGCAGGTGTCGTGCACTGGTTGGCACGGACCGTAGAGGGTGATTGTAAAAAAATCGCATGAAATCAGCAGAAGGAATCACTTGTCAGTTCTAGAGTGTAGTCACCTGTCCAGATACCGCAATAGCTGTGGGTAGGGAGTTAAAGAGAACTTAGTAGAATAGTCAAGCAGCTCCTCATAAGCCACACATTTGTGTAGTCAGTGCTAACACCCAAACCTCCAAATGTTAGACACTCAGATCGGTACCAAACGTTGTATATCGATATGATATGAACCAAAATACCGATTTATTTCGTGCTGTGGTCGAGTAGAACATTTGTCAACGGTAATTACATGTATTACCAGAGCTACGGAGCACAGTAAAAGTGTATCTGTGAGTGACTGAATTATAGCTCTCACATGGGTGAGAATGTATAGGGGCTGGTCGTCGTGCCAGAGGTCCCACGTTGCGTGAAACTGTTATACAGGAGAAAATGTTCTTGGCGCATAAAAGGACTTCTTTTTGTAGGAATACTCGTTTGGCTGTATGCTTTCGCTTCGTTAGTTGAACGCCATTGGCTTATTATTGATCTTATTATTTTGTTTCTTATTAATTATTTTTATTACTATTATTTCCGCACGTGTGATGCATTTGTTTCTTTATTTTTCTGTTTTGATTGTACATTCTGTGAAACTACAAATGTGCGCTATAGATTTAATGGTTTCAAAGAAGCGAAGCGAAAGCAGACTGCCAAGAGAACATTGCTGTAAACTCCAAACAGCCCTTTCACATATCATAAAAAAGTTATCCCACGTAACACTTTCACACATAATACAGTTAAAAATAAAAGTCAAATTCGACGTCGCTGGGGTTAAACACGGAATCTTTATCACGAGGATCTAACGCTCTACTAACTTCCCCACGGAAGCATCCCGTATTGCGCAGTCACAGTTATGCCTCTGATGTGCTCCGTAATTCTGGTGTTACTTTTAACTAACGTTTACGCCAGTTCTGCTGGACGACAGCACATAGTAGGAACTAAATCTGACACGTCACAATTCGCCACTGGTATTTGTGAGCACCACCTTATGTCTTCGTGTATTGTGGCGTAGCGATGTGCATTGACTCCTAGAAAGCTGTAAGTTTCAACTCAGTGAAACGATGCTCCGCCAAAAGTGTTTCCATGCTGGAGGTCCATGTCTTCGGGTGTTCTGTGTTCGCCTACCGTTGCAGGCCTTGTCTCGCGCGTACGCTTTGCAGTTCGTGTAAATTACACTCAAACATGGGAATTACGAAAGACATTTGCCGGACGCCAATAGGTATGAAATGTTGTAGAGCGTTTCAAGATAACTATAGTTCACTATTTTATTAGTCTTAGTTTCGTATTTGAAATAATTTCGGAAATATATATAGTAACTTAAAACTAAAATTAAAAAATTCCCTCTGCGTTCAACATTCGGGTGACAACTGAATCTCGCAGCCACAAATAAAGTGATGCACGTCTTGCATAGATATTGGCAATACAGACATTATGTATACGAAGGAAATTATTACATGTTGTTAAATTAAATTTCTGGTGTATAAATGACAGATTACAGATGTAAAATCAACCTTATTATCCATTCATCTTGGTTATGAAGGTTACTTCTCAGTTTTTCAGATGAACCCACTGACAATGGAGAAATTTCACCGAAATGTATATCGACAACAGAAAAGAAAATTGTTTTTGGATAATAAATAACCCTGTTTTGAAACGTTATTATCTTTTTCTGTGACAATTTCGTTTATAAAAAATGAGGGTGTAATGAACAATCATACACTTTAATACAGAGTGACAATTATTGTTATTGTTGTTGTGGTCTTCAGTCATGAGACTGGTTTGATGCAGCTCTCCATGCTACTCTATCCTGTGCAAGCTTCTTCATCTCCCAGTACCTACTGCAACCTACATCTTTTTGAATCTGCTTGGTGTATTCATCTCTTGGTCTCCCTCTCCGAGTTTTACCCTCCACGCTGCCCTCCAATACTAAATTGGTGATCCCTTGATGCCTCAGAATATGCCCTACCAACCGATCCCTTCTTCTAGTCAAGTTTTGCCACAAGCTCCTCCCAAATTCTATTCAATACCTCCTCATTAGTTATGTGATCTACCCATCTGATCTTCAGCATTCTTCTGTAGCACCACATTTCTAAAGCTTCTATTCTCTTCTTGTCCAAATTATTTATCGTCCATGTTTCACTTCCACGCATGGCTACACTCCATACAAATACTTTCAGAAACGACTTCCTGACACTTAAATCTATGCTCGATGTTAAAAAATTTCTCTTCTTCAGAAACGCTTTCCTTGCCATTACCAGTCTACAATTTATATCCTCTTATACAACCCTCTGTCATGATTCTTGAACCAAGTGTTAGCTATGATTAAGTTACGCTCTGTGCAAAATTCTACCAGGCGGCTTTCTCTTTCATTTCTTACCCCCACTCCATAATTATCTATTACGTTTCCTTCTCTTCCTTTTCCTACTACCGAATTCCAGCCACCCATTACTATTAAATTTTCGTTTCCCTTCACTATCTGAATAATTTCTTTTATCTCATCATACATTTCATCAATTTCTTCGTCATCTGGAGAGCTAGTTGACATATAAACTTGTACTACGGTTGTAGGCGTGGGCTTCGTATCTATCTTGGCCACAATAATTCTTTCACTATGCTGTTTGTAGTAGTTTACCCGCGCTCCTATTTTTTATTCATTATTAAACCTACTCCTGCATTACCGCTATTTGATTTTGTATTTATAACCCTGTATTCACCTCTCCAGAATTCTTGTTCCTCCTGCCACCGAACTTCACTAATTCCCACTATATCTAACTTTAACCCATCCATTTCCCTGTTTAAATTTTCTAACCTATCTATCCGATTAAGGGATCTGACATTCCACGCTGCGATCCGTAGAACGCCAGTTTTCTTTCTCCTGATAACGACGTCCTCTTAAGTAGTTCCCGCCCGGAGATCCGAGTGGGGGACTATTTTACCTCCGAAATATTTTACCCAAGAGGACGCCATCATCATTTAACCATACAGTGCTTGCCCTCGGGACAAATTACGGCTGTAGTTTCCCCTTGCCTTCAGTCGTTCGCAGTACCAGCACAGCAAGGCCGTTTTGGTTACTGTTACAAGGCCAGGTCAGTCAATCATCCAGACTGTTGCCCCTGCAACTACTGTAAAGGCTGCTGCCCTTCTTCAGGAACCACACGTTTGTCTGGCCTCTCAACAGATACCCCTCCGTTGTGGTTGCACCTACGGTACGGCTATCTGTATCGCTGAGGCACGCAAGCCTCCCCATCAAAGGCAAGGTCCATGGTTTATGGGAGGAGGATTGTTGAACTATTCGGAAAAAAGTAAATTAGTAACGAACTCCGGCGTGCACACACTGTATTCAACATGTCAACGTCAAAAAAAACATGGCTCTGAGCACTATGGGACTCAACTTCTGTGGTCATCAGTCCCCGTGAACTTAGAACTACTTAAACCTAACTAACCTAAGGACGTCACACACATCCATGCCCGAGGCAGGATTCGAACTTGCGACCGTAGCAGTCCCGCGGTTCCGGACTGCACGCCTAGAACCATTAGACCCCCGCGGCCGGCTGTCAACGTCACTACAGATATTCGGATTTATGCTATGGCATGTTCAATACACCTGCCATCATTGACGACGACGTTGCGCGGACGAATAGCGATATTCTGCATGACCAGCTGAAATGTCTGAACATCGATGCTGTCGATGACCTCCTGAATGGCTGTTTTCAGCTCAGCAATGGTTTTGGGGTTATTGCTGTGCACCTTGTTTTTAATAAAGCCCCACAAAAGGAGTCTCATGTGTTCAGATCCGGAGAATATGGCGGCCAATCGAGGGCCATGCCAGTAAGTGGCCTCTGGGTACGCCAGAGCCAGAATGCAGTCTTCAAAGTGCTCCCGCAGGACATCAAACACACTGTTGCTTCGATGGGTACGAGCTACGTCTTGCTTGAACCACATCTTGACTAAATCATGGTCAATTTGGATAATGGGTGTGAAATCATCTTCCAAAACCTTCACGTACCTTTCAGTAGTCACCGTGCCATTAAGGAATATCGCATCGATTATTCCGTGACTGGATACTGCAGACCACACAGTCACCCGTTGAGGGTGAAGAGACTTCTCGATCGCTAAATACGGATTTTCAGTCCCCCAAATGAGCCTGTTTTGCTTATGGACGAACCCACCCAAATGAAAGTGGACTTCGTCGCTAAACCAAACCATGCATGCGCATACTAATTCGCGTCATGCCCCGCGGCCAAACCGAACGAGGTGGCGCAGTGGTTAGACACTGGACTCGCATTCAGGAGGACGACGGTTCAATCCCGCGTCCAGCCATCCTGACTTAGGCTTTCCGTGATTTTCCTAAAATCGCTCCAGACAAATGCTGGGATGGTTCCTTTCAAAAGGCACGGCCGACTTCCTTCCCCGTCCTTCCCTAATTCGATGAGACCGATGACCTCGCTGTGTGGTCTCCTTCCCCAAAACAACCCCAACCCGCGGCCAACCATGAAATTTGAACGTCCTATAGCAAACCGTTTTGAGATTATAACGATTTTATTTCACATAGTTCAATTACTGTCACCCTGTATGTTTATGTAACAATATGAGTTAAGCCCATGTTACTAAAATACTTATTTAACCAAGGGTGTTTGATATTGTCATTTTGGACTCTTACACTCACTGAGTGAAAGAGGGAGTGAATTCGGTATGTAAGTGAGGTAAGAATCATTGAAAATGTGAATAACTAAGTGTGAGTGAGTGTGGGAACTTGTTTGTGCTGAACTGATGTAAACTACAAACGTGAGGGAAAATGGTAATTGTAAGTTTTTGATACTGTAGAAATATGAGTCACTTCAGTCCTAAAGGCAAAGAAAAATGGGGTTAATTGTTTTGATTTGCTTTCAGGAGTGTTATTTTGTGATTTCTTATTTATTGACTTCAGAACGGGCATCGGTCCAAAAAGGGAGAGTACCAGGATATCTGAATGGAAATACGAAGCTGACTAAAAAATTGACTGAGTGATTCTTTTAGGATATGAACTTCCGATAAAAGTCTACGATAATTCGTAGATGACATCTACGAAAATGTCCGAAGCCCAAAATTCATGATCTGCATAGTACTCGAGCAAGCATTCAACACTTTGTAATGACTGTGTGTGTTTACGAACTTCTGACTAACTGGTCTGAATTAAAACCTTAAACTGGCTACGAGGGGAGGGGAGGGGAGGGGAGGGGAGGGGAGGGGAGGGGAGAGGGGAGAGAGAGAGAGAGAGAGAGAGAGAGAGAGAGAGAGAGAGAGAGAGAGAACTGTGGAAAGGGTTAGTAAAAACTGTACTTAATTTTGTTCTTTCATTTCTGGAACTCTATGCTAGGACGGAGTTGGTAGTGAATATGTGTACATAAGATGAAAATACGAAACAGGTGCTTTAATGCAAGGAGTTTTCTTTATTTAATAATTACAGCCAGATCTGCTAAAATTAATTCGCTTTAGCATTGTGCTATAGTTAATTATATTATGCTCTCTGTTGACAAATGCAGTGCAGCTAATTTTGTACAGCTTTTCTGAACGTTGTACGTTGCTTCAGGATAGGCCGTGTTTCCAAAAAACTCACTTAAGTGAGAACTTACGATGTTTATAGGGGGGCAGGGTATTAACAACACGTCGCATTGTAATAAATTATGCCGATTTTAATTACAGATCCAGTGTGGAACGTGAGATCGTTACAGTACGAGCGACAGGTGATAGCGCACTCGAAAACGACAGTTTGCAGTACGATGTACAACAGGATGACGTTCTTGACAAATTTTGCCGCTGCGGACACTATCCGGACGATTCAACCCTCTTCTAAGGACATATCGCCGCTTCAACGAAACTGAACGTGATCTCGCCCCTTAAGGGTGTAGTGTGACTGCAAGTTTTGCTTTAGCATACAAGATGGAACTACTAGGGACGGTTCAAAAGCACGGGAATAAATTTGAAGAACGTGACCGAAGCAGAAAAATGGCTCTGAGCACTATGGGACTTAACATCTTTGGTCATCAGTCCCCTAGAACTTAGAACTACTTAAACCTAACCAACCTAAAGACATCACACACATCCATGCCCGAGGCAGGATTCGAACCTGCGACCGTAGCGGTCGCGCGGCCCCGGACTGAGCGCCTAGAACCGCGAGACCACCGCGGCCGGCAGCCGAAGCACAAAAGGGTGTTTATGCTTTTTCAGTCTTCATTTTCGCGCCTTCCCCTGACGTAAAACTAAACTCCTCCCGAATAGGCCATGAAGACCCAACGGGACCGACCGGCCGCCGTGTCACCCTCAACCCTTAGGCGTCCTGGATGCGGATATGGAGGGGCATGTGGTCAGCACACCGCTCTCCCGGCCGTATGTCAGTTTACGAGACCGGAGCTGCTACTTGTCAATCAAGTAGCTCCTCAGTTTGCCTCACAAGAGCTTAGTGCACCCCGCTTGCCAACAGCGCTCGGCAGACCGGATAGTCACCCATCCAAGTGCTAGCCCAGCCCGACAGTGCTTAACTTCGGCGATCTGACGGGAACCGGTGTTACCACTGCGGCAAGGCCGTTGGCCCCTTGGCGTAAGAATGGGCGTAATTTACATCAGTCTCTACCAAATACAAAAGAAGACAACAGTTCAAAGTCAAAAACTGAGAAAAATCACTCAAAAATACCACACATTCATTTACCACAGAAACAATGGTAATTTACTGATACAGTTAAGTGTTAAATCCAAAATATTTGTCAAACAACAACTGGCTCTGGCGTCTGATATAAGGTCTCAGTCTACACTCGCCCAGAACACTGGAAAATGACTATACCGAATTCCATATCATCACCCGGGAAAATAGTGGTCCACCGCCTGTAGCCTTCCGTACGATCACAATACCACAGGGGCTGCTGGTTAGTATCTGAACTTCCCGACCTCTCCTACACTGCAAGAAAAAATAATGACAATCGAATCTTCTTCCACCACCACGATCCTAGCCAAGCGCTGTCGCGCAAGCGTATTTGAGCGATTTCGGCTACGGATGTCGGTGCAGCATCGTTACCTAGCAACAAATATATTCTGGTAATGTAGGCAAAGTTATCAGTTGCAATAGCGTAACTGAAAGGTACTGCACGTAGGCAGGCATCGCCTGCTAAAGGCACGACGCTGTCATTAATGTAGAGAGAATTATTTCGTACGGCCCAATGGGATGATGCAAGTCTTTCAATTGGACGCCACTTCGACGACTGGCGTGTCCCTAGCCTCCCACAGTTATTAAGCTGGGGAAACGGAGGAGGGGTATAGTTTGAAGTGGAATCCGAATTACATATCTTGCCTCACTGCTCCCCATGTCGTTGAAATGCGAAGGCTAGATTAAATACAGACTGAAAAATTCCACACTCCATCCGAGATTCGATCCCCCCGCCTTTCGGTTTCCAAGCACGCGGACTATTGCTGCACCACCAGGGCCGACAATGTAGATATAAAAGCCCACGGTACCTCGGTAGCTGATTTACTTGACTGAGTCGCTCGTCAGATGCGAAGATTCTCAGATATTTAATGTCCTGATGGCGGCACGTCAGTAGAGTTTTAAAGCACTGACGGTATTATGGCAAACTCCGATGTCTCATTACTTTTTTATTTAGTGAGAAAGAACTTGTGCGTGTAAAGCTTGGTGCATGCGCAATACGACGCTAAACAATCCTCAACTCAATGAGGTAGAAGTTATTCTGTAGTGAAGTACTGAATACATCGGTGCATCGTATGTACACACACTGCTGAAAGACGCGTCACGCCGCGTGGATGGCATCAGGAACCTACTAGCAGAGTTACACTAAAGATACACGCTCAGGGGCGACGCCTAGTAGCGACAAGAGCCAGGTATGGCCAGACAGCAGACCGGGCGGAAAATGGTTGACGTCAGACTACATGACAGACGGCGATTTAGCAGAGTTGGGTCGATCTGAACGAATGAGTTAACTGACAAGTGAAAGCCTGTCGTAGAGAACTGATGTGTGATTTTAATTGCGTTAGCAAATTTATCTTGACGGAGCGAACTAAGATAAAAAATGGTTGGTAATAGTTGGTGTCACAAATCGAAGAGCAAAATAAAAGTGATTATAGATCTTTCTCATTTTGAGTCTAGTCCATTCCAAATAATTTTGCTTACAAATAGAAACGACGCAATCCATCACAGTCCCAAGTCATCACAAGGTAGGAAAAGGAGAGATTAATTACTTTACAGGAAATATCACTCTTCAAAGAATTTGCTTTTATCAAGGTTGTTAGCATAGCGCGGAAAATGTAAGTAACTTTCATATGCAATTAAATTAAATTTAGGAGCAGTCAGGTTTCATTTAAAAACGCAGTCGGATTAAATGATGTGAATGGTTAAAAATTTACATTGTGCCTAGACGTTGACAATTTTCAGACATGGAGCCATAAAAAGATTGTACTTGAATTAAAGGGCAAGAAACACAAAAATATAACTGTCCTGCTGACGCATACTTGGCGCACAGGCCCAACTAATTAAGATACGGCTGTGTATCTATGTTATAAAAGAGTGTTCGCTTTGTTGTCAAAACTATTTATCACGCAGCACTGTTTCTTGCTCTTAATTTTCAATTACTTTTTAAGAGAAGAAAATGAAGAGAGACTACGAAGAACCACAGGACAATAACTACCGCGAGCTCTCATTTAACCGGGTCAATGTGGATAGGTGACAGCACAGGTAACCGGAAAACACAAATAATCCAAAATACACGTGTTTCTAACCATAAAATGCTATTTTACTATTCTTACAAACCGCGCTACATGTCACATTTGAAAGCGCACTGCTTTATTTACTCGTTATTCGCCGGAAACTGAGAATTTATTTACAGAATTACTCTTAAAACACACTGTATTTCGTATCACTTGTTTTCAGTTCACTTCCGGCAATTTCTTTGTGACTCCAGCTTTTATACAATTTTTTCCCTACTATAGTTCTCATTCTTCAGAGAGCCAAAACATCGGTACTAAAGAATAAATTGTGCCCGCGTACTCTATCAACGCATTTCAGTACCCGGCGTGCGTGATGGAACGTGTTCCAAGATCGCATCGTCTTCACTCTCCTCCTCTACCGATCTGAGTATGTTCATTGTATCCTCATCAGTTAGCTGCTCAAATCTCAATTCATGGCTTTGCTACGTAACCACTAGTGGACATTTAGGTCTTCACAAGCAGAAATTTATTTCATAAGATCTGTCATTAATGGAAGACAGGAATGCTAGTTTGCACTGTATGCACGAAAGGTTCTGTGAAGTTTACAAAGTGAGAGAGTGGCTGTGCGAAAGCAGAATTGTGTGGGAGGTTTGTATCTCCTGCCAGCACAGCAATGCCAAAAGCGTACACTAATTTCTATATAAATATTTACCAAGGACTGTACAATAAATAAACCATATACACAGTCATATAAATGTGCTGTACAGAGATTTCTAGTTTCATTTGTTTACGTTGGAAACAATCTATCGAGACTGCTGTTGTCATTGACACACGGAACTGAAGTATTATTGAAGTCATTAAACAGTTCTGCGACTATTCAATAACACAATTCCTACTGTTACTATTGTAAACATCGGGATGGTGTACACGTCGACTTCCAGAGGTGAGAAATTGTTATTCTGCTTGGAGTTTTACAAATTTTGGTTAAATGCGATCCTTAGTACTAGAGTGCCAACTGCCTTGCCGCAGTGGTAACACCGGTTCCCGTCAGATCACCGAAGTTAAGCGCTGTCGGGCTGGGCTAGTAGTTGGACTGGTGACCATCCGGGTCTGCCGAGCGCTGTTGGCAAGCGGGGTGCACTCAGCCCTTGTGAGGCAAACTGAGGAGCTACTTGATTGAAAAGAAGCGGCTCCCGTCTCGGAAACTGACATACGGCCGGGAGCGCGGTGTGCTGACCACAGCCGGCCGGAGTGACTGAGCGGTTCTAGGCGTACAGTCTGGAACCACGCGACCGCTACGGTCGCAGGTTCGAATCCTGCCTCGCGCATGGATGTTTGTGATGTCTTAGGTTAATTAGGTTTAAGTAGTTCTAAGTTCTAGGGGACTGATGACCTCAGAAGTTAAGTCCCATAGTGCTCAGAGCCATTTGAACCATTTGCTGACCACATGCCCCTCCGTATCCGCATCCAGTGACGCCTATGAGCTGAGGATGATACGGCGGCCGGTCAGTACCGTTGGGCCTTCATGACCTGTTCGGGAGGAGTTAAGTTTTTTTTTAGTTTAGTACTAGAGTACATATCTGGATAATCTTTACTTATTTACTTTTCATGACCATGTGTTTATTTCCCAGCATCGTCACTCTGGAAACGAATACATTTCTCCGAACAAGAGACCAGTTTGTTGATGCCGTCAGTGTAAAATATTTGACTTAGTTGACGGAGCCACAACTTCACCTCTGCTTGCATCGCTTCACCAGTGAAGTCCTCGAAGGTGTTCTCTCAGTTTTGAAACCAGATGGAAATCAGATGGGCTCAAGTCAGGCCGGGGTGTAGGATGATCGATGGCAGAGAACCCAATGCGATGGATTGTTGCTGATGTTGCACCGCTCATGTGCTGCCATTGTCATGCTGAAGGAAGGGGGGTGTTCCATGCGTCGACGACTTCTTCGAACTCTGCCTTTCAGTTTTCTGAAGGTCCTGCAGTACCCTGCTGAGCTTTCGGTGGTACCCTTAGACACGAATTCCCAATGAACCCACATCTTGAACATACCAGAACTCTTTGAGTAAGAATTTGTCTGCAGATGGCATGGTCTTGAACCATTTTGGCCTCGGCGATCCTTTGTGGCAGAACTACATTGGTGCTCTGTAGTTTTCAGAGTCAAAATGGTGAACCTAGCTTTCACCATCATCCGCAACATTCTTAACGAACCCATCACACTCGAACCTCTTCTCAGGCTGAACATTCGAGCCACCCGCCGTGCACATAGCTTTCTGTAGTGCGTTTCTGGCTGCTCACGCTGTCGTGATATGCCACACTTAGCTTAGAGCTGTGTACGTGTTCTCGGATGATTTACTCTGAAGAGTTGAACAACCCAATTCCGATGAGTCTCGTAGGTTGCCGTATGCGTTCGTTCACTCCGAGCTCCGCCACACACGTTGAGATTGGCACCGCCGTTTCTTTCATTACGAGCACGTTGCACATTACTGGTGTTGGTGCAATCATCAACGCACACAGCTTTCGTTCATCTGTGGATTTTAATTGGAGACACGTTTTCTGCGGGTAGAAATTCGATTGCAGGATGCTGTTTCTCACGCACCAACATAATTACGTTACCACCACGTCACACGCCCACGTCACACTCCGCATTTCGGAACTCTCTAGCGGCAAAGGTTTGCAACTTGCGACAGGGGGGGGGGGGGGGGGCAGGGAGTCGACCGAGTAATAGGCATGAAATGAGTTACTTCAGACGACATTGAGAACAGAATAATAAGTTCGGAGACATTAATTTTAAGGACGCCCTCGTTTGTTTTGAGAGAGAGAAACACACGGCGCTTAAATCACACGTACTACATTCATCCTGTATTTGAGATTGACAGCACTTGGATACTTCTAGCAAACTTTATACATAATGTCAGACACTGACGAAAAGTTTTTCTCCCTGACGCCATCCGTAAAACAATGAAAGGAAACAAAATATCGTTTAGTACATTTTCGCTGTTCATGCAGCAAAACTTCATCATCAGAGATGGCATTTTAATTCATTACTGCTTTAGTACTAACTCTGTTCGTCACACATTTTGCAGATAGTATTCACGTAGACACTGAATGTACTTTCAAAAATATATCATTTTGCGACACACAGATCAGGAGATATGACGTCATGATGTGTGAGATAAATGAAAAAGTAGCTTTTCTTAGAAAGTACAACAAAATGCAGTTGTATTTTATCGCATACTTGTCATGTAAATTACAAAACTGAAACCGTAATGTTCGCAAGAAGCTATGTTGTTAACTTGCAATTTAATGCCGTTGTTTTTATGACTCACTTTTGCTATGATCAAGTGTAAAATAATCTGTTTGATATTATGCAGTATTTGCCAAAGAGGTCTTAAACGAACATACGAATGTAAGGGGGTTATAAGTTTTTTGGCTGGCCAGTTTCAGTTTTGACATTTTCATTAATAATTCGGTGCATAAAACGAGCATTATTATGGTTTTGCGTCTCTAGCCATAAGGGTTTCAAATGCTTAAGGTCAAATATTTAAAACACTAACTCATTTGTAAAGTAAGTCTGTTTTATGCATGCGAGTTCGATTCTTTCAAATTATCGGGGGATGGTGACGACATTACTGGTTACATGCCAAGGCATGTAGGTTTTCTTTCATTTCTAATTACCGAATACCGAGGTCCGATGATACTGTGTGGTTATACGTAAAGTGCAACTACTCACAAAGGCCTAGTCTGGACAGTAACTATTTTTTGGCAGCGAAATTTGGCAGATATGCAAACGTGTTAATGCGGCACTGACTTACGCTGGAAAAAGTTAGTTGCAATTTTGGCCACCAGGTGGAAATCTGGCGCTGTGAACGCAAGACAGTCGTATGGTTCAAATGGCTCTGAGCACTATGGGACTTAACTTCTTAGGTCATCAGTCCCCTAGAACTTAGAACTACTTAAATCTAACTAACCTGAAGACATCACACACATCCATGACCGAGGCAGGATTCGAACCTGCGACCGTAGCGGTCACGTGGTTCCAGACTGTAGCGCCTAGAACCGCTCGGCCACCCCGGCCGGCACAGACGTATGGGATTGTTTCCATATGTAATGGATTATGAACAGGACGTGGGCAGAAAATGACAAACAACTGAGAAAAATATTATGTTGATTTCATTATTAACAACCGCTTACACAATTTATTCAAAATGAGTACTGGAACGTCGACGACATGCTGCATCCGTAAAACGACGTCAGCAACAGCTGCTCGCAGCAGTTCCGATGGAATCCGAGGAGTGTGTTCCTGTATGCTGACCTTCACATCAGGTGCAAACCGAACGTGTCCCTGGTAAACGCGTAGTTTTAGTTATCTCCAGAGCCAAAAGCGACATGGGTTCAAGTAAGTTGACGTTGTAGGTCATACATCTGGAAAACCTCTGGAGATAACATCTTTCATTGGGTGAGAGACGTAAGGTGTTGCCTATGTCATATGAAAACAGTGGTTTCCACACAGCTGAGCTCTTTCAAGGCAGGAATCACATGCTGTTCTGGGAGGTCTCGATAATGGGCAGCCGGCCGAAGTGGCCGAGCTGCTAAAGGCGCTACAGTCTGGAACCGCACGACCACTACAGTCGCAGGTTCGAATCCTGCCTCGGGCATGGATGTGTGTGATGTCCTTAGGTTAGTTAGGTGTAAGTAGTTCTAAGTTCTAGGGGACTTATGACCACAGCAGTTGAGTCCCATAGTGCTCAGAGCCATTTGAACCATTTTTTTGATAATGGGCAGACATCACGATACACCTGACAGGCTGTCTGGTAGGCAGTTTAACAGTACCCAAAATTCTTCTGTATATCCACTGCACCATGCAGTGTAAAATATGACTCGTGACTCTATAGAATATCGCCCAGCCACATGTCATCAACTTCGATTCGTGCCAGAACCTGAAGAGTACATTCAGAACGTTGAAGTGGAAGATGAGGTTTCAGTTGCTGCACCGTCTGGATTTTGTTCGGGTACCAGCGTAACATAGACCACAAAACTATCCGTACTTTTGACCGTGGAATCGACAATTCTCGTAGCACTGCACGAGGCACGTGCTGCATGGTAAGTTACAACAACAGCAACCTTATCAGTAACTTCCACCGTGATAGGACGTCTTCCTCTTCCAGGTGTCACACCAAGTTCACGTGTGTTTCCAATTTTTATTTTCATCTTCTTTAAATCATTTAATGACATCGGGCATCTCCTCTGACCTTTTAATGGGCAATATTCTGTAAATTAGCCACTCTGATCACTGTCGTTCACATACAACATTTTCACCAATAGCACAAGGTCGCTCTTCTGGGTAGCTATACTGTTTACTCACATTATCGTTTGTCAAATGACAGCGTGCATGTGGCACCGTCACACAAACAGTGCACAGCGCCAGATTGGCTCCTGCCAGACAAAACTGGAAGTAATTTTTTTCCAGCGTAAATCGGTTCAGCCTTAACGCATTAGCATGTTTACAGCTAGCCACCAAGCGGTATGTGGCGGAGGGCACAACTCGCGCGAAAGTCATATTTCCCCCCTTCTGTTCCACTCGCGGATCGCGCGAGCGAAAAACGACTGTCTGAACGCCTCAGTACGAGCTCTTATTTCCCTTATCTTTGAATGGTGATCATTGTGCGATTTGAAAGTTGGTGGTAATAATATATACTCTACATCCTCGGTGAAGATCGGATTTTCGGAATTTAGTGAGCAGCCCCTTATGTTTAGCGCGCCGTCTATCTGCAAGTGTGTCCCACTTCAAACTTTCTAAAATATTTGTAACGCTCTCGTGATGTCTAAATGTACCAGTCACGAATTTGGCGCTCTCCTTTGGACCTTCTCAATCTGTTGAATCAGATCCAACTGGTAAGCGTCCCATACAGACGAACAATACTCCAAGACTGGACGAACTAACGTATTGTAAGCTATTTCCTTTGTTGAAGGATTGCATCACTTCAGGATTCTACCAATAAACTGCAACCTACAGTTTGCCTTACCCGTTACTTGTGTAACCTGATCATTCAATTTGAGATCATTTCGAATAGTCACACCCAGATACTTGACGGACGTTACCGCTTCCAAAGACTGGGCATTTATTTTGTACTCATACATTAATGGGGATTTTCGCCTTGTTATACGCAGTAGGTTACACTCACTAATCTTGAGAGATAACTGCCAGTCATTACACCACGCATTTATTTTCTGCAAATCCTGATTGATTTGTTCACAACTTTCGTGTGATACTACTTTCCTGTAGACTACAGCATCATCGGCAAACAGTCTCAGGCCGCTGTCAGTACCATCAACCAGAGCCGGCCGGAATGGCCGAGCGCTTCTAGGCGCTACAGTCTGGAACCGCGCGACCGATAAGGTCGCAGGCTCGAATCCTGCCTCGGGCATGGATGTGTGTGATGTCATTATGTTAGTTAGGTTTAAGTAGTTCCAAGTTCTAGGGGACTGATGACCTCAGATGTTAAGTCCCATAGTGCTCAGAGCCATTTGAACCACTTTTGAAATGTACGGAGCCTATTGTTAACAATACTGACTAAGGTAATTAAATTGGGTATTGTGCTCTCAAATGCTGTAGTGCCTGCTTATTACTTAAAGTATTTTTACGCTATCCATCTCCTATTAATGGCAACAGAAATAACGGTGTTTTTATAGTTTTCATACGGCTACCAGCGACCGACTGCAGATCGTTTATGTAAATCGTAAAAAGCAAAGGACCTATTACGCTGCCCTGGGGCACACCTGAAGTTACGCTTGTTTCTGCTGAAGTCACCCCGTTCAGGACGACATACTGCTCCGTGTGTTAGAAAACTTTCTATCCAACCGCATCGGACAGACCGCAAGCGCGCACTTTTTGTAGCAAGCGACAGTGCGAAAGTCGATAAATATGGCATCAACCTGGGAGCCGGTATCTAGAGCCTGTTGTATATCATGCGCAAAGAGGGCCAGCCGTGTCTCGCATGGCTGCTGTTTCCTAAAACCGTGCTGGTTGTCATATGATGATTGCATCCCACGCTGGAACTCCATGAGTAGCTGCGCTTTAATTATAGTCACCCGGTATCTTACAGTGAGTCGAATAAGAAATGAAAGGGAAACTTGACTCTAAAAGTTTTACTCGTAATATCCGTTTCTCACGCCGCTGGGGCGCGACTGCAGCCTGAAGTGAAAGATGAGAAAAAGCCGACAGATGTCGGCGCGGCGGGACCCGCCTTCCCTTTGTGACGCTCCGCGGAGTAAGACAATCGGCAGCGCGGAGACCCCCTCACTTAATTAACGCGTGCCGGGCGGCCGGTCGCTTTGACGCAGGCGCCGGCGAACGCCCGTGTTAATAGTGACGCAATTCTCGCGCAGCCTGCCAGCGAATGGGGGCGGGAACCTCTGCCAGCGCGGACCGACGCCCACCCCGCCTCACAAACAACTGGCGCCATTGTTTCCCTCCGTTACGAATTTCGTCCAACTTTTCTTTCGGACAACTCGGCAGTCGCGCGTGGCTGTGCCGGAACGACGGACCAGCCTAGCGCTCCTCTGCTGTGAGGAGCAGCTGGAATTCCGAATGCTGACTACCATCTTAGCAACCCTAACAGTGAAAGCTACTGAAATAGTCTGCTGGCCATTAAAACAGCGACACGAGGGAGATCAGCAAATAGTGAAACTTCTCTTACTCTGCATGCCCCATACAGTAGGAACAAAAAAAGGCTCTGAGCACTATGGGACTTAACATCTATGGTCATCAGTCCCCTAGAACTTGGAACTACTTAAACCTAACTAACCTAAGGACATCACACAACACCCAGTCACCACGAGGCAGAGAAAATCCCTGACCCCGCCGGGAATCGAACCCGGGAACCCGGGCGTGGGAAGCGAGAACGCTACCGCACGACCACGAGCTGCGGACAACAGTAGGAACAAGACACGGTTAAATTTGTTGGTGATTGGACTCTAGGGGAATTCCTGGCAGAACAGGGGACTTAATGTGTAACGATTTTTGTTAAATAAATGAACAGAAGAAAACACTTCACCTAGCAGTATAACTTAAAGTACCCTACTTTAAAATCACTTAAAATAGAATTTTACATTTCTTTTTGATTTTTCAAAGAAATGCGTACATATCTACCGTAATAAAATTAAACACTCGCAGCCGTCTTTCTGATGTTATTTTATTAAATGGCAACCAGTTTTGTTGATTCAATACACCGTCTTCGGGCCTTAGCTGCTGCTGAGAGGGTGACCACCGATGGTATACACGATGATCCCATCAGTGGCCAACATTTATGGACTGACTTCCGTAGAATAGCATAACAGCGATGTTGTCTCTGGTATTTACTGGTTGCAGACACAATATCGTTGATAACAGTATTCTACGGAAGCCAGTTCATAGATGTTGGCCACTGAGGCGATCGTATATACGATCAGAGTTCAACCCTCAGCATCAACCAAGGCCTGAAGATGGTGTATTGAGTTACCGAGATTGGTTGCCATATAAGAAAATAACATCAAAACGGCCGCATCAAGTTCAAATGGCTCTGAGCACTACGGGACTTAACTTCTGAGATCATCAGTCCCCTAGAACTTAGAACTACATAAACCCAACTAACCTAAGGACATCACACATACCCATGCCCGAGGCAGGATTAGAACCTGCGGCCGTAGCGGTCGCGCCGTTCGAGACTGTTCCGCCTAGAACCGCTCGGCCGGCCCGCATCAAGTGCTTCATTTTATTACATAAGGGAACAACCCAAGTGCCACGGACTATCCGCCACAAGGATGGACATCCAGAAACTGCACGTTTCCTGGTATGTCCCACCCACGGTGCAAAACGGGATAAGGTAATTTTTTATGAAATTATTATATAAACAGTGAAATTATGAATACCGCAATCACACTGTGAATTTTTCGGAACACATTCTTCACTTCGGGATAGCCCGCAACCCCATAAATAAAAGCACTACATTTACACTATTCATCGCTTTTTAAAAACATTCCACTTGTAATGGCGAGAGTTTATCACATAGTTTCATAGTTAAATGGGTACGATTAACATAAAGAGGAAATTATCAATAAACACTTCCGGGCTAAGTTGCCGTGGTCGATCTGTAGAACTTCTTCTCCCTGACGTTTCGTTCTCAACTACGGAGAACATCTTCCGAGGTGAATCGTTGGTCGTTGACTCACCTCGATCTGTAGAACTTCTTCTCCCTGACGTTTCGTTCTCAACTACGGAGAACATCTTCCGAGGTGAATCGTTGGTCGTTGACTCACCTCGATCTGTAGAACTTCTTCTCCCTGACGTTTCGTTCTCAACTACGGAGAACATCTTCCGAGGTGAGTCGTTGGTCGTTGACTCACCTCGGAAGATGTTCTCCGTAGTTGAGAACGAAACGTCAGGGAGAAGAAGTTCTACAGATCGACCACGGCAACTTAGCCCCGAAGTGTTTATTGATGAAGACGCCGACCGTGAAAGCCTACATGGAATGATAAAGAGGAAAGTAAATGATTTATTCGTAGCCAAACTAATACCCTAAAAATTCAGGGTTAATTTAGCTTAACAGGTTTACACAAAATTTGTCTATCACCTATTGCTGAAAAAAACTAATCTTTTTAACTGTATATGGACTTAAAACAATTATTAACCTAGTTACCTTCTTTATGTCTTTCGATTTGCACTTCCGAATAAATTTACACGTCATGTTAATTTACAGTCAGGACATATTTCCAAACGATGTTAGCTGAG
Organism: Schistocerca americana; assembly: GCF_021461395.2. Taxonomy (NCBI): domain Eukaryota; kingdom Metazoa; phylum Arthropoda; class Insecta; order Orthoptera; family Acrididae; genus Schistocerca; species Schistocerca americana. Next base: position 228,360,694 of record NC_060119.1, read on the forward strand.
TGCAAGTGTGAAGCTTACAACTTATATCCAATTTTTTCCATAAATAACTTTTTTTTGAGACATTACTTCGTTTTCATCTGCTGATTCTGCAGTATAATCATCATTTTCTCTTAGATCGCTGAGAACATTATCTTCTTCACGACTTTCCAGTTCACTAAACTGTATATAAGACTGAGTGTTAACGATACCCAGGAAGGACGTGCCAAAGTACGGTAGGTAACTTGTCAACACATCAGCTCTCATAGCAGTGAGAGTGAAGGTACGTACACAGAGCGACTACCATGCGCTAAAAGTATGCATGCTCGGGGAGATAGGGGAAGAGAGAGAGAGAGAGAGAGAGAGAGAGAGAGAGAGAGAGAGAGAGAGAGAGAAGCACTAAGCCGGATCGCCGATATCGAGCAGTATGGTTCCATGGTCAAAAATATCATCTGAAAACTGACAAAGTTTTTTAATGAATAATTTAGACTAAGGAATTTGGAGTCTTCATGAAGTCGTTAACCATAACATAAAATTTACGTCATTATGAAAAATTTTCAATGTTTTAATGCTTAATACCAAGTTACATTGCCGTTAATTTGTTGAATCCCATCACTCGTGCATCAGATGAATTTTATAGCTTGCAAACAGACAACGTAAGATGCTGGGTAATAAATCCTATAACCCAGTCCTGCACCGCTATGTAAGTTTCTTTGTAAAATCTGTGAGAGAAGCCATTTCTTTGTGCTAGTTGGTATGCTACTTCTCTGACAATGAGATATTTCATCGCTGGACTGAAGAGCCTGCTCTCCTTTGACTTCAGGTATGCTAACAGCTCGTCTTCGTTTTCTGCAGTGAATACATTTTTCTATTGCGAGTGTATCTCTGCAACTTTGGTCTGGGTACGTAAAATCAGTTACATGCATTTAAAACTCCGATTCAGAAGATAAAACGGCTGAAACTGCCATTTCCATTGATTTAATATCCAAATTCTGGCAATCAGTCTTTCTAATGTAAGTTCATACCACCTGGAAAGGCAAGGGAAAAAAAGGAAATACATAGATCGAAGTCTACTTGCATCAAAAGATGATCAGGCAAAACGCGACACCATCCTATTCAGTCCAGTTCTGTTCCGCCCCAAGAGCACATTCCAGGTTAACAGCTTTTATGTAGCATAATGTATGTATTCCACTCTCTCTGTTCCTCTACAATTTTTATCCTGAACGCATCCTTCTACTACCATAGAGTTACTCCCTGATCTTAGCCCAAGTCCTATCATCCTGTCCCTTGTTTCTGACAGAGCTTTTCGTATGTTGCGCCCTTCCCGATTCTGCGACGAACCTCCTCATTCTGATTTTGACCTTTATAAATACACTGCTGGCCACCGTAAATGCAACACCCTGAAGGAAGCATCCGAATCAAGTGAAATTTACACCTTGAGTTTGCAGCGATGAGATATGGAACTGATTAGAATTTCAGCGCAGACGCACATCACGCGCGCCTGTGGCGCCACCTCATAGCGCCATTTAAGGCTTGGCGATTTCGACGGGTGTACGTTCGGCACGTGTGTTTACCTTGTGGTTGTTTCACAAGACGATCAGTTATGCCTCGTAGACAACAGCGAACATCTTTTGATCAAGTATCCGAGTTCGACAGAGGAAGGATAGTGGCTTACCGAGATTGTGGATTATCATACAGAGAAATCGCTAGTCGTGTTGGACGAAACCAAACAACTGTAATGCGGATATGTGACAGTTGGATGCAGGAGGGTACGACGGACCGACGTGGTCGATCGCATTCACCTCGGTGCACCACTGCACGTGCTGATAGGCAAATTGTGCACATGGCAGTGACGGATCGCTCAGTGACATCCCGAACCATAGCACAGCACATTGCGTCTGTAACGCATCATCCAGTGTCTGCGCGTACCATTCGACGCCGTTTACAGCAGAGTGGTCTGTCCGCAAGACGTCCATTGCTTCGTCTACCATTGACGCAGAACCACAGACGTCTCCGTCGCCAATGGTGTGATGACAGACGGATGTGGACGGCAGAATGGAATGACGTTGTCTTTACTGACGAGGCACGCTTCTGTCTGCAGCACCACGATGGTCGGATTCGAGTGTGGAGACACCGTGGAGAGAGGATGCTGGACAGCTGCATTATGCACCGCCACACTGGTCTTGCACCGGGTATTATGGTATGGGGCGGCATTGGATATTACTCTCGCACGCCTCTAGTAAGCATTGCCGGTACTTTAAATAGCCGGCGCTACATATCCGAGGTGCTGGAGCCAGTTGTCCTTCCTTACCTTCAGGGCTCGGCCACAGCCATATTTCAACAGGATAATGCGCGACCACACGTGGCACGCATTGTCCAAAGGTTCTTCGTCAATAACCAGATTGAATTGCTTCCCTGGCCGGCTCGCTCTCCGGATCTATCGCCGATAGGAAACATGTGGTCCATGGTTGCTCAACGAGTGACCCAGATTACATCCCCAGCTGCCACACCAGATGATCTTTGGCAACGAGTGGAAGCTGCTTGGGCTGCTGTACCCCAGGAACACATCCAACGTCTCTTTGACTCAATGCCGAGACGTGTGGCAGTGTTGATCTCCAACAATGGCGGCTACTCTGGCTACTGATTCTGGCAGGAACCACATGTCACAGACGTCTGTAAACGTAATCATTTGATACTTGGTCAACATGTTATCTACAAAATAAATTTTGTTGTGCTACCTCTTGTCTTTCTTGGTGTTGCATTTACAGTGGCCAGCAGTGTAGTTGCCTTGAAAGGCTACGATTGCGAAAACTATGGGTAAATTTATAAATAACTTTCTGCTACCAGTCACGATTTCCCGAAATATGCTGTGTAAAACATAAATTAAAGAAAATCGTCACTGGTAGCAGAAAGTCATTTATAAACAAACCTCCTCATTCGTAACTGTATCAGTTCATCGAATTTTCAACACTCTTCTGTAATTAATTATTAATGAAAACCATCTCAACTGTATTATTATACAATTATCGTGTTTAGTATCAGCTGTGATGCTCAGTACGATCAAGATTATTCTCTTGCAGGGCTACATCTAAAATACTTCGATTCTCTTCTCTTCCCGTTTTCCCACTGCCGTACCACGCTGCGTTACAAATATATATTCTTAGAAATTCCTCAAATGAAGACGTATGTGTGATACTAGTAGACTTGTCGTGGCTTGTGCTAGTCTGCTGTTTATTTCCTCCTCGCTTACTCCGACATGTGTTTATTTTGCTTCCAGGATAGTGGAATTCCTTAACTTCGTTTGAGGTGTAGTGCTACAAAAGAATAATCTTGATCGTACTGGGCAACACAGCTGATACTAATGTTAATGATTAATGAAACTTACTTGATCAGTATTATTACACATTTATTGTGTAACGCGATAAATGTGTAATTATATGCATGAAGTGGGTTTCATTAATAATTAACTATAGAACAATGCTGAAAACTGGGTGGACTATGAGGTAAAGAATAAAGAGTGGAACATATGGAAGGCACTGACAAGGAGATGACGATGAGGTCGCATACTCCGAGGAGTGTAGGGGACGATGAAGGACACCCGCATCGCTGTACTAGGCAAGGTACTAGTGGAGGTGGTTTGCCATTGCCTTCCTCCGACCGTAATGGGGATGAATGATGATGATGAAGACGACGCAACAACACCCAGTCATCTCGACGCAGGAAAAATCCCTGACCCCGGCGGGACTCGAAGCCAGGACCCTATGCGCGGGAAGCGAGAACGCTACCATAAGACCACGAGCTGCGGACTAACAAGGAGAAGGGACAGGATAATAGGGAAAATCTGTAGAGGAAGAGAAAGACTGGAATATATCCAACAAATAATTGAGAAAGTAGGTCGCACGTGCTCCTCTGACACGAAAAAATAGATACAGCAGAGGAATTCATGGTGGGCCGCATCAAATCCGTCAGGAGACTGATGACAAAAAAGAGGGCTGCATCTCGGATGTCATCAAAACGGTAAAGCCACATTACTGACATACTTGCTTTCGCGAAAATATTTTTAGAATCACTCGTAGTATTCTGCTCTAAACCTCGAACAATATACAGCTAACTCTGCTTTATGTCATCATTGTGCACAATACATATTAAGCTCATACACATTATGATTGCTTGTGTCAAAACAAAAGTCGCTTCTTTTCAAGACTATTTCTTTTTATTTCTTGCCCTGCATACGAAACCTAGTGGCGCAAGCTACGCAACTGTAGTATTACTTGGATTCACGTGACATCACTAGCCGTACTGTTATTTTTATCATTGACTGACATGAGAGTGTTTGGCTACCAAAGGCCATTTTCCAGTGGTAATAAACAGAGATAACAAAAATCATGAGATACCTCGCCGGCCGAAGTGGCCGTGCGGTTAAAGGCGCTGCAGTCTGGAACCGCAAGACCGCTACGGTCGCAGGTTCGAATCCTGCCTCGGGCATGGATGTTTGTGATGTCTTAGGTTAGTTAGGTTTAACTAGTTCTAAGTTCTAGGGGACTAATGACCTCAGCAGTTGAGTCCCATAGTGCTCAGAGCCATTTGAGCCATTTTTTAAGTTCTAGGGGACTAATGACCTCAGCAGTTGAGTCCCATAGTGCTCAGAGCCATTTGAACCATTTTTTGAGATACCTCGTAATATCGTGTCGGACCTCGTTTCGTCAAGCATAGTCCAGCAACTCGACGTGGCGTGGATCAAAAAATCGTCGCAAATGCCTTGTAGAAATACTGAGTCATGCTGGCTCTATAGCCGGCCATAATTGCGAGTGTTGCCGGTGGAGGATTTTGCGCACGAACTACCCTCACAATTACGTCCCAAGTCGGGCCATCTGGGAGGCCAGATCATTCGTTCGGATTGTTCACAATGTCCTTCAAACTAATCGCCAAACATGGCGCATTGTCATCCATAAAAATTTCACCGTTGTTTGGTAACATGAAGTCCATGAACGGCTGCAGATGGTCTTCAAGTAGCCGAACATAACCATTTCCAGTAAATGATCTGTTCCACTGGATCAGAGGACCTAGTCCAATCCATGTAAACACGATCCACATCATTATGGAGCCACCACCAGTTTGCACAGTGCCTTGTTGACAACTTGGGTTCTTGGATTCGTGTGGTCTGCTGCACACTCGAACCCTACAATCACCTCTTAGCAACTGAAATCGTAACTCAACTGACCAGGCCACGGTTTTTCAGTCGTCTGGGGTCCAATCTATATAGTCACTGGACTAGGAGAGGCACTGCAGGCGATGTCGTGGTGTTTGCAAAGGCACTCGCGTCGGTTGTCTGCTGCCATAGCCCAGTAACGCCAGATTTCGCCGCATTATCCTAACAGGAAAGTTCGTCGTAGGTCTCACATTGATTTCTGCTGTTATTTCACGTAGTGTACGTTATCTGTCAACAATGACAACCCCACGCAAACGCCACTGGTGTAAGCTGGTAAGTGAAGATTGTCGGCCACTACGCTGTACGTGGTGAGAGGTAAAGACTGAAATTTGGTATTCTCGGCACACTCTTTATTAACTCCAATACTGAGCCGTCTCATCTTCATCTTTGCCTAGGTGTGGTGTGTCGTCTTCCGGAGCCTTGGCCGGCCGCGGTGGTCTTGCGGTTCTAGGCGCTCCAGTCCGGAACCGCGGGACTGCTACGGTCGCAGGTTCGAATCCTGCCTCGGGCATGGATGTGTGTGATGTCCTTAGGTTAGTTAGGTTTAAGTAGTTCTAAGTTCTAGGGGACTGATGACCTAAGATGTTAAGTCCCATAGTGCTCACAGCCATTTGAACCATTTTGAACCGGGGCCTTGGCTTTGCTCTGCCGCGATTGGTCCGTTTGCTTTTAAATTTCGGAGGCTGCTGCGTTCTGAGGAGAGACCTGCTGACGACGAGAGTATCGAGTGCTGCTGCCGGAGTGAGACGGAGAGTTTAGTTTCCGGTTATGTGGCAGAGCAATGTTGCGGGAAAGGTGGTATAACTTCCTGTGAATGCACGGATTGCTACGAACGTGTGTTGTCGGGACGGCGGCAGTCGTTCTGGACGGGCTGTGCGATAAGGAAGCTCGGCGTGGCAGCTGTTGACGCGGCGTGTCCGCGTTGCTATGGCGGAACTGGGGCGATTGACATAACTCGAGTTGGTGCTGGTTGCAACCTGTCGCCGAATGCTTGTCTGCCTTCTGGACTAACGGTGAGAATTTCTTGACTTGATGTGTCTCACTCAATTTCTGCCCGTGTCGTCGGGTGTGTTTTGCTCTAAGGTCATGTGCCATGGTGTTTCGCAATTTTAGTAGGTTCAGGCGTGCCCAAAATCACGATTCAATGATCTGGTGTTATAGTGTCAAGTGTAACTATCACTAGAAAACAGTGTTAACTCTCTGTGCCTTAATAACTGAACCTAAAATATTATCTGTGGTTGAAATTTTATTTTGACCCAAGAGCAATAACGATCTTGTATTTTACAATTTGTTGAGTAGTATTATTATTATTATTTAGTACTGGCCGTCACATTTACTAAGTCGAAGATTTACGAAGGCCAGTGGGCGTCATTAAGAGTTCCTGCCTAGATAGGCGTTACATTTTGAACCATGTGTTTCAATGTTTAGTAACTTTCATTTTATGTGTTATAGAGAGTTGCTGTCATGCTCTATGTGGACGATTCGTCAGGTTGGTGAAGTTTCTAGTTGTTCTGCTGGTCTGTGCCACATTGCTAAAGCAGGCAGTCCTACCACAGCTGATTGTAAATTTTTCCTAGTGGTGAGGAGCACGGGCTGGTTTTGAGTGCCAACTCACTAACTTCAACCATTCTCAAATATTTATTACTACTGATATTCAGGCCCTTCAGACCAAGTGGCAACGTCACTACCCCTTTTGGGTTATTAATTTTATCTGGTTAGCTTGTTTCATTAAAAAAAACCTTTGTATATGAATTTGTCTTTTGGTTTTTACTGCTCCTTTGGACGAAGTAAATTAACTGTTTTCGTTTTGCATTCTTGTAGCATTATCAAAACAACATTTGTGGTTATATTTGATTGGCCCTTCTGGCTGAATGATTAAAGTCATTCCTTACAGTAACTTATTGTATTGGTCAATAATTAATCAAAGGTGTTGGGTCGTCCATACCGTGATTGTCTCCGATGTTGAATCTTAAGGTTGTCATATTGACATTGTAGTTGTGAATGTTCAGCGGCCCTTCAGGCCTGGAGTTTAAAAAAATTTATTGTGTTTTTGTACCAGTGAACAAGTGTTTTTTAATGTTTAATAAAATTAAATTGTGTTTGAAACTGTAACCTCATTTGGGTCTACGCTTTCACTCCCTGCAGCCTTTGAGCTCTGCTTACCTTACGTTTTGGTTAAGTTTTCCCATACCACGACGTATCAAATACCATTCCGCGTTCAAAGTCTATTAATTGCCGTAATGCGGCCATAATGACGTCGGACTTTTCCCAAGTGAATCACCTGAGTACAACTGACAGCTTCGGGAATGCGCTGCTCTTTTCTATCTTGTGTATGCGATACTACCTCCATCTGTATATGTGCACACCGCTATCCCATGACTTTCATCACCTCAATGTATTATCTGAACAATTTCCATCTGTCAGATGCCGACCTCATGATAAACTTTCACAAAATCCTTTAGATCTAGAGTGTGCTGCAAAAATTACTCTGTAACGGAGCCCTTAATCACACTACGATACAGACCTGAACAGTGGAAGAGAAACTTTTTACTGCTCTGTGTAAAAATTATTTACTTGAAAACGTCAGTTCTATATATGCTTTTGTTGATATTGGAAACACAATAAAAAGTACTCTTTTTCCGCTTTCCAATCGTTATCAGGAGGCTAGTATTACCGGAGAATTTGGCAGATATGGAAATGGTAACAGGACAATATTGTTGCATCAACTTATCTGCGGGTGCGGAACAATGGAGACACTATAGTCAGTTAAAAACGATTTGTCGCTTTAAGCTAAACACAAGAATTACTGAACATAAAGGCCTCCGGAGTCACCTTCGCCTGCTCGTGCTATAGATCAGAGAAGAAAGAGTCACGTAGACCGCCCAGGACCGGTGGATGCTTAGAGGGAAATTTATAGCGCGGGCCAGGATTAACGGAAGCGTCGACATGTTGAATTACTGCCTCTCGATAAAATTCTCGTTTAGAACGAAGCCTGACAGCCGCCCGAGAGCTGCCTACCTTTCAGGCGCAGCCTAGATTAATCAATCGTGATCTATTACTGTATTCAGACTTGCGAAACGGCCGCTTTCTTGTCAGTTAACTCAGTTCAGGTCTTCGTGATACTACAGTTCAACTCTGTCTCCGTGGTTCAGTCTACAGGTGAATGGTATCAAAATGTATAAGGAAAAAGACATCTATGCAACTTAAAGTGTCTAGACAATTCATCCTCATACCAGGTGTTACTTTTAATTGCTAGTATGCTAGTCACATTATAACTTTATTTATTTATTATTTGTTGTGTATATCGAAAACACTCTACAGTATTCACATGTTTACTTATGTTGTCTCTGTTGTGGTATTTAGCTGTCTGTTCTTATTCTTATTGCTGTGCTCTTCAAACCAAAACGTCATTTGATGCAACTGCTTACGTTTATCTACGTGCAAGACGCTTCATCTCTGCCTAATTGCAGCAACATACATTCATTTGAACCTGCTTACCGTAATGAAGACTTGCCCTTGCTGTACAAGTTTTCCCCCATATTTTACTGCATTACCACACTGACAGTTTCTTGGGTTCACCGGAAGTGTCTTATAAACCGATCTTTTATTTTAGGTAATTTGCTACATAATTTCCTTATCTCTCCATTTCGATACAGTAAATCTTGATTGGCTGTCCAATCTAACAGTGCGATATTCAGCATTCTGTAGCTCATTTTTCTTCTTTTCTCTTCTTGTGTGTTCTGTTCCTTGCCCACGTTCCATTTCCATGCAAGACTACGCTCCAGAAAAATACCAGTTTCTCATTCCCTAATCTAATTCCGACAGCACCACCTTTTTCACTTCGACTGCACTTAATTAACTTTTTTCTTTCACTTTTTTATGTTTATCTTATAATCTCTTTTCAAGGCACTATCAATTCTTTTCAACTGCTGTCCCAAGGCCTTCGCCATTTCTGATCGAATGACAATAACATTGGCAAACCTCAAAGTTTTTTTTATTTCCTCTCCCTCAACTTCATTTCCCTTGCCAAATGCGTCCTTGGTTTCCTTTACCGCTGCCGCAGCGTACAGACTGAATAACACTGGAAACAGACTGAAACTCAGTCTCACTCCCTTCTTAACTACTTCTTCTGAAGCATGTCTTTCTACATATATGGAAACAAAAAATACTCACCATTGATTGTGTTACTATACCAACACAATATTTGCTGTAAATCTATAACACCAAAGAATATCCATTTCTCCAACGGTTACAACCCATATTACGTATGTGTGTTCAACAATCAGAATCTTACACACAGATGGCACAATTAGCTGTGAACATTGGGAACAAAGAGACGACGTAGTTTGAAATAAATCGTGTAATTCCCAGCATTGGTCACACGTAGAACGTAAACGAATCATACCACGCTAAGACCATTGCGCACCAATAGTGGCGCTTTGCCAGAAGAGAGTACATGTTCCGGGTTTTCTGTAGATACAGTTCTGCTGCGGTATGGATAACAGACACATCACACTGTGCGAGGGAAGGACGTGGCAAATGCCAACGTACTCTAAAGCTGAAGTGCATGTGACAATACGATCTTGTGGTCAAAACGTCGAAATTCACAGAGATTCACAGTGAAATTCTTGTGGTATGTGGACCAAATGCAGTGTCGTGTTCAGACGTACTGAAATGGTGCCAACAATTTGAAGCCGGCCGCTGTGGCCAAGCGGTTCTACACCCTTCAGTCCGGAACCTCGCTGCTGCTACGATCACAGGTTCGAATCCTGCCTCGGGCATGGATGTGTGTGATGTCCTTAAGTTAGTTAGGTTTAAGTAGTTCTAAGTTTAGGGGACTAATGACCTCAGATGTTAAGTCCCGTAGTGCTTTGAACCATTTGAACCAACAATTTGACGAAGACCGTACAGGTGTGGGTGACGCTAATCCGACAGTACAGATCTTGTAAAATGCTGTTCCTATCTTCTATCTTTCCTACAAATTGAATGTACATTTCCGGCGTGGGGGGTAAAGCCGAATGACTCCATGACCAAGGAGCGGATTTATAATGTCGAGGAATTATACGACTGGTACAACATCACGACCGTTGTAACATTTCTGGCTTTGCAGCCATCATATTCAGCTACTAGAAGCTCTTCTTAGAGCTGTTCAGAAGGCAGCAATGGGAATATGACGTAATGTGGTCGGAGGTACCGGTGACAGATTGTTCGTTAGGTAAGCGTATCGTGAGAAAGACCGCCCAAATTGTGGTCCTTCTCCGCCTTTGGCTGCTGCGTTCGAAAGTAGCGCGCTGAAATGATAAACTTCTGCTATTAATGCTAGAATAATTGATCAGAGTATTTACTTGCATACCATATAAAACATCTCTCAACTGCAGGCTATCATTCCATTATTTCTATAGTGTTACTTGCCAACAGAATAATGAACAACTGCTACATGTAAAGTTACACGAGGCGCTTCGGGGATCTTCAGATCGCGCCTAATTTGGATGGAGCGCGAAGTGGTTTATCTGTAACAGCGGAGCTGGTTCGGCAGTCTCGGAGGACATACATGTCGTCTTACGCAGTCGGTATCAGTTAAGACTTAATTAGAAATGTCTAGTTCGTAAATCAGAGCTGGTTCGTCCGTTTTGGAAGACATGTATGTTGTCTGCATTAGATCCTATCGGTTAACAAATTATTAGCGATATCTGGTTATTTCGATGTGTAATTGAGAGCAATTTGATAGTAACTACTCAGATACGCACTTGACTGTTTTGTTTATTTTTATGAACGTGTGTAGAATGGAAATTTTTTGTGATTCATAAAGTGGAATATAATAGTGCAGTTCCTCGTATTCTGCTAATAAAAAGCAAGTGGCATCCCGTATAATCAAGCTAATGTAAAAATTTATTATTCGTGCAACATCAGTTCCTTTCTAAGAATTTATTACAGCTTTAATATAATGGATTCATGACCTACGTGGTGTTTTCTGTGCAGGGGCAACAACTATAGAAGACTGCAGGTTGGGGAAGATTAATTACAACTTACGCATTCCACTCAGTTAGGTGGAAGCAAGTAGGTACCTCAATTGTACTGCAATCTTAGTACAAATGATATCAGTGACATGTCATCTGTGGCAAGATCCAAGAGGTATGAAATAGAGAAGGGATTTATCATACGCATGTATACAGGGAGTTACAAGAAGGTACGGCCAACCTTTCAGGAAACATTCCTCACACACAAATAAAGAAAAGATGTTATGTGGACATGTGTCCGGAAACGCTATATTTCCATGTTAGAGCTCATTTTAGTTTCGTCATTCCAACGTGATCAAATTGTAAATTTTCACAATCAATATGTGTGGGCTGACGAGAATCCGCACGCAATTGTGCAATCACGTCATCAACACAGATTTTCTGAGAACGTTTGGGCAGGCATTGTTGGTGACGTCTTGATTGGGCCCCATGTTCTTCCACCTACGCTCAATGGAGCACGTTCTCATGATTTCATACGGGATACTCTACCTGTGCTGCTAGAACATGTGCCTTTACAACTACGACACAACATGTGTCCACGCACGATGGAGCTCCTGCACATTTCAGTCGAAGTGTTCGTACGCTTCTCAACAACAGATTCGGTGACCGATGGATTGGTAGAGGCGGACCAATTCCATGGCCTCCACGCTCTCCTGACCTCAACCCTCTTGACTTTCATTTATGGGGGCATTTGAAAGCTCTTGTCTACGCAACCCCGGTACCAAATGTAGAGACTCTTCGTGCTCGTATTGTGGACGGCTGTGATACAATACGCTATTCTCCAGGGCTGCATCAGCGCATCAGGGATTCCATGCGACGGAGGGTGGATGCATGTATCGTCGCTAACGGAGGACATTTTGAACATTTCCTGTAACAAAGTGTTTGAAGTCACGCTGGTACGTTCTGTTGCTGTGTGTTTCCATTCCATGATTAATGTGATTTGAAGAGAAGTAATAAAATGAGCTCTAATATGGAAAGTAAGCGTTTCCGGACACATGTCCACATAACATATTTTCTTTCTTTGTGTGTGAGGAGTGTTTCCTGAAAGTTTGGCCGCACCTTTTTGTAACACCCTGTATATCTCCCTCTCTTCCTCTCTATCTTTTTCAACTTGCCGTAGTGTTTTTTTACGGGGAGTTGGTGATTATGTTGAAAAATAGTGTTATATTTCTGTGTCACAGGACAGCACTGAATAAAAGTTAGTCGGCCTGCTGTGATAATGCGCAACTTACTTTCTGAAAGCCCCTCATAAATTATTTTATTTGCACAGTTAATCCGTTTCGGCTTTAGAGCCATCATCAGATCTTGTAAGGTAGCGACACACTCTGTCGTATACTATTCATAATATAAAAAATGAGCAAGACTGTGATTTCTAAAATTTATACAAATATTATTGTCACTGGTCTCCTGCAAAGATCAAAGCGACGACATTTCACGTAATTTAAAGCAAACCTAACTCTATTAATTGTACTCTTTGTACGCATGTATGTAAATGCCTGGAGATGGGATGCCATGTCCGAAACGTGCTACATAACAAATAATAATGAAACGTTGATAATTATTCCGTGTGGCTCAAATGCCTAGCACAAATCTTTCAACTGAACGCCATTTCGGCGACTTGCGTGTATCTATCCCACCCCAGAAATCCTATCGTGGAAAGGGATCCTACAGTTGAACGTGGAATCCGAACAAAGCATCATTCCTCGTGAATCTTCACATGACTGAAAGGTGAAGACTGTGTTAAAGTCAGACTGAAATATTTCTCGGTCCGAGCGTGATTCGACCTCTCGACCTTTCCGTTTCCAATCAAGCGCTTTACCACTAAGTCACCAGCTACGACATCAAAATGATGGGATCAGTGTGTTAATTAAAAATAACAATTCGTCCTCCAATCTGCAGTTGCAGATGTGAAGAAGTCAAGATGGCATCAGAGATTTACGTTTTTCTTTTTTGTGGTAATTCTGAAACACTGACCTCTTTGTACAAACTAGCTTGTTTGCTTCAACATCTGTGACTGATGGGTTCGCTGTATTGAATTGGAAGTGACTGATTAGCATCTGTCAGATAGTTCACTTTTTTAACGGAATTGAAAACAAAAATATCAATGTATCGCGGAAGAACGAACAGCACTACAGACTTTGACATTGATGGATTTCAAAATTATCTCCCGATCTATCGTCGGGCAAATGAAAGTCAGCAAATCCACGTCCGCCGCGGTGCGACGTGTAGCCGGTATCGCTCTCGCTTTGCGTTTCAAAAACTGAGCACCCTCACTATTTTGTGAGAATTTATAGGTTAAATACATTTCCACTTTCACATATACAGCGAAAGCGCACAGTTAAAAAAAATAAATAAATAAAAGATTGGTCAGGTGTAAGATTTCCGTTAAAGTAGAATACTGTTTTTTGAAGTGCGGTTGACGAGATAACTAGATATATCTTTTCTCCTAAATTTTCCATTGTTTTTCCATTTTCTTTTGTTACCAGGTAGCTTCAGTTTCGTATAACCACTGCAGTTGATTGCAATGTAATGGTCATTAACACAAAAGTATTCCTGGATAGAAAATTGTGTATTACCTGAACAGGTTCTTATTTTTTTGAAAAGAATAACGAGAAAACAAATAAATGTAACTGAATCTACCATTGTTCAGTGGTAGATTTTCAAGTTTAAAATTGAAAAAGGGAAATGCACACAAATTACTATTGTCCTCCTTTTGTTAAAGGTCCTGAATCTATTGTGAGAACCATACTAGCAGTGTTCTAAAAACTACAAAAAACGCAGTAACCAACAACGGACTGTGTATGGAAGCAAGCGAAAGAATGTTTGACTTCCGAGTTTTGCAAAATGTTATTTCATTCATAAATTTAAACTGAAAGTTTTTCAACTTTTTTCCATATTTGGATGTGAGAAAACTGTCTACAAAATCTGCAAAAGTATTCCTGTTACAGTTTGTACTTCTATATTTCATACTGTACTTTTAACAGGTTTGCTGTAGTTGCTGTACACAAGATTCCGTGAATGTGACAGAGCGCTACCTACGTCACAGTTCAAGACGGAGGGCAATGAAGTCAGAGGATATTTAGTTTTACCATCAACAGCTTGTAACGTGACTGGTACATATTATTTTACGATTCTCTATCACTTCAGTTACATTTATTTTATAAATAAAAGCGGGCAGCCGTGCAGTCGTCAAGGGTACACGAGTGGGCCTTCGGCTCCGAAAGCCCATACTGATGATGTTCCGTTGGGACGTTTATTTATTTATTTATTGTTCCATGGGACCACATTAAGGAGAAGTCTCCATGGTCATGGAACGAGTCAACACATGAAATTATAATACGATTGTAGAAACAGATAAAATGAAATATAAGAAACATATTCAGGTGACACGTCGTTAGTTTAAATAAAGAAAATCAAGAATGTAACACTGGAATTTGCTTAATTTTTTAGCTCTTCCAGGAGCTCCTCGACAGAATAGAAGGAGTGAGCCATGAGGAAACTCTTCAGTTTAGACTTAAAAGCGTTTGGGCTACTGCTAAGATTTTTGAGTTCTTGTGGTAGCTTATTGAAAATGGATGCAGCAGAATACTGCACTCCTTTCTGCACAAGAGTCAAGGAAATGCATTCCACATGCAGATTTGATTTCTGCCAAGTATTAACCGAGAGAGAGCTGCTAACTCTTGGGAATAAGCTAATATTGCTAACAGCAAACGACATTAAAGAAAATATATACTGTGAGGGCAATGTCAGAATTCCCAGACTATTGAGTAGGGGTCGACAAGAGGTTCTCGAACTTACACCACACATAGCTCGAACAGCCCGTTTTTGAGCCAAAAATACCCTTTTTGAATCAGAAGAATTACCACAAAAAATAATACCATATGACATAAGCGTATGAAAATATGCGAAGTACACTACTTTTCGTGTTGAAATGTCACTTATTTCAGATACTGTTCTAATGGTAAATAAAGCGGCATTTAGTTTCTGAACAAGATCCTGAACATGGGCTTACTATCTATCCGTACGCCTAGGAACTTGAACTGTTCCGTCTCGCTTATAACATGCCCATTCTGTCTGATTAAAATATCAGTTCTTGTTGAATTGTGAGTTAGAAACTGTAAAAACTGAGTCTTACTGTGATTTAGCATCAAATTATTTTCCACAAGCCACGAACTTATTTCATGAACTACATTATTTGATAATGTTTCAATATTACACACAAGATCCTTCACTACCAAGCTGGTGTCATCAGCAAACAGAAATATTTTTGAATCACCTGTAAAGCTAAAGAGTGGTTAAAAGATTCCCATACAGGGAAGCGGATTGTGGAAACAAGGCATGTCTACTGTCGTGATGCGGCAGAAGATCTTCCCTCAAGATATGGGTGACAGTGTTGGAGATTCCCAGGGCCTCCATGCTGAATACTGAAGTAAGCGCAAATCCCTGTGTGCCACTGCAAGGGTGCCTTGTCCTCAAGCGCCCACTTCAGTTACACTGAAGAATCAAAGACACGGGTACACCTGCCTAATATCGTGTAGGGCTCCAGCGAGCACGCTGAAGTGCCGCAACACGACGTGACATGGATTCGACTCATGTTTGAAGTAGTCCTGGAGGGAACTGACACATGTCTGGAGAATTTGGTGGCCAACGAAATGTTTAAACTCAGAAGAGTGTTACGGGAGCCACTCTGTAGCAGTTCCGGTCGTATGGGGTGTCGCATTGTCTTGCTGGAATTGCTCAAGTCGGTCAGAAACGCACAATGGACATGAATAGATACAGGTGATCAGACAGGATGCTTCCGTAAATGTTACCTCGCAGAGACGTACCTAGACATATGAGGAGTCCCATATCACTCCAACTGCACACGCCCCACACCATTAAAGAGCCTTCCACCATCTCCTATCCTGACATACCCGTACATGTCCATCAGATTGATACAATTTGAAACGAGACTCGCCGGACCAGACAACATGTTTCCAGTCATCAACAATCTAGTGTAGGTGTTAATGGGTCCAGGCGAGGCGTAAGGCTTTGTGCCGTGCAGTCATCAAGGATACACGAGTGCCCATATTGATGATGTTTCGTTGAATGGTTACACGTTGACACTTATTTATGGCCAATCATTGACATCTGCAGTAATTTGCGGAAGAGTTGCACTTCTATCACCTTGAACGATTGTCTTCAGTCGTAGTTGGCCCCGTTCTTGGAGGGTCTTTTTCCGGCCGCAGCGATATCGGAGATTTGATGTTTTACCGGATTCCTGATATTCACGGTACCCTGGTGAAATGGTCGTACGGGAAAGCCTCACATCGTCGCTACCTCGGAGATGCTTTCTCCTATCGCTCGTACGCCGACTATAACACCACATTCAAACTCACTTAAATCTTGGTAACCTGCCATTGCAGCGAAGTAACCAATCTAACAACTGCGCAAGACACTTGCCTTATATAAGCGTTGCCGACCGCAGGACCGCATTCTGCCTGTTTACGTATCTCCGTATTTGAACAGTCATGCGTATACCAGCCTCTTTGGCGCTTCAATGTATAACGAATATCTATTCTGCATGGATGCTATCAACAACACCGGCTTTCGTTTCTGTTGCAACGTGAAAAAATTCGTACGATGCCCATAGAATTTCTGACCATCCAGCCCTGTGTGCTGCCCCCACTACCAGACATTGTATGTACGTACTATTGCCAAGAAATAGTAAAAGACAGTTCAGACTCGGTGCTAACCTAATATATTGTTTATACGCGTTTGTAAGCCATGTGAGGGAAATATTTGCATATTTGCCGTCAGTTTCAAGCTTCAAGGAACATTCATGATCGTCACTTTGGCTACAAGTATGCTGTCATAGCTGCAACCACGTTTGGGCTGGTAGGAAAAAACTTTGTATTCTTATCGCTTGCTTTCCGGCTTTCGTACCGTGTTGACTATGTAGTTCGTAGATGTAAGTGTCACAAAGCTGATAGCATGAGGTACTTCCTTTGTCGGTGGACAACATTTTCTGAGGACCCTTCCAATGAATCTCTATCTGACGCATGCGTTACCCGCGATAAATTTTACGTTGTCGTTCCACTTCAAATCGTTCCGTACGCATATTCCTTGGCATGCTATGGATGTGAGTGGTTGCAGTGATTGTTCTGCAATTGTGTAACCATATAATAAAGAATCCTTCAGTCTATTTATTCGCAATACGTTACATTTTTTTATGTTCAGGGTCAACTGACACTCCTTGCCCCAAGCGTCCATCCTCTGCAGGTCTTCCTGTATTTCAGTACAATTTCGAAGCGTCGCGACTTCTCTGTATACAACAGGAAAATTTACGAAAAGCCTCATGCAACGTCCGACGCTATCTAAAACTTAATCTGTAATAGTGCGAAAAGAAATGGTCCTATAACACTCCCTTGGTGCACGCCCGAAATTACATTTACGTCCGAAGACTTCTCTCCGTTCAGAATGACATGCTGTATTCTGTTTGCTGGAAACTCTTGAGTCCAGTTACACTGTTGGTCTGATATTCCGCACGCTTGTATTTTAATCATTTGGTGGCAGTGCAGAACTGCATCGAACGCCTTCCAGAAATCAAAGATCATGCCGTCAACCTGGGCACGTGTATCTACTTCTCTCTGGGGCCCGTCGACGAACAGAGCGAAATGATTTTCACAGGATTGTAGTTTTCGGAACCCATGTTGCTTCGCACAGAGGAAATTTTCGATCTCGAAAAGTGTCATTATACGGGAGGATAAAACATCATGCAAAATTCTGCAACAGACCGACATCAGAGATATAGACCTATAGTTCCGTGCGTCTGTTGGACGAACCTTTTGGGGCACATTTGTATGTGGCACATGAATATGATTTTATAAGCGATGTATGTCTTTGATAGGCTTTATATCGTTGACTGTGTAAGACCGCAGACTCTGAGATACTGCTTCTGGTCTGAGATTTTTATAGTGTTGGAATAAGAGAGCGCTTGGCGCACTGTTGTAGGTAGCTGTCTGTTGTGTCTAGACAAGACAGCCTAGACACAATGAGAGGAAGCCGAAAGACACGCGCTTAAACTCACGCAGGCTGGCGTGAGGTCTGAAACAGGATACGTAATGAATGCTATAAAGAAAAGTACGTAGCTTCTGGAATACTTAACTTTAATCCACATTTGTAGAACATCGCTCTTGATGATACATGCTTCATATAATAAATGTCAATTGAATACCGCGCCTTGCTAGGTCGTAGCAGTTGACTTAGCTGAAGGCTATGCTAACTATCGTCTCGGCAAATGGGAGCGTAGTTGTCAGTGAACCATTGCTATGAACGTCGGCTGTACAACTGGGGAGAGTGCCAGGACGTCTCTCTAGACCTGCCGTGTGGTGGCGCTCGGTCTGCAATTACTGACAGTGGCGACACGCGGGTCCGGCGTATACTAATGGACCGCGGCCGATTTAAAGGCTACCACCTAGCAAGTGTGGTGTCTGGCGGTAACACCACACTGTCTGCGAGGGAAAGACGATGGAGTAGGTAGTTTTTATAGTGTGCTGTGTGAAGTCACCAAGTGTTAGACTAATTTAGGTATGTCAATATTGTTGAACATGGAAGCAGAAGTCTTCATGCCAACAAGATAAAGATGTTCAATAATTATGATTTCTGCTTTTAACAGCGCGTTAGTGTAGATGAGTTGGCTGATAATTTGTAATTGTTGAGTAACCCCAGAATGTACGTAAAGTGCTTTAATAAAAAGGCTAGTTAGATATTTCATTTTTGTAATGGTGATAACATTAGTTAACAGAGCTCGTAATTTGATGATTTGTATTTATGTTGGATTAGTGAGGTTATACAATATTTGCTGTTTAAAGTATGAACTATATGTATTTCGCATAAATTCAGTTAGATTACAAATAAGCCTGGTTAAATATTGCACTCATTTTTAGGTTTTAATATAAATTTTCTTTTGTATTGTTTTAGAATCTAAAGCTGGTCATTGTATGGCCGAAATCGGTTATGACTGTGTCATAAGAATGTGATTGCGTCTATAAATAAACAAAAATTTTTACAAAATAATCAATCACTCACTCCACTGACAAAATGTCGTTTTTTCCTAAATCTCATTGTTGGTGAGTCAATTGTGAGTAATGTACCTTCAATTGTCAGATGTTTTTCAAAAGACAAACTTAACTTGCAATATAATTTTGCTAAAAAAAGCTCAGTGTTAGTTCAAATGGCCCTGAGCACTATGGGACTTAACTTCTGAGGTCTTCAGTCCCCTAGAACTTAGAAGTACTTAAACCTAACTAACCTAAGGACATCACACACATACATGCCCGAGGCAGGATTCGAACCTGCGACCGTAGCGGTCTCGCGGTTCCAGACTGTAGCGCCTAGAACAGCTCGGCCACTCAGGCCGGCTCAGTGTTAGTAATTCATCATAATCAGTAACACCTCCCTGTCCAAGTCATATTTTTGAAAGGAGTTGGATTTTCTTAAATGTTCTCGTTTGTCAGCCAAAAGAGTTTCATGTGCATTTCAAAGTATTATAGTCAGCTTTGCACACTGCTAAGCACATTTTTGTTATTCGTGAGAGACCAGAATATGTCGATTTACTCCGTTGCTGCTTTAGAGGTAAGACAATTTTATTTATTTGTTATGTTTTGAACAGGGCTAGATGGTTCAGTACCTAAGGAGCTGAATGTATTTTGCAGTGACTGGATTTCTTTATTGGTATTGGGAGTTGCACTGCTCAACCAATTCGTGTAAAGTTTTGCTACAATAACACAGAGTAAGCACACCACTTGCACTTAGGACACGTTACACGGTAATTCAAGTTTAGTACCCATTCCACAGTTCAGATATTCATTCAGCGTTATCTTAAACTTTATTTTATGAAAGAACTTACACGTTTTCGAATCATTTGGAACTCATCTCCCCTCCAGAAGCATGTGGTAGAAATGTGGGGTGGAGGGTCATAGGGGCGCGCGGGATTAGCCGAGCGGTCTGGGGCGCTGCAGTCATGGACTGTGCGGCTGGTCCCGGCGGAGGTTCGAGTCCTCCCTCGGGCATGGGTGTTAAGTAGTGTGTAAGCTTAGGGACTGATGACCTTAGCAGTTAAGTCCCATAAGATTTCACACACATTTTTTTGAACATTTGAGTGTCATAGGACTGTTCTAGACCATCCACAGTGTTACGACGCGACCACTGAGATCTTTTAATGGGAGTGACTAATATTTCGTCTTCATTATTTTATATATCAAAACATTACACCATTTAATTCACATGATTGGCTGTCAGTAGCACATAGCGCACTCAAGGAAGTGCTCTGTGCTTTAGAAGCGCACAGTGAATAAGACGCTGAAGTACGCACCTAGAAAGGCAGGCTCCTACCTTGGTGCAGTTCAGCTTTCGCCGGTAATGGTGGCAATATCGCACCGTGTAAGAACCCCTCGCTGCACACGCCGGTGGCAATAGGGCGGACGCGGGAAAAGAGTTTCGAATTAAATATGCATAGTAGCAAAGTGCATAAAGTACGGCGAGTTGCTGAGACGTTCGCCGGCGAGCCTTGGGCGGCGGAGCGAACAACTTGGATGCAAGGCAGACGCAGCCGGGGGTCTTTGACGGCGACTGCAGCGCCGCGGCGCGGATGCGGAGCTAATTACCCGCATTTGGCGGCGGTGCGCGCCGACAACTTCCCAAGAATTCCCTCAACTTCTGGGAGCGCCTTCATAAACGGCCTCTCGTTCCGAAGCGACGCGCTTGATTATGAGAGGGGAACTCGCATTTCGTGTCTGCTTTGGTGTCACGTCAGCTAACATCCTGTATCTCAAAGAGTCCTGCTTGCTGTAGTAAGGAACCTGGTGTTTTTTTTTTATATAAAAAAAGGAGGTAAGCAAAGTCAAATGGAACTATTACTCGAGATTTTAAAACGCTGTACAGCGACCCATAACTGATATGTAAGACTGCACGTGACCAACGTCTTGGCAATACCTGTAGTACAGTACTAAATATTTCTCCGTTTATCTCTACATTTCTGTCTCCCAACTCTGGTACAAACTGTCCTATAAATTTCTTGTCAAAGTTCGCTTTGTATTCAAGAGCAATTTAAACGTTTATGTGTTATCATTGGTGTAGCTGCCCTCTCGACATGTGCAGCTGTTTTCCTTCAACAGAGAACCAATAACTTTGTCACATCGTCAGCGCTATTCTCCCTTTTGTCATGTGTAGTAAGTCCCAGAAGGAATGGTCAGTATTCAGGAATATGACAGGAGGCTCATTTGAAGCAAAAAAAACTTCATATGGACATATGACCTGTTCCGAATGGTTTTCTAAATAGAATATATTCCACGTGCATTGTTATTTACGCATCTGATGGCTTTAAACACAACTGGTTTGAATCATTCTTCACAAACAGAATGGAAAAAATTGTGCTTAATAATTGAGACAATGTCGGAAGAGTGTGAAATTTTAGAGACTGGGGCGAAATCACAAAGGTAGTCTTACAGGGTTCAATTTTGGGTCCACTATTATTCGTATGGCAGAAAAATATCCTGAGCAAAGAGGATGAAACCAACGAAGTAGGCTAAAATAAAATGTCAAAGAGGGTTGCGTGGGCAAGGCACATACTTGCGCGCAGCTAGTTGAAAAACAAATGGACAGTAAATTTGTTATACGTCGGAATCCGTCTGAAACTTTTGCTTGAAATGAGCGTACCTGTAATATATCTGAACACTGATCATTCTTCGTGGAAGACAGGAACCCGGGTACCAGTTGTAAGTTGCCTATCTAATGGTTTACAGGATCAACAAAAACATGGTTTCCAATAATTCGCGTAATTATTAACCATATTTAAAAACTTAAAATACTTTCATACTCCACTCAGTATGCGGCACAATCTTACGTTAACAGCTTAAAACACCAAGACGTGTATCACAGTTACAAACTATGTGCTTTTCTTGAGGCTTCATTCAGTATTCGAGACTGAGCGCACTCAACGACATCCAATCAACTTGAGTCAAATTTCAAACATTTATGAAACTTTTTATCTCTGACACTCTCCTTCCCTCCGGCCAAGAAATGATGAAAAGAAGAAACTTCATCGTTTATTACACTTTCGCCGTTCGTGCCACAAAACTTCAGCCATAAACATGACGTTTTAATTTACTACTTCTTTACCACCTACTTTTATCGCAACTCACTTTGCAGACAGTCTCTACATACACTGATGAGCCAAAACGTTGTGACCAGTTACTTGCCAGTTTATTAGTCCGTCTTTGGAACGAAATACGTCACTGATTCTGCGTATCAGGAATCCGACAGTTTATTGATAGGTTTGTAGAGGTACGTCGGTGGCATAAGATGCCTACGCCTAGGTACTGTATGTCGCGTAAATAACGGGCTGCTGATATGCGTACACGGTGATGGCGCTCGGTAGCGACCCAGATGGGTTCCAAAGGACTTGTATCAAACAAATTTGGTCGCCGAGACTCAACGTGAATTCACTATAATGTTCCTCGATCTGCCTCCGAGTCACGGACAGCTATACTGCTGAAAGATGGTATCGCCGTCTGGGAGGACATCAACTATAAAGGGATGCAGGTGGTTCCTAGCTGACAGCATATCTTCGATTACTACCATAGGTCCCACGCAAGCGCAGAATAATGTCTCCCGTAGCATAATACCGTTCTCACCGGCCGGCGCCCGTGGCGCGCTGAATATTTCGAGCCGCCGTCCACCTCGATGACGGCATCCACGGAGACGACTAGCGCGACCTAGTGTAGCAAAAGCTCACCCGAAGAGCCGACAGGTTTTCATTGAACGATGGTCGAATCATGATGGTCTCGAGTCCACTGCAATCGTAATTGGCTTTGGATATCGCTGGGTCAACATATGAACAGGTGGGGGTGATGTGCGCGGAGCTCCATGCTCAGCTATGTACGACGAACAGTATGCTCCGAAACACTAGTGCGTGCACCAGCATTGCGCTCTTTCGAGATGCCATAGATCACCATCTATCCTACTTTACAGAGCAGACAAGCCTCCGAACTCCACGTTAGATGAAGAGTCGTGGACGTCCAACCATTTAGTGGCTAGGGGTAATTTCACTGTCCTTCTACGTCTTTCCGCAGATGCTCACGCCGCGACAGTAGCAAGTGAACGTTCGACCAGCTTTGCGTTTCTCGAGATGCTCGTTTACGGGCTCCGCGTAATAATAATCCACCCTTTGTCAAAGTCGCTTATCTCAATGGGTTAATACATATCGCCATTCGCAGCCCATATCTTCGTTAGGACGATCCTCCATCCGAGTCTGCTCTGCTTACATTCTTTTGTTACCGTGTTACGGGGCCGCAATGGCTCCAGGCGGCATCCAACGTCGATTTGGGTATTGGTCACAAACATTAAGACGCGATAAAAACTTGCTCTTTCTGAAATTTCAGCTCAAATTATCCAGACTATATTCATCCTGTGATTCATTATAGGAACGCTTTTCGAGTTCCAACAAACTTTGACCGAGCGAGGTGGCGCAGTGATTAGCACACTGGACTCGCATTCGGGAGGACAACGGTTCTACCCCGTCTCTGGCCGTCCTGATTTAGGTTTTCCGTGATTTCCCTAAATCGCTTCAGGCAAATGCCGGGATGGTTCCTTTGAAAGGGCACGGCCGATTTCCTTCCCCATTCTTCCCTCATCCGAGCTTGCGCTCCGTCTCTAATGACCTCGCTGTCGACGGGACGTTAAACACTAATCTCCCCCCCCCCCCCCCCCCTCCAACAAACTTCAAGCATGATTTTAGACCTTATGTAGACTTTTTCTCGCTTACGTACTTGACGCTAAAAGCGTGCTACAGCTGTTCAACGGATGTTTAGAACCAAGTACGGTAAGATGCCACCAACAATGAAGGCAATTTACCACTGGCACAACAAATTCGTTACGACGGGTTTTTGTCGAACTCCAACACAGAGGAAACTCGCTCCTCATTCGAACTCTCCATGTTTGTGACTACAGCTGACTATCGGCAAATTACCAAACTACACTTTGGCGGTATACACGGAAAAAAAACTTTCAGGGTTTCCCTTCAAAATGACACATGTATATATCTGTAAAACGTTTGGTTCTTACGCAATAAATAATTGAAATTGTTCCCGGACTTTATGTACACCCTGTATAAGCCCTTTTCTGGACACTATTGATTCCCATCTAGCCTTCATAGTTTTTCCCTGTCTCTGAGGTTTTTCGATGACATTGTAATTCTATCATAGTCTTAATTTCTTTTTCCTGGACTTTACCTCCCGTTCCAAATATCTCCTTGGTTTATTTCACAACTTGATGAATGTCCGCGTTGAGTAACACTGTGAAGAGGTTAAAACCTTGTCTCACTCCCTTCTCAACTACAGCTTCCCTTCTATATCCCTCGACTCATATAATTTCAGCCTGGTTTCTGAACAAGCGGTGGATAGACTTTTGCTCCCTTGTGTGCATGGTTCGTGGCATAGTTTGAACGTGATTCACGAAAATTTGATGCCCTCATATCGTTTTCGTACGTATAATTTTCCTTGGAGTGGAAGATTGTGTTGGTTAATAGGTACTTTGTACTTAAACGTAATGTACTTGTAGCAGCGCCCACTGCTAAACGCTGACAGCTAGATTTTTGTGCCCTAGCATGACGGGCCAGACCCCGACTAACCGGTGAACTTCAGAGTCGCTAAATCGAGCCCGTTCGAAAGGACAAGTCGCTGTTTGGCGAGACGCCCAAGTCTGCTGACCTGACACCGTCTGACTAATTCCTTTGGAGCCACGCTAAGGACCCCCTTTACCAACTCTTACTGCTGAAAGTGCGGTCAGAGTTGAGGGAAAGCGAAAACTGCTAACAGCGGAGTACTAGAAAACTGTGTAGCGAGCATGAATCAGTTTTTCGAAACTACATGTGGAAGCGAACTGAGCTCGTAAATTTTTGGTCGTATTACACAATGGTGTATGTGTAATAATCCGTGGATACATCGAAACGAAGAGACTGTTTAGACATACGAAGAATCTTTTGAAACTGTCAAACATTTGGCTATTTTTATGTCATCCTCGTCTTCTGTGTACTGTGCTAGATTTTTCGTCTCTAAACGCAGATTTCTTGATATTTTTTATTCATTTTATTACTACTAACCCGATGTTCTTGGAGAGTCACTAATGCATGTGTATAATAGATGAGAAATGTGTAACGATAGTAGTATTAGTAACAATAGTAATACTACTACTAATATAATAGTAGCCTTGGTCTCCTCGCATTATAAAATGATCATTATGTGTGTACCAGGGCCTGCTGATGTTGAGAACTTAATAAAAAAAATCAGAGGCATTACTTTTCAGCGCGCACTCTTGCTCTGTTATTTGGTAGACTAGAGTCGGAAGTCTGAAAAGTGTTCGAAGATTTTCTCTTAGAAAGTCTTGAATTCTGTCACAAATGTGGTATGATGCTCGGTAAGGTCATATTTTAGTCATTAAAGGACGGTTATGCTTACATCGATGCTGGAGACGGGGCTGCACCTTAATAGCGTGGTATCTGCCTGGTGTGATGCATTTTTAGTCAACTTGTAGAAATAAGGAATACCAAAAACCATACTTTTCATAAAATATATTAGTTGCGCGACCAGTTACGACATTACGTTACTGTCATCTTCAGGCCACTATGCAGAATGAATGGTGATATCCAAGCCTCGGTGCATTGGGACAGGCAACATGTATATTCACTGGTCTCATGAATTTCTAGGTATTTACACAATGTGTAAACTAGAGCCATCTGACAACTGCCTACTATAAGTAGGTGATTGTTATTAGATGGATGGAGTGCCCGCACGCCGGCCGCTGTGGCCGAGCGGTTCTAGGCGCTTCAGTCCGGAACCGCGCTGCTGATAGGGTCGCAGGTCCGAATCCTGCCTCGTGCATGGATGTGTGTGATGTCCTTAGGTTTAAGTAGTTCTACGTCTAGGGGACTGATGACCTCAGATGTTAAGTCCCACAGTGTTTAAAGACATTTGAGCCATTTGATGGCGTGCACACGTCGAGTAAATAGAAATCCATGAGGTCAGTGAATATACGAGGGTTATTCGTTAAGTAAGGTCCCATTTGGCGCAAAGTGGAAACCGCAGTGAAAATCCTATGATGGTTTGCACACATGTGTCGGACAGCGTCTCTAGCATACCCGTTGATCGTGTCAGGTTGCTCTTTTCCGTTCTCAGCGGACAGTGAGCATGTTAAG
Organism: Schistocerca americana; assembly: GCF_021461395.2. NCBI lineage: Eukaryota > Metazoa > Arthropoda > Insecta > Orthoptera > Acrididae > Schistocerca > Schistocerca americana. Next base: position 228,387,128 of record NC_060119.1, read on the forward strand.
ATAGCAAGAAAATAGTTTCTCCCGCCAAATGTGAGGGTCTGGTGACAGATGTTGCCTGATTTCATGCAGCCCAAATGACATAACTATCATGCGTCTCCTTCTTCATGACAACTGTCGGCTGCACTCTACAGGGGCAATGAAGATGGGAAGTGTTTGATCACCCACAACACAGCCTATAATTGGGTCACCCTAAGCTTCACCTGTGCTCACATGAAGCGCTGGCTATGAAGAAAACGTTTTGGCGCAGATAACGAGCTATACAGCAGCGTAGAGAATCGACAAAAAGTACAGGCGCCTGCCATCTATGACGAGGGTATTGGGAAGTTGGTGCAACCTATTACAAACCTCTTAAGTCGGAGCGGTGACTATGTAGGGAAGTAGCTCGAAGGTGTATCTATACATTGCAAATATTTTGACAGTGGTTCCCATTGTGCGACCGATCGAACCTTTCTTTCCGAATAGCCCTCGTACATGGTACCTGTCCCAATACACCGAAGGTTTGATATGACCATTCATTTTGCATAAGGGCCTGAACATGACACTAATGTAGTGTCAAAAGTGGTCGCGTAATTAAAATATTTTATTAAAAGTACGGCTGCATTCCTCATTTCTGCAAGTGTACTGGATGGCTATTATTAAAGTATATGAAATTAAATCGTCTTAACTTCTGAACAGTTTGGGTGAGGACGTTCAAACTGCACGGTTGGGCGAGACACTACGGGAATTAGTATGTGCATGCATGGTTTGGTTTAGCGACGAAGCCCGCTTTCATTTTGATAGGTTCGCCAATAAGCAAAACTGGCGCATTTGGGAGATAGAGAATCCGCATTTCGCGGTCGAGAAGTCTCTTCACACTCGACAGGTGACTGTGTGGTGTGCAATGTCCAGTTACGTAATAATCGGTGCGCAATTCCTTTGATGGGTCGGTGATTTCCGAACGCTAGGTGAAGGCTTTGGAAGGTGATTTCAACCCCGTTATCCAAAGTAACACTGATTTCTACAAGATGTGGTTCATGCAAGATGGAGCTCGATCCCATCGAAGCAGGAGAGTATTTGATGTCCTGGAGGAGCATTTTGGATACCGCATTCTGGTTCTACAATGCGCAGGGGCCACTGGCAGGGCCTTCAAACGGTTCAAATAGCTCTGAGCACTATGGGACTCAACATCTGAGGTCATCAGTCCCCTAGAACTTAGAAGTACTTAAACCTAACCAACCCACGGACATCATACACATTTATGCCTGAGGCAGGATTCGAACCTGCGACCGTAGCAGTCGCGCGGTTCCAGACTGTAGCGCCTAGAACCGCTCGGCCACGCAGGGCCTTCGATCGGCCGCCATGTTCCCCGGTTCTGAACAAATGTGACTCCTTTTAGTAGAGCTATATTAAAGACAAGGTGCACAGCAATAACCCCAAAAAATGGTTCAAATGGCTCTGAGCAGTATGGGACTCAACATCTGAGGTCATCAGTCCCCTAGAACTTAGAACTACTTAAACATAACCAACCTACGGACATCATACACATTTATGCCTGAGGCAGGATTCGAAGCTGCGACCGTAGCAGTCGCGCTGTTCCAGACTGAAGCGCCTAGAACCTCTCGGCCATATTGGCCGGCAATAACCCCAAAACCATAGCTGATCTGAAAACAGCGATTCAGGAGGTTCTCGATAGCATAGATGTTCCGGCACTTCAGCGGGCAATTTAGAATTTCGCTATTCGTCTACGCCCCATCATCGCCAATGAAGGAAGACATATCGAGCACGTCATAGCCTAAATCCGATTATTGCAACTTACAAGTGTGTGCATGTCGTAGTTTGTAACTAATTTACGTTTTTTTTTTATATAGTTCAATAGTTGTCACGCTGTATGACCAGTCGCATTGCCACGCCCAGTCCAATGACGGATCATCTAAAAATTATGTGTCAGGCTTACATTTCTCGAAATGTGTTAGCGGTTGCTCTCCAGCAAGCTCGGTGTCGCCGAGACATGACACCCTGCGTTCGCTCCTCTGGCCCTCTCCCGCCTCCACCCGGCGCTGTTCTGTCCTCCGCCTCCGTTCCCTCCACAAATGAAGAAAACGTGTCAGCCCCGCGTGTGTTTTTCCGTCGCAGCGAGATGACGCAATCTGCGGCAGGGGCGGTGGGGCCATCAACCGCCGGCCAATTGTGTGCGACGTGGCGCGGAGGCGCGCGCGAAGCCACGGCACGCCGGTCCCCGCGGAGCCATAATACCTGAATATTGCGGGCTGGCGGGAGCGGCCGCCCGCCCAAAGAAGTTCCGCAGGGGTAGCAGCAGCCACCACACAACTCATTAAATTTCTACGGCGGCTGGCGCCGGAAGACTTTGAAAGTTTTAAGAAACCGCCCCCTACGGTGCGCCCGCGCGGACTTAGTTCAAAGAAGAGCCAGAAGAGGCGCGGAACAAAGCTTTCGCCTCGTCGTTATTTGATCAGAGATGAGCCGAACGACTCGAGAGCGCGCGCCTCTCCGCCTGTCTGCACCGTCGCAGCGCTGATAACCCCGCGTCCGGCATTGCAGCTCGTTCCCTGTGAATGGTCTCCTACACTGTATAAGTCGCGTCCAAAACAGTTCCGTTTCAGGGCTGTGCTCCAGCATATATGCAACGTAAGTTGCAATGCAAGTTTGATGCAAGGGTGAAAACGAGGAGATACTGGGAAGAGTGCGAGAGCAGAAATACAACACTGGCCATTAAAATTGCTACACCAAGGAGAAACACAGATATAAACGGGTATTCATTGGACAAATATATTATACTAGAACTGACATGTGATTACATTTTCACGCAATTTGGGTGCATAGATCCTGAAAAATCAGTACCCAGAACAACCACCTCTGGCCGCAATAACGGCCTTGATACGCCTGGGCATTGAGTCAAACAGAGCTTGGATGGCGTGTACAGGTACAGCTACCCATACAGCTTCAACACGATACCACAGTTCATCAAGAGTAGTGACTGGCGTATTGTGACGAGCCAGTTGCTCGGCCATCATTGACCAGACGTTTTCAATTGGTGAGAGATCTGGAGAATGTGCTGGTCAGGGCAGCAGTCGAACATTTTCTGTATCCAGAAAGGCCCGTACAGGACCTGCAACATGTGGTCGTCCCTTATCCTGCTGAAATGTAGGGTTTCGCGGGGATCGAATGAAGGTTAGAAATGTAAGGTTTCGAATGAAGGGTACAGCCACGGGTCGTAACACATCTGAAATGTAACGTCCACTGTTCAAAGTGCCGTCAGTGCGAACAAGAGATGACCGAGACGTGTAAGCAGTGGCACCCCATACCATCACGCCGGGTGATAAGCCAGTATGGCGATGACGAATACACGCTTCGAGTGTGCATTCACCGCCATGTCGCCAAACACGGATGCGACGATCATGATGCTGTAAACACAACCTGGATTCATCCGAAAAAATGTTTTGCCATTCGTGCACTCAGGTCCGTCGATGAGTACACCATCGCGGGCGTTCCTGTCTGTGATGCAGCGTCAAGGGTAACCGCAGCCATGGTCTCCGAGCTGATAGTCCATGCTGCTGCAAACGTCGTCGAACTGTTGGTGCAGATGGTTGTTGTCTTGCAAACGTCCCCATCTATTGACTCAGGGCCGGCCAGGAGTGGCCATGTGGTTCTAGGAGCTACAGTCTGGAACCGAGCGAACGCTAAGGTCGCAGGTTCGAATCCTGCCTCGGGCATGGATGTGTGTGATGCCCTTAGGTTGGTTAGGTTTAATTAGTTCTAAGTTCTAGACGACTGATGACCTCAGAAGTTAAATCCCATAGTGCTCAGAGCCAAAAATATTTGGGATAGAAAACAAAATAGTGTTTTGTTAAAGGCGGAACCCATCCAACAATATATGCATTGTTAAAGCAAACACGGACAAAAGAGTTTCATCCTCAATATGAGGAGATTAGTGCTTAACGTCCAGTCTACAACGAGGTCATTAGAGATAGAGCGCAAGCTCATGTTAGGGAATGATGGGGAAGGAAATCGGCCGTGCACTTTCAAAGGAACGATCACTGTATTTGCCTGAACTGTTTTAGGAAAATCACGGAAAACCTAAAGTGGATGGCATGAAGTGGATTTGAAACGTGGTCCTCCCGAGTGCGAGTCCAGTGCACTAAGGGTGCAATTCGACACAAGACGCCGGTCGATCTGGGAGGCCAGCCAACTCAAGAGGGAGACACTCCAACACCTGCCCTATAATCGTGATCTCTCCTCATGCTGTAAACACACCTTCGGTCCCTTGAAAAATGCCCGGAGGCGTCGACGATTCTTGTGGGACGAAGATGTGCAGCAATCAGTTACGGCTGGCTGGCTCTGAGCACTATGGGACTTAACATCTATGGTCATCAGTCCCCTAGAACTTAGAACTACTTAAACCTACCTAACCTAAGGACATCATACAATACCCAGCCATCACGAGGCAGAGAAAATCCCTGACCCCGCCGGGAATCGAACCCGGGAACCCGGGCGTGGGAAGCGAGAACGCTACCGCACGACCACGAGATGCGGGCAATCAGTTACGGACTTCTTCAAGCAGCAGGACAAGGTGTTTTTGCAAACGGATCTTCAACATGACTGTCTCAATGTTCATGACGATTTTACGTGATTGGCATACCGATTCTGGACTGTATAGCCTCCGAACGGCCTTTTACATTTCGTGTCGCTGAGGCGCTTCGTAGGACCGTAATGTAAGAAAGTACCATTCACAAAATGACTTCTTTCCTTTACGCGCATTTGTGCCGGTGTCCCATTGTATGGTGCTGTGACGTGGAGAATGAGAAAGAAAGAAGTGCGACACTGAAGGATTGTGAGTTACTGATGTCGCAGTGGATGGAACATGTAAATTACATGCATATGGACAAAACCAGGAGGTACTGGGAAGCGTGCGAGAGAAGAAAAGTCTAAAACCGTCGTCTCCCTCTGTTGGAACACCAAAAAGACCGACAATACTGGAAGGATCTTCTTGGGATTTACACAGGTAACTTGAGCACAGCTTGGGGCAATGTACAGGGTGAGTCACCTAACGTTACCGCTGGATATATTTCGTAAACCACATCAAATACTGACGAACCGATTCCACAGACTGAACGTGAGGGGCTAGTGTAATTGGTTAATACAAACCATAAAAATGCACGGAAGTATGTTTTTTAACACAAACCTACGTTTTTTTTAAATGGAACCCCGTTAGTTTTGTTAGCACATCTGAACATATAAACAAATACGTAACAGTGCCGTTTGTTGCATTGTAAAATGTTAATTACATCCGGAGATATTGTAACCTAAAGTTGACGCTTGAGTACCACTCCTCCGCTGTTCGATCGTGTGTATCGGAGAGCACCGAATTACGTAAGGATCCAAAGGGAACGGTGATGGACCTTAGGTACAGAAGAGACTGGAACAGCACCATACGTCCACATGCTAACACCTTTTTATTGGTCTTTTTCACTGACGCACATGTACAATACCATGAGGGGTGAGTTAAACGTACACACGTGGTTTCCGTTTTCAATTACGAAGTGGAATAGAGTGTGTCCCACTGGAAACGCGTCGACGTATGTGGTATCAGCATGATGGTGCACCTGCACATTCCGCAATTGACACTAGGCTGACCCTTGACAGGATGTTCGACGGGCGTTTCATAGGACGCGGAGGACGCATAAATTGGCCAGCCCGTTCTCCTGATCTTACACCTCTGGACTTCTTTCTGTGGGGTACGTAAAAGGAGAATGTGTACCGTGATGTGCCTACAACCCCAGAGGATATGAAACAACGTATTGTGGCAGCCTGCGGCGACATTACACCAGATGTACTGCGGCGTGTACGACATTCATTACGCCAACGATTGCAATTGTGTGCAGCAAATGATGGCCACCACATTGAACATCTATTGGCCTGACATGTCGGGACACACTCTATTCCACTCCGTAATTGAAAACGGAAACCATGTGTGTACGTGTACCTCACCCCTCATGGCAATGTACATGTGCGTCAGTGAAAAAGACCAATTAAAAGGTGTTAGCATGTGGACGTAATGTGCTGTTCCAGTCTCTTCTGTACCTAAGATCTATCACCGTTCCCTTTGTATCCCTATGTAATTCGTTGCTCTCCGATACACACGATCGAACAGCGGAGGAGTGGTGCTCAAGCGTCAACTTTAGGTTACAATATCTCCGGATGTAATTAACATTTTACAATGCAACAAACGGCCCTGATTACGTATTTGTTTATATGTTCAGACGTGCTAACAAAACTAACGGGGTTCCATTTAAAAAAACGTAGGTTTGTGTTAAAAAACATACTTCCATGCATTTTTGTATGGTTTGTATTAACCAATTACACTACCCCCTCTCCTCACGTTCGGTCTGTGGAAACGATTAGTCAGTACTTGATGTGGTTTACGAAATATATCGAGCGGTAATGTTATAGTCTTTATTTCATCGGATCCCAGATAAAAATATATCGAGATTTAAAATTTTATCTAAAATGGTTGTGTCTGTCTATCAGTTTGAAAACAACTAGACTAATTTTCATGCGGTTTACATTGGAAACGCGATCGTACCTTGGGACAACGCACGTGGTTCATTTCATCAGAATCAAAACGAAAAAAATACCGTAATTTAAATTTTTGTCGAAAACCCATTGTTTAATCATCACAGCGTAGTACACCAAAGAATCAGTAGAGTTAGTGGTTCAAAAATGGTTCAAATTGCTCTAAGTACTATGGGACTTAACATCTGAGATCATCAGCCCCCTAGACTTAGAAACGTAACTAACCTAAGGACATCACACACATCCATGCCCGAGGCAGGATTCGAACCAGCGAACGCAGCAGCAGCGTGGTTCCGGGCTGAAGCGCCTAGAACCGTTCTTCAACAGCGGCCGGCTAATAGAGATAGTGTTTTTTTAAAATTCAGTGACAATTGTGTTTACGGAAGTGTGCGGCAATGACAAAATTGAGCGCCGGAATGTAATCTTTACAAATGCAAAGTCACAGCAAATTTGATTGGTTAGGATATAAGTATTTACTGATTTTGCTTTGTGTATTAAAAACTTAACTCCACTGTTTTGGTTCTTTCGGTACGTTTCATTTATATTCTTTGCTAAGAAAAACTAATTTATCAAGTTCACTTTGTAGTTTGGAAGCCTAATAACTACATTTTGATTCCGTTTTGTTTATAGACAAAAATGCCTGAAAATGATATATTCTTTGAGAATCATCAAAATAACCAAAGTACTGAGGGGAATATGGTCGCAAGAATCCAATCAAGATCTTAATGGCGAGACTTGCTGCAGCTCAAGAACATCGGGTTTTAACTTGCTCTTTGGGAACTCTTACTGAAAATTAGGCGCAACGTAACTCTGATCGAGAGCGTCATGCATTATCTCGCTCCTCAGTTCCCTTCACTTACAGAGGCTTAAGATTACTTCTCTCCAACGTAACATCGTGGGTGTGGAAAATTTGACTGGAAGTGGCATAGGCGAGCCAGTTTATGTACCCTGAATCCTGCTTATTCCTAAAAATTTAGTATCTCGCTTTAGACGTGTACAGTTCCCGGTTAGCTTCTGTTATACCATGACCATTAACAAAGCACAAGGTGAGACGCTGCGTTTTGTGGTTCGCGAGGACCTCAGTGTCAGCTGTCTTTTGCATGGCCAATTTTACGTACCTCTCTCCCATGTTAGTGAAGCAAGCAAGCTCTTCGTCCATGTTTCCAATCACACGACTTCATGCTTTGTATACAAAGAAGCTAAACAGCTCAAAAATAAATTCTGAATGTAGGAACCTCGGACACAGCTTGCGAGGTGCCGGGGCAAGCAGTGTATTTAACACTAAATTCTTCTAGAATCTACGTATGTAAATGATGCTCTAAGCCCCCCCTATTCTAACTCCGACTTTTGCTGTTGCACATGGATTAAAAAATATACGCGAACTGACTGTAATCAACCCTGCAAGTGGAGTAGAAAAGGGTTTGGCACCTGCAATAATTTAATTTGATAAATAAGTTAAATAAAGGAAGGTTTCATTAACGTAGTGAGAAATGATGGGTTGCTCTACCGATTAACAGAATGAAAGTTCTGTCCAAAATAACAATATGATTTATTAAGACTAAACACAAAATAATAAACAAAAACACATGAAACATTTATAATACATCAAATTGGCTCAAATTGGATACTCAAACAAACGCTGTGAAGGTCAAGTTGTCCCTAAACTAGATTGTGTGGTTTATGACGAAGTGGTATGTGGCTTGCCACTTAAATCTTAAGAGAGACACACAGCTAACCCCACATCAATTGCTGCTACCCAAGACAGAACAAAATTAGAAAAAGACGAACAGGCGCGCTCTGCTGAGCTCTGATTATCACCTAGGAAAATCCCTATCTGCCGGTGCTGCGGACATACATTACCAAACTGTCTTCTTAACTGCCAGAACACAATCTGGTGTACCGGAGGCGATGGCTGGTTGCTTCGACGTCCTCGACCGAAAAGCGAGAGCCGACTACCCTGAGCACCCGTACAGGCCGAACACAGAACATTCCCGCCCCCACGACAGTGGCCGTGGTTAAACGTTCCAATCAGCAACTCGAAAACCGGCGGAAAATTCCGCTCCATTGCCGGAGCACTACCATTCCACCAATGGAGGTTCTTGGCGCCAATTTCTGCACTGATTTTGCTATGTCACGGAGCTATGCCCTGAGTAAGCCAATCACAGTTACTATTTTGCAGAAAGCGCGGGAATTTTCCCGCCACAACTGCCTGGGTACACAAGTCATTCCCACGCCTCGCTGGTAGCCCGCCAGAAAGTGTTTTCGCTAAGTTTCTGCGAAGTAACGGAACCTCAGGCCCAGCCGCTACTTCAGGCCCCTCCGGGCGTGTCTTTTGACAATGTCGACGTCTGGAAAGCATTCACTCGACTCCCTCACACCCTTTCAAAATCAGCAGAGCCCGCCTGTCACCGGACCACCGGGGTGACGAGAGACGCTGCGTGGGAAGTCCGCGTGTGAAGGAATAGCAACTTTCCACCACATGCAATTAGAGAGGAGAATCGTAAGCTAGAAATATGAGAGGGGGCTCATGCCACCTCTCAAGCTATAAATAAATATGTGGGGAACGTCACACTTACCAGCTACTGTAAACACGTTTGAAAATTTTTCGGTTTTGAGGTATTAATGAAAGTTTACAATTTAAGTGACTGGAGCTCATCAACATATAAACTCAAACATTATTGAAACGTCCTCCTCTTGCTTCTAAACATGTATGCACTCATCCAATCACAGACCGTCGCATCCATTCAAATAGTTCCTGATGGTTTTGAATGGTTTCAATGGCTTCCACGATACGTCGATGAGGAGTTTTTGCGTCTGGCTGGTCTGCTGCATTGACCAATTTGTTAAGGTGTCCCAGAGATAATAATGCATAGGACTGAGGTCGGGGAGAACGTGCAACCAAAGGAACTGGTCCTCTACCCATCCATTTGTCATGGTACATACCAGCCAGTGCAAAATGTTCAAATGTGTGTGAAATCTTATGGGACTTAACTACTAAGGTCATCAGTCCCTAAGCTTACACACTACTTAACCTAAATTATCCTAAGGACAAACGCACACACCTATGCCCGAGGGAGGAGGCGAACCTCCGCCGGGACCAGCCGCACAGTCCATGACTGCAGCGCCTAAGACCGCTCGGCTAATCCCGCGCGGCTCAGCCAGTGCATCTCGAACACTATGATTGAAATGTGCTGGAGCTCTATCATGCAACAGTCACATGTTTCTTCCAGAAAGTACGGAGGGTTTTCTGAATAAAGTCTCTGCAGATATCACATGTAAGATGTGGTGGGAGGACGTATGGCCCTACCAGACAGTCACCTACAATTCCAGCTCACACGTTAATCTGAAACTGATCCTGATATCTAGCCTGTACTATAGCATGAGGATAGCGATCAGTCTGGATGTGCTGGTTGTTAAAATTTTTATTCGATGTTCCAAATGTTGTCTCGTCTGTAGACAAAGCCGGCCGGAGTGGCCGAGCGGTTCTAGGCGCTACAGTCTGGAAACGCACGACCGCTACGGTCGCAGGTTCGAATCCTGCCTCGGGCATGGATGTGTGTGATGCCCTTAGGTTAGTTAGGTTTAAGTAGTTCTAAGTTCTAGGGGACTGATGACCTCAGAATTTAAGTCCCATAGACCTCAGAAGTTAAAAAATGGTTCAAGTGGCTCTGAGCACTATGCGACTTAACTTCTGAGGTCATCAGTCGCCTAGAACTCAGAACTAATTAAACCTAACTAACCTATGGACATCACACACATCCATGCCCGAGGCAGGATTCGAACCTGCGACCGTAGAGGTCGCCCGGCTCCAGACTGCAGCGCCTAGAACCGCACGGCCAATCCGGCCGGCTTTAAGAAGTTAAGTCGCATAGTGCTCATAGCCATTTGAACCATTTGTAAACAAAGCTGAAGAGACAAACAACGGATTCGCAGTGTGTACAACAAACCATAGGCAAAGGTTCTCCCTTGATGGTTGATTGGCAGATGTAAGGCCCTCTACAAGATGAAGATGTTACGCATACATGAGCTGTTCGTGAAGTATCCTCCATGCTGAATATGGCGATGTACGACATGCCACAGCCACTGGTCTTGCGGTGATACCTGGAAAACAAAGGATTTTCGAACATGTGTTTCTATCAATTTTTGTCTTGTTCTGGTGTAAGGAACCTTTTCTCAAGTTTCTCAAAGCATTTTTGGAATCCCCTGTGAATTAAGAAAGGAGGATGACAGTGATTTCCGCACTTCGTTGCATGATGGATTTCTCCTGATCAGCACAAAGAGCGGCTATCCAATCTTTTCGCCCAGAAGGGGAGAGAGGTTCAGAAATTTACCGCGGGGGTGGAAGAGTGTACGGAGAACAGTGTCTCGCATGGCGCACAATGTTTTGGTGGTGTCAGCATAAGTGGCGCATGACGTGCAAACATTAATGGCACGCCACGTCCCAGGCAGGCGCTCGTTGTCACTACCAGCGACAAGATATCGGCTGTGGAGGAGATCGTAGGGACGAATTGTCGGATCACTACACGTGAGACCACCGTTGAAATCTCGATAAGCACAGTAACTTTACATCACACAATCCACAAGAAAATTCGTTATGACAAAGTTTGTGCACAGTGGGTGGCAAAGCATTTTTTCAGAATCAGAAGACTGTGAGAAGGGGTATTTTTCTGTCCCAACTGCTGACTTAGGCGGAGTAAGGTACAGATTTCGTTGCTCAGATTGTGGTAAGTTATGAAACGTGGTGACACCGCTTCGACCATGCCTCAAAACGGATGAGCATGGAATGGTGGCATTCCGGCTCCCCTAGTCCGAAAAAGCCACTCTGCCCCGTAGACCAGAAAAGTGATGCTCAATTTCTTCTTCGATGAAGGACCTCTACTCCTCGACTGGCTACAACAGGATGTAACAGTTTACGCTGAGCAATATTGCAATACTTTGCGGAGGCTGAAACAGGCCATGGAGATTAAGCTTAGGCGCAAGCCCTCGAACAGGATAGGACAACTCCAGACCTAATATGACCGAGAAGAACCCCCTGCCCCTTGAAAAACTTCCATGGGAGGCCCTGGACAATCCTCCTTGCAGCCCAGATATACCCCATATGACTCGCATATTTTAGGCACCTTCTGAAACAATTCATGAAACTGCAGAGGTTCAACTGTGACAAGGAAATGCAGAACGCTGTGGAATACTGGATCCGTCAGCAAGCAGGGCGTTTCTAGAACGAAGTCATCCACTGCGATTGCAGTCTTTCTCGGCGTATTCCACTGATGAATTCTTCTCGGGTGATCAGCCGAGTGGTGGTGTCGTCTAGTCGCAACTTTTCAGTGAGTTTCGTAGCCATCATCTTCTGGCGACGATGATGGGTACGAAACTCATTGAAACGTTGCGACAAGACGATGCCGCCACCAGGCTGAAAACCGGAGAAGAAATCATCAAGTCATCCACTCTCTTCCTAAGCGGTGCGATCGGTGTATCAATGCTATTGGCGTTATGTATAGTTGTGCTGTTCCACACAAACTGTAATTATAATACTGTTACTGAAGTTCCTTTACACACATCTGTAGTCTCCTTTACATTTCGGCGTACCATATAGCTTGCGAAGAGAAAAATGCTAGTCAAGGAACGTGTCGCAGAGTAGCCGTTTATTCATAATTCCAGTCGACACTAGAGGGGATATTTCTAGATTTTTTTTTAGCAACGAAGAGAAATAGTTCGAGGCAGCCGTGTCCGGCTAGGACGTGTTTTCGCACGTCAAAGGCACGATGCCTGCCTTATTTATTTGTGTCCCGCGTGACAAGCCGGTCTCAGTGGAGTTCTAGAGAAACCTCCCCGCTGCCCTTACCCCTGCCCCCCTCTCCCTCCTCTACCCATACTTGACAGGTGACAGTTGTTCGGAAGGGCGCCGCCTTTCGTGTCAATTTGTACGCCTGACAGCAGCTCCGAATACTCTCGCTCTGTCAGCGAGCACGCACCGCCAAATCCGCCACCGAAGCAGCTCCTTAGCGGGGCTTCCGCCACACGCCTCTTGAAACGAAGCGTTCCTCTCCAGCTGATGCGTCAGAATAGCATTCTAACCCTGTGACGTCAGAATTTCTTACAGAATCCGAAACAAATATGAGAGAACTCGGAACGCAGCTCCCAATGAGCAGACGTCGTGAGTAGCGCGGGTGTTCCTCAAGGAACTATGTCAAGACGACTATTATTCACCTCACCTACGGGTAACCGGACCTACAGTTTTCGGGAATTATTCGCAGGTGACACAGTTGCACAGAAGCAGGTTACGCCATTAGAAAATAGTTACTACACACGCACGATGTAGACCTAAAGTGTGTGCATTGTGAAGACTATTACCTGACCCTCAATATAACCAAACGTCATATATCGCGCATAAATAAACGATTAACTCAATTCTGTTTGCGTGCGCAATGGTCGTCCGCTCACCGGAATCAGTCACTCCCGTCAAATAAGGACTAAATATTAGGACGTGGTCAAAGTGGAAAGTGTCAGACATCGGTGGCAGGGAGGCAGCTGCCATATTGAGGTCTACTGACAGGCTTACAACAGGTCCGGGATTAGTCCGAACAGTCCTGGTTTTTTTAGTGCTGGGAATTGTGGCCTAGAGTTGTAAGTAGGCTGTTTAGGTTTTTTATGTTGGTAACAACACTTAGCGCTCTGTATGAAAATCACTGACTGTGCTGTGTGCAGTCTGTGGCTGGTTTGCATTGTTGGAATATTTGCTATTGTAGTGTTGGGCAGTTGGATATGAACAGCGCGTAGCGTTGTGCAGTTGGAGGTGAGCCGCCAGCAGTGGTGGACGTGGGGAAAGAGATGGCGGAGTTTTGAGAGCGGATGATCTGGACGTGTGTCCATCAGAGAGAGTAAATTTGTAAGACTGGATGTCATGAACTGATATATATATTATGACTTTTGAACACTATTAAGGTAAATACATTGTTTGTTCTCTATCAAAATCTTTCATTTGCTAACTATGGCTATCAGTAGTTAGTGCCTTCAGTAGCTAGACTCTTTAATTTAGCTGGCAGTATTGGCGCTCGCTCTATTGCAGTAGTTTGTATAACGAAGATTTTTGTGAGGTATGTGATTCATGAAAGGTATAGGTTATTGTCAGTCAGGGCCATTCTTTTGTAGGGATTATTGAAAGTCTCATTGCGTTTCGCTAAATATATTGTGTGTCAGTTTAGTGTTGATCAGAATATGCAAAGAGAGAAATGTCTGAGTACGTTCAGTTCTGCTCAGCTGTTTGAAAATCGAACAACGTAAGAGGTTTACCAGCACAGTAATTCATTAATTTTCCTAAGGAGATGTTTCAGAGTGTGCTGCTAAAGAGGCTACGTTTTCATACCAGCTAGGCACGAACTCAGTTTCAAGACGTCAGACTGCACATCCAAACTGGCTGAAAATTTATATGGTCCAAAATTTTCATCTGATAAAACCAAAACCGAGGTAATAATTGAATTATTAACGTTAACTGGCGATTTATTTTTGGAGTGGTACAGTCTTTGGTAAACATTAATTACGCAACAGTAACAATGGATATGTCTCTTCCTTCCTACTGGAATTCCACAGATGGTTTACAATCTCTGTGGCCTCTCTGTATAGCCTTTCACGGTGTCCACTTGTAGCAGACAGTAACTGAGTCCTATCAAATTGAATGTGGTGGGCTGCGCGGAGTGGTCGCGCGGTTAGAAGCACCATGTCACGAATCACGCTGCCCCTCCCGCTGAAGGTTCGAGTCCTCCCTCGGGCATGGGTGCGTGTGTTGTTAGTTTAAGTAGTGTGTAAGTCTAGGGACCGATGACCACAGCAGTTTGGTTCCTTAGGAATTCACACGCATTTGAACATTTTGAGTGTGGTGGTCTCCTGGTTTGAAAACCTGTACCGCAACAGCTGTGAATTTCCCCCTTATGCCACTGCCCTTATGTTCTTCAAGGGCAACTGTAGAAGTGGGGAGACTGACAGATCAGCTATGGCGAACATGCATTGTAGCCAGGAGGCCACCAATTTCGTTTTGATGGGACTCAAGTACTGGCAGCCACAAGCGCACACTGTGATATTGTAAAACACCCCAGGAATTTCAATAGGAAGGAGGAGGGCGTGAATTTAATGATATCTGGATTAAGCTGCTGAAGAAGATGTGTACCAGTCTTCCACCATGGGGTGACAGCAACAGCGGACGACGGAAATCGTCAACGGTCAGTTGCTCCCGGGTATTCAGAGCATGTGAAGTCACACCACTGCGCCAGTGTTGTTTAGTACGATATAAATGGAAAATCTAACGTAATACATATGAGGCTACCTTGGCTTTCATTCCAAAGCTTAAGTAGCTACATTGCTTACAAGGGAACCTCCCCATCGCACCCCCCTCAGATTTAGTTATAAGTTGGCACAGTGGATAGGCCTTGAAAAACTGAACACAGATCAATCGAGAAAACAGGAAGAAGTTGTGTGGAACTATGAAAAAAATAAGCAAAATATACAAACTGACTAGTCCATGCGCAAGATAAGTAACATCAAGGACAACGTGAGCTCAGGAGCGCCGTGGTCCCGTGTTTAGCGTGAGCAGCTGCGGAATGAGAGGTTCTTGGATCAAGTCTTCCTTCGACTGAAAAGTTCAATTTTTTATTTTCAGACAATTATCAAAGTTCAGGCACTCACACACAATCAACTTCGCTCTCCAAAATTCCAGGACACGTTAGATTTGCTTGGACATATACAGGATTTGACGGTCCACAAACAGAAAAATTTGAAAACGTTAAAAACATATGTTTTGACAGAGCACAGGGAAAACTGCGCGACTGTGAAACTTTTGCATTCATTTGTTGCAGTTTATGTGACAAACTCTTATGTTTTCATCACTTTTTGGGAGTGATTATCACATCCACAAGAAAACCTAAATCGGGCAAGGTAGAAGAATCTTTTTACCCGTTCGCCAAGTGTACAAGTTTGGTGGGTCGACAACATATTCCTGTCATGTGACGCACATGCCGTCACCAGTGTCGTATAGAATATTTCAGACGTGTTTTCCTGTGGAGGAATCAGTTGACCTATGACCTTGCGATCAAACGTTTTCGGTTCGCATTGGAGAGGCACGTCCTTTCGTCTATAAATCGCACGGTTTTGCGGTGCGGTCGCAAAACATAGACACTAAACTTATTACAGTGAACAGAGACGTCAATGAACGAACAGATAGATCATAACTTGGCGAAAATAAAGAAAGTAAACTTTTCACTCGAGGGAAGACTTTAACCAAGAACCTGTTATTCCGCAGCTGCTCACGCTAGCCACGGGACCATGGCGCTCCTGAGTTCACATTATCCTTGATGTTGCCTATCTTGCACATGGACTACTCAGTTTGTATATTTTGCTTATTTTTTTCGTAGTTCCACACAACTTCTACCTGTTTTCTCGATTAATCTGTGTTCAGTTTTTCAAGGCCTATCCACTGTGCCAACTTATAAATAAAACTGAGGGGGGTGCGATGGGGAGGTTCCCTTGTTAGAAGTCGGCCACACGTCGTTGTCAAAGTTCTGATGTGAACGCTTTTTAAAAGCTGAGACCCATCCTATACTTTTGTTGCTGCTGTTTCCGAAGCTGTTGCCGATTACCACAGCTCCGACATACAGTCATTAACAGAAATATCGCCCAACGGTAGATTAAATGCCGCCTAGTGTGGTTGTCGGCACAGACGCGGTAAGCAAAGTGCAACAGCGGAGCAGGGACGAATGGGGAGTCGTTTTAGCAGCAAAAAGTGGCACAACTGGAAATACTATGAGATAAGCGGCTTTCGCAAAGCGCGGTTTGCTACGGCTGGTGCCTGGGAACATGCATTTCGGAGCCGCTAATCTCGATGGCTGTCCCTATATCACTGGTCTCAGCATCTTGGGAATATGACTTGAAGGACTGTGACACCGCGAGATGGCGACAAAGTGTCAGGCCACGCCTCATCACGGAACGGGGGAGTCGGAGGCTTTCCCGCTCTGTGAAGCGACTAAGAGCGCTGATATTTTTAAAAATATCGGGAATCCGATATACCGATATTTGAAAAGATATCATTACCTGCCTGCGATATAACTGTCGGTGGTCTCTGTCAGTCAACAGACGAGGTCGGGCCTTACGCTTTTGTACTGTACGTGTCCCTTCACGTTTCCACTTGACGATCACATCGGAAACAGTGGACCTAGGGATGTTTAGGAGTAAGTAAATCTCGCATAAAGACATATGAAACAAGTGACTCCCAATCACCTGACCACATTCGAAGTCCATGAGTTCCGCGGAGCGCCCCATTCTGCTCTCTCACGATGTATAATGACTACTGACGTCGCTGATATGGAGTACCTGGCAGCAGGTGGCAGCACAATGCAGCTAATATGTGTCCGGATACTTTTGATCACATAGTGTATTTCTATAGTCAGTGACAAGCGACTCTTGAAGCGATATAAAGACTGTCGCCACTGGAGAGTGGATGACGGGAAACGAGGGAGTGACGAATCAAAAATGGCAGTCGCATGGAAGACATGGGTTTCGCGAATGCTCGGAGAAAATTATCTGCCATCATGTGAAGTGCCAACAGTGAAGTATGGAGGAGGTGATGCTACGGTATACGTACGTTTTTCGAGGTTAGGTTGCGGTTCCATTATTACGCTTAAGGAAGCCGTAAATGCTGAAGGATATGAATAATTTTTACAGTATAGTGTACTGTATACAACAGAAGAACAGATCGGAGACGATGAGTGCTTGTACCAGGATGACCATCTACATCTACTTAAATACTCCACAAGCCACCATACGGTGCCTGGCGAAAGGTACCAAGTCATCACCTTTCTTATTCCACTCGCGTGTAGAGCGCGGGAAAAACGATAGTCTAAAGGCCTCCGTAGTAACCCTAATTTCTCGCATCTTATCTTCGTGGTCCTTACTCGAAACGCACATTCATGGCAGTAGAATCCTTCTACAGTTGGCCTCAACTGCATGTTCTCTAAATTTTATCAGCAGTGTTCTGCGAAAAGAACGTGCCTTCCAACCAGGGATTTCCATTTGAGTTCCTGAAGCATCTCCGTAGTACTTGAATGTTCTTCGGACCTACCAGTAATAAATCTATGAGCATGCCTCTGAATTGCTTCGACGTCTTGCTCGAATCCGACCTGGTTGGAACTCCAAACACTCGACCAGTACTCAAGAATGGAGAGTATCAGCGTTATATATGTCGTCTCCTTTATAAATGAATTACACTTCCTGGAAACTTTTCCAACGAAACGAAATCGAGCATTCGCCTTCCCTACTACCAATCTGACGTGCCCACTTCGTTTCATATCGCTTTGCAACATTACACTTGATAGTAGCAAACAGCCGTATGTTGCTGTTCACCTATCCGTCAGATCATTTATGTATACAGAGAATAAGCGCGGGCCTATGCACCCAGTCATACAGCAGCATCTGCCACGCAATGGTTTGTGGACAAAAGCATCATTGAAATGGGCTGGCCTACCCAGAAGCTCGACCTGAACGCATTGGAACACCTTTGAGATGAGTTAGAATGTCGACTCTGCCACAGACCCGAGCATCCAGTATCGCTATCTTCTCTGGTTTCGACTCTTCAAGAAGAATGGGTTGCCATCCCTCCACAGGCATTCACGCAACTTATTCAGAGTTTCCCGACAGAGTTCAAGCAGTCATAAAGGCGAAGGGTGCTCACGCTCCTTGAAATGTCGACTAATAGTGGACCAGATAGTTGCTATAATACAATGAGGTGACAAAAGTCATGGGATACCTCCTAACATAGGTCGAACCTCCATTTGCCCAGCTTAGTGCAGTAACCCGGCGTGGCATGGACGCAACAAGTCACTGGAACTCCTCTACAGAAACAATGAGGCATGCTGCCTTTACAGCCGTCTGTGACTGCGAAAGCGGCGCCAGTGCAGGATTTTGTGCACTAACTATCCTCTCGATTGTGTCTCATAAACTTTCGGTGCGGTTCATGTGGGTGCGATCTGGGTGGCCAAGTAATTCGTTTGAATTGTCAAGAATGTTCTTCAAACCAAAGGCGAACAACTGTGGCCAGATGACATGGCGCATTGTCAGCCATAAAAAATTCATCGTTGTTTGGGAACATGAGGTTCATGAATGGCTGCAAATAGTGTCCAAGTAGCCGCACGTAAAGAGAGGACCCAGTTCATTCCATGTAAACATAGCCCACACCATTCTACAGCCACCACTAGCTTGCAAAGTGCCGTGTTGACAAATGGTTCAAATGGCTCTGAGTACTATGGGACTTAAGATCTCGGGTCATCAGTCCCCTAGAACTTAGAACTACTTAAACCTAAATAACCTAAGGACAGCACACACATCCATGCCCGAGGCAGGATTCGAACCAGCGACCGTAGCGGTCGCGCGGTTCCAGACTGAAGCGCCTAGAACCGTTCGGCCACAACGGTCGGCGCCGTGTTGACAGCTTGGGGCCACGGTTTTGTGGGGTCTGCGCCATACTCGAACCCTACCACCAGCTATTACCAACTGGAATCGAGACTACACTGATCGGGCTACCGTTTTCCAGTCGTTTAGAGTCCAACCGATATGGTCGCAAGAGAAGGAGATGCGCTGCAGGCGATGTCATGGTGTTACCAAGGGCAATCGCGGCGGTCGTCTGCTGCCATAGCCCATTAACGCCGCCTCGCCACACTGTCCTAGAGGATACGTTCGTTGTAGGTTCCACATTGATTTCTGCGGTTATTTTAGGCAATGTTGCTTGTCTGTTAGCAATGACAACCCTACGCAAACGCCGCTGCTGTCGGTTGCTAAGTGGAGGCAGTCGGCCACTGCGTTGTCCGTGATAAGAGGTAATGCCCAAAATTTTGTATTCACAGCAAGACTCTTGACACTGTGGATATCGGAGTACTGAATTCCCAAACGATTTCCGAAATGGAGCGTCCCATGCGTCTGGTTCCATCTACAATTCCACGTTCACTGTCTGTTAAATCCCGTCGTACGGCTATAATCACGTCGGACACTTTCTCACATGAACCATCTAAACAAGGGAACCTCCCCATCGCACCCCCTTCAGATTTAGTTATAAGTTGGCCCAGTGGATAGGCCTTGAAAAATTGAACACAGGTCAATCGAGAAAACAGGAAGAAGTAGTGTGGAACTATGAAAAAATAAGCAAAATATACAAACTGAGTAGTCCATGCCAAGATAGGCAACATCAAGGATACTGTGAGCTCAGGAGCGCCGTGGTCCTGCGGTTAGCGTGAGCAATAGCGGAACGAGAGGTCCTTGGTTCAAATCTTCCCTCGAGTGAAAAGTTTAATTTTTTTTTCAGATAATTATCAAAGTTCAGGCACTCACACATAATCAACTTCGCTCTCCAAAATTCCAGGACATGTTTAGATTTGCTTGGACATATGCAGGATTTGACGGTCTACACACGGAAAAATTTGAAAACGTTAAAAACATATGTTTTGACTGAGCACAGGCAAAACTGTGCGACTGTGAAACTGTTGCATTCATTTGTTGCAGTTTATGTGACAAACTCTTATGTTTTCATCACTTTTTTGGGAGTGATTATCACATCCACAAGAAAACCTAAATCGGGCAAGGTAGAAGAATCTTTTTACCCATTCGCCAAATGTACAAGTTAGGTGAGTCGACAACATATTCCTGTCATGTGACGCACATGCCGTTACCAGTGTCGTATAGAATATATCAGACGTGTTTTCCTGTGGAGGAATCGGTTGACCTATGACCTTGCGATCAAATGTTTTCGGTTCGCATTGGAGAGGCACGTCCTTTCGTCTACTAAACGCACGGTTTTCCGGTGCGGTCGCAAAACACAGACACTAAACTTATTACAGCGAACAGAGAGGTCAATGAAAGAGCGGACAGATCATGACTTTGCGAAAAAAAAAAGATTCAACTCTTCACTCGAGGGAAGGGTTGAACCAAGGACCTCTCGTTCAGCAGCTGCTCACGCTAACCACAGGACCACAGCGCTCCTATTACCCTTCATATTGCCTATCTTGCGCATGGACTACTCAGTGTGTATATTTTGCTTATTTTTTTCATAGTTCCACACAACTTCTTCCTGTTTTCTCGACTGATCTGTGTTCAGTTTTTCAAGGCCTATCCACTGTGAAAACTAAATCTGAGGGGGGTGCGATGGGGAGATTGCCTTGTAAGTACAAATGACAGCTACGCCATTGCAGTGCCCTTTCATACCTTGCCTACGCCATGGTACTGCCATCTGTGTATGTGAATATCGCTATGCCATAGCTTGTGACCTGAATGTAAGCTTGTTTTGCAAGCGCCGTAACGGGTGAAGCGCACGCGCAGTGTGAGCGCGTATTCGGACGTCGTTCCAATTGCAGCAGCGCAGAACAGCAGGGTGGATGGAGTTTGCGGTGTTGCCGCAGCGCCGGGCGCGGTCTTGGCGACGAGGTTTCGCGGACAGACACCTGCGCTGCGGCGGGCTCGCGCGGCCCAATCAGACCGCGGGACGGAACGCGGCGTCGAAATCGCGTAAGCTTCTGGCTGGCTTGTTCCCCAGACGCGCCGCCGCCTACTCCACTGCGCTGCTCTCCACTCCTCACCGCTACACAGCTCTGGCCCCCAATTCTGCGCCACGGGCTGGCGGTTCGATAAGCCGATTGCGACAGAGGGATGGCGGCGGCGGCGGCGGCGGCGGCGGCGGCGGCGAAATGACGGCAGGGGGCGGCGGGGACGGCGGCGACCAGCCGGTGTATCAGGTGGCCCGCGGCAGTCAGCCCGGCCGTCTCAAACGACGCTCTAATTGCGTTTCGCCGAGACCTCACCCCCAACCCCAAACCTCTTTTCATCCTCCGCTCGCGCCGCCCGCCTACCGCCAGTAACGTTGACAAACTCAAACTGCGGGGAGACCGAGGTAGTTCAGGCGTCTTACACCTCCTCACCCCCCAGTGTCAACAGATCATTACACTTCTCTAGTAATCAGCAGAGGATCGGTCAGCTCCTTTGTTCTTTTTTGGTGAAGGTGATGAACAAATAATACTCGTCGTCTCGCTAGCCACCTACCGCAGTCGATTGATCTCTATCTACAGTGCACGAGCGATCTCATAATGGTGAATCGGAGGGTACTTCTGACATCACTATTCTATGCCATCTACCTCGTTCCATTCACAATTGAATCAAAAATGTTCAAATGTGTGTGAAATCTTATGGGACTTAACTGCTAAGGTCATCAGTCCTCATGCTTACACACTACTTAAAACCTAAATTATCCTAAGGACAGACCAGAAACACACACTCATGCCCGAGGGAGGACTCGAACCTCCGCCGGGACCAGTCACACAGTCCATGACTGCAGCGCCTTAGACCGCTCTTTTTTTTTTTTTTTTTTTTGTTCGGTGTAGCTCGTTGCGTTTGGTCTGGGCGGACGTGACAAGACATCCGTTCAAGTTGATAGTTCATTCCTTGACTCAGTTTTTTTTATTACAGAGAGCACGCAGCCCTCTGACCGACCACGCTGAGCTACCGTACTGGCGACCGCTCGGCTAATCCCGCGCGGCCATTCACAATCGATGATTATAAAGAGAACACTGGCTGTGCCCTATTTTCTCTAATTCTCTTTTAGTTATCATATGCTTTGGCGTATGTTTCAGAAAGTAGCACAAAAATAATAAAAGTAACCATAGGAACAACTAATTATTTTTGTTCTGTCGGTAGTAAACGGTGATAATGACCACCATCAGACACAGGTTCCAGGCCATATGAGTAGCAGGTGCGAGGACGCCCTATGTAACAAAATATCGTAATTTATCTGTCACACAGCGGCCCCTAACATCGGCTTCTCGTTTGTTGGTTAACCCTTTCAGACCTGAATTTTTTTCTGTACGAAGGAAATTTTTTCTATATGCCGTAATGCTATCAGGCGATTTTTTTCAATGATTTTAGACGCAAGATTTATACAAAAATATGTACCTGTTTCAAAATTATAATTGTTACATTTGCCTTCTTTTTATGGACCAAAAATCTAATTTTAAAACATTCACTGTTGTACTAAATTAACTGATCATTCACTATCACGCAAAATAACGATAGTGATATTAAATTATAAAGTGGACTGTAACTAACCAACCACTTCCGTGGTTCAAATGGCTCTGAGCACTATGCGACTTAACTTCTGAGGTCATCAGTCGCCTAGAACTTAGAACTACTTAAACCCAACTAACCTAAGCACTTCACACACATCCATGCCCGAGGCAGGATTCGAACCTGCGACCGTAGCGGTCACGCGGTTCCAGACTGAAGCGCCTTTAACCGCACGGCCACACCGGCCGGCTCCACTTCCGTGGTCACGAGCTCTGTGTGTGAGTTTACATTGGGGAAAAAAATTACTGTTGCAGCTAAGACACATTAAAGGATAATGTAGGAAATTTTACCCGGAATGTCTGGAAAGGTTAATACAACTGACTTCGGTGACCTCCAGCAGTGCGAAAATAAATTGCGATTTTGACTGTTACTTTAATTTTTATGTAAAGTACAATTGTTGAAGTTCCAGCATGCTGCCAAAATGTCTTAGGAAGTAATATTTTGCCCGACTCTTGGAACATACAAGCTCCGTATTTCAACATTAAACCTCTCCGCGATACACAATGCCTGTCGATCGGGACTGTCAAATTGTTAGCTCGAAAAAATTAAACAATAAGTCTATTCTGGTGGGCGTCGTCCACTAAGTTGTGCAGTTACGAGGATGCGAAAAAAAAAATCAAGTAGTAAATTATGTGACATGCTAACACAGAGAGAAAAGAACAAACACACTGAAATAGGTATATAATTAAGGTACCGACGGCCACAATATCTACATTTAGACTCCTAGCACCCTCTGTGTATCCACTGAATCACTTACATAACGATCCTACATCACTCCTTTCGAGGAACTTGCGAAGTTACCTTTACACCTGTCGATTTTATTCGGTTAAGAACAGTTATTGAGTTCTAGCTGCTAGAAAGCCAACAGCTCTATATACTTTAAGAAACTGGTGTCCAGTAGCTCCTTCGTATTGAAAGAGCGTCTTGATTTTCCGCCAAAAGCTGCTGAAGACATTTTATTAACCAACCAGTCTGAGTCCGAGGACCATCATCAGATTTCTGTAAACCCACAGAAAGAACGTAGAGAGAGCATTCCAAAACTGAATTGTCCCTACGAAAAGACTCGCGTGATAATACCGACATAAAACATTTACAACAATATACTAGGCGAAGAAATTCAATGTAGTCAATCAAAAATAGTTCATGAATTCGCCACAGAAAGTAAAAGTAAAACACGTGGAATAATATAACAGACTATACCGTGTATGCATTAGAAATTTATGGGTGTTACAAGAACAGTTGCTGTGGTTGTAATAAAATGCGTAGCGGTAACGACTGATGCTAATACACAAGTTGCACTGGCCGGCGCTGCACGAGATGTTTGGTATCTGCTCACACGAAGTCATTTGCCCTATGCGTTGTTGATACTCATAGCGAACGCAAGCCGTATGGGAAACTGCAATCGCTTCAAATGTAACTTCTATTGTTTCCGCTCAGTTTTCACTGTTTCGAGTAGGGCTGTGTTTGAACACGACTCGAACTGTTCGAACAGCTTACGCCACAGTTCGGGAAATCTCGGGTACTGTTAGATCTTTTGATCGGCTCGCGTATTAGTGGCTTTTGTTGGTATATATCGACTATTTCCCTTAGCGTGTGCATGGCACCGTGAATTTTAATAACAAAAGTAACTGTGATACTGGGGACTAAAATATCTTCTAGGGTATATATCATATGTAACAACTGCAACTAGTTAACACATAAGCTTTGAAATAATGTTTCCGTCAAATTGTCGAGCTTCCGCTCGGTCCGCGATATAGAGACGTCTGATGGTAATATCCGCAAGACTGGTGCTGCCGCTGTAAGTTAATCTCGCGATTGGAATTACCGTTAGCTTACCACGATGTATTTCGTTTGTTAGGCATTTAATTTTCTTCATTGGTTCATCTGATGGTTCAAATGGCTTTGAGCACTATTGGACTTAACATCTATGGTCATCAGTCCCCTAGAACTTAGAACTACTTAAACCTAACTAACCTAAGGACATCACACAACACCCAGTCATCACGAGGCAGAGAAAATCCCTGACCCCGCCGGGAATCGAAACCGGGAACCCGGGCGTGGGAAGCGAGAACGCTACCGCACGACCACGAGCTGCGGACGGTTCATCTGAATGAAAAAAATTTGAAGTAAACTGGCCGAGAACTGTTAAAGACTTTTGGTAACTATAAAACTAAGCTCCCTTCGAACAGGCCCTGTAAGGCCCAACGGCACCGACCGGCCACCGTGTCATCCTCAGACCGCAGGTGTCATTGGATGCGGAGATGGAGGGGCGTGTGGTCAGCACACCGCTCTCCCGCCCGTATGTCCGTTTACGAGACCGGAGCCGCTACTTCTCAATCATGTAGCTCAGTTTGCCTCATAAGCGCTGAGTACACCCCGTTGCTTCGCAGACCGGATGGTCACCCAATCAAGTGCCAGCCCAGCCCGACAGCGCTTAATATCGGTGATCCGACGGGATCCGGTGTTACCACTGCGGCAAGGCCGTTGGCTTTGATAACTGTTTCTTATATATCCTCCTGTCTTGAAGGTAAAGTGTACAAAATTTCATCAAGATCGTAATAAAAGCCGCGCGGGATTAGCCGAGCGGTTTTGGGCGCTGCAGTCGTGGACTGTGCGGTTGGTCCCGGCGGAGGTTCGAGTCCCCCCTTGGACATGGATGTATGTGTTTGCCCTTAGGATAATTTAGGTTAAGTAGTGTGTAAGCTTAGGGACTGTGACCTTAGCCGTTAAGTCCCATAAGATTTCACACACATTTGGACATTTTTTTTTTTAATAAATTTGTAGATTTATATGAACTACAAACAGACTGACTGGCATTCTTCCGTGAACTGAGATACATGGAGATTTACTATTGACATTGATTTTTTGTAGCAGCGATCTTTGAGGAAACAGTTAAAGGCACATTTGGTAAATGTGATATGGGTTGCTTCATATAATATGAAACTACAATAAATTCTAATTCCTTAAGGGATAGCGAACCTATGCAAATTAGGCCGACAGTATTCAAGGATTTAGTCATGTTACAAGTATGTTACCAATGGTACAAGACGCATCCATTGGAAATTATTATACTAAGTGATAGCTCAAACACATTACATTGTCACTGGTTGGAATAACACCTGCATGAAGTGTGTTAATAATGTGAATTGACAGAATACATGTCGGCAGTTGTGGCCGAGAGGTTCTAGGCGCTTCAGTCTGGAACCGCGTGACCGCTACGGCTGCCGGTTCGAATCCTGTCTCGGGCATGGATGTGTGTGATGTCCTTAGGTTAGTTAGGTTTAAGTAGTTCAAAGTTCTGGGGGACTGATGACCTCAGATGTTAAGTTCCATATTGCTCAGAGCCACTTGAACAGAATATATAATACCATAAGCAGATAAACTCACTGATTCAAATAAAAAAATAAAGGGGTTGGACAAAAATGTGGAATCGTCAAAAACCACTACTATGCCTAATACGTTGTAGGACCTCCATTGGCGTTCAAAACAGTTCCCAGCCGTCTGGGAACGGATAAATAGGGTCCTGTATCGTTTTCAAGGAACTCTTTGGACCATACTTCTTGCAAAACTGTAGCAACTATAGTTAACGATGATGGAGGTAGATAGCGATCACGCACCATTCTCATAAAGAAAGAGCAGTATTGAGATATAGTGACTGTGATTGACAAGGGAGAAGCGAAAATTCATCCTCGTGCTCACAAAACCAGTGCAGGACGATGAGAGCTGTGTGGACAGGGGCCCTGTCGCCTTGAAACTCGGCATAACCGCTGGGAAACGAAGACTGTGCCAAGCGATGGACCTCAGCAGCTAAAATGATCACATATTCTTGGAAGTAATGCGATCTTGCAGAGTAACCGTAGGTCTATGGAACATTACGATATCGCTTCCGAAATCTTCACCGAACGCCAACCATGCTTCACTTCTGGGACGTAACGTGGGACAGAAGTTGGAAAAAAAAAAGTGAAATGAGACTCATCCGACCAAATGACTTTCTTCCACTGCTCCACAGTTCAGGTTTTATGGCTTCGGCACCACTTGTTGCCGGCACCTGCTTCACTAATGAACGATTCCGAATGAAATTCCCTGCTTCGGGAGCTCCCTCTTTGTTTTGGTGCTGACAGTGTTCGCAAATGCGATACACCGTTCTGCAGTGACTTCTGCAGCTGTTGTCCTCTTATTTTTCGCCACAAAAATCTTCAATGATCGTCTGTCACGATTACTCAACACAAACGTTTGTCCTAGTTGTGCCCTTGCAGATAATGTTTTTCCGCATTCACTATATGCGGTACAAATTTTCAATATAGTACCACTTGAGACACCAAACACTTTGGCTGCCTTGGTTACGGCAGAACTCACCATACGAGCACCACACTATGTGATCAAAAGTATCTGGACAATTTCGTGTCGCCTTCCGTTTGTAATGGTGGAATTCAGTATGGTGTTCACTCACCCTTAGCCTTGATGGCAGCTTCCATTCTGGCAGGCATATGTTCAATCAGGTGCTGGAAGGTTTCTAGGAGAATGGCAGCCCATTCTTCACGGAGTGCTGCACTAAGGAGAGGAATCGATGTGAGTCGTTGAGACGCGGCACGCAGTCGGCGTTCCTAAACATCCCAAAGGTGTTCTATAGGATTCAGGTCAGGTCTTTGTGCTGGCCAGTCGATTACAGGGATGTTATTGTCGTACAACCACTCCGCCACAGGCCGTGCATTATGAACAGGTGCTCGATCAGGTTGAGAGATGCAGTCGCCATCCCCGAATTAATCTTCAACAGTGCGAAGCAAGAAGGTGCTTAAAATATCAGTGCAGGTCTGTGCTGTGGTAGTGCCAGGCAAAACAACAGGGGGTGCAAGCCCCCTCCATGAAAAACACGACAACACCATAACACGACCGCCTCCGAATTTCGAATTTTACTGTTGGCACCACACACGCTCGGAGATGATGTTCACCGGGCATTCGCCATACCCACACCTTGCACCAGATCCCCACATTGCGTGCCGTGATTAGTCACTCCACACAACGTTTTTACATTGTTCAATCGTCCAATGTTTTTACGCTCCTTACACCAAGCGAGGCGTCGTTTGGCATTTACCGGCGTGATGTGTGGCTTATGAGCAGCCGCTCGACCATGACTTCCAAGTTTTCTCATCTCACGCCTAACTGTCGTAGTACTTGCAGTGGATGCTGATGCAGTTTGGAATTCCTGTGTGATGGTCTGGATGGGTGTCTGCCTATTACACATTACGAACCTCTTCAATTGCCGTCAGTCAACAGACGAGGACAGCCTGTACGCTTTTGTGCTATACGTGTCCCTTTACGTTTCCACTTCACTATCACATTGGAAACAGTGGACCTAGGGATGTTTAGGAGTGTGGAAATCTCGTATACAGACGTATTACACAAGTGACAACTAATCACCTGACCAGTTCGAAGTCTGTGAGCTCCGTGGAGCACCCCTTTCTGCTCTCTCACGTTGTCTAATGACTACTGAGATAGCAGATATGGAGTGGCTGGCAGTAGGTGGTAGCACAATGCATCTAATATCAAACGTATGGATTTGAGGGTGTCCGGATAGTTTTGATCAGATAATGTACAATTTACCAGAGATCGACTTCACTTAGCACCGACATCATACACCCACAACTAAACAGAACGTTCTCCTGACCACGAATAACTCTTGCAACGTATTCAGGATATTACGCAGTGCTATTAGAAATGGTTCAAATGGCTCTGAGCACTATTGGACTTAACATCTGAGGTCATCAGTCCCCCAGAACTTAGAACTACTTAAACCTAACTAACCTAAGGACATCACACACATCCATGCCCGAGGCAGGATTCGAACCTGCGACCGTATCGGTCGCACGGTTCCAGACTGTAGCGCCTAGAACCGCTCGGCCACAAAGGCCGGCTGCTATTAGAAGTCAGACACAAAAGTGCAACCAGCAGTCTTGGTTAGCAACTGTATTTATGTTCAAGCATACGTTTCTCGCGCTGTTTCCATATTTTTTCCAACGCCTGCAGTTTTTCCACTTGGCAGGATAGCCATTGTAAGTGGTTGCGTGATACCATCACTTGCTATATGATTTTCACAGCTCATTGAGTGTGGGCTACCAACGATTGTAGTAATTTTAAGATTACTAATTTTTTTTCTCTCCTGCCTGTCGTGATTAGCCTAATTTACTCTTCGTATTATTTGTGCTTCTTTTGTCTTCGGTGCTCTGCGGTTTGTGTAACAGTTCTTCTTCTGCTTTATTAAATCAGACGACAAATACAGCGTTTGCTTACGCAATTGTTCGTTGCGACTGTAATACAGTCGTCTTCAGTTATGGAAACAAGAAAAACTATACTCAGCAATACTCAAACACTGGAACAACGACGTCATAAAAAAAAGAAGATACACTACTGCAGCATTAGGAACCTCGCCATGCAGAAGAATGTAAGTTGTCAAACTGCCTGAAGTGGCGTTTAGAACATATTTGTTATACTATCAGTCACGTTGTTCTCCTAAATGACGATTATGTAGTAGCACCAAAAATAGTGTCATTAGCAAACATATTCAATGGTAGGAATTCTAGCACTCTTTCATTCGTTTTCTCAACACGCTTTATTGTCTTTGAGGCATATTCTTCGAACAACAGTAGTAAGAAAATACAGCCTTCTTGTACCTCTTTTCTAACAAGGAACTTCCTACCTCCCTTGCCATTTTATCGCTGGCACATGATTTCTGTAAGTGTTGTAAATCTTTCTTTTGTCTGAAAGTCTTTCTCCAGTCGAATCAAATGCGATTATTTTTGGTAATGTTTTGTTGATAGCGAATCCTTAAGAATTTTACTTCTCGTCAGTCACTGAATAACCTACAGCATTATATGTATTAATCTAAAATTATTCATATGTTAAAATCGTATGCAAACAAACGTGAAAGCTAACTTTAATATGCTGCTTAATAACCGGCTACAGATGCACGTTTTTGAACTGTCTAAAATACACAGAGACT
The DNA here is from genome assembly GCF_021461395.2 of Schistocerca americana. Taxonomy (NCBI): domain Eukaryota; kingdom Metazoa; phylum Arthropoda; class Insecta; order Orthoptera; family Acrididae; genus Schistocerca; species Schistocerca americana. The sequence goes on from NC_060119.1 coordinate 228,416,835, forward strand.
CATATTCTGATGTTTAATTGCCGCACATATTTAGGGAGAGACCTTTCATCCTCTTTTAGAACTGGATATTATATTTGGAACGTTTTTCTGTTTGTTTGTTTGTGAAGTTAATGGTTCCGAGGCAGTATCTCAAGCCCGTAACATCTTCGTATTTGCAGGGGTTTTATTTTACGTTATTTCGTACGAAATTATTGTAAATCAGGCTTTGTTAAAATCAAAAGGTTTTTTTTTTTACTGCAACTGATTTTTTTCATACAGCAAATTCATTTCCTTTGGGAATAAAAAGTAAACGTCGAAAACTTTACTGTCTAAAATCGTGTTTGGAGAATCAAGAGACTGTAAAGGAAGTTAACGCGAAAAGCGGGGAAATACTTCGTTAATAAAATGTAAAGAAAACATTTTTTGAGTGGTTTTCTAAATGAAATGCCCATCTAGGAATATTTGAAGATAAAGGCGGCTCAATTTATTTTACGGAAAACGAGCTTCGTATTTCAGTCCAAGAAAAGTATAGCTCTGGTTTTAATGGATGCAGAAATAACGGGGTCGTCAGCTGCCATGGTTTATGGTGGGGAACGACTTCCAACGATTCTGTTCTGTAATCTTCCTCGGTTTCGGGGCTTTGAGCTCATCTGATAATTTTATTTAGACAGTAATCGGCATTTCCTCACCTTTAGAACGTGTTAGTGACATTTCTGTGGCTAGTAAAAGAATACGTTCTAGAGATGCACAATGTATCTTCCTCTGTAGACACACTAAGTCCACAAGTTATTTTCACTGAAATTTTTCACACTGAACTGGATCTGCGTTATTGCTTTTGTACGTCCGTCTGCTTTAGCGAACAATTTATGATGACTGTTTCCAATATGCGCGCGACCAACAACGCTTAATTAGTTGTCAACTTCATTTGTCTCTTTTATCTCTTGGACATTACTTCATTATGCTTCTATAGTAATTTCGCAAAAGAAATTTTGGTGTAATTTTCATACGCTGTCGATATGCGATAAAATCATACCGAAATCATACTGAAGAGTTTATTTTCCATTTTAAAACAAAATTATGTCATAACATTCATTACAATTAAAACTATCAACATCGCCTTTACGCGACGAACTATGCAATTTGTGTGCTGATACCTGCTGAATCAGTTCAGTTACGATTAAACGTAGATGTGAGAGGATTACAGTTCTGATATCTGAACTGTTTTGTGGATTTAACATCCACTGTACACTCCACTTAAAATATTATATCTTACTCTAAACATTGCTATTTCTTGTAGGTAAAATGGAAACTATGTTTTATGGTTTCCCGCATAGTTCGCGTTTTTCTTTTTTCAGGCACTATCAATTTCAAAAATTGTTAAGGCTCGTATGTGCCACAGTAATCAGAATGATCGATAGTGATCCACTCGTTAAGCAGTCCTATTTGCGAGAGAGCGGACGACGATGTGTCATTGCTTTAAGGAAGGACTTGGGCAAATTGATTCGAGGAATAGTTAGGAAACTACTACTGGTTACTTGAGAGATCTTGCCCCACACTTCGAGCCCGAATAAACACTTAACAGCACAAGTTAGGTCAGAATCATAATGGAGGCGAAATATTACGTACTTCACTATAAGCAGGGCGGTAGTGTAACTCAAGCGGCTTCTGTATCCAGTTGGTTCAGAAATGTACTTTCGCTGACACTCGCATCGATTTTCACATCTTAAAGAAACTATGTGTTCGTTGAAAACACTACATTACAGAGTGGTTCGGATCCAACATTAACATGCAGGTGTCTCCTTCCGTGATTGGCAGAGCCGGTTCACTTGTCGGGAGAAGACACAGCCGCATCACATCTAATAGGACAATGCTAAGATATGTGCTATATTTTTGATATCAGATACCTGAATTTTTTAATTGTTAACAGTATTTTCCACCACGTGAATTAACAAAATAAATTGGTTATTTCTGTGACTACAAGCTCGAAGTACCCGCTCACCTTGTAGCATACAAACTATTTCCGAATGTGGGTCAGAGCAACAGTCATAGTTCAGTAAGCGTCTGAGATCACTGACATACATAACATAAATTATACGTAGATAAATATGTGTTTTAATTTGATAGGCACCAGTTCTGTATTGCAGCAGTTCGCTTGTAATTTGATTAGGAAGAATGCCCATGCTCAGTGTTGTCATTCAGAAACATGCGGACAGATCGTGTAACGTTCGATTGTAATCAAACTCACTGTTACTTATTATCTAACTTGACTCTAGTATTAATTTAAAAGAGCTCTCATCAGTAAATAACTTCTTTGTTCACTTGTGCATTCTTCACCTGTCGCAGAAAACCAAATTTTAGAAAGATATGCAGTAAGATTTATTTTATTTTGTGTGTGTGTGTGTGTGTGGGGGGGGGGGGGGGGGGGGGGGTGAGAACGAACCCTAAGTTCGCGTTCGGGATCACAGGGCATCATTATGCAATGTGTTAATCGCTACATTACACTTCTGACTCCTTTTCGAAAGTGCCTCGGAAAACTGTGGTTCAGGGGACTATGAAAGTTACAATTTGCTGTGTATTTTGCAAGTTCACAGCAATGTGTAAAGTGTGTGACATTTTGACATGTAATAGTATCTCTCATGGACTTACTATTGGCCCTCTCGCGTGATATAGCGGGATATTAATAAATGGTTGTTATTGATTTCTGGTTGATGTCTTTTGAGTTATTTTTATCAGCCACTGACACAAAGTAACCCTGCGTATCGTTTGTTTGTTTACTATCCCTCCACCACCGAAATTCACATGGTATACATTTTTGAAAAAGAAAAGTGTAGTTGTCTTGCCAACTAAATCCCTACTGTGCTGTCTTTATGGTCGATTGTTCTCCGACTTAGAATTGTGTCCTTATACTGTGACAAGTATTACGAAAGCAGTGGACGAGAAGTTTGCTACAGATACATCCTTTAAGTCCTCCGGAATGCAAAGGAGGAGGAGCTGTCTGCCTCTCGGAAAACGCGATGCAGAAATGATTTGAGCAGAGGAACGAATAAAAGCAGAGTTGGATCGAATCGGTTGAATTTTACTCATAAGGTGACTGTGAGTAACCTAATTTTTTTTAATTCCAGATTATCCGCTGAATGCGAATTTAATGACATCAGCTGTTGCCTTAACTATTTCGGCTATCCGAGTAGCCTCCTCGGTCCGATAAAAGCCTCGGTAATGCCGCTGTCCATTTTCTTATATCGTAGTGTTATGTATGTTTCCCTTTAAAGTTAACAACGTGACTTGATTCCAGTTCAGGTAGAATTACACTATCACAAGGAATCGACACAATTTTTATCATCGCATGCTCGTCTCGGCTTATGATACAAAGATTTGACGATTAGTAGCTGTATGGAATATTATTTCAAGTTATTCCCTGAAACTGAATTTCGTGACATACACGGTAATGAGGAGGCATCTGTTACCCATTTGTGACCTATGAAAATCTGTGTTCGACCGGAATTCGAATTTAGACAGTGACGAGACCGGAGACGCTGATCGGATAGCCTAAATGGCGAAGGCGACAGCTCGTGATAGGGGGGGAAATTTACGCTCGAGTATCGGTCCAGCACAATGTTGGTACGTCACAATTGGCTAATACGTCTATAATCTTTGCGTCTGATGTTACGAAATTCGCATTCAGCTAATAATTTGGAACAATATTTCATACAGCTGCTGATCGTAGTATCATATGTATGTATAATTTATTTAGTTAGTACGAAAATTTGCAGTATGAGTGTTTTTTTGCGTTAGTCTTCGTACATGATATTTTTTTCGTAGGGGTAGCCGCTTTCGCCCTGTATCCCGGTACAATTAACTTTTTCTGAGCGCTTGAGAACTAGTTTAGTCTACAATCAACGCAAGTAGGGATCAAGCACTTTCAACTGTAAATTATTAGAACGTCGTCCTTCCCAGTTCTTTCATGCAGTTACCAACCTAGGTTATGCAGTAAGCTAGAACGGCCGTAGTGGAATTCACAGTTTATAAATAACTGAGATAGCTCAAATCGTGCTTTGAGCTTTATTAGGACAATTCAATTTACGTGTAGCAATATACAGTGGAAGAAATGGGACTTTTAAGGTATCGCAGCTCATTTTCAACTGCAAAAAGTTCTTCAGATTACTAGGCAAGGAATACTTTGAATTTCTGCGCCTTGCACCTCACGGCCATCTTGACACTGTACTGCCACTAATTTGCAGTCGTCTCTGGCTTAAACTCATGCTTGAGAATAATCATCACACTCTTAGACTGGAGGTTGTGGTAATTATTTGTTGGGTAATTTTCTAAACTCTCTTCTGCCTCTTGCCTCTCATGACCACCAACGGCTGTGTATCCTCACTACTTTGCACTCGCTTCGTTTCCACATACCTCGCACGGAAAACGTCATCACAACCTAGACTGCAGGTCGCGGTGTTGGTGTTGCGGAAACTCTCTCGCTCGGTGCTGCTGAGGAGATTTTGGAGGGGGCGTGGTGAGGGAAGGGGAGGGGGCAGGGGGTGGGGAGAGGCTGACGGTGGGCGGTACTTACAAACCAGGCGAGCATGTCCGCGTTGTCAAGCGGCGGCGTCACGACGTGGTGGTCCCTGACGATCATGGCGGCAGCGCCTCCCTCGCGGTGCTACTGGTGAGGAACACAGCGGTCGCGCCATTCACGGCGCGCTGTCACACGCACTGCTGCACGCACACGCACTGCACTTCACTAGCGAGCGAGGCCCCGGCTGCCGGTAGGAGGAGGCGAGGTAAGCGACGCGTGTTCCGGGCCCGCGGCGTTGGCATGGCTCGCTACCTGTTGTGTGAGTCCGCGCCGGCTCGCGACTGAGCAGGCCACCTGCTCCTCTATCATCTCGCGGAGCGGCGTCGCCACTGCCGGCTATTTCGGAGGGCACTCCCCGCCGGCGAGGGCCCCACCGCGCCGCCCACCCCTCGCGACGTCCGCCGGCCGCTCGCGACTCCTCGCCGCCTTCCTCTCCCAAAAGATCCGACTCACGCCGCCAAACAGGGCTCGCTCTCTGACGTCACGGGACACGCCGCGCAGGTGAGGAATGACGTCATCAGGGTCCGACAAGTCTGGGGACAATCTACCGGACATACCTCATTCTCGAGCTGCATTTTAACGCTACGATGCACACGTCCACTGGAGCGGACAGCTGTTAAAGGTCGCTTCCTTGGCGCTTTCCGTCTATCCTGAGAGTAAATCGACGCAGCACACAGCACCAGTAGGGTGTGTCCACTGGAGTGGCCGTGTGCATTTGCAACCTACAGAGGTGCTTCCCAAGCAGAGTGCTGTCATTGAGTTTATTCTGACGGAAAACCAGAGCATTTGTATATATTCGTAGGCGCTTGCAAAATGTCTACGGTGATCTGAAAGTAAACAAAAGCACGGTGAGCCGTTCGGCGAGGTGTCTGTCATCATCGCAATCTGTCCAATCTCCCGCGTGCGTGCTGGCCGCACACAGCTGTAACTCCTGCAGTGTTGAAACCTGCGCACTCTCTCATTCGAGGTGATCGACGGATCCCAACTAAACGCCTCGCTGCTTAACTAGACGTCTGTGCTGGTAGTGCTGAAATATTCGTCCACCAGTAGAGGTACTCAGAAGTGTGTGTGCCCGCCATGTTCCCCGCCACGTAACACCATCATAAAGGGCAGTGAACCGTGAACTTACTTTCAAAACTTTTTCTTAAGAATTTACTTTATTTACTAGCGATTCATCAAGAAAATTAACACATTTAATCACACTATGTGAGCGTGGAAGTAGTTGCCAGGGAGTAACTGATGTAATCAAAATGAAATTGCTTTTAGCAAATGGGAATTTTATTCCTAAAAGCCTTTTTTTTAAGAAACAGATTTAAAATTATAAGCAGAAAGCACCCTCTAAATATCAAGTTACAACTTATTCAGAGGCAGAAAGAAACATATTTTTGAGTGTATGAGCTTTCGGGCTGAGAACCTTGCAGCTCCTTTTTGCCATGGCCGTAGTCACGACCGCTCACAACAACATTTGAAAGACTACACTGGTGCAAATCTGCAACACACCAGACTACCTTAAAGTAAAAGTTTTAACAATTCACACAGGCACACAAACTATGTACCTCGTAGGAGGGATGGAAATGGTACAAAACACTAAAATTAAAAGATTAACTTGCCACCGAAGGTGCAACTTTATTTTAACTTCTAAGAAAAGTCTTACGGTGGAAGGGTGGTAACTTTATATAGTAAAATGGCCATTTAAATAAAAGCCCATGAAATGCAATCTTACATAAAATTATGCAAGGTTGGCCAAACATGCTCTACAGTACACATATACCGCCTCTCAAGATGCTAGGCAAGATAAAAACATATTTCAGGAATTAGGGCGCTACACTTCAAGCAATAAATTCGTCAACATACCGAATCCGACAAACATGACAGAGGGAGCAATTAACGTACGGCAGATTGATAGGGAAATTACCGAACAACCCGAACCGTAGGTTGCTCCTACCCGCCCCTACTCCACAAGGGAGAAACGGACCACCCAACTCATAAATAACCATCTTCCAGCGGGTGGGCAAAGGGAGAAGAATGGTGGGACGACCCCAAAACAAAGCGACTGGTGACCTCACCAAGAAAACAAGTAGAATTTAACAAGTAAACGAAACAACATATCACCAGTCACTTAACTTCTAATAAACTGCGATGTGTGGCGAAGACCTGGCGCAGCACCCCCAAAACGCTCTCCCGAACCGTCCGCTGCCAGCCGCTTCAACGGACGCGTGAAGGCGCGCCGATCTCCCGTCTCACGGCGTCGCAGCTCGCACCGGCCAGACCGATGTCGTGGGTTGACTCCCGTTGCTCTCGTGTCGGCCGCGAACCCACTGCCCCTTGCTATACGGCGCGGCCCACTGGACTCATGTGGCGACCTCACATGACCCGACGCTCAAGGCGGACAAGTCATCTTGTGTCTCAGTGCGCGACCGACCAACCGATCGATCCAACCGCCAATGACCGTTGCCTGAGCAACTCGAGCAGACTGGCGGCCTAACGCGCGGACTCAGATGCAGGAACTAAGCCCCCGACCGGGCGACAACTCGTTGAGTTCTCTCACTGCGCCACAAATTCGGACGAGAGACTGACTCCAGACTCACCCAGACTGACCGACTGGCGAGCTCGTAGTGCCCCTTAAATGCACGTGAGCAGGCAACCTTTCCCCTTTCCCACCAGAGGGAGACACAAAAGCTGCTTGTCACAGCGGCGCCACCGCCAGAGACGGAGGGCGACTGCTTCACACAACCGCTGCGGCGCGCTCTTCAAAACAGCAATTTTTACCACGGCTCAGGCAGCTAAGGACCATCTGTGCTGAATTACTTGCCCGTTACGAGACTGATCGTTACGTTGTCGAACATCGTCACAGGTGATGAAACACGGTTTCATCACTTCCAAACGGAAACGAGACGGCTATCCGTGGAGTGGCGTCACACCACCTCCCCTCCGAAGAGAAAGTTCAAAGCCGAACCCTCAGCCGGTGAAGTCATGGCGACAGTCCTCTGGGACTCTGAAGGAGTTATTTTGTTTGATATGCTCCCTCATAATGCAATGACCAACTCTGAACTGTATTGTACTACCCTCAGGTAACTGAAGAAACAACTTCAGCGTGTTCATCACCATAAAAGACTAAATGAGCTTCTCCTTCTCCATAACGATGCAAGGACTCGCACAAGTCGTTGGAAGCCTGGTACAGAAATACTGAACCCTGCTGCCACTATAGCCGTCCATAATTGAGAAAGTGTTGCCGGTGCAGGCTTTTGTGCACGAACTGACCTCTCGATTATGTTCATGAAAGTACAATAGTATTCATGTCGGAAGATGTGGGTGGCCTAATTATTCGCTCTAACCGTCCAGAATGTTGTTCAAACAAATCGTGAACAGTTGGGGCCCGGTGACATGGCGCACTGTCATCCACAAAAATTACATCGATGTTCGACTGAAAATGGTCACCAAGTAGCCGAACATAACCATTTGCAGTCCATGATCGATTCACTTGGAGCAGAGGACTCAGTCCATTCGATGTAAACACAGCCACCACCATTATGCAGCCACACCAAGCTGGTTTTTGGGCTCTGTGCCACATTCGAGCACTACAGTCAGCTCTTACCGACTTAAATCGGGATTCGTCTGACCAGATCACAGTTTTCCAGTCGTCTGTGGTCCAACCGATATGGTCAAGAGCCCAGGAGAGGCGCTGCAGGCGACGTGCTGTTCGCAAAGGCACTCGCTTTGGCCATCTGCTGCCGTAGCCCAGTAACGCCAGATTTCACCGTAATGTCCTAACGGCTACGTTCGTCGTACGTCCCCACATTAATTTCGGCGGTTATTTCAAGCAATGTTGCTTGTCTTTAAGAACTGACAACTCACGCAATCACCTCTGCCCTCGGTCGTTAGTGAAGGTCGTCGGCCAGTGCGTTGTCTATGGTGAGAGTCAATGCCTGAAATTTGGTGTTCTCGGCACACTCTTGACACTGTGGATCTCGGAATATTGAATTTGGTAGTTATTTCCGAAATGAATTGCCCATGCGTGTAGCTCCAACTAGCATACTGCGTTAGAAGTCTGACAATTCCCGTCGTTCGGCCATAATCACGCCGCAAACCTTTTCATATAAATCACCTGAGTACAAATGACACTCCGTCAATGTGCTGCCCTTTTACACATTGTGTACGCGATACTACCGCCATCTGTATGTGTACATATCGCTACCCATGGCCTTTGTCACCTCAGTGTAAGGCAAATGCCAGACTGAGATTCATTGGATGCAACCTCGAGAAACGCAGTCCACTCACAGGGGAGGTAGCTTACTAAACCTTCGTCCGACCGATGCTTGATTACTGTTCATCAGTGTAAGATCCGTACCAGACAGACTGACAGAGGAACTGGAGAAAATCAGAAGAAGACCACTGCGTTTCGTCACATATTCATACAGTAAACGTGGAAACGTCACTGAGATGCTCAGACAACTCCGGTGGCAGACTCTGGAAAAGAGGTGTTTTTCATCACGTTACGGTTTATTGTGAAAATTCCTAGGGGTACATAAAATGCATGACGACCTCTCTGTGCCTGAACAAAGTGACATGGGGCAGTGACTATGGAGTTGGAAACGCTTTCGTGGGGAGTGGAATTCAAATTTTCACACTGCTATTCAGGATTTATGGCATCCTTGATTTCACTAAAACGATTAAGGAAAATTCTTGGTCGCTTCCTTTGAAAAGGACACGGCCGATTTCCTTCGCCGTTCGCGTCTGATACGACATTGTATTCCGTCTCTTGCCGCTAACTAGATGCTGAACTCTGATCCTCTTTCTTTCTACCTCCTGTATAGAGAAGAACACGCAAGACTTTTGCCATTGTTTCCTGACAGTGACTGTTTCTTCCACTGATTGCTTTAGTTCTTATTCTTTTGCTTGTCATCCCCATTTTCTTTTGTTTTTCTTCGCGCTAGATGTAGCTGTTTGAGACTTATGATCCATAGCGTTGACAGAAGTTGGAAATCGGACACTTATTGCGGTGCCTTAGTTACTTCAAACTCGCAGTTTTCAAACTATTGCTTATTAACACAACTCGTAATTGCAACAGTAGACAATTAGTATAATAGAACTGTCCCTGCTGCAATATGCTGTAAATCGTCGTCCAAAGTTTCTGTTGTTATGAAAACTGGGCATCCCTGTCAGAAAGGAATGGTCTATATGCTTATGTTAACCTCGCATTCGCAGCTACACTGCGACCCATGTCATACATACGCCAGCAGCTTTAGCGTGGAAATCTTAGTGAATTATACTTAAACTGGCAGTATTTGGCCAAGACTTGTAACTGCGTATCTGCGAGTCTGAACTGTGTATGGGCGATAGTGCCTGGAACCTGTTACCTTGAAATAATAAAACAGCGACCGACGAACTGGGGAAAAGAAGTGTATTTTTCTGTTCGTGTAAACTTCCTGTAGACCACTTTTGGCTGCCAGAACCTTCCAACGAATCCGTCCGCGTAATCCTATCTCGGTGTCGTTGGTTACGGCCAGCCTCTTCTTTGCTTGGACGCCACGTTCACCTAGCATCCGGCGGTTTCTATGCACATTGCCAGTCTTCTCAACGCTGTGACCTTACAACTGGATACTTGTTTACTTGCTCTAAAAGGCAAACCGTCCTTTTTATGGGCTCCTCTGTCGATTTTATAGCCAAGTGTACATAATTTGGCATCGCTCGGCCGGTTTTTTATCGAACACCATGTCAACACCTGTTACACGGCAGCTCGTAGCAGGTAAGCAGCTACATGTCGCTTCACTGATTTACTGCCGGATGTCACATTCTGTAGTCTACCTAATGGCTTGCTAGTGACGAATACATGTGGGTAACTTGGCACCACAGTTGCCGCCAGGTTTCGATTTCTTGTAACACTTAACCTACTACAGCTGTGTGAGTACTTTCCGAACTACCCCACAAATCAAGACAGACAAACTTTACTACTGGTGAAACGTCTGTTACTCATTTAACTCAAAGAGAAAATTCTCTGTAAGTTCGTTTATTAAGCATACATGTATTCCGACAAAACCAATTACTTCAGAGTGAAGACAACTACTGCCATGAACCAAAATAAAAGTTTTACGCGAACTAATGTACAAAAACTAAATATGTGCATATATTCCAATATTTACAGGCTTTTAAAACTTTTCTTGGAAATCCCGATACCACTGAAGCTAAATCATTTCACAGTATGTTCACCACTCGAAAGTCTGAGGTTCAAATGCGATTTTCCCGTCTTGCAGCTGCTTCCATTAGTAAGTGTACGACTTCCGTTTTCTCCATGTCTTTGACTGCAGGAACTTCGGATGGCAGGACGACGCCGCTTCTAATTCTACCCAGCTTAGTTACCATCTGGCGAGCTGTTTGTTTATACTGGACCCGCAACTGGTTTGCTTAGGCCGGAGTACTATCGAACTACTGAGATAGCGCGCCGAGCGACGTGGTGAAATGGTCACGGGATTGGAGTTCCAATTCCTAGTAGGGCCATCCTCATATAGTCTTATCATGATATCTCCAAAATCGATAACGTGAATGCCGTGATGATTCCCTTGAAAAGAGCGTGGCCGAATTCATTCCTCATTCTTGTCCTATGCAACATTATTAGCCATCTCTAATGATCTCGACAGTCGACGGGACGTTAAAGTCAAAGTTCTCTCCTTTTTCTTATTTATATAATGTATTTAACGACTTATTCCACCCAGACAACCATCATTACCACTTCTTCAGTTTCCTCTCTTGAAGGAACCTAAAATTAGCCGTAGAGCAATCGTTTCCCCTCCTTTACTAGCACCACCAGCGTAATGTTACATGTCTGCAGTAAGCGCTAGAATATTTAGAAAGCCTGCACTTTGGTTGCCGAGGAGATGTCGAACTGGTTGCTCCAAAACAGCTAACTAACTCACAAGTAACATCAGATACTGATTGTAATTTCGAACGTCAGACAGGTTTATTCAAATGCAATATGCCTATTTTCCATTATTATACCAACCAATATGGTTGTAACAAACGTCCGCAGCTCGTGGTCGTGCGGTAGCGTTCTCGCTTCCCACGCCCTGGTTCCCGGGTTCGATTCCCGGCGGGGTCAGGGATTTTCTCTGCCTCGTGATGACTGAGTGTTGTGTGATGTCCTTAGGTTAGTTACGTTTAACTAGTTCTAAGTTCTAGGGGACTGATGACCATAGATGTTAAGTCCCATAGTGCTCAGAGCCATTTTGTAACAAACGTTATGGACTCTTACCCGGAACGACCAGACCTCAGAGTTCTCAAAACTCTTCTGTGAGTACATGTATGGCGAACAAGGAGCCCCAAGTTTCTTCTTTTCCACTGCTGCAATATTACTATATCTTTTCCCTGATTTTTCTCTGGAACAAGCTGGAGTGGCCGTGCGGTTCTAGGCGCTACAGTCTAGAACCGAGCGACCGCTACGGTCGCAGGTTCTAATCCTGCCTCGGGCATGGATGTGTTTGATGTCCTTAGGTTAGTTAGGTTTAATTAGTTCTAAGTTCTAGGCGACTGATGACCTCAGAAGTTAAGTCGCATAGTGCTCAGAGCCATTTGAACCATTTGAAAAACTAGCTTGCTCGTAAGAAATCGGCTGTGGCTCTGTCCATTTCGTTTCATTATCTTACACCTTCTTTTACGGTTAATTCACATTCGGTCCCCAAATCTGAATCTTACCTACCTGTTTTCAAAAATGTTTACAGAGGTGCGGACCATACGGAGAAGGTTGCCTAGTACCCAGTCCATGTGTAGAGGTTGTCAGGTACCTATACAGTGGCAGCCCCTTGCTACTCAGGGAATGGACTATTAATTCCATTGCTTTCACCTCCCTTTACATGCCGAGAAGTGGACGCTTGCCCATGTGGGCGGTCCGGAACCCTGGACAATGGCCGTCACAACAGGTGGCCACCGTTCTGGCTGACGAAGAGAACACACAGAATATCATACACTGATTTCCCAGAAGCTCCACTCAGTAAAAGAGGAGCTAAAGTAAGTGAACACGTGTTTCGACTGATCCGTAGACACTCGACCGTTTCTGAGAAAACCAAGTTACAAGCCTTTTAGCTTGAGGTAAGTGCAGCCCAAGCGGTGGCACAGTGGCTAGCGAAGCCGCTTTCAGTTCTGCGCCCTGTCTTCGAAAAGCGATTATTTTATTTTACTTTTTTTTTCTACCCTTGTCTTTAGAAGACACTACACGAATGTTTCTTAACAAGTTAGGGGATACAAGGGCGTAATAGTAATTGTGAAGTTACAGCTAGGTTTCACAGTAAGTGCCATACATTTATTATGTAATGCAGGATGCATAAAACAAGTGTCGGATACTTTGAGAGGTGGTAGTACTCATCGAAAAAAAAGTCCAATAAACATTCTTTCCGAGATAAGTCTAGTAAACATGAATCCGGAAATAACCAAATGTCTAGGGGATTTAGGTCTGGGAAACGAGCACATTGTTAACAAGTGTGAAGAGTGAAAAATGTAATTGTATTACACCACTTGTTCGTACAAACAGCGCAATAACAGTAAAGAAATAAGTGAATCCGCATTTGGAAGAAGGTAAAACACCATGACATGTACCCAGTCTTGACAATACTGTACAATAAAGCACACAAACACGACGAAAACTAACGTAGCTTATAGCACGATTCGAACCACACAACTGACTGCAGACCATCTAATGGTAGGTAGAAAACTGTGCGTAAGACATCATAATACACTGCCGACACATTAGTCGCATCGCGAATGCAACAATTGTGCTGATATCCGCAACCAAGCGTCGCGCAGCCCTTCCTGCAAACACGTGTTTATCTCGCAAAGTACGCATTTCCGGACCCCTGTCTGTTGAACCTATTTTTCTTGTTTGGAACAGTACTACCACCTCTCAAAGTATTCCACACCCTGTATGTGTGTTACGGTATTTTCAGAGATTACAGTCTTTTCAATCTCGCATATTCTCATATTTCATTCTTATATCAGTTCCTCAGTTTTCTATTTCGATCTTATGTTTATTCTTCAGGAAAATCCGCCAGGTTAGCATAGAGCGCTAAAGCACTGCTTGCTGGACTCGGGTAGGCGCGCCGGTTCCGGATCGAATCTGCCCGGTGAATTAACGACGAGGATGTAGTTTTTAGGCGGTTTTCCATATCCCACTAGGTGAAGACCGGGCTGGTCCCCACGTCTCGGCTCAGTTACACGACTCGCAGACATTTGAAAGAAGTTCACACTATTTCATGACTACATTAGACGCAGGCAGCTGGGATACACTGATTCCATCCCAAGGGGAACAGGGTGGTGATAGGAAGGGCATACGACCACACCTTCAAAGTAACCATGTCAAATCTGACAGTAACCAACCCGACCCTGCAAAAACTGCGGGACAAAGGCGCAAGTAAAAGAAAAGAAAACAAGTTTACTCTTCAGGAAGGTTTGCTGTGTTCCCTTGGATGATACCGACCGTAGGATCATTCGAAACCTAGAAATTACGAATAATACGAGCGTCACGAGAAGACAGATTTGTTACAGTAACATTTCTTCGTATGAATCTCATTTGAAAAAGAAACATTAATATTCCTGAACATTTCACGCGTTGGCAAATAATTTTGCGGCAAGTCACGCACGATGGAACACTTTTCCGAAAACTGGCGCTTACGAGTGATTATAGATCAAAATACACCATAGGATTTCCACCGATAAAAATTTCAAATAATTTCCCGTTAGTTTGTTGTCTTGTTTTCGTTTTAATTAATTGTTCATACAATTAGTAGTTGAATAAGACTATTTTATTTCACCAAACATTGGAAAGCATTGGTATAGTAATCTTCTGTGGACTTAGCTAGATAAATGAAACAAAACAAACAAAAAATTTGTGTTTCGAACACAGGGCACAAAAGTACGAATCCGAGTGCTAGCGACTTACCAGTGCTTCGGTTTAGCTCCCGTCTCGCTAAAAGGCACATAAAGTACCTCGAAAAATCGGACTGTCGTTATCTGAGAAACGGTCGAATATCTACGGATCAGCTTATTTTGACCACTGTTCCACTGAGTGAAGTTTCTGCGCAATCGCGTTGTGATACTTGCCGTGTTCGCCACTTGAGTGGCGCCCGTTCGTGGGAGGTGGCATCGTGTCGGATATCTGGCGCTGTGAAAATACCTAAGCCATCAGCTGATGGCCGCAGAGCCCCGCCAATTTCTTCAGACAGGCCGAATTATTCACTGTGGATCGATATGACCCTACGAATTTTGACTCGTTCAAAATGGTTCAAATGGCTCTGAGCACTATGCGACTTAACTTCTGAGGTCATCAGTCGCCTAGAACTTAGAACTAATTAAACCTAACTAATCTAAGGACATCACACACATCCATGCCCGAGGCAGGATTCGAACCTGCGACCGTAGCGGTCGCTCCGCTCCAGACTGTAGCGCCTAGAAACGCACGCCCACTCCGGCCGGCTTTTCACTCATTGGCTGCGCCATGTGAGGAAAGCAAACCCAAATGGCCTACAGAAACTTAATCTCCTCAGATCCTGGTTTGCACCCTGACAAATGGACTGTCCGTTCTCTCTACTAAGGGAATGTTATTTCCGGGGAATTTAGAAAACCTACTTACAAGGGAACCTCCCCATCGCAACCCTCTCAGATTTAGTTATAAGTTGGCACAGTGGATAGGCCTTGATAGACTGAACACAGATCAATTGAGAAAACAGGAAGAAGTTGTGTGGAACTGTGAAAAAATAAGCAAAATATACAAACTGAGTAGTCCACGTGTCCCATAGGCAACATCATTGACAAAGGAAGCTCAGGAGCGTAGTGGTCCCGTGGTAGCGTGAGCAGCTGCTGAACTAGAGGTCCTTGGTTCAAAGCTTCCCTCGAGTGAAAATTTCATTTTCTTTATTTTTGCATAGTTATTATCTGTCCGTTCGTTCATTGACGTCTTTGTTCACTGTAATAAGTTTAGTGTCTGTGTTTTGCGACCGCATCGCAAAACCGTGCGAGTAGTAGACGAAAGGACGTGCCTCTCCAATTGGAACCGAAAACATTTGATCGCAAGGTCATAGGTCAACCGATTCCTCCACAGGAAAACACATCTGATATATTCTATACGACACTGGTGACGGCATTTGCGTCACATGACAGGAATATGTTGTTGACCCACCTAACTTGTACACTTGGCGAAGGGGTAAAAAGATTCTTCTACCTTGCCCGATTTAGGTTTTCTTGTGGATGTGATAATCACTCCCAAAAAAGTGATGAAAACATAAGAGTTTGTCACATAAACTGAAAATAAAAAATTAAACTTTTAACTCGATGGAAGATTTGAACCAAGGACCTTTCGTTCCGCAGCTGCTCACGTTACCACGAGACCACGGCGTTCCTGCGTTCCTAGTGTCCTTGACGTTGCTTATCTTCCCATGAACTACTCGGTTTGTATATTTTGCTTATTTTTTCACAGTTCCACACAACTTCTTCCTGTTTTCTCAATTGATCTGTTTTCAGTTTTTCAAGGCCTATCCACTGTGCCAACTTATAACTAAATCTGAGGGGGGTGCGATGGGGAGGTTCCCTTGTTAGGAAAATGTCTTCCCTTATTAAATTTGGAAATAGTAATATATTAAGCAAAATGGCGAATCTTGGCACAGTCCTGGGCATCAGTCTCTTGCATAGAAAACTTGCTGCTGTAACTGTTAGTGTGATATAAGGGTTTAAACATGGTGCAGGGCATAAATGTTCTCCAGGACTTGACGCTACAGATGGATGACGGACCGAGCGCAGTGGTTACCACACTGGACTCACAATCGGGAGGACGATTCAAATCCGCGTCCAACCATCCTGATTTAGGTTTTCCGTGATTTCCCTAAATCGCTTCAGATAAATGCCGGGATGGTTCCCTTGAAAACGCAAGGCCTACTTCCTTCCCCATCCTTCCGTATTCCGATGTGACCGATGGCCTCGCTGTTGGGTCCCCTCCCCCGAATCACCTAACCAACGGATGACGAATACTTGGAGAAGCGTGGGATCCATTTCCTTCGTCGTGTGCATCGAAGCCCGTCAGACAACAAGGTTTATACTAGAGCATTCATCCCGGCTTTTCAGGATGATTCATTTCTGGAGAACGTCAAAATCATGGTTTACTACTGTAGTGTTAAGTCGTATTTCTCACCGGAATTACACGAATGGGACAGAAATCGGTACATCCACAAACGAACAAATGACCAAAATTTCAGAAAAATTCAATGATATATCAAAGAGAAAGAGCTTCACAAATTGAGCAAGTCAGTAACGCGTTGGTCCATCTCTGGCCCTCATGCGAGCAGTTATTCGGCTTGGTGGTGGTGGTGGTGGTGTGTTGGGGCTTATGGGCGCTCAACATCGAGGTCATCAGCGCCCTGACACACATTAAAAGGAACGAATGTGAACAGACCTAAGAAAACTAAAGCACACACTCAAAGAAAGCAGGAAAAGAAGGAAAATGCTACATAAGAAAGTAAAACCTAGGGAAAGGGGAAACATAGCAACAAGAATGTCACAGGAAATTGTTATTGGCTGGCCACTTACATAAAATATGGGCGAACTTGTCACACAGTGAGCAAATTAAAATCCTCTCCCTAAAATCTTTGTAAAAACATCTGACAGGGCACAGAACTTTAAAACTTTAACCACATTCGTCCGAGTGTTGCCTAAAAGAGATGGCAAGACCGCTGGCAAGTCAGCCGCGACCCGCTGGTCAGAAAATAAAACACAATCCAACAAAACGTGGCGCACAGTGACCTGGACGCCACAAGCGCCACACATTGGAGGGTCCTCTCGCCGGAGTAGGAAGCCGTGTGTCATAGGGCTGTGGCCTATCCGAAGCCGAGTGAGGAGAACCTCGTCCCGTCGACGGGGCTGAAAGTAAGTACACCGCACACGCGTTGTGGGCTTGACTATACGGAGCTTATTGTCAGTCACTTCCAGCCACTCATCCTTCCACCGACGCATGACCCGTGAGCTCAACAGCGAGGTGAGTGCGTGCAAGGGGATAGCACACTGAGATACTTGTGGGGCGAGGCACGCCTCCTTGGCTGCGAGATCTGCCCTTTCATTCCCAGCAATGCCAACATGCCCCGGAACCCAGCAGAAAGCTACAACCTTCCCCAGTCGCTGTAGTCGGAGGAGGGCATCCTGGATAGTCTGGACAATTTTGTCTGCCGGATACAAACGTTCAACGAGTGAAGGGCACTGAGTGAATCGGAACAGACAAGAAATTTAGGAGAGGAAGATTGTCTCATGTGCTCCAGTGCCCGCAAACAATTCTGCATCAAAGACAGTAAAAGTCTGAGACAGTCGGACCTTGAGGACACGATATGGAAAATCAACTGAGCAACCAACAGAATCCCATTGTTTCGACCCATCCGTAAAAACAGTTACATAGTCGTGGTGCTCAGATAAGATGGCAGAAAATGCTGCATTAAAAACGGTGGCAGGATTGCAATCTCTCTTGTACTGCAATAAATCTAAAATCACTCCGGGCCTTTTCAGTAACCAGGGTGGCAGGCGGTTAAAACCTTGGATTTGGGGCATCGATTGGCAGATTCGCTGGATGTCTTCCTGAGGGATATAGTGCCATATTCTGTGCGATTGGCGCTTTAGATCGTGAAAGCGCCGACATAGTTGGGTGAGTCCTGTCCATAATGCTCCTAGCGTTCTCAGTTGGGGGGGGGGGGGGGGTATCTGGTTGGCCCTGTTGGTCAAGGTAGAGATCGGCAAGAACGAAACAAGCAATAGAAACTCTCACCGTGTGCAGGAGGGCTTTATCTCGTTGAAATGTGAGCCCAGGACGGCTTGCCACGAAGAGCAACATAACGGGGCGTAGAATATCGTCGACGTACCGCTATGCCGCGGATAACAAGCAAAGGAGTCTTACTATGAAAATAAGTGGGCGTAAATCCTGGTTGTCGGGCTATGTGACGGACGAGACTGAGGTTGGTACTCCACCGCTGTCTGATGCGTCTCCAGACACGTCTTCGGCCTGGAATCTCACTGAATGGAATGGCATGTCTTCAGTGATGAGTCCCGCTTAGGAATGAGTCCCACTGACCAGCGACGTCTTCAAACAAACATTACGCGTGACTTCAAACTTCTTAGAAGCTTCCAGAATGAGATTTTCACTCTGCAGCGGAGTGTGCGCTGATATGAAACTTCCTGGCAGATTAAAACTGTGTGACCGACCGAGACTCGAACTCGGGACCTTTGCATTTTGCGGGCAAGTGCTCTACCATCTGAGCTACCGAAGCACGACTCACGCCCGGTACTCACAGCTTTACTTCTGCCAGTATCTCGTCTCCTACCTTCCACTCCTGAAAGTTTGTAAGGTAGGAGACGAGATACTGGCAGAAGTAAAGCTGTGAGTACCGGGCGTGAGTCGTGCTTCGGTAGCTCAGATGGTAGAGCACTTGCCCGCGAAAGGCAAAGGTCCCGAGTTCGAGTCTCGGTCGGGCACACAGTTTTAATCTGCCAGGAAGTTTCTTAGAAGCTTTTTATCGATGTCGTCTCCCACAAAGTAACGAATTCCTCTCTCGTGTATCTCGCGAAAAGTCCGTGAAGGTACAACTACGGAGGTTCGAAATGACACAGAGGCTTATCGACATCCAATCTTCGTGCGAACCATTCGCTACTGGAACAGGAAAGGGAAGAGGAGACAGTGGCAAACGAAGTACCCTCTGCTACATACCTTAAGGGGCCTTGTGGAGTATAGGTGTAAATGTAAGTGTTTGTTTGTGTGAGGCCTTTGGGATCCAAGATGCTACTCCAAGCGAGTGTAAAATGAATGTGTTGTGACTTGGCAAGACAGCCAAGCCACTAGGAGGTAGCCGAAAGGCACGCGTTTAAGCTCACGCAGGCTGGCGTGAGGTCTGGAACAGTTAAAGGAGTTGAGTCTAGTAAAAAAGTACGTAGCTTCTGGAATACTTAACTTTAATCCATAATTGGTAAACATCGGTCTGACGGTACATGGTTCAAAAGATAACTAGCAAATGATAATGGCGCCTTGCTAGGTCGTAGCAAATGACGTAGCTGAAGGCTATGCTAACTATCGTCTCGGCAAATGAGAGCGTAATTTGTCAGTGAACCATCGCCAGCAAAGTCAGTTGTACAACTGGGGCGAGTGCTAGGAAGTCTCTCTAGACCTGCCGTGTGGCGGCGCTCGGTCTGCAATCACAGATAGTGGCGACACGCGGGTCCGACGTATACTAACGGACCGCGGCCGATTTAAAGGCTACCACCTAGCAAGTGTGGTGTCTGGCGGTGACACCACAGAATGTGCCCAACGGAAAACAATAAACGTTAAAATTAAGATTTGGTCCTGTCTGATTATCCCCTGAAGCAGATCTTAGGACCTCTTAATGGGCTTTAACATATAAATTATAACCTAAACATAAATGAGTAATTAAGGCAACTAATGCTACTATATGATAAACGTTCTTCCTGCTTATATATTTATTGCAGATTACACAAAAAAACCTTTATATTACAAAGTTTACATTTCCTAAGTAAAATTACTAATCAATTGCCCAACTCTGCCCCTTATTATGACTGCGCGATGTAATATCAATAACGCGAAATGACTGACATCATCTACCTATCAAACACTAGAAGACACTACTTTCAAAGATGGTCTACGGAGGTGTCGAACCTCAGTGGAAATTCACTAACGTGATCACAGCTGTTTAGCTTTTATAGCAATTGCGGAAGCAATTTGCGATATCACCGTATTTACTGCGTCCGGTGCGTCGACGTGATGGTTCTCGTACTCGCTAGCGACGATGGAAGAACTCCAGCCACAGACAAACTCTTTTAAACATTAGGACGGCAGAAGGCGGTCCTCTGACTGATATACTCCAATACTGTCTTCTCTTGTCTATGTTCTACAGACAAGAAACGCGAACTCCCAGCCACAAGGATGGAGTTCAGATAACGTCTCAACGTAAGTATAGGGAGAGGAAGTGCTCTCAATTACTGAACGCCGCGTACTCGACGACGACATCCAACTCGGAGGTGAAGTCCAGAATCGTATAGGTTCGCAACAGTACAGTGCCTAACTGTTCTAAATATAAAATCTACCGAGAGCAAAGACAGCAAGTCCGTCTGTACCAACAAAGCTGATATCGAGCGACCGTCACACACGGGCACTCACAACGGAATGCCTCTTCTCTCCACTGCTGGCCTCCCAGCAAGGCTCAGCTCCCCACCATCGTAATTCCGAAAACGAATCGTATTCCCGAAACCACGGAATATTCTCTCTCTCTACAGATTCTTCTGAACGCCAGCGCGGAAAGTTTGCGAGGAAAAACATATACAATGGTACGCTTCTGAATAAAAATTTTTGGAAATAACCCAGCCTGCGTGGTTTCCGAGGTGCCGCTTCTTCGTTCCTCGCACCTGCGTCCAAGATTTGCGAAGTTCGGAAGTATTATCCGGTTATCCTTCCGCCCCTACTACTACAGCGGCCGGCCATTACGCTATTGTGCTCCAGAGCTCAGGTGCCCCCGACAGCTGTCTAGCTACTTCCTGTGTTTAAGCAGGACCAACACCTGTGCGGGCCTTCCACCCAGAGCTTGAGTTCTGCCTGCCGTTTCATCTCCACTGGCGCTCCAACCTCTACTAGTATAGGCGATCATTCATTACGCCGTTTTTATAATAAAGACACTCCATCACCTTTCATGCAATAAGCGTTAACATTTATTTACAGGCCGTACATGACAATGTCAGTCTCCTTTAAATATTCATATATACGATGTACAACCTATCAAATGATATCCAATTGTGGTAGTAGTTCACGGCGAAGTATGTGGATGAGTGCTTGTAAGGTGCGAAATTATAGCCACCTTACAAGGAAACTGAAGCTGTACTATAATACTATAAAAAACAATAGCTCACGCAAACAGAATCTCGCCTGGCTCGAACCGTGTCTGTTTTAAAATTGGAGCGTGATGCCTCCCATGTCTCGCCGCGACATATTGTTCTGCTGTCTCCGGCGCCTGGCTTGTGCTGTCCTACCGAATCCTTGGCTACTGGCGCCAGGCGCTGGGAAGCCGTCCAATTAGGAAGGCCGCCATGTTCCACCGCCGTTATCCAAGGTCCGCGTGTCTGCACCTGGAGGATAATCAAATACGGGCAGCATTTTACTCGGAACGCTGGAGGACAACGTTCCTTCAAAATTTGGACGCAATGTTTTTACCTTCTTGAAAATTCTGCAAACAAAACTTCTTCGAGCCTCTTCACTAGCGCAGTATCTTTCTCTGTTTTAACACAATCATCTCCTAAACCAGTAAACCAATTTTCATGGGCTTTTTCCGGGTAACTAAAGCGTAGCTACGGGCAACGTATAGTCTGACAGGATTTGTGATTGGAGTAAAGAATGGCAGCTAACTCTAAATATAGATAAATGTAAATTAATGCAGATGAATAGGAAAAAGAATCCTGTTACGTTTGAATACTCCATTAGTAGTGCAGCGCTTGACACAGTTACGTCGATTAAAGATTTGGGCGTAACATTGCAGTGCGATATGAAGTTGGACAAGCATGTAATGGCAGTTGTGGGGAAGACGGATAGTCGTCTTCGGTTCGTTGGTAGAATTTTGGGAAGATGTCGTTCATCTGTGAAGGAGACCGCTTATAAAACACTAACGCTTGAGTACTGCTCGAGCGTTTGGGATCCCTATCAGGTCGGATTGAGGGAGGACATAGAAGCAATTCAAAGGCGGGCTGCTAGATTTGTTACTGGTAGGTTTGATCATCACGCGAGTGTTACGGAAATGCTTCAGGAACGCGGGTGGGAGTCTCTGGAAGAAAGGAGGCGTTCTTTTCGTGAAACGCTACTGAGGAAATTTAGAGAACCAGCATTTGAGGCTGACTGCAGTACAATTTTACTACCGCCAACTTACTTCTCGCGGAAAGACCACAAAGATAAGAGAGATTAGGGCTCGTACAGAGGCATATATGCAGTAATTTTTCCCTCGTTCTTTTTGGGAGTGGAACGGGGAGAGAAGATGCTAGTTGTGGTATGATGTACCCTCCGCCACGTACCGTGTGGTGGATTGCGGAGTATGTATGTAGATGTAGATGTCTGTATTTGATCAAAAGCGGATCACGAAAAAAAGATCTATATCTACATTACTGCTCTGCAATTAACATTTAAAGTGCCTGGCAGAGGGTTCTTCCAACCATCTTCGGATCCTTTTTCTATCGTTCCACTCTCTAACAGCGCATGGGAAACGTGAACATTCACATCTTTATGTACGAGCTATGATTTCTCTTATGTTATCATGACGATCATTCCTTGGCAACAGTAAAGTATTTTCACATTCAGAGGAGAAAGTTAGTGACTGACATTTCATGAAACGATTTCTCCGTAATTGAAAACGCCTTTGTTTTAATGACTGTCACCACAACTAGCTTGTGATATCCGTGACACATTATCCCCTTTTTCACGGTAAGACAAAACGAACTTTTCGATGTCCTCCGTCAATCCTATCTCGTAAGGATCCCATAGAACACAGCAGTAGTCTAGCAGGGAACGAACAAGCGTGGTGTAGGCAGTCTCTTTAGTAGACCTGTTGCATTTTCTAAGTCTTCTGGCAGTAAAACGTAGTCTTTGGTTTGCCTTCCCCACAACAACATCTATGTCATCGTTCTAACTTAAGTTGTTGTTATTGTTATTCCTAGTTATTTAGTCGAACTGATAGTCTTCAATTTTGTATGATTTTCCGTGTGAATGACACACTTTACTGAAAAACAACTGCCACTTTTCGCAGAATTCCGATATCGTGTCTAAGTCATTTTGCAGTTGACCATCTACAATTTTATATAAAATGGTCATGTCAGTCTGTCTGAATACGCTAAACTCCACAAGCAACTCCAGAACTACCACACGTCGTGTCTGTGTGTTTGTCCATTTGATCACGCTAATCTCCAGAACTACTGCACGAATTTTCAAAGGGTTTTCACAGGTAACTTGAGCATAGCTTTCCTATATGTTCTCGAAATCACGTCACTGAAAAACAGACATCGTAGTTTATAGTTTCATAAATGCCAAAGTGTCTTTGTCTTTTAACTTTTCAGGAATAAACCGCTGAACCAATTTTGATGATATTTGGTATGTAGACAGCTTGATCGCAGAGGAGGAACACTTTATGAACTTTATAGCCCAAAACATTTATTGATTTGAAGAATATTACGCACATTACGGAGAAATGTATGACTTTGAGAAAGTTATTTATTGTTTGATTTTTGAACTTCTTTAGAAGCTTCTATTGATTGACATGTTCTACGTAGTACGATTCAACAAAATCAATAAAGGGTCTATACAGTCTTCAAAGTGTTCAAACGACATTCCTATACTGTAAAGCAATATGTGCGAAAGTAACTCTGCTACGTTTTCACTCCTAAACCGCTGAACCAATTTCGCTGAAATTAGGTATGACGATAGCTTGAGCCACGACGAAGAACATAGCATATTCTAGAAAGTTTGGAAAGAAAAGGTGAGACCAAAAATTGTTAAGTAAGGGATGTAAAACCTTTCTAATTTCAGTGAAATAAATCATGTTGAAAAAATTATTAATTTTTTGCATAATATGCATGTTGCATAATGTATAGCTTCTTCACGATGCATATGTGCGCGCTCCTTTATCACGCCCAACAGCATACACCGATCGACAAACAAACTGTGTTCGTACCGCGTCGTCATGTGGAGGGGTAATTCGAGGAGGGAGAGTGCACGTTACCCGAGTAGGCAGACACGTCAGGGACGCTGACTTTTTTACACATTCAACAGCTTATTCACTTATCGTAAATACTTAAAGTTGATTTAGAAATTATTAAAACCTCAAACGACAGCAGTTATTTTCAAATGAGAGAAAGCTATTTTCTTTTGAAATATGATCGCAAATATTCGCCACATTGCATTGCACTTCGAATATCGTGAAAAATGAATTGTAGTTGGAAAGGTGAAAGTTCAGGGCTTAAAGTCTCATTACCTCTGGGATGACTGGAGTGTGAGCTGGAGCATAGAAGGGTAAGGATGGGTGCACCAGATCATATAGGACCTTGAAACTTTCTGGCAGATTAAAACTTTGTGCTGGGCCGAGACTCGAACTCGGGACCTTTGCCTTTCGCGGGCAAGTGCTCTACCATCTGAGCTACCCAAGCACGACTCACGACCCGTCGTCACAGCTTCAATTCTGCCAGTACTTCGTCTCCTACCTTCTAAACTTCAAAGAAGCTCTTCAGCGACCTTACTGAGTGGAAAAGATTCATGGGCTTGCTTTTTTAGTTTCATGATGTGTGAGAGACTATACTCTGCATTAGTCTGATGCTGTATAATGAGGCTGTTGCTTACTCAACATTTTATAAGTATCAGATATCTGAGTCCATACAAATTTGCACTCATTGATATCAGTGCCGAAAAAGTCGTCAGTTGACCGTGAAGATAAATAAATGCAACATATTCCACGTAAATGGGCGGAGAGATACATTACTGTTCGAAATCTGTTAGTGAAAACTCAATGGTAAGAGTAACAATTATAAAACTACCTAGGAGTAATAATCCAGAGCGACCTAGTGTGGAATAACCACTTAATGGTGGGAAAAGCAAGTGGCTGGCTGGAAATCTTTGGAAGAATCTTGAGGAAATGTAGTTCACTAAGAAAAGAAGTAGCATAAGAAATACATATTCTAGCGATTCTTGGTAGCTATTCATCAGTCTAGGATTCTTACGAACTAAAATTAATGGAAGAGATAGAGAAGATCCAGCGAAGGGCGCCACTTTTCGTCCCAGAATTATTTATCAAGTGCAGATGCGTTACTGAGATGCCAGACAAACTCCAGTTGCAGCCATTACAAGAGAGGCGTTGTGGGTTATGGAGAGGGCTACTGCTGACATTCGGAGACCGTATTTTCGAAGAAGAGTCGAGCAGTATATTACTTCATCCCACATATATCTGACGAAATGGCGACGACAAAAAAATCGGAGAAATTTATAGACAGAAGTTCATTGACAGACGTTGTTCCAATTGGGCATTTGGGAATGAAACGGGAAAAACCTCTGCCACACATTGTAAGGTGGAGTAAAGGACTACAAGTTGACCCTTAAGTCTGTCAACACTTGATAATCTACTAATGAACGGAGTAATATAGGTTGAGAGGTAAAACTCGAAACACATATCTCAAATGACATGGAGTTTTATTGAAACCAAAACCGAGCACAATAACTGGCCAACAGATGGCAACAGCAACAAGTCAGTGATGCCGCATGAGAACACCCACGACTACATAATTTGGGCTACCGAAAATCATAGAACTGTCGTGGAAACCCCAATAAGTGACGAGAAAGTCACGATGTGGCGTAGACTTACCACATGAATCGTGATCGGATCCAGTTTCTTCGAGAAAATGCGGGATTATGCTTTCCAGCCTTTCAGTGTGACGAGTGTGAGGTACGTCGATACGTTGCAGAACTGCTTCTTCCCTGGCCTGGCTGACAAACAAGAGGCTGATAAACACTTTTATGCCGGACGGCGCTCCACCCCACATTGCTACATGCGTGAAAGGTCTCTTGCGCACATCGTTTGGTACGGATCGCGTGCTGAGACACCACTTCTGTCATGGTCGGCCTCCTTGGTGTCCAACCTCAATCCGTGTGGTAACTGTTTGTCAAGTTACCTGATGTCGCAACTCTCAACGCTACCGCTATCGTCCGACCCCGTCGGAGACGGTAAAAGGCAACCCCGTCGGCAGTTTTTCGTCGTACCTACTGATAAGCTATACAGTACTGTTCAAAACATTGTTCCTCGACTGCAGGTACCGTTGATAAATGACGGCCGACATGATGATCATTATTTACAAAGAACATCGCTTTAGCTAAAAATTAACTGCTATGCTTAATTTTGCTTTTGTATCGTATGAAACTCCATCTGTTGGTCATTTTTCCCTTTTTTTGTGGTTTCAATGTCAAAGGCCTTGCCGCAGTGACCAAACTAGTTCCCGCAAGGGCAACTGAGGAACTAGTTTACAGGGAAGTTGCAGCTCTGGTCACGATAACTGACAACGGCCGGGAGACCGATGTGCTGACCACATGCTCCTCCATATGCGCATACAATGACTCCTGTCTGCTAAGGACGACACGGCGGTCGGTCGGTACTGTCAGGCCTTTCATTTCAATACAGCTTCATGTGACTCCGAGTTTGTATGTCAATGTTTACGTCTCTATCTACATTATTCCGTGGAAGTATCGAATTTTCTTACGTTAACGGACATTTGGGTCACCCTGTCGAAGCAGGGAGGTGTAGAATAGCCTTGTTTATGGAGGTGACTCTTGTACTCAAATAAAAAATCAATCTTTGCACTCTAATAAAAATGTTTGTTAGAACTTGGAAATAACACTCACTTAGATTGAAGTGTCAAAGAAAGATACTGGAATTTAATGTCGCGAATTGGAGAGCAATACGAGCGTCTGAAATACTTTTATGAAACACGAGGAAATTTCCTAGACGATGCTTCTCTCTTGTACAGACGAGTATTTTTACAGCGAGGGAATTAAGTCTCACAGGGACAACGCGACGTATTGGCAACATTCCACGGCTCAGAACAAGCGAGGTCCTTAAAGAAAAAGACGAGGCGCAGCGTCGCTAGGCGAGAGTAAATAAACATGCTACATTAAATGTGCTTTATGCCGCCGGCGACAGGCAATCGATAAATTGCTGGCATTCCGGGTCGTCCGGACGCCTACGCACGCCCTCTTCGGCCGGTTCTCTCTCTCTCTCTCTCTCTCTCTCTCTCCCTCCTGCCTACGATCTTTCGCCCTTTCACTAGCCCCTTGCCGTCGCTTTTGACGTGGGAGGGGGCTGGAACCTGACAGCGCGTCGTATTCCAGCGGGCGGTGCTTGCCCGCTTGACCGGCAGGTACTCGACGTCACGTGACCCCGCGCGCGGCCGCAACAGGCGCACGTGACCTCTGGTGGGCGGGGCTAGTCAAGGCGAGGTAAGGCGAAGCAAGCGCAGGGCGGAAATTTAGCCTCGGCGCTGTCGGTGGCGGCAGCGGCAGCGGCAGCGGCGGTATTTCAGCGGCCCTGAATGTAATAAGTGCACTCGGGCCGAGCGCGCGGTACATATATCTGCTAGCGAACCTCTTAAACGGCCCGTCGTCTCTCTCGCACTCCATCCTCGCGACTCGCGTTTTTCTCCGCCGCTCTCTTTAGGCGGCCATACAGCCAGTCGTTGCGCACCGTAAAATAAGTCCTCTCCCTCAGATCTCTTGAGCAGTCGCCTTCGTGCACGATCTTTCATGTGGAGTAGATAATAACCGCGGGACTTTTGACGTAAGCGACGTCTGTGTGAAACTGAATAAACGTATGTGCGACTCGTCGCCGTGGATTATCATCAACATCTACAGCTGACTCTACGAATATAGTACACCGTTCGTATACGGGACGTCAGCGCAGTAGCTACTGTCGCAGCTTGGACTAACAACTGTTAGTAGATGTTCATGCGACTTTGGTCCGATTAAAATTACTTGACTTGGCAGACCTAAAATATGACTGCTTTGTTCGCGGCGATAAGAGCTAAAATTTACAAGCAACCTCGAGACATAAAAAATTCGGTGTCAGCGCTAAAAACAAACTGTAATTTCTTGCTATCGCTCGTTACCTAGAACTATCCTCATACTGGGTGCATGAGCTGCTGCGTTATCAAGCGATGAGCAGTCGTCATAGGCATTTGATGACACAGGCAGATTTCAAACGAAAAAATAATGATATTAAGAAAAATGAGAGCAAATAAAAAAGTCAATACGATGATGAACATGACGACGCAAAGAATTAGAAACTAAATAAATAAGCGAACATTTTAGCCAGCTCGTGGTCTTGCGATAGTGTTCCCACTTCCAGCCCACGGGGTCCCGGGTTCGATTCCCGGCGGGGTCAGGGATTTTTTCCTGTCTCGAGATGACTGGGTGTTGTTGTGTCGTCATTATCATCATTCATCCCCATTCCGATCGGAGGAAGGCAATGGCAAACCACTTCCACTAGGATCTTGCCTAGCACAACGGGGCGGGTCTCTCGCATCGTCCCCTACACTCCTCGGAGTATGGGCCCTTTTCATCATATATTGAAAAAAATAATAACCAAACTGTTTTGATTATACATTTAGAAACAAAAAATATATTAAGAAAAAAAGAAAAGTTCATCTAGATTTGATAGGATTCGAGCCCGCGACCTTTGATAGGTCACATTTGTACACTATCCAGCGCTACCTTATAAATGTGAATTAAATTGATGTTATTACGCTGTGATGACCCAGTCGCAACGCCGAATTGCCGCCTTGAAAAATTCGGCTTCATGCAATGTTGTGCGATGCTTATCTAATGTAAGACTATCTCTGTGATTGTGGTAACTGTATATCTAACGCTGAACAGCGCCTTGTGCGGAAGTATTCAGTAGTGCTTGGTTAGAGCTGTGTATGAAACGTGTGTATTTCATTAGCACCGTTGTGTGTGTACGCAAGTGTGTGTGTGTGTGTGTGTGTGTGTGTGTGTGGTTATCATGTGTGACGAAATACGAAATGAAGGTGCCAGACCCGTTATTCGAGATCCAAACACATCAAGAAACAATGTCGGACAAGGAAGTGAAAGTGAAGTGACCAATTGTTGAGTCCTTATGGCAGCGGCGAACGGTTCGGGCGTGACATTGAGCGCTCTGATTGGACGAAACAGCTACAACGCGTGGAGTGCCGGCCGCTGTGGACGAGCGGTTCTAGGCGCTTCACTCCGGAACCGCGGGACCGTTGCCACTCCTTCCCGCATCCCCCCCCCCCCCCTTACCCAATGCCCACTGCGAGGGTATTTGTGTGCCTGTCTGTTTCCCTCTAATGTTAGGGGACTGATGACCTCAGATATTAAGTCCCTTAGTACTCAGAGCCATTTGAACCATTTGAACTCGTGAAGCGTCAACTATCAAGTAAATTTAATCGGTCTACTGTCAGTTGTGAGCAGGCTGTGTTAGGTAGCGACTCGTAGCTGTAGTGCGCCAGACTTGTTGCGTCACAAATCGCAAAGGAGCAATATCTCTAAATCAAGTGTTCAACACATTTCCATAATATTTTCAAAAGGAGAAATGTTAGTGCAAAATTTGTCCCACACATCTTGAGTCCCAAACAAAAACAACGACACGTGGACGCCTCCCGCGACCTCACTGAAATGCAAAACGCGGACAATTTTTTTCTGGAAGAAAAAATGGTCATCATGGGGGAAGATGCTTGATGTTATGAATAAGAACGTACCACAAAACTTCCATTGTAGACAATGTGACGCACGAGTTGAACAACATCGCAAAGAAGGATTTTTCTGACAGTTTCACATCCTGTATGAATATTCTGTGCACTGTACGCAACCGAGGGACGACTATGTAGAACACCCGACACATTAAATCACCATCTCAGCGTCTCTATATCCATTTTTACTAATCCAGTCTCGAAACATTTTGGACAGGATGAGATATTCTCGTACTGAGCAACGAAAAAATGATTTTCTATAAGCCTCCGGCTGGCTTCATGCGTCCCACCACGATTTACTATCCCGTATACACCTTTCCTGTTCAGTGAACCACTACAGAAGCACCCACGTTACTCGCTCATGTCTTAACAGACGTCCTATCATTCTATCCCTCCTTCTAGCCAGTGTTCTTCATTTGTTCGTTTCCTTCCCGATTCTGCAGTGAACCACCTCAACCCTTATTAGTCCACATAATCTTTAACTTTATTCTACAGCATCACATTTCAAATGCTTCGATTCTCTTCTTTTCCAGTATTCCCAGATTGCACGATTCGATTCCATAAAACTCCGTGCTCCGCACTAGTTTGCTTTACATATATATTTCCTTTGCTTCGTCCATCAATTGTTTTTGTGCTTCCAATGTAGTAGAATTTCTTCATTTCATCTATATCACCAATTCAGATGCTAAGTTCATCGCTAATCTCATTTTCGTTGCGTCGTCTACCCTCAATGCATATTCAGCGTTCATTAGTCTGTTTATTGCATTCAACAGATCCTTTAATTCATCTTCAGTTTCACTGAGGGTAACAATGTCAGCAGCGAATCTTATCACTGATATCGTTTCACCCTGAATTTTACTGCCTCTCCTGAGCATTTTTTAATTTTTTTATTGTCTCTTCTACGTATACACTGAACAAAAGTGCCGAAAGACTACATCCTTATCATATACCCGTTTTAAACCTTTTAAACCGAGCGCTTCGTTCTTGATCTTCCATTATAATCCTTTTCCCTTTGTCGTATTAATATTAAAAATATTAAAATGGAAAAACTTCTCTCCCGTTCCGCAAATACCATTTATTTAGTGACGAACAGATTTCCCTTTGCCAAAGTCGCGTATGTCAATAGATTTCGCCATTTTCATGCTGTATCTTCGCTAGCGTAATCCTCCGTCCGTGTCTACTCAGCTCTATAATTCTGTTACCATTTCAGATGCCCTCAACGCCACCAGGCGGCATCCAACGTCTCGGTGGGCAGTGGTCATAATGTTTAAGTTTATCAGTGTATGTTCGTGGCACAAGTTTTGTTCTTGTTTCTCAATACCCACCCCATAGGTATTGCAATTCTACGTAGCACCACGTAATTTAATTTGTGGCTGCGACATTCAGTTGTCAGCTGATGATCAGCTAAGAAGTCGGAACTTGATCATGATCAAACAAATAGTATTTAAACTTCCTGGCGGATTAAAACTGTGTGTCGGACCGAGACTCGAACTCAGGACCTTTGCCTTCCGCGGGAAAGTGCTCTATCATCTGAGCTACCCAAGCACGACTCACGCACCGTCCTCACAGCTTTACTTCTGCCAGTATCTCGTCTCCTACCTTCCAAACTTTACAGAAGCTCTCCAGCCAACCTTGGTAGAGCACTTGCCCGCGAAAGTCCCTAGTTCGAGTCTCGGTCCGCCAGATGGTTTTAATCTGCCAGGAAGTTTCATATCAGCGCACACTCGGCTGCAGAGTGAAAATCTCATTCTGGAAATAGTATTTACACAACTGCAGGAAAGTGGTACCCTTTTAATGTCATTGTCATCTTCTGCCAAGCATTTCCGGAGAATTGAGGTAATGTTACACTGTTTTACTCTTCGTATAGTTTGTGGTTCATCTCCTTTCCTGCCCAGTAGAGCTGCATAAGAAACGAAATACTGATTTGAATCGTGGAATAAAAATAAAATATTGATTAATTTAATATCTCATGATTGAAAGGCCGTTGCAAGTAATAACAGAAGTCTGTTAACAAAATTATCCGACCACTATGTAGTAGTCAGTGGTAAGAAAGACGAGATAAGGCACACAAACTGGTGTAACTAGGGTAACTCCTATCTGGGGCAAACTTGGAGTCTTTGGCTCCAGACCCTTCCCCTTGCACATTTTTGTTTAATTCTCATTAATTTCTAGCCTGTGTATTCCTTTATCGAGATCAACACGGCGTGTCTATGACATACAAGATGCACTGTTAAAAATAATTCAGCACATAGAAAAACATGTCGTTCAGCTGAGCACTGCTTGAAACAGCAACGTGTTGTCATTTTCATTGTTTCATTGCAGCTCAATGAAAAGCCGTGACAGATGCATGATATAGTTGGTCCGCTATCGTTGAGTTGGCTCACTCGGCATAATGGCTCTAAGAACTATGGGACTTAACATCTGAGGTTATCAGTCCCCTAGACTTACAACTACTTAAACCCAACTAACCTAAAGACATCACAGACATCCATGTCCGAGGCAGGATTCGAACCTGCGACCGTAGCGGTCGCGCGGTTCCAGAGAGTAGCGCCTAGAATCGCTCGGCCACCCCGGCCGGCCTAGTGGTCACATTTTGAGCTAATATGTTTTCCAGCGTCAATCCGTTGCACATTACCGCATTAGCATATCTACCAAAATTCGCTGTCATACGGTAATTACAGCCCCCACTTGATCTCCGTGAGTATCTGCAGTTCGATTATAACACCCGGTAGTTGGTGAACCTGAACCATGCATCACATACTTTCTCCACAGAAAATGTGGAAAACCGAGAACTAATAACAAATTCTGATTTCAAATGCATTCTAATGCCTGCCAGGCGCTTAAGTGATGCTACACTACTGGCCATTAAATTTGCTACACCACGAAGATGAGTACCACAGACGCGAAATTTAACCGACAGGAAGAAGATTCTGTGATATTCAAATGATTAGCTTTTCAGAGCATTCACACAAGGTTGGCACCGGTGGCGACACCTACAACGTGCTGGCATGAGGAAAGTTTCCAACCGAATTCTCATACAATAACAGCAGTTGACAGGCGTTGCCTGGTGAAACGTTGTTGTGATGCCTCGTGTAAGGAGGAGAAATGCGTACCATCACGTTTCTGACTTTGATAAAGATCGGATTGTAGCCTATCGCGATTGCGGTTTATCGTATCGCGACATTGCTGCTCGCGTTGGTCGGGATCCACTAAGTGTTAGCAGAATATGGAATCTGCATGAACAGTTCGACAACGTTTGCAGCAGCATGGACTATCAGCTCGGAGACCATGGCTGCGGTTACACTCGACGCTGCATCACAGACAGGAGCGCCTGCAATGGTGTACTCAACGACGAACCTGGGTGCACGAATGGCAAAACGTCATGTTTACAGCATCATGATGGTCGTATCCGTGTTTGGCGAAGTCGCGGTGAACGCACATTGGAAGCGGTCAAATGGTTCAAATGGCTCTGAGGACTATGGGACTTAACTGCTGAGGTCATCAGTCCCCTAGAACTTAGAACTACTTAAACCTAACTAACCTAAGGACATCACACACATCCATGCCCGATTCAGGATTCGAACCTGCGACCATAGCAGTCGCACGATTCCAGACTGTAGCGCCTAGAACCGCTCGGCCATTCCGGCCGGCCATTGGAAGCGTGTATTCGTCATCGCCATACTGGCGTATCGCCCGGCGTGATTGGTAACACGTCTCGGTCAGCTCTTGTTCGCATTGACGGCACTTTGAACAGTGGACGTTACATTTCAAATGTGTTACGACCCGTGGCTCTACCCTTCATACGATTCCTGCGAAACCCTACATTTCAGCAGGATAATGCACGACCGCATGTTGCAGATCCTATACGGGCCTTTCAGGATACAGAAAATGTTCGACTGCTGCTCTGGCCAGATCTCTCACCAATTGAAAACGTCTGGACAATGGTGGCCGAGCAACTGACTCGTCACAATACGCCAGTCACTACTCTTGATGAAGTGTGGTATCGTGTTGAAGCTGCATGGGCAGCTGTACCTGTACAGGCCATCCAAGCTCTGTTTGACTCATGCCCAGGCGTATCAAGGCCGGAATTACAGCCTGAGGTGGTTGTTCCGGGTACTGATTTCTCAGGATGTATGGACCCAAATTGCGTGAAAATGTAATCACGTGTCAGTTCTAGTACAATATGTTTGTCCAATGAATACCCGTTTATCGTCTGCATTTCTTCTTGGTGTAGCAATTTTAATGGCCAGTAGTGTATGTTGTAGCGGAGCTCTATGGAGTATACGCCGTGCTGACTCAGCTCCCACCCCCAATCCCGCCCCCCCGGTTTTCGCCGCTGCCCGCCTGTCTGCAGTGTGTTGCCTGCCAGGCGGTGCAGGTCTAGGGAGGCCGTGCGCGTTTTCTGCTTCACAGTACCAGCAGCTCCACTTCCGCTGGCGGCTCTGGTAATTGGTAGCGACGGGCAGCCGGCCGCAGGTGGTGGCTGGCGGCGGGCTGCCGGAAAGTGAGCCAAGGACGGGCCGAGGCGCCGTCAGGACCTGCCGACCTACCAGGGGCGTGGGGGCCACTGCAACTTGCCAGCAGACTTTGCTATTTAATTACTTCAGTGCGCTTCATTTACGACGGCCGCCGAGTTTACTTTCGTTCTGAGTATCTGACGTCACAAAACACAGTCAGTCAAAGAACAGAGAACGACGTTACCAGAGCTCGACTGCAGTACAGAGTACGGACGAGCGTCTTCAGTTTTAAAAACATTCAGTCGTAAGTAAAGTAACTGAACGAAAGCAATGTCTTGATAGCAGAATTTGTTTTATAGAAAGTTTGGAATAAGCATTCTTTATACCAATTGCTTCATATTCTATTAATTAATTAAACCAAACAAGCAATAAGCTACCTAATTCAGGCGATAGCAAGGAAAGGTGTTTGTATCATTCTCACTAACCGCTTTTTCGCAATAAAGAACAGCTGGCCGCGGTGGTCTTGCGGTTGAGGCGCTCAGTCCGGAACCGCGCGACTGCTGCGGTCGCAGGTTCGAATCCTGCCTTGGGCATGGATGTGTGTAATGTCCTTAGGTTAGTTAGGTTTAAGTAATTCTAAGTTCTAGGGGACTGATGACCACAGATGTTAAGCCCCATAGTACTCAGAGCCATTTGAACCATTTGAATAAAGAACAGCGGTAATTGTTTATTTCCTATTGTGCTTAGACGAAACGTGAGTAATTCACAGTCATACCAACAGTGTTTGTCAGTATTTTGCGTCCTATTTTAAAGTCCTTGAGGAAGTATGTTGACTGACGATCCGCTTTAGCGTAATGGTTAAAGTATTTGGCTGCCAAGCGAAAGATTCTGAGTTCAACCCTTGTTTGGTGCCTAATGTTTCCTTTATTTAAAAACAATATCGAAGTGTCTTACTTCATGAATTTTATTCGTTTCAATGTAATTTTTTGAAATTTCTAGTGGCAACTGAAATCAACCATACGGAAAGTATACGCTATGGACTTTTACCTCTGCAAACTCTTCAAAATTTCGTGCAGTGTTTTACTACATTTAATGCTGCACAATAACTGCGTTGAAAATCGAAACAAAATTAAGTCATTTATGGGGGGAAGGTATCAGTCAAGAAGAAGTGTGAAAATCAAATTTTTGGGTCAAATACACTCCTGGAAATGGAAAAAAGAACACATTGACACCGGTGTGTCAGACCCACCATACTTGCTCCGGACACTGCGAGAGGGCTGTACAAGCAATGATCACACGCACGGCACAGCGGACACACCAGGAACCGCGGTGTTGGCCGTCGAATGGCGCTAGCTGCGCAGCATTTGTGCACCGCCGCCGTCAGTGTTAGCCAGTTTGCCATGGTATACGGAGCTCCATCGCAGTCTTTAACACTGGTAGCATGCCGTGACAGCGTGGACGTGAACCGTATGTGCAGCTGACGGACTTTGAGCGAGGGCGTATAGTGGGCATGCGGGAGGCCGGGTGGACGTACCGCCGAATTGCTCAACACGTGGGGCGTGAGGTCTCCACAGTACATCGATTTTGTCGCCAGTGGTCGGCGGAAGGTGCACGTGCCCGTCGACCTGGGACCGGACCGCAGCGACGCACGGATACACGCCAAGACCGTAGGATCCTACGCAGTGCCGTAGGGGACCGCACCGCCACTTCCCAGCAAATTAGGGACACTGTTGCTCCTGGGGTATCGGCGAGGACCATTCGCAACCGTCTCCATGAAGCTGGGCTACGGTCCCGCACACCGTTAGGCCGTCTTCCGCTCACGCCCCAACATCGTGCAGCCCGCCTCCAGTGGTGTCGCGACAGGCGTAAATGGAGGGACGAATGGAGACGTGTCGTCTTCAGCGATGAGAGTCGCTTCTGCCTTGGTGCCAATGATGGTCGTATGCGTGTTTGGCGCCGTGCAGGTGAGCGCCACAATCAGGACTGCATACGACCGAGGCACACAGGGCCAACACCCGGCATCATGGTGTGGGGAGCGATCTCCTACACTGGCCGTACACCACTGGTGATCGTCGAGGGGACACTGAATAGTGCACGGTACATCCAAACCGTCATCGAACCCATCGTTCTACCATTCCTAGACCGGCAAGGGAACTTGCTGTTCCAACAGGACAATGCACGTCCGCATGTATCCCGTGCCACCCAACGTGCTCTAGAAGGTGTAAGTCAACTACCCTGGCCAGCAAGATCTCCGGATCTGTCCCCCATTGAGCATGTTTGGGACTGGATGAAGCGTCGTCTCACGCGGTCTGCACGTCCAGCACGAACGCTGGTCCAACTGAGGCGCCAGGTGGAAATGGCATGGCAAGCCGTTCCACAGGACTACATCCAGCATCTCTACGATCGTCTCCATGAGAGAATAGTATCCTGCATTGCTGCGAAAGGTGGATATACACTGTACTAGTGCCGACATTGTGCATGCTCTGTTGCCTGTGTCTATGTGCCTGTAGTTCTGTCAGTGTGATCATGTGATGTATCTGACCCCAGGAATGTGTCAATAAAGTTTCCCCTTCCTGGGACAATGAATTCACGGTGTTCTTATTTCAATTTCCAGGAGTGTAATTTTTGTCAAATCCAATGGTAAGTGTGTCAAAGCAGTCGGAACACCATGTGTCTACAGAGGCGAGCAATGCAGTGATAACAAAATCGGGCACAGCGCGGAATGCGGGGAGTATGTCTCTGTAGCAGCGAAAAGGTTAATGCGACCGTGGTGGGTTTACTTCATAAACTGCGCGCTCCCCCCTAAACGTAAGTTTGCTTGGCGTGTGCAACTGGCAACGTTGCAATCTCCCGCGTCTCGGCGGGCATGCGCGAACCGCCAAGATAAAAGAATTGAACTATAACACACAAAATACCAAGTGGCGGGGGGCTACTTTATGCCCGCCTTTTGAAATTATTGTAACTTAGTCACTTTATATTTTAAAACTTCTAAAAAATACTTATTGTTGAGAACGAATTATTCTCTAAATTTTTCAGTTAATCTTAACCCTAAAATTCAGGTCTTACAAGGGGAGGCCACGACGTTTGGAACGCGGATTTACTGCAGAGTTCGTACACTCGTAGTACTCCATTGGGACAACAAAATCTGTAAGCAGTAGCGCGTATTTCTCAAGCGTTATTGAGAAAATTGCAAGATAATTTCGACCGGCAAACGTCGTCAAATACATACACCTGTGCGTGGCCGTTTTTACCAGGAAGCGCCGGCAGCCGAGTGATGCCGGCACAGTAGCTCAGCGTGTTCGGTCAGAGGGTTATCTGCCCTCTGTAATAAAAAAAAAAAGACTGAGTTAATCGATCAACAACAAACCTAAACGGATGCCTTACGACGTCCGCCCCGAGCAGATGCAACGAACGAAACCGAACAAAATGAGATTTTTTTTTTTTTTAAAAAAAAAGTGGTTAGCGTTCAAGCCCCGTAATCGCTGGGTCGCTGGATCGAGTCCCGCTCCTCAGTGATTTGAGAAATCCCTTATACATGGAAGGTGCCCGAAACGACTTGTTACCTCCAAGTTTTGACCGGCACAGACGGCTTTCGAAAGATGTACAATTAATCGTCGCTTTCGACATTACCATCACAAGTTGCAGGATGGTGTTTTTCGTAAAAACATGAAAAACAAAGCTAAACGGCACCAGCTGCATTCAATAAATGACATGTTTCCGCACACGCAAGGTGTTTTGAGGTTTTCCGTGGAAAAACAAAGCTCGTTAACATTTTCAAAAACCTATCTTTCAGCCGATAATTTGGAAGCAAACCATGCATAACATCGGCGCTGATCATTGGTCATGCAGTATCGGGTGTATTTTAATAGCGTCTTCACGAGAAGCAATTTCTCGTTCTCTTTCGATTAAATACGAACAATTTTGAAGACACGGACAAGCATACATTTTCAGTATCACTTTATGCGTTTGGTCGTTTACTAGTCGGCAGTTATGAATATTACATTATTTGTAATAATAAAAATTTGTATACTGCCAAATAACATTGTAAATTTAATAAAAGTTCATCCGATTACACGTATTTTTCCCATTACATCAATTGTAATATAAATAGTAAAGAAAATTAAAAAAAAACTGACTTCCGGGACACGATTCAGTGACCCAGCGATTACGGGACTTAAACGCTAAACACTTTTTTTTATCTCATTTTGTTCTATAGTGTTCGTCGAATTTGTTCGTGGCGGACGTCCGATGACATCCGTTCAGGTTGTTCGTTGAACCGTTCACTCAGTTCTTTTATTACAGAGGGGAGCTAAACCCTCTGACCGAACACGCTGAGCTACCGTGCTGGCATCGTTAAAACGAATAAATATAGTCAGCACAGCATCGTCACATAGCTCTAAAATAATGAGTAGAACCACTAGGCAGCCGGCGCTTTCTGGTAAAAACGGCCACGCACAGGTGTATATACTTGACGACATTTCATGGTCGAAATTATCTTGCGATTTTCTCAATAACGCTTGAGAAGTACGCGCTACTGCTTACACATTTTGGTGTCCTAATGGAGTACTACGAGTGTACGAAGTTTGCAGTAAATCCGCGTTCCAAACGTCGTGGCCTCCCTTTGTTAGTACTGATGATACTTTCCACAATGAATGTCATATTCAGTCTCATTTTGTCCATTATAAATGGTTTTTTGAAAGCCTGCAACTATGGACACAATTTTCTGCTACCAGTCCATACATTAGTCGCTCTAATCCCGTAACTGATTATGTCCTACCTACATGGAATGTATGGTCAGACTATATAATTTTATTTATTGACTGTTGATGTTGTTGTTGTGGTCTTCAGTCCTGAGACTGGTTTGATGCAGCTCTCCATGCTACTCTATCCTGTGCAAGCTTCTTCATCTCCCAGTACTTACTGCAACCTACATCCTTCTGAGTGTATTGATCTCTTGGTCTCCCTCTACGATTTTTACCCTCCACGCTGCCCTCCAATGCTAAATTTGTGATTCCTTGATGCCTCAAAACATGTCCTACCAACCGATCCCTTCTTCTAGTTAAGTTGTGCCACAAACTTCTCTTCTCCCCAATCCTATTCAATACCTCCTCATTAGTTACATGATCTACCCACCTCATCTTCAGCATTCTCCTGTAGTACCACATTTCCGAAGCTTCTATTCTCTTCTTGTCCAAACTAGTTATCGTCCATGTTTCACTTCCATACATGGCTACACTCCATACAAATACTTTCAGAAATGACTTCCTGACACTTAAATCTATACTCGATGTTAACAAATTTCTCTTCTTCAGAAACGATTTCCTTGCCATTGTCAGTCTACATTTTATATCCTCTCTACTTCGACCATCATCAGTTATTTTACTCCCTAAATAGCAAAACTCCTTTACTACTTTAAGTGTCTCATTTCCTAATCTAATTCCCTCAGCATCGCCCGACTTAATTCGACTACACTCCATTATCCTCGTTTTGCTTTTGTTGATGTTCATCTTATACCCTCCTTTCAAAGCACTGTCCATTCCGTTCAACAGCTCTTCCAAGTCCTTTGCTGTCTCTGACAGAATTACAATGTCATCGGCGAACCTCAAAGTTTTTACTTCTTCTCCACGAATTTTAATACCTACTCCGAATTTTTCTTTTGTTTCCTTTACTGCTTGCTCAATATACAGATTGAATAACATCGGCGAGAGGCTACAACCCTGTCTCACTCCTTTCCCAACCACTGATTCCCTTTCATGCCCCTCGACTCTTATAACTGCCATCTGGTTTCTGTACAAATTGTAAATAGCCTTTTTTTTTTTTTTTTTTTTTTTACTTTATTGTTATTTGAAAGCCTGTACAACAGGCAGGTTGTAAATAGCCTTTCGCTCCCTGTATTTTACCCCTGCCACCTTCAGAATTTGAAAGAGAGTACTCCAGTTAACATTGTCAAAAGCTTTCTCTAAGTCTACAAATGCTAGAAACGTAGGTTTGCCTTTTCTTAATCTTTCTTCTAAGATAAGTCGTAAGGTTAGTATTGCCTCACGTGTTCCAACATTTCTACGGAATCCAAACTGTTAATATGTTGTTTAAACGTTTTCTGTGAGAGACATATCACGATGTATGTAAAGCCCTCTAGTGGATAAGTTCTTACGATCGGTTCGCGCCTACATAACATCCTGGCGGCCGACCCAACAGATGGCGCTGAACATTGATCTGTCTTTTTTTCACCTGTCATTTGGAAATTTATCTTTCAGAGGTGATTTGTAGGTTGCTACAGGCAATGTGTTGCTATATCAAATGTTGACTGTAAATTCACAATAAGAGGGTCGGACGTACTTCTTTTTAATAATTTTATATGGGTAACTGTATTCGTCTTTTATTGTATCACAATTGGTTTCTATAATAGTTATCAATATTTACAAGTCTGCTACATGTATTTTACCTAATGTGTTTTTATCAGATTATGTTTTTTGCGTTAATGATGACTAAATCTAAGCCGACAGTAGCGACATCTAGGTAGGCAAACAGATTTCTGGTAGCTACTGTACTTCAGTAGCCAGTAGCAATAATGACTGTGTGGACGATGTGGCCTATTCTACACATTATTTGAGAGCTATGTGACGATGCTGTACTGACTATGTTTATATGTTTTAACGATGCCATTATTGCCTTATCACTTTAGGAAATGGTGTAGAAAA
The DNA here is from genome assembly GCF_021461395.2 of Schistocerca americana. Taxonomy (NCBI): domain Eukaryota; kingdom Metazoa; phylum Arthropoda; class Insecta; order Orthoptera; family Acrididae; genus Schistocerca; species Schistocerca americana. The sequence continues at coordinate 228,457,844 of NC_060119.1, forward strand.
GGAACGTTTTACCGTATTTTATCTGTACATTTCCGTGGTTGTATGATAGTATATTGTGATACGTGTTGCTGTACTATGTTGAAAGACACACTGCTCACTAGGTGTATATATTTGTATATTGTATATCTGAGGATGGTCATAACAGACTGAAACCGGTCATCGCCTAAAGAATTGATATTGTGATCAAAGACTGGAATAAAAAACATTTGACAGTATTGGATCACTGTTCGTATACGCGACTATGTCGCAGCTGGTGAAAGTCACAATTTTATTTTATTCGTATTTTACACGGCGCGTTTCGGGAAATGATTCCTATTTTCAAGTGTGTTTTATCTTCGTACTATGAGAATTTTACGTAATGTTTTCGATGTGTGAGGTTCTGCTCTGTTATGGTGATTTTACTGCAATATATGAAAGACGCGCAATTTTTAGTCAGTTGTCGGTTTTTATATGTAGTTAGTGGCGAAGTCTGGAAGAACTAACTACTTAGAGAAATCGATACCCAACCAAAAATTGCGCGTCTTTTATATATTGCAGTAAAACCAACAAAACTAAGCAGAACATCGCACATAGAAAACATTACGTAAAAATGGCATAGTACATAGAGAAAGCACACTTGAAAATGGGAATCGATTTCCGAAACGCGTCGTGTAAAATATTAATAAAACAAAATCGTGACTGGTAGCAGAAAGTTTATGTATAAACACACACATTGTCTTATTCAATATTTTCAGGTTCGAGACCTTACTTACACATCAGTATCTTTGTAAAAAGTATGTTGTAAGTGAAAGTCAGTAACAGTTAACGGTATTTTCATTTTTAAAATTTTTCTGTGTTGTTTAACTCGAAAACCTGTCTTCTAGCGAAAATGTAACCCTATACAAAATTTAACTACATTAAGTTTCCTACAAAAAGATCGGGTTCATTTTTTCTGCGGGACCAACAGTTTCCACGTGGCGAGCGAGAGAAAATCTTGTGCGTGATATTTGAAGGCGTTGCGGGCTGCATACAACCTTGTGGAAGGGCAGCTGACTCACCCAGTAAACTCGCAGCGGGGTCGCGCCACGTTGCATATCAGCTGGAGCAACTCCCTCAAATAGAAACTTTTTGAACGCCCCTTGTATTTTCAGTGGCAAACACTGTACTTGTGAGAACCACCAGGGGGAAAGTGTGGCAGCAGAGATAACGTTTCGGTGCAGTGGGTTCAAATGGCTCTGAGCACTATGGGACTTAACTTCTAAGGTCATCAGTCCCCTAGAACTTAGAACTACTTAAACCTAACTAACCTAAGGACATCACACACATCCATGCCCGAGGCAGCATTCGAACCTTCGACCGCAGCGGTCGCGCGGTTCCAGATCGGTGCAGTGGGAACCGCGGCGATACGTCAGAGGTCTCCGGTCCGCTCTGACCGCGGGTCTCGGCGGCTGCTTTGAAGGCGGCCGGCGGCGTGGGATGGCGAAGCCAAACATAGTCGAGGCCTCGGCCGCTGTTTGGGTGCAGCCAGCCCGCGCTGTGCTGCTGAAATACGGCGCGACAGGTGCACCGGCCACTCACTGCCGCTGCTTCTGTGCCGGAATGTGGAGGCACGGCATCGCGCCGGCGCCAGCCGCCGCCTGCCGCCTACATCGCCGGACGCCCAAACACTGCCTCGCGGCGAAAACTCCTCAGCTGCCTGCCCTACTGTATCACCATCACCGTTCCTCACTCTGCTTTCACGTGTAATAGTGGGTGAATGCGAACTCGCAGTTGCCTTGACATATACACTGAAGCGTTAAAAGAAACTGGTATAGGCATGCGTATTCAAATACGCAGGTACGTAAACAGGCAAAGATAAGTGTCTGGCGCAGTTCGGTTACTGCGGCTACAATGACAGGTCATCAAGATTTAAGTGAGTTTGAACGTGGTGTTATAATCGGCGCACGAGCGGTAGGAAACAGCATCTTCGAGGTAGCGATGAAGTGAGAATTTTCCCTCACCACCATTTCACGAGTGTACCGTGAATATCAGGAATCCGGTAAAACATCAAATCTCCGATATCGCTCCGGCCGAAGAAAGATCCTTCAAGAACGGGACCAACGACGACGGAAGAGAATCGTTCAGCGTGACAGAAGTGCAACCCTTCCGCAAATTGCTGCAGATTTCAATACTGGGCCGTCAACAAGTGTCAGCGTGCGAACTGTTCAACGCTATGTGACTACAGGGCACAAATCTTTAAGCCTCGACTGGGCCCGTCAACACCTACACTGCACTGTTGACGACTGGAAACATGTTTCCTGGTCGGGCGAGCCTCGTTTCAAATTGTAACGAGCGGGTGGACATGTACGAGTATGGAGACAATCTCATGAATCCATGAATCCTGCATGTCAGCAAGGAACTGTTCAAGCTGGTGTGGTGGCTCTGTAATGGTGTGGGGTCTGTGCAGATGGAGTGATATGGGAACCCTGATACGTCTAGATACGACTCTGACAGCTGACACGTACGTAAGCATTCTGTCTGATCACCTGCTTCCATTCATGTCCATTGTAAATTCCGACGGACTTGGACAAGTTCAATATGACAATGTGACACCCCAAAAGCCCAGAATTGCTACAGAATGGTTCCAGGAACAATCTTCTGTGTTTAAACATTTCCGCTGACCACCAAATTCCCAGACAGGAACATTATTGAGCATATCTCGGATGCCTTACAAAGTATCGTTCAGAAGAGGTCTCCACCTCCTCGTACTCTTACGGATTTATGGACAGCCCTGCAGATTCATGATGTCAGTTGCCTCCAGCACTACTTCAGACATTAGTTGTGTCCATGCCACGTCGTGCTTTGGCACTTCTGCGTGCTCGCAGGCGTCCTAGACGATATTACGAAGGTGTAACAGTTTCTTTGACTTTTCGGTGTACCGCGGTGCAGGGGAAACAGAAAGTACTGAAAGTAACCTCAACAAACATAATATGCACCATATACTTAAAAAAAGTGCTAGATATGGGAAAACAGACCGATTAAAAACGATACCGGTATTTTGGTTCTAAATAATAAAATAAATTTTTCGGTACTTGTTTGCCTTGGCTGTGGCAGGTGTTACGTTTTGCTGATGACCGGATAAAACACCGAAATATCAATTGGCAAAAACAGCAGTGCTAAGTGTTTTTTTCTGGAAACAAGCAATTTTTATTTGTAAAATTTTTATTGCTTTGAAATATTGCGTTATGACACAAAATTTGAAAAGCGATCAGTGCTATTTTAATAATATTGCCTACAGCAACAAACAGCTAACACGTGGCATAAGAATTAGTACAGTGTTGCTGAAACAATAATGTACCTATTACGACGTGTCGTGGCGTATTAGACGGTACGCGAGTACAAGTAGCTTGCAAGAATTGTTCCATCTGGTCTGCATGGAAATTTCCACTGTCGTCATCGGGCATCAGTTGTACTACCGAATGGCACCATCCCTAGTCAGGAACTGCGGTATCAGTGAAGTACAATGCAATTAAAACCTGGAGGAGCCGCATATGAAAAGCAAATGTGAAACTGAACAATTCACGCAGGTTTACGATACAAATAGGAAGTTTACTGATATGCTGCCTGCATCTACATAATTCGACTTTACCTGCTTGTAGCTCTTGTACATAGAAAAATTATCGCGAAAAATAGATTTCTCCATGCTCAGTTTTCAGCCTTTAGCACTGACTATTGGTAATGCTCAAATAGTGGTGTGATTCTCGATTAGAAGATTATTTTTGAACAGCTTCAAAAAATTAGAATCAGTAAGGAAATAGTGATGACTTTTTCGTAGTATAAAGTCACTCGTCAATTTTCGAGAAAAGCAGCGAACGGCAGATGCCCTTAATCTTTGTTAGGTTTGTGCATTTATTATAGGAAATAATAGGAATATAAAATCGAACATAGGTTATTTCAGAAAACTATTATTTTGAGCAGTTCTTACAGTCAGGTTGAACTGGAGATGAAAAAAACGATATATCCGAAAACCGGTTGTTTCAAAGATGTCAGCCCTTGTGGCCGAGCGGTTCTAAGCGCTTCAGTCCGGAACCACGTTGCTGCTACGGTCGCAGGTTCGAATCCTGCCTCGGGCATAGATGTGTGTGATGTCCTTAGGTTAGTTAGGTTTAAGTAGTTCTAAGTCTAGGGGACTGATGACCTCAGATGTTAAGTCCCATAGTGCTCAGAACCATCTGAACCATTTTTGTTTTAACAATAACCGCCAACCCTACTCTCCAGACAGGGATGTGAGGTCCCAGTTGCGCCGTTTAGCATACCCCAAAAATGCTGTCAGTCCAGTCGCACAGAGAACGGAAGTTCCGATTAAGATCACGTAAATTTGAATGAAATACTACATGTCGCACAATAAACACAACTTACTGAATGGTAATGCTGGCCCAGTCAAGCATGAAAATATTGATACCCCGCCACACATGGATAAATTAATGATGGGGATCATGTATCTACAAAGGAAACAAGTGGTCATTATAACAATTACATTTATGAATGGTGGGCTCCATGTGGTTCCCAAGTCGTGCAGCGACCGTAAACCATAAAATTACCAAATATGCAGCAACCAGTCGCAAAATCATGTTTTATTTATTCATTTTTGCAAACATGATTTTGCGACTGGTTGCTGCATATTTGGTAATTTTACAATTGTGTTTGTTACCGTAAGGCATGAACATATGAGTTACACAGTGAGATAAGTAAGTGAAGATTAAATTATTGTACAAGGGATTATAGCTGTAAAATCTGACCTTGGCACAGCTGGATGAGCGCAATGAAAGCATAATCACGAGAACGAATTGCGGATATTGCCAATGACTGCAAGAATGGTTCGTGTTGTAAAGAAAAAGCCTGGAAAAATTAGTACGAATGCCAGTAGAACCGCCAAAGTGCATGGAGGAAGCAAGTGCCTGGCTGCAAACCTTAAAACAGAGCAGTTATCCCGTAGTGAAAGTTAACTAGCATAGCGTCCCCTCGACTCGGTGGCTCATTCTTACCAACGTCACAAACCGTGGCTGCGGAAGACGGCAGCAGTAAAGGCTGGCAGTTCTGAGTCCAAATTGAAACGTCCCCTTTGAACAATTCTTACAAGACTGTCCTCAAACTGACATACAATATTTTTAGCGCAACGCAATCTGACTTTCAAAATTCCCTACAAAAGAATGGCCCTGACTAACATTAAACTATACCTTTCACAAATCACTTACCTCACAAAAATCTTCGCTGCTCAAGCTACTGCAATACAGCGAGCGCCACTACTGCCAGCTAAATAAAAGATTCAAACTATGGAAGGCACTAACTACTGATAGGGATAGTTAGCAAATGAAAGATATTAATAGAGAACGAACAATGTATTTACCTTGATATCATCACAAGTCATAATATATATATCAGTTCATGACAAATTACAAAACTCCGCCATCTCTCTCCCCACATCCACCACTGCTGGCGGCTCACCTCCAACTGCGCAACGCTACGCGCTGTTCACATCCAGCTGCCGCTGCCCAACACTACAATGGCAGACAACAATGCAAACTAGCCACAGACTGCACACAGCACAGCCAGTGATTTTCATATTGAGCGCTACGTAACGTTGCCAATAAGAAAACATAAACAGCCTACTTACATAGAGAAAACATAAACAGCCTACTTACAAAATTGCTCTTTGTACTCAGTACTAAAGTGGACACATCGTTCTGTGGGACAGAAAGTCTTTTTTCATCAGTTGTCTGGTAGCAAGTCTTTACTCTTCCTTTTCCCAGTAGATAGTGGTGTCATTTTAACCCTCTGAAACTTGGCTGTTTCTGCTGGTGTAGGAATCTCGCCGGCCAGTTGCAGCAGACTTTGGCGTTTGGATTGTTCCTACTAACGTTGGCTGCTGTACGAAGAGTGCTGGGTGTATACATGGTATGCCAGGGCAGACAGGAGATGAAAATGTAGCTTGGGCACAGTTGTTTGTAAAAAAGTTAAACTAACTCCTGCTCCTGAGGATTTTGTTATGATTAACCAGTGTTGCCGTGGTGTGGGGAGGAAGCAGAAAATCTCTCCCATCTGACAGCAGGATTCAGGTTTCTAAATCAGACGACTCGGAGGGCTTACATGTGTACATATGAGAACACACACACACACACACACACACACACACACACACACACACACACACACACACACACACAGAGAGAGAGAGAGAGAGAGAGAGAGAGAGAGAGAGAGACGTTTTGTGACAGTCAGAGATCCCGTTGCAAGGACCCTACAGTAAATTTCTTCCGTGGTGTAGATGCCTAGAAAAACGGTGGGTCTCACACTCTACAGTTTCTGGAAGCTATAACTGGCTTACATTTTTATCTTTCCTAAAACGATTTCTCCTAGTTTCTGGTAGAATACGGTTGTATCACAGATAACCTGGGACAAGAAGGGCATCCCTCTGCCACACAAATTAACCATACCACATCCGTTAGTAACCATGTTGACGTTGTACAGATGCTGTACAAGGCCACAAGAAAAAGAAGGCAAAAAAGATGTCTTAAAGACATGAAAGTTGTAGGTGGCAGAACCGTTCCTCAGTCTGTCACGAATGCTGGTTCTCTTAACTTTGTTCAATACCGTTTCGTGAAGAGATTGTCTTGTCCCCTCCAAAGATGGCATCTAAGCGCATGGGTCATTTTCATGAGCCTGTCGTTAATTGGTGAAAAATATAGCAGCACTCCTCGGAATAGCTTCAGTGACTTCATGTTAACCGACGTACTAATGACCCTAAACATTTGAGCAACACTCAAGAACGAGTTGCACAACTGTTCTGTATGCTCTCTCTTTTGTACTCGTAGATGTACTGCGTTTTTCGCTGGCCGTGGTGGTCTAGCGGTTCTAGGCGCTCAGTCCGGAACCGCGCGACTGCTACGGTCGCAGGTTCGAATCCTGCCTCGGGCATGGATGTGTATGATGTCCTTGGGTTAGTTAGGTTTAAGTAGTTCTAAGTTCTAGGGGACTGATGACCGTAGATGTTAAGTCCCATAGTGCTCAGAGCCATTTGAACCATTTTTGAACTGCGTTTTTCCAGAAATCCCCCAAAACCACCGTATTATGTCTTTTGTCATACCCACAACTGACCTTATGTGCTCGTTCTTTTCAGGTCTAGAAATTTAATCAGCGTGGCTGACAAAGAGCGCACACCATTAATACTGTTTTAGAAACTTAAGAGACTTTTGCGCTACGTAACCGCACTAATCTGCATTTAGGTACTTTAATGCATGTTGCCATTAATGGCGCAAGTCAGAAATTCTGTTCATGCCATCCTAAATCCCCCTACAGTCAAATAAAGGCGATTTTTTTCTGTACAGAAGAGTTTCATCAGGAAACAGTGTCACATTGGTGCCCACCTTATATGACAGATCGTTCATGTACATGCAGAGCAGGGGCGATCCTACAACTCTTGCACGGAACACTTTTCAAAAAATGGTTCAAATGGCTCTGAGCACTATGCGACTTAACTTCTGAGGTCATCAGTCCCCTAGGACTTAGAACTAATTAAACCTAACTAACCTAAGGACATCACACACATCCATGCCCGAGGCAGGATTCGAACCTGCGACCGTAGCGGTCGCTCGGCTCCAGACTGTAGCGCTTAGAACCGCACGGTCACTCCGCCCGCCGGAACACTTTCCATTGAGATGGTGTAAGTTGCATGTGGCATTCAGGATTCGAAATGCTGTAGCTGCTTTTTTAATAGTGCAAACAGAATCCATAGCCTGTGAAATCCAGTGGATCGAGATTGCTTTGTATTTCTTAAGCACAACTGTCCCCAAGCTATATTTTCACCTCCTGTATCCCCAGGCACACACAACTGATACACCCAACACTCTTAGTATAGGAGGCAGCATTAGCAGACGGTAAAGTCGCCTCCTTGTCCCAAAGCGGAATAAACAAAGCTAGGTGCAGATGTGAGTAGATTTGATTGCTATAGTCACGCCCCATTTACAACACAGTGTGAAATTGCTATTAGGAAGCACATGTTAAATCTTAAGCTAATTATTTACACCAAAACGGCTAGCTCACGAACTGCTCCTAGATCGGGAAAACCATTGCTAATGGAGCTAAGTAACTGGTATTCAAGGTCTCAATAGTGTTTTACATCACTAAAAAGTGAAACCTATCAGCCAGGTCAATAGTGTCGACACTGAAGTGTTGCGCATTCGCCACTGAGCAGGGCACAGCAACTTGTAACGAGGAAGAAACGCCGTTTTCGACGGATATCGTCCCATAGCGACTCGCTGAACAAATGTTTGTGCCAACCAGTCAGGATACAGTAGCTCCATCGATAATTTAGCTTTTAATGTCATTTTATACGCCGGCTGCTGTGGCCGATCGGTTCTAGGCGCTTCAGTCCGGAACCACGCGTCTGCTACGGTCGCAGGTTCGAAACCTTCCTCGGGCATGGATGTGTGTGATGTCCATAGGTTAGTTAGGTTTAAGTAAGTCAAGTCTTGGGGAGTGATTACCTCAGATGTTAAGTCCCACAGAGCTCAGAGCCATTTGAAACATCCTTTTATACATGTGTCTCGCCGTAATGTGGCCACCGCCTATGTTCGACGTCAAGGTGCAATAACCGCTCACAGACTGCAGGTGGCTGCACGAGCAGTGGAGGGTATTGAAAGTGTGTCGGGGGAACGCGGAAAACAGTGCAGTCGTTGTAACGCAGAAATGGAGCGATTCATCTAATGTCCGCAAGATAATGATCATTGGCTTTCAGATGAAAGGTGGAAGCATTTCGGAAACGGCTACGTTTATAAACTGTTTGCATGCCGCCATGGTTGACGCATACCGTCCATGGCAAAATGGCGCTGTCCAAAAGTGGTGCCAAATCAACTGTGGTGCGCCACGGGTCATATATGAAAAGGATGAACGACGGCTGTGGAGATGAATACAGGCGAACAGACATTCAACTGTTGAGCAACTGACCGCCCAGATGAAGCAATGTGTCTCGTCAACGAACGCTCAGAGTACGTTGGTGCGTATGGGGCTCTGCAGCAGGAGCCTGACTCATGCCCACATGCTGACTGCTCCTCATCAATGACGAAGGCTCGAATTTGCACGCCACTGCTGCAACTGAACGTCCACTGAGTGGTAACATGCACCCTTTTCAGATGAACAATGTTTCATGCTCCATCAGACATATGGCAGATGGCGTGTACGTCTGAAAGCAACCGAGGAGGCAGCGAATGGTCTACGGAATGTTCTCGTAATATTCCCTGGATTATCTCGTCTTTCTGGGAAGCACAATGGATTAACAGAAGCATGCACCTATCTTTGCGGACCATAAACACCCTACCATGAAATTTGTTTTTCCTCGGCACAATAGCAACTACCAGCAGGATAACGCAACGCGTGACACAGTTCGCAATATACGTGTGTTGTTCGACGAGCACCAGTACGAGTTTACCGTACTTCCCTGGTCACCAAACACCCCGGGTTTCAACCCAATCGAGAATCTGTGAGACTACCTGGATCGGGTTGTTCGCACAGTGGATGCTCAACCGACAATCCTAACACAGATGGCCACAGCACTGGAGTCACCATGGCTCCACGTCCCTATCGATGCCTTCCAGAACCTCTCTTTCTGCGAATCGCAGCAATCGGCGCAGTAAAATGTGGTTATTCAGGTTTTTGACACGTGGTCACATTAGTGTGACTATACAGTGTAGTAAGTGCTGCCTAGAAAAGAAGTGTATCTCCCCAGATTACTGCCGGCCGCGGTGGCCGTGCGGTTCTAGGCGCTCCAGTGCGGAGCCGCGCTGCTGCTCCGGTCGCAGGTTCGAATCCTGCCTCGGGCATGGATGTGTGTGATGTCCTTAGGTTGGTTAGGTTTAAGTAGTTCTAAGTTCTAGGGGACTGATGACCACAGCAGTTGACCCCCATAGTGCTCAGAGCCATTTTTTGAACCCAGATTACTTGATGGGTGTCCAGATCGTCTTTGTTTATATGGCTTGAGCATTTTACTAATTATTTATAGTGAAGAGGACATGAACAGTTTAATTGCAAAGTTCTGATTCGTTTCCTCGGATTTCTGGTGGGCTCTGCTATTCTAGGCACACAAGGCAGGTAGGATCTTTGCCTCTGGCACCACGGGAGACCTCGCGCCATCCCGTCGGCGGAATTTCGCCGTGTCGCATTCCTTCCGCCTTTTTTTTTTTTACAAAGCGCCTATTGTGTCTCTCCAAGCCGTCGCCAAGTCTAGCGGACCGAGCCACCTTCTACAGGCCAGCGCCCTCACGCCACCTTTCAGCGTTCACACAGCATCTGACTTTAAACAGATTGTCTACTTATTTATTTGATCCATTCCGTAACACCATCCAGGACAACGCACTGGTTTCTATTCCTCAGAAAATCTTTGAGCCCGGCAGGTATTTGAATCTGAAAACCCATAACGTACGACCAGACCATTGTAAAGGGTCTTCAGTGTTGTACAGAGTCGGCCATTCTCCGACAAATTCGCACTGGAACACTAGTCTGACTGACCGGTGTACTTATCGGTGCGCATTCGATACTACACGTTCTACCTAATATGTTTCAAAACGCCGCAAATAAAAACAAGACTATTACGGAGGTCATACTTCGGGTTATGTTAATGACAGGTAGCGTCAAGTATTTTGGATAGGCCTTGGGCTCATGCCGTTTGTATATCCTACTGTAGAACCGACTTACTGTAACTATCAAAGTTAGAAATTACACACTTCCTCCAGATTAGGCAAATGGAGGGAATCGGTTGGCTCTTTTTGCATTATCAGTGGTCTATAGCGCGCCTTAAGATGGTTATGGAGGTACCATTTAGTTCATGGGCGGTTCCTGAGTAAACTCACGAAACACGGTTATCGGGTACCAAAACAGAGCCGCGGATTCCAAGAGGTCTAGGCATAGTAAATGGATGAAATTTTCGCAATAATTCCGAAGATCCCGGTCTCGAACACACCTTGAAACTTTTCTTTAGATATTTATCCGTTTCTGAGATACAGATATTTCAAGTTAACCTACTTATACAAGTAAAATACGCACGTTATATACGGAGTAAGGCGAAAATGTAGTGACGTAACGGGCGGAAATATTCCGTAAATGTCTCTCCAGGGGGTTCCGGGTCTCTCATATTGTTGTACTGAAGCCTGAGGTGTAAAACTAGTTCTGTTTCATTTCATTTCCTCGTGAATAAACTGCCAAAGTTTTACTGACCCATAAGATCCTTTTTGTGTGAGTGATGTGCCCTGCTATGTCAAGGAAAAGAAGGTAACCAAAATGGTCCTATTGGAGCACAAGAAAGGCTAATATGCTCCTGTTTTAAAAGAATATGATTAAAAAATCGGTTAACAACTGGCTCATTCTAACTTTCTCACCACCTTTAAAATGTTTGGCACGGGAACTTATTCACGCTTTTTTGTGCTGGGATGGAAAGAGAGAGTGTCAATGGGAGAGGACTAAAGAGAAGGAATAAGTGAAAGTGAGTGAGAGGCAGTGATAAGGGGAGTCGGAGTCTGTGACAATGACAGTGAGAATGAGGGAGACAGTGACAATGAAAAGAGACAGCAACAGTGGAAAGAAATGAATGAGACAGCAGCAGTTACCAAGAGCAAAAGAGAGACATTTACAGTGAGAGGAGACAGTAGTAGTAGTAGTAGGACAGAAAGGACACTGTAGCTGTGAAATAGGAGACAGCAAAAGAAAGACACAAGAAATAATGATAATGAGTTGGGCTGAATGAGTGAGTAATAATGGGGAAGCGGGAGTGGATGGGTATGAGCGACTTAAGCGATGGCCAATTGGATGAGAGCGATTCGTGATTAGGGGACCATGTGGAACTGAGATGTAAGTTGCATTTTAAAAAGAGCGTGAATATCTTCGCATGCCAACATTTTTAGGAAAATTTTTGAAGGTCCTGAGGAGGGTAGAATGAGGTAACTGTTACAGCAATTTTCAGTAGCCTTTTAAAACAGACGCATATTTGAGCCTTCTGTGGTCAGTTAGGAACATTTTTCCGCTAGTTTTCATAACATTTCAACTTCTGTTGCTGTTCATAAACACGGAAGAGCCGAAGAAACGGGTCCACCTGCTTAATACTGTGCAGGGACCCCACCAGCACCCAGAAAGCCGCAACCCGACATGGCATGGACTCGACTAATGTCTGACGTAGTACTGGAGGCAACTAAGACCAAGAATCCTGCAGGGCTGTCTATAAATCCGTAACAGTATGAGGAGGTGGAGACCTCTTCTGAACAGTACGTTACAAGGCATCCGAGATATGCTCAATAATGTTCGTGTCTGGGGAGTTTGGTGGCAATCGGAAATGTTTAAACATAGAAAATTGTTCCTGGAGCCACTCTGTAGCAATTCTGAACGTGTGGGGTATCGCATTGTACTGCTGGAATTGCCCAGGTCCGTCGTAATGCACAACGGACATAAATGGATGCAGGTGATCAGACAGGATACTTACGTACGTGTCACATGTCGGAGTCATATCCATTCGTATCAGGGGACCCATATCACTCCAACTGCACACACTCCACACCATTACAGAGCGACCACCAGCTTGAATAGTCCCCTGCTGACATGCAGGGTTCATGCATTCATGAGGATGTCTCCATACCCGCCCATTCGCTCGATACAATTTGAAACGAGCCTCGTCCGACCAGGCAACATGTTTTCAGTCATCATCAGTCCTATGTCGGTGTTGACGGACCCAGGCGAGGAATAAAACTTTGTGTCAAGCAGTCATCAAGGGACAGGAGTGGCCCTTGGGCACCGAAAGCCCATGTCGATGATGTTTTGTTGAATGGTTCGCATTCTGACACTTGTTGATGGCCCAGAATTTAAATGTAGCTGCGGAAGGATTGCACTTCTGTCATATTCAACGATTTTCTTCAGTCGTCGTTGGTCCCGTTCTTGCAGGATCTTTTTCCGGCCGCAGCGATGTCGGAAATTTGATGTTTCACCGGATTCCTGAATTCACGGTACACTCGTGAAATGGTGGTAAGGGAAAATTCTCACTTCATCGCTACCTCAGAGATGCTGTTTCCCACCGCTCTTGCGCCGATTATAACACTACGTTCAAACTCACTTAAATCTTGATAATCTGCCAGTGAAACCGCAGTAACCGATGTAACAACTGCGCCAGACACTTATTGTCTTAAATAGGCTTTGCGTACCGCACCGCCGTATTATGGCTGTTTACATATATCTGTATTTGAATACGTATGCCTATACCAGTTTCTTTGGTGCTTCAGTGTAAAATGAAATGTTACAGTTCTTAATGCTCGACTTTGTTGGAATAGAGGGCTTGTTGTCGTAACTTGTAAGACTTTGAACTGTGTTTTCTTATCTATCAGACTGTGCCGTATATACTTCTGCAAGCTATGCCAAAATTTTATACGGCCGTTGAGAGCGCCACCACTGAAATTACGACGTCTCCTGCCACACTGGACAGAGACTACAGAGCTACTTTTAAAAAACAAGATCTAATAATTCCTGCCATTGTAATGTGTAGAAGCTATAAAAATAGGAGCAAATAAATGTGGTGGCGGTCAGCGGATCCTCCCTAATGACAAGTGGCTAATTACTCCTGTTGTAAATGTGAGACACTACGGAAACTTTATAGAAAATTATGTTCGCCCATAGCGAGAGGGAGCCACAATAAAAAAGCGCGTTTAATTCTCAACAAAGTGAAGATGCAGCGGCGGAGGCAGTTCTGCTTTTTAAAACGTGTTTTATGATAACTGCTGGAAGGGGGGTGAGAGGCGGGCGACCTCCAACTGAGAAGTAAGGCGATAAATAACGGATGCAGGATAATGGGATCTAAAAATAAGCGGCCCCAGCGTCCCACCGACTGCGCGGGAAAAGCGGCAACGGTCGCGTCCGCAACACCACAACACCGCGAATCAGCGCAACACCTAATAAGTAACGGTGAACAGGTACCTGCTATCCATCACCGCATATGGTGCAAACATCAGCTTGCCATTTTCTCGCACGATAGCCTGTGAATGACGGGGGAAGGACAACAAGAAAATTTCTCATTCCTAGAAGCCCAAAAAGAGTGACACTGTGCCACACTGCAGAATGTTAACGAAGGTCTGAGCTCACAGAATGGGTTCCCAGATACGACAGTAACTCTAGGACTTCATCTACATCTGCATCTACATTTATACTCCGCAAGTCACCCAACGGTGTGTGGCGGAGGGCACTTTACGTGCCACTGTCATTACCTCCCTTTCCTGTTCCAGTCGCGTATGGTTCGCGGGAAGAACGACTGCCGGAAAGCCACCGAGCGCGCTCGAATCTCTCTAATTTTACATTCGTGATCTCCTCGGGAGGTATAAATAGGGGGAAGCAATATATTTGATACCTCATCCAGAAACGCACCCTCTCGAAACCTGGACAGCAAACTACACCGCGATGCAGAGCGCCTCTCTTGCAGAGTCTGCCACTTGTGTTTGCTAAACATCTCCGTAACGTTATCACGCTTACCAAATAACCCTGTGACGAAACGCGCCGCTCTTCTTTGGATCCTCTCTATCTCCTCTGTCAACCCGACCTGGTACGGATCCCACACTGATGAGCAATACTCAAGTATAGGTAGAACGAGTGTTTTGTAAGCCACCTACTTCGCAGATGGACTACATTTTCTAAGGCCTCTCCCAATGAATCTCAACCTGGCACCCGCCTTACCAACAATTAATTGTATATGATCATTCCACTTTAAATCGTTCCGTACGCATACTCCCAGATATTTTACAGAAGTAACTGCTACCAGTGTTTGTTCTGCTATCATACAATAAAGGATCCTAATTTCTATGTATTCGCAATACATTACATTTGTCTATGTTAAGGGTCAGTTGCCACTCCCTGCACCAAGTGCCTATCCGCTGCACATTTTCCTGCATTTCGCTGCAATTTTCTACTGCTGCAACTTCTCTGTATACTACAGCATCATCCGCGAAAAGCCGCATGGAACTTCTGACACTATCTACTAGGTCATTTATATATATTGTGAAAAGCAATGGTAATAGAACACACTACGTTACCTGGATGGCGAAGATCAAGCAGATGTCCCCTAAGAAAGTGTGATAGGACAGCTCTTTTTCCTCTAGATACATAAGCGATCAGACGGACAGGGTAAGCAGCAACCGCTGGCTCTCTCCAGACGAGCCTATATTGTACAGGAAGGTATCGCCGTTGAGTGTCTCTAGAAGGAAATCGTTCACACTGGAGAATCGTACAAACATCAAACAGACTCCCGCATGAAGGACATAGTAATAAGCATTCCTTGCAGCCGGCAGCTCTGGCCGAGCGGTTCTAACCACTTTTGTCCGGAACCGCGCTGCTGCTACGGTCGCAGGTTCGAATCCTGCCTAGGGCCTGGCTGTGTGTGATGTTCTTAGGTTAGTTAGGTTTAAGTAGTTCTAAGTTCTAGGGGACTGATGACCTCACACGTCAAGTCCCATGGTGCTTAGAGCCATTTGAACCATTCCTTGCATAGAGAAACAACTGAAAGATTTGAAAGTAAATAAATCACCAGGTCCGGATGGAATCCCAGTTCGATTTTACAAAAATTTCCCTACGGCATTCGCCCCTTACCTAGCTTCCAGTTATCGTGAACCTCTACCCAGCATAAAGATCCAAGCGAACGGAAAGAAGCGCAGGTGACTCCAGTATACAAGAGGGGTAAAAGAACAGATCAGTACCCCTAACTTCTGTTTGCTGCAGAATCCTTGAACATATGCTTAGTTCGAATATAGTAAATTTTCTTGAGACTGAGAAGCTTATGGCCACGAATCAGCATGGTTTCAGAAAGCTTCGCTCGTGCGGAACTCAGCTTACGCTTTTCTCACATGATATGCTACGAAATGTGGATGAAGGGCAACAGACAGAGTCCTTATTTCTAGATTTCCGGAAAGCATTTGACACAGTGTCCCACTGCAGGCTGTTAACGAAGGCACGAGCGTACGGAATAAGTTCAGAGATACGTGAGCGGCTCGAAAACTTCTTAAATAATATAATCCAGTATGGTGTCCTCGACGGCGAGTGTTTCTCACAAGGGAACATCCCCATCGCACCCCCCTCAGATTTAGTATTAAGTTGGCACAGTGGACAGACCTTGAAAAACTAAACACAGACCAATCGAGAAAACAGGAAGAAGTTGTGTGGAACTATGAAAAAAAAGCAAAATATACAAACTGAGTAGTCCATGCACAGGACAGGCAACATCAAGGCTAATGTCAGCTCAGGAGCGCCGTGGTCCCGTGGTTAGCGTGAGCAGATGCCGTCCAGAGGTCCTTGGTTCAAGTATTCCCTCAAGTGGAAAGTTTAATTTTTTGTTTTCAGACAATTATTATCTGTCCGTCCGATGCGATCACTTTTTTGGAAGGTGGTTATCACATCGACAAGAAAACCTAAATCGGGCAAGGTAGAAGAATCTTTTTACCCATTCGCCAAGTGTACAAGTTAGGTGGGTCGACAACATATTCATGTCATGTGACGCACATGCCGTCATCAGTGTCGAATAGAATACATCACACGTGTTTTCCTGTGGAGGAATCGGTTGACCTATGACTTTGCGATCAAATGTATTCGGTTACCATTGGAGAGGCACGTACTTTCGTCTACTAATCGCACGGTTTTGCGGTGCGGTCGCAAAACACAGACACTAAACTTATTACAGTGAACAGAGACCTTAATGAACGAATGTACAGATCATTACTTTGCGAAAATAAAAAAAAGTAAAATTTTCACTCGAGGGAGGACTTGAACCAAGGATCTCTCGTTTCGCAGCTGCTCACGCTAACCACGGGACCACGGTGCTCCTGAGGTGACCATGGCCTTGATATTGCCTATCTTGTACATGGAATACTCAGTTTGTATATTTTGCTTATTTTTTTCATAGTTCCACACTACTTCTTCCTGTTTTCTCGATTGATCTGTGTTCAGTTTTTCAAGATCTATCCACTGTGCCAACTTATAACTAAATCTGAGGGGGGTGCGATGGGGAGGTTCCCTTGTCAGAGACAAGGGCTTCGCACGAGTTCCCCAGGGAGGTATGATAGGAACATTGTTGTTCTCTGTATAAATAAATGATTTGACCGACAGCGTGGGCAGCACTCAGCGATTGTTAGCTGATGACGCCGTGATATACGGTAAGGTATCGAATTTGAGTGACTATAGGAAGATACAAGACGACTTAGGCAAGCGCTAAAACAAACGCTGGCACCGTCGTCTGTGTTTAGTTCAGAGAGCGTCTTCCTTGTTCACATTAAGAGCTGGACTCTGTTTCTTGCTGCCTTACTTGTAATGAGTCTTCGTACGCTTGGAGAAATAAAAGTTACATAAACCAATTTACTGCGTTAACTTGTTCACTAATCATTTCTTCTCCTGTCCAGTTATTCTGCAACGGCAGTTGTCACACCACTGTATAGCCTACCTCTCCTGATAGTTGTGTATGGCGTAGTACGAACACTTTCCGCAATGCCTCGCAACCACTGAAGCTGTGACCAAGTCACTTCTCATCGAACACTTTTCTTCTTTCTTCACTGGTGCCATGTCCCGCACTGACGCAGGGTCGCATTGTTAGGAGAGGATTCGGCAAGGTTAGGATGAAGGGGTGGCCGGACGCCCTGCCGCCAACCCGTACCCCCCGGGACGGAAGTAGTGTACCCCAGCTGTCTGCGTTTAGTGTATTTCATGGAATTGTGCGATCGTGTTCAGATGTCGGCGAGTCGTGTAACTGAGGCGGAACGTGGGGACCAGCCCGGTACTCACCTAGTGGGATGTGGAAAACCGCCTAAAAACCACATTTAGGCTGGCCGGCACGCCGGCCCTCGTCGTTAATCCCGCGGGCGGATTTGACCCGGGGCCGGCGCTCCTACCCGAGTCCAGGAAGCAGTGCGTAAGCGCTCTCGGCTATCCTGGCGGGTCACTTCTCATCGAACACGTGAAGCGTGTTTGAATTGGGGAACATGTCGGAGTGACAATCCATTTTAATATCGCCAGTGCATTTGATATGTATGGTGTTTCCTTAAACGGTTTGAACGGATTTTGTTTAAATATCACGTGGTCACATATTTTTGAGCTTTCAGCCAGTTGGACATGCATGTTAAGAGCTTAAATGTGCATTGGAACCCCATTACCCGTGGTCAGTTTTCCTCCAATAAAATAATTTATACGGGGTTGCTTATCATTTTGTCCAAAACAACTAGAAATGCTCCCGTGCTATCCCGCGCTTGCTGCCTTACGCATCGGTACACGCTACCCTGCGCTCACTGCAAACCGAACCTTGAATTGTTTTTCTTTCAGCTTTCTAAGTTCGCCGCAGGACGAGACAGCAAGCTGCGCTGCAAATAGAAGTTTCCGTTGCGCAAACATTCCTTAAGGTTACAGAGCGAAGATCAGTGTCTAGTAAGCGAAGTTTCAGAGCATAACGCATAGCAATTAAACATTTTGTGGCACTTCAGGGCATGTATAATTTCATAGTTCACTTTATTACAGTTCTGAATTTTCAGTGAATAGCGTCCGTGGAGCATTTTCTTATTAAATTTCAGTTTTTTCAGAGGATTAGTTAATAGCATTTGGTGACTTTTGATATATGCGTATTATTTTAATCATTCTGTAAATTCTGTTTCCTACGTAAATACCGTTATGTACAGTTCACACAGAGCAAAATCACGTGGCACAGTAATCTTCGACTATTGCTACAATATCTTTGTCTCGCTACAGTGCTCCTGCCTGAGAGCGCTGGTTCAAAAATGGCTCTGAGCACTATGGGACTCAACTACTGAGGTCATTAGTCCCCTAGAACTTAGAACTAGTTAAACCTAACTAACCTAAGGACATCACAAACAACCATGCCCGAGGCAGGATTCGAACCTGCGACCGTAGCGGTCTTGCGGTTCCAGATTGCAGCGCCTTTAACCGCACGGCCACTTCGGCCGGCGAGAGCGCTGGCAAAGTTAAGCGCATTCTCAGTTGAGCAGTGTTGAGTAGCAGGCGTATTTTGAAGTATGGTCAGGAAATTCTATTTATAAGTGTTAGATTGATTGCCGCGCGGGGTAGCCGCTCGGTCTGGAGCGCCTTCCCACGGTTCGCGCGGCTCCCCCCGTTGGAGGTTCGAGTCCTCCCTCGGGCATGGATATGTGTATGTGATTCTTAGCGTAAGTTAGTTTGTGTTGTGTGTAAGTCTAGGGACCAATGATTTCAACAGTTAGATCCCATAGGAACTTTTCGAGACTGATGGAATTGGAGTACGAAAATTTTTGATGTAATTACGGACAGAGAACCTAAGAAGATAATTTGTGAGTTTTCCTGGACTACTGAGAGGCTGAGGTAAGAAAGCAAGCGCGTAGCATTGTTTTGTGTTAGTGAGTTACAGTTCAAAAGTGGCTCTGAGCAGTATGGGGCTTAACACCTGAGGTCATCAGTCCCGTGGAACTAAGAACTAGCCGGCCGCGGTGGTCTCGCGATTAAGGCGCTCAGTCCGGAACCGCGCAACTGCTACGGTCGCAGGTTCGAATCCTGCCTCGGGCATGGATGTGTATGATGTCCTTAGGTTAGTTAGGTTTAAGTAGTTCTAAGTTCTAGGGGACTGATGACCACAGAAATTACGTCCCATAGTGCTCAGAGCCATTTGAACTAAGAACTATTTAAACCTAACTAACCTAAGGACATCACACACATCCATGCCCGAGGTAGGATTCGAACCTGCGACAGTAGCATTCGCGCGGTTCCAGACTGAAGCGCCTAGAACCGCTCGGCCACCACGGCCGGCTGAGTTGCAGTAACGAAGTTCGTATAGTAGTGTTATTACAAGGATTGCTCTGATAGGAAGTTGAAAATCCCCAAGCTTAGAGTTATTTCTTAAAGTTGTGCTATAAAAATACTACTGCGAACATTCAGTTGATTTTTAAAGCATAACATTTGAATACAGAGTTTCATTGAATTTTGTCGGAAGTAATTTCTCACTATTTAAAATTCCCACCCTTCATTCAGTTTATTGTATTCGTGCGCACATTGCACATTGTGGTACGGAATTTTGAACCGTAGTTCTTTAACGTTACTTTGCTACTGTATCCTGTGCGCTGCTTTCGAAAAATCTTCAGAAATGTCTGTCAAGACACGAGGTAAGTGAAAATACAGTTTAGGGCCAGGAATTAATTTGTAAGTATAGTCGCACATTTATTTCAGAAGTCAGGTTGCATTCAGGGTAGCGTTGCATCTTTATACAAACAGTTAGCTTCAGTTTGTAGACAGTGTTGAGCAAATCAAATTAAGTCTTTGTATAATTCAGTATATTCAGTGTTTTGCGCATTATACGAGATAAAGTAAGGAATTAGTTTGTTTGGTAATCGTTTTTGAGAGGTTTTGGTTGATAGTTATTAGGAAGAGTCACTCAGATAGAAGCAGATACGCGGTTTCATTACAAACTAAAGGATGGGGCGAAATAAAAATTACTCGGAATCACCTTATAAGACTGACGCGGAACTGAGTTGTTAATGAAGAGGAGCAATACACATCATAGAAAATGCTGGAAAGCGTGAGTCAGATGAACCAATTGGTTGCTATCACGTGTCTGCGTGTTTTCATCTCCTGCATATGGTGTCCCGAGTAATTCGCTGTCTCCTGCGTTTGCGTGTGAGGAACAGACGTGTTTGGTGGCTAGCTGAATGTAAGACAAAATGGTGCTCACGATAAAACGCCGCGTTCTCATTGTAAAGGTAAACGTGTGAGGATATTTTTGCCTTTGTGGTACTTCTGTCTCCGCTCAGCCCTCGTAGAAATGGATTCCTGGCGGACATCCAGATCAGTGATGTGTCACACAGCAGACCAGCGGTCACCCCATATTGCTCTGCGGACGAGACGTGACGTCCGCTTGTCAAACGCTTGTGATCGTCATGTGCGCCGGTCTTCTCTTGTGGAAACATTAACTATGCGGTACTGAAGATCCTTGTGTAATCACTGATTATCAGGTCACGTCCAAAGTCGCTTAGCTGGCGAAGGGTTGTCGTTCCGTTAAACAGCTCCCTGTAACAGATTGATTAAATGTCAACTACTGTTTACAAGGTCCGCCTGTTACCCAAAACCCTGTTTCTTTCAAGCAAACCCAAACATGTTTCAGCACTTTTGTGCCATCTTCACTGGGCTTTCTCTATTTAAATCTATAAAACGTGAAGATGTTTTAAGTAATACTTAATCTACGAAATATAAGACTAAAGCAGTATTTATTTGTTGTTGTTATTACCCTAATTTTACATTAATGTTATGTAGGGCCCACTGTACATGTTAATGTAGCTGGCTGGTTAACACATCTTTACGTACTACACGAATATAATATGTAATAAAAATGGGGGTTCCTATTTGAAAAAACGCTGTTGATATCCGTTTGAACTATGGCAGCGCAATCTAGCGCGCCGACCATATCGCCATCCGGTTTCCCCCATCAAGCTAGACGAGATTCGTTCTTTGTAGCTTTTTCGTTTGATGCTTATTTCGTGAGATATTTGGCCCGGTCACTATCAATGGACCACCCCCTATATATATATATATATATATATATATATATATATATATACGGGGTGTCCCAGCTATCTTGTCCACCAAAAGTATCTCTGGAACAATAACAGCTATTGGAAAACGACTTTCACCGGTATCAATGTAGGGCTGGGGCCCATGAATGTACATATTTGGAAACATTCTGCCCGCATCTCGTGGTCGTGCGGTAGCGTTCTCGCTTCCCACGCCCGGGTTCCCGGGTTCGATTCCCGGCGGGGTCAGGGATTTTCTCTGCCTCGTGATGGCTGGGTGTTGTGTGCTGTCCTTAGGTTAGTTAGGTTTAAGTAGTTCTAAGTTCTAGGGGACTGATGACCACAGATGTTAAGTCCCATAGTGCTCAGAGCCATTTGAACCATTTTTTTTTTTTTTTGAAACATTCTAAAACGAAAGCATATGCGTTTTTTAACACAAACTTATCATTTTTAAATGGACCTCCTATGTTTTTTCTTCAGCAATCCATAGCATGACAA
The DNA here is from genome assembly GCF_021461395.2 of Schistocerca americana. Taxonomy (NCBI): domain Eukaryota; kingdom Metazoa; phylum Arthropoda; class Insecta; order Orthoptera; family Acrididae; genus Schistocerca; species Schistocerca americana. The sequence goes on from NC_060119.1 coordinate 228,479,890, forward strand.
AGCACATACACAATGGCGTTGATTGCATCGCAATATTCCCATTACATCCCGAGATATTGAGACGCGAAGTTGACGCTTGAAACACCCGACATGCGCTGCTAGCGCACCTCCTGAGGCTCAGGCGTGAACCCCATGCTGCCCGTAATCGCGATGTGTGTAATCACACCTCCATACTTATCAAGAGGTCCGAAACGAATAATACGGTCTGCTGCGATTACGGGCAGCATGGGGTTCACGCCTGAGCCTCAGGAAGTGCGCTAGCAGCGCATGTCGGGTGTTTCAAGCGTCAACTTCGCGTCTCAATATCTCGGGATGTCATGGGAATATTGCGATGCAATCAACGCCATTGTGTATGTGCTTTGTCATGCTATGGATTGTTGAAGAAAAAATATAGGAGGTCCGTTTAAAAAAACATAAGTTTGTGTTAAAAAAACATTCGCTTTCGTTTTAAATGTTTCCAAATATGTACATTCATGGGTCCCAGCCCTACATTGATACCGCTGAAAGTCGTTTTCCAATAGCTGTTATTGTTCCAGAGATATTTTCGGAGGACGAGAGAGCTGGGACACCCTATATATATATATATATATATATATATATATATATATATATATATACGTTATTTTATAATGCTAAGATATTTCGCGACTGTATTTTGCGACGACTTATACTTAGCTCTCGCAAATCCTTTTCCATCTATATTCTCATGAGTTGTTGTGAAAAAAAACACACGCACTACACATATTTTGCAGAATTTTGTAAACAACACCGATCAAACTTTGCCAAAACACAGTGTAAATGTTGTTGCTGTGTGTCCAGTCCCAGTTGGTGCTCAATTCTTCTCAAGTGAGTTTGCGGCCAAATTCGAATTCTGTTCACCTTCTCTGTCTCCCTCCCCCCTCCCCCCCTTCCACTCTCTCCCTCTCTCTCTCTCTCTCTCTCTCTCTCTCTCTCTCTCTCTCTCTCTCTCTCTCTCTGTGTGTGTGTGTGTGTGTGTGTGTGTGTGTGTGTGTGCGTGAGCGGTCGCTTGTTTGCTTAATTTGCAATAGTTTTTCCGTTTGACAATAACGACGTTTATTTGGTCTCTTACTATACTGCGCACGGAACTCCGTAATTGCCTCCCACTGCAACGCGTGAGTATGACATTTGGCTCAAAGATGCCTACAATCTTCTTTAGTTACGATGCGACCCCACCTTCCGGCTCAGCTACGTTTCACACAGCATGAGAAAAAAAAAGCCACAGCTGGGAAGTTCATGTGTGCTGTAAGATAGGTTAATGATTTAACATTGGCACGAAATTTCATCACAATTATGTCTAACACCACAGTGGACGTGTCACTCGATGGGCAAGATGTTACAGTCCATCTTATTCACGTTTCAACCCTTCTTTCGACGTCTCTGCGATTGACTTAAGAACTGCGTCATTAAGCATCGAAAACACTCGGTTTTATTATGGATGGCCAAGGAAAACATTTCAGACAGACCGCCGCTTAGAATCGACACGAAGAGGCGTCAGGAGATGCCATAAAGGGCATAAATGAAACCAACCCTTTTCCCAGAAAGTTGATTTCCACACATTTCGCGGTCAAGAACAGCAGTTCGCAGTGCAGTGAGAAACAGGAAGATTTTCTTGTCAATCTTTCGCCACTGCTGACTTCCTCGGAGGTTTCAACCCTCCTCTAAGGACACTGTGGACCTGTATCCCCACTGAACGTGATATCACTCGTCTGTCGTGCAGTGTGACCACAATTTTTGCTCTCGTGCCCAGGTCAGAACCACCAAGGACCTTTTAAAACTATTCGACGAAATTTGAACCTCATCCGAAGGATCAATGGGTAGTTATGAATTTTCAACGCTCCTTTTTTTTTCGCCCTCCTGTGGCGTGATCTCGCGGGAGTGGAACATTAACACACTGATGAATAGAACGGCAAAGTATCTTCTAAGGGAGACAATTACGGGCCTTCGAAAATGTGATCCTTTACTTCTGTTGGCTAGTTTATATTCACTGTACGTTGAATAAAAAGCATATCTGTGAATACTACTCTATACTCAGAATACTTGCAATTCTGCTTCCACTGTTCAATCTCCGAATTTCTAACTGTGTATTTGCGTAATACGTAACACAGAAAAGGGGCGGACAATGAACAATTAAAATAATGTCACCGTCTCAGGTTTCAGCGTTCTCTGATAGTAGCGATACTGTCGCAGGGAGGCAAATGAGTGAGAGAAGGTCCCTCGCAGGCAGAGGCAGTGTACGGTAGGCGCGGCATATTGTGGCTTCTGGTTATTTCTACGAGACAACTCAAAGACAGTGTGAGCCAGGCGTGAGTCACATGCTGTTTACGAATTTTATTTATAGGAGTCCAGGAAACAAACCACAGGGCGGGACGGCACAGTAGAATACGGGGGCGTTGCGTCATAGTATTTTCGATAGGAATAAACGAAAATCTAGCAAATGTCTCGACGGTAAAGGAAAGCTCAGATTGCTTAACTAGTAAAAACTGATTTATGAAAACAACGTGGAAGAGATTCGGTAAATTCGTTAAGGAAACGTCAGTAGGAGAGCGTATTGTTTCTTGCAACACTTTTCAGACTTCCGCCCACAAAAATATCTGTAAGAATATTTGAATATAGTTTTATTCCATTTTAAAATGATAGCGTTCACTCTTTCTTGGTTGCAGACTTTTTCTAAAATTGCAAAAATTACTCCGGAAAAATAAGGTTTTTTTCAAAAGTAAAGACTGTTTCAAGGTACTCCATGCTCATGTATCTAAGAACAAATGTTCTAGTCAAATTTGAAAGGATAGCACCATAAAAAGTCTTGTCAATGCCGTATTTAATAGTCTGTGTGTTACATCATTACTCTACTTCATACCAATAATCAACAAGTGAAATCAAACTAGAAAGAAGTTTGATCAAAAACCAGTTGTGAGTCGAAAACATTCTGAAGTAGAAGCTGGTGGCAAATAAAACAAATTTCCATTTTGAAGACAGGGTGCATTACAGAAATTCAGTTGATTTGCAAATATCTCATGACCTATGGCGAAAAGGCCTGCACTACGAAGATAAAAACGTATTTCCCATATGAAGTAGGTACAGGGTCAGCTATCATTTTTGTGTATGTAGGTACGGCATATGCTAGCTTCTGGCGCATCACATTGTGCTTAGGAAAACTATTTCAATGTGTGTTCATTTCCTGGTTTTTGTGGAAACAGGTAGAGTTTCATCAGGCAGTTTTATATTTAAACAGTCCCCGTTACTGCCTACTTGTCATAGCCGAACAGAAAGGTCAGTCATTCATACTCCATAATGATGAACAGCCCAGTTCATGGGAAAAAAGAAACTACTTTATTAACTTTGTTAGATTTGGGAAAAAATACTTGACCTGTCTTTGGTTGTAGATACCTTAATGCGTCTTAAAAGTAGAACACCTGCTGTCAGACAAATGTGTCTATAGACATAAGATTACCTAGGCAAAATTTCTAGTTGGTGTGATGCATGGCATATGGCCCTTAATGTAGAAAAATGTAGCTTAATGCGGATGAGTAGTAAAAACAAACCTCCAGTGTTCGGATACAACATTAGTAGTGTCCTGGTTGACAGTCACGTCGTTTAAATATCTGGGCAACGTTGAAAAGCGATATGAAATGGAACGAGCACGTAAGGATTGTGTTAGGGAAAGCTAATGGTCGACTTCGGATTGTTCGGAGAATTTTAGGAAAGTGTGGTTCATCTGTAAAGGAGACCGCAAATAGGACGCTAGTGCCACGTATTCTTGAGTATTGCCCGAGTGTTTGGGATCCGCACGAGGTCGGATGGAAAGAAGACATCGAAGCAACTAATAAGAGGCTAGCTGCTAGATTTGTTAGAAAAATTTTCGATCAGCATACAAGTTTTATGGATATGCTTCGACAGATCAAGTGGGAATCCCAGGAGGGAATGCGACATTCATTTTGAAGAACAATATTGAGAAAGTTTAGAGTACCGACTCTTGAAGCTGATTGCAGAATCAGCCTGCAACATACATTTCGCCTAGGGTCCACGAAGATAAGATACGATAAATTAGGGCTCATAGAGAGGCATATACGAATAGAGAGTGGTTTTTCCCTCGCTCTATCTGCGTGTGGAACAGGAAAGGAAACGAGTAGTTGAGGTGCAGGATAGCCTCCGCCACGCACCATACAGTGGCTTACGGAGTATGTACACTACTGGCGATCAAAATTGCTACATCACGAAGATGTGCTACAGACGCGAAATTTAATCGACAGGAAGAAGATGCTGTGATATGCAAATGATGAGCTTTTCAGAGCATTCACACATGGTTGGCGCCGGTGGCGACACCTACAACGTGCTGACATGAGGAAAGTTTCCAACCGATTTCTCATACACAAACAGCAGTTGACCGGCGTTGCCTGGTGAAACGTATTGTGATGCCTCGTGTAAGGAGGAGAAATGTGTACCATCACTTTTCCGACTTTGATAAAGATCGGATTGTAGCCTCTGGCGATTGCGGTTTATCGTATCGCGACATTGCTGCTCGCGTTGGTCGAGATCCAATGACTGTTAGCAGAATAAGGAATCGATGGGTTCAGGAGGGTAATACGGAACGCGGTGCTGGATCCCAACGGCCTCATATCACTAGCAGCCGAGATGATAGGCATCTTACCCGCATGGCTGTAACGGATCGTGCAGCCACGTCTCGATACCTGACTGAACAGATGGGGACGTTTGCAAGACAACAACCATCTGCACGAACAGTTCGACGACTTTTGCAGCAGCATGGACTATCAGCTCGGAGACCATGGCTGCGGTTACACTTGACGCTGCATCACAGACAGGGGTGCCTGCGATGGTGTACTCAGCGACGAACCTGGGTGCACGAATGGCAAAACGTCATTTTTGTCGGATGAATCCAGGTTCTGCTTACAGCATCACGATGGTCCCATCCGTGTTTGGCGACATCGCGGTGAACGCACAATCTAAGCGTGTATTCGTCATCGCCATACTGGCGTATCACCCGGCGTGATTGGTTACACGTCTCGGTCAGCTGTTGTTCGCATTGACGGCACTTTGCCCAGTGGACGTTACATTTCAGATGTGTTACGACCCGTGGCTCTACCCTTCATTCGATCCCTGTGAAACCCTACATTTCAGCAGGATAATGCACGGCCGCATGTTGCAGGTCCTGTACGGGCCTTTCTGGATACAGAAAATATTCGACTGCTGCCCTGGCCAGCACATTCTCCAGATCTCTCACCAATTGAAAACGTCTGGTCAATGGTGGCCAAGCAACTGGCTCGTCACAATACGCCAGACACTACTCTTGATGAACTATGGTATCGTGTTGAAGCAGCTGTACCTGTACCAGCCATCTAAGCTCTGTTTGAATCAATGCCCAGGCGTATCAAGGCCGTTATTACGGCCAGAGGTGGTTGTTCTGGGTACTGATTTCTCAGGATCTATGCACCCAAACTACGTGAAAATGTAATCACATAACAGTTCTAGTATAATATATTTGTCCAATGAATACCCCTTTATCATCTTCATTTCTTCTTTTTGTAGTAATTTAAATGGCCAGTAGTGTACGTAGATGTACTAGAAATTGTAATCAGACGGAATACATTTTAAATAAGCTAAAAATTATTCAGAATGAGTGACGATATGTCACCTAAAAAGTGAATACTTTGATTAACGAAACACAGTTTTACACCTAAGTTAAGCCTGTGCTCAAATTGCTTACCATCGACTTCAAGGCATATCTGCAACAGCAGTTCGAGAGACGGGTTAAAGAATGGAAGTGTATTGAACAATATGTCACTGCATGCTGTGGCGATTCGACGGTGCATGTCGTCTGATGTAGTTGGGCCTTCGTGATTGGCTGCTTCTTTCAGTGCTGCTCGGAAAAAAAATTAATAAAATAAAAATACACTCCTGGAAATGGAAAAAAGAACACATTGACACCGGTGTGTCAGACCCACCATACTTGCTCCGGACACTGCGAGAGGGCTGTACAAGCAATGATCACACGCACGGCACAGCGGACACACCAGGAACCGCGGTGTTGGCCGTCGAATGGCGCTAACTGCGCAGCATTTGTGCACCGCCGCCGTCAGTGTCAGCCAGTTTGCCGTGGCATACGGAGCTCCATCGCAGTCTTTAACACTGGTAGCATGCCGCGACAGCGTGGACGTGAACCGTATGTGCAGTTGACGGACTTTGAGCGAGGGCGTATAGTGGGCATGCGGGAGGCCGGGTGGACGTACCGCCGAATTGCTCAACACGTGGGACGTGAGGTCTCCACAGTACATCGATGTTGTCGCCAGTGGTCGGCGGAAGGTGCACGTGCCCGTCGACCTGGGACCGGACCGCAGCGACGCACGGATGCACGCCAAGACCGTAGGATCCTACGCAGTGCTGTAGGGGACCGCACCGCCACTTCCCAGCAAATTAGGGACAGTGTTGCTCCTGGGGTATCGGCGAGGACCATTCGCAACCGTCTCCATGAAGCTGGGCTACGGTCCCGCACACCGTTAGGCCGTCTTCCGCTCACGCCCCAACATCGTGCAGCCCGCCTCCAGTGGTGTCGCGATAGGCGTGAATGGAGGGACGAATGGAGACGTGTCGTCTTCAGCGATGAGAGTCGCTTCTGCCTTGGTGCCAATGATGGTCGTATGCGTGTTTGGCGCCGTGCAGGTGAGCGCCACAATGAGGACTGCATACGACCGAGGCACACAGGGCCAACACCCGGCATCATGGTGTGGGGAGCGATCTCCTACACTGGCCGTACACCACTGGTGACCGTCGAGGGGACACTGAATAGTGCACGGTACATCCAAACCGTCATCGAACCCATCGTTCTACCATTCCTAGACCGGCAAGGGAACTTGCTGTTCCAACAGGACAATGCACGTCCGCATGTATCCCGTGCCACCCAACGTGCTCTAGAAGGTGTAAGTCAACTACCCTGGCCAACAAGATCTCCGGATCTGTCCCCCATTGAGCATGTTTGGGACGGGATGAAGCATCGTCTCACGCTGTCTGCACGTCCAGCACGAACGCTGGTCCAACTGAGGCGCCAATGTGCAAATGGCATGGCAAGCCGTTCCACAGGACTACATCCAGCATCTCTACGATCGTCTCCATGGGAGAATAGCAGCCTGCATTGCTGCGAAAGGTGGATATACACTGTACTAGTGCCGACATTGTGCATGCTCTGTTGCCTGTGTCTATGTGCCTGTGGTTCTGTCAGTGTGATCATGTGATGTATCTGACCCCAGGAATGTGTCAATAGTTTCCCCTTCCTGGGACAATGAATTCACGGTGTTCTTATTTCAATTTCCAGGAGTGTAAAAAGGAGTGAAATCAGGGGATCTGGCCGGACACTATACTACAGCATTCTCTTCTGTCCTACAGGCAGGAAACGTTTCATTCAGTAAACTGCGTTGCAACACAGGGGGAGTATGCTGGGTAGCCATCGACTTGGAACCACACACAATTGTCACTTATCCAGATGAACGTCTTCTAGATGAATTAAGGTCCCACTGTGAAATTTCCTGCGATGCCACACCATACATCTGTGCTCCATAGTCGTTGCTAGTGCACCTGACGAAGCCCAGTAGTGAGTGTTACGTAAATTTACATTACCGTGGTCCGTAAACGTTGCTTGGTCGGTCAAGCGCACGCGTTGGAAAAACGTAGTACCGTCTCCCAGGCGCTGCAGAGCAAACCAACAAAACTCTATTCGACGTTCGAAATCGCGCCCTCCGAGTGCCTGATATAGTGACGGATGATACGGGTACGAATGACACTCATCTGGCTCATTCATCACTTCTTGGCAATACATCTCGTGTCACATGCGAACCGATAAGCGCCGTAGCCAGAACAGCTTCTTCGTGTGCTCTGTCATTTGCAGTCTACGATGAGGCTGCCTTTTCGAACTATTGACAGAATAACTGATGCAAGATCATAGTACGACGGACAGAGACGATCAAGATAGTTACCCCTATACCGCCGTATCGTGTCGACAGCAGTTCCTAGACGCGCGTCGCATAAAAGTAGCATGTCTAGCTTCTCCCTATTGGTGTAAATGTCTGCACGCCAGGAATGTTGAAGCAGAAATGATGTGCTATAATAAATTAATGAAATAATAATAAAAGGTTGTGGACGATCTCACAAGGAAGGGTGTTACAAAAAGGTACGGCCAAATTTTCAGGAAACATTCCTCACACACAAATAAAGAAAAGATGTAATGTGGACATGTGTCTGGAAACGCATAATTTCCATGTTAGAGCTCATTTTAGTTTCGTCCACCTACCCTCAATGGAGCACGTTATCATGATTTCATACTGGATACTCTACCTGTGCTGCTAGAACATGTGCCTTTACAAGTACGACACAACATATGGTTCATGCACGATGGAGCTCCTGCATATTTCAGTCGAAGTGTTCGTACGCTTCTCAACAACAGATTCGGTGACCGATGGATTGGTAGAGGCGGACCAATTCCATGGCCTCCACGCTCTCCTGACCTCAACCCTCTTGACTTTCATTTATGGGGGCATTTGAAAGCTCTTATCTACGCGACCCCGGTACCAAATGTAGAGACTCTTCGTATTGTGGACGGCTGTGATACAATACGCCATTCTCCAGGGCTGCATTAGCGCATCAGGGATTCCATGCGACGGAGGGGGGTGGATGCATGTATCCTCGCTAACGAAGGACATTTTGAACATTTCCTGTAACAAAGTGTTTGAAGTCACTTTGGTACGTTCTGTTGCTGTGTGTTTCCATTCCATGATTAATGTGATTTGAAGAGAAGTAATAAAATGAGCTCGAACATGGAAAGTAAGCGTTTCCGGACACATGTCCACATAACATATTTTCTTTCTTTCTGTGTGAGGAATGTTTCCTGAAAGTTTGGCCGTACCTTTTTGTAACACCGTATATATGTATATATATATATATATATATATATATATATATATATATATATAATTACGTTATCATATATTGATATATTAGCTCTTACGTGTTATTATGAAACTGTGTCGATGTCCATCTTAAGAAAATTTGTAAAATTTCGTGCACGCTGTCTTACCGAGCCCAGCGTTCGTAAATATTGTAGAGTTCGACTTTTTATCTATTAGTGTCTTGTGACCCTTGTGAAGTCTGTCATGTCGCCATAATTGTTCCCGTGTTAACTATAATGCAGGTGAAGCGTACTCTTTCATTGCCAAGTCTTCTTTACGTAAAACTGCCTTGGATTATTGTTATTATTATTATATACAATGGTTAATTAACACACATACACATTTAATTCACTCTATGTGTTTTGCAACTGATTTACATAAAACTCCGCTCCACTTTCACCTACAAATCAAGAGCTTTGCTCAGCTCAAACTTTCGCTAGAACAAGCGAGAAGACCGCCTGCAAAAAAATAACAAAAAGGAATCGTAAAGATTTACTTTTTCTTTTCTGCTCTTGTTCCTCTGACATTTTCAATGATTGTAGTGTTTCGTTTATAAAACCTCAGCTATTTATTTCAATAAATACGGACTTTTATAGATTTTTAGAATGACAAATTCTTTATCACCTGCTAAGTACCATTATACTGCCGACAGGCGACGCAATTCCTGCTACATTTGTAGTGCAGACAAGTTAACACTCAAAAAGTATGATACAACGGCGTAGCCTCACATGAGGGCGTTTACATCACAGTAGACGATTACGGCCGACTTTCCTTTCATTTCCTGAATATTTCTCCCATTCTCTTGCGAATAATTTCAACATCAAAATTAACAAGCATTTTACCACTCTACTCGTGTTTTCATGCGCTTTCGGACGCCGTTAAAAAATATCATTCAATTTGTTTTTAAAAAAATCATGCTTGCTTCAATATCTCGGTCGATAGGAGACTTAAGACTCTGCCGGCCGGGGTGGCCGAGCGGTTCTAGGCGCTACAGTCTGGAACCGCGCGACCGCTACGGTCGCAGGTTCGAATCCTGCCTCGGGCAGGGTTGTGTGTGATGTCCTTAAGTTAGTTAGGTTTAATTAGTTCTAAGTTCTAGGGGACTGGTACCTTAGAAGTTAAGTCCCATAGTGCTCAGAGCCATTTTGAACTTAAGACTCTTTATAGCACACCAAAATTACGTGCCCCTTATCGTACTATCATTTGGCGAAAACCTCGTTTCGATAAATGTAGTCGTTTACGAAATAAATGGGTGTTAATTTGATACGTGACTCACCCTGTATCCAGATGCAGGACGATGGTATGAATTTCGTTTCGATTTTGCGAGAAGAGACGAAGATGGGAGTAGCACAAGCAGTTGTTTGACGACGGACGTCACTTTTTTCTCTATGGGAACGAACAGAAAGCGAGACGTGTGGGTGGGAGCCAGGCAGGAGATTCTGACTGCGAGTGTTTCGCGGCGACTCACCGCTGGCAGAGACGCCAAGGTCGCGCGCGGGCGGCATTCGCTGCTGCCAGGTGCCGCTGCCAGGTAGGAGGCAGTCTGCACTCCTGCTGACGTCACTTCCCGGATCAGTTTAGCAGCTTGCATTAAGTCCTCGCCACGTGTCACTTGCAGCGATGTGCAGCATCGTTAGTAGCGGATATCTGCCAGCCGTGTCATTTGGCACCATACTCCGCTCACAGCTCCAAAATATGCCCACCAACTCACCTCACTGATATTTATTCACTGCGGAAGCAACACAAACGCGTCAGTGTGTTATCACAAAAGCTGATTAATAACGTGTGACTGAAGTGACTAATAAAAATTTGTACCAAAACCATGATTCGAACCCAGCTCTCTTCCTCACTAGGCAGATGTGCTAACCACTCTGGCACAGTGGCTTCACGTAACTGCACCGAATAATCTAACGTGCCTCCCACCTCAGTCCAAATTACCATTCACACGTCGAACCACTTAGTATTCTCCATAAACTCACACAGCGTTCGAGAGGCGCTCTACCTGTATTGGAACAGCACCTCAGCATCGAATGAAACGGGGCATCCCGCCGGAAACACAGATGTGAGGAGTGATGGGAATTTTGACTGAGGAGGGAGGCGTACTAAATTAAAAAATGGTTCAAAGGGTCCTGAGCACTATGGGACTTAACATCTGAGGTGATGAGTCCCCTAGACTTAGAACTACTTAAACCTGACTACCCTAAGGACCTCACACACATCCATGCCCGAGGCAGGATTCGAACCTGCGACCGTAGCGGTCACGCGGTTTCTGACTGAAGCACCTAGAACCGCTCGGCCACAGCGGCCGGCGTACTAAAATAGTCCGAACAATTGTGCAAAGCCACTGTGTAAGGGTGGCATAGTGCTTAGTCCGTTCGTTTAGTGGGCAAGAGACCTGGGTTGGAATCTCAGCCCAGCTACAAACTTTCATTCGTCACTTCTGTGTGCCTATATACGTCATAGATGTCTGAGACATGAATAGGTGTCTCCACTCACATAGTTTCATTTTAACTTGCTTCGTAAACGTTATGGCAAAGTTTGACTGATGGTTGGTCTCACATTGAGGATCGTATTCTGTTAATCGTATACATCGCCTGCCAAAAAATTTAACGCACCCTGAAAAGGACGAAGATACGAAATGAAACTTCTCAGGTTGAGAGGGTATAGGATGTTACTTCCGTGAGTCCCATATCTAGTCAGATTTACCAGAAACTTGCTAGTTTAAGCGCACTCAACAGCATAACGTTGCAACCCTCTGGCCTGGGAGTAAGCACTGTCTCCGTCTGGAAGGGTGTCGTAAAGCCCTTGCTTACACTCCTGAGCCTAGCTGACCCACACTTGTTGTAATGTGTCCTTGACATCCCGGTTATTAGCCCGGATACGGACTTAATGACGGAGCTGGTCTTACACACACTATCGGGACCAGATCAAGGTATCTTGCTGACCACGCGAGTAGCTCGACATCACGCATACAGTTCGCAGAGACACGTGCCATATGTGGACAAGTATTGTTCTGCTGAAAAATGGCACCACGATTCTGTTGTACGAGAAGAACACGAGAGGACATAGGATGTCAGTGACGTGCCATCGTGGCGTCAGGATTCTATCAATCATTGCCAGTCTGGACCTGAGGTCCTCCTCAATGGCTCGCCTACACCATGATGCCATGGTTCTGCTTTTGCAAAACATCGGAAGAATGGGATATTTCCCAAAGGCCCCACCAAACTCGCCGTCAATGGTCATACTGGGTAGTGCAAACCACGATTCATCGCTGAGAACAATGCTTCGCAGCCACAGCACCACTACAAATACAGCTGTTTGTGCTGTGGTGTTAATGGCAGCCGAAACATGCGTGGTAACTCCCTTGTCTGGCTGCTGCTAGCCTCCGGGATGACACAGAATGTTGAACTCAGTCAGTTATTGGTTTTCCTATTCCAGGCGCAGACGGGGAAGGTTTACAATGTGCTTGGGGCCGTTAGCCCTTTTGGGACTCAGACGTTCTCAGCCGAAACCTTAGTGCCAAGTCTATCTGCCCTCACGCTCCGATGCAGTCCAGCATCGGACGACTGTTAACGTCCGTACACGCCAAAATCTGTGCTTTGACCAGCCACCCTGTCAGGTGTTGTTAACGCTGATACGAATTCTCAGCATCTCTTTTGCATTGATAACTCAACGTCTGACACTGTTCGCGCCCCTTATGTACCTTACAATGCCTGGTAACAACACCGAACACGAATAACACTACTCCAATCTGGTGGCTGTTCTAGTTGTAGAAAGAATTGTAACTCATCATTTACGTACCCTCCTATGGTCTGAACGTATACGAAGCTAAATTGACATCCGTTAGTATATTATAGTGCTTCACTTTTGTTGTCGATTTTGTTGCTTTAATAAGACTCAGATAGGTGCCGCATTGGTTTTAGTCTAACTAGACTAGTTAGCAATAACAGAAACCTTAAAAACTACCGGTAACGCATCCAGACACTGTGTTGCTCGACTGCTCGACGTAAATACTGTAGCTGCTTACTGCAGTCTCCGTAAGTTCGATAGTTTGTTACTGACGTGTTCCATATAAGCATGGCTGCATTTCTCGGGGTGCTTGAATTAGCAGAATGACCGACATCAGAGTTCTGAAAATGCTTTCCAGTTACATCAAACTGTATTATGTGAAAACAGGAGAGTGGTGTGCATTTAATACATACAAGAATTACACGATACATCTTTCACAGGAAATCATAACTTCTAGTATATAACATGTGAACACTGTATTAGAATTTATTTTTCGGAGAATCAACAACTTCAGATACGACTTTCGATCTCATACAGGAAGTAAAGGAGCACACGCCGCTAATTCGATGACTATGACAGTATTACGAGCTGTTTTTGATGATAGGTTGACGTAGCCCGATAAATGCAGCTATGATTCTCCAGTAAAATGCGCATTTCCGGATCAACTTTTCCATCAAGCTCAGAATGCGACAGATAGCTGCAGTACCTACGAAGAGCAGCTGTATCTAAACTGGTTCAATCAATGCACTATCGTAATTTTGTAAGGTTCCAGTTTGAATTGGGGCTTAGCTCTGTGACACATGCTACTTACACTACCGCCTGAAGAGCCAAATGGTTGCTACAAACTCATCTACCTTTTACTTTGTTAAAACTGATATGCCACCTGCCAGACTATCTGAGGAACGGACTGAAACGTCTGGGGTTATCGCAGCCTGCCTACAGTGGTACTGGTTCACACGCGAGGCTGAAAACATCGCTTGCGTCGAACCTGAAACACCCTGTGTATGCGTGACCATCTTTGAGTGGTTGAGACGGCTTACCTAACACGGCAGTATCGAAGACGTTTAACCTTTTATTTAATATTAAAGAGGAAAACACTTCCTAACATTGTGCAAAATGGTATTTGTTTCCTCACTAACAGGCTTTTCGGCTTCTCAGGCCATAGTCAGGTGACAAGTCGCAAACGCAGATAAATGTGATGTGCGACTTGCACAGATATTATTTGTACAGAAAATACAAAACGACTAAAAGTTTACATAAGAAAAATATTCCAATAACTACATTAACTGAAAAATGGGGTACACAAAGAAATTTTTGATTTAGAGATACATGTAACACATTTCTCATTATTTGTTATATGTATCGCCGAATAAAAGCTTTCTTAGTTTACCCACTTTTCAGTAAATGTAATTATTGTAATATTTTTCTTATGTATCCTATGTAAACACTTTCTCACTTCGAAATTTTCTGCACAAATAATATCTGTGTAAATCGCACATCATGTTTATCTGTGTCCGAGACATTCAGTTGTCACCTGAAGATGGCGTGAGAAGCCGAAAGCCGGTTCGCGAGAAAATAAATATAAATTTGCAGAACATTAGGAAATGTTTTCCTCTTTAATATTATTATTATTATGTTCTGCGAAGCACCGACAGAGAATTCATTAAATGTTTTCTTTTTTAATTCATTTAAAAAAAATCTTTAAGTGATGAGCACATCGCCACAGACAAGTACATAAAATCCCAGATTAACATGTTGATTAAAGCTGTTTCCTAAATAGGTAATTATTCACTGTTGTCGAAAAACATCTTTCGAATGTGCTAAGAAACCGGTGTACTCATAGATGATGCCGCTAATGAATAGGCATGGGCCCGATACTTCAGGCAGTAAATAAATAAATGTAATATTTACTGCGCAGTTTAACTATCTTATATACATAATATTAAGAAATGGATATATGTGTGTGTGTGTATGTGTGTGTGTGTGTGTGTGTGTGTGTAAGTATGTTACGCATCACCTCCTAAAGCACTCAGTCGATTTGATCCACAGTTGGTTCACATAACCGTTACTATCAGACAACAAACGCTTTCGGGGTAAGAACCACTTCCGTGCTATTTCCCAGGCGGTATCCACATACACTGCTAAATGCACCTACAAAACTATATTACGGTACCACCCATAGTTCAGGAGATATGACGTCGTAAACACTGAGGTGCACGAAAACCTGCTCCATTGTGCACAACGTTTAAATTTATTACTTCTTCGCCAGTAACTCTATTCATATTTTGCAGGCAGTATCCACATATGCCACTGAATGTACATACACAAATAGATCATCGTACGACGCATAATTCAAAGGATATGACGTCGTAGGCTGAGACGTGTGAAAAAATCTCGCATCATGCAGGAAGTTCTTATACATTTATTCTTTACTGCTAAGACATTCGCACAGTTCAGTCAACTTAACGAAATCCCTGATACCTGGTAGCGCTTTTGACAGCTGTCAACTGCGAAGTGCAAACAGCTGTAGGCAAAAACGACAGCCGTCTATAGAGATTGAAAGAGAGTTACCGTAGAGACGTTTATAAAATCGCGTTGTAGACACATGAAGCAGCTCTCCTGGCGTACAGAAACTATCCAGGATGCTACACTATAAACACAGTTCAGTTTGCTTCGTTTCTAATACAAAACTGGCAAAATAAATACCTGGAAAATGCCGGGTTTGTCAGCTAGTAATTATATAAATGACATATTTCCAATATTTGAAAGCTCCAGGGCGCCATTTGTTCAAGACATTATAACAGTATTTAAGTTTCGATAGAGTCTATCAGTTGCTAACAGAAGATAATATCACTGCAGTAACTTTATGTTTAGAAAATGTACCAAAGATGAAGAATTTATATGTTATTTCGTCGGAAAAATCCTGTGCTTATTAAAATCGTCAGATATCTATCCCACCGTTGGGAATGTATGAGCGTTTAAAATTTACTGCAATCATATTTCTACCAAGCAGTTAACCATGCTATTCCCGGAAATGTAATTTGCTGACTAGTCCAAACAAGGATGACAAATATAACTACGGACGAAATATAGCAAGGTATAGGCACCACAGCAATGAGCAAACGAAACGTTCTCCCATGAACGTTCAGAAAATTATTCCGAACATCTGGTGGGGTCTATATATAGGAACCAACGATATACTCGTACAAGAAGTTCTTTTCAGAGAACTATCTACGTTTCTCGCACACAATTTTCATTTGTTTCTGCATATTTCTTTCATTTTGGACTACGCTTTGTAGAGAATAACTGAGATTCAGTGATGCCATGTAGCCAAATAAAACGTCACAATGAAAATAGTCTAGCCACGGCATTTTATCCAGCGTCATGAAGCATAAAGGCCCTTGCAGGAAAATGCAGAATGCAGAATTATTGATAGCGCACTCCAAATGTAAATTACTAATCGTGAGGGGAAATTAACTTTTTTCTTCCACACAACATAGTCATATTCAGGGCACTATTTTTCGAATATTTATTTGTGGCTGCATGATATGACAGATCAGGAAAATATTTCCCGAAACTACTTTCATATTTAGCGCCGTTATTTATATGGTTCGGAAGTGACTCTGTTCTGGCTGCCGAGCAGAATGTTACTCGATATGCCGCATATATTGGTGAAATAACGCAGCGTGTGTAATTCTAGTTGCTTTACGGTACTGTGCTCTGAAGGGCAGATATTTATCAACTTGAATTAGAGTCATTAATAAATACACAATCAAACCACGTTATCACTGTCTTCTCGTAATTTTAAATAGTATAAAGGGCTAAACAGTTTCTTCCTGACCCAAATGCAATCGTATTTTGACTGTTGCATACACCGCATAGCGTGCTTAGAATTAGATCTTTTAGAATACTACAAAGTTGAGAAAAAAATGGTTCACATAGCTCTGAGCAGTATGGGACTTAACTTCTGAGGTCATCGGTCCCCTAGAACTTAGAATTACTTAAACCTAACTAACATAAGGACATCACACACATCCATGCCCGAGGCAGGATTCGAACCTGCGACCGTAGCGGTCGCGCGGTTCCACTCTGTAGCGCCTAGAACCGCTCGGCCACCCCGGCCGGCCAAAGTTTAGAATCGAGGAAAAAAGTAATTCCGCTGTCAGGCACAGAAGACCATCTGTTACTGATAGACCACAGGGGCAGTCTCTTTATTAATAACTGAAACAAATTTCCGGTATGAGTCCACGATCATCATGAATATTTTATGAATAAAACAGTCCAACCGTCTAGATCTATATAAAAATTCTTTGTTTATTACGGCGTTACGGTATCTGACATCATCAGATATAAAAACCTTGAACTTGCGAAACAAGATTTAATATCAGTACTAAAACTACAGGTCTTAATAATGACAATGAAACTTTGTTTCCCAAGTTCAGAGTTTTATGACATCTAATGATGGCAGATACCTAAAGGTCTTAATCCCTATATAGCGATTTGGAAGGTTTTTATTAATAAAAAAAGGTATTCCCTGCCGAATGGCGTCATTTGGATGTTATGTGGAGGGGCATGGCGTTAGCACACAGCTCACCTGCTCGTTTCGGTATTCTCGACGTTGAAGGCTACGCTTTTTATTATGTAGTTCTTCAACTGTCCTCATAAAGCTGAACGCATACCGCTAAGTCCTTCCACCAAGGAAACAATCCTTGGCAGTACCGGGAACTGCACCCCAAGTTCCCCTCAGAACTGTTGGATGTGTTGACCTCTCATCTACGGAGATGGATTTGACTTCGCAACATAGTGAAATTTAGTTTCCCTGATTTGCTGTGAGCAGAAGGTTTTAACACTTTTTTATAAGGGCGTTTTCTTATCTGTCTGTGTATTCCGTGCAAATTTTGCAATTGATTTTAAGGGGGGACGTTGATAAAAACACACACTATTTCAAAACTGCACCAAATACACAGTCCTGGAAATATGGCAATGAAATTTTGAACCACGCTTTACATGAAAGTAACACATTTACATATAAAATCCTTTGATTATATATATTCAACTTTTTTGAATGAATCTGTAGTTTTATTTTCAAAGAATAATATATGTTCCTTTTTCTCAGAAAGTTTTCAAGAGATTTCTACAAAAATTTCTGTGTTTCATTTCTTTATATGTTGTAAGCTTCTCCATGAGGTTTTTGGAATAGGTCAAATAGGAGAATTTTCATAAATTTTTAATTATAATATCCACAAGTACAATTTTAAATTCTTGCAAAATTCCAAGCACTTTGCCCCGTATCTCAGCTTGCAATCAGAATTCCAAATTTGCTGTTGAGACAACGTTTATTAGGTTTACAGAAATGCGAGTACAAAATTTCATAATTCTAGCATTCATAGACACTGAGGAAAAGGTACATAAACCTTAAAAAACAAACTTTCCAGGAAACGCAATTTAAAGTTCGACCTAACTTTTTCTCTTATGTCACTTCTTCAGAAGGCACCACATTTGTGCTCTGGGTCGTCTTTCCCTTCAAGGCTTCTCTTCTGGTTTCTTGTTGTCTGTCTTCTTTCCTTTACCAGGTCCTCAACTGACTTTTCAACTGCAGAGACGTGCTGTAAATCTACTTTTCTCAGGATGTCTTGAGTAAAATTTCCTATCTTGAAACCCATTCTTTCTAATACCTTCATCCTCCCGACGTTCCCATCATTAAATACAGTAACTGCATCGTAAGTTGCAATTCTGATAACTGTAGCAGATGCAAATGTGTTTTTAAGGCATCGTTTACATATGAGTTTATAAGATACGGAACAGAGTCAAAGATGATATATGAAACCAAAGAGTATGTATCACGGCCTTCTAGATGTATCCTGCACACTTTTGGTTGAAAGTAATACACAGAATACTTGTTCACTGAGCTGGTATTGAAGTGCTGCTTCAAAACTTGGGGGTGGAGGGAGGCCGCGTCACACTTTTTATAAATTTTCAGACAATTCGGATGCGATTTCAACATTGAAACTTTGGGAACATATTGTCCGTGAGTTGGGCTAAGAAATAAAAAAAAATCGAAAATGGACATTTTTGGTCAGTTTCATCAACGTCCCCACTTAAAATACGTTCCCGACGATCTAGACACTTCAAACCTTCGACATAGCTCAAAACTAGATGAGAGTGCAGTATTAACTCGCTCTTTTTTCTGACTTGTGGCGTTTGAATAGTCTGGCTGTACGGTATGGTGTAGGCGTCAGGCTGTACATTAAACATCCTAGTTGCCCGCCATCGATGTAAATGGTTTGGTTGGTTGGTTGGTTGGTTTGGGGAAGGAGACCAGACAGCGTGGTCATCGGTCTCATCGGAT
Organism: Schistocerca americana; assembly: GCF_021461395.2. Taxonomy (NCBI): domain Eukaryota; kingdom Metazoa; phylum Arthropoda; class Insecta; order Orthoptera; family Acrididae; genus Schistocerca; species Schistocerca americana. The sequence continues at coordinate 228,498,997 of NC_060119.1, forward strand.
TAGGGAAGGATGGGGAAGGAAGTCGGCCGTGCCCTTTCAGAGGAACCATCCCGGCATTTGCCTGGAGTGATTTAGGGAAATCACGGAAAACCTAAATCAGGATGGCCGGACGCGGGATTGAACCGTCGTCCTCCCGAATGCGAGTTCAGTGTCGATGTAAATATCTTGAGGTATCACATCATGCAGAGTGTAAATAAGAAACCTATTTTCATGTGTGACTATGATTTATGTAAAGTTTTATGAACAAGGGCAGACATTACTACATATGTGAATGTATTAGGTGTGAAGTTTGCAAGAAGTTATTCATTAAATCGCTTGTTAGCAATTTATGGCTTTGTCTGCTGCATGATTCGTGTGTTCATTACAGTTGCCGCTGGCATCCCTGATCGAAATTTGACTGTTTGCTCCGTAGCACTGAGAGCCTTAGCTAGTTGCTAAACAGTTTCTTATTGCCTCACTTCAAAAAACGCGGATCCGTACGTACGTTGGCTACTTCCGCGTAGACTTCTGTAGGAGACAGTAGGTGAGTGAACAATCTTAGAAACTGTGTGTTCCGCTTCGATGCGGCAAAGTACAACTGAGTCCTGGTATGCTCTGCTTTCACAGTACATATATGGGCTTGTTCGCATCATTTGTGGTGATACAAGTGAGAGAATGCATAGGACGCTTATTGCAGTGAAGATTGACTCTTTTTCCATTAGAATGCGAATGTTAATTAGGACGGCGTGCTGAAAATTAATCCATTCGAATTTTTTTTTATTTGAAAACACTTAAAGCTTTTTAAATAAAACTGAACCACAAGCTCTCTTCAAAGCTGTTGGATGTGTTGAGCTCTCAGCTACGGAGATGGATTTGACTTGGCAATATAGTGAAATTTTGTTTCCCTGTTAACATTCCACACCTTTATAATTCATGTCTACATGTTTATTTCTCTGGCGATGAATACATTTCTCCAAACTAGAGACAAGTTTGCTGATACCGTTGCTGTAGAATGTTTGACGTTGTTGGGAGAGTCACAACATTATCTCTGCCTGAACCGCTTCATCGCTGTTAAAGTGAGGCACTTGAAGATGTTCTTTAAGTTCTGGAAACAGTCGAAAACAGGATGGGGTCAAGTCGGGGCTGTATAGAGGATTAAGGATGAAAGATAAAGAATGTCGTGAGCCCACCACAACATATCCATGCATTCATTCAGCCAGTGTAACGAAGATGTCGGATTGTTGGGGATATCGCAGCGCTCGTGTGTGCTCTGGCGTTGTCATGCTAACGTAGAGGGTGCTCCATCTGTGGACGAACTCTATGAATTCGTGAATGAGATTTTCAGCGGAGTGTGCGCTGATATGAAACTTCCTGGCAGATTAAAACTATGTGCCGGACCGAGACTCGAACGCGGGACCTTTGCCTTTTGCGGGCAAGTGCTCTACCAACTCAGCTGCCCAAGCAAAACTCACGCCCCGTCCTCACAGCTTTACTTCTGCCAGTACCTCGTCTCCTACCTTCCAAACTTTACAGAAGCTCTCCTGCGAACCTTCCAGAACTATCACTCCTGAAAGAAAGGATATTGCGGAGACATGGCTTAGCCACAGCCTGGGGGATGTTTCCAGAATGAGATTTTCACTCTGCAGCGGAGTGTGCGCTGATATGAAACTTCCTGGCCGATTAAAACTGTGTGCAGGACCGAGACTTGAACTCGGGACCTTTGCCTTTCGTGGGCAAGTGTTTACAGTTTCCTAAACCTCCCGCAGTACCTTGGAAAGTTTTCGGTGATGCCTTTAGGCATGAATTCCAAATTCACCACACCTTTAACATCCCAGAAAATTCTCAGAATTACTATGGATGCTGGTGGCATGGTCTTGAACCCTTTTGTCGTCGGTGATCCTTTGTGGCGGGACTCCGTTGATGCTTTCTCGGTATTTGAGTTAAAGTGGGGAACCCAGCTTTCGTCATCTGCCACAATGTTGTTGAGGAACCCAACACTTTCACACTCAAACCGCTAAAAAAAAAAAAAAAAAAAAAGAGCGTTCGAGGCATCCATCATGCACACAGTTTTTTTGTACCGCAGTTCTTACAGTGTTATCCGACGATTTTCTCTGATGAGTTCATCAACCCGATTCCGATGATTCTCGGCAGTTCCTATACGCAATCGTCCAGTCCGACATGTGTAATACATGCGCAGGTCGCCACCACAGTTTCCGTCATTACGAGCAAGAACAATCCAACATCGCACATTGTAATATACTGATTATTCCTTGCTACTGTAGTGTTATCTTGAAGTTGTGAGAAAGGAGGGCAGGCGCTCCAACGCGCGGAAGCAGAGACGATGCTGAGGGCAGGCGAAACTAGGAGAGATATTGTTACATGAAATAAACCGTAAGGGGAGAGCGTTGCGAAAATTGAGACTCCCCCCACTCCCCCCAGACGCGGTTCCAGGGCGCTAGTTACCTTTTAAGGAATTAACATGTAACTTCAAATGTCGTCTAGACGCTGTGGTAGGTTGCCACCGTAGAACTTTGTAATCAACAGGCACGTACTAGCTTATGAAGCCAGCATGATACCAGCCCTGAGAACAGCAACGTCAGTAGGCTCACAAGGGTTAGAAAGAGAGCGAAAACGCCAAAAATTGTTGACCTAGCAGTCCCTACTCCGGAGAGCCCGAGGGCGGAGCTAAATGACGTATAACAATAATGTTGCAAGCCTTAATTTGGCAGAGCAGTTACGTTCAGCTTTCAGCTGAACAATGTTGATACCAAATACGGACTTAGTGCAGCTGCATTAACATCCCCGCCTTAAGGGGCTCCGGAACGCCCTATACTTGCAATGTTAAAATAACGCTTATAAATTACATCTTTCCTCACAAAGTATTTGAGGTAGGAAGTTGAACTTTATACAGATTATTTATTGGAATATGGGCTACAACTTAACACAGGGATTTTACAAAATTTTAGTTCAGTTATTAAAGATGATTTTTTTTTCAATTGTAATGAAAATTCACAACATTTTTTTGCATTTTTTTATTTATATATTCAAAAATATACAGTTTTTTGGAAAAAGGCTGTGTTAAATTATGCAGAAGGTACTGTGTAACATTTACTGAAAGTTTGAAACAAATATGTTTGGAAGATCCTTAGAAAACATGTAATTAGTATGAGAAAATAAAAGTTTTGGGAATCGAGCGACAAAGATTGGATTAACTTTTTAGTGCATTCCAGGTCCATAGGATGGATTATCTTCATCCTCTGCAAACTCCTCCTCCAGCTTCCTCTTATACCTCCTCCTGTTTACTCTTGCTTGTATTTCTAGACTCTTTACAGCCCTGTCTGCAGCCCGAAGGCGTTCCTTGTCTAAAGCAAGCATCGCTCGTTGTTGTGTTCGTAGATTTTGCTACCATTTTCTTCAGTTGCAGTTACTGCAACACTGTTCCAAAAGGTGGTCATGTATGAACACTTATCACATTTCAGTTGTATTTCACTAGCAAGTCCTACGTGCTTTATTATGGAGAGTTCCAGACCAACTTCACTACAATGAATACATCTTACACAGTTTGAAAAAATTCCTTTGAGAACCGACATATCAAATATTTCATTCATATCCGATTCGCCCATAAAACATTCATAGTTTTCACTCATTGAACCAAGCTTCTTCTGTGAAATATTTTCTTACCCACTTTGACTGCTATGGGCAGGTGTACTTGAGAGGTTAGGTTCACTCACTTGGTTATCGTCTTTATTGTTTACAGTAATAACACATACCTTTGGCTTTCCAACATTTCTCCTTTTCTTAAAAGCCTTCAGAGGATTTCTAATAACTTTACTTTTACTCATTATTATACTTCAACAAAACAGAGACTCAAGAAACAGAATTAATTACAAATATTTTCGAGATAACGACAGAGTAAATCAACATGAAACAATCGACAATCACACCAGCGATATATATTGAACCATCACAGGTTAGCCACAACACATACTTTATCTCACATCACTAAAATGTACCTGACGAACACGGACGTTAATAATAACACCATTTGACAGCAGTTTAACAGCGCCACAGTGGGTCACGCCTATGTAGAACACATTTCAAAAAAAATTTAAAAATAGTTGTAGTCTTCGGAATTGAATAAATTATATATCTATTAAAAGGTAATAGTCTGCAGATTCAGAAAACGCAAAAAAGTAAAAATTGAACTTTTCATGATTTTGAGCCTTTCCGGAGCCCCTGCCGTCGGTACACGGACCGTGCATCCGAACGTTGAGCGTTGAGCGTGCCGAGTTTCTGACGTCATAGCGTGGAATAGCACGCTCGGGAGTCTTTCCGAACGTGCAGAGCAATATCTGGCATGTCAGATATCCTGAGCGTGCGTCTGAACGTTGACCAATGAGATGGCACAACGCCGCCTACGTCATACGCACGCCGTCTCCCTTCAGTACAGATTTGAGAGGCGCCATATTGGCATTCATTTCAAGCTTATATGTATGTATGCCGTTTCCGAGCACCAGCAAATTGAGAATCACTGGAAAACCCGTTGTTAGTTGTGTGATTCGTTCCAATAACATAATGAGAAACATCATATTCGTGGCAATAGAATTACTATGACTTGAGTATTATGAGAGTAGACTATTTAAAGGCAGCGACACACTGAAGAGCCACCCAAAACGCATTGTTCTTGGTACAGTTCGTTATAATTAAATTTCAATTAGTAACATAATTATCTACGATTAACGTTTTCAGTAAGCGCTAACATAATATGATTAAGTACAAGGACCGAGTTGTTGGTTTAGCGTAATGAGTTCAGTCCGGCTTTCGCCGCCGTGCAGTGCGTACGTGTTGTTATTTCCGCCTGCGGAGCGCGCGCGCTCGCTGTTGTTTACATTTCAGCGGCCGTCACTTACGTGTCGCTTACGTGCACTAGAATCATGGCCAACCGTTTTCGAAAATCAACTTTACGTTTCAACTTCTGCAACGACTACGCACGACCAAAGGCCTTGGAAGTGGAACGCTTCCTACGCGACGTTGCTAAGATCCCAGCTTCTGACATCTTGGGCATCCATTTGTCCATATTAAGCAGTACTGTGTACGTCAAAGTCGTCAATGACGCGGTATGTGAAAGAATACTTCGTGACACCAACCATGGATTACGCTTTTGCCACGCCGACGGCAATGTCGGAGCGGTCACTGTCGACCATGCCGGCTTAGGAATGCGCACCATACGAGTTTTCGAACTCCCGTTCGAGCTTCCAGCGGAAGACGTTATCGCGGCTTTCCGCCCCTATGGCACTGTACATGGCCACACTGCCGAACGCTGGGCGCAATTCCAAACGTACCCTGTTCTTAACGGTGTACGGCAGATCACCATCGATCTCCATCGCCACGTGCCATCTTACCTGCAAATTAGCGGGTGCCGCGCGGTTGTCATATACGACGGCCAACCCAAGACCTGTTCCGGGTGCGGCAAAGAAGGCCACCTCAGATCTGAGTGTCTTCAGCGACGAATCACCCAATTGCCAGCCGCTACTGTGGCACCTCCGGCTCCGACGACGGTTTTACCGATCACCTACGCATCGGCGCTCTGTTCTCCTCCCACCGGCCGCCGCCCATCGGACCATGCACCGGTGACCCTTCCAGCTGCTACGGATACCGCTGGGGCCGACGCGTCGCGCTCAAAGCCTGACGCTACTCCGGCGCCACTACCAACAGCGACGACTTCCGACACCCATCCGCCTGAACATATGGACGCCCCTTCATTTGACGTTCCCGCGACGGCCTTCCTCTCAGAGCGACGCGACTCCCTCCCGTCTTCCGACACGGAGGGACGAACCCGCAAACAACGTTCACCTAAGAGGCGCAAGAGGAGGCGCCGTACGGTCTCGGAACGAGACGGATCACCTCCCCCCGATGCTCCAGAAGCCGTCCGACCCGACGAGGCCTCGGAGAACCTACACGACGATATGAATGACGACAACATGACGCCGACTGTGGATACGTCGATGCCTACTCTACTGGCTCGCTCAGGTGCTCCTGAACCAATGGACTCCACAGATGCGACTGCCGCCGAGACGTCCTCAGCCCCTACGACCGAAGTGGAACGTACGACCATCACAACGACAACGCCTTCAATGGTGTGGAGTGAGGACGTCGATGAGGAGCCGGACCACACGCTGGGGACACAGTTACCCCAGACGGAAGCATCGTTACGCCGCTGACAATGCCGTCAGGTGGCGTACGGCACGACTCACCGTTGCCTCGTCCCTCTTCATCCTCCGCCGGTGGAGTTCCCCTCCACGGCGGGTTACGGCTCCAAACCTACCGAATAGCGACGATCAACACTAACACCATTAGCTCACCCGTGAAACTTCAACTGCTGCGAGAGATGATATGGGCGTCGGACGTCGATATCGCACTACTACAGGAAGTACACCTGGCCACACTACCAGACGTCGCGGGATATAACACTTATCCTTCTCCTGGTGACCACCTGGGACGCGGCGTAGCCATCTACGCCAGAGAAGGCATTCCAGTGGCCGATATCACATACCTTCCATCTGCCAGAGGCATGGGCGTCACCGTCATGGGGACGCGTATCATCAACATTTACGCTCCGTCAGGCTCCACCCGCAGACGCGACAGGGCCCTCTTCTATTCAGAAGAAATCGCTCCTTTGTTTCTTGGACGCTGCGACCATTACTTGCTTGGGGGTGATTTTAATTGTGTCTTGCACCCTAAAGATCAAGTGCCCCACTACAACACCTGTCAAGAACTGCGTCTTGTCGTCCGAGATCTGTTGCTCCGCGACACTTGGGAAGTTCGGCACGGCGACGCGCCTGGACATACTTACCAGACGAGTCACTCCGCGAGCCGGCTTGATAGAATTTACGTCTCTCGGGAACTCACACCTGCAGTCCAAGGTGCAGAACTTTGGCCCCTGGCCTTTTCGGACCACTGTGCCTACATCTGCAACATTCTCTTCCCCAAGCAAGTGGTCTGGCGTAGTCGTGCACCGTGGAAGCTAAACACCTCCCATCTTCATGATCCCGAATGTCTTCAACGTGTTACCGAGACATGGGCCACCTGTGAACGTCGCTTACCTAAATACTGCACGACCTTGACTTGGTGGCTAGAATGTGCCAAACCTGCCATTCGACGTACTTTGATTCAGTATGGAAAGGAAGTTGCTATGTGGCGCCGGCACACTACCGACTATTTCTACGCCGTTCTCCGCGACCTGGACGCCCAACCGCCCACCCCCGACACCCAGAGGGAACGCAGCAGGATTAAGGCGCAAATTGTAACTTTCACACGCCGTAGACTGCAGGGGGCTATGGTGCGAACCCGACGTCAAGATTCGGCGGAACAAGAACATCCGACCATGCATCATATCGCCTCCGATAGAAAACATCGACGACGACAACTCATCACCGAGATCACCACTAGTCGTGGCCAGCACGTCACTTGCCAGGCCGAAATCGTCAGTGCCTTTGTCGACCACTACCGCACAATGTACCAGGAGGAGACTACCAACAACCACGCTGAGGAGTCTGTGTTACCACACGTAACTCGCACCCTCACCAGCGACGAAGCGGACGAGCTGCTGGAGCCCATTACGCGTGACGAAATCCACGATGCAATCAAAAAAGGTGCTCTGAATAAGTCACCTGGTGTCGACGGATTGCCGATAGAATTTTATCGCGCTTTCTTCACACTAATGGCATCACGGTGGACAACGATGTTTAATGAACTGCTGACGATAGGGAACGCCGTACCGTCGTCCTTCGTCACGGGAATTATTATATCCATCCACAAACCGACACCAGGTGTGACAACAGCACATTACCGTCCCCTGACTCTGCTTAACGCAGACTGTAAAATTTTTACACGCCTACTGGCAACGCGATGCCGCAAGATCCTGCCTAGCATTCTATCCCCGGAACAGACAACTCCGGGCGGCTCAGTTAATATACAAACGGCCACAGGAGAATGTCGCGATTTAATTGCACTGGCAGCGGCGTGCAGACTCCGCGCCGCAGTGGTTGCCATTGATTTTGACAGCGCATTCGACAAATTGCGGCATCTTTTTCTGTTCTCAGTGATGAACCGCATGGGTTTTCCACCAACCTTCATCGACGTGATCCGGCGCCTGTACGGCACCGCCGAATCTCTGATTCAGGTTAACGGCCGTGTGGCGGGACCAGTGGCGATCCGGCGTTCCGTACGGCAAGGCTGCCCACTTTCGACCCTACTGTATGCCATAAGCCTGGAGCCGCTCATCGGGAGTCTGACGAGCCACCTTTCTGGTCTCACTTTGCGACAGCACAGTTTTCGATGTCGTGCGTATGCGGACGACCTCCTCCTCTTGATCCGCTCACGGAGTGAAACACACACGGTACTTGATTTGATATCAACGTACGGCACTGCAGCGGGCAGTAACATGAATGTGGCTAAATCCGCGGCGATGCCCATTGGACGCGGCCTCTCACACGAAGACTTAGCACCTCTCCCGTGTGTACAACAACTACGATATCTTGGTATCATTTTCACCTCCACCGTGCGCCGCTCCGCTGCCATCAATTTTCGGCGTGCACTCCAAACTATCCGCACGACGGTGCGACAAAATCTTCTCCGACGACTCGACTCTTTACAACGTGTCCAATACCTCAATCAACATGTGGCGGCCAGAATGGTCCACATCGCACAGGTCCTCCCGCTGCCATCAACTATTGGACGCAGCCTCCAGGCTGCCCTTGGATACTTCCTTACGGCCGGTACGATCTTTAAGGTCCGCTGCGACACGCTCACCCTTCCCCCGCGAGCAGGAGGCCTCGGCCTTGTCAATGTGCGACTCCGAGCGGCGTCCTTGTACATGTCCACCATGCACAAGCAGTGGCACGGGGGCACCTCCCTTACGCGCAGCTTGCTGGAAATTCTTGTGCCCGCGACCATAACACCACCAGTACCAGTCGGACACATCAAGCACCATTTGACGCACATTTCTGATTTCATCGTCGACTTCAGTTATGCTCACACACACTTACTGACCACGCGTTCTCCTCGACCTAAAGATTTTTACACCCCTCTCCTTCGTTCCATATCCAGCAACAATATCGAACTGAGACATCCGTCCACGCGGTGGCCAACGGTTTGGCGTCACATCCACCAGCCTTTTCTTCCCTCCAACGTCCGGGCAACATGGTACCAAGTCGCAAATGAAAAATTCGCCACAAATCATCGCCTTCACGCCATCGGACTACAGGACTCTCCACTTTGTTCCATTTGCCACCTCGTGGATGACGATGTCCATCAACTGACTTGTACTGCCACCAGTGACGTCTGGAAACTTGCCCGACAGTTCGTTGCCTGTTACCTCCGCGTTCCGCCGGACTCGATTGACCCACGGACTTTTATCCATCCTGAGAATACTTATTTCCCCGCCTCCAAAAATCATGCGATTGTATGGGTCAAGGGATGGACGATCACCTACATGTATAATGGTGGCGACAAATCACGCCTTGATTTCTGGCAGTACTTACAAACCGCCCACAGTGAAGTCGAACAGCGACCACGCTACCGCGCCTACTTCGCCAATTACCTACACGCGATCTTTACTTCACCCCCGCTCAGTTGGATGGTGCCACACGCCGACAGCACTCCCGCCCCCCCCTGCTGACATCTGAGACTCCCCGCGCTACTTTCTACATTGTAACCCACAGTGGAATAGGCGCATGGACACGCGCCTCCTTTCTTTAATGCACTACCCCAGACAACACTGGTCTTTCCCTCACTCCACTGTATATTGCTTCACGCCTCTTAGATTACATCAGACTTATTATTCTTTTTTTTTCCCTACACCATGTTCATAAAAAAAAAAAAATTCCTCGCCTTGTACGAGTATATTGTCTTGTGTTATTTTCGCCGGAAGGATGGCATTTCTGTTGTATTTAAGTTTGTACCAATAAAGATCTTTTTTTCATTTACCCTTTTCCTGGTGAAAAAAAATATAAATAAAAAAAATCAAAAAGCTACTTTGAGGGAGTGATTCAGGGACGGGAGGGGGGAGACATCGCGGCCAGGCCTCGTGTTTCGACCCCTGCCCGCCTTGTCTCCACCTACCCATATCTGAACACTCTTAAAATACAAAAAAAAAAAAAAAAAAAAAAAAAAAAAAAAAAAAAAAAAAAGTTGCGTCTCTCTTCGGTAATGAGTTTTTGTTGAGGCAGTGGTTCGCGTGTCAACACTTCCAATTTTTTTTCCTAACATTCGCGTTTTTATTAGGTTCTGACACTTTATTATTAGTTCAATATAAGTATAGACTATAATATTTGATGTTATGTAAATACAAGTTCACCTTTTTCTTAGGGGTGGCTTTGTTCGTTTGGCTTATAAAGGACAGCTTGCGTTACTTGTATAAAGATATTTTGCTCCTTTTTCTTTTACGCTTCGTAATTCACATGTCGCAAAGATTCTGCTACTGGGTAGGAACAGTGATCAAGTAAGACTGACCATGGGGTTTTACTAAAATGTGGGAATGATGAAATAATGTTTATCTTATGCGGAGAGGTGTTCCAAATTTGTACCGCACTGTTTGCAATGGAACTTTTATAAGCCTGTGTCCTTATTGATTGGACACGGTACTTTCCTTTTCGTGGACGATGGAGGAAATGTGTGCTTTAATAGAGCTAACATGGGAATTTTACGCGCGCCCGTTGAGTAAACAGTGTGATTTACGAACTAGAAACATCCCTCAATCTGCCGCTGGAGTGCGTTGCGATCGCCTATACCCCGTTGGGGCCCACGAACCGTATGCACGAGTCGCACCGTTCCTGAGCTTTCAACAGCACGTTGAACTTGGCACGCTCAACGTTAACGTTCGACAGCACGGTCCGTGTGCCGACGGCTTTAGGAGCAGTAGAGGGGACCTAACTAAACAGTGATTGGCAGGATCCTCCAAGAGACCTGTGGGATTGGCTGAATGGCTTTAAGTGGAAAAAACTGTGTCCCCACGCGATTCTTTAAAACTCCTAGATTCCGCATTTTGGTGGAGTTCTCAGTCAGACCGTCTGCACGCCGAATCCGTGTCCGTCGACTCCAGCCTCTGTTCCACGCCGCATAAGTCTGCTCTCTCGCTTGGAGTGCCTCAGTGAACAGTGTCACATTCAGTATGTTTTGTTTTGCATCTAAGTTGTTGCCTTAAGATGTTGATAGTGTTTGCTACTGTGGTTAACATCCAATCCTGGGACTTCTGCACTGGTTTCTGTTGTAACAGTGTTATTCATGCTTTTTCTAAGCCTAGAAACTGCCTCCAGTGTATTAGTTAGTCCTGTCTGGAATAAACAACTATTTCAAAACCCTGTTCGTCCAAGAGACTCCACAACGACTTCCCTACCAAGTCTCCCCACCTGCATTTCTAGTAAATGCCTGCACCAGTGTTGGCTCGGATAGAAGAAAACAATCAAATGCCTTCCCTGTGAATTGTCCTTCTGCCTTCTGCTCTGTACCGTTCGGGAGCGCAGTCTGACCACTAACCCTTTTTCTCCCTCTCCCATCAATGTCAGGACACGACAACATTACTGATGTCGACAGAATCATCACCGTAGAGAGCATTTTGTTTTCTATGGATTTCATTTGCAGGCACGTTTTCAGCGGTTAGAAACTCGATTACAGCACGCTGTTTCCTATACACCTACGTAGTTACGTTACACGCTACAGATATCGAGCGACAGAGGGTTAAAACTTGCGTTAGCGAATTGGGAAAGTCGACCGAGTAATACGCATGACATGTAATACTTCAAGGGGTGTCGAGAACAGAATAAAAATTATTGGGCATTTCTTTTTCAGCACATCCCTCGTAATTTAAAAAAAATCCCTGTCCTATTGTTCCGCCACAACGTCTGTATACTAAATTTCACACCTCGTACAATCGCACCAAAAAATATTGGCACAGTTACATTTTAGTGGATGTAGGTTAAACGAAACATATATTTCAGAAGATAACCCTGACAGGTGCCACCTTACATTACATAGGTTACAAATATGTCCAAATCACCTGTCGGTAAAGTAACATACACTGTTATGAAAATAAACATAGCTCTCCTGCATTAAAAAAAGTTTGGCGCACGCGTGTGAATCGGACAGTGTGTTCGTTTTCTTTATTGATGTTCATCTTCTAATAGTTAGTGTGCATCCCTTTAGCATATATAGCAGCACGTAAACGCCTAGGAATGCTTTGTATTAAATTCCGGGTGATGTTAGGGGTATTTTTCGACCATTCCTCCAGGAGCTCTTTTCCAAGTCGTTTTAACCGGACGGACGCCTTTTTATGACTTGTGTGTCAAGATGAGTCCACAAGTTCTCAATGGGTTTCAAATCAGGGCTCTGAGGTGATGTTAGAACCCTTTTGGGGGCATTGTACAGTAACCAATCCCGGGTTTTCATGGCGGTATGTTTTGGGTCGTTGTCTTGCTGGAAATGAAATACCCCAGTAAGGCCCAATGTCTGTGAACTAGCGTGTAAACTACCTCGCAACACGTCGATATATGTCATATGATCCATTGTACCGTGGATTACAGCTAGATTTCCAACGCCGGACGCCGCCATACAGCCCCAGACCATGATACCGCTCCCACCGTGTTTGCCGGCCGGCGTGGCCGAGCGGTTCTAGGCGCTACAGTCTGGAACCGCGCGACCGCTACGGTCACGGGTTCGAATCCTGCCTCGGGCATGGATGTGTGTGATGTCCTTAGGTTAGTTAGGTTTAAGTAGTTCTAAGTTCTATGCGACTGATGACCTCAGAAGTTAAATTCCATAATGCTCAGAGCCATTTGAACCACCGTGTTTGACTGTGGGATGCATGTGTTTGATGTCGAGGTGCGTACTCTGCTTGCTCCAAACTTACTTTCTTGCATCAAATCCGAACACATTGAACTTCAATTCGTCACTAAATATCACAGTGTTCCAAAACTCCATTGGCTTGCTGATGTAGTCCTTGGCAAACTGCAGGCGTTTCTGCCGGTTTATTTCCGATAAGTATGGCTTTTTCCTGGGAGAACGTCCATGCATGTCAGCCTCATTCAGCACATTTCGTATAGTTTGAACACTAACCGTCTTGTCGGACGTTGTCTGAACAACATCAGCAATAGTTGCTGCACTTGTAGTAGGTTCCTTCCGAGCAAGTGCGATAATACAGCGACGCACTCGGGTTGTAAGCACTTTTGGACGTCCAGGACGACACTTATTCACAGTTGTTCCGGTCTTTTTATATTTATGAAGGACGGCTCGTACCGTGGTGTAGCTAACAGACACCTCTGCTCCGATTTGTCGATAGCTTCTTCCTTGTGAATGGAGCAATACCACTCTCTCACGCAACGCCACTGAATGTTCCTTCTTCTTCGGTCCCATGCTGACCACTATCGCTCAATACAGCAACGTACTAACGACTGGGCCGCCAACAACACGCAGTGTCTATTGCGTCAACAGATGATATGCCGGTACCTGAAAACCCAGCCACGCTCTGTGCCAATACTTTTTGTGTGCAGAGGAGATACATATTTGCCCTTAACACTGCATTTGTTTGTTAATGGTAGGCACTGTGGGCAGAATTGTAACGTCTGGTATGTGAGGTAGCACTTACTTGTCCTGTGTACCGGAAGGTGCGGCGTTTGTTACCAGCAACGATAAATACGCACGTGTGCCAATACTTTTTGGTGTGATTCTATATGCCTGAAGTTTCTCCAAATTTAATAAATTATTCTTCCTACTGTAGTATTACGACGTACACAAAACAGGTAGAAATTCGTTATTTGCTCTCCTTCCGGGCTCTGGAATTGTAGTGGTCAGCGATGTTTTTGGTCACTACACAAGAGCCAGTAAACACCTTACTGTATCATGTAATGGTTTGGCTGTGACGTGTCACAGTGGATTTTATCGGTTCTCGCTGTGCGCGATGTCGGCCCAGAGTGGGAAGCAGTGCTAAATATTCTTATAGAGGGCGCATTAGCCATGCCGTGGGCGACAGCTGCAGTCCGGCGCAACCCGCTGGGAGCCGAGAAGCTACCAGGGAGGGGATTCCCCCGGCCTCTCTTTATTTATTAAGCCGGACGTGTGTCCGAATAAAAGCGCCCGTGTACCGGCAAATCGCGGCCGAGATCTCGCGGATGAAAGCGGAGCGCGCGCGGCGGCTTTGCGCCTGATGAAATATGTAGCCGCGCACATCCGCGTTAGTAGTAGCGGTGCGGATTAAAAAGAAATGAACCTGACGCCGGGCCCCGCGGGTCGGCCGGCTAAATGTTGTTGTGACCGGCGCTGCGCGACCATCTTGTGATCGGCGGCGTGGTTCCGGCATAAGCAGCTTCGACCCTGTATCTCGAAATAACGCTCTGGGGTAATTCCACCTCAGTTTCTAGTTTGCTGGAACCGTAATGTGATTACTTTCGTGAATTAGTCAAGATGCAAATGGTCTCACATTATTTATTGTCCACCTAGGTAAGACGGTGTTAACATTCCAAACTGGATAGGAAAAAACCGACCATTTAAAAACGGATACCGGTATTTTAGTTCTGAATAACTTACTGTGCTGGAGTAAGCTGTCGCCAGCGCACCGATCGCCAAGGATGTTGCGTGGAGGTCGATAGTGAGGGCTGGATCAAGCGCACCTATCACGAGAGAGGCCAAAGACAGACTTGCAAGCAACACGCCGCCAACGCCCTCTCTACAGCAAGTATTTAGACCCCCGCCGCTGACAGGAACTCTCACTCACTAACTCAGTCAATAGCTCAGTCTCTCTGTCACTAGCTCAGGCACTAACTCGCATTCCAGTTTGGCATCTGTCGTTCAACCACAGAGTGGGCTTAGGCTTCGACAGTATGTAGCGTCAGATTATAGCAAGATCACCGATAGTGTCTGCAAGAGGACCATTACGGAAGAGCTTGTACTGCAACTCGTGGACTCTATTCCAGTTAAGAAGGACTTATAGTTCATGTAAATAAAGAACCCTGTTAATGCACGTGTGCATTTGTGTTGCAAAAAGAGGATACCGGTCACCCATAACATCCGCTCCCTTGTTTCCTGCGATGCAAGACACTACACTTACATTTTTCGTTTTTTTTTTTTTTTTTTTTTTTTTTTGTATCGGTGATATCAATTTTTTTTCATTTTTTGCTAATAACCAGGTACAAAAACAGGCGTAGAAATTTTGCCACAGCAACTGCGCTCAAGTGTCTCGTTTCTAAATAAAAAGTTTTTTCTTACAAGCAAGTAATGTTTATTTTTAAAATTTACATTGCTTTGTAGTACTGGGTTATTATGCAAAATGGGGAAAGCGATTAGCGTCATTTTAACAACAATAGAACGACAGTAACAGTTTTCTTCTTCATTCTTTCTAATATTGGCTGGACCTCTTGGAGTAATTGCCCTTTAATTTTAACCATCCGGTACTTACCACTAAATTCGGCAGTCCTCGGTCGTTGCACATGTACCCAAGCTGGGTAATACAAAACTGTCTGATGGAAAGACAATAAAATGTGCTGGAAGACAAACGCACAAAGTATTTGACGAATTACAGGAGTATTCTGGGAAGGCCATTTGAGATAACTGTGACAATTTAGTGAAGATGTAAAGAGCTGTGTGGAGCACTTTCTTTCATCGAATATCAACCGATGAAAAACTATGTCATGCTTTGTGTCCACCTCCACCAAACACTTGGTGGAAATATAGGGAAGTTGAATTTTCTGGCAACGTACACGAATTTACAAGTAAACATTCTCTTCCTTTGGCAGTAATAGAGGCAATCAAACCTATTTACAGAGATTTGGCAAATCCTAAGCTACTAAAGAAGTGTTTACATGGGAAGACCCAGAATGTGAACGAGTCCTTCAATAATGCTGTGTGGTGCAAATGTGCTTAAAATGTATTTGTTGGCTTTACGACTCTACAGTTAGCAATGTCTGATGCTGTAATAACTTTTAACGGTGGGAACTTAAGTGGTTCAAATGGCCCTAAGCATAATGGGACTCAACATCTGAGGTCATCAGTCCCCTAGACTTAGGACTACTTACCCGAACTATCCTAAGGACGCCACACACATCCATGCCCGAGGCAGTATTCGAACCGGCGACCGTAAGTCCTCCAGAATGGTGTGAGAGATTTAAAGTCTCGTATTTGACCTTAAACAACATCCCTTGGCTGACATAGTATCCAAAAGCCGCTATTAATCCGTTAGCAATACCATGTGGCATTGGCAGTACCTGTGCCAGGTGTGGCAGTCGCGAGGCCTAATGAACGTTAGTGTATTCCACCCTTTGGAGTAGGTCGTGGGTTCGGAGTACTTTTCGGTATCCGAGCACTGCTCTCGGCCAGACCCGAACTTCCATATGTCGTCAAACATGTATCTACAACCTGTTACTCGTACATTCATTATGAATATCCCCGTACAGGGGATATATTATTAACTGAAAGTCGCTTGCCCGGCGTCTGCGGATAAATATTATATTGCAGTCCCTGTGCTGTTCCTCCGGACGTGAATGCATTTTGAACACTGCAAATCTGATAAACAAACGTAAGTGCGATCTGCTGACAGCCAGGTACAGTAAGTATGTGTCGGCTGTGATCGAATATATGGAGTACCCATTGGCACTGTCGTGATTCTTTTACATCGCCGTTGCAGTCGGGAGCAATGTTGACTGAAAATCTCAGAAATACGCGGCAAAGTCTGTGCAGATGATTCAGACACAGTTTTTCCCTAGTGACGATGGGTTAGGCCCCGTGGTAACGAGGGGAAGTATTAAAAATTTATCGTTTGAATAGAAAGAGAAATGAAGAAATGTCTTCGGTCTTTATTTCTGTTAATACTGGCACGAAAGACTGCAAGGGCACAGAAAGCGCGATGGAGAAAAATCACTCTATACTTTTCAAAACAGAAGTCGCGTATTTTTTGAGAAAATTTGCTATCAGTGTTTTGTACATCAAGTTTTACTGTCTGTCTAGTCTGCATACGTCTCTAAAATTGTGATCCGTTTCGATTCCGTACAACTGTCTTCAGATGTCAGTAATCAGTACGTCGGTTACAAGAGTAACTCGACAAATTCTTTAAGCAGTGTACACGCTACTGCGTAGAACGATATTATAAGCCGCCAAATTCTGTAAGCAATATGCGTGCTTCATTGTAGAGCAACACCGCCTAAGAACCCTACCACAACAAAGGTCAAAAATTAATTATGATTGTAGTGTTGCTCACGCTGCTAAATATTGCATTTTCGGGCAACACAAAGTTATATTATGTGGCAGGTGTCATTAGAGCACAGTTAATAAAGTCATTTTATGAAATAATGGATAAACTAGGCACCCATATTTTCGTGTTTCCCACGCTGGTCTCGTTGTGAACTCATAGCTCAATCGTCGAAAATCTAGGTAGTGAGGATTCCAAGTTCGATTGCAAAGAGGCCTAGGTGTTATTCTGCGATATTCAAAAGTTTTATAGATGTGTTTCATAAACCATTCTTGAAGATTAAACTTTTGCAAGTTAGGACAATGGTGATGTAAAAAAGTAATCAGCACTCCGAATTTAAGTTACATTTCTTTTTTTTTACTTTTGTTGCAACATCACTTCACAATATAAAACATACTTGAAAATATCTTCCTCACTGTTAAAGTTCACATTTCATAAAATGACTACAATTTGCGTCTTTTCAACATGACGACCAAGACTTGACTCTCCAATAACCGCTTACGCGCCCAAAAATCAGAGTTGCAAGTACATCAAAGGTCATAGTGACAAAAAAAAGAATACACAAAAGAATAATATCGTTGCAATATAAACATATTGATGTATCAAAGTACCTCTACATTAATGAAATCAAATCTAAATGTTGTCACAGAAATATGTTAATTATTTTACAGAAACACAGTAGAATATTGCTGGTATCGAGAGGTTGACGTGAGATGCCGTAATGGTTACGTAATTCAAGTACCATTACAACCGCTTACAGGATTTGACGGGCTACTCGTGCAGTCGACATATTCGCATCAAAAGATGGTTCCATGGAACCGAATACAGTCATAGCTATAGAAATATATCCAGTCTACATGATAAATAAAAACTGCTGTAGCCCGACATTTCACTATTGTAAGTCTTATTTTGGAGTACAGATAGCGGTTATCGGTGAAACAACCGGTTTTCAGTTTTATCAGTTTTTTTTTTTGTCCAAAGCTTAACCTGATTGTTGAAACAGCTCAAAATAACCGGTTTCTGAAATAACCAGTTTTTTCCTCTTATTGCTATTATTCCCAATAATAAATGTAGGCTTCGAACAAAAATTGAAAGATTCTGATGACGGTGAAGGAGTAGGAGACCTCGATCGATATGGGGTTGAGGCTGCGACAGAAATCTGCCTCATTGTCTCCAGTAAAGATGGCGAATGTGAAGAAAAACGGGTGCAGCAGTAACTAGAGCGAAAGACCACAAGTTTATGACTTTCCTGCATCGTCATTTTCTGATGGTGTCAATTTTTCACACTAAAAACTTAACTAAATTCCATCCGGACAGGTCTCCGAAGGACCAGTGGTACCGACCGACGGCCGTGCCATCCTCAGCCGATCGCCGTCACTGGATGCGGATAAGGAAGGGCGTGGTCAGCACACCGGTCTCCCGGCCTTTGTTAGTTTTCGCGACCGGAGCCGCTACTTCTCAGTCAGTCAAGTAGCTCCTCAGTTGTCCTTTCAAGTGGTGAGTGCACCGCGCTTGCCAACAGCATTCGCCAGCCCGGACGGTCACCCATCCAAGTGTCAGTCAAGCCCGACAGGTCTTAACTTCGGTGACCTGACGGGATCCTTTTCAAAATTAAGGTTTCAGTTGTTATCCCAAGTCTGAAGCACGTCAGTAAAATTATTCACATATCAGTCAAATTTACCGTCTTTTCCAGGAACACTGAGGATGTTGTCTGCTTATATGATGCCCCTAGTTTGTTGTACCTCCTTCGGTTTGTAATAACTTAAAGCAAATGGAACACAGTACTTCATTGCTATCGCACTACATTCTGCAATACAACCAATGTGTTAACACGCGACAAATCTTCCGGAAGACGAAAACCGAATTTACATGTTAAGGTCTCAAGCGGATTTGCTGGAAAACAGCTGCTACAGTTTCTGATGTAGTCAGCACAATCGCTATTTCTCTTCAATCAGACGAAATATAAACAGCTTCAGTCCAATATTTCTACTTATCCTTCACTGCACAAAAAGCCACTCTGTCCACTTTAGCCGGCCAGCGTGGCCGAGCGGTTCTAGGCGCTACAGTCTGGAACCGCGCGACCGTTACAGTCGCAGGTTCGAATCCTGCCTCGGGCATGGATGTGTGTGATGTCCTTAGGTTAGTTAGGTTTAAGTAGTTCTATGTTCTAGTGGACTGATGACCTCAGAAGTTAAGTCCCATAGTCCTCAGAGCCATTTGAACCATTTTTGTCCCTTTTAGCCGAAAATTTGTAAAAACAAGGTGAAACCTGACAGACCAAGCACGTTTCAAAACTGACTGCGTTTACATGGAAGCGAAAACCGACTGCGGAATTGGAAAAACCGGCAATCAGAAGCTGATCCCCAGAAATGATTTTGAAGTGTTTACATGAGCACCCAAAAGCGGCATTGGGAAACCAGTTTACGAAATCCGGTTTTGGGAGACCCATGTTAATGGGGCGAGTGAGAAACTACCTTATAGACCAGGTGGTGGGGGAGAGGGGGGGGGGGGGAGAGTCGTCTTGCGTCTTGCACACTAGACGTGCAGGGGATAGTCAAAATAATGTGAACAGTGGTAGTAATGGGATGGTTGTGTTTGAAGATCAGCAACGGAGGTAATGCACGTCTCGCGCTGGACTGTGCGTGTTCACTACGGACTAGGCATCAGTGCAGGTTGTTTCCGAGTAGTGCACACGTCGTATTTGCAGTCAGAAGCCGAGGTAGACCTGGAATTAAAAGAACTAACAGAGTTCCAAAGGGGCAGATTGTGGGGGCCCGATTAGCTGGAGCATCAGCAATCAAGTCAGCCAACTTATTGAATGTTTCAAGAACAACTGTTTCAGCGCTCTCGACAGCCTACTCAAAACATGGAAAGACATTATCGTGTAAACGTAATACTGGGCTCAAATCAAAACTAGGTGACAGTCGTGCGCTAACACGTACTGTGTCAAAACAACAGAAAACTACGGCGGCTAAAGTGATTGCAGAGCGCAATAGCCATCTTCGAGACTCTGTATCTACCGACACTGTTTGTCAAGATCTCCATAAAGCGACTATTCATGGACGAGGTGCTATACCGAAACCATTAGCGACGGCAACAAACGCAAAGAAGCGTAAAACATTTCTATACGCACTATTATGTAAATTGGATGTGCAGGGTGGAGAAATGAAAGGAAAGGAAACGAAAGGAAAGGGAAGAATCTAATGATTTCGGCAGCATCGGGACTTTATGTAGAATCAGAGATGACGTGTGATACTGTATGCTGGACCGATACTCGAATCCGAGATCTGCTGCTTACTAGACAATTCGTTAACCACTGCGCTACAGTGTTTTTTGCAGATGAGTGAACTATCTCGGCATCCGCGATGGCTATCCGCGTGGTCTTGGGGGTCTTGTCACGGTTCAAGCGGGTTCCCCCCCCCCCCCCCCCCCTCCGGTGGAGGTTCGAGTCCTCCCTCGGGCGTGTGTGTGTGTGTTTTGTCCTTAGCGTAAATTAGATTAAATAGTGTGTAGGCCTAGGGACCGACGACCTCAGCAGTTTCATCCTATAGGAACTTACCACCATTTTGGCACGCTACCCGGCAAAATTACGCATTCAGACCTAACACCACCTACCCACAGTCGCCGTCCATGTCCTCCACGTGCGCTAATTTTGGGTTCTCGCTAGAGGTCGAACGATGTATGCATCCGCACTAAAGATTGCGGGTTCATTGTCACTCGAGGCGACTCAGTTAAATAAATGCGTGGCATCGGAATGAATGGACACCACACATTTATATCCCTATACGTCTTTCTTGTGATCACAGCGCCAGATTCTCACCTGGCGGCCAAAACTGGAACTAATTATTTTCCAGCGTAAATCGGTTCCGCTTTAACGCATTATGAAATATGCCTTGTTTCGCTGCCGTACAATAGTTACAGCCCACTCTGTGAGTAGCGGCACTTTGGTTATGGCCTCTCAGTATGTAACCGTGACCAAACGGAAACGACTCGAGGTTTAGTACAAGTAAGTGCTCTACTCAAATAGGACCTCTTTGTGCTCCCTATCTGCAGAACAATCCTACGATGGAATCAGAATGGAATAAAGGTAAGGCTTTTGGGCAAATTTATGTAGTCTGCAGACAGAAAATGACGGCTTGTAAGTAGGCTGCTTAGGTTTTTATGTTGGTAACGCCACGTAGCGCTCTGTATGAAAATCACTGACTGTGATGTGTGCAGTCTGTGGCTGGTTGGCATTGTTGCAATATTCGCTATTGTAGCGTTGTGTTGTTGGAGGTGAGCCGCCAGCAGTGGTGGATGTGGGGAGAGAGATGGCAGAATTTTGAGAGCGGACGATCTGGACGTGTGTCCGCCAGAAAAAGGAAATTTGTAGAGATGGATGTCATGAATTGATATATATATATATATATATATATATATATATATATGATGACTTTTGAATTTTGTTAAGTAAATACATTGTTTGTTCTCTATCAAAATCTTTCATATGCTAACTGTGCCTATCAGTAGTTAGTGCCTTCAGTAGTTAGAATCTTTTATTTACCTGGCAGTATTGGCGCTCGCTGTATTGCAGTAGTTCGAGTAACGAAGATTTTTGTGAGATAAGTGATTCATGAAAGGTATAGGTTATTGTTAGTCAGAGCCATTCTTTCGTAGGGATTATTGAAAGTCAGATTACGTTGCGCTAAAAAAATATTGTGTGTCAATTTAGTAATGGTCATAATAAGTAAAGAGAGAACTGTCTGAGTACGTCCAGTTTTGCTCAGCTGTTTGAAATTCAGACAACGTAAGAGGTTTACCTGCATACTCATTTATAATTTTTCCAAAGGGGACGTTACAGGCTCTGTGTTTAAATGTCGCGATTACTCTCATCAGAAGTTTGTTTACGTAAGAGTCGGTGACGCTGTAGCACTACGCGCTCGTCCGGATTAGGACTGCAAGACGTCAACAGTACAAAATAAGATAACTAGAAGCTGTTATGAATTTAGCTTTCGACCCTAAAGGATCATTTCTTCATTTCAGTATGAGTCAGACATGTGTAACTTGACTGTGGAACCAGATGAGTTTTGTTTATTTATAATTTGAGCGTACCTTGATGTTTTGGTGATCATAGACTGTATCTCAGGTAAACGAGGCAAACAAAAATCTCATTCGTATTCTGGCATGTGACAGAGCAAAAGGGTGAGTGGGGGAGGGGGACGGGGGGGGGGGGAAGAGTGCAGCAGCGTGGTTTTGCATGCAAAAGCAAACAGGCCGCGTATCAGTGGGAATGTTTGACGGATGGAGCAATTACTGTGCACTGCGAGATCAGAGACAAGCGCGCGGCGTCGCCGGTTCCTGGCGTCACAAAAAGGGGGGAAAAAGCAGCCGGTTTTAATCATTCCGAATGCGCGTGCGGTGCCATTTAATATCCGGCACGGCGCAGGGCAGGAGCGAGCTGAGCTCTGCGGGGCCAACTGCGAACTCGGCGCACACACCTACGTACCGCCCTAAATACTTCACCCGCCACATAAAAGAATGCGGAAACAAATTCCAAGAACATTTGTGTCAAAGACTACGCGATGGACAGCGTGCGCACCTGCGAAAGACGCGTTGATTTTTTTTTGCGGATTTTCTTCTTTTTTTCGTTTTTATCTTCGTATCACGTCTGTTATGTTCTCGTCATTAAAAGAGATTCGTAGCGAGTGGATACGGCTGCTTTTCTTTCTATTTTTTGCAGAAAAGCAGCTGTAGCAGTATGCGCAAACTTAAGTCTGTTCGTTCGCTTGAGAGGCGCTTGAATATACATTGTAAGTAGGCTGTTTAGGTTTTTATGTTGGTAACGCCACGTAGCGCTCTATATGAAAATCACTGACTGTGCTGTGTGAAGGCTGTGGTTGGTTTGCATTGTTGGAGTATATGATATTGTAGTGTTAGGCAGTTGGCTGTTAACAGCGCGTAGCATTGCGCAGTTGGAGGTGAGCCGCCAGCAGTGGTGGATGTGGGGAGAGAAATGGCGGAGTTTTGACAGAGCATGATCTGGACGTGTGTCCATCAGAGACAGTAAATTTGTAAGACTGGATGCCATGAACTGCTATATATATTATGACTTTTGAACACTATTAAGGTAAATATACTGTTTGTTCTTTATCAAAATCTTTCATTTGCTAACTATTCCTATCTGTAGTTAGTGCTTTGAGCAGTTAGAATCCTTTATTTAGCTGGCAGTATTGGCGCTCGTTGTATTGCAGTAGTTCGAGTAACGAAGATTTTTGTGATGTAAGTGATTTTTCAAACGTATAGGTTATTGTTAGTCAGGGCCATTCTCTTGTAGGGATTATTGAAAGTCAGATTGCGTTGCGCTAAAAATATTGGCTGTCAGTTTAGTGTTGATAAACATAGGTAAAGAGCGAAATGTCTGAGTACGTTCAGTTCTGCTCAGCTGTTTGAAAATCAAATAATATAAGAGGTTTATCAGCATTGTAATTGATTAATTTTTCAAAGGGGACATTTCAACATCTCTTTCACGAACACTTCAAAAAAGTGAGTTTCTAGCTTTGGATGCTGACCAAAGTTTTCGTGTACGCTCCTTTTACTGTTCTGTAAGCAATTATACAGGCAGCTGCTCGTTAGTAACTATTGCATTCATGAATACAAGAAGCACGTTTCCTGTTAGATGAAAAATCAGTTTTGCAGTAGTTCTTAACCCTGATGAAAACAGATATTTGAAGCAAAATTATGCTAGGGAGTGACTGAAGACCTCCAATACACAGATAATCCCAGGGAAATTATTCTGCGAGACGAAAGAAACTATCATTTGAAGCAAAATTATTATTCATACAAATATTTTTGGAATAGTTTCCGATATAAACTCATGTAAGCCATTGTTACAATTACGAGCAGGTAGAATAAGCATATTCTTCACTACGGATGCAAGCAAAGACAGAACAGCATTTCATTCAAACTGTCTACTTTTGATGATCAATGTTTTCACGTACTCACGATCTACTGCCAGCCGAAGTTGGGGACGAGAGAGTGGATCTGCACCTGCGCAACTGCTTGTCCACTTAAATATATTCACGCGCAGATGACTCCGGCAAAGTTTCATGCGCTATGAGTTTTTTAAAAAAAAAGTCCTGCGGCGATGGAGTACTGACGGTGAGGAAAGAGTTTGGAGTGCCCGAACCTTAGTTGGTGCTCTGCACGTTAGGTGGTCAGACGGTGATGGTCGTTCTGGTACTCGATAGGGACGGGAGGACTGGTTCGGCAGCTCGTCAGGCGACAAAGCAGCCTATTCAGGATCGCTCTGCCTTCCCTAGTCCAGGGAGGGGCCTAGAAAAGGTGGCCTAAACATACCTGAGAGCTGTGTCTGTATTGTCTGACAGTTTTCTCTGATGAGTTCATCAAATCGGTTCCTGCGAGTCTTGTCGGTTACCTGACCTGGTAGTCTACTCGGAGCTCTGTCGCACACTTTGAGGTTAACACCACTAATTCCTCCATTACGAGCATGAACAAGCCAACGTTGCACATTACGACGTCGATACACTGATCTTCGTACGCAGCTTTCAGCCTTCTAATGACTTCATTTGTAGGCACGTTTTCTGCGGTTAGCCGGCCGGCGTGGCCGTGCGGTTATAGGCGCTTCAGTCTGGAACCGCGTGACCGCTACGGTCGCAGGTTCGAATACTGCCTCGAGCATGGATGTTTGTGATGTCCTTAGGTTAGTTAGGTTTAAGTGGTTCTAAGTTCTAGGGGACTGATGACCACAGATGTTAAGTCCCATAGTGCTCAGAGCCATTTTTATGCGGTTAGAAACTCCATTAAAGCAAGCTGTTTCTCAAGCACTGGCGTAGTTACGTTATACACCGCCATCTTCGCGCTGCAATTAAGAGCCCGCTAGCAGCAGAGAGTTGCCACTTGAGTCAGCGATGGGGGAAAAATCGACTGCGCAATACGCATAGCATGTAATACCTCATCTGATTGAAGAATTCGGAGTCATTACTTCTAAGCTCGCCCTCATATTATTCCCTAACGCTTACCTTATTAAGTCCCCTATTTCTACCGATTTCGATACGGGTAAAAATATAACAAAGGAAACTGTATTGTGTATTTGGAAATCGAAGTCGGGTTCTCTTGTCCTCAACAAAAGCCTTAGTCGTTACATCAGAGGCTTTAGATTAATCAGCGTTTTCCTTACATAAGGGGTAGTCGTAACAGTTTCTATCCTCGATTTCTGGGAAATCACCCATTTGCGGACCACACAAATGATGATAAAAATGCCCAGTTTTCAATGACCTATGGATACCATTAATTTTGAGTCAATTACACGTCGCGAACTTTAGGTGTGGCTTCTCAAAAATAATGGATGAAGACCAAAAACATATATTTGTCGATCTCTGGTACTTCAGTAGGAGGTTAAACCGATACTACAACATACACTCACAACTCGAGCATGGTAATTCGTTGCAGAATGAAAGATTCGCATCAGAGTACAATAGACTTTAAATGGATACAAAGTTCTGGGTAATTGTTCTATTAGCATGTAGACATGAGCTAAGATGACAATGTCGTCGATAGCGACGGTTAGAAGTAGTCGCTGGTTACATAGAAACTGTGCGATTACATAGAGGGTGGGCAGAACGGTACTGTGCTCGGACGTAAACAACCTTCCGGTTCATGTTATGTTATGTTATGTTAACCGGGGACCTAGAAACGACGGAGAGGCTCCGTCCCCGCCGCAGCCGCAGTGGTCCGCAACCCCACGACGACTACCGCAGTCCACTTCACCCCTCCGCCGCCCCACACCGAAACCAGGGTTATTGTGCGGTTCGTCCCCCGGTGGACCGCCCAAGGAACGTCTCATACCAACGAGTGCAACCCCTATGTTTGCGTGGTAGAGTAATGGTGGTGTACGCGTACGTGGAGAACTTGTTTGCGCAGCAATCGCCGACATAGTGTAAATGAGACTGAATAAGGGAAACAAGCCCGCATTCGGCGAGGCAGATGGAAAACCGCCTAAAACCATCCCGACTGGCCGGCTCACCGGACCTCGACACAAATCCGCCGGGCGGATTTGTGCCGGGGACCGGCGCTCCTTCCAGACCGGAAAGCCGTGAATTAGACCTCACGGACAACCGGGCAGGCCCGGGTCATGTTAGTAAAAACATAGGACCGTGCCCATGTCGACATTTCCGATTCGTTGTAGAAACGTTCTTCACTTGTATTGCCGTCATGAGATCTTTTGTGTGAGATCTTGTTCTGTGGACGACACCACATTATCGTTTTAGGTTTTACCGTAGCTACCTGCCGCATATGATCGGAATCAGTTGGTCGGATCTGAGGCATTCCCCATTGTAGTATCACGTATTGATACCATCGCACAGGTGTCGAAGTTGGCAACAGAATTGCAAGTTTCCATCAGACATCAATAGTGGTTGTGTGGGGTCTGATGGACCCAATGGTGCACACCCGCTGGGCCACGCTCCAGCGGCTCCGTCCCACGATCGCCCTCTTTCTTCTTCTTCTTCTTTCTTCATTATCGTCGCCTTGTCCCACGTCACGTAGGGTCGGCGTTGCTCTTCTGGATCCTTCTCCTCCATAGTACTCTATCCATTGCCTCTTCCTTCTTCCATCCTTTCTCCCTTAGGTCCCTGGATATCTTATCCTTCCATCTCATCCTCGGTCTTCCTCTCCTTCTCGCTCCTTCAATCTTTATATCTTCAACTCTGTTTCCGATGTACTCTTCCCGTTTTCTCTGTAAGTGTCCGTACCGCCTTAGTCTGCTCTTTTGTATCTTCTTCCCCATGGGTCCCACTTTCACAGCTCCTCTAACAAATTCATTTCTAATCCTGTCCTTCCTTGTTATCCCACACATCCAGCTCAGCATCCTCATTCCCGCCACTTCCATCTTCCTTTGCTGGGCTACTGTGATTGGCCATGTCTCTGCCCCATATATCGTAGCAGGCCTTACCACCGACTTGTACACTTTCCCTTTCAACCCAATACTCACCTTCTTGTCACTCAACACTCCTCTCATTTTCCTCCAGTTGTTCCAACCGCAATTTATTCGGTGTTGTATCTCGCTTTCCGCCCCTCCGTCCTTCTGTATGTACGATCCCAGGTATTTAAATCTGCAGACCGATTTCAGCTCATTATCCTGGATCTTGCAAGACCTCATCTGCACATCCTTCAGTGCTAAATATTCTGACTTTGTCCTCTGCCGTCGTAATATAGGCTGGCGGCAGCCACTCAGCCCACTCGTGTTCGCAGTCACTTCGCCTAGTCGCGGCTCCAAAACCGTCGTTCGTGGTTTAGTACAGAGAGCCTCATCCTTATTGTTATTGTCTGAGCTGGTCTCTTAATTCTTGCTGCATTATTTGTAGTGAGTCTTCGTATGACTCGGTGCCCCACTGCAGACTCCTGACTAAGGTACGAGCATATGGGATTGATTCCCAAATATGTGAGTGGCTCGAAGACTTCTTAAGTAATAGAACCCAGTACGCTGTCCTCGATGGTGAGTGTTCATCGGAGGTGAGGGTATCATCTGGAGTGCCCAAGGGGATGGTGAGTGTTCATCGGAGGTGAGGTTATCATCTGGAGTGCCCCAGGGAAGTGTGGTAGGTTCGCTGTTGTTTTCTATCTACATAAATGATCTTTTGGATAGGGTGGATGGCAATGTGCGGCTGTTTGCTGATGATGCTGTGGTGTACGGGAAGGTGTCGTCGTTGAGTGACTGTAGAAGGATACAAGATGACTCGGACAGGATTTGTGATTGGTGTAAAGAATGGCAGCTAACTCTAAATATAGATAAATGTTAATCAATGCAGATGAATAGGAGAAAGAAACCCGTAATGTTTGAATACTCCATTAGTAGTGTAGTGCTTGACACAGTCACGTCGATTAAATACACTCCTGGAAATGGAAAAAAGAACACATTGACACCGGTGTGTCAGACCCACCATACTTGCTCCGGACACTGCGAGAGGGCTGTACAAGCAATGATCACAGGCACGGCACAGCGGACACACCAGGAACCGCGGTGTTGGCCGTCGAATGGCGCTAGCTGCGCAGCATTTGTCCACCGCCGCCGTCAGTGTCAGCCAGTTTGCCGTGGCATACGGAGCTCCATCGCAGTCTTTAACGCTGGTAGCATGCCGCGACAGCGTGGACGTGAACCGTATGTGCAGTTGACGGACTTTGAGCGAGGGCGTATAGTGGGCATGCGGGAGGCCGGGTGGACGTACCACCGAATTGCTCAACACGTGGGGCGTGAGGTCTCCACAGTACATCGATGTTGTCGCCAGTGGTCGGCGGAAGGTGCACGTGCCCGTCGACCTGGGACCGGACCGCAGCGACGCACGGATGCACGCCAAGACGGTAGGATCCTACGCAGTGCCGTAGGGGACCGCACCGCCACTTCCCAGCAAATTAGGGACGCTGTTGCTCCTGGGGTATCGGCGAGGACCATTCGCAACCGTCTCCATGAAGCTGGGCTACGGTCCCGCACACCGTTAGGCCGTCTTCCGCTCACGCCCCAACATCGTGCAGCCCGCCTCCAGTGGTGTCGCGACATGCGTGAATGGAGGGACGAATGGAGACGTGTCGTCTTCAGCGATGAGAGTCGCTTCTGCCTTGGTGCCAATGATGGTCGTATGCGTGTTTGGCGCCGTGCAGGTGAGCGCCACAATCAGGACTGCATACGACCGAGGCACACAGGGCCAACACCCGGCATCATGGTGTGGGGAGCGATCTCCTACACTGGCCGTACACCACTGGTGATCGTCGAGGGGACACTGAATAGTGCACGGTACATCCAAACCGTCATCGAAAACATCGTTCTACCATTCCTAGACCGGCAAGGGAACTTGCTGTTCCAACAGGACAATGCACGTCCGCATGTATCCCGTGCCACCCAACGTGCTCTAGAAGGTGTAAGTCAACTACCCTGGCCAGCAAGATCTCCGGATCTGTCCCCCATTGAGCATGTTTGGGACTGGATGAAGCGTCGTCTCACGCGGTCTGCACGTCCAGCACGAACGCTGGTCCAACTGAGGCGCCAGGTGGAAATGGCATGGCAAGCCGTTCCACAGGACTACATCCAGCATCGCTACGATCGTCTCCATGGGAGAATAGCAGCCTGCATTGCTGCGAAAGGTGGATATACACTGTACTAGTGCCGACATTGTGCATGCTCTGTTGCCTGTGTCTATGTGCCTGTGGTTCTGTCAGTGTGATCATGTGATGTATCTGACCCCAGGAATGTGTCAATAAAGTTTCCCCTTCCTGGGACAATGAATTCACGGTGTTCTTATTTCAATTTCCAGGAGTGTATTTGGGCGTAACATCACAGAGCGATATGAAGTGGGACAGGCATGTAAAGGCAGTTGTGGGGAAGGCGGATAGTCGTCTTCGGTTCATTGGTAGAATTTTGGGAAGATGTAGTTCATCTTTAAAGGAGACCGCTTCTAAAACACTAATACGATGTATTCTTGAGTACTGCTCGAGCGTTTGGGATCCCTATCAGGTCGATTTGAGGGAGGACATAGAAGCAATTCAAAGGCGGGCTGCTAGATTTGTTACTGGTAGGTTTAATCATCACGCGAGTGTTACGGAAATGCTTCAGGAACTCGGGTGTGAGTCTCTGGAGGAAAGGAGGCGTTCTTTTCGTGAATCGCTACTGAGGAAATTTAGAGAACCAGCATTTGAGGCTGACTGCAGTGCAATTTTGCCGGCCGTGGTGGCTGAGCGGTTCTAGGCACCGCGCGACTGCTACGGTCGCAGGTTCGAGTCTTGCATCGGGCCTGGATGTGTGTGATGTCCTTAGGTTAGTTAGGGTTAGTAGTTCTAAGTCTAGGGGACTGAGGACCTCAGATGTTAAGTCCCATACTGCGCAGAACCTTTTGAACCATTTAGTACAATTTTACTGCCGCCAACTTATATTTCGCGGAAAGACCACAAAGATAAGATAAGAGAGATTAGGGCTCGTACAGAGGCATATCGGCATTCATTTTTCCCTCGCTCTGTTTGGGAGTGGAACAGGGAGAGAAGATGCTAGTTGTAGTACGAGGTACCCTCCGCCACGCACCGTATGGTGGATTGCGGAGTATGGATGTAGATGTAGATGTATGCTTGGAGGGTTACAAGTGAAATAAATCTTCTGTTTACTGTGTTAACTTTCTGCTTCTGTCCAGCTTCTCTGCGACGACAGTTGCTGCACCACTCTGAACCCAGCCGCGCGGTGAGGCCGCGTGGTTTGAGGCGTCCTGTCACGGAATGCCCGGCCCCTCCCGCACGAGGTTCGAGTCCTCCCTCGGGCATGGGTGTGTGTGTTGTTTTTAGCATAAGTTAGTTTAAGTAGTGTGTAAGTCTAGGGACCTATGACTTAACCTGTTTGATCCTTTAGGAAGTCACACACACACATACACACACACACACACACACACACAACTCTCAACCCAACCCTCTTTACCGTTGTGCACGAAGTCATACACAACTCCCTTTGTCAGACGAGAGCGTGAATGGGAGGTCGGGGGAGCACACGGTCACCATGCCGACGCAACGACCGTACTCCAGTCTTGCCGCCTCGACGCCAGACAAGGCGACACAATTCTCCGCAGCTTCCGAGCGACCCGGCAGCGCGGCAGAGGGCGTGCGGCACGGCTGTCGGCGCATTCGCTCTGTCGCGCCTCTGTCTTGACAGACGCCGCCTAATTGAATCCCGTTGCGAGAAGAAACTGAAAAGGGGGAAAAGAGAAAAGGGGAAGAAAGGGCGGAGGAGGGGGTAAGAGCGGCGAGGGGGTTCAGCTGAGCGCGCGAGCAGAATCCTGCCAGAGCGGAGCCTGGCGACAACGGGGCGCCGACGTTCTAATGAAAAAGTTAATTCCGCAATGCGGAATTTCATTAAAATAATCTCGGCAAAGGCGGCCGGAGAATCCTCTGCGAATACGTCGCGAAAGAGGCGGCCCGGACGAGCTAGGGGAGATGTCCGCCTGCCACAAAGTGGCCGAGGGGACGCGAGCCGCAGCAGGTGGGACGGGCGGCGGCAGGCGGTGTCCCTGGCCAGGATAACCAGAGCGCACTCAGAGCAGAGGGATGGCGACCTCGTAACCAGACTCTCCCAGAGAGGTGAACAACGGCGCGAGGAACGTTTCTGACCATTACTTGAATCACAGGTTGAGAGTTGGCAATACTCTCTTAGGATTTAAAGGTTGGCTACAGCGCGCATACACAAGCTCTGGAATCTAAGATATTGTTGTCGCGCTTCGCAGCGCACGAATTAATTAGTGGTAGTTAGGAAGCCAGTGTAGGAGCCCGCCTGCTGTGGTGCGCACGTGTGATGGGCGAGGGGTCGTCGCCGAGCTGCCGTACTGCCGTGTCCGCCAGCAGCGACACAGGATTTGGTATTGAGTTGATATTTTTTATAATTTGCAGCGCGCTTATTAATTTAAAGAAAAGGGTTAGTGTATGTGCGCAGAATCAGACGGTAATTTTGATAATGATAGGAGTTGAATTCTTAACGGAAACCACTGTTACGCGAATAGATTAAGTATTGATTTTGTAAGGTGTCGGGCAAATCCAACACCTTCCATGAAAAACCTGACATGATAGCAAATCCGGCAGTATGTCACATAGCTCTGAATAAATCCTGACATTAAATTAACCAAAGTAATACAATCAACGAGTGAGCAAATGGAATACCACAGACTAACACAAGAACGCCTAAATGCATGTCATACCTTCCCACCATGAAACAGACGCAGTTCCGAGGGGAGAAACGAGAACAGTAGCCGAGAGCAGAGTCGTGTAAGCTAGAAGGCCACATCGCCAAGAACAGCCCCCAGCCCATGTTAAAAGACAGAGCCCTCCACAAGGACAGTATAGATCTTACGATAACACTAAAAGGGCCACACCAGCTGCAAGTTTTAGCGTGAGACTATACGCGTCTCTGTTACGTTGCAAACATTTAAAACATTGCCCCACCACGAAAAGTATAATGTTTCTCATTTTCTCATTGGATATACAGAATTTTTGTAGGCGGAGCTTAAGGTTAACATTGAGACCCTGATTGGTCAGTTGAAATCACAGCCAGATACCTTTTTCTTAAATCAACTTCAGTAAATTGTAGTAAGGAGAGGTTAGAGGGAGTTGCTTCCGAGACGGCGAGGTGTGTGGAGCTGCGCCGCCCGCCGCCCCCTGACGCTGACTAACCACCGACAAGGTAATGGACGCACGCGATGCCACGTAAGAGCGCATAAGGCTTCACTCAGATCTGCAGAAGTCTCATCTGTTACATCCCCTTTCTGCGTAATACTAGTGTCGATCGTCAATTAAAGCTCATGCTATTCACATTTGCTAATTGAAGTTAAAATCTGAAACGCGATGATTTTTCTGTTATATAACTATTGAGAAGCCACATAAGCCACTGTAATTTACGACAAGTTAAATAAGTAATTAGAGATAATTGAGGGTCACTGAAGACCATTTTTGATAGTTTTCTCTTTTATGAAACTTAACTTAAACCTAGATTATAGATGTGATAAGGCATAGGTCATCCTTCGATCCATTATAGAACTTGGAAACCCATTCAGGGAATATTCGTTCATATTTTTGTTGAACGCAGTTGGTTTTTATCATCCTGTATTAAAATATTTCCTTTTATCAATAGTGCAGTTTATAAACAATGTTTTGTGAGTAGAATAAAAATACCAATGGTAAACTTAACTGCTTGTTCGACGTTAGTTTATCAGCTAACTAAAAATAGGAAACCCTTGAACCCCTTCCACTAAATTTAGTTAGTATTAAGATTCTTTTACAGGGGGTGCAGTGGAGCTGACGCTGAAATCATTAAGTATTTGATTATATCATCGCTAGTGTCACTGAACTCTTCTGAACTCTACATGTCATGTGTGGTCTGGCGTCTCCTTACCAGCAAAAGGTCCCAGTTTCAAACTAGTCAATTCCCTAAAAAACACGCTCAGAGCGTCGTTGCGCGAAAGTGGTAGGGAGACACGACTTAGCACAAACAGACACCACGCAGAATGTTAGAATTTTTGCCATTGATTTCTTTTGTAATTGTAAGGGAATTGTTTCACTATGTATTTAATTCAGAAATATTTCAGTCTGTCTCAAGAGTTTGATTAATTTGTAATATTGCTTTAATGCCACTGGAGGCAGATTTACATACGAAGCGATTGTTCAAAGAGCTTCTTGCGTTTTGTTAATTGAATGAGATAGAATCGCTTTCAGAATATTGTTTTTGATAAAAGGAATTACTTGTTTGGGCCCGGGTTCCCGGGTTCGATTCCCGGCGGGGTCAGGGATTTTCTCTGCCTCGTGATGGCTGGGTGTTGTGTGATGTCCTTAGGTTAGTTAGGTTTAAGTAGTTCTAAGTTCTAGGGGACTGATGACCATAGATGTTAAGTCCCATAGTGCTCAGAGCCACTTGAACCATTTGAACTTGTTTGGGTTATCATTTAGATTTGACCAAACCCTTTCTCTTGAATTATATGTAGTTGTAGTGAGCAGTAGCAGCCGCAGCAACAGCAGGAGCCGCCATACAGAACATGCATTGCACTCAGCATGAATAATAGGTTCTTTTATGTTTTTGTTAAATAATGGAATGCAGTAGATCAAGCAGTGGGAGCAGAAAGACCAAGTAAGTTATTTGTTGCGCACAGGACCAATAAAAAAAATAAAGTTTAGGCGATCTCTGAAATAGTAAAGTTAACAGGAGTACAAGCACGAGATTTTCAGTAGAAAACACGAGATAAGAAGCTAGAGCTCCCGACTTTCAAAGTGTTGGACAAAAATATGGGAACACCGCGAGAAATGTATGCTTGAACATAAATAAAGACGCTAGCCAAGCCTACAGGTTGTGCTGTCGTATCTGACAACCAACCGCATCTCTGCAGAGTCCTCAATATGTTGCAAGCGTCAGTCGTTGTCACAATAGTGCTCTGTGTAGTTGTCAATGCATCACGTCGAAGATAATTGAATTCTAACGTGGGCAAATTTTGATGCTTGTATCGTGTGCGGTTTGTTGCCTAGTGGCCGAAATGTTTGGTGTGTCAAGAGGCACCGTATCGAAGGTTTACATGCATATAAGGAAACAGGAAAACTATCATCGGCCAATTCACAACAAGGCTGAAAGTATGTGTTGAGTGGCCGGAACAGACGGTCGCTGAAGAGGATTGCAAAGAAAAATAAGAGGACGAAAGCTGCGAAAGTCACTGCAGAACCGAATGTCGCACTATAATAACACTGTCTAAACATGGCCCCGGAAGTAGACAACATTCCATTAGAACTACTCACAGCCTTGGGAGAGCCAGCCCTGACAAAACTCTACCATCTGGTAAGCAAGATGTATGACACAGGCGAAATATCCTCAGACTTCAAGAAGAATATAATAATTCCAATCCCAAAGAAAGCAGGTGTTGGATAGATGTGAAAATTGACGAACTATCAGTTTAATAAGTTACGGCTGCAAAGTACTAAAGCGAAACCTCTGGCCGACCTCGGGGAAGATCAGTTTCGATTCCGTAGAAATACTGGAACACGTGAGGCAATACTGACCCTACGACTTATCTTAGAAGGTAGATTAAGGACAGACAAACCTACCTTTCTAGCATTTGTAGATTTAGAGAAAGCTTTTGACAATGTTGACTGGAATGCTCTCTTTCAAATTCTGAAGGTGGCAGGGGTAAAATACAGGGAGCGAAAGGCTATTTACAATTTGTACAGAAAGCAGATGGCGATTATAAGAGTCGAGGGGCATGAAAGGGAATCTGTGGTTGGGAAGGGAGTGAGACACGGTTGTAGCCTATCTCCGATGTTATTCAGTCTGTATATTGAGCAAGCAATAAAGGAAAAAAAAAACATAAATTTGGAGAAGGAATTAAAAGTCATAGGCAATATATAAAAACTTTGAGCTTTCCCGATGACACTGTAATTCTGTCAGAGATAGCAAATGGTTCAAATGGCTCTGAGCACTATGGGACTTAACTTCTGAGGTCATTACTCCTCTAGAACTTGGAACTACTTAAACCTGACTAACCTAAGGACATCACACACATCCATGGCCGAGTCAGGATCCGAATCTGCGACCGTAGCGGTCGCGCGGTTCCAGACTGTAGCGCCTAGAACCGCTCGGCCACACCAGCCGGCCAGAGATAGCATAGCACCTGGAGGAGCAGTTGAACGGAATTGACAGTGTCTTGAAAGGAGGATATGAACATCAACAAAAGCAAAACGAGAATAATGGAATGTAGTCGAATTAAACCGGGTGACGTTGAGGAAATTAGATTAGGAAATGAGACACTTAAAGTAGTAAAGGAGTTTTTCTATTTGGGGAGCAAAATAACTGATGATGGTCGAAGTAGAGAGGATATAAAATGTAGACTGGCAATGGCAACGAAAGCGTTTCTGATGAAGGGAAATTTGTTTACATCGAGTATAGATTTAAGCATCAGGAAGTCGTTTCTGAAAATATTTGTATGGAGCGTAGCCATGAATGGAAGTGAAACATGGACGATAAATAATTTAGACAGGAAGAGAATAGAAGCTTTCGAAATGTGGTGCTACAAAAGAATGCTGAAGATTAGATGGGTAGATCACATAACTAATGAGGAGGTATTGAATAGAACTTGGGAGAAGAGAAGTTTGTGGCACAACTTGACTAGAATAAAGGATCGGTTGGTAGGACATGTTCTGAGGCATCAAGGGATCACCAATTTAGTATTGGAGGGAAGCGTGGAGAATAAAAATCGTAGAGGGAGACCAAGAAATGAATACACTAAACAGATTCAGAACGATGTAGGTACTGGGAGATGAAGAAGCTTGCACACGATAGAGTAGCATGGAGAGCTGCATCAAACCAGTCTGAGGACTGAAGACCACAACAACAACATTAGTTGAGGTCTCATACGAGATGCAAATTATTCAGTCAACTTTCCTGCTTTGTTGAGACAGGTTACAACCCTCTGCATTGCCGGCCGATGTGGCCGAGCGGTTCTAGGCGCTTCAGTCTGAAACCGCGGGACCGCTACGGTGGCAGGTTAAAAACCTACCTCGGGCATGGATGTGTGTGATGTCCTTAGGTTAGTTAGGTTTAAGTAGTTATAAGTTCTAGGGGACTGATGACCTCGGATGTCAAGTCCAATAGTGCTCAGAGCCATTTTAACCATTTTTGAGAGTTGCATCAAACTAGTCTCTGGACTGAAGACGGCAACAACAACAACAACAACACAATAACACGAAGGGAGCTCCATAATCAGGGAAGCGCAGGATGAGCTGCAGTTCAGAAACTACTCATCGGAAATACAATTGTCCGTAACAGGAAAACGAGGAGCAGAAAAAATAAAATCTGGACTATGGAGCAATGGGAGAAATGGTCGAGTTTATGTCCCGAAAGTGAAACATGGAAGAGTTTGGTGATGATTTAGGCAGCTGTACCGTGGTTTTCCGTGGGTCCCGTGCTTACTCTGCAAGATCGCATTACTGCCATGGATGTTATGACCATATTGGCGAATCAGGACCATTCCATCGTACAAAGTTCGTTTCTCATGATGATGCTGGGCCACTGTTCACACATTACATATTGCCCAGGACTAGGTTTATGAGCACCAGGAAGAATTGCCACATCTCTCTTGATCACCCCACTCATCATATTCCAATATTATTGACTGAGCCTTTGTGCTCTGCTTTGGAGGGAAGGCTGCGTTATTCCTATTCACCTCCATCATCGTTACTTGAACGTACTACTTGGTGGGAAAAACTGTATAACATTACTTTGAAAAATGTATAGGACCTGTATTTATCCATTCTGAGACGACTGGGAGCTGTTTTTCTATACCGTATAAGGCATGGTAATCTGTTCTGTTTCCATATTTTTGTTGAACCTCAGCCTAACGGCTACCGCAACGCTTAACTTTGCTCGTCAGCAACATTTACGCTGCAGAGGCGCGTATCCAAAGATAGGGTGGGGGCTATCTAGGTCACGACCCAGTAAGAAATTTTCGAAGTATTCCACAAAGGCAAAGCGCATATACAGGCTGGCTTACCTACTGTCAGCAACAAATCCGATACACTTCGTGAGTCACCAGCTACAACTGGCCAAAAGCAGGGAAAGAGGCACGACATAAAGTGAAAGACCTACCCCCCCCCCCCCCTCCCCATCGTAGGAGGAAACCACTCAAAGAACGAGCATTCCATCCATTTGCACGCTCGTATAGCCATAGTTTACAGACTAGTGTTCACAATGCTTAGCGAAATACTAGTAATTGTGAGGTCATACTTCGACTTTATGTTGTGTAAATTGGAACATGACCAAAATCAGGAGAATTTGTTACTACTATATACCTAAAATTAATTAACGCATATACACTCATTCTCATAAATCAAGGATAATGCTGACACATGGTGAAACAAAGCTCTAGTGGGCGGTTTGTGGGTTTAAATCACCTTGGGATATTACCATTCGGTGCATCTGACCTGCGGTCGTCGCACGGTGGTGCTGGCAGCAGTCCACATACGCAGAGGTGTGTTGGTGCATGTCAGAGTACGGTGCAGCGAGTAAGCGTACAGACGTTTTCAGATTGCTGATGGCGACTCTGTGCTGAAAGTGGCTCAAATAACACATATTGATGACGTTATGAGGGGTAGAATACTAGGGCGACTGGAGACTGGTCAAACACAGCAGGTCGTAGCACGGGTCCACCGTGTGCCACAAAGTATGATCTCAAGATTATGGCAACGATTCCAGCAGACTGGAAACGTGTCCAGGCGCTACAGTACGGGGGGTCCACAGTGTACGACACTACAAGAAGACCGATATCTCACCATCAGTGCCCGCAGACGGCCATGGTGTACTGCAGTTAGCCTTGCTTGGGACCTTACCGCAGCCACTAGAACACTTGTCTCCAGACACACAGTCTACAGACGACTGAACAGACATGGTTTATTCGCCCGGAGACCTGCAAGGTGCATTCCACTGACCCATGCTCACAGGAGAGCCAGGAAAGCCTGGTGTCAAGGACACAGTACATGGCCATTGGAACAGTGGTCCTAGGTTATGTTCACGCACGAGTCCAAGTATAGTCTGAACAGTGATTCTCGCCTGGTGTTCATCTGGTGTGGACCAGGAATTAGATACCAACCCCTTAATGTCCTTGAAAGGGGCCTATATGGAGGTCGTGATTTGATGGTGTGGAATGAGATTATGATTGGTGCCCTTACACCCCCGCATGTCTTTGACAGAAGAACTGTAACAGGTCAGGTGTATCGGGGCGTCATTTTGCCCATGTCCGTCTTTTGAGGGGTACAGTGTGTCTGTCCCACCTTCCTCCTGATGAACGATAACGCACGACCCCACCGAGCTGCCGCCGTGGAGGAGTACCTTGAAACAGAAGATATCAGTCGAATGGAGTGGCCTGCCTGTTCTCCTGACCTAAATCCCATCGAGCACGTCTGGGATGATCTCGGTCGACGTATCGCTGCACGTCCTCAAACCCCTACGACACTTCAGGACCTCCGACAGGCACTGGTGCAAGAATGGGAGGCTATACCCCAGCAGCTGCTCGACCACCTGATCCAGAGTATGCTAACCCATTGTGCGGCCTGTGTTCGTGTGCATGGTGATCATATCCCATACTGATGTCAGGGTACAGGCGCAGGAAACAGGGACGTTTTGTAGCACATTTGTTTCGGGACGGTTTTCTCAACTTATCACCAATACCGTGGACTTACAGATCTGTGTCGTCTGTGTTCCCTATGTGCCTATGCTATTAGCGCTAGTTTTGTCTAGTGCCACGTTGTGTGGCACCACATTCTGCAATTATCTGTAATTTATGAGCATGAGTGTGCTTCTCAAATTTTCAGACTTTAGTGTTTCATGCGTTGAACTGGAATTTCATCGACATTATGCTAAAGCGTCCTATTGAGGCCAATTGAAAAGCTACTTGACAGAAGTAGCAGCTCCGTTCAGAAAGCTGGAAACGGCCAGAGGAACGGTGTGATGGCTAGATGCCCTCCCATATCCGCATCCACTGACGCTAGCACATTGGACTCGCATTCGGGAGGACACGGTTCAAACCCGCTTGCGTCTATCCAGATTTGGGTTTCCCATGTTTTCCTAAATCGCTTCAGACAAATTCCGGGATGGTTCCTTTGAAATGGCACGGCCGATTTCCTTCCCATTCCTTGACACGATCCGAGCTTTTGTTCCGTCTCTGATGATCTCAGTGTTGACGGGACGTTGAACCCAATCTTCCTGCTTTTCCAGTGATGCCTGTCAGCTGAGGATGACTCGACAGTCGGCAGGTAACGTTGGGCTTTCCAGGACCTGTTCTGGCGGAGTTTGTGCTAAAGCAATGTACTACTCAATGACGAGAACAAATTGTTATTACATTAAAATACTTCATAAATTTCATGGTAAGTAAACAACTTCTTATACTGAAAGAACACTAACTCGCCATTTAAAAAAAAAAGTTCTTTAAAGAATCGAAATCCCTCTGTGTAAGACGTCGCATCTCTTGAACTATGTGTAGTACAATGAAATAACTTAATAACTTTGCGGGAACGTTCAGTCGTTTAAGTGGATATTGTCAGAAAAATGTGGCACTAAGAACTGTAGTAAGCGATAAACTTCTTTCTTTTCATAACTATCTCGGGGGGGGGGGTTTCAGAAAGAAGACGATTCGAAAAGGATTGAAATTATGTGTGATGTTTGTTGGAACTCGCCAAGTGCTCTCATTCTCAAATACTGGGTGAATAGAATTTGGTTAATTTGCGCTCCAATAGTTAAGTTGCCCAAAGTCATGGACACAGTTTCTAATTTTGATACTGGACTGACTGTGTTAAGACATTAAAGAAAGATTGTACCTTTTAATGAGCAGATGATGATAACATTTTTAATTGTTAAGTTCAGTCAGTAATTATATTGGATAATGAAACCCAAATTTTTTTTCTCTCTCGAAAGCCCTTAGAAAGAAGATCATTCGACAGTAGAGTTGTGTATACGGAAAGCAGCTCTACAAAATAGAAAGGAATGAATGTAGTACGGGTAATTTGCTCTACATCGGTTACGCGGCCCCAAGATATATACACATTTCTGACTGTAATAGTATTGTTACAGCGCTAATTCTTTAACGTAAAATTATAAGTCTTAATGAGTAGATCGCGAAAGCAAAAAATGGTTCAAATGGCTCTGAGCACTGTGGGACTTAACTTCTGAGGTCATCAGTCCCCTAGAACTTAGAACTACTTAAACCTAACCAACCTAAGGACATCATACACATCCATGACCGAGGGAGGATTCGAACCTGCGACCGTGGCGGTCGCGCGGTTCCTGACTGTAGCGCCTAGAACCGCTCGGCCACTCCGGCCGGCTACGAAAGCAATTTCAGTTTTTTTAAATTCGGTCAATAGTTATATGAACAACTGAAAATACGATTCTGGTTGCTCTGTAAGCCATTAAATAGGCAACCCGCGACTGCAACTGTGTGACGTGGCGGTCTTTTTAGCCATTTATTGGTATAGATCCGTAGACCACTTTATCTAACCAGCGGAATAAGTCTAGTCCCAAGCGTAGAATCTTTCTCTGTTCATCTATAGCGGAGATTCAGTTCAGTATATGATGGCCTCGACGCCGACGAGACGCTATCCTGCCGTACAATACGAAATAGGAAAAGGAAATTTTCCAGTAATGACAGCGTTAATTTTACATTCGTTTATCGTAACACTGAAAGGACTGATCTCGAAGGAAATTTCTCAACTTTGTTACATGTTTTCAGTAGTTTCTATCCCACAGATTTGGGCATTTATGACACGCATACCGCGCTAACAACTGCTATTCATCCGTTTGAACAATGTTTAAATTCGATGTACCGACTTTTGCTGTTCCATCCGTTTTCTTGCTGCTTCGTATTGTGGGGTGAAACGTCACGCATGTACCCAATTAGACATAGAAACTGAAGAACTTCTTGTTGCTGATGATGATTAGTTACAATAGAAACTCGAAGCAATAATAAATGGTTTGAGAGCAGCCGTTTTATACAAGCAGTACAGTGTTTGTTACTGCCAGGAAAATGCACTCTGCTGGCACGGCTAGACGGAGAGTCCTTACCTCTGTAAATGATCGCCCTCCGCGACAGGCAACAGCAAATGTTTTCATTGGCGGTGGGGATAGCTTTCGGGATCACACACGGCTGTTCTGATTACGTAAACAGACTGTAGAAGAGGTTTAAGTAGGTATGCTTACATGTTTGCTGAAAACACTCTCGCCAGCAACTAACATCAAACGAGGTTGATGAACAGCCTGACGCCTTGTTGTTAGTAATGGGAAGGATTAAAGACACGGAAACTGGCAAAAACAAACTAAGTTTTCCATTGTTTATAGTTACAAAGACGCTTTCAGCCACATTACTGGAAATGTGCTTCTGTTTCAGCACCACACAAATGCGCGCGATCCATACAAGTCCCTAGGAATATGGGTTCTACTATTAATGAAGGAAATAAAGCAAATAGAGGTTGTGGAAGGAATTTCTGTAACGAGGCTAGCTACAAGCGCGGTTCGTTCTTTTCCAGGAAGTTACAAACAGTTCTCGAAGACTGTCCATGTCGAATCAAAGGGTAGCAGTTTATGGGTTGGTTATAATTAAACTTTCGCTACTGCAGGCAGCGTAGACGGGAAACGGTTCACCGTATAGGTACCGAACTTTGTTGGAATGATGTTCAGACTGTGTGCTGCAGGATTTGCGTCGTTGGTAGTGTTAGTTTCATGACGTGCCGCTCGGCACCGGTTGTGGTACGGCAACGTAAGGTTGAAACAGAAGCATCAGTGTGCATTTCAGTTGCAGACAGTCAATGTGGATCTGGAGAAGGTGAGAAAGGCTTTACTCGTAAAGCTGTTTTATGAATACATCAGCAATTGTGCTGCTGCTTTTCGCTAGTATCGACGCATAAAAGGAATACGGAGAGGTCCTCTTTCCACACCGGGGTTGACGAACATTATCCCAAAGTTCGAATTAACTGACGATTTGCGAATTGCTCCTGGGAGAGGCCGATAGCCAACTGCTCCACAAATTGTCTAAGAAGTTACTGTTGCTCTGACTGAGAATGCTGGACGCAATGTGCGACCTTCAGGCAGTGCACGAGCTGTGTTGTAGATACAGATGCTCGATGCATTGAGCATAACGTTGCATAACATGGAACGTAAACATAGTGCACATTTAACAAATATTATCCTCTCGTCTATTTCTTTCAAAGGTTTATTCGTTATTTCTCTTCCTCATGTCCTTACAAATTTTTCCACACAGTTCCATTTTCCTACTATCACTCGTTTGTCATGGGGGCCTCTCTAGCAGCGAATGGTTCAAATGGTTCTGAGCACTATAGGACTTAGCTTCTAAGGTCATCAGTCCCCTACAACTTAGAACTAATTGCCGGCCGAAGTGGCCGTGCGGTTAAAGGCGCTGCAGTCTGGAACCGCACGACCGCTACGGTCGCAGGTTCGAATCCTGCTTCGGGCATGGATGTTTGTGACGTCCTTAGGTTAGTTAAGTTTAAGTAGTTCTAAGTTCTAGGGGACTAATGACCTCAGCAGTTGAGTCCCATAGTGCTCAGAGCCATTTTTTTAGAACTAATTAAACCTAACTAACCTAAGGACATCACACACGTCCATGCCCGAGGCAGGATTCGAAACCTGCGACCGTAGCGGTCGCGCGGTTCCAGACTGTGGCGCCTAGCAGCGAATGTTTAGTTATAACCAGTCTGTACATACAGAGCGTTTGAAGTAAATGTCACGTATTCCTATAAGAAGTAATAACGGTCAAAACCACAAAAGAACGTTTTTATAATTATACACCCGGAAAACAATGTCTGTTCAGATAGGCGCCCTTTTACTTGTGACGAATAATGTATAGTGTCTGGCAGCATAGGTCGTCACACGAGATGGCACCGTAAATGACCACAATACATACGTGTGGGCAGATGCAAATACTCCAGTAATAATGGAGATAAGGCATGAGGATTGCTTCAGTAACATTGTATGAGCATAAATGATCGGTGACAGACCGACAGAGCCATACAGTTAACCGAGCCATACAGTTTACCACACAGATTAACAGAACCTGTGGATCATCGACTTCTGCTCGATCAATTATTAGCGCTATCTGAGAACGTTACCCTTGCTGAGGACGACGATTGTTATTTATGCACGACGAGGCACCTTCCCATTTTCTATGGTACTTGCGATGGTATCTCATCGCAACATTTCGTGGGCGATGGGTTGGTCGAGGGAGTCTGGTAGCATGGCTCTTCTATTCACTGGACGCTAATCAGATGGATTTCTGCTTATGGAGACATTTAAATGAATTGTTGTCTGCTCAACCGATCGGCAACGTCGAGTCGTTACAGGAAT
The DNA here is from genome assembly GCF_021461395.2 of Schistocerca americana. Lineage (NCBI taxonomy): Eukaryota > Metazoa > Arthropoda > Insecta > Orthoptera > Acrididae > Schistocerca > Schistocerca americana. The sequence continues at coordinate 228,542,598 of NC_060119.1, forward strand.
GTGTGACCGACGCATATGACGCTATCAGAATGGAGCCAGGTTATCTGAAATAGTGCGTAATTCACGGCGAAAAAGGGCTGAAGGATGTGTCCGGATGCGTGGTGAGCACATGCAACATTACTCGTAGTGTCTACTTCCACGTAAGAGGCAGCTAGAAATAAGACAGACTGGCGGGTATCACAACAGCTACTGGATTCCGGACGTACCATTACAGGAATTTTTCTTCTAGTTGTGACCTATACTATCTCCTCTAACGAAACGTAACGCTTTTTCTTAAGTACTCTGTATATGGCTCAATACATGGACAATACTTTTAACTACACTGAAATCGGAAAGGAGTGTCCAATGGCATATACTGGATGATTGATTTTTGCTTGTTTGTATATATGGTACCACAGCTGCTGTCTTTCTAGAGCGGTATCAGACTTCCGTTGAATTTAAAGCTATTCACTTTCAACAAGATCCTTCAAGCTACTGTACATGCCAACGGTGATGTTAATACGAACTTTGAGGTACTCTCATTTATGTACAAATAATTTTGTGTAGCAGAGTATTTACATTCGTCCCTGGACTCAGTACCCTTTCTGATGTAACTGTTTGGTTATGAAACCATCGTACATCTACATCTACATCCACACTCCGCAAGCCACCTGACGGCGTGTGGCGGAGGGTACATTGAGTACCTCTTTCGGTTCTCCCTTCTCGTATTGTTCGTGGAAAGAAAGATTGCCGGTATGCTTCTGTGTGGGCTCTAATCTCTCTGATTTTATCCTCATGGTTTCTTCTCGAGATATACGCAGGAGGGAGCAATATACTGCTTGACTCCTCGGTGAAGGTATGTTCTCCAAACTTCAACAAAAGCCCGTACCGAGATACTGAGCGTCTCTGCTGCAGAGTCTTCCACTGGAGTTTATCTATCATCTCCGTAACGCTTTCGCGGTTACTAAATGATCCTGTAACGAAGTGCGCTGCTCTCCGTTGGATCTTCTCTATCTTTTCTATTAACCATATCTGGTACGGATTCCACAACGGTGAGCAATATTGAAGCAATGCGCGAACAAGTGTACTGTAACCTACTTCCTTTGGTTTTGGACTACGTTTCCTTAGGATTCTTCCAATGAATCTCAGTCTGGCGTCTGCGTTACCGACGATTAATTTTATATGGTCATTCCATTTTAAATCACTCCTAATGCCTAATCTCAGATAATTTATGGAATTAACTGCTTCCAGTTGTCGACTTGCTATACTGTAGCTAAATGATAAAGGATCTTTCCTTCTATGTATTCGCAGCACATTACACTTGTCTACATTGAGATTCAATTGCCATTCCCTGCATCATGCGTCAATTCGTTCCAGATCCTCCTGCATTTCAGTACAAATTTCCATTGTTACAACCTCTAGATATACTACAGCATCACCCGCAAAAAGTCTCAGTGAACTTACGATGTTATCCACAAGGTCATTTACATATGTATGCTGTGAATAGCAACGGTCTTACAACACTCCCCTGCGGCACACCTGAAATCATTCTTACTTCGGAAGACAGCTCTCCATTGAGAATGACATGCGGCGTTCTGTTATCTAGGAACTCTTCTGTCGAATCACACAATTGGTCTGGTAATCCATATGGTCTTACTTTGTTCATTAAACGACTGTGGGCAACTATATTAAACGCCTCGCGGAACTCAAGAAACACGGCATCTATAGGGGAACCCGTGTCTATGGCCCTCTCAGTCTCGTGGACGAATTGCGCGATCTGTGTTTCACATGATCGTCTTTTTCGAAACCCATGCTGATTCCTACAGAGTAGATTTCTAGTCTCCAGCAAAAAGAAGCAAAAGGAATATTCCTCTGAAATCACGTGGATGATGTATGTTTCATGTTTCGTTGCCGTCAACCCCTGCGGGCTGTTTACATACCCGTAAGCTCGGTGCAAACCAAGTGGATGCCCCTGGCCGAGGCGACGCCAGAGCAGTGTCGGAGAGCAAGACGGAGGGAAGCAATGAAAGGAACAGTGACAAACGACGTGGGAACGCGTGCGAAAATACTAATAAAATTCCCATTTGGGATATAGTATCCAGGGTGAATAAAAGAACCAATAGACCATTCAAACTAAAAATAATAGAACAAGTTTTGTTCGAGAAAATGTCGGAAATGATTAACCAATATTAGGCTGAGGTGACAAAAGTCATGGAACAGCGATATGCACATATACAGAACCGAGCGAGGTGGCGCAGTGGTTAGACACTGGACTCGCATTAGAGAGGACGACGGTTCAATCCCGCGTCCGGCCATCCTGATTTAGGTTTTCCGTGATTTCCCTCAATTACTCCAGGCATATGCCGGGATGGTTCCTCTGAAAGGGCATGGCCGACTTCCTTCCCCATCATTCCCTAATCCGATGAGACCGATGACTCGTTGTCTGGTCTCCTCCCCAAACAACCCCCAACCCAACCCCGTATACAGATGCCGGTAGTACTGCGTACACAAAGTATAAAAGGGCAGTGCATTGGCGGAGCTGTCAGTTGTACTCAGCTGATTGATGGGAAAAGGTTTCCACAGTGATTGTGACCACATGACGGGAATTAACAGACTGGAGGCGGAATAGTAGCTGGACCTAGACCCATGGAGACATTCGATTTCGGAAATAGTTAGGGAATTCAATATTCCGGCTTCCACAGTATCAAGAGTGTGACAAAAAAAGCAAATTTGAGGGATTACCTCTCACCATGGAGAACGCAACGGCCGACGGCCTTCACTAACAATCGAGAGCAACGGCGTGTGCATGCAGTTGTCAGTGCTAACAGACATGCAACACCGCGTGCAATAACCGCAGAAATGAGTGTGGGATGTACGACGAATGTCTCCGTTAGGACAGCGAGGCGAAATCTGGCGTTTATGGACTATGGCAGCAGATGACCGACGCGAGTACCTTGCCATCAGCACAACATCGCCTGCAGTGCCTCTTGTGGACTCGTTACCATAGCGACTGGACCACAGACGACTGGAAAACCGTGACCTGGTCAGATTAGTAGGTAAGAGCTGATGGTAGAGTGTGGGTGTGGTGCAGACCTCACGAAGCCATGGACACAAATTGTTAACAAGGCACTGGTGGTGGCTCCTTAATGGTGAGGACTGTGTTTACATGGAGTGATTTCTGTCCTATAGTCCAGCTAAACCGGTCATCGACCGTAAATGGTTATTTGCAGCTACTTGGAGAGCACTGCTGCCATTAATGAAGTTTGTGTTCCCAAACGACGACAGAATTTTTGTGGATGACAATGCGCCATGTCACCAGACCAATACTGTTTTCGATTGGTTTGAAGAATATTCTGGACAATTCGAGCGAATGACTTGGACACCCAGATCGCCCGAGATGTGTCCCATTGAATATTTTTGTAAGATAGTCGAGAGGTCTGTTCGTGCACGCTGGCAACACTTCCGCAATTATGGACATATATAGAGGCAGCATGGCTCAGTATTCAAAATCAAATGGCTCTGAGCACTATGGGACTTAACGTCTGGGCGCTTCAGTCTGGAACTGTGCGACCGCTACGGTCGCAGGTTCGAATCCTGCCTCGGGCATGGATGTGTGTGATGTTCTTAGGTTAGTTAGGTTTAAGTAGTTCTAAGTTATAGGGGACTGATGACCTCAGATGTTAAGTCCCATAGTGCTCAGAGCCATTTTTGAACTTAACATCTGGGATCATCAGTCCCCTAGAACTTAAAACTACTTAAACCTAACTAATCTCAGGTTTCGAACCTGCGACCGTAGCAGTCATGTGGTTCCGGACTGAAGCACCTAGAACCGCTCGGCCACAGCGGCCAGCGGCTCAGTACTTCTGCAGGGGACTTCCAACGCCTGGTTGAGTCCATGCCACATAAGAGTTGCTGCACTACGCCGAATGAAAGGAGGTCCGACCAGTTAGTATGAGGTATCCAACGTCTTTTGTCACCTCAGTGTGTTTTCCAAGCAGTGCTAGTTCCGTATAGCAACAGTTGGTGCCGACAAAGTAACAAATAATATTCTACAACATAAAACAAATAAACGTACATTTCTTCCTTCATTTAGTCATTTGCCAAAAAATCCTCAAGAGAGGAGCAAACCAATTGTCCACAACTCACAAGCAAATTGCACGTAACACAGAGAACACTCTTCACATGCTCTTAAGGGCAGCTCGAAGATACGTCAGGACACTCTTTGAACGTGAAGACAATGCAGTTCAGTGCATGAATAAATATTGCGTGTATCTTACTCTTTCTCTAACATCTCCTTTCACAGTCAGATTACATCATCTAAAGAAATCGATCTGTTACACAAATAAAATTGACATTTCACAAACAAACATTAATACTGCAGTTGTGTTATACAGGGTGGTCCATTGATAGTGACCGGGCCAAATATCTCACGAAATAAGCACCAAACGAAAAAACTACAAACAACGAAACTCGTCTAGCTTGAAGGGGGAAACCAGATGACGCTATGGTTGGCCCACTAGATGGCGCTGCCATAGATCAAACCGATATCAACTGCGTTTTTTTTAAATATGGACCCCCATTTTTTATTACATATTCGTGTAGTACGCAAAGAAATATGAATGTTGGACCACTTTTTTCGCTTTGTAATAGATGGCGCTGTAATAGTCACAAACGTATAAGTACGTGGTATCACGTAACATTCCGCCAGTGCGGACGGTATTTGGTTCGTGATACATTACCCGTGTTAAAATGGACCGTTTATCAATTGTGGAAAAGGTCGAGATCGTGTTGATGTATGGCTATTGTGATCAAAATGCCGAACGGGCGTGCCCTATGTATGCTGCTCGGTATCCTGGACGGCATCATCCAAGTGTCCGGACCGTTCACCGGATAGTTAACGTTATTTAAGGAAACAAGAAGTGTTCAGCCACACGTGAAAGGTCAACCACGACCTGCAACAAATGATGATGCCCAAGTAGGTGTTTTAGCTGCTGTATGGCACGTATGGCATGTATTTACTGGTGTACTTATCAAGCACTAACCACGGTCCCAGTAACACCAGCTGTCAAGAAGGTAAGGTTCGTTTCATATTTCGTCTCCACGTTGTGCACGTAATCCAGGTAAAGTACGTCACAAGCAAATACGTAACTCAGGGCAGATTAGCACACGTGCAGTTAATAATGCTAAAAGCAAAATAAAGAAACTCTAAGTAAGTTGTTTGTAAGAAGAAATGTACCGGTGTTTTAACAGAAAAGTAAAAATGTTGTACGATCAGTGCTAGGTCATATGCCGTGAATCAGTAATGAGATTATTACACATAAATTATCAAAAATGTGTGAATTATTTAGCGCAACATGCTTCGGAACTACGTTGTCCCATTTTCAAGTTCTAAAAAATAAAGAAGCACAACACATACTAACAAACACATGATGTAAATCTGTATAGCCTTTTAGTATTATATACCTTAAAGTTAACATGTTATAAGGCACTATCAACATGAAAAGCACGCAGAAAACATGAATCGTCAAACACAGAAAACTCTTCCTTATGTTTCCCATGATGGCGTGCAGCACCCTCACAAACTTCAGTTTATTAATTAAAGTCAACTGCCCTCACCTACAAAAGACTGCACTATCATACTACGTTCATAACAAAGCCTCGTCGATGCGACTTTCGGCAGTAAATCCTCCAACATTTCTGTGTCAACTCATAGCGAATTCTAAAATCAGTCTTCCACCTAAGTGGCAATGTTTGCCTCCGATGAGAATAACCAAAAGGAAAACTAACGTAACAACTTCTAACGAGCTTAGGCTGGTAGCTACTTTTCACGAGAAATACCTCTAGGACGTTTCTATCTTTTCATATAACTCGTTCACAGATTCCTCTCTTAAAACGCAAAATATTTCTATTTCCTCTAAATCTGACAGCAACGAACCTCTTTCTTCTACATGTAATACATTCATGTATGTGTGATGCGTTCTTTCTGTAGGATAGTAGCTTATCTATACTAGCGGAGCTGGTGCCAGCAATGAAGAAACTCCAGATTACTAGTTAGTGCCAAACGTTACACCGAGTTGTTGACCGGTTAACATTCAGTGAACTTGGACGCAAGCCCGTGTTGCGTTCTGCTTCTTGTTAGCCACGTTTTTCACGAGTTGTTAACAATGTGGCAGTTCTTTCGTACAAGCTGAGTAAATTACATTTATTTGAAGTGCACCAACGCCATCTTATCTTTTGCTTGTCTCTGCAGATTCCTACGGTGACAGATCCTTTGGCTACCTTCCAACCATTTGTCATTAGCAGCGTGGGCATAACATTTGGCTCCTCGGAATATTACGGTTACTTTGTCGCATAATAACGCTAACGAATGCTGCTCATTCTAAATGTGCTTTTCTTCTACCGACTAACAATTCTCTTTATCATGCCCTTGAAACCGTATTTTAAAGTTTCTTCCCGTGTGACACACATACTGCGTCTCACAGTGTTGACATTTTATTTAAAAGAACTGTCGCTTTCCCCAATCAGTTTTCACCTGTCCTACTCTTGTTCAAATGTGTGTGAATTCCTTAGGGACCAAACTGCTGAGGTCTTCGGTCCCTAGACTTGCACACTACTTAAGCTAACTTTTCTTAGAACAACACACATACCCATGCCCGAGGGAGGACTCGAACCTCCGGCGGGAGGGACCACGCAATCCGATGACATGGCGCCTCAAACCGCGCGGTCACTCTGCCCGGCTGTCTAAATCTTATGCTTCAGCCTCTGTTCCAGTTTATGTCCGTCCTGAACGCAATTTTAACTCCTTTGTTGCTGACTAACCTCGGCATTCTGTATAAGAGAATTACCCAATATGACAGGACTCTGCAATTCTGTGGAGTTCTTTGTCAGTCCTATCTCGTACGCGTCACAGATTGCCCGGTACTACCCTAGTATTGATCGAATGAGGCTTTAGTAAACTTTTTAGATGGAGTACAGTTCCTATGTAGCAGCTTGACTTTAAATCGCTCCGTGGGCGTACTACTAGTTACATAATACGGACCCAGAGGCTGTTCAGTGAACGCGTAATCATATAGCAACGGTTCTTTGCGTCTATTTACCCGTAGTTCTCTACATTTGTATATTTTGAGGGCCAACTACCCATGCCTGCGCCAAACGCTGGTTCTCTGAACGTCTTTCTGCATTTTGCCACAACATTTTAGCGCTGCAACTTCTTCATATACAACTACATCGTTCGCGGATAGCTTCGTGGAACTCCTTGCATTATCTGCTAGGTAAAACTGTGAAACCATAGTGTGTATCTGTTTGTCTGTTTGAACACGCTAGTTTCCAAAACTACTTGATGAATTTTCAGGGAGTTTTCACAGGTAGCTTTAGCGTAGCTTGGAACAACTTACAGGTTTTATTTCATAAAAATCGGAACACGAAAAAAAAGGACAAAAGATATGGTAATTTTAAGTTTAATCTAAGTCGTTTCCTCAGCTTAGCAAATTGAATGTTTAAACGTCATGGTGTTGTACACCAAAGAACCAATAAATGGCACTGTTAGTTTCGTAGTACCTCAAAGAACCAAGAAAAATGGTTCAAATGGCTCTGAGCACTATGGGACTTCACTGCTTAGGTCATCAGTTCCCTAGAACTTAGAACTACTTAAACCTAACTAACCTAAGGACATCACACACATTCATGCCCGAGGCAGGATTCGAACCTGCGACCGTAGCGGTCGTGCGGTTCCAGACTGTAGCACCTAGAACCGCTCGGCCACATCGGCCGGCAAAGAACTAACAGATAGCACTGTTAAATGGTTGAATTGGCTCTGAGCACTCTGGGACATAACTTCTGAGGTCATGTCCCCTAGAACTTAGAACTACTTAAACCTAACTAACCTAAGGACATGACACACATCCATGCCCTTAGGCAGGATTCGAACCTGCGACCGTAGCGGTAGCGCGGTTCCAGACTGTAGCGCCTAGAACCGCTCGGCCACTCCAGCCGGCCAGATAGCACTGTTAGTTTCTTTTTTCATATGTATTTTCGGAAGTTGACGTCACTGACAGAGTTAAGCGGCACAATCTTATGTTTAAGAATACAAACAAATGAATTTATTTAGCAGGGTATCTGGATTTAAGGATTTCGCTTTGTTTATTAAGGAAGTAACGACTTTGATTTGCTTCTTTCGATAGGTTTTATTTACATTATTGCAAGGAAAAGTGAATTAATTTAGTTTGATTTGTGATTTAGCCTGATTACTAATTACATTTGATTTCGTTTTGTTTACAGATAAAAATGGCTAGACAATGGTCAAATCTTTATGAATACTTCAGAATAGATAAATGACTGAGGACTATGCCGTCTGAAGAGTTCAATGAATATCGAGGGGTGAGACTTGTTGCTTCTCGAGAACATCAAGCTTTAACTCGCTCTTGGGAAACTTCTTCAGAGAGCGTATGATAGAGAGCGTCATGCATGATCTCTCCCCTCAGATCCCTACATTCACAGTGACCTAAAGTTACTTCTCTGCAACGTAACATCACAGAAGCAGAAATTTTAACGGGAAGTGGTGCAGTCGAGCGAATTTTTATACCCCAAATCCTGCTTATTTCTTGTAATTTACCATTGTGCTTAAATACGTTCACGTCGACGTGTCCCACCGGTTATTTACGCTAGACTCTCCCATCGGTCTGCGCGCATGGCTAACGCACCATTCAACCAATTTTGCTACCAGCAACACAATATCATATGACGTATTACCTATCAGCAGGCAGCTGTGGATACAGTTCTGTGTGATGCTTCAACGAGAGAGCTTTCTGAATGAATGAGATTATTTTAAACTGATTTTACGTCGTCACTCGCTGTTTTAAAATAATGGATTTATGCCATTTTCAAAATGAAATGTTAATATATTAGAATATCAGCTTAGGTTCTTCGAAAACGACAGCCGACCAAGGGTGAGAAAAAGGAAAAGCAGCGCCGCCAGAGGAAGAAAAGCATTAATATGCGCGTCTCTCACACAGCGAAAAACGCATTTCTCAGTGCTGGCGCGAACGTGTTAAAAGCGTGTTATTCCCAGTGAGCTTATGCTATGCCAGGATCATAAACAAAGCACAAAGCGAGACGCTGCTTGTTGTGAACGTCGACCTTAGTCTCTGTTGCTTTTCGCGGCCAGCTCAATGTCGCTCTCTAATTTGTTAGTGAAGAAAACAAGCCCTTCGTTCATGTCCCCAGTCATACTACATCCAATGTTGCGTAGAAAAAAGGTTTATAAGTCAAAGATAAATTCCATGCATACGAAGTCCCAAGCGCAGTTGTAAATAGGGTAAGGTACTTACAGGGTCGTGGCCACGAATCGAGTGGGAAAATCGAAAACGTTTTCACACAAAATTTGCAATATTTATAAAGCCACATAAGAGAGTGGCCGTGACTCGCCCTTAAAACGCCAATGTTAGTGATTTTTTTTAAAGTTTTGAGTATAAAGGCTGTAGCGCATTTATCCGCTGGGGGTGACAGGTGATGTGATATTGTACAAATAAGATAGCAAATGCTTTTCACAAAATTCGACTTTACTGACATCCATTGACATACATTACGTACCGTACTTGTGCACTGCATAACCATAATCATGTTCTTTTTACAAACAGTTTCAATTTATTACATGCTCAAACTTACGACTATTAACTCCGGTGAATTTCTGAAAACAAGCTTCAAAAGACAGTTGAATACGCCTCAGAATTTCTTTGCTGGTTCAGGCAAAGGCATCCCTAATTTGTTGGCATAGGTGTTTTGGTTGTGGTTGGCATTTCTTGTTGAACTTTTGTCCTTAATGCACCCCATAAGAAAAAGTCCGGAGACTCGAGGTCCGTGGAGCGAGTAGGCCAATCGTCAGGCCCTGTACGTCCTGCCCATCGATCAGGATAATCTCTATATAGTATTTCTCAAGCCATAGGGGACTAATGAGATGGGCAACCATCGTGTTGATGCAACATGGCACCCCATTCGACAAGGGCCGCATCTTCAAGCAACGCTTGATCCAAAAACTTTCCGTATTTCTGGCCATTCAGTTTGCCTTCAATAAAGTACGGTCCAATGATACGTAATCCCCGAATTCCGCACCAAACGTCCATGATCCAGTGCCTTTTATGCTCAATTTCCTGTAACCATTTTGGATTTTTACTAACCGGTAATTATGTCGGTTCACCTGAGCATGATACGTGAATGTCGCCTCACCACACATTTTTAATTTGTACTAGAACACATTAGCAAAATTCGACATGCTTCTGGAAATCATTTCTATGAAGGGCTTGGTGTACAATAACGTTACATATATATGGGAATTATTACTCTTAAGTACTCGAAGAACACTCCTTTGAGAAATTCCCGAATCACGTTTCAATTGACGGGAACTTACGTGAGATTAGCGGCAACTTCAGCTAATACAGCCACTTCCGAATTTTCGCTAGAAGCAGTTCTTCTTCGATAATGTTTTTTTCTTGCGACACCTCCCAATGCATAGAATACGTTCGCAAGTCGTTGAAATTTTCTTACATGTGGCTGTCTCCTTTCAGGATACCGTTCTGCATATAGATTGCAAGCTCCTCTAGCGTTCTTACGAGCTTCACCATAAATGTAAATCATATCGGTTCTCTCACTAATCGTGTAATGAACATCCATGATTACCAACCGTAGTGCGGCTCACTGAGAATAGTGGGTAATGTTGTTACGAGGTTTAAATCGACAGTGGATAAACTCGTATCGATGTCAACAAACCCGTAAACAAATGAGTATCGCTATGGGAATACAAATAAAAGATCAGCAAACTTGCTTACGTAAGCAAATGGATTTCCTTCAGTGAATAACAGTAGCAAAAAAAAAAAAAAAAAAAAAAAAAAAAAAAAAAAAAAAAAAAAAAAAAAAAAATAGAGAGAGATCCAAAGTGTGTGAAAACCATTTGCTGTTGTATTTGTCCAATATCACATCACCTATCACCCCCAAGCACTAAAGAACCGGCAGCTGATTTGCGTACGTGGTGACGATGCCCGATAGAACCCAGACGGGCTCCATAGGATTTATATCAACGAATTTGGCCACCGAGACATCAACGCCAGTTCACTATAATGCTCCTCAAACCACTGTAGCACAGTTCTAGCTCCGACATACGGACAATTATACTGCTTGCTAAAAGATGACATCACCGTCGTGGAAGACACCAAGCATGTAGGGATGCAGGTGGTTCGCAGCTGCCAGCGAGTCTTCGATTATACCACAGGTCCCATGCAAGCACAGGAGAATGTCTCCCGTAGCGTAATGCTGCTACCATCAGCCTGTGTCCGTGGCGCGTTGCACATTTGGAGCCGTCGTTCATTCGATGACGTCCTTTATGGAAACGGCCATCGAGATAGTGTAGAAACAATGTGATTCACCCGAAGAACCGACACATATCCACTGATATAAGGTCAAATCTCGATGGTCGACTGCCAACAGAAACAGTAATTGGCGATGCCGTTGGGTCAACATGTGAAAACGTAGGCTGCGGAGCTCCATTTCAACAAAGTACGACGTACGGTAGGCTCCAAAACACTACAGCGTGGACGAGCGTTGTGATCTTTCGGCAGAGATGCCACGGATCACCATCTATCCTACTTTACAAAAAAAATGGCTCTGAGCACTATGGGACTTAACATCTGTAGTCATCAGTCCCCTAGAACTTAGAACTACTTAAACCTAACTAACCTAAGGACATCACACACACCTATGCCAGAGGCAGGATTCGAACCTGCGACCGTAGCGGTTACGCGGTTCCAGACTGAAGCGCCTAGAGCCGCACGGCCATAACGGCCGGCCCTACTTTACAGAGCTGACAAGCCTCCGAACCCTATGTTCTGGAAGTCTTGGACGTCCAACCATTTAACGCCTAGTGGTAGTTTCAGTGTCCTCCTACTTCTTTTTGTAGACGCTCACGACAGTAGCTCGTGAGCATTCGAGCGGCATCGCCGTTTTCGAGATTCTCGGTCACAGGCTCTGCCCTTTGTCACAGTCGGTTACCGCAATGGATTTCCCCTTTTGCAGCCCATATCTTCGCTAGGGTGATCCCATGTCCGTGTCTGCTCCGCTTATATACTGTAGTTGTCGCGTCACGTGCCCGCAACGACACCAGGTTTAAAAACCCCAGTAGCGACGTAGAGTACGCTGAGATAAGTAACTTAATATAAGAGAAATGGGCCACAAATGTCGGGAAATATGCCAAATGTGAATGACAAAATGTAGAATATGTGACGTCACCAACTGACGTACCTCCCAGCATGTGCTGCGGTTGAGCCTGTCTGTCTGTCGCTTCTGATCATGCAAACCCAAGTCAAGTATTCACGTCGGAGTGCTCTGTGACTTCACCTCGCGTTGCACACGGTGCGACTCTTGCGTCTGGTAGGTAGCATTTTTTTTCACTGCGCTAGACAATTAAGTGTTTACATTGCGATAAGATTTATTTTACCGGTCTCGTTGTCTCTGCTGGTTTATTGCAAAGTACACTACAACAATAACCCACCGTATTGCGTCACATGTAAGTGAGTATAAGCTTTCGAACTGCGTCGTTACAAGAAAATGAGCTTCGTTTTCATTGCTAAATAATGCCTGTAAACAAAAAAAGCGCAGGTGAAAAGGGAAAGAAACACAAGAGAAGAACAGATTTTACTTGGTTACAGTGAGGACAACAATTTTGGAACTTCTACTTTCACATCAGGTCACATATCCAAAAGATGTTAGAAATTTGCGACCGTTTGCTCGAATGGAAGTACACTCCTGGAAATTGAAATAAGAACACCGTGAATTCATTGTCCCAGGAAGGGGAAACTTTATTGGCAGATTCCTGGGGTCAGATACATCACATGATCACACTGACAGAACCACAGGCACATAGACACAGGCAACAGAGCATGCACAATGTCGGCACTAGTACAGTGTATATCCACCTTTCGCAGCAATGCAGGCTGCTATTCTCCCATGGAGACGATCGTAGAGATGCTGGATGTAGTCCTGTGGAACGGCTTGCCATGCCATTTCCACCTGGCGCCTCAGTTGGACCAGCGTTCGTGCTGGACGTGCAGACCGCGTGAGACGACGCTTCATCCAGTCCCAAACATGCTCAATGGGGGACAGATCCGGAGATCTTGCTGGTCAGGGTAGTTGACTTACACCTTCTAGAGCACGTTGGGTGGCACTGGATACATGCGGACGTGCATTGTCCTGTTGGAACAGCAAGTTCCCTTGCCGGTCTAGGAATGGTAGAACGATGGGTTCGATGACGGTTTGGATGTACCGTGCACTATTCAGTGTCCCCTCGACGATCACCAGTGGTGTACGGCCAGTGTAGGAGATCGCTCCCCACACCATGATGCCGGGTGTTGGCCCTGTGTGCCTCGGTCGTATGCAGTCCTGATTGTGGCGCTCACCTGCACGGCGCCAAACACGCATACGACCATCATTGGCACCAAGGCAGAAGCGACTCTCATCGCTGAAGACGACACGTCTCCATTCGTCCCTCCATTCACGCCTGGCGCGACACCACTGGAGGCGGGCTGCACGATGTTGGGGCGTGAGCGGAAGACGGCCTAACGGTGTGCGGGACCGTAGCCCAGCTTCATGGAGACGGTTGCGAATGGTCCTCGCCGATACCCCAGGAGCAACAGCGTCCCTAATTTGCTGGGAAGTGGCGGTGCGGTCCCCTACGGCACTGCGTAGGATCCTACGGTCTTGGCGTGCATCCGTGCGTCGCTGCGGTCCGGTCCCAGGTCGACGGGCACGTGCACCTTCCGCCGACCACTGGCGACAACATCGATGTACTGTGGAGACCTCACGCCCCACGTGTTGAGCAATTCGGCGGTACGTCCACCCGGCCTCCCGCATGCCCACTATACGCCCTCGCTCAAAGTCCGTCAACTGCACATACGGTTCACGTCCACGCTGTCGCGGCATGCTACCAGTGTTAAAGACTGCGATGGAGCTCCGTATGCCACGGCAAACTGGCTGACACTGACGGTGGCGGTGCACAAATGCTGCGCAGCTAGCGCCATTCGACGGCCAACACCGCGGTTCCTAGTGTGTCCGCTGTGCCGTGCGTGTGATCATTGCTTGTACAGCCCTCTCGCAGTGTCCGGAGCAAGTATGGTGGGTCTGACACACCGGTGTCAATGTGTTCTTTTTTCCATTTCCAGGAGTGTATATCCACTCACTCTCAAGTCCAACCGCTGCACGTGTGATGAGGTACACCATTTGTTCTCATACACTTTTAGAGTATTTCCCTACATTTGCGAAATCATGTGTCTTATATTAAATTAGATGTCTCAGCCGCACCTACGTCGCCTCTGGGATTTTTAATCCTTTGTAAGGATCACCCTGCATATATTGTGAACAGTAATGCTCCAATAATACAGAGGGGTCCAAAAAATGTATCCAATGTTTAAAAGTCCATAACTGGCAATATAATTGGCGGAGTTGTCTCATCTTTGTTAGTGTAATAGTTTGTAGTTCCGGCAATCGCCACACGAGCGTTATATAGCGTTGTTTTGTTTTGTCAGATGACAGTCACCAGGTAGTCAGTGTTTTGTTCTCAGTTGCACCTAGTTACTCGAGTAAACATGGCTGGCGCAAGGCTTATATTCGATTAAAGGAAGTCAGTTTTGAAGTGGTATTTTAAGTACGAAAACATTAATGCGGTTCAACGGCAATGGCGAAATGAGTGTCAAACAGAGCCACCGACACGTTTAACGATTCGTCGCATTCGAGACAAATTTGAAGCCGAAGGCTGTGTTAAAGATGTACACAAATAGCGATCTGGACGACCTGTAACAGTAACAAGTCCAGCTAACTACCGTCGTGTGTTACAAGAATTCGGTCGCTCACCACAGAAGTCTGTGAGACAGTGTCCCCGTGAAACTGGAGAGAGCCGCTCAAGTGTTCGGCGAATTTTGAAGACAGCAAAGTGAAAGTGCTACATCCCACGATTGCTACACGCAACGAACGAGGACGACCCAGATCGTAGAATGGAGTACTGCGAGTGGTTTACTAACATGGTGCGCAAAGATAAAGAGTTTGCAGAGATGATTGTGTGGTCTGATGAGGCACAGTTCCAGCTCAATGGTTCAGTAAATCGCCACAGTTGCATCTACTGGGCCGCTGAAAATCCGAACGTCCATGTAGACAAAGCCATGAATTTGCCAGGAGTAAATGTGTGGTGTGGGCTGTCGTACTGGGGCTTGATTGGGCCATTCTTCTTTGACGGCACAGTTACCAGTAAGGTGTATCTTCAGAAGCTTCAGACATCCATTTTACCTGCCATCCGAAACTTGTATGGAGACGGAAGAGTTTACTTTCAACAAGATGGTGCCCCAGGCCACTACCAAAATCGTGTTAGGACGTATCTTGACGAAAATCTACCAGGAAGATGGACAGGCCGTAAATGTGCTGTGGAGTATCCACCACGTTCCACAGACCTAACTCCTCTGGACTTTTACCTGTGGAGAACACTAAAGAACGTCGTTTATCGACAAAAGCCACGCACATTGGATGAACTTCGAGAATCCATCGTACATTCATGTGCAAATATCCAACTGAACACGTTGCAGTCAGTGGTTCTTGCTGCAGTTCGGCGGCATCGTTTGTGTGTGGATTTTAATGACCATTTCGAATATCTACAGTGATATCTTAAAGTTGGACTTTAAGCTACACTTTCAACAAAAATGAGACAACTCCGTCAATTAGTTTGCAAGTTATGGACTTTTAAACAGTGGATACATTTTTTTTTTTTTTTTTGGACCCCTATGTATTTCCTTGGAGTATGTTAGAAGTTAATGCTATGTCTGATGATTTCTTCTCGTTAAGAATCACATACTGTGATCTGTTCCATGCAGCCTTCGATCCCATTACAAAGGTGCTCTGGTGTCCCGTGTGCACATATTTTGTCCATTAGGCGGCAGCGCGAAACACCTTCCGGGAGTCGACGAACATATCGGTGTACAGCGCCTTCTCGTTGGAGACTAGATGTAAGTGTGGTACACAGTGGCTTCCCAGGAGCGGACGGGGCCGCGTGTGCAGAAAGGCCTGTATGCTAGCTCGCTGCGGCTGTGGCCGGCGCTTCTTGCAGCGGGACAAAGCGCGACATGACGCCCCCCTAGTCGCAGGCGCCGAGACGTGTTAATTATGTGGGCGCCGCCAGCCGGAACGGGCCAAGTTGCAGTAATTACAGCCAACAGAGCCGCAGCTGGTGCGCAATCAATATTTACGCGGCAGGCTTCCCAGCCAGAAACGCTGGCCACAACAGCAAAGCGCCGACCATGACGCTTCTCCTGTCTTGCACCGGATGGATCCGCGCTTGTCCTTACGAAACAATACTGCGGACTTATACACTGAGCTGACAAAATCCAACGAATAGCGACATGCACATATACAGGAGGTGGTAGAGTCGCGTACACAATATATAAAAAGGCAATGCATTCTTGAAACTGTCATTTGTACTCAGGTGATTCTGTGAAAAGGTTTCCGACGTGATTATGGCCGCATTGAGGCGTAGCGCCGTATACCGATCCTGCCTTGGAGGCGGTTAAGTGGGAAATGTGTCTCAGAGCTGGATAGTGACAGATGGTGACGCGAGACTGGACGCGCGCGTAGTTTATGTATCAGCCGATAAAGGACAGTATTGGATAGGGGACTGTGATTTAGTTTCGATTGTGCCCACTAGAGTGCACTAAAGTAATAGAATGTTTTCATTAACTGTTCTAGTATTTTCATTAAGTGTTATTATGTCTTTTTGTGTATGTAAAATGTTATAAATGTGTTTTAGCAGTATCAATGATGCGTGAGTGTGGTTTAAGGTTAATGTGAACGTAATTGTTTAACGAATTATGTAGTGGGATTTAGTGTGGGAACATTTCGAAGAAGTAAGGATGTGGACAAAGGAGATTTTTGTAGAATAGATTTGTAAAGTAAGTTTATGGTAAAGGGAAAGTTAATTCAGGTATAAATAACAATAGTAAATAACTTTGTGCATAAGCAAAACTTCAGCATATTAGATAATTACGTCGGTAAAAAGTGCAGTCGTTAGGTTTACTATTTTGCGATTGATTATTGATGAAAAGCGCGGACTGACGAGGGAGAATGTTGTTTTGCGATTTGCTGTTGAGTAAACTGACCAATGGTAAAGCAATATTCTTCGCGCGCCTTTCTCTGCTGATAGAGAAGACAGAGTATTCTAGAGAGGAGTGGGAGTCTAGCCATGAAACAGTTCGGACGTGTGTAGTAGTAGTTCCGATGGAAACGATAAGTTGCCCGATCTAGCAGTGTTTCATACATCAAACGTGTGGTACAGTGACGGCATAATTATTCCGATGGGTGTGTAGCAGTTTCATAATTTTTAAGCGAATTTTGTGAAGCGAAAAGACAAATTCCGCGTGGCGTATTGAGCAGGTCGGTGGCTAAAACCTGTGACTGCACCAGGTACCGACAGCCTCAATATTGGCGAGCATTCTCAATCAAAAACAAACCGTATTTTTGTAGCTATTACGTTTTCGGGAAATGCAACGCCATAAACTTGCTAACGTGAGTGAAACGGATTGGGAGTGACTGTGTTAAGACTAACACGGGCTTGGAAGTGATACTTGTTCAACTAAGTTTCAGAATATATTAATTAAGGACAAAATTCCCAACCTTTCATTTCGTGTGAAAACTTTCTCCCGAAACGTAGGTTAGTGACTTTAACGCCAGCCTGGTTCACGTCGAAGTACAGAAGGTTTCGCTCTGCTTCCCTACTGATGATATGCTGAGATAATGTTCACAGGTAGGTGCAGGTTCGTCGTAAAGTGACGAAGTATC
Source organism: Schistocerca americana (assembly GCF_021461395.2). Lineage (NCBI taxonomy): Eukaryota > Metazoa > Arthropoda > Insecta > Orthoptera > Acrididae > Schistocerca > Schistocerca americana. The sequence continues at coordinate 228,560,430 of NC_060119.1, forward strand.
CGCGCCGCCGCAGCATGACGGGAATTAAGACTTTGAATGCGGAATGGCTTTTAGAGCTAAACGTATGCGAGTTTCTGTTTCGGAAATCATTAAGGAATCCAGTACTCCGAAACCGGAAGTGTGTGCCGAGAAAACCAAATTTCAGGCATTATCTCTCACCACAGACAACTCACTGCCCAACGACCTTCACTTGAAGAGTGGGAGCAGCAACGTTTGCGTAGTGTTGTCATTGCTGACAGAAAAGCAACGCTGTGTGAAATAAACGTAGAAATCAGTGACAGACATACGACGAACGTATCTGCTACGATAATGCGGCGAAATTTGGCGTTAATGGGCTGTTGGAGCAGAAGACCGACGCGAATGCCTTTGCTAACAGTACGACATCGTCTGCAGTGCCTCTCGATATCGGTTGGACTCTAGACGTCTGGAAAACCGTGGTCTGGTCACATGAGGAGCTGATGGTAGGTTTTAGGTGTGGTGCACACCCCACGAAGTTATGGATCCAAGTTGTCAACACGGCACCGTGCAAGCTGGTGGTGGCTTCATAATGGAGCGGGCTGTGTTTACATGGAATGGAGTGGGACCTCTTGGATAACTACCGCTTCCTGCTGCTAGTTGCTCGCCAAAATATTCTTTATTGGCGTGTCACGTTTTCTCTGTTCACCTTCCTTTATTACTTATTATGATTTGGGTTAAATTTTTTTTGTATCTTGTATTTATTTTTTGTATGGTTATGTTCTACTAACGTTTGTATGCAAACCGTAGTTAGAGATGTATAGTGAGTAACCTAGGCGGCCGTAGAGAGATAAACGTGCCTTCTCCTTGCCAAGTAGACATGGCGGCCCCAAAGAGCAGCAAATGAGAAGCAGCTGGCCGTCATAGCAGCGACCGATGGTTTTTATGAAATATGCACTCATTGCAAGGCACGGAATTCGCTGTTCTTTTATCCGTTTAATGGTCTGCTAATGGGACCTACATTAACTTAATGGAGTGGCTGTTCTAGCATTTCCAACGCTGTATCTGCATTATTGTCTGGAGGTAGCATCCTATATTTACCTTGTTAGAAGAAAATCAATGCTGCACCGCAAGTCGCAAGTAAATGGAAACAGGCGGTGAGTCAAATATTCGATCCAAACATAACTGATATTTATGAGGTGGTAGTGAATGCCCACGTCGGTTGCAAGCACGTGGATAGTTTTTGGAGTCTAGGTGTAGATAATAATGAGCTTGGATTAATTTTATTCAGGATATTACCTTAGAATGTGGAGAATTGTGATTGGACTAGGCAATATTGTATCTGCCGTTGAATTTTGTGGTATAGTAGCATAGATCAACACATAATTCCATTATTGAGGATGGAAGATCTGCTCGAAGCGCTCTAAGGTAACGGAGTGCGTCCGATTCATGATTTGGATTACTGATGCCGTGAACAGGTGCACAGAGTACGAGCTACAATCTCACTAGCACTGACAATATTTTCTGCTGTATCCTTTCCCTATTTTGCCGAATTTTGAGTGATGGTTCAGGTAAATTCCAAGCTATTTTCTGGGAGTCCTGGGACAGATGGCGTTCTTGAGATAATTTATCATTATTGGCCGTTAAGCGAACAGAACAGGATTTTCTGGACCTTTATTCAGCCTTATGAGTAGTGACCTTTCTTCACAGTAAAATTGGGCTTTTAAATAGGCTGGTAGCCAACCCCTGAGAGGGGAAACAATTTTTTCTGAGATTAATGTAGAAGTGGCGGTGGTACTATATTTTTATTTTGAATAGACGAGGTCTGTGAGTAGGTTTGGGGATAGTAAGAGTTTTCACGCTCTCATAACGCTACTGTCCCCGTAAGCTGTATCTAAAGAAAATAAGAATTCAGTAAATGGCTAACAAGAAAACAACAGAAAAAGAGGAGAGAAAAGAAGAAGCCAAAAGAATAGTTGAGTTCTGATTTTTTAAAATTTATTTCAACATTAAAAGCGGATTACCGATTTTATGGTGAATAGGCACCTAATAAGACACCACAAAAAGTGTTCGTAATAATGCTAAACGTAGTAGTTCAAGCAGTATTTCAAAAAGAGTGGGATCTAATGTACATTTATTAAAGTGTCGGCTTACGTTAAAAAATTGATATGGAATTAAGTGATCTCAAAAATACTGGTTTTGCTTTCAGAGGAAAAGAATAATTGTAATTCACATTTTGCGAAATAACTTGAATTTAGGAAACAAAGTTTTAATGCATTTTTGTCACCGCAGTATGTAGTGTCATATTAGCAAACTTCTATAACATCTCTGAATCAGCCGTTGCGAGATAATTGCCTTCGGCGTTTTCAGGAATTTGCTTACTATCTTAACGTAATTACGTGAACAACCTACTTTTTTCAAAAGTGATTTATAGCTCTTCAGAGGCATCTCGATTGAGTCTGACGCCATTGCATGTAATTAAATTGCCGTGGGCGTAAGTTTGAGAAATAACATGTGGTTGAAACAAAACCTAAAGAAAATACAACTTATTTTGTGATACAAATAACTAAAACGTTGTAACTTACTAAATAATTTTATCTCGAATTCAAACCAGACGCTGGTTAGACTAGACAGAGGTTCCTAAACAAATTTAGATGGTTATCACTTGGGTCACTAACAATTTTTCCTAGACAATTAACATTTTTGAGAAGTAGAACAGAAAACACACAGAGAGAAATAAATAAAGGCAGTAGCTACTTGAGTACTGAAAGCATGTCTAGTGCATAATTAACTGGTTGTCTTTAAACGTTCTTAATACTATCATAATCTTTATATAGTCAAATGGTTCAAATGGCTCTGAGCACAATGGGAATTAACATCTGAGGTCATCCGTCCCCTAGACCTTAGAACTACTTAAACCTAACTAACCTAGGGACATCACACACATCCATGCCCGAGGCAGGAATCGAACCTGCGACCGTAGTGGTCGCCCAGTTCCAGACTGAAGCGCCTAGAACCGCTCGGCCACACCAGGCGGCTTTAAATAGTCACACTTATTCATAACTGTGCACAGCTCTGATCAATTCGTATTAGTTTTTTTCCGTTTTTTTGGGGCTCCTTCTTTTGACGTGCTTTACTGAACTCGTTATCTAAATAAAACTGAACAAAAAATAAATCTATACTCACACCAGGAAGATTGTGACTAACACCATTTAGCAGACCGAGCGAGGTGGCGCAGTGGTTAGCACACTGGACTCGCATTCGGGAGGACGACGGTTCAATCCCGCGTCCGGCCATCCTGATTTAGGTTTTCCGTGATTTCCCTAAATCGCTCCAGGCAAATGCCGGGATGGTTCTTCTGAAATGGCACGGCCGACTTCCTTCCCTGTCCTTCCCTACTCCGATGAGACCGATGACCTCGCTGTTTGGTCTCTTCCCCCAAAACCAACCAACCAACCATTTAGCAGAGTAGTCTGACTTGGCGGGTGAATTAGAAACTATCCTGGGCTGGACGCATTACTGGTGAGTTCAACAATTCTGTCCGTGTACATACTACGAAACCCTGATATGCACCATTACATGTCCTTCAGACGAGAGCATTTATAAGATAGTAGCGATCCCGTCCCAGCTTTCACGGGCAGCAGTAAATATCGATGCCCGGGCTTCTCGTCTGGCGTAGCGGTAAGTTTGTTTACCTCCACTTCACAGAGTTATTAAAATTCAGAGAATGACGTCAGTTTAATGACTATCATCACATTCTCAAGACTTTAAAGAATTAAGCAGTGTATGACACGAAAGTTCTCAGGGGGCTCCACTGTTATCTGACGCAGATTTAACTCGTGTTTTAAGTGATATCTTGTCAATGAAGTGAGGGGCATGTCTGGAGGACATTTGCATCGAACTATATAGGCACAGTCAAACACAGACACTTCACGAAGGATATTTCATGCCTAAGCAAGGCAAACTGACGATAAAGAACAGTGTCTCTCCGTATTTGGGAATCACACGAACGGTGTGTTAGCACTGTGAGACGTTGACACAACGACATACGGATCGGTGAAGGAGGCGTGCACGGATAGCCGAAATGCTTAAGTCGACCGCTCACGATAAGCGACAAATCCGGGTCCTAATCATCCCGATCCGGCACAAGTTTTCATGTGTTTTCAGGTAACCACAGAGGTGAAGTAATATCGTATTCACGATTTGCGAATACATCTGATACGAATCCAAAAGTATTTTGGTGACCGTGGGGTCCGCACCACATAGACCCTACCGATACTCTTGATATCAGATCAGAACGGAACGAAAGTTTAGTCATTTAGTACCTGTTTGTTAGCCCACCCGGCAACCCGCGCTGTCTAACGCGATGCTTCCCGAGCGGGAAGGCATGCCGGTCCTCAGCACGAATCCGCCTGGGGAGTTAGCGTCGAGGTCTGGTGTGCCGGCCAGCCTGTGGCTGGTTTTTAAAGTGGTTTTCTATCTGCCTCGGCGAATGTGAGCTCGTTCCCGTATTCCGCCTCAGTTACACTATGTCGGCGATTGCTGCGCAAACTCTGTCTCCACGTACGCGTACACCATAATTACTCTACCACCCAAACATTTAGGATTACACTTGTCTGGTATGAGATGTTCCTCCCGAGGGGGGGAGGGGGGGGAGTCCACTGGGGGCTGGGTTCTGTGTGGGGTGGTTGTGGGGTGGATGGACTGCTGTGGCCTGTTGTGGGGTTGTGAACCACTGAGGGCTACAGCTGGAGGAAGCCTCTCCGTCCTTTCTAGGTGCCCAGGTCAATACACACACACACACACACACACACACACACACACACACAACACACACACACACACCTGTTTGTTATGTGGTCGGCACAAAATCTGATAAATACTGAATCCGTGTTTCATGGTATAACACTTTCCACATTCGTCATCGAACAAGCATTAGTTTCCTACAAAATTTCAAATATACAGGGTGATTCAAAAAGAATACCACAACTTTAAAAATGTGTATTTAATGAAAGTAACATAATATAACCTTCTGTTATACATCATTACAAAGAGTACTTAAAAAGGTTTTTTTCACTCAAAAACAAGTTCAGAGATGTTTAATATGGCCCCCTCCACACACTCGAGCAATATCAACCCGATACTCCAACTCGTTCCACACTCTCTGTAGCATATCAGGCGTAACAGTTTGGATAGCTGCTGTTATTTCTGGTTTCAAATCATCAATGGTGGCTGGGAGAGGTGGCCGAAACACCATATCCTTAACATACCCCCATAAGAAAAAATCGCAGGGGGTAAGATCAAGGCTTCTTGGAGGCCAGTGATGAAGTGCTCTGTCACGGGCTGCCTGGCGGCCGATCCATCGCCTCGGGTAGTTGACGTTCAGGTTTCATAACTAACCTTTTTCGTAGGACTCTCCATACAGTTGATTGTGGAATTTGCAGCTCTCTGCTAGCTCTGCAAGTCGATTTTCCTGGGCTGCGAACAAATGCTTGCTGGATGCGTGCTACATTTTCATCACTCGTTCTCGGCCGTCCAGAACTTTTCCCTTTGCACAAACACCCATTCTCTGTAAACTGTATATACCAACGTTTAATACACCACCTATCAGGAGGTTTAACACCATACTTCGTTCGAAATGCACGCTGAACAACTGTCGTCGATTCACTTCTGCCGTACTCAATAACACAAAAAGCTTTCTGTTGAGCGGTCGCCATCTTAGCATCAACTGACGCTGACGCCTAGTCAACAGCGCCTCAAGCGAACAAATGTACAACTAAATGAAACTTTATAGCTCCCTTAATTCGCCGACAGATAGTGCTTAGCTCTCCCTTTTGTCGTTGCAGAGTTTTAAATTCCTAAAGTTGTCGTATTCTTTTTGAATCACCCTGTATTTACAAGCTTTCAAATTGTTGATACGGAGTACTTAACTGGACTGAGTTACAGGAAGTTATCAGTAGGTGAAGAGGTGATTAAGAAAGGATGTGGGAAGTAAAAGTTGGGGAGGAAGACTCGAACCCAGTCTTTTGAGGAAGGGAAGGAGGAAATTTGGGGTGAAGAGTTCTATTGATATGTGTAAGTAAAAGAGTATTTTGTTAGAAATGGAAGAATTACTAGATCTCTGGATGAATTACGTGTTCAGGCAAGGGGAGGTGATAAAGTTTCGTTGGTATATGATGTGCAGATTCTGTAAGTGTAACGCTGGCTAGATGAGTTAGTACACGCGTAGCAGAGTACTAGGGTTGGTAGTCAAGGATGAAACAATAGTGGGGAGGGAACGAGGGTCGCCAGGTTTTCGGAAAGTCTAGGAAATTTGGAGTTGTTCAGCGTGGGATAGGAAAGAAGGAAAATAAGTAAGTTCGTACAGGATCATCGAGGAGGATGGTGGATTAATTAGGAAGATGAGGCGGAGTGCGTCGCATTCTGGTACTGCGGTGAAGCTGGAAAACTTTGGTGTAGCGGAAATACTGATGACTTTTTGAAAAGAAAATATTGGTCGAATTGAGGTTGGTTGTTGGTTGTTTTGGGCAAGGAGACCAGACTGCGTGGTCATCGGTCTCATCGGTTTTAGGGAAGGATGTGGAAGGAAGTCGGCCGTGCCCTTTCAGAGGAACCATCCCGGCATTTGCATGGAGTGATTTAGGGAAATCACGGAAAACCTAAATCAGGATGGCCGGACGCGGGATTGAACCGTCGTCCTCCCGAATGCGAGTCCAGTGTCTAACCACTGCGCCACCTCGCTCGGTCGAATTAAGGCTTCGTAGGTGTTGTCTGTGGAGGAAGGATGTAGAAGCTATATTCGGAGAGTTAGTAGTTTTGGTCCATAGTGGGATTGTTATTTGAAGCCTAGTAGCTGCCGTTTCCATTTTAATTTGCGTTCGAGAATTAGTCCGAGATGTAAGTGGCAGTCAAATGAAAACGAGGCAGTTGGAAAAAAACTAAGTAAAGTGTGTATTATTTCATAGGCATTCGCCATTACTGTTAATACGTTTATCCCAGTATGAGACAAGAGAGTTAATGCCCTCATGGAAAGATGTTTGTGGTTGCCTACGGAATCATGATTGTAGCCAGGTGTGCACCACTTCGTTCGAGGCAGATCCACAGCCATGAATGTCTTCCTTCGAAAAAATGAAAATCCCAAGGAGAGAGATCGGGACTGTGTGGACGAGTGTAAGGGCTTTCCAGTGACACACGCGCAGCAAAGTCGAAACAAACTTGGCGACATGTAGATGGGCATTATCCTGACGGCGGTTCGAGAACGCTGCAGAAGTTTTTCTGGGAAGCATAACACATCCTCCATAGGGTCCCGATCTCTCCCCGTACGATTTCCATAGTTTTGGAGCTCTGAAGAAAGTCATTCATTGTCGTCTATTTGCTTTTCGCGAAGAGCTAAACGCCTGAGTACAATCATGATTCCGTAGGTAATCGCAAACCTTTTTTCACGAACGCATTATCATCTCCTCTAACAATTGGTTTAATGTATTAACAAATATAGAGCTTACGTTTGAAATTATAAGAGATTTACTTGCCTTGTTCCATCTGTCTTGTTTTATTTGACTGCCTCTTACATTTTGGAAGACGCGCTGCTGACGTAAAGTACAACGGTATTATCTTCCAACAGCCTTCTACATAGCTTCAGAGGAGCGTGGCGACAGGAAATTTCATGCCGGACATAGTGTATACTGGTGATCCAGAGCTACAGACACTGAAGTACACTACAGTATAATATGAAGTGCTCGAAATCTGTCCCCCTGTCCTAAACTCGTCCCATACTTTTAAACATGGAAAGTGATACAATCTTGCGAAATGCACGGGAAGCTCTTCAGATGCATTCACTTCACTGCTTTGTACTACTCATTTACTTCTTAATTTTGTAGTAATTTTTAAATATAAGTTGCAAAAAGACGAAAAACGTACGATACGAGGTTGGTAGTACAGTTTGTTAAACAGTGTAACAATCTGCCACAACAACTGGCGTCAGTTTTGGTGTTTCTGATACTGAGATTGTGCTGCTTCTATTGCTGCTATCGCTGCTGCGTGACATTAGTCCGTAATTAATCACCTAAAGGGACAGCCAGTTAATGTGGGATCTGGGATGTTGTATTGGAATATTGGATTGATGAGGCAATGTTGGTAATTGTGCGTATGCCAGTTGTGGGTGGTCCAATATCTTGATCAACTATCCTGGCTTTGGTAGGTATTACCTATTAGATACGACCGCGGGGTGTGCCTCCTTTACAAACAGTGGCGACTGTATCTCCTGCGCGTTGGGTTAGTACTCCAATATGTAGATTTGCTGGCCAGCGTGCGTCGCAAAAATGCGATTTCAGTTCTGCTTTCTCGCCACTCCGACTGACTCCTCAGTAGAAAACACACTCCCAGTTCATTTCACGAACTCGGAGTACTGTTATCTATCGTTTTTCAAGTCTCGCAGACAACATTCCTTTCTAGAGCACTACGGGGTGGGCGACACGTGCTCCTTAAGCTTTGGGACTTCCAGCGGCTGCCGGCCATTGATCGCAAAATCTTTGCACCATCGCTGTGTTTTTCCCCAAGCGTGACTTCCGAATCGTCAGTTTCGATGAAGTACATCTGGGAGTAGGGCCTTATGTTGCCAAATACTCAAATGTCACTACAGTAATGCAGTTTGGCTGCGTTTGAATATCACTACACCATTGAGATAGATCCAGCAAACGTTTGCATCATTGCTGCATCGCTACCGTTACATGAGTAAAAAAGAACGTGGCCGAAAAAAATATTTCATGTACCTAAAGATACGCAACCAAACAAACATCATGTTTTAAGTTGTGTTGATGTCTTAAAATGCATAATATACACTGCCTGACAAAAATGGTGAAGCCCCCAAAAGTGAAGAAGCAAACGAAATGAAACTTCGCAGGTTCAGAGGGTATGTGATGTTATATCAGGGATTACAAAATGGAGTCAAATTTACAAATAAATTGGCATTATATGCCCATTTATCAGTATGATGCTGCTGAACTCCTCCTGACCTGTGCGGATGCACAGATTTGATTGGGTAGCGTGTCATAAAGCCGTTATAGACTCTCCTGAGGGAAGCTGGCCTACAACTCTTGCAACTGGTCTTGATACCATGGATGTGGGGACTAGAATGGAACTGACGTCCCAGATGATGCCTACGGTCTATTGCGGTCAGCTCTGGGGATGCTGCTGACCATGGGACCACTTTATCATCACGTAGACAGTTCATAGAGTTGTGAACGAGCATTGTTCTGTTGAAAAATGGCACTACAATACGGTCACATGAGTAGTAACACATGAGCAGGCAGGATGTCCACTAAAACGTTGTGTGGACAGAGTTCCCTCAGTCACTATCGACCGTTGTATGCAGTCGCAGCTGATGGCTCACCATACTGAGACGACAGAAGTAATAGCATTAGTGTTGTGGTATTAACGGCAGCCTATGCCTGGGATGGTAATTCACTAGTCTGAATGCTGTTTCTGGGATGACACAGAATGTTCCAAGAAGTACATTACTTGTTCTCAAATGGAAGGCGCAGATGTGTTGGGGTTACGATGTGTCTGGTATACAATACGGTGATCCCAATGTGTGGTGGTTCGACGTGGTCGACCACATTGCTGACGGCGAGTATGCCTGGCCTCACGCTCGCATGCGTCCAACATCGAACCACTGTCACATCCGAATGTGCTACAAATGTGGATGTTGTTTCACGATTCGATCAGCCAGCCGAAAGGAGAATCACAACGTGGCTTCTTTCAAACTGTGTTTGGATACTGAAAACTCTGCCTCACCTCAGTACGCAGCATCTTCGTGCTCTTCGCAGTCATCATTCGAGAACTGAGACTGCTCATGCCATTTAAATACCCTAATAGGCCTCGTAACAACACTAAACAGGAGAAAAACTAAGTATTTGCCTTCCAGCCTCCAATGCTGTCAACTACAATGGGAGACGAATCGACAGGGAGTACTTTTGCACATGGTGACGCAGACGCCCCTACCAATGGGTCTGACGCAATACCGAGTGCAAGACATTCATTTTCTCATTCTTGCTACACGCAAACTACTTGTGCTACAGGAAAAAAAGAACAGTACGTTTTTGTAGGAAATGTAATGTAGTTAAATTCTGTGCTGGGGTACATTGTCGCTGAAGGCCATAGATTTCTTATTATTGAAGGAACTATACAAAATTACCTTCAAACACACTGTAAATGAAGCAGACACCAGCTGTGAAAAGCTACATTCTATGATGGTGCAGTACTTTATTACTCAAATCAAGAGATGGTTTACTATGCCGCACATGGTATGGAATCCTCCGCACAAGTTTCAGACAGTTCGTAGTGCCTGAAACAGCGGAAACTGTCAGTTCGGCAGCTTGCTAATTCGAACGGTGGTGAAAAATTAAAGCAGTAAAATTGCACGTACCATGCAGTGCAAACAAGACAAAGAGCACTCTCGTCACCTTGGCCTACTTCAGTGCATACACGGCCATAGGTAGTAATGGTCCGAAAGTTTTATTTTAATTAGATGATAGACAGAATCATTACTCCTGAAAGGGAAATTGAATAAAATTTTCGATAGGACTACTTCAGCTACAAGTAACATGAGCTGAAATTGTAGCTGTCTCCGACATTTACGAAAAGACACTGTAATTTACGTAAACACTGCTGAATATGTATTTACGATATGAACGTAACGTGACCACTTCTCTGTTAACGTCATCGTCTGCGCTTTTTGTCTTAACAAGATAACTAAATCTACAGGTGGACATATGACTGTTGAAATCAGTCTGTTTTATTATAAACGCGTTTTATTCGTGTTCTTCCCATTCGTGAATGGCGTAACTGAGGCTGACACTCTCATCCAGCCCATCAGTGCCTAGATGAGTGCGTGTTGCCACACGAAAAACAACACTGAGGCGACCGACAGAATCTACTCAAAACTTCCACGGGTCGAATCCAGACAGCACTCACCTCCTTCATGTAACAAGGAGTTTTGTGTGACACTCAATAGTGTTAAAAACTGCAAAAAAAGATAAGTCTGGTTGCGCGGAGTAAGGTATAGTATAGCAGCTACACATCCAGGAGGCTGCGGCTTCGATTCGCGCCAGGTGTAGTAACTTTTCTTATTTTTCGGTCTTTATCTAAACGACTTGGAGCATCATTTTGATAAAATTAATTGATTTAAATGTAATTTTTTTATTTCCTTTCCATTGACACATCATTTTAATAATAATTTCAACAACTTCATTTGCTCTCATGTTTCTTCCTATCACTCTTTTTCCACTTGTTCGTGTGTTTCGTGTGTTTTTAGTTAATTTAATGTATTAATTTTGATTTTATTTCTTTTGTTTTATCGCCCTGTGTTTTCGTCCACATTATTGCGTTCATTATATCAATTTCTCATTTTGTTTGAGTTTAGTTGAATTTATAAAAGATTCTTTTATTTAAATCTTCGTATGGGTTATTTTTTCCATAGTGCAATAGGTATTTAGGTTATGTTTGAAATGCCTGTATGGCGATCACCATGACAAAAAAAAATTGCAGATCCGGTAACGAAAAGTACATTTTTCCACTACTGCACAGTCAATATAAATAGATTATTTGGTTTTTTTTACTGATAGATTGGAATTTTCAAATAATTGAATATACAGTAGATAAATATAATTAAATTCAATTTCACAAAATATCTGATTGGAAAAAAGATTTATACAAAGAAAGAATAAGAAATGAAAAAAATTCATACAGTGATTGTAATAATGTGACAAAGGAATGGAAATTAGAAATTACATTTAAACCAATTAACTGAATAAAAAAAATGATCAAAGTCATTTCGATAAAGATTTAAAAATAAAGCTATAGAATCTGAGGAGATTGGGACCCAGAACCTGTGGCATATAAAGCTGTTGTCCTACCCATTGCACCGAAAGACCACAGTATAAAACCCGACTACCTTAACGCTACTAAGGATCACGCAAAATTCCGAACTCTTTTTTCGCTAATTACTCGCAAACGAGGGCCCATCAGCATGAATGACTGCAGTGTGTGATACCTGGGTCCCAACCTACATCATTGTATACTCAATTTCGAGAAATTCACCCCACCACTGGGGGCCTCTCCTAGTAAGAGTATAACAGTTTTTTAATGGGAAGGGACACACATAGGGAGTCACATGTAACTGCCTACTTGAGTAAATGAAGGCTTTAGTTACTTTGTGGAGGTAACAAAAGTCAAGTGTGTCGTGTAGTTTTTCTCTGTTCACCTAGTTTTATTACCAGTAATCTCCTACAACTGATTCTTTGAAGAATGGAACTCCAAGGTGTAAAACAGTTGCAAGCGCCTAATTGCTTTACAAATAGTTTAATGTCTTAATTATTTGACGTTAATCATATAAAACCTTTGTTGTTAGGATTCCGTGCATCAGTCGGTAAAAACGGAGTCCTTTTGTTGTCCGTCCGTCTGTCCGACTGTTAATTATATTAAAATTTATGTCAGATTATGAAATCTATGGTCCCTCAGCGGTGTAAAAAATTGAAGCTTCCAAGTCAATGCAATCCGAAGATACCGCCATATATGTCACATATTCCAATACTCGCAAACTCACTCAACAACACTTACAGGATAATTCGCAATGGCCTAGAATCATGAAATTCGCCAAGAAGCAACGTTTTACTGTATAATTACAGGAAAAAAATTTGAAAACCATTAATTTGTAGTTATGTCACACGATAAAGAATTTTTTTGTTTTTTGTTGTCCAGAGTCAGATTTGAAATTAAAACAATAAGTATTTTTGCATTTGGGTTGATTGCATCGCAAGACGCGTTTCGGATTAATCCAGCATCAGATATCCAGAAGTGATTAGTGCACATATATACGGCGTTTCAAACCGTATGTGAAACAAGCATTCATAGACTACGAATGGTTAATTACTGATTATTACAATAATGATTGCCTGCCTCCTGCATCATTTAATGCCACATTCACGTGACTGAAATTAAAACATTTCTGAAAATCTTGAAATCTGACTTGATATGTTGCCAGTGTCAGCGCCGATAACAGGCAAAAATGCTCAAAGGTCTCAATTCATAGAATGGATGAACTGCTTATGTACACAATTAAATGTGTGCAGAACCATAAGTGCGCCAGTTCTACTAACACCTTAGCCAATTTTTATGGGTATGGCTTTCGGACATTGTGGCGCTGGCGGCAGACATAATTGACACAGGGTGATAATTATTGAACTGTATGAAAAGAAAAGTAAATTAGCGACAAAATACGGCATGCAAACACTTTATTCAACAAGTAGACGTCACTACACACATTCGGATTTAGGTTATGACATGTTCGATATGCCTGCCATCATTGGCGATGACGTGGCGCAGACGAATAAGCGAAATTTTGCATGACACGCTGAAGTTTCGGAACATCGATGCTGTCCATGACCTCCTGAGTGGCTGTTTTCTGCTCAGCAATGGCTTTGGGGTTATTGCTTTACACGTTGTATTTGTTATAGCCCCACAAGAAGGAGGCGCGCATGTCCAGAGCCGGAGCTGGCGGCCAATCGAGGCCCATGCCAGGGGCCTCTGGCTACCCCGTAGCCAGAATTCGGTCCTAAAATTGCTCCTCCAGGACATCACTTTCCTGCTTTGATGGGATGGAGCTCCGTCTTGCATGAACAACATCTTGTCGAAATCAGGGTCACTTTGGACAACGGGGATGAAACCATCTCCCAAAACCTTCATGTACCTTTCGGTAGTCACCGTGCCATCAAGGAATATCGCACCGATTATTCCGTGACTGGACACTGCACACCACACAGTCACCGGCTGAGGATGAAGAAACTTCTCGATAGCGAAATGAGGATTTTCAGTCTCCCAAATGCGCTAATTTTGCTTACTGACGAACCAATCCAATGAAAGTGGGCTTTATCGCTGAACCAAACCATGCATGCTCACTCTCGATCAGTTGTAGAATTTTTGAACATGTATTATGTTCGAGTATAATGACTTTTCTACAGACTAGAAATCTACTCTGTAGGAAGCAGCATGGGTTTCGAAAAAGACGATCGTGTGAAACCCAGCTGGCGCTATCCGTCCACGAGACTCAGAGGGCGATAGACACGGGTTCCCAGGTAGATGCCCTGTTTCTTGACTTCCGCAAGGCGTTTGATACTGTTCTCCACAGTCGTTTAATGAACAGTGTCAGAGCATATGGACTATCAGACCAGTTGTGTGATTGGATTGAAGAGTTCCTAGATAACAGAACGCAGCATGTCATTCTCAATGGAGAGAAGTCTTCCGAAGTAAGAGTGATTTTAGGTGTGCCGGAGGGGAGTGTCGTAGGACCGTTGCTATTCACAATATACATAAATGAACTGGATAGCATCGGAAGTTCACTGAGGCTTTTTGTGGAAGATGCTGTAGTACATCAAGAGGTTGGAACAATGGAAATTTGTACTGAAATGCAAGAGGATCTGCAACGAATTAACGCATGGTGCAGGGAATGGCAATTGAATCTCAATGTAGATAAGTGTAATGTGCTGCGAATACATAGAAAAAAGATCGTTTATCATTTATCTACAATATTGCAGGTCAGCAACTGGAAGCAGTTAATTCCATAAATTATCTGGGAGTAGGCATTAGGAGTGATTTAAAATGGAAAGACCATATAAAATTAATCTTCGGTAAAGCAGATGCCAGACTGAGATTCATTGGAAGAATCCTAAGGGAATGCAGTCCGAAAACAAAGGAAGTAGGTTACAGTACACTTGTTCGCCCACTGCTTGAATACTGCTCACCGGTGTGGGATCCGCACCAGATAGGGTTGATAGAAGAGGTAGAGAAGATCCAACGGAGAGCAGCGCGCTTGGTTACAGGATCATTTAGCAATCGCGAAAGCGTTACGGTAGATAAACTCCAGTGGGAGACTCTGCAAGAGAGACGCTCAATGGCTCGGTACGGGCTTTTGTTGAAGTTTCGAGAACAGTATATTGCTCCCTCCTAAGTATATCTCGCGAATCAGAGAGATTAGAGCCCACACAGACGCATGCCGACAATCTTTCTTTCCATGAACAATACGAGACTGTGTAATGGTACTTGAATTACGTAACCATTACGGCACCTCACCTCAACCTCTCGGTACCGGCAATATTCTACTGTGTTTCTGCAAAATAGTTAACATATTTCTGTGACAACGTTCAGATTTGATTTCATTAATGTAGAGGTACTTCGATACATCGATATGTATATATTGCAATGATATTATTCTTATGTGTATTCTTTCTTTTATCACTATGATCATTGACGTACTTGTAACTGTCATTTTTGGGCGGGAAAGCGGTTATTAGAGAGTCAAGCTTTGGTCGTCATGTTAAAAAGACGCAAATTGTAGTCAGTTTATGAAATGTGAACTTTAACAGTGAGGAAGATATTTTCAAGTATGTTTTATATTGTAAAGTGATGTTTTGGAACGAGTTACGTGATATTGCAACAAAAGTAATAAAACAAAAGAAGTGTAGCTTAAATTCGGAGTGCTGATTACTTTTTTACATCACCATTGTCCTAACTTGCAAAAGTTTTATCTGCAAGAATGGTTTATGAAACACATCTATAAAACTTTTGAATATTGCAGAATAACACCTAGGCCTCTAGGTTCTCGACGATTGAGCTATGAGTTCACAACGAGACCAACGTGGGAAACACGAAAAGATGAGTGCCTAGTCTATCCATTATTTCAAGAAATGACTTTATTAACTGTGCTCTAATGACACCTGCCACATAATATAACTTTGTTGTTGGCCGAAAATGCAATATTTAGCAGCGTGAACAACACTACAATCGTAATTAATTTTTGACCTTTGTTGTGGTAGGCTTGTTAGAACTGGAATAGAAGGGAGAACCGATAGAGGTACTCAAGGTACCCTCCGCCTCACACCGTCAGGTGGCTTGCGGAGTATGGATGTAAATGTTGATGTAGAAACTAATTCCCGTCATGCCCCTGAATGTCACAACGCAAATCGTTCAGAAGCTACGACGATTTTATTTCGTATAAGTCAATAATTGTCATCGTGTATGAATAACACGAGGACAGGATGTACTAACGGCACTTGGTTCTTTTATGTTGTTGTTGTTGTTTTGTTTTGTTTATTTGACCTTTGAGTGTGTACTCAATTTAGCCATCGGCAACACATAGTGACGATGTACACATAATTGAATAAACAACTACAGAAATACATATTTACAAGAATAAAAAGCTTAACTGTTACAGTTTTGTACATAATGTTTTAACAATTGAATTGAATTGGAAAATAATTAAAAGTGTCTTGGCTTACAATTCACACCAATTCTGAAATATCTTCATCAGCAAGACATATTTGTAATTTACGTACACCATTAAAACCTACAGCCGGCCGAAGTGGCCGTGCGGTTAAAGGCGCTGCAGTCTGGAACCACAAGACCACTACGGTCGCAGGTTCGAATCCTGCCTCGGGCATGGATGTTTGTGATGTCCTTAGGTTAGTTAGGTTTAACTAGTTCTAAGTTCTAGGGGCCTATTGACCTCAGCAGTTGAGTCCCATAGTGCTCAGAGCCATTTGAATTAAAACCTACAGCTTGTGACCAGTACTCATGATGAAGTTAAGTATCACTTTATATAGACGAACGTCTTTAGTACACAAAAGAGAAGAAGCTGATTGAGGAAGATGGTAGCCCATACTCAGCAACGTCTTCAGAAAGACCAACCGTTCACGGTCAAATTTGGGGCAAATAAATAAGATGTGGTTGACATCAGCTTCCGACTCAGGATCACACTCACATGCTGGTGAATTGTAAACGTTGATCCGATGTAGATGTTGTAGGAAAGAGGCATGATTGAAGCGGAGTCTTATGATGGTAGAAATCATGGACCGGTCCAGATGTGTCCTCATGAACCACGGCTGTGAAGGAATCCGAGGTTGTAGCACTGCGTAATAACCGCCTTTTGTCTGTTGAGAAACGTTCCACATTTCCTGCCATTGTTGTCTTGCGTGATCCTTGACTTCACGTAAGTAGTCTGCATAAGGAAGGTGCAGATCCAGGACGGTGCCTAAGGTTGCCGCTTGTTTGGCTAATGCATCAACTTCATCGTTATAGAGGATACCAGAGAGGGAAGGTACCCACAACAAATGCACCGTCCGGCCCGTGCGTGTGCTGCGAATATATTCAGATATCACATCCAAGATATAACTGTTGGTTGTTTTGTTCCATCGACTGTACTGAATGTTTTTAAGAACGCTTTGCGAGTCAGATACTATCAATATCTTGGGGAAGGAAGTGCTAGAGACAAACTTAAGTGCTTCCAAAACTGTCACTGTCTCCGCCGTAAAAATAGAAGTGCTCGTAGGGAATTTGAAGGTTTTGCGGATCTTGATCTGAGGGCAGAAAAAAGCGCATCCTGTACACTCTTCTTGCGGAATTTTGGAGCCATCGGTATATACACAGAGAAAACCCGGCCATTGTGCTTGAACGAGACGATTGAAGCCAACGTTGACATTAGTGCTGTCCAGCCAGGTCGTACTTAAATAATGGACTGGGATCTGGGAGCAGAGCGTTTGAAGATCATATTAAAAAACAGGTACGTATCTTCTTACGAGTGGCATTAGCTGCAACCGCCACCGGCACTAACTGGGGCCACCACTACGCTGTCGGGAAATAGAGCGGAAGTGACGTCACACGGCAGCAAAATATCCACGCTGACGTAGCCGACACGGCAGACGCGACGGCAGCACAGCTTCAATAAATTGGACATGTGTCCTCGGGGCGCGCACACGTGGATTGCACAAAGCGTCATCCCGGCGGATTCTTTGCGCGCGACGCGGCCGGGGCGTTCTTTACGATGCGCGGGAGTCCGCGCCCCGCGCGGCTTGGTGGCTGTGGCGGGTTCAAAGGCAGCGGCGGCGGCGGCGGCTGCAGTGGCGGTGGAGGCAGCGCCGGCCGCCGCACACGGCACTCTTTTCCCTTTGATGTCGCCGGGCTGCCTGACGCAAGCTGGGAAACCGAGCCTACAGCGGGGAGTTTCAGCCTCTGTCGCCGTCCCAACCCGCGAAAAGGTAACAGGCCGCACTGGCGGCGAGGTTCACCTGCTACCTGCTGCCGCTAGGCGGCTGCGCGTAGCTAAATTATATTTTCGTCAAGCTGTTTCTGCTTAAGGAAAGGCAAACCTACGTTTCTAGCGTTTGTAGACTTAGAGAAAGCTTTTGACTATGTTGACTGGAATACTCTCTTTCAAATTCTGAAGGTGGCAGGGGTTAAATATAGGGAGCGAAAGGCTATTTACAATTTGTATAGAAACCAAATGGCAGTTATAAGAGTTGAGGGGCATGAAAGGAAAGCAGTGGTTGGGAAGGGAGTGAGACAGGGTTGTAGCCTCTCCCTGATGTTATTCAATCTGTATATTGAGCAAGCAGTGAAGAAACAAAAGAAAAAATCGGAGTAGGTATCAAAATCCATGGAGAAGAAATAAAGACTTTGAGGTTCGCCCATGACATGGTAACTCTATCAGAGACAGCTAAGGACTTGGAAGAGCAGTTGAACGGAATGGATAGTGTCTTGAAGGGAGGATATAAGATGAACATCAACAAAAGCAAAACGAGGATAATGGAATCTAGTCGAATTAAGTCGGGTGGTGTTGAGGGTATTAGATTAGGAAATGAGACACTTAAAGAAGTAAAGGAGTTTTGCTATTCGGGGAGCAAAATAACTGATGATGGTCGAAGTAGAGAGGATATAAAATGTAGGCTGGCAATGGCAAGGAAAGCGTTTCTGAAGAAGAGAAATTTGTTAACATCCAGTATTGATTTAAATGTCAGGAAGTCATTTCTGAAAGTATTTGTATGGAGTGTAGCCATGTATGGAAGTGAAACATGGACGATAAACAGTTTGGACAAGAAGAGAATAGAAGCTTTCGAAATGTGGTGCTACAGAAGATTGCTGAAGATTAGATGGGTAGATCACATAACTAATGAGGAGGTATTGAATAGGATTAGGGAGAAGAGAAGTTTGTGGCACAACTTGACTAGAAGAAGGGATCGGTTGGTAGGACATGTTCTGAGGCATCAAGGGATCACCAATTTAGTATTGGAGAGCAGCATGGAGGGTAAAAATCATAGAGGGAGACAAAGAGATGAATACACCAAGCAGATTCAGAAGGATGTAGGTTGCAGTAGGTACTGCGAGATGAAGAAACTTGCGCAAGATAGAGTAGCATGGAGAGCTGCATCGAACCAGTCTCAGGACTGAAGACCACAACAACAACAAGCTGTTTCTGTTATTGAAAAGGCTGCTGTCAGCAACAGATTCTGAATCAAGTTTATCTAAGGAACTCAGTCTTAACAGCACAAGATAAATCCCTCTCTCCGTCTACATTCACACAATGTGACCACCGGCTATGTTCGACGTCAACAGGCAATAACCACCAACGGACGACAGGTGGCAGCACTAGCACCGGAGGGTATACAGGCTGTTACAAAAAGGTACGGCCAAACTTTCAGGAAACATTCCTCACACACAAAGAAAGA
Source organism: Schistocerca americana (assembly GCF_021461395.2). NCBI lineage: Eukaryota > Metazoa > Arthropoda > Insecta > Orthoptera > Acrididae > Schistocerca > Schistocerca americana. Next base: position 228,579,935 of record NC_060119.1, read on the forward strand.
AAATATGTTATGTGGACATGTGTCCGGAAACGCTTACTTTCCATGTTAGAGCCCATTTTTTACTTCTCTTCAAATCACATTAATCATGGAATGGAAACACACAGCGACAGAACGTACCAGCGTGACTTCAAACACTTTGTTACAGGAAATGTTCAAAATGTCCTCCGTTAGCGAGGATAAATGCGTCCACCCTCGGTCGCATGGAATCCATGATGCGCTGATGCAGCCCTGAAGAATGGCGTATTGTATTACAGTCGTCCACAATACGAGCACGAAGAGTCTCTACATTTGGTACCGGGGTTGCGTAGACAAGAGCTTTCAAATGCCCCCATAAATGAAAGTCAAGAGGGTTGAGGTCAGGAGAGCGTGGAGGCCATGGAATTGGTCCGCCTCTACCAATCCATCGGTCACCGAATCTGTTGTTGAGAAGCGTACGAACACTTCGACTGAAATGTGCAGGAGCTCCATCGTGCATGAACCACATGTTGTGTCGTACTTGTAAAGGCACATGTTCTAGCAGCACAGGTAGAGTATCCCGTATGAAATCATGATAACGTGCTCCATTGAGCGTAGGTGGAAGGACATGGGACCCAATCGAGACATCACCAACAATGCCTGCCCAAACGTTCACAGAAAATCGGTGTTGATGACGTGATTGTACAATTGCGTGCGGGTTCTCGTCAGTCCACACATGTTGATTGTGAAAATTTACAATTTGATCACGTTGGAATGAAGCCTCATCCGTAAAGAGAACATTTGCACTGAAATCAGGATTGACACATTGTTGGATGAACCATTCGCAGAAGTGTACCCGTGGAGGCCAATCAGCTGCTGATAGTGCCTGCACACGCTGTACATGGTACGGAAACAACTGGTTCTCCCGTAGCACTCTCCATACAGTGACGTGGTCAACGTTACCTTGTACAGCAGCAACTTCTCAGATGCTGACATTAGGGTTATCGTCAACTGCACGAAGAATTGCCTCGTCCAGTGCAGGTGTCCTCGTCGTTCTAGGTCTTCCCCAGTCGCGAGCCATAGGCTGGAATGTTCCGTGCTCCCTAAGACGCCGATCAATTGCTTCGAACGTCTTCCTGTCGGGACACCTTCGTTTAGGAAATCTGTCTCGATACAAACGTACCGCGCCACGGCTATTGCCCCGTGCTAATCCATCCATCAAATGGGCATCTGCCAACTCCGCATTTGTAAACATTGCACTGACTGCAAAACCACGTTCGTGATGAACACTGACCTGTTGATGCTACGTACTGATGTGATTGATGCTAGTACTGTAGAGCAATGAGTCGCACGTCAACACAAGCACCGACGTCAGTATTAGCTTCCTTCAATTAGGCCAACTGGCGGTGAATCGAGGAAGTACAGTACATACTGACGAAACTAAAATGAGCTCTAGCATGGAAATTAAGCGTTACCGGACACATATCCCCCATAACATCTTTTCTTTATTTGTGTGTGAGGAATGTTTCCTGAAAGTTTTGCCGTTTGTAACACCCTGTATAAATGGTGTCGTGGGGACGCAAGTAAAGACATCTTTCTGAAAGCTAGCTGAATTAATCCTCATGCCGTCTGAAAGCAATAATAAGCTAATTTTATATCTCAGTTTCATGATTAGTTGTTGCAAAAAGCAGACCAGATCACCACACGAGAAAACTACACCTCTGTTTTTGTTTCAAACTCCTCTATTTCATTGCTTCGCAAAATAAGGAAAAAAAAACCGTGCCAGTAATCTATGCCCAGTATCCTACCAATTAAGATTTTTTTTTTAATTCAGATATGTTTTACATACTGCAGAACTTCCGTCATGGACACACCCCATTTTTCAAAGAGTAGCTTTAGCTCCTCAGATGGGGGCTTAATGATGACTGAATTTCTTGAACAAATCCGAAAACGTTGTTCAGCAATCAATAGATAATATGCAAAAAGACATACGTTGCTTGCTTCATTAGCTTTCCCGCAAAAAAGTTATAAAACTAGCTTATTTTATAGGCTGACAGGAGAGAATGGTCCCTTAATTGTCCCAGATTTACTACTTATTTTCTTGTTCGGAGAAACGTGATCACAAGCAAATGTTGACTGGAAACATAAATTTTTCATGTTTCCATGTTAAAATTTCCTTCTTATGCTAAAACATGGCAGAGTTGACGTGTGACAGAATCCTGAAACAGTGGTTTATTAAGTGAGGAAATGAGGACAAGTAAAGTCAATATTTTGTGAAGAAATACATTCTCAGTATGAAAATAAATGCGTAATTTTTTCATTATTTTGTTGCAAAACCAACAGCAGTTCTCGTTTCACCAGCTGTTGATAGTCCTTGAAAATTACATTGTTTCCCTGTAAAAATATATAGTTAGTTGAATAACGCGGTAGATAATGAAATTTTGCATATTAACCTTCTCCTCTTTGCGTTGTATCATTTTTCGATACATCAAACCGTTTGTTTGATGTCAGGGAAGTTATGAATATTTCATTCTCACATTATCACTGGTGCGCCCTCGGAAATGGATGGCCTACATTAAATCAATATTCTCGAGACTGGCGATAGTTACAGAGACATCATTCCAGCTCTACAGAAAAATTCAATACTTTAACTAATTTTTATGCGCAGCAATTTATGATGTAATATGCACCACAGGCAAAATCTTTGCGACCCCTACTTTACACTGCATATTATTTGAATTTCGCCCAGTAACTGACTTACGTGGTAAATATCACAGTATCTATGAACAATAACGAAATCATGGGGAATTCAGTACGAAGTTGACCTATGAAGCTGTAAATAATGCAAATTTAAGTCTTTTTGTATAATAGTTGCTGTAAAATGGTGTGAGAAAAACTGCAGATTTAACGGGACCCAGTGCGACGTTCTACTCTAGGCGTGTATTGCTGTGCTGGGCATCACCGCGGGTCGTCACGCAGAATAACGACTTTCTTGTGTTCTTACACTAAAGCAGGATAGGCAGCGGTCTATGGCCGATCTGGCGACAAAGTACATTCCTAGTACAGCAGAAGGGTTTCGGAGCTACAGTCTGGAACCGCGCGACCACTACGATGGCAGGTTCGAATCTTGCCTTGGGCAAATTTGGTAGAAAATCCGAAGAAATTCTGGTCGTATGTAAAGTACTCAAGCGGCAAGACGCAGTCACTACCTTCGCTGCGCAGTGCCGATGGTACTGTTACCGACGACTGTGCCGCTAAAGTGGAGTTATTGAACACAGTTTTCCGAAATTCCTTCACCAGGGAAGACGAATGGAATATTTCAGAATTTGAAACACGAACAGCTGCTAGCATGAGTTTCTTAGAAGTAGATAACTTAGGGGTTGCGAAGCAACTCAAATCGCTTGATACGGGCAAGTCTTCAGGTCCAGAGTGTACACCGATTAGGTTCGTTTCAGATTACGCTGATACAATAGCTCCCTTCTTAGCAATCATATACAACCGCTCGCTCACCGATAGATCTGTACCTACAGATTGGAAAATTGCACCAGTGTTTAAGAAGGGTAGTAGGAGTAATCCATCTAACTACAGACCTATATCATTGACGTCGGTTTGCAGTAGGGTTTTGGAGCATATACTGTATTCAAACATTATGAATCACCTCGAAGGGAACGATCAATTGATACGTAATCAGCATGGTTTCAGAAAACATCGTTCTTGTGCAACGCAGCTGGCTGTTTATTCGCACGAAGTAATGGCCGCTATCGACAGGGGATCTCAAGTTGATTCCGTGCTTCTGGATTTCCGGAAGGCTTTTGACACCTTTCCTCACAAGCGACTTCTAATCAAGCTGCGGGCCTATGGGGTATCGTCTCAGTTGTGCGACTGGATTCGTGATTTCCTGTCAGGAAGGTCGCAGTTCGTAGTAATAGACGGCAAATCATCGAGTAAATCTGAAGTGTTATCAGGTGTTCCCCAGGGAAGCGTCCTGGGACCTCTGCTGTTCCTGATATATATAAATGACCTGGGTGACAATTTGAGCAGATCTCTTAGGTTGTTCGCAGATGATGCTGTAATTTACCGTCTAGTAAGTTCATCCGAAGACCAGTATCAGTTGCAAAGCGATTTAGAAAAGATTGCCGTATGGTGTGGCAGGTGGCAGTTGACGCTAAATAACGTAACGTGTGAGCTGATCCACATGAGTTCCAAAAGAAACCCGTTGGAATTCGATTATTCGATAAATAGTACAATTCTCAAGGATGTCAATTCAACTAAGTACCTGGGTGTAAGAATTACGAACAACTTCAGTTGGTTCGCAGGAGAGCTTCTGTAAAGTTTGGAAGGTAGGAGACGAGATACTGGTAGAAGTAAAGCTGTGAGTACCGGGCGTGAGTCGTGCTTCGGTAGCTCAGATGGTAGAGCACTTGCCCGCGAAAGGCAAAGATCACGAGTTCGAGTCTCGGTCGGGCACACAGTTTTAATCTGCCAGGAAGTTTCACACAGATAATATTGTGGGGAAGGCGAGTCAAAGGTTGCGTTTCATTGGCAGGACACTCAGAAGATGCAACAAGTCCACTAAAGAGACAACTTACACTACACTCGTTCGTCCTCTGTTAGAATATTGCTGCGCGGTGTGGGATCCTTACCAGGTGGGATTGACGGAGGACATCGAAAGGGTGCAAAAAAGGGCAGCTGGTTTTGTATTATCACGTAATAGGGGAGAGAGTGTGGCAGATATGATACGCGAGTTGGGATGGAAGTCATTAAAGCAAAGACGTATCTCGTCGCGGCGAGATCTATTTACGAAATTTCAGTCACCAACTTTCTCTCCCGAATGCGAAAATATTTTGTTGAGCCCAACCTACATAGGTAGGAATGATCATCAAAATAAAATAAGCGAAATCAGAGCTCGAACATAAAGGTTTAGGGGTTCGTTTTTCCCGCGCGCTGTTCGGGAGTGGAATGGTAGAGAGATGGTATGATTGTGGTTCGATGAACCCTCTGCCAAGCACTTAAATGTGAATTGAAGAGTAATCATGTAGATGTAGATGTAGATGTAGATGGATGTGTGTGATGTCCTTAGGTTAGTTAGGTTACGTAGTTCTAAGTTCTAGGGGACTGATGACTTCAGAAGTGAAGTCCTATAGTGCTCAGAGCCATTTGAACCGTTTTTTGTTTCGGAGCATACCGTTCACAGCACATAACTGACCTAGGGGCTCTGGAACAGATGACTTCTAAGTGTTCCCATGTCGACCCACTGACTTCCTCAATTTAGTTTGTAGTGGGAATAGGTTCATTGAGATTGGACCCTGGGTCAGTGAAAACACCAGGTCTGGTGAATCACGTTGTGTGTGGATATTTTTATTTTTATTTCTTTTTTTTTTTTTTATACGAGGTCGATTGTCGAGTCCGGACACGCAAGCATACAGGTTCGAAAGATGCACCACGCCACGGACCTAGGACAGCGCGGGGCAGTCTTATGTATGGGTTACGTTCAACTGGTTTTTCCATGGGTCCTATCGTAGTAATTGCAGGGACCATGACAGCTGAGGACCACATGAGCATTACTACGGGCAGCCTACATCTCTTCAAGCTTGAGGTCTTCTCTGAATGCCCATGGCGTCTTTCAGCTGTATAACTGTCCGTGCCACAAGGCCAGAATCGTGCTACAGTGGTTTCAATAGCATGAAATCGATGTCTTGGCCACCACGTTCGCTTGATCTGAACCCGTTCGAACACATCTGGGATGGCATCGGGTTCAAATTCTGCGTTTACCAATCACCGGCCCGTAATTTGAAGAAATTGCGTAATCTGTGGATGGACATTTGATGCCACATACAACCGGAAACATACTAAGTAATTGCCGAACCGAGGGCACGCAGAAGCGCTGCTATATTGTTTTCCAAAAATACATCAACATACAATTAAATAGGCGAGCACGTTGTGGCTCACCACTGTATGTGGGTTTTTAGTCTCTCAGAATCGATGTAACCAAATCACAAATGAGGACTGCCACTGTCGTCTTTTCGTTTCTAGTAAATCGCGTACTGGATTGGTGCTATGTCTAATATGTTCCAAAATACAGCGATAAAAATGGGATTCTTGTGGGGCTCATACCTCGGGTTGCCTTGGTGGTATAAAGGTAGGGCCATGCCTTTTGGACAACTCTTGAGCTAGGGGCCATTTGTATACCCAAAGAAGGATCTTTCTTATTGTAACTATCGTACAGTGCAGGGTCAAAATTAGAGCATTACACATTTCCTCCAGCTTAGGCAAATTAAGTAAATCCATTGGTTCTTTTTGCATTAGTTTTGGTCTACAGTGCGCCTTAAGGGGTTTATAGATACACCATTTGGTACATGAACGATTCGTGAGAAAACCCAAAAGAATGGTTTTTGGGTATCAAAACCGAGCCGCAGATTCCAAGACATTTATGCGCAGCAAGTGGTGAAATTTTTACGATATATTCCTAAGAGCCAAATCTCGTGTAGCCTTGAAAATTTTTTAATATTCCGAGATACAGTGGTTCAAACTTACTCTACTGGTACACGTAAAACATGCACGTAAAATCCGGTTTGAGGTGAAAACGTAATTTATAAAGTGACGTACCACGAGGAAGGAACTCTAAAGTGTCTCCACTATCGCCAGGAGGATTCTGGAAATCCCGTGTTGCTGTTGTACTGAAGTACATGCAAAAATTTTATGCACATAAAATCCAGGCTGAGGTATGAATTACATGGTTTCGAGTTATTTTAAAATTTTGACGACCAATAAAGTTCTTTCAGTAAAGTTCTGCATGAGTGACAAAAGCAGGGAAAAGAAGAGAACCAGCAGAAAAACGCTCCTATCGGAACAAAAGAAAAGGCTAACTGACTGAAAAGTGGGGTACCAGCTGCCTCATTCTACGAGGCTTGCCCGGAGTAATGCACCGCATTTTTTTTCTTCTCAGCCGGAAACAATGCTACGAATGCGAAACTTTACGTATGTATATTTCAAAGTCTCCTGAGAGAGCGCACCAAGTTTCCGTCACTTCCGACAAATAGCGTTGCTGCAGGACAGTTTCAAAATGGCGTCTATAGGTGAGGTACGTTACAAGTAACATGCCGTCCACTGAATTTCTCACTGCAGAGAAAGAAACGGTGGGAAATATTTACAAACGCTTGTGCAAACTCTATGGAGCATCTGCTGTCAATAGAAGTACAGTTAGTCGCCGGGCACGGAGGGTGAGAGCATCAGAAGTCGGTTCAGCAGAGCTCCACTATTTGCAGATGACGGGGAGACCATCCACGGCTTTCACACCTGACACCCCTGATTTACCCCCTTGGACTTCCACTTGGTTGGACCATTAAAGGATTCCATTCATGGAAGACATTTTGAGGACGATGAAGAGGCGATTCACACAGTGAAGCACGGGTTCCACCACCAGGACAAGCGTTGGTACCGACAGGGCATACACGCCCTTATCTCTCACTGGAGGAAGGCAATAGAACGGGAGGGAGATTACGTGGAAAAATAGGGTGTGTAAGTAAAACACCATTCTTTCCTGTGTGTAATTCTAATTAGGTTCAATAAAGAATTGTTGAAGAAAAAAAATGCGGTGTGTTATTTTCTGGGCAACCCTCGCACCTTCCTCAGCACCTTTAAGAGTTTTCCCAAAAATTTGGGCCTGCGAATATATTCCCACTTTTTATCTTGTGAGAGATGGAGGCAGTGGTAGTGGAAAAGTGACGGAAAAATAATAATTCTGGGAGACAGTAAAGTGCGGCAGCAGTATAGAAAGAGCGAAGGAGACAATGCAGAGGCAGCAGGACTCATTATGAAACTTCCTGGCAGATTAAAACTGTGTGCCCGACCGAGACTCGAACTCGGGACCTTTGCCTTTCGCGGGCAAGTGCTCTACCACCTGAGCTACCGAAGCACGACTCACGCCCGGTACTCACAGCTTTACTTCTGCCAGTATCTTGTCTCCTACCTTCCAAACTTTACAGAAGCTCTCCAGCGAACCTTGCAGATCTAGCACTCCTGAAAGAAAGGATACTGCGGAGACATGGCTTAGCCACAGCCTGGGGGGTGTTTCCAGAATGAGGACTCATTATTTTTGCAGGAGACTTGCGACGACTCGTTGAGTCCATCCCATGTCGAGCTGCTGTACTACACCGGGCAAAAGGAGGTGCGACACCTCAGTGTAGATGTAAAGGAACTGAAAAATGATATCGACACTATTGTCGACGATGATGGAGGCAGCTATCGAAATCACGGGATTTTATTTGATGTGACGAGGCGGATTAAATGGTTCAAATGGCTCTGAGCACTATGGGACTAACATCTGAGGTCATCAGTCCCCTAGACTTAGAACTACTTAAACCTAACTAACCTAAGGACATCACACATCCATGCCCGAGGCAGGATTCGAACCTGCGACCGCAGCGGCCGCGTGGTTCCAGACTGAAGCGCCTAGAACTGCTCCGCCACCGCTGCCGGCGAGGCGGACTGAGAACTTTTAATCCAAGGACTTCGCCGTGAAAGACTCGAGAGCGTTCCGTTGAATTATTACACTGAGGCGCCAAAGAAACTGGTATAGGCATGCGTATTCAAACAGAGAGGTAAGTAAAGAGGCAGACTATGGCGCTGCGGTCGGCAGTGTCTACATAAGACAACATGTCTCTGGCGCAGTTATTAGATCGGTTACTGCTGCTACAAAGGCAGGTTATCAAGATTTAAATAAGTTTCAACGTGGTGTTATAGTCTGCGTGCGACCGATGGGACAGAGCATCAAATGGTTCAAATGGCTCTGAGCACTATGGGACTCAACTGCTGAGGTCATTAGTCCCCTAGAACTTAGAACTAGTTAAACCTAACTAACCTAAGGACATCACAAACACCCATGCCCGAGGCAGGATTCGAGCCTGCGACCGTAGCGGTCTTGCGGTTCCAGACTGCAGCGCCTTTAACCGCACGGCCACTTCGGCCGGCGACAGAGCATCTCCGAGGTAGCGATAAAGTGGAGATTTTTCCCGTACGATCATTTCATGAGTGTACCATGAATATCAGGAATATGGTAAAACATCAAGTCTCTGACATCTCTGCGGCTGGAAAAATATCCTGCAAGAACGGGACCAACGACGACGGAAGAGAATCGTTAAACGTGACAGAAGTGCAACCCTTTCGCAAACTGCTGCAGGTTTCAGTGCTGGGCCATCAACAATTGTCAGCGTGCGAACCATTCAACGAAACATCATCGGTAAGGGCTTTCGGAGCCGAAGATCTACTCGTGTACCCTTGATTACTGCACGACACAAAGTTTTACGTCTCGCCTCGCCGAGATTGGACTGTTGATGACTGGATACATGTTGCCTGGTCGAACGAGTCTCGTTTCAAATTGTATCGAGTGGATGGACGCGTACGGGTATGGAGATAACCTCATGAATTCATGGACGCTGCATGTCAGCAGGGGACTGTTGAAGCTGGTGGAGACTGAGCTATGGTGTGGGGCACGTGCAGTCGGAGTGATATGAGACCACTGATACGCCTAGATAGGACTCTGACACTTGACACGCACGTAAGTATCCTGTCTAATCACCTGCATCCATTCCTGTCCATTGTGCATTCCGACGGGCATGAGCCATTTTAGCAGGACAATGTGACGTCCCACAAGGCCAGAATTGCTACAGAGAGGCTCCAGGAACTCTCTTCTGAGTTTAAACACTTCCGCTGCCACCAAACTCCCCAGACATGAACGTTATTAAGAATATCTGGGATGTCTTGCAATGTGTTGTTCAGAAGAGATCTCCACCGCCTTGTACTGCTACGAATTTATGGACAGCCTTCCAGGATTCATGGTGTGAATTCTGTCCAGCACTACTTCAGAAGTCAGTCGAGTCGATGCTAGGTCGTGTTGCGGCCCTTTTGTGTGGTCGCTGGTGCCCCACACGATGACAGGCAGGTACTTTGGGTCTTCAGTGTATCAACTGCGTAATCCATCTGATAATAGTGGGAAAAAGGCTGGTGAAGGCGGAAATCTACGAGACTTGGGCGGCACGAAACAGTTCTGTAAAGTTGCACTGGGATGACACAGCAGACTGGAGACTGGTGATGGATGGAAGTGACGGCTGGACGCGGCTCTGAGCCGTGGGCGGCCTGATCCTCCTCCCCCCCCCCCCCCCCTTCGCCGCCGCGCCACGTGTGAGGCGCGTGCCCGCGCATGGCTAATGTCGCAGGCGCAGGCGTGGGCGGCGGCATGGGCGCTGCCGGCTGCTGCCGCTATCGCGCGCCGCGGCCGGGGCTGTCACCGGCTAAGCCGTTAATTGCGGGCGGGCGCATCGCCGCCCCACCCACCGCCCACCACTCTTACGTCTCCTGACGCCCCGCACCGCCAGTCAGGCACGCTCCACTTGCCGACCACACGAGCCGCCGCTCGCTAACCAAGAGCCACTGCTGCCACTAGTCTAGCTCTTTCCTTTTTCTTACATCCTTCTAAAATCTTGTTTCGACATTTATCCCAACCCATTCGGCGTAAGCGAACTACCGAGATCCACACTTTTATTAACTTATTTTCATCGAGAGCGTCTTCACCACTATAAACTGAAGCTTCTACACTACTGGCCATTAAAATTGCTATACCACGAAGATGACGTGCTACAGACGCGAAATTTACCCGACACCAAGAGGATGCTGTGATATGCAAATGATTACCTTTTCAGAGCATTCACACAAGGTTGGCGCCGGTGGCGACACCTACAACGTGCTCATTTGAGGAAACTTTCCAACCGATTTCTCATACACAAACAGCAGTTGACCGGCGTTGCCTGGTGAAACGTTGTTGTGATGCGTCGAGTAAGGAGGAGAAATGCGTACCATCACGTTTACGACTTTGATAAAGGTCGGATTGTAGCCTATCGCGATTGCGGTTTATCGTATCGCGACATTACTGCTCGCGTTGGTCGAGATCCAATGACTGTTAGCAGAATATGGAATCGGTCGGTTCAGGAGGGTAATACGAAACGCCGTGCTGGATCCCAAGGGCCTCGTATCACTAGCAGTCGAGATGACAGGCATCTTATCCGCATGGCTGTAAAGTATCGTGCAGACACGTCTCGATCCCTGAGTCAACAGATGGGGACGTTTGCAAGACAACAACCATCTGCACGAACAGTTCAACGACGTTTTCAACAGCATGGACTATCAGCTCGGAGACCACGGCTGCGGCTACCCTTGACGCTGCATCACAGACAGGAGCGCCTGTGATGGTGTACTCGACGACGTATTTGAGTGCACGACTGGCAAAACGTCCTTTCTTCGGATGAATCCAGGTTCTCTTTACAGCATCGTAATGGTCGCATCCGTGTTTGGCGACATCGCGGTGAGCGCACATTGAAAGCGTGTATTCGTCATCGCCTTACTGGCGTATCACCCGGCGTATGGGGTGCCATTGGTTACACGTCTCGGTCAGTTCTTGTTCCCACTGGCGGCACTTTGAACAGTGGACGTTACATTTCAGATGTGTCACGACCCGAGGCTCTACCCTTCATTCGATCCCTGCGAAACCTTATATTTCAGTAGGATAATGGACGACCGCATGTTGCAGGTCTTGTACGGGCCTTTCTGGATACGGAAAATGTTCGACTGCTGCCCTGACCAGCACAATCTCCAAATCTCTCACCAAGTGAAAACGTCTGGTCATTGGTGGCCGAACAACTGGCTCGTCCCAATACGCCAGTCACTACTCTTGATGGTAGTGGTATCGTGTTGAAGCTGCATGGGCAGCTGTATCTGTACACGCCATCCAAGGTCTGTTTGACTCAATGCCCAGACGTATCAAGGTCGTTATTACGGCCAGACGTGGTTGTTCTGCGTATTGATTTCTCAGGATCTATGCACCCAAATGGCTTGAAAATGTAATCACATGTCAGTTCTAGTATAATATATTTGTCCAGTGAATACCCGTTTATCATCTGCATTTCTTCTTGGTGTAGCAATTTCAATGGGCAGTAGTGTAATATTGGTAGTTCTCCTTCCATTACTATCAGAACTATCATTCCTCCTCTTCCTTCGACTCCATATTCATTCATTCCGTCATTCCTCCCTCTTTCCTCTCCCTCCCTCCTTCTCTTCCTCTTTCTCCATTTCCCCTTTCTTTCCTTCTCTTCCTTCTTTGGAAATTTGTGGTAAGGTCTTTATGGGAACAAACTGGTGAGGTCTTCGGTCCCTAAGCCTACACACCACTTAATCTGACTTATACTAACTTACGCTATGGACAACACACACACCCATGCCCGAGGGAGCACTCTAACCTCTGACGAGGGGAGAGCCTCACGAACCGTGACAAGGCGCCTCTGACCCCGCGCGGCACTTCCTTCTTTCCTTTCCAGTTCCTTTTCTTCACATTGTCTTTCTTTTTTTCCGTTATCGTCCTGTTAACCTTACTTTTTTATTCACATTCCTTTTCTCCTCAGTCTCAACCTTCTTCGTCTTCCACTCTCTAATATCATTTCACCACAGAGTTTAACCTTTTCGCTGCTACAGACGTGCACTTGGAATTAGGTGCTGAAGTGGCTTTTGTTAGGGCTGTACTGCTGCTCAAATGCTGATGCATCTATACTGAGAGACTCCGTTCCGGCCGAAATGATATACTTATCATCCGATTTTTCGGAAACTATGAGGTGAAAAAGTTTGATTTTTGCACATCTTGTAGCACGTTATGTTCACTGGATAAAGAACTGAATTTCTTTTCGTTATCCATTATACTAACAATGATGCATCAACTTAAGTAAAACATTGCACGAAATTTTAAAAGAGCTCACAGAGCTAAAAATACATTGTATAGACACTGCGTATCGTTGCGTTTGGTTCATACAACGCAATGAATGAAACTTAGATAAAATATCAATTTAAAAAAATAAATTGAGAGCGGAACAAGATCTCATTTCGTTCTTGAGTCATTGTACACTCCTGGAAATTGAAATAAGAACACCGTGAATTCATTGTCCCAGGAAGGGGAAACTTTATTGACACATTCCTGGGGTCAGATACATCACATGATCACGCTGACAGAACCACAGGCACATAGACACAGGCAACAGAGCATGCACAATGTCGACACTAGTACAGTGTATATCCACCTTTCGCAGCAATGCAGGCTGCTATTCTCCCATGGAGACGATCGTAGAGATGCTGGATGTAGTCCTGTGGAACGGCTTGCCATGCCATTTCCACCTGGCGCCTCAGTTGGACCAGCGTTCGTGCTGGACGTGCAGACCGCGTGAGACGACGCTTCATCCAGTCCCAAACATGCTCAATGGGGGACAGATCCGGAGATCTTGCTGGCCAGGGTAGTTGACTTACACCTTCTAGAGCACGTTGGGTGGCACTGGATACATGCGGACGTGCATTGTCCTGTTGGAACAGCAAGTTCCCTTGCCGGTCTAGGAATGGTAGAACGATGGGTTCGATGACGGTTTGGATGTACCGTGCACTATTCAGTGTCCCCTCGACGATCACCAGTGGTGTACGGCCAGTGTAGGAGATCGCTCCCCACACCATGATGCCGGGTGTTGGCCCTGTGTGCCTCGGTCGTATGCAGTCCTGATTTTGGCGCTCACCTGCACGGCGCCAAACACGCATACGACCATCATTGGCACCAAGGCAGAAGCGACTCTCATCGCTGAAGACGACACGTCTCCATTCGTCGCTCCATTCACGCCTGTCGCGACACAACTGGAGGCGGGCTGCACGATGTTGGGGCGTGAGCGGAAGACGGCCTAACGGTGTGCGGGACCGTAGCCCAGCTTCATGGAGACGGTTCCGAATGGTCCTCGCCGATACCCCAGGAGCAACAGTGTCCCTTTTTTGCTGGGAAGTGGCGGTGCGGTCCCCTACGGCACTGCGTAGGATCCTACGGTCTTGGCGTGCATCCGTGCGTCGCTGCGGTCCGGTCCCAGGTCGACGGGCACGTGCACCTTCCGCCGACCACTGGCGACAACATCGATGTACTGTGGAGATCTCATGCCCCACGTGTTGAGCAATTCGGCGGTACGTCCACCCGGCCTCCCGCATGCCCACTATACGCCCTCGCTCAAAGTCCGTCAACTGCACATACGGTTCACGTCCACGCTGTCGCGGCATGCTACCAGTGTTAAAGACTGCGATGGAGCTCCGTATGCCACGGCAAACTGGCTGACACTGACGGCGGCTGTGCACAAATGCTGCGCAGCTAGCGCCATTCGACGGCCAACACCGCGGTTCCTCGTGTGTCCGCTGTGCCGTGCGTGTGATCATTGCTTGTGCAGCCCTCTCGCAGTGTCCGAAGAAAGTATGGTGGGTCTGACACACCGGTGCCAATGTGTTCTTTTTTCCATTTCCAGGAGTGTATTTTACATGCGAAGGGTGGTTGAGAGCGACGCGCCCATTCTCGTCCTTGCTCATCGCGAGTCATATGGTCATAAAAATCGCCAAATCTAATAAATTTATCAAAATATTGAAACGAGGGTCGCCTTTTGCAAATGATAGCACGCAATGAGCCATATATGTTGTATGATAAATACTAGAAACTTTTTTATTCACCAACATGTAACTCGTTCACAGCAGTCGAAACCGGCAGCTCACCACGCATTCACACGTCCATAGCACTGTAGGAAAACCCGATCGGTGCGCGTATACACATCCATAATAATTGGGGAGCGGCACAGAAGGAGGCGTATAAGCAGGACATGTATACACGCCCATTGCAGTGAGAAAGTTAATACTTCATTAACCTTCTTTGTTTCCCTATATTAATCTGGCCTGTTACTTGAATTATACCCTTAATAATTTCCGATCTAAATATTCTGTAGAAAACTGCAATATCTAAAGAAGAAAAGAACGAAAATGTCTCCAGATTTTACTTCCAGACTCTTTAGTTTATTCGACTGTTGCTGTAATTCTCAGCTCTAAACAGTTGCTTGCATTTCATTTTAATTTACTTTTTCTTGGTGCACAGGTATTTCAGAGATTGGGAAAAAGATGCAATTTTTCTTGCTTGTTTGGTTAATAATGTGTCTTAGATATGCAGAAAAATGTCAGATTAT
Organism: Schistocerca americana; assembly: GCF_021461395.2. Lineage (NCBI taxonomy): Eukaryota > Metazoa > Arthropoda > Insecta > Orthoptera > Acrididae > Schistocerca > Schistocerca americana. The sequence continues at coordinate 228,594,949 of NC_060119.1, forward strand.
CAAATGATTTGTAATTGTTAGTTGTACATCAATAATAACATTTAACTCAAACTGCAAAAAAATTTAATTTCTTATAATCTCTCAGGAAACGCTAAAGTTTTCACGCACCCTATCATCGACATCGTAACCGAAGCCGGAAATGAAAGTTGCAATAAGACTGAACGAGTCTAAAACGCTTTCGAGCATGAACAGAATTTGCCGAGGCTGTTTATTAACCACCAGCAAGGGCGCCTACTCTGACAGCGTCACCGACCATTAGTTCTCAGCCATAAATAAACGTGTCGAGAGAGAGCAGCCTACACTTCTAACGGCATGCACACCACCTCCTGCTGCTATAACAACGACACCAACTTCATGTTGTGATGCAGTGACAACGCGGTTGTATGGGAAGTGTTATAGTTAAAGACTGTGAACAACGGTGTCCAATCGCGGAAAAGGACAGGTCAATGGCGAAACCTTTGTGGATAACGGAAGGTTGGCTGGCGAGACGATTTCTAGTTTCGACTACTGGTATATGAAAAATATTGTGGACCATCTGAGCAGAAAGTAAACTGCAGTCGACAGCAACACCATCCGGCATTAGGGGCATTCTACGCATCTACGCGTTGATTATGTTTCCGGTCAGTTCGTTAGCAAAACAGTTATTCGCGGTCATCGTTGATGTAGTATAAGGTATGAAGTCTTGTGACTCACGTTCTGGTGGTATACCTTACTAACTGATGTCACTTGGATAGCTTAATGCCAGGGGACTTAAGTGTAGCATTCTCGTACAGGTGACTGGCGAGTGTGTATGTAGTGTGGTGTCGTGTTAGTGACGTTGGGACTGATGACAGAAGGGATAGCGTGAAATTCGATGTCGGTATATGGCCTACTCTCCTCAGGTGGCACCAAGGATATCGCAGAGCTTAACCGTCCCAATCTGCAAGCCGATCATCATCTACAGTGCTAGGCGCCCGAATTCCGAGAGGGGTATGGATTATAACCGAAGAAACTAGAATAGTATCTAGTGATCAGGAGCAGAACGGCCTGCCTTCTCTTACGGTTGCCATCCAAATACGGGTGAGGAAAATCTCTGCCGTCACCAGGACTCGAACCAGATACCTGCCACTGTACGAAAATCCGTTAGAGACCTTACGAGTGTTATTTTATATCTTAAGTTACCTCGTTGTGATTTTCAGCTCGGAGTAGTCTCGAACCCCCGACTTGTTAAATAATCTACTTATCTATAGAATAACTTAATTTTTGCTGAAAACCAGGACTTGCCATCTCCTATCGTTTAAGGCTTTCATTGCGCCTTCAAGTACAACACATATTAGATGATAAGTGTGTTGTTACATGAGGTCTTCTGGGTAACGAAAAGCAAGCTTTTTATCATTACATACATATGATATAAACTTCTGGTCATTGGTGTTCTTTGACAGCTTGGTTGGAGCAAAAAACAACTTTGCCGCCTTTTAACTAGTTTGCCCGTCAAGACTCCAAGTACGTCTTCAACTCTCTTGGAACGGCATGGTGACCAGGCGGAATACCTCACGCAAACAATAAAATACAAAAAACAAGTCTTGTCCCCTAATAATTCTTCTTTCGTTATAATTAAAACTTTATATTCCAAACGATTATTCCGGATAACAACTAAAATGCATCTAATTCTTCTAATAAAGCTTGTTCATTAATATTCAAAATCAGAACGAGATTTCACTTCCACTCAACGAAATTAATCATTTCCAAACTTTGGCTACAAAATATCTGGAAAATCTCGCACTTCTTCCAGCATCAGGACTCGAACCGGATACCTGCCTCTGAAGGAACGTGTATTAGAAATCTCCTCGACACAGACGTGTTGTTGTAGATGTATTGAAACATCTCCTCAGAAAAATTAATGAATTACTGTGCTGATAAACCTCTGACGTTATTTGATTTTCAAACAGCTGAGCAAAACTGAACGTACTCAGACATTTCGCTCTTTACTTATTACGATCAACACTAAACTGACACACAATATTTTTAGCGCAACGCAATCTGACTTTCAATAATCCCTACAAAAGAATAGCCCTGACTAACAATAACCTATACCTTTCATGAATCACTTACCTTACAAAAATCTTCGTTACTCGAACTACTGCAATACAGCGAGCGCCAATACTGCCAACTTAATAAAAGATTCTAACTACTGAAGGCACTAACTACTGATAGGCATAGTTAGCAAATGAAAGATTTTAAAAGAGAGCAAACAATGTATTTACCTTAATAGTGTTCAAAAGTCATAATATACATATCAGTTCATGACATCCAGTCTTAGAAATTTACTGTCTCTGATGGACACACGTCCAGATCATGCGCTGTCAAAACTCCGCCATCTCTCTCCCCAAATCCACCACTGCTGGCGGCTCACTTCAGTTTAGTGTTGATCAGAGTAAGTAAAGAGCGGAATGTCTGAGTACGTTCAGTTTTGCTCAGCCGTTTGAAAATCAAATAACGTAAGAGGTTTATCAGCACAGTAATTCATAAATTTTCCAAAGGGGTCGTTTCGTAATGTACCAGATCGCCAGTATTTAGAATACTTACAAATTGTCATGACGTCATTACTGCGGAGCACCACATGCAACGCAAAACTGCTTATCTACTATTTGTGCACTAAACTTCAGTATTTATTTCTACTTTTATACTAACTTTATTAACAACAAATCTTTCAGACAGCATCCACATAGCCGAGCGGTTCTAGGCGCTACAGTCTGGATCCGCGCGACCGCTACGGTCGCAGGTTCGAATCCTGCCTCGGGCATGGATGTGCGTGATGTCCTCAGGTTAGTTAGGTTTAAGTAGTTCTAAGTTCTAGGGGACTTATGACCTCAGCAGTTGAGTCCCATAGTGCTCAGAGCCATTTGAACCAAGCCAAGCATCCACATACACCACTGAATTGACTTGAAAAATTAGATAATTGTATGAAATGTTCAGGAGATATGCCGTCATAAATACTGAGAAGCGTGGAACACTAGCTTTTCTTAAAACGGCGGCCAAGTTACTGAGAATATTCTCATTTAATGTTCGATTCACTAAGGAATCAGGTCTGGGGTTATTGGTGCTTCACTATTCCGCTGTGAAGACAGCGTTTACGGAGGAAAGACGTAGCTCTTTTAAGCAATCAACGTGCTGGGTCTGCCCAGTAACTCTTTCAGTTTCCCGCGAGAGGGCAGAACGGCGGGAAGCCGCCCTGACCGGTACACGAGCCGCATGGCAGCGCGCGTCTGCTAATGGCCTAACAGCACTGCCCGCTAACCAGGTTAGCGGACGCCCTAATGAACGACTGACGGCGATAGCGGGCTGCCGCTCCAACGCTGGCATCAGCCGGCACCGGGTCTTAAGCGGTGCGGCGACTTCAGCCCCGCAAAAGTCTGCCATCACAAACCCCTACACTTTACTAGCGTCGTGAGCTATGTTATTTGCAATGACTTTTTGCTTCCAACACGGTGTGCGCTGATTTGAACATCTCTTATACAGGGTGAAAGTATTTAAGCCGACAAACTCTGGGAGGTTGTAGGGGATATCAAAACAAATATTTTTCCCTAATGTCATTTTTTCCTATGAGGAGTACTTAAACCGGTAGAGGAAGATTTCTCTGGCGGCAAATTAATTAAACCAAGAAACACTTTTCCATGACCAAGAGACAACACATTAACACAACCCAATTTCAGTTACAGTAAATTTTCTAAAATGCCTCCATTGACACGTAAACAAAGGTTACACCGTCGGATCATGTTCTGTCTGACACGGGCAAAAACCCGAAAAGTATCCTGAACTGTTCCTGCTGCTGCTACTATCCGGGCAACCAGATCCTCTTCTGATGGAACAGGAGTTGCGTAAACAAGGATGTGCATCTCTCCCCACGAAAAAAAGTCCAGAGGGGACATATCTGCGGATCTAGAGGCCATAGTACAGGACCATCTCTGCCAGTCCAAGTTTCTGGGAACCGTCGGTCAAGGAATCGACGCACACGACGACTGAAATGTGCCGGCGCCCCGTCATGTTGGAACCACATTAGATTAGATTAGATTAGTACTTGTTCCATAGATCATGGATACGACACTTCGTAATGATGAGGAATGTTGTCTTGTAGGGAGCGGGACGTCTTCCAGCAATTCTGGCAATGCTCTGGGTGGATAATCAACTAGTTCCAAGTTGTGGACACGCTGTAAGTGAAATGGACGTAACAATTGCTCTCGAAGGACCCGTCTTACATTCGTCTGATTCGTCCCCATGTTACGTGCAATTGCACGAGTGGTGATTGAAGGATACCGCTCCACATGCTGCAAGACAGCTTCCTCAAATTGCAGCGTTCTTACAGTGCGACGGCGTCCCTGTTCAGGTAATCTGCTAAATGACCCGGTCTCCCGCAGACGTTGGTATACAGCAGCAAAGGTCGTATGATGCGGGATACGGCGATTAGGATACTGTTGTTGATAAACCCGCTGTGCAGCTCGTCCTTTGTGGTGCGCTACGTAGTACGCACCAACCATGTCAGTGTATTCACTCCATTAGTAAACAGAGACAATGCACTACTACACTGGTGGACAGCAGTTGCCTACAACTGAAGAGCGTAATACACCCTGTAACAACTGAAGATCTTAATACGGCCTCTGACAACTGAAGAGCGTAATACGGCCTCCACCGGTTTAAATAATCCGCATGGAAAAAACGACATTAGGGAAAAATATGTGTCCCCTACAACCTCCCAGAGTTTGTTGGTTTAAATACTTTTCACCCTGTAGATTAAAACTTCGTTCCAGACAGGGCTAGAACTCGGAGTCTTTGGCTTTCGCGCGTGACTGCTCTACCGACTCAACTATCCAGGAAAGACTGACGACCTTCTCTTGCAGCGTAAGGTACCGGTTCCGAGTCCGCTGCGTAGTGAAAATTCATTTCGCCGGAGTATCCTTTCCTCCAGGAGTGCTTGTCTTGCAGGGAATGCAGGTAAACTTCTGCAACAGTCTGGGTAAGACCGCCAGAAGCTATAAGATACGATGGACACACAGAAGCCTACAAACTAAAAAATCTACGTAAGTCTGCAGTCGCCTTTCCCATCGATCAACACTGACAATCCCTGTCTAACACCAAAGATAACTTCCAGACATGGCATACTATTAACGAAGACAAGAAACGGATGTCCTAAAATAGCTAGAAATATATATTGACTCCCTCAGATCAACCGAACACATCCTAAATGAGCATCAGGAGTTAGCTAACAAACAATTTTTACAGATTTTCCTTTTGCTGTAGACAGAAATTAAACAACACGAACCTTCAAAAGTCCGAACTCTGAATAACAACATCCTTTCTGCAATAGAAAAACATTTGCACTTCTTAACACCCTAATAACTATTATAGGGAAAAAAAATAAACAAAGACCAAAACCAACACAGTACATAAGACACTTAGAGTAGTCTAATAAGAAATATTTTTAATTGCTGTCTATTCTTAAATCTTTAATAATTTAGACTTCAATAAACTGGAAATAACTTGTTTGTAATGTCATTCTAAAGTTAATTGCGCCTAAACTGTTATATTGAAGAAATGTGTTTTCCTACTCCGAAACTCCACATTAACATTTTGTATTGTCCTCAACTAACTGCTGAAATTTGATGATAATCAGAGGCACAGTATATCAATTTGCTAAAAGAACCGCTACGCGTCACTTACACTGTTCGTGATTGGTAGGAGATAGTGCTGGTCTGGCGCAGGTGTTTAGTAGAGTGTTCTGGTTTGTATTTGATGCTGTGCTGTCAGTACGTTGGCGATATATGGTCTTTAAATACATGAATAACTGCCATGATGTGCGAGGGCTTGCTGAAAAGTGACACCTCCGAAAATTTTACTTGAAAGGTCTTAAAGCTATTTGAAAAAAACTAACTTTATAACATTCTGTATCTTTAATCTTCATGTTTACATATGATGAACTCGTTTCTTCCAACGAGAGGCCAGTTTGTTCACACCTTTACTACAAAATGTTTGACTTTGTTGACGGAAGCACATCATTATCTCCACTTACGCTGCTTCGTCACTGTCGAAGTGAAGTACCGAAAGGTGTTCTTTAAGCAGATGAAAAAAGGATGGTGCCAAGTCGGTACCGTGCGGAGAACAGTTGATGGCAGTGAACCCAAGGCGTCTGATTGTCGCAGATGTAGCAGAGCTCGCATGTGGAGTAGCATCATTACACCGTATACAGCTTTCATGCTTCTATAGATTTCAACGGAGGCACGTTTTCCGCGCTTAGAAACCCCATTACACGTCGCTGCTTGTTACGCGCCCACATAGTTAGGTAACACGCCGTCATGTTACACATTACAGCTCAGAGCTCTCTAGCGGCAGTAGGCTGAAACTTGGGTCAGTGAAGAGTGGAAGTCGACCGAGTAATATTCGTGACATGTAATACCTCAACCGATGTTGAAAACAGAACAAAAAAACTCAGAGGCATTATTTTTCAGTACGCTCTCGTAGATTTTATGTGAATCTGATCGGAACCGTTAAAATAAAAGTAATCTTTATTGCTTATTTCACGACTTTTCTATGATAAAATGTGACAGTTTCAGACCTCTCCTGAGCCTGGCAGAGCAAGATCATACCATCAAATTTGTGAACTGGCTCCTTATACAGTCCGCATGTGAACACAAGGATCAGAATCATATCCATCGAACGAATAACAGGGAAGAAGCTGACATCTTTTCCGTTAAACGGAACGTTTCATGCAAATGGATCCTGCGTTGTTTTAATCACAAATATCGCTGCAAAACACATCTGACAGGCACAAGAGGAACGCTGGCGAGACGTGTAGACTTTTGTGGATTGTGTCCAACACTGTTTTTAACCTTTTCAGTACCAGTTTGTTTTTCGGAACAAAAGATGTTAAATTGAGGTTCTTTTAATTAATGTCACCATCAGAAGCAACAACATGAAAAAAGATACATTTTCAGCCGTTTCGTTTTCCGGTGCAGAGAGGGGCCGTTTCAGAAACTCACTGGCCAAAAGCTACAAGACATGCAGAAAACAGAAGCACATCAGCGGATAGAGCTCTTTCCGAATTGTAACTCCCATTACACGTGCTCAGTGTGGGCAACGTTTGTGACGCGGCAAACATCAATACGTGCGTGCAGTTCATTGACACGAACTGCCCAGGAATGGGCGACGGCAGCCCGCTTTACAAACCCGTTTATTAGGTAGCCTATATGAAGGCGCGAACTAAATCGATGCGAAAATACGGAACGGATGATTTGCCTCCAAGTTCTGACACGTCTGACGATTAGTGTAACAACGCCACATTGCGTTTTACGAATCGAAACTTGAAGACAATCTCTATCCCCTAATATGCGCTGTTTTTCTGTATGCCGTACAGGTTACATACAGTCGTCTGAAATACTGGAGGTACGTTTGAATAACCCTGTATGTAACAGCGTTCCTCGTGTTCCTGTGTGTTTTGCAGCGTTACTTGTGTTTAAAACTGCCTGCAGGACTGGGATTCGAACTCTGGACCTTTGCCTCTCGCGGGCAAGTGCTCTGCCAACTGGCGGAAGTAAAGCTTTGAGAACAGTCATGGTTGGGTAGCTCAGTTTTTAGAACAAAGAAAAAGGTCAAGGGTTCGAGTCTCGGTCTCGCACACAGTTGAATCTGCCAGGTAGTTTCATGTCAGCGCATACTTCGCTGCAGAGTGAAAATTTCATTCTGAAAACCGCATGTGTCCCACCGGTATTCTGACGTAAGACTTATATTCCCAGTGGTATGATCATTCTGTACTTTCATTTATCATATATATTTTAAGAAAAGCAGCTGGAGCATATTTAAGATTACAAATATAAGTGATAGTCGAAAAGTTTGTTCGAAGGCCTTACAGTCCAGAAGCGGTAAGTCAACCAAACAAAACCGCCTTGAGCATTGAGGCAATCATCTCACCCACGCAGCAGGTTGAAAAGACCCGTCTGGTTAAACACCATATCCTGCTGCGTGAAGAAGTCCATAACAGCCTGCTGCACATCTTCGTCCGACAGCAATCGTCGCCCCTCCAAGCCCCCTTTTAACGAACCGAAAGCGTGATAATCGTACGGAAGAGGTCAAGACTGTGTGGCAGATGCTCGAGTGTCTCCCAGTTGAGCTGGCGTAACTCCTCCGTTACGACATTTTCAGTGTGGAGACGTGCGTTGTTATGAAGCAGTAGCATTCCTTGTCGCACCATTACACAACATCCACTTCGACGGACATGCTGCCGCGAACACAATTTTTCGTTCTCCGATGGACGTCTAATGGTGTTTGTCCTTCGGCAGCCAAGAAACGAATGGCAGCATGTTCGTTCTGTTAGGACGCACTTGGGAGTAATGTCGTCACGAATGCGCCATTATCTCTCACCTACATGTTGCTGCTTGTATACGCGTATCGGAGTTGCGCTACGTTGCATATATGCTGCATCAACACCCTCGAACGGAAACTGTTTGATCATCTCTTATATTTGACATATCTTTAGATTATTGCATTGACAAGCACAGTATAATTACATATAAATTCGATTGTCTCGTCTGAAAATCATGTCGATCCTCCTACTTGTGATGTGGTGTGAAAAAGTTTTGGACAAAGCAATTTGATACATGATACATCATGTTCTTTTTCCATAGTTTCCTATGTATCTCATCGTACGCATCTTCTTCTTGTTTCACCTTCAGTAGGAAGATGGTCCCCAAAATTCAGCATAGATTTGTACAAAGCGCTTGTGTGTCCTCTGTCTCGCTTTCTTTAGTCAGTTGTTTCTTTCTTTCCAATGTTATCATTGACTTTGCAAGTGGGGCAAGAAAATCCAGCAATGTCACATTTTTCTGGCGAGACATCAGGCGAGCGAAGGGTTAACAATGCACTCTGCAGTTATAATAACTCTGCAAACCATTAGCAGGCTTCTCATTATCAGTGAAATGCTGGTACATAGCAATAACATGCAGCAAATTTCCACCGGTTCTCTGATACCCTACAATGGGACACATGAGTCCCAATGGCAGTTAATGTATTCTACACCTTGAACGAGAGTACGGAGATGACTATGGATTCCCTCTTCCATAGACAAGAAAGTGTCATTAGATTGCTGGTGCTAATGTCATCTGCTTTGACTTGTATTAAGTTCAGTGCCTTATTCTTGAAGAAAATCTCGACGCACAGTTGCAACTGATTTTGACCTGTAAAAGCATTTGAGATGTAAAAACAGAATTTGCAACACACCTTTGGTTGCTGTGTTATACCAGTCCCAAATCGACGCAGCAACGAGTTAAAAATGGCTCTGAGCACTATGGGACTTAACATCTGAGATCATCAGTCCCCTAGACTTAGAGCTACTTAAACCTATCTAGCCTAAGGACATCACACACATCCATGCCCGAGGCAGGATTCGAACCTGCGACCGTAGCAGCAGCGCGGTTCCGGACTGAAGTGCCTAGAACCGCTCGGCCATAAAGGCCGGCAAGACGACGCAGCTAACATCGGCCAGAACTGATTTTGTGACAACGAGGATGAACTGTCTCATCACCCCTGGCTACCACACTCGCCAGATGTCAATATTATTAAACCTTTGCTGTCTACTGTGGAGAGAAGTGTACGCTATCGTTACCCAACTTCATCATCATTACTTGGATTGCCACTGTTTTGCAGGAAGAACGACAGAGGATTCCACTGAAAACCATCCAGGAATTATATTTACCCACTTCTAAATCAGCGGTAGCTGTTTTGAACGCGAATGGTGTTCCTGCACCGGTTTAGACATGGTAGTGTGTTGTGTTTCTGGCGTACCCCTGCAGATGTACCTCAGAGGCCTCTATCGGTAAGTGGACGAACCGGCAATTGCCGGCAAGGTAAACTCTTGGTTTCGATATGTAATTGAAAATTATTTCTAGTTTCTATCTTGGCTCATGTAGTGTCTTGTGTAGTCTGCTAAATCTTTCTGGAAAACCCTGCACTTTTTCAGTAGACGCCATCTCAAGGGTGTCTCCTAAGAAATTACGTACCACTTTGTCTCTTTCTGTAATCCAAACATATTATAAAAGTGTATGTATGTATGTGTGTGTGTATATTCCAGATCTCCTCCTAAACCACGAGATCGATTCCAACCAAACCTGGTACATATGTAACTTACTGGCTGGAAAGAACCAGTGTTGGATAAGAATCACTTACCTCTCAGAGAAGCGGGAGTGGGGATGAAAAAGAAGCGGAAAACAGCCAGACTATATTCATCTAATATTTGAGAATGAGAGCGCTTAGTGATTTGCAACCCCCCAACTTTACACATAATTTCAAACTTTGCTGACCCGATTCCCCCTCCCCCCCCCCCCCCCCCACCGCCGTCCTTTTCCCCACGAGGTGATGAAAGGAAAAAAGGTATCTTATACATTTTCGCTGTTCATGCACTAAAATTGCCGCAACAGACATTAGTTTGTAAGTTATTACTTCTTTACTATTAACCCTACTCCACATTTAGCAGACAGTATCCACGTATTTCACTGAACGTACTTGCAAAAAAATATCATTGAACCAACACGTGATTCGCGGATATGTCGTGGTACACAATGAGATGCGTGAAAAATTAGGCATCACGCATGACGTTTTAATTTATTACTCGTTTACTACTAACTCTATTCGCAACACATTTTACAGACAGTATACACGATCCCACTGGATGTAAGTGGAAAATTATGTCATTGTACGAGATATGGTTTAGGAGATATGACGTCATAAATATTGAGCTGCGTGAAAAGGACACTGTTAGAGATACAGGTGAACTATGTGTGCAAGTATGTGTGGTAAATGTTTAATGTTTGTGAACTGCGTACATTGGCAACATCAAGGGTGAAAAGCTCATGCTTAGTTCTTGGATCGATTTCAATCAAACTTGGTACTTGCTATGTGGAAATAAATACTGTGGATGGGCAATATGCTATTGGTGTACAGGTTTTAAGGTGGAGGCGGAAGGAGATGGGCACAGATAGGGGGACGAGGGGGGGGGGGGAGGGGAAGAGTGGAAGGGGGAATAGACAAAAATGGAAAAGGAGGCGATGGACAGAAAGAGGAGAGGTGAGGAGCTGCGTAAAGAAATGAAAGAGAAGGAGATGGACAGAGAAAGGGAAGAGGAGATGGACAGTAAGATGGGAGGAGGGAATGAACAGAAAAAGGGAAGAGTGAGAGATGGACAGAGAGAAAGGGGCAGGTAGAGTGATAGCGTGGCAGGAGATGGACAAAGAGTGAAGAACAAGGAAATGGACAGAGCTAAGGGAGAGTAGAGGATGGAGTGAGAGGGACTGAGGATGAGATGGAGGGGGAGGAGGAGTTGGACTTAGAGGGGGGAAGGAGCTGGAAATAGAGGGAAGGAGAAGATAGACAAAGGAAGACGTGCAAATGGACAGAGAGGGGAGAAGCACACTGACAGAGAGAGGAGGAAGGCAGATGAACAAACAGACGGCTAGTAGGAGAAGAACAGAGATGCGCGGATCGATTAGGTGGACAGAGAGAGGGAGAAGGAGGAGATGGACTAATAGAAGAATGGAGTAAATAGGTACCCGGGCAACGCCGGGTACTCAGTTAGTTGTTAATAAAAACGACATTTGTACGGAGAAACGTTGATTGCCTCCTGAGTGACCGTTGCCTATTCAGAGTGGCGCGTCGTGACGCACGAGCGAGCGGCATTAATCCGGGCGCGCCTCCTGGAAGTGCGTGAAACGCGGGCCGGTCGTAAATTAATCAGAGTGTGGCGGGCCCATTCTGGGGCCGTCGGCAGGCGCCGTTACCACCTCACCGGCAGGTTCGCGTTACCGCGCCGGTCGATACACGCGCTGCCGAGCCGAGCCGCGGCTCTTAAAGTGGAGGACGCCCGCTCCGCACTCCGTATCGCTGCCGCCAAGTGAAACAGCGTGGCGCCGCCAATAGCACTGCCCTTCAAGCCGGCCGGCTCGCTAGCTACCACAAGTTGCGGTAAAATGCGGAAACAGCCACGTAACGCGGTACACGGCGTCACTGTACAAACCGACTGCGTATGTATCACCCACCTGCATCGAATATACAAGATTATTCATATGTAGTACAGTCGGGTGATGCCGAGGGAATTAGATTAGGAAATGAGACACTTAAAAAGTAGTAAAGGAGTTTTGCTATTTGGGTAGCAAAATAACTGATGATGGTCGAAGTAGAGAGGACATAAAATGTAGATTGGCAATGGAAAGGAAAGCGCTTCTGAAGAAGAGAAATTTGTTAACATCGAGTATCGATTTAAGTGTCAGGAAGTCATTTCTGAAAGTATTTGTATGGAGTGTGGCCATGTATGGAAGTGAAACATGGACGATAAATAGCTTGGACAAGAAGAGAATAGAAGCTTTCGAAATGTGGTGCTACAGAAAAATGCTGAAGATTAGATGGGTAGATCACATAACTAATGAGGAGGTATTGAATAGGATTGGGGAGAAGAGAAGTTTGTCGCACAACTTGACTTGAAGAAGGGATCGGTTGGTAGGAGGCATCAAGGGATCACCAATTTAGTACTGGAGGGCAGCGTGGAAGGTAAAAATCGTAGAGGTAGACCAAGAGATGAATACACTAAGCAGATTCAAAAGGACGTAGGTTGCAGTAGGTACTGGGAGATGAAGAAGCTTGCACAGAATAGAGTAGCATGGAGAGCTGCATCAAACCAATCTCAGGACTGAAGACCACAACAACAACAACAACAACACTACAGTCTAAGTTCTGAGGCTGGGTGCATATTGCCAAAATGATGCAATGGAGACCTGGCAATGAACAAAAGCACGTTGAGTTGCTGGGAGAGGCGTCTGTCATCATCGCAACAAGATCGCACAAAACTGTCCGATCTCCCGACTGCCGGCCGGTCGCACACAGCTGTGACACTGTGATGTTGGAACGTGCGGACACTCTCTTTCGAGATGACCCAAGGATCAAATCAAACATCTCGCTGCTTTACTGGACGTCTCTGTTGGTAGTGGTGACACAATTGTCTACCAGTTGGGTACCTAAAGATGTGGGTCCTATGTGTTCTTCACCGCCGGCCGGAGTGGCCGAGCGGTTGTAGGCGCTACAGTCTGGAACCGCGCACCCGCTATGGTCGCAGGTTCGAATCCTGCCTCGGACATGGATATGTGTGATGTCCTTAGCTTAGTTAGGTTTCAGCAGTTCTAAGTTCTAGGGGACTGATGACCTCAGAAGTTAAGTCCCATAGTGCTCAGAGCCATTTGAACCAATTTTGTTCTTCACCGCCTAACAGAAGACCACAAAGAGCAACGAAAGACATCTGTGCGGAATTACTTGCGCTTTACGAGGCTGTCCGTGATAATAATCTTGTCGGACATCGTCACAGGCGATGAAACATGTGTCCATCACTTCGAACCTGAAACAAAACGGCGATTCATGGAGTGGTGCCACATCATCTCTCCTCCGAAGAAAAAGATTCAAAGCTTCACCCTCAGCCGGTAAATTCATGGCGACGGCCTTCTGGGACTCTGAAGGGGTTATTCTGTTTGAAGTACTCCCTCATGGTGCAACGATCAGCTCTGAATGTGCTGTGCTACGCCCAGGAAACTGAAGAAACTACTTCAGCGTGTCCGTCGCCACAAAAATGCAAAAGAACTTCTTCTCCATGACGATGCAACGCCTCACACAAGTCTGCCAACCCAAGAGGAGCTCACAAAACTTCGTAGGACTGTTCTTCCTTATCCACCCTACAGCCCGGATCTCGCACCTTCCGATTTCCATCTCTTTCGCCCAATGGAGGATGCACTCGGAGGGAAACTGTACGTGGATGGTGGGGAGGTTATTGATGCAGCCAAGTCGTTGCCTCCGACGTCGACCAGCAGAGCAAGAGGAGGAGGAGGAGGAGGAGGAGGAGGAGGAGGAGAGGGGGAGGAGGGGGAGGGGGAGGATGGGGAGGAGGAGGAGGAGGAGGAGGAGGAGATCAGTGATTAATGTCCCGTCGACAATGAGGCCATTCGAGACGGAGTACAAACTCGGATTAGGGAAGGACGGGGAAGGAAATCGGCCGTGCAGTTATAAAGAAACCATCCCGACATTTGGCAGTCACAGAAAACATAAATCGGGATGGCCGGACGCGGTTTTGAATCGTCGTCCTCTCGAAAGCGAGTCTAGTGTGCTAACCACTGCGTCATCTCGCTCTGTGTCGATCAATAAATTTGTACCACGTGGGCATACGGACCCTCCAAGTGAGGTGGCGTAAAACCGTCGCATTGAACGGTGATAACGTAGAAAAAGACGGCTTCGTAGCCAAAGGAGTGGGGAATAGTACAGTGTATGGGAATCCTCAATAAAGCCAACCTGCTTTCAGAAAGAGATATGTTGCGTTACTTACTGAACGCCCCCTATAAAAACAGCCCCACCTGACTGTTTCGGTGACATATGCTACAGCTTATTCACGAGGAAATACTTTCCAGTATGCAAGTAATTGCAGCATACTCCGCTGAAAGAAAGAGAATGTAAACACTAATTTCATGCATGAGAAGCAGATATTTCGGTTGTTGTCCGTTCTTGTTATGATGCCGGAAGGCACTTTCTTTGACACCGAACGATTTTGTATGGAGTCTAATGATTCGCACATGCTTATAGTTCGCCCTACTTTCCAGTGCACGAATCTTTCTGTAAATGTAATTACTGCTGTTTCAAAAGCGAATGTTTTAAGATTATTGCTATTTATGACAGACGTAACAATAATTGTGGAATTGGGTTAGATAGAGCAGCAATCAGTCGTGGAATTAAGTTACTTTAATATGACATTTAAAGTCACAACGCAGATCAGATTTCGACCTGTGTCAGGTCATTATCAATGCTAAAACAAATACAAGAGTATATATTACAATGTGATTTACAGTAGTATAAGTCCATCACATCGTTGTCTTTTAATGTTAACATTACATACCAGTGCGGAATTGTAGCAGTTGTTCGTGCTCAAGTGAATGCTTACACATTTCAACCGTTACTGTCGTAAAATTATATGTTGGTTTCACAGTACACATCGGTTTTGCGTGTGGCGCCCTCTGTGAGCAGCGCCTGAAGTTACAGTTTTGACGACATTTATGTAATATTTATGTTGTACAGTAACTAAATAGTAACATGAAATTATTACGAGTAAAACTATGTAAAAATTACAATTCTTACTTTTTCTCATGTCTCTAATGTGCTAGATGTTTAAAATTACTATAGCACATAACAGTGACAGTTTATGCCTCATGGGCTAAAATTAATTATGAAACTGATATGGCTACGTAAAGTACGTTATAGGAAGTATTACATATTTTGTCGTGTTGGGACCTGTCTTAACTTAATTAGTTGTTACTTGACAAAAGATATAACGTGAACTTTATTTACAAAATGCACTTTGTTGGCGCCACTAGCGCTTGTAAGCATCATTTCAATATGTCGCACTTAGTGACCGAGAAACAAGAACAATATGATAAAGCGTGATCTTTTGAACACTTATTTTGAAAAATGACAGTTTTACTTATGGACAGAGTAAGTCAATGCAGGAAATGGAAGGAGAGAGGTAACTAGGAACTAGGGGCTCCTGATTGAGGCAGATGGAAGGTGCAGATGGGTAGTGTGCGCTTGGAGAAGAAAAAGAGGGAGGCACAAATGGAAAGAGAGAGGGGGGATGAGGATATGGTCTGAGGGAAGGGTGAGGAAGATATGGTCAGACAGTAGGGATGGACAGAATAGAGAAAATGAGAGGGGGGGGGGGGGGAACGGAGGTATGTTGGATGTATATTTCAGACACTTACATGGGCGAAACTGTGGGGAAAAGGCTTGTGTATAGTAACACAATACTTTCGTCTGGCTCAATGACCTGGTTCAAGTCTTTCTCTTGGACGCCACTCCGGCGGCATGTGTGTTCCTAATCTATCCCAGTTATCCTACTGGGGAACGAAGATGAGCTGTTTAACGTGGAATATGAACTATGTGTTCTTTCTGGCGACTCCTCACATCGTTGAGATGTTAATGAGAGGTTAATACGAGAAATGGATAATCCGCGGTCAGATAAGCATTCGATCCCGCAACCTCTTGCTTTTCTAGACCCGCAGTGAAGCACCAGATTCGACCTGTATAGAGATAGTTCTTCTACAGGTTTCGATGAGTGAGTTTGCGAGTATTAAAATTTGTGATATAAATTGCCGTCTATTTTCGCTCCATTGACTTACAAGCATACATTTTCACCGTGTCAAGGTACCATAGATCTTAGTACCTGACAGAAATATCAACATTATAACTCTACCTGTTTCTGAAAAAAAGTGGTTCAAACAAACGGGCAGACGGCCAGCAAATGGCAAAGAAATATTTTTTTTACATGATTCAGTTATGAATTAACAATTTTTGGATATTTTCAGTTATTTGTACAGTGAAACATTAAGTTGATTATAGGTCAATGGGAAGTTCTTTATGAATTTTGATGAGTGATCTTACGAGTATCGAAATACGTGACATAAATGGCCGTGTATTTTTATTGCACTCACTTAGAAACTTACATTTTCGACACCGTCAAGAGACCAGAGATCTTTGTATGTGATAGAAATTTCACATTGATACCTCAACCAGGGAACGGACTGGCCTGCCCATTCCCTCGATTTGCCGGCCGCTGTGGCTGAGCGGTTCTAGATACTTCAGTCCGGAACCGCGCTGCTGCTAAGGTCGCAGGTTCGAATCCTGCCTCGGGTATGGATGTGTGCGATGTCCTTAGGTTAGTTAGGTTTAAATAGTTCTAAGTCTAGGGGACTGGTGACCTCACGTGTTAAGTCCCATAGTGCTTAGAGCCATTTGAGCCATTTTGTTTCTCCGATTTAAATCACGCCGAGCACGTGCGGGATGCGTTGGCACAACGCACTGCAGCACACCAACGTGGATGAACGGCCAAACTGCAGTTGCCAGCCATGTTAACGGAGGAGTGAAACGCCCTACCACAAGAACTCCTTGCCAAAATTGTGGTCAGAGTGGTAGAACGTTGCAGAGCTCGTTGCCGTCCGTGGTGATCCTGTTAAATTCAAGTGCTGGTGATAAAATCTCGATACATCGATATCGCTCCCACAAAATATCGATATATACCGGCGTTACATACCCCACTGATTATCGATATCATACGGCAATACTGGACGCCAATATTTTTATTTTATATTATCCTTTAACAATTTTTTGAAAATACTTGAAGTCGTTTTTTTGAAGTTGTAGTAGGACATAATTTTACTTTGACTGTGTGATGGAGTCTTACTACTTTTTTAACTTTCATCACGTCCAATCTTTCTCCTTGACTGTGTGAAACAAGTATATCTGGCACAAAAGAACTCCGATTGCGCTGGGGAGGGGAGGGGGGGGCGGTGTCAATGAAATAATAAAATTTCAGATATGAAGGAACAGACACCAGTTACGTTAAAAAAACAATTTTTAACGCAACTAGTGTGCTATTTGTTCACGCCGACATTCACCAAAAACAGTTGCTGAAAATGATGAACAAAAATCTAAATGACAAGATCTGGTCTATACGGTGAGCGGAGACGTGTGAGAGGAAATGCTGACGCGCTCGGCGATACCAACACCATGCAATTTCTACACAACTACTAGGTCGCTGGCGTTGGCCAGAAATGAAAAAAAAACAGGGAAGTCTACATGAAGTGTTTTGGACAAATCCGATATGTGACGAAATCGAACGATGGACTCATCCGACACCGTATATTTTGCCACTTATGTACGTGCAGTTACCATGTGGTTTTCGTCTAGCATGAACGTACAACATTTTCCTTTCAGTTCTAGCTCTAAGGGGGATAGGGACGCTGCTAGCTTGTCGATTCACAGACTATCTAATAATAAATCATTACTTAAATATAACTGCTCTAAACCGGCAGTATATTTACAATGTGCAGCCGATATTTTTATAGGTTCGTACGATGATACCTTTTTCCGTTGATATATCGATGCTATTTCTCGATATTACGAGAGCCGACGGTAATATTTTTAAAATATCGATGTATCGGAATCCCCTATATTTTTAAAAATATCAACAGTCGTATTAACAACCGTGTGCTGCCTTTTTTAATGTTCGGGGGGTCATCAAAGATCGCGGAGATATCAGCGTAATTACTGTCATTGAATAAAAGTGTCATTTCTGTTCGTCTCGTTGTGTACTTGTTTCAGTGACCTTCTGTGCTGTCCGACGACTTTGCCGGAGTGGTTAACACCGGTTCCAGTCAGATCAGCAAAGTTAAGAGCTGTCGGGCTGGGCTAGGACTTGGATGAGTGACTATCCAGTCTGCTGAGCGCTGTTGACAAGCGGGGTGCACTCAGCCCGTGTGAGGCATAACTGAGGAGCTCCTTGATTGAGAAGCAGCGGTTCCGGTCTCGTATCTGACATACGACCGGGAGAAGGGTGTGCTGACCACTCGTCCCTCCAAACCCGCATCCAGTGACGCCTGTGGGCTGACGAGTACCGTTGGGCCTTCATGAACTGTTCGGGCGGAGTTCCGTTTTAGTTTAGTTTTAGACCTTCTGTACTATACTATAGCAGTTATTTCTATGTTACAAGGTCCATCGAGCAATGTTACTTGGCAGTGACACACATGCTAAAGTAACGTTTGTCCCTAAATTTTGCACTCCATCGTGAATTTGTTTCTTGTGGTGCATAATAAATATTTCAACCCATATACGTATTAGCTTACCAAAGAACGCGCTTAGCCAGAGTACCTCAAGAAATGCTTTCTACGTGATTTAAAGTACTCTGCATTTGATGTCTTTGACGCACAGTAGGGCAGTGGGTCTGGTCCTGAGGGTTGGTGGCTCGAATCCTTGTGGCATTGGATTATTTTTTTATTGCCGGTGTTTGGTCGCCGAGGTGGAAGAGAGGTGCGTGCAGTTGCTAAAGAATAGTCTGTACCATAAAGATCTGCAGTGGAATTCCACACCTCTCCGCAGCGTGTCTAAGAAGTGAGGATACGTGATGCAGTGGTGATCAGTCTGAAAGTTGAGTCTGGAGTAATCGATGGGAACCCTGCGCTATTCGTGAGAAGGAGGTAAAAGTTTCATCTTATCCTCTTTCACTGTTATCGCCCGCACTACGATCATCATGGTTTCACCACAGTCACACAGACATAAAAAAAAGCAGGTCAACGAAGCGGTGTCAAGTCGACAGCCTCATTGTAAGTAACGTGAAATAATAATAGCCAGTGCCCCACACCACTCAGACGGTCTACCATACCGCCATCGTCATGCCGCCCCATTCGGGACAAAAACGTCTCCGTCAGAAAGTTTTACAGCTTCCTCGGCCCGTGAGTCTGTCCCCACGTCCTTCCGAACCACTGCCAATTCTTCTTCCCTTGAGCAGGGGCAATGACCGGCAGGGCGAACGCCTCCTCGCTGCTCTCTACCGCCTCGCTGGCCTTGTGGACGGTCTGTTAGTCCTATCGTCAAAGCGCTGCACGTCAATTAATCGAACCAGAAGTGACTCGCAAAACGTTTACTTGTCTATGCTGCTGAGCAAACAGCCCATCGATCGCAGCTCTTTACGCTCAGAGGATCCTGTGACATTTCCTGTCTCTAAAATATTCAATGCACTTTCACGTTATCCTTGACGGAAACGGGTACGACTGTGTCTGTCTAACGATCCAGTGATAAATAAATGCCACCGTGAGCTAAAAAAAAAAAAAAAAAAAAAAAAAAAAAAAAAAAAAAAAAAAAAAAAAAACTCTTTGATCACTCAGTTAATCTCGGCTTGATAGTTCAATTATGTGTTTCCAGCTGTCCGGTAGAGTTGTCGATTCAATTAACAACTCGGCTGAATATTCGAAAGCACCCAATTAAAAGCGTTGTTATAAAAATGCGCAATGAATGCTAATTCCGGTGCTGCATACAGGCACAGCACAATCTTCAGTTGAATTTTGGTCATTTCTGTTCCTGGTACGAAAATATTTTTAAATTACATTTTCGTGCCGGGTTAAAACGAATACAAAGGTGTTTGAAAGTACAGCTGGTAATATACCAATTGTGCTGCAACATTTGTAACATTTCTGTGCTTCTTTATTCGTGTAAAACACACCACACACACACACACACACACACACACACACACACACACACACAAAGAGTGTGTGTGTGTGTGTGTGTGTGTGTGTGTGTGTGTGAGAGAGAGAGAGAGAGAGAGAGAGAGATTTACAGAATACAGATCAAAAGTGTGGAGTAAGATAAGGGGGCCGAAATGATTTTATACGACTGACGGTTCCTAAAGGGACATGTTTTGTCAGTTTCATTTTGTAACTGTCTAGACTCGCGTTCAGAAAGAAACAGAACATCTTGAATGACTAGAGATACGATTTTCATATTCATAGGACATGTACATTAGTATGTTCTGCAGAAATGTTTAGTATTTCAGCATGCGTCCAGTTGCCTATTAGGCACAGGGTCCGCCATGGTCCCTGATAACTTGTTCCATGTGTCATGGCATCGATGCGTATAAGGCGCGAATAGCGTCCATGCTAAATTCACCTGGTTCCAATGTTCAGCTGCGGTGATTGGCATTGGTTCACAGCGCTGCACCCTTCGTTTTACTATATACCACACATTTTCGATTGGCGACAAGTCTGGTGGTCTGCCAGACCAGGGCAACAGGCTGACGTCCTACGACTCCAAGAAGGCACGGGTTCATGCAGCTTAGTGTGGTCGTGTATTATGTTGCTGAAAAATGGCGTCTGGGGTGTTGTTCAGAAAGCGTGTGGATACGGATCGCAGGATGTCATTCACGTAGGTCACACTGGTCACAGTGACCTGAAATCTCACCAACTGCGATTTATGGTTGTACCCAATAGCACCCCACGCCATAAGGCCTTGAGACGTATGCCTTGTTCGAAAGCAGTCAGTGTGATGTTGTCTGCGGCGAATCAACACGTGGGCATCATTTTCAAACAAATACAATCTTGATTCGTCCAAAAACACTATCTGATGCCATTTCTGTCACCAGTGACGTCCTTCCATACACCATTGCCATCTAGCATGTTCCTCCACTTTCGTCAAAGGTAGGCGGAGAAGTGGACGACGAGCACGTAACCCATGCGGTAGTAAACGGCGACAGGCAGTCACCCCTGATAGTGTGCGATGTGTTGCACTGTTCCACTTCTGTGCCATTCGGATGAGGTGTCGATCTTCTCGGGGGATGGTCTGAATGGTGCGACTTGACCCATCTCGTCGTGTTCTATGGCCCCGCGTGAACCATTCTGCACATATCCGTTTCACTGCCGAAACACTTCATCCCACACGAGCAGCAATTTCCCAGATGGATGGATCACATGCCAATAAAGCGCCCTCTTTCAAACTCACGCTACGGCTCGCGCATGCGTCTGCAAGGCATTGTAACGTCCTTCGAGTCTTCGGTCTTGGCTAACACTCAGCGGTAGAGCAATGAGATTGTTATTTCTTATGTATCGGTCTCGACCTTAAAAAAAAAAAAAAAAAAAAAAAAAAAAAAAAAAAAAAAAAAAAAAAATGATGAGCTGAACTCGCGACTTTTGCGAAATATTTACTTCACCAAATGTCGTATTTAAATCGTTTATAATCGATGGCTTATCAGTTGCTATTTAAATATTAAAATTAAAATTAGTTCCAGCCACACCAAATTCCCCATAGACTGGCTGTAATCTAAAATCTATAATCACTCGTAACAGTGTTATTGATTCCTAACGTCAAGGCGTTTCTATATAAGCGCCGAGCGCTTCAGTCAAATAATATCGCAGCACGTTATCTCTATAAATAATATTGCAAAACTTGAATGATAAATGCGTGAATTGACACGATATGCTGGTTTATTACACAATATTAGCCACTTCCTAACAGAGCCGTGAGGAAGAAGCTTTTCCATGTGTTGGGGGGTATTATAAATTATATGCTTCGTAACTATCGCCAAGTTCCATAGTCCACTAGTTATTACAAATGAAATTGTCTATCTGTGTTCACTTCCTAAATGGTGTTAACTTCAGGTTATCTAATTAAAAGTCACTTCTGTCTAATATATGCAAGTCTTCCATCTGAATTCTAAATAACGTTATATTTGAAGTCAAAGTATCGTTTCACTGCGTCATAGTAGATCGCAATACTCAATTCTGAAAAACAATCTAATTGCGCCTACATATACGAGCATTCAAAAGTATGACCTGCTTCGGCTAACTCTCGTAACGTAGTGACAATGGATTGAATTATCCTCAGCCATTACTCACGAATCTCAAACAGTATTCTTTGGGAACGTTGGTTCTACTTTGCGAATTTTAATTATAATGATTTTGCGATTTAGTATGATTTTGAAATTTGTGTTTGATTTTACTGGAATCCTATCTTTCTTTCGTATGTTAATAAATTTCCAAGTATTAGATTCGTGATGCAATTACCGGTTTATATCCAAATAATAGTGTTAACTGGAAATTTGTTTGCTTGTTCATTTTTCATGGAATTTGGAACTTGTTTTGGGGAAATCTTTGGGAATTTTGGAGCTAATTTTTGATTTTCATTTCTCGTCCGAGGAAGTGGCATTACAGCATCCTGCGCGTCTGCTCAAGCCACACTGATCCATTACCTTTGGTTTACAGCGACAACGAGAGCCGGAGGCACATTTTACCAGTAGGTGGTGTTGCGCCGCGATATCGATGCTGACCATAACCCGAGGGCCGACATGGTTCAAATGATAATCATTTCTGCAGAACATACTAATGTACATGTCCTGTGTACATCAACGTCCTATCTTCAGTCGTTGAGAGTGTTCTGTTTTTTTTTTTTTTTTTTTCTGAGCATAACTGTATTAATGGTATCGATGTTTTCAAGCTTCGGACGAAAACTCGTGGAGACTTAACCGCTTGCGCGGCTGGACACTCGAGAAAATTTTATCAGCTTTATCGCCTTGAAACAACGCACTCGTACGTAACTTTCCAAAATATGTTTATTTCAGTTTTAATTTAGTATAAACGCAAAAGACTGGAATTAAGTTCGTTGTGAATGCCATATAGTGTCAATCGATTAAGTGTTGACTCATATAAGTTAGAGAAAGCCTTTGTTACGTACGTGTACAGAGCGGTAAAAATCCATATTTATGTCCGTGAACTATGCCATGACGATTAAAGCGGTAAAAGCTGTTTTGTGATCTTTTATACGTTCTACTGCACCAAATAACAACTGGAGATTGTTAGCACTAACTAGTAGCAGATATATGCCAGAACATATGTTCTAAGTATCTCAGCTTGTGTTATCACCCAGTCGAAATCAGTTATGCATTGTAAATGACAGACAATGAAAGTACTAGTTGTGTTATTTATACTAATTTCTAAAACTGTATTTTATGATCTCAGTATTCCCTACATGTCTATAACGTATAAAATGAATTCATTTACCGTACTCGTAATTTATTAATAGAATCACAGCAGAAAAGATATTTCTTACTGCGATGGCATTTCATGCGATCGAGTAACTTCCAGGATCGCATGGGACTCTGCAGTGAATGACATAGCCCTTAACATTTACAGTGAACATTACGTAATAAACAAAGGACTCTAAATTCGATATTTTGAGATATAGATCGAATTCTGGGATAGAAATTAAATTTCAAGGTGAAGAAATAAAAACTATGTGGTTTGCCGATGACATTTTAATTCAGTCAAAGACAGCAAAGGACTTGGAAGAACAGTTGAATGGAATGGACAGTGTCTTGAAAGGAGGATATAAGAAGAATATCAACAAAAGCGAAACGAGGATAATGGAATGTAATAGAATTCAATCAGGTGATGCTTAGGAAATTCGATTAGGAGACGAGACAGTTACAGTATTAGATGAGCGTTGCTATTAGGGCGGAAAAGTAACTGATGATGACCGAAATAGAGAGGACACAAAATGTAGACTGACAATAGCAAGAAAAGAGTTTCTGAATAAAAGAAATTTGTTAACATTGTGTACAGATTTAGTATTGGGAAGTCTCTTCTGGTGGTATTTGTATGGAGTCAAGGAGCAGGGAACAAAAGTTTTTGAAATGTGGTGCTACAGAAGAATGCTGAAGATTATATCAGTAGATCGCGTAAAGAGGAGATATTGAAAATAATTGGGAAGAAAAGAAATTTGTGGCACAACTTGAGTAGAAGAGGGTATCGGTTGACAGGAAACATTCTGAGACATCAAGGGACCACCAGTTTAGCATTAGAGGGAAGTGTAGTGGGTAAAAATCATAGAGAGAGACAAAGAGATGAATATAGTGAGCAGATTCGGAAGGATGTAGGTTATAGAAATTATACGGATATGAAGAAACTCGCACGGGATAGAGTGACAATAGCAAGAAAAGAGTTTGTTACTGAGGACTTCTTTATTAATCTTCTCCGCAAAATCGTTATCGTAACCATTACGTAACTTCCCGAAAGCAGGGACTTCGTAATTGTCCATCTACATTATGGGAATATAACCATTGTGAGTACTCGTCATTGCATCTTTCAACACGATGGAGCACCTGCTCGTAATGCACGGCCTGTGGAGGAATGCTTACACGACAATAACATCCCTGTAATGAACTGACCTGCACGGAGTCCTGACCTAAGTCCTATAGAACATTTTTTGGTAACCCGACTTCGTGCCAGGCCTCACCGACCGACATCGATACCTCTACTCAATGCAGCACTCGGTGAATGTCAACACTTTGTTTCTGTATTTCTACTATTTCAAAAATTTCACACAGTGAGTTGTATTTTTCACAACTAGTTGCCCATAAACCACCTTCATACAGCTATGCGGCTTTTGTAAACATCTCATCATTCTTGACGTTTTAATTTGTAATTTTTATGATAATTTGAACGGTCATTGAGGATCGAGTGTTTTTATTGTTATTCATAATGTCCTTGTCTGTCACAAGCCTTCTGTAAAAGCTTCTTCTGTTTCTTTTTTTCGAGTGTACTGTATCTTTTTGGAGGTGATGTTGTAGGACGTCTATACCGTTACCGACTACTAATACGATGACAGTTTTAACATTTCATCCTGGTTCGGTTAGCCAGTCCCCACCGCATACAACTCGAAACTTCCGGAGTGACCGAATATTACTCGTAACTGAAAATCCGCCAGGGGCATTAAACAAAAATGTAATGAGCAACTAAAAAAACATGCAATGGACTCAAGAAGTATATATTTGCTGGTGTGCTTAGTTAATTCACTGCGTATGTTAGCCAAATTACTCAGCAAAATAACAGTCTAGATTAGGATTAGAATATTTGTTTTGTGCAGTTTATTATTTAGTCCAAGATACGAGTAAGGAGGATCGATCTGACCATAAATAGCAGAATTCGAATATAATCTATTTAGTGAGCGTGAGAAAATGGTGCAAAGCACATGATTTAAATCAACCTTCAATTATGTTTGAACCAAACATTGCAGTCTACTCACCTTATAGCGGCCTCCGAATAAAGATTTCTGATCATCCGCAGCTCGCTTCAAATAAGGTGACAACGTGACACAGTTACTAAAAGTCATATTTAGTTACATATTAAAAGCAATAACAAAGATTGCCTCATTTGAGTTGGTGAACGAAAGAATCCCAAAATAAAATGTCAGTAAGAAATTACTCTCGGCCACAAAATACGAAGTAGTAGCTCGCTTACTCCGTGATTAGACATCATATAAAAATAGTGCCGATTAATTACAAGGCACTGGGGAAGACGTACACATTGGATGAGAATGAAGCAGCCGGATTCCCCCACACGAGCATGCTGCGGGAGAATAAGGATGCGACTTGAATGAATATTCAGTAAATTAGAAATGCTTCTGAAAAGTCGTAAATCGCGATTCAGAACACTAGCTCCAAAGCCATCGGTAGCCGCTCATTTTATTCAGTGGCAACAGAATTACAAAGCCATTGAGTGCCCGGTACCAAACAACTTTATTACTGCTTCTTGCGGATCAACACTATCAGCACCAAGCAGTTGACTCGAATATATTCCTGAAATGCCACTAGGCACACATAGTACTGACCACTCCGTAGTTTTTACCGCCACTGCCTCGCTCACACCACTGCACATGATAAACAACTTATCTTCACTTAGGAACAGAGCCCGTATTACTCAATGCTCATGTACCAACTGCATCGTCGACCATAGGTAAGACATTTCTTCCTCTGACCCGCCCCTCCCCCCTTCCACGGTGACTGGAGGAAAAACTCCAAACAGCCAGTGTCACATACAGACAAACCTAGCAAATGAGGATATAAACAGCAGGCACCTTTCAGTGTTCGTGGTAACTGTGTCCTCTCAGATTTTATAGCGCCGTCTAACTGTGGGTCTTCCTCTCGGTTCACCTGTGGTCATGTAGAACACAGTATTCTAGGTAGTCTACTCTCCGTCATTCTTACTATGTGATCAGCCCAGCTCACCCTTCACTTCTTAGCACGTTGGCGATGTTACGATGTTTATACATCTCTCGTGGTTCTTCATTTGTTGTTATCCCCATTCCATGTCGTTTTCATCAAACAGAGGACCAAAAATTTTCCTTCGAACTTTCTTTTCTAATAATCATCATCATCATCATCTTTCTTTCTAAATATTAATGGCTCACATCCGTGTAACGCTACTAGTATAGTAGTTGATTGCTACAACAAAATTAGAAAAAAGGGTGTATCATTCTTTGTTATATGCACAATGCTGGTTGTACTTCAAAACCACCATGCATGACGTCAATAATACACTCCATTTTAGATTTAACATTATCCAAATACAATGTCTCCTTATTTTTGAGGTATATAAGCGTTAATGTATCGTCGGAAGAGGAGACGAGCATAGTTAGACGACATCGGAAGCTATCGCTGACGAATAGTTGTTATTTTACGACCACTTTTATTATATTGGGGTGTATATGAAAATGGCATACAGAGTTTGTTAAAACCTTTAATTTGGAGTTTTACTGTGGGAAAATTGGTGTCTGGACTAATTTCAAAAAATGGCTCTGGGCACTATGGGACTCAACTGCTGAGGTCATAAGTCCCCTAGAACTTAGAACTACTTCAAACTAACTAACCTAAGGACAACACACACATCCATGCCCGAGGCAGGATTCGAACCTGCGGCCGTAGCGGTCGCGCGGTTCCAGACTGTCGCGCCAGAACCGCTCGGCCACCAGCGGCCGGCTCTGGACTAATTTGGCACGTTTGCTAAGACTATATGTAAATTCTCACATTATAATATTAGTGATAAATATGAGTTCTTTGACAATAAATATGAGAATTTAATTATGAATAAGGTTGTTATGTACATTCATAGAATACGCATGGGAAGCATTGGAAACGATTCGCAGGCATAAAAGAATTTCTCCGAGGAACAAGGGACCTACTGAGCATGTGCGTATAGCTGTAGTAATAAGTTACGTGAATTTATAAATAATTTTCAAGGATTAGACAGCCGGCCGCTGTGGCTGAGAGGTTCTAGGGATTCAGTCCCGAACCGCGCTGCTGCCACCGCCGCAGGTGGGTAAACATCATACTAAATTTCAGTAGTACCGATGGAGGGCGCCACGAACTTGTAACTCATTTTCAGCCAGGTTTCCGGATACTTTAGATCACATAGTGTACGTTAGAGACTGAATGTGAAACAGAGAATAAAGTACAGTGCGTTTGAAAAACAACTCCCTAGCTTTAATGTGTCCTTGAATCTGTACAAAGTGACATACATCAATCTAGTTTGTGGTGTCTGACTCATCAACTCTTCGACTTTGGCTCCCCTGCAGTTGGCAGGTCTGCTTGACCTTCAGACGGCATCAGAGCTGTTTTTTCCTCTATTCCCTCAGTTCAGCCAAGAGTGTGTGCAGTGCAGAGCAACTCAGCTACAAATGTGTACTCCGCAGTGGAAAGTGCAGTGTGTTTGTTATTTGATCACATAAAAAATGTAATGTACAGTGAAAAGATCAGAGACATCAATCATTTACGGGAAAGAATCGTCGCGGAGGTTTTTGACAGTTACACCCGAAATGTTGGTGAATACGTGGCGAGAAGTGGAATATCGTCTCGACTTGTGCAGGGCAACAAATGGATCCCATGTTGACGTCTACTAACATTAAACAAAGCTTGAAGGAATTCTCTTTCATGATATGTACTAAATGATGTAATTTTTCATTAATTTCTCCATTAAATTTAAAACTAGGGAGTTCTTTTTGAAACAGCCCGTATTTGAAGGTTCAATCCCTTTTTATATTGTTGTTCTTGTATCTGGACTGGAGCCTAAGAAGGATGGTAGTGTTGAATCCGAAATTAAATCTGTTAGTGCTAAGTAATAATTTCCGTTCGATACTGATTGGTACAGCTAGAATGGTGGTATGTTTGCTGCTGCGAGACAGTCATTTATGTGCACGTACGTTCTGTTGTTGCTACGGGAAAGAGTTTCTAGTACCTGAAGCGGCCAATGGTAGTGAAAGTGAAACCACGTACAGTCAAACGTGCATCACTTAGAATTTTTTACTTATCCCAGATATTGTGACTTCTCTAGACTCACACACAGTTCTATTTTCGCAGCGACGCAATAACAGTATTATGAATACTGTTGACCGCTGAGCACAGTTCTCGCAGGTAGAGAGCCAAACAGCCGAGCGCAAGCGCCAATAGCGCCACCACGCCGCTGGTTACGGTAATAAAATGGCGGCGGCGGCTGCTACGCAAACACGGCAGCGGCGCGAGCGGGGTGGCTGTCGAGGGGGCTCGTTTATTTACGAGCAGAGAGGAGCGCAAGTCGGCCGCCGTAAAGCCAAACTCACTGAAATATACATTAGCGTCGCAGCGGCGCGGCATTCATCACCACTTATCGCTCGTCACGCCGTCCGAGGATAGAGCGTGGGGGCGGGCACTGAATGGATGCGCGCCCTGCCCAACTCCGTAGGAAAGCAGGTGTCAGCGGGGCCGGAGGTGCGGGGCGGGTAGCGATAGACGGCGCCGCGATGGATGGGGGGCTGGGGGCAGGGAAAAGAAACGGAAAGTTCCGGCGCCGAGAATTGTGCGAGAAGTTTCTCCAGTTATTCGTCGGCGGCTGCCGACTCGCTCTCCGCGAGCCATTGGCTGTGTGAGCCACGGCGACCCGCCTGTCGGCCGGGAAATATCGCCCATGCAAAAGCGGCGCACGTGCGGCGCGGGGGCCACACCCGACTCGGAGGGCGAGGTGACTCCGGTTCCGGGAAGGGCAAGCAGCGAACAGGCTACCATGGAGTGGCCAGGAGCGCACTCCGTATACTACCAGCACTTGTGCCGGCAGCGTGCTGTGGGGTAGTGGAGCAGCGGACCGAACTGCTGGATTCGCGGAAGAGCCCCCAAGTTCGGGGATCGGGAGCAACTCTGGTTCCGGTGTTGGCGCCTATCCCAAAGGCTGGTTGTGCTCGTGTGCAGGGACAATTACTGGCAACTTGCCTACAAAGCAGATTTGGTCCCTTGACGAGCTGCACAGAGGACGTATTTAGGACTTAATCTCTGCCAGTGGCCACCAATTTGAGGTCTATGTTCTTGACCTTTAGTCTCATGACCTTTCAGCAAACCCTAGCTTACACAGTACTCATCTACATTTATCTAAGCTCTGTCCGAAAAGGCCTCAGAAGGGCCAGTGGTTTCGACCGACCGCCGTGTCATCCTGAACCGATACGATTCACTGGATATGGAGGAGCATGTGGTCAGCATACCGCTCTCCCGGCCGTTGTCTGTTTTCGTGACAGGACCCGCTACTTCTCAGACAAGTAGCGCTTCAGTTGGTCTCACAAGGGATGAGTGCACCCCGTTTGGCAATGGCGGACCAGGATGGTCACCCATGCAAGTGGTGGCCAAGCCTAGACTGTACTTGACACACATCTGTATTACTGAACACTAAGGCAGTCACGCACTTGCACTTGAAGGTTCCCTACCTAACGGCTTCCAGAGACAGCAAAAATTTGATTCTATCGAATTGAAAAAAAAAAGCCATAATCTACTAATTATGAGGTACAATCTTACGTTGAAGATTTAACACAGTAAGTGGGCTATGGAAGTTACAAACTGTGTATATATATCTTAATGCAGCATAGCACATACCACACAAATTAACCAAACTGCTACTATAATTAAACTCTCGCTACTTGAGCCAAGCCGGCCGCAGTGGCCGAGCGCTTCTAGGCGCTTCAGTCTGGAACCGCGCGACTGCTACAGTCGCAGGTTTGAATCTTGCCTCGGGCATGGATGTGTGTGATGTCCTTAGGTTGGTTAGGTTTAAGTAGTTCTAAGTTCTAGGGGATTGATGACCTCAGGTGTTAAGTCCCATAGTGCTTAGAGCGATTTGAACCATTTGAACTTGAGCCAATGTAGACAAAAAACAATTTACCGTACGGGAACTCAACTTTAAAGGAATGCTGTTCAGACTGTGCACTGGAGAATTTTTGGTGGTAACCGCGTTAGTTTCATGACATGATGTTAGGCGCTCGTACAGGTACGACTACGCAGAGTTGAAACATAAAGGTCAGTGTGCATTACAGTTGCAGAGAATCAGCATGGTGCGGCAGCGCGGTTCCTTCAGTCCCTTTACGACGGACCTGCACCTACCTGTGAACATAGTCTCGGCAGATCATCAATAGGGAAGCCGAGCGAATCCTACTGTACTTCGACGTGAACGAGGCTGCAATTAAAGGCACTAAATCTACGTTTCGGGAGAAAGTTGTCACACGAAATGAAAGGATGGAAATTTTGTCCTAAATTAATATATTCTGAAACTTAGGTGAACAAGTATCATTGCCAATCCCGTGCTAGTCTTAACACAGTCACTCACAATCCCTTTCACTCACGTTAGCAAGTTTATGGTGTTGCATTTCCCGAAAACGTAATAGCTACAAAAATACTTATTGCTTTTGATTGAGAATGCTCATCAAATATTAAGTGTGTCGGTACCAAATGCAGTCACAGTTTTTTAGCCACCAACCTGCTCAATACGCCACGCGGAATATATGTCTTTTCTCGTCACAAAATTCACTTAAAAATTCCGAAATTTCTGCACGCCCATCGGAATAATTATGCCGTCACTTTACCACACTTTTTATGTATGAAACGCTGTTAGATCCGGCAACTTATCGTTTCCATCGGAACTACTGCTGCACACGTCCGAACTGTTTCACGGCTAGGCTTCCACTCTTCTCTAGAATACTCTAAGTCTTCTCTACCAGCAGAGAAAGGCGCGCGAAGAATATTGCTCTACCATTGGTCGGTTTACTCAACAGCCAATAGCAAAACAATATTCTCCCGCGTCAGTCCGCGCTTTTCATCAATAACCAATCGCAAAATAGTAAACCTAACGACTGCACTTTTTACCGACGTAATTATCTAATATGCTGAAGTTTTGCTTATGCATAAAGTTATTTACTATTGTTATTTATACCTGAATTAACTTTCCCTTTACCATAAACTTCCTTTACAAATCTATTCTACAAAAATCCCCATTGTCCATATCCGTCTTCGAAATGTTCCCACACTAAACGCTGCTACATAGCTCGTTAAACAATTATCTTCATATTAACCTTAAACCACACATACGCATCATTCATACTGCTGAAACAAATTTATAACATTTTACATACACATAAAGATATAAAATACTAGATCAGTTTATGAAAAACATTCTATTACTTTAGTGCACTCTAGTGGGCACAATAGAAACTAAAATCACAGTCCCCCTATCCAATATTGTACATAAACTACGTGCGCCTCCAGTCTTGCGTCACCATATGTCACTATCCAGCTCTGAGACGCATCTCCCACTTAACCGCCTCCAAGGCTGGATCGTTATACGGCGCTACGCCTCAATGTGTTTGGACAAGGTGAGCAGGGCTTTGCCTTTAAAAATCTTTTACCAGAACAACAGCAATAGTGCTACTGCCCTTCGCGAGTATCGACGCACTGAAAGAATTGCTACAGATCCTCCTTACGCACAGAGGTTGAAGAACATGAATCGGAAGTTCGAATTAACTAGCGATTTGAGAATTGCTCCTGGGATAGGCTGACGACCAACTGCGTTAAAAATTGTTGAAATGGTTCATGTTGCCTTTCTGATGGTGCTGGATCCTATGTGCGATCTTCAAGTAGTGCACGAGCTTTGACACAACAGCTGAAAGTGCCACGGTACACTTTTCGAAAAGTATTGCGAACAACTGTGAAATGGAATCTCTGGTGCGGTTCGACGCTGTCGTAAATGCAAATAGTCGTCACACTGAGCAAAGTTCATAACCTGTAACGTAAGCGTGGCACTCAATTGACAAAAGTTATCCTCTGGTGGAGAAATTAAAATGCGTTTCTTTCAGTGGTTTATTCGCTATTTTTCTTCCTGCCATCATCTCAAATGTTTGCACGATGTTTGACCGCTCTGCGATCCGTAGTCTTTCATGAGTGACCTTTCAAGAAGCGGGAGTTTAACTATAACCTCCCTGTATATTCATCCAGTATTTAAGAATGGCAGCACTTAGCGAGTTCTAATTGACTTTACACATACTTTCAATCCATTTCCTAACCTTTTCTTGCTACTATACCCAAAAAATAATAAAAGGAAAAACGTTTATTGCTTACTACATTTTGCCGTTTATGCAATAAAACTTTAGCATCAGGCATGACATTTTGATTTACTACTTCTTTACTGCTAAGTATTTTCAATAAAATTTGTAGGCAGTATCCGCGTATGGCACTGAATGTACTTGCAAAACTATATCAATGTACGACATATACTTTGGTAAATATGACATCATAAAGACTGAGGTGCATAAAATACAAGCTTTTCTTAAAACGGAACGCAAATAACCCAAACTATACTCATTTGGACTTTTTAATTAGTCTCTGAGTGAATAATCCGCAACTAATGAAGCTGACATAATTAGGACTTTGTGTCTTCAGCCACATAGATTTTACAAGTTTAACGTGAAATATTAAACACACTAACTAGCTGGTAAAGTAATCAGAATTTTGAAGCTATTTCATACATTTGAATTTAATTCTTTAAAGAATCTGTGATGATAGGATTACTGGTGTTGCCAACAGTCAGTTTTGTGTGTTATGTACGATATCACACACACACACACACACACACACACACACACACACACACTCACACTGTTATCCTCAGCCAACGGCGTCATTCCGATACGATATGTGTGTGTGTGTGTGTGGGGGGGGGGGGGCAGCACACCCCTCTCACGGCCGTTATCGGCTTCAGAGACCTTGGATGATGATGATGATGATGATGATGACGGTTTGTGGGACGCTCAACTGCGTGGTTATCAGCGCCCGTACAAATTCCCAACCGTTGCTCACTCCAGTCTCGCCACTTTCATGAATGAGGATAAAGTGATGAGGACAACACAAATACCCAGTCAATTCGAGGCAGGTGAAAATCCCTGACCCCGCTGGGAATCAAAGCCGGGACCCAGCGCTCGGAAAGCGAGAACGCGACCGGGAGACCACGAGGCCACTAGATGCGGACACAGACCTTGGAGCCGCTATTTGCCATGTAAGCAGCTCCTCAGTTGTCATCACGCCGCTGAGTTGACCCCGATCCAGCCCTCCCACAAGGAATACCGGGAATCGAACCCTGGTCCTCCGCAATCCAGTCTTGTACTCTGACCACTCAGCTACAGAGATGGACCGCAATAACAATATTACCAGCATTTCTGTAGTTATAGAGGAAAAAATGAATTAGTTTGCTAAATCAGTACCGGTAGCATAATTTATACTAAAATTCGCTGTATATATATACAGTGCAATGTGTCAGTTTTACGTCCGTCTCGCCTTTGTCGATTTCGGATACTTGGAGTCATTGCTGCAGACTCCGTCTTTCTTAGAATGAGAGTTTCACTGTGCAGCGGAGTGTACGCTGATATGAAACTTCCTGGCAGATTAAAACTGTGTGCCGGACCGAGACTCGAACTCGGGACCTTTGCCTGTCGCGGACAGGTGCTCTACCAAGCTCTACCATGGCTAAGCCATGTCTCCGCAATACCCTTTCTTTCAGGAGTGCTAGTTCTGCAAGGTTCGCAGGAGAGCTTCTGTAAAGTTTGGAAGATAGGAGACGAGGTACTGGCAGAAGTAAAGCAGTGAGCACTTGCCCTCGATAGGCAAAGGTCCCGAGTCTCGGCCCGGCACACACTTTTAATCTGCCAGGAAGTTTCATACGTCTTTCTTCTTTTCGGTTGGTCTCTATCCTCATGTTTTCAGCTCAGAAGTGCCACATTCCATTGATTTCGTACTGCAGGTTTTGTCCGGCTCGCTTCTAGCCCAAAATGTATTTCTATCGATGTTTTTTGCAGCAACATATCTTGACCTGCTTGTAGCACCTAAATTTTCCAGTGCCTGATTATGTGGACACTCGTACCCCGTGGGAACCTTGTTACTTCCAAGCACTCCGTACGCGTGCAAACAGCTGTTGCTCGACTTTCTGATCGTTCTACCAGACGTATTTTTCAAGATGACCTTAATTTCCATCCACAGACATTGATTCAGATGCGAAAACTCAGTGAATCTGTTATTATTACTCGGTAAAATGCATGTGAAAATTTGCTTGCACAGTTGCCTCACAACACGCTGACATTCTTTACTGACGAGTCAGACTTCTGTCTGCATGTCAGTAAACATAACATGGGCTACCAGAGTGATAAGCAGCCGCAAAGAACTTCAAAAGAGACCCCTTTATTCAGAACTTGTAACTTTTTGGCGTGCAGTATCGAAAGCAGGAATTATTAGACTTCTGTTTATTGAAGAAAAGGAGCTTGCAGTAACTGAATTCTCAACGATTTATCAACTACATTGAAAACTTTTTTTAGCCATACGGGTTGATTCTTGCAAAGAAGAAAACAGGAACCAGCTAGTGATGACGCTATTTATTTACGTAAATAGCGCCGTTATCGGTTTCGAAACGACAGAATCATCTTCAGGTGGCTGTTCACATGTATTGACTTGACATTGGTTTTCGGCTGTTTATTATTATTTATTTATTTATTTATTTGTCATTTTGCAATAAACAGTTGTCTTACATGTACGCGTTCAGCAATGTGAACTGCAGGGCACACAGCGCGAACTGCGAAGCATATTTTGCGAGAAAATTTCTCGAGGTGTTTGATCGTCAGGAACGAACTTTCTTGGGTGGCGCACTCGCCTGATTTAGCCCTTTCCGGCTTTTTTATGGCGATATCTTAAAGCCATTGCTTACACCAAGCCTCAAAGGATACTGAAGAAGCAGGGTATTAGCCAAGGTATAACCTGCACACTCATAGCTATCTCGACAGAGTCGATTGGAACTTCGGAATTTGAGTACCTCAGGCTGTTGATTACATGAGGCCGCCATTTTCCAATGATATTAGTTTTACGTGTTATTTTAAATCTAGAAACATAAAGTAGGATGTAAACAATAAATAAATTATAATTTTGGGTTTCATTTTATTGACCTGGGAAATCGGTTGGTTTCAATTGGCTGGATATTACTTTCAGCTAAGCAAACGAATGAGAGATCCTTTCCTAGAATGCTGTAGCACCTGCATGCAGCATAATGAGGGTGACGACGAGCTGTGGCAGAGACTCTACCAGACTCTCAAACTGGTGGGCAGCCTTGTTCATCCGTAACCGCTCAACTACAGCCCACATCTCGCAGCGTTTCATCAGCGCTGGGACTACATCATGCTCGATGGTGTGCACAGTTATAACACACCATTTAGTGGTCGTATCTGTGGACCTCGTTCTTGGCCACTGTGTAGGGCGAAGACAGTTTCCGTTGTCTGGGGTAGGAGGCTTCGTCCAGTTTGTAGACAAGGATCCAACCTCGGCACTTCTAAGTGGATTGTGGTCTGGCCTCACTAGGTTGGCTTAAGGGAGAGTTCCCCATGACGTGAGATACTTTCTCAGCACCGGCTGGAAATAAACTTTTGAGAGCTACTTGCAGAAAGCAGCATTTTGTTGAGGCATGCCACTATCGGCAGATGTAATGGCCAACGAAAGTGCCTTAATTCCGGCCTAAGGCTGACTGACTGAAAGTGTTTGTCAAAAATAATTTCGTGCAGCTGTTTGGGCCTAGCGAAATTAAAAGCAAATTGGTGAACGGCCCTCGCCAGCTTATGGTGTAATCGTGCGCCTTCTGGGATGGAGGTGACGTTCCGAAATGTTTCTCTGTCGGTCATCGTTAGTGATCAAGCATGTTATTTTTCAAACACAGGAAGCTTACAAGAACCCGAAAAGGTGTTCCCGTGCAAGGGCGTGGATCGATTTCTGGACAAGTGTTGATGTTCGGGTAGCCTCCACACACCCAGTATAGAGCAGCCTCAGATTGGGTTGTGGAGTCAGTAGTTAGCTGGAGGTGGTGTTGATAAGTAGGGGTAGACTAGGTTTAACTGGAGCCAGGATATTACACTTCTCCGAAATGACAGATGTCACATACGGGTATAATTAAGATGAGGACGACCAGTTGTTGATTCCAGATGCACAGCACACTGGAAGTCTTACAGGAATGGGCGAAATGCCGTGAGTACTGAGGATAATGGGCAAGGGGCGCTACATCAACAGTACGTCGATAAGGTTGGTTGGGTTGGGTTGTTTCGCGGAGAAGACCAGACAGCGATGTCATCGGTCTCATCGGATTAGGGAATGACGGGGAAGGAAGTCGGCCGTGCCCTTTCAAGGGAACCTTCCCGGCATTTGCCTATAGTGATTTAGGGAAATCACGGAAAATCTAGATCAGGATGGCCGGACGTGGCGTTGAACCGTCGTCCTCCCGAATGGGAGTCCAGTGTGCTAGCCACTGCGGCGTCGGTAAGTTAAGAATTTGGGTCTGGCAGGAGGTGTGCTAGGGTAGGCCGTGCAGATGCCATGACCGTCGTGTCTGGATGGCTGGGGTAGCCTTTAACTATATATGAAGATAGTAATTGCTCTCGAAAAAACTTCTAGAGAAGCTGCACGGTCATCAATGGTATCTGTTCTTCTAGAGAAGCTGCACGATCATCAATGATATCTGTTCTTTCGAGAGCAGTTGCTATCTTCATATATAGTTAAAGGCTACCCAGCCATTGACCTTCGTCTGTGCGAATGCGCACAGGTTGCTCGAACTCTTACGGGAATCGTTACCTTAGTGTACGCGAGTAATGAGTGGATGGGCAAACGTCTATAAGGTACATTGCGTATGTAGTTTGTGGACAGTTGGGAATGTGGGTCTCACGGGAAGCGTGCAAGGGATAAGTCCCTGCAGTCGCGCTATTCATCTGTGTCCTCGGTGGCTCAGATGGATAGAGCGTCTGCCATGTAAGCAGGAGATCCCGTGTCCCAGTCGGGGCACACATTTTTAGCTGTGCCCATCGAGGTATATCAACAACACCTGTCGTCAGCTGAGGGTTTCAATTAATTATCATTTATTCTAGAGAAGCTGGACAGTCATCAATGGTATCTTTTCTTTCGAGAGCAGTTACTATCTTCGTATATATGGATATTAAATTTTGCGGGTCTGCTCTTTTACCTTTCCTCTCTGTAGCAGCCACCTGCCCTTTTTTCCAGTCACCTGTGACTTCGCGCTGGACAGTGGATTAGCTATAAATGCAATCTAAGTAAGAGGACAATAAAGTAAATCATTCTCTGTAAAACCGAACTGGGATTCAGCCCAGATCTGGCGAACGGCTTTTCAAACTCTTCCAGCTGCCTCTCAGCGCCAGGGATGCTTATTCCTAAGTCCTCCATGCGGGGTTCTGTGCGAAGGTCGAACGATCGCATGTCTGTACGATCCTCCTGCTTCAGCGCTTTCTTAGACGCGAAATTTAAGACTTCAGCTTTCGTTTTGCTATCTTCCATCTCCACATCAGGCATCGCCAACAGTGTGCGTATTCCGTGCGAGGCCGCGGAGACGACTTTGCGCAAACCACGTTATGGACGTTTGACAGTTAATGTGACAAGAACCGAGGCACTCCTGGATAGTATACTTGTTGCTTAAAGGAGCAGTATACGGGAATATTGGAAGTGTCTACGGTGATGAGACTGTGAAACAGAATACCGAGTGGTAAGATTCTGTAAGTATATAGTCATGAGAGGAGTAGTACTTGATAGCAAGTGTGGAGATCAGGAACAAATCGGTGTGTAGAGTGACTATTATATTGCCAAAATTATATAATTAGCTTTTTAAAACTGTTTCGAAAGCTTAAGATTACATTTATTAAAATTTAGGAGAAATTATGTAACTTGAAAGAAGCAGCTGTGTGAGATAAAATCTGATAGATCTCTCAAGCTTAGTAAAGAAATGGAAGTACTTGATAATAGTTGAACATAATGACTACCTACCTGTATTGAGTTATCTGTATTAATAGACATATTTTGCAAATATACATATTATTTAGAAAATCCTTAGTAGCTAAGGGAATGAAAGAAGTAAGGGAATCTTCTCAATATTTTCCTGTATGCCAAGGGACAGCGAGCTAGCCAAGATTCCGTTCCGTATGAACTGATGAGCTGGCACCCATTACTCTTGTATTGTCTTGTCATGAACTTGCGAAATACATTACGAAAGTGGTGGCTTACTGGTAGCTGACTGCGCGACGTAGGATCTTTTGTTAGTACAGATCGTTAACGCTACAACGTGGAGTAATTTTAGCCAGCGTCGTAAACACTTATATCGTCTTCAGCTGCCTGTAGAAGACCATGAATTATTTTATAATGAATATCAACCTGCATAGTATAATATCCCTTACTATCGAAAAGTTTGCATACCTACCGAAAGTAAATATCCTACGTTGAACTAACCATTCTAGTGTTATCAACGTTGATCTTTTTTTTCAGTATAAGGCGCTAGAATATTATTGCTTTTTTAAATCATTAGCATTTATTCGTAAATTCTTGATCTTTCCATAACACGAATTGTTAATTAAATGCATTGTGCAACATTTCAGTAAAACACAAAGAACTTGACAGGTTCACTGACCAATCTCGTCAACAACTGAAGCTATTATGGCGCATTTAGCGCCTGAAATTTCTGTGAGTATTACGTCCTGACCCTCTTACTATAGGATGTATTTCAAATAAATTTTAATATGACTGTCTTAATTGAACTTACTTTTCAGGTATAATTTACGTCTTGTTACTAATTATTTATGTAAAGATTTGTGCGCGTAATAATTAATAATGGTTACAAATTCTGACAATATATAAACTATCAGCTTCCTGTCATTGTGTAACTGTCAATTGAAATAGCGATAGTAAAATTAGAGGAACAGAAAATGAAAACAGAAATTTTGTTTACGTGAAAACTAAAGTATAGTAATATCAGTTTTACTGTGAAATGATTTTTGACTTTTTTTAAGTTAACGAATGAGATTACCAATCTTCAAGGTTCAAGATCGATGTTGCTAAGTCGATCGATATGAAAAATAAAAATACTTTATCAGAAAATAGTGTTTCGTAAACAAATATACGCAAAATTATCTTAAGGTGTGGAATATATAATTTAAGCATAAAAATTACCGCAAGTCAGGTCGAAATGTATAAGGAATTGTACATTTCACTTGAAGTGCGGAAGTTCTGAGAAGGCAAGACTCACTACAGTAGGAACCTCCCGTAGTTTGTTGCGAAATGACTGACTTTTAAGCTCCGAAATGGTATAAATGTTATTATAGCTCAAAAATTCGAAATAGGGTGCTTCATATCCATTTCCCGATATAGTGTTCAGAAGCGAATTCCTCGTCTACATAGGGTATCCAAAATTTCTAGTTATTTGTGAAATAGATAGAATGCCGAAAAATTGACGTTATATGTTTTAACCCCGTTGGATTGAATATGACCAATGTTTCATCTAGACTGAGTGAATACTACGTTCAGACTGAAGCATGACTTCACAAAGGTCCTGTTATTGAGCACTGGATATTGAATTACAGCGACAAGTTTTGCTTCTAAATTTGTTATGTGAGAGTTTAGTTGTTTTTCGCAACACTATGAAGTATCAAGGAAACTGCTCTTTATTTGAACCAATATATCATGAATTTGAGAAAGAAATGTAAGAACGATATGCCTTTAATTAGCTAACTAAGTTCTAGAAGGGCAGCAGTGCCACAGTATATGTTTTTGTTGTCATTGTAACTGTTTGTCAAGTTTGGTCCTCATTTCAAAATATTTCAAAAAATTTAGGTTCGAAGTTGCTTACATTTAAATGACGCATCCTCAGTGACTTACGAGAAAGAGAGCAACAATGTAATACACTCAAAAAAACTAAGAAGTTATTAAAGCTGCACTCCCTTCCGGTCCAATAATACTGGATTTCAGTTTGCCGTGGACCCACTCCCCTCACCCCTTCCTGCATTTTCCTACACTTTTTTTTTAATGTGAGAAGACGAGTGACGAGAACACAATGAACTTTTCATGTTTCATTGTTGTGATTACAGTGATTCGATCTGCGCACACTGCAGCTATCCATGGAAAGGAAAACATGTCAAAGACAGCGGATTATGTAACTGTAAACTCCCAATACAAAAGACCATAAACCCCAGACTTCTATTACCTTTCCTTAGTGTTACTATTTTGCCCTAACGTGCTTTACAGTGAATAAAATGATATTTACAATTACGTTCTGAAGCTTGATGATTTCTTTGTGGTTCACTTTAACATTTAAAAATCAGAAGAACTTTAATGTTAGTACTGATACAAATTAAACCATTTATGTTTGTATGAGGAATGCATGTCTGTTCACATCTCATATTCGTCCCCATGGCAGCTATATGTTCCCTCATTATACGACAGTGCCATTTCAGATCATTTTATAAGAAGGGTGAAATGGATACCACAGCTTAGTAAACGAGATTTTCGAATCAGCTTTGTTTGCCTTACTGGGTAAAATGTTACGAAAGGAACGAAAATGTACTGCACATATGGTGTGAAACAAATGGTTAACCTGCCAATTGGTGC
This sequence comes from Schistocerca americana, assembly GCF_021461395.2. Lineage (NCBI taxonomy): Eukaryota > Metazoa > Arthropoda > Insecta > Orthoptera > Acrididae > Schistocerca > Schistocerca americana. The sequence continues at coordinate 228,635,879 of NC_060119.1, forward strand.
CCTAATTATTGTAAAGTGAGATGATATGAAGTGCTTGCGTTAAAATGTATGGACTGTGCGTGTGTGTGTGTGTGTGTGTCTTTGGTGGTTTATAGAGCTCAACGACGAGGTTATCTGTGCCCTTACGACAGTTAATAGGAGCGAGTGCTGTTAAAATATCTAAAAACGTCATAAAATAAGGAAGAGTCTGTCTATACCATCAAGGTTATTCTCTCCAAACCTCTCCCACTACTACCTGGAGAATCGTAGTACCTCACATGTTTTAAGAAGCGTAAAACTGATAAGATATTCTGAAACGGTCAATTAAAACATACACTATGTGATCAAAAGTATCCGGACACCTGGCTGAAAATGGCTTACAAGTTCATGGCGCCCTCCATCGGTAATTCTGGAATTCAGTATGGTGTTGGCCCACCCTTAGCTTTGATGACAGCTTCCAACCCCGCAGGCACATGTTCAGTCAGGTGCTGAAAGCTTTCTTGGGGAATGGCAGCCCATTCTTCACGAAGTGCTGCACTGAGGAGAGTTATCGATGTCGCTCGGTGAGGCCTGGCACGACGTCGGCGTTCGAAAACATTCCAAAGGTGTTCTGTAGGATTCATATCTGGATTCTGTGCAGGCCAGTCCGTTACAGGGATGTTACTGTCGTGTAACCACTCCTCCACAGGCCGTGCATTATGAACAGGTGCTCGATCGTATTGAAAGATGCAATCGCCATCCCCGAATCGCTCTTCAACAATGGAAAGCAACAAGGTGCTTAAATCATCAGTGTAGGCCTGTGCTGTGATAGTGCCACGCAAAACAACAATGGGTGCAAGTCCCTTCCATGAATAACACGAACACACCATAACACCACCGCCTCAGATTTTTACTGTTGGCGCTACACACGCTGGCAGATGACGTTCACCGGGCATTCTCCTTTCGCCATACCCACACCCTGCCATCGGATCGCCACATTCTGTATCGTGATTCTTCACTCCACACAACGTTTTTCCATGTTCAGTCGTCCAATGTTTACGCTCTTTACACAAAGTGAGGCGTCGTTCGGCATTTACCGGCGTGTGTGGCTTACGAGCAGCCGCTAGACCACGAAATCAAAATTTTCTCACCTCCCGCCTAATTGTCATAGTACTTGCAGTGAATCCCGATGCAGTTTGCAATGCCTGTGTGATGGTCTGGATAGATGTCTGCCTATTACATATTACGACCCTCTTCAACTGTCGTCAGTCAACAGACGAGTTCGGCGTGTATGCTTTTGTGCAGTACGTGACCCTTCACGTTTCCACTTCACTATCACATCGAAAACAGTGGACCTATGGATGTTTAGGAATGTGGAAAACTTGCGTACAGGCGTATGATACAAGAGACACCCAATCACCTGACTACGTTCGAAGTCCGTGAGTTCCACGGAGCGTCCCATTCTCCTCTCTCACGACGTCTAATGACTACTGAGGTTGCTGATATGGAGTATCTGGCAGTAGGTGGCAGCATAATGCACCTATTATGAAAAACGTATGTTTTTGGAGGTGTCCGGATACCTTTGATCACATAGTGTAGGCTGTGGAAGCATTGTTCTACTGAATGTAAGAACAAAGGAATTGGTTTTCACCAATGCACCATCTACCCTCTTTATGACATTTCGCACATCAATCACACCTTCTTTAATCCCTTCATCTTACAGTTCATCATGGGGAATATGTATAATATCCCTGCAAGGCACAAAGCAGTTGCTACAGTTCTGTGGTTCCCAACCTTTATGAGTCAGTAGCCGCTGACTGCAATCATATATTAGCTAGTACTCCCAAACGCTGCCCCCAGCATCATCATCAGCATCAGCATCATTATTGTTATTATTATTATTATTATTATTATTATTACCATCTAACTGAAGGATTTTGTGTCGGTATATCGACAAGCGCCGGCATGAAGATCGAGAACGATACAGTAGAGAGGACTGTGAGACGACGTCAGTCAATAGCACGTTGACTAGGACCGCACCAAGACAGGAGCGGCTTCTATCCGAAGAGAATATAAGTTCCGCTCCTGCAGCCTACGCCGGATAGTAGAAGACACGCACTAGCAAAGGCACTTGCAGACCCGGACGAGAAACCACGCATTAGAAGAGAGGCACTAGAAGAGCCGTCATTAGTGATCCATATGAACTTGTGTGATTACTCGCATAGACATTTATAAAGCGAAGAACACTGATTATTTGCATGTCACCATTTGCTTGCGACCCGAAGTTAATTATTGTCAATCTACGCCGGCCGAAGTGGCCGTGCGGTTAAAGGCGCTGCAGTCTGGAACCGCAAGACCGCTACGGTCGCAGGTTCGAATCCTGCCTCGGGCGTGGATGTTTGTGATGTCCTTAGGTTAGTTAGGTTTAACTAGTTCTAAGTTCTTGGGGACTAATGACCTCAGCAGTTGAGTCCCATAGTGCTCAGAACCATTTGAACCATTTTTTGTCAATCTACTTTATTGCTTGAATTGTTGTTTAGCTATCCGAGAAAGCAGCATCCTTTAGGCACCCTGTAAGAGACGAGTGGGCAGTACACTACAGATTTAGTTTTTGTAAATGTTTTATTAAAAATAAGCTCATGAGTCAGAGAAAATTGTACTTTTGTTTGTAGAATGATGAAAGAATTCTCAGTACACCTCGAGTGCTTGCTATGACCCGTTCCCAGGAAAGAAAGCTAGCTATACACAATGAAGGTAGAGACTTGTTACAAAACATGCCTCCTCTACGCTACTCCTCTCTCTAATGTCACTTGCTTCACCCCACACTCTGCATCACCATTTAAAATAAAACAAGACAAAATGTGCATAATATACCTAATGTTTGTTGGTCACTAAATTTCTAGACTCATTATTTCTGAATGGGCAAAAATTGGAATACTTCAAGCTACCAATGCTTTGTGTCTGATCATTGGCAATAATAATAATAATAATAATAATAATAATAATCGCCCTGAAGGGGTAATTATTCCAGAGTTGGGAGCCACTGCTATAGTTAGAGGTACGGTGTACCTCTATTTCGATGGTATATAGATGGTAACAAAAATGCATTGTGAAAATTGCAGGACATATTCCTCACACGTAAACGAAGATATTATGTTATATGAACATGGGCCTGGAAATGCTTTGTTTCCATGTTACAGCTCAGTTTCTTCAACTCATTAATCGTGGGAAAAACACGCGTACAGAACGCACCACCACTCCATATGCAACTCTCTCTCACAGGAGATGTTCAATATGCCCACCACAGGCATTTATACATGCGTCAACCCGCCATCGCAATGAACGTCGGATGCGCTGATGTATGCGTGGAGTATTGCGTATGGTTTCGCAGCCTTCCATAATACGGACACGGAGACTCTGAACATCTTGTACTCGGGTTCCATACACAAGAGCTTTCAAATGCCCCAAAAAATAAAAGTTCAGAGGGTTAAGGTCCGTAGAGAGTGGAGGTCAGGCAATTGGTCCACCTCTACCTATCCATCTGTCACCGAAACTGTTATTTAGAAGCCGACGGACATTAACACTAAAATGAGGTTGCGCTCCATCGTGCATGAAGTACATGTTTTATCGCACTGCTAAAGGCACAAGTGCTAAAGGATAAGGTAGAACATTCTCTACGAAATTATAACAACTTTGTCCGTTGAGCCTGGGTAGAAGAAAGTGAGGCGCTATCAAAGATTCAGCAACAATGCCGACCCGAACACTGACACCAAATCTTTGTTGATGACTTCCTTCAGCAATTGCATGAGGATTGACGTTTGCTCATACATGCCGACTGTCAAAATTTACAGTCTGATCTCGCTGAAACTCGTGGAAGGAAATGAGTTGTAACATGAAAACAAAGCGTTTCCAGACCTATGTTCATACAACGTAATTTATTCGTCTGTGTGAGAGGAATCTGTCCTGCAGTTTGCGCCGTACATTTTTATTACACCCTGTAGGCAACGAGGCTTTTAGATATCTGGAGATGTGTTGCTTGTTGGGAACTAGATGTAGCAACCAGTAGTGCCCCGTCATCAATCGCTTAGTAGGTTTTCAGGTGCCAGTTATGCCCTCTAAACTTTTTTAAATGTGTAAAACTAAAATTTTCACAAATTTACCATCTTACCTTAATTCTAAAAACGTGTTCTGTCTACCGGCTTGTGTACTGTTAGTACAAACAAAAGTATTGGAAATAATTCTACACGAGGCGTCTTGATAGGTTAGGTGTTGAGATCTAACAGCAATGCACTTCTCCTGCTGGAGATGAGGTGCTGAAGTTCTAGATTTTCGTCTCGTACTCACGAGCAGCTAAGAATATGAAGAGCCCTGCATGTCTGGGTAAGCCTTCTCTGACTGTGATGCGGCTGGTCCCCGGGCATTGCCTGTTAACTACTGTCCTACTTCAATAGCCACGCGTCTCATCGGCGTGCAGCGCGCCACGCGGCTTAATTGTTTTTTATATAAAGGTTTTGACCATTCTCGTGATACTGGCGGTTAAGCCAAAATCCCCGTTCCCTGTGATACACAGCGTTCCACCGCCTCGCCGCACGGTGGTCGCTGAAGCATGCTCAGAGCTTACGCTAACACAGGTCTGGCGGCGCTTACTTTTAGCCCAGCTCAAGAACTCAGGTTCGCCAAGCCCTTACCAGGAAATGAACGCTGAGCTTCCTGAGGTGCTCACCATTTAGAACGTCCCGCGGGGTACGTGTAGCTTTGTTGACAATACCATAGACGAGACGAACATTGAATCCCCCCTACCTCCCGGTTCGTTCAGTCACATGCGTTCGAAAGTATACGGATTCCACTTACAGGGCTGACTTGTCCAAGAAAGAGAAATAACACATTAAACATATTTGTCCGTATTTAACCGATGTAGTTCGAGTGATGCCACCTTTGCACGACGCAACTTGCAGTTCAAGCGAAAAATGGTAAAGACAAAAGGGTATGAATGTGGATCGGCTATGTTCTCAATAAATCACGCGCTACCAGTCAGTTAGCGACAATTACACACACAATGATCACAGCTTAGAACTAGTGAACTACTTACGGTTTTTGAAAAAGAATACGACTTTTTTCACGAGCTTATATTTGTTGACTATCCTTAAGCTCTATTTTTTGTAATTGAGGGAATCCGAAATTAGGATTATAGTGTTGAATACTTATCCCTATTTAACAGGAAATAATGTAAATATTTCTATACAGTCACAGATGGTAATAATTAATAGTAGGCAAAATATCTTGATTAGTGTTTTCAGCAGGAAAGCTTTGGTGTATTGAGTCAATTATGCTAATGTTTTCAACTTTCAGATTAATATTAAGAAATAAAGAAACCTTGTAGTTGTTTGAGTACTTACTGGTGCGTATGTGACAAGCAGAATTCCGCGCGAAACCGAACTTACCTAAAAAAAACAAAAACAGAAATATTAACTTTTGTGATGTCAGGTTTAACACTTTTTTTGTAGCAATACTTTGAAAAACAACAGTAAATAAACGGTTTCATCATCACTTATCAGTGTTATATTTCACATTTTGGTTAGTAAATGAACTTATCTATGTAGACTAAACAAATCACATGGTGCCCCGTACAAACTTTGCTTGTCTCTGTTTTCCAAGGAATAACTGTTTTATAGCGCTTGAGGAAAAAACCAGAAAATGTGACAACAGATAAAACCGGCATTTAAAATCTTGGTTGGGGAAAAAATCGTTTAATTCGAAACTAGTATGATAATGCATCGAACAGTGCACTCAAATGTAAGTGAAGGTAAGATCATTCTTGAGGCCATATGACTAGGGAGAGTATAACACTCGTTGTAGATCTATAATAAGAATGGGAACGAATAAAAGACAAATCTACAGCCAGTCACATATAAATATACATAACGAATGTGAACGAATCATTTGTTGCCTCCCTTAGATACCACCATTGGATATATATTTTTTAATACACATCCGTTGTACCACAATTATAATCTGGCAGTATGCGAAGCTAATCTTTTTTGCGGTCGGTAAAATTACAGAAATAAGAGCGACTGTATCAGCATTTTTACTGGAACAAAATCTAAAAGCACGAAGTGATGATGCTAGGTAATTGGAGTGTTAAATCGGAATTCCTTGTCATAAGTTGACAGATCAATTAAATACAGTTAGCTTATTTCTTTTCTTGTTTCTGTCTCATTCAGCCTGTGCAGATAATAAAATGAGAGTGATGTAGATAGCTTTCGGTCCTTTGGACGGCAAAGAGATAACTACGTGAATATGAAAATCCACCGCTAGACTTAAGAAAGAGATCTTATTCAGCTGCGTTCCCTTCACGCCAGATTAAAAACAGACTTGATTTATAAATAAAGGCACAAGCTTTTCATGCAATGAAATGGGTAATAGTGTTTAAGTATGTATTCACTGTTTCCGAGTACTGGGGGTGTTGTTATAATCACTAAGAAAGATTGGTAATAGTCTTTATTTATTCGCTGTTTTCTGAATACTGTGTGTGTTATCAAAATTAAAAGAGAAATACCCACGACTGACGTCTGAGTCGTTTGTCGTTAGCAATATTTGCGGTTTTTCAAAATACTGCGGAGCATGATTATAATACAAACTCTATAAAGTCTCTACAAATAATTTGTGGGTTTAATATTAGCACAGAAGTGAGTGCAAATGGATACACTTGTAGTCAACAGCGCTAGAAAATACTGAACGTCTTGGTTAGATCAGTGGTTACTGCAACACTTTAACGTCGCAGGTTCGAATCCTGCCTCGGGCATGGATGTGTGTGATGTCCTTAGGTTGGTTAGGTTTAAGTAGTTTCTAAGTCTAGGGGACTGATGACCTCAGATGTTAAGTCCTTTAGTGCTTAGCGCCATTTGAACCATTGACGATTTATTATCACGTCTATCTGCTTTTACCTTAAGCTACATTTGTGGCAGCTTATTAGATACGTTAAACAATGTAAGTATTGCATTCCGTATAGGTTTCCAGTGGTCCACATTCATTGATTTGGCTGAAAGTGTAGTGAACAAAACTCTGAATTTGTTGGGTAGATACAAGTATAAGAAATCTTTCTAAGCATTCTTATGTTATTAAAGTAAAACGACATCATTCAGTAAATGGCTGTACAGTGCATGGGGGCTTAATTATTAATAAATTTGAAAATCATTTTATATTTTTGGTAGCTGTATGTCCGATTACGCTGTGTCTCGTAAACGGTTGGCCCTGACTAGTATTTGTACGCAATCTGACTGCATAGAATAACAACGAAGAATGAAATGAAAATTTTCGTTAATACAATTAATTAATTAAGTCCCCAGCAACTATAAAACCTACGAATCCAACAAAGCACAAGTGTAGCTGTTCTGTGTGTGGAAGTGTGATTCAACGTACACATCTGGCACGGTTCTTCTTCACTAAGACAAGAAATTTTAAATATCATTTATACTGAAGTAATTAAAAAACTATAAATACTATAATTGCGTAAGGAAAGCAGAATTACACTCTAATACAAGAACACAAGCCAGATGCTTTGTTGACTGAACCTGTAATGCTGCATTATTTAAGACATTGAGATAATAAAAAGAAAAGGAATATTTTTTCTTTTACCTTCATATATCGACCAAAATCACTATAATCATTACAATATATCTCCACACCGACTCTCTACTACCACATCTCAACAAAAACTCTCCACCACCACCTCTCGACAAGCACTCTTCACTACCACATCTCAGCAAGCACTTTTCACTAGCACATCTCAACAAGCACTTACTACCACGAGTTCTCAACAAGCACTGACTACTACGAGTTCTCCCCAAGCACTGCCAGTGGAGGCGGCTGAATAATACTATTTGGCGCAATCTCTGGCGCTGTGGCTCAGTGTAGCCACCTTTCAACAGCTCAAGAGAATCGTAAATAAATTGTTCCGTAATGCACAGTTTCGTATCTCCCAGGGTCCTTAGGAAACTAAATAGCCATAAATGTGGCGTAACTTTCTAGTTATTATCGATTTTTATGGCACATGTACACTCCTCACCGTAAACAAAACTATGTTACAAATCAATACTAACGTTGGTATTTTCAGTCATCCGGTATCGTATTCATCAGCGTCGATTGCTGGCCGCTTGGGGCGCTGCAGTCGCTGGGGGTAACAAAAACGAGACGGAATATCGCGACTGTTATGTTCGACTGTGGCGCTAACGCTGTCCCATGTGAGTCTGCGGTGCTATCGTGTCTTGCACAGAGATCACTCAACATCATACACTGTTCATGCCCTTTGTATACTCAGCCAGACTTGGTAATAACACTAAACACGAAGAAAACTAATGCACTCTGATGGCCGTTTTACCGGTCACACAGAATTCAAGCTCCAATCATTTTCATACCCTCCGATGTTGTGTACGTGTGCAAAGTTACATTGACATCCAACCATCTCTTCTGTGCGTTTCAGTTTTTTTGTCAAGCAGTCTGTGTGAAAATGTAAATGTTCAGCGTGGAGAGCGGCGTCGAACCAGTCTTCCGAACTGAAGATCACAACAATCCCATAAATGTTTTTAGTAAAATATTTTGGTTGTGGGCTAAACCGCCATGACACCTCCGTCCTCCTTCCTCGACTTCGGGTGTGTTCAGAAGCCGGAAGTTAAGTCGCGAAGCGTCAGTCTTATTGTTGGTTTCAGGATTTCTAAATGACGAGACCGAATCCCTGAAATTTTTTTATTCAGAACTAGATATTCCTGGTCACACGTTGCTGTGGCTCAGTCTGGTTAAATGAAAAAGAAAGAAAACGAAGCACACGTTTCTAACATGTATGGGAATTGGACATACGTCCTTATCTCCCTCTCCCCCTTGAGTCTTTTCATCTCCTCCTCTCCTTGTCTACCTCCTCCTCCCATCACTTTTCTCTCCCAATCAGCTCCTTCCCCTCTCTCTCTCCATCTGCTCCTCTCCCGTTTCTCCATCCATCTTCTCCTCCTGCTGTCTCTCCTTCTTCTTCTGCCGCCTCTGTCCACCTCCTCCTTTCCACTTTCTATTTCATCTCGTCCCATCCCTCTGTCCATCTTCTCTTTCCCGCTCCCTCTGACATTAAGGCTTGCTCATTGTTAATGCATATTCAGATTCCGAAGTAGTATTCTAATAACAAGCCGATAAAACACAAATTCAACATTCCTCTTTGCTAACATTATACATGTAGTCTATATTCATACGAATATTCGTTAGGGTATTGTCTAAAAATTTAAAGTAAATCGGTCAAGCACTTTTCGAGATTTTTGGTAATAACGTTGCCCATTTATATATTATATTTTTAATTATACCTACAATAGATAATAAATGGTTCAAATGGCTCTGAGCACTATTGGACTTAATGTCTGTGGTCATCAGTCCCCTAGAACTCAGAACTACTTAAACCTAACTAACCTAAGGACATCACACACATCCATGTCCGAGGCAGGATTCGAACCTGCGACCGTAGCGGTCACGCGGTTCCAGACTGAAGCGCCTAGAACCGCACGGCCACACCGGCCGGCAATAGATAATAAGAATAGATACCTAAAGACACGGTACATCTGAATGCAACGTTGTGTCGAAATTTCAATACAATCGGTGAAGAACTTTCGGAGACTTAAGATTTTGAAGAGAGAAAAATTTACACTTTTATTTATATGGAATCAAATGTTCGTTTACGCAGAATCGTAAATCTCTCAAAGTTTTTCAACGATTGCTTTGAAATTTTGATAACATTGCATTCGAACCGCGGATGTTTTTATATACCTACTGCAGTCAAATCAAATGGTTCAAATGGCTCTGAGCACTATGGGACTTAACAGCTATGGTCATCAGTCCCCTAGAACTTAGAACTACTTAAACCTAACTAACCTAAGGACAGCACACAACACCCAGTCATCACGAGGCAGAGAAAATCCCTGACCCCGCCGGGAATCGAACCCGGGAACCCGGGCGTGGGAAGCGAGAACGCTACCGCACGACCACGAGCTGCGGACCCTACTGCAGTCCCATATGGTATATATAACTGTATATATAATCTGTAAAGGCGATATGATGCTAGCCGAAATCTCATAGTCTTCGTTGAAAATCTTAAATCTCCGAAATCACTGCATCCTTTGAAGTTTTATTCTAATACGCTTCTGTTTTAATCTATTGAAGCGCCATATATATATATATATATATATGGCCATCTAGTAGGTGTATAAAAAGTGGTGCGTATTCTAATGCAGCATTACGTGAAAATTTCAAAAAATCGGTGAAGAACTTACAGAACTTTAATATTTTGAACAAACGAATAGAAGTTTCTTGTTAACAACATATACCCTTTATAAGGCGCTCCAGTAGCTGTATAAAAACACACAAACAAGCGCGTGTACGAGTGCAGCGTTGTTGCAAAATTTCAAACCAGTGGGTGAAGAACTTTCGGAAGAGTACGATTTTGAACAAAGGAACATTAACATTTTTGTTTATGTAGATAATTTAATTTTCTGAGACCATTTTTCGTTTTTACACATCCCCACAGTTGTTTTTTGGTGTTAGTAAGAGTGCACGAGGCTCAATTGGCAGCAACCGTTCGGAGTTGGTCGCTCCTCGCTGGCTGCCACACACTCCAGGCGACAGAACGGCCTGCGGCGGCGCTGCGAGGTCGGCTGACGACGCCACAGGGGGCTGTCAGGACGTGTGCCGCCGCCGCCGCCGCCGCCCCCGCCACCCCCTCCCCCACCTGCCACCCCATCCTGCCTGCCGTGACGGCACCAGGAATAGGAGCGGTCGGCGGCAGGCGGCAGCGGTGCTATGACAAGGCGCTACAGCAGCGGCGCGTCCGCCGCCGTGGCAGCTATTTCGTGCCGCCGCAACGCCGGAAGCGCCATCCCAAGCTACGCCCACGCGATCTGCGACGTCTGTGAACACGCACGAGAACTGTCGCGCGGCTAAGTTATACTCTGTCACTGGTCTGCGCTGACTAGCGCCTCAGGTATGCCGTTCGCCCTGCACTGTTTGCAGGGTACCGTAAACCGTGAATACTTTGACCGCCGTGGTTACTTTGACCACTCACACACCAAACGTTTTGCTGGCCGGTATGGCCGAGTGGTTCTAGGCGCTTCAGTCTACGGTCGCAGGTTCGAATCCTGCCTCGGACATGGATGTGTGTGAGGTCCTTAGGTTAGTTAGGTTTAAGTAGGGGACTGATGTCCTCAGATGTTATGTCCAATAGCGCTCACAGCCATTTTGAATCAAACGTTTTACAGCTCTCTACCAGCTCTCAGTTGGGTGTTTATCATATAGCGTTTGTAGATAAACTTCCATCATCGTACACTAAACGGCTCCAAGTAGTGCCAGTTTTCAGGCGCTACAGTTGGCGAACCTGTTGCGACTTACAATTGTATACGAGAAAGTGTGCTACAATCTCGTTGTGCAAAATCCACCGATCTCCATTAACTGAAAAGCGATCGGTATATTCAACTGTATTATGTTTGTTACTCAATTAATTCTCAAATTACATATACTTATCTGCCTCCATATTACGATTTCTGAGGTCATATATACGACTTCATTGTTTAGAGGTAACTTTGACCACTGGTTATTGCTAGCCTAGCATTACAGATACACAATTTATTAAAAAATGTTGATGCCAATGACAGTGTGGAACCAAGGAATACACACATCAGCCGCGTGGTCTGTGGCGCTGCAGTCATGGGCTGTGCGGCTGATCCCGGCGGAGGTTCGAGTCCTCCCTCGGGCATGGATGTGTGGGTTTGTCCTTAGGATAATGTAGGTTAAGTAGTGTGTAAGCTTAGGGACTGATGACTTTAGCAGTTAAGTCCCGTAAGACTTCACACACTTTTTTTTGTATACACACATTAACCATACGTACGTCGACTAAGAAAAAACATATCTCAGTCATATACTGCCGAAATTGCAAGCCGTTGTAGTTCAGGCAGTGATTCTCGTGTAACATATAATGTCAAATGTCTGCGGAAACAAGGAATGGCCGCACGGGGTAGCCGCGTGGTCTTGGGAGCCGTGCCACGGTTCGCGCCGGCTCCCCCCCCCACCCCCCCCGTCGGAGGTTCAAGTCCTCCCTCGGGCATGGGTGTGTGTGTTGTTCTTAGCGTAAGTTAGATTACGTAGTGTGTAAGCCTGGGGACCGATGACCTTAGCAGTTTGGTCCTACAGGAACTTATCACCAATCAAACAAGGAATCAAGATTGTTTGGTCAAAAGTGTCAGATATTGTCTCGATAAACGAAGAACAAACAACCTCAATTCTAACTGCAATGAATGTTTTGAAACCAAGATTTAGGTCTAAAACGGATGAAAATTAAGGTCTTAGGCTCAGCTGAATTGGGAGCTATGTGTGCTATACTCCATATTAGTACCTTCCATTATATTTATAATTTTGATGTTTGATTTAAGTACTACATTTTTTTTTCTTTTATGAGGCATAATAAAGTATTTACAAGTTCTTTACATCAATGTGTTTGTTTCTGGGTGGCCAAAGTTTCATTTTGTTTTTGAAACATTGATTGCAAATGGAATGGTTCCTGACAGCTGTGGTTTTAATATACGCTGGTCTATGTGTCCCCAAATACATGCTAACTTTGACCACCTAAATTGTTTCCATCACTTCCTCTGCGTTTTAGACACAATATTTGCTACTAACTAGTATGTAATCCTTTCATACAATTTTGTACAGGCCGCAATGTTCACTACCATTAATATCACGAAACTTCAAAACAATCACGGTAATCATATCTGAATCTGAAAATCGATCAAAATATTCCCGTTCTGCGGTACTCTCCTTAACATCTGTGTTTTACGTAGTGTAGATGCTGCTGTTTTCGATAGCTGAATTTGGCGATATGATTAGTGAATTATTGAAATTCTCTGCCCCATGATATCCAGTTATATGGAACACTTAGTCTTGCCAGTTAATTTGGTGCTGTCTTGGCCGTGAGCGGCAAAGAACTCCGTTTCGACTGGCAGGAGTATCCGATACCAAAAAGCAGCTTTCGTAAGAGGCAACAGGGGGATTCTAGAAAGCAGAAGACAGACAGACAGACAGACCTGTTAAAAATTTAAGTATATTGTTCCAAAAACATACTGAAGTGTGAATTAGGTTGTTACAATATATAAACCATTACTCGAATCGTAATTAAATCGAAACTAATATGAAAATGTCTTGCTGCAGCTCAAGACAAATAAAACAAGTAACGGAATTGTAAACGATCATCTCAATGACTCATCCAGCTCGTGATTGGAGAAAGAGAGAGAGAGAGAGAGAGAGAGAGAGAGAGAGAGAGTTGGGGGTGGGGCGTGGGGGTGGGGGAGAGAGTGCCACTGACAGTTAAGTTAAAATGATTAGTTGTCAAGAGAGACGACTGAAGCAAAGGCACAAATTAACTACAGCGAAAGGATGCTCAGCTTTTTCACGCCTACCGATCGATATCGTTATGACTGCATCACAATGAAATAACAACCGAAATACTTGTAATACCGATCAGAGCCGCAATAACACGAACTGCGCGGTTCCCGGCTGCTACCAAGATCAGGAAATATGTGCGCAGACACGAAAATGGCGGCAAAGGCAACACCTTCGCTAATGAAGATAACGACGTGTTTTAGCCGAAAACTGTGATCAGCTGAGATGACGAGCATCTCTCTCGACACTTTTGCTAACGCGGACGACACACCCATAGCACCCGTCCGCCAGCAGAAGGAAGACCCCGTGGCCTACCTAACGAGGATGACAATCACAATTCATTCTGTCTAGCGAAGCAAGTCCTCACAGCCCATAGACTGAGAAAGGTGCGACAGTAATATTTATCCTGGATAACTTGTTCGGTAACTGCATAAGATTGTGCAACACCACGCAAAGCCTACGGTCTGCATGGAAGGGTAATATGGCGGCGGAATGATATGGTGATTTCAGTGTGGATTCTGGGTGACGTGGCCTAGAATCACTGCCTCACCCAAGTCGGAAAAGTGTGATTGTTTGAGATAGTGCTCAGAACATATATAGCACAACGAAATTTCCGTCGCTGAGATTGGCTGAATAGACTGAGGCCCAAGTTCCTCTGTTTCTGTATGCCTGAAGGTCAAGCTGTTTAGCGGCAGTCGGAGAATGGGGACCACAGTAAACAGACGTATAGGTGGTGCATATTGTTGCAAGAAAAATGCTGTCCACTAGAAGGGACCACAGTGTCGATGGTCACTCTCGTCTGTTGTTAATAAATATAATTAAAAACACTGTTTTGCATAGTGGCAGGCTGATCAATCTTGTGGTAGTGTAAAGTTTGTCAGAAGGTAGAGGGAATGTTCTAAATACTGGCTAGGTTTTAAATATACGCTAGTTATTACTTAAGGTCATACAGGTGCTCCAGCCTAATGGCGCCAGTGTTAAACAGTTAGAGGGAGAGCCGACAAGTGAAAGAGAGTAGCTGCTTGCTTTCAGCAGAAGTATTTGGTTGCAGTGATGTGGAAAGCGTCATTTAGCCACTTCCAGCGTCTTGAAATATTTTGAGATATGTTTATTTCATTTACCACTAGCTGTTACAGGAAAACAATTTTTACTAACAGCATCTTGTTTCGTATATTCCACAGTTCGTTCAGTATATACAATTTAGTGCTTAACTTTTTTGGCAATGAGCTACTACTTCTCTAAGCTTTCTTATTCAATTTGTCTACATACGAACTACACAACCGGATTTAAATATGGGCTATCCTCAGGAAAACGGCTGATTTACGATATCCATTCTTTCAGGATGCCATGAAGAGCTACAAGGTATATTCGAAATACAGGGGGCGGCAGCGTTCATAGCGTTATTTGATTTGCGTAGTACCATGACGTACTGCTGGAATGCGCACCAGCTCATGCCGCATTCATGTACTAATGAGCAGCCATTTCGAGTGTGACCGTGATATGGAGCGGTGGACTGCACAGCATCGTGCCGTTGCTGTTGAAAGTTATTTCAATAATAATGACTCTTTTATTTCTACCCAGCATCTATTTCGGCAACTTTTCAACTTGGAACGTCATGGGAAAGTTCCAGATACGGGCCGTTGTGACGTGGGTACGTGCATTTCGAACAACAGGTTCTGTTTGCAATCGCAAACCGGGAAGAAGTGAAAGAACTATGCGGACGCCAGAAGCCCTGGAAAATGTTCGTGCTGCACTATTGCGTAGCCCAAAAAGATCTAATCGTCGTCATGCACTAACTGTGCATATGTCCGATCGCTCATTCAGTAGAATATTGCACGAAGATCTCCATTTTCACCCATATAAGCTGCTGATTGTTCAGGAAATTAAGCATGACAATTGGGTTTTACGCGAAACATTCTGCTTAACCATGCGTCATCTCCTTCGCCAAAGTCCACAACTGTTGCACGCCATTCTGATCTCAGTTGAAGCTCATTTCGAGTTATGTAGTTCAGTGAATAAACAGAATATGCGTTACTGGAGTAATGTAAACACGCATGAACTGCACATTAAGCCCTTGCACAGTTCTCGTGTCACAGTATGGTGTGGAGTGGCTTCCTTTGGGATTATTGGCCCTTACTTCTTTGAGGATGAAAGCGGTGTGGCTGTAATGTCATCAGTCAACGCTACCTAAAGATGCTGCAAGACTTCGTTCTTCACCAATTAGGTATGGTCGATGTGGATGTGGAACAATTATAGTTTCAACAAGACGGAGCGACCTCGCATACAGCCAGAATTTGCAAGGATTTCTTGTGACAGACGTTTCCCGGTAGAGTAATTTCCCGTTTTGGTGACATTTCCTGACCGCCTCGCTCAGCTGACCTTTCATGTGCAGACTTTTTCCTTTGGGACTACCTGAAGCAAGAAGTGTTCCGTACATGTTGTGTCACCATTCCTGAGTTGAAGGATCGCATCAGAACTGCCATAGGCAATGTCCCAGGGAATGCGTTACGCCGAGTTATGGAAAGGTTCCAACGCTGCCTAGACGAATCTGTTGTGCAGTGGGGGCATCATTTGACAAGAGTCACATTCAAAAAGTAATCTACGCAATGTACAATGACTGACACATTAGTAGATGGCATACCTTTAACTATTAATTGACATAAGAGGTAATAAATAGATTGCAGTTACTGCCTGGTGGTGTGTTTTTAATATCCTACTGTGGACGCTGCCGCACCCTGTAATAAAAGAAAGTACTGGAATGAAGAAGACATAAAGAATGGTATTACAGCTTCCCGAGCAAAGTGAATAGGGACCATGGAAGTAACAAGGACGATTAATGTATCTCGTACGACACGTCAGCCTTTAAATAAAAAGCATTATGTGACCACAGATGAAGCAGGTCTTTGTAAACTAGAAATAAAACCCTATCTGGGTGCTGGATTAGGCGGACAACTGGTTGAATACATACTTACCGTGGAACAAATAATCCACGGATATGCTAAAGCAGATTTTAAAGGGATGGCATTTCAAATTTCAATTATAAATAGTGTGCGAACGCCTTTGAATTTAACTGACGCTGGAAGAGCCTAGTTAGGTCTTTTTCTCATTGACACAAAGATTGTTTATCATTTCGCAAACCTTGTGGACCATCGTTTGCAAGGGCAATAGGCATCAAGAAAGAAAATGTCCAAGCCTTCTTTAACCTTTTCGAACCAGTGTACCAAAAGCACAAATTCACTGCAGAAGGAATTTTCAGTGTAGATGAAACAGGTCTTTCAACTGAACCACAACTACTTATATTGTTCTGAATTCATGTCATTTTATATGTGTATGTTTAGCTTTCCCACTGCTGACAAAGTTTTCTTGCAAGTAATATCGACGTCTGACATACTGGTGGTCTCTTTGTAGATGTTTTACAACATTTTCGAAGTAGGTCGCATTTGTACCCTACCGAGCTACACGAAAAAATTGACGTCGCTAGTTAACTTATTTTCTAAAACCTTTCCTGCAACTCTTTTTATTTTAGTATCATTGCTAAAGGGCCAAAATATTTTAAAATTACTTTACGGTGTATTGTACGAGCGATTAAAATATTCAACAGCCTTGGCAGTATACCCTTTAATGGAAGTGGCAGCCCGTATTTAGACCGTCTCCTGTACGTAAAGTGTAATCTCTCTACAGCTGTCGAATGGAATTGATAACTGAAGTTGTGCAACATATTAAGTGTACTGTGAACTATAACTTGAAAAATCGTGGATATCATTAAATGGGATCCCTAAAAAACATCGAACAGTGTGCTCTCTACTGCAATTCAAGTAGTTAGGGACTTACTGCCACTATCGACATTACAGCAGTATATCCATCACTTCTGTACAAGTCCACGACCAGCGCTTCCACCTGAGTGAAGGGACATCTCTGAAGACGCAAGGTTAGTGGAATTCAGAAAAACCGCGAGATGTTACGGATTTGCACATCCCCGACGACAACCTATCGTGTACGGTCACTCTATTACAACTAGAGGGGTACGTCTTGCTAAAACAAGGAGAGTGTTATAGTCCCTCCACCGCGAAGTAGCCGCGGCATGAATTTCAAATAAACGGTTCGGTCATCTTCTGTAGATTTCCGCCACCTTGCAAAACATTACAAATAATTAATCTATGGTTCGGAGTAATACCCCGCCCCCAAGAGGCGACAGTCTTCTAATTATGCAAGCCTACGATAATCTCATATTTCCGGAGAAAATTGATTTGAAACAATTTTTTTAACAGTTAATTTCACGGAATTTAGAAATAATAATCTGATCAACCAACAAGCTATCTCAATTGTTTCGTAATTGTATGGAAACTCTCAATTTGTAGTAGGAAATGTAAATTATATTTCATTTAATCACTCTCCGCTTGTCAGGAAAGTGGACAGTACTGCATTCGTTCCGTCTACACGAGGCCTACGGATTTTTAAGTTAGAGAAAAGGCTCTGCTGTACAGAAACCTGCAAAAGGCCGTGTGAGGGGGAGGCCAGATAGATCCCCGCCCTCCGCCCCCCCCCCCCCCAAGTATACAAGAGTAGAGGCTGTTGTAACACCTACAGCGCCTCTAGGCGTTGAAAAACAAAAATAGCTCTCAAATTAGCTCCCATGTCCTTAAAATATCAATTCACAAAATGACCCAAGTCCCTCCACAAGTAGTAATTACGAAAAATAAATAAAAAACAAGTAGAGGGAAATATCTAGTATAGAAAGGAAAAGAAAAGAAAAGGAAAATGTAATTATAAATTTTAGAAATATGGGAAGAGGGAAAAACAGTAGAAAATATTAAAATATTAGTTATTCCAATACGTAAGAAAATTAATATTATAGTCATAGAACGTAGGTCTGGGACACCAAAGATAGTGTTTATTAAAGTATAAATAGCCATACGTTGTAATTACGATACTCCAGTCTCTAGTCTGTTCTAGTTCGGAAGTTATTTAGGACGTAAAGCTTTAGAGAACAACAATTGGGACTTTATTAAACGGAGATCAAGAATAAATTGTGACGAGATTGTTTTTGAGGATTGTCAGTTCAAGTCTTTAATTTGGACATTTATCAGATTAGATAAACGGGAAGGTGAACAGTAATCTCTTTGGCTTTAATGTCAATTCGTGTGAATATTTAAACGCTTTACTGAATTGAGAATTTTAAACGGATTCGGTCTTTGAATTGTGATACTGGGAAACTTTAACTTCACGCGAGTAGTGATCTTAGTTAATGACAGTTTGCGGATATTAAATAGAAATAGCTTATTTACCGAAAGTGACAGGATATTATCTAACATCTCTGATGCTAGCGGGAATCCTACTTAGACATCTAATTAAAGAACTTCTTTGAATGAGGTCCATGAGTGAACCTATTTAGTAATAATTCTTGTCAATATACTGACGTTGTTAATTTGAAACATAATACATTAATTTAATTTAGATTAATAAACGTTAAGGTCGCGTGATCTATGCCAAGAACAAACTACCGATTCGTAACTGAAACAATTGAACGAAAGGTTGAAGATCGTCGTCTATAAACATTGGTAGTAAAGTTACTAAAGATTTTTTCTCAGATTTGGGAAGACTATACGTGTAGTGACCCACGTTTAACATTGGATTTTTAAAGTAATCAAACTGATACTTAGCCGGGACAATATTAAATAAAAGTAAAACCCTTCAATGACAGTCAATGTGTAAAAAATAAAATCAAACTTTCACCTATTAGACGAAAAAGCGAAAACAGAAAAAGGGCTGCTACACTGTGCAAAAATTGAAAACGGAACACAACAAAACAAAGAAACGGTATAAGAATCAAACGGGCGAGGTTCGAGAGTTCTCTCACTCACCGTGTTTCTGCCATCTACCTTCTAGAAGCTTTTCTCTTGGCCAGAGACTGTAAACACACGTTGTTCGCAGAATGTCATTTCTTCGAAGTGGCATTGTAAGGAAACGGCTGCTATCGAACGGACTTCCGTCGCTAACAGGGTTTATTTGTCAACAGTGCCCTCTGTTAAAACAACCGCTGCTTGCAGAACTCGCTCACGTCTTGCAGTAGAGAGTTTTGATGCAGTTTCGTTGCGGTGTTTTACGGTCTCGGAAGTCGGTGAGCTAGTGCTGAAGAAAATACCATAAAACGAGGTGAACGGAAACAATGGGGTAAATAGGAATGAAACTTCCAAAAACGTCTTACGCTATCATGCCTGAAGATAAATGGAAGTATCATTCAAAGGTTTGTTTGTCTATGTTGATAGTGAACCGATGTAATAGGGAAACGGTGAATTTCGAAGATAGCGACACAGTCCCTCAATGTTTTGTTCACTCTATGTCGAACATCGGCTTTGGTATTGAATTTGCTCGCTTAGAATTTTGTCTATAAATACCAGTCTAAATTGTTGTTTTAATTCAAGTATAAAGTAAGCAAAGTATCCAAAAATACAGTTTTCGGCTAAATGAAAATATAGGGTCTTATTTTAGAAATTTGTGTGGTGGTGCAAATAGTAATCGCGACTGTTTCTTCATAAGGGAAGATCAAAAATTTGACGGAAGTGAAAAACCACCTCCACTGTTCTCAAACCAGGGGTTATGCTGTGATTAAATGGTTCAAATGGCTCTGAGCACTATGGGACTTAACTTCTGAGGTCATCAGTCCCCTAGAACTAAGAACTACTTAAACGTAACTAACCTTATGACATCACGTTTTTGAAAAAAGAGACCAATTAAACACTTTTATTTTACGAGTAACAGGTGTTATTCATTTTTAGCCAAGTACATATGAATGAAAGCTTTTAATTATTTCTGCGGTTATGACCTTCAGTTTCAGAGACATCAATTTTAAACATGTCAGACATTAACAAATAAATCAAGTTCATCAGTTTAATGTTCCAATAAGGTAATTAGTGATAGTTATATAATAACATTTTCTTTCTGGAAAACAAAATATAAACCCTGTTTCATGTAATGTTATTAGCTCTTGCATTTAATAAAACTTTTCTTGAACCAGAAAAATGTTGCTTCTCACTCTTCTAAGCCCAAAACAGATTTTGACTTGTCCCTGTTTTCCCCACATACCAAGAAATAGAAAAACAATGAGATTAACGCTATTTATTATTTCCATTCACCCTTCACTGTGACTAGAAACAACAATCTCTTCTTTTCAGTTGTAATTTTAAAGTTTAACACAATTCCTATAAGCCCATATGCGTTTGGTTTTCATATTTCTTTCTAAATACCAGTTCCTTCTTTAAAAGTTAAAAATCGTTTCTACTAATCCCCATTTTACGGTATCCTATTCAACCGCTAATTTTCTAATTTTTCCGATTTCTGCTGACAGAAGATTGTAACGAAACGCGATGGAGGATTAAGCAAGCAAATAGTTGGAGGGGATATGTTACTTATGTCCCCTCAAGACAATATCTTTGTCTCCCACGTACAGTTTCGGATTACGTGCTGTGTAAATAAAAAAATAATTGAAGGCTTCTGTGGTTGAATAACAATATTATGGGAGTTGTTAGTCGTTGTGCCTATAGTCAGCTAGTCTCTGTTCATTCAAGAGTAGACATACCGGTATGTATGTTCTGCCACTGGTAATCGGTCGCACTATCAAGCGTCTGATATTGTAAGACTACTGGAAGTAGGTTACTTATGTATTAAGTGTTTTGCTATTATACTAGCGCGAATGAAACTGACTCATGCTATGACATCGAAAATCGTAAGTTCCTTTCATCATCACTGTGCTATATGGTCAACCGACATCTCATCTCACTTGACAGCCTGTTTCGCTGAGCTACACTTTTATTAACGCTGCTACGAAACTTGCCAAGTCTGCAAAGAAAAATTGATGAATGATAGTTTAGGACCTGAGGGTGGCGCAACTATGGAAGTTATGCCGAGGGCGCATTATCACCCCGGTACGGGCTTGACTGCCTGCTATGAGTTTGCTAAAAGTATATGCAAGGTACTGTCCTTAACAGTTGTGTCTTAGGTACCTTCTAGCAAAAGTATATGGAAGGTACGCTCCTTAACAACTGCGTCTTACCCTGCCACCTGTCTGCGAGTAATACTTGAAAGGTTGGCTCCTTAATTATGTGTGCTGCAGGTCTGCGAATGGTGCCCGTGCGAGCACTGCAGAGCATGGTTTTTATTAGAGCGAGAAGTGAACGACCGTCAGCGAACAAGAATCCTCTCCGAGTAAGAGGCACGCAAACGCGAACAAACTGCATTTGGTTGTGTTCGGTTCGCACAGTACAAACAGATATTAGATGTAGATCCTCTTGTACTGCACTGTACTGCGGAATGTCCGAAATTCTTCCTTTCCCTACACAAATCAGACTGAAATCTGTAACAACTGCGCGTTCTAAAATTCTAAGGTTCTAAAATCAGCTTCGATATCGAATTTATTGTTATCTAACCAGTCCAGTGTCATTCCATATCGCCTGGAAGAAAGCTACTGCGTCTCGTAACAGTTGTACTAGAGTTTGCCTTTTTCAAGAAATTTCTAGCCGTAGCAACAAGATGAAAATAATCTCCGTATATTCTGTATTTGCCGAATGGTATTGTAAAGGCATTCTGTCTATAGACTCAATTGGTTGCCTCGTGCAACCTAATGTTATTCCGTTCCTAAAGAGTCACGATCTGGTCCTGATGAATGTTCCAACAAAGCTTTCGACAACTTGTTACAAACCTCAGATTCATGGGTTTATCGTCGTTAACTACCGCTAATTGTTGGTTTTCGCCTTATTTATTTTTTCCTGTAAATTTGAAGGCTAGAAAGTGGCTAGTGGCTGTGTATGAATTCATCTACATACATGGCATATTCCACAGGCAAGAATGCAGTGACTAGCTTAGGACAGTTTGTACTACTTCATTCATTTTCTTTTCGGATACGGAAGCACAGAATCTAGTCTTCCTGTAAATTCTGTTGCTGCTACGGTCGCAGGTTGGAAACCTGGCTTGGGCATGGATGTGTGTGATGTCCTTAGGTTAGTTAGGTTTAAGTAGTTCTAAGTCTAGGGGACTGCCGACCTCAGATGATAACTCCCACAGTGCTTAAAGCCATCTGAACCATTTGTAAATTCTGTAAGAAGTCGTAATCTACTTCCTTTTGCATCCTTACTGTGTCTTTGCGCAGTAGATCAAACGGCAGCTCAGGATTCGTTCAGAGTCAATCTGTAATACTTGTTAGAAATATCTCGAGAACAACGTGATGATGATTTGAATTCTTATTCCTTATCCCTTTACATTTACTTAACAGTCCCACACGAAAAAATTGATGTCTTACAATCCAACAGCACTTGTCAAAACTCCTTATAACTTTATAAGTAGGCTGATATAATAATGGCTTCATGCAGTGTATTAGTCGTAGTACGAACAATGTCACCTTGTTAAGGAAACCATAAAAATGTTGTGGCCAAAAGTATGAGTTTAACTTTTATTTGGATGGGTATTTTGCACGGTAAGGCTAATTCTTTCTTCACCAGATTTATGAAAAATGAAAGTTACTGACACCAACGCATTTTTGGTTTATGAAAAGAGTAGTGGTTTTTCATTTTAAAAAATGTGACTGTCGAACTGGCCGTGTATGGGCCAGTTAAAGGTGAGAAACGTATACTGGCCGTATAAGGGCATAGAAGGCAATGTTACGGTTGTTCACCTTGGAAAGAGCAAGAAGACGTGTTATCTGTATAATTTAGTGTTATTTACATGGGCTCAAAAATTCAGAACACTGATCTCTGTCCCTACTACAAACGAAACAACAGCAAGAGCAACAAATTGACAACTAGGGCGGAGAATTCCTAGCATGAGTACACAGACTGCTGAACCTGCAGTGAAGAGATTCACGCTGCAACACAATGCTCCACGCCACACACTACAATGCAGCAGCATAAACTGTTTGCGCTGCGCTGCGTTGTATTGTGTTGTGCTCGTGGCGACCAGATGGTGCATTAATGGCGGCATTTCACCACCATGTCTGACCTGAACATAACAACACACTAGTGTACAAAAGATGAATGCCACGTATTCATAGTGGAAAGGAATGTAACTTACGAAAATGCTGGAAACATTAAAACTCATACTGAAGAACATTGGTAACAGACATGTTTTAACTTTTGTTGTCCTCTCGTACTCAGATGCGTGTGATATGTTGATAATTGACAACGGAGTTCTGTGAATGACAAAGATCTTTCATAGGAGTTCTAGAAAGTCTGCTTTTTTGTCTTCACGAAGATGTTGAAATATCACTCAAGGCTTGGTGAGAGCAGCGAAAGAATGGTTCAAATGGCAATGAGCACTATGGGACTTAACATCTAAGGTCATCAGTCCCCTAGACTTAGAACTACTTAAACCTAACTAACCTACGGACATCACACACACCCATGCCCGAGGCACGATTCGAACCTGCGACCACAAGCTGTGGTACCATATATCCACAAATAAGCAAAAAGCAGTCGTTCAGCAAATGCCATTGGTCACTGCCTTCCGATTTCAGTGCAGCTAAAAGTATTGTCCATGTAATGAGCCATATACAGAGTGCTTAAGAAAAAGTGTCACGTTTTGTTAGAGGAGATAGTATCGATCAAAACTAGAAGAAAAATTCCTGCAGTGGTACGTCCGGAATCCAGTGGCTATTGAGATATCCGCAAGTCTGTCTTCTCATTTCCGCTGTCTCTTATGTGGAAGTAGACACTACGGCTGATGTTGCATGTGTTTACCAAGCATCAAAAAATAGCTCTAAGCACTATGAGATTTAATATCTTAGGCCACCTATCTCACTAGACTTAGCACTACCTAAACCTAACCAACCTAAGGACGTCACACACACCCATGCCCGAGGCAGGATTCGAACCTGCGACCGTAGCAGCAGCGCGGTTCCGGACTGAAGCACCTAGAACCGCACGGCCACAACGGCCGGCTATAGCAACGAAAGAAATGAATATTTCATGATCCTGATGATCGATATGAATATAATATATCTGTAAGTGGCGTGTGCGGTTGGGTCTACGTCGTTTCTGTTTCCCATGCACATAGTTTCAGACTAGTAGTGCAATCCAACGTGGCTTCCCAACTACTGATATTACCCAGAAATGTGGAAGACTGATAGCGGTAAAAGTACTAGGACAGACCATGCAACGAACCTCAAACCTTTATATGTGTACCTGTGTACACCGTAAGTTAAAAAAGAAATTTAGAAAAACAACGATGTGTGTAGGTAACAATTCTGTTCCTTTGTGAAACGTCTGATGCCTATCTGAAGAGGATGAGTTATCAATGATCCTAACTGGCTCTTGGGCCTGTGTACCAAAGTTTAAACGGAACATATGTTTTAATGCCAAAAAATCGACTTTTTGTTTTCGGATTAAAATGTTCTCTGGGATGTCTACTTCATTGCAGTGTTCACTCAAGTTCTCCAGAAACTCTGTTATCGTTTTGCCAAGGTGATTTTTGAAAAAGTTTCTCTGAAAGCCATTCACAGCGAAAAAAAATAGCTTATATGTAATTTCAACGACGGCCTAACGGGCACTATGGAAACTACGAACGTGCTCGTACTTGAGATCGAAGCAGCCTGTTACAAAATAGGGAACGAAAAACTTATCGTGCGAGCAGGACAGCGGATGACAGAAGTTCCCAGGACGGCTATGGCCACGAAGAAGATGGGGGAGGACATTCTTTGGGATCTGGAAAGGTTCCTGTATGGTCCAGCAATCGCTGAGTGGAGGAATGTTTAGCTTAACTACAAAACATATACCCCGAAACTTTAAATGCGTTTTTCTCGAAACGGTATTTTTCAAATTGGCTGGAAAAATAACTGTAGGATGGTACATACGATTTTGATCAGTATGTTGGCATTCTAAATTGAATTGTCTGGCAGAGCACGTAACCGTTCACGATATTTTCAAAAGTCTATTTTCGGTGCACACTTTAGTCTCGATTTTGTGAGCGAGGAAAATGACATTTGTTCAATACCTCATTATTTTATTAGAACTTAGTACTTTTCAGTTGTTCTACGTATGCTGACACAAAAATGCATCGAAAATGACTTACACAAAATCATTTTGCTACAGATAATAATAATAAATATCAAGTAACTAGGGCCTCCCGTCGCGTAGACCGTTCGCCGGGTGCAAGTCTTTCGATTTGACGCCACTTCGGCGACTTGCGCGTCGATGTTTGTTACAGATGCAATGGGTGGACATCGGAAATTCCTGTCAATCGTTTTAATGTTGTTGGAGCTACACCGCAAAGAAGATTAAAATCAGTCATAGGGAATCAGCAAACGTCCATGACACTCCAGATAAGGTTTTCAAACCAACGTTGTTTGTGAGCAATTTTTTGGAGAAAACTGAATACAATGAGAAAGATTTGAGAGGTGAACAAATGAACTTTGTGCAGATGTTGAGAATTCATTGTATTACAGTGGTAAGTTATTTTAATACTTCCAACATTAAAAATGAGACAAGTCTTGTTTAACTAATCTGCATCGTCTGAAAGACCCAAAATATTTCCTGCGGCCAAATTTACATTAACGTTGCAAGTTTTACTTTACCTTTTTATTACATTATTCTCTTGATATGTCAACATATCAGGTTTGTGAACAACAAAAGTAACTTTTTTATTTGAAAACTTATGTTTTGTTGTATGATCCATACTAACCGACAATTTCGCTAACATATGAAATCGTAAGAGTTACAGTATCTTTCCTTGTGGTGTGTCGTTTTGGTTAGAAATCCTTTTTCCACCACCCACACCAAAAAAATCCTTAAATGTTTTATGCACTTATACATCATTTCAAAACAACTAACGTTTGTACCAATTTTGACTTAACTGGCGCATACTACTCGCCGTTCCAGTATATTTTGGGTTCCCAAACTTTTCTCCTAGCGGAACATTTTGAGAAAAGTGGTACTTTGATGGAACACCTTGTTTATTTCGAATGTTAATAAAAAAATTTAAAAAGGACAGAAACTTGTTTTATTAAGTGATTACCTCAGTCTTAAATCATAGCTAATAACACATATATAATAACAGTATTTTAAAAAAGTACTTAATACCGTCAAACTGTCGAAAAATAACGACATGCTACCAACAGTTTTTCGCGAAACACGTTCACTTCCCGTGCAACACCACTATCCCACTGCAGGAGTTTGGCTTTCTATTCTTTTTCGTATTAACATTATAAATAATTACTATTCGTAGTCGGCGTATTAGAAAACAGCTACTGTTGGAACTGAAGATAATTAAATGAATTATCTGCAACCAGTTGAACACTACAAGATGCCTAGCATCCAAACTTCAGATGACGAAATAAATCTCGGGTGAACAGCCTGCTATTAGTGCGCATAGGACACAATATTTCGGCAATCAGCGCACCTGATGATGGCAACGTGGTCGATTGCCGAAATATTGTGTCCTATGCACACTCATACCAAGCTGTTCACCCGAGATTTATTTCGTCAAAAAATACGCCTGGAGAAATTGAAGAATCACAAACTTCAGATGCTTACATTTATTTGCGTGTCGTGAACATCGTTTCTGTGCTAAGGAGATGAAGAATTTTACAACGGAAGATTTGAAAACAGCTGTTGTAGAATGTCGTAAATGAAGAAACAATGCTCACGAGTTGTAAATAAACGGAAACATCTGAAGATGGGTGAGCTTTAGAAGATGCATTCTTCGAGGTATGATTTGTCGGTGTGGTATATCGGGAAAGGGGCGCCAATCACACCGATGCGTTACAAGCTAAGCGTTAACGCTATAGTTTTGAGTAGGTGCGCTGCTCCCACGTCACGTGACGAGTAGGCTCGCGAACTTAAGTACCGGGTGGTTATAATCAAAGCGCAGCTACTCACAGAGATCCAGTGTTGGCTGTATTTATTGTGCGGCTCCGGAACTTGGTAGATATTCTAATGTGTTGATGCGAAACCGATTTGGGTTTGGAAAAATAAATTATTTTCAGTGTTGACCACCTGGCGCCAATCTAAGTTGTGAATGCACGAAAGACATTTAGAAACGCTTCCAAATGTAATAGATTAGAAACTGGACGTGGGCAGCAAAGGTCGAACAGGCGAGGAAGGCATAATAATGATTTTATTATTAACCGCCACTTACACAACTTATTCAGTATGAGCACCGGTGACGTCGACGAGATGTTTCATCCGTAAAAGTACGTTATCAACAGTTGCTCTCAGGAGTTCCGGTGGAATTTGAGCAATGTGTTCCTGTGTACTGGCCTTCAGGACCAGGTAGACGCCGAACGTGTCCCTGGTAAATGCGTCCTTTTAGATTTCCCCAGAGCCAAAAGCGACATGGTTACAGATCAGGTTATCCTACATGATTTCTGGAGATAGCACGTTCGTGGCAGGCTCTGTTAAGCAGATTTCCAGTGGGTGTGCAACATGAGGTGTTGCTCCGTCTTGTATGAATAGAGTAGTTCCTACACGGTTGCGCTTTTCCAAAGCAGAAACCACACGCTGTACAAGGAAGCTTCGATTACGTGCGGAAGTCGTGGTACATTTAGCACCCTGTGGGTGTATTTTCTTCAAAGAAGAGCGGAGAGAGAATAAAGGTGCTCGCGAACCCTACACCAAACAGTCACATACGGTGAGTGCAATGGCTCTTCGTGCACAATACGAGGTTTAACAGTACCCCAAATTTAGCAGTTCTGTGTATTCACTGCACCCTGTAGTGTAAAAATGTTCCTCGTCACTCCACAGAGTATTGCCTTGCAATGAGTCATCAACTTTGATCCGTGCCAGAAAGCGAAGAGCTCATTTACAAAGTTGCTGCGCCGTCTGGACCATGTACGGCTACCAGTGTATGAGACATATACCGCAAAACTTTCTGTACTGTTGACCGTGCGATGGATGATTCTCGTGACACTGCATCTGGGGCAGTTACAACAACAGCAATCTCGTCACTTACTTCCACCCGGATAGGAGCCTTCCTCTTCCAGGTGACACACCAAAATCATCCGTGTTTCAGATTTATTTATGATCTTCTTTAAACCATTTAACTGTAGTGCGCCTATCCTCAGAAGTTTCAGTAGGAGAAACTCTCTCATTGCAGCACTGCAATTCCCGCCGCTCACGTAAAACAATTTCACTAACAGTGCACGGGGTCTCTTGTCGATAATAATACTGTTCACATACATTATAGCTTGTAAAAGTCCGCCCCGACAGCTGAATGGTGAGCGTGACGGACTGCCGTCCTAAGGGGCCCGGGTTCGATTCCCGGCTGGGTCGGGGATTTTCTCCGGCGCGCAGGTCGCCCAATGTGGCGTACAATGTAATAAGACCCGCATCAAGGCGGCCGGACCTGCCCCGTAAGGAGCGTCCCGGCCAATGACGCCAAACGCTCATTTTCATTTCCAAGGCTTGTAAAATCACAGCCTGGATCTCGTAGCGTCATACAAATAGAGAGCCTGTGTAAGGAGAGAGTGGCCAACTGGACGATACGGCGGCCATTTTCCTGCCAAACTGCGGGAGGGACTTTTGAATGGCCAGTAGTTTTCTCAGCCTCGTGATGACTGGGTGTTGTGTGATGTCCTTAGGTTAGTTAGGTTTAAGAGTTCTAAGTTCTAGGGGGACTGATGACCATAGATGTTAAGTCCCATAGTGCTCAGAGCCATTTGAACCATTTTTTTTGGCCAGTAGTGCAGTACACACTCACCGAATCAAAAGCACAACACAACATGGCGAAATCATTCGTTAAATGCCTTTGTTTATAAGAATAATGTGCTATAATAATTCTCACACAGCCAAATTACAGGTCTGTTTTCCAATTTAACTATGTATTCTGCAAGTTGTTTTATATGTAGTAAAAAGCAAAAACGACTTGCTTCGCATAGATAAGAGTACTTGGTTGGTTTCCACAAGGCTCCTGTTTGATTTATGTCAGCCCTGTTGACTGCGACTGCCCACTGCTTTCGTCTTTCTTCATTGCGTGGAAACGCTAACATGCGAAATCCACCTTCGCCTCTATTGGAACAACCAAATGCAGCACAACCTGGCATCGTTTACGAACGTCTCCAGAACGAATTACAGATGTCAAAAACTATACTGTACGTGTTTACTTCAAACATGTAGGCCTACCGACTTCATCACAAAACGCTTCATTACTTCAACTCGTATTTAAGATCGCAAACGCTAATTACGTACTAAAAATGATATACAACTAAATCGAACATTCATGCACAACGCAAAACAAGTCTCTCAATAATTCAAATACCTTTTAATCGTTTCCGAAAGTCCTCTGAACTTCAATTCAACTCAAAAGCATGGCGAACATAGGAAT
Organism: Schistocerca americana; assembly: GCF_021461395.2. NCBI lineage: Eukaryota > Metazoa > Arthropoda > Insecta > Orthoptera > Acrididae > Schistocerca > Schistocerca americana. Next base: position 228,665,594 of record NC_060119.1, read on the forward strand.
CGTGAAAGACGTTTGGCGCCATTTTTCTGCCAAAGCTAATCAACCAATCACGAGCAGCTTCACCTATGGCCACTCTCTCGCCTACATACAAACAGTGTACAGCGCCAGATGTGCACCTGGTGGCCGCAACTGGAACTAATTCGTTTTGCAGCGTAAATCTGTCCCGCATTATCGCGCTAACTTTTTTACCAGGTTTCGCTGTCTTACAATAATTGCAACCCACAGTGGACCTCATGAGTAGCTGCACTTCAATTATACCCACCCGGTATGTGAATCAACCCTGCGGATCACCAGAGTTTGCCTACGCCTGCCTTTCAATATGCATAATAAGTAAAATTTCGAATTTTAACCTTTCTGGCGTTGCAGTTTTAACGGACGACAGAGGAAAATAAAATGTGAGCCCGACTGCGTATTCTACGATAAATGTCAGGGTGCCACAAGGTAGGTAAGTGGAGCAGCGCGGAGCAGAAGGGATGCCAGTAAAAAGCAAGTGGCGCGCCGTCTGCTCCTGACGACAAGGAACACAGGCAACCCGGCACACCACAGGGCGGCGCCGCCGGCTGAAAGAACATTTGCCGCTCTCGCAAAATGGGAGGCGGAGGCCAGTCCCGGAGGCGGGCAGCCGGCGGCCATCAGCGGGTAACGAGGCTCCGGGCTCGTGTCGCACCTGCTGGCGCCTTCACTGATTCCGCGATTACAATTAGGCGTGTGGGGGCGGCGGAACCCCGCGGCTACACAGAATAGAGGAAAGAGGGAGGCAGGAAACACGCAGCTGGCGAATTTTACTCACTGCGAGGCTGCGAAAAATTACGGCCGCCCAAATGGAGATAATAAATCTGCGCCGGGAATTGTCGCCAGCTGCTGTCGGGGATTTGCAATGGGCGTGGGGGTGTGGGGGTGGAACGCACACTCTCTCGCTACCTCTACCCGCCGTGTGTTCCGTGACGTCAGTTCTTTTGTCCGCTTCTTTATATAGTAAAAAAATTGGTAGGTAATGTTCTACAGGGTCCTGTCACGTTAATATGACTGCCCCACATATTCGACGCAAACCTGTAGTAGTTACTCACAGTCAGCCAGTGGACAGTGCATAAAACGTGTCCCGGGGACACGGAACACAGTGCAGTCGCCGTTATGCGGGAACGTAGCAATTTATGTGACGTCTAAAAGGCCATGATCATTGGCTTTAGGGTCAAGGACGGAAGCACTTCCGAAACGGCTAAGTTCGTAAAATGTTCACGTGCCGTCTTGGTTAAAGTATACCGTGCATGGCAAAATGGCGCTATCCTAAAGTGGCGCCGAGGCACCTTGGTGCACAACGGTCCAGACAAGACAGGGGTGAACTATGGCTACAGAGACGTGTGCTAGTGAATAGACGCGCAATTGTTGAGCAACTGACGACCCAGACCAACCCAGTGGCTTTTTGTATCTCGCCTGTATAGGCGGTGCGTGGGTCTGCTACTGTGAACTGCTTCTGTAATATAGGCCGAGAGTGAAGGAAGCGAGTAGGAGCAGGAGAGGTGAAGCACTTCGGTACTGCAGGTAACTTTAATATGTGGGATTGGAACCTTGCCTTCTACGGCAGGGGCAGTGCATCCGTGACGTCATAACTGGTGCTATGCGAGTCAGCTAGCGTCTGACAAAAGGCGAGGTGCACTCAGCTGAAAGCTCGTGCATATATAATCAAATGGTTCAAATGGCTCTGAGCACTATGGGACTCAACTGCTGTGGTCATAAGTCCCCTAGAACTTAGAACTACTTAAACCTAACTAACCTAAGGACAGCACACAACACCCAGCCATCACGAGGCAGAGAAAATCCCTGACCCCGCCGGGAATCGAACCCGGGAACCCGGGCGTGGGAAGCGAGAACGCTACCATATATAATCATCTGACACGGAAACCAGATAGGATCTCATTACTTATGTGACGATTGTGGCAGGTGAATACTTCCATCCAAGACTCTAGCTCAATCAGATAGCCCTTGCTGAAAATTGTAGCATATTTAACTTCTCTGATAACTAGTGACGAATGTATTTGCGGTTGTCCCACAGAAATTAATGTCCTCACTCTTCAAGAAAGTCCGATTTACTTGTTTCTCTCTCATGGCACAATCTCACCGATGCAATCAGAGGAAGATGACTCGCTTTCTACAGCTAACTGTACAGATGGATCCCCATAGACTATTCTACAGATCTTCAAAGTAGTCAACAAGAGTAAAGCCAGTGGATCCGTTTGGATCAAGCAAACAGAGAAACACCTTGCAGAATGTTATATTAGTCAAGACTTAATAACTAACAGGGGGGAATCATTTAGATACTGAATCCAGATCGTTCTTAACATTTCTTACAGTCGTTAACATGAATGAGATCATGAAATGATCCAATGAACCCCCGCAGGAAAATGAAACAATACTGAGGTCACAGAGAAGTTCAAGGTACTAACTACAAAACAGCAATTTAACTTCACTCAGATCGCTAGGAACAGGGAAAAGAATACAAGCACAGTGGTCTACAGATGGCTCAAAAGAGTTGAAAAGAAAGGAAAAAAAAGTAGGTGTCGCATGAATGACGAGGATGATGATGGAATTATCGTTTTGGCTGGGATTACGTACAGTAGGTTGGACATGCAGTGCAGAGTGGCATTCGAAAAGGATAAAACAGGGGTATATGACGATGATGAGGACCCATACTCCGAGGAGCATAGGGGACGATGCCCCACTAAGCAAGGTCCTTGTGGAGGTGGTTTACCATTGCCTTCCTCCTACCGTAGTGGGGATGAATGATGATAATGCAGACGACAACAACAACACGCAGTAATCTCGAGCCAGGAAAAATCCCGAACCCCGCAGTGAATCGAATCCGGGACCCCGTGCGCGGGCAGCGAGAACGCTACCGCAAGACCACGAGATGCGGCCGCAGCTGTATATGGATGGGAGAAAAAGAAAAGAGAGAGGATTTTTAAGAATATGGCGGTGACATTCAGGTGAAATTCGGATCGGTCAGCCAGTGTGGTTCGTTGTAACGTATGGGGTCTGTCAAAGGCGTGGATATTTTGGTGGACGTGTATGATACACATTAAAACATCTTCAGTGAAGAGGGTGGGATATAGGGAGTTGCTTTGGTGGAGAGTTAATCTATGTGAATGATAAGGACTATTAATTCGAGTCTGGGGCAAGGATTATTGCCAAGCATTTAAAGGGATAGTTGGGATGTTGTTGGTTCCTGTTATTACATAGGTGGCAAGAATGAGGGAGGGGAACTGTTTCAGTGTAAGAATTTTTGCAATGTGTGAGATAGATCGCTTATAGAACTCTTGTGTGACCTATTATTCAGTACTACCCGCGTATTTGGGACGGCACCAGGTAAGGTTAAAGAAAGGCATGAAGGCATTTTTAAGAAATGCTGATGGATTTCCTGAATGAGATTTTCGCCCTGCAGCGGAGTGTGCGCTGATATGAAACTTCCTGGCAGATTAAAACTATGTGCCGGACCGAGACTCGAACTCGGGACCTTTGCCTTTCGAGGGCAAGTGCTCTACCAACTGAGCTACCCAAGCACGACTCACGCCCCGTCCTCACAGCTTTACTTCTGCCAGTACCTCGCCTCCTACCTTCCAAACTTTACTGAAGCTCTCCTGCGAAGCCATGTCTCCGCAATATCCTTTCTTTCAGGAGTGCTAGTTCTGCAAGGTTCGCAGGAGAGCTTCTGTAAAGTTTGGAAGGTAGGAGGCGAGGTACTGGCAGAAGTAAACCTGTGACGACGGGGCGTGAGTCGTGCTTGGGTAGCTCAGTTGGTAGAGCACTTGCCCGCGAAAAGCAAAGGTCCTAAGTTCGAGTCTCGGTCCGGCACACAGTTTTAATCTGCCAGGAAGTTTGTTATCACTCGGTTCGATCAGTATGGGTGTGTCATAGAAACGATCCATTATCATAGACTGACATCCCTGGAGAGGAGAAAACGCTCTTTACCAGAAATTTTGTCCAAACCGGTTGTTTCAGCCATAACTGTCATCCCTCCGTCAAGTCATCCACCTTTCGGGACATGTATCACACTGAAGGGTGAAGGCTTAGAAAAGGAAAAACAAAACATGATGATTTCATCGTCGCTCTTTGATTTGCCGAGTTTATAGTTGAAAGTTTGTTTTTATTTCCATACTACAAGTATATCTGATAAGGAGGAATGGCGTGTGCAGGGATATCAAGAACGAGATCTGATAACTGCCGCGAAGGGTCACAATCGAATGCTCAAAATGTTCAAATGTGTGTGAAATCTTATGGGGCTCAACTGCTAAGGTCATCAGTCCCTAAGCTTACACATTAACTGTCTATATCCGAATCCCGCTCCAGCTACTGCCGGGTCTGGGTGTTGAAGAGTCCTCTCCATTTGTCTCGGTCCTCCCACCACTTTTCTTCCTCCACTTGCTGCCAGTTCACACCTCTCCTTTCTACAGATATTCTCACTCCCATTTTCCACCGTGTTCTTGGGCGCCCTCTAGGTCTTTTCCCATCCATCTTTAGTTCTTCCATAATTTTGGGGAGTCTCTGCCCATGCATCCTCTTAACATGCCCATACCATCTTAATCTCTTTCTTTCAATTTCTTCTCTCATACTTTCTTGTTTAAGGTCCTTTCTAATCTCTACATTCCTTACTCTGTCCATTCTTGTTTTTCCCTTAACAGCTCTGAGAAATTTCATTTCCCCTGCTTCCAGTCTGCTCCAGTCCCTTTCTGTCATTGTCCATGTTTCTCCACCATAGATGACAATAGGGATGTAATAATTCTTATACATAAGGAGTTTTGCTCTTTCTGAAACTTCATTATTCCAAATCAGGTGTTTTATTGTTTGGTAGAAATTGCCTCCCTTATGTAACCTCCTATTAATTTCGTTAGTTATTCTTCCATCCCTAGCTATTTCACTCCCTACACTCCTTACACACTACTTAACCTAAATTATCCTAAGGACAAACACACACACCCATGCCCGAGGGAAGATTCGAACCTCCGCCGGGACCAGCCGCACAGTCCTTGACTGCAGCGCCTGAGACTGCTCGGCTAATCCCGCCCGGCGCTCACAATCGGGCGCAAAGCTAAATACTCTTTGCAAAAAGGGCAGCTAAATATGATATAATTCAGCAGAGACTCGGCTGGTTGAATTCCACGGATCTGCGCCAGTGAGACGAGCCAAATAAAACGACAGCGCCGGCGAACGACTTCCGACCGCACGCACGCGGCTCCGGGCGGAACTGGCGCCAGCGCAGTGGCAGGTGGCGCCAGCAGTGTTAATGGCCGGTGACGACACACGAGGCGGAGCGGCGCGGCGCGGCGCGACTCTCGAGCGGCGCTGGCAGCGCTATAATTAAGGGGACGGGAAGACAAATAAACGGGAAAAAAGAGCCAGGCCGGCGGTCGCGGCCGGAGGCAGCAGCAGCGGCGGCGGCTCTGGCTGGGCCCCTCCGGCCGGGGGCCGAAGCCGCACGCTGCTAATGAGCGAGGACCCGGTGACCCCGGCGCTCGCTAATGGCGCCACCCAAATGGTCAAGCGATAGCCCGCGCTCTGGTCACCCCCTGCCGCCAGCAGCACGCAGTTTCTTAAACATCTGCCTCCTCGTCATTAGCTCGCACGTGGACGCTATAACCCATGCTAACACGCCTTCGTGTTGTAAGGTAGGCCCAATTCAAAAGGAGATCTTCATTGTAGCGACGTTGACTGTACGAGATCGGTTCTCAATGTCGGTTGAGGTATTACATGTCATACATATTACTCGGTCGATTTTCCCGCTTCATCTCTGCAGCCGGCCGTTGTGGCCGAGCGGTTCTAGGCGCTACAGTCCGGAATGCGCTGCTGCTACGGTCGCAGGTTCGAATCCTGCCTCGGGCATGGATGTGTTAATGTCCTTAGGTTAGTTAGGTTTAAGTAGTTCTAAGTTCTAGGGGACTGATGACCTCAGAAGTTAAGTCCCATAGTGCTCAGAGCCATTTGAACCATTTTTTTCATTTCCGCATCTCCAATACTGTCCGTAAACTAGATTTAGACAACCCCATTGTCTTGCCTCCGATCACCAACTGTGGTACGCTACCGCGCCTTCACGAAAACATCCCTCCATTCCTACACCAACGCACACTGCATACACAACCTCAACACAACTCAACCAACTCCCTGTACCATACAGTGAGATCTGCCGCGATATTCATTACTCTTACCAAAATTAAGCCTTCCCCATCCATCCCAATCCACATCAGGCCACCCCCCACCTTTCCCTGCTACAGCCACCTCTATATTTTCTTCTAGTAATACTAACCTACCCACACACCACTCCTCCTCACCCTCTGTCCTTCCCGCTATCTGTGGTTCAAATGGCTCTTAGCACTATACGAGCACTATAGGATCAGAGGTCATCAGTCCCTAGAACTTAGAACTACTTAAACCTAACTAACCTAAGGACATCACACACATCCATCCCCGAGGCAGGATTCGAACCTGCGACCGTATCGGTCGCGCCGTTTCAGACTGAAGTACCTAGAACCGCTCGGCCACACCGCCCGGCCTCACCATCTGTATTCCACTATCTCCCTCACCCTTACTTATCATCTCCGTAGTTTCTCCACCTGACAGGCTCCTATCTCTTTACCTACACCTCACCCACCTCCAACCCCTATGGAAAACTCTCTATTCTCCCATAATACTTTGCCCCAGTGCAAGTTCCTTCATAAGTTATGTAAAACTGCAGAACTCCAGCGTCTAATACACATCTTCTCATCACAACTGTGTTGTCCGCCCCCACTAGCTGAGTGGTAAGCGTGACAGAATGTCAACGGCCCGGGTTCGGTTCCTGGCTGGGTCGCTCAGGGACCATCGTCATTTCATCCCCATTGACGCCCAAGCCGTCGAAGTGCCGTCAAATCGAAAGACTTGCACCCGATGAACGGTCTACCCGACGGGAGACCATAGTCACACGACATTTTATTTATTTACAACTGTGTTTTTAAATTGCGTATATTTTTTGTTCTTTTAGTTGTCAGTCATTAATCTTTTTTTAACTTAAAATGCAAACAACACTCATATTTTTATTTTTCTGTCATCTCTGTTATCCCTTTATAAATAGTCTTGCCTGAAGAGTGTGGTATTGTACTGCTGACAGGCCCGTCCCCTGATCATATGGGGTGCGGGGGATGAAATAACAACAAAGAAAAAGTTGCAATCCTCTGCCCATAGAGGGCTTCGAATTGGAGCGTGTAACATGGAGGTATGGAACCCCAGAAAACGTGTCTCTAATTGAAATATACAGAAGAATGAAAGCTGTGTGACGATTGTGTCAGTATTAGTAATCTGTGACGTTGGGTTGTCCGTGCTCGTAACGAAGGATTCGGCAGTGCTAACCTCAACGTGGGTGACAGAGCTCGGAGTGGACGATTGCATAGGGCAACCGACAACACTCTTCGGAATCGGGCTGACGAACTCACTCACCAAAGAAAATCGTCGAATAAGACAAACGAAGCTCTAAGGAAGTGTAGTATGTCATGAGAGGTGCGTGTACAGACCATCACAGCAGAACAGAGGTTCAGAAAACTGTGTTCACGGTGGATTCCTCGGATGCTGACTCCTGACATGAAACAGAGGAGATTGGTCAGCCGTCAACAATTTTTTTTTTTTTTTTTTTTTTTTTTTGCGTTTCGAGCGTGAGGGTGATGAGTTCCTTAACAACACTGTAACAGGTGATGATAGCTGGATTCACGATTTTGGTCCCAAAACAAATACAGCGTCAGTGGATTTTCCCCACAAAGCATCGTCGACGCCAAAAAAGTTCAAGACCGCCACGTCAGCAGGGAAGACATGCTCACAGCATTCTGCTGTGTTCAAGATGTGCTTCATTTCGAATTCATGCCTAAAGGCGCCCCACAAATACTGAAAGGCTCTTAAAATGCGTTCAGTGAGCAAAGAATTGCAAACTTTTGTAGTGCTCCCCTGTATTCTGTAAAAGTCTCTCTGGTAATTGTGGCACTAGTTGGAGATCCTCCACACTACACTGAATATTTAGGGAAATAGAGAGGTTGGCAGGCGATTCTGCGTCGGGACTTCCCATGGGGAAGCCGTCTGGGTCTCGACTGATCAGCGAGACGACAGTGGCACCCTTTCTCTGTCGCCATCTCTGAGTTTTGATTCGGTGCTGACGAGTCAGGTACATCGAATCTTAGCTGGTTTCCAAGTAAGTTCCATATTTCGCAGTTAGGTCTGCCTGTTATCCGAACAGCTAACAATTTGAAGGGTTTAGCGCGCGACCTGGTTTGCTGGATTAATTATGTTAATTCGTGGGTCTTGCACTCATTCACTTTGCTTTTGCGAGCTTCGCAGATCATGAAAACTCGTATCACTTGCCAGGCAGGCTTTCAGTTACATTTGATTTATGCTCCAAAGTATTAGCGGTAGAGCCAAATGGAATTAGCTTCTAGTGAGCTACTGTTTACTCATAATGCAGAAAGTATTGATGTTTGGACGATAGTAATTGCTTAACAGCCATTTTCATTGATTCATTTAGAACTTTGATCAAAATAAATCGATAATGTCCAGTGCACACTTGCTTTCCAGTTTTAATCCCGGTTGTTCTAAGGCTACTCCTGACTAGGTAACCCTTAAATAACAAGTACACTCTAAAAAAAGAAAGACACACCACGAGGAATTATCCGAATGGGGCGGGAATAAGTAGATGTGATGCAGTAGTGCATGTACAGACAAGCAGATGATCACAATTTTTTTTAAAAAATGGGTGATTTATTCAAGAGAAAAAGCTTCACAAATAGAGCAATTTAACAACACGTAGGCCCACCTCTGGCTCTTATGCAAGCAGACAGTGGCTTGCCGCTGATTGGTAGAGTTGTTGGATGGCCTCTTGAGGGATATCGTGCCAAATTCTGTCCTAATGATGCGTTAGATCGTCAAAATCCGGAGCTGGCTGGAGGGATCTACCCACAATGCTCCAAACGTTCTCAGTTGGGGAGAGACCGGCCTACCTTGCTGGCCAAGGTAGGGTTGTCAAACACGAGGACAAACAGCAGAAACTCCCGCCATGTGCGGGCGGCCAATGCCTTGCCACGACTGCAACAAAACTTGCATAGAATATGGACTACGTACCGCTGTGCTGTAAGGGTGCCGCAATGACAACCAAGAGGATCCTGCTATGAGAGGAAATGGCACACAAGACCATCCCTCCCGGATGTCGGGACGCAGTGTGGTTGCTATCCCACCGCCGTCCGGGGCATCTACAAGCATTCTCGCCGGTGATAGGGATTCATCACTGAAGACAATTCTACTCCAGTCAATGAAACTACAGGCCGACGTAGCTTAAAAATTACTGATAATTCTTCTCTTAGACTAACCCGTTAGTATTTTGAAAAGTGTCCGCAGCTCGTGGTCGTGCGGTAGCGTTCTCGCTTCCCGCGCCCGGGTTCCCGGGTTCGATGCCCGGCGGGGTCAGGGATTTTCTCTGCCTCGTGATGACTGGGTGTTGTGTGATGTCCTTAGGTTAGTTAGGTTTAAGTAGTTCTAAGTTCTAGGTGACTGATGACCATAGCTGTTAAGTCCCATAGTGCTCAGAGCCATTTGAACCATTTTGAAATGTTCCGTTGCTCCATGTACTTACCACTTCATTAGTAACAGTAGAACGGATCTTTGAATACATAGGATGCATTTCTTCTGTATGAACCACACACACACACACACACACACACAGAGCGAGGGAGAGAGAGAGAAATCACGCCTAACATTATGACTGTGTAATCAACGAAATGTTCGTTTCGGTTTCATTAAACTGTATAATCCTACACAATATCTGAGTGGCAATTGAAACCAAGGCTCAGCTAGTGGTTTAGCATTATACAGGTGAAATAGGCTTTGCCTGGAATTCATAAAAGGACACGTGATATCCTACTTACGTTAGGGGGACTTTCGTGTTGTGTCCGTTGGTCACTGGAAAGATAACTAGCACACTGACACGACGACATAACACAACCACCTAGAGATCAGACCTTGTAGATCGATCTTAACGACTGTGCAGACAGAATATCTAGAGCGGTGCATAGACAGTACTTGCAGTGACGAGAGTATTGTGTACGACGAGCTCAGGCGACAAATGTATTCACAACAATAATAGCGAGACAGTTGACAGTAGTAGCGGTGGAAGATCAAACAGTATACAAGAACCGATAACACAGAATAAGAGCTAGATGTATACTCACGAAAACAAGTGTTCACAACACGTTAATACACTAAAGAGCCAAAGAAAATGGTACACTTGCCTAACATCGTGTCGGACCCCCGCGAGCACGCAGAAGTGCCGCAACACGACGTGGCATGGACTCGACTAATGTCTGAAGTAGTGCTGGAGGGAACTGACACCATGACTCCTGCAGGGCTGTCCATAGATCCGTAAGAGTAGGACGTGGTGGAGATTTCTTCTGAACAGCATGTTGCAAGGCATCCCAGATATGCTCAATAATGTTCGTGTCTAAAGAGTTTGGTGACCAGCGGAAGTGTTTAAACTCAGAGGAGTCTTCCTGGATCACTTCTGGACGTGTGGGATGTCGCATTCTCCTGCTGGAATTGCCCAAGGCCGTCGGAATGCACGATGGACATGAATGGATGCAGGTGATCAAACAGGATTCTTATGTACGTGTTACCTGTCAGAATCGTATCTAGAGGTATCAGTGGTCCCATATCACTCCACACGACTGAGCCACATTGTCTAGCGAGTGCAGCAAGGTGGAGGTTCCCTGCCGTTTTGGGGCCAACGTACGCCGCTGGTGGTTATGGAAGGCGCCATCCTCCGACCGATAGTGCAACCATATCAGCACCACATTGGCGAGGCATACGTCTTCATGGACGTCAATTAGCGCCCCTATCGTGCACATCTTGCGAATGACTTCCTTCCGAATAACGATATTGCTCGACTTGAGTGGCCAGCATGTTCTCCAGACATGAACCCTATCGAACATGCCTGGGATAGATTGAAAAGGGTTGCGCATGTCCTACACAATTACAGAGTCTCTATGAGCTTGAACAGTCCCTGCTACCATGCACGGTCCATGGATTCATGAGTTTGTCTCCATATCCGTACATTTCCGTACGCTAGATACAATTCGAAACGAGACTCGTGCGACCAGGCAACTTATTTCCATTCATCTACAGTTCAATGTCTGTGTTGAAGGGCCCAAGGGAGGCATAAAGCTGTGTGTCGTGTGGGTTATACGAATGGAACTTTGTCTCTGAAAGCCCGTATCGCTTATATTTCGTTGAATGGTTAGCACGCTGACACTTATTGATGGCCCAGCATTGAAATCTTCAGCACTTTGCGGAAGGGTTGCACTTCTGTCACATTGAAAGATTCTCTTCAGTCATCGTTGATCCCGTTCTTGCAGGATCTTTCCTCGGCTACAGCGATGTCGAAGACCAGGTTTTGTGGGATTCCTGATACTCGCGGTACACTCGTGAAATGGTCGTACGGGAAAATCCCCACTTCACTGCTAAGAGATACTGTGTCCCATCGCTCGTGCGCCGACTATAGCACCACGTTCAAACTCACTTAAATACTGATAACCTGTCATTGTAGCAGCAGTAACCGATCCAACAACTGCGCCAGACGTTTGTTGTCTTATATAGTCGTTGCCGACCGCAGCAACGCATTCTGCCTGTTTGTATGTCTGTATTTGAACACGCATGTCTATACCAGTTTCTTTGGCACTTCAGTGTATAATACTGTGAGAGAAATGTGGAAATAGAGGACAGTACGTGCTGCTATGTGAAATAACCTAACGTAGACGTAGAATCACGCCATCTGAGGGCGAAAGGCTCGGAGTATTGATGAGGCAGTCGCCCTCGGATGTCGAGTAGCAGTACAACAGATCGGGCAGAGAATGCCCAGTCAAAATGCCTCCGAGCACTATGGGGCTCAACATCTGAGGTCATCAGTCCCCTAATCTTAGAACTACTTAAACCTAAGGACATCACGCACATCTATGCCCGAGGCAGGGTTCGAACCTGCGACCGTAGCAGCAGCGCGGTTCCGGACTGGAGTGCGTAGAACCGCTCGGCCACAACGGCCGGCAATGCTCAGTCGTGAGGGGCTCACCGTCTTTCCGATGCACGCCCTCCTGGGCAGAACTGGTGACGACGTTCTGTATCTCTAAACACTGTCTTCCTAAATTTTTTTATCATCTTAGTACAAAAATGGCTAATTTTAAGTACTTCCGTTTTCTGATTAGTTTTATGTTTATAAGTCTTTGAAGCAAGAAAATTATTAAGCTTTGTTAAAATAAGAAGAAATCAAATCCGCTACATTCTCTGTATGTGCACAATTCGATATTGTGAAAACAAGACCTGTCTTAGTAGCTAGGTGGAAAGTCGTTTGTAAATGTGAGCAAATAAACTAAAATACCCATATGGTAAATAGTTTTCTGTCTACACTGGCTCACTATCGAAAGGTCAGCTATAACTAGCATGTAGTTAGAAAATACGCAGGAGAAACATGGGTCGTTTTGGTTGGTTGGTTGGTTGGTTGGTTGGTTCGTTCGTTGGTTGGTTTGTTTGGGGGAGGGGACCAAACACCGAGAAGTCATCGGTCCTATTGCATTAGGAAAGGATGGGGAAGGAAATTCGCTGTGCCCTTTCGAAGGAACCATACCGGAATTTGTCTGAAGCGATTTAGGGAAATTACAGAAAACCTAAATCAGGATGGCCAGAAGCGGGTTTAAACCACCGTCATCCCAAATGCGAGTCCGGTGTGCTTATAATTTCGCCACCTCGCTTGGTAGGGTCGTGTCACTTAGAAGGCGAGGCTACGACGTTTGGAACGCGGATTTACTGCAAACTTCGTACACTCGTAGTACTCCTTGAGGACAACAAAATGTGTAAGCAGTAGCGCGTACTTCTCAAGCGTTATTGAGAAAATCGCAAGGTAATTTCCATCGTCAAGTATATACCTGCGCGCGGCCATATTTACCATGCAGCTGCGGCAGCCTAGTGGTTAGCGTTCAAGCAGCGTAATCGCTGAATCGCTGGATCCAGTTCCGATCGTCAGTTTTCTTTTCTTTTCAACATATTCATTTTCCGTACTATTTGTATTACAATTGATATAATGGGAAAAATACGAGTAATCGGATGAACTTTTATTAAATTTACAATGTTATTTGTCAGGCTACTAATTTTTATTACCACAGATAATATAATATTCGTAACTTTATGTTTTCCATGTTTTGACGAAAAATACCATCCAACAACTTGCAGTCGTAATGTCGAAAGCGACGATTAATTGTACATCTTTTGAAAGCCGTGTGTGCCGGTCAAAACTTTCAGGCTCCTTCCAGGTACAAGAGATTTCTCAAATCACGGACAAGCATACATTTTCAGTATCACTTTATGCGTTTGGTCGTTTACTAGTCAATAGTTATGAGCATTACATTATTTGTGATAATAAAAATTTGTAGACAGCCAAATAACGTTGTCAATTTAATAAAAGGTCAGCGATTCTATGTATTTTTCCGATTATATCAATTGCAATATGAGTAGTAAAGAATACGACTGTGTTGGAAAAAAAAACAAAAAAAAACTGATGAACGGGGCACGATCCATCGATCCAGCGATTACGGGGCTGGAACGCTAACCACTCGGCTGCCGTCGCTTCATGGTAAAAATGGTCACGCGCAGGTATATATTTGACGACCGAAATTATCTTGAGATTTTCTCAATAACGCTTGAGAAGTACGCGCTACTTTTTACACATTTTGTTGTCCTCCTGGAGTACTACGAGTGTACGAAGTTTGCAGTAAATCCGTGTTCCAAACGTCGTGGCTTTCCCTTGTTAGGACTATGATGCACTGGGAATGTCTGAAGGAGCCCGTTAAACAGGTGGTGGGGGTGGTGGTGGTGATGGTGATGGTGGTGGTGGTGGTGGTGGTGGCGATTATGATGTGTGTTTCAGTGTTGGTGATGCTGGTTGTGGTGTTTGTATTGATGTCATAGGTGATGGTATTGTTGGTGGTTATAGTGTTAGTGGCATTGATGGTGGTGGTGGTGGTGATGGTGGTAGTAGTGGTAGTGGTGGTTGTGATGGTGATGGTGTGGTTATATTGGTAGTGATGGTGGTGGTGGTGGTGGTGCTAGTAGTGATGACACTTGTGTTGGCGAGGGTGGTGGTGGGAGAGGTGGTGGTTGTGGTGGCAGTAACGATATTAGAACGACAATGAGGACATCCACGTCACTTGTGATTCCTGAATAACGGCAAGCAAGATAAGAACTAGGAGGCTTCCATCGGGTGCAGGTGAGAGTCGCCGTGGAGTCGGAGAGGCGTCCTTGAGCCCTGTAGGCAGCCCGCACGGCGGCGGCGTCCGTCGTGTAGCAGCGCGGCGCCACTCGGAGACAATCCGACATGCGATCCCGTCGGCGAGAAAAGCCAGGCCCTAGAATAGCCGCGAGTGGCGGCGGCGGCGGCGGCGGCGGCGGCAGTAGTAGCGGGCCGCCCTGGCGCGCCGCCACCTGGCATCCGTCCCTCCCTCCTCCCCCCCCCCCCCCCCCCCACCCAACCACATCACACACACAGATACAGGCCGCGGGAGGTTTCGGGCTTTCTCCACAGCGCGGCACGGCCGGCGTGCATTCTTATGACGGGCTGCCCGCGTCACCACTCATCTGTCGCCAGCTATCGTCAGCCGAGGTCGACGCGCGCATCTGCCGCCCGCCAGAAGCATACGTGTTGACGCAGGCGCCGGACACCGTCGTATTTCACGTTCCTCGGCCTGTCCTAAACGTCAGGCTTCGTTACCGCAGTGACGCACGCCATTCAAATTTAGCCTGTCTCCTTGTTATGACATAAGTGAAAAATTTAGGTTTGGTTTCTCCCTTTACGTGCTGACGTTCACTTGCTGTTTCGACTATGATTGGTGGTGATGGCGGGGTGCAACGTGAAGGCAGGAATGATTGAGAATGAGGTTGTGAACCCGAAACTATCTCAAAGAGCGAAAGACTGATAAATAGACTAAAAACAAAAGAGTGGCTATCAAACAGCTATTTCCAAAACAGGACTGCTTGATACAGTGTATTGCGCGTATTTAAAAAGCCCACAAACAGCTGTGTAGAATAAGTCATTTAAAATGTCTCTAGGCGTAGCCCATCCGCCTGGGAAGGCTGAATGTCACATTACAGACACTATTCACTATTACTGGACTATAGTCAAGGCTGGACAATAGTAAAGATAAATGGGTAAGTGTCAGACTATAAATCCAAAGGTTTTGGCCTCAGTTATCGGTCGTCGAGATCAGAATTTTTCCCTGTCATTTATCACTTCCTCCATCTCAGAGATGAGTCATTAGTGAGAAAATATCATCTCCAACTGTAGTTCGCAGTCCGCGTAACTGTGGTCCCTATAATACACTACCGGCCATTAAAATTGCTACACTAAGAAGAAATGCATATCATTAATGGGTATTCATTGGACAAATATATTACACTAGAACTGACGTTTGATTACATTTTCACGCAATTTCGGTGCATAGATCCTGAGAAATCAGTACCCGTAACAACCACCTCTGGCTATAATAACGGTCTTGATGCGCCTAGGCATTGAGTCAAACAGAGCTTGGATGGCGTGTACAGGTACAACTGCCCATGCAGCTTCAACACGATACCACAGTTCATCAAGAGTAGTGACTGGCCTATTGTGACAAGCCTGTTGCTCGACCACCATTGACCAGACGTTTTCAATTGGCGATACATCTGGAGAGTGTGCTGGCCAGGGCAGCAGTCGAACATTTTCTGTATCCAGAAATGCCCGTACATGACTTGCAACATGCGGTCGTGCATTATCCTGCTGAAATGTAGGGTTTTGCGGGGATCGAATGAAGGGTAGAGCCAAGGGTCGTAACACATCTGAAATGTAACGTCCACTGTTCAAAGTGCCGTCAATGCGAACAAGACGTGACCGAGACGTGTAACCAATGGCACCCCATACAATCACGCCGGGTGATACGCCAGTATGGCGATGACGAATACACGATTCGAATGTGCGTTCACCGCGATGTCGCCAAACACGGATGCGACCATCATGATGCTGTAAACAGAACCTGGATTCATCCGAAAAATGACATTTTGCCATTCGTGCACCCAGGTTCGTCGTTGAGTACTCCATCGCAGGCGCTCCTGTCTGTAATGCAGCGTCAAGTGCAACTGCAGCCATGGTCTCCGAGCTGATAGTCCATGCTGCTGCAAACGTCGTCGAACTGTTGGTGCAGATGGTTGTTGTCTTGCAAACGTCCCCATCTGTTGACTCAGGGATCGAGGCGTGGCTGCACGATCCATTACAGCCATGGGGATAAGATGCCTGTCATCTCGACTGCTAGTGATACGAGGTCTTTGGGATCCAGCGCGGCGTTCCGTATTATCCTCCAGAAGCCACCGATTCCATATTCTGCTAACAGTCATTGGATCACGTCCAACGCTAGCAGCCATGTCGCGATGCGATAAACCGCAATCGCGATAGGCTACAATCCGACCTTTATCAAAGTCGGTAACGTGATGGTACGCACTTCTCCTCCTTACACGAGGCATCACAACAACGTTTCACCAGGAAACGGTGGTCACCTGCTGTTTTTGTATGAGAAATCGGTTGGAAACTTTCCTCATGTCAGCACGTTGTAGGTGTCGCCACCGGCGCCAACCTTGTGTGAACGCTCTGAAAAGGTAATCATTTGCATATACAGCATCTTCTTCCTGTCGGTTAAATTTCTCGTCTGAAGCACGTCATCTTCGTGGTGTAGCAATTTTAATGGCCAGTAGTGTAGTTATCTGAGTAAGTAAGTTCATTCCACTGTGCAGCGCAAGAGCATGCCATAACCAACAGGAACACGCTTAATAATACTCTTAGATGTACGAGGAGGAGGACGAGGAGGAATAAATTAGCGTTCAACGTTCCGTCGACAATGAGGTCATTAGGGACAGAGCCAGACGCGGGTCTGAACCGTCATCCTCCCGAATGCGAGAGCAGTGTGGTGATCACTGCGCTACCTCGATTGGTGCGATGTTCGAACTAACTCCGGGTCAACGACAGTTTTAGCAGGCACGCTAATCGTTTACAAGGAACTGTGGAGACTTAAAGCCAGTGGAAGACACGCTGCTCGCTACCGTACGTGGAGGACACATTCGTTATATGACCGCACGGGGAAGCAGAACTACGCGGATTGACAACATACAGTTCACGATGGAAATGGAAAACAACGGAGCGATTGCTTTTCTGGATGTGAAGGTGTATAGAACATGTAGCGGCAAACTAGGATTGAAGGCTATAGGAAGCTGACGCACACCAACAGATATCTGCATGCGGATTCGCACCAACATCCAGCACAAACGGGACGCTGTGCTACATACGCTGACAGCCCGTGTTCACCGGGTTAGTTACACTAATCACACAGGACATAAACTCAACGAGCTGAAGACTACATTTCGTGCTGATGGATACAACAACATACACATAAAAAGAGCGACGAGGAACAGAGAAGACATACAGACAACATGTGTGAGATGCGTCAGCGACCTTATAGGCAAGTTTCTGCTTCGTGGAGGAATGAAATCCAAATTTCAAATTGGCTGCAAGATCCGAGGTCTAAGGATCCCGTGGATGCTCTTCACACTACAGACATCTGCGACCTTCGGTGTGAATGTGGTAAAGTCTGTGTTGGTGAAAGCGGGAGGCCCATTAGCACTCGCGTGTCGGAGCGTCAACGGTACGTACAACTGAGACAGCAGAACAAGTCAACTGTAGATAAAAACCAACAGGAATGAGGCCGTTCTATATATTCTCTCTCTCTCTCTCTCTCTGTATATATATATATATATATATATATATATATATATATATATATATATATAAACAGTGGGAGCAGGGAGGATGGCTACGAGTTACCAGCTTCCTGGCTGCCTATGATTCGAGCGGAGCGCAGAGCGTGTACTCGCCATCCAAGCAGCACCACTTGACACGGGTTTAACAACATAAACAGCGGCCTCGACAAAACTGCCCTGCGGCCTCAGCGGTGCGCTGCAGGGAAACATTACATGGATATAGGCTGCCACTTTGCAGTTGACTACCAGTCACCAACGATTATTGCCTTCCAATCACTTACTACAGTGGCATGGGCAGGGCTGTTGGGTGTTTTGTCGCCCTAGGCGAGAAATAAAAAAGACGCCCCCCCTCTTTTTTACTATCATTGGTCTTCCCGATATTCGCCCCCCTCCACCATCATCAACATCGAAAGGTACAATAATGCAAATATCCTCTTTCACTTGTAATAATTAAACTAAGATTATCAGACGTTCTCATTTCGTGGGGATAGTCTTGGACTGAGGGAGGTATGGTATCAAGTCGCAATATGATCGCAAGCCAACGCATGTGTCCCACTTCAGCGGTTGGCTGAGATGAATCGAGGACATGTTTGTTTCCGTTTTATACTCGTAGCGGCTGCTTTAGTTTTGAGGTAAGCAGAGGCAATGTGTTTGCATTTGTCGAAGTAAGTGAAGATTTAAGTAACTGTTCCGTACGGGTTTGAAAACAATTAGTTATTGTAATTTTTCCACTTTTTTCAAGTTTCCTTTTCTTTTGCTCAATTTTTTCGCTGTTTCATTTGAAATTAATTTTTTCCGCCCTTTGCCGCTCCTAAAATTTTGCCGCCCTACGCGGACACCTAGTCTTGCCTAATCGTAGAAACGGCTCTGGGCACAGGCAATAGCTGCCGATATGTTCCTATCAGTCATCTATTGGAGCTGCCTAGCAATCAGCCACCAGAGTAGCAGAGGCAGTAGCCTACTGCACAGCCATCCCCTCTCTTCAAATTGTCCGATGACATCCCAGACACGTGACATCGGTGCACAAGAACTAAACATTGTACAGATATCATACATATGTCATTTTGAAGAGAAACCCTGAAAGCTTTTTTTTTTTTTCATGTAGACCGCCACAGCGTAGTTTGGTAATTTGCCGATAGTCAGCGCTAGTCGTAAACATGGCCGTGCTACAGAAGGGGATAGCTGTATAGCTGGTTCATGAGATTGCCTCTCCGATCACCAGATCTCCCTCCATGTGACTTTTTTCTCTGGGGACACGTTAAAGATCTGGTGTATGTACCGCCTCTACCACGTGATATAGCAGAGCTCCGGGAGAGAATACGGGAAGCGACTGCCAGAACGAGAATACCTATACCAACTACCTGAACAGAGAAAAACAAAATAAATCGTTCCGTGTGCTTTTCAGCGAACTCTTTTTCAATTCAGCGTCGTTCACCTCCGCATACGGAGACTCATCCTTCCGGGTGATCTTGTTCCACACTTGGAGCGTCAGCTGCTAGGGGCTGTACGCCCATGATTGTCTCCTTACCGCTGCGGAGTGCTGCGAGCACAGATAAAGTTTTGGGAAAGTGACAGAACGTGTTTCTACTGACTGTAGTTATCCAGCATCAAACTGGAGAGAGATTTTATGCGCTGCGAGTGATAAGTCCTGTGAAACAACCGGCGGTAGTTCGAAAAGCGTTCACATTTTACATTCCAAATTACTCTCAGGAACTACTGCAGTCATATTGATACGGTGTTCACAAATCGATAGATTAATTCACGAGGAACGTTTATTGAAAGCACCGAGAAACAGTTCTATGTTGTCTTTTGCTGAAATGATGAAGTTCGTACTTTAAAGGCGTGGCAGTATTTTTTTATTATGCACAGTTTTTCAAATATAATTGCAAATTGTACAATGAAATACCGTAGTAGTGCATGCGTCTCCTTGAATTACACCACAAAGTTACTAGCCATTATTATTAGTCAAAATACAGTTCCTTCTGTTGTCGCAGGCAGAAGCAGCTGACTCAAGATCTGACTGCTACTTCTGTACTGCGACATCATCTGAAAATGCCAGAATGGTGGATTCTTTAGAAATTCTCTCTTTTGCTTTGAAGCAGAAAGACAGAACTAGGTCGCTAACACTGTCGATCCGGTGACGATATTTAAATTAAATGGATGGGAATGACGAATGAGAATGGGAAGTGTAATTAGCTGGACTGTCTGCCGCTGATTCCCTATTAGCTGGAGTAATTAGTCGCACCTGCCAATCTTCTGTTGCCTCGACACGGTGGCACTAACTCCGTCCCGTCTCGCTGGTGTTCTGTTAGCGGCGATAACGCCCGCCATCCTGTCGGCTGCGCTTTAAAATCCATCCGCCGCCATGTTTCCTACAGCCGCCACCGCGACATGAGGGCGCTACCACAAACGCTTACGCCATTGCCAATGAAATGCATGCAACCCCTCTCCAGAGCTCCAGCGGCTTATCTACAGGGTTATTACAAATGATTGAAGAGATTTCACAGCTCTACAATAACTTTATTATTTGAGATATTTTCACAATGCTTTGCACACACATACAAAAACTCAAAAAGTTTTTTTAGGCATTCACAAATGTTCGATAAGTGCCCCTTTAGTGATTCGGCAGACATCAAGCCGATAATAAAGTTCCTCCCACACTCGGCGCAGCATGTCCCCATCAATGAGTTCGAAGGCATCGTTGATGCGAGCTCGCAGTTCTGGCACGTTTCTTGGTAGAGGAGGTTTAAACACTGAATCTTTCACATAACCCCACAGAAAGAAATCGCATGGGGTTAAGTCGGGAGAGCGTGGAGGCCATGACATGAATTGCTGATCATGATCTCCACCACGACCGATCCATCGGTTTTCCAATCTCCTGTTTAAGAAATGCCGAACATCATGATGGAAGTGCGGTGGAGCACCATCCTGTTGAAAGATGAAGTCGGCGCTGTCGGTCTCCAGTTGTGGCATGAGCCAATTTTCCAGCATGTCCAGATACACGTATCCTGTAACGTTTTTTTCGCAGAAGAAAAATGGGCCGTACACTTTAAACCGTGAGATTGCACAAAACACGTTAACTTTTGGTGAATTGCGAATTTTCTGCACGAATGCGTGAGGATTCTCTACCGCCCAGATTCGCACATTGTGTCTGTTCACTTCACCATTAAGAAAAAATGTTGCTTCATCACTGAAAACAAGTTTCGCACTGAACGCATCCTCTTCCATGAGCTGTTGCAACCGCGCCGAAAATTCAAAGCGTTTGACTTTGTCATCGGGTGTCAGGGCTTGTAGCAATTGTAAACGGTAAGGCTTCTGCTTTAGCCTTTTCCGTAAGATTTTCCAAACCGTCGGCTGTGGTACGTTTAGCTCCCTGCTTGCTTTATTCGTCGACTTCCGCGGGCTACGCGTGAAACTTGCCCGCACGCGTTCAACCGTTTCTTCGCTCACTGCAGGCCGACCCGTTGATTTCCCCTTACAGAAGCATCCAGAAGCTTTAAACTGCGCATACCATCGCCGAATGGAGTTAGCAGTTGGTGGATCTTTGTTGAACTTCGTCCTGAAGTGTCGTTGCACTGTTATGACTGACTGATGTGAGTGCATTTCAAGCACGACATACGCTTTCTCGGCTCCTGTCGCCATTTTGTCTCACTGCGCTCTCGAGCGCTCTGGCGACAGAAACCTGAAGTGCGGCTTCAGCCGAACAAAACTTCATGAGTTTTTCTACGTATCTGTAGTGTGTCGTGACCATATGTCAATGAATGGAGCTACAGTGAATTTATGAAATCGCTTCAATCATTTGTAATAGCCCTGTACTTAAGTTCAAACATCGGCACAAACAGCCCTGTTTATAATTTAGTAACATTTCCAGACTTTCATAGCAGACAGGCCACGTTGTCTACGGAATAGTCATTGTATTGAAGACTGAATTGTAAACTTCTGTAATTGTATATATTTCAACACTCAAATCTAGTTTAGTAACAGACGCTGCAACTACAGGAAACAAAGTTATCTATTACTTTCACTGTTTGATATTAGAAGTGGAAAAATTAATATACAGGGTGACAGTTATTGAACTATATTAAATAAAATGGTCATAACTTCTAAACGGTTTGCGTTAGTATGTTCAAAATGGACGTTGGCATCTGGCCATGATGGGAATTAGCATGCGCCTCCGCACACGCCTTTAGCAACGAGCTTATTTTCATATGGATGGATTAACATTTGGGGGACTGAGAATCCCCATTTCGCTATAGAGAAGTCTCTTCACCCTCAACAGGTGACTGTTTGGTGTGCAACCTCCAGTCACGGAATAATCGGTGCGATATTCCTTGGTTCAAATGGTTCAAATGGCTGTGAGCACTATGCGACTTAACTTCTGAGGTCATCAGTCGCCGAGAACTTAGATCTAATTAAACCTAACTAACCTAAGGACATCACACACGTCCATGCCCGAGGCAGGATTCGAACCTGGGACCGTCGCGGTCGCTCGGCTCCAGACTGTAGCGCCTAGAACCGCACGGCCACTCCGGCCGGCGATATTCCTTGATGGCATGGTGACTCCCCAACGGTACGTGAATGTTTTGAAAATGATTTCATCCCCACTATCCAAATTGATCCTGATTTCGACGAGATGTGGTTCATGCAAGACGGAGCTCGATCCCATCGAAGCAGGAGAGTGTTTTCTGTCGTGGAGGAGCACTTTTGGGACAACATTCTGGCTGTGCTGTACCCAGAGGCCGCTGGCATGGGAGTCGATTGCCCACCATATTCTTCGGATCCGAACACACACGACTCCTTGTTTGAGGCTATGTTAAAGAAAAGGTGTATGGTAACAACCCCAAAACCATTGCTGAGCTGAAAACAGCCATTCAGGCGGTCATGGACAGCACTGATATTCCAAGACTTCGGCGGGTCTTGTAGAATTTTGCTATGTCATGTAAAATTTCGCTATTCGACTGCGCCACATCATCATAGATGATGGCAGCCATATCGAACATGGCATAACCTAAATGTGAATATCTGTAATGACGTTTACATGTTGAATAAAGTGTTTGAACGCCGTAGTTTGTAACTAATTTACGTTTCTTCCGTGTAGTTTAATAATTGTCACCCTGTATGAATTCTCTGTCCAGGAACCTCACCTGTTCCTTGCTCCTGTATCAACTAAAGGACAACAATGCATACGAGGAAAATTACAACAATACCTACATGAAACTTTTTGATATGAGGCAATAGGGAAATACTGCAGAGAAGAAGACAGAGAGATCTGATAAAAATTAGTATGTATATATTGACCATAAAATACATGAAATACGATAGCTTGTTACGTTCTATTTGCGAGTGACACACGCACAATTTGAGGAACAACCTGGCAGGAAAGTGTCTGTCTGGAAGTCAAGACAGGCTAACAGGAATCACTGAGCCCACGAAATAAAGCATGAATAGCTCTTCCATTCCTTTTCACAGACTTCTAAGGACTCTGAAAATAGTTGAAAGTGTAGAAGAGATCTGCGTCTGAATGAAGCCCAGACAAGGACAGGACGTACTAATCTGTCGAAAAAGCACAATTAGCTTTATCGTACCTAGCGATCGAGAGGGTAGCGGAAGCGAAATTACCGCAAATGTTCTCCTGATTAATTGTAGAACTAATACGAACTGCTCAGTTTACGGCTACTGCCAAGTCCAGGAAGCACGCACACAGACATGGAAATCGCGGCGACACCCGCGCTAGTTCTATCACGAAGTGGCTCCGACCAAGAACGATTGGCATTGCGTCACTTCTGTCAGTTCTGTCTTTTTGATAGGCAACTCCTTCTACTCTATAGGTGAATATCTTAACAGAGACTGTTAAGCCAGATTAAGTAATAATGTCTGTTAGATTTCAGTTTTGACAGCACTTGGTCACAACAGTAAAGATTAGGTATTTTGTGTATGATAAATTTATTAATAGGACATAACAATGTTTCATTCTGACAGTGTGTTGATTCTGTAAATATTGGCTGTTCCAGAATACCGCATTGTAATCACCTATTTCGACAATCTCCTGAAAAATGATCATGGTAGTAAGTATTGTATTCAAATGTTTTATATTATACTTTCTGACATGTTCCACACCCACGAGAATCATCTCATGTTTTGTGTTTATGGAATGTAAACTGAATCTATCTAATCTAATCTAACCTAATCTGACCCCACACGACGGTAGGCGACCCCCCTGCAGAAGGTGGAGGCCGTTGCTAACAACAAGGCTGGCGATTGCGATTTGTTCTGGCCAACGATAACCTGATGATTATATGATAGCGGAACAAACACTGGTAGCAGTTACTTCTGTAAAATATCTGGGAGTATGCGTGCGGAACGATTTGAAGTGGAATGATCATATAAAATTAATTGTTGGTAAGGCGGGTACCAGGTTGAGATTCATTGGGAGAGTGCTTAGAAAATGTAGTCCATCAACAAAGGAGGTGGCTTACAAAACACTCGTTCGACCTATACTTGAGTATTGCTCATCAGTGTGGGATCCGTACCAGATCGGTTTGACGGAGGAGACAGAGAAGATCCAAAGAAGAGCGGCGCGTTTCGTCACAGGGTTATTTGGTAACCGTGATAGCGTTACGGAGATGTTTAGTAAACTCAAGTGGCAGACTCTGCAAGAGAGGCGCTCTGCATCGCGGTGTAGATTGATCGCCAGGTTTCGAGAGGTTGCGTTTCTGGATGAGGTATCGAATATATTGCTTCCCCCTACTTATACCTCCCGAGGAGATCACGAATGTAAAATTAGAGAGATTAGAGCGCGCACGGAGGCTTTCAGACAGTCGTTCTTCCCGCGAACCATACGCGACTGGAACAGGAAAGGGAGATCATGACAGTGGCACGTAAAGTGCCCTCCGCCACACACCGTTGGGTGGCTTGCGGAGTATAAATGTAAATGTAAATGTAAATCACCCAGCTCATTTTGGAGCGGGAGGGGGGAAGGGAGGAGGAGTGGAGGAGACCCCATCGTTGCCCGGTTATGTACTCATATCTGTTCCCGAGACTTTGTATCCAAAGAAATTTATTTTCAACTTACAAAGCTTCTTTGTATACAATGTCTGAAGTACTATGATTGGGGACATCAATGAAGAATTGTTTAATTCATCAAAACGGGAGAGCCCCACATAGGGCTGGCTGTACGGGAAGCAACTGACAACTGCAGCTTACCGTATCTGGCCTTTGCTGTTTTTAAACTCAAGGCATAACATAAGCTCATCGGGAATTGTACACGTTTTAAGCGATGTGGTAAATTGTTAGCAACAAGCGCGATTCGGGGTACAAAAAATCGCTCACCTGCGCCATTTCCTGTCAAAATTTACGCTGCTATGATGTTACGTTGGAGCCGACCGGTGTGGCCAAGCGGTTCTAGGCGCTTCAGTCTGGAACCGCGCGACCGCTACGGTCGCGGGTTCGAATCCTGTCTCGGGCATGGATGTGTGTCGTGTCCTTAGGTTAGTTAGGTTTAAGTAGTTCTAAGTTCTGGGGGACTGATGACCTCAGATGTTAAGTCCCATAGTGCTCAGAGTCATTTTTTTGTTACGTTGGAGAGAAGTAACCTTAACCCTCTGTGATTGAAGCGTGCTGAGGAGTGAGTTATGGCGTGACAATGTTAATCAGAGTTACGTTCCACCTCACTTTGGGAAGGAGTTTTCAAAGAGCGAGTTAAAGCCTGATGTTCTCAAGCTGCGACAAGTCTTGTCAGACGAACCTTTTTCGTTTCTTCAGACCGCGTCGTCCTCAGTCTTTCAGTCATTCTCGTGTATTCAGAAAATCTCTGCCGTTTCCTAGGTGTTTTTGTTTGTAAATGAAACGAAATCAAAATCTAATGAGAGGGCCCCTAATCACAAAGCAAACTTGAAACATTGTTTCTCCTAGCAAATAATATAAATAAAACCTATCGAATGAGGCAAGCCGGCCGAAGTGGCCGAGCGGTTCTAGGCGCTTCAGTCTGGAACCGCACGACTGCTACGGTCGCAGGTTCGAATCCTGCCTCGGGCATGGATGTGTGTGATGTCCGTAGGTTAGTTAGGTTTAAGTTCTAGGGGACTGATGACCTCCGATGTTAAGTCCCATAGTGCTCAGAGCCATTTGAACCATTAAATAAGGCCTATACATTGCCCCACGCTATGCTCAAGTTATGTGTGAAAACCCCCATGAAAATTCGTACAATAGTTCTGGTGATTTGCTTGTTCCATCAGTCAGACAGGCTGATACGATGGTTGTACAGTTTTATTATTAGTATATGCAATTAATCTGTGGTTTGGAAAATGTCTCCGTCCTCACGGTCGATTGTTCTGTGTTTAAGCAATCAGATTTCTGGGGAAACTGCTCTAATATCACTTATTCATCAGTTAATTTTTTCGACTTTTAAACTATAAATCTGAACAACCCGTGACCGAATCATTAGGTTCGTAATTTTTCACCATTTGAATCTGCGTTCGGGATTGTAAATTAAAATTTATTTAGAAACTCTCTTTTTGTCACTGGCTGGACAGGACCTCAGCCGATGGTCCTGCAAGGCTCTTGGAGGTCAAAGAAATGTCTCTGCGCTGCAACACTTCCTGCGACTCCAGTATAAATGGAAATCTGTGTTAACACAGAAAGGGTTGGTTGGTTGGTTTGGGGAAGGAGACTAGACAGCGTGGTCATCGGTCTAATCGGATTAGGGAAGGATGGGGAAGGAAGTCGGCCGTGCCCTTTCAGAGGAACCATCCCGGCATTTGCCTGGAGTGATTTAGGGAAATCACGGAAAACCTAAATCAGGATGGCCGGACGCGGGATTGAACCGTCGTCCTTCCGAATGCGAGTCCAGTGCCTAACAACTGCGCCACCTCGCTCGGTCACAGAAAGGGGAAACGCAATTGCATGCATACTGATGACTGACTCTTGCTTCATGTATCAATTGCGATGAAAATTCTATTTTGCAAGGATCGCCGTACCGCATGCCTGACAAAAAGTTCCGCGAACAAATTCCGCGGGCCGTTACTTACCTGTCGAATTGCTCGATTACGTGACAGACTGGTATAGACTGCTCTCCGAGTGCAGTCGTCCCGTTCATAAAGGCGGAACAGGGACCAGAGAACCCGCCCGCTTTAAAAGCCTCTTTCAAGAAATGAAAATGTTAGTTTGTTGATCGGAAACGCAAACAAACAGCGATCTCAGCGCAGTGAGGCGCGGCGTGCGTCATCCCTCGGAAATAACTTTAGGGTTATTAGCTCTTTTTGTGGGTAGCGGCCGCCGACAGCCGCCGCCGCAGTCTCTCTTCCAGAGACTGTGTCACGCCACACCCCCTCTCTCCCCCCTCCCCCGCCACCAACCCGTCCGACTCGTCTATTTATACAATACACTACCCGCGCTCAGCGATAACAGCAGGTTCTCCTTATCACCTAGCCGCGTTAATGACCATAGTCAAGTCTCCTGAATACCATGGAAGTGCTCTGCTCCTACTGGGTATGAGGCACTGGACTCAATAAACGACAAGTCAAAATGCACTGGGCCAAATGTCCTGTGGGATTAAAGGAAACTAAACTGCAGACAGTCTCACCAAACAGACAATATACAATGGCAAAGAGAAATATCCGAAAGTACCAGCAAACTCAAAATCAAGAAGTCAATAATACACTATGTGATAAAAAGTATCCGGACACCCCCAAAAACATACGTTTTTCAAAAATGGCTCTGAGCTCTATGGGACTTAACGTCTAAGGTCATCAGTCCCCTAGAACTTAGAACTACTTAAACCTAACTAACCTAAGGACGTCACACACATCCATGCCCGAGGCGGGATTCGAACCTGTGACCGTAGCGGTCGCGCGGTTCCAGAATGTAGCGCCTAGAACTGCTCGGTCACACCGAGCGGCATGCGTTTTTCACATTAGGTGCATTATGCTGCCACCTACTGCCAGGTACTACATATCAGCGACCTCAGTAGTCATTAGACATCGTGAGAGAGCAGAACGGAGCGCTCCGCAGAACTCAAGCACTTCCAAAGTGGTCAGGTGATTGGTTGTCACTTGTGTAATACGTCTCTGTGCGAGATTTCCACACTCCTAAACATCCCTAGGTCCACTGTTTCCGATGTGATAGTGAAGTGGAAACGGGAAGGGACACATACAGCACAAAAGCGTACGGACTGACCGCGTCTGTTTACTGATAGAGACCACCGACAGTTGAAGAGGGTCATAATGTGTAATAGGCAGACAACTATCCAGACCGTCTCACAGGAATTCCAAACTGCATCAGGATCCACTGCAAGTACTATGACAATGAGGCGGGAGGTGAGAAAACTTGGATTTCATGGTCGAGTGTCTGCTCGTAAGCTACACATCACGCCGGAATATTCCAAATGACATCTCGCTTGGTGTAAGGAGGGTAAACATTGGACGATTGAACAGCGGTAAAACGTTGTGTGGAGTAACTGCTCAAAATGGCTCTGAGCACTATGGGACTTAACAGCTGTGGTCATCAGTCCCCTAGAACTTAGAACTACTTAAACCTAACTAACCTAAGGACATCACACACACGCATGCCTGAGGCAGGATTCGAACCTGCGACCGTAGCAGTCGCACGGTTCCGGACTGCGCGCGTAGAACCGCGAGACCACCGCGGCCGGATGGAGTAACGAATCGCTGTTCAAAATATTGCGATCCGATGGTAGTGTGTGGGTGTGGCAAATGCCCGATGAACGTCATCTGTCAGCGTGTGTAGTGCCAACATTAATTCGGAGGCGATGATGTTACGGTGAGTATGACACGCAGGGGGCTTGCACCCCTTGTTGTTTTGCCTGGCACTATCACAACACAGGCCTACATTGATGTTTTAAGCAGCTTATTACTTCCCGCTATTGAAGAGCAATTCGGGGATGGCTATTGCATCTTTCAACACGATGGAGCACCTGTTCGGAAAGCACGGCATGTGGCGGAGTGGTTACACGACAATAATATCCGTGTAATGGACCGGCCTGCACAGCGTCCTGACCTGAATCCCACAGAACATCTTTGGGATGTTTTGGAACGCCGACTTCGCGCTATGCCTCACTGACCGAGAACGATACCTCTCCCCAGTGCAGCACTCTGTGAAGAATTTGCTGCCATTCCCCAAGATACTTTCCAGCACCCGATTGAAAGTATGCCAGCTGTCATCAAGGCTAAGGGTGGGCCTACACCATACTGAATTCTAGCATTACCGTTGGAGGGCGCCACGAACTTGAAGTCATTTTCAGCCAGATGTCCGGATATTTTTCATCACATAGTGTATAACATTATATCCCCAGTAACAGCAAGCAAACCTTGGTACGTGGAGAAACGGTATGGAGAACATTTGTATCCACTATGGCACGACTGTGGTTAAATTAAGCATGATTCACAAAGCATCTGCACCGCATTCACACTGTTGAGTGAGCGCTTTGTGAATGAGGATACGCAGAACATACCAACCGCTTGTTCTTCAGATGCGACAACCGATGACAATAATCCGTAACACTAACTCGGCGTTTGGTTCCTTTAAAACATTCTCTTCGAATAAGTTATTCGTACTGACACTCCTCACGTTGATGATGTTTGGTTTGCTCGGCGCTCAACTGCGCGGTCATTAGCGGCCGTACAAAGTCCCAATTTTTACACAGTCCAATGTAGTTACTGTCATGAATGATGATGAAATAATGAGAACAAGACAAACAACCAATACCCGCTCAGAGAAAATCCCCAACCCAGCCGGGAATCGAACCCGGGACCCCGTGATCCAGAGGCAGCAACGCTAGCCACAGGACGACGAGCTGCGGACACTCGTAGCGATGAGAGACTACAGGGCATAGAAGGAACTCTTGCTCTCCTGCGTGCAGATAAATTAATTGTGTAATATAAACATACGCAGTCAGATGAATTACTGTTACATGCAGAACGGAGGCACTTGTAAATTTTTATTTGCCTGTCAACAAATACAAATTTTAGGACCTATGCAGCATGTATGTTAGTAATACTTCTATCAGAAATGTAAATCCATTTCTAGCTGTGACATAGTCACAAAAAATTTCCAAGGAACCAGAAAAAAATTTGTTTTATTATAAGTTCTGTCTTGGATCACAATTTTTATTCTGTAATCATCAAATTGGAAATTTGTGGTAATTTCTTATGGGAGTAAAACTGCTGAGGTCATCCGTCTTTAAGCTTACACACTACTTAATCTAACTTAAACTAATTTACGTTGAGGACAACACACACACCCATGCGCGGAGGACGACTCGAATCTCCGACGGGTGGCTGGGGAGGGGGGGGGGGGGGGAGGGGGAGCGGACCGTGACAATACGCCCAAGACCGCACGGCTACTCCGCGTGTCCAAAGAGTCAGGTCAGTGGTAATGTGAAACAAAGAGAGGGTCACAGTGGTAGTGGAACATAGTTGACAGTGACAGAGCAGTGTTAGGAAAATAGTGGTAGGAGATAGTGTCAGTGTAAGAAGAATAGAGAGAAAGGAGAATTGGCAGCGGGTGAGAGAAACTGAAAGTGAGGGACAGAGTATATGACAATGGCAACGAAGAAGAGAGAGATAGTGACAGTGAGAAAAGACTTCAGCAGTGGGAAAGAATGAGTGAAAGATTGTAGCAGTTACAATGCTAGTGAGAGCAGACAGCATTAGTACGACAGAATGAAGAAAACTGTGGCTGTAAGACAGGGGACAGTGACAGCCAGAGAGACACAAATAGGTAATAACGATGAGTTGGGCTGAGTGAGTGAGTGAGAGTGGCCAAGTGGGAGTGGATTGGTATGAGCGACTTACAGAGATGGAATAGTGGGTGTGAACGAGTTACAGTTAAAGAAGCTTGTGGAAGTATGAAGTGAGCCCAGAATATGTTCGCATGCTAAAATTTTGGGAAAATTTTCGAAGTTGCAGAATGAGGCACCTGGTATCCCACTTTTCAGCCAGAGTCTTTTAAATAAACAGGAATATAATCGCATTTTTTGTGCACCCGGTAGGCGTATTTTTCCGCTGATGACCTTCTGAACCTAGCGGACCTACCCAATCTGCAATTTTATCAGACAGCACTACCCAGCAAGCCGGACAGGAATGTCAAACCCGATTCCACTTTACTGCGTACATTTTAATTAGATTCAGATTATCTGCATTCATGTTACCAAAGAGCAGGCGGCGGCATTAAATGTGTAAGAGAGTTTGGTAGAAACTAATATGAACAGAGAGCCAGATGGGTAGATACAATGATAGATAGATAGAAAGAAAGAAAGAGAGAGCGAGAGAGAGTCAAAAGGGAGTGTGGGAGAGAGGGACAAAGAGAAACAAATTACAACGGGCCCGCACACTCCTAAAAAGGCACGACTCATTTTCTTTGTCCCCTTAAACGCTGGAATATCTTTAGTTTTATTCGCCGCCAGCGAGGCACAAAGTGGAGGAAGGCGGAAGTGCTGACAGGCCCGCAGAAGGCACAGGCGCCACAGCGGGCCCTGATTCGGGCACGTAGAGCACCTTTGAGAGTGGGAGGCGAGCGACCGCGCCGGCGCGGCACAAATTAGTGGCCCTCGCAGGAGGCGGGCAGAGGCGGCCCTTTGAGGCGGCGGGCCTTTGCAGTTTAGAGTATCGTTAGATAATTCGCGTGTCCCCGTCTCGTTACGGCCGGCGGGCGGGCCGCTCGCGGACGTCGCAGCCGCGGCAGGCTCCGCCTCCGCCGCCTTCCGCGGAATGAAGACATTAATTCGGCGCGCTAATTCGGCTGCGGCTGCGGCTGTGGCGCCGGCGGTTGCGGCGGCGGCGGCAGCTGCGTTCGCGTTCATTAAGCCGCCCATGCCAGCTGCGCCCCCGCTGTGCTTGGTCTAGCGCTGCATACAGCTCACTACACAGCACCGCCGTCTCTGCAGAAAGGCGCGCAAGCCGCAACTCCTTTCCCGGCTCTTCCTGATTAACTGCCAAAGGAACCCCGTCGGGGACTGTCGTTGCAGGCGGCGGGGCCGTGTAAGTTGTGGAATTCACTAGAATTACTATCCGGAAGCCGTCCAGCACAGACGAAGCTTTTGGGCTGACCTTCCGTGCTGTCTCAAAGCCACCAAAACCCACGCATGTGGGTCGCGGAGAGACCTCAGACAGAAGAGATTAGGACATCGGATAAAAAATTATACTACTGGCCGTTAAAATTGCTGCACCAGATGCAGATGATAAACGCGTATTCATTGGACAAATATAGGGTGTTACAAAAAGGTACGGCCAAACTTTCAGGAAACATTCCTCGCACACAAAGAAAGAAAATATGTTATGTGAACATGTGTCCGGAAACGCTTACTTTCCGTGTTAGAGCTCATTTTATTACTTCTCTTCAAATCACATTAATCATGGAATGGAAACACACAGCAACAGAACGTACCAGGGTGACTTCAAACACTTTGTTACAGGAAATGTTCAATATGTCCTCCGTTAGCGAGGATACATGCATCCACACTCCGTCGCATTGAATCCCTGATGCGCTGATGCAGCCCTGGAGAATGGCGTATTGTATCACAGCCGTCCACAATACGAGCACGAAGAGTCGCTACATTTGGTACCGGGGCTGCGTAGAAAAGAGCTTAAAAATGCCCCCATGAATGAAAGTCAAGAGGGTTGAGGTCAGGAGAGCGTGGAGGCCATGGAATTGGTCCGCCTCTACCAATCCATCGGTCACCGAATCTGTTGTTGAGAAGCGTACGAACACTTCGACTGAAATGTGCAGGAGCTCCATCGTGCATGAACCACATGTTGTGTCGTACTTTTAATGCACATGTTATAGCAGCACAGGTAGAGTATCCCGTGTGAAATCATGATAACGTGTTCCACTGAGCGTACGTGGAAGAACGTACTGACGAAACTAAAATGAGCTCTAAAATGGAAATTAGGCGTTTCCGGACACATGTCCACAACACATCTTTTCTTTATTTGTGTGTGAGTAATGTTTCAGGAAAGTTTGGCCGTACCTTTTTGTAACGCCCTGTATACTATACTAGAACTGACATGTGATTACATTTCCACACAATTTGGGAGCATAGATCCTGGGAAATCAGTACCCAGAACAACCACCTCTGGCCATAATAACGGTCTTGATATGCGTGGGCATTGAGTCAAACAGAGCTTGGATGGCGTGTACAAGTACAGCTGCCCATGCAGCTTCAACACGATACCACAGTTCATCAAGAGTAGTGACTGGCATATTGTGACGAGCCAGTTGTTCGGCCACCATTGTCCAGACGTTTTCAGTTGGTGAGAGATCTGGATAATGTGCTGGCCAGGTCAGCAACTGAACATTTTCTGTATCCAGAAAGGCCCTGCAACATGCGGTCGTGCATTATCCCGCTGAAATGTAGGGTTTCGCAGGGATCGAATCGAAGGTAGAGCCACGGGTCGTAACACATCTGAAATGTAACGTCCACTGTTCAAAGTGCCGTCAATGCGAACAAGAGGTGACCGAGATGTGTAACCAGTGGCACGCCATACCATCACACCGGCTGATACGCCAGTATGGCGATGACGTACACACGCTTCCAATGTGGCTTCACCGCGATGTCGACTATCGTGATGCTGTAAACAGAACCTGGATGCATTCGAAGAAGATGACGTTTTGCCACTCGTGCACCCAGGTTCGTCGTTGACTACACCATTGCAGGTGCTCCTGTCTGTGATGCAGCGTCAAGGGTAACCGCAGCCATGGTCTCCGAGCTGATAGTCAATGCTGCTGCAAACGTCGTCGAACTGTTCTTGCAGATGGTTGTTGTCTTGCAAACGTCCCCATCTGTTGGCTCACGGATTGAGACGCGGCTGCACGATCCGTTACAGCCACGCGGATAAGATTCCTGTCATCTCGACTGCTAGTGATACGAGGCCGTTGGGACCCACCACGGCGTTCCGTACTACCCTCCTGAACCCACCGAACCCATATTCTGCTAACAGTTGTTGGATCTCGATAAATCGCAATCGCTACAGACTACAATCCGACCTTTATCAAAATCGGAAACGTGATGGTACGCATTTCTCCTCCTTACATGAGGCATCACAACAACGTTTCATCAGGCAACGCCGGTCAACTGCTGTTTGTGTATGAGAAATCGGTTGGAAACTTTCCTCATGTCAGCACGTTGTAGGTGTCGCCACAGGCGCCAACCTCGTGTGAATGTTCTGAGAAGCTAATCATTTGCATATCACAGCACTTCTTCCTGTCGGTTAAATTTCGCGTCCGTAGCACGTCATCTTCGTGGTGTAGCAATTTTAACGGCCAGTAGTGTATTCTCCCCAGGGGACATCGCGCAATGTACAATGGGCGTTCCATATGTAATGCAACACATTTCTCGGCCATTTTCTGCTGAAAAAATGAGGAAATTTTTGGGAGACATCGTAGAGTATTCGCGCCTCTTTCCCTATAGTTTCA
This sequence comes from Schistocerca americana, assembly GCF_021461395.2. Classification (NCBI taxonomy): domain Eukaryota; kingdom Metazoa; phylum Arthropoda; class Insecta; order Orthoptera; family Acrididae; genus Schistocerca; species Schistocerca americana. Next base: position 228,699,890 of record NC_060119.1, read on the forward strand.
ATAAGTTCCGACAGGTGGCGGCGCTGTACACAGCCTTCGAAGTTGCATCTGTAGTGGAGGAGCGATCAAAGCAAAGAGTTTCTTTTGCCGGAAATCTAGAGCATCACAGTTACATTCATAGTTGCTTGCCGAATGTCTATGGCTATGGACAAAAGCGCACGAGTCGCTGGGCGAGGCGTTTCTCATCTCCGTAACAAGATGGCGCAGACCTGTCTGACCTCCCGCGTGCCGGCCGGCCGCACACACCTGTGACTCCTGCAATGTTGGAACGTGCGTACACTCTCACTCGAGGTGATCGACGGATCACAATCGGAAACCTTGCTGCCCAACTGGACTTCTCTGTTGGTAGTGTTCACAATACTTCACTGGGCTATTCTTGCCAATCCAGCCTACAGCCCAGACCTTGCACATTTCGACTTCAAACTGTTTGGCCCACTAAAATATGCACTCCATGGGAATCAGTTCATAGATGATGGGGAGGTTATTGATGCATCATGATGCTGGCCTTGACGTCGACCGGCAGAGTGGTACCATACAGACATACAGGCCATTCCATAAAGTTGGCGTAAACCTGTCGCATTGAACAGGGATTATGTTGAAAAATAAGGTTTCATAGCCAAAAAAAAAAAAAAAAAAAAAAAAATGGTTCAAATGGCTCTGAGCACTATGGGACTTAACATCTGAGGTCATCAGTCCCCTAGAACTTAGAACTACTTAAACCTAACTAACCTAAGGACATCACACACATCCATGCCCGACTCAGGATTCGAACCTACGACCGTAGTGGTCTCGCGGTTCCAGACTGACGCGCCTAGAACCGCTCGGCCACACCGGCCGGCGAACAGTACAACAGATCGGGCAGAGAATACCCAGTCAAAATGTCTCCGAGCACTATGGGGCTCAACTTCTGAGGTCATCAGTCCCCTAGACTTAGAACTACTTAAACCTAAGGACATCACGCACATCAATGCCCGAGGCAGGGTTCGAACCTGCGACCGTAGTAGCAGCGCCGTTCCGGACTGTAGCGCCTAGAACCGCTCGGCCACCCCGGCCGGCGTCATCTCTAAAAATTATGGTTCAAATGGCTCTGAGCACTATGGGACTTAACATCTGTGGTCATCAGTACCCTAGAACTTAGAACTACTTAAACCTAACTAACCTAAGGACATCACACACATCCATGCCCGAGGCAGGATTCGAACCTGCGACCGTAGCAGTCGCGCGGTTCCGGACTGAGCGCCTAGAACCGCTAGACCACCGCAGCCGGCTTCATAGCCAAAAGACTTGGGAATATTATGGTGAATCGTGAATGAAGCCAATCCTCTTTCAGATAAAATTGTGTTGCATTACTTCTTGAATGCTAACATGGTTCATTGTCCACAGTGAACAATCCCAGTTACATGTAGTGTATCCATCTACTTCTAGAGCTTCCACATGAATGAATAGTTGTGGAGCGTCGCTACTTAGTCGTTAGTGAAATTTGTAGGAAGCTGGTATGGAGCGTTGCGTCAGCTATGAGGAATCACAGACAGACAGTGTATGAATCTTATGTTGCAGGTTGCATACCTTACACGTCTAGGTGCTGCTGAGAAATCAGTGCTAACGGGCTTACTTCGTTCCTGCTGCAGTTCTGTGAGTATGGCTAGTGTGAGGACTGTGGTACTGGGATCGCTTCATCCTCGTCGACTCGTGCTCTCTTACTGAAGCAAGCAGGAGTTTGAGGCTAGTCACGACTTAGTGGTAGTATCCATGAGTACAGCATCTTGCTGCTGTGAAGTAGCTCTGACAACGCGAAATGACCGATTGCCGATATCAGATGGCTTTTGACGAAGCTGCTTTTTGTGAGAATGTGGAGGGTGTAAGATGAAAATTAACTGATGCAGTGCACAAACTTGCAAGTGTGTTCCATTAGAGCAGAAGTGATGTCTGGAACAATCTTCACGCTCTCTTCAGACGAGCAGTTTCGTTCAATGCAAAAAAGACTGTATTTTAGTTTATTCCACCTCTACCACGAGATATCATATGTGCTCCATCAAACGAATGGTGGGCACGGAGCAAAGTCATTGTTGTGCCCCTGTGACAAAAAAGCGCTTTATCGCTGTGTTCTTTTGGTCCTGGAAAATCGCATTTATGGTCTAACAGCGAGCTGTGTAGTTTATCGTTCATTTCTGTTATTTATTTTAATCATAAATCACCATTTAGAGACTGTAATTCATGTACATGTCATGTTTTCTGGTACATTTCTTACAGATTCCTTATGCCTCAAAATTCTGTTCTCTGAATAGATTTTAAATATTAAAATAAATTTACAGCAGCCTTTAAAAAAAATTATATGCATAAATGTGTGTGTAAATAGAGCGATATTCATTGATAACCAATCAGTCTTTATTATAGTGTATAACTTGCTTCTGTCATTTAGGCAGGTCGGACAATTTGTCACATTTCAACTTGCACCTGATAATGGCTATAAAGCCGAAATAATGACTGTGTGGGATAAACCAATTGTAATTTCAAAACGGTGGTGGATGTAATGGAATTCAGTGGCTGTACTTGAGATATCATGCACTCGCTCTCCTTTTTGAGTGGATCGACTCCACTTGTACCTGTCAACATATTCTGGCAACGAGGGAGGTGTTTCCAAGACTCACGTGCCGAGTCCGTTGCCACACGGAACGTTGAAATCGGAGATGACGTCACAGGACACGCTGTCGAGTTTCAAGCGAGTGTACGGAGCTCATTTCTGACGTCTGTTAGCTACCAGTGGTTGGTTAGCACAGTGTGGAAACATGTTGGTTACAGAACTGTGTACGCAAAACGATTGCGTGATGGGCTTGCTGTGGTTTGTGAAGCCTGAACCGATTAGCGATAACAGCCAAAGTGGGCAGGACAGTGTCACCGCACCAGGGCTACAACTGTGCTATGACCTACGTGACTAGGAGCTGGGCAGTAGTGCAACAAACGCGAGCCAGAGCAGTGTACGTAACTGTGCATTTTTAGACAGCGGCATTCGGAGACTAGCAGTACTACCACGACACCAGGGCTACACTAAAAAGTACATAAATGTAGTGCGGCACCACGCACCGGTGCAAGTCATTCAATTGGACGCCACTTCGGCGACTTGTGTCTTCCGAATAACAACCGCACCCGGATTTCCCCGGACGGTCACCCATCCAAATACTAGCTGGGCCCAACGTTGCTTAACTTCGTTGATAGGGCGGCAGCCGGTATTACCAACGTGGCAAACCCGTTGGCAGCAGGCCACACGAGATGATGAGACGACTAGGTGCCACTATCTGCATCCGCGGATTGAAGAACGGGACAGTGCAACAGCTTCCAGCATTAAGTCCATCATAGGTGCTCCCCTAGACTTGGAACTACTTAAACCTAACTAACCTAAGGACATCACACACATCCATACCCGAGGCAGGACTCAAACCTGCAACCGTAGCAGCAGCGCGTTTCTGGACTGAAGCGCCTAGAACTGCTCGGCCACAGCGTCCGGCTTCACCTACTGAAATCCCGCACTTTGGCGACTAAATTATTCTGCAGCAATATCAGGTCAGTAGTAAAAAACGTTTATTGTTCAGAGACCGTAATTATTTTAAGCAGAAAATACAGCAATAAGTCACGACGCGGAAATATTCGTGTTTGTGTTGCTACTTTGTTATCGATATTTCGTTCCTTCGCATTATCACCTTGCATAGATGATCATTTAAATGTCTCTCGTGTTAAGACGCGTAGTTTTTCAATCTTATGTCGCACAGCACTGTTTTTGAGGTGGCTGATTTATGTTCTAACAGTGTATTTCGTGTTGTGTATAGTGTAGTCACACTCTGTTTAAGAATGCGTACGATTAAATTGCTATACGGATAGAATTTCGTTCTGCGAGTGAGGTCAGCCACCAATGTACGCAATTACTAATCTTAGAAGCCTTCTAGTAATGTTTGGTTAGCCCCAATGACTTTTCAATTCGAATTTTAGCAGTGCCAAGCGACATTTCTAAAGAAGTTAAGTCGTGCAGACTGCATCAAGTTACCTTACATTAGGAACGTGGAATGCACTCGACGACTGTAATAGAACTTTCAAAATGATGGAGCACAGCAATCAATGGTCCTTTCCTTTCAGCCTGTATTACAGAAAATCTAGAGTTCGTCTAGTTACCAGTCATTATTAATGCAGTATTCCAGAATTTTAATACGTGTCCTCCAGTATGTCAGTCCCCCTTTGTTCGGGCTTCTGTCACAGTTCATTCAAGACTACTCAGTAGTCGTGAATGAACTGTGACAGAAGCCCGAAAAACGGGGGAATGACATACTAGGACACGTATTTAAACTCTGAAATACTGCATCGATAATGGATTGTTACTAGACGAACTCTAGATTTACTTTAACAAAGGGTGAAAGGAAAGGACCATTTTGAAAGATCGTGCAGACTACATTATCTGAAAATATCAGCAAACAGTCGCACAAGAGAAATTTTATTCCTTTACCGGTTTCAGAAGTCGTCCGCTGTGGCCGAGCGGTTTTAGGCGTTTCGCGTATGCTGCATACACCCGCTTATTTCTGACGCTCCTTAATAATGTGATACGTATAATCCTCTGAATAATGGCGCTAGGTGCCTGAAACCGGCAAAGGAACAAAATTTCTTTTGTGGAACTTGTTGATGATTATTTGAAGAAACATAAACATAGTTGCTGAAAATGAACGAAATGTTAGACTTCACTAAATTCGGAACGAGTCCTGAGCGCAGCCGGCTGTGCTTTTGGGAGACGCACGTTAGTGTGGCCGCGGTTCCAGGCGCGCTAATTACCGCCAGGTGCGGTTGCGGCGCTGTTGTTGCGTCCGCCTGTATAAATAGCACACACGGCGGCGGCGTGAGATCGAGGAATCCACCGTCACCGCCTGCGAGAGCACTGCGCACCTCCCCAAGACAGCGCTGAGACTGCAAACTGCGTCCGAGCTGACCCACCGACTATCCCCCGCCTAAGGGTTGGCGAGTCAAAGCACTGCAGAGGTACGGGAAAGGGGGGGGGGGGGATGACATCAGAATAAGGACGAAAAGTCGAGTGTAATCATCGTTTTCAGAAACGACAGTGGTTTACAATTGTCCATACTTAGATCCTGTAACATGGTACTTGATTACTGACTGGGTAAGGACTACACCGCACACATTCAGAACTCATGGATCTTAGAGAGGAACTGTCGAATATGTAGTTTCTACGTCTGCGTTTTGATAAACTACTCAGCTACAAAATGATTCCTAGAGATCCCACAGATGTGCAAAGATTAATCGATCGGACGAAACGCCTGTTCCACCATCTCTTGACGGGTGGGTATCGATGGCGAGGGAAACTGTTTACTGTGTGCCCAACTGTGCGAGAACATGTTCAGCATTACCTCAGCAAACAGGCCGTCTGCACACTGGGGATATGATATAAACATCGCGATTGAGTGCGAGAGTTTAACACTGAATGTTAATAGCACTGTTACCATTAGTCGCTTTCTCCGAGTGCTGTGCTGTGTGTGGCAGTTCTTACCCGTCGTGAGAGACTAGTAAGATAGAAATAGATCGTACGTTTTTCTGGAGAATGTGACAAGTCAAAGAGGAGAGTAGATGGAAGCTGTAAGAAATAAATTTCGGAAAGATAAACACAACGTGGAGCAGCGCGGAGGTATCTAGTAGAAACACGGAAGTCACGTATTTACTTAAACGGTTCTTCAACCCATATTCGGTTTACCAATGAAGTCAGCTGTAACAGTGACGCCATTGATACCTTAAACAGACAAGTAACTTCAGATAGGTTAAAATGGAGGGCTATTACTGAATTAAGTGAGAAATCTTTAAAACCAATTCCTACAGAGGTTGCCCCCAACTGACTCGTTGTTTCCACTCAAAACGTTACTAAGAAAACTAACAGTGACCGCGTGCGCTCTTAACCACTTCAAGAGCAATTAAAATCTTGGGTCTGCACGCAGTCGGGATCACCCTCTCTCTGGAAGAGATCAGAAGTTTTTATAGTAACTGAAGGACATTAGGTCACCAGGTACAGATAACACTCCAATTCAACAGATAAAGGAAGTTGGAAGTCAGAATAGATTCTCCTACGGCTGATCATTTCAGCATGGGATGAAGTGAAAATGCCCCAGAAGTGGAGAGAAGGACAAGAAAGGAAATACATTGGAGTGCGACAACTATCAACGATTTCAGAGCTCCACCTTGAATATAAAATATTCTCCAACATATTGTTGGATTGTCTCCTCTCAGCTATTCATAGAGAGACTGGTAAGAGCCCGTGTGGATTTCTGTCTGGGAAATCAATACGAGATCAGATCGTCAACCTAGGATACATTTTAGAAAAGACGATTGAATTTGGGATTGAAACGCATCATTTTTTTCATGGACTACAAATCAACATGTGATAGCATCGAATATGAGTGTACTGTGTCTTGACTGAACTATCAACTCCTGGAAAACTCTTAAGTCTTGTGAGTCTGATGATGAGTTACGTACAGAGTAGTATAAGAACGAAAGGAATGATGTCTGATTCACCATATATACAAGTTATTAATGAAAGACAACATTCAACGGCTTTACAGGTACAATCCAACAGCTTCACTTACCTATGCACCCACTTGACTCATCACGTCTTACATGGGGTTGTGTCTCCAGGGAGCCTTGTTCACACTCGTCATTTCTCTGCCTTCAACGTGTCCTTCGTATACATGCACTACGGGTAGTTTTTTGGATTGAGACAATCATTTCTTAAACGTTCAGAGTCAGGGGTGGACGCCATTTAATTCTTCTTTAGCTTTGGAGCAATTCGATAATCAGATAATTGGCACGGCATGTCAGTTAATCGAAACAGACAACAAAAAAATTCTTCTGATAGTATTGCAATCCAAGTCATTCGTCAAGCAGACGCTATTGCGCAACAGACCTAAGATATACGAGGGCAGCTCAATAAATAATGCAACACATTTTTTTTCTCGGCCAATTTTGGTTGAAAAAACCGGAGTTTCTTGTGGAATATTTTCAAACATTCCCGCTTCGTCTCGTATAGTTTCATTGACTTCCGACAGGTGGCAGCGCTGTATGGAGCTGTTAAAATGGCGTCTGTAACGGATGTGCGTTGCAAACAACGGGCAGTGATCGAGTTTCTTTTGGCGGAAAACCAGGGCATCTCAGATATTCATAGGCGCTTGCAGAATGTCTACGGTGACCTGGCAGTGGACAAAAGCACGGTGAGTCGTTGGGCAAAGCGTGAGTCATCATCGCCGCAAGGTCAAGCAAGACTGTCTGATCTCCCGCATGCGGGCCGGCCGTGCACAGCTGTGACTCCTGCAATGGCGGAGCGTGCGAACACACTCGTTCGAGATGATCGACGGATCACCATCAAACAACTCAGTGCTCAACTTGACATCTCTGTTGGTAGTGCTGTCACAATCGTTCACCAGTTGGGATATTCAAAGGTTTGTTCCCGCTGGGTCCCTCGTTGTCTAACCGAACACCATAAAGAGCAAAGGAGAACCATCTATGCGGAATTGCTTGCTCGTCATGTGGCTGAGGGTGACAATTTCTTGTCAAAGATTGTTACAGGCGATGAAACATGGGCTCATCACTTCGAACCTGAAACAAAACGGCAATCAATGGAGTGGCGCCACACCCACTCCCCTACCAAGAAAAAGTTTAAAGCCATACCCTCAGCCGGTAAAGTCATGGTTACAGTCTTCTGGGACGCTGAAGGGGTTATTCTGTTCTATGTCCTTCCCCATGGTCAAACGATCAACTCTGAAGTGTATTGTGCTACTCTTCAGAAATTGAAGAAACGACTTCAGCGTGTTCGTAGGCACAAAAATCTGAACGAACTTTCCTTCTTCATGACAACGCAAGACCTCACACAAGTCTTCGCGCCCAAGAGGAGCTCACAAAACGTCAGTGGACTGTTCTTCCTCATGCACCCTACAGCCCCGATCTCGCACCGTCGGATTTCCATATGTTTGGCCCAATGAAGGACGCAATCCGTGGGAGGCACTACGCGGATGATGAAGAAGTTATTGATGCAGTACGACGTTGGCTCCGACATCGACCAGTGGAATGGTACCGTGCAGGCATACAGGCCCTCATTTCAAGGTGGCGTAAGGCCGTAGCATTGAATGGAGATTACGTTGAAAAATAGTGTTGTGTAGCTAAAAGATTGGGGGATAACCTGGTGTATTTCAATGCTGAAAAAAACAACCCCTGTTTCAGAAAAAAAAATGTGTTGCATTACTTATTGAACTGCCCTCGTAGAAAAAGCGTTTGCGAATTCCTAAGGGACCAAACTGCTGAGTCCATCAGTCCCTACATTTACGCACTACTTAAACTAAGTTAAATTAACTTGTGCTAAGAACAAGACACACACACACCCATGCCCGAGGGGGACTCCAATTTCCGACGGGAGCGGCCATGCAATCCTTGACATGGCGTCTCAAACCGCGCGGCCAGTCCTCACAGCCTAAGATTTAGAAAAAGTCTTTCCTATAAACAATACATATTTGTCAGTAAAAGAAAGATCTGTCTTGCCCTCGCAGATATGGACCGTGTTCTACACAGCATTGAGCGACAAAGGCGATTTTTCGGTTGGTTGATACAGGCGAGGTCATCGGTCCCATAAGATTAGGGAAGGAAGTCAGCAGCGCCCTATCAAAAGCAACTATCCCGGCATTTGCCTGAAGCGATATAGGAAAATCACCGAAAACCTAAATCAAGATGGCCGTACACGATTTTGAACCATCGTGTTCCCGAATGCGAGTCCAGTAGGCTAACCACTGGGCCACCACGCTCGGTTGACAAAGGGGACTGAAGTGTCCTGTGTAGAAAGCGATGAAGTTTCCTACCACGTTCGATGGTCTCTAAAGCGTATGTAGATGATGAGACCTCAGTTACTAACTGCCGGCCGGAGTGGCCGTGCGGTTCTGGGTGCTGCAGTTTGGAGCCGAGCGACCGCTACGGTCGCAGGTTCGAATCCTGCCTCGGGCATGGATGTGTGTGATGTTCTTAGGTTAGTTAGGTTTAATTAGTTCTAAGTTCTAGGCGACTGATGACATCAGAAGTTAAGTCGCATAGTGCTCAGAACCATTTGAACCATTTTAGTTACTAACTATACAATGTACTCAATTAAACCAAGGCTGTTAGGCTGTATATAGAGGAGACGATTGCCAGCTGATACGGTTGCAACGAAATGAAGAAATACAAATGTGATTGTATTAATAAAATAAATATGATTGAAACGAAGAAAGTAATTACTCACGTCTTCACACAAATAATTCATCGTCTCGGCGCATCTGCCGCTTCAAGGAAAATCTTGCAGGAAAGTTCCGACTCGTTTCCTTCTTGTCGTCTTTAGCAGAAATCATCCTTGAAGATTTCGTGTAAGAATCTTGTCGAAACGGTGTCCTCGTCTGAAGATGACACGCAAGAAAATTGTCGGATGACTGCTTGAAACGACGCTGTTACTCGGTTGATTATTCCAGAAGATTACATCGGCAAAACTCGCAGAGAAAGCGCCCAGGGTCATAAAGGTTTCAGATCGCCATAGCTGCAGGCGAATAAGTTACGTAATTACTCCTACCCATCAAAGTATTAATTTCATGACGGATACTGTGTAGCGCACGACCAGATCTAGTAAAAGGGCTGCCGCCACAAATAAGTGCATTTAGTGTTTCTTCTGGGTAGCCATAATTAGCTTTTCCCTGTTCCTCTAACTTCATATTTTCCTTTCTGTTCACTGGTTGTCCAGCGAATCTTTGCTGATATGGTAGTACAGACTCTAACTCATTTCGGAAGGAATAAGGGAAGCAAAATTTGGGTTTAACGTCCCATCGACGATGAGGTCATTAGATGTGGTGTAACCATCCCAGAAGTTGTCTTAAGTGACTTTTGGAATACCAGGGCAAACCTAAATCTAGTTGGCCGGACTGGCATTTGATTCACTATTCTCCCACGTGCATGTTTACTGGTTAGTGCAAAATCTATAGTTCTTCGGTTTGCTGGTTGATTGCTGTCAATAATGATGATGTAACAGTGCAGCTTATTTCGATTAGGAATAGCATAGCAATCCCATCACTCAGTTTTTTGCACTAACGTACTTCCACACATAAAACAGCTTCGGATGTCTGACTCATTTACAAATGAGTTTGTGTGTTAAATGTTTGACGATTTACGTCGTACAATATAATTTTGCAGGTACGTTCAATGGTAAGATTTTACCTTTCATTATTTTGTAGCGGGGGCGGGAGACGGAGGTGTCAGTGAGAATAAGTTTCAGAATCGTTGAAATTATGTGTAAAGTTTGTTGGAAGTCGTTAAGTGCTTTCTTTCTCAAATACGTGTACGTCATGATTATAAGCTGGGTAATTTGCACGCCATACTTTACGCTGCGTCATGACATGTGTAAAATTTCTAGCTTTAATATAGACGTACTGTGCTAAACGTGTAATTTAAGTTTGTACCTATTGTGAATAGATTATAACAAAATTTTTTTTTAAATTTGGCCAATAATTTTATGAAATGCTGAAGATCAAATGTTGTTGCTCCTGAAAGATCTTAGATATTTAACTGGTAAAAGGAACTGAGTGCTTATTGACCATTCTAACCTTTTGTAACCTACACGGCGCAAAAGAACTAAAGGGTGACTTTTTTTGGAAATCCTGCCCCTTTCCCCTATTGCGACGCAGAAGTCAAAATTCTACACAGAAGTGACTAGGAACCTCCTCTGTAATGGTGCAAAATGTGTGCCCTTCGACCTCACCTTCTGGCTTAGCGACGCTTCAAACAGCGAGTCGTTGACGTATGCAAAAGAATGGGTCGAAGCTCAGACGTTTGTGTGAAGTGGGTTAATGAGTTAACATTGGTACAAAATTTCACCACAATTCTGCCCAACGCCACCCCAAGTGTTACAAGATGGAATGATCGCCAGAACTGTTTGTAACACAGTGTTTTCTTATTTGAGGCCCGGAGAATATCTGGAAACGTTTTACATAGTGGAGTGTGCCGATGAGTAGGAGAGATGGACGAGCAAGGCTGAAAGTCGGGAAAGGGACATAAGATGTGACAGTAACACAAAATGGTCTACAAAGTTTTAGAATTTTGTTTTAGGAGATAAGGCGAAACGAGGAAACAAAACACAAGAAGAAAAGGAATCATGACTTACGATGGTAGATAAGAAGTGCAATAGATGATAGTGGGTTCATGTTAAGACCTACGTGAAGCTGTCAGAGAAGAAGCAATAGTTAGGATATGTTCAAATCTAAACAGAGAATCATGAGAACAAGAATAATTGTAAAAAAAAATACACTACTGGCCATTAAAATTGCTATACCAAGAATAAATACAGATGATAAACGGGTTTTCATGGGAGAAATATATTATACTAGAACTGACATGTGATTACATTTTCACGCAATTCGGGTGCATAGATCCTGAGAAATCAGTACCCAGAACAACCACCTCTGGCCGTAATAACGGCCTTGATACGCCTGGGCATTGAGTCAAACAGAGCTTGGATGACGTGTACAGGTACAGCTGCCAATGCAGCTTCAACACGATACCACAGTTCATCAAGAGTACTGACTGGCGTATTGTGACGAGCCAGTTGCTCGGCATCCATTGACCAGACGTTTTCAGTTGGCGAGAGATCTGGAAATGTGCTGGCCAGGGCAGCAGTCGAACATTTCTGTATCCAGAAAGCCCCATACAGGATCTTCAACATGCGGTCGTGCATTATCCTGCTGAAATGTATGATTCCGCAGGGATCGAATAAAGGGTAGAATCACGGGTCGTAACACATCTGAAATGTAACGTCCACTGTTCAAATTGCCGTCAATGCGAACAAGACGTGACCGAGACGTGTAACCAATGGCACCCCACACCATCACGCCGGGTAAAATGCCAGTATGGCGATGACGAATACACGCTTTCAATGTGCGTTCACCGCGATGTCGCCAAATACGGATGCGGCCATCATGATGCTGTAAACAGAAGCTGGGTTCACCCGATAAAATGACGTTTTGCCCTTCACGCACCCAGGTTCGTCGTTGAGTACACCATCGCAGGCGCTCCTGTGTGTGATGCAGCGTCAAGCGTAATCGCAGCCATGGTCTCCGAGGTGATAGACCATGCTGCTGCAAACGTCGTCGAACTGTTCGTGCTGATGGTTGTTGTCCTGCAAACGTCCCCATCTGTTGACTCAGGGATCGAGACGTGGCTGCACGATCCGTTACGGCCACGCGGATAAGATGCCTGTCATCTCGACTGCTAGTGATACGAGGCCGTTGGGATCCAGCGCGGCGTTCCGTATTAGCCTCCTGAACCCACCGATTCCATATTCTGCTAACAGTCATTGGATCTCGACCAAAGCGAGCAGCAATGTCGCGATATGATAAACCGCAATCGCGATGGGGTACAATCCGACCTTTATCAAAGTCGGAATCGTGATGGTACGCATTTCTCCTCCTTACACGAGGCATCACAACAACGTTTCACCAGGCAACACCGTTCAACTGCTGTTTGTGTATGAGAAATCGGTTGGAAACTTTCCTCATGTCAGCACATTGTAGGTGTCGCCACCGGCGCCAACCTTGTGTAAATGCTCTGAAAAGCTAATCATTTGCATATCACAGCATCTTCTTTCTGTCGGTTAATTTTCGCTTCTGTAGCACGTCATCTTCGTGGTGTTGCAATTTTAATGGCCAGTAGTGTATAAAAAAAAGAAACTGAAATAATGAGCACCCATGATGACACCCGGCGAATCGTAGAACGTAGAAATTGCAATTTTGACCTTCAATGATCTTTCATTATCATTCCATAAAAGAATACAATAAACATACAAGTGTCGCTATTGGGTAAATGGAAAAGGCTTGTCGGTGGTAAGAGGTGACGTCAAAGTTTTAACTATCATCTCGAAAAACAGAAAGTTAATTACATCATTTTTATTTTTCAAGGTGATAATTAAAACTGATTACGTCTGGTGTGCGAGCAGATTGCAACGAAAATGTAAAAAAAAAAGATAAATGCAGTGTGAATAAAAATACAGAAATAAACCTTTTATTTAATAATACAAAAAGCTCTTTTATTTAAAAATGTCCGCCCGAGCAGCGTTGAAGGCCCAACGCTACCGATCGTCCGTTTCATTCTCAGCTCACAGACGTCAGTGGATGCCGATACGAAGGGGTATGTGTTCAACACACTGTTCTCTCGGCCGTTGTGTTTACGAGAATTGATATTTTATTTACTAGTAATCCCAATCTCCACGGGAATGAAGCAAGCAAGCTAAGGCAGCTAGTGTTATCTAACCTTACATAAGATTTGGAATCTTCAAGATCCTAATCAGGAATAGATAAGTCTATTGAGATAATTACTATACATCACCTAGTCATCAGCGCAATTTTCTTACTGGGTGTAAACGATACAGTTGCCGAGAATCACCTGTACGGAAATATGTGGTTTTGACATTTTCGTAACCCCTTAATTCCGCAACCAGAGCCCGCGCGAAAACCTTGAGTTCTCTTCGTGAGACGCCATACGATCGAAGGAAGAGTTTCAATAGTGTGCAGAAACACCTACGATTCCCGCCATTGCGATGTACGCCTTTGGCGCTGGAGGGCCCCCGCGCGGCTTCCCGCACCTTAACGGCGACCGTAAATCTCCCGACACAATAGTCTTTCGGCGCCGGCTTACGAATAATGTGCAGTAAAAAAGTTTGAACAACGGCGGCGGGTCCCGAGCTAGTTTCGCCCCCCCCTTCCTCGCGCTCGGCTACTTCGTCGCTTTCGCTGACTTGTGTTTCTCCGGGCGAGGTTTCCGACTGAATAATGAAACGCGTTTACGTGGGAGCGAAGCGCGCAGCGCCACTTGCTGGTCCGGTAAACGGGGAGAACAAAAGCAATAAGAAGCGCGCGGGCGGTTGGCACTCGTTCCTCGTGGACCAACTCCTTGTCACAGAGTTAAATCAGGACTCCGCTGCGACGTGCGTGCGTGCGAGCGGGCACACACACACACACACACACACACACACACACACACACACACACAGCGTGGGCGGAGGAGACAGCCCTACCTGCGGGCCCCTAACTGTGTCCTCGCTCCTCTAACGCGATTCCGAGATTTATCCACTTGTTACGCTAGTCATGTTTCTTCCAATGGAGCTTCGGGGGAAGGGGTGGGGGGTTTAACAATAGCTGCTGGCACACGGAGTAACCCACTACCGTCGAATGCGTTCCGCGAAGACCAGACAAATTTCAACTTCAAAGGGAGAAAAAAGTATAATGAAGTGTAACTGGAAAGAAATGTTCGCCAGCATTATTATACGGGGTGTATAAAGCTTCGGTGCAGGTGAAGTAGGCTGTTTAGGTTTTTATGTTGGTAACGGCACGTAGCGCTCTGTATGAAAATCACTGGCTGTGCTGGGTGCAGTCTGAGGCTGGTCGGTATTGTTGCAATAGTCGCTATTGTAGCGTTGGGCAGTTGGCTGTTAACAGCGCGTAGCGTTGCGCAGTTGGAGGTGAGCCGCCAGCAGTGGTGGATGTGGGGAGAGAGATGGCGGAGTTTTGAGAGCGGATGATCTCGACGTGTGTCCATCAGAGACAGTAAATTTGTGAGACTGGATGTCATGAACTGATATATATATTATGACTTTTGAACACTATTACGGTAAATACATTGTTTGTTCTTTATCTAAATCTTTCATTTGCTAACTATGCCCATCAGTAGTTAGTGCCTTCAGTAGTTTGAATCTTTTATTTAGCTGGCAGTAGTGGCACTCACTGTATTGCAGTAGTTCGAGTAACGAAGATTTTTGTGAGGTAAGTGATTCATGAAAGGTATAGGTTATTGTTAGTCAGGGCCATTCTTTTGTAGGGATTATTGAAAGTCAGATTGCGTTGTGCTAAAAATATTGTGTGTCAGTTTAGTGTTGATCAGAATAAGTAAACAGAGTAATGTCTAAGTACGTTCAGTTTTGCTCAGCTGTTTGAAAAGCAAATAATGTAAGTGGTTTATCAGCACAGTCATTTGATTAATTTTTCTAAGGGGACGTTTCACAGGTCGCAACTGAAATTCTGACACACTGTTTAACATACGTATGTTTATAAACGTGTATAAGACAGGGACAATTGACGACATGTATAGTTATCTTTGTGTGGCTATTTTCTGTCTAGCCAATACAAAACAAAATTCTTCCGCCATTCACCGAATGATACTACACCTTGGTTGAAACACTGGCTGTATGTTTCAGAGGACAGTGGTTCAAACACCCATCAGGCCACCCAGATTTATATTTTCTGCAGTTGGTTACGTCCTCGATAGATCATGTGAATGATCCTTTTATCTAAATTATGTAAAACGAGTCAGTTTATAGGTTACACACACGTAATTAGTGTAGATATTAATGAACACATTATTTTTTATGTTCTACAGTTAAAATCTAAATTATACAGGGTGAACGTTAATAAAATCGACAAACTGCTAGAACGGATTCCTGCCTGGAAATGGAGAAAAAAATATGCTATAAACATGTGTCAGAAAATTCATCGTTGCTACGGTAGATGGCGCTGACGAATGGACTGTTCTTCTGACCACGTGCCGTGAGTTACTTGTGTGTTGCGGGCTGTGTGATTGATGCAGCGTACGGTAAGCAGCTGAATGATCTGGTGTTCACATCGGGAACAAGCCGAGATGGCGTTTGTGTACGGCCAAGCAAATGGAAACGGTCGGGAGGCATCATAGCTATACCAAAAACCAGTACCATCACAGACACCGGCCCTGTCACACAACATTTCAAGCAGATTTTGGGCTTTTGTACAGCACGCTGTGTCAATCGCACAACTTGCAACACACAAGGAACTCACGGCACGTGGTCAGAAGAACTATCAAACCTCGGGGCCATCTACCGTGGCGAGGATGCATTTCCGGAGACATATTCACAGTACCTCTTTTCCTCAATATCCAATCAGAAACCTGTCCCTGAAGTGTGTCAGTTTTATTACTGTTCACCCCATGTGTACAGTGAAATTCTTATTAAAGTTTAAAATTCCCAAGCAACGTAGATGACGGCGCGAGAAGAAATTTAACATAAGACGGATGGGGCCGCACAGGGCCGGTAATGCCCCGAAAGCGGGTGACAGGTGCTGTGACGTCGCCAGTTGTGCCTCGTACACACGCAGCGGCTGGGACTGTGGATCTTAGACTCACCGGTAGAGGGGAGTGCGCCACATCGCTCCGCTTTTTTCGAAGATCTTTTGTAAATATGATCTGTTGTAAATGTAGAAGTCACAAAATTATTGTCCTCGCTGTAACCAAGCTACAGGTGTTATTATCTTGTGCTTCTTCCCTTTTTTTCCCTTCTTTTTTGTTTACGAACTTTATTTAGTACAGAAAACTTAGCTCATTTACTTGTAGCGATGCGACTCGAGAGCTTATACTCATATTCTTGTGATGCCATGTGCTAGGTTTTTCTTGATTGTACTTTGCAATAAACCATTGGAGACGGCGAGACCAGTAAATAAAACAGTAAATCTTACCTAAATGTAAACACACAATTGTCTAACGCAATGCATAAAACACTGTCTATCAGATCCGAGAGTCGGACCCTGAGCCCTACGCGTAGGCCCGGAGCCAGTACTGGAATTTGATTGGGATGATCAGTGCGACAGATTGATAGGCCCAACCACTACAATTGCATCGACATGCGTCATCTGATGACGTCACATTATAACAGTAGTATTGTCTGCAAAACGTACCGATTGTGCCTGTCGAATGTCAAGTGGAAGGTCGCTGACGTATATAACGAATGGCAGTGGACCTAAACCTGAACCCTATGGGACACCCTTCAGTCACTAAAATTTTCTATTCTTCCAACATTGTCTGAATTATTGAACACAACTGTTTTGCATTCTTTTGTGAAGTATGATTCAAACCAGTTGTATGTAAAGCTATCAATTCGATACAGCTTCTCTAAATTAACTAGCTAGTGTTAAAGTATGATTTAGCACATTTCATTTCAAATAACACTGTCGATTTCGTTTCCTATGCTGGTGTCCCGTCTCTTATGACTTCATCATTGACGAGATATTAAACGTCATTCCTCACTTACCTCTTTTGTTTTTCTACTGGGGCACTTAATTTATGTATGAAGATACCAGTGGGTTTTGTTGTTTAATACT
This sequence comes from Schistocerca americana, assembly GCF_021461395.2. NCBI lineage: Eukaryota > Metazoa > Arthropoda > Insecta > Orthoptera > Acrididae > Schistocerca > Schistocerca americana. Next base: position 228,717,088 of record NC_060119.1, read on the forward strand.
TTCTAAATACTTTAGCCCCGTTCGTCACGAAAAGAATTGGCATAAGTACTAGACTGTAACCGCTCAACCATTACGAACTAGTGCTTCTGTCATGCCATAGAGTTTAAAATTCGACCTGCTTGCATAGCTTAAACACACGCCACCCTAACTCGCGAAGCAGAAAGGCTGGGTCGAGCCAGATCCAGTCAGCGACAGTTAGCCTGCTAGACTGGCCAGCCTGTCTGTGGTTTTAGGTGGTTTTTCTCGTCCGTTTAAGCAAACGCTGAGGTGATTCTCATTCCACCTCAGAAAAACTGAAAGAAAACAATTAAAATACGATAACACATGGAAACATTTTACACGATTCAAAGGCAGATAGGTAACACGAATTCCCTCGCTTGGTTTAAATGGTGACTGCGACGACAGGTAGGGAATCCGGCCACAAAGTTAAAATAAATTTTGAAGACAGTGGGCCTCATGCGGCGTTAAAAAAGTTATAAAAGAGCGAGTCACTGTCCAAATTTACGGTATTGGATTTCCCTCCACTTTTGTATATAAACTAGGTCAGCCGCCATTGTTTCGCTCGTGTACATTGTATTGTCTGCACAGATTATTTTTGTTTTTCCTTAATGGAATTTCTATGTTGTTCACAAATTGCAGCACCTTCTAAACTATTCACTCTAAATAATGCCCTAGAAGGATAATATTTCACGAACTTACTTCTGGCCAAAAACCGATTCTGGTAGTTGGAGATGGAAGATTTTGTTAACACTGTCTTTTGAGTCCTTGTGGTGATACTTTCTTAGGAGCTTTCATCCCCTAACAGAACTCTTTATTTCTAACTAAGAGGCAAGATACTAATTTTCACACATTTAGATTTAAAAATGTTTTAATATAAAGCAATATTTTCTTAAAAATTTTCTTTCCCTGTTTTACTCAGTTAAGGGTTGAATGTCCAAAAAATAAAAAAAAACTGAAATGAATATGTCTTTGTTTCTAACCGAGATGCTAAATACAGATTTTCATACCCCTACGTTTTCATAATGAAATATTTTCGTAAAACATTCCATCCGCTATTGCACCCCCTCTGGGGATGAATTTCCAAAAACTCTAAAACATGTGTTTTATTTATTTCCAACCGAGAAGTCAAATACCAATTTTCACAAATTTAGCTTTAAAAATACTTTAGTATTTTTTTAATAACGATTAATTTTCAAGAAGTAGCTTTTATTCGCCGTTTCACCCCCGTAGGGATTAAGTTTCCAAAAATTCTGACACACGTATTTCTTTATTTCTGACCGAGAAAACAAATATCAATGGTAATAATTCTAGCTTCAAAATTGCTTTAATAGCCTCATATTTTCAAAAAATCTTTCATCCCCTATTTCACCCTATTAGAGGTGGAACTTCAAGAAATGCATTCTTAAACAATGTCTACAGCTTAACATCAACACCTTCTCGTAATGTCAAGTTTCTACCCTTAGAGGCTTGGGCTGCGCGATGATGAGTCATTGAGTCAGTTATTCGGGTCATTTCTTTTTATACACGGTATGTGGAAACTCCCGTTACAAACTTGTAGGACCTTTAGAGGAGAGTGAGTACATGATATTTTGAATGGAAAGTCATGTCCGGAAATGTACCTTTTCCGTTCTACGACAGTTTCCTTTCAGTTGTTTAACTCATCCCTTCTTCTTCAGGAAATGAATTAAGCGTGACGCAGTACAATTATTAGGTAATAATTCCAATATAAACGTAATGAAAAAACGTTACGTTCTGTACGTACAGTATGCTGGGTTCTGTTGCTTTTTTTTTGTTTTTTGAGCAATGTAAACAGGTAATGTTTGAGAGGCAATAAAAGCAAATGTGATATATGATAAATGAATGTTTCGTTATGTTTCCTTTCGAATTGTTATCTGCTAATTGTAATGCGTCACCCATAATTTAAATTCTTAAGCAGAAGTGGATGAGTTTAACATGTGAACTGAAACCGTCGCAGAACGGAAACGGTGCTTTTCCGGACGAGGGTTCCTGTTCAAAATATTATGTACTCACCCCCCCCCCCTTCAAGTCACAGAAATTTGGGCCGGCCGGTGTGGCCAAGCTGTTCTAGGAGTTTCAGTCTGGAACCGCGTGACCGCTACGGTCGCCGGTTCGAATCCTGCCTCGGGCATGGATGTTTATGATGTCCTTAGGTTAGTTAGGTTTAAGCAGTTCTACGTTCTAGGAGACTGATGACCTCAGATGTTAAGTCCCATAGTACTCAGAGCCTTTTGAAACATAGAAGTTTCCAACGGGGTTTCCGAACACACTGTACGCAGAGTCAAACGACGTGTAACTATTTCCTCTTTTTTTCGTTCGCGTAACATCAGTAAAATAATGAACCAAATAGCCCATTTCAATTTAAGATAGTTAATTGTAAGAAGTCGAAGTAAAAATAAAGGCAATCACAGGGTCACCAAAAAAAGAAAAAAAATAGAAACACCCCTTAGCCGGCCGGAGTAGCCGAGCGGTTCTAGGCGTTGCAGTCTGGAGCTGCGCCACAGCTACGGTCGCAGGTTCGAATCCTGCCTCGGGCATGGTTGTGTGTCACGTCCTTAGGTTAGTTAGGTTTAAGTAGTTCTAAGTTCTAGGGGACTGATGACCTCAGATGTTAAGTCCCATAATGCTCAGAGACATTTTGAACACTCCTTACGAACATTTCAGATCTCCCAATGGTGGTTGTATGGCTTTATTAACGGCTGGCCGAAGTGGCCGGGCGGTTAAAGGCGCTGCAGTCTGGAACCGCAAGGCCGCTACGGTCGCAGGTTCGAATCCTGCCTCGGGCATGGATGTTTGTGATGTCCTTAGGTTAGTTAGGTGTAACTAGTTCTAAGTTCTAGGGGACTAATGACCTCAGCAGTTGAGTCCCATAGTGCTCAGAGCCATTTGAACCTTTATTAACGACCTATGTACGTGTCATACTGCGGCCTTGTGTCATCACTCGATACAGCTTTCTCGACCACTTACGTGCAAGGCAACTGGGTGGTTTGTGTTAACTGTCGACATGGGAAATAATTAGTAGTTTAGCAACTAGGTACAACTCGGAACGAAGATTTAAAAAATGAAATGTTAATCGCCTGTTTTACTGAGGCAGCAATTTGGGGGAATTGCAAACAAGGCCGGCTCCCTGCAGTGCCGCACTTCTTACAGCGGGTCCTATAGCGGTAGTTAGGTAAATGCGCTTTACCGGGAAAACGACGCACTTGCGCTCACGGGGGCGTTACGGAGCAATGAAGTGTCCTCTGGTGACTGCGCCGCGTCCCGATTTGCGGGCGAGCGCGGAGCAAACAAGCGGCACGGGGAATCCCCGCGGAGCTGTAACCCTGAGATGACCCACCGCCGGCGACGCCAAGGTCGCGCCGCGCACTGCAGCACCACCGCGCCCTCTTTTTTTATGGTCTTGTTTACAGCCCGAAATCGGACGAGTAGTGGCGAAAACATGCCGTGACGTCGGCGGCTGGCGCCGACGCTTCTGACAGCAGCGCGCGCCCACACACACCCACCCTCCCACCCACCCACCCACCCACCCGCACACACTTCCGCGGCTGTTTATCTGATGACGGGAGCTCTGGTACGGGGGGATGCCATCTCTCGCCAGATTCCAGGAAATGGGCAAATCTCGTCGCAGACGCCGGAGCGTCTTCGATACATCCTGCCTATGACGACGGCTTCTACGGCGGTACCGAAGGGGTGGGTGGTGGAAGGCTGGAGTTCGGGGGAGGTGGGGGAGGGAGCGGAGAGAGAGGTGGGGCAAAGACGGCGAGAATCGCACGCAGGCACAAGAGCGGGGATCCCTCAACCGAAACGGCGCCAGTAGCGGAGAATTCTGGCAGGACTCCCGAAAGTCCCATTGTATCTTCCCGCCGCTCCCCCTTTCTGCTATTACTCTGGCAGCAGCAGAATTAGACCGTTGTCGCTTTGCCACGCGCTGAAGAGTAGTGACACGTTTAGGGTGCAATTGAAACGCTTCGGGGCCTTTGCCATCGAGACGGGCGCACTGCACACGCTCACAACTTATGTCAGCACAAAGTACTTCACCACGAAAAGTTAAGACTAACGTGAAGAGAAAGTAAAGACATCCCAGAGGAAGCGTAACCGTTATTCTTGAAAGGCTGCAAGAAGTTGCAGAACTTATCAGAAGGGCGTAAGCAATGTGTGGTGTGCGTACTGTAATCTTATTCTCACATATCTCTGATACTTGACAAAGTGTCTACACATTTCTCTTCATGGCTATGTACCTGAATATGACAATCTTATTAGGCGCAGACTGAAACTTGACTATAGATTGATGCAGACTAAGGCAGACTGATGCAGACTGAGTAATCGGAGGTCTGTACATTCGTTATAATACCTCGAGCGTTCAGGTATCACTGTGCAAGTGTGATCCGCAAGGAGAAAAGGTTCTACGTTAGCAGCAATCTCATTGGCTGCGTTACATATTAATACGCGGATCGGCGGAAGCAGAATTTGGTCCGTCTCTAAGACAGCGCCATCTCGTAGTGCGGAGACGGACGAGCGCCGCGCCTGCGCTGTTATGCTTAGCGGGTCGCGCTCTAGTGGTAAAGTTGTGTACGCTCTGACTACGCGGAACTATGTACACAACGCAATGCGTACAACTCATTAAATAATTTGCAATATTTACTCCAAAACAAGTGGCATTTCTCGTCGTTTTTAGCTGCAACTGGACATTCTTTTCGTAAAGACATAATTTCAGAATAGTTTTTGGCGTATTTTTTTTTAGACAACGTGTCAAGCTATATCTGTTTGGGTTAATAATTGCTAGTCCGGCGACAGCACGTTGGTGTAGTGAGAGGTCAAAGGCCGGCGATACTACAGTGGGGTCGTGTACATACTATCGCTCAGTGGCCGGCGACACCAGAGTGCTGTCGTGAGCATAGCATCGCACAGTAGACGGTGACAGCACTTCATTATATTTTTCATTCTGTTAGTGTTTTGTTTAGGTAACAATAAGTTACACACGTCAACGAGTTTTTGTTTTTATAAGTTCAAAATGGCTCTGAGCACTATGGGACTCAACTGCTGAGGTCATTAGTCCCCTAGAACTTAGAACTAGTTAAACCTAACTAACCTAAGGACACCACAAACATCCATGCCCGAGGCAGGATTCGAACCTGCGACCGTAGCGGTCTTGCGGTTCCAGACTGCAGCGCCTTTAACCGCACGGCCACTTCGGCCGGCTTTTTATAAGTACTTGTGCACTTTCACCATGGCAGACGAAAGAGACGATACGATTGCTTACGATGAATGCGCGGACGTCCTGTCTGACGTTTCAGACGACCTGGCCTATTGGGAAGAAGACATTGGATATCAAAAAAATGAAAGTGAAGCAGAATAATTTTGAAGGCAGTGAAAAACGTCCAAGAAGAATTCGGTGAACGCTACGGTTGTCAACTGATTCGGATGAATCAGACGAAGAAGACAGATTATGACTTACTGAGGACCAATAATAAATTTTGAGGATCTCTGGGTCCACAAAAAATGGCTCTGAGCACTATGGGACTTAACATCTGTGGTCATCAGTCTCCTAGAACTTAGAACTACGTAAACCTAACTAACCTAAGGACATCACACACATCCATGCCCGAGGCAGCATTCGAACCTGCGACCTTAGTAGTCGCGCGGTTCCGGACTGCGCGCCTAGAACCGCTAGACCACCGCGGCCGGCCTCCGGGTCCACACATATTTCCCAAAGATACACACAGAGTCGTGGACATCGTAGAATTATATATTGGGAACGATCTATTTGAATATATTAGCAACGAAACCAACAAGTATTACAGTCAGAATTGCAATAGAAGGACACTGGATTTAAAAAATGCCAAATTTGTCTGCGTTACCGGACCCGAACTTAGAAAATGGTTTGAACTTGCTATCATTAAGGGAATTGTAAAAAAGCAAGGATCGATGATTACTGTTCAACAAATCCGTTGATAGACACACCGATGTTTCGCAAAACGATGCCCCTCAACCGATGCAGACAAAATGTACACTGTCCCTCTTATCTCTCCTCGTCCCTAACGCTCATGTCGGAACAACATGACAGAAACACACGTTCCCATTATAATAAAATCCTCTCCGTTCCACTGCATCGCTCAGTCACCTTCTCCAAGTCCTTTACAGTAACGGGAACCCGACTCTGAAATAACCTCCCTCGTTATATTAGAGAACTTAAAATCATGTCCGGCTTCAAAAAAACAGTTAATGACGTATCAACTTAAGCAACAGTAATGCCTTCCTCTGTACATGAATGCACTTCACCTCATTACTTCCATTTTTCCCCCTCATTAAATCTCCCTTCCCGAAAACTCGCTATACTAGTAAACATCTACTTTACGCACCAAGATATTAATGTACATCTGCACAAAACCTTCATTACTATTGCCAATTTTTCTAATGTTTGTCATTATTATTTGACTTTTTTACTGTTATTATTATTGTTTTTATCATAATCCGTATGTATAGCACCTGTCGTAAAAATACTGCCAGCATTTACTTTATTAGGTCTTAGTCATGTTTATCATTATTATTGGATCTTTTTACTGTTATTATTATTGCTTTTACCATAATCTGTATGCTTAGCACCTGTTGTAAAAATACTGCCGCATTTACTTTATTAGGTCAGTCACTACTCTTTATTCATATTGTCACTAGAGTAATCTAATTTTCTCATCTTAACTGTTGTCATGATGTAACTCTGATGTGTGAATTGCTGCATGTGTGGAACACTGGTCCGATGTAAGAGAGGGCCTGATGGCCCTAATCTAATCAGGATAAATAAATAAATAAATAAATAAAATATTATCATTTTTACATTTTTCAGACAACAATAAACCGGATAATGCCGACCGGGTTTTCAAAATGCAATTCGTAAATGATTACTTTTCCAAAAAGTTTAAAGAAACGTTTACCCTATGTCAAAACATCTCAACTGATGAAGGAATGATACCGTGGAGTGGACAGTTAAATTTTAAAGATTACAATCCGTCGAAAATTACGAAATATGGCATACTCATTCGGATGCTGTGTGATTCGATTACGGGATACTTTTCCTCATTCAAGATATATTACGGCGCTGGAAAACCTTTAGCAAAAATATTGATGGAACGGCTGACACGTTCTTATGGAAAGTGGCATTACCTCTACATGGATAATTATTATTACAGTGTAGAACTTGCAGAGAAGTTACTTGAAAAGAAAATTCGAAGTTATGGAACTATACGGCAAAAGTAGAGGATTTCCGAAAAATTAAAGAGCGCAAAAGTCAATGTGTTTGAAGCTTGTCATCAAAGGAAAGGTGACAAGCGGCCGGAGACAAGCCAAGTAATCCGAATTAGCGCTGCCGGCGCCAAGCGAATAAATTTGTATGAGACGTGCGGGCGGCAAAGTGTTAATAATGCTGACCTCCGAGGTCCCCTCTCCGCAGTTACGATATTGAACGTCTCGAGTGTCTGTTCCTCTAATAACCACCTTCTTCCAAATGCAGCTAAAACCCATCTTCGTGCGTTTCACCTTGCGCGTTATTAGCCATATATACGGAATAGAGAATGGGAAAAGAAAGGGGAGAGATGGATGGGAATTCGTGACTTTCAGTCGCCCAGTGAATTCTCGTAACGAAATGGCGAAAGTTGAAAATTTGTGCTGGACCGGGACTCGAACCTAGATTTGCCGCTTCTCATGAGCGGTTGCTTTAGTCGCTTCGGTCATCCGGACTCAGATTTCTAACTTATCACGCGTTGCAATGCAGCGTCCCTCGTCCATTAACCTCCCACTCGTAAATTATTGATTCCCGTCAAGGAGCCGTCGTGCTCATATATGAGTAATGTCTGTTCTGTCGAACAAGTCATTGCAGCGTGCGATAAGTTGGAAATCTGAGAAGGTCAAGGACCATATTCAGATGGCCGAAGCGGCACGGGTTAACTGCCCTCTGTAATAAAAAAACTAAGTTAATGGTTCATCGACGAACTGAAACGGGTGTCTTGCGACGTCCGCCCCGAGCAGATACAACGGACCAAAGCGAACAAAATGAGATTTTTTTTAAAAAAAGAGGTCAAGTCAGCTCCGCACGAGCAGCGATAAATTCGGGTTCAACTCACAGTCCGGCATAAATTTTCAACTTTCGCCTTTGCATTACCAGAACGTAATTTGAGACAAGAAGTCACGAATTCCCACTCATCCCTCCCCTCTGTTTCCACATTCTCTGTTTCAAGTAAATATATGCACCAGAACATACACTATTTATATATGCAATCCGGCATGTCGCTAAATTAATATCACATAACGAGGGATATACTTAGTAAATACTGCCCATCCATCTGGATCGTACTCTGACGTACAAGCGGTACTCTGTAAATGCGAGAATAAAGGTGGAAGCCAGAAATAAAATCCCCACAATATCACTCGTAGTACGTGGGGCTCTGGACCACAAACACCTTCCAGTGCTGGAGAGTACGTGTGTCCATTCTAATACCAACCTACTCACGTAAACGAAGTTGACATAAAAACAAAGAAACAAAAAATAGTATTTTCCCCATACCTAAGACTCTGCTTAAACTTGAATCACGCTAAAAAGAATTCTGCTATTAATAACAAGCAAAAACAATGTTAATTCAGTATTGCAGGTTTACTTTGAAATATCAAGATATTTGTATCGATCCCCAAATGTTCAACTCAAATCACTGTTGTCAGGAGATCGGTTCACAGCCAACGCAATTAGTAAAAAACCACAAGCTCAGTAGCTTATAGGACGGTGGAAAAACAAGTAGTATGCAGAAATTACAGAAATAAAACTGTAACTACAAAAAATGCAACGTGGTAGCACCATAACTGGTACAATGTGTATGTGGGCTTTCATGTTGGTAACGCCTCGTAGCGCTCTGTATGAAAATCACTGACTGTGCTGTGTGCAGTCTGTGACGTGTTTGCATTGTTGGAATATTCGCTATTGTAGTGTTGGGCAGTTGGATGTGAACAGCGCGTAGCGTTGCGCAGCTGGAGGTGAGCCGCCAGCAGTGGTGGATGTGTAAAGGGAGATGCCAGAGTTTTGAGAGGTTGCTAAAAGCGGACGACCTGGGCGTGTGTCTGCCAGAGAAAGTAAATTTGTCAAGATGGAGGTCATGAATTGATAGATATATGAATGTGATGACTTTTGAACATTATTAAGGTAAATACATTGTTTGGTCTCTATCAAAATCTTTCATTTGCTAACCATGCCTATCAGTAGTTAGTGCCTTCAGTAGGTAGAATCTTTTATTTAGCTGGTAGTACTGGCACTCACTGTATTGCAGTAGTTCGAGTAACGAAGATTTTTATGAGGTAAGTGATTCATGAAAGGTATAGGTTATTGTTAGTCAGCGGCATTCTTTTGTGGGGATTATTGAAAGTCAGATTGCGTTGCGCTACAAATATTGTGTGTCAGTTTAGTGATGATCAGAATAAGTAAAGAGAGAAATGTCTGAGTACGTTCAGTTTTGCTCAGCTGTCTGAAAATCAAATAACGTAGAAGGTTTACCAGCACAGTCATTTAATAATTTTTAAAAGGAGACGTTTTAAATGTTACCCTGATTGACTGTGCTAATGCGATAAAAGCGAATGTAATTTCGTCTGTTACGTCTTTACGACTAAATCTCTGAAATGATTTTGATGGAATTTGGTATGCGGATAGATTTAACCTAGGTGAAGAACATAGGCTACTTTATGAAGTAAAAAAGAAAATGACATCTAATACCGAATTCGTGAACGAGGCGTGGACGACGATTCTGCACAGGTAGGCGATTCCTAGTGTTTGTAGATATTCCGTGACAGTGCGAAACGACGCAGTTTCTGAAATTTCAACACTTAGCGTGTGGCTGACGTAGAATTACGGCGCTTAAGTGTAATGAGAATTTGCGGCGGACGTATTGTTACGCAAAGTCATTCATGATAATTTTCCGCGGTATCAAATGTATTTTTACGCCTCATACAATCATCTGTGATGTGTGCCGGTTCCATAGACGACAGTAGCGGTATAGCTTGGACAATTCATCGTTTTCGAAAGCTTTTTATTGTCTCTTGCTTCGTAGACATTAGGTAACGTCAGAGTTCTCCACTTCGTGCATTTTGTGTTCTTTTCTGTTGATTTTATGTTTAAAATGTGCATTGAAGAGAAGAAAGTTTCTGAACATGACTTACGAAGTCCTTGACGAGTCTACAGACGATAAAAATTAAATATCTGATGTCGATTCAGATAACATGTCGTCTGAAAATTGTAGTAATACTATACTTTTTTGATGATGAGTTGCAGCATAAGTTTATCGTATTATTTTCACAGATTGTGTTATTATACATCAGGAAATGAATGCGAGCATAACTCCGTGGAATGTACTGCTTATCTCTCGATGTTTCACTGTAGTCCACCATGAATGCAACACTTTGCGATGATCTTGTGTTTTGTGTGTTACTTTAGATGTAAACTGCTTGTGAAATAAATATAAACATAAATATCACGTCTATGCTTACATTTTTAAATACTAGATACCTTTTCAATGATTACTGTCAAACTGAAGTTCCATCTGTATATTCAAGATTTACGTCTAGCAATACCAAAATAAGTATATTTAATTTAGAAAGTGCAATATACGTCAAGTTTTGAAATTCCAACTACAAATGTGTACGCACGAATTATAACCTAAAAAAGCGGATATTTTAGCCGGTGCATAGGTAATGGCAGTTAGCTACGAGAGCAGCACTGTAAGTGTTAAAAAGAATTGCCAAACCACCTGATGCAACTGGACAGTTTTAAAGGTGAAACGTTGAGGAGATACAATAATAAAATCGGGCGGTAATCTCGAGAATCGTATTTAAAGCTATTACGATCTGCCTAGCTAACGTTAGTCTGATTTAGCGCATAGCTCTAAGAGAACCGGGAAATATAATTGACTCTATTTTATAAAAGCTGAGTAATAGCAAACAAACAGGTATTAGCTGTTTCTTGGTGCATTTATTCCAAGTGACATGTTTCGGCCTCTGTCCATCATCAGATTTCCTGGTGTAAACTATATAATAAATTAACAAATAATTAGTCACACATTTTTTAAACACCAAATTTTAACAAGAAAGCGCAAAAACGAACAATGTCAGAATCAGCACATACAATTTCCTGTTAATGTTTGGCGTTTCAAAAAAATGTGTGGCTAAATATTTGTTATATTCTTTACACCATTGAATCTGATGATGGAGTTTTGGTTGAACTGTAGCGCTCGGGATTGTAGGCTATGAATTAGCTTTTTAATCAAATGGTCCGCCTTTTAAGAAAGGAAATCGCCATAATATAACCATTTTCGCTTTTTTGTTTTGTTTTATAGACACAATTTGTGTGTGAAAAACAAAGGAACAAATTCCTTTGCAAATACTTTGTACGTCATTACTTTATATACAGGGTGTATACGGGGACAAGGAAAAAAATTCCCGGATTATTCCCGGATTTCTCCCGGATATCCCGTTTAAAAAATATGCTTTTTCCCAGGCGAAAATACACTTTTTCTGTGCTAAGTGACAGTAGATTTTTCGTAGATTTTCCCTCGGAACTGTAAAACTTATCAATCCTTTGAATGGTTAACGTTTTATACAATCACGTAGAACTTCCCGGAAGAAAAAAAGAAAAGACGGGGCAGAGAAGTTTTGGAGAGACTTTGATTAAAAAAAGGAGAGAAGTTTTGGAAAGACCTTTGATTTGCAGCAACATATACGCTGCATATTTTCGTATTACGAAAGTATAAATTCGAATTGCACCAAACACAGCGCGTTAGTTTCCGGAGCGTTGAAACCGAGGTTGCGATGTCCTTTTGTAAGCGAGTCATATCTCAAGCCACGAGATCTCGCCAGCCGATGATAGCAGCTATTCAAAGCATAGGACACCTGTTATAGTCAGCCAATAGCAAGATCACTGGTTACACAGCGCGAACACGCAAGAGGAAAAGTTAACGGTTTACGTTAATGTACACTGTACCGTATATCTACAAGAAAAGCTAAGCTTTCACATATAATTTTGGTCTCTAAGATTAACACGCCACAACAGCAGCTAAGCTTTCACATGTAATATTGATATTTTTTGCGCGTGTTATACTTTACGATGCATCACACAAATGTGCCAGTAAATTTAAAATTCTGATGTAAATGTCTTTGCTCGAAATTCTTGTAAGTGGCTGGTCCTCAAACTGTTCAGTTTCGAACGCTCTGTGATTTAGATATCCATCCCACTTTCTCACACGTGACGAAATTCATGTTGCGTAAAAAGAAATTTTCTTTGAAAGTAACACTTTTCTAACCACCGTTCACAATACTATCCGGAGACTGTTAGAAATAGGTTCGATTTACCAGTTGCCAGAGAACGCCAGGAAACAGGCATTATTGTGCGGTGCAACCTTAGTGGTGTAGGAAGCCAGCATGTTCGTGTGTATAAAGCACTAACAGAGCTTACATTACACCATAAAAGCATCAGAGGATACTCCAAAGAGCATCGGAATTTCGTAAACCACACTAAAATGCATAATTCGGCTTGAAGTGCAAAATGGCTTTTTCCAGTTCACAATGAAGTAGGTCCCATCTGATATTAAGCTTTTCAGTGTGGCTTTTGGGATGTAAATTTTCTTGGAGTACCAGTACTCTGCGATCTCATTTTAGGTTCTTTATTATGGCATAATGCCATATATGGCAGAAGATGATAACGTGCACTTGAAATTCAGCGAACAGTTGGAACTAGCCAATACTGTAGAATGAAACACTTCGTTTCAAATAAAATGATTGCCTCAGCGGAAAGATTAATAAAGCCAAATTTCTTTAGCAAACTTGCAAAAATGACTTCACTGTTCTGCAAGGCGATTAATGCTTGACTGCTACTAACTTGGAAATAAAATAAAATCAGAAAACAAATTAATAATATATCTTTGCCCTCCGTAATTATGTGAATGTATTTTAATTCACTTGATAGCTCCCGGCCATAGAAATCCGTTTGTTTTCACATGACGTGGGAGCTGTACACGAAGAGAAGCAGCGAAATCACTTAACGTAAACACGGGTCACGTGGAGATAAACCCCCTCCCCACTACAACCCAGACAACTCTGTGCAAGCGTGAATCTGGCAGCTGGGGCGCGGGAGAAAAATTTTTCTCGTTTGCATCTAGCTGCCTACCGATACAGCTAACAGCCAAACTTCAAGTAGCGGGAGAAGGTACTGCTTATACGCGAGTCAAATGCGCTTGCGCAACAGACCGCTGGCAATTGGTCAAACGAACCTAACGTGAACAGTTGTGACGTCATGCTCATAGCAAGCAGTTTATTGTTACGAAGAATTACAGTCTGCGCCCTAAGGCCGTTGAAGTATTTTTGCTATTTGCAGACGCTTGTGCGTGCACGGTGTTTTGTTGTTGTAAATTGCTCATTTCCTTTTCCACTAAAGTTTTATTTTTTTCCCTCTCGTTTATATTTTATTGCTGCAGTATCATTCTCCAGTAGCAGGATACAATAACATTCCTTGCTAGAGAATCAATTCTGCAGTTAAAATTGCAAAAAATTAACTGAAAGCTAAAACAATGAAAAATTCCCGGAATTCCGAAAAATTCCCGGGTTTTTCCCGGTTTTCTCCCGGATGAAAAAATTCCCGGGTTTTTCCCGGATTTACCGGTTGTCCCGGGTCGTATACACCCTGATATATCTTCTGTATATGTCATAGAGTAAATACGTGTATCGAATGAGAATAGGGCACCGCGGATCTCGCCACTAAACCGGAATTGTCACGTGACTTCGATACAACGCTCTATGTTTCCATTTCAGGATAAGACCGAAACTTTTATGTTGCATCTGTGTTAGCGTCGTTTTAACACATTTGCTTATTATTAGCAGCAATTGCGGGTAATTGTTGCTGCTACAGATGCAAATCGAAATACCTCACCGAACGCGGAAAAATTACTTTTCATATTTTCACAGTACGACAACGGTCTAATTATAATTATCACACCAGGAACAGGCGCTATACCCGTTAGAAAATGTCGAGACGCAGCGTAGTTAGGACTTTATGTGGCTGTGTGACGATGTGCCCCTACGATAGTGTGGGAGCGTGCTTCCAGTCAATTCATTGAATGTATTCGTATTAGGAGCAATTTCCGGCTACGATAGGATTGTCAATCAACAGTCTGAGTCATTACCTCCCGATTATATAGACCTCCAATACAATTAGGACTATTTGAAAGTAGCTACAATACGAAACTGCAGCTCAAGTAAGTACTTGGGGATCAGTACGTGCCGTTAATATATTAGATTCCGTAACGATGAACGAAGATTTGAGATACGACACTAGAATGTAGAATAAAAGTAAGAATGTCACCCTTAAAAATACATTATTGTGCGATCAACTGCTAATTTTCTGCCCGTGATAGTTCCAAGTTCGCTGGTTTTTTGGACAAACTTCCACTTTGGTATATTACGAAGCCATTCTACAATACCGCCACATTCAACAATACCATGAAGTTCACCACAAGCCTAAAAAGTAGTGGCGGCTACCCCTTCTTTTCGTATCACAAGAAAGGAAGAGCTGGGACACATGTCACAAACCAAGGAAAAGCTCTTGCGTTAACTTATTCGAAGCTCTAAACCAAGTTCGTTTCAGGTATCAAATGCAACTTGTTAAGATACATACAAGAAGCAGGTACGAAACCGACGGTACTTTTGAATGGGATCTGTCTGCACTAACGATCTAATGAAGTTCAAAAGCCGGCCGGTGTGGCCGTGCGGTTAAAGGCGCTTCAGTCTGGAACCGCGGGAACGCTACGGTCGCAGGTTCGAATCCTGCCTCGGGCATGGATGTGTGTGGTGTCCTTAGGTTAGTTAGGTTTAAGTAGTTCTAAGTTCTAGGGGACTTATGACCACAGATGTTGAGTCCCATAGTGCTGAGAACCATTTGAACCAAGTTCAAAATCTGCAACAATCCCATGTGCCTTTTGAAGTCAATATACGTTGGCACAGAAAAAGAAATTCTGTTCTGCGCATCTCGATGCTGAATCCACAGATACAGCTGCTCTGTGTAACTCGCACTTTTTCGCATTTTTTCTGTGGTTCCGACATTCAATTGTCACCACACCAAGGCCTGAGCAGCCGAAAGCTGCTCCATGATTAAATAAACACCATTCTCCAGAACACCAAGAAAGTACTTCCTATTTAATACGAGGGCGCTCTGGAAAGTAATGCCTTCGGATTTTTAATATGAAAACTCTTAAAGCTTTGTAATAAAACCAACGTTACTGACGTTCTACATTTTAATTCTTCATGTTTACATATTTATTTCTCAACGTACTTACGATGGAAACGAACACAGTTCGCCAGCGAGAGACCGCTTTGTTGATACCTTCACTGTAGAATGTTTGACATTGTTGGCAGCGGCACAACCTCTCCTCTGTTTGCACCGCTTCATCGCTATCAAAGTCCTCGAAGATGTTCTTTAAGTTATGGAAACAGATAAAAATCGGATAGGGCCAAATAGGGACTGTATGGAAGATGACCGATGACAGTGAAACCAAGGCTTCGGATGGTTGCAGATGTCGCAGCGCTCGAGTGCAGTGTGGCATTTTTATGCGGGAGAAGAGGGTGGTCCATGCGGAGGTACTTTATTTTGGTTTTAAAAACTCGATTAAATCAAGCTGTTTCTCACGCACAGACAGCTACCTTACACTGCGCCATGTTACACGTTACAATCCGGAACCCTTTAGCGGCAGAGGGCTGCTAACATGCAGACATGAAGAATAAAGATGTAGAATGTTAATATTTGTTTTATTTAAGAAGCTTTAATAGTTTTTACATTAAAAATTCTGAAGTATTAATTTTCAGCACGCCCTCGCGCTAACGGCTTAATTAATAAAGGCCTCCTGCTATATTTCACTGGTGCTAGACTTCTAGTAAATGATTAGCAAAATGTCTCATGTTTCAATCAGAAATAGTATTGTTTCGCAAAATATTAAACAGATCTCAGCATTTTCTCCTCTAGTGAGTAGTGACGTATTTTTCATTTAGCCCATAATTGGCGATAAATGTGACCTGATTTTTTTCTTCTGGAGTTCAGATGCGTCCCATTAATTGCTTGCTTCACAAGCGCTATACGCGTTCGTTATACTCCCAGCGGCGATTCGTTTCATCCGGTCTCAATATGTGCAATTAAGAAGCGGACGCGAAATGGAGAGAAACAATACTGGAATATTGGCGACCGCCGAGCCAACTTGAGCCGTGCGAACGGCCGAGAACGCGGTGGCCAATCAGAAATTACTGGCAGACAGGGTGGAGTTCAGGCAATGTACTTCTTGCGTCTGATGTGCGGGAGGGCAATCTATTGAAAGTTTGCCCTCTGTCTAATTATGGAACACAAAGTTAATAATCAATCAGGGAGGGGCTTATCTTCAGTGCGCACGCCCTACATAAATGGCTACATCAAACAAGCGCCAGAGGGGAATAATGTAAGTAAATTGAGTCTAAAGGAAATTTAATATCAAACATTCTGCGAAGTTTCGCAGAGTCTGCATAGAAAGTTGCTTCCCACTCCCGGCAGACAACTTTCTTTATATCCCGTCCCTGGCACACCCGGCGACATCTCCCCTTCAAGAAAATTAACAGAAGTCTCATTTATACGCATTCTCTTTCTTGTGACGTGTTATATGACTTCAGCTGTTCGAGCCTACTGTAGTAACTATATCTCGGTGAACAAAGACGGCAATTTTTGTGGCTGTGAGTAAAGGCAACTAATAAGAAACGTCATCTAAGCTCTTTATGTCTTCTAGTAATGGAATTCTGTCGAATGGTTTGGCGTATTTTAGAGGTGTTCTGTAGATGAGTACAGCACATTAAAGGGTTCTGTGTTTCAAACAGAAGGGGACCTTCTAGAATGACACTCCTCTTGCTCATGCTGCAGATTCTTACACTGTTTATACGAGCGCTGTTCAGAAAGTACATCTACATTTACATCTACATCTACGAGTACATGAATACTCTGCAAATCACATTTAATTGCCTGGCAGGGGGTTCATCGAACCACCTTCAAAATTCTCTATTATTCCAGTCTCGTATAGCGCGCGGAAAGAATGAACACCTATATCTTTCCGTACAAGCTCTGATTTCCCTTATTTTATAGTGGTGATCGATCCGCCCTATGTAGGTTGGTGTCAACAAAATATTTTCGCATTCGGAGGAGAAAGTTCGTGATTGGAATTTCGTGAGAAGATTCCGTCGCAACGAAAAACGCCTTTCTTTTAATGATTTCCAGCCCCAATCCTGTATCGTTTCCGTGACACTCTCTCCTATATTTCACGATAATACAAAACGTGCTGCCTTTCTTTGAACTTTTTCGATGTACTCCGTCAGTCCTATCTGGTAAGGACCCCACACCGCGCAACAGTGTTCTAAAACAGGACGCACAAGCGTAGTGTAGGCAGTCTCCTTAGTAGCTCTGTTACATTTTCTAAGTGTCCTGCCAATAAAACGCAGCCTTTGGTTAGCCTTCCCCACAACATTTTCTGTGTGTTCTTTCCAATTTAAGTTGTTCGTAATTGTAATTCCTAGGTATTTAGTTGAATTTACGGCTTTTAGATTAGACTGATTTATCGTGTAACCGAAGTTTAACGAGTTCCTTTTCGCACTTATGTGGATGACCTAACACTTTTCGATATTTAGGGTCAACTGCCACTTTTCGCACCATTCAGATATTTTTTATAAATCGTTTTGCAGTTTGTTTTGATCTTCTGATGACTTTATTAGTCGATAAAGGACAGCATCATCTGCAAACAACTGAAGACCGCTGCTCAGATTGTCTCCCAAATCGTTTATATCGGTAAGGAACAGCAAAGGGCCTACATCACTACCTTGGGGAACGCCTGAAATCACTTCTGTTTTACTCGATGGCTTTCCATCAGTTAGTACGGTCTGTGACCTCTCTGACAGGAAATCGCAAATCCAGTCACATAACTGAGACAATATTCCATAAGCACGCAATTTTACTACGAGCTGCTTGTGTGGTACAGTGTCAAAAGCCTTCCGGCAATCCAGGAATACGATCAGGTGCTACATGGAAACCATCGTGAAATCCTATGAAAATTTGCCCAGATGTGTTGGACAGTGTCTCTAGTATGCCTGTCGACCGCCATCACATTGCTCTTTTTAGTTCTGAGTGCACACTGAGCACGTAACGATGCCGAAAAAATAGTGTTTCCCGCCGTGTATGAAGTCGCAGTCAGAGATTTCGCCTGATATCATGCAGCCCACATAACATAACTGTCATGCGTTTCCTTCTTCATTACAACTCTCGGTCGCACCCTGCAGGGCTAATGCACCCACAATATAACCCGCAACTGGCTCTACTCTGCTCACATGAACCACTGGCTTTGAAGACAACATTCTGTCACATGCAACATTCTGTAGACCAGTGCAGAGAAGTGGCGGAAAGCACAGGCGGCTGCATTCTGTGACGCGGGTATTTGAAAGTTGGTACAACGCTATGACGAATATCGAAGTCGGAGTGGTGACTGTGAATAAAACTAGCTGGAAAGTGTAGCTAACTGTTGCATATATTATATCGTCGGTTTTCACAGTCGTTTTCATTTCCCTTCCGATCGGTCGTTACTTTCAGAATAGCCCTCGTAATTACATACGACGAAGGAGGTGTTCAAATGTTCAAATGTGTGTGAAATCTTATGGGACTTAACTGCTAACATCATCAGTACCTAAGCTTACACACTACTTAACCTAAATTATCCTAAGGACAAACACACACACCCACGCTCGAGGGAGGACTCGAACCTCCGCCGGGACCAGCCGCACAGTCCATGACTGCAGCGCCACAGACCGCTCGGCTAATCCCGCGCGGCGACGGAGGTGTGTATCAAATTCTACGTAAACTCACAACAAATACCTTTCGAGCTATCTTCATTACTCTTGCCTTGTGTTTATTTTATTAAGGCTTGTAATTTAATTTAAATTGTTAGACGTGCTAGTTTTCTGTTCAACTGCCGGCCGCGGTGGTCTTGCGGTTCTAGGCGCGCAGTCCGGAACCACGCGACTGCTACGGTCGCAGGTTCGAATCCTGCCTCGGGCATAGATGTGTGTGATGTCCTTAGGTTAGTTAGGTTTAAGTAGTTCTAAGTTCTAGGGGACTGATGACCACAGCTGTTAAGTCCCATAGTGCTCAGAGCCATTTTTCTGTTCAATCAAATTTACGTCTTCTCATCTATTGAGTGTAATTCTTCCCTCCTTTCATCTCTCTCTTCTGCCTCATCCCTACATATTGTTTTCTATATTATCGAACTGCTTCAAATCAGCTTCGTGCAGTAGAAAAAAAACCGGCAGATTTAAGTAAATGCACTACTAAACTTTACTTATGCCATAAATTTCTTCACTTCTCCGCATACTGTGTTCTGCATTCGCTTCCCCCATTTTGCCTTATATTGATTTAGGTATTTATCAAAGTATCCCAGATTTTTGTATAGTCTTACGTGTGGAGTAAGCGAATTGTTCACAGTTACTGACGTGAAGCTTACAGCGTGTCTTACTGAAAAATGCGACCGGCTCTCGTAGTTGATATTTCCAGACGTGATACATTTGTCAGTAGCATATTTTTATATGTTCTTGTATCAGCACAATTTTTAATGAACGAGGGTAATGAATATATCCGCTAATTAAAGGGATATAATAAATCCTTCAACTTAAATCAGCTTTTAAATGTTCTGCTTAACCCGTATTTAATATCCTATTTCCATGGGGACATGACAGGGAGAAAGTTGTGCTCAGTCAGTGAGGCTAGGGGCTGATTAAATCTATTGAAATGACGAGTTCATGATATTAGAAGTTGGTCAAGTGCAAGTAGCACTCGCACACGGAAGGATCCGAGAGCACGAGAGCGCGCAAACACACACACACACACACACACACACACACACACATTATATATATAATTCATACATATATATATATATAATTCATACATATATAATTAATACATATGACTAGAAGTTACACTTTATGTTTGCGTGCATTAATGTTAGGCAATTAAGTTTTTGACGAATGATGAATGCAATGTGCGTTCTAACGCGAAAAGAAATTTTTAATGGGAGGTAATTACAATTTAACAATTTTCTGTATTTTTTATTTTATTTGTATTGAGAAACCCGGGTTCTTGCCAAATTTCATAATTCTACGCCAACGGGAAGTACCTTATATGTTTTGATAAGTGATTTTGCAAGTATCAAAATATGGGACATAAATGGCCATATCTTTTGATTGCATTTACTTACAAGCTTAAAATTTTTGAACTGCCAAGGCACCATAGGCTTTAGCATATGACATAAACTTGAAACTGATCCGCCATCCTGTTCAAGAGAAAAAAGGGGTATTAGCAGACGGACTAACAGCCAGACGGACGAAAAAAATGACAAAAAATTTCTTCGTGTTACATATTTACAAATTAACAGTTTTTGGATTTTTCCTTTACTTGCACTGGGAAGCCTTTCTTCTTGCCAAATTTCAATTCTAGGACAACTGGAAGCACCGTATAGGTTTTCATGAGTGAGTCTTCAAAATATGGTTCAAATGGCTCTGAGCACTATGGGACTTAACATCTGAGGTCATCAGTCCCCTAGAACTTAGAACTACTTAAAGCTAACTAACCTAAGGACATCACACACATCCATGCCCGAGGCAGGATTCGAACCTGCGACCGGAGCGGTTGCGCGGTTCCATGCTGAAGCGCCTAGAACCGCTCGGCCACACTGGCCGGCGAGTGAGTCTCCGAATATAAAAATATGTGACATATATGACAGTGTCTGTGGTTGAGCTGACTTAGAGGCTTAAAATTTTTAATGCTACTAAGGGATCTTAGCCCTTGGTATGAGACATAAATTGAACTAGTCGTAAGGAAACGGGTTCTCATCAGTCGGACAGAAAAGCAGACAGATGGGCAACAAAGTGATCCTATTAGGCTTTCGTTTTTACAGACTGAAGCACGAGATTCTTACTACAGTGCTGACCTGGATGAAATATTTTTTAGGGCAGAATTCTTCGTTTTTTTACATTCTCTACGCATATGTCAAATCTTCATTCATGCTGTAAAATACAACTTAGCTCCGTTCGAACAGGCCACGAAGGCCCAACGGTACCGACCGGCCGCCGTGTCATCCTCAGCCCACAGGCGTCACTGGATACGGATATGTAGGGGCGTGTGGTCAGCACACTGCTCTCCCGGCCGTATGTCAGTTTACGACGCCGGAGCCGATACTTCTCAGTCAAGTAGCTCCTCTGTTTGCCTCACAAGGGCTGAGTGCACCCCACTTGCCAACAGCGCTCCGTGCACTAGATGGCCGTCCATCCAAGTTCTAGCCCGGCCCGGCAGTGGTTCACTTCAGAGATCTGACGGCAAGGCCGTTGGCTGTTTCATCCTTACGGAAATTTTAATAATAATCACATTTTCTGAATGCTCAGTTGTCATCAACATCAGTTGTGATCGACGTCAAAGTAGTCTAGCTGCATTAGACAATCGACTTGACTGATTTTGATTTTCAGTTTTCCGTTGAATTATCAATACCTTCCATGAAACTAATATGCTCCCTCCTCTGACAAATCCAGGGATCACGTTTGCCCACGGCACTTCAACTTGGTAGGGGCAGTTTTTTCGAAAAGAGGTACTCACAGGACTGTCTTAACACGGCAACCCGTGGAAAAATCTGTGACTACACTACGTCAGAGATGGCATGCCCCGTGCGTCATGCAAACATAATCTAACCACATGAAAATTCAATGATCGATTTGCTTGACTGTTTCGCCCACGACCTGTGGGTACGAGATATAGCGGCATTCCAGTCTAGGCCCACTTGGTGTTGCGGCAGAAGTTCTCTAAGACGGCAACTAAATTTCCTGATCAGAAGTATCTGCCCACCTACAGGGGACATTAATACCGGGTGTGTCCACCTTTCGGCTTTAGACGGCCTTAACTCTGCTGAGGACACTTTCAGTGAGGTGTCTGAATGTCTGTGGAAGAATGGCAGGCCATTCTTCTAGAGCCGAAACCAAAGAAGGTAGTGGGGTTGGACGCTGAGATCTGGAGCAAAGTCGACCTTCTAAAGGGCCCCAAAAGTGCTATGTTGGGTTCAAGTCGGTACTCTGGTCAGGACAGTCCATTTTAGGGCTGTTATTGTCCACAGAACATTGGCTAACACATGCTGCTTGATGAGACGGAGCATTATCTTGCTGACAAAGACTGTCATGGCGTCCAAAATGTCCCTGTTCTGTACGCCGTACACAATGCTGTAAAGTGTATTTGTAACTACTGATGTTAGCGCTTTCTGAATCACAACAAGGGGACCACAACCAATCACAAAAGACACTCCCATACCGCAACACCACATCCTCTGTACTTCAGTGCTGGCACTGCACATAACTCCTGGTAACGATCTCGAAGCCTTCGCCAAACCCAAACCCTTCCATCGGAAGGGCACTGGGTATAGTGTTAGCCAACACTCCAAATCTCTCCTTCCCAGTCACCTCGTAATAACTACAGACGCATGTGGCTTCTGAGGAGGTGCTCGACCATTGTACCACATTGATACATGTTGTTTATGAGGAGGTGATCGACCATTGTACCACATTGACACATGTGGCTTATGAGGAGGTGCTCGACCATTGTACCACATTGACACATGTGGCTTACAAAGAGGGGAACCATCATTGTACCACATTGACACATGTGGCTTACAAGGAGGTGCTCGACCATTGTATCACACTGAAACATGAGGAGGTGCTCGAGCATTGTACCACATTGACACATGTGGCTTACGAAGAGGTGCTCGGCCATTGTACCACATTGACACATGTGGCTTACGAAGAGGTGCTCCATCATTGTACCACATTCACACATGTGGCTTACGAGGAGGCGCTCGGCCATTGTACCACATTGACACATGAGGAGGTGCTCGACCATTGTACCACATTGACACATGTGGCTTATGAGGAGGTGATCGACCATTGTACCACATTCTTTTTAACTCCCTACGCATAGTCATTATGCTACCTGCACTGCTGGTAGTCCACTGGAACTGACGAGTAATTTCTCTCGCTGATTTCATGCTACTTTTAGGGTTCTGTGAGTTTACGGGTAAAAACTGAACCGTTATAGGATCACTTTCTTATCCACCCGTCAGTCTGCCTGTCCGTCTTTCTAAAACTCCGTTTCTCAGGAACGGGTGGACTAATCAAGTTGAAATTCATGTCACATATTAAGGTCCACGGACGCTTGACAATGTATAAAAGCGAAGCTTCCAATGCAAAATATACGGCCATTTATGTCACACATTTTGATACACGCAAACTCACTCATCAATGTCTACAGGGTACTTTCCGTTGACTTAAAATTATGAAAGTTGTAAACTCCCCAGTTGTTGGAGCAGCTACGTCTCATTCAAGTGGCTTCCCTACTCACGTTACGAGGGCGCGTGTATCCCGTTCAAGACTTCTACACCAAGGAAAATTTCCTGGCAGTACATGGAAAATGAAACCGGGTCTTTCAAATGGAAATCAGTGGCGCTGACGGCTCGGCTGCAGAGGTGGGCAAGTCGGCTGCTCTGTCTGATTCGGTCGATCGTCAGTGTGTTTATCGCTTCTGCTTTCCCAGCGACACTCTTCCCGTGCGTCTCTAGGCGTGGCGCATAATGTCAAGGCCAGGAATGAAAGTGCGGTGGAACCGCACCGCCCACAATAGACCTCTGCCGCAACGGCACGGAAGGCACGGCCAACCTGCATAGCCGCAGCAGCCGAGTCGCGCTGCCTTTCGCAAGCGCGCTCGCCGGCAGCCAACGTTCCGGGGACGGACTTTCCACGACGTTACACGCCACACTTATCATGTCATCCTGCAGCTAAAAGAAGCGACCAGCAGCGACTCGTTGACTAAGAGCTTCGCAGCCAGAAATACCTGAGTAATGGCATTAACATGCCGGACACGTCCATCGGTCCGCACACGACAGTGCTCGGCACCATTTAGTTCCAAAAAGTCGCGAGCGACAATGCGAATTTTCCGGGCGTCATATGTCGGGTTCTGCACTGAAGCGCCAAAAAAACTGGTATAGGCATGAATATTCAAATGAAGAGATAAATTCCGGCCACTGTGGACGAGAGGTTATAGGCGCTTCAGTCCGGAACCGCGATGCTGCTACAGTCGCAGGTTCGAATCGTGCCTGGGGCATGGATGTGTGTGATGTCCTTAGGTTAGTTGGGTTTAAGTATTTCTAAGTCTAGGCGACTGATGACCTCAGATGGTAAGTCCCATAGTGCTTAGAGCCATTTGATTTTGAAGAGATAAATAAACGGGCTGAATACAGCACTGCGGTCAGGAACAACTACATAAGACAACAAGTGTCTGTCGCACGTGTTAGATCGGTTACTGCTGCTACAACGGCAAGTTATCAAGATTTAAGTGAGTTCGAACGTGATGTTATAATCGGTGCACGAGCGATGGGGCACAGTATCTCCGAGGTAGCGATAAAGTGAGGATTTTCCCGTACGACCAAGAATATCAGGAATCCGGCAAAACATCTAATCTCCGATATCACTACGACCGGAAAACGATACTGCAAGAACGGGGTCAACGACGACTGAAGAGAATCGTCCAACCTGACGGAAGTGCAACCCTTCCGCAAATTGCAGCAGATTTAAATTCTGGGGAGTCAAAAAGTCAACAAACATAATCGATATGGGCTTTCGGTGCCGACGGCCCACTCATGTCCCTTGATTGCACGACACAAAGCTTTACGCCTCATCTGGGACCGTCAACACCGACAGGAATGTTGATGACTGGAAACATGTTGCCTGGTCGGACGCGTCTCGTTTCATATTGTATCGAGAGGATGGACGTGTACGGGTATGGAGGCAACCTCATGAATCAATGAACCTTGCATGTTAGCAGAGCACTATTCAAGCTGGTGGTGGATCTGTGACGGTGTGGGACGTGAGCAGCTGCGGTGTAATGGGACCGCTGATACTCCTAGATACTACTCTGACAGGTGACACGTACGTAAACATCCTGTATGGTCACCTGAATCCATTCATGTCCGTTGTGCGTTCCGAAGGACTTAGGCAACTCCAGCAGGACAATTCGACACCCCACACGTCCAAAATTTCTATAGAATGGGTCCAGGAACGCTCTTCTGAGTTTAAACACTTCCGCTGGCCACAAGACTTCCCAGAAATGAACATTCTTGACCGTATCTGAGATGCCTTGCAACATGCTGTTAAGAAGATATCTCCATCCCCACGTACTCTTACGGATTTATGGCCAGCCCTGCAGCATTCATATTGTCACTTCCCTCCAGCTCTAGACTAGACAATAGTCGAGTCCATGCCGCGTCGAGTTTCAGCACTCCTGGGTGCTCGCGGGGGTCCTACACGATATTACGCATGTTTACCAGTTTCTTTGACTCTTCAGTGTATTAATTACAGAGATAAAAAGTGAAGTATTTCCGTTAGCCCTTGGTCTAGCGAACAGTTGTATACCTATCGGAAGAATAGCCAAATCTTAAACATTCCACTCTTCCTCCAGCTCTGGGAAATGGCATACACTGTTGGTTCTTTTGAATTAGATAAGGTCTAGACCGTGGCATAGACGGCGCTTTAAAGCTCCTTTATTCAGGGGCGTATTCAGAGGAAACAGCGAAAAATCATGATTTTTGGGTGCTAAAAGTGTCAGTTGCGTGGATGGTCACTTCTACGAGAGTTGTTGAGAAAGTAAGGTCGGATCGGTCGCGAAATGGAAACCACAGTAACAATCAAAAACGTTTTATCTGCAACAGCTAGCTGCACCTTTCCGCCACTTTCCTACATAGTCGCCGGTCCTACTCAAGCTTTTATTGTAGCGTTGTATCGCTTTCCTAATGCCCTCTTCATAGAAAGTAGCCGCCTATGATTTCAACAATTATCTGCGCTGGTCTGCAGTTCGTTGTCAGAGCCAAAAAGTTGTGTTCATAGCCAGCGATCATGTGAGGAGATGAACATCAGAGGGAGCCCATCTGGGCTGTATAGGGGGTGATCAGACACTATGTAGGGGTGATCAAACACTATGTATCGATAACGTTGCAGGGGAGTCCTCATTGCTCCTGCAGTGTGTGGCCGGTAACCGTCATGAAGAAGGAAATGCGTGACATTTACTTTATGTGACGTTGGCGAGGCGAAACCTCGCAACCGGCACCCATACTGTGCTTCGAACTGAAAAGAGCGACGTGACACGATCGTCTGGCATAACAGAGACACTACGAAACGCAAATGTACAAAGCTTCAACGGAGTCTCTCTGTCGTTTCCATTTCACGACCTATTGGACCTTGCTTTCCGAGTAGCCATCGTATAATTTCTGTCCATGGCAGAGTGCCAAAATTTTTACCACATGTTCTTACGTTGATATTCTTTGGGCTCTCCGAAATATTTTTCGATGTCATCATCCGTTGTCGAGGTTCAAAGTTACCGTGTTCATGTATGTAATATCCGGTATGAGGAATAAACGTGATTTTAACTGACGTAGTGAACACATGGCAAGCCCTCTAGGATCATGACAAGAGCTCTGGGAGCATCAAGCTACGCTTCAGTTGCTATTTTTTCACCAGGATATCTTTATGGTGCGTTTTCTATGTGCAATGGACACTTCGCGCGTATAAAGGCTGTCTTGACCAGGAAATTATTCAGTAGTGAAGAAATTCTTTGTTCTTGCGAATGAAACACCACAAACACAGTAGGTGTAGCCTAAACATGTACTCGTACATTTTTATGTAAAATAGTGTAAAGTGAGGCAGCGTTAAATACACTCCTGGAAATTGAAATAAGAACACCGTGAATTCATTGTCCCAGGAAGGGGAAACTTTATTGACACATTCCTGGGGTCAGATACATCACATGATCACACTGACAGAACCACAGGCACATAGACACAGGCAACAGAGCATGCACAATGTCGGCACTAGTACAGTGTATATCCACCTTTCGCAGCAATGCAGGCTGCTATTCTCCCATGGAGACGATCGTAGCGATGCTGGATGTAGTCCTGTGGAACGGCTTGCCATGCCATTTCCACCTGGCGCCTCAGTTGGACCAGCGTTCGTGCTGGACGTGCAGACCGCGTGAGACGACGCTTCATCCAGTCCCAAACATGCTCAATGGGGGACAGATCCGGAGATCTTGCTGGCCAGGGTAGTTGACTTACACCTTCAAGAGCACGTTGGGTGGCACGGGATACATGCGGACGTGCATTGTCCTGTTGGAACAGCAAGTTCCCTTGCCGGTCTAGGAATGGTAGAACGATGGGTTCGATGACGGTTTGGATGTACCGTGCACTATTCAGTGTCCCCTCGACGATCACCAGTGGTGTACGGCCAGTGTAGGAGATCGCTCCCCACACCATGATGCCGGGTGTTGGCCCTGTGTGCCTCGGTCGTATGCAGTCCTGATTGTGGCGCTCACCTGCACGGCGCCAAACACGCATACGACCATCATAGGCACCAAGTCAGAAGCGACTCTCATCGCTGAAGACGACACGTCTCCATTCGTCCCTCCATTCACGCCTGTCGCGACATCACTGGAGGCGGGCTGCACGATGTTGGGGCGTGAGCGGAAGACGGCCTAACGGTGTGCGGGACCGTAGCCCAGCTTCATGGAGACGGTTGCGAATGGTCCTCGCCGATACCCCAGGAGCAACAGTGTCCCTAATTTGCTGGGAAGTGGCGGTGCGGTCCCCTACGGCACTGCGTAGGATCCTACGGTCTTGGCGTGCATCCGTGCGTCGCTGCGGTCCGGTCCCAGGTCGACGGGCACGTGCACCTTCCGCCGACCACTGGCGACAACATCGATGTACTGTGGAGACCTCACGCCCCACGTGTTGAGCAATTCGGCGGTACGTCCCCCTGCCTATGGCATGCCCACTATACGCCATCGCTCAAAGTCCGTCAACTGCACATACGGTTCACGTCCACGCTGTCGCGGCATGCTGCCAGTGTTAAAGACTGCGATGGAGCTCCGTATGCCACGGCAAACTGGCTGACACTGACGGCGGCGGTGCACAAATGCTGCGCAGCTAGCGCCATTCGACGGCCAACACCGCGGTTCCTGGTGTGTCCGCTGTGCCGTGCGTGTGATCATTGCTTGTACAGCCCTCTCGCAGTGTCCGGAGCAAGTATGGTGGGTCTGACACACCGGTGTCAATGTGTTCTTTTTTCCATTTCCAGGAGTGTATGAGACGATTGTGCTTTAACCTTATATTATGCATACGCTTTATTTGCTTTTACGTCCCAAAGTAGTAAACGTGTCGAAGTACATAAATAAACTGTCAAAACTTAACTGACCTTCTGAATTCACCGTATATATGCAGAACGCCCTGCCTAATGACAAGAACTGAACTAGCTGAAAAACGCACCTGTTAGAGCACAAAGAAGGAATATTCTTCTTTTAACAGACTGTGGCAGAAAAGTGATGAAACAGCTGCCTCAACCCTCATTTCTCATCAAAAATTCTGGCATCCGAACATATTCGGGCATTTTTGTGCTGAAAGAGAGTAGGAGAGAAACAGTGACCGCGGAAGAGAAAGAGAGAGGAGAGAAAGAAAGTGTCAGTGAGAGATGGGTGAAGACAATAACAATGGGATTTTCTTGCTGACTGCTGGAGTAGGCCGTTTGAGATCACATGTCTTCACTGTTGGGTTTTGTTTACCTTACAATTCGATAACTAATTTCTTTGAGCGCTAGCATTCCTAACTCGCTTGAGAAGTCACAGTGTATTAACAAACGGGAGTAATGAACACGTCCGCAAAATGATTGGAGAGAGCAAAAATGTATCAAATTAAACCGAACTTCTGATTAATCTGTAATTAACAACCTATTTCCATATGAGCATGAGAATCCATGAGTGTCTATTTATGAAGGAAGTTGTGCTCAATGAGTGGAACTAGGAACTGACTAAATCTAGTGAAATGATGATACCATTTGGTTCATGATTATATGAAAGTTAACATGATTCTTAAAACAGTTCATTAAATCAGGATTGCTTTATTCGTTGGTGTAGATGGAATATACAGGATGTCCCAGACCTGTTTTGATGAACTTCGGCCGCCCTGGGTGGCCGAGCGGTTCTAGGTGCTACAGTCTGGAACCGCGCGACCGCTACGGTCTCAGGTTCGAATCCTGCCTCGGGCATGGGTGTGTGTGATGTCCTTAGGTTAGTTAGGTTTCAGTAGTTCTAAGTTGTAGGGGACTGATGACCTCAGAAGTTCAGTCCCATAGTGCTCAGAGCGATTTGAACCATTTGGTGAACTTCGACAGGTGGCAGAATGTGTCTTGAGGAACAAATTGAGGATGGAAACTCGTCTAGAAATGCCGTCCAACGACGCTACGGGGCGTTGAAGTATAGGCGCCAGCTCCTGCCACTAGGGCAGTCTTCGACAGCAAACGTAATGGACAATAGACGAAACATCTCGCAATGTTCTTTGTTGTTCAGTGATCGTAACTGACTGCCATAATAGCCAATGGAGAAGATGGAGCCAACTGCTGCATAGATAGGTCATATCTCCGTTGAATGTCATGCTCTGTTGCGTTGGTGGATGATGGGTGCACGAACGTGTTTCAATCTGCAGCTTATTTTCTCCTGTATACGAAAAATACTGGAGATTTTAGAGGTTACTAGAAGAACAATAACCTGTGGATGTAAACCGTAACCCACCGAGGCAACAGAGCATTATATTAATAGAAGACAATGCCTGTCTACGCAGCAACTAAATACATCAAGAAAAGGTTTGCGTCACCTCCGTTCTGAGAGTACCGGAACCAGTACAGAAAATTGGAATAGAGATCAACTTAAACATAATTCCTGTCCTTTTTATTGCTCATGAAAGACACACATTGCATGTTGGACCACCATACAGAGGATGGAATTCCCGTACCGTACAGCCATTACGGCGCCTTCCATGATCGCCAGCGGCGTACGTCTGCCTCACATAATGCCACCCCAAAACGGCAGGGAACCTCCACCTTGCTGCACTCACTGGACAGTGTGTCTAAGGCGTTCAACCTGACTGGCTTGCCTCCAAACACGTCTCCGACGATTGTCTGGTTAAAGACATATGCGACACTCATCTGTGAAGAGAATGTGATGCCAACCGTGAGTGGTCCATTCGGCATGATGTTCGGCCCATCTGTACCGCACTGTATGGTGTCGTCGTTGCAAAGATGGACCTCGCCATGCACGTCTGGAGTGAATTTGCGTATCATGCAGCCTATTGCGCACAGTTTGAGTCGTACCACGACGTCCTGTGGCTGCACGAAAAGCGTTATTCAACGTGGTTCTTTCGAGCCATAATCCATAGGTAGCGGTCATCCACTGCAGTAGTAGCCCTTGGGGGACATGAGTGAAGCACGTCATCGACTCTGTCTCTTTGTATCTCCTCCACGTCCGCACAACATCGTTATGGTTCACTCCGAGACGCCTGGACACTTCCCTTGTTGGGAACACTCCCTTGCACGAAGTAACAATGCGGACGCGATCGAACCGCGGTATTGACCGTCTAGGCATGGTTGAACAAAACGAGCCGTGTGCCTCCTTCCGGGTGGAATGACTGGAACTGATCGGCTGTAGGACCCCCTGTGTCAATAGGGATCTTTGAGCGGGTTTATTGACATCTCTGAAGATTCAAAGAGACTGGGTTGTGATACAATATCCACAGTTAATGTCTATCTACAGCAGTTCTGGGAACTGGGGTGATGCAATTTTTTTTTTTTTTTTTATGTTTGTAACTCCATCTTCTCTGCTGGCGATCGTGGCAGTCAGTCACGATCACCGAATAACAAAGAATAATGCGAGATATTGCGCCTATTGGCCATCAGTGTGCGAAGTCATGTTTTCTGCATAATGGGTGGTTTAGAGGCAGGCGCCAGCGGCTATAACGTCGACGCTCCGTAGTGTCGTTCTATGACGTCTCCGGACGCGGATTCCAGTCGTCGATTTGTCCCTCAATACACTCTCTTCAACCCCTCGAAGTTTGTCGCAACGTTTCTGGGACACCGTGTATACAGACAGATTGCATGAATAATACTGATGAAATTTTTGTAACCAGACTTGTTTTAATACGTGGACTGACTATCTAACTATTACATGTTTTACATGTGTGTCAATTAGAAGAACAGATAGCGTAAAAGGGAAGTCTAATAGACGGAAGGTGTAAAATTTTTACCCTCCCCCCAATGTTGCACGTGTAATCCACACGATAGCGACAAGGCTAGCCGAACTGAAGAGTGCGAGGACACAGTGAAATTTGAGACATTAATTTTGCAAGTCAGCCAGGAAAGCACGCGGATAATTGTACCAGAACTTTGGGAAGAGCTATAGATCTCACTGAACCAATGTAAAACTACAAATGGTTTGCTAGAGGTAGAGTCCCAAATAGTAATATGATACAAAAATTGAGACGTCGTCGTGTCTGGTCCACATCTTGTCACGTTCAGAGGCAAAAGAAAATAGTTTTAAATCTATTCAAGTTCAGAACGTGGGATGTTGAGATAGACGGTACTGAGCCACTGCACTGCTATAAAACTTAATAAGTAATTTAGAGTAATTAAAATACTAATAGACATTAAATTTACATTATGACTAGGTGACTCATTTTCGCTACAATATAAAAAGCACTCCGTCTTCAGGCCACAAGTGGCCCATCGGGACCATCCGACCGCCGTGTCATCCTCAATGAAGGATACGGATAGGAGGGGCGTGTGGTCAGCACACCGCTCTCCCGGTCGTTATGATGGTTTTCTGTGACTGGAACCGCTACTATTCGGTCGAGTAGCTCCTCAGTTGGCATCACGAGGCTGTGTGCACCCCAAAAATTGGCAACAGCACATGGCGGCCCGGATGGTCACCCATCCGAGTGCCCGCCACGCACGACAGCGCTTAACTTCGGTGATCTGACGGGAACCGGTATATCCACTGCGGCAAGGCCGTTGACCCTACAATATAACGCCTCCCAGATATTTATCGCCTTCTGTACACTGCGTACAGAGTTGCAATTGTTGGCGATTTGTACAGCGAAGATGAAATTTGAGAAAGAAGGTGGGAACCACAGTAAACGTTGGTTGCACTGCCCGCTGCTCAGGGTAATGAGAGCGACAGATGAATCAGGCGTTCACTGTGACGCACATTACTAGCACAACAGAATAGTATACATAGTTCTAAAAAATTGTCGTTTATGTCATCATTCAATAAGATGCGAGATTTGCAGATACACTAAATTGTCACAACTTCGCAATGCATTTATTCGTCTTTCGTGAGGCCATGGTATTGTCAGCTATGTGAATTATAGGAAATTAACTTTTATTTCTGTGCGATACACTCTTCGATTTATTAAGATAAAGTGTCCTCAGTAGTAGGGTTTTGTTGTCTGCTTTTTTCTTGCAGTGGGTTCAAAAATGGCTCTGAGCACTATGGGACTTAACTTATGAGGTCATCAGTCCCCTAGAACTACTTAAACCTAACTAACCTAAGGACATCACACACAGCCATTCCCGAGTCAGGATTCGAACCTGCGACCGTATCGGTCGCGCAGTTCCAGACTGTAGCGCCTAGAGCTGCTCGGTCACGGCAGCCGGCTCTTGCAGTGGGAATGTGATGCCTACATTCATA
Organism: Schistocerca americana; assembly: GCF_021461395.2. Lineage (NCBI taxonomy): Eukaryota > Metazoa > Arthropoda > Insecta > Orthoptera > Acrididae > Schistocerca > Schistocerca americana. The sequence continues at coordinate 228,749,810 of NC_060119.1, forward strand.
TTTCACGAGTTAGATTAGTAAACGACAAACGAAATCGGATACCATGCAGGGCGAACAGCAGAAAATACGAAGCCCCGCCAATGAAGTCTACTGGTAGTGTCATATTCTTCGGGTAGCCGGTAACGCTGGCCATGGGCAGATCCAGACCGGAGGAGAGGAAGGAGGATAACTGTTCCCTAGCTCCTGGCTCAACCCCTTTCAGTTTATGTTCTCATGCCTACAATGCGGATGATGTGGCCCTAAGAATCTCTCTTCCTCTTCCCATCAAGCACCCCCTCCCCTTACCCACCAAGGTAAGAAGATTCCCCCCCCCCCCGCTCTCTTCCCCAGATGCGCCCACTGATCCTTCCCTCCCCCCTCCCCCCTTTCTCGTAAGTGCTATAAGTGGTCAGAAATGAGCGTATGATTGGAAATCGCTTTCAATGCCGGGCGGTAGTTTCATCACCTGGTAGTTTTATGTATAACTGTTCCCTCCGGAGACATCCAGTAGATAGTACTCTCTAGATTGAGCTGCCGCCGGCTGAACAGGTGTTTCTAATGAGACGGGTTGGTACGACTGCGCAGAGTGACCTCTGCGCAGGGGCGGGGCTACACGTGGCTGCGCCGGCGCTGCCGCCCCCGCCGTCTCCACCGCGCATCAATCAGGCTGCCCCGCCCCTCCCCCCACCCGCCCCCTACATATCTATCTATACAGATGTTTGATACCTCTCCCCTGAGAAATTCATACCGCAACACAACCCGAGTAAAGCAACTATCATATCCGAAGGAAGTCAAGTCCCTTGAGAAAAGAGCGCTGCAGACTTCCGCTTACAATTGAGAGGGTCAGAATCTCACTCACTCTAGTGACCTGTATGTCCGATAAGTCCCTGTATCTCTAACGCAAAACAGTATATTATATACTGAAGTATTCAAATATAAAAACCATGTATCCAATGGGTCTGCATCTGTATCATCATGATCTCAAAAATTCAAATGGCTCTAAGCACTATGGGACTTAACATCTGAGGTGATCAGTTCCCTAGACTTAGAACTACTTAAACGTAACTAACCTAAGGACATCACACACATCCATGCCCGAGGCAGGATTCGAATCTGCGACCGTAGCAGCAGCGCAGTTCCGGAGTGAAGCGCCTAGAACCGCTCGACCATCTCGGCCGGTTACATCATGATCTACATGTCTCTGAGTCCTATTTGACATCTTGCGGAGGATTTCAGGAGTTACGATTCGAAAGGCTTCCTCAATGCTTTGCGCAAGTCTTCATTAGTCTTGTACCATCCAGGCTTCGTGGTGTTCATTACAGTAGGGCTGTACATGTTGCTGAACAATACCCAATTCAACTTACTCGAAACTGTTCATCAAGGAACTCACGCACCTGAAGAACAAACAGTGCTAAGGCTCTGTCTTGCCGTAACCACGTGTGGTCCTCGATCCCCCAATTCTTACAGGAGAGCCGTTAACCACTTTTGAAACACATTCAAATAGGAATTTCTGTTCACGTAACTGGGAAAAATTGTGGCTAAATCACACGACGTCGTGATGACATCGCGGCCCATATCATAGGATGAGGTGCCTGCTTCCACCTAACGTTGATTTTTCTTAGACCATAATAAGACGTTCCTCTTGTGTGAACTGTGATATATCGCTCAATTATAAAAAAAAATAGCGCCCTTAAGTGAGATACAGCAATTAGAAAGTTATTGAGCGATGGCGACACACGCTTTGTCTCGCGGGTTTAGCCACGCGGCATAGCCGCGCGGTCTCGGGTGTCTTGTCACGGTTCGCGTGGCACCCCCGTCGGAGGTTCGAGTCCACCCTCGGCCATCGGTGTGTGTGTTATCCTTAGCTTAAGTTGGTTTAAGATAGATTAAGTAGTGTGCAAGCTTAAGGACCTATGACCTCAGCAGTTTGCTCCCATAAGATCTTACACAAATTTCCAAATTTCGCGGTTTTATGACGTCTACTACACAGTAAGCCTCTGACATTGCCTGACATAAAAGGAAGTTTATCCTTTTAATGCAGGTTTGCTTTGTGAGATAGAGGCATTTACAAACAGGGATACCAGTAAAATAATTTCTTATTTCCGCGACTCTACAAAGGAAAGAGGGCTACGGCACTTTTCACATCTCTAGTGTAACACGGGAACTTACGCAATTAGTTCTGATTTCTGCCTAGTGATCCCCTCACATTATCTTCGCTCTAAAAACGTGTCCAGGGTTACATAATATTTGGTACGTAGGACATCAGCAACTGAGAATCACGATAATTAATTCAGAGGGATCCGCTACAGTTGTACCAATTATTTATTCAAACCACGACCGGTTTCGGGATTTTTCAGTAGTTGTTGGCGTTCCTACCGTGTGGCTGTCCACCAACATGCAGCGATTGGAGCTCTTGCACTGACTGGCCCGACCGCATGTTATTTGTTACCAAATACAATAATTTCAAACTCCTGAAGATGGGATTTTAACATCCTGAAACCCGTCGTAGTTTGAATAAATAATTAGCTCAACTGTAGCGGGTCTCTCTAAATTAATTATTGTGTTGAAGGTTAGTTTGAATAGTAACCCTTCAACAGATAATTTCGTTTTCAACCACACAATTTCCAAAAGCCAATTTAAGCGCATTCGAATCCTAATGCATTTTAACTGGAAGAGAGCCTTTTGTTATTATTGGCAGCACTAGTTCGTCACCAGATTGCACATAAAGAGGTTGCACATGATCTGTGGGATGACGGACTTCAAGCTCCTCTTTTAATCGCAAATCGAGGGAAACTTTCATACTTTCATTTAGACTTTGGCAGTTAATTTTTATGAAACATGGATTTACGGTAAAATAAGTCACTGGAAAGACTTATGTGTCGCTCAACACGTGTAAAACTGAGCACGAATATGTAGCTAGAGCAATATATTAAAAACGCGCCTGACAGTCCAAACGGGTGAAGTCTTCAACGACCACCGTACCAGAACTCGTCGAAAGACCTCTATAACAAAAATTTAAAAAAAAATTCTGATAAAACGTAAAGGTTCTGAGTAGGACTAAGATTAGCGTTTGGACACTCATGGAGAACACGAGAACTGAAACTGAGTGTGGCAAAACCAAACTCACTTTTCAATTGTTCCTTTACCAATGAATATCCAACGCTACTGCACCAGTTTAATATTCGCATCCTGCTAAGTATAGAGGTACAGATGTCAGTGTCAATGCTGTCGAGAAACAGCTGAAATCGCTAAACCTGAACATAGCTCAAGTGCCGATGAAACCTAACTGATATTCTACTCAGAACCTCCGGCGGAATTAGCCCCTCTTCCAACTATAATACGAGGTGCATTCAAGTTCTAAGGCCTCCGATTTTTTTCTAATTAACTACTGACCCGAAATCGATGAAACTGGCGTTACTTCTCGACGTAATCGCCCTGCAGACGTACACATTTTTCACAACGCTGACGCCATGATTACATGGCAGCGGCGAAGGCTTCTTTAGGAGTCTGTTTCGACCACTGGAAAATCGCTGAAGCAATAGCAGCACGGCTGGTGAATGTGCGGGCACGGAGAGTGTCTTTCATTGTTGGAAAAAGCCAAAAGTCACTAGGAGCCAGGTCAGGTGAGTAGGGAGCATGAGGAATCATTTCAAAGTTGTTATCACGAAGAAACTGTTGCGTAACGTTAGCTCGATGTGCGGGTGCGTTGTCTTGGTGAAACAGCACACGCGCAGCCCTTCCCGGACGTTTTTGTTGCAGTGCAGGAAGGAATTTGTTCTTCAAAACATTTTCGTAGGATGCACCTGTTACCGTAGTGCCCTTTGGAACGCAATGGGTAAGGATTACGCCCTCGCTGTCCCAGAACATGGACACTATAATTTTGTCAGCACTGGCGGTTACCCGAAATTTTTTTGGTGGAGGTGAATCTGTGTGCTTCCATTGAGCTGACTGTGCTTTGTTTCTGGATTGAAAAATGGCATCCACGTCTCATCCATTGTCACAACCGACGAAAAGAAAGTCCCATTCATGCTGTCGTTGTGCGTTAACATTGCTTGGCAACATGCCACACAGGCAACCATGTGGTCGTCCGTCAGCATTCGTGGCACCCACCTGGATGACACGTTTCGCATTTTCAGGTCGTCATGCAGGATTGTGTGCACAGAACCCACAGAAATGCCAACTCTGGAGGCGATCTGATCAACAGTCGTTCAGCGATCCCCCAAAACAATTCTCTCCACTTTCTCGAACATGTCGTCAGACCGGTTTGTGCGAGCTCGAGGTTGTTTCGGTTTGATGTCACACGATGTTCTGCCTTCATTAAACTGTCGCACCCACGAACGCACTTTCGACACATCCATAACTCCATCATCACATGTCTCCTTCAACTGTCGATGAATTTCAATTGGTTTCACACCACGCAAATTCAAAAAAAGGAATGATTGCACGCTGTTCAACTAAAGAAAACGTCGCCATTTTAAGCATTGAAAACAGTTCTCATTCTCGCCGCTGGCGGTAAAATTCCATATGCCGTACGGTGCTGCCGTCTCTGGGACGTATTGACAATGAACGCGGCCTCATTTTAAGACAATGCGCATGTTTCTATCTCTTTTCAGTCCGGAGAAAAAAAATCGGAATCCTTAGAACTTGAATGCACCTCGTACATCATAGTTTTTTGTAACAGCAAATGTATCGAGTAATCTGCAGAAAGGATAGCACAAGTGATCCACAAAAAACATGTAGTGTTCCCGATATCCATCTGTTGTAGAATCTTGGAATATAACCTCGCTCAAACATAATGACTTTTCTCGAGCAGAATAATCTTCTCCACGCTAACCAGCAGCGATTTGGAAAACATCGGTCATGCGAAAGTCAGTTAGCGCTTATCGCCCATGGCACAATGGCAATAGTGCATCAAGGCAGTGAGAGAAATACAGTATTTCTTGATTTCCGGAAAGAATTTGCCTCAGTACGATAACAACGCTTATTAACGATAGAATGATCACACGAGGCACTGTGTTACACGAAATGTTTGGTTGGCTTAAGGCTCTCTTAGGAGACAGCACGCACCATGTTACCTTGGATGGAGGGCCATCGACAGATGTCAAAGGAAGTTCAGGCATGATTCAGGGAAACTTGTTGTGACCCTTGCTGTTCAAGTTGCATAAAAATGTTCCGGTAGATGATGTTAACTGAAGCCTCAGATTTTTTGCAGGTGGAGGAATTATCTGTGATGCTAAAGCGGTGCAGAGATTGGCAACTTGCTTTAAATGTTCAGATATGTAAAACTGTCCACTTTACAAAACGAAAAATGTGGCATCATATGAGTACAATATCAACGAGTTACTAGCGCAACTCATGGAAATACGTGGATGTAAGACTTTGTGGGATATGAAATGGAATGGTCACATTTACTCACTTGTAAGTAAAGGAGATGGTGATCTTCGATACGTTGTAGGATGCCGATAAGCGCAGTCACCACTGAAACTGGAGACTAATCACAAAATACCCATGTTACCCGTCATAGAATGTTTCTCAGGTGTGTGGAACACGCACTAAATAATCTAAAAGGGAATACTGAGAGAAACAAAGAAGGACCGAGCGAGTGCTCCTACAGTTGCTTGAGTCGCGGTAGAGCGTCACGAGATGCTGAATTCCCAAAACTTGCAGACGCTAGAAGCTACCAACCATTCCGAGTAATTAAGGGGCTCCGGAAAGGCTCAAAATCATGAAAAGTTCAATTTTTACTTTTTTGCGTTTTCTGAATCTGCAGACTATTACCTTTTAATATATATATAATTTATTCAATTCCGAAGACAACAACTATTTTTAAATTTTTTTTGAAATGTGTTCTACATGGGCGTGACCCACTGTTGCGCTGTTAAACTGCTGTCAAATGGTGTTATTATTAACGTCCGTGTTCATCAGGTACATTTTAGTGATGTGAGATAAAGTATGTGTTGTGGCTAACCTGTGATGGTTCAATATATATCGCTGGTGTGATTGTCGATTGTTTCATGTTTATTTACTCTGTCGTTATGTCGAAAATATTCGTAATTAATTCTGTTTCTTGAGTCTCTGTTTTGTTGAAGTATAATAATGAGTAAAAGTAAAGTTATTAGAAATCCTCTGAAGGCTTTTAAGAAAAGGAGAAATGTTGGAAAGCCAAAGGTATGTGTTATTACTGTAAACAATAAAGACGATAATCAAGTGAATGAACCTAACCTCTCAAGTACACCTGCCCATAGCAGTCAAAGTGGGAAAGAAAATACTTCACAGAAGAAGCTTGGTTCAATGAGTGAAAACTATGAATGTTTTATGGGCGAATCGGATGTGAATGAAATATTTGATATATCGGTTCTCAAAGGAATTTTTTCAAATTGTGTAAGATGTATTCATTGTAGTGAAGTTGGTCTGGAACTCTCCATAATAAAGCACGTTGGACTTGCTAGTGAAATACAATTGAAATGTGATAAGTGTTCATACATGACCACCTTTTGGAACAGTGTTGCAGTAACTGCAACTGAAGAAAATGGTAGCAAAATCTACGAACACAACAACGAGCGATGCTTGCTTTAGACAAGGAACGCCTTCGGGCTGCAGACAGGGCTGTAAAGAGTCTAGAAATACAAGCAAGAGTAAACAGTAGGAGGAACAAGAGGAAGCTGGAGGAGGAGTTTACAGAGGATGAAGATAATCCATCCTATGGACCTGGAATGCACTAAAAAGTTAATCCAATCTTTGTCGCTCGATTCCCAAAACTTTTATTTTCTCATACTAATTACATGTTTTCTAAGGATCTTCCAAACATATTTGTTTCAAACTTTCAGTAAATGTTACACAGTACCTTCTGCATAATTTAACACAGCCTTTTTCCAAAAAACTGTATATTTTTGAATATATAAATAAAAAATTGCAAAAAAATGATGTGAATTTTCATTACAATTGAAAAAAAATCATCTTTAATAACTGAATTAAAATTTTGTAAAATCCCTGTGTTAAGTTGTAGCCCATATTCTAATAAATAATCTGTAAAAAGTTCAACTTCCTACCTCAAATACTTTGTGAGGAAAGATGTAATTTATAAGCGTTATTTTAACATTGCAAGTATAGGGCGTTCCGGAGCCCCTTAAGTTACAAAGGAACATAGGGTAAAGACGGCTACAGTGTCCAGGCCTTATAAAGCGGCCACTTAGTTACAACCATCATTTAATAGCGCGTAATTTTGCCCCTGGACTTGATAGCTTCCTGGATTCGGTTAGGAAGTGAGACCAAGTTTATGGAGGTCCGTCACGTCCAGGTTAAGCCTCTCGCTAAGGATTTTATCTCGCAGTTACAGGAAATTGTGGGGATGCTGATGTCGGCGTTTTATCCGCTGTTCTAACATATCGCTCATATTTTCTGTGAGGTTCAAGTCAGGTTGTTCTCCACGCCAGGCGAGATGTAATAGGGTGGAGGAATGTCCAGAAAACCAGTAACATATTCTTCAAGCCCGACGAACTTTGCTCTTCACGTGCTTGCGAGATGCCCGACACTTAACGTTCGTTGCATGCAGTTCCCGTTGCAGTGTTCTCTCACCAGCAGGAGGAGATAGACCTTCATTCACTCACCGCAGCAGTTCCTGTTGGATCTGGAGTCGAATTTGATACACAGGCCATGTGATGCGTCTCCGATCGCTCCCAGTTAGGATCTTTTTCTGACCATCATTCCGACATCGTATTTCGTGGCCACGTGTGTTACACAACTAGTTCTAGACTGGTTTAACGGCCCGCCGCGAAACACCTACAAATCCAGCAACTTCACACACCACATGTCCATGGACACAGCCAAACGCGACTGATTCTCTTCGCCACTCTGTCAAGTCCTTCTGTCTACCCACGTTTTCGCGCAATGTCCGCTTGAAACGTAAATGTTTTACTGATCGTTACTGCCTTATGTTTACGACGAACTGGTGCGTGCGCGGTTGAGTGCTTGACCCGATCGCTGCGCTGTCTGTAAAGGCTTAGCGATTCATCTGTGCATGCGCACTTGGGTGACAAATTTTTTGTCCGGTGAACCTAGTGAACTGGTAAAACGTCATATTTTAGCCTTCGAAATCGTGTGTTTATCAGTTGTCTAGATTATGAGATTTCGAATTCAAGTAGCCAAGTGGCTACTTTTCAGGAACACATATTTTTTAATATATTTACTCTGTTTGAAGACTATGAAACTGATAATAAGAACAGAGTATTTTACAAAATTGGTATACTAAGGGATTAGTGTACCACAGCTTGGGTAAAAATTATGTTCTCTTATTACAGATGTATTTGAAGATGCCATCATTATTTAAGGAATCACTACAAAAAACATGGGATTCCCAGTCTACGCAGGAAGAACTGGATGCTGCAAACAGACTATTCACTGTCTCAAGAAACGCACTAGATGTCAGAGACAGTAAGTACATTTGTAAGACTGGATGTCATGAACTGATATATATATATAATGACTTTTGAACACTATTAACGTAAATACATTGTTTGTTCTCTATCAAAATCTTTCATTTGTTAACTATGCCTATCAGTAGTTAGTGCCTTCAGTAGTTAGAATCTTTTATTTAGCTGACAGTAGTGGCGCTCGCTGTATTGCAGTAGTTCGGGTAACGAAGATTTTTGTGGGGTAAGTGATTTGTGAAAGATGTAGGTTATTGTTAGTCAGGGCCATTCTTTTGTAGGGGTTATTGAAAGTCAGATTGCGATGCGCTAAAAATATTGGCTGTCAGTTTAGTGTTGATCAGAATAAGTAAAGAGAGTAATGTCTGAGAACGTTCAGTTTTGCTCAGCTGTTTGAAAAGCAAGTAACGTAAGAGGTTTATCAGCACAGTAATTCATTGCCTGGTGAAACGTTGTTCTGATGCCTCGTGTGAGGAGGGGAAATGCGTACAATCACGTTTCCGACTTTGATAAAGGTCGGATTGTAGCCTATCGCGATTGCGGTTTATCGTATTGCGACATTGCTGCTCGCGTTGGTCGGGATCCAATGACTGTTAGCAGAATATGGAATCAGTGGGTTCACGAGGGTAATACGGAACGCCGGGCCGGATCCCAACGGCCTCTTATCACTAGCAGTCGAGATGTCAGGCATCTTATCCGCATGGCTGTAATGGATCGTGCAGCCACGTCTCGATCCCTGAGTCAACAGATGGGGACGTTTGCAAGACAACAACCATCTGCACGAACAGTTCGACGACGTTTGCAGCAGCATTGACTATTAGCTCGGAGACAATGGCTGCGGTTACCCTTGGCACTGCATCACAGACTCCTGAGCGCCTGCGATGGTGTACTCAACGACGAACCTGGGTGCACGATTAGCAAAACGTCATTTTTTCGGATGAATCCAGATTCTGTTTACAGCATCATGATGGTCGCAAGTGTGTTTGGCGACATCGCGGTGAACGCACATTGGAAGCGTGTATTCGTCATCGCCATACTGGCGTATCACGCGGCGTGATGGTATGGGGTGCCATTGGTTACACGTCTCGGTCACTTCTTGTTGGCACATTTCAAATGTGTTACGACCCGTGGCTCTACCCTTCATTCGATCCCTGCGAAACCCTACACTTCAGCAGGATAATGCACGACCGCATGTTGGAGGTCCTGTACAGGCCTTTCTGGACACAGAAAATGGTCGATTGCTGCCCTGACCAGCACATTCTCCAGATCTCTCACCAATTGAAAACGTCTGGCCAATGGTGGCCGAGCAACTGGCTCGTCACAATACGCCAGTCACTACTCTTGATGAACTGTGGTATCGTGTTGAAGCTGTATGGGCAGCTGTACCTGTATACGCCATCCAAGCTCTGACTCAATGCCCAGGCGTAACAATGCCGTTATTACGGCCAGAAGTGGTTGTTCTGGGTGCTGATTTCTCAGGATCTATGCACCCACATTGCGTGAAAATGTAATCACATGTCAGTTCTAGTATAATATAGTTGTCCAATGAATACCCGTTTATCATCTGCATTTCTTCTTGGTGTAGCAATTTTAATGGCCAGTAGTGTAGAGTCGATATATTAGGCGCGAGGTGACACCTAGTGATGAACGGGCGTCAACGACTCGTTTCGGCCACACTGTCGGTTTTAAGCGGAAGGCGGCCGCCTGGACTGGAAGACGCCGGCGTCGGGCCTCGGATCCGCCGCTGTCAGGCTAACGACGGCGCCGGGGGCGGCGGACAGCGGCCGGCAGCCCCCCGGGGGGGAGGGTGACGCGATCGAAGCGCGTTGTCTGGCGGCTTGTTTGGCCTCCCTGATTGGCTATCACCTGGGACAGTGTTGCGGCCATCACGGCGACTAATTAGCTGTCAGGCCGGTGGCGCCGGCGCCCGCCCGCGCCGCCCACGCCGGCTGCGGCCGGCTTGCGGTCGCGGCGCCGCCACTCGCTACCTGCGGTCGCACCACGCCGCCCCTGGCCACACCGCGCTGGCTTTACCAGCCCCCCACTGCGCTGACGACCTCCTAAAAAGGTTTCCCCCTTTCTGGCGCGCATCACTTTCCCAATAAACCCCCGCATCACTGGCCCTTCTGACGTATAACACGCCGGATCTCTCATTTCGGCGGCACGCATTCGACTGAAATCATTACGAGCACCCCACAGGTGGCACTTAGCTTAAAATAAGAACGAAAAGAAGCCGGTATAGTCTGCGTGCCGACTCGCCGCGCTGTCCGGCGGAGCTATACGAGCCTATGGACGTACACAGACAACACTGGTTGTTAGCCTGCTAGTTATGGTATATACGGGGTGTTACAAAAAGGTACGGGCCAACCGTTCAGGAAACATTACTCACACACAAATAAAGAAAAGATGTTATGTGGACATGTGTCCGGAAACGCTTAATTTCCATGTTAGAGCTCATTTCAGTTTCGTCAGTATGTACTGTACTTCCTCGATTCACGGCCAATTGGCCCAATTGAAGGAAGGTAATGTTGATTTCGGTGCTTGTGTTGACATACGACTCATTGCTCTACAGTACTAGCATCAAGCACATCAGTACGTAGCATCAACAGCTTAGTGTTCATCACGAACGTGGTTTTGCAGTCAGTGCAATCTTTACAAATGCGGAGTTGGCAGATGCCCATTTGATGTATGGATTAGCACGGGGCAATAGCCGTGGCGCGGTACGTTTGTATCGAGACCGATTTCCAGAACGAAGGCGTCCCGACAGGAAGACGTTCGAAGCAACTGATCGGCGTTTTAGGGAGCACGGAACATTCCAGCCTATGACTCGCGACTGGGGAAGACCTAGAACGACGAGGACACCTGCAATGGACGAGGCAATTCTTCGTGCAGTTGACGATAACCCTAATGTCAGCGTCAGAGAAGTTGCTGCTGTACAAGGTAACGTTGACCACGTCACTGTATGGAGAGTGCTATGGGAGAACCAGTTGTTTCCGTACCATGTACAGCGTGTGCAGGCACTATCAGCAGCTGATTGGCCCCCACGGGTACACTTCTGCGAATGGTTCATTCAACAATGTGTCAATCCTCATTTCAGTGCAAATGTTCTCTTTACGGATGAGGCTTCATTCCAACGTGATCAAATTGTAAATTTCCACAATCAACATGTGTGGGCTGACGAGAATCCGCACGCAATTGTGCAATCACGTCATCAACACAGATTTTCTGTGAACGTTTGGGCAGGCATTGTTGGTGATGTTTTGATTGGGCCCCATGTTCTTCCACCTACGCTCAATGGAGCACCTTATCATGATTTCACATGGGATACTCCACCTGTCCTCCTAGAACATGTGCCTTTACAAGTACGACACAACATGTGGTTCATGCACGATGGAGCTCCTGCACATTTCAGTCGAAGTGTTCGTACGCTTCTCAACAACAGATTCGGTGACCGATGGATTGGTAGAGGCGGACCAGTTCTATGGCCTCCACGTTCTGCTGACCCCAACCCTCTTGACTTTCATTTATGAGGGTATTTGAAAGCTCTTGTCTACGCAACCCTGGTACCAAATGTAGAGACTCTTCGTGCTCGTATTGTGGACGGCTGTGATACAGTACGCCATTCTCTAGGGTTGCATCAGCGCATCAGGGATTCCATGCGACGGAGGGTGGATGCATGTACCCTCGCTAACGGAGGACATTTTGAACATTTCCTGTAACAAAGTGTTTGAAGTCTCGCTGGTACGTTCTGTTGCTGTGTATTCCCATGCCATGATTAATGTGATTTGAAGAGAAGTAATAAAATGAGCTCTAACATGGAAAGTAAGCGTTTCCGGACACATCTCCACATAACATATTTTCTTTCTTTGTGTGTGAGGAATGTTTCCTGAAAGTTTGGTCGTACCTTTTTGTAACACCCTGTATAGCAGTGCCATTACGCATAGAACGTCATGCACGCTCCCTTAGCTCTGTAGTCTTTCACAAACTGTTAATAGAAAGTTGATTTTTACGTCCTGTACAGTTTTATACAGGCTGAAAAGTATTTAAACCAGCAAACTCTGGGAGGTTGTGGGGGACATCAAAATAAATATTTTTCCCTAATGTCATTTTTTCCTATGAGAAGTACTTAAACCGGTAGAGGAAGATTGCTCTGGCGGCAAATTAATTAAACCAACAAATACTTTTCAATTCTTTTATGACCAAGAGACAAGACATTTCCCAACATTAAAACAATTACTGTAGATTTTCAAAAATGCTTCCATTGACACGTAAACAAAGGTTAAACCGTCGGATCATGTTCTGTCTGACACGGGTAAAAACCCCAGGAGTATCCTGAATTGTTCCTGCTGCTGCTACTATCCGGGCAACCAGATCCTCTTCTGATGCAACAGGAGTTGCATAAACAAGGTTGTGCATCTCTCTCCACACAAAAAAGTCCAGAGGGGAAATATCTGGAGAACGAGCAGGCCATGGTTCAGGACCACCTCAGCCAATCCACTTTTCTGGGAACCGTCGGTCCAGGTATCGACGCACACGACGACTGAAATGTGCCGGCGCCCCATCATGTTGGAACCACATGCGTTGTCTTGTAGGGAGCGGGACGACTTCCAGCAATTCTGGCAATGCTCTGGCGAGAAAATTGCAATAGTGCCTGCCATTTAATGGCCTAGGTAGCAGATACAGCGCTGATGACCTAGACGTTGAGCGCCCATAAGCCCCCATCAGATACGGCCCTATTAAACAGTCCCCAACAACATCGACCCGCACATTAACGAAGAACCGCGCTAGTAACTGTGGCATGTGGGTTATCCTCACTCCAAACATCGGAATTGTGCATGTTGAAGACTCCATCAGGCCCGAACGTAGCTTCATCGGTAAGTAGCACAGATGATGGAAATGTAGGAGACATTTCACACTGCTCCAGGTACCACCGCGAAAACTGTGCTCCGGGTGGATAATCAACTGGTTCCGGGTTGTGGACACGCTGTAAGTGAAATGGACGTAAAAACTGTTCTAGAAGAACTGTTCTTACATTCGTCTGATTCGTCCCCATGTTATGTGCAATTGCACGAGTGCTGATTGAAGGATCCCGCTCCACATGCTGGAAGACAGCTTCCTCAAATTGCAGCGTTCTTACCGTACAACGGCGTCCCTGTCCAGGTAATCTGCTAAATGACCCGGTCTCACGCAGATATTGGTACACAGCAGCAAAGGTCGTATGATGCGGGATACGGCGATTAGGATATTGTTGTTGATAATCCCGCTGTGCAGCTCGTCCGTTGTGCTGCGCTACATAGTATGCTCCAACCATGTCAGAGCACTCACTCCACGTGTATCGCTCCATTGGTAAACACAGACAATGCACTGCTACACTGGTGGACAGCTGTTGCCTACAACTGAAGAGCGTAATACGCCCTCTAACAACTGAAGATCGTAATACGGCCTCTAACAACTGAAGAGCGTAATATGGCCTCCACCGGTTGAAATAATAGGAAAAAATGACATTAGGGGAAAATATTTGTTTTGTTGTCACCTACAACCTCCCCGAGTTTGTCGGTTTAAATACTTTTCACTCTGTATGTCAGCTTCATGATGAAGTGGCCATAGCTTAGTTAATGGTCATACTTATTGTGATGTTTTCGTAAGGCGCTGTGCGAAATTCGAAAAAGTTTGCGATGAAAAGTATGGGTCATTATGATTTTTTGTTTGGTACATATAACACCTTATGTGCCGGCCGCTGTGGCCCATTGGTTCTAGGCGCTTCAATCCGGAACCATGCGACTGCTACTGTTGCAGGTTCGAATCCTGACTCGCGCATGGATGTCTGTGGTGTCCTTAGGTTAGTTAGGTTTAAGTAGTTCTAAGTTTAGGGGACTGAGGACCTCAGATGTCGAGTCCCATAGTGCTTGGAGCCATTTGAACACCTGAAGTTTCTACAAATGAAATTTAGGCTAAGATAACTTATTGCAGATTTGGGAGGAAGTCTCTATTTATCTCCAATCTTAATAAAGTGAAATTTGTGTAGCAAGTTCTCTTCCGACCGCAGGCGTGCGGGGAATGAAGTATTCAAAATATACCTCACGTCTCTCAAAACCGTTTGAGATACTGAAATGAGATTTTGGCAAATGACAGCGTACAGTGAGAGAATATTTTGCCATTTGTTTAACAAACAGAACTTCCTTATCTGTTCCGATATAGTGGAAGCTACAGTATTTATTTATTTTTTTTTTTTTTGAATCCAGAAACGTAATTTTTTTTAAGAGTTCGACAACTATTGGAAAAATAATTGGGCTGTATGAAAACGAACGTGTAATAGCTTATTTTATGTGACAGCAAACTGCCACAATATGGTTTCCCGTAAGGTACTGACCAACTTGGTCGCCTATTGATTGTTTAATAAGACAATCTGTTTCAAGATTCTGCTGCAGTAGTTTCTGCAAGGTGAGTATGTGCAACTTGTACTGTGTTTTGGCAAAAAATAATCAAAATTCACCCATCAACAAGAGAAATGTAGCAGTTCTTCATAATTAATTAGGTTGCTTCAAATGAGAAATGGTTAAAAATTCAGACAAATATAAATCGCCAATTCTGTTCCAGTTTTGGCAAATCCTGTAACCTACTGTTTCTTAATAGTGCACAACTGGAACTGACACTTACCAAAGGATTTTCTCCCTGTCTCTCATCTGAGAAATATGGAAATAATTAGCAACAAATAACGTAGCATATTTCTGTTCCTATCACCATTCAGACTGAAATGGTGAACTTCTCTACGATAATTATCTTTTAATGCGTTAAATGTAGATTATGTATCTTTATTATCTACAGATTATACATCATTATAATCTGTACCTTGAATAGTAATCTCAAATGGTTGATTAAGTAATGAAACAATGCCCTTTTTAAGTGCCATCCACAGGTGCTGAAGCGAGATTTGATGTCCGTTTCTGCAACAACATAAGAACAACTTACATATTTATTTTCATACAGACGATTTTTTTTCATAAGCTATTGCTCTGAATTGCCCTGAGTTCCTCATTTAATAAACGATTGTTTCAGGAGGTTTAATGTTCAGTACCACCTGTACCTCATTCAAAAAATATTGGGCTATAAGATCACTCTGAAACTGCAACAAAAGGAACCATTTATTTTGGTCCAAATTGTTAACGTTTTCTCTACTCCCAAATATCACAATAAGTATGGCCATTACCGAAATTTTTAGCTCTTTATAATGAGGAAGACGCATGAAGCTATAACTGACTTGAAAATCAACAATTTTCGTAATTTCTTTCTTTCCTTGTACTGTTAAATCTTGCTTCTTGCCAAATTTCACGATTCTGCGACCGTAGCAGCAGCGCGGTTCGGGACTGAAGCACCTAGAACCGCTCGGCCACAGCGGCCGGCATCTATTAAGACACTGGTCGCACAAGTAAGCCAAGTGATCGTTATGAAGTGTTGCCCTACATGCTTGCAACACGTTCAACGGCCGGCCGCGGTGGTCTAGCGGTTCTAGGCGCTCAGTCCGGAGCCGCGCGACTGCTACGGTCGCAGGTTCGAATCCTGCCTCGGGCTTGGATGTGTGTGATGTCCTTAGGTTAGTTAGGTTTAAGTAGTTCTAAGTTATAGGGGACTGATGACCATAGATGTTAAGTCCCATAGTGCACAGAGCCATTTGAACCAGCCACGTTCAACGTAAATGAAATGTAAGTATGATATCAAGTGACCAAAGCTACAAAGAAAAGTACCGCAGTCTATTCTTACTTATGGCAGTCCACGGTAGCTTACGGTAGTTTTACAACTATGTAATTATTAGTCAGCAGCCGGCCGGGGTGGCCGAGCGGTTCTAGGCGCTTCAGTCTGGAACCGCGCGACCGCTACGGTCGCAGGTTCGAATCCTGCCTCGGGCATGGATGTGTGTGTTGTCCTTAGGTTAGTTAGGTTTAAGTAGTTCTAAATTATAGGGGACTGATGACCTCAGAAGTTAAGTCCCATAGTGCTCAGAGCCATTTGAGCAATTTATTAGTCATCAAACGAAGTGAATGGTTATGTAATGATGTTCAGTTACTAATAAATGTATCTGCAGTTACAACCCTAACATCCTGTATATATCAGATTCTCGAGAATCGCTACAGAGCCGAATTTACGAAGTAATGTATAACACAAAATATTAGAGTCATTTAAAACAACCAACAATAGCCAAGGTGGACACTTATATTCCAGAAATTTTGTTATGGGGGTAGAACATATTGCAACTAAAATTTGAACTGTTTGTATGCTTAGAAGCCTGCGGAGTGCGCCACTCAAAACGTTCCGGGCGCCAGGTTCGCAGTCTGTTACACTTGAGTGCATCAAGTTGTGCGTCGTAACTGGCTGTGTGATGAGGATATTGGCCCGGTGGGTTGGGAACGCGTGTTTGGTCAGTGGGGCGAAACTGGCGCCGTCCAAAAAGGGCCAGTTAGGCGCGCCACAGCGGGCTGCGGCACGCTACGCTGGACAGCAGCACGCGCCGCTGGACTCCAGAGCCGCCTCCAGTCTCCTCAGCGGACCGCCTGCTAATTCCGCCCATAATGCCGTCGCCATGGCGACGCCGCCTGCTCTACAACACGGAGAGCCCGAGTACAAGGGCCGCTCTCGAGGGCGTACGTAAAGGAATTTATTAAATTGCGCCGCGCCGGCACTGTGGCATTGTCTATCGGCAATAAGCAAATTCCTGGCAAGTGCTTCCGGCAAGATTACCTGGCGGAGTCCAAAGTCGCTTCCCTCGTCCAAGACATCCAGAGTGCTGTGGACAACACGCGAACACATTGATCCCGTGCTTCTTGACTTCTGCAAGGCATTCAATTACAGTACCGCAGTGTCGTTTAGTGGCAAATTATTGAGTAATGGTCCGTATTTGTGACTCGATTCAGGACCTCTAGCGCATGGAATTTAACACATTTTTCTTAATGGAATGAAACAGATCTAAAGGTACGAGGGCCGTTCAATAAATAATGCAGCACATTTCTTTCTCGTCCAATTTCAGCTGTAAATATGCGGAATTTGTTGTGGGGCATCGTCGAATGTTTCCGTTTCAGCTCCTGTAGTTTCATGAATGTCCGATAGGTGGCGGCGCTCTACGTAGCTTTCAAAATGGTGTCCATAAAGGAGTCGACGGATGATGGTTGGAGAGACGACATCACAGTTATGGGAAATCTGCGAAACCAGTTGTTGGCCAGTGATGTATCGTATACATGGATCGTGATAACCCCTTCAGCTACAGCTAAAGCCTGAGGATGGCGCAATAGAGCGCCGAAACTGATAGTTACACAACAAACGACAACGTAAGAACTGCTGTAGGTGTTTCATTTTCTTTCAACTCTCATTTGAGGTGGACGGCGAATGGCAGTGAAGCACTTCGCTTCACAACTGGACATCTCTGTTGGTAGTGGTCCACCAGTTCAGGTACTCAAAGGTGTGTACGTGTTGGATTCCTCGCCGCCCAACAGAAGACCATAAAGAACAACGAAGGACCATCCGTGCGGAATTGCTTGCCCGTTACGAAGCTCATCGTGACAATTTTTTGTCGAACATCGTCACAGGCGATGAAACATAGGTTCAGCACTTCGAACAAGAAATCAGACTACAGTCCATGGAGTGGCAAATGGGTCTGAGCAGTATGGGACTTAACTTCTAAGGTCATCAGTCCCCTAGAACTTAGAACTACTTAAACCTAACTAACCTAAGGCCATCACACACATCGATGACCGAGGCAGGATTCGAACCAGCGACCGTAGCGGTCACGCGGTTCCAGACTGAAGCGCCTAGAACCGCACGGCCACCACGGCCGGCATGGAGTGGCGCCACATCACCTCTGAAGAAAAAGTTCAAAACCGCGCCCTCAGCTGGTAAATGATCTCGTGGCCTCGCGGTCGCGTTCTCGCTTTCCGAGCACGGGGTCCCGGGTTCGATTTCCGGCGGGGTCAGGGATTTTCACCTACCTCGAGATGACTGGGTGTTTGTGTTGTCCTCATAATTTCATCATCATTCATTAAAGTGGCGAGGTTGGGCTGAGCAAAGGTTGGGAATTTGTACGGGCGCTGACAACCGCGCAGTTGAGCCCCCCACAAACCAAACATCATCATCATCAGCTGGTAAAGTAATGGAGACAGTGTTCTGAAAGTCTGAAGCGGTTATTTGTTTGATGTCCTCCCTCATGGTGGAGCATCAACTCTGAAGAGTATTGTGCCGCTCAGAAATCTGAAGAAAAGCATTCAGCGCGTTCTCCGTCACAAAAACGCGGATTAAATTCTCCTTCTCCATGACACCACAAGGTCTCATACATGTCTGCGCATCCGAGAACAACTCAGAAAACTTCATTGGATTGTTCTCCCTCGTCTGCCCTAAAGCCATGATCTCGCACATTCCAACTTCTATCTGTTTCAGCCAACGAAGGACGCACTCTGCGGGGAGCAGTAAGTACATAATGGGGAGGTATTGATGCACCAACACTTTCGTTCCACGCTTTAATAGGTTCGTGCATAGCAATCACATTTGCTACAACCTCTCCGTTGACGGAAGATCAGTACCTAAAGAATGAAAATGGGCTCTATGCTGTCAAGTCCATTTAACATTCGAGGTCTGCAACCCATTCCGAATATTCCAATTTTAGCTCCTGCCCTCCTTTTTTTCGTTTATACACTCCTGAAAATGGAAAAAAGAACACATTGACACCGGTGTGTCAGACCCACCATACTTGCTCCGGACACTGCGAGAGGGCTATACAAGCAATGATCACACGCACGGCACAGCGGACACACCAGGAACCGCGGTGTTGGCCGTCCAATGGCGCTAGCTGCGCAGCATTTGTGCACCGCCGCCGTCAGTGTCAGCCAGTTTGCCGTGGCATACGGAGCTCCATCGCAGTCTTTAACACTGGTAGCATGCCGCGACAGCGTGGACGTGAACCGTATGTGCAGTTGACGGACTTTGAGCGGGGGGCGTATAGTGGGCATGCGGGAGGCCGGGTGGACGTACCGCCGAATTGCTCAACACGTGGGGCGTGAGGTCTCCACAGTACATCGATGTTGTCGCCAGTGGTCGGCGGAAGGTGCACGTGCCCGTCGACCTGGGACCGGACCGCAGCGACGCACGGATGCACGCCAAGACCGTAGGATCCTACGCAGTGCCGTAGGGGACCGCACCGCCACTTCCCAGCAAATTAGGGACACTGTTGCTCCTGGGGTACCGGCGAGGACCATTCGCAACCGTCTCCATGAAGCTGGGCTACGGTCCCGCACACCGTTAGGCCGTCTTCCGCTCACGCCCCAACATCGTGCAGCCCGCCTCCAGTGGTGTCGCGACAGGCGTGAATGGAGGGACGAATGGAGACGTGTCGTCTTCAGCGATGAGAGTCGCTTCTGCCTTGGTGCCAATGATGGTCGTATGCGTGTTTGGCGCCGTGCAGGTGAGCGCCACAGTCAGGACTGCATACGACCGAGGCACACAGGGCCAACACCCGGCATCATGGTATGGGGAGCGATCTCCTACACTGGCCGTGCACCACTGGTGATCGTCGAGGGGACACTGAATAGTGCACGGTACATCCTAACCGTCATCTAACCCATCGTTCTACCATTCCTAGACCGGCAAGGGAACTTGCTGTTCCAACAGGACAATGCACGTCCGCATGTATTCCGTGCCACCCAACGTGCTCTAGAAGGTGTAAGTCAACTACCCTGGCCAGCAAGATCTCCGGATCTGTCCCCCATTGAGCATGTTTGGGACTGGATGAAGCGTCGTCTCACGCGGTCTGCACGTCCAGCACGAACGCTGGTTCAACTGAGGCGCCAGGTGGAAATGGCATGGCAAGCCGTTCCACAGGACTACATCCAGCATCTCTACGATCGTCTCCATGGGAGAATAGCAGCCTGCATTGCTGCGAAAGGTGGATATACACTGTACTAGTGCCGACATTGTGCATGCTCTGTTGCCTGTGTCTATGTGCCTGTGGTTCTGTCAGTGTGATCATGTGATGTATCTGACCCCAGGAATGTGTCAATAAAGTTTCCCCTTCCTGGGACAATGAATTCACGGTGTTCTTCTTCAATTTCCAGGAGTGTAAATTCAACAACAGCGAGTTTTAAATCGAAAAATCGTTCCAGGCATCCCCCTTGAGGTAACCAACGTACTTTGCAGTAATATATAAGGTCGCCATACACTCTGTTCAATTCCATCAAAAACTGTTGCAACAGACTGGAGAATAGCGCATGTGATTTCAGAAATTTTACTGTTCGTGCAATCAATTTCTTCACGTGTCTCCTGCCTGCAAATGTAGGAAAAAGTACTTCTTGATGTACTGAACAATGAATCGCATCTGTCGGTCGTGGTAATTTTTTGCTCCTTCATTGTCAACTAAATTCTTAAATTCTTTGTGCATGGTGTTGTACTGTCGTTTTCATAGAAAATTTGCAGTACCCGTCAGCTATGAAGCTGCACAATAGACACTGACAATTCCCATACTTCTCTTCTGTCATTCCCATTCAGTTTCAACGGCTTACAACGATATGTAAAAGACTATTCTTCCTATGGGAACAGTCACTGGAGGTAAGAACGTCCTTTACGTCACGAACAAATAGCGAAGGGTAAACAGCGCTGACACCACAATTCTGCCCAATTGAAGAGAGTTGTGCCGACCTAAAAATGCCATACGGCAGTACTAAGTGAAATGTCCCGCTGTACCAGTTACTTCCGAGATGGACCGTGTAAATCCGAGACCGGCCCAATCGAGGGCGGCACGCGGTCCACACATCCGTTGTGTGGTTTGGCAATTCTGCACAATTACTCTTCTGCGAATAGGTTGGCTCAAATGGTTCAAATGGCTCTGAGCACTATGCGACTTAACTTCTGAGGTCATTAGTCCCCTAGAACTTAGAACTACTTAAACCTAACTAACCTAAGGACATCACAAACATCCATGCCCGAGGCAGGATTCGAACCTGCGACCATAGCGGTCTTGCGGTTCCAGACTGCAGCGCCTTTAACCGCACGGCCACTTCAGCCGGCTGCGAATGGGTCATTCAACAATAAGCCAGTCTTCACTCTAGTGCAAATGTGCTGATCACTGATGAGGCTTCGTTTCAAAGTAGACGACTGATGTGCTGGGGATTTGGAGAAACTGAGTTCTCACATGGAAATGAAGCATTTCCGGAACCAAGTTCATATAATATACACTGATGGACAAAAAACGCAACACCAAGAAAGAACTGTGTGACGTAAACGAAAGTTGGTAGGTACGTTTCTGCTTCTGAGAGGTGACGTCTATTCAAATTGAACGCCAGTCACGTAACAGGAGGATGCAAATTAGGTTTGCTTTAACTACACCGTGTAATGGTCGTGGACGTTAGTCAACGTTGTGACTGGACGTGGTGACTGATGTTAGTCAAGAATGTCAGTGAAGCAACAAAGACGCCATTATCAGCACCTCACTGAGTTCGAACGAGGTCGTGTAATAGAGCAAGGACAAGTTTATTGTTCCTTTTGTGATATTGCAGAGAGACTTGGCAGGAACGTAACCACTCCATATGATTGTTAGCATCGGTGGTTACTAGAATGTCTAATGCTTCAAATGGCTCTGAGCACTATGGGACTCAACTGCTGAGGTCATTAGTCCCCTAGAACTTAGAACTAGTTAAACCTAACTAACCTAAGGACATCACAAACATCCATGCCCGAGGCAGGATTCGAACCTGCGACCGTAGCGGTCTTGCGGTTCCAGACTGCAGCGCCTTTAACCGCACGGCCACTTCGGCCGGCACTAGAATGTCTGGTCGTAAGAAGACCGGACTCCGTTTGACCATATTGCACAACTGAGAGGGAAGACTATTGTGTTCGGCATATGGCTCTGGCGCATCGTACTATGGAACAATTCGAGCGGCATTTGGTACCACTGTGACTCAACGAACTATTACAAGTCGGTTGCTTCAAGGACGGCACCGAGCCAATTGCCCTGTACCGTGACTTCCACTGACCCTAAGCCAACACCGTTTGCGACTTCAGTGATGTGAAGTGAGACCTCATTGGAAGACAGAGCGGAGGTCTGTTGCGTTTCCTGATGGAAGCTGGTTCTGCGTCGATGCCAGCGATGGCCGTCTGTTGGTCACAAGAAGGGCAGTTGAGGGCCTGCAAGTAGTCGGTCTGTGTCCTAGACACAGTGCACTTCACCTGGAGATATGTACTGGGGTGCGATTTTGTATGACAACAGGAGCACTCCCGTGGTTATTTGATGCACCCTCGCTCCGAATTTGTACGTCAACCTGGTGATTCGACCTGTTGTGCTGCCATTCATGAACAGCATTCCATGGGCTGTTTTCCAACAGAATAAGGATCGCCCATACGCCGCTATTGTAAACCATACGCTCTACAGAATGTGGACACGTTGCCTTGGTCTACTGGATCACCAGATCTGTCTCCTGTGGAGCACATAGGGGAGTGACAACTGCAGCGTCATCCACAAACAACATTAACCGACCCTGAACTGACCGACCAAGTGCAACACATAGGGAACTCAATTCCTCAGAGTGACGTCTGGCATCCGTGCAACAAAATGCATGCTTGTTTCCGTGCTTGCGTTACACTTTCTGGCGTTTACAGCAGTTATTAATGTTCTATCATTTTACACTACTGGCCATTAAAATTGCTATACCAAGAAGAAATGCAGATGATAAATGGGCATTCATTGGACAAATATATTATACTAGAACTGACATGTGATTACATTTTCACGCAATTTGGGAGTATAGATCCTGGGAAATCAGTACCCAGAACAACAACGTCTGGCCGTAATAACGGCCTTGATACGCCTGGGGATTGAGTCAAACAGAGCTTGGATGGCGTGTACAGGTACAGCTGCCCATGCAGCTTCAACACGATACCACAGTTCATCAAGAGTAGTGACTGGCGTATTGTGACGAGCCAGTTGCTCGGCCACCATTGACCAGACGTTTTCAATTGGTGAGAAATCTGGAGAATGTGCTGGCCAGGGCAGCAGTCGAACATTTTCTGTATCCAGAAAGGCCCACTACGGTCGCAGGTTCGAATCCTGCCTCGGGCATGGATGTGTGTGATGTCCTTAGGTTAGTTAGGTTTAACTAGTTCTAAGTTCTGGGGGACTAATGACCTCAGAAGTTGAATCATATAGTGCTCAAAGCCATTTGATCCATTTTTTTAGTCCCGCCCCCTGTTGCCATTAGTTGCCAATATTGTGGTTGCATACCATACAACATGTAAGGCGTCGTATGCCGTAAACGTCGTCGAACTCAAGGGGTTCGTTGTAAGATATGTTGGACTTCCGTCGATTACCCTTTCCCCGTAACCAGTAGGAGGCCGGTAATCTACATTTACATCTACGTCCATACTCTGCAAGCGGAGGGCTGCTTTAATATATGCTGGGTAGATTCTGTATACCCAAAAGTAGTGCTAATCTGCATAGTCAACACGAATCGTGCCGTCTTCAGACCGGCTTAGACTAGCTGCTGGATTCACGTCGCAGCTGCAGCAGTACTCCTCGGCTGCTCCAGTGCTCACGTTTCGCGCGGCCTATGCGCCGGCATTCCTGCCGGAGAGGACGGAGTGCGCGCGTTCGCAGACGACATTCCAGCGAACGGCACTGCACCGCGCTGCAGCGTCTATTTCCAGCGCCACGTCCCGCAGAGGCGTCATCTGGCTGACTCAGCGGGCAGCGCCGCTGAGGCGAGCCGGGGACCACTGGCCGGAATGCCGCGCCCCTACATGTCTGGGGGCGTGCGGCGAACAGTTGCCAGCCGCCTCACCGTCTGATCGCGCAGGACGGCAGGAAGGGAGGGACACACAGCCTCGCGTGCCGGCCGGGTCACGGAACGAACGCCCGGAAACAAGGAGGGGCCGTCTAAACATCTGTGCTCCACTTCAAAAAGAACAATGCAAGGAAAACCAGAACAATTCTCGACTACTACAACGCTGCAATGCTGTGGAGGTCAAGTTCAACTACTTGCTGTAACAATAATGAATGTCCAAACGTAAGCGGAGACATGGCATTGCGAATGTACAGTACTGGCGATTAAAATTGCTACACCACGAAGATGACGTGCTACAGACGCGAAATTTAACCGACAGGAAGAACATGCTGTGATATGCAAATGATTAGCTTTTCAGAGCATTCACACAAGGTTGGCGCTGGTGGCGACACCTACAGCGTCCTGACATGACGAAAGTTTCCAACCGATTTCACATACACAAAGAGCAGTTGACCGGCGTTGCCTGGTGAAACGTTCTTGTGATGCCTCGTGTAAGGAGGAGAAATGCGTACCATCACGTTTCCGACTTTTATAAATGTCGGACTGCAGCCTATCGCGATTGCGTTTATCGTATCGCGACATTGCGTTGGTGAGATCCAATGACTCGTAGCAGAATATGGAATCGGTGGGTTCAGGAGGGCAATACGGAACGCCGTGCTGGATCCCAACGGCCTCGTATCACTAGCAGAGGAGATGACAGGCATCTTATCCGCATGGCTGTAACGGATCGTGCAGCCTCGTATCGATCCCTGAGTCAACAGATGGGGACATTTGCAAGACAACAACCATCTGCACGAACAGTTCGACGACGTTTGCAGCAGCATTGACTATCAGCTCGGAGACTATGGCTCCGGTTACCCTTGACGCTGCATCACAGACTGGGGTGCCTGCGATGGTGTACTCAACGACGAACCTGGATGCACGAATGACAAAACGTCATTTTTTCGGATGACTCCAGCTTCTGTTTACACCATCATGATGGTCGCATCCATGTTTGGCGACATCGCGGTGAACGCACATTGGAAGCATGTATTCGTCATCGCCATACTGGCGTATCACCCGGCGTGATGGTATGGGGTGCCATTGGTTACACGTCTCGGTCACCTCTTGTTCGCACTGACGGCACATTGAACAGTGGAACATTTGAACATTTCAGATGTGTTACGAGCTGTGGCTCTACCCTTCATTCGATCCCTGCGAAACCCTACATTTCAGCACGATAATACACGACCGCACGTTGCAGGTCCTGTACGGGCCTTTCTGGATACAGAAAATGTTCGACTGCTGCCCTGGCCAGCACATTGTCCAGATCTCTCACCAACTGATAACGTCTGGTCAATGGTGGCCGAGCAAATGGCTCTTCACAATACGCTAGTCGCTACTCTTGATGAACTGTGGTATCGTGTTGAAGCTGCATGGGCTGCTGTACCTGTAGAAGGCATCCAAGCTCTGTTTGGCTCAATGCCCAGGAGTATCAAGGCCGTTATTACGGGCAGAGGTGGTTGTTCTGTGTACCGATTTCTCATGATCTATGCACCCAAATTGCGTGAAAATGTAAACACATGTCAGTGGGAGTATAATATATTTGTCCAATGAATACCCATTTATCAACTCCATTTCTTCTTGGTGTAGCAATTTCAATGGCCAATAGTGTAATTCGTTGAGTAGATGTTTGAAGCTGTGTATACGTGGAAATTCGATGATTAATTCAAAGACTAGGTGTTTACCGGTCTTGTGTAAGGGGATACAGACGACATTCTGTTCGTTTGTCGTAATCCGACAATGGTCACGGATGAACTGAACAAGACTCTGTTCATTGTGAGGGATGACAACCGTGTAGGCTCGCCATAGGCAACCTTCATACTAATGGTGAGACGCAGTACCAGCAGCTCCACTTTGCCCAGGAGTTTGTAACTGACGTACGGGATGTGTGCAAAAAAGCAATGAGACTGATTTTTTGCCTACCAAAGATTTAATTTTTTTCAAACGAAAATATTGTCCCCTTCAAAATAGCTTCCTTCGGCAGATATACACCGGTCGAATCGTTGTCCCCAGTCTTATTAGCAGCACTGAAAGGCATCAGCTAGTGGTCTCTTTAATAGTCGGTCGCATTCTTTTGAATGTGCCCATAGTCTCAAAATGACGTCCTTTAATTACATTTTTAAATTTCGGGAAAATTAAAAAGTGACTAGGACTTAGATCAGGTGACTGACGGGGGGACTGGGCGGCTGTGGAACAACAGGAATGCATTTTGATCGCAAAAATTCCGTGGTGGAAGTGACCATATGACGTGGGGCGTTGTCATGGTACTCCATCCACTCGTCTGCATATCCATTCGCACTCTATTCACCATTGCCCTGTGTATTTCAAGGACATCTTTGTAAAACACGTGGTGGACAGCTTGCCCTTGAGGAACAAATTCTTTATACACGATACCCCTGCTGTCAAAACAGCAAATGAGCATTGTTTTGATCTTTTATTGTCTCATTCGAGCTGTTTTCGGTGGAGCCAGTCGCACCCCTTTGTATGAGGATCTTATTCATAAACGCAGTATTCATCATTTGTGATCACACGACTGAAGCATCCTTGGTCGCTGGCAATTCTCTCAAGAAGATCAACGCACTTGTTTCTTCAGTTGGTCTTCTGCTCTGTTTTCGGCACCATTTTGGAACAAATCTCTCGCATGTGTAAATTTTCAGTCAAATTTTGATGTCCTGTGAAAGTGGCAGACCACTCGCACTGTTGTCAGCCTTATTATTTTTCTCACACACCCAGTAATTAGTGCAGCAATGATAAGTTGTCAATGGTTTATACGCGTCATGCTATCAGATGCCATTCTGGAGCGCTCCATTGCTGCTACCAGTCGCAGAACACCGAAACTAGTGCGTTAGCTGGATGATTGGAAAAATTCGTACCAGAGCAATATACTCTAGTATGGACATTCAAAATCAAGAGAGAATTGGTGCTAGTGATTGTCAAATGACTCCCGTGCGAGTTGGGAAAGGCTACCGCAAGTCTGGTGAAATACTGCGATCACTGCGTTTACCGAAGGCTTGCGCTAATGACTTAGTGGCTTCCATCCGCAACTGCTGTTCCGCCAGGCGGCGCTCCCACGCTGCGCTGAGGGGCCCGACCGAATCCCGCCAGACTAAATAAACACGCGAAATGAATGCGTGCAGACTACATACAAGCGCGAGCGCGCCTGCTTGCCCGCTCAGTCGCCAGTGAAATTCCGACGGAATTTTTAAAGGAATGCTACGAAGATAAACAGTAATTCCGTTTGGTAATTGGATGCCCAGTGTGAATTTAACATGAGATCGATTGATGAATTATGTATGAAGGGCGGGCAGGCGAGCGGGCGGGAGCAGCGCGCGCGACGTCGGACGTCGCCTTTGATGAAGACTAACTCTGCGTTTAGAAATTGATGACGTGTGAAAGAGAGGAGACGGACGGTTCGCGGAGCGGGGAGCGCGTTGGCAGTCGATCACTGCCCTCCCGTCGGGGCATCGCGAGTATTCACTTCAGCTGGCTCTGTCTGCAGTCGCGATGGCAGTACACCAACTAATACAGGGTGGGCAAAATGAAAGTGGCCCGAATGGGTGGACACGATTGGACGTATAACCACACCCTGAGACGCGCATACCACGTATACGCCCGCAGCGTGATCCACACTGGTTCAGAGTGTAGTGCGGGCTGTGTCAGTGTGAGTGGTGCAGTGCAAGGGGGCCATGGTGCTCACAGTGGAGCAGTGGGTCTTCGTTGTGGGAAGTTACTTGCCAATGAGGTCGTGGACACGGTGTGGTCAGTTGTTTACTGAGAAGTTTAAGGTTCAAATGGTTCAAATGGCTCTGAGCACTATGGGACTTAACATCTATGGTCATTAGTCCCCTATAACTTAGAACTACTTAAACCTAACTAACCTAAGGACATCACACAACACCCAGTCATCACGAGGCAGAGAAAATCCCTGACCCCGCCGGGAATCGAACCCGGGAACCCGGGCGTGGGAAGCGAGAACGCTACCGCACGACCGAAGTTTAAGGTTGTCGAAGTACTAATAAGAAGTGCACTGGAACGCTTAGTCCGAAAATGGCGTCAGACACGATCTGTTTTCCGCAAGTCAAAGAACATTCCGAAACGGTCCCGCATACCAGATAGTGTGGCTGTAGTTTACCAGAAAATGTTTCAGAGTCCTACCAAATGAACTCGACGCGTGGCGCAAGAGACCAGCGATCATGTGGACGAATAGCCCACCTGGACCTGCTCATGTATCCCTATCAAGTGTCTGTTGTTCATGCATTAAAACCAGCAGCTGCTCCTCAGCCTCTCCGGTTTTGTGAGGTGCTGTTCACTGAGATGACAATTAATGGCTTGGACAATGATTTGTTCTTTATGTCCGTTTTCACCTGAGAGGTTATGTCAACTCACAGAATCACACGTTCTGCCCGGGGGATAATCCGCAAAACTTCTATGAAACACCACTGCATGATCAGAAGGTTGGCGTTGGTGTGCAGTGTCTGCAAACCGCATTATTGGTGCCATCTTCTGTCTTCAGACGCTGACTTTGGCGAGTTACATTGCCAACATTTTGAAACCATTTGTGGCAGTATTAATGGAGGACCAAAACACCTATAGTTACCTCCAACAGGGTGGAGCAACTGCCCATACATCCGGCCGAACCCTGGAGCACGTTTACCAACTTCACGTCTGACAAAGTTGTTGGAAGTGGTCAGTATGGTCGCGGCGCTAGCTCGCTACCCAAGCCGTCTGATCTGTCAGCGTGCGGTTACTAGTATGGTGAGCCGTCAGGTCTAAAGTGTATCGAAACTATCCTCACAGTCTTCAATAAGTGCAGCGGATGGGATTGCAGCAATTCCAGCAGTCCAAGTTCGAACCGCCTTAAGCGAGTTGCTGAACAAGGCCCAAAAGCGCCAAGAGCTGAACAGTAGTCACTTTCAATATGCGATGTTTCTCTGAACCCTCCAACTGTGTCTTTCGGGCCACTTTTACTTTCCCCACCCTGTAGTAAGATTTCGACGATAGCACTGGTTCCTTCGTGTGTGAGGCTGAGTACAGGGTGACCCAGGATGTCGAGAAACACTGGCTGTTACGTGGATTGCACAAGTACACCTCTCACCAGAACAATTGTAACACCAGGGAGCTCTCGTGGAGTAAAAGGCAAATTGGCGTGAAAAAAGCCATATGCTTGGATATACTAGGTGCGGCAGTGAAACAGATGATTTTGAAACCCCCACCAGAGATACAAAATTACTCGCAGTGATTTTTTTATATATATATTAACATGACTTTGCAGTGTTTGAATTTTAAAATACCCGTCACTCGAAAATCATATAATGCAGGTCATCGCAATTTTCTTTGACACACAAGTCTTTTACGGAAGTTAGACATCACATTTACAGGACTGGCACAGGAATTCATTTAACGTTCTCCTGAATCTGATCCGTCCTTTCCTGAATAGCGTGTGTTGGTTCACACTGTAAGAAAGATCTCAGATGTCAAATGAAATTTCGTGTGACGAGGGCCTCCCGTCGGGTAGACCGCTCGCCTGGTGCAAGTCTTTCGATTTGACGCCACTTCGGCGACTTGCGCGTCGATGGGGATGAAATGATGATGATTAGGACAACACAACACCCAGTCCTTGAGCCGAGAAAATCTCCGACCCAGCAGGGAATCGAAGCCGGGCCCTTTGGATTGACAGTCCGTCGCGCTGACCACTCAGCTACCGGGGGCGGACAGATGTCAAATGATCCCAAAGAAAGACATCTCACGCTGAAAGGTCAGGGGACCTTGGAGGTTAGGAAATGTCCCCGTTCTTGGATAGGAGATGACCAGGACATATGTTCTGTAGCCCGTTGATGGAGTGCCGTGAGGTATGGCGTGTGACCCCGTCTTGTTAGAAGAATGTGTTTGCACTTAAAGGAACGTCAGCAAAGCTCTCGCACTAGGAAATGGCTCAACATGTGAACGTAACGTTCTGTGTTCACAGTAACGGCATTGCCGCGCTCGTCTTCAAAAAAATACGGCGCTATGACTCCAAACAATGATAAGCCTGTCAGACAATCAATTTATGTCTGGGAAGTGGCATTTCAGGATTTCCACATAACCAGAATTTAAAGTTTTGCTTGTTAACAAAGCCTGCCAGACAAAAATTAGTCCCAACTCTCATGATCCAGCTGTGGCACAGGCCTAGGTTGTTTTGTTGTTCGTGAGTTCCAAAAATTCCCACAAAAAGCATAGTCTCTTTAGGAAGTTGTTCGCATTCAGTTTTTACACTGTCTGAATTTTGTGTGGATGGTACCGCAGTTCCCTGTGAAATATTCGCCATACACCGCACTCCGAAATGTTAAATTGCCGTCCATACTTACGTGCAGAATGCTAGGGGGCTTAGGCTAAAGACATGGGTGATATCATCCAGAGACTGCAGTGCGACATCAAATTTGGCAACGCAGGTCGATACCACAAACGTTAGCGAGGGTTCGCTGCAATCTGCAACCACGCCCCTGACTCAGCATGGCAGTGCTATCGCACTGAGGTCAATATAGTGTCCAACACGCAATAGCTTTCCCCAGTTAGGGACCTCAGCTACAGCGATCAGCATGATAGTGCACGACTAACGAGTTGTTATTAAGGCTTCAGATGAACCTGTAATATTCTAAAGGTCGAACATTGTATCTCAAGAGAACAGTTTGCTTTCATAGCCAATGACAGTTGTAAACCATACTGCAATCCTGTGGCAAAGATGCCCAATCAACATCATCCTCAAAGATCTGTACCTACACTTCGACAGCATGTACCGATGGTACTGGGGTATGATGTGCATGATAGTAATGAACGCTACATACATGCTGCGCGGCAACTTAGCTGTCGTTGTTTTTGTAAAATGCCTTCAAAGCAACGGCGCATTGTTAGCGGGTCTATGACGCCATCTCGACTGAACGTCGATACCATGGTCAACGGCAAACGTTTGCTTCCCAGATGGTACCACTCCCGTTTTCCGACTCCTAAAATAGCGACCTGTTTCCTGGGTTGCCTGTTTCACTGCAGAACCTGCACATTAGCGCTTCTGCACAATGTAGACAGAGGTAACGCCGTGCACATTGCGTGTAGAAGGAGTGCTACATAGCAGGTATCTCTTTGAGAAATAGCTTTTGAATGTTAACTGTTTGTGAGAACATTATGTTACACTTCGTTTAAGAAGGAGAAATGTCTACCTTCACGTGTGGGAATTTGATAGCGGCGGAAACGTGATCTATCTAGACTGATGTTCGTCGTTCAGCGATACGAGGTGCATTCAAGTTCTAAGGCCTCCGATTTTTTTTCTAATTAACTACTCACCCGAAATCGATGAAACTGGCGTTACTTCTCGACGTAATCGCCCTGCAGACGTACACATTTTTCACAACGCTGACGCCATGATTCCACGGCAGCGGCGAAGGCTTCTTTAGGAGTCTGTTTCGACCACTGGAAAATCGCTGAGGCAATAGCAGCACGGCTGGTGAATGTGCGGCCACGGAGAGTGTCTTTCATTGTTGGAAAAAGCCAAAAGTCACTAGGAGCCAAGTCAGGTGAGTAGGGAGCATGAGGAATCACTTCAAAGTTGTTATCACGAAGAAACTGTTGCGTAACGTTAGCTCGATGTACGGGTGCGTTGTCTTGGTGAAACAGCACACGCGCAGCCCTTCCCGGACGTTTTTGTTGCAGTGCAGGAAGGAATTTGTTCTTCAACACATTTTCGTAGGATGCACCTGTTACCGTAGTGCCCTTTGGAACGCAGTGGGTAAAGATTAAGCCCTCGCTGAACCAGAACATGGCCATCATTTTTCAGCACTGGTGGTTACCCGAAATTTTTTTGGTGGCGGTGAATCTGTGTGCTTCCATTGAGCTGACTGGCGCTTTGTTTCTGGATTGAAAAATGGCATCCACGTCTCATCCATTGTCACAACCGACGAAAAGAAAGTCCCATTCATGCTGTCGTTGCGCGTCAACATTGCTTGGCAACATGCCACACGTGTGGTCGTCCGTCAGCATTCGTGGCACCCACCTGGCTGACACTTTTCGCATTTTCAGGTCGTCATGCAGGATTGTGTGCACAGAACCCACAGAAATGCCAACTCTGGAGGCGATGTGTTCAACAGTCATTCGGCGAGCCCCCAAAACAATTCTCTGCACTTTCTCCATCATGTCGTCAGACCGGCTTGTGCGAGCCCGAGGTTGTTTCGGTTTGATGTCACACGATGTTCTGCCTTCATTAAACTGTCGCACCCACGAACGCACTTTCGACTCATCCGTAACTCCATCACCACATGTCTCCTTCAAATGTCGATGAATTTCAATTGGTTTCACACCGAGCAAATTCAGAAAACGAATGATTGCACGCTGTTCAAGTAAGAAAAACGTCGCCATTGTAAGTATTTAAAACAGTTCTCATTCTCGCCGCTGGCGGTAAAATTCCATATGCCGTACGGTGCTGCCATCTCTGGGACGTACTGACAATGAACGCGACCTCATTATAAAACAATGCGCATGTTTCTATCTCTTTCCAGTCCGGAGAAAAAAAATCGGAGGCCTTAGAACTTGAATGCACCTCATACTGATGCCGACTGCTCGCGATCCCACGACTTTCACGTCAATACGGAATCGATGTCTTCAGGAGCCAATCAAGATCTCAATAGTCCGATGCGAGAAGCATCTGGAAGGAAGGGCATATTGTTTTCTCGGCGACTGGTATCGTATAGGAACACCAAAACCCTTGAGTCAGAAAGAGGGCTTGGATATGAATTTTAGCGGCGGAGTCATTACACAAAAGGATTTCTCGGTTCACTTGTTTCCTCAAACTCAGATTTTTCCAAGTATTTAATGATATCCACCATCATCTTCAAAAATGGTTCAAATGGCTCTGAGCACTATGGGACTCAACTTCTGAGGTCATTAGTCCCCTAGAACTTAGAACTACTTAAACCTAACTAGCCTAAGGACAACACACACATCCATGCCCGAGGCAGGATTCGAACCTGCGACCGTAGCGGTCTCGCGGTTCCAAACTGTAGCGCCTAGAACCGCACGGCCACTCCGACCGGCCCACCATCATCTTCGTCAGGGACTAAACCTGACTGGCGTGATCCAGCAAGGTTCCTTATTTTATAATCCTAGAACGGCATCCGACTGATTGGATTACCTCATGATGGCGCGAACAGAGGTGGCGCGCCCTCCGTCCATGGATGTTGCATGCGCTCACCATCTGGTGTTGATTGCAGCGCTATCCATGTCATCCGGCGGTGAAATGCGGGAGGTATTCCTCTGTGCACGCTACCATGCGTTGCTCAGTGCATGTCCGGTGTATCTATTGAATTTGTTTTTACAAAGTCTGACTTCAACAACTTCTCTGATCACAGAGTCCCAATAGTTCGAAGCGTGAGCCAGTATTCGCGTTTGTTCAAACAAGATTTAGAGCTTATTGAATAGGCTGTGCTCTGCCAACGCTGATGCATCCAAATGCTTGTATTTAAGTTGACGCTGATGTTCGACGCAACGACCGGCAACTGCCCGATTAGACTGGTCTACGTGCCGCTTATGACGCTCGCAAGGGATGTTTGAAATCCCCTTCATTCTCAGACCAAGATTATTTTTAACAGATCGGAACATTTCTTTAATTTTTCTGGGGAGACTGGTCTGAGTCCTTGCCTGTCTAGGATTACCTATCTCGCTACTTGTTGCACGGCAAAACTGAAGCAGCGCTATAAGATTGCAAGAGTTACACGGGACAGTCTATATGGAGGGCTGCCGGCTGGAGTGGCCGGGCGGTTCTAAACGCTACACTCTGGAGCCGAGCGACCGCTACGGTCACAGGTTCGAATCCTGCCTCGGGCATGGATGTGTGTGATGCCCTTAGGTTAGTTAGGTTTAAGTAGTTCTAAGTTCTAGGCGACTGATGACCTCAGAAGTTAAGTCGCATAGTGCTCAGAGCCATTTGAACCATTTTTTATGGACGGCTGCTGAGCATTGCGTCGAGCGTCAATGTCACCTTAAATACAAACATCAAAAAACGTTTGGCATCACCCCGCTTCCCAAAACTCCTTAAGATATACGTTGACTTTGGATATTGTATCACAGACACAGTCCCTTTGACTTTTCAGAGATGTCACTAAACCCGCCCAAAGATGTAAGCAACCATGCATGAGCAGCGCCTACTAGACCTAAGGGGACCGACAGCCGATTATTTACAGTCATTTCACCAGAAAGGAGGTACGCGGCTCGTGTTGTCTGTACTTCAACCATGCCTAGATGGTCAATACCGCGGTTCGATCGCGTCCGCATTGTTATTTTGTGCCAGGAAGG
Organism: Schistocerca americana; assembly: GCF_021461395.2. Classification (NCBI taxonomy): domain Eukaryota; kingdom Metazoa; phylum Arthropoda; class Insecta; order Orthoptera; family Acrididae; genus Schistocerca; species Schistocerca americana. The sequence continues at coordinate 228,784,377 of NC_060119.1, forward strand.
GCTCTCAACAAGGGAAGTGTCCAGGCGTCTCGAAATGAACCGAAGCGATGTTGTTCGGACATGGAGGAGATACAGAGAGACAGCAGCTGACGATAACATGCCTCGCTCAGGTCGCCCAAGGGCTCCTACTGCTGCGGATGACCGCTACCTACGGATTATGGCTCGGAGGAACCCTGACAGTAACGCCACCATGTTGAATAACGCTTTTCGTGCAGCCACAGGACGTCGTGTTATGACTCAAACTGTGCGCAGTAGGCTGCATGATGCGCAGCATCACTCCCGACGCCCATGGCGAGATCCAACTTTGCAACCACGACACCATGCAGTGTGGTACAGATGGGCGCAACAACAAGCCAAATGGACCACTCAGGATTGGCATCACGTTCTCTTCACTAATGAGTGTTGCATATGCCTTCAACCAGAGAATCGTCAGGGATGTGTATGGAGGCAACCCGGTCAGGCTGAACGCCTTAGACACACTGTCCAGCGAGTGCGGCAAGGTGGAGGTTCCCTGCTGTTTTGGGGTGGCATTTTGTGGGGCCGACGTACGCCGCTGGTGGTCATGGAACGCGCCGTAACGGCTGTACGATACGTGAATGCCATCCTCCGACCGATAGAGTAACCATATCGGCAGCATATTGGCGAGGCATTCGTCTTCATGGACGACAATTCGTGCCCCCATCGTGCAAATTTTGTGAATGACTTCCTTCAGGATAACGACATCGCTCGGAACCCTATCAAACATGCCTGTGATAGATTGAAAAGGGCTGTTTATGGACGATGTGACCCATAACCACTCTGAGCGATCTACGTCGAATCGCCGTTGAGGAGTGGGACAATCTGGACCAACAGTGCCTTGATGAACTTGTGGATAGTATGCCATGACGAATATGGGCTTGGGTCAGTGCAAGAGGACATGCTACTGGGTATTAGAGGGTACAGCAATCTGGACCACCACTTCTGGATTTCTTGCTGATAAGCGTGGTTTTAATGAGCAATAAAAAAGGCGGAAAGGATGATTATGTTGATCTCTACTCCAATTTTCTGTACAGGCTACGGAACTCTCGGAACGGAGGTGATGAAAAATTTTTTGATGTGTGTAATAACATGCGGACCACCAAAACTACTCTGATCGACAACTCTGAACGTACCTTCATATGGCGAGAGGCGGTAACACGTAAGGCACGCAGGAACATTGTCGAACACGACTGTTGGGGCCGTCCGGACGTGTGGGGATGCATAATTTTACATTAGCATACTAATCTCCAAATCTTTGAACATGGTGCACACACCCGACAGTGTTATTGCGACATTGGATTCCTCCACGATGTGCGTCTTTTATTAGATGCGTTTAGCCGGGACTTCGTTTTTCATGAATTACAATGCGTGACCTCAACGAACAGCGTTTTTCTCTGAGCTCTTGGAACGATAGGATTTTCGGCGAGTGGACTGGCCTGCCCGTTCTCCGGACTTAAATCCCACCGATCACTTGTAGGATGTCTTAGCGAGATGAACTGCAGCAAGTCCACATGCAGCAACAACCATCTAGCATTGACACCCGCGCTAGTAGAGGACTGGGATGTCCTGCCATAAGAACTCAGTAGTAATCTTGTGACCAGCATAGGAGCACGTTACAGAGCATGCACTGCAGTTCGTGTTGGCGACACTCCCTATTTAGAACAATGTCCCGACTGCTGTAATGTCCAGGGGACCATCATACATCGCGATGGCTTCAGTGTAATTATCGTCTTTCAATGAAAGTGCCATTTCTGTTTGTTTCATTGCGTATTTATTTCTTTTACTTTCTACACTATAGTGTAGCAGTTGTTTCTATGTTTAGTCCAAGCTTCATCGAGCTACGTTATTTGGCAGCGACATCCATGTGTAAGTTAATTTCGCCCTAAGTTTCGCACACCACTTTTATTTTGCGCCAACGACGATTACCACTTGCTCAGAGCAGCTCTTGCGAAAGTTATAGGAATTCTTTTTCTCATGCAAACCATGTTCTTACTGATTGACTAATCCTTTTCTCTCAACCTGCAGGAAGTGGAACGAATCCATTCTGCTGCTGACAAGGGATGTGTCTCCCTTCAAACTGCACCTTACGTTTTTTCGACTGTAATATTCGTAAGAGAAGCTTGTAGAACATTCGAGACGCCACTTACTCCCCGCCGCTGGGAACCGACTTCCATTCTCTTTAGCATACCCGAGCTCCCACGACCGACCCTCGTCACGTTGAAGAATCTTGATTAAGCCTATCTGCCGCTCATCTGCCTGAATTCTGTTGTTAGTTCGATTAAGAATGACGTAACCCTGGAACGCCCGCCCGGTTGGCCGTGCGGTCTAACGCACGGCTTTCCGGGCGGGAAGGAGCGCCTGGTCCCCGGCACGAATCAGCCCGGCGGACTTCTGTCGAGGTCCGGTGAACCAGCCAGTTTGTGGATGGTTTTTAGGCGGTTTTCCATCTGCCTCGGCGAATTCGGACTGATTCCCCTTATTCCGCCTCACTTACACTATGTCGGCGATTGCTGCGCAAACAAGTTCTCCACATACGCGTTCACCACCATTGCTCTACCACGCAAACATAGGGGTGACACTCGTCTGGTGTGAGACGTTCCCTGGGGGGTCCACCGGGGGCCGAACCGCACGATAACCCTGGGTTCGGTGTGGGCCGGCGCAGAGGTGTAGTGGACTGCGGTAGCCGTCGTGGGGTTGTGGACCACTGCGGCTGCGGCGGGGACGGAGCCTCCCCGTCGTTTCTAGGTCCCCGGTTAACACACAGTACAATACAATAAAAACCCTGGAACCAAACGTTGGACTTAGATGCGGGTCGCATCAATAAACTGCAATATTCTAGCAGCATATCTTATGACCTGTTAGCGTATACCATGAAAGATGCTTTTCGTCACCTTAAATAAGCGTATTACTAATTTCAGAAAACAGCGTAGAAATGGAAATATGTCGCTGTCACGTCTCTTTGTGTAAACCTACATTTACATATACAGGGTGTACCAGGAGAAATGTTCAGTATTCAACGACAGAATGGAAACGATCATTCGAAGAAAAATTAAACAAGGGCTCTAAAAAGCTTAACTTAAGAGTTATGAGCACTTGTTCATGTTCGGTACAGTGAAAAACATTTCTTTTGTTGAAGAAGTGCTCACAGTTCTTAACGTATGTACTTTAGGGCCAATGTTTAATGCACAATTTTTTCTTGTTTCGGTCCACATCACCTCCTCCCAAAATATGGAAAGCGATAAGCTTGCAGTGTAGGACTTTTGGTTTACAGTATCGAAGATGAAGAAGTGCTCGTAGCTCGTAAGGTATGCATTTTAGAGCTCATGTTTACCAGACTTCTTTTGCTTCGAACGATCGTTCCCGTAACATCCCTGAATGTTGACCATTCCTCCTGGGACAGCCTGTATACTCCGCAAAACACTGTGCAGTGCATGGCGTAAGCTAGTTCATGTTCATATTGGGAATTATCTGTTCTGTTCCTGTATACGAAAATGACAACAGAATGGTCACGCAGTCTTCCTGCAGAAAGAATTCTATAAATTTACACAACACGGTTTCCCTAGAACAAAGTCGTCGTTCTTGATAACGATTTCTAACTCTGGAATAATTCTGTAGAACTGGTCACACTAGTATCTTTAATGCAGTGTCCTCAGAGTTTTTTCACTAAACCTAAATCTTTCATTCGCACTTCCTAATACTCCTTCTCGTTTCGCATTGCTTCTTACTATTACCCTTTAATATTTACACGTACCGGGAGAGGTGGGGGAGTGGTTAGCACACTGGACTCACATTCGTGAGGACGACGGTTCAAACCCGTGCCCGGCCATCCTGATTTAGGTTTTCCGTGATTTCCCTAAATCGCTTTAGGCAAATGCCGGGATAGTTCCTTTGAATGTGTACGGCCGACTTTCTTTTCCATCCTTCCCAAATCCGATGAGGCCGGTGACTTCGCTGTTTGGTCTCCTCAAGAACCAACCAACCTACTAACCAACCAAATTATACGTGCGATGCGATATACTCAGGCTGTTCAGCACCTATTTTGTAATCCGCTACTAGCAGTTTTTATGTTTGTTAAAGGCGTGACATTACACTTATTTTACATCTGAAATAGCTGCCATTCATTGTATCAAACTGAAAATTTTTCCCAGTCAATATGGATTTTACTATCTCCCAAAAATGACCCTTTGTTATAGACTGCAGTATGATAAGCTAGTACCTGTAACTGTGCTGCTGTTCCTAGTTGAAAAATCGTTTATGTTTATTGAGAAGCTGATTCTTGATATGTAATGACCTTCGCCGTCAGGATGTTAAACACCAATCTTTCTTGCTTTGAAACGAAACCGCTCAAAATTCCTCCCTCATCTGTGTTCAACCCGAGCTTGCTCCGTCGTAAGTCTACCACATGTTTCGGTATGCAAATGGTTAGTATTTCAACGCAACCGCACTTAATGTGTTGAAGCAACGCAAGCGAGGAAAGATTACGTAATTGAAAGTCGCATTTGAAAGTTGGTTTCTTATGAGAAGAACATGTTAGGCCTTGTGTAAGAAGGATTAGTATCTACCAGCACCTGTGAACTTACGACAGCGGTTGACACTGCTGCTCGAGTTGCTCGTGATCCCTCGACTGTCATGACATTATAGGATCCATCGATTCAAGAGAGCCCTACTCACAGCCATAATGGCTCTCGATGGTCCTATGCACTAGCGCCCTAGTGGTCGCCCAGGAACGTACAGCAGCGCCAAGGACCTTGAGTCACAGAATGGGCTTGTTCACACCAAGGTAAGTATCCACATGGACAGTACTAGCCTATCAGAAGTACCGTGGGCTATCAGCACAGTGAACATTTGAGGGCATGGTGAAAATTAATGCCTAAGAATTTTCTGTTCTGTTCTCAACATTGGTTGAGGTATTATACGACATGCAAATTATTCGGTGAACTTTCCTGCTTTGTTGACGCAGGTTACAACCTTCTGCCGCTACAGGGCTTCAAACTATAGCGCATAACACAGTGGGTTGTAGTGTTCAAATGGTTCAAATGGCTCTGAGCACTATGCGACTTAACTTCTGAGGTCATCAGTCGCCTAGAACTTAGAACTAATTAAACCTAACTAACCTAAGGACATCACACACATCCATGCCCGAGGCAGGATTCGAACCTGCGACCTAGCGCTCACGCGGTTCCAGACTGAAGCGCCTTTAACCGCCGGCGGTGTGTTGTGTTTTCAAAACGTTTTCGTAGTTATGATTTCCCTTGACGCGCCAGCAGGTAGAGGCGCGGCGACAGTTGTGCGCTAAACAACGCAAAAGCACACAGGTGTATCAGCAGTGCGCGTTTTTAGGCGAGTCCCGGATCTCTTTACATCGACAGGAGGGACGTATGACCTGGCGCCACTCCTGTGACCATTGTTGCCGTTGTTCGCCCTACTTTCGTCGCCCCTCTGTTGCAGAGTGAAGTGAAGCGGCAACAATGGTCGACGTGCCGACAGTCCGTGGTGCTCCAGGAGCCGTCGCACTCTCTCTGGACACTTCTCTTGCTGCAGAATTTCTCAGTTTACATGACTCATCAAATTCTGATAAAATTTCAGGCTTTCGATGATCTCAACCATATTTAGTCACGGTCTAAATCTGGCTGTCGTGAGCTTTTTTTTTCTTTTTCTTGTGGGAGCAGATGATCCGGTCTTCAGCCAAAGTGTAGAGAAACTGTATTTAAAATGGTTAAAATACACAAAAGGTGACAATAGGAGATGATTTCGTAAAAAATACGTAGGTGGACGATAGTGGCTATTTTTACATAAAAACAATAAACGAGAAGTATAAAATACACATGGGCGAAAATACTGATGGTTTTTAAAACGCATGATGATGATTTTATATTACTGTTAAAATACAGTCACTCTTGAACGTTAATGATGCGATGGTGTAACGTTGGTGCGAGGTGACGCTCGAAGAAATTGTCATGATGCAGGAGCGATGATGAGTATAACCATGGGCCTCCGCAACTGACGGCCCATGCACGTGTCAATGTTAACACCACGGAACCGGTACTACGACTAAACTGGCCACGTGACTATCGGCACTGGACGCCGCCGTAGCGGTAGAGCGTTGCATGGTCTGATGAATCCTGACATCACCTTCATCATTCCGATCGGAGGGTGAGAATCCGTCGTCTTGACACCCGTACTGCAGGATGGAGACAAGCTGGCGACGGCTATATTATAGGCTGGGAAACACACACTTGGGCATCCATCGGTCCAGTGTAGCTGATGCAAAGCACCATGACAGCCAAGGTGTATCGTACACTGGTTGCAGACCACGTACAACCCTTCATGGCAATCATGTTTCCCGATGGAAGTGGCACTTTTCAGGAAGACAATGCGCCATGTCACAAGGTCAGGAGTGTGATGGAGTGGTTCGAGGAACATGGTGGAGAGCTCTAGTTGATGAGCTGGCCTCCCTCCTCGGAGGATCTGAACCCTACTGAACACATCTGGTATGTGATTGAACGTAGCATCGGAGTTCATTGCCTGCCTCACCGGAATTTACGGGAATGAGGTGACTTATATGTGCAAATGTGATGCCAACTCCGTCCAGTGACCTACCAAGGCCTCATAGCTTCCATGCCACGACGCGTCGCCGCTTTTACCTGTGCCAAAGGTGGGCATACTGGCTATTAGGTAGGTGGTCTTAATGTTCTGTATGATCAGTGTGTGGTGCGTCTGTAAAAGGAACAGGGACGGAATATCCGTGTAACGGTCGTCTACTAAGGAAACCGTATACAAGATAGTTATATGACCAACTGCAGGTCAGTGCGCCAGCGTATAGAGTACTTACTCCGCAGCTCGTGGTCGTGCGGTAGCGTTCTCGCTTCCCGCGCCCGGGTTCCCGGGTTCGATTCCCGGCGGGGTCAGGGATTTTCTCTGCCTCGTGATGACTGGGTGTTGTGTGCTGTCCTTAGGTTAGATAGGTTTAAGTAGTTCTAAGTTCTAGGGGACCGATGACCATAGATGTTAAGTCCCATAGTGCTCAGAGCCATTTGAACCATTTATAGAGTACTTAGAGTACTTTACCGGTAGGTATGATGGTAAGTGACATCTTTTTTGAAACAACAGCTAATATATCAACACACTGTTAAATATACATCTTTTAGTTGGAAATAATCGTGCTGTGTTTTGGCTCGTCTCTTTCAGTACTATTAAATACACAAGGGTAGAGAGAAGTTTATTATAACAAAGTATCTACAAAGCTGTTATTCTGTATGATTGCAATTCACTTGTTACAAAAAAACTCGCCATTCCTTAAGGTTGAAAATGGTCCAAATGGCTCCAAGCACTATGGGACTTAACATCTGAGGTCATCAGTCCCATATACTTAGAACTGCTTAAACCTAACCAACCTACGTACATCACACACATCCATGACCGAGGCAGGATTCGAACCTGCGACCGTAGCAGTAGCGTGGTTCCGGAATGAAGCACCGAGAACCGCTCGGCCACAGCATTCCTTAAGACACATGCTAATTCCAACTGCTAAGTCATCAGCGCACGTTTTGTGCACATATATGGAACAGAAAGTGGCCTGAAATACGATAAGGAGTTACAACAGAAACAAATTTTGACACTAAAGAAAAAGAGAATGTATTATATATTTTATATGTGCGTGTGGAGCACTGTGTTGTTTATGTTACAAGCAGACATCAAATTAATATGGAATCGCGCTGCAAGGCTCGAATCACGTCAGTATAGACCATATAAAAATCATAACAAGGGCACTAAGACGACGTAAGAGTGAAACTTAAGAAGGTAGGCTCACTTGTTGTCGTGAAACCATATTGTGTTAACTTAGAAGACTGATGTTTGAGGACGACAGTGCAATTCTGCTGCCTCCAACTCATATCTCGCACTGGGACCATGAAAATAAATTAAATAAGATTATGGCCTGTACAGAAACAAAATGACATTTATTTGTTACTCGTTGCTTAAGCGAATGGAATACGAGGGAAGGTGGCTAATATTAGGACATTGTACCCTCTGCCGTGTACTTTTAAAGTGGTTTGCGGATTCAAGGAAAGAGGGAACATCCTTCTTAATACGTTTTAGCGGCACCTCTGGCAAGCCTGAATCTTCGGGTCGATGGCTATAAATCTTTAATGGTAGACAATGCCATTCTGTATCTTCCCTTGTAGACAAAATGCTCCCAGTTCTCGAGAGATACTTGAGAAGCGAAGCCGGCCCTTAATTGTTTTTCCGATACGGACATCGCCCAGGACTTTGCTGTGTAGGGAAGCCGCACATTTCCAGGAATTATAGAATAACGACTTCGAAATTAATGGCTCGATACTTCCGTAAAAGTGTAGTAAGCTAATTTTGTACATCACTCATTGAGGCAATGAGTCGATATATGGATGTGTTGCTGCAGGATGGAAATGTTTACGTCACTGCTCAAAACAATAGCGAAAGTGGATACATCCTCCGTAGAGTATTATGTGTGAGACATAAAAGACTGCTCAGTATTTCTTCAAGACAGACTGACGTCAGCTAGGCATTCGATTGAAAACATCGGAAAAAGAATTACTGCACGAATTCCGAACGGGCTTGGGTGATTGTTAAGAATCTGAATCGTACTGTAGAACATTTCGTATACCCATCTTCTATTGGAAGTGGGACGACAGCTGGCCATTATACGAGGATTGTGTGTATAAATTTCTTCCTTCAAATACTAGCGATTTGGTGATACGCTGCACCGTCATCAGGCCCGATGACGGTGCAACGTATCACAGGAAACGATCACATTTGAATAAAGAAATTTAAGCAGGTGGCTGAACGTGTTACATCAATCCTCATATCTAGAGTACTGGCGTTCGGGTACTCGGGCAGCAACCATAATGCATGTTCGCGGCGATTTCACCGAATCATTAACGAGGAGTTCGGAAGACTACCACGACAAAAGTATGACTTATTTCAATTTCTGTCTTAATCCAGTTTTTTAGGGTTCCGCGGAGTATTACATTAAAAGAGGAGTTAACTCAGTTTCGCATTCGGTATAAAATCTGAGAGAGGTTGCGCTGTTCCCTTGGGCTTTGCTCAGTTCTACCGATTTCAGCTGTTTCTTAGCCCGAGAAAGGCTATTATTTATATCAGTTATCTTTGCAGTGGCGCCAGATTTAAATTGATGCTATTCTCTTGGACTTTCCCTTTTAAAAAAATGTTTGATTGCAGACTCAGCATTCTACCTTTGCATGGCTACCTTCAGTTACAGTCCCTGTATCCTGCGTAAGTGTCTGGACACCAACTTTGGTACCACTAACAGCCAGTAAGCCCGCCGGGTTGGCCGTGCGGTCTAATGCACGACTTTCCGGGTGAGAAGGAGCGCCTGGTCCACGGCACGAACCCGCCCGGCGGACTTCTTTCAAGATCCGTTGAACCGGCCGGTGTGTGGATGGTTTTTAGGCGGTTTTCCATCTGCCTCGGCTAATGCGGGCTGGATCCCACTATTCCGTCTCAGTTGCACTATGTCGACGATTACTCCGCAAACAAGTTCTCCACGTACGCGTACACCACCAATATTCTACCACGCAAACATAGGGGTGACACTCGTCTGGTGTGAGGCGCTCTCTGGGGGGTCCACCGGGGGCCGAACCGCACAATAACCCTGGGTTCGGTGTGGGGCGGCGGAGGGGGTGAAGTGGCCTGCGGTAGTCGTCGTGGGGTTGTGGACCACTGCAGCTGCGGCGGGGATGGAGAGCTTCTCCGTCGTTTCTAGGTCCCCGGTTAAAATATAATACAATACAACAGCCAGTAAAAATGACCAGAATTTCTTTCGGTTTGTTGAGACACCTTTCAATAGTATTAACAGATGAAGGCTTTACGCGACGTCCTCTTGAGAGCTTAAAGCATTTATTTCGGCTATGCAGGAGTCTATGTTTCTTTGTAATTTGATTTTCAGATATTGTATACCGTGGATGTTCCCTTCCATCATAAACTGTCCCACTAGGTACGTACTTATCAAGTGTAAGGTCAACTACTATTTTAAAGTCGAACCACAGTTCTTGTGCACCCTCCTATCCAGAAGCTAAGTGTTTCAAGTTCATCATTAAGATCTAACGCAACCCTCTTGCAATCCATCCCAGAATGTTGACCAAGTGTGTGGGATCCGTACTAAACAAGACTAACACGAGACATTGAATTTATACAGAAAGGGACAGCACGATTGGTCAAAGGTTTGGCTACGCCATGGGAGAGTGTCGCGTGGATGCTGAGGAAACTTAAGTGGCAAACGCTTCAAGATACACCCAGGCAATATCGAACCAGCTTGAAGTGATGAATCTTCGAATATACTGCAACCCCTTACGTTTCGTTGCCGCACGGATGACAAGGACAAGTTTTAACTGCAGAGCGCACTGAAGGGTTTCAGGTATCATTTTGCGCACGCTCTGTACGCGAATGGAACGGGAAGAAGCCTTAATAACTGGTACAATGCGAAGCAGCCATGTCATGCACTTCACAGTGGTTTGCAAAGCAGGGATATATATATATATATATATATATATATATATATATATATATATCGGGGCGGTTAGTAGACCCGCAACCAAGTGCCTCCCCAGGTGGCGGATAGGGGAATGCCTCCTGGATATAGGTGGTACCGAGGAAATGAAATACTCGGGGCGGACCAAAACTACTTGTAGCGTCTGTTCCCACAGTGGGCGGCTGCAAAAGGCGTCTGCTCCAGATGTCAGTGGCGGCCTCAACCAACCTCCTGATCTGGAAAGTCAGGTTGTAGTCGGCAGCATGCCATATATCCAACTACTAAACATCATGATGGTACAACGAGAAAAATCTCATTACCCCGGGCCCCAGTCAATAGACTGGGATCGTCGTGAGCATCGGATTCCGGGGGCTCACGGACATCATCATGAGAAGAATCGGAGATTCTCAAACTCCCTCAAGACCAAACGCAAACACTACATCGGCACACTCAACGTGAACACACTGAGGAAGACAGGAAAGGTGAAACAACTGACAGACACTCTCGAAAAATTTCAAATCAAAATATGTGCACTGCAAGAAACACGATTCACAGACGAAGACCATTTCAACACGGAGAATTTCAGAATATACAAAGGAAAACCATCGAGACAACTGAAAAACCTAAGGCTTTTTGGCACAGGATTTGCAGTACACAGGTCCATCACGGGCAGTATAATCGACTTTTCGTCACCAAACGAAAGAATCAGCACCATCACAGTGAAATCACCCAATAAATCTTACACAATAATCAACGCACTAATGACTACAACAGGAAAAACCCGGACGAAATTGATGACTTCTGGACGACAATGGAAGAAACTATCAGAAAAATTCCTGCACATAGAGTCAAAATAATACTGGGAGACTTCAACGCTAAAATCGGAGAAGAAAAGATATACAGACATATCACAGGAAAACATACTCCACACAAGGACACCAACAAAAACGGAAAACATCTGATAGACTTTTGCAAAAGCCACGACCTCGCCATTATGTCAACAAAATTCAAGAAACCAACACGAAAACTTACCACATGGAAATTCCCCAGCGGAAAGCAAGAACTACAAATCGACCACGTAATAGTCCAGAAAGACTCACAAAAAGAAATTTTGAACATAGACACCCGTAAAGGCTACTTCGACTCAGACCACCACCTACTACAGATCAGGATTCGTCTTTTGCCCAAGAAAAAGCTCCATAAGAACAAAATTGTTAGACCAGATCCAGAATACGTTACTTTAAACCAGACACAAATATTACACAAAATTAAAATGGAGAAAACGACAGACTGGACACAAATTTCACGAAGAATCCGAGAGGCGATGAAACCAGCACCACACACACGGAAACACCGTTGGTGGAACCACATATGTGACCAAGCTATTGACCAACGAATCAGTGCATGGAAAAAGTTTAGTAGCCATATATCCCAAGAGAATTGGATGAACTTCTTGAAAACACAGAAGCAATCAAGCAAAATCATTCGCAGTGAAAAACGACAGTATGACAAACGGCGACTGACAGAGATCGAATCGGACTTCATGAAGAACAATACAAGAAACTTCTACAGAACGTTCAGAGAAAATATGACTGGATATCAACCACCCAACTCGTGCTTCAGAAGACCGGATGGAACGCTAGATACCAATACCAAAAACAATTGTGACATTCTGGCAAAGTACTTTGAAAAACTGCTCAACACGGACCCCCCTATGGAAGAAATGATGACAGAAACGAGCACATACAATCCAGATAGTGAACCTCCAACTCTAGAAGAAGTTAAGGAAATAATCAAGTCACTCAAGAATCGTAGAGCACCAGGAGAAGATGGCATCATCGCGGAAATCTGGAAGTTACAAGACCCAGAACTCAACAAAGACATCCACAGGATCTTGGAAGACATCTGGAAGACCATGAAAATTCCTGACGACTGGAAAACTGCCCTGACACACCCACTACACAAAAAAGATGACAAGACTGACCCGAACAACTACAGAGGAATATCCCTACTACCGCTCACATACAAGATCCCCTCTGAAGCTTTACTGAACAGACTAGAATGCCAGACCGACCACCTGATTGGGGAATACCAAGCAGGCTTCCGTAAAGGACGGTCTTGTGCGGAACAAATTTGGAACCTGAAAATGATTTTACAACACAAACAGAACCTGATCATTACCTTTGTTGACTTCAAAAGGGCGTACGACTCTATCGACCGGAAAAGCTTCTTCAAAATTCAAGCAGAATACAAAGTAGACAACAGAACACGGGCTATCATAGAGCAAACTTTAACCAACACAACCTCCAAAGTAAAGTTCTTTGGGGAACTATCAGAGCCCTTTGAATTTCGCACAGGTGTCCGACAAGGCGATGGCCTCTCACCTCTCCTTTTCAATCTGGTGTTAGATAAGGTCATAAAAGAATGGGAAGCATCACAACGGGGGATAACCTTAGGAAACCTACAGATTAAATGCCTGGCTTTTGCAGACGATTTGGCGATTGTCACGAAAGGTATAAAGGAAACAAAAGACGCTACTGAAAAACTACACGAAATCGCTTCCAAAACTGGACTACAGATCTCTTACGAAAAGACACAGTTTATGAGCACAAAGAAACTCTCATCTCTGAACACAAAGTATGGCACGATTTACAAAACGGCAAACTTCAAATACCTCGGTGAAACACTACAAATGAGTGGACATAACAAAGACTCAAACGAAGAAAGAAAGATTAAATTGGAAAAGGCATACAAAGTAGTGTGGAATCATTACAACAAGAAGTCTATCTCACAAAAAGCCAAATTACGTCATTACGACACGGTGGTGCTCCCCGCGGCACTACATGCAGCAGAGACCACACTAATCCTAGGGCATACACGTATCAGACAATTAGAAAAAGTAGAACGGAAAATACTTAGGAAAATATTTGGCGCCACTAACAACAATGGAATATGGATCAAGAAACCTACAGAGGAACTGTACAAACATACGGAGACAATCACAGAAAAGATTAGAAAACGCAGACTACAATTCTATGGACACCTATACAGAATGCCATCACACAGGCTGACCAAATAGATCCTTGACTGGGTAACCACTAGAAACAACAAATGGGTGGCAGAGGTAGAAAACGACCTGAACCAACTCAACATAACAGCAGACACAATAAACGATAGAATAAAATTCAGAAACATCATTAAGAAAAGTAAACTACATGAGATACAATGTGACAAACGAACAGGCATAAAATGGACCGAAGAACGCAAGCAAGGTCACAGCCAGAAGATGAAAGAAATATGGGCAACCAAAAAGGCAATCAAGATGAAGCTGAAGACACAAAGCCGACAAAAAGCATGGACAGAGGACCGGAAACAGAAACACAGCGAGCGAATGAGGAAAGTTTGGGCAGCAAGGATAGAAGCAAAAGGAACTGGCCAAGTAGTTTAGTCCAAATGCGCTCTTTAAGGGCAAAACACCAATACAATATTTTTTGGGCGGCCAGTAATACAGCGATTTGTAATATCGCTGGCGCGGGTGGAGGGGAAAGAGGGGAAGGGAGTCTGTCCTCCCCTCTCCCCCCTGTCGCAAGCGCATTTAGGCATTTCTCGCCTCAGCCTGCTGTAGGCTTTTTCGACATATCATCCATACAGCTACCAAAGTGAGAAAGGTCAACTTATATACGACGGTAATCATGAAAGTAAAGTGTCCTATTTCTTTTATAAGTACAGAGCTCTGTTTGTGTAGCAATTGGTTACATTGTTATGAAAAGTGTTTCACGCGCTAGGTGTAAACATGCGCACGCCGCGCTGAGGCGCTCAGTCTTGGCTTGGTAGCCGTTGAGAATGGAACTCCCGTTGGATGTTACCGCTAAGTGCGAACTGCGCGCAGTTATTCGGTTTTTGAACGAAAAGGACACTGCGCCGATTGAAATCCATCGACAGTTGACGGAAGTGTATGGTGAGTCGTGAATACGTGGTGTAGCGAGTTTGCAGCTGGTCGGACCGAAATTCAGGACGAACGAATGAGCGAGAGACCGTCAATTTCTGAGGAGACAGTGCTGAAGGTTGAGCAAAGCATGCGTGAAGATCGGAGGATCGCCCTGGATGATCTCTGCACGTTGGTTCCTGAGGTTTCCCGAAGCACCGCTCACAGAATTAGAACGGTAACATTGAACTACCGGAAGGTGTGCGCAGGATGGGAGCCACGCATGCTGACTGAGGACCACATGCGGCAACGAGTTGATGCTTTCCGCGCATTTCTTCAGCGCCTTGCAGCCGAACAGGTAACGTTCTGGATTCAATTGTCACGGGTGACGAAACCTGGGCATACCACTTTACACCTGAGACCAGGCAAGAATCACGCCAGTGGCGGTATCCTTCTTCGTCAAAACCGCATGGCGGCGAGCTGGTATGACATGGGCACACAAAAACTGGCACAGCGTCTACAAAAATGCATCGACAGAAATGGTGATGGTTCAAATGGCTCTGAGCACTATGGGACTTAACATCTGAGGTCATCAGTCCCCTAGAACTTAGAACTACTTAAACCTAACTAACCTAAGGACATCACACTCATCCATGCCCGAGGCAGGATTCGAACCTGCGACCGTAGCGTCGCGCGGTTCCAGAGTGAAGAATGGTGATTATCTCGAAAATTGGCTAAATCTGTAAACTGATGTAAATCATTGTAGAAATAAATAAGTCTATGTACTTATAAAAAAAAAAGGACACCTTACTTTTGGGATTACCCTCGTATATACCGCGTGATCAGAAAGTCAGTATAAATTTGAAAACTTAATAAACCACGGAATAATATTGATAGAGAGGTAAAAATTGACACACATGCTATGAATGACATGGGGTTTTATTAGAACAAAAAAAAAAAAGTTCACAAAATGTCCAACAGATGGCGCTGGACAGCAAAACGTCAGTGACTGCGCATGATAATCGCGTATAAAAGGAGCTGTAATGAGAGAGAGAATCAGATGCGCCAGCAGTCGCAGCATGTTGACGTTACCTGAAAAGGCGCTTTTAGTGAAGCTGTATTATCAGAATGGGGAATGTGCTAGTTCAGCATTACGATCCTATCGCCATAGGAAGGGGATTCGAACGGGTAAAGGTCCGTTGACAAATGCAGCTGTGGCGAGAACGATTTCGAAGTTCGAAGCCACTCCGTAGTGGCCGACCGAGCACAAGGCGTAATGCTGCTGAGACAGTTCAGGATGAAATGGAGACTGTAGCGGGTTCGTCTATGCACGGGGAAGTCAGCGCTCGCGCAGTCGCACGTCGCACCGGCATTCCATATACCACTGTTTGGTTGGCACTGAGGCGTACCCTCCGAGGAGGAGGAGGAGATTAGTGTTTAACGTCCCGTCGGCATCGAGGTCATTAGAGACGGAGCGCAAGCTCGGGTGAGGAAAGGATGGGGAAGGAAATCGGCCGTGCCCTTTCACAGGAACCATCTCGGCATTTGCCTGAAGCGATTTAGGGAAATCACGGAAAACCTAAATCAGGATGGCCGGAGACAGGATTGAACCGTCGTCCTCCCGAATGCGAGTCCAGTGTGCTACGTACCCTCCGATGCTATCCGTACAAAATCCATCGGCACTATGAACTGTTGCCTGGCGATTTAGGGAAGCGCAGCCCATTTACGGTGTGGGTGTTTCAAAAGATGGCGGAAGATGACGATTGGTTGAGTAACGTGTTGTGGACCGACGAAGCTCATTTCACGCTCCGAGGGTTTGTCAACGCCCACAAGTGCAGAATTTGGGCTACCGAAAATCCTAGAACTGTCGTGGAAACTCCATTGCACGACGAGAAAGTCACGGTATGGGTTGAATTTACCACATCTACCGTTATCGGGGCTTTTTTCTTCGAGGAAATGCGTGATTCTGGTTTTGTAACTGCTACCGTGACGGGTGAGAGGTACGCCGATATGTTACAGAATCGCATAATCCCCAGCCTGGCTGATAAACACCTGCTGGAACGTACGATGTTTATGCAGGATGGCGCTCCACCCCATATTGCTAGACGCGTGAAAGATCTCTTGCGCGCGTCGTTTGGTGATGATCGTGTGCTCAGCCGCCACTTTCGTCATGCTTGGCCTCCCAGGTTCCCTGGCCTTAGTCCGTGCATTATTGGCTTTCGGGTTATCTGAAGTCGCAAGTGTATCGTGATCGACCGACATCTCTAGGGATGCTGAAAGACAACATCCGACGCCAATGGCTCACCATAACTCCGGACATGGTTTACGAGTGCTGTTCACAACATTATTCCTAGACTACAGCTATTGTTGAGGTATGATGGTGGACATATTGAGCATTTCCTGTAAAGAACATCATCTTTGCTTTGTCTTACTTTCTTGTGCTAATATTTGCTATTGTGATCAGATGAAGCACCATCTGTCGGACATTTTTTAAACTTTCGTATTTTTTTGGTTCTAATAAAACCCCATGTCATTTCAAGCATGTGTGTCAGTTTGTACCTCTCTATCTACATTATTCCGTGATTTATTCAGTTTTCAAATTTATACTGACTTTTTTATCACCCGGTATGTGTGAACACAGTTTGATATCTCTTACGACTAGGAGCTTAGGAACTTTCAACATGTACGACTCTTTCTATCAACATCAGAGAATAAGTGCGTAAGTAAGTGGCTTTACATTCCGTACCTTTGCTGGAAGATATCATTCCATCACTCGTTTGCCAGGAAGAAGGGAAAAAAAGTGTCGCACATTTCAGTGTAGTGGCGAAGTGTGACCTCGCAAGGGAAGAGCAGCTCACTCGCCCACTCAGCGCCTGGCTGGTGTATCGGCAAGCGCAATCTGTCAGGAGCTCATCTCGAGAAAAACGACGGCCCTGACTTGTGTCGCGGGAGGCGGCAGTCGCTTCCGCTCGTAAATCATCGCAGACTCCGGGGACTCGAAACGGAAAATACGTGCGCCCGCACACAGGCGGTTGCTCGCGGAAGATTACTACTACTCCACTCCTAGTTGCACAGAGAATAACCTAAATTTCTCCAGAGTGTTTGCACGTGAATGACGTTTCAGCTCTCGTACATCATCCCAGGGAGTCGGGGCTTATCCGGAATGTTATATCGTGACAACTGCTACATTAAACTTCGGTACTCGTCGCTAAAATTGTGGTAACTGGATGGGTGGCAACTGACGAAGTTTTACTTATTGTGCATACGCAGTATAGCAGGAAGAACAATGATTAAGTCTGTAGGTGTATTAGGTGTACACAGGATTTGAAATGTAGCACACCGATATGCCCCACGTCAAGTTGAAAGTAGTACGTTTGTTTGAGCACGTCTTTGTCCCATAGTGCTCAGAGCCATTTTTGAGCACGTCTTTCATTAGGGTTTATCGTATGAATGAGATAGGTCTTTAATCGTTTTTATTTGCGATCTTTGTCGTATTCTACTCGAAACAGTACCTGTAGGAAGTGATCTGTAGGGTGTTTGTTTTATTTAATCCTGTCTCTTCCTTTACGATGAGCAGATTCTGTTTCGTGAACACTACTTGTCTTGCAGAAATCCTTTGTGTTAGTTTGGATGTCGGCTAAGATAAATTTTCTGCTCTCTTCGAGTTCTGAAACGGAGGGTTGAACCGTTGGAACGCACAGGACACTAACAAGGTGGGAGAAAAAGCAACTAAATGTTGGCAGAGGACTCCAGTCTTCTATGCCTTGGCGTACGTGACTTGGAACACGCAGGTGGAACGATTTATCCAACCAAAGGTGATTTGCCGGAATTTCTGCCAAAAAGTGCGTTCTTTAGGGGATCTTGAGGAGTGACTGGTGATCAATTGAAGACAGGTGGTGTATGCTGTGCAGCAGTACCACGAGGCAATGACGTGGAACGCAATGCAACTGATTGCAGACGTACTTCTAGCTAGATCGCCATCAGAGCTTGTTCATAGTCACAAGTTTTTGTAGCAAAATCACTCCGAATTGCTGAAATCTTTCTCACGTCTGTGGTAAGCTAAATTCCTTACACCGCCTTGTTTTAGGTTGACCAGTATGTTCATTCTTTTGTTTCAGTAACTGTAACTCGTGTCCATTATTCTCTCGCTCCGATTTTGTTCCTTGCAAATCGTGTAACGAAACTTCAAATTCAGCAGCCCCGCGAATATCTGTGAATGAGGAACATCAGCTTTCTCTCTTGTTCATCGCCCTCGGCAACGTTTATCTCTGTTGCAAGATCTTGTATCACGCACGAGCTTAGAAAATCCTTTCCGTTGTTCCCATATAGATCCATCTCCGCCCTCCCCCACCCCATACCCCATCCTGATAACTTTGTCTGCTAAATTACTGTCAAGTTTTCATTTCGTAATGGACAGTAGCATTCAAGAACAGTGGTTGTTACGCACGCGAACTTCGAGTCCCCCGCCCCAGGTCAGACGCATCCGGCAATAGAGTTAGTAATACATGAGATATGGTTAAACATTGTGCTGCCTTTATCCATTGCATTAGATTAAAGAAACTGTTCTATATGTTTTAGGGGCAGAAATTCTTCCTACCTTAGTTAACCACGGCGTGGCCATTGCACTTATGAGGTACGACATCTGCCTTAGTGGACGTGGTACAAAAACAACAGGAATCAGTGGTCCAGAGACTACTGTCACGTTTTTGCCTATTTTCAGCCAGAAATACAGATTAAAAACACTAGTTTACCATCAAATCACTCGATGATACCAAAAACTTAAGTCACAGCCAGACCGTATAAAGGCCGGCCGGGGTGGCCGAGCGGTTCTAGGCCCTACAGTCTGGAACCGCGCGACCGCTACGGTAGCAGTTTCGAACCCTGCTTCGGGCATGGATGTGTGTAATGTCCTTAGGTTAGTTAGGTTTAATTAGTTCTAAGTTTTAGGGGACTGATGACCTCGGAAGTTAAGACCCATAGTGCTCAGAGCCATTTGAACCTTATAAAGCAATGCACTTGTCTGATACGCATAATGGTTACGATTTTTTTTCTCTTTCCTTTCCTTTTGCTCGGTACAGTCTTATTAGTAAAGGAAGATAAATGAGTATGAATGTATGCCAATGCGGAAATTAAATTCAAAACATTTTTTGTTTCTAATACGAAAACCGTGAGGCGGAGCAAGATATGTAAACTCTTAGATGAAAAGGAGGGTTCAAAAAAGTTACAATATCTGCCGACAAAGCGCAGTTTCTCATACAGGGACGATGATTGCTTCACGCACACTGAGGTGTAATAAAGGAAGCTGTCATGACGTCAAAGGCGTAAAACTGACGTCCGACAATTCATCTGGCCCGAGCTTCAGCGTCTGGTGGAAGTGTTTCATCAAAAATGCCCCATTTACGAGTGTACTAATCGTTCTGATTATACTCTAGAATGTAAAGGAATCACATTTCATTCGTACTTGGATGTGTTCAAGCGATATATTCTTCCATGTATATGAGTTTTAACTGCCCTGCCCTGTGGTTTTATTTCCTTCATTTGACTTACGATTTCCTATCAGTCGCGCTCGGAAAGCTCTCTGAGGTGATTCTGGTGCCCTGTGTGATATTGTCCGAAGGCAAGAGGTCCCCTATTCTCTCGGTAACTATTATAAAGAGTAGCGCAGTCAAAAGTAGTCCGCTTCTCCTCTGAATACGAATGCGATATTTCAACTTCTTACATAGCGTAAACAAGTAGAACAATGGGCATTTTTATACAATAATCGATTGTCCGCATTCTTCTGGCAGTCTACATCTACATCATCTACATTTATACTCCGCAAACCACCCAACGGTGTGTGGCGGAGGGCACTTTACGTGCCACTGTCATTACCTCCCTTTCCTGTTCCAGTCGCGTATGGTTCGCGGGAAGAACGACTGTCTGAAAGCCTCCGTGCGCGCTCGAATCTCTCTGATTTTACATTCGTGATCTCCTCGGGAGGTATAAGTAGGGGGAAGCAATATATTCGATACCTCATCCAGAAACGCACCCTCTCGAAACCTGGCGAGCAAGCTACACCGCGATGCAGAGCGCCTCTCTTGCAGAGTCTGCCACTTGAGCTTGTTAAACATCTCCGTAATGCTATCACGGTTACCAAATAACCCCGTGACGAAACGCGCCGCTCTTCTTTGGATCTTCTCTATCTCCTCCGTCAACCCGATCTGGTACGGATCCCACACTGATGAGCAATACTCAAGTATAGGTCGAACGAGTGTTTTGTAAGCCACCTCCTTTGTTGATGGACTACATTTTCTAAGGACTCTCCCAATGAATCTCAACCTGGTACCCGCCTTACCAACAATTAATTTTATATGATCATTCCACTTCAAATCGTTCCGCACGCATACTCCCAGATATTTTACAGAAGTAACTGCTACCAGAGTTTGTTCCGCTATCATATAATCATACAATAAAGGATCCTTCTTTCTATGTATTCGCAATACATTACATTTGTCTATGTTAAGTGTCAGTTGCCACTCCCTGCATCAAGTGCCTATCCGCTGCAGATCTTCCTGCATTTCGCTACAATATTCTAATGCTGCAACTTCTCTGTATACTACAGCATCATCCGCGAAAAGCCGCATGGGACTTCCGACACTATCTACTAGGTCATTTATATATATTGTGAAAAGCAATGGTCCCATAACACTCCCCTGTGGCACGCCAGAGGTTACTTTGACGTCTGTAGACGTCTCTCCATCGATAAAAACATGCTGTGTTCTGTTTGCTAAAAACTCTTCAATCCAGCCACACAGCTGGTCTGATATTCTGTAGGCTCTTACTTTGTTTATCAGGCGACAGTGCGGAACTGTATCGAACGCCTTCCGGAAGTCAAGAAAAATAGCATCTACCTGGGAGCCTGTATCTAATATTTTCAGTATTTCAGTTTATTTCGTAAGTTAGATGTTTTTCTTTGCGGTCTGCAAAATGAGTTTATCGACTGAACAAAGAACTGAAATTGTGAAAGCGTATGTGAAAACAGGTTCGATTAAGGACACTCGCGAAATTTGCGGGGTCAAGTATTCTGATAGACGACTACCAGCAAAGAGGACCATACACAGTCTGCACAAACAGTGGCGCACATAATAATCTGTGTAAAAAGTAAAACGACAAAGAATTCCTTCAGCTCATGCACGAGTTGTTACAGACATTGGCCGAAGAATTTTTCAGAACGCAAAGAAGACTACTCGCAAATGGTCCAACTGGCGCATGTAATTAGTTGAGTTGCCAGCGGATACTGAAAAGTCTTAATTTGATGTCATATCTTGTGATCGTTCCGCAGCAATTGCGGGACGATAACTGTCAGAAACGTATAGATTACTGCACGTGGCTTTTGAAAAACGTCAACGATGTTTCTGTTACATCATGATTGATGAAGCATGGTTTCATCTTTCCGATCATGTGGTTTCATAGAATACGATGTATTGTGCAACCGAGAACCCTAACATTGCTTGCAGCAATCACTCCATGATCGGCATTTGATGCAGTGTAACAGGAACGCGCATCATTGCACCCATATTTTTGACACTACCCGTTACACGGTTGCGTATATGACATTTTTGATATGTTTTGTATTAAAATCACTGAATATGAGAGACAATACTGGTTCTCCCGGCAACATGGGGCAACATGCCACCCGTCTAAGGTATCCCAGGAACGAAAAAATGGTTCAAATGGCTCTGAGCACTATGGGACTTAACATCTGAGGTCATGGATACATGGCAAGGTGAGTGGGATGTAAGTGATAAGGGACGTAGACTGCACAACTTCCTCCCTGACATAAGGGAGCGGTTGAGAATGAGACATATCGATCCCAGCCGCGGTATGGTACATTTCTTAACCGGACACGGACCTTATCCCACGCACTTAAACCGCGTGAGTCTGAGGCAGACACCTACATGCACATGCGAGGAAGAAGGTTCCCCAGAACACACTGTCTTTTTCTGCGGGCAATACGCGAACAATAGACATACACTACACATAGATTACACAGATACAGACATAGATATATACACAGCAATAAGAGACGAAGAACAATGGGCACAATTAAACGCACTGACAAACAGTATTTCAAAAACAACACATGAAGAGTATATGCGGACACGACGTCACAGACATGCCTATGTGCAGCGTAACAGAAATGTCCAGGGGATGGACAGCGATACCCACAGTGACAGCGAAAATAGTGACAATGAGGAGGAACAGGAGGAGGAAGCTGAGATGTGACAGTAAATAAGCAAATTGCTGGCAATCTAGCCAAGAAAACACCAAATGCTGTACATGGATGCGCACCTAATGTAGTTAATACATAGGATTAGTAACAAATAGGATAAGAAACATTTCTCTACTAATAACCATTTGTGTGTGTGTGTGTGTGTGTGTGTGTGTATGTGTGTGTGTGTGTGTGTGTGTGACTGGCGGTCAACGGCTCGATGAAACCATTCCGAGGTATTCACCGTCAGTCACACTCGGTGATGGTACTAACAAATCTCTCATCTATCCTATCTTCTTTTTATATTCTTCTTAAAAACAACAAAATTTTATTTATATTTCAACCTCAAATTATTGTTATTTTGAATCATTCTTTGTAAATTTTGTAGATAAAACAAAAGGAAAGAAAACTGTAAAAAGATGAAAAACGAAAATTGTAAGATGTACGACCTGTTTTAAACATCAGGTAACAGGTCTATAATTTGGCAATAAATAAATAAATAAATAAAAAAATCTGAGGTCATGAGTCCCCTAGAACTTAGAACTACTTAAACCTAACTAACCTAAGGACATCACACACATCCATGCCCGAGGCAGGAGTCGAACCTGCGACCGTAGCAGTCGCGGGGTTCCGGACTGAAGCATCTAGAACCGCACGGCCACCGCAGCCGGCACCAGGAACGAGTCCATGCTGTCTTCACTGAGGAATGAACTGTCAGCAAACGTTTATGACGACCACGTTCGCCAGGTCTAATAACATGTAATTATTTTCTTCTTGTGGGGATACTTGAAGAACTAGATCTATGAAACAAATTCACGCACAATAACAGAACCGAAAGACAACATAAGCAATGAATTTCCCGCCGTCGATATCCGGACTTTACGTCATCTGTATCTGGATACGCTTATTGTTACACGTGAACAGCCGAGTATTGATGTAGCAGGGGATCACTTTCTGCTTATTCCGTAAATTTATTTTTCACTGTATTTTTCATTGTAAATAAATGTTAAATTCATTTCAGTTTTCCCTGTTTGTAATTTCTCTTCATTTGCTTTATATTTACACGGGAAACAGTTATATGTGACACCCTCTAGTATTACATCACGTGCATTGGAGTGCTGGCATGCGAAGTATATCGCAGTTTTAACATATTTTAACTTTTACGGGCCAATTTATATGAAATAATCTTGAAAACAGACCCTCTAAGGAACATTTTAAGCCAATAGAAAACTCAGGCTAAAAATTTTTCTACCTTGGTCTACCCCATGAAGTACACAACAGTTGGCTCTGTAGGGGAAGGGGAGAGCTAATGGGGCAAAAATAGAACGGGGGCCAATATTTGTATCGACCTCCGGTTGGCTGTGCAAATCGATGAACTGTGCGACGCCGCGCTCCACGCATTTTTCGCCCACCCGCGATCGGACAAGAGCAAATTCCTGGTCGGTTTTATTGAAGATAAGAACGCAGAGGAGGGAGCGCCAGCCCTTGCGCTCCCCCTAGGCCCTAGGAAATTAACTCTCCCCGCAGGGAATTTAATATATTCTGTAACGCTGGCAAGCGCGAGCAAGCACAGCCTTTCGGATCGGGATGGTTCAAAGGGGCCGGCGGGAGCAGAGGTTCGCCTTGCGCGGCGGCCGCCGCGGGCGCTGCGGTCGCAGCCGACGCTGCAGCTGCTGCCGCCTGGCGGCCGACCGCTCAATGTTTATCCTGCGTCCGCCCGCGGCCCGCGATCTTGTTAGCGCTCTTTTGTGCCGCCGTAGCCAAGCGTACGACCGCTACATGAATGCCGCCGAGACTAAGTAAGGCCGGGTACGGGAGTCGCTAACAAACCGCGCCCGCTCTGCCAGCGAGAAATATTTTCCAATGTTGCCAACGTTCCTCTGAACATTCGCTTGTATACTCTCAGTACAAACAACTAAAACACACTTATATTTCCCAAACAACACAATTTTCTGCTACAGCTACGTTTAACAACAATATTCACTTTAGCACGGAGCGTTTGGGCAGAATGTAGTCATCATTAGGCGCACGTTCGTTAATATAACACAATGTTTTATAACTACATACGCCAGAGGTAAGATGTTTTTGTATGTGCGAGTGCAAGTTTTATGTAAGCATAGGCTGGGGACGCAAAGGTTATTTTCTTACAGTAATTACAGGAAATATTACAGAAGCTGAAACACTCAGAAATCGTATGGATGTTTACGATGTTACTAAATGAAAAGTTTTTCAAAAATTCAAATTATTGCTTTCAAGCTAGTCATTTGTACCTTATTTCTGAAGAACTCTAATTGATTTGATAATCCTTGTCCGTTTTTTGTGATATTTGACGACCGTTTTCAGTATTTTGGAATGGGTATCCAGTGCCATTAATAATGATTTCGAGCAATTGTCACTGCGATATACGTTGCTATGTTCACTGATCTACACCTACATTTACATGGTTACTGTTAAATGCCTGGCAGAGAGTTCATCGGACCACCTTCAGACTCTTACTCTACCGTTCCACTCTCTTAACAGCGCGCAGGAAAAACGAACACTTCAAATCTTTCCATGTCAGCATTGATTTATCGTATTTTATTACAGTGTTAATTTCTCCCTATGTAGATGGGAGTCAACAAAATATTTTTGATTCCGAAGGAAAGATTTAGTGATTGAAAGTTCGTGAAAAGATATCGCCGAAACGAAAATGCCTTTATTTTAATAATTATTTCCACCTCACCTCGCACATCATATTCGTGGCATTCTCTTGCCTATTTCGTGATAATACAAAATGAGCTGCCCTTGTTTGAACTATTTCGATGTCCTCCGTCAGTACTAATTGCTAAAGATATCATACTGCGCAGCTATACTCTAGCAGAGGACAGACAAGTGTAGTGTAGCAGGCCGCTGTGACCGAGCGCTTCTAGGCGCTTCAGTCCGGAATCGCGCTGTTGCTACGGTCACAGGTTCGAATCCTGCCTCGGGCATGGTCGTGTGTAATGTCCTTAGGTTTGTTAGATTTAAGTAGTTCTAAGCCTAGGGGGCTGATGAGCTCACATGTCAAGTCCCATAGTGCTTAGAGCCATTTGAACCATTTTTAAGCGTAGTGTAGGTAGTCTCTTTAGTGGAGATTTAACGGATTCCTTTTAGTAATCATGTATATAGCCTCAAGCTTTTTATTATTTGGGGTTACTTGCCACCTTTAACACCATACAGATACATCGTGTAAATCAATTCGCAGTTGGTTTTGATCTGATTACTGTCACTGTGCCATGTATGAAAATCTCGCCCAGTTTGCCTGTATAGGATCTTCACAGGTACCACAAACTATTTTGAATATAACAGAGCGTGTATTTCTACCAGTCTGTGTATACTGATCAGTCAGAACATTATGATCACCGACTTAATGGCTGGTATGTCCACCTTTGGCATGGATAACACCGGTGACGCATAGTGACATTGAGGCAATGAGGGCTTGGTAGGTCACTGGAGGGAGCTGGCACCACATCTGCACACCCAAATCGCCTTATTCCCGTAGATTTTGGGGAGGGAGGCAATGAGCTCTAATGCCATGTTCAATCACATTCTAGATGTGTTCGATCTGATACAAATATGGCGAGTTGGTGGCCCAGCATGTCAACTGGAACTCGGCACCGTTTTCGTCGAACCACTCCATCACATTCCTGGCGTTCTGATATGGCACATATCTTGCTGAAAAATGGCACTGCCGTCGAGAAACATAATTTTCATGGTCTGCGACCAGCGTACGATAGTCCTTGGCCATCATGGTGTCTTACATGTGCTCCACTGGACCCATGGATGTCCACCAGCACGTTCCCCAGAGCATGATGGAGCTGCTGCTAACTTATCTCCACCCTGCAGTACAGGTGTCGTGGCGCTGTACTCATGAAAGATGGCGAAATCGCTCACTCCTATCAGCATGATGCAGTAGGTATCGTGATTCATCAGACCATGCAACGCTCTGCTGCTGTCCCAACGTCCAGTGCCAATGATCTCATACCCATTGCAGTCATGAAGTTAACACTGGCACATGCATGGGTCGCCGTCTGTGGATGTCCATTGTTAGGAGTGCTCAGTGCACTGTTTGTGCAGACACACTTGTATTCTATCCAGCATTGAAGTCTGATGATATTTATGCTGCAGTTCACCGCCTGTCCTGTTTTAACAATTGGCCCAGTGTATGGCATCCAACATCTGTAACGAGGGCTAGCTGCCCAACCCCACGACGTCTGGTCATGGCTTCACCATGGTTTCGCCATGTGTTGTTGACAATCATCACAGCACTACCCGAACACCTGGCGAGACGTGCAGTTTCCGAAATACTCGTGCCAAGCCTCTGGCTAATCAATATCTGTCTTTGGTCAATCTCAGATAGAGTGTGCACCTTGCCCATTCTATGCACGGACAAGACGTTCACTGACACTTACATGCAGCAGGCGTGTATCTGACTAGCAGTCATTCCTCGCCAGGTGACGCTGCTACCGCCTGTACGGGTTCATATTCACAGCGGCTCGGTGGTCGTAATGTTCTGGCTGATCGCTGTATGTGTCCTACGTCTGAGGGGTTTGTTGTTGTTTAGTGTGTGTTCTGAAATGGAAACTGATGATGTATGTTCTAAGTATATGGATCATTTTGTATGAGAGTTTGCGAAGAAAAGTATGCAGGTCATAGTTTCCTCTTGAAGTTCTGTACGTGTTTTAGTTTAAACGTGACTGAAGCCGCAGTTTGCATCGTTTATAAAATTAATTATACCGTCATAGGTGTCGCCTACACCCGCCAGAGTATCCTAGAGCTCTAACGCGCTGCTTCCAGGACTCGGGTAGGCGCGCTGGTCCCGGATCGAATCCGCCCAGCGAATTAACGACGAGGACCGGTGTGCTGGCCAGCCTGGATGTGGTTTTTAGGCGGTTTTCCACATCATACTAAGTGAATACTGGGCTGGTCCCCACGTTTCGACTTAGTTACACGGCTCGCAGGCATCTGAACACATTCACACTATTCCATGGATTACGCTAGTGCAGACAGTTGGGGTACACTAATTCCTTCATAGGGGGTATGGGGTGGCGACAGGAAGGGCATCTGGTCACCCCTTAAAATTAACAATGCCACATCCGATTAACCAGCAGACCCAACAAGTCGGGATAAATACTTGGAAAGAGAGGGGGAGAAAGAGAACGACAGAGAGGGAGAGGGAGGGAGAGAGAGAGAGAGAGAGAGAGAGAGAGAGAGAGAGAGAGAGAGAGAGAGAGAGAGACAGAGATATGTCACCTACATCCGTTCAACATGGATACATTTACGTTACACATACATTAATTTCGTATCCGTTCCATTCTCACAATTCATTTGTCTCTAAGCAATTCAAGCCTCATTTCATCATCAAACTAAGCTTCATGGGCGAATAAGAAATACTTTCACGAACAGTAACTACGCAGTCCTTACACCAAAACAGAAAGCAGCGTTATTATAAGCACACGTCCGAATCTATTTCATTTTCGAATCATAAATGACAGTTTAAGATCAATGTGTTCCGACGTATGGACTACATAACGGAGTTTGTGTTCAATATTTCACCTTCATTTCGCTTAGACAACCGAGTGGTATTATGGATACAGGGCATAGTATTCTCTCATTAGTGACACAGGAAATGAAAATGAAGGAAACGAAGCGAAATCAGGAATGCTAAAGCATGCTCTCAAAAGATCGTTTACAAACGAAAATCCAAGAGCACTCCCTCAGTTTAATTCTCGTTCTACTGCAAACCTAAGTTATGCACATGTGCCATTTCAGTTGCACTGAAAAATCGATGAAACCGCTAAGCCGGCCGTGGTGTCCCAGCTGTTTCTAGGCGCTTCAGTCTGTAACCGCGCTACCGCTACGGTAGCAGGTTCGAATCCTGCCTTGGGCATGGATGTGTGTGATGTCCTTAGGTTAGTTAGGTTTAACTAGTTCTAAGTTCTAGGGGACTGATGAACTCAGATGTTAAGTCCCATAGTGCTCAGAGCCATTTGAATCATTTTTTGAAACCGCTAAAACTGACCAAAACTGAAAGATCCTTTGGAATCTACGTGAGATTCTACACAGAATTTGTACCTTAATTAGCTCCTCTCCTAACCACAATATAGCACAGCAGTTGTCTGTTGAAGAATGAAATCACAGGTAGACCCTGTCTACAAGGAAGGTAGCAGAAGTGAATCACAGAATTACCATCCAATATTTTTGCCACCCGCCTATTCTACAATCTCAGAACAAATTCTGAGCTCAAACATAATGTGGTACCTCCAATAGAATGAGCTCCTCTCTGTCAGCCAGCATGGATTGCGAAACCACCTGTCAATCGAAACCTAACGCGAGTTTTTATATACGACATCCAGAAAGCCTTGGATAAAGACAATTAAGTAAACACAGTAATGCCTACTTTCCGAAAAGCATTTCAGTTAATACCAAATCTATGGATATTAAAGAAAGTTTGGTCGTAGAGAGTATGAAAGGAAACCTGTGGCAGGATTAAGGATTTCTTAATATGGAGGACACACGGTATCTTGGGGTGTAATGCCAAAGGTGGCTCAGGGAAGTGTGTTGGGCCCCTTGCTGTTAATGTTGTACATTCATGATCTAAATGTAAACTGAACTCCGCCCGAACAAGCCATGAAGACCAACCGGTACCGACCGGCCGCCGCGTCACCCTCAACCCACAGGCGACACCGGAAGCGGATATGGAGGGGCAGGTGGGCAGCACACCGCTCTCCCGGCCGCACGTCAGTTTACGAGACAGGAGCCGCTACTTCTCAGTCGAGTAGCTCCTCAGTTTGCCTCACTAGGGTTGAATGCACCCAGCTTGCCAATAGCGTTTGGCAGACTGGATGATCACCCACCGAAGCGCTAGCCCAATCCGACAGCGCTTAACTTGCGTGATCTGACGGGAACCGATATTAACACTGCGGCAGCATTAATGAACAGGGTGAGATTATTAAAAGTAACCCCCCACTTTTGTAAATGATGCCGTTATCTATAATGAAGTACTGTCTGAAAAATAAGCTGCCGATATACTTACGTAAATATTGATAAGATTTCAAAGTGGTGGAACGAACTGCAAGCAATTTGCTTTCATTATTCAGAATTTTTTTTACAATGCACTGTATAACATAAAAAAAAAAGAAATGTCGTATCCTATGACTCTATTATCACTATGTCACAACTGGAATCGGCTAACTCAAACACCTGTGTGTTACAATTATTAGGGATGTGAAATGCAGAGATCACATAAGCTAGGACAATACAATCAGTCTGCAAATAGTTTTCCTTACAAAACGCTCGTGCGATCCATTCTAGAATATTGCTCACATGTGTGAGACCCATACCAGACAGGAGTAACAGAGGGCCGGCCGCTGTGGCCGAACAGTTCTAGGCGCTTCAGTCCGGAACCGCGCTGCGGCTACGGTCGCAGGTTCGAATCCTGCATCGGGCATGGAGGTGTGTGATGTCCTTAGGTTAGTTAGGTTTAAATAGGTCTAAGTTCTAGGGGACTGATAACCTCAGATGTTAAGTCCCATAGTGCCTAGAGCCATTTGAATCATTTAAGTAAAAGAGGATTAAAAGAGCGATTAATTTATTTAATGGAATGTGCAGTTGTCTTAAAGTGTCTTGACAAAACTTTGCAGGTGTCTCCGATGTTTCGTTATTCAGCGAATCAAACTCGAACAGCTTCTGTCGGATTCCGTCAGTTTCAGTAAAGTATTGAACAACTAATGGAAACAACTTTTCAGACTTGCGGTTCGATGCGTCGGTGCTTATGCCGTAATTGTTTTGTGCCTTCGACGGACTGCGGTGCGTGGGTACTTTCAATAATCATTGAGCCTTTGACCCTGGCTGTAGACTGCTTTGCGAAATGCAGGAAGATCTGCAGCGGATAGGCACTTGGTGCAGTGAGTGGCAACTGACCCTTAACATAGGCAAATGTAATGTATTGCGAATACATAGAAAGAAGGATCCTTTATTTTATGATTGTATGATAGCGGAACAAACACTGGTAGCAGTTACTTCTGTAAAATATCTGGGAGTATGCGTGCGGAACGATTTGAAGTGGAATGATCATATAAAATTAATTGTTGGTAAGGCGGGTACCAGGTTGAGATTCATTGGGAGAGTCCTTAGAAAATGTAGTCCATCAACAAAGGAGGTGGCTTACAAAACACTCGTTCGACCTATACTTGAGTATTGCTCATCAGTGTGGGATCCGTACCAGGTCGGGTTGACGGAGGAGATAGAGAAGATCTAAAGAAGAGCGGCGCGTTTCGTCACAGGGTTATTTGGTAACCGTGATAGCGTTACGGAGATGTTTAACAAACCCAAGTGGCAGACTCTGCAAGAGAGGCGCTCTGCATCGCGGTGTAGCTTGCTCGCCCGGTTTCGAGAGGTTGCGTTTCTGGATGAGGTATCGAATATATTGCTTCCCCCTACTTATACCTCCCGAGGAGATCACGAATGTAAAATTAGAGAGATTCGAGCGCGCACGGAGGCTTTCAGACAGTCGTTCTTCCCGCGAACCATACGCGACTGGAACAGAAAAGGGAGGTAATGACAGTGGCACGTAAAGTGCCCTCCGCCACACACCGTTGGGTGGCTTGCGGAGTATAAATGTAGATGTAGATATTGAAAATATACGCGGAACGGCAGCACAAATGGTCACTGGTTTGTTTGACTTTCGGAAGGGAACCAACTACGTATCGTTCCTGTTGGGCCCATGAATACGAGATTTCAGTAATGCCGCAGATGCATTTGAGCTGACATTCTTCCCGCGCTACATACACGAATGGAATGAGAAGAAATAGTAATACTTGTTGCAATGGGAAAAACCTCCTTTCGTGCAGTTCACCGTTGTTTTCAGAGTACAGATGTGGATGGTACCTACTAAATGATTCACTCTTTCCTCCATACTTACTTATTGCTGTAGACACATGTTTACATTTGAGATTAGTTTACTTTTAGTTCCCTTACCACTAATCCCTACACTGATATGCCGATTTCGATTAAATTTATCGAATTCTGACGACTCAGGTCAACGTCGAGAAACAGCCACTCACTAATATATCTCGACATAATAGTTCGTTATCAATGAGGGAAATCTCGTCTTTTCGTTTATTTTTGACCTTATCTGTGCCAAACGACCGAGGAATACCAAAACTTATTGGCTGTCGTTGTGATCAGAATACATACGCTAGATTTTTGTAATACCCAAGCTGCCTGACACATACACGCCTTCTGTATGCAAAATCTGAATCGTATTGTATTATTTCATAACATCTCTGTTGCTAAAATTGTCATTCGATCACCCGGTTGTAGTTGCAGGTTGCCCACCTAACGCCTTCCTGAGGCGACATAAATTTGATTTTCGGTATCTCATGTACTCGTAATTATTGACCCAAGGTAAAAACTTAAAATGGTGCCACAATCTACCCATTAAGAAGCATAATCAAAAATTAACAGTTTAACACAGTAAGGAAAGTATTTAAGTTAAAAACTGTTTTATATTTTGAGGTAGCCTAAATCACGGCGTGGAAATGATCCACACTATATTCATCTAGTAATTGAGCATGAGAAAACTTAGTGACTTGCAACAAACTATATACATGAATTCAAGCATTTTCGAAACTTTTCGTCGCTGACATCCTCTGCAAAATAATGAAAGGAATGAAGTTCCACGACTTCCTATATTTTGTGTGAACTTTTCAGCATCAGGCATGGCGTTTTAATATTTTACATATTTATTACTAACTCCATTCACATCACATTTCTCAGATAGTATCTACGAACCTACCTGAAAAATTTTATCAATCTGCAAGACATATTTCTGGAGATAAGACGTCAAAAGCGTCGAATGCGTGAGAAGGTGCTTACCTTCAAACGAATAGCAAAATACTTACGCTATAGTCATCCTGTGTTTGATAATGAGGACATACGCCGTCCCATAAACTTTAAATAAGATTTCATTTTTTCTCGTTGATAGCCTCACAAGATAATGAAAGCAAAACATTTGATCACAGTTTTACTCATGGGAGTTTGATACTTTAAGGAAAGGGGGGTGGGGGGGTTGCAACAAAAGCTCTGACATCACTAGCGCTTGAACATCACAATGCTACCAAGTTATCGCTACATTATGATAGGAGCTTCGCTGATTACCATCCATCACTACACTGCCAATAGCCGACCATCCATTGAGGTTTGACTTCTCGGATGATCATTGCAAATCATTTTTAGCACTTAATTTATTAGATCTGATGTTAAAATTCCAGTTATTTCGGGTCGTTTGGCTGAACAACAGACATAAACACCTCTTGGCGGAGCCGGCACCGAGGCGTTTTAATTAACAATAAGGAAAAGGGAGTGAAACGGTTTTGCCGATTACCGAATCTTGTTACATAACCTTCTTCTGTTAATTTCATAACATCCTCTGAGACATAAATAGCTTTTCAATTAACGAGGCACTCTGAGGCGGGACGTTGATAATCGAAATGCTGCAGCGAAAGAGAAGTCAGATAAATTTTAATGTCCCGTCGCCATCGGGGGTGCAAAGGAGACTTCACTTGGTTAATTAGATATGACGAAAGACTTGAGCCGTGGTCTTTTTTTCTTTAACGAGCTTGTTGTAGCCTCCGGATGGCTGACAGACATGGCCTCGAAGCACAAGTAGAACAATGCAATACAATAGCTAAGGATGAAATACGACATTCCGTTTGCGGAATGAATTGTGTCCTTTGCTGCACTAGTAAGCCGAAACTTCGAGTTGCAGCAACATCTGAACATTCTTAGTAAATGCACTTGGTGGTTACAAGTCATGGAAAGGCCCTGGGATACGAGTCGTCCGTCGTTTGTTGAAACTGTTGGGCCCTGTAAAAGATATGGAACACAGTTTACATGGAAGAGCACCGAGCTGCCTAATACACAGGCGTATCTTAGTTGCAGTTAGCTCCAAAAGAGGGTGCAACCGACGAGTGCTATGTTAGGCATCCGCCTTACATCACAAAAATAGTCCCCATCGGCCAGACATGAATGTAGGCAGACACATGGCTCCGTACAGCACGCAGTAGGCAGCGCTCAGGAGTCTGATGGAGTGGGTCTTCTTAGCCCACCACCGCTCAAAACCAAAGATAACTCACGTGAAAGGCCATACTGCATGCAAGTTTACTTTTAGTGCATTGCTGCGTGCTAAATGTAGCTGATATATCGAAAATGTTTTTAGCGCTGGAAGGAGAGCCATACGTTTTTCTGTTGTGTGTGACTCCAAACACAACTGTAAGGAGACGTGGGCTGCAGAGTGATGTAGCAACTGTCGTCATAGGAATGCTGGACGCGAACAGAAATGATTAGTGAGCTGACAGAAGATTTACTTTACTTGTATTTCTCCAAGTGTATGAATATTCAGTACAAAGAGCGAGGCAAGAAATAGAGTTCAGCTCTAAATTAGAACAACAATGAGGCTCTCCGAACTAAAGCATGGTTTCACAGCCACTCTAGGTGCCATCTACGTACTGTCACACAGCGAAGTGGCTCCAAGTGCGAATGGGCTGTGTGGCTGCCCCTGACCATCCTATATAGCGGTTACAGAGGGCATTCATAGTACAGAGGCACTGCGGTTCTAGGCGCGTCAGTCTGGAACCGCGTGACCGCCACAGTCGCAGGTTCGAATCTTGCCTCAGGCATGGATGTGTGTGATGCGCTTAGGTTATTTAGGTTTAAGTAGTTCTAAGTTCTAGGGGACTGACGACCTCAGCTGTTAAGTCCCATAGTGCTCAGAGCCATTTCAACCATTTTTGAGCCACTGCATGTGTGGGTTAGCGGGCATGCACCACTGGGTCCGTCAGATTCCGCGTGACCGCTATCGGTGTCTGATGGAAACTTGCAATTTCATTGCCAACTTTGACACCTGTGGGGGGGTATCGATACATGGTACCACATTTTCCAGTTTCGAGTAAGTATCTGACATACCCGGATGTTAGAATTATAGTAATACCTGCAGCTGCTAACGGGCGTTGATATATATCAACGGAGACAGGTGAAAATACGTGCCCCGACCGGGACTCGAACCCGGGATCTCCTGCTTATAAGGCAGACGCTCTATCCATCTGAACCACCGAGGACAGCGCGACTGCAGGGACTATCTCGTGCACGCTTCCCGCGAGACACACATTCTCACCTTGTGTGTCCACACACTACATTCGTAGTGTCTCACCACAACACAATCATTACTCGTTGAAGACATTGTAACATCTATGAGATAAATTTTAGCTACAGTGCGACGAGAGGAAATTATGCCTCTAACAGTTATAAACATTATCTATTCCACATACAAAAAACAGTGAAAACGACGATAAATATTAATTTATATATTATTTTATGATGTAATCGGACATATCGATGTGTATCATACAAAGACAATGATAATTGTAAATTGCTTTTATGATCTGCGTTTGTCTTCCTTTGTTTTTACCTTTTGTTGGTTGGCTTTTGTAGGTTGCGGACGCATATCAAACTGAGGTCTGTTAAGAAATTGTAATTATTTGTTAATTATTAGTTGAGAATAGAGTTCATTATTATTATAATAAATATGAGTGAATAATTATTTGTAACATTAATTCCTCTCTCAGTAAGCATTATCTGTGTTAATTATTTCTTTCCGCTGCAAGGAGCGCACCCATTGATGATAGCGATTTGTGTCGCGTTTTTGTCTGTGTTTTCCTTAGAAAAAAATCAAATGTTTGCTTGATGAAGTCTAAATAGTGCACAATACGAAAATAAAGTTTAATAAGCATTTCAAATACTTATCCTATTTGCTCTAACAATAGAAAGTCTCTAGCAATTGTCTGCCGCCATCTTAAAAATTATCTCAGCGGCAAATTCAAATTACGCAACTCTGCAGACATGGATGCCGAAGGTAATACAAATGTGTAAAAATAAATGTGCACCGGTGGCCCCGAACTCATTTTAATGAAAATAATTCGAATCAGATTGGTTCTTTAAAAACAGTGCTCAATGCACGAGCCTTATAACAAACTTTTCTAGCTGATGTATGGAGCCGAAATTAATTAAGGACAAGTTGCGAAGAATATTGTTTCAGGTAACATACGTCAGTGTTGTGCGCGGCTGCTATTCGGTGGTTTTAAGGATCATTTTGCTGAAGACAACACTTTAACACGACGTTAACTTGGAGTTCTTTAGCAACTTGACCAAATCTTTCTTCTTCTTCTTCTGTAGTGGTCAATCCAAGGATTGGTTTGCAACAGCTACAATGGCAGCTTGTCTCCATTCTGTGCGTCTTTCAGCTTTTCTCTTCATTTCTTTATAGGTGTTACATCCCACATCTTTCATGATTTGATCCATGTACCTCAGTCGTGGTCTTCCTCTTGGTCTTTTTCCCTCGACATATCCCTCTATGATTGTGTTCAGGAGTCCTTCATGTCTTAATAGATGGCCTGTAAATTGCACTCTTCTTTTAACAATGAAACTCCAGAAGCTTCTCTTCTCACCTGCTCTTTCCAGAACCACTTCGTTTGTGACCTTGTCGATCCATTTTATTTTGAGCATGCGTCTATAGCACCACATTTCAAAAGAATTTAGCTTCTGCTGTTCCTCTGTCCCGAGAGTCCATGTTTCACACCCATAGCATGCCACACTCCACACATATGATTTCAAAAATCTTTTCCTGGTTTCAAGGCTGATGCTCTTAGATGTTAATATGTTTTTCTTCTTGTTAAAAGCAGCCTTTGGTTGAGCTATTCTACTTCTCACTTCTGCCTTGCTCCTTCCATCCCTGGTAATATTACTGCCCAGATAAGTAAATTTATCAACTTGTTCAAGCAGTTCATTGCCTACATGAACTTGGACTTTCACCAAATCTTTAGCCGGGAGAAAAATTATTTAGTAATTACTCAATGTAGTAAAATAAGATTATCATTTTCATTTACAAATTATTTAAGTACCAAACCAGTGAATAACGCAGCGAACGCCACAACATTCATACAAGTCCCGTAAGAGTTCGGGGAATATGTGTGCATCTGCACAGAAGGAGGAGGTCATGGCTGGTATTGTCAGAACTGTATACTTACATGGATATGGTGTGTGTTTTATCGGACATGTCCATATAAGTATACCTGGATGTTGTCTGTGATGAGACTGGCTGCAATGCACTACATGAGAGGCTATTGTTGTCTGCTGTGTTACTTTTCATATAGCTCCTGTAGGAGCACGATTATCGCAATGATAAGCATCGTGTTACAAGACCTGCTGTCGTATCGCATATAAGAACCGCGCCTTACAATTTCCTGGAAGAAAAATATCCGAGTGGGTTTCATTGGTTGAAAAAGGAGTCAGATGAAGTTGCGCGGCGATCGGGCATGAAGCGTGTCAGTGTAGGGATGGTGTGATGGGCTGCTGCCAGCCCTGCCGTGTACAAGGATTACTGATCAGAGGGGAGCCACTCAGTTTACAGGCGCTGTCTGTGAGAGAAGAATCCAGGCTACAGCCCACTAGCGAATACGGACTGCCAGTAGCAGATGAAACAGAACTTTCTCGTTGCGTGTTTCGTCTCTCGATGAGTATGCCGGAAATGGAAAATCGTTGGCGGCTCTTTAGGCGGCCAAGCAGGCGGAATGGAACATTCCGACCACTTCGCTACGAAACAGGAGGGTTGCAGCCGGCGCCAGTGGCGCGCCGTCTCTCAGCTGTTTTACGTTCCGCGGGAGCGCGGCCCGCGGACTGAAAGAGCTGGCTGGCGCGCCAGTGCCTGCGCGGCGCGGCGAATTGCTGGCGACAGTGGCAGTGGCGTGCGGAACAAGCCGCGCCGAGCGGAATGCGGCTGCCGCGTGGTGTAATTGGGGCCGCGAATGAGGCGGCCGGGCCCAACACACAGAGGGGGCCGCGTAATGGGCGCGCCGCGCACCGCTGCACTTAGCGAACGTCATGCCACTGGCGCACTCGGCAGCCGCTCGGCAAATCAATCCGGATCACTTCGAGTGGCGCGCCGCGCCCCGGATGGCACAGCCGTAATCTAAGCATTTCATCATTTCCGGATTTCACGCCGATGCACTTGCAAATTACTCTCCTTACGAATGCCCGTTTGAAATCCTGTGACAAGTATTCATGGTAACGTTCATAGGATGCTAAGGAAACAAAACCAAATCTAGTAATAAGCTCACAGCACGATACCGTACTTCGCATAGAGCAAAATTTGACAAAAATAGCTGTGGGTCGAAATTAGTACAGTAGAGCGTCGATTATCCGAACGTCGGTCAACCGAACGACCGCTTACCGAGCGGGGTGGCGCAGTGGTTAGACACTGGACTCGCATTCGGGAGGACGACGGTTCAATCCCGTCTCCAGCCATCCTGATTTAGGTTTTCCGTGATTTCCCTAAATCACTCCATGCAAATGCCGGGATG
Source organism: Schistocerca americana (assembly GCF_021461395.2). Lineage (NCBI taxonomy): Eukaryota > Metazoa > Arthropoda > Insecta > Orthoptera > Acrididae > Schistocerca > Schistocerca americana. The sequence goes on from NC_060119.1 coordinate 228,822,530, forward strand.
GTTCCTCTGAAAGGGCACGGCCGACTTCCTTCCCCATCCTTCCCTAATTCGATGAGACCGATGACCACGCTGTCTGGTCTCCTTCCCCAAACCAACCAACCAACCGAAAGACCGCTTAACCGAACTGTGTACTCGCTCGCACCTGTTACTCTCCCACCCTACCGTCCATCATCCACCTCACTCCCAAACCAAGTTTCCCACAAGGTATGATTGAAAATGACGAACAGAATGATATGTCCGAAATTCTCGGTATGCTAAAAGAAATAGATTGTCACGAATGTGATGAAGAAGACGTTCATGAATGGATGAATATTGATGATGCAGATCCAGGACACCAATCATGCAGGACAGCGAGATTGTAAACGTCGTCACTGATAAAAATGACGCCGCCGGCATCTCATCAATCAGTGCTCCAGAAAGTGAAGATGAAAGTATACCAACAGCTTCTGAGACGATCACTTGTTTAGATACTGCCTTGCGCCGGTTTGAAGACCAAGGTGAAAGTGACCTGTTTCAGATATCTGTAATGAAAAAAGTACGTGACTTAGCTGCTCGTAAGCGTGTTGGCTTGCTTAGAAAGACCAAAATAAAGGATTGTTTAAACGTTAATTTTGTATACTGTGTGTATTGTTCATGCAAAATGTGTATGTAATATGTATATATTTTTGTTTAGTAAACTGTGCCGCATACTATATATTCCTACTGTAATTGCCTTTGTATGTTACTTTGTAATACTAAAAGAGATGCCTGTTTTTATGAATAAATTTACTGTACAGTACTTCTTTTTGGCAAATAAACATGTACAGTTCGATTATCCGAACAAACCAATTTTCCGAACACCCATGTCCCCCAATTACTTCTGATAATCGACGTTCTACTATTCATACACGGTCCAGTTACACTAATGGCCCCAGCACCTATGTATGACGTCAGCCTGTAATAGCAATTCACTCACAGCAGGTGGCAGCACTAGCAGTGGAGGGTATAAAAAGCGTGTCGGAGGAACGTGGAGAACTGTGCACTCGACGCAGATGCGGAGCGATTTATCTGACTTCCAAAAGGGAACGATCATTGACTTTTAAGCCAATGGCGGAAGCATTTCCAAAACGGCCAAGTTTGTAAACTGCCCCCTCGCCGCCTTGGTATACCGTGCGTGGTAAAATGGCGCTGTCCAAAACCTGTGACGAGACAACTCTGCACCACAGGGGTGAACGATAGCTGCGGAGACGTGTATAGGCGAATAGACGTCTAATCGTTGAGCAACTGACCGCCCATATGCACTAAGGGACTACCAACAGTGTCTCACAAGGGGAGGCCTCCAATTGTGAAATTCAGATCCGATTCATACTGCGCATAATAAAAGCTCATGGCCAGAGGTGTAATGTGGTAAAGCACCAAGATGCACTTCTCAGCCATTGTCGAGAAAATCGACAGTTAAAAAAACCGTTGCGGTGAAATACTCTCTACGATTAGTAATTTTCTACAGCGTCGTGGCGCAGTGGTAAGCGCTCGGGTTGGTAATGCGAAGGTCGTCGGATCGAATCTCGCGCCATACAAATTTTTTTTTTTTAGTATTTGTTTTTTGTAATTCAAATGTGTGTGTATACACACACACACACACACACACACACACACACACACACAGATATGTATATATATATATATATATATATATATATATATATATATATATATATATATATTAAATTCCCGGCAATCAGTTGCAACAATTATGCATATAATAAGTTGTTGAAAGTCGTTTGTTTTGGAAAAACTGGCTACTTCGAACATCATTATGTTTTCCGCAAACAAAGTTGTATTTCACAAATGTTATTAATTGTCTCCATAATGTTAACCATGTATAATTAACGGGAGACGTAGAAACGATATTTCGAAACGAATAAGTATAGCGTAAGTCAAACGTTCGAATTAGAATAGAGACCCCACGAACATAAATTTGCTGTGGCAGGTATGAAATATAAACTCTGTTACTCGCTCGTTACACTTGAAGGACAGATGCTGAATGGGCCGAAACGAGCCGCCTTATAACAGCGTAGTTGCCTGCTAACTTCGCAAGAAGGTAGATGCGGCCCCTAGCGCAACTTATAACATTGTCGAAAATCAGTGCGGACGGAAGAGCTTTGGTACACCCTGTTAAAAAAAAACGGAAAAATGGAGGCGGTACAATTGGAGAGCGACCCGCCTTCACCAACATGCATAAGCAATTCATTAATAGTTTATATATATATATTTGAATTACAAATAACTAATAATAAAAAAAAATTGCATGGCGCGAGATTCGATCCGGCAACCTTCAAATTACGAACCCGAGCGCTTACCGCTGCGCCACGACGCTGTAGAATATATTTCATCGGTTTCTTTTAACTGTCGATTTTCTCGACAACGGCTGAGAAGTGCATCTTGGTGCTTTGCCACATTACACCTCTGGCCATGGGTTTTTATCATGCGCAGTATGTATCGAATCTGAATTTCACAATTGGCGGCCTCCCCTTGTCAGTTCAGCAAACGTTGCTGCGTATGGGTTTCTGCAACAGATGCCTGGTTAGTGCAACCGTGCCAAATGTACGAGGCGTGTTTCTAAAGTAAGATCCGTTTGAACATAAGAACACAATGAAAGGTTATTTTAAAAAAGTAAATTTATTTTCGAAAAATACACTGCTGGCCACCGTAAAAGCAACACCCTGAAGGAAGCATCCGAATCAAGTGAAATTTACACCATGGGTTTGCAGCGATGAGATATGCAACTGATTAGAATTTCAGCGCAGACGCACATCACGCGCGCCTGTGGCGCCACCTCATAGCGCCATTTAAGGCTTGGCGATTTCGACGAGTGTACGTTCGGCACGTGTGTTTACCTTGTGGTCGTTTCACAAGGCGATCAGTTATGCCTCGTAGACAACAGCGAACATCTTTTGATCAAGTATCCGAGTTCGACAGAGGAAGGATAGTGGCTTACCGAGATTGTGGATTATCATACAGAGAAATCGCTAGTCGTGTTGGACGAAACGAAACAACTGTAATGCGGATTGTGACCGTTGGATGCAGGAGGGTACGACGGACCGACGTGGTCGATCGCATTCACCTCGGTGCACCACTGCACGTGCTGATAGGCAAATTGTGCGCATGGCAGTGACGGATCGCTCAGTGACATACCGAACCATAGCACAGCACATTGCGACTGTAACGCATCATCCAGTGTCTGCGCGTACCATTCGACGCCGTTTACAGCAGAGTGGTCTGTCCGCAAGACGTCCATTGCTTCGTCTACCATTGACGCAGAACCACAGATGTCTCCGTCGCCAATGGTGTGATGACAGACGGATGTGGACGGCAGAATGGAATGACGTTGTCTTTACTGACGAGGCACGCTTCTGTCTGCAGCACCACGATGGTCGGATTCGAGTGTGGAGACACCGTGGAGAGAGGATGCTGGACAGCTGCATTATGCACCACCACACTGGTCTTACCGGGTATTATGATATGGAGCGGTATTGGATATTACTCTCGCACGCCTCTAGTACGCATTGCCGGTACTTTAAATAGCCGGCGCTACATATCCGAGGTGTTGGAGCCAGTTGTCCTTCCTTACCTTCAGGGCTCGGCCACAGCCCTATTTCAACAAGATAATGCGCGACCACACGTGGCACGCATTGTCCAAAGGTTCTTCTTCAATAACCAGATTGAATTGCTTCCCTGGCCGGCTCGCTCTCCGGATCTTTCGCCGATAGAAAACATGTGGTCCATGGTTGCTCAACGAGTGACCCAGATTACATCCCCAGCTGCCACACCAGATGATCTTTGGCAACGTGTGGAAGCTGCTTGGGCTGCTGTACCCCAGGAACACATCCAACGTCTCTTTGACTCAACGCCGAGACGTGTGGCAGCGGTGATCTCCAACAATGGCGGCTACTCTGGCTACTGATTCTGGCAGGAACCACATGTCACAGACGTCTGTAAACGTAATCATTTGATACTTGGTCAACATGTTATCTACAAAATAAATTTTGTTGTGCTACCTCTTGTCTTTCTTGGTGTTGCATTTACGGTGGCCAGCAGTGTACATACTTCACTGGCCGGCCTGTGTGGCCGTACGGTTCTAGGCGCTTCAGTCTGGAACCGCGTGACCGCTGCGGTCGCAGGTTCGAATCCTGCCTCTGGCATGGATGTGTGTGATGTCCTTAGGTTAGTTAGGTGTATGTAGTTCTAAGTTCTACGGGACTGATGACCACAGATGTTAAGTCCCATAGTGATCAGAGCCATTTTTTGAACATACTTCACTCTATTTTTCGATATAGTTGCCAAGTTTGTTCAAACACTTATCATACCTCTCAACCAATTTTAAAATATCCTCTTCATAAAAACTTGCCGCCTGCTCCGTTAACCAAGAGTTCACTGCCGTTTCATGTCGTCGTCATCACTGTAACGATTGCCACTGAAGTGTTATTTGACGTGGAGGGACAGATGGTAATCGCTCGCCGCAAGACCAGGACTGTAGGGTGGGTAGTCTAAAGCTTTCCAGCGAAAACTGTCCAATAAATCGCGGGTCTGACTTACAGTGTGAGGTCTCGCATTGTCATGCAGAAGGACAATTCCCTTTCTCAGCGTGCTGCGTCTTTTGTTTTGAATCGCTCTGCGCAGCTTTCGCAGGGTTTGGCAGTATGCTTCTGCATTGATAGTGGTTCCTCGATGCATGAAGTCGACCAACAAAACACCATGCCTATCGCAAAACACCGACGCCATGATTTTGCGCTGGGACAGAGTTCGTTTGTCCTTCACCTTTACAGGCGAGTGTGTGTGTCTCCATTCCATGCTCTGTTGCTTCGATCCGGGCGTGATATGCGAAACCCATATTTCGTCTCCAGTTACGATCTGACTCAAGGAGCCGTCACCTTCTTTGTGATAACGAGTCAAGAACTTCATCGCACACTCAAATGTTTGGTTTTTGTGGTCCTCTGGACCCAACGGAAGACAGTTTCCTAAACTTTAGGTGTTCAGAAACAATGTTGTAAATCTCTGAGCCGCGTAGGATTAGCCGAGCAGTCTAAGGCGCTGCAGTCATGGACTGTGCGGCTGGTCCCGGCGGAGGTTCGAGTCCTCCCTCGGGCATGGGGTGTGTGTTTGCCATTAGGATAATTTAGGTTAAGGCAGTGTGTAAGCTGAGGGACTGATGACCTTAGGAGTTAAGTCCCATAAGATTTCACACACATTTGAACATTTTTGAAAGCTCTGATCTCGACACGTCAGGAAATTCGTTTGAGAGACCTGTTATTGTGAGGCGCCTGTTGTCACAAATCCTCGCTTCAACTAAAGCCACAAATCGTATGTAATCAAAGAAGGGCGACCGGAGCGGTCCTCATCATGGGCGTTGCCACAGCCATCTTTGAATTCTCATACCCACTTACGCACTTTGCTTTCACTCATGACAGTATCACGGTACACTTCGCAAATCTGACGATGAATTTCTGCAGCATACAGGTTCCTTGCTGACAAAAACCGTATCACTGAGCGAACCTCACATACGGCGGGTGAGTTAATAGTCTTAAACATTTTGAAAGCACAGAACAGAACCGTACAGGTTAGATACAGAGCTGAAACTGAGCACAGTTGTTCCCGAGGCATGCCGGTACACGACGCAAGCGCTCGTTGCAGTATGCTCGCGAACTACTGGTGTCTACAATAAAACGGACCTTACTTAAAAAACACGCCTCGTAGATGTCTTGTAGTTACGGCCTCCCGTCGGGGAGACCGTTCGCCGGGTGCAAGTCTTTCTATCTGACGCCTCTTCGGCGACTTGCGCGTCGATGGGGATGAAATTATGACGATTAGGACAACAAAACACCCAGTCCCTGAGCAGAGAAAATATCCGACCCAGCCGGGAATCGAGCCCGGGACCTTAGGATTGACATTCTGTCGCGCTGACCACTTTTTTTTTTTTTTTAATCTCATTTTGTTCGTTGTATCTGCTCTGGACGGACGTCGAAAGCCACCCGTTTTAGTTCGTTGTTGATCCATTAACTCAGTTTTTTTGTATTACAGAGGGCAGCTAGCCCTCTGACTGAACACGCTGAGCTACCGTGCCGGCTGCCACTCAACTACCCTGGCCGCACGTGCACCCGTGCTGACTGCTATTCATCGGCGACGAAGGCTGGAGTTTGCACGCAGATAACACGAGTGCTTTGCAATACCACTGAGAGGCGACAGGTGTCTTTTCCAGATGTATCTCGTTTTATGCTCCATTGGCCAGATGACCGTTGCTGTGTACCGCATGGAACGTCTGAAAGCGGCCAAAATGCAACAGTCATCAGAAGGGTACAGACTGGAGGTTGGAGCGTTTTGATCTGGTGAATCCTTTCGTGGGATTCCCTGGGCGATTCTGAAAACATAATGAATCAACACTAGCATATATCTATCCTTGTGGATCATGTCCACCTCTACATGCAGTTTGGTTTTCCTCAGCACTACGGCATCTACCAACAGAACAATGCAACGTGTCACACAGCTCGCAGTGTATGTGCGTGGTCCGCATTCCCCTGGCTAACAAATTCCCCTCGTTAACCAGTTTCCGGGATTTAAACCCAATCGACAATCTGTGGGACCACCTCGATCGGGCTGTTCACTCCATGGATCCTCAGCCGAGAAACCGACTACAGCTGGCCATGGCAGTGGAGTCGGTTTGGCTCCAAATCCCTGTCGCTGCCTTTCAGATGCACACTGAGTCCCTTACTACACGTCTCGCAGCCGTCCACGCTGCAAAATGTGGTTAGTCAGGCTTTGGACAAGTGGTCAAAATTATGCGACTGGATCGTGTAAGATTGCAGCCAATCGACAGAGAGCAAGCGAAAATGTGTGCGGTGTCCTTTTAACCTGAACATCCCAGATAACACCTATTGTGTAACTGAATGCAGTTTCTGGTCACATTTTCAGTCCGAGGTCACCCTTTTAAGGTCAACTTGACAGTCCACAGCCAGTCAAACTTTGAACTGATATTCAAACCTAAATATTTCTCTTTGATACAAGGCGTACAACTTTGCTTCCACCGTTTTTGCCCAACATTTGAGACTTTAATGAAACAAATTGGTTACACATACGTCATTAACAGTATTTTCCATCGCAGGTCACTACTTTCTCCCATCTTTCCGGCAGTGTACGAATCCAGCGTCGAAAAAATTATTCATCTTTTGAAGTGATCCACGAATCGATCTAATTTGTGACTCTTTCATGAGATCGGAAGTGTTGGTCAGCCAGGCCATGCTCCATTGATCTAAACAGGTGATAGTCAGAGGGAGCAATGTCTGGAGATTACAGCAGGTGGGGTAGGATTTTCCATTCTAACGTTTCCAATTACGTTTTGACCTCATTTGCAACGTGGTGTCAAGCGTTGTCGTGCTGCAAAGTCACTTTATCGTACCTCTCGCTGTACTGCGGCCGTTTGTCTTTTAATGCTCTGCTCAAACGAATTAATTGCATTCGAGAACGAGCACCTGTGATCGTTTCACTTGGTTTTAACACTTCATACTACACGACGCCGAGCTGATCCCACCAAATGCAGAGCATGATCTTGGAGCCGTGACTATTCGACGTGGAAGCATGTCCGGGATATCCCCATGATTTTTTGCGTTTAGGGTTATCGTAATGAACCCATTTTTTGTCCCCGGCCACAAATAGATACAGAAATCCCTTTCGTTTTTGCTCTGAAGCAACTGTTCACAAACACACAAACGCCGTTCAACGTATCTTGGTTTCAGCTCACGCGGGACCCAAGTTCCTTCTTTCTGAATCATGCCCATAGCCTTGAGACGTTTTCCAATCTTCTGTTTAAGAAATGCCGAACATCATGATGGAAGTGCGGTGAAGCACCATCCTGTTGAAAGATGATGTCGGCGCTGTCGGTCTCCAGTTGTGGCATGAGCCAATTTTCCAGCGTGTCCAGATACACATGTCCTGTAACGTTTTTTTCGCAGAAGAAAAAGGGGCCGTAAACTTTAAACCGTGAGAGTGCACAAAACGCGTTAACTTTTGGTGAATTGCGAATTTGCTGCACGAATGTGTGAGGATTTACTACCGCCCAGATTCGCACATTGTGTCTGTTCACTTCACCATTAAGAAAAAATGTTGCTTCATCACTGAAAACAAGTTTCGCACTGAACGCATCCTCTTCCATGAGCTGTTGCAACCGCGCCGAAAATTCAAAGCGTTTGACTTTGTCATCGGGTGTCAGGGCTTGTAGCAATTGTAAACGGTAAGGCTTCTGCTTTAGCCTTTTCCGTAAGATTTTCCAAACCGTCGGCTGTGGTACGTTTAGCTCCCTGCTTGCTTTATTCGTCGACTTCCGCAGGCTACGCGTGAAACTTGCCCGCACGCGTTCAGCCGTTTCTTCGCTCACTGCAGGCCGACCCGTTGATTTCCCGTTACAGAGGCATCCAGGAGCTTTAAACTGTGCATATCATCGCCGAATGGAGTTAGCAGTTGGTGGATCTTTGTTGAGCTTCGTCCTGAAGTGTCGTTGCACTGTTATGACTGACTGATGTGAGTGCATTTCAAGCACGACATACGCTTTCTCGGCTCCTGTCGCCATTTTGTCTCACTGCGCTCTCGAGCGCTCTGGCGGCACAAACCTGAAGTGCGGCTTCAGCCGAACAAAACTTTATGAGTTTTTCTACGTATCTGTAGTGTGTCGTGACCATATGTCAATGAATGGAGCTACAGTGAATTTATGAAATCGCTTCAATCATTTGTATTAGCCCTGTACATTGTATTCCGCTGACACGCGCGCATCACTGGCATTGTTTGCGATAGAGACAAGGGCAGGGGGACTCGACTAACGAGGAGTGGTTGCGTGTTCTTCTGGGATGACAACAGAGTCACTCCGAGTAGCGATACCGGACGGAGCCCTATATTGCAGTAGGTGGGAATACGTAACGTATCCAGGCACGCTGTCGAACATGTTCGTCTTGGTGGTTTAGGTGTTACAGTGTGGGAGGCATAATAGTGCTTGGGTATATCTTCTACCTCCATATGTTGCAACACAGCACTGTCACCATTCAATGTTACTGCGACAATGTGCTCTCTCCCCATGTGCGTCTTTGAGGGGTGTGTTCGGCTTTGCCTTCATTTTTACGGATGACAATGCGTGACTCCATTTGACAGTGTACGTGGAGGAATCATTGCAAAATGGTTCAATTGGCTCTGAGCACTATCCGACTTAACTTCTGTAGTCATCAGTCGCCTAGAACTTAGAACTAATTAAACCTAACTAACCTAAGGACATTACACACATCCATGCCCGAGGCAGGATTCGAACCTGCTCGGCTCCAGACTGCAGGGCCTAGAACCGCACGGCCACTCCGGACGGCGAATTATTGCAAAAAGAATGGGGCGAAGGCCTGGCCTACCTGTTTCCCCAGACTTAAACCCAACGAGCACTTGTGTGATTCGTTTGGGAGACGCATCACAGCACTTTCACATGCAGAATCGACCGTTCGACAACTGTCAGCCGCGGTGGTGGAGGAATGGAACGCCGTACCACAACGAGGCCTTGGTAACCTCGTGTGCAGCACTGCCGTCCGCGGTGATCACACACACTATTAAGAAGCGGGTGCAGCCTTTTGTAATGTCCAGGGGGCCGTCATAAATCGCGGTGACTTCAGTGTAATTAGTCTCGTTGAATAAAAGTGTCATTACTGCCCATGTCATTGTGTATATCTTTCAGTTACCTGCTGGACTACGCAGCAGCAGTTCTTTGCATATATGGTCCAAGTTTCATCGACCTTGGCAGTGACACATTTGTCCTTAAGTTTTGGACACCAGTATGGATGCAGCTATGCGATTTGTTGCTAATCGTCTTCTAAGTCATAAAGATTTTGTGTATACACTCACAAATGTTTGTGGCGTTTGTTTTGCAAAAGATAGTGCAACGCCATATTGGGAGTTACGTGTTCTCCACTTCTTGGATGAATCCATTCAGGACACATGAACTGGTAGTGACGGTCCAACATCCACATTCATCAGACATAACTCCTCTTGAATATTTTTTTCGTGGAGCTACCGTAAGGATAAACTGTTCTCTTTTCAAGTTCCAGATATGCAGACTTTTACGGCACGAATACGAGATGCTGTAGGGCTGGTGACAGAAGAGATTTTGGCAGAAACATGGAGACACATTGAGTTTCACCTAGTCGTTCCGCAGGAAAGTAACATATCACCTTTGAAAGCGTATCGCTAGAAAACGGTATTAGTTAAACTACAGTTTGGAACAATCCACATATCTGCTTAGAAATAAGTTATTGTAATCAGTGAGTGAAGGATATGTCCGCTCAAGCACCATTACCCTACCAATTAATGATACTTTGAATGACTTGCTGACATGTCCTTGGACCTGTCTGGGTCAGCAGTTGCCATGTACGACAACAAAGGGGCGAGATGTTCGACACCAGCCACCTATAACGCATTCACAGAAAAGAAATTTTCTTTTCATCACTTTGCTGAATGATACGTTTCAGCATGACCAAAGTCTTAGCTTCGCCTTCGGAATAGGGTGTATCATATGGGCCGGACGCGGTGGCCGTGCGGTTCTAGGCGCTGCAGTCCGGAACCGCAGGACTGCTACGGTCGCAGGTTCGAATCCTGCCTCGGTCATGGATGTGTGTTTGAATGTTCGGCCGTACCTTTTTGTAACACCATATATATATATATATATATATATATATATATATATATATATATGTGTGTGTGTGTGTGTGTGTGTGTGTGTGTGTGTGTGTGTGTGTGTTTGCCCCTATTATTCATCGAACATTTGGGGTTTGTAGCTACAATCCTACGATACCGTTCATCGGACGTTCTGTAATGGCAAAAGGTTGCATAGCATGGTGTTAAGGTGAATGTGGGAAGGGGAGATAGGAGCAATGAGATGACAGAAGCAGTTGGATGCATTTGACGTGCAAACGTGCCAGAGACCTCTGTGCAGGCGCAGTCCCGGCATTACGTCAGCTGGTGGCGTGGAGTGCCGAGGACAGAGGCGAAGATCAGAAACGGCTGCGGCACAAAAGCAGCCGCCGGGGTCGTCCTGTGACTGTGCTGTGTGCAAAGTCCGGCTGAGCCGGCAGAGTGCGCGGCACTCACTCGCCACGGGTCTCATCTGCAAAGACCGGCTGGCCGCGCAGCGCTGACGTAACCACCGCCACCAACCGCGGCAGCAGCCACGCTTTGATGCTGGCGCCGCGCCGTCCGCTGTCGCGTCTGCCACTGCCTGCCGTCTCACGAACCCGGAAGCGTCGGGCGCGGCGCTCACCACTTACTGAACCCGTGTCCACGGGCTTCCATTCCGCTGCGCTCTTACGGGGAGGTTTACTTACACTACTGGCCATTAAAATTGCTACACCACGAAGATGACGTGCTACAGACGCGAAATTTAACCGACAGGAAGAAGATGCTGTGATATGCAAATAATTAGCTTTCCAGAGCATTCACACAAAACTGGCACCGGTGGCGACACCTACAATGTGCTGACATGAGGAAAGTTTCCAACCGATTTCTCATACAGAAACAGCAGTTGACCGGCGTTGCCTGCTGAAACGTCGTTGTGACGCCTCGTCTAAGGAGGAGAAATGCGTACCATCACGTTTCCGACTTCGATAAAGGTCGGATTGTAGCCTATCGCGATTGCCGTTTATCGTATCGCGACATTGCTGCTCCCGTTGGTCGAGATCCAATGACTGTTAGCAGAATATGGAATCGGTGGGTTCGGGAGGGTAATACGGAACGCCGTGCTGGACCCCAACGGCCTCGTAGCACTAGCAGTCGAGATGACAGGCATCTTATCCCCATGGCTGTTAACGGATCGTGCAGCCACGCCTCGATCCCTGAGTCAACAGATGGGGACGTCTACAAGACAACAACCATCTGCACGAACAGTTCGACGACGTTTGCAGCAGCATGGACTATCAGTTCGGAGACCATGGCTGCGGTTACCTTGACGCTGCATCACAGACAAGAGCGCCTACGATGGTGTACTCAACAACGAACCTGGGTGCACGATTGGCAAAACGTCAATTTTTCGGATGAATCCAGGTTCTGTTTACAGCATCATGATGGTCGCATATGTGTTTGGCGACATCGCGGTGAACGCACATTGGAAGCGTGTATTCGTCGTCGCCATACCGACGTATCACCCGGCGTGATGGTACGGGGTACCATTGGTTACACGTCTCGGTCATCTCTTGTTCGCATTGACGGCACTTTGAACAGTGGACGTTACATTTCAGATGTGTCACGACCCTTGGCTGTACTCATCATTTGATCCCTGCGAAACCCTACATTTCAGCAGCATAATACACGTCATGTACGCGCCTTTCTGGTTACAGAAAATGGTGGACTGCTGCCATGGCCAGCACATTCTCCAGATCTCTCACCAACTGAAAACGTCTGGTCAATGGTGGCCGAGCAACTGGCTCATCACAATACGCCAGTCACTACTCTTGATGAACTGTGGTATCGTGTTGAAGCTGCATGGGCAGCTGTACCTGTACACGTCATCCAAGCTCTGTTTGACACAATGCCCAGGCGTATCAAGGCCGTCATTGCGGCCAGAGGTGGTTGTTCTGGGTACTGATTTCTCAGGATCTATGCACCCAAAATGAGTGAAGATGTAATCACATGTCAGTTCTAGTATAATATATTTGTCCAATGAATAGCCGTCAATCATCTGCATTTATTCTTGGTGTAGCAATTTTAATGGCCAGCAGTGTATAACAAATTTTGTTAGCGAATATATGGATTGTGACATCGTACTTGAAGAGGTACCTGTATGACGCCAATAGGCGAACGCCAAATATTTATCTTACTATTTATTCCATAAGATATTATTGAGTGGAAATATTCGAAATATGTAAACAGGTTGATATATCAACAGCTAGAGCAGTTGAACTTCACTGTTTGAGAAGCTCAGTAATATGCTTCTTCCAGTTTAGGTCTTCAATAGTATGTGTACCCCAAAACTTGGAGGATTCTACCGTATTTAATGATTACTGTCAATGTGTTACATCAATTGTTGGTATGATTACTTGTACAGAACTGAACATATTGCTTTTTTAATTATTTCTTTGGAAAATATTGTTTCCCATGTGTTTAGTTGCTTCCTCTCTTGGTATTTATTAATACTAGTATTGTCTACAAGAAGTACCAATTCTGTTTATCGAGTATTAAGTGGAAGGTCATTTATACAAAGGGCCTTAAAAAAGTTTTGCACAGTCGTCTCTAAATTTTTTTTTTTTTTTTTTGCAGGAGGAGAATGAAATTTTTTGTGAACGTACTTGGAACATTTAGCTATAAGTTGGTATACAGGAGTATTTTCTTTTATTTACATGTGAGCCATAATGGACCATGAAGTAGATGTCAGGTTGCGACAACGGTCGGCGATGGAGTTCCTCTTCAAGACCGGCAATGACTCTGCCACATCGATTCACAGGAAGTTGCTCCCTGTTTATGGGGAGGACACAGTGGCTCGCAGTAGTGTCCAGCGGTGGTTGCACAGGTTTAAAGAAGGTGATTTCTCTCTGCTGGACGATCCACAATGGGGTACGCAGTCGACGGCAGTGAGTGACGTGAATAAGGAAACCATTGATCAAATCATCCAAAAAGACAGATGTATGGCGACACGACAGCTTGCTGAAATGACTCGATTGTCATTGGGTAGTGTGGTATTACAGGTACAGTCACTACAGTACAGCTAAATTTGTAAGCGATAAGGAAGAATTTTTGCGAGAGTCTTGTGAAGACCTTTACTGAAGAGTGGAAACAGTGTTTTGACGGCGTCATTACCCAGGATGAAACATGGTTGTTTTTCTTCGAGAGATTAGAGCTCACAATGAGGCATACCGACAATCTTTCATTCCACGAGCAATACGAGACAGGAATAGAAGGGAGAACCGATAGAGGTACTCAAGGTACGCTCCGCCACACACCGTCAGGTGGCTTGTGGAGTATGGATGTAGATGTGGATGTAGAACCTGAGAGGAAAACCCAATCCATGGAGTGGCGTCATCCGGGTTCCCTCGAAAGAAGAAACCAAGAATTTCACGAACCGCAGGTTGAAAGGTGATGGCCTTCTTCTTCTGGGATCAGTGTGGTGTCATTTTCATTGACTTTTTGGAACCTGGCTCCACAATTAACCGGGACCGTTACTGTTTGTCATTGGACAAGCTGCGACGTACCATCAAGACCCACAGACCACAGCTTCAGGGTCAGCTCATCAGACTACACCATGACAATGCCAAACCCCATATAGCCCTTATGACGCAAGAGAAAATCGGGAAAATGTGTTGGAAAATTGTTCCTCATCCTCTCTACAGTCCAGACTTGGCTCCGTCTGATTTTTACCTCTTTGGTCGTCTGAAGGCCCACGTACGAGATAAAAAATTTGCTAGTGTGAAAGACCTTATTTCCTTTGCTAAGCGGTGGTGTCAATCCCCAGAATTTTACCAAAGTGCATTTACATCATAGAAAGAACATTGGACCAGATGCATTACAGCTGATGGAGGCTACATTGAGTAGGCTCAGTGTATAACTAAATGTTCCAAGTATGTTCACAAAAAATGTCATTCTTCTCCAGCAAAAAATAAAAAAAAATTAGAGACGATTATGCAAAACTCTTTAACGCCCTTTGTATATACACTCCTGGAAATGGAAAAAAGAACACATTGACACCGGTGTGTCAGACCCACCATACTTGCTCCGGACACTGCGAGAGGGCTGTACAAGCAATGATCACACGCACGGCACAGCGGACACACCAGGAACCGCGGTGTTGGCCGTCGAATGGCGCTAGCTGCGCAGCATTTGTGCACCGCCGCCGTCAATGTCAGCCAGTTTGCCGTGGCATACGGAGCTCCATCGCAGTCTTTAACACTGGTAGCATGCCGCGACAGCGTGGACGTGAACCGTATGTGCAGTTGACGGACTTTGAGCGAGGGCGTATAGTGGGCATGCGGGAGGCCGGATGGACGTACCGCCGAATTGCTCAACACGTGGGGCGTGAGGTCTCCACAGTACATCGATGTTGTCGCCAGTGGTCGGCGGAAGGTGCACGTGCCCGTCGACCTGGGACCGGACCGCAGCGACGCATGGATGCACGCCAAGACCGTAGGATCCTACGCAGTGCCGTAGGGGACCGCATCGCCACTTCCCAGCAAATTAGGGACACTGTTGCTCCTGGGGTATCGGCGAGGACCATTCGCAACCGTCTCCATGAAGCTGGGCTACGGTCCCGCACACCGTTAGGCCGTCTTCCGCTCACGCCCCAACATCGTGCAGCCCGCCTCCAGTGGTGTCGCGACAAGCGTGAATGGAGGGACGAATGGAGACGTGTCGTCTTCAGCGATGAGAGTCGCTTGTGCCTTGGTGCCAATGATGGTCGTATGCGTGTTTGGCGCCGTGCAGGTGAGCGCCACAATCAGGACTGCATACGACCGAGGCACACAGGGCCAACACCCGGCATCATGGTGTGGGGAGCGATCTCCTACACTGGCTGTACACCACTGGTGATCGTCGAGGGGACACTGAGTAGTGCACGGTACATCCAAACCGTCATCGAACCCATCGTTCTACCATTCCTAGACCGGCAAGGGAACTTGCTGTTCCAACAGGACAATGGACGTCCGCATGTATCCCGTGCCACCCAACGTGCTCTAGAAGGTGTAAGTCAACTACCCTGGCCAGCAAGATCTCCGGATCTGTTCCCCATTGAGCATGTTTGGGACTGGATGACGCGTCGTCTCACGCGGTCTGCACGTCCAGTACGAACGCTGGTCCAACTGAGGCGCTAGGTGGAAATGGCATGGCAAGCCGTTCCACAGGACTACATCCAGCATCTCTACGATCGTCTCCATGGGAGAATAGCAGCCTGCATTGCTGCGAAAGGTGGATATACACTGTACTAGTGCCGACATTGTGCATGCTCTGTTGCCTGTGTCTATGTGCCTGTGGTTCTGTCACTGTGATCATGTGATGTATCTGACCCCAGGAATGTGTCAATAAAGTTTCCCCTTTCTGGGACAATGAATTCACGGTGTTCTTATTTCAATTTCCAGAAGTGTATAATGCACAGGAGTGGATGCAGAATTGAACCGTGTGGGGTTCCCTTTCAGATTTCTCCCCAATCGGAAAATCAGTAAAACTTTCTGCTCTTCCGACAATGTTGGGATTATTGAGTACATACTTTTGCTTTTTCATTATTTTTGTACACACTGCCTCCAGGTGTGCATCACATAATATTTCTTTTCAGGTTTTACCAAGTATATATATATATATATATATATATATATATATATATATATATATATATATATATATATATATATATAATTAGCTTCTATCGGAATGGTATCAACACAGATGGTAAGAACACGCATTTCTGTTTCAACTACCTAACAACATTTCGATGATTTTATTCGTTTGCTCCATTCCTTTCTGAGAGCATTTTTCTATACTCTTAGCGCACAGAGTGGATACGGTATTTGAACCCCGCTACTCCTGAAAGCGAATCTAGTGTCTTAACCACTGTGATGTACAGCTGACTGGATTCTGTGGCAGTCTCGCAAGCTAGTAGGGATCTATGTTGCGCTTTAAGCTAACTGTGGGTCGTGTCGAACTGCAGTAGCACGTGTTCGAGACGGAGCCGTATGCTGACGGATAAATCAGGTGTGGGTCTATTCTAGGAGTACGACAGCCATAGGAAGGCATTCTGAGAACAAAACTGACGGTGGGATGAAAAGCAGGATTATTCGCGTGGCACAAAGACGGGAAGACAATGATAAAAAAGGTGGCACTGGCGAAACGAAGCGGAGCAGACTGTGCGCGATAATTAGTGTAATTAATATTCCTCCGCGAAATGTGGCGGCGGCAGAGAAGGGCACAAAGGGGGCAGAATCCGGAAAGCGTAGGAGGGGTGGGTTTGGGGGCTGGGCGGGGGCGGATGAGACGTGGTGAAGAAGACCGGCGGCAGCGAGTGTCAGCGGCCGGCGAGGCGTCGCGTCGTGTGGGAGGAGGGGCGAGCGGCGGCGCGCTATTAATACGGACTGGGAATGGCAACCGCGGCAGGAATAGCACTCGCCGAAACAAAAGGCGGGCGCCACCTGTCGCAGGTGACCGCGCGTTCCTCGCGTCCCGCCGCCTGAAGCACTGTCTTCTGGACCCTAGCGCGCGTGGGCAACAACGCACAGGGCACCACTCCAAATACCCCGCTCTGAAGACCAAGAGCGCGGCGCAAAAAGGAATGGAATCCCTTGTACGGAAGTCCTGCTGATAATTGCATACACTCAGAGGTGTGGGAATACGTATAAGCCACTACGGCGTTAAACACCGAGAAAAAGCACGCCGTCTTCAGGCCACGAGTGGCCTACCGGGACCATCCGACCGCCGTGTCATCCTCAGAGGAGGATTCGGATGCGAGGGCGTGGGGTCAGCACACCGCTCTCCCGGTCGTTATGATGGTATTCTTGACAGATGCTGCTACTATTCGGTCAAGTAGCTCCTCAACTGGCATCACGAGGCTGAGTGCACCCCGAAAAATGCAACAGCGCATGGTGGCTGGATGGTCACCCATCCAAGTGCCGGCCACGTCCAACAGCGCTTAACTTCGGTGATCTCACGGGAACCAGTACAGCCACCGCGGCAAGGCCGTTGCCGTTATACAATGAAGGGCCAAAGAAACTAGTATAAGTAAGCGTATTCAAATACAGACATACGTAAACAATTAAAATACGACGCTGCGGTCGGCAACGCCTATACAATACAACAAGTGACTGGCGCTGTTGTTGGCTCGATTACTAATGCTAAAATGACAGGTTATCAATATTTAAGCGAGTTGAACGTGGTATTGTAGTCGTCACATGACCGGTGGAACACAGCATCTCCGAGGTAGCGATGAAGTGGAGATCTTCTCGTACACCGTGCTGCTGCTACGATCGCACGTTCGAATCCTGCCTCAGGCATGGAGGTGTGTGATGCTCTTAGGTTAGGTAGTTTTAAGTAGTTCAAGGTTCTAGGGGACTGATGACCTCCGATGATAACTCCCATAGCGCTTAGAGCCATCTGAACCATTTTTTTCTTCTCGTACGACTATTTCACGAGTGTACCGTGAATATCAGGAATCCGGTAAAACATCAGATCTCCGACATCGCTGCGCCCGTCAAAAGATCCAGCAAGAACGGGACCAGCGACGACTGGAGAGAATCGTTCAACGTGACAGAAATGGAATCTTTCCGCAAACAGCTGCAGATTTCAATGCTGGGCCATCAACAAATGTCAGCGTGCGAACCACTCAACAAAACATCATCGATATGGGCTTTCGGAGCCGAAGAGCCACTCGTGTACCCTTGATGACTGCACGACTCAAAGCTTTACGCCTCGCCTGGGCCCGTTAGCACTGAAATTGGGTTGTAAATGACTGGATGTTGCCTGGTCGGAGGAGTCTCGTTTCAAACTGTGTCGAGCGGATGGACGTGTACGGGTATGGAGACAACCTCATGGTTCCATGAACCCTGCATGTCAGTAGGGGACTGTTCAAGCTGGTGGAGGCTCTGTAATGGTGTGGGACATGTGCAGTGGTAGTGATGTTGGTCCCCTGATATGTCTAGATACGACTCTGAGACGTGAAACGTGCGAAAGCATCCACTGTGATCACCTGCATCCATTCATGCCCATTGTGCATTCCGACGGACATGGGCAATTCCAGGAGGACAATGCGACACCCCACACGTCCAGAATTGCTACAGACCGGCTCCAGGAACACTATTCTCAGTTTAAAGACTTCCGCTGGCCACCAAACTCCCCAGACATCAACATTATTGAGCATATCTAGGATGCCTTGTAACGTGCTGTTCAGAAGATGTCTCCACCCCCTCGTATTCTTACAAATTTATGGACAGGTCTACAGGATTCATGGTGGCAGTTCCCTCCAGCACTACTTCAGACATTACTTTAGTCCATACTATCTCATGTTGTGGCACTTCTGCATGCTTGCGGGGGCTCTGCACAGTATTAGGGAGGTATACCAATTTCTTTGCCTCCTCGGTAGTGTAAGTGGAGTCAGGAACGGTGGTGGTCGAGTTTAGTCTTGTACTTCGCACCTACATTACCCATTTACTGACAGCCAATTAGCGTTCAGTAGTGTTCTGAACGTTCTGCTGTAAATGTCGTAGCCACAGCGAGCATTAAACGTGATCTTAGCGATTTCCTTAGTGAACTTCTATTCCATTTTTTGCGAGTTGATATCGCTGATAGTGGCGGTAAGCGACCAATTCCGAATAAGCAAGCAAGAGACATTATTTGCGATACACATGCTATCTGTAACCACAAAGAACGTGTACGTGCATACTGTAACTGTGGCGTAGAACTGGCTACACTGCAATCCCGTCCGTGTTCATACCTGCGCGAACCGCCATCATTCGTGAATCGGACTATAGCTGTCATCCGCTAATTCAGCGAAAGAGCTTCGCATCTGAACACACATACATGTTAGACTTCAGTGGTAGACGTAGTGAGGTTGGTAATAGCTGACGTCAGATATATCCTGGACACGTTAATGAGTTGGTATGTTTCGTCAGTGGCGAACACTCGTAAAATATATCTATTTCGGCGAACTGCCGACTGATGAGCAAAGGATTCAGGACAAATGTTAACTTCATGTTATGCGTACTTCTGTTGTTCACGCAGTGTGTTCGAAAATCTCCGTTACAAACTTCTAGGACTCGCAGAGGGGAGTGAGTAGATAATTTTTTGAACAGCAACGCATGTCCATAAACGTACCGTTTCCGTACAACAGCCGTTTGAAAACTTGTTTACTAGGTAGGTGTGCTACGGGATAGTTATAGTGGAGAGTGCTCACGTCGGACCAGCTGATGTCATTTGACATCTCTTCTACCTCTCTGATGGGGTTGAAACCCCATTCTCGTATCAGAGAGTGTTAGAGCAACATGGTTGAGTACACTTTTGCAGAACACACCGACATGAGGCTTCTGAATGGCGAGGCTCATATTGAAGAGAAACCGCCAACGAGTACTCGAGCAGTTTCTTTGGCTAGTAGTAAGTGGAAGTGTGAAACAAGAGACGTATTGGATCTCTCCAAATCATTAATTGTGAAAGTGATCACGTTACCAACATGTTTTCAGGTGGTTGCAGCAGGGAAACGGTACGTTTCCGGAGATGCTCTACAGGTCCTAGAAGTTTGTAACGGAAATTCCTGAACGTTTGAATGTGTCGAAGCATATAAATGTGTCGAGATAAATAAATGAACTTTCAAGACTTTGCTGACCTATGCAATTCGTTCTATATAAGCAGCACACCCTGCTGTAGCAGGCAAAAACGCTCCTGTAGGAACGCAAAAATGCTAATATTTTCTTCTTTAAAAGACTCTCACAAAAAAGTGCGGAACAAGCAGCCTTAATCTCATTCCTCCATCCTCACCAAACATTTTGGCATGCGAACATATTCGCGTTTTTTGTGCTGAGAGGGAGTAGCAGAGAGACAGTGACAGTGAAAGAGAGAGGAGACGGAGCCAGTGGGAGAGAAAGAGAGAGGAGACGGAACCAGTGGGAGAGAAAGAGAGAGGAGATACTGGGAGTGAGAAAGTGGCAGTGAAATAGAAAGAGAGATGGTTGAAGACATTAGCAGTGGGGCCAAAGAGAGAGGAGATATTGATGATGAGTGAGAGACAGTGGTACTAAAAGAAAAATTGAGAAGCAGTGGGATCATAAGAGAGATGGGACAGTGGGAATAAAAAATACAGATGAATGGAGACCATACAAAGACTTGGGGGTCTGGACACTTCCAGGCAAGTGAGCTTTGACACGTAGGTGAAGGGCAGAGCAAATTTTGGAACGAAATTTTACACACATGGATACGAGGGAAAAAATAAATTGGACCACCAGAACTTTTGAGCTGCCAAGGTATGGTTGAGACAGTGGCAGTGGGAAAGAAAGACAAAACGAGACAGTGTAAGTGAGAAAGGAGACAGTTGCAGTGTGATACACTGTAAATCAATAGGAGAAAAAGGGGATAGTGGGAGAGACACGTATACAGACAGCACCAGTGAGACGGCGATGCTGAGCATGAAGGATTAACTAGAAAGAGTGACTGGATAGAAAAAGTTAGAATGTTCTGTGTTAAAAGAGAGCGAGGAATTCATATGCCAAATTTTTGGAGTGGCAGGTGGAATGATTTTTGAGGCAGCTACTTCTCCACTTTTCTGTCAGAGTGTTTTGAACACTAACATATTCGCCTTTTTTATGCTCTGACAGGAACATTTTTCCTCTGGTGGTCCAATTTGTTAATATTTCTGTATGTTTGTCTTAGATC
This sequence comes from Schistocerca americana, assembly GCF_021461395.2. Classification (NCBI taxonomy): domain Eukaryota; kingdom Metazoa; phylum Arthropoda; class Insecta; order Orthoptera; family Acrididae; genus Schistocerca; species Schistocerca americana. Next base: position 228,843,899 of record NC_060119.1, read on the forward strand.
TTATTATTTCGTTTTACATGTGTCACATTTTTCCGTAGTTTTTCCATACGTTAAACAAAATAATAAATACATAAACGATTACGGATTTGTTACTGTCTGTCCTGATTTGAGCTCACGGTAGTTTAAGTAACAGCGTTCGCTCTGTAATGTTTTCGGCCATCGACTCGGCGATGATCTTTGTTGCCTGACGTTACGCGGTGCGTGATACTGCCTCCTTTTTGCTAGTTTTTGACACAAAACTCGTTGCGTTAAATCGTTAGCATTATGTCTTGACATTCCACGAGGCGAAATGGTTTTCCTCGAAATTACTGAAAACGGTGACAGATTTTCAGACTAAAGAAATCTTATGACAACAGCAAAGACACCGGTTTTCGCAGCCACTAATCAAGTAATCCACTTTCACGTGACGGGAAAGCAAGCACTGACAGAGGATATCACTTAACAGAAGGAAATCACCGGTCACGTTTATCTCTTTTCTTCCTGCGGTGATATAAAAACTTTGACAAACAGCCTTTACCTTGTCTGCTGCCCCTTCCCCCCTTTCATCCATTATCGTCCGTCCTTCTCACGCGACTGCACCATCAGCCGCCTATCCTGGCCGCTACACACGAAACCTAAGACACAATGGAGTGCGCACGCATTCCAGGCCATCGCTAATGTCCAGCGCTCGCACAGAGCTCTGCTGTCAATTTACGCAACATGTGAACAATGTGCATGTTCTCGCCCGGTGGCAAACACGCGAAGCACTTTAATAAGCTTGTTTTCTTTCCCCTGCGTAAACAATGAAGGCAAAAGTTAGACCTGATGTAAGCACAGAATCTCCTCCGCTCACGGACGGGGCCGCTTGTCTTCAAACACAGTGTTGAATCCCGCTTTTGAGATCCCGAGTGATGTTACAACGCCCATTCTATAAACTGTTAATATGCTCCCAAGAACCACTTTGGTCTGCTGTAATCATGCAGACTACCGCGAAAAACCTCATAAAATGTTAACACAGCGCAGTTAGTTCCTGAGCAAAATACAGAAGAGGAAATCTATTATATTCTCTTCGAATTTGATCGTAAAACTAAGCTATTAAACCAATGACAAATATTTCATGCTCTTGAACATTTCACAAGCTGCAACATTGTCGTGGATTATGGCCTTGATCCAGGAAGTGCAGAATAAATTTCTTTTATTTCCGTCAATGATCACAAAACTTTTGGTCCTTCGACTACCCGTTTCTGTCAGCAACGGCCATCTTCAAAAAAATGGCTCTGAGCACTATGGGACTCAACTGCTGAGGTCATAAGTCCCCTAGAACTCAGAACTACTTAAACCTAACTAACCTAAGGACAACACACACATCCATGCCCGAGGCAGGATTCGAACCTGCGACCGTAGCAGTCGCGCGGTTCCAGACTGTAGCGCCAGAACCGCTCGGCCACCAGCGGCCGGCGGCCATCTTCAGATATGTTTCATAACATGTCCCAGTACATGGCTTCATTATACTGGGATATGTTGTAAAACACATCTGCAGATGGTCACTGCTGACTGAAACCGATAGTCTAAAGAAATAAAGTCTTGTGATCATTGACGGAAGTAAAAGAAGTTTTGTTGATCTCTGCCGCACAAGCTTCACAGAAAGACGGTACGTGCGAAACTTGTTAAGAACCTTACAGTGTTTCGATACCGTTAAGGGGGATAAATCTAGTCAAAAACATAGAGTGTAATAAAAACTCAGGAAATACGAAGATACGCGGAACTGAATGATAGCTCAGTGTAAGAAAATAATACTTCAATTTACGGACAATTTTGAAGGCCAAAGTTTCTCTCAAACGATATATTTGTGGTTTTACTACTTACCATTTCTTGAAGTTCGGCTAGAGATTTTTCAGATATTTTAATACCTGAAGCTGCCGATACAGTACTGGGTGGTAACACACAGGTGGCAATCAATTTGTAAAATCAAATTTGGAGCGCTACAAATGTGGTGAGCTAATTCAAGCAACAGCAATTTTCACTATATGTAGTTTTGGCTTCCTATAAAGAGTCGAACCTAAGGATATATTTTTGAACTATGATGTCTATACATCTTCTGTATCTAAGTGTATTTTTTGCACTTACGATGTAAAAGAATCCAGACAACTCTACTAAATGCTCGTTTTGACTTCGTTTCATCCCCACAAACATCTCCAAATTTCATTTTTGCTCACATACGCTTTCAACTTTTGAAGCAAGAGCAAGTCTCTTACAGCCGCATCTGGCATAAACAGCGTATTGTTCAACCATCGCTCTTAACATCGTCAATATACTATTCGTGCTAAATGCAGTGTTTTTGTAGAAGACAAATCCCCATTTCATCAACCTTCGCCACTTCCCCGAGAGGTCGCACAATGTTACGACCCTGTACATGCATTCCTGAGGGCGACAGTTGAATTGGTTCAAATGGCTCTGTGCACTATGGGACTTAACATCTGAGGTCATCAGTCCCCTAGAACTTAGAACTACTTAAACCTAACTAGCCTAAGTTCATCACACACATCCATGCCCGAGGCAGGATTCGAACCTGCGACCGTAGCGGTCACGCGGTTCCAGGCTGAAGCGCCTATAGGCGCTCGGCAACTGCGGCCGGCGGCGACGGTTGAAACACCCATACTGGCATCCAGGTGTAGGTGTCTGTGGGGTCATTGGATCACTCAAGGATGACACTGTGGCGTATCCTTTGGAAAGGACACTGTCGATTTTATTCCTGGAGTGTGTGCTCTGTCTCTAGTGACCCCGCCACTAATGCGATCGTTGTCTCATTAAATAGTTAAAACAGTGTCCGGTTCCAGTTATCGGTCGCCTGTCTGACGGCAGTGAATCTCACGGATCGCTAATTACCCAGAAAATCCTGTCGGGACATAATATTGTGACCACCTGTCAAAAGCCTGAGTAACCACTTTTCACAGCGCGGAACGCTACGGGACGTGCAGGAGAAGAGTCGGTTAGGTTCATCGAGTTACTGAGAGAGATGCGGAGCCATGCTGACAGCAGTACTGTGGCCAGCTGCGTTAAGTTTTCTGCTGAGGATCCATGGCACGAATAGCCCGATTGCAGTCTCGACTGGGTTTGAATCCGGGGATTGTGGTGGTCAGGAAAGTACGGTAAACTGATCCTGGTGATGTTCGATACGCGCACGCGAGCTGTGTGAGACGTTGCACTCGCCTGTTGTTAGATGCAATACTTCGGAGGAAAAACAAACTGCATGTGGGTTTGGACATGGTCTTCAAGGATAGGTGCATGGCTGTGTTGATCCACTGTGCCTACGACAGTGAAAAGATCACCCAGCGAGTGCCACAAAAACATTCCCCAGACCATAATGCTCCTTGCTATGGGCCGGTTCCTTCCGATGGTTGTTACAGTGTGCTTGCTTTCAAACATTTCACTCCGCACACGCCAACGGCCATCTGCCCAATGCAGGATAGAACGTGGTTCATCTGAGAAGGCCAGCTGTCGCCACTTATTGGCCGTCCAGTTGCGTTATGGGCGTATAAGTTCCAGTCTTCGTTGCGATGAACGGCAGTCAGCAGGGGTGCACGAAGCAGACGCCTTCTGCAGAGGTCAATAAACAGCAACATTCGCTGAAGGCTCGTTACCGAGACAGTGTGGTACGCCTTGGTTCATCATTGTGGATAGTTGCCCAATAGTTGCACGTCATTTCGCCTGTACACATCTCCACAACATCGTCCACCTGTGTCATTTATCACCCATGGTGTACCAAAGTTGCCACGGCGCCTCTTTTGGATGGCACCATTTTACCATGCATGGTATACTGTACTTTAACTACGGCGTTGGGTGAACAGTTCAAAAGCTTCGCCGTTTCGGAAATGCTTACATCCTTGGCTCGAGCGCTAATGATCATGCCTTACATCTACATCTACATTTATACTCCGCAACCACCCAACGGTGTGTGGCGGAGGTCACTTTACGTGCCACTGTCATTACCTTCCTTTCCTGTTCCAGTCGCGCACGGTTCGCGGGAAGAACGACTGCCGGAAAGCCTCCGTACGCGCTCGAATCTATCTAATTTTACATTCGTGATCTCTTCGGGAGGTATAAATAGGGGGAAGCAATATATTCGATACCTCATACAGAAACGCAGCCTCTCGAAACCTGGACAGCAAGCTACACCGCGATGCTGAGCGCCTCTCTTGCAGAGTCTGCCACTTGAGTTTGCTAAACGTCTCCGTAACGCTATCACGCTTACTAAATAACCCTGTGACGAAACGCGCAGCTCATCTTTGGATCTTCTCTATCTCCCCTGTAAACCCGATCTGGTACGGATCCCTTTTGGACGTAGATAAATTTCTTCGTTTCCGCAACGACTCTACTGTTTTTCGCATCCTTCCCGATACGCTTCATATACCGCGCAAGGTTAGTGCTGCTATCTAGCGTCTGTGAGTTGTTACTGGACGTTGACATCGAACTTAGGTGGTGGTCACATTATTGTGACTCGATCGTGTATATTTCATCGAATAGTGTTGAACAGAGACAGTCTGTCTTTGTCTCAAATAGTAGTGCAGCGGATTTCATTTGCTAGTAGTAAAAGTAGCTCCAAAGCAGTTGTCTCCTGTGAACTTGACCAAGGGGCCAGTGATATAATAATTAGGTCAAATGGCCACTTATTTAGGAGCTAGGATAATTGACCATTGATTCAGTAGACATTAGAACAAGTGGCAACGTTTACAGTTGTCTTTGAGTTAGGCATGCCAGATAACGCATCTAATAACGATTAGACCAGGAAGCCAGGTTTTCCTTGCCTCTTTATAGTATGGAGCCCATTTGTAACAGGACGAATATTAGTGAAAAGGGATTCCGACTGATGTGTATGAGCTAGTGGATTTGTTGGTCTAATGGTAAATAAACTTGTTTAGAAAAATGGTTCAAGTGGCTTTAAGCACTATGCGACTTAACATCTGAGGTCACCAGTCCCCTAGACTTAGAACTACTTAAATCTATCCAACCTAAGGACATCACACACATCTATGCCCGAGGCAGGATTCGAACCTGCGACCGTAGCAGCCAAACTTGTTTACAGAGTTCATATCACCCATCTACTTTGGAAGACAGCCACGCCTGTCAACGATTCTTCTCTATTCCCCAGAAGAAATCCATAGCAACCAGGGAGGCTTTACTTCCTCTCGACTCAGTTATGATAGTTACGGGAAACCTGCTCTCATCACAGAACAAGATTGTCATCAACGTCCTGACTGCACCACACAATTGAATATTGGAATTTTGGATCTGTGCGGGAGCGACCGTTGTCCCAACCATAAACATTCCGTTTCTTCTCATAGAAAAGAAAGTTCGCATCACCTGTAACTGAAGTAAATGTGGGTACATTCCATAGTAGACTGGTCTCGAGGGTCCCGTCAGGATGTGCACCAATATGTAGCCAGATCAAATAATTGCTGTATTGTAGGGACGTTCCACAGAAAGAAAAAAATTATACACTCAGTTCTTCTCACGCATAGGCACCTAATGTGTCAATTCTACTGCAACAGGTACTGGGAAATCGCTGCTGATTTGATACGGTGAAGATGTCTTTCCACTCTCCTCTTTCACTCTGTTAGAAAGGGAACGAGGAATATTCCAGAAGAGCAAAAATAGAAACGCGTTTCTACCTGATCAGAAAAACAAAGGAATATAGATGGGACCGCTTGTTATACAAGCAGAACGAATTTAGAGCGTGTAGGAAAGCAGTGACAGAGGACAAGGTGCCTTTTGTTTTTCCACCTGAAGAATCCACGCTCGTATCGCAGTCAGAGGTACAAGCAGGAGACATATGCTGTGCGATCGGTCACAAGAGCTAATGACTGCTCGGCTGTCCATAGGCTGGCGCATGCCAGAACACGGCCCGCTGGCTGAATGATTCGGGCGCTGATAGGGAACCGCCGTCTGCACCGCATTGTTGGCAGGCGGTCTGCCTGTCCGTCCCCTGCGTCCCCAATTCGTTGACGTCGTTCCTTCCCCACCTACATCATCCTCTTCTTCCTCGTGCACCGTTCTTTTCGCCTTGCGTAACGAGAGAAACGCTACTGTGAACGCGTCGCTCGCTCTCGTAGGCGGAAGCTGCGGCGCAGTACATCACACGACCCGGAGGCAGCTGTAGCGTCTACCTCGGCGTCGCTAGAGGTCGTTGACCTGTCGCCGCGGCAGCTCGTCTCTCGTGTGGGTGGCGCAGCTTCCCACATCCGTCCAGCAGGTTCTCTTTCTACATCTACATATATACCCAGCTAGCAACAAAGCGGTGTGTGGCGGAGGGCACAATTCGCGCCAAAGTTATATCCCCCCCCCCCCCCCCTCCTCTGTTCCACTCACGGATCGCGCGAGGGAAAAACGACTGTCTGAACGCCTCTCTTATTTCCCTTATCATTGAATGGTGATCATTGTGCGATTTGAAACTTGGTGGTAATAATATATCCTCTACATCTTCGGTGAAGATCGAATTTCGGAATTTAGTGAGCAGCCCCTTCTGTTAAGCGCGCCGTCTATCTGCAAGAGTGTCCCACTTCAAACTTTCTATGAGATTTGTAACGCTCTCGCGATGACTAAATGTACCAGTCACGAATCTTTCCGCTCTTCTTTGGACCTTCTCAATCTCTTGAATCAGACCCAACTGGTAAGGGTCCCACACAGACGAACAATACTCCAAGACTGGAAGAACTATCGTATTGTAAGCTATTTCCTTTGTTGAAGGACTGCATCGCTTCAGGATTCTACCAATAAACCGCAATCTAGAATTCGCCTTATCCGTGACTTGTGTAATCTGATCATTCCATTTGAGATCATTTCGAATAGTCACACCCAGATACTTGACGGACGTTACCGCTTCCAAAGACTGAGCATTTATTTTGTACTCGTACAATAATGGGGATTTTCGCCTTGTTATACGCAGTAGGTTACACTTACTAATATTGAGTGATAACTGCCAGTCATTACACCACGCATTTATTTTCTGCAAATCCTCATTGATTTGTTCACAACTTTCGTGTGATACTACTTTCCTGTAGACCACAGCATCATCGCCAAACAGTTTAAGGCCGCTGTCAATACCATCAACCAGATCGTTTATGTAAATCGTAAAAAGCTGAGGACCTATTGCGATGCACTGGTGAACACCTGAAGTTACGCTTGTTTCCGTTGAAGTCACCCCGTTCAGGACAACATACTGCCCCCTGTCTGTTAGAAAACTTTCTATCCAACCGCTTATGTTATCGGATAGACCTTAAGCACACAGTTTTTGGAGCAAGCGACAGTGCGGAACTGAGTCGAACGCCTTTCGAAAGTCGAAAGACGAATACCCTGAGAATTATTACACGCGAGGAAAGTGCAAGCTTTTGCGGGGTTAGGTACTTCCGCTAGGTGTCTGGAGCACAGTACACTGAGCTGACGAAAGTTATTGGATAACGATATGGACGTACACAGATGGCGGTAGTTCCGCGTACACAAAGTATAAAGGGATAGTGCTTTGGCGAAGCACACATTTGTACTTAGGTGATTCATGTGGAAAGGCTTCCTACGTGGTTATGGCCGCACCAAGGGACTTCACAGACTTTGAACGCGGAGTTGCATTTGAGCTAAAGGCATGGGACAGTCCGTTTCGGAAATCGTTAGAAAATTCAATATTTCGAAACCCACAGTGTCAAGACTGTGCCGAGAATACCAAATTTCAGGTATTACCTCTCACCAGTGACCGACGGCCTTCACTTATCGACCAAGAGCAGCGGCGTTTGCATAGAGTTATCGGTGCTAACAGACAAGCAACACTGCGTGAACTGAACGCAGTAATCAATATGGGAAGTTAGATGAATGTATCCTTTAGGACAGTGCGTGGAAATTTGGCGTTAACGGGACATGACAGCAGATCACCTAAGCGAGTCTCTGTGCTAACAGCACGCCATCGCGTGTAGCACGTCTCCTCGGCTCACCGCCATAACGGTTGGATCGTAGACGAGTAGAAAACCCTGATCTTGTCAGATGAGTCAGTTTTACGTGGTAAGAGCTGATGGTAAGGTTCGAGTGCGTCGCAGACCCCACGAAACCATGGATCCAAGTTGTCAACAAGGCACTATGCAACCTGTTGGTGTCTCAGTAATGGTGTGGCCTGTGTTTACATGGTGTGGATTGGGTCCTCTAGTCCAAATGAATTTTTTTTTTGTCTGGAAATGAATATGTTCAGCTACTTGGAGACAATTTGCACACATTTATGTACCTCAAGTTCCCAAACGACAAAGGATTTATTTACAGATGACAGTGCGCTATGCCGGCCGGTGTGGCCGAACGGTTCTAGGCGCTTCAGTCTGCAGTCACAGGTTCGAATCCGGCCTCGGGCATGGATGTTTGTGATGTCCTTAGGTTAGTTAGGTTTAAGTAGTTCTAAGTTCTGGGGGACTGCTGACCTCAGATGTTAAGTCCCATAGTGATCAGACTCATTTGACAATGTGCTATATCACCGGAACCATTCGAGCGAATGATTTGGCAACGCGGATCGCCCAACATAAATCCCATAGAACATTTGTGGACACAATCGAGATGTCAGTTCGTTCACAAAATCCTACACCGGCAATACTTTCGCAATTATGGACAGTTATAGAGGCAGCACAGCTCAATATTTCTGCAGGGGACTCCCATGTACTTGATGAGTCCATGCCACGTGAATTTGTTGCTTTACGAAGGGCAAAAGGACGCCACACAGGTAATTATGAGGTATTCCATGATTTTTGTCACCTCAGTCTATAACTCGTGTAGTGAGAATTACATAATAGAGATGTGCGCTTGTCAAAGGGGCACATGGACAGTCATTTTTCCCTCGGACGATTCAGCGTAGGAAAAAGGATAGTAAACTGATAACATTGGTAGAGCAAACCCCTCGTTTTTTCCGTGCTCAGCGTTACACTAAATCCAAATTAGCAGTTTCAACAGTCAGTGAGTGCTCGTCAGTATGGTCTTGCCGGAAAGATTAATACTACACCTGCAGACTCACACCTTTTCTTCACTAGCGCTCTACCAAAACATCCGAACATGCTACACAAACTTGCCTGACAGACTAAAACTCTATACGCAGTATCAAACAAGTTTCCTCCAACACTATACCAATTAAAATATCGGAATATGCTACGCAAACCGGCTGTATCATACTGCTTCACCACACTTCTAATTTTGCAAAAACTCTTAATATCCACTTTCCATCGCGTATCATTCTAACAAGGTTAAATATATCGATACTGATAACCTTTCTTTTTCGGGTTATTGTTTTGTTCGACACACATAAATGTCTAATTACTTGCTATGTTTTCTAGTGGATCGGAGCGCCTCAGAGCAATAAAAGATGGTTCAATTAATGTCTAGGCAATGGAGCTGATTGATCATTATCGGGCGCATGCAGAGAAATGTCTGAATACCATGTCAGTTGACATTTGCTTCACCAGTTTAATTTTAATTATCTGAAGAACTATGTACTGCTCTTTGAAACGTAGTACACATATAAAGTACCTGACAATAATTTTTATAAGAATCATCTCCTAAATGTTGCTTTCTCTATCAATAAATACATACGCTTCAACATTCTCATCTTTTCTCAAGAAACCCAATACAAATTATGCGTAAGCTTTGTAGAAAAATTTAATGGTCTCAGTGTCCAAGTTCTTAACAGGTATCTCATGTGTTCAAGAAATTCTTGAAGATTCATGTGTTGAATGTATAACAAAGGAAACAGACTGGAATGAATTCGGCTGCTCGCCATGTAGGCGGCATTTGAGAGCGTATCATAAATTTAGAATGTAATTACACCTGTAGAACTAAAATTATAACTAGCAATCAACACATTAAATTAATACACCAATGAAATGCCTTCTGTTATTATGTTTGCTTCGTTATTACAAGTGCTAAATATGGTAATATATCATACAGTTATTGTTTACTGTGTTTCCTAATTGAACGTAATGCCCCAGATCAATAACAAGTGGTTTAATTAATTAATTAATTAATTAATCTGTAAAAACGGAACCCTTATAGGATAACTTTGTTATCTGTCCATCAATCCACTTGTCGCCTGTCTACCTCTCTGACTGTTAAGAACCCTTTTTTCTCAGGAAAGGGTGGATGTATGACGTTATAATTTATGTCATAAATTAATACCTATTGTTTCTTGACGAAGCAAAAAATTTAAACTTCTGATTCAATTCAGTCAAAAGACAGGACCATTTATGTCACTTATTTTGATACTCTAAAACTCCAACTCCCTCATCAAAATCTATACAGTACTTACCGTTAAATTTGGCATGATGCAAAGTTCGACAGTAAAACTAATGAAAAAAACCTTATGTTGTTAATTAGTAAGTAAATCAGACGAAAAAAAATTATTCTTTTGTCATTTGTTATCCTACTTCAAACTTGAAATTAAAACATTCTCGAAATACTTGGAATCCCTGGAATCGATATCTTGCCAGTATCAAAGTCGATAACAATCAAAAATCGTCAATTCTCTTGATTTCCGGTATGGACAAACTGTCTATATACACAATAAAGTTTGATTGGAACGGTAAGTGCGAAGCACCTGGCCAATTTTTTCTTGTACTTTTGGACTTGCTTATAGGAGAGAGAAGTTCCTTATTGTTGGTACTTTTTTATTATTTTTGTGTGTACAAGCACGTAAGACAGTTTTTATGTCAGTTCACTTGTCTTCCATGACGGACACATGTTGTCTGTAACCTCGCATTGTCTGACACATTTTCATAACTAAAGAACTTCGACCATATCTCTGAGCCCATATTCGACATTATACTGTAGAAATTATTAATGTGTCGAAGTTTTGAAACTTTTTTTGTTATTATAGTTCTTAAATCAAATTCACAACACTTGTACTTCTGAAATTTTTGTACGGAAGCTTTCCACGTGATCTATTTTCCTTATTTACATTTCTAGAAGTTATACTGAAGAGGTATAAACATGTTATTTTGATATCAAAATATTCGTTCTACAAGACGTTTCAGTAGCCCCTACCGATGCAGCTTTATGCAACGCGAAATGTTATTCCTGACCTCCTAAAACCAATCGCAAAATGTTCACTCGCAAGCTATTAGTCCTATTGATAAAAAACAACAGAAGCTTTTTGTATGAAATTTAATGTAGCTAAATTTTGTTTTGAGATATATTTTCATTAGATGTCGCAGTTTTTGAGTTATTCAAGAAAATCGGACAAAAGTGACCTTCAAATAAACCCTCATTCCAACTCTCTCGTCAGGATTTATAATCTCCTAAAATTAGTAAAAAACAATCCCGATCGCACCGTTATTTGTTAAAAGTGTGACCATTTCGTCCTCTAGTAGTAGGCCATCTTCAGATGATGCACTGTAAAGATAAAAATTAAAGGTACTGATTTACGTAGGGAAGAATACAAATTAAAATGATTTATCGTTACCCTTGGAACAGCTGTGCTGACCTCAGTCGCAAAAGTGATGCTGATGGATGGGCTGCCACGGGTTAAATAGAATGAAAGAGGGTTCGCATGATTCGCAAATGATCAACGTCAGCCAACGGAAAGCGATTTACATGTCGTATGTTAAGATTTGAACATCCATTTTAAAAATATTCATAGGTTTAACTACAAACAGCTAAATAACAGGAATTTGAATATGTTATGCATATCATATACGTTAAAACCAGTTACAATAACATTGACTACCACAACAACATGACCGATTAAATTATAACGTCTGGAGACAATAATTAGCATTACAAAGGCGCTGTTTCCATATACACTGCTATTAAATCATCCGCTATATATTCGTAACGAAATAAGACCTAAACTTATCCACGTAACTATTAAATATACCAGCATTCACATTAGTATAGCCAGTTCATTAAAAATACTGGTGCATTTAATCGTTACATAGGTCCTTTTTCATCTTATTTTGTTACGAATATATAACTGATGACTTAAAAGCAGTTGCTGTGGAAACAGTGTCTTTGTAGTGCTAATTATTGCCACCAGACGGCGTCGTGGGTTACAGTTTAAACCATCAAGCTGGCTTAATTTTTAATGTTTATAAAACTGTTTTAACCTATACGAAATCCAGAGAGTACTGAAATTCCTTTTCTTAAACTGCTTGTAGTTAAACACATGTACATTTTTAAAAATAGATGCTCAGGTCTTAACACACGACATGTAAATCGCTTCCCATTGGCTGACGTTGACATCATGCGGCGCGTGTTCACCCTCTTTCACTCTGTTTAACCCGTGACTGCTCATCCACCAGCAACAGTTTTGCGACTAGGGTCAGCACAGTTGTTCTAAGCGTCATAATCGTCAGTCGGGTGATTAAAGATACATATTTTTACGTATGTTCTTTTTAATGTTGGCTGTATAAATCAGAATTTCTAGATTTTATCTTTATAGTGGATTCTCTGAAGATGCCCTATTGCTAGAGGCCAAAATCGGTCATATTTTTAGTAAATGCCTGGTGCTAGAGAGTGTTATTTACTAATTTTACTTAAGTGGATAATCGCTGTTAAATTCCGTTAATGTTATCTAAAATTATTTCTTGTATGTTGTTCATTGTGTTCTCTCCTGCACCTGTACAAAAATTTGTTACCGAACGAATTATTTCCCAAAACTGAAACTTTTTTTGTCTCCTTTTCCTGGCCTTATTTCGCCATCGGGTCAGACAAGAATTCACGTATTGTAAAACTGACTTCATGTAAATTTTACCTAGGAGTTTTGTGAACTCTAAAAGATAAAACAAGCAATCTAGTCGTTCTATTTGTCAGGCCTTCCCACTACGAAACTACTGTGGTCGTAGAGCTTAAATCCGGCTCAAATTGTCAACGTAATTTTGGGGAGGGATGAGTGTGGTGCTGGAAGTGTGCAAGGAGGTCACTTTTGTACGTCTTTCTTGAGTAACTAGAAAACCGTGGCCTCCAGCGAAATCGTACTCAAGTACAAACTTTAACTAAATCAAATTTCTTGCAAAAGTCACTTGTCGATTTTTCTCTGTAGCACTAATAGTTCGCACGTAGCAAGCGAAAGGGTACGAAAATCTCGCGAGTGGTTTTCGAAGGCCAGATATAACATTGCAGGCTGCATAAAACAGCATCGGTAGGGGCAGCTGAATCACCCTGCGAATTATTGTTATTGTCACTTCCTGGGAGACTGATACGGTTTGCCGGACCGGATCTCTTGTTCCAGACCTGTGCCGTTGGTTGGCATGTGCTCTAACAACTGAGCTATCCAAGCACGACCCACGACCCGTTCTCACAGCTCTGCTTTCGTCAGCACCTCATCTAGAACCTCCCAAACTTCAAAGAAGGATTTTGTGGAGACATGGCTAAGTCACAGCCCAGGTCCCGAGTTCGAGTCCCGGTCCAGAACACAGTTTTAATCTGTGTAGAAGTTTAAGATCAGAGCACACATCATTACAAAATGGAAATTTCACTCTAATGATACTGTTGTTAAAAATTTAGTCATTTGTGGCTCCATAAAATTAGGAGTAAGTTATTTTACGAAAGGAAAAATTGCGACTATTTTTCTGTCAAGAATCAGGAATTTCAAGAGAAATGGAAGCCCTGAGCCCGAATACAATTTAGGCGTTAGTGAGGAAAGTAAAAATCAGTCATGGATCAGTGTTCAGCCGGCCGCGGTGGTCTAGCGGCTCTAGGCGCTCAGTCCGGAACCGCGCGACTGCTACGGTCGCAGGTTCGAATCCTGCCTCGGGTATGGATGTGTGTGATGTCCTTATGTTAGTTAGGCTTAAGTAGTTCTAAGTTCTAGGGGACTGATGACCACAGATGTTTAGTCCCATAGTGCTCAGAGCCATTTGAACCATTTGAATCAGTGTTCAGCATCACGCACGTTTAGAAGATGACAAACGAAATTCTTGACCGCTCACTCCCCTTTACAAAGTCCGCCGAATCGAGGAAACGTTGCAGCGGAGTCAAGGAAATTCAGGTGACCTCCTTACTTGCTTCGACAAAAAGGAGCTCATATGGTTCAAATAGCTTTAAGCACTATGGGACTTAACACATCTGAGGTCATTAGTCCCCTAGACTGAGAACTACTTAAACCTAACTAACCTAAGGAAATCACACACATCCATCCCCGAGGCAGGATTCGAACCTGCGACCGTAGCAGACACAAGATTCCGGGCTGAAGCGCCTAGAACCGTTCGGCCACAGCGGCAGTCCAAAAACGAGCAAAAGAAACAGTGGAAACATTTTGATACGCCACTACCGGAAAAGACGAAGCCTCGATCACCACAGGGAAAGACGAAGCGAGTGGTTTTTGGGAATGTCACGGTGAGCGTGCAAACAGATTACGCTTGTAGGGGGCAAACTGTCACAGAATCGTAACACCGATATGTTCAGAAGAGGTTAGAGGGGCTATCAAGGCCGGCCGGTGTGGCCAAGCGGTTCTAGGCGCTTCAGTCTTGAACCGTGGGACCGCTACGTCGCAGGTTCGAATCCTGCCTGGGGCCTGGCTGTGTGTGATGTTCTTAGGTTAGTTAGGTTTAAGTAGTTCTAAGTTTTAGGGGACTGATAACCTCAGATGTTAAGTCCCATAGTGCTGAGAGGCATTTGAACCATTTGGAGACTATGAAGACCAGTCATCACGTTAAGATAACCGAGAGAGTGTTCTCGCTGCATGGAACGGTCCAGTTCATTTCGCGCAGAACGCAGTCAGATATGTTGCTTCCTAGAGGTAGCAAATTTCGCCTCAGGTACTATTGTATATTGCGCTGACGTGTTCTTCTTTCCTTGAATGAAGAAAACATTATGCGGCCAGAATTTACATAATAGCAACTAAGTAACGTTCCAGGCGGAACGTCTTCTAAACTGCCAAAATGCAGTTTTACACAACCCGTGTCTCTGCCAAGTCATCGGTTGTAGGGAAAATGTGTCACATTGCAGGGTAAATGGGTAAATATGTAGAGCAGGATTGACATCGCCAACAAAAAGTTTTACGGTCGCAGCTCTTTTTTACACGAGGTGGTAATTAAAGCTTTATAACTACCTCTCGTAAGTTACTATGCACATTGTCGGTGCACGATTCCACCTAGCGGACACAAAAGCTCAGTCATGTCGGAGACGAGACTCCCGCTACATTATCTCAGTTTCGTTCCGAAAGACTAATTTAAATTAATGAACACGATTCTGCAGGTCCTGCGCAGAGCGCGCGAGAGTACGGGCGAGCTGGCAGCGGCCGCACATAATTACACAATATGACAAACACGCGGCATGCCAATGGCGCGCGAACTCGGTTGGAGCGGAGCCATGGGCGTGTTACGCGGGTCATCAGCGTTCAGGCGCAGCCACCCACCGTGCTTCGGACGCAGTGAGTGTTTCCATCTGTACTAAATACTGTATATTTGCTGCAGCTTGTGCGAAGAACATGCACCTATCTCCTCCTCCACCTCTTCTCACCTAGAGTCTCACCCTCCCTCCCCCTTAAATAAGATGGCTATTCAGAAAGTAAATTCCGACCGGTCAAGAAACGGAAAAGTTATGAAAATCCGAAGAAGCTTTGTGCGTACGTGTTGGACAGTGTCTCTAGTATGCCTGTAGATCGCCGGCCGCGGTGGTCTAGCGGTTCAGGCGCTGAGTCCGGAACCGCGCGACTGCTACGGTCGCAGGTTCGAATCCTGCCTCGGGCATGGAAGTGTGTGATGTCCTTAGGTTAGTTAGGCTTAAGTAGTTCTAAGTTCTAGGGGACTGATGACCACAGAAGTTAAGTCCCATAGTGCTCAGAGCCATTTGAACCATGCCTGTAGATCACGTAAAGTTGCTCTCTTCAGTTCCGAACGCACGGTGAGCACGTAAAGATGCCTAGAAAATAATATCTCCCACCAAATGCAGGGGCCTGATGAGAGATTTCGCCTGATGTCATGTAACTCTCATAACATAATTGTGTGCAGCTAACGTACATCTCACGCAAGTACAGCAAAGATAAGATAATAGAAATAATTAGGGTCCTAGTGGTTGTATATACGCTGTTGTCTTTCACTCGCTCCATTTACGAGTGTAAAAGAGAAGGGAATGATTAGTAGTGGTACAAAGTATCCTCCACCGTGCACTGTATGGTGGTTTGTAAAGTATGTGTACAGTATGTCACAGGAGGAATGGTCAATAATCATGGATGTCACACGAGCGATCATTCGAAACAAAAATGTCTAAAATTCATACTTTAAGAGCTATGAGCACCTCTTCCTCTTCGAAACTGTAAAGCATATCTTTCTAATGCGCGCTCTTTGGTTTCCATATTTTGAGAGATGGCACGATGGATCAAAACAAAAATAATGTCCAGTAAACTTGGGGTAAAATTTGCTTAGTTTAAGAGCTTGGAACACTTGCTCATCTTACTAGTGTGAAACACACCTCTTCTAATGAACAAATGTTGATAGCCTTTTAAAACCAATGTTTACTAAACTTTTTCTCATTCGAATGATCGTCCTTGTCGTACGCCTGAATACGGACAATCCCTTCAAATGTTCAAATGTGTGTGAAATCTTCTGGGACTTAACTGCTAAGGTCATCAGTCCCTAAGCGTACACACTACTTAACCTAATTTATCCTAAGGACAAAGACACACACCCATGCCCGAGGGAGGACTCGAACCTCCGCGGGGACCAGCCGCACAGTCCACGACTGCAGCGCCTCAGACCGCTCGGCTAATCACACGCGGTGACAATCCCTTCTTGGACATCATGTGTGGATGTAGATGTGGATGTAAATGTGGATAAGTGTGCTTTGGACACTCCCGTCTTCCAACGTGATAACACTCTTGGTCATAGCGACGTGGCATTGCATGGAGATGGACTGTATAGCAGTTTTAGCGGTCGCCATAACTTAACTGTATTAACTGTGATTGGAACGTGTTGCTCTGTCTTGAGACAGCAGACTCCGTTCTCGAAGATGTCAAGTTCATGCCAGCAGGAAATCTAAAACACGAGTCATTACAAAATAAATTCACATGCTGCTGCTTCATTGCGCACATATTTCACCTTCGTTATATTCATTCCCTGCTGGGTTTTACTACAGCTTACGACTTTAAAAAATGTCACAGTACACATTAGCGTTTACCGTCTCGCTCTGTACGTCTTCTATAGTTACGCAGCTGTGTGTGGCATATGTCAGTGCCTCTGCTGGTCTCTGCCTCCTTTCACATATCATTCGTCTTGCTCAGGATTTTACAGTTCTTTCATGCACGAATGCTTCACACTAGCTTCGTTGCTATGTATTCAGGATATTCCGCTGACAAATGTACTACTGCTGCTGGGTCTCAGTTTCCCTGTCATAATTTTCCACTTTGGTTTCACGTTGTCAAATTCATGGTCAAAAATAGTACTGCCATTATCATTTTTAAGATGTGTTTCACTGGAAGTCTGAAGACCAGAACGCATAAAACGTGCGAGAAAACGCGAGACAAGCAGCAGTAGTACATTTGCCTGCAGAAGATCTTGAGTCATAGCAATGAAGCCCAAAGAGTTGGAAAATCATGAACAGGACGAATGATATGTGAGGAAGGCGGAGACCGACAGAGGCGCTGACATCTGCCGCACGTAGCTGCACAACAATAGAAGAATACAGAGCGAGATGGCAAACGGGCAAACGCCAATAAGTATTGTGGCATTTGTTTAAGCCTAAGCTGTAATAAAATCTAACACGGAAAGTATATATCGGACGTGAAATGCATGGACCATAAAGAAGCAGCACGTGAATTTATTTTGAAGTGGCTGATGTTTGCGATTTCCAGCTTGCATGGACTTGGCAACACTGAGAACGGAGTCTGCTGCCACAAGATATGGGATCACGGTCGAGTCAATAATTATTGCAGATGAGAAACGACGACCACAAAAACTTGTATATAGTCCACATCCATACGACGCCAGAACAACGGCAGGCGCAACACATCTAATGGCGTTCGCAAACACCCGACAACAGTCTCATGTAAAATGTGTGTGTCTATTTGAAACAGTGCGGTAAATGTAGCAATCAACGTCCGCGCAGTTTGATAACTGTACGGAATCTAATCATGAAAGTGTAGCTTCAGCTCCGGATGTGATAAACACGAAGCAGCTTTCAAATAACTTCCGGGAATTCAGCCAGGTAACACTTTCAGCGACCGCCGATATTTCGGCGGGAGAACACCCCGCCATTTTCAAGGCAAACTGCAACGGACAGGCGGCGTACATGCAAATTTAATACCTCGGTTCTCGGACTGAAGCAGGAAAGATAACACACACACACTGAACATTAGTGCCACCGAAGATGACCAATGTCAGAGCTATCGAGTATGAATTCGCAGGTGAGGTAGCATTGACTCAGTCCCTCTGTTTTTTGACAAGGGAGAGAGCCGGATTCCAAACAGAATTTAAACAGAAACCTCAATCCCTGTTAACGAGGTTGCTCGCTAATTTAATCTCAACTGCCTCCCTAATAACACTGTTCCAATAGATGGACGTGTATGCCAATATCTCGGTGTTATTATATAACATGGGGTGACCAGTATCCAAGCAATGTTCGGCAATAGCAGATCTATTTGGCTGCTCTAATCGTGTGTGCCGTTTATGCTCAGTACATCTGTCCTCCACGGTCCTGATAGTTTGGCCAATATATGCCATGCCGCAGCTACAAGGAATACGCAGTCCAAGATCATCCTTAACGGAACTCAAAAGTGCTCTAATTTTAGATGGAGGTCGAAAAACACATTTCACTTCGTATATCCGTAAAATACGACCGATCTTGTTGGACGCGTTTCCTACGTAAGGCGAAAAGGCAGTAGCCTTAGGTGTTGACTCAGAATTATCACAATACCCGAGAACCGAGATATTAAATTTGCATGTACGTCGCCTGTCCGTTGCAGTTTGCCTTGAAAATGGCGGGGTGTTTTCCCACCGAAATATCGGTGGTCGCTGAAAGTGTTACCTGGCTGAATTCCCGGAAGTTATTTGAAAATTGTATACGCCAGGAGAAACTCAGGTCTCACGAAGCAGCTGACCTCGCTGAGTTCAGCCAGTATCGATGGCGAATTAGGCGTTACTCGGTATTAGCGCACTATCTCCATGGGGTGAACAAATTTTTGTCTTTGCCTCAAATATTTGCTTGCAGAGCGACTCGGAGTTCCTGGACTGTGACTTCCCTCGAGTCATTTTGTAATATCAGCCCCTTTTTACGCCTGTACGAATTAGTGGACTGGTTAAAACCTTCCACGAAGCGGTCGCCTTGGCGAACGCTGTATAGTTTTTAACGCCGGCTAACAGCAGCGTGAAGCTACAGGCGTTTGCTGCCGGGCGCTGTCGCGGGACAAAAGCAGATAACTAACTGGCGGTGGTGGCGGCGGCAGCAATGGTGCGGCCCGGAGGCGGTGGGGGCGGCGGGGTCGGAGCTGGCGGCAGCGGCAGCGGCGCGTGAAACACTGTAGCCGCGCAGCGCGAATGCCGCCGAGCGGAAAGTTTGGGCGCACAATGCGAGCCGCGTAGCCCGCGCTTTCAAAAGAGCTCCCGCCGCCGGAGGCAGCGCGGCCCGCCTCGGGGGCGGTGGCCGTGTCCGCCCCCGCAGCCGCTGCCACCGCCACGTGAACGGCGGCGTGGCGCGTGGCTTTAAATTTAGTTAGCCGTCTGCGTCTTCGTCCCACTTTGTCTCTCCTCCGGGACGCATCCCGCAGGCACTCCCGGGCTCGGCTCTGCGGTCACTGACCTCGCCAAGCACTTCCGGCGTGCCGCCGCCGCCTCCTTCCCGGGCTTCGCCGCACCACGGTCTCTTAGGGAGCGAAGGAGACCGCGACGACGTAATAGAATGCACCATGGGGTAACGTTGCCAGAAGTCATGCAATACAATGAAGAGCCAAAGAAACTGGTACACCTGCTTAATATCATGTAGGGCCCCTGCGAGCACGCAGAAGTGCCGCAACACGACATAGCATGGAGTCGACTAATGTCTGAAGTAGTTCTGGAGAGAACTGATACCATGAATCCTGAAGGGCTGTCCATAAATCCGTAAGAGTACGAGGGGGTGGAGATTTCTTCTGTACAGCACGTTGCAAGGCATCCCAGATTTGGTATTAATGTTCATGTCTGGGGAGTTTGGTGCCCAGCGGAAGTTTTCAAACACAGAGGAGTTGGGGTTGGGTTGTTTGGGGAAGGAGACCAGACAGCGAGGTCATCGGTCTCATCGGATTATCGAAGGATGGGGAAGGAAGTCAGCCGTGCCCTTTCAAAGGAACCATCCTGGCATTTGCCTGGAGCGATTTAGGGAAATCAGGGAAAACCTAAATCAGGATGGCCAGACGCGGGATTGAACCGTCGTCTTCCCGAATGCGAGTCAAGTGTGCCACAGAGCCACTATGTAGCAGTTCTGGACGTGAGGAGTGTCGCATTGTCCTGTTGGAATTGCCCAAGTCCATCGGAATGCACAATGAGTGTGATTGGAAGCTTACGTACTTGTCATCTATCACAGTGGTATCTAGACGTATCAAGGGTTCCCATATCACTCCAATGCACACGCCCCACACCATTATAGAGCCTCCGAAAGCTTGAACAGTCCCCTGCTGACATGCAGGGTCCATGGATTCATGGGGTTGTCTCCATACTCGTATACGTCCATCCGCTAGATACAATCGGAAACGAGACTGGCAGATTAAAACTGTGTGCCGGACCGAGACACGAACTCGGGACCTTTGCCTTTCGCGGGCAAGTGCTCTACCAACTAAGCTACCCATGCACGACTCACGCCCCGTCCTCACAGCTTTAATTCCGCCAGTACCTCGTTTCCTACCTTCCAAACTTCACAACTCTCCTGTGAACCTTGCAGAACTAGCACTCCTGTAAGAAAGGATATTGCGGAGACATGGCTTAGCCACAGCTTGGGGGATGTTTCTAGAATGAAATTTTCACTCTACAGCGGAGAAACATGTTTCCAGTCATCAACACTCCGATGTTGGTGTTGACGGACCAAAGCGAGGAGTTAAGCTGTGTGTCCTGCAGTCATCAAGGAAACACGAGTGCGTCTACGACTCTGAAAGCCCATATCGATGATGTTCCGTTGAATAGTTCGCACGCTGACCCTTGTTGATGACCCAGCACTGAAATCTGTGGCAATTTGCGGAAGGGTTGCACTTCTGTCACGTTGAACGATTCTGTTCAGTCGTTGTTGGTCCCGTTCCTGCAGAATCTTTTTCCGGCAGCAGCGATGTCGAAAACTGGATGTTTTACCGGATTCCTGACATTCAAGGTACACTCGTGAAATGGTCGTACATCGCTACCTCAGAGATGCTGTGTTCCATCGCTCATGTTCCTACTGTAACACCAAGTTCAAACTCACTTAAATCTGGATGACCTGCCATTGTAGCAGCAGTAACCAATCTAACCACTGAGCCAGACACTTGTTGTCTTACATAGGCATTCCTGACCGTAGCGCTGTATTTTGCCCGTTTATTTATCTCTTCATTTGAATACACGCCTATACCAGTTTCTTTGGCGCTTCAGTGTAGAACCCGACATATAACGCCCGGAAAATTCGCATTGTCGCTCGCGACTTTTTGCAACTAATTGGTCTCGAGCACTGGCGTCGGATCGCCACATTGTGTAACGTGATTTGTCATTCCACACTATGTTTTTCCACTGTTCAATCGTCCAATGTTTACGCTCCTTACACCAAGCGAGGCGTCGTTTGGCATTTAATCCAAGTTTTCTCACCTCCCGCCTAACTGTCATTGTACTTGTAGTGGATCCTGATGCAGTTTGGAATTCCTGTGTGATGGTCTAGATAGATGTCTGCCTATTACACATTACGACCCTCTTCAACTGTCGGCGGTCTCTCAGTCAATTGACGAGGTCAGTCTGTATGCTTTTGTGCTGTACGTGTCCCTTCATGTTTCCACTTCACTATCATATCGGAAACAGTGGAACTAAGGATGTTTAGGAGTGTGGGAGTCTCGTGTACAGACGTATGACACAAGTGACACCCAATCACCCGACCACTTTAGAAGCCCGTGAGTTGCGTAGAGCGCCGCATTCTGCTCTGGCACGATGTCTAATGCCAACTGAGGTCGCTGATATGGCGTACCTGGCAGTAAGTGGCAGCACAATGCACCTAATATGAAAACCGAATGTTTTGGGGGGCGTCCGGGTAC
Source organism: Schistocerca americana (assembly GCF_021461395.2). NCBI lineage: Eukaryota > Metazoa > Arthropoda > Insecta > Orthoptera > Acrididae > Schistocerca > Schistocerca americana. The sequence goes on from NC_060119.1 coordinate 228,866,049, forward strand.
TTTTGATTACCTAGTGGATGTTTTTTTATTTTACCATTTAGTAAACTCAACGGAAGATGAAAAACGAATTGCAAAAAGATTCTGACAAATTATCTGTATGGTGCTGAAAGAGGCAATTGACTTTAAATAACAAAATGTGCGGGGTCTTACGCATGAGTACTACAAGGAATCCATTAAATTTGGGCTACATGCTTCATCCTCTGCTCGTTAATTTTCTCATTTCCACTGTCTCTGGGAAATTGCTCCACCCTTCCATCTATACCCATCTCCTCCTTTTCCTTCTCTATCTGTCCATCTCCATCTCCTCCTTCTCTCTGCAAGTTAGAAACACTATGCCAATAGAAAGTTGGTCGTTTTTACTTCACAGTATTTCTTTGAAGACAGTAAGTAATTGTGTACCAAATTGGTTGACATCGATCCATAGTTTTAGGAGGAGCTATTTAGCTGCCGCTTTGGTCGTGTACGCATATGTCACACATTTATCACACTTATTTCACCTGTGTTTGTTCTATTTTCACGCAGCTCAATGTTTATGACATTGTATCTAGTGATCTATCTATCTTATATTGACATAATTTTGCATGTGCATCCAGTGTTAAATGTGGATACCGTCTGCGAAATGCGTCGCGGATAGAGTTGGTGATAAAGAAGTAATAAATAAAACGTCATGCATCATGCGACAGTTTTTCACGTATCTCATTGCTTACGACATCATATCTCCTGAATTATTTGTTATAAAATGTTATAATTTTGCTTGTACGTACAGTGGTATATTCGAATTCTGTCTGTAAAGTGCTTCGCGAATATTGTTAGTAGTAAAGAAGTAATAAATTAAAACGTCATGCCTGATGCAGCAGTTTTACTGCGTGAACTGTGAAAATGTAATAAGCTATGAACTTTTTTCTTTAATCTTTCTTGGGAGTTGTCAGCGAGAGAAAGTTTCGTAAAGGTCTGAAATTACGTGTAAAGCTCGTTATCAGTAGCTAAGTGTTCTCATTCTCAAGCACTGGATGATTATATTCTAGCTATTTTCTCGTCATGAGATATGCTGCTTTTTCAGCCCCGCTTCATTAACAGGTGGGTGGATCTTAACCTACAGCGATGATTTCCAGACAGTAGGTAATATGTGAACCAACTACGGCTGACACTGGTGCAGCGGTTTCCATTTCTGTAATATGTATGGGTTGCAACCATCTCTGTACAGTGTTTCAAAAGTAAAACATCTTTCTTCATTAGGAAACATGTGCACAACAGCATACACCAACAATGACCAGCATCAGAGATATTTAATTTAATAGCATTGCATTCTGGTATCTGTACCAGTGAACACCTGAAAAAAGCATGGCAGTGCATTTCGGTCTTTGTGTCAATGATTACAACAAACAAACACGATTACCTTCATGTTTTCAGTGGGTTACGATGGGTAGAGACATTTAGCCCACCCGTGTTACTACTAAATGGCTAAACCGGTTCGTGGTTCATGGCCCATTGTGCACAGTCTCACTTGAAGACTGCCTATCTAACAGCTTCTAGGGCCATTAAAAATACGATTTCGATGTTTCATATAATTATTGACTGAACTCACAAACTTAAAAGTCTGTCATAATTTACTCGTTAAGAGGTACACTCCTGGAAATTGAAATAAGAACACCGTGAATTCATTGTCCCAGGAAGGGGAAACTTTATTGACACATTCCTGGGGTCAGATACATCACATGATCACACTGACAGAACCACAGGCACATAGACACAGGCAACAGAGCATGCACAATGTCGGCACTAGTACAGTGTATATCCACCTTTCGCAGCAATGCAGGCTGCTATTCTCCCATGGAGACGATCGTAGAGATGCTGGATGTAGTCCTGTGGAACGGCTTGCCATCCCATTTCCACCTGGCGCCTCAGTTGGACCAGCGTTCGTGCTGGACGTGCAGACCGCGTGAGACGACGCTTCATCCAGTCCCAAACATGCTCAATGGGGGACAGATCCGGAGATCTTGCTGGCCAGGGTAGTTGACTTACACCTTCTAGAGCACGTTGGGTGGCACGGGATACATGCGGACGTGCATTGTCCTGTTGGAACAGCAAGTTCCCTTGCCGGTCTAGGAATGGTAGAACGATGGGTTCGGTGACGGTTTGGATGTACCGTGCACTATTCAGTGTCCCCTCGACGATCACCAGTGGTGTACGGCCAGTGTAGGAGATCGCTCCCCACACCATGATGCCGGGTGTTGGCCCTGTGTGCCTCGGTCGTATGCAGTCCTGATTGTGGCGCTCACCTGCACGGCGCCAAACACGCATACGACCATCATTGGCACCAAAGCAGAAGCGACTCTCATCGCTGAAGACGACACGTCTCCATTCGTCCCTCCATTCACGCCTGTCGCGACACCACTGGAGGTGGGCTGCACGATGTTGGGGCGTGAGCGGAAGACGGCCTAACGGTGTGCGGGACCGTTGCCCAGCTTCATGGAGACGGTTGCGAATGGTCCTCGCCGATACCCCAGGAGGAACAGTGTCCCTAATTTGCTGGGAAGTGGCGGTGCGGTCCTCTACGGCACTGCGTAGGATCTTACGGTCTTGGCGTGCTTCCGTGCGTCGCTGTGGTCTGGTCCCAGGTCGACGGGCACGTGCATCTTCCGCCGACCACTGGCGACAACATCGATGTACTGTGGGGACCTCACGCCCCACGTGTTGAGCAATTCGGCGGTACGTCCACCCGGCCTCCCGCATGCCCACTATACGCCCTCGCTCAAAGTCCGTCAACTGCACATACGGTTCACGTCCATGCTGTCGCGGCATGCTACCAGTGTTAAAGACTGCGATGGAGCTCCGTATGCCACGGCAAACTGGCTGACACTGACGGCGGCGGTGCACAAATGCTGCGCAGCTAGCGCCATTCGACGGCCAACACCGCGGTTCCTGGTGTGTCCGCTGTGCCGTGCGTGTGATCATTGCTTGTACAGCCCTCTCGCAGTGTCCGGAGCAAGTATGGTGGGTCTGACACACTGGTGTCAATGTGTTCTTTTTTCCATTTCCAGGAGTGTATAAGCTCATATTCAAGGTTCAATACAGTACGACAAGTATTACAGATAGGATATTTATGTATGTCTTGAGGCAGGGTAACTCACAGCCCGCAAATACCCAGCGTAAATTCAACTAGTACTTGGGATTGAGAGCACTTAGTGACTTGGTGTAGACCTTAGACTTAACTCCAAAACGTTTTGGAACGTTTTGTGTCCGATCCCCTCCCTCCCCCCTCACACACAAAATGATGAAAGGAGAAATGTTTATCGTTTACTAATAGTTTCGCTGTTTGTGCGGTAAAACTGTCGCAACATGCATGACGTTGTTAATTTATTTCTTTACAACTATATGTATCCGCAACACATTTTCCAGACATTATCCACATATATTACTTAATGTGCTTGCATAATTCTATCAATATACGACAGATACTTGGGAAGACATGACGTCTGGGAACAGTAATGCGTAAAAACTAGCTTTTGCTTAAAACGGAGGGCGGATTTCCCAAATTATACTCATCCAGTGTTTCAAAATGAGAAAACGTAGCGAGTTATAAAAATGTTTAGACCTGACTCTAAATCTTTTTCTAAACTTTCTCTCACTCACTTGCTAACGTCAATACTTCTACGCATTAACCCTCTATTGTATGATGTTTTTTGTAAGGAGACCAGTTTCAGTGAAAAAATATCACGGAGTAATGTCTGACACGTATAATACTAAGCAACAGGATGAAAATATAAATTTTTATTGTTTTAGGTTTGTTGCGTGGAAACAAAATCTATTGTATCATTAACCGTCATTTTATTTCATATATTAAAAACCGTGCTTTCACGTATACTCGACTTTAGAAAAGATTATTGATTTCCGATTTTTTCTGCCAACATACTGACGGTAAACACAGTCTAATTCGGTGCAGCCAGACTGTGTGCGTTGCCAGATGGCAACATCACGGTATACGAGATGTTTCCTTAACTTTATACGTAAATTAACGGTTGTTGTCGAAGGTTTTAAGTCATTTGCAAACTAAATAAAAGTTTGAAGCTGCTCCAAACAACAGAGTTCGGTTCTTTATAGAACCGGAGGTTTAATGATAGTGTGTTAGATGGGCATACCATTTTGATTTTCGTAAGTTACTCATGTGCACGCCAGAGTGAGAAATAGAGCAAATTATGTTACTGTTAAACAATATTTGGTCTTGCTGTGGTACAGTCTTTTCCTCCAAGCAGTCTGATGCATTCTTAGTTGAAGTGTGGTAGGTGAAGCACGTAGTGCTGTATTGACATGTGATTGTATCTGTTAGTCGAAGAAAGATTTATTGAAAAGGTCAGCAAGGATGAATATAATGTATATATTGAAAGGCTAAAAGAGTATAAATGTTGAATAATTCAGCACTGCGCAGCTGGTTTTTCGGAAAAATTATCGTCAACTATTAAAATTGGTTCACTTTCTCAGAGTGGAAAAAAAGACCATCCCACTTCTCTGAGTCACGCATTAACATACCAACCGATTAAGCTGTTTGGTTTATATAGAAATTCCCTGCTAACATTGTACCTTTTTTTAAACCATTGTTCATTTTGTTAATGGTAGTATTGTTCAGACCAGTGTTATGAGAGAAGATCACGGGAAGTTTTAGTCTGCCTTTCGAGAAACTTCACGCTAAAATCATTGTCTTGGAATATCATTTCATAGGAATAGTTATTCTCACCACCTCACTGTTTAAAGAACGTTTATCATTACGCGTTACCACATTGCACCATGCGGTATGCAACAGCCTCAATATTGTTTGGAAATTTTGTTTAAAAATAGAAATCTAGTTTAGCCGTGCCTGCTTACTGTCTGCTGTTGTGTTTTCGAGACGTCTGCAACAATGTTGTCAAGACGTGAGGTATGTGAAAATATTGATTATGGCCTGATAATTGTTTTACTTCAGTTGTGAATTTCGTATAAAGACAAATTGTATTCAGACCGGTAAAAGTTCAGTTAAATTCAAATTAGGTTCTGTTTAGTCAAAGATTAGCTTACGAGGTTAAGTTGGATAGCAGTTGTGGTTACTTAGTTTTGCTAATATGTAGAGTTTTTATAGAGTGGGAGACCAGATTTTGGCTAAATATCATGCAGAAACACATAGTTGGGAACTTACAAGTTTTATATTGACTAATGGTCTGTGCGTCTGTCTGCCTCGGGAGCACTGATGTCTCGTGCAAGAAAGAGACTACAAATCAAGTTACTTGTTGCAAGTGGGAGAGAAGTTGCCTGACAGACAAGGTAATCATAGAGGGAGGGATCACTGTAGCGGAGTCCGTGAACCATAACAGAACCCTGTCGCCTCTCGAGCTGGAGAGAGCAAAGGGCTGTTACCGCGACGGCGGGGCCGGCCTGGTCCGAGCGGACCGCTCTCGGCAAAGCTGCGTCCGCCGCCACAGGGGACCCGCCCTCGTCTTTTTATCTCGAGAGGGAACTCGTGGCGGACTGTATTTTCTGAGGGTAAGAGGATCCGTCTGATCCGCCGCGGGACCGGAGCGGGCCGGCCTCGCCGTTATTATGGCAGACCGCGGCGCGCGGAACATTCTTTTCAGATATGTCTTCAATATTTGCCGTCGAACCGCTGCCCAGCGGGGCCGCGGCCTTTGATGTTGGCGGACGCGGCGCCGGGAAATTGATCCTTATCAGTCCTAAATATCTGCTAGGGACGCGCGCGGTAATCAAAAGTAGCGGAGGGTGGCTGCGCCCTCGAGGCCCCCTGGGTAAATACTGCCGAAGCCGAGCCCGCCTGCGCCCTCGGGGACGGCAGCCGCTAGAGCGGACGGCCGACGGCCGACGCAATATCGCGCACAGCCGAGCCGAGCCGAGCGGAGGAGCGGGTAGCTGTTCGGCGGGCAAGCCGCCCTGCAGGCGCACGCTCCGCCGAGCTTTTGCCGCGGACCGCGTCCGGCGGGACGTGGAGAATACACGGCCCACGAGAACTACCAGCGTACGGAGCCAGACCACAGATCATAAACTGTTGCAGAGAGGAAGATCGCACCGCAGTTTAAATCATCACACTAACGACAAAACGACTGACATCGAAATACATTGAGGTGACAAAAGTCATGCGATTCCGTTATGCACTAATACAGATGGCGGTAGCATCGCTTAAACAATGTGTGAAAGGTCACAGCATTGGCAGAGAAGTAATTAGTACTCAGGTGATTCATATGGAAAATGTTTCCGATTTGATTATGATCGTTCGGTGGAAATTAATGGAAATTGAACGCGGAATGGTACTTGCAGCCACATACAGGGAACATTCCATTTCGGATATCGTTTGAGAATTCAGTATACGAGATTCATAGTGTCAAAAGCGTGCCGAGAATACCAAATTTCAGACAATGCAGTGGCCGGCGGTCTCACTTAGCGACAGAGAGCAGCGGCGTTTGAGTGTTGTTGTCAGTGCTAACAGACAGGCAACACTGCGTGATTTAACCGAAGATATCAATGTGGGACTTACGACGAATGTATCGTTGCGGCAGTCCGGAGAAATCTGGCGTTAATGGGCCATGGTAGAAGACGTCCAATGCTAGTGCCTTTGTCAACAGCGCTACATCGCCAGCAACGCCTCTGCCGGGCTCGCGACCGAATCGATTTCCCTAGACGACTGGAAAACCGTAGCCTGTATAGCGTCCCCAGTGCCAAATTTTTATCATGTAGCCGTAAAATAATAATTTCTCTGTGTAGGTTTAGATTGTAAAGAAATAATTTGACAGAATGATCTAAAGAGACGACAAGATACGCTCTTTTGTTAATTTTTTAGTCGTCTTCACTTCTTCTCTTGTCTTTATTGTGTACGTACGGACATCTTTCGAGTGCTGGCAAATGTAAGCATATTTGTATGAGTTAAACATATAATATAATGATTTAATATTATTGTGCACTTTTAATTTGTAAGAGGTGATCCCGATTTCATGTCCGCCTTCCTTGAATTAACCTGCATTCAAGTAATTTACAGTTCAACAATCGCAGCGGCCGATGCAGCCAACGACACCATTACGTGGCGATATTAACTTATGAAAAATTAGCGGAAGTGGAAAACTCGCCCGCTATTAGCATAATGTTAATTTTTCTCCACAGCCGCACGAAGTTGCAGAAATACTTAGCTTTAAGATTCTTATTTTCAGTACCATAGCCGAGACCCAGAGCCAGGACTCTGACTACAATACAATGGTTAACGGAGGTAAGAAAAATACTCTCGCGCGTGTGTGAGCCGCAATTTTAATTAATAACTAAAGATTTCTTGCTTTAAAGTGAACTGACTAGCCGAGGAAATTAATATGAAACGTTTATTACGTTGTTCAGCTTGTATGCTCATGTTTTAAGATGCAGCAAGTCTAACATTCATTAACGTAACAAATAATTTGAGATTAATATTGTTAAAAAGGAGAACTTCAGGAAAGCATTTAATCGTAAAATCAAAATTAAATGGAATATCGTTTTTATTAAGGCCCACCACGTAAGTCGGCAACAATCAAATAATAAACATAACAATAATAATAATATATTAAATTACGACGGCCGACGGACGCGAGACCTGGTTATAGGAGTCCCGATTTCAGTTGGCAAGAGCTGATGGAAGGGTTCAAGTGTCGACCCAGTTTATCAACAAAGCACTGTGCAAGTTGTTGTTGGCTCCATAATGGTGTGGGCTGTGTTCACATGAAATGGACTGGGTCCTCCGGTCCAACTGAACCGTTAACTGACTAGAAATGGTCATGTTCGGCTACTTGGAGAGCATTTGCAGCTATTTATGGATTTCATGTTCCCAAACAATGACGTCACCAGGCCACAATTGTTCGCGTTTGAAGAAATTCTGGACAGTTCGAGCGAATGATTTTGCCGCCTATCGAACATTTTGGGGCCTAATACAGAGATCAGTTCATCTACAAAATCGTGCACCGGCAACACTTCCGCAATTATGGACAGCTATAGCGCCAGCATGACTCAGTATTTCTGCAGGAGCTTCCACCGACTTGTTGAGTCCATGCCGCGTCTAGTTGTTTCACTACGCCGGAGGTACGACACTATATTACGTAAATAAATTATACACAACTGCAACCAGTCACTTTTTTCATTAATAATGTTTTATTACATTAACCGGTTTTCGAACCCTTTCAGGTTCATCTTCAGATGATTTCGGGAGAATCCGGGAAGTTACATCATTACTGGTAGTAGCATAATGCTGGGTGCTGGTTCCATGGCAGAAAGATGGGTCACACTTTAATGTATCGCCATGACTATAGATTATCTGTCGATATGGATGTAAATTTAGTTTTTACTTACTGCGACAGTATAGGCGGCTTTTTTCGTATCTGTCTGCCTCCATTTTGATGTCCAGAACACTTTCACACGAACTATATTAGTTCACCGAGCGAGGTGGCGCAGTGGTTAGCACACTGGACTCGCATTCGGGAGGACGACGGTTCAATCCCGTCTCCGGCCATCCTGATTTAGGTTTTCCGTGATTTCCCTAAATCGCTTCAGGAAAATGCCAGGATGGTTCCTTTGAAAGGGCACGGCCGATTTCCTTCCCCATCCTTCCCTCACCCGAGCTTGTGCTCCGTCTCTAATGACCTCGTTGTCGACGGGACGTTAAACACTAATCACCACCACCTATATTAGTTTACACTTTAACAGTGACACTTTACCAGCAAAGTGTGAACTAATATAGTTCGTGTGAAAGTGTTCTGGACATCAAAATGGAGGCAGACAGATACGAAAAAAGCCGCCTATACTGTCGCAGTAAGTAAAAACTAAATTTACATCCATATCGACAGATAATCTATAGTCATGGCGATACATTAAAGTGTGACCCATCTTTCTGCCATAGAACCAGCACCCAGCATTATGCTACTACCAGTAATGATGTAACTTCCCGGATTCTCCCGAAATCATCTGAAGATGAACCTGAAAGGGTTCGAAAACCGGTTAATGTAATAAAGCATTATTAATGAAAAAAGTGACTGGTTGCAGTTGTGTATAATTTATTTACATTAATATACAGTCACGGTTCTAAAATATCCGTAATGGATAAGCATAAACTATATTACGTGTCATACCGTAACTACCGTCACTTCATTGTAAACGACAATGGACCAGAATAGCAACCGAAATCGCTTCACGAAGGAAAACGACACTAGACGTCGCGAGAGACTATTCCCATCCTACACAGAGTATGTGGAGGAACTAGCCTCTCTTCTAGCAGCAGTGTGTTGTAGTAGGTCTCTAGACGAGTGAAGAATTCATAACGTTTAGAAAAAAAAAAAAAAAAACGCATGTCATTGCCGTTTCTAAGAAGGATCGTCGAACAGGCCTACATCTATGACGACGATTTGTTGTAGAACTTTGGAACCTGTTTTATGCTCACGTCTTATGACGTTTCTGGAAACCGAAAATCACTCTATAGGAGTCCACTTGGTTTTTGAAAACAACGACCGTGTGATAACCAGCTCGGTCTGTTCGTCCAAGAGACACAAAGCAGTAGATACTCGCCAGTAGACCTGCAGAAGTTCCAGACACTCAAGTGAATGAAAAAATGCACTGGTCCGATATCTACTAAAGGTCTGAAGAAAATTATCACAAATTTCGAAAATACAGGTTTTTTTGAACTGCAATGTAGCAGAGGGAGGAAAACAGTTGATCCGACGTCTGTCGAAGATATGGCCACAGCACCACAGGAGGGGTCGAGCGTGTAATGGTACTTGAATTACGTAACCATTACGGCACCTCACCTCAACCTCTCGATACCAGCAATGTTCTACTGTGTTTCTGTAAAATAGTTAACATATTTCTGTGACAACATTCAGATTTGATTGCATTAATGTAGAGGTACTTCGATACAACGATATGTATATATTGCAATGATATTATTCTTATGTGTATTCTTTCTTTTGTCGCTATGATCTTTGACGTACTTGTAACTCTGATTTTTGGGCGCGTAAGCGGTTATTAGAGAGTCCAGTTTTGGTCGTCATGTTAAAACGAAGTAAATTGTAATCAGTTTATGAAATGCGAACTTTAACAGTGAGGAAGATATTTTCAAGTATGTTTTATATTGTGAAGTGATGTTTTGGAACGAGTTACGTGATATTGCAACAAAAGTAATAAAAAAGAATTGTAACTTAAATTCGGAGTGCTGATTACTTTTTTACATCACCATTGTCTTAACTTGCAAAAGATTAATCTTCAAGAATGGTTTACGAAACACATCTATAAAACTTTTGAATATCGCAGAATAACACCTAGGCCTCTTTGCACCTGAGCTTGGAATCATCACTACCAAGATTTTCGATGATTGAGCCATGAGTTCACAACGAGACCAGCGTGGGAAACACGAAAAGATGAGTGCCTAGTTTATCCATTATTTCAAGAAATGGCTTTATTAACTATACTCTAATGACACCTGCCACATAATATAACTTTGTTGTTGCCCGAAAATGCAGTATTTAGCAGCGTGAGCAACACTACAATCATAATTAATTTTGACCTTTGTTGTGGTAGGGTTGTTAGAAGTGGTAGTGTGCAAGCATGTAGTGCACGGGGAATTGACCGAACGTAGGACATGAATGCGAGCATGATGCATAAAATCCTACCTATCATTCTGCATTTCTGTCTGTACAGAATGATCCATGTTAAGGATTTACTTCCTGCAGACCTGCCAGCAAGACACACTCTGGCTTTGGAATTTCTTACTCTAATGGAAGTGTGTAACGAATAGTCATAGAACATTCTGTGGAACACGAAGTCCATTTCCATCTCCAAGGACGTGCCAACACATAGAATTGCAGAATATGCGTGACGGAAAATCCGAAAGCACATCAGCCGGTACCACTTCATTATGCAAAGGTTAATTGTGTGATCGTTATCGTAGGGCTGTATTTTTTCGCAGAGATGTGTCCTGGGAGTTCTATTACCTGTACCGTCACTGGTAAACGGTATGAAGGTATCACTTTTATGCAAGATGGCGCTCCTCTGCATATTGCACAGCCGGTGAAGCAGCTGCTGCACAGGCATTTCGGAAATGCAAAAGTTATCAGGTGTCACCTGACCTTCATCCGTGTGACTTCTAGTTGTGGGGTTATCTGACAGCTATTGTGTTCAGTACTCCGATTACCAACACAGGTAAAGTGAAGGAACGCACTGTGTAACGCATTCTGAACGCGACCCCCGAGGAACACCGATCTGTTGTTGAACATGCTGTTTCTAGTTATCAACTTGTGGCAGTAAATGGTGGACAGCATACTGAACATGCCTTCCGCCAGTCTCACTACAATTAGAAACAGCTGTCATTTTGCTTTTTACGTAGTTTTTGGTCCCAGGACATTTAAAATATTTAAAAATCGATTTTTCCCATCTGATGTGGTGCGACCTTGCCGGTGGTGGACACGCTTATCTAACTAACAGTGCAACGAATGTTGACTGCCGAACTTTTGTTGTCATATTCATTGACAGAGTGGATGGTGTAATGCTCAACTTGAACTACAGCCGTCGTGTTGCGATGCATCTGTCATTTGTAGCCGACGCCATGAGTCAATAATATGGTGTTCAAATTTGACGTCCGTCTGAGAAGTGGTTCTCTTTCTACAGCGTTTTGAAACAGGAACTTCAATGACGGACACCCTGTACATATATACATATTAAAAATATGTAGCCTATGTCAGCCTGTATATTTACTAGAGTATCATGTAAAAATTGTAAATAAAGCGGTCAAGAACTTTGCTAGATGTTTGGTAACAATGTTAAGCTACGTCTTGTCTATATACACTCCTGGAAATTGAAATAAGAACACCGTGAATTCATTGTCCCAGGAAGGGGAAAATTTATTGACACATTCCTGGGGTCAGATACATCACATGATCACACTGACAGAACCACAGGCACATAGACACAGGCAACAGAGCATGCACAATGTCGGCACTAGTACAGTGTATATCCACCTTTCGCAGCAATGCAGGCTGCTATTCTCCCATGGAGACGATCGTAGAGATGCTGGATGTAGTCCTGTGGAACGGCTTGCCATGCCATTTCCACCTGGCGCCTCAGTTGGACCAGCGTTCGTGCTGGACGTGCAGACCGCGTGAGACGACGCTTCATCCAGTCCCAAACATGCTCAATGGGGGACAGATCCGGAGATCTTGCTGGCCAGGGTAGTTGACTTATACCTTCTAGAGCACATTGGGTGGCACGGGATACATGCGGACGTGCATTGTCCTGTTGGAACAGCAAGTTCCCTTGCCGGTCTAGGAATGGTAGAACGATGGGTTCGATGACGGTTTGGATGTACCGTGCACTATTCAGTGTCCCCTCGACGATCACCAGTGGTGTACGGCCAGTGTAGGAGATCGCTCCCCACACCATGATGCCGGGTGTTGGCTCTGTATGCCTCGGTCGTATGCAGTCCTGATTGTGGCGCTCACCTGCACGGCGCCAAACACGCATACGACCATCATTGGCACCAAGGCAGAAGCGACTCTCATCGCTGAAGACGACACGTCTCCATTCGTCCCTCCATTCACGCCTGTCGCGACACCACTGGAGGCGGGCTGCACGATGTTGGGGCGTGAGCGGAAGACGGCCTAACGGTGTGCGGGACCGTAGCCCAGCTTCATGGAGACGGTTGCGAATGGTCCTCGCCGATACCCCAGGAGCAACAGTGTCCCTAATTTGCTGGGAAGTGGCGGTGCGGTCCCCTACGGCACTGCGTAGGATCCTACGGTCTTGGCGTGCATCCGTGCGTCGCTGCGGTCCGGTCCCAGGTCGACGGGCACGTGCACCTTCAGCCGACCACTGGCGACAACATCGATGTACTGTGGAGACCTCACGCCCCACGTGTTGAGCAATTCGGCGGTACGTCCACCCGGCCTCCCGCATGCCCACTATACGCCCTCGCTCAAAGTCCGTCAACTGCACATACGGTTCACGTCCACGCTGTCGCGGCATGCTACCAGTGTTAAAGACTGCGATGGAGCTCCGTATGCCACGGCAAACTGGCTGACACGGACGGCGGCGGTGCACAAATGCTGTGCAGCTAGCGCCATTCGACGGCCAACACCGCGGTTCCTGGTGTGTCCGCTGTGCCGTGCGTGTGATCATTACTTGTACAGCCCTCTCGCAGTGTCCGGAGCAAGTATGGTGGGTCTGACACACCGGTGTCAATGTGTTCTTTTTTCCATTTCCAGGAGTGTATATAGTGGTATAGATAACACAGAATGGTAACTGTAAAAATAAACCGAACAAATATGTGACATTACTGTCACATATTGCTACGCTATAATTTTTTTTTTCAGCCACTATTCTGCGGTTTCATTTGTAGCCATTGGAAATGTGTGTTGGAGAGGAAGCTTTGCGCCCCCCTAGGGCCACGGTTCTCTTTTGTTGGCAGAGGACATTTTATGAATCGCTTTAACGCAAGCACGCATCCCTGTGGTGTTGAGCAACATTCGCAGAAGCCGGCTGTGGCACGCTCCGCTCCTTTTGTGTGAACACAACCAGCGTCTGCCCACGTGCTGGACAACTAACTCCATTCCTGCCTTGCCATCTTCTCCGGCTAATCTGAGGACGACATTCTCTCCTTTCTACACCAACTTCGAAGGTCCTGGTTCCGTGGTTCCACTCGATTAGCGTGTGAGCAAAAATTTGGTTTACCCAATGACACAGAGTCATGCCGCCAAGCGAATGGAGTACACTGCCGACCAATCAAGGTAACACTGCTTCAGCCCTGTGAGAACCTCGTGTTGGTAAAATTTGTGCGTTTCACCCAAAAAGCGTGAAGTTTTCGGTCCTTTCCCAGAGTGTTTGCCAATATTAGATGATAGGTTATTGATTCTTTCATTTTGTAGTAGCAAAGTGCATGGTATGCCGTTCAACATTACGAAGACACCTACTTAACATATTACTCTGTAATGAGGTATTGTAGACCAAACGACGAGGATGATGATGATGATTGGTTTGTGGGCGCTCAACTGCGCGGTTATCAGCGCCCGTACAAATTCCCAAACTTTGCTCGGTCCAAACTCGCCACTTTCATGAATGATGATGAAATGATGAGGGCAACACAAACATCCAGTCATCTCGAGGCAGCTGAAAATTCCTGACCCCGCCGGGAATCGAACCCGGGACCCCACGCTCGGAAAGCTAGAACGCGACCGCGAGATGCGGACTACACCAGACGAATCGTACATCAAAGGAATCAACAAACAAGCTACAATGGCTGTTACAGATCCTTTTACTGATTCTCTATGGAAGTTATAGGCAGAACTAAATAAACAGACACAGTATACAAGGTGAATCAGCTGCCCCTGGCCACGGGTTTTATGCAACCCGCAATGCCTTCAAAAACTATATGCGAGATTTTCATATTCTCTCGCTCACTATATGCAAACTATTAGTACCACAAAAAACTGAAATAATGAACTAGACCTTTTCGTAGAAAATTTAATGTAGTTAGACATTTTACTGGGATACGTTTTCGCTAGAGACCATAGTTTTCGAATTAGTCAAGAAAAGTGTACGAAAGTGACCTTCAAAAGCTTTTTCCTTGAATAATCCGAAAATAGTGACATCAGCGACAACGTATCCCACTAAAAAATTTAATTACAATAAATTTTCCTCAAAAATGTCTTGCTCATTTATCCTGTAAGACTCATAGTTTACACACAGTGAGTGAGGGAAAATGAAAATCCTCATTCTTGATTTGAAGGTGTTGCGGCTTGTATAAAACCTATCAGCAGGGGGAGCTTGATCACTCTGTATGTTCCTCAATTACTTAAAAAAAATGGCCTTCAGATTTTGTGCTAAATCATTGCATTGCAGTCTGTGTAAGTGGAAAAATGGATAGAAACATGTTCATTTATTTTCTATTTTTTTAACTCTATGTGCTTCCTAACAAAAAAAGAAAAAAAAAAGATACGTTGGTAGCACCTTACGACAGTTTACAGTCCTGGTTTCAGTCTATCTTGTGTGACAACACACACATCCTTATAGCAACAATTGTAACAGCCGGTGCGCAATAAAATTGGAACGAACTCTGCAACACTGAAACCACGAATAAATATTGATAACAGGTTTCAGTTTAATTTTTCATGCAGCTGTGTATCTGCTGCAGACGTCAAATACTGATACACTCCAAACACTTGAGGGGGAAATGTTCGCCTGTGTGCTAACGCGCACGTGGACATGCACATAAAAAAATTGGAACGACAGGACCACTGCATCTGTTCCCCTCTGTTCGCAGGAAACAGATAAATAAACAGAAAGGAATGAGCAATAAAATCAAACCAGCTATCAATGTGATTACCGAGACGAGTAAACAGCAGTTTTTGCAAAATATGAATCGACAGAGGTGGCCCAAAAGCACAGCTCTCGAGCGGAATATATGATCCAGCTATTGCGCAGGCGGTACTGGAATCTCAAATAGTCGTCTATTCTACACACATACAGGTAGCCTACATCGCCAGTAATGAGAGACACAGCGCATGTACAAACAGCTACACATTACACAGTCGTAAGCACCATTCACATAGAATTAGTAACTTATTTTACCTTGTGGGAGTATTACTAGTACTGCTACGTGGAAGGGAAGGTTAGAAGTGTCTTGGCCTTAAGACGCGGAGTGATTCCAGAACGAGTCTCCCACTCTGAAGAGAAATTTAGGCTACACAGAAACTTCATAACCTTTCTATTTTTCTCGAATACAATATAGAATTCAATCAATACACAACGCCCACACTATTCATTACCTGACGTTGTTAAATGTGGATGATGAGTTCGAATCGTTGTGATGAATAGAAGCGTCTCCAGAATTAAGTTGTCTTGAGACGACATTGCATCCGTCATCGCTGCATACAGAAACCAGTAATACTTACTGTGTTCAACTGGTACGTTTCTTTCGTTCATTCTTCGCATCGAACGATATCCCAATCACCGCCGTAATCTACGCTCTTTTTAATACTGTGCGATGTTTTGCTACGCAGATTTACTCCGAAACATTTGTTAGCGGTCATAGATCAATCCTCGACACTACTGCAGTAGTGAAACGAGTTAAATAACGGTCACCAGTCGACTTAGATCCTCGATACAGCTTAAAATTTCCACTTTCTCTTTGGTATCAGTGGCGATCAAAAAGTTGCCATTCGAAAGCCGGACAGTCCAGAAACCGGCAAAATCGCCGTGAGTATTGAGGCAGTCATCTTGTCAACGTACCAGGCTGAAGATACCCTTTTGGTGAAACACAATGTCCTAACTGCCTGCAGCACATCGTCATCCGAAAAGAATCGTTGACCCTTCAAGGCCTTTCTCAAGGGACCGACGGCGTTACAAGCGCACGGGGACATATCAGGACTATAGGCAGATTGCTTGAAAGTGTCCCATTTGAGTTGCTGTAACTCCCGCGTTACGACATTTGCGATACAGGGATGATGCTATCACGAAGCAGCAACACCCCTTATCGCAGTTTTGGACAGACATGCTGCCCCATACACATTCTTCATTCTCCGATGGATGTCTACCTGTGTTTGTCGTTCGGCAGCAAACAAAAGAATTATAGAAGGTTAGTTCTGTTTGGAAGCAGTTGATGATAAATTGCCATAGTTCACGTTTTCACATTTACCATGTCCGCGTAGGAAAGACGCGAATGCCACTCTGATTCCTTGCATACATGTCGGTGCTTCTATACCCGCAACGGAGTCGCGCTACGTTGCATACACGCTAAACCAAACCCCTCAAACGGCAACTTTTTGATCGCTCCTTATACTTACCCGTACCCTGTAGTCATATAATTACTTTCAGAAAAGATTCTGATATGTGATCATAGGAATAGAAAATAAAATTAAACGGAGGAAAAAATTCGAATTCAGTGGAGAAAAATCTTCATTCAGAAGGATCCCATTCCGAGTGTCCACAGAAACGAATGTAACTCATTGCACCAACTGAATCAGATGTGTGCTTTTTGTATTGGATTTGGGGATCTTCCCATACATCCACGTCAGCAGCAGAGTGCCATTTATAACGAAACGAACGTACGGACAACACAACAATAAGTCCCGAGCAGAGAAAACCTCCGACGTGTCCGGTAATCGAACGCAGACCCATTCGCGTAGTAATCCACCGCTGAGGATGTACTTGCGAACTCTTAAGTTCTCCATATCGAAAAATTTTGTGGATCACAGGTGAACAATCACTCCTAACCGGAAATACACAATATCACCACGGCTCATGTCTTGCCTCTTACACCAGTGAGGGATGCTTGATAACTCCCTCCATTTCTAGAACTGCAAGCTGTTCCACGAAATTATTTCAACAGTTGTGCTTCCCGACCGATCAGCTGCAGGAGAAGAGTGTACGTACTTTCATTAGCAATTTCCTGCTACAACTAATAGAACTTCTCTCCACAGTGATGCTTCTTCCGAGGATTTTTTTAAAATATCGTTTCCTGTAAGTGTCGGAAAAATACCTATCATAACGGAGGGGTTACTCACTAGCTGTTAAACAACATGGTAGTCACCTACAACAACCAATTTGAAAGGATTACGGGAATGGACCAGGCCTCATTTTCAGTAGATGCAAGAAAAAATTGTTCAAATGACTCTGAGCGCTATGGGACTTAACAGCTGAGGTCATCAGTCCCGTAGAAGCTAGAACTACTTAAACCGAACTAACCTAAGGACATCACACACATCCATGTCCGAGACAGGATTCGAACCTGCGTAAGTAGCGGTAGCGCGGTTCCAGACTGAAGCGCCTACAACCGCTCGGCCACAACGGTCGGCCAGATGCAAGAAACCATCTATAGGGGTCAGAGGTAAAATTGATGGGTGTAACCACAAATGGTATGTTGCTGGTATATTTTACAAATAGTTGTAAATGTTGTAGATAACACAAAAGAAAAGAATACTGTAAAAAGATGAAAAACGAAAATTGTAAGACGTACGAACTGTTTTAAACATCAGGTAACAGGTCTGTAATTTGGCAATAAATAAATATAGTTTACAAATCCTTTCTTACGAAGAGTAATTATGACTGACATGAATTCATATTACTCGGATGATTCATGTAGAAATTAACGGTTTCGTAGGGTTCACCTACATCAGCCACCAACTTCGGTGTAGTCTTCTTCCTAGCATTTTGTCCCTCGATATTTCCTTGCAGAGAGTAACTTACCTAATATCTCTTGACATTAGGTGTAGCTATATCAGGTTAAAGTGTGCCATTGCAGGTTTGGATCTCAATTAAAGTCATTGGTCAAGTTAAATATAGATATTTTGGGAAAAAAGTGGCTTCAGATTTGCATTCGTACACCGGTTTATGTCAGAGCAAAAATAAATAAAAGCTTGTTACATACTGTGGCCAAGGATATGTAACTGTTGTAGGTTTTAAATGTTGAACTGCGAGTGACTACAAGTTTTGAGACCGTTACTATCACAATACATTATACAGCTTCATTTACAAGAGGCCTTTTCGTGTTGCTTTTGTACAAATACATCTCTGTTAATTAATACAAACGTTAATCTCCTGCGAAATATATAAACTAAAACTCGTTAATTTCCTTAATTAGCGAGCTTTGTCTTGTAACCAGTTTTTTTAAATGCGTAATTGCAAGTAATAAAGACTTTATTGCCTCTTTCTCGCCTAGCTTGAGCACCCATGCGAGCTGTCCCTAGACGGTGTTCCTATGAAATACTTCCCCATCTATTCCTTCTCTCGATGGATTCGTGTGCTGCAGTAACTAGTAACTGCAGAACTACCGGCCGCGAACTTGGGCTTCGCTGCGCTTCTCAAGTAAAGCTCCCTATGCGCTGTCTAACGGCAGGAATGGGAATAGGGAATAATATGGCCAATGTAATGAGAAACGTCATAACGTCTTAGAATACACCCCCTAAAAAATAATAATTTCTTAAGTCCTCGATTAAATTCCAGACAGGACTATAGTGCCGTTATGGAATATAGGCATTGATAACTACAGCCGGGCGCGGTGGCCGTGCGGTTCTAGGCGATGCAGTCCGGAACCACGGGACTGCTACGGTCGCAGGTTCGAATCCTGCCTCGGGCATGGATGTGTGTGATGTCCTTAGGTTAGGTAGGGTTAAGTAGTTCTAAGTTCTAGGGGTCTGATTACCTGAGATGTTAAGTCCCATAGTGCTCAGAGGCATTTGAACTATATATATATATATATACAAATCTCTAGTTTGGAACATTAAGCGCTCTTTTAAATATTTCGTCCGCTGTGGAGTGCAAATGAAATAGTTTTCCACATCAGTCATTTGTTTGCTTTTTCACGGCACATTTTAATAGTTCAAAGCATTACCTTCAGGTGAAGAATTACATGATTTACCTAGTCAGTGATGAGCAAAAACAATTTCTTGGAGCAGTAAACCAAGAGACGAATAATTCATACGGCTTGAAAATTTCTATCAGGTTTAAACTGGTCTTACTGACTCCTTTTTGTTTCTTTCTTGTTTTCCTGTATTTCTTTCTTGTTCTCCTGTATCTCTGTGCGGGGATCACGTGACATCTCTCAAATTCCAGCAATGAGAACTCTCTTCACTTTCTTTATTACAGCCACCTGATCAAACACGCTGAGCTACTGTGCTAGTTTTAATTCAGTAGAAAAGTATCTGTCGAAATAGAGCTTTGACGGCATGGATAGCTCAGTCAGTAGGAACATTATTGTCCACAAAACTCAAGATTCTGGACACGATTCCTAGAGAAATATATAGTTTTAACCTGGAATTATGTTTCAAAACAGCCCAAAATCCTCTACACAATGAAAATATTCATATTGCAATTCAGAAGATGTATTTCGTAACTGATGAAAACTGCTACAAGTTATTTCTTTCCTCGTAACCTGAACTGCTGTTGTGGTTAGTGAGGAGAAGAAACATCATCTTTTTGACAACAAGCAAAGCACCAAACAGGTCATTTCTTGTTCGGCCACAGATAAACATCCATCGCAAAAAGTTCGTTTTACTCCTGGCTTACAACAAAACGAACCCAATTTACGTACTGTTCCTGCTGAAGATGACAGTTTTAGCGACTGAAACGTATAGTAGATTAATAAACAACTGACACAGAAAGCTTTACGTGTGCAATGGTTGTTTACTAAACGATTAAGTTATCTACCGACGCTGAGTTCCACTGCGATCGTTGCTCTCATTCCATTTTAATGACACAAACACACAAATTGTACTTCTCAAAAACAATAATTTCAGACAATTAACCACACGATACTCTAGGGCACGTGAAGCACCATCCACAGGCTACGTAAATCGATAGTGCGGGCACATTTTCTTAGAACTGTGCCAGTACACGACATGATATCCACGTGTCACTAGACAGGCGTATTGGAAACGAGGTAGCTGTTATCGCTTAAGATAAAAAGTGAGCCATTACTATTTACCAGGCTTGTTAAAATTGCCTGTCCGGAACATCTCCACTATTGCACTACTTACTGTGTAGGCTACCTCCCGGCGTAGTTTCAAATACTGACGATACGCAGGTAGAAACGTTTGAAAGTGTTTAATTCTGGGTATCAGAACTTGATATTAAAATTACTTGGGAGGAACATGTCATAGAATTGCTGACACTCCTCAATAGTTTTTAATTATCAGTATGGATGTTGTCATACATATACCACATAATAAGAAAACAGCACGCTTTCTTGGCTTACTCTCATTCAATAATGTCGTACGAAATCATTTTTTGGGTTAGTCATGAAGTCAAGTCTAAAGTCTTCCGATCCCTAAAGCGTATAATGCGAATTATTTGTATTGTGAGCCCATGGACGTCCTACAAGAGCCTCTTCAATCTACTGGGAATACTACCTACTGCTTCCCAACACATTTATTCTTAAGGAAATTTGTCAAAAGTGATATATTGTCTCTCCTATCAAAAGCTCAGTTCATGGAATCAACACTAAAAATTAGAATAATCGACGTAAAGATTTAATGTCGCTTGCTTTGTTGCAGCAAACTGTCCAGCATACAGTAACACACATTTTGAATAACCTTGCAAGTGAAAACAAACTTCTAAATACTAATAAACTTCACATTGAGAAGAGCCTTTAGAATTTATTGGTGGTTTCTCCTTTCTGCCCGTTTAAGAATTTCTTCGTATCATCGATTAATGTACGGAAGGCAGTAATCACCATTGGGATTTAAAGTCCCGTCAAAATCGAGGTAATTAGAGATGGAGCATAGCCTCAGACTTTTTCAACGCCGGGAAAGTAAATCGGTAGCGCTCTTAAAAAGGAAACATCCCGGCATTAGTACTAACTATTGCTCCACTTCGTTCGGTACCAGTTGATATGTAAACATTATTAACAATAACAGATAACCTGGGTATTAAGTAAAGTCTGTCTTCTCCTCATCTTCAGCGAAGTAATGTGAGCAATGTAAAAGAGTGTTGTAAACAGATATTCTGTTTGATGATCCGAGTTGTCATTTCACCTCAGTACATTGTACATTTACAAGTTTTGTGAAGACTTTGCTAATACCTCTTAAATGAACATAGGTTTAAGTCTTTTTGATTTAATCTACATTTATCTGGAGTAATTCGCTCGGAGTCTATGGAAGGTACCACTTTTTTGCTGTAATTTTTTATGCATGTGTAACTTTGTGACATGTCCTACAGTCTCGAGAATATTCTCACTGCAGATACTTGGAACGAAATATACACTACTGGCCATTAAAATTGCTACACCACGAAGATGACGTTCTACAGACGCGAAATTTAACCGACAGGAAGAAGATGCTGTGATATGCAAATGATTAGCTTTTCAGGGCATTCACACAACGTTGGCGCCGGTGGCGACACCTACAACGTGCTCACATGAGGAAAATTTCCAACAGATATCTCATACACAAACAGCAGTTGACCGGCGTTGGCTAGTGAAACGTTGTTGTGATGCCTCGTGTAAGGAGCAGAAATGCGTACCATCACGTTTCCGACTTTGATAAAGGTCGGATTGTAGCCTATCGCGATTGCGGTTTATCGTATCGCGACATTGACGCTGCATCACAGACAGGAGCGCCTGCGATGATGTACTCAACGACGAGTCTGGGTGCACGAATGGCAAAACGTCATTTTTTCGGATGAATCCAGGTTCTGTTTACAGCATCATGATGGTCGCATCCGTGTTTGGTGACATCGCGGTGAACGCACATTGGAAGCGTGTGTTCGTCATCGCCATACTGGCGTATCACCCGGCGTGATGGTATTAGGAGCCATTGGTTACACGTTTCGGTCACCTCTTGTTCGCATTGACGGCACTTTGAACAGTGGACGTTACATTTCAGACGTGTTATGACCCGTGGCTCTACCCTTCATTCTATCCCTGCGAAACCCTACATTTCAGCAGGATAATGCACTAACGCATGTTGCAGGTCCTGTACGGGCCTTTCTGGATACAGAAAAAGGTGGACTGCTGCCATGGCCAGCACATTCTCCAGATCTCTCACCAATTGAAAACGTCTGGTCAATGGTGGCCGAGCAACTGGCTCGTCACAATACGCCAGTCACTACTCTTGGTGAACTGTGGTATCGTGTTGAAGCTGCATGGGCAGCTGTACTTGTACACGCCATCCAAGCTCTGTTTGACTCAATGCCCAGGCGTATCAAGGCCGTTATTACGGCCAGATGTGGTGGTTCTGGGTACTGATTTCTCAGGATCTATGGACCCACATTGCGTGGAAATACAATCTCATGTCAGTTCTAGTATAGTATATTTGTCCAATGAATACCCGTTTACCATCTGCATTTCTTCTTGGTGTAGCAATTTTAATGGCCAGTAGTGTACGTCTAATCGAACCTAGTTATAACCCATGTTCGCAATTAAACTGTACTTGTATCTGCGTTTTTGTGAATGAGAAATTGTTACTGCTTTCATCATTACCCTGGACTGTGTTCTTCCTCAAATCCCCCCCCCCCCCCTCCCCCCCCCCCCCCCCCCGCAGAAAAAAAATCTCACGAGCACCAGTAGAGGAAAGTCGTGTGGAAATTCAAAAACAGATGCTAGGTAGTGAGATTTAAGACTGTGAAATACACTCGTTGTGTTTAGCCAGCTAATTTGTTTCTGTCAAGATTGTGCTCACACCGTGGTCTGAACTACCGCTGTTTTTTTTTGTGTGTGGGAGGGGGAGGGTGACAAGGGATGGGAGTGGAGGGGATCGTAATAACTTGGGTACAGACCTCGTTGGAAAGTTGGCGGCTCTGCGAATGAGGGCAGCACGCAATGCGTTTCAATTAACGTGGCCGCAACTTTTTATGGCGCAACATGACGCGAGGCTAAACTTGATAATAATGCACGGGATAGCATTTTAAAGTGCTCGAGCGGTGCAAAATTTAAGGCGGCCCGCTGTAGCTCTTAACATATGGCTCAAGTTTAAAGGTTCCACAACTTTATCCATAGTTTAGCGAGCGTGAGAGAGAATCAGTTTAATTAAGTCTCGGGCAGGCGGAATAAATTCAGAGCCATCCCGCCCGCCGGCTGAACCGCAGCTCAAGGGGGCAGTTCTGTCACCTCACCCCATCACCCCCTCCCACACTCTCTCCTCAATATTACTTCTCCTATCCCATTCCCACCAACATGAAACCATCTGTACAACACACCACAAATCAGACTCATGATGGGTCTGTACGAATGTGCGAGATGTCGAGTTAGCGAAGACTTAGAAAGCCTCCTTGAACATTGCCTGCTGAAACATTTATTCTAAATTTGAAAAAAAAGTCTTATTTCAGATACGACAGTAGCTCTTGCTGAAGAAAATCCTTGCTAACTATCGGTTCGTCATATCATCATCATCATCGTCATCACGATGAAAATTCTCTACAATTGTTGATTCCACCGAGCGAGGTGGCGCAGTGGTTAGCACACTGGACTCACATTCGGGAGGACGACGGTTCAATCCCGTCTCCGGCCATCCTGATTTAGGTTTTCCGTGATTTCCCTAAATCGCTTCAGGCAAATGCCGGGATGGTTCCTTTGAAAGGGCACGGCCGATTTCCTTCCCCATCCTTCCCTCACCAGAGCTTGCGCTCCGTCTCTAATGACCTCGTTGTCGACGGGACGTTAAACACTCATCTCCTCCTCCTCCTCCTCCTGTTGATTCCATACTAATCCTGGCAGCGATTGGCAGATGAATGTTGTTTGATTGTCAATCTTTTTCATGAAGTGATGGTGTGACGGTGGGAATAATCAAAAATGGCTCTGAGCACTATGGGACTTAACTTCAGAGGTCATCAGTCCCCTAGAACTTAGAAATACTTAAACCTAACTAACCTAAGGACGTCACACACATCCATGCCCGAGGCAGGATTCGAACCTGCGACCGTAGCGGTCGCGCAGTTCCAGTCTGAAGCGCCTAGAACCGCTCGGCCACTCCGGCCGGCTGGGAATAATCGTTTTGCTTTAGACAATTTATTTTCACAAACTCTTTTATACGCTGTGCATCCGCAGCTGCTGAAGGTCATGATGAATGGAATCATCGCTGACAGTTGGTAAAACCTGGGTTTAATTGACCACACTAAAGCCGCATATTCATCTACATATTTAAGAACTGTTATGCAAATTAATCTGATTATATAAATACTATTTGAAAACATATACTCACAAAAATTATGACATCAGATACATCTTAACTAAATCCAACATTGTTAGTCAAGGTATTGCAGTCTGAGTCAATTCAGTATATATGTACGTACACACACACACACACACACACACACACACACACACTGAAGAGCCAAAGAAACTGGTACACCTGCCTGATATAGTGTAGGGTACCCGCGAGCACTCAGAAGTGCCACAACACGACGTGGCACGGACTCGACTAATGTTTGAAGTAGTGATGGAGGGAATTGACACTATGAAACATGCTGGGTTGTCCATAAACCCGTAAGAGCACGAAGGAGTAGAGATCTCCTCTGGACGCACGTTGCAAGGCATCCCAGATATGCTCAGTAATGTTCATGACTGGGGGAGTTTGGTGGCCAGCGGAAGTGTTTAAACTCAGGAGAGTGTTCCTGGAGCTACTCTGTAGCAATTTTGGACGTGCGGGGTGTCGCATTGTCCTGCTGGAATTGCCCAAGTCGTTGCGAATGCACAATGGACATGAATTGGTGCAGATGGTCAGCAAGATGGCTACGTACGTGTCACCTTTCAGAGTCGTATGTAGACGTATCTGGGGTCCTGTATCACTCCAATTGCATACGCCCCACACCATTATAGAGCCTCCACCAGCTTAAACAGTCCCCTGCTGACATGCAAGGTGAATGGGTACTTGAGGTTGTCTCCACACACGTACACGTGCATCCGCTCGATACAATTTGAAAACGAGAAGGTGATTCTGATAGAGAGAGGACACAACAAATCAAACTTCAAAGCCAATATATCAGTTTTGTCATTGAATTAACGTATCTGGCCGTTACACTGGATGATAAATTGTCTTTCACCTCATTTGCAGGAAGAGTGTAACAAAGAGTAATTGCACTATCGTGGCATTACTAAGAGTCACTAGATGAGAATGATGTCTGAGACACCATCCCCTAATCTAGAGTAGGCCGCGTCTACCAGTATGCAGTTACGGTGCTGCAGCATGGAGCGATATAGTAAACAACAGGTTATGCAAAGGATTTTATACGAAATCCAGAGACCTTTGCTACTACAGATGAGGAAAGCATACAGAACAGTATTAAATGAAGCGCTGCAGGTGCTTACTGGATGCTTGCTACGAGACCCTCGAGGTAGTAACGAGCTCATCGCCAGGGCTGGAAAGCCAAGGTATATCTACCGGTGACCGTGGCTTCGTCTGTCTTCCGGCGTCACGCATGTGGTCAACACACCGCTCTCCCGGCTGCTTGACACACTTTTTTGACTGTAGAGCCGCTACCGCTGGGTCAAGTGAATCCCCGATTGGCATCACGGGGCTGAGTCCGAGCCGAACGAATCCTCCCACCAAGGAAAAATCATTAGCAATACCGTGCGTCGAAAGCCAGCCCTTGACATGGTAACCATCTACGCTGATCACTCAGCTACCGAGGCAGACCGGGAAGTAATAAGGCAATGTACCGAACAAGGCATGCAATTGTAGCAGGATTTGGCTGGAGTGCTAGCAGGGTTTATAGTGCCTGGAACACACGCGTCTAGAATTGAATTGGCGAAGGTAATCGATTGTCTATTACAACAGGAGTGGCAGGCAAGGTGGGAAACCTCAGGAAAGGAAAGCGACTCATGCATATGATTTAGAAATTAGGAAATTTGTGGTGAGGTCTTATGGGACCAAACTGCTGAGGCCATCGGTCCCTAAGCTTACGCACTACTTAATCTAACTTACGCTAAGGACAAAACACACACCCACGCCGGAGGGAGGACTTGAACCTCCGACGGAGGGAGCCGCGCGGACCGCGACAAGACGCCTCAGACCGCACGGCTACCCCGCGCGGCAAATGGCTTAGACATGTGTCACATCGCGGACACGTCCGTCGGTACTGAAGGACCCGACAAGGCCTGAGGGACTCTTTCTTTTAATGGTCAAATAACTAACGGGAAGAAACTGGACAGGATCAGGAAAGAAGGAAGATCAGATTTAACGTCCCGTCGTCATCGAGGTCTTTAGACACACTGGACTCGCATTCGGGAGGACGACGGTTCAATCCCGTCTCCGGCCATCCTGATTTAGGATTTCCGTGATTTCCCTAAATCGCTTCAGGCAAATGCCGGGATGGTTTCTTTGAAAGGGCACGGCCGATTTCCTTCCCCATCCTTCCCTCACCCGAGCTTGCGCTCCGTCTCTAATGACCTCGTTGTCGACGGGACGTTAAACACTAATCTCTTCCTCCCTCCTCGAGGTCATTAGAGACGGAGCACAAGCTCGGATTGTGTCAGGGATGGGGAAGGAAATCGGCCGTGGCCTTTCAAAGGAACCATCCCGGAATTCGCCTGGAACTATTTGGGGCAATCACGGAAACCTGGACGGCTGTATCCGGGTTTGAACAGTCGTCCTCCCGAATGCAAGTCCAGTGCGGTAACCACAGCGCCACCTCACTCGGTCCGAACCAGGGAAAAAGAAATTTGTGACGCAAGTACACTAAAAGAAGAGATCAGTTGATAGACCACAAACTGATGCATCAAGCAATCTTAATTTGGTAAGGGAGGGAAGTGAGGAGGGCGTAAAATGTGGAGGGAGGCCGAGGCTTGATTACAGTAACCAGTTTCAAATGCATATTACTGTAGTTATGCAGAGGTGAAGAAGCTTGCACTGGATAGGCTGACGTGTAGAGCTACCAGGTGTAGAAGAATGAAACCGGAATTTGGTTGCAATAACTACACGCCTGTTGTTTCAAACTGATAAACAATATTTTATTCAAAATAAACCCTGTTACTATTTATACATTTCTCCCACCTTTCCGGCAGCCTATATATGCCACGCAAAAAAAAAAAAAAAAAAAAAAAAAAAAAAAAGTTTTCTTTTGAAGCGAACTAGTCAGCGAGCCATTTTCATATGAATTGAAGCGTTTGTTCAGCTTGAGCGTGTCCCAGTGATGCAAATAGATAATCGGACGGATCCAAGACAGGAGAATAAGCCGCATTTCCTAGTATTTGTCAACTGAACGCCTCGGTCGTTTACCTTACCCGTTTTGCTGTGTGTGATTGGAGTTATCATGGATTTATGTTGCTTTTTTCCATATTCCGGTCATTTTTCACCTACACTCGATTTAAATCGATCATTTGTTGTTGGTAGCGATCAGTGTTAACTGTATCACCAGGTTTTAGCAGCTCATAATAGATGACACCCTTCTGATCCCACCAAACACAGAGTATTGTCTTGTTTCCAAAGCTATTTGGTTTTGCAGTGGATGTCGATGGTTTGCCAGGATTCATCCATGATTTATGACGCTTAGAATTCTCAAAATATATCCAGTTTTCATCGCCTGCCACTATTCGGTGGAAAATCGGCTTTCTTTTGTGTATGGCGAGCAGCATTTCACAAGTGGTCTTTCGATTTGTTTGCTGTCTTTCATTCAGTCAATGCGGAACCCGTTTTCCCACTTTCTACGCCTTTCTTATTGCTTTCAACCGAATAGGAACGGCTTTCTGCGTCACATTCAATTGTTCCGCGAGTTGCTGTTGAGTTTGAGTATCATCTTCATCCAATAAGGCCTGCAATTCGTTGTCTTGTATCTTTTCCGGTGGTTTCCCACGCTCGTCGTTTGTCATGTCAAAATCGCCACTTCTGAATTTTACGAAACACTGTGTTTTCTTAAGAGCATGTTAGCCGATAGCTTCGAAAAGGATTTGATGCAATTCTGCAGCAGTTTTCTTGAAATGGTAATAGAAAACCAATGCTGTCCGCAAATCCTAGTTCGTAGGCGCGAAACTCGACATGTTTATGGGTTTGAAACAGATACCGATGTATGGAACTTCGGTTACGTGTGTGTTGACATTCGTCGTCAGCCGTAACCCCAGAAGTAGATGGCGCTGCAGAGGCGGTCGCACGGACCCTACTCTGACGGCTAGCACCATCAATAGGGAAATTCGCGTTTCATATCTCTACACCTGGTACATCAAATCTGTCTTCGGTCTGAATACCAAAGCAGCAACTACAGCTTATCGTACAGCGCATCCTTCACCATGCCGCTATTGTGACCGTAGAAAATTTTTATTTTTATTCTTGCTTTTGTGACCATAATAAGAGTCTAGGCTCCATAGGCAGACAGCCAGCCGACATTAAGAAATAGTCCACCAGGACGTAGGGACAAGATAAGCGGCAGACGCTGCCAAGTATGGCTTGTTGGTCAAATAACCAAGTGTCTGCCTTCCTGCCAGAGGAAGCGGCATGAATCAGACTTGCGCAATGGAAGACGCCAACACCAGGACGATAATATAGCAAGAGAGAGAGAGTGCCAGTACCGCGCGGACAAGACTCGTGTGGAACCAAATTAAGTTGTGTGCAGCTAGAAACGAAAGTGTCGTGTGGAACCGAAGGCATTCTTGCGCAAGACGACCAATTAGAAACGAGAGTGTCACATGTGGAACCATAGGCATTCTTGTGCAATCCTATCACTTAGAAATGAAAGGGTCATGTGAACGACCCCTACAGTCACAGGTTCGAATCCTGCTTCGGGCATGGATGATTGTGATGTCCTTAGGTTAGTTAGGTTTAACTAGTTCTAAATTCTAGGGGACCGATGACCACAGCAGTTAAGTCCCATAGTGCTCAGAGCCATTTGGACCATTTTTGGTCATGTGAAACAAATTAACTCGTGTGCACCCAAGTACATGAGAAACGAAATAAAAGGCCAGGCAGCGGAATAGCTAGAGGCAAAGATTCATATGCAGATTCAGAGCCATGGCCGGGAGTTTGGAGATTTCGCAGCGAGAAGCCAGCGGGGCCGAGTAGGCCCATAGTAGCCGATACAGCTGATAAAGACTTCAACTAGATGAAGACTGTGATAGACTCTGGTGCACACTCAGGAACTGCAGGTCAAGTAGGATTTTTAGAGTTTCATTGGAAAAGTGTTGAACAGAGGTTGTCAGTCTTTGTCTGAATTACCTAGAGAGATTTCAGTGCTAACGAAGAACAAGTGATTGCTTTGTACTTGTTTCTTATAGGTACCGGCAATTAGCTTTGAAGTAGCAAGTCCGAACAAATTGACTGAATCTTACTAAGGGGTTTATGGTCCAACACCTCACGTAAGTATATGTGAGAATAAACTTGGCAGAAACTAACCAATATTTTCCGCCTAATGCAATTCTGTAATCTATTTTCAGGAAACTTATTTGCTTCAAACCAAGAAGATTCTCTCCCTCTCAGCTCCGATATAAAGGTTGATAGCAATTTATAACTAACCCATTGTCGTTAACGTCCCGATTGCGCTACGCAGTTCACACTTACTTTATTCTGGTATAGTGAGGCTGTGCCGAGAGGCGACACCGCGTATGCATGTAGACTGAGATGCAGACAGTCCACAAAGTTGCTGTAGGAAAGGTATGTGAAACACTTCTCGAGTATAGTACGACTGACATCCTTTTGGCCGTTGAAAGGAGTCAGTGAGATGAAATGTTGCCCGCTGAGTTTAATTAAATTTCATTTCTAGCGAGTTATTATTGTCTGAAGTCGCGTTGCTAAATTCGACATTCGGTGTGTGCCGCCGCGATACGTTTGCAGGTGTGTGTGCGTCCTTGAGCGGCGCCGCGGGTGAATTTTTGCCGCTGGCGACGCGGCAACGCAATGTGCCCGACGTGGCGCGAGGCGCGTCCGCGAGATTGTATTTGCCTACAGAGCGGTTCCCGCTGTTTACAGTGCTGTTTCAAAAGTTGTCTAATTCCTCGCACTCTCTTGTGGAGGCGGGTGCGCGGGCGGCTGGCGTCTGGCGGCGCACTTAATAAGTTGGTAGCCGAGCCGGCAGCGTGGCTGCGCCGCAGCTGATGCCGTCGCCACCAGAAGCGCTGAGTAAATATCCTACAGCAGAACCTGAGGGCGGCAAGTGGGGGCGGTAGGAAGGGGGGGGGGGCAGGGAGAGGACGTAGCCGGCCGCGGGAGGAGGGGAGTGGGGCGAACAGGTCTGCCGCGCGCGCAGCGCACGAGTGGATCCGAACGTGGAGGGGAAGCCATGGTTGAGAGGGGAAAGGGGAGGGAGGGGGGTTGGGAGAGAGAGCGGGCATCGCCAGGAAGGAAATAAGAGCAAACGGCGAACGGCGAGAGCGGAAATGAAACAAAAAAGCACGCAGAGGGCTGCGCCAAAGCGGACTCATATTCCATTCTGTCGACTCGCAGTATAAACAATAGAACCGGGCCCCGGAATATTGAAACTTCGGCGCAGTTAAAACATTGTCGTTAAAGAAGACTTACAGCGAGCCGCCCGCGGTTCCCGTATCTGCTTAACGCGACCCGAATTCGCCAGCTGGTAAACACCGGATCGGGCGTTTTCCGGCTGTTTTTCGCGCGCTCGGCTGTTTTGTATCGGCCTCTGGTGTAGGTAGCGAAAGGCAGAGTATCTGCACAGAAACGACTGCAGTGCAGGTGGCCCTAAACATCGAGTGTGTGATAATGTCTTTAGCGCAGTGTCGAATGCATCGATTGGAGGCGGTGGCAGTCGGTCGAAATTAAGGACGTGAGAAACGGAGTACTCATATACTTAACATGTGTGGGGGGGAAATAACCATACCTGTTTGAATGAATCAGACATACACACCCCACACTGTCCTGAAATGATACAGCTAAAGAAACTAAGGAAAACCTATTTCATTATGTAATTCACTGCTGCTCGAACTGGCTCTTGCAATTCGCATGACTGATGAATGTAAAAGCCCTCTCACGACTAAAAATTTTAAAGGAAGATCAATTAATACAAAAATTAATTAATATTCTTTTGTTGTAGTCAGCAGTCTGAAGACTGGTTTGACACAGCTCTCCATGCTACTCGATCCTGTGCAAGACTCTTCATCTCCAAATAACTACTGCAACATACGAGGCCTATTCGGAAGTAAGGGTCCTATCAGCAATTTTCTACGCTGTTCTACAGCTCGTTGCCTGTGTCAAAGCCGGCCGGGGTGGCCGAGCGGTTCTAGGCGCTACAGTCTGGAACAGCGGGACCGCTACAGTTGCAGGTTCGAATCCTGCCTCGGGTATGGATGTGTGTGATGTCCTTAGGTTAGTTGGGTTTAAGTAGTTTTAAGTTCTATGGGACTGACGACCTTAGAAGTTAAGTCCCATAGTGCGCAGAGCCATTTGAACCATTTGAACCTGTGTCAAAACGTTGTCTTCCTCTACTGTAGGTGGCGAAAGGCAGAGTATCTGCACAGAAACGATTGCAATGCAGGTGGTCCAACATCGAGTGCGTGATAATGTCTTTAGCGCGGAGTCGAACGCATCGACTGCAGGCAGTGGTACTCGGTCTAAATTAAGGACACGAGAAACGGAGTACTCATGTACTTAAAATGTGTGGGGAGAAATAACCATACCTCTTTGAATGAATCAAACATACACACCCCACACTGTCCTGAAATGATATAGCTAAAGAAACTAAGGAAAACCTATATCATTATATTATCCACTGCTGCTCGCACTGGCTCTTGCAATTCGCATGACTGATGAATGTAAAAACCCTCTCAGGAATAAAAATTTTATAAGATGATAAAATAATACAAAAATTAATTATTATGCTATTGTTGTGGTCATCAGTCCGAAGACTGGTTTGATACAGCTCTCCATGTGCTCCATGCAGCTCTCTTCATCTCCAAATAACTACTGCAACCTAGGAGGTCTTTTCGGAAGCAAGGTCCTATCAGCAATTTTCTATGGTGTTCTACAGCTCGTTGCCTATGTCAAAACGGTGTCTTAATAGGCAGCGGGTCATATGAGCAGAGATGAAACTCTGGGGCAGCCAATTACGGGCTGTACTGTGGTTGATGAAACACTTCCCATCGAAAAGGCTGCAGGAGCATCTTCATTGCCCCTGCAGAGTGCGGTCTATAAACGCATACAGTCATGTTATGTGGGCTGCATGACATTAGGCAAAATGTCTCACCAGGCTCACACACTTGGCGGGAGACGCTACTCATCTCTGGTTCTTTCTGTGCTCATTGTCCGCTCAGAACTGAAAAAGGCGACGTGGCGTGGTAGACTGGCGTACTAGAGACACTGCCCAACACATCTGTGTAAAGCTTCATCGGATTTTTCACTGTGGTTTTCATTTCGAGCCTGACCGGACTTTACTTTCCGAATATCTCTTGTATATCTCTTTGAATCTGCTTATTGTATTCATCTTTTGATATCCCTCTACGATTTTTCCCCCTCCACACTACCTTCCAATACCTAAGTGTTGATCTCTTAATGTCTCAGCATGTGTGCTACCAGCCGATCCTTTCTTTTCGTCAAATTGTGCCACGAATTTCTTGTCTCTCCAATTTTATTCAGTATCTTATTACGTTAGGCGATCTCACTATCTAATTTTCAGCATTCTTTTGTTACATGAAGTTTCAAAATCACTATTCTCTCCATGGCTAAATTGTTTATAGTCCACGTTTAACTTTTAGACATAGCTACACCAAAGACAAATATCTTCAGAAGAGACTTCCTAACACTTAAATCTATAATCAATGTTAACAAATTTCTCTTCTTCAGAAAGGCTTTTCTTGCCATTGCCAGTCTTCATTTTATATCATTTCTTCTTCAGCGATCATCAGTTATTTTGCTGCCCAAAGAGCAAACCTCATCTACTATTTTTGATATCTCGTTTCCTAATACGATTCCCTCAGCATCGCCTGAATTAATTCGACGACATTCCATTATGCTCGCTTTTCTTTCGTTGGTGAGCAATTAATACATTGGGACTAATAAAAATTTGTGATGGAGTGTAATTCGAGCTCAGATATCCTGTTTATTGGTAGGCGTCGCTTAAGTCAATTAGGTCATCCTCGGAAGCATCCGTGACCTTCACCGGGGAATTAATTGAAGGCATTTCGATTCGCAGTGTAATTCCCACTTACCCAAAAATATCAGCAAAATGGGCTCAGAAATAAAACTGTACATTCTGATGTTAATCCAAGACTAATCAGGTAATTAAGTGCTTTTTCTAAAAGCAGGGTGTTAATTATGACCAGACTTTTACTCACATCACGCGAACATCTAGTAGTTAAACACTATTAAGCGATGCTGTAGATTTAAAAATGAAACTTGCTAAGGCAAGGGGATATTCTAATTCTTTCTATTATGATTTAGAGGAAACCATTTGAATAAAACAATAAAAGGAACGTAATGTCGACTCTCAGAAGTTACATTATTTGTGAAAACCTTGTTAATGTCTAGAGCAAATACTTCATCGTCGGGATTGATTTGGGATTTCAGTGAAGAGAATGTGGTCTCTGGATTATTGTGAAGCTGTAACGATTGGAGTAAAATTATATCCTTCCATTGGGTTGAAAATAGTTTTATAATACCTAATAGTGAGCACGAACATTACAACACACACAATAATTACAAAGACTACAAAATCATTTTAAAATACATGTTTTATCTTGGCCTGAATAATCATTTAAAGGAAAGTGCTTCTAAACAGTTCCGCTAGGTTTATTATCTGATGAAAACATGTGCATGTTCCACACAGTCTTTCAGGAAAATAATGTGACGCAAGAGCCCCTAACGTGTGTCTAAAAACAGACAAGTAGTGCCTCTCATAACCCTCATGTACCATAAAAAACTTCGAAATAACTGTTCTTGAGAGGGAGACACTCTGAGACTTTGATGATGATGCTGACCGTGATACTGGTTGACCAACACTTAGGCCGGCCTCTGTGGCCGAGCGGTTCTAGGCGCTTCAGTCCTGAACCGCGCGACCCCTACTGTCGCAAGTTCGAATCGTGCTTCGGGCATGGATGTGTGTGATGTCCTTAGGTTAGTGAGGTTTAAGCAGTTGTAAGTTCTAGGGGACTGAAGACCTCAGATGTTAAGTCCCATAGTGCTCAGAGCCATTTGAACCATTTTTGAACCAACACCTAGGATTTTCTGTCTTTAGCCTACGGCACTTATTAGTTGGATTAGTCAATAATAACTGCACAATTCTCAATAATTAGTGGTTCAGCTTTTACGATTACAAACAGCAGTCTCAAAGGAAAGGCGAATGGTGAAACGCGGTAGAGTACGCAGATTAAAAGCTTCAGGTTATCTTAAGACGCTCGCCTGTTTTGGACGCGTGTCCCTAGCCACAGGGACGAGTCCCCGAAGCGCCGCCACTCTCACGTTAAGGCGGGCACGCCACCCAACGAGCGACGCCTGAAGAAGACATTTTCAATTTCCAGAAATCGTCTATCGGGCAACTGACTGATGCGAAGCCGCAGCCTCCGGAAGAAAATACCGGGCGGTGCGAATAGCGGGGGTAGGCAGGCGCGCGTGGAAATAAGTTCCCGGCGTCGCCGCCGCGCGGCGCTGCGAGACGAGGCGCGACTCGACGCGCTGCGCCGCGCTCGGCGACACATTATTTTTGTGGAGCGTTCCTCGCTGTTATGAGTTTCGTTTTGATAAAAATAAAATGAATGGGGGTGACGGCGGGTCGGGGTGGAGGGCGTGCTAAAGATTTCAATTTCCGGCTGTTGGCGGGACTGATGTCTCTGCTTCCGGCGCGCCGTCCCTCCTGAAATAAACCAGGAAGCGCCGCGGCGTCGCTGGAGCTGTGGATGTCGCAGGCGCGTCTCTGGCCGAGACCACGCTACTCGCGTTAGCAGCGGCCCACCCCGAATGCTGTTAATTGTGAACGTACGGGCGACCGCACTACCGCGCACTATGAGGGCTGCACAAAGTAAGTGCGACGGTCGCCCAAAAAGTCATGCCCCTATAAGTTTTTCTTCGCCGACAACAATGTTGAGAATGCGTAACGTTGAGTTTAATTCTTTCAATTTTCCTGACTGCACCGCGCAAAGTTTTCATTTCCACCTACACTACTGGTCAAAAGTCTGCGATCACCTACCACAACTATGAATTTGTGGTTAAATCAGGCATTTCGTTTTGAATATTCTGACATATCCTCCTTCCGATAACAAAAGAAATACACTCACGACAAGAAAATCGCAACACCAATATGGAGTTGCGCGACGTAAACGAAAGTAAGGGTGTTTCCACATCTGAAATTTGACGTCTATTCAAAATTTCGATCCAGTCGTAGAAGAGGTGATAATAGCCCCACTATCTATCGCCTGCGCCTTTGTCCTGCATTGTGCGTGGGGTGGGCGTGGTTAAACCAGATTTGGCACGTTGATTTGAAGGGATGGCCGGATGTCTTTCCTGCCACCCCGTAGCCCCCGAGACCCCATCTCTCTGCAACTAGGGTAAATCTTGGAAAAGTGCGGATGTGTGTCAAATGTCTGTGAGTCGTGTAACTGAGGCGGGACGTGGGGACCAGCCCGGTATTCACGTAGGGGGATGTAGAAAACCGCCTAAAAACCACATCCAGGCTGTCCGGCACACCGGCCCACGTCGGTAATCCGGCTGGCGGATCCGGGCCCGGCGCACCTACCCGAGTCCAGGAAGCAGCGCATTAGCGTTCTCGGTGCTAGTAGCCCCACTATGACGATGAAAATCAGGTCTACTTTAAAAACAAGCTGTAATGGTCGCGAGTGTTAGTTACCTTTGAGACTGGACGTGGTGAGTTCATGTTAATTAAGACTGCCTTTAAGGCGACAAACACGCCATTATCAAACCTCACCGAGTTTGATCGAAGTCTTCTAATAGGACTACGAGACGCTGGATGTTCCACCTGCGAAATTGCGGAAAGGCTCGGCAGAGATGTAGCCACTGTATATGACTGCTGGCAATGGTGGACATGGGGAAATACGGTCGCAAGAAGTTCGGCCTCCGGACATGCAAGTGCCACTGTCGAGAGGAAAGACCATCGTGTGCGGTGTATGGTTCTCGCGCATCGTACTGCATCTGCAGCAGCAGTTTGAGCAGCAGTTAGCACCACAGAGACATAACTAACTGTTACAAATCGGTTGATTCAAGGACAGTTCCGAGCCAGACACCCTGTAGGGTGCATTCTACTGACCCCAAATCACCGTAATTTGGACATCAGTGCTGTTAAATGAGAACTCATTGGAGGACAGGGTGAAGATCTGTTGTATTTTCTGAAGAAAACTGGTTCTGCGTTGGTCCCAGTCATGGCCTTGTGTTGGTTAGAAGGAGGTCAGTTGAGGGCTTGCATCCAACCTGTCTGTGTGCTATACACACTCGACCGACACCTGGAGTTACGAACTGGGAAGTAATTTCGTTTGACAGCAGGAGCACTCTCATGTTTATCTCACGCGAACTAAACTCCGTCCGAAGAGGTCCTGAAGGCCCAATGGTACCGACCGGCCGCCGTGTCATCCTCAACCCACAAGCATTCCTAGATGCGGGTATGGAAGGGCATGTGGTCAGCACACCGCCCTCCCGGTCGTATGTCAGTTTACGAGACAGAAGCCACTACTTTTCCGTCAAGTAGCTCCTCAGTTTGCCTCAGAAGTAGCTCGTCAGTTTGCCATCAGTAAACCGTATTCAAACACTTGCCTTCGCTGCTACCGTCCTTTCGTGCTCGTCTTATTTCAAATAGCTTTACAACGTGAAGAGAGACGATGTATATACACAATTAATTTACATCTACACTACATATATACCTCGCAAGTCAGCGTATGATGCTTGGCGGACGGTGCCTTGTACCGCAACTAGTCATTTCCTATCCTGTTTCACTCGCAGACACAGCGATGGATAAACGACTATATTCAAGCCTGTATACAACATTTAATCAAGGTGTCTGTGTCAGCTAAGTCATTACCAGTATCATATTCCAATATTACGGGTCTGTTTATCTTATACAAGTGCATTAACTCATTTTTCTATATTTAGAGCAAGTTGCCATCCACCATACGAACTAGAAATTTTGTCTAAGTCATCTCGTCTACTTCTGCAGTCGCTAAAAGACGACACCTTCCAGAACACTATAGTGTCATCACCTCATCTTGCCTGTTCGGTCATTTATGAATACAAAGAATAAGAGCAGTCCTAGCACTCTTTCTTGGGGCCTCCTAATGATAGCTTTGTCTGTAAGGCACACTCGCCGTGGACAAAAACGTAGTGGGTTCAGTTGTATAAGAAATCATCAAGCCATTCACATCTCTGCGAATCCAATCCTATGCTCGGACCTTAATTAACAGTCTGCATTGAGACATCAAATTCTCTCTGGAAATCTACGAATACGTTATGTGCCTGTTGCTCTTTATCCTTGGTTCGGAGAAGATCATGTGAAAAAAAGAGCAAGCTCAGTTTCCCACGAGCAATACCTCCAAAATAAAAGATTATTTTTTGCAGAGAAGCTTCTCCGTCTCTAAGAAATTTATTGGATTTAAACCCAGAATATGTTGAAGAATTCTGCAGCAAACTGATGTTAAGGATATCGGCCGATAATTTTGAGGTCGGCTCTTTTATTCTAGGTATTACAGGAGACAACAGTGCAAAAATAGAAAGTGTTACTGCGCTATTATACTCACCTTGTCAGAGATAATATTATCTCTGGCTATAATTGCTGAACGCTACCAGTTGAAAGTTACTTCGTTTATTCCTTACACACTATCATGGCGCTTCCTTTTACCTACACGAAATGTGCCGCAGGGTTGTTCGATTCGCTTCACTATGGCCGCTGCCATCTCCTTGAGTGCATAGTATGTTACAAGCGGGGTATCGTCACTGAATTTCCCGCTGCGGAGAAAGGAGCTGTAGGGAATACTCACTAATTGTGTGAAGTCTGTGGAGCATCTTTAGTCAACAGAAGTATAGCTGGTCGCTGGGAACAGAGGGTGATGCCATGAGAATGATATTCCGCCACCAGAGTTCCACGATTTGGAGCGAGGGTGGAGATCGTCAACCGCTGTGACATTTGGCCTGTTGCATGTGTGACGATGTTCTCACTCGCGAGGATCAACCATTACGACCTAGGTAGCTGGCGCTGCTACTCTCAGTCAGGAAAGAAAGTATGCGTGCTATTAACTGCGGTCTTGTACACTCAAAAGAGTCTGCAAGAAGGCTTCTGTGCTGTCTTACGTTGTCTTATAGAAAAAAGAGTTCTGAGTAAAGTTTTGAAGCTGACGGGGAGGCGTTCTTGTGTCGGATTGTGACAGGTGATGAAATGTTGGTTTACCATATTAATCCCGGAACAACAAGACAATCGGCTGAATTATGTCATCATTGTTCTCCATAGAACTTGTGCAGGTTAGTACATAATGACTGCGTTTTGGGACTGCCAGAGCGTGATTCTCTCCTTGTGATGCCAAGAGGCAGTAACCTTACTTCAGAGGCACACGTGAACGCGTTAACCACACTCAAGTTGCTATTCCAGCGACTTCGGCGTCATAATAACACAGCCGACGTTTTGATTCAACACGGTAACGCTCGACCGCACACAAGTTCTAGGACTTCTGAACGTATCACAAAGCAGGGCTGTACTGTATTATCCTATCGATACTACAGCCCTGGTCTAGCTCCCTCAGACTTCCACTTGTTCGAACCATTAAAGGATGCCATTAGTAGAAGACATTTTGAGGACGAGGAGGAGGTGATTCGCGCAGTGTAGGAATGGTCTCGTGATCAGAAAAAGGACTACTACCGACAGGCTACATATTTACGTGTCTCGTCGGAGGAAAGGCCAAGACTGGAAGGAGATCACTTGGGAAAATACGATGTGTACTTAAAACGACGTTCTTTCATGTGTCTAACTTCCATTATGTGGAACAAGTAATTCATGAAGAAAAAACTGTGGGCATTACTTTCTGAGCGACAAATGGCACTGAGGGAACTAGAGCACATTTAGATGTGAGGAATGTTTATCTTCAGCATGATGCCATTCACTGATGACCTTGCAATGATCACTGAAGGGATGGAGATTGATATTCAGCGTCTTATCAGTAATGTGTGACTAGATTTGCGATTTCATGTAAGAAAGTTTACAATTCGTAGTAACTGGCGGTAAGTCCGCTAGCCAGACCTAATCGATATCTGAGATCCCCCAAGGAAGTGTTAGGCCCCGTCTGTTTTCTTCATCTTCAGCTTTATAAATAACGTAGAAGGAAAACTGAGCAGACTTCTAGATTCCTTGCAGATGATTCTGTAGTTTACCATCTAACAAAGCCATCAGAAGATCAAAAGTAATTGCAAAATGATTTATACGAGATAACGGTGCGAAAAGTGGCAGCTGATCACAAAAATGTGAGGGCCCCCACTTTAATATGAAAAAAATTCCATTAAGTTTCGGTTACTCTATAAAAAAAAGAAATTTAAAGGTTGTACTGTCAGCTAAATGTCTAATCACTAGAATTACAAGCAATTTAAGCTGTAACAATCACGCAGACGACGACTTGGGGAAGGCGCACAAAAGACTGCGTTTTATTAGCATATAATGGCTGCTAATTATGTGGATTACTCTTGCTTTGACTAATTCTCTAACATCTGAACTGCACCGAAGGATCCAGTTATTGGCAGATCAAGGGGTATGGGCATCACTT
Organism: Schistocerca americana; assembly: GCF_021461395.2. NCBI lineage: Eukaryota > Metazoa > Arthropoda > Insecta > Orthoptera > Acrididae > Schistocerca > Schistocerca americana. Next base: position 228,906,118 of record NC_060119.1, read on the forward strand.
CCTTCCCTTGTTTCAGACGTGTTAAAACAGCTGTATTCTTAACTGTTACACATGCATTTGATATAGTTTATCAGAAAGAAACAAAAGCTTTCTGAGACTCTTTCACGCTGTTATTCGTGGAAAAGTGTAACTTGCTTCTTAATGCCCTGCTCCGAGACAGCACGCCGGCCGGCGTGACCGAGCGGTTCTAGTCGCTTCAGTCTGGAACCAGGCGACCGCTACGGTCGCAGGTTCGAATCCTGCCTCGTGCATGGATGTGTGTGATGTCCTTAGGTTAGTTAGGTTTAAGTAGTTCTAAGTGTTCTAAGTGCCAGGAGACGAATGACCTCTGATGTTAAGTCGCATACTGCTCAGAGCTGTTTGAACCACTTTTTTTTTTTTTTTTTTTTTTACCAGCACAATCGCCCAGACCCTTGAGGAAGACAGGGGGGGAGAGAGCTAATTTTTTGAGTGTGCGTCAACGAGAAGGCAAGGAAGTAATGAATGAGAGCAAAGAGAGTTATACCAATATGCAGGACAGAACAACAGCAAAGAAATAACCCGTTAGAAAATAAGGATTTCTTAAGGGAACGTTAATGGAGCTATCAAATTTCAATGAGGAAACTTAACTTACTGTCCGAAGCTTTAAAATGGGAACCCCTGGAGGGAAGGCGCAGTTCTTTTCGAGGACAAATACTGAGAAAATGTAGAGAACCGGCATCTGAAGCTGACTGCAGAACGATTCTATTGCCGCCAACGTACTTCCACGTAAAAACTACGACGATCAGGAAGGCAAATAGACCGTCGTTTTTCCCGTCCTCTGTTTAAAAGTGGAAAAGGAAAGGAGACGACTTGTTGTGGAAGAGGGTACTCTTCACCATGCACCATACGGTGGCTTCCTGAATGTGGAATCGTATATAAATACAGGTGGTTGTTGAAGTTTAGCAAACGGAGCAATGACGGAATGGCACAAGGTACTTAACAGCGATAAACACGTCTATTTACTGTATATTTCATTGCATTATGTCCACTGGCTGACATTCTACCACCTCCGAAAATGATAGTGAGTTGGCTAAAACAGACACACGTTCGAGTGAACGTAAACTGATATCTTTCGTGCCGCGATGGGAAAGATCCTTTCGAAAATGGTTTGACTTGCACACGCCAGTGACGGCGGCTGAGAGAAATCGTCGTGTCTTACAGTACTTTTACTTGAAAGAATTCGAAAGTTAGAATTTTTCACCTTCCCGCAATTCTTGCATATTTCTTTGAGTTTTAAATTGTCAACAAGCCGTTGTAAGTCCGCTGCAGAAATACTGAGCTACTCTGCCTCTCTGCCTCTACAGCTATCCGTAATTATGACACTTTTGCCGGATTTTGTGCACGAACTGACCCCTCGATAATGTCCTATATATGTTGACGGGATTCATGTTGAGTGATGTGGGTGTCCAAATCATTCGCTCGAACTGCGCAGAATGTTCTTCAAACCAACCGCAAGCAGTTGCCTCCCAGTGAGATAACATAATTGTTTGGAAACATTAAGTCCATGATTGGCGGAAAATGGTCTACTAGTAGCCGAACGTAAGCATTTCCAGTTAATGATCGGTTCAGTTGGACTACAGGATCCAGTCCACTACTTGTAAACACAACCCACACCATTATAGAACCACTATCAGCTTGCACAGTGCCTTGTTGGTATCTTGGGTCCATGGCTTCATGGGATCTGCGCCACATTCGAACCCTATCATCAGCCCTTACCAGCTGACATCGGGATTCATCTAACTCGGCCATGCTTTCCCCGTCGTCTACGGTCCAACGGATATGTTCGAGCCCAGGAGAGGCGCTGCAGGACACGTGCTGTTAGCAAAGGCACTCGTTCGGTCGTATGCTGTCATAGTCCATTAACGCCAAATTACGCAGCACGTCCTAAGGGATATGTTCATGGTAATTGGCACATTGATTTCTGCGTTTATTTTAGGCAACTCTAAGCAAACGTCGCTGCTCTCGGTTGTTAAGTGAAGGCCGTCAGCCACTGCTTTGTCCATGGTGAGAGGCACTGCCAGAAGATTGGTATTACCGGTGCACTCTTGACACTGTGGATCTCGGAATAGTGAACTCCGTAAGGATTTACGAAATGGAATGTCCCATGTGTCTAGCTCCTACTACCATTCTGTGTTCAAAGCTTGTTGATTTCCGCCGTGCAGCCTTAATCATGTGAGGAACTTTTTCAGATGAATCAACAAAGTGCAAATGACAGCTCCGCAAATGCACTGCCTTTTTACACCTTGTGTACGGGAGGGATAGTAGCGCCATCTACATACCGGGTGATCAAAAAGTCAGTATAAATTTGAAAACTGTATAAATCACGGAATAATGTAGATAGAGAGGTACAAATTGACACACATGCTTGGAATGACATGGGGTTTTATTAGAACAAAAAAAAATACAAAAGTTCAAAAAATGTCCGACAGATGGCGCTTCATCTGATCAGAATAGCAATAATTAGCATAACAAAATAAGACAAAGCAAAGATGATGCTCTTTACAGGAAATGTTCAATATGTCCACCATCATTTCTCAACAATAGATGTAGTCGAGGAATAATGTTGTGAATAGCACTGTAAAGCATGTCCGGATTTATGGTGAGGCATTGGCGTCGGATGTTGTCTTTCAGCATCCCTAGAGATGTCGGTCGAACACGATACACTTGCGACTTCAGGGAACCCCAAAGTTAATAATCGCACGGACTGAGGTGTGGGGACCTGCGATGCCAAGCATGACGAAAGTGGCGGCTGAGCACACGATCATCACCAAACGACGCGCGCAAGAGATCTTTCACCCGTCTAGCAATACTTTTTTTTTTGTTCTAATAAAACCCCATGTCATTCCACGCATGTGTGTCAATTTTTACCTCCCTATCTATATTATTCCGTGGTCTATTAACTTTTCAAATTTATACTGACTTTTTTGATCACCCGGTATGTGCATAGCGCTATCCCATTGCTTTTGACCCCTCAGTTTATGTTAGCATGCATTTCATAAGCTAAAGGGACATTCAAATGTGCTTGTGTGATAGGGGTGATTAGGGGAAAAATAATGATGTGCATGTTGTTCGTATTGTAATGTACGGCTGTGATCACTTCTAACTGTGGGACTTGAAAAATAGTAACTTACTTCTCAATAGCCTGGCCTGTGACAGCACAGACACCATACCTACACAGAAATTGCGTGCATCGATGCCACAATACGAGCTAACAGATGGAATATTAGTACCAAACGTTGTCGTACGCTACAATTTGGCAAACAATAACCGTTTGTTACGCGAATTGCTCCAACTGTGACTTATACTTCAATATCTGAACTCCATCGAACGACCCATCATCTGGTAAATCAACGGATATCGGTTCCACTTACTGAAAACGACAGAGACGATAACTGGAATAGGAGAAAAAAAAGGAGTGGCTGGGACTTCACATCGTACTGTAACTTAATTTTTGAATCACATCAGCCGCACTCGCTACAGCGGGGTAGCGGGACTGCCATTAACAAGTCGCAACGGGGCCAGGCGGGCTGAGAGAGCTAATTTTTTGGGGGTGCAAAAACGAGAAGGCAGGGGAGAAAGAAATGAGGATCGGGAGGGGAGGGACATTCCACTCATATTTACAGCACGAGAGCAGTTATACCGGGACCAATATGTTATTTATGCCAGTTAGGGATTGCAGAGAGTATTTTAAAACGGGGGAATGAGCACAGCGGCAGCTTCGCTGGAAGAGCTGCTGCTAGTGGGGGTGGGTGGGGGCGGTAGTGGCGGCTATTGGCTGGCGCTGGGGGTGTCGGCGGCGGTGCTATTATCGCGGGGGTGGAGGCGGGGGCGCGGGGTGACAGTCGGTAATGAGGAAATATCGGCGACCGGCCCAGACGGGGGACACGCCACACCGCGCCGACCAGCGCACGGAATTACTCCTCATTACGACAGGTGGACGCGGCCCGCAGCTGCCCCTCCACACACGCACACGCACTGACAGGCGCTCACCGACGGGCGTGGCGCGCTGCTCAATGGCCCAATAAAAGCGCGCCGCAGCCGCTAAAATATGGCTCATAGTTTAATTGCGATCGTAAACCAATAAAGTGCGAGTGCGCAGTTCGATTTTATTTGTAGCTAACGGGCGGCCGCGGCGTCGGCGGCGGCTGCGGTGGTCGCGTTGCGCGACTGCGGATTTGGCAGCGCCGGCCATCGACTGTGATTCGAACGCCGTGGAGTTTCGGCTGTGACAACGCAACACGGCCGGAACACGTTTCGCAGTCGGGAGTGAGATTGCGCACGCAGCGCGCTCGGCGTAATGTTCGCTGCGTACAGACTCGTTGTCACGGACACGTACTTTCCACACTCGGCGAGCGTCTCTCTGCCAGTTAAATAATATGTTCCGGACAACGACCCTTCTCTCTCTTCTTGAAAGGGGCGGTCCGGTATCGATCATCATGTTTGTAGCCGGCCGGTGTGGCCGTGCGGTTCTAGGCGCTTCAGTCTGGAACTGCGTGACCGCTACGGTCGCAGGTTCGAATCCTGCCTCGGGCATGGATGTGTGTGATGTCCTTAGGTTAGTTAAGTTTAAGTAGTTCTAAGTTCTAGGGGACTGATGACCACAGGTGTTAAGTCCCATAGTGCTCAGAGCCATTTGAACCATTTTTCATGTTTGTACGGTCTGTTTCATTATCCATAAAACTTCAGAGAATGCGGCCGAAGCCCTTTCAAACACGCTTGTGATATCTACACCGCGAAACGCCGCAGTTCACCCGATCTCCACAACACTTTTACCTGCCGAGCACACGAACTCCGCAACTTGACCAAAACTGCCCTCTCCGGCCAGTACCCGAATCCTGCAACTAAAATCTGTTCATCATAGGAATAAACCTGCTGTAAACAAACACGAAAGTGCAGATTTTACACTACTGGCCATTAAAATTGCTACACCATAAAGATGACGTGCTACAGCCGCGAAATTTAACCGACAGGGAGAAGATGCTATCATATGCAAATGATTAGCTTTTCAGAGCATTCATGAAAGGTCGGCGCCGATGGCGACACCTACAACGTGCTGAATGAGGAACGTTTCCAACCGATTTCTCATATACAAACAACAGCTGACCAGCGTTGCCTGGTGAAACGTTGTTGTGATGCTTCGTGTAAGGAGGAGAAATGCGTACCATCACGTTTCCGACTTTGATAAAGGTCGGATTGTAGCCTATCGCGATTGCGGTTTATCGTATCGCGACATTGCTGCTCGCGTTGGTCGAGAGCCAATGACTGTTAGCAGAATATGGAATCGGTGGGTTTACGAGGGTAATATGGAACGCCATGCCGGATCCCAACGGCCTCGTATCACTAGCAGTCGAGATGACAGGCATCTTATCCGTATGGCTGTAACGGATCGTGCAGCCACGTCTCGATCCCTGAGTCAACAGATGGGGACGTTTGCACGACAACAACGATCTGCTCGAACATTTCGACGACGTTTGAAAGCAGCATGGACTATTAGCTCGGAGACCATGGCTCCGCTTACCCTTGACGCTGCATCACGGACAGGAGCGCCTGCGATGGTGTACTCAACGACGAACCTGGGTGCACGAATGGCAAAACGTCATTTTTTCGGATGAATCCAGGTTCTGTTTACAGCATCATGATGGTCGCATCCGTGCTTGGCGACATCTCGGTGAGCGCACATTTTAAGCGTGTATTCGTCATCGCCATACTGGCGTATCACCAAACGTGATGGCATGGAGTACCATTGGTTACACGTCTCGGTCACCTATTATTCGCATTGACGGCACTTTGAACAGTGGACGTTACAGTTCAGATGTGTTACGACCCGTGGCTCTACCCTTCATTCGATCCTGTACGGGCCTTTCTGGACACAGAAAATGTTCGACTGCTGCCCTGGGCAGCTTATTCTCCAGATCTCTCACCAATTGGAAACGTCTGGTCAATGGAAGCGGAGCAACTGGCTCGTCACAATACGCCAGTCACTACTCTTGGTGAACTGTGGTATCGTTGAAGCTCCACGGGCAGCTGTACCTGTACACGCCATCGAAGCTCTGTTTGACTCAATGCCCAGGCGTATCAAGGCCGTTATTACGGGCACAGGTGGTTGTTCTGGTTACTGATTTCTCAGGATCTATGCACCCAAATTGCGTGACAGTGTAATCAAATGTCAGTTCTGGTATAATATATTTGTCCAGTGAATACCCGTTTATCATCTGCATTTCTTCTTGGCGTAGCAATTTTAATGGCCAGTAGTATAGAACAACAGGCTGTATCAGGGTTTTGCATGGTCGAATCTTGAACTGTCTGGAGAGATATTTCGACCGGAGCAGTAGTGCTAGGCTGTTCTAAGATCGGTTCCCTGCCTGTATTCTGGCATTGATCTCTGCTTCATGCTACGAATTCTCAGTGAAAACTGCCCCTAGGTATTTAAATTCATGCACTCTCTTGTAGGACTGGTCTCCCACCTGCAGTGATTGTAGATTGCAGATTACCATGCGTCGTAACGACGTACTCTGTCTCTGCTTCGTTTATGTTTAGTCCACATTTGCTGGCAGCCTCCTTTAGTGCTCTGGTCATTTGCTCCAACTCCTCTTCAGACCTAGAGAATAAACAGATGCGGTCTGCATAGGCTAAGTACGCTAGTCTCTTTCCTTCGATTTCAATCCCTTCGTTCTTTTGGAAGGTCTCGCCTACGATCTTCTCGAGGGCAGCGTTGAACAGGATAGGGGACAAACCATCTCCCTGCCTGAGTCCTGTCACAATTTCATATTCCTCAGTTCAAAATGGTTCAAATGGCTCTGAGCACTATGGGACTCAACTTCTGAGGTCATTAGTCCCCTAGAACGTAGAACTAGTTAAACCTAACTAACCTAAGGACATCACAGACATTCATGCCCGAGGCAGGATTCGAACCTGCGACCGTAGCGGTCTCGCGGTTCCAGACTGCAGCGCCTAGAACGACACGGCCACGTCGGCCGGCAATTCCTCAGTTACGCGATTTCCCATCTTCACCTTAGCACGTATTTCGCTCAGACAGATCTTTATCAGATTGATGAATTTCTCTGCCACGCCAAACTCCCTTAAAAAGCTGAGCAGACTCTTACGATGTATACAATCATAGGGCTTCTTAAATTGAACGAATAAGATATGCAAATCTTTACCATATTCAGCCAGTTTCTCAGTGAGCTGCCGGCGCTTAAAGATGTGATCTACTGCTGACCGCCTTGGCAGGAAATCTCGCTGTACTCGCCGGCCGCTGTGGCCGAGCGGTTCACTGTGCTTCAGTCTGGAAACGAGCGATCACTACGGTCGCAGGTTCGAATCCTGCATCGGGCATGGATGTGTGTGGTGTCCTTAGGTTATTTCGGTTTAAGTAGTTCTAAGTTCTAGGGGACTGATGATCTCAGACGTTAAGTCCCATAGTGCTCAGAGTCATTTGAACGATTTCTCCCTAGTATTCCCCAATCAACGATTCTGCCACTGGCTGAGTTCTGTGTATGAGGCAATTGGACAGGATCTTATAGCAGACGTCAAGCATGGCGATTCCTCAATAGTTGTCATATTGCAGTTTGCCTCCCTTCTTACGTATTGGACAAATCAAAGCTGTTTTCCGTTCTGCTGGTAGTTCTTCTTTGGTTCATATTGTCTGTATCAGTCGGTGCATTCTTTCTGCAAGTTTCTCTCCTCCTGCCAGGATCATTACAACCTGAATTCTATCTTCACTTGGATTCTTATTCTGCTTAAGGTGTTTGATTCCGGATTTTATCTCATCCAGGGTAGGTGGAGGACAGCTTTCTTCGGCTGTAATTGGGTACTGGAAATCAAACTGAAGTTCGGGTTCATCACAATTTAGCAGCTGTCGAGTGTACTCTTTCAATCTCTCAGCTATATCAATATCGTTCGTCAGGAATCTTATCATGGTAATCTTTGAAAAATTTCTGCCTGGGCTGGTGACCTTTGCAGAAGTAGTTCATCTTCAGAAACATTTCCCTAGTATTTTGACGTCTGAAGGTTCAAATTGCTCTAAGCACTATAAGACTTAATATCTGAGGTCGTCAGTCCCCTAGACTTAGAACTAATTAAACCTAAGTAACCTAAGGACATCACACACATCCATTCCCGAGGCAGGATTCGAACCTGCGACCGTAGCAGCAGCGCTTTTCCGGCTGAAGCTTTTGTCCTCTGAAGGCTGTTTCTGCTTCAGTGATTATATCCCTCATATATATCATCTTTGCTCTACTCAGAGTTGCTTGCGTAGTCTTTCGGTCCTCCTCAAATCGTCCTTTGCCCTGTGCCAGATTTGTCCCCTTCAGCCACTTGCTCCTGGCTTACTTCCCCTTTTCCAGGGCGTCAGGACATTTCTTTCCAAATCAGATCTTCTTGCCCACTGTGTTTTCCATAAGTGTTTCATTTGCTGAATCCCTAACTGAGCTCAGTACGTTTCCCAATATTAGTTCATGGTCCTGAGTCCATTTCACTGAGTGCTTCAAAGTGGTTACTATGTTGTACCTCGTATTCGGTCTTCGTTCCTTCATCTTTTAGTTTCTCCACGCGGTACCTTTCAACTCTAGGCCCGTTCTTTCTTTACACTGTACGTTTAAAAGACCTCTGACCAGGAAATGATCACTCCCACCCTGGGCACCCCATGCTGTCTTAACGTCTAACACCCATCTCTTGGCTCTTAGATCAATGGCAACATGGTCTATTTGCTTTATAGTATATGTATAAGATATCTTTTTACTAAATTACGTTAAACGAAAGTTTAAGATATTCTAGTGTATTAACAACCATCAAAGTTCTTGTTAATCACGCTTCAGCTACATAATTTTTATTTCAAAAATCGTGTACTATCACAATCTCTCTACTGTTGTGCTCTGACCGTCGCGCTGTTAATTCGCAGTATGGAACCGGCTGAGGCTGTATCCTGCTCCGTACTGAAGCACGCGTATGGAACACGGTTTAAAGGTAACGAGAAATTGATTGTTCTTAATGTTTTACACTAATTTACAGAAAAACTTGGCTTTGAAGTTTTCCGAGGGACGGTATTTAGTGCAGCGGGGATACAAATAAAATACAGACTGGATGTATAGCGGAGTCGTTAGCGCAATTCATGAATCGCTGGTCCGAGTCTCACCTTGGTTATCCTTCCTTTTTCTTCGTTCAATCTGAAATACCTACATCTCGTAATTGTAAAATTCATCAAATTTTTTTAGTGAATAATGGACGTCTTCTTCTTTCTAATTGCATATTGCAAGCGAAGTTCCTGTTTTCATTTCAAATATAAATTCTTAGTTATCAATATTTTATGAAAGATTGTTAATAAAGGTTGCCTGAATTAAGAAAAAATAGAAATTTAATTTTCAGGAGAAAAATAAAATACAAAATACTCTTTATATGGACTATGTCCATTATTTTACATTACAGATGTAGTCTCACACGAACCAGAGTGATAAATGTCGTAGAACATGAAAAATAATCATTTTGGAATCATCGGGCACACCATACAAGTGCCGCATTTTTACATTTACCATTACAATATGAATCCTACAGAACTGGTCTCGAGCAAAAGTTAAGAGATCTGTCGCGAGAAATAACAAGACCGTTAAGCTGCCAGACGTACTGGAAATAACGCACGCAGCTTTTACACACGTCACTGCCGAACGCAGTCGGGATACAGAACGGCAAGGCATACAGGAAGAGGAGAAAACGCGGCGCCAGGGCGGCTTTGTGGATTCTGTTGTTGATCGACTCATTATCAGCGTAGCAGGTGACATTTCCAGAACTGAAATGTATTTCTCGGATTCGGATGAGGAAGGAGCTAGTCTACGGTTTCAGTATTCAAAAATACGGTGAAATGGCTGCAGTATGCTTTTGCATCACACATAGTTCGCTCAGAAAAATTAACCTGTGTTTAATTTAGCTATTTTCATCCCCCTTTTTTGTAATTAGAATACTATGTTAGGTGAGAACGGGAGCATTTTATGTTTTCCGTCTGGTCACTTAAGAAGCGTACAGTAGTGCTGGAGTTTTACCGAATACTAAATCATTCTCTTTAAAAATTACATGACATTTGAAGCTATGTTTCTCTGCTCGCTTCTTTTTGGGTCTGAACCGCAGCTGCTCACATGATTGCAGTTTAGTAGGACCAGCTGGCCCGCCAGTGATAACCAAGTTAAATGTACCGGTAAAGCATTTGTCCTGCATTATCGCTCAGCCTATGTGCGCATAACACAGCTTAAAACGTTTTCTTATGATCGTACTTGACTGTACTGGACCAGCTTGGCTTCCACTCCGCGTGAAATGAAATCCAATGAGATTCAAGCAAACGTGGAAGAAAACGTTTCGTAATGTTTACAACAGGTTTATTCTTTTGATGAACGTGGTATGCAGCAGACCTGTGATTTTCACTTGACGTATCTCTGCACAACATCCGTAAGCCTTATTGTAGGAGTGCAGCAAAGTTAAGTAAACAGTAGTGGAGAACGTTGAACGAGGAGGATACTGTGCGTAGGAACACATGTTTTTTGTCAAATTAAACACCTTTCAGCCGTCTACTTTCCAACCTTATTTTATTTGACAGCCAGTTTCAGCGTTTTATTACGCCATCTTCAGGTCTCTAACCGACATGTAGGAAGATTCTGCCTCGGTTGTGATCAAAACAGGGACCAGCGATACTAGTATTAGTAGATTTTTCTATAGCGATCACTAAATCATCGTATGAGTTATCAGACGATGACTGAAGTGTTCGTTGTAGCAAAAATCTACTAGTACCAATATTGCTGGCCCCTGTTTTGATCACAACCGAGGCAGAATCTTCCTACATGTCGGTTAGAGGCCTGAAGATCGCGTAGTAAACCGCTGAAACTGGTTGTCAAATAAAATAAAATTGGAAACTAGACTGCTGAAAGGTGTTTAATTCGATATCCTCTATCGAACAGCAGTGTCCCACAATCATCTCTAAATAGATGGCAAACAGAGACATGTCTTTTTGGTCGGTACTTCTGTCTAGTGAATGACTACATAATCACATGAAGAAATGTACGTTAGAGGCCGCCACAGACAGTTTGCGCCATTTTCTTACAATTTTATTGTTGCTGGACTTCAGGTTCTGTTTTGCGCAACAATTCTGAAAACCTCTAGTTCTATACATAAGATATTTGGAATACTTTGTTAATTCTTCAGCTACTGAGTTTAATGGCGAGTAAAATTCTGTATATTGTTAAAAGCAGTTATACAGCGTGGTCAGAAACAGTCTGGAAAGCTTGTAAGGGTGTTGCAGCATCGATTCTGCTAAGAAACAACTGTTAAGATAAAAATTCGGTACTTGCCCCGTTTCCGCGTTAATTAGCATCGAAGTTAGACAATTAGGGCGCTGTGCGCGCAAATTAAAGCGGCCCGCCAGATACAATTAGTGTCAATTGTTTCCATAAACTAGACGATGACACACGTGACTGCTCCGCCTACAGCTCGAGTTCGATCCTTACTACTGTCCCATGTCGAACTTTTGTATCTCTATCTTGTCCGGTTTTAGTAAAGAAAACGAAAAACACGTTTGGGACAGCATATCTGGTAAGCTGATTGATTTTGCGAGCGTAATAACCATACTGACTAACTTCAATGCTAATTATCTCGTAAACGGCGAAACGTATCGAATTTTTTTCATAGCAATTATTTCTCATCATAAGCTACCCTGCAACACCCTTATCTGTTTTTCAGACTGTTTCTTACCACCCTGCATAACGTGTGGATTATTAAGCCACACTTTGTCGGTCGTGCATCATCTAGTACCCTGCAACTGAAATGGTCTTTTACCGTGGAACTTCTGATATTTACAAATTAACTTGTTAGTGTCTAAACAATTTTATGTGTCTTCAAACGGTAATTTTTCTTCGTTTCCTACAGCTTCAGTTTCAGAACGCACTGTAACTCGTTTTGGATAACACTTCTATCAACTTTAATTCAAATATTAATTGATGGTGAGTAGCAGAGTAATAATGTAATTTATAGGTGACGAAATACAGCATTGACAAGAACGCAACGCTTTTAAGTTTCAATACATTATTTGCTACTAGAAACACGATGTTCATCCCATCTCGTATACTAATGCCGTGCGCCCTAATTTTAACTATAACATTACGAGACCACTTGCGTTTTGGTACTGAGCGCTGTTAGGACCTGAATATGTATTGTTTTCCACCATGAACTAGGCTGCATCTCGTAATAAATAGCATATTTCAAAAAGTAATGCCACCCCATCGTTCTCGCTTGAAATTGCACTCAGCTTACCATACCCTAAATCGATCCTATGCAGATTCACCCCCATCAAGTAATTGTGCTTGAATTAACAAATAATTAATTTACAATGATTTGTTGTAGTACTCACGTCAGACAGAGGTGTAGTCGCTAGCGATACGTTACTTCCCATGGCTGCTATCACGTAATCCGTTTATTTTGATTCATGCTGAATGTACTTGATAGTTTTAGTAGCAATTTGTGCCAACTCTTATGGTATTCTAACAAGCATTGAATCAGAGAAGGTAGCACTGCTTTCGACGCTGGCGAGCATAATTCTACCTGCTGTCCTCGCATGCCACCACATGGCAACAAGACAAAGGCACACTTCTTTCAGGTAATTTAGAACCGACGCCGAACAAAGTAAGCGCAACAAAGAGCACGAGCGATACAGAGATTGTTTCGCCTAACTCTAGCATTTGCATTAACTATATTAATATTGTTGTGAGGAAAATGTGTTTTGGACAAAGGTTTTTCGGTTTCTAACGCCCTGTCAGCTTAACATATCAAAAATTAAAAAATGATTCAAATGGCTCTGAGCGCTATGGGACTGAACATCCGAGGTCACCAGTCCCCTAGAACTTAGAACTACTTAAACCTAACTGACCTAAGGGCATGACACACATCCATGTCCGAGGCAGGATTCGAAGGATTCCAGACTGAAGCGCCTAGAACCTCTCGGCCGGCATCAAAGATCGGTCTCTAGTATTTTTTAGTGAGACTACGAACAGTTTTGCGCCTGAGTAGCAGATCTGTATGAAACAAATATAGTGATATGAGAATCTTGTATACCTGAAAAATAATTACGTTGCAAAATTCCTTTGAACACGTAGATTTTAATGCATTGTTGCACGCTTTTGTACGGTACAGCGCTAGAAGTTTGCTCTACTCTCTGTCGAGAGTGACGTAAACATCACCTGTCATTTGTCTGGACGGCACTGGTTTCCGTGGAGAGGGGCACTGATTTCAGTGTGGTGCGTCATTCAATAAATCTCAGAACAGCACAAAATCCCATATATTTTCTCTCGTCCCTATATTTTATCCCTGATAACTTCACAATTTCTAAGGGTTTACGACGCGACCTGTTACTCAGTGTAAATCTCGTCAAATGGTATAAAACGTTTTTAGAACATATATTACTCAAGGAGGATTTTAATATGACGAGACAGAGATGGTTTCTAGTTGACTGCTTGCCAAAACATGTATAAGGCAGTTACCTGACACGTGATAATACATTAATTTAGGGAAGAAGCCAGACATTGCAGATATTACACTCCTGGAAATTGAAGTAAGAACACCGTGAATTCATTGTCCCAGGAAGGGGAAACTTTATTGACACATTCCTGGGGTCAGATACATCACATGATCACACTGACAGAACCACAGGCACATAGACACAGGCAACAAAGCATGCACAATGTCGGCACTAGTACAGTGTATATCCACCTTTCGCAGCAATGCAGGCTGCTATTCTTCCATGGAGACGATCGTAGAGATGCTGGATGTAGTCCTGTGGAACGGCTTGCCATGCCATTTCCACCTGGCGCCTCAGTTGGACCAGCGTTCGTGCTGGACGTGCAGACCGCGTGAGACGACGCTTCATCCAGTCCCAAACATGCTCAATGGGGGACAGATCCGGAGATCTTGCTGGCCTGGGTAGTTGAGTTACACCTTCTAGAGCACGTTGGGTGGCACGGGATACATGCGGACGTGCATTGTCCTGTTGGAACAGCAAGTTCCCTTGTCGGTCTAGGAATGGTAGAACGATGGGTTCGATGACGGTTTGGATGTACCGTGCACTATTCAGTGTCCCCTCGACGATCACCAGTGGTGTACGGCCAGTGTAGGAGATCGCTCCCCACACCATGATGCCGGGTGTTGGCCCTGTGTGCCTCGGTCGTATGCAGTCCTGATTGTGGCGCTCACCTGCACGGCGCCAAACACGCATACGACCATCATTGGCACCAAGGCAGAAGCGACTCTCATCGCTGAAGACGACACGTCTCCATTCGTCCCTCCATTCACGCCTGTCGCGACACCACTGGAGGCGGGCTGCACGATGTTGGGACGTGAGCGGAAGACGGCCTAACGGTGTGCGGGACCGTAGCCCAGCTTCATGGAGACGGTTGCGAATGGTCCTCGCCGATACCCCAGGAGCAACAGTGTCCCTAATTTGCTGGGAAGTGGTGGTGCGGTCCCCTACGGCACTGCGTAGGATCCTACGGTCTTGGCGTGCATCCGTGCGTCGCTGCGGTCCGGTCCCAGGTCGACGGGCACGTGCACCTTCCGCCGACCACTGGCGACAACATCGATGTACTGTGGAGACCTCACGCTCCACGTGTTGAGCAATTCGGCGGTACGTCCACCCGGCCTCCCGCATGCCCACTATACGCCCTCGCTCAAAGTCCGTCAACTGCACATACGGTTCACGTCCACGCTGTCGCGGCATGCTACCAGTGTTAAAGACTGCGATGGAGCTCCGTATGCCACGGCAAACTGGCTGACACTGACGGCGGCGGTGCACAAATGCTGCGCAGCTAGCGCCATTCGACGGCCAACACCGCGGTTCCTGGTGTGTCCGCTGTGCCGTGCGTGTGATCATTGCTTGTACAGCCCTCTCGCAGTGTCCGGAGCAAGTATGGTGGGTCTGACACACCGGTGTCAATGTGTTCTTTTTTCCATTTCCAGGAGTGTATTAAATGTGGTACCACACTGACTTCACTGGCAGCTAAAATTCCGTATTAGCTGCGATTAAAACACTGACATGTGACCCCGTGGTCTAGGGGTAGCGTCTTTGATTCATAATCAGACGGGTTCGATCCCCGCCACTGCCTAAATTTTGATAAATAATCAGCTTTGGCGGTCGAAGACTTCCGGCATAAGAAGTCAGCCTCATTCTGCCAACAGCCTTGTCAAAGAGGGCGGAGGAGCGGATAGAGGTTCAGGCCACTCACTTGTCCTAGGGGTGGGAAATTGCCCCTAAAGGCGGAAAAATCAGCAATGATCAACGACATGAGGATGCAGAAGGCAATGGAAACCACTGCACTAAAGACACGTAACGTGTATCCACAGGACATGTGGCCTGTATTTGAAGAAGTGTCATGATGATCTCTCCATTGGCAAAAGATTCCGGAATAGTCCCCCACTCGGATCTCCGGGAGGGGACTGCCAAGGGGGAGGTTACCATGAGAAAAAGATTGAATAATCAACGAAAGGATAACGTTCTACGAGTCGGGGCGTGGAATGTCAGAAGCTTGAACGTGGTAGGGAAACTAGAAAATCTGAAAAGGGAAATGCAAAGGCTCAATCTAGATATAGTAGTGAAGTGAAGTGAAGTGAAGTGAAGTGGAAGGAAGACAAGGATTTCTGGTCAGATGAGTATCGGGTAATATCAACAGCAGCAGAAAATGGTATAACAGGTGTAGGATTCGTTATGAATAGGAACGTAGGGCAGAGGGTGTGTTACTGTGAACAGTTCAGTGACCGGGTTGTTCTAATCAGAATCGACAGCAGACCAACACCGACAACGATAGTTTAGGTATACATGCCGACGTCGCAAGCTGAAGATGAACAGATAGAGAAAGTGTATGAGGATATTGAAAGGGTAATGCAGTATGTAAAGGGGGACGAAAATCTAATAGTCATGGGCGACTGGAATGCAGTTTTAGGGGAAGGAGTAGAAGAAAAGGTTACAGGAGAATATGGGCTTGGGACAAGGAATGAAAGAAGAGAAAGACTAATTGAGTTCTGTAACAAGTTTCAGCTAGTAATAGCGAATACCCTGTTCAAGAATCACAAGAGGAGGAGGTATACTTGGAAAAGGCCGGGAGATACGGGAAGATTTGAATTAGATTACATCATGGTCGGACAGAGATTCCGAAATCAGATACTGGATTGTAAGGCGTACCCAGGAGCAGATATAGACTCAGATCACAATTTAGTGGTGATGAAGAGTAGGCTGAAGTTCAAGACATTAGTCAGGAAGAATCAATACGCAAAGAAGTGGGATACGGAAGTACTAAGGAGTGACGAGATACGTTTGAAGTTCTCTAACTCTATAGATACAGCAATAAGGAATAGCGCAGTAGGCAGTACAGTTGAAGAGGAATGGACATCTCTACAAAGGGCCATCACAGAAGTTGGGAAGGAAAACATAGGTACAAAGTAGGTAGCTGCGAAGAAACCATGGGTAACAGAAGAAATACTTCAGTTGATTGATGAAAGGAGGAAGTACAAACATGTTCCGGCAAAATCAGGAATACAGAAATACAAGTCGCTGAGGAACGAAATAAATAGGAAGTGCAGGGAAGCTAAGACGAAATGGCTGCAGGAAAAATGTGAAGACATCGAAAAGGATATGATTGTCGGAAGGACAGACTCAGCATACAGGAAAATCAAAACAACCTTTGGTGACGTTAAAAGCAACGGTGGTAACATTAAGAGTGCAACGAGAACTCCACTGTTAAATGCAGAGGAGAGAGCAGATAGGTGGAAAGAATACATTGAAAGCCTCTATGAAGGTCAAGATTTGTCTGATGTGATAGAAGAAGAAACAGGAGTCGATTTAGAAGAGATAGGGGATCCAGTATTAGAATCGAAATTTAAAAGAGCTTTGGAGGACATACGGTCAAATAAGGCAGAAGGGATAGATAACATTCCATCAGAATTTCTAAAATCATTGGGGGAAGTGGCAACAAAACGACTATTCACGTTGGTGTGTAGAATATATGAGTCTGGCGATATGCCATCTGACGTTCGGAAAAGCATCATCCACACAATTCCGAAGACGGCAAGAGCTGACAAGTGCGAGAATTATCGCACAATCAGCTTAACAGGACATGCATCGAAGCTGCTTACAAGAATAATATACAGAAGAATAGAAAAGAAAATTGAGAATGCGCTAGGTGACGATCAGTTTGGCTTTAGGAAAAGTAAAGGGACGAGAGAGGCAATTCTGACGTTACGGCTAATAATGGAAGCAAGGCTAAAGAAAAATCAAGACACTTTCATAGGATTTGTCGACCTGGAAAAAGCGTTCGACAATATAAAATGGTGCAAGCTGTTCGTGATCCTGAAAAAAGCAGGGGTAAGCTATAGGGAGAGACGGGTCATATACAATATGTACAACAACCAAGAGGGAATAATAAGAGTGGACGATCAAGAACGAAGTGCTCGTATTAAGAAGGGTGTAAGACAAGGCTGTAGCCTTTCGCCCCTACTCTTCAATCTGTACATCGAGGAAGCAATAATGGAAATAAAAGAAAGGTTCAGGAGTGGAATTAAAATACAAGGTGAAAGGATATCAATGATACGATTCGCTGATGACATTGCTATCCTGAGTGAAAGTGAAGAAGAATTAAATGATCTGCTGAACGGAATGAACAGTCTAATGAGTACACAGTATGGTTTGACAGTAAATTGGAGAAAGACGAAGGTAATGAGAAGTAGTAGAAATGAGAACAGCGAGAAACTTAACATCAGGATTGATGGTCACGAAGTTAAGGAATTTTTCTACCTAGGCAGTAAAAGAACCAATGACGGACGGAGCAAGGAGGGCATTAAAAGCAGACTCGCTATGGCAAAAAAGGCATTTCTGGCCAAGAGAAGTCTACTAATATCAAATACCGGCCTTAATTTGAGGAAGAAATTTCTGAGGATGTACGTCTGGAGTACAGCATTGTATGGTAGTGAAACATGGACTGTGGGAAAACCGGAACAGAAGAGAATCGAAGCATTTGAGATGTGGTGCTATAGACGAATGTTGAAAATTAGGTGGACTGATAAGGTAAGGAATGAGGAGGTTCTACGCAGAATCGGAAAGGAAAGGAATATGTGGAAGACACTGATAAGGAGAAGGGACAGGACGATAGGACATCTGCTAAGACATGAGGGAATGACTTCCATGGTACCAGAGGGAGCTGTAGAGGGCAAAAACTGTAGAGGAAGACAGAGATTGGAATATATCAAGCAAACAATAGAGGACGTAGGTTGCAAGTGCTACTCTGAGATGAAGAGGTTAGCACAGGAAAGGAATTCGTGGCGGGCCGCATCAAACCAGTCAGTAGACTGATGACCAAAAAAAAAAAAAATAAATAAATAAATAAAATAAAAAAAACACTGACGATTGAAATCTGGCATACTGAAATCTGGTCGCCACAAACACCGCACACCGTTGTCTCCTCTCGCTGAAGCAAGAAACTATGCGTCACAGAACTGCGCTCTGTACATAGGCGAGTGCGAAGTAACTTCAGACGTAACGAAGGGAAGTGTGGAGGAACTCTGGCTGTTGATGTTGTAATTTGATGACCAGGCAGACAATATTAATAGTTACCTCAGAATTTTCACAGTAATGCAATTTTCTATATAGGAGCACAGTATAAACTGGCACAATTTTCGGTGAGACTTTGATAGATTTCAAAGTGGTGGTAGGATTCGCTACTCGCTTTAGATGTTCAGACATGTAAAACTGTGCCCTTCACAATGCGAAGAACTTCGACTGAAATATCTACAACGTCACTGGGTCACAAATGAAACCAGAAAACTCATGCAAATACCTGGGAGTAACAAGTTGTGTTGGTATGAAGTGGAGTGATCACAGACGATCAGACGTAGGTTGACAAAAATATTAGACTTGGGCAAAGAAAAACCTGAGCAGAATACAAGCAACAGAGATGCACGTTCTACGGGGGAACTTGGGCAAGAAGGAAAGAGACAAGGTAAAGCAAAAAACAATACGAAACACCCTACGGATCAAGCCCCTAAAAGAAACCGTGGAGAGTAATACGCTAAAATGGTTTGGCCACATTAAAGGAATGCGACCAGAAAGACTTGGTCTAAGAGCCATAGAATGGGCAGTTTCAAATGGTTCAAATGGCTCTGAGCACTATGGGACTCAACTTTCGAGGTCATTAGTCCCCTAGAACTTAAAACTAGTTAAACCTAACTAACCTAAGGACATCACACACATCCATGCCCGAGGCAGGATTCGAACCTGCGATCGTAGCGGTCTCGCGGTTCTAGACTGCAGCGCCTAGAACCGAATGGCGGAATGGGCAGAATATGGACGAAGATCAACTGGTAGACCGCAAACAAGATGGAGCGACTGTGTGAAGCATGATCTAAACCGAAAGGACGGCAATGGGAGGAAAAGCTGAATGTGCGAGAAAAGAGAAGGTTGGAAGAAGAGGCTGTGTGAACGATCTTCATAAACAGAAACGTTTCAAGAAGAAGAGGAAGGAGAAGAAGAAGAAGAAGAAGGTGTCACCGAGAAAAAGTTTCGATAAGGTTTGAAAGTAATAATAATAATGGCTCTGAACACTATGGGACTAAACATCTTTGGTCATCAGTCCCCTAGAACTTAGAACTACGTAAACCTAACTAACCTCAGGACATCACACACATCCATGCCCGAGGCAGGATTCGAACCTGCGACCGTAGCAGTCGTTCGGTTCCGGACTGAGCGCCTAGAACCGCTAGACCACCGCGGCCGGCGGATTGAAAGTGTTGGTAAAGCTTGTTTGAAGTCACTGAGTGCTGTCATTCTCAAATACTGGATGAATATAGTGTGGATAATTTTCACGCCTTGAGTATGCTACTTCAAGATACTTATTTGTTACTCAAATACGTGACTTGTTGCTTTAAGCCTTTAACCTAAAACTATGTCTCTGAATGAGCAGACTATGACAGCATTTCAAATTATTCAATTCGTTCAATAATTACCTGAAATACTTTTGCATCTCAAAACCTTTAGGTAGGCATTTGTAACTGGAACCGACTGACGGTTCCTAGCCGTTTACTGATATAGATCGCGCTTACAGAGCCATTCACGCAGTCATTATAATCGAGCTCCATACGGGAGAGGAAAGGGACGAAACAATAACAATTGGTACTTCACAGTGGTTTGCAGATTATAGCTGCAGATGTACATCTCGTCGGTGTGGGCAAAAGAATTTGTTGCCAAGCGTTTCTCTAGAATCCAAAATGATATTCCCCCAAGGTCTGCTTCTACCGGTCATCTTATTCTTGACACGGACCAATAAAACAGATTCGTTACCTCTCGGTCAGAAAAATACCGCTCTGCCAGGCGACTGTCCGCTCCGAAGTTATGATTCTCCGCAGCGGGCGACGTCAGGGGGATTCCCCGCGAAGGGACGAGTACAGATGAGGCCGTTAATCTCGGCAGCGGGGGCTCCCCGGCCCTGGAGGAGCCCAAGTCGGCAGCACAACGCCGGCCAGCGACCGTGCGCGCCGAAGTTGGCCCGACGACGCCATTACGAATCGGTTTCTGCCCTAATAAGTTCCGGAAGTAAGGAACGAGGGAGTCGGCTGGTTCACTGTCTGTCTGGCTGGTCGGCTGGCTGTGTACCCAAGCCGCGCGCGGCCAAGTTGGGTGCGCACCGATCGGAATGCCTGCCACTTCACATCACCCATTCTAATTTCCTTCCATCCGCCAGCTATGAGCATTTGAATTACAAATTTCGCTGTCATTGCCGTTCTAGCCGGAGCCTCTGGAAGTATTAAGTTTCGACAGCGTGATTACCATACACATGAAGCTTCCTCTAAATTATTCAGAGATACGCGCGCCGGCTCGTCAGCTGCGCTCTCGTTCGATATCGCGCCGGCGGTCGCGGCCACTGCCCTCTGGCAAATTTTCAATGACCGCTGGAAAAAAAAATGTAATAAAAACACCAAGATTCCTTCACTCCCCCTCTTTTTCGGTATCGTATGGTTCGCGGGAATATCGACTACTGTTAAGCTTCCGTGTGGGCTCTGATCTCTATTTTATCGTAGTGGCCTTTCATCGAGATATACGTAAAGGATGTAATATAAAACTAAACTCCGCCAGAAAAGGCCATGAAGGCTCAACGGTACCGACCGGCCGTCGTGTCATTCTCAGGCCCCAGGCATCACTGGACGCGAATGTGGAGGGCGATGTGGTCAGCACACCGGCCTCCCTGCCGTATGTCAGTTAGAGAGACTCGAGCCGCTGCTTCTCAATCAAGTGGCTTCTCGCTTTGCATCACGAGGGCTGAGTGCACCCTGCTTGCCAACGGCGCTCGGCAGACCGCACGACCACCCAATCAAGTGCAAGACCAGCCCGACAGCGCTTAACTTCAGTGATCTGACGGGATCCGGTGCAACCACTACAGCAAGGCTGTTGGCAACAGAATGTAATATACTGGTACGCTTTCGGAACGTGAACAGTAGACCGTACGGTGATGCACAATGCCTCTTATGCAGCTTCTTCCACTGGGATTGGCTAAGCATTTCACGGACACTTTCATGCTTACTAAACGAGCCTGTAACGAAACGTGCTGTTCTTCTTTGGATCTTGTCTACTTCCCCTATCAGTCCTATCTCGTACGGATCTCATACTGACGACCAGTATTCAAGTATTGGTCGAACTAATGTTTCGTGAGCTTCTCCCTTTGTTACATCGCCCGAGCATTTTTCCAATGTATATCGCTCTGGCATCTGTCTTACTCACGATTAATTTTAAGTTTCCAGCCGTTTTAAATCGCTCCGTACGCATACTCCTTGATATTTTACAGAAGTAACTGCTTCCGGTGATTGTTCTGCGATTGTGCAATCATACAACAAAGAGTCTTTCTGTATTCGTGTTTGCAGTGCTTCACATTTGCCTATGTTGAGAGTGAATTCCCATTTTCTGCACCAAGCGTCGATGTTCTGCAAGTCTTCGCATTTCGCAACAGTTATCCAGCGTCGCGACTTCTGTATATACAACAGCATCATCCACGAAAAGCCTCATGGAACTTCGGACGTTATCCACAAACTCATTTATTTATCTGTGAAAAGTATTGGCCAAATAATTCTCCCCTGCAGAACGCCCGAAGTTACTCTTACGTCTGAAGACGGCAATGCTGCGCCACATCAGTTAAACGTTAAAATCTTGCAGACCACAGAAGTGACGACCTGATTCGTTTGATAATGTTCTGTAGCGCCGACCTACCAGTCTCTACTGACGATGATAAAAAAACGATGCGAACACGTGTTGAACCCGTCCAGAGTGACAACAGCTTAAGTCGTAGATAAGGCAAGTGGCAGGATAAGATACTGTGAGAATGCAGCAAGTCTACAAAGGAGAATTCTTACAAATCATTTGTGCATCCCATCGTAGAATATTGCTCAAGTGATAATAATTGCGTTAGGTTCAGCGATTTTCTTATCTTTAATCCCCTTCAGTTATCGAACAGAAGACCAATGGCCTTTCCTGTCAGATCATCGAAGTTAAGCGCTGTCGGGCTTGGCTAGCTCTTGGATGGGTGACCGTTCGGTCTGCTGAGACCTATTGACTACTTGACTGAGAAGTAGCGGCTCCGGTAACGAAGACTGACAACGGCCTCTCGCCCCTCCATATCCACACCCACTGACGACTAAAGGCTGAGGATGATACGGCGGTTCGTCAGTACACTTAGGGTCTTCAGAGACCTGTTCCGACGAAGTTATCGAACAGAGGTAAGTGATCTACGACGTAACGAGGAATTTTAACGACGTGTCGCCCCAGACGATTCCTCACGTCGCTGAGAGCCGAAGGCTTGATTAAAAGCAGACAGAAAATTTCCGTGGTTCTACCAGCACCGTACCCTCCGACATCTCGGTTTCCGGGAACGCGCTTCCCCGCTAACCTCCAGGGACTAATATCAAACAGCACTAGGAGAAGCTGAACATTATCTACAAAAAGAAGGGTGGGTAAAATGGTCAAAAGTATGTTTGACTCAAGGGAGATTCTCATGTTATTGTTGAAAAATCTGAACTGGGGGTCTCTGAAGACAGATGACAAACATTTTGTCGTGAAAACCTACGTATAAAGTTCCAAACACCAGTGCTATCTGAGAGTTGTACAGATATGCTTCGTGCCCCTGTGTGCCGCTTCCACATGAGCGCGAAGACAAAAGCAGACTAATTACAGGACGCACAAGAAACGTTTAAGCTGCCACCCTTCCCGCAATTCATACGCGGTCGGGGAGGGAGTGAACATAAACTTGTCGTAGCATGCTAAGCACACTCTGCCATGCACTTCACAGTGGCTTGCAGAGTATGTATTCAGATGTAAATGTTAATGAAGATGCAGTTCACGTTACACCATCATTATCATCATCATCACTGGCGTCAAAGATTAGACGCATTGACCTGTCTCCTTAGAACTCAGTGGGACTGTATTTCAAAGCAATTTTAGTACTTCTGTTGCTTTCCATCGGTTGAAGATGACCTCTGCACGTTATTTGGTTTTATTTTATTATTTTTTAATAACATTTGTTACTAACTCCACATTTAATTCCTGTCTAGCCCCTACATTCTTCTTACGATCTATGAAGCAACCTGATTCCATACGATTCAATGTATTTTATTTGCTCAGGTGTTAGAGTCCAACTTTCTCATCCATACAACAGAAAAGTAGCAGCTAAAGTTTTAGTAAGGTTTCCCCTCAAACGTTACATCGCGTTGTATCGCCGAAATTGTAAGAAGCTCACGTAACTTCTAACACAATCGATCATCACCATACACAGTATTTTTTAAAGAAAACGAGAAGTTCGGACAACCAGTCAAAGAGATTTTACTTGTGTCAGATCTGATTCATTTTTTCTCTAAATGAATATCACAGTAGCTCAAAACTTTCACAGTGCTTACCCAACTTTCGCCAGAAGAAAAGAATCATTTCGCATTTTACTTTTCGTCAAAGACGACATCATTATACATAGATTCCAAGTTCTAATTGTGCGAAGATGTTCAACGAAACCTGTCGTGTCCTTTTAAAAGAAAACATCTGGAGGGGGGGGGGGGGGGAATGTGCAGTGAAAATTTAGCCATCATAAATGGACCTAATCATCAACTCGGAAATCGGGACGTATTCCGAAACAACAGCCAAAAGCGTATAGCAGTATGATTGTCAATATTATTTACGCTGTTAGGTTCGCACTTAACAATAACCTCAATGATCACTACGTTTTCCGAACAAAACAATCTTGATACAGTCTCTGTGCGAATCAGGGATACTGCATGTGTTAAATAACATCTAAAAAAAAACTTCAGTTCATAACTTTTCCGCAAGGGAGGCCATAACTAAGAAGATTTGGAATTAGTTCGTCACGCAGAGGCGTTGTCACAGACGTTGTTCATCGTTGACAACTTTCCTTCGTTCGGACTAATACTAGATTTCCGCTGTACTCACGTGTAAGTCTACTAAAATAACAGCGAGATTGCTTACCTGTGTCTTCCTGCAGCTATAAGCGCGAACCATTGCTCTCGGGACCCGCACGATGATTGATATTGTTCACCGTTGAACGTCTTTCTCTAAGCCACAGACGAAAGACGAAACTCGCGTGATTTGTACAGCTACACACGACGTGAACTTCTTAAAGAAATCATCACTTTCAACGCTTAAGTTCCACTCGCAGCGCTTTCTTAACGCGGGTCCTTTTATTCTGCTCTGCAGCCTGATGTTACCGCGGAAACCGTGCTTCCCACCACAACAATGTTAATTGATGGTGGTCAGCGTGCGATATAAGCGAACTATGGCATTACAAAATGCAACCGATTACCTCTGGGGACGATCAGGGTGCTTGCTCTCTAACATGTTGTTGCCGAATCCACGCATTAGTTCAGTTATGGATTGCCTCAGACTGCTGTATCTTAAATCCAAAAAAGGAAGAAGGGTGCGTGTAGTCTAAGTCTGGCCATCTTGGAAGCAAGAAGAGGGCGAGATCTCTTTTAGCTGAAGAAATCTGTTTAGGAAACAACCGAGCATGCGTTTGAATTGAGTCTGGGAGCACACAGGAAGCTTAAGTATTAATAGCTGCGCAGTGGGTTTGAAACTTTTGCACCTTAATGCGAAGATTTAACCGCTTTTCGTGTAGTATGGTGGCTCACATAAATAAAATCACCTGACTTGCTTTCTAACCCTGGAAACTATAGTTCTTCAATATTCTATTACTCCTTCACTTCTATCAAAATAATAGCATCCAAAATATGTGTAATACATAGAAATATACTTTCATACAAGTGCCACTTTCAACCAGACAGAAGTGTGCTCACTTTAAATGTATTTTCCAATACTTTTTCCACTTTCTTCGGAAAATGTTGGAATCATTAGTTCCATTTTCCGCATGCCCTGTGAGCTCATCAGACGAGGCATAGACGTTCTTCGCAGTAACTAATGTAACACCAAATATTTTTAGGCACCGCAATACTTGACAAACACAGAGGCAGGGAATTTCTCGACGAGACAAGAAAAAGAGACCCATATAACCGCAAAACAGCCGAAAATTATCCGTTTATGGTTTATTAACGAAGGAATATATTGCAAAGTTCTCTCGTCAGTGACTCATAATAAACTCTTGTTCTTCCGGCCGGTGTGGCCTAGCGGTTATAGGCGTTTCAGTCTGGAACCGCGCGACCGCTACGATCGCAGGTTCGAATCCTGCCTCGGGGATGGATGTGTGTGATGTCTTTAGGTTAGTTAGGTTTAAGTAGTTCTATGTCTAGAGGACTGATGACATCAGATGTTAAGTCCCATAGTTCTCAGAGCCATTCTTGAACTCTTGTCCACAGCTTCTGTAAATTCTTTAAATGGCATTGTTTTTCTCCTGGTTGTCTGATTTCAACCTACATGTAAATAACATAAATCTACTTATGTAAATGTTGACAGCTGCTGACTCCAGTATCGTGAAGAATGCATATACATACAAGGACATTATTATATTTAACCTATTTCTACGTCGTAATTTGCAATCAAACCTGGTTTCACTATGGCACGTAAGCCATAATTGCAATGGCACAATAAAAAATTTACAGGTAAGGTATGCACTTTCTCTATAGGTTACAAAAGCAAACAATTAAGTTAAGGGTAACGTGCAGATCATGGAAAAGCCATCCCTTATCTACCTATTTCTCATGGATCATACCATGCAGTACATCTCAAGTAATGTGGCTGAAATATTTTGGATTTCCTTTATGGATCAGCCAACTGCTTCTGAAATTGTTACAGACACGTCTTGTAGTAGGTCTGGAAGAATTTGAACAAAATATGAGATTACTAGGTATCGGAGCAGCGGTTGTAGTTTCAAAAGGACGCGAATCTATATCGCGGGAATGTTAAATATTTCGCAGAAGCTGACGAAATCAACTGGATCCAAAATTATGAAAAGTAAACCAGATGTAATTTGACCAGGCATTTGGAAATATGCAAAAAAAATTCAATAAAGAACTGTTGACTTTCTAACAAGGGAACCTCCCCATCGCACCCCCCTCAGATTTAGTTATAAGTTGGCACAGTGGATAGGTCATGAAAAACTGAACACAGATCAATTGAGAAAACAGGAAGAAGTTGTGTGGAACTGTGAAAAAATAAGCAAAATATACAAACTGAGTAGTTCATGGAAGATAGGCAACATCAAGGACACTGGAAGCGCAGGAGCGTCGTGGTCTCGTGGTAACGTGAGTAGCTGCGGAACGAAAGGACCTTGGTTCAAATCTTCCATCGAGTGAAAAGTTTAATTTTTTATTTTCAGTATATGTGACAAACGTTTCCATCACTTTTTTTGGGAGTGATTATCAAATTCACAAGAAAACGTAAATCGGGCAAGGTAGAAGAATCTTTTTACCCATTCGCCAAGTGTACAAGTTAGGTTGGTCGACAACATATTCCTGTCATGTAACGCACATGCCGTCACCAGTGTCGTATAGAATATATCAGATGTGTTTTCCTGTGGAGGAATCGGTTGACCTATGACCTTGCGATCAAATGTTTTCGGTTCCCATTGGAGAGGCAGTTCCTTTCGTCTACTAATCGCACGGTTTTGCGATGCAATCGCAAAACACAGACACTAAACTTATTACAGTGAACAGAGACGTCAATCAACGAACGGACAGATAATAACCATGCAAAAATAAAGAAAGTAAAATTTTCACTCTAGGGAAGACTTGAACCAAGGACCTCTCCTACTGCAGCTGCTCACGCTACCACGGGACCACGGCATTCCTGCGCTGCCAGTCTCCATGATGTTGCCTATGTGGCTCATGGACTACTCGGTTTGTATATTTTGCTTATTTTTTCACAGTTCCACACAACTTCTTCCTGTTTTCTCAATTAATCTGTGTTCAGTTTGTCAAGGCCTATCCACTGTGCCAACTTATAACTAAATCTGAGGGGGGTGCGATGGGGAGGTTCCCTTGTAAGAGACGAAAAACGTCTTTAAATTGTTAATGTAGTAGTTTTGCTAGTCTGCCAGTGGAGGTGTAACACTGTACGGGTATTTCAAATGTTTGGGAGTCAAAATTCTACAGGTGGTAAACGATCCTAAAGTTAACGTTTTTATATCAAAAACCAATGATTGGCGGTGAATATTTCAGGCGTTAGGAGTTCTTGAGAGAGCAATCAGTGTGGGGCACTTGGGTTAGATTGGTGCACAAGTTCGTTGCGTTTTTTTTTTTTTGCATGTCGTTATTCCGGTTGTTATGGGTTTCTTAATTGATTAATATTTTTATTTGTAGTTCATTGTTGCTATTTGAGTTTACATATTATTATTTTGTCATTTCACTATAGTGAATGGAGATGTGGACGCTACAAAATGGAGTCCCAAGTGGAGGAATCGGAACATTTCCGACATGTTGTTCTGTATGAGTTCATTAAAGGGATGACAGCAGCGGACGCGGCGAGAAACATTTGCGACGTGTAAGGGACAGAGCACGGCAAGAAAATGGTTTCTCGTTTTGAGGAGGATCGTTTTCACATTAGTGGCTCTCCACATTCAGGAACACATTCGAGGTTTGATGAAGATCGTTTAAACGCATTCATCCACAATTAGACACTCCAGTGTAGTCTATAACTGACAAATGTGATTAACTTTGATCATTCCACCATCGCACGGCATTTGTATGCAAAGGGGAAGGTTCAAAAATTGGGTGTATGCTCTAAGCCAAAATCACAAAAATCAACGGATGGCCGTATGTGCATCTCTGCCTCCTCGTTATCAATTGGCTCCTGAAAAGGACCCACCATTCCCATCCTGTATGGTTAGTGGTGACGAGAAATGGTGTCTTTATGCTAACATAAGGAAAAGAAAGGAATGACTGAGCCCACACAAAACAGCAACTACCTGTACAAAGAGCTGCGGCCATCAAAGATAATCTTATGCATCTGGTGGAACAGCGACGTTGTGTTCTACTACGAACTGTTTCCTCAAGTGCAACCATCATTGCTGCCATTTATTGTGAACAGCTGAAACGTCTTGCAGACGCACTCTAAGAACAGTGATGCGGAAGATTGCTTAAAGTGATGCTACTCCAAGATAATGCCTGCCCTAGTTCTGCTAGATTGACAAAAAACACAACACGGGAGTGGGATTAGCAAGTTATTCCGCACCCACCATACTCATCTGAACTTGCGCCCTCAGACTTCCACCTTTTAGACACTCTATTGGACAACCTTGAAGGAACTTCTTTTCCGGATGAATATGCGCTCCGAACATAGGTCGGTGAGTTCTTTACCTGGATTCCACCTGATTTCTGCAGTCGCGTAATCGGAAAGTTATCCCAGCGTTGGCAGACTGTTATAAATAGTGAAGAGGGATATATTATTGATGAGTAAAGTCTCTGCTATTTCATTGCGGTTTATTAAACATACGGAAAAACGATTCCAACGTATGCACAAACCCCGTTACGTAAACTGTTTATTTGTAGTATGTGTCAGTGGTCTTATAGTATGCGTTGCTATCAAAATGGTTCAAATAGCTCTGAGCACTATGGGACTTAACATCTGAGGTCATCAGTCCCCTAAAACTTAGAACTATTTAAACCTAACTAACCTAAGGACATCACACACATCCATGCCCGAGGCAGGATTCGAACCTGCGACCGTAGCGGCTGCGCAGTTCCAGATTGTAGCGTCTAGAACCGTTGGGCCACTCTGGCCGGCTGCTGACTATCGATCACGATCACGAGTTTCGAGGCTAGATTCCCGACCGTGTTTGGGATATTTTCCACTAGGGACTGAGTGTGTGTGCTTTCCTCATCATCATTTCGCTACGCAAGTCACCGACTAAAAGGACTTGTACCATGGTGGCCGAGCGGTTCTAGGCGCTACAGAGTGGAACCACGCAACCGCTACGGTCGCAGGTTCGAATCCTGCCTCGAGCATGGATGTGTGTGATGTCCTTAGGTTAGTTACGTTTAAGTAGTTCTAAGTTCTAGGGGACTGATGACTTCAGATGTTAAGTCCCATAGTGCTCAGAGCCATTTGAACCATTTTTGAACTTGTACCCTGAGACCGAATATTCCTGGTGGAACTCCCGGACATCAATGTCATACCCATGTTTCATTTCATTTTTAATATCAAACATCAGTCCCGCAAGGGCAACAACCTCAACTGAGCATTATAGTAGAGTCTGAAATACTGCTTCAGTTTTCAGTTCTAAGTTTTTTTTCCGTCAGTGCTTAAAACACGACCGGTTTCGGGCTATTACATGCCCATCATCAGGCGTGGTACTGAAAATAAACAGGAGACCGAAGCTAATGACAACTTTTGGCTGCGGCAGTACACATGAGAAAATAAAAAAGATCTATCATATAATATATTACAAGCAGCGGTGGGGCTAGGGGGGGGGTAAAACTTAAGTCAATGCCAAGTGACACTGGACAATACAAAGGAAGACCTCCAGGGTATAAAAACATGTGATGACACTTACACTTTGTGCAGTGACCCCGAACGTTTTCAATCTCTATGGCTACACCGAAGTTTATAGCACTATCTTGAAAGCAATACACAATCGCCTGTAATGTGTAGACTATAAAATTGGCGACACATTTGACGACTGGTTAATAAAGATGAAGCATTGTTAGTTCCAGGAAGTAATAGACATGGATTTTACGTTTGGTACATCAGGGTGTAGCGGTCGGGAAGGCAGACTAATGTACAAAGGTTCTCAGCTGTTTATAGCGTAAGACATAACCCTTCAAGAAACTGAATACTTGAAGCTACAGGGGGCTAGTGGATGTTATCGACGCAAACCAGTATTTCAGCAAATGTGGAAACTGAAATTTCCAACAATAGCCGCAGTCAAGCATGGAATTACACTACTGGCCATTAAAATTGATACACTACGAAGATGACGTGCTAAAGATGCGAAATTTAACCGGCAGGGAGAAGATGCTGTGATACGCAAATGATTAGCTTTTCAGAGCATTCACACAAGGTTGGCGCCGGTGGCGACACCTACAACGTGCTGACATGAGGAACGTTTCCAACCGATTTCTCATACACAGACAGCAGATGACCGGCGTTGCCTGGTGAAACGTTGTTGTGCTGCCTCGTGTAAGAAGGACAAATGCGTACCATCACGATTCCGACTTTGATAAAGGTCGAATTGTAGCCTTTCGCGATTGCGATTTAGCTTATCGCGACATTGCTGCTCGCGTTGATCGAGATCCAATGACTGTTAGCAGAATATGGAATCGGTCGGTTCAGGAGGGTAATGCGGAACGCCGTGCTAGATTCTAACGGCCTCGTATCAATAGCAATCGAGATGACAGGCATCTTATCCGCATGGTTCTAACGGATCGTGCAGCCACGCCTCGATCCCTGAGTCAACAGATTGGGACGTTTGCGAGACAACAACCATCTGCACCAACAGTTCGTTTGCAGCAGCATGGACTATCAGCTCGGAGACCATGGCTGCAGTTGCACTTGACGCTGCATTACAGACAGGAGCGCCTGCGATGGAGTACTCAACGACGAACCTGGGTGGACGAATGGCAAAATGTCATTTTTTCGGATGAATCCAGGTTCTGTTTACAGCATCGTGATGGTCGCTTCCGTGTTTGGCGACATCGCGGTGAACGCACATTTGAAGCGTGTATTCGTCATCGCCATACTGGCGTAACACCAAGCGTGATGGTATGGGGTGCCATTGGTTACACGTCTCGGTCACCTTTTGTTCGCATTGACGGCACTTTGAACAGTGGACGTTACATTTCAGATGTGTTACGACCCGTGGCTCTACCCTTCATTCGGTCCCTGCGAAACCCTACATTTCAACAGGATAATGCACGATCGCATGTTGCAGGTCCTGTACGGGCCTTTCTGGATACAGAAAATGTTCGATTTCTGTCCTGGCCATCACATTCACCAGATCTCTCACCAATTGAAAACGTCTGGTCAATGGTGGGCGAGCAACTGGCTCGTCACAATACGCCAGTCACTGCTCTTGATGATCTGTGGTATCGTGTTGAAGCTGCATGGGCAGCTATACCTGTAAACGCCATCCAAGCTCAGTTTGACTCAATGGTCAGGGGTATCAAGGCCGTTATTACGGCCAGAGGTGGTTGTTCTGGGTACTGATTTCTTAGGATCTGTGCACCCAAATTGCGTGAAAATGTAATCACATGTCAGTTCTCGTATAATATATTTGTCCAATGAATACCCGTTTATCATTTGCATTTCTTCTTTGTGTAGCAATTTCAATGGCCAGTAGTGTAACTTCAATGACGGCAAGTGAAAATTTGTTCCTGACCGAGATACGAAACCTGAACTCCCGGTTTGTGCGAGCTGTCGCCTCAACCGCTTCGGCTACCCGTCCAACCCAAATTCCCAAACTTTGGTTTCTGTCTAACCCAAATTCTCAAACTGTTGCACACTACATACATAGCGTCCTCCCCCATCCCTCACAGCCTCACGCTGATTCCCTCAAGAATTCGGAGGAAGAGTGCGTCTGCACTGAAGGTACCATTAACTGCCATCAAGGCGCATACTCTTAGATGTGCAGTGTCTGCTATTTAGCACGTGTCCGAAACAACAGACACCATACATGTAAAAAAATTCAGGGATGTTGCTGGATGCCGATATTTTGTTGTATCAAGCGGGTCTTCTTTTGAGTTTCCTTTTCCCGTTTCTCCACAGGCTGTGCAGTTTTATATGGTCTTAGGCAACGTTGGTGGCCGGATGCTCTTCCTGACGCCATTGCTTCCCCAGGGAAGGAATCTGTGCACCCCATCTGTCTGCATCTAGAGTAAATCTGTATACAAGTGCGATAACGTTGACTAAATATTTAAGTAGCGTGTACCTGACACGGACATGGGTAACTGCCCAGTACTCACCAAGCGGGACGTGGTAACAAGCCTAAAGACCACGTCCGGGCTGACCTTCTCACCAGGCTTCATTCGATCATAGCTCACATACGAAGAAAAAGAAAGTAGAATGTAGGCATCATAAATGAGATTTACCATGGTAGTGAAAGGATGTAGCACTTTAGACAGAGATAGAGAATGATATTAAGAATGAAGTGAAGATTTATATGAGAGATATAAAGTTTTAACTATACCCTCGGAAAAATAAAGTCACTTAATTACTTTTTTGTTTGTTTGTAAGTTCATGTCTATAGTTGTGGACATGAAAACCCTCTGCTACAGTATCCTAGTACGCCGCCAGGGCGACGAGCACAACAGCCGCAGATGATACAGCGGAGTATCTGACAGTAATTTTTTATCTTCATTAGAAGGGAAGCAACGCAACAATAATCCATGCTGAGGTGGTGGAAGTTTATGGTAACGATCGAGCTAATTTTGCACACGTCACAATCACGTATGCTGCATCTTCGGGGTATCAATTTTACCTCGAACCGATATTCTCTTAACATGTCACCCAATAACTTTTTTCTCTTTCCTCATATGTGTGCTAGACATCAACCAAATTATGACGTGGTTACGGCCATATGCAGAGGTCTACAACCAAGGTACTCGCCCAATCATCCATAAGTAATAAAATCCATGAAAACAAGTCAAAATGAAATCATCTCGTTAAGAACGTAGGACTGCCTTTCAGAATCGTAAGATACGAGGACGTGCTCAAAAGTAATGGCTTCAAATTTTTTTACGTGACGTTTCTGGGGTAGCTCAGTTGGTAGAGCACTTGAACGCGAAAGACAAAAGTCCCGAGTTCGAGTCTCGGTCCGGCACACAGTGTTAATCTGCCAGAAAGTTTCATTTGAGATAGTGTTAATTAAGCTTCTTCGTCAACCAACAGGCAAAAAAAAAAAAAAAAAAAGGGAAGAAAGAATGTAGAGATCATGGGAAAAATTTTGGAATTCGTGTATAGAGTGGTGACTTGGATAATGTCTAGATCTACATGGATACTCTTCAAATCACATTTAAATGCTTGGCAGAGTACTAATTCTGTTCCCAGTCACACAGTGAAAATTCTCTCCAGTAGTGGGATGTTTCTATAGGAAATTGTAGAACTTTGTGCAAACAGGCCATCGTTCTTTTCTGTCGTTTACGCTAATGAGTGCATTTCAAAAGTGTATTGCATTTTAGAAGTGCAGTTAAAAGTCAGAGCGAGAATGTCGGTGACGTTTCTCGCCTCACAAGTACGAGGTCGATGAATGAGCGCTGATTCCTCACGCGTTTGGATGCACACTGCATAAAATATCTGCGAGCATTTGCCGCCGAGGTCGGGACCCCTGGCATCGGGGCGACGTCGACTTATTACAGCCTCTCAAGGCAATGATAAAAAATGCGCAGGCCGACCATGGAGGCCTTCCCCGAAGAGGAGGGCGAGACACAATGGGGACACGAGAACCCCCGCCTCATCGCAAGAAACGACGCAACGCCGGCGAAGCAAAACGCGGCGATGGAAGATTTATTGGCCGATGCCGGGCACGCGTCTGTACGTCCCGAAACTCGTCATTTTTCTCTCCCCCGCTAAGTTTCTCAGCCGCTGCTGACATTTGTCGTCAGCGCTACGGAAATGTCGCGAATACGCCGGATGCTCGGCACTTCCGCTGAATTTCGGGGGATCTCCGCGCTGTTACGTGTGATGGATGAGTTGCCCCCGAGCAAACGGCAGCCGCGATATCTATGTACCCGCTGTGCTGTCAACTAACTACCGATTCACTCAGCAGGAGTGAAGCTACTGTCACACTGCTAGTTGCGAGCAATGTTGGGGTAGTACTGATTATACAACAGGACGCTCTTCAGCCCTAGTCAGATGATATACATGATATTAGGTGTATAAATGCAGATATTTCGATTGATGAATGAAGACAATGTACTGAACACCACTACATCGGTGTTCGCTTCATTATCAGACTTATAATTATAGCTATTACAACCAGTCGTGTCTTAGGTCGGTTAGTATCACGCGTGATACCAACAGGCCATTCATATAACTGAGGCGACAAAACTCGTGGGATAGCGATATGCACAAATACAGATGGAGGTGAGTGGCGTATCGTATACAAGGTATAAAAGGGCAATGCAAAAAAATGGCTCTGAGCACTACGGGACTTAACATCTGAGGTCATCAGTCCCGTAGAACTTAGAACTACTTAAACCTATATAACCTAAGGACATCACACACATCCATACTCGAGGAAGGATTCGAACCTGCGACTGTAGCGATCGCGCGGATCCAGACTGAAGCACCTAGATCCGCTCGTCCACACCTGCCGGCAAAAGGGCAGTGCATTGGTGTTATCTGTATACAGGTGATTCATTTGAAATGGTGTCCGAAGTCATATGGCCGCAAGAGGGGAATTAACGGACTTCGAACACGAAAATACAGTTGGAGCTAGACGCATGGGACATGCCATTCCGGAAATCAATAAGGAATTCAATATTCCGAGATCCAGAGTGGCAAGAGTGTGTCGAGAATACCAAATTTCAAGCGTTACCTCTCACAATGGACAACGCAGTGGTCGAAGGACCTCACTTAACGACCGAGAGCAGCGGCCTTTGCGGGGAGTTGGCATTTCTAACAGACAAGCAAGAATTCGTGGAATACCCGGAGAAATTAATGTGTGACGTACGACAAACGTGTCCGTTAGGGCAGTAAGGTGAAATTTGGCGTTAATCAGCGATGGCGGCAGACGACCCACGCCGTTCAGGGCCTGTGCTGACAGCACATCCCTTGCAGCTTCTCTCCTGGGCTCGTGATCATATCGGTTCCACCATAGACGAATCGAAACCCGTGACCATGAAGCCAAGTTGTGAACAAGGCACTGTGTAAGCTAGTGATGACTCCATAATGGTGCAGGCTATGTTTAAATGGAACGGACCGAGTCTTCTGGTCCAATTGAACCCATCATTGATTGGAAATGATTATGTTTGGCTACTTGGAGACCATTTACAGCCATTCATGGACTTCGTGTTCCCAAGCAACGATGGTATTTTAATGGATGACAATGCGCTATGTCACTGATCACAATTGTTCGCGATTTGTTTGTAGAACATTCTGAGCAATTCGAGCGAATCGTTTGGTCACCCAGACCGCCCGACATGAATCCCATCAAACAAATATGGAACACAATTGAGAGATCATTCCGTGTACAAAATCCTTCAGCAGCAACACTTTCGCATTATTATGGACGGCTATAGACGCACCATAGCTCATTATTTCTGCAGTGGATTTCCAGCGACTTGTTGAGTCCATGCCACGTCGCGATGCTGCATTACGATAAGCAAAAGGATATCTGGCAAGATATTAGAACGATTCCATGACTATTGTCGTCTCAATGTGTTTTCTCATGGACAGCTGGTCAGGTGTTACAGTGTGGACGCATGAACGCAAAACGGCTAGTCTATACCGACAAGTGTATTCCACTACGCGGCGCAGTTACGAACGTGAGGCACACATCAGGTAACGTGTTTGCCGGATGACTGTTAGCGACACAGAAATAACTACTGAAACGCTAAAGTGGGCCATGTTAAGGTACCAATGATCGCAATATCTGTACCTATGTCCCTAACAACCAGTGAGTTGTACCACAGCAGTGTTGGGGCTCACACGTGAAGAACTGTTTCGACAGTTATCGCATAATATACCTTATAAGCCAGCTAATGGAATTGTCGTTCTTCGCAGTGAAAAATACTGGTTGGCCAATGTGGCCGAACGGTTCTAGGCGCTTCAGTCCGGAACCGCGCTGCTGCTGCGGTCGCACGTTCGAATCCTGCCTCGGGCATCGATGTGTGTGAAGTTCTTAGGTTAGTTAGGTTTAAGTAGCTCTAAGTTCTGGGGGACTGATGACCTCAGATGTTAAGTCCCATAGTGCTCAGAGCCATTTGAACCTTATCGCTGTCCACTCATCCATATTTAGATTTTTCCTGCTCTCTATGAAGAGAGCTGCAGGATAGTTCGACAATAATACGGCCGAATTCCTTATCCTTGCTACTACTTGTCGTCTTTCACTGATGATCTCGTTGTAGACAGGGCGTTGCATACGAGTATACTGCATTTTTTCCGCGTTATACTTCGTCGGTGTATTTTCTAGCCTCCTTGCCGTCTGCGACAGCATTCCTTTCGCGTATGGCACCTGGGTGAACGTCTGCCGGTAAACCTTATACTTTTGCATTGCAGTATGTAACACTATAAACTGCTGCGTAAACTTTGTAAATTAAATACGATAAATGTATTTGCTATAAATTAAATAGGTATTATCTGAATCGGTGAAAAACATTTTGTAGAATATATAAAATAGGCACATCGACAAAGTCAGGCACTTTGAACTGTATCGAGTCACATAATCTGCTTGGGTGATTGAAACAAAATGTTTGGAGTGTGGATCGTCTTTTGACAGCGCCATGTCATAAGAGGAGAGAGCTGATTCACAGCCGGGAGTGCGTAAGGACATTAGTTTGATTGTGTTTGTCGCAGCGACAATGTATTCAGCAATGTTTTTTGGTTGCTAGAGGCACTGCAAGTCGCAAGGGACCGAATGCAGTGCTTGAAGAGGAATGAGAGGAAGAATACTGGTTGGCTACTGTAGCGTAAGGAATTTGCGTCTGGAGACAATATACTACAGTTTGGAGTTCTGCGACATGGTTGTCGTCGAGCTACTAATTCTACCCTGCAGCAACCAAAACTTTGTAAGACCGAACTGCTTCAGACTTCAATCCCTGTAAAAGACGTGACAGTATTCTATAATAATATAAATTTTGTATAAATTTCAGTTACAGTTTCGTAGTCATCGTACCCCAAGTCATTATTACTTTCAATATGATCCATGCCCTGTTCTCATAAATTCAATAGTATCACAATACAAATGCTATTGCCAGAAACTATTACCAATTTGGTAGTTCATATCCTTGTTGAGTACTAAAAGTTGTTGGAAAAATTTCGAGTAACAACAACAATGACTATCTTTTGAAGTTTCCGACTAAGGAACTGTTGAAACTATTGAATCTGGAAGATAATAAGAAATTCAGCTAATTGTTTAGTTATATTAATTAATTTTCTGCATCGATGACTGGGCTATGGCTTTCGAGCGTTGGCATGGTGTTCTGTTGCGTTGCAGTGATGACCGTTTAAATGAAGTAATATTGACAGTGAGTATTAAAAATTTAGAAAAGTTTGTCTGTCAAAATTCGTAACAGTAAAGATCATAGCGAAGAGTAGCTAGGTCATTATTAACGCAACGCAGACGAGTGTAATTGACTCAATTTTCTTTTCGTTTACAATTGCTTTAAACAATTGTCAAGTTGTGAGTATGAAACCAGACTCAAAGAATTCTTTTTTTATCCCGTGAAAATGAGGAATTACCATCGGGCGCGTAATGACCGACGTCTCTAGTACATATGTAACGGATTGTGGCATGAACTTACACTTGATCATAACCAACTGTTTTTAGAAATAACTTGTCCTCTATGGGATCGGCCACCTGATTATTTCATTACTTGATTGGAATTCCAACGAAATAAAAATAAAAATAAAAAGTATATTTAAATAAGCAATCTAAATTGATTTTTGTAATTACATTTCTTTGCAGTAAATCTTTGTTAAGGCCATGTATTAAGTTGCAATTTTGATCCTTAGTTGTAGATTTTACAAATGATTTTCGTTAAATTACTTCGGAATAGATGTCTTTCTCACAAATTACGTACATGCAATCAGGGCCAATATGATCGTACAGTGGGAGACGAATGAGCTCTAATTTCTGTGCTACGACCATCATGCTCTCTCGCGAGATGTATTTGGAAGCGAGCGATAAGTTTTCATGCTCTCTTTGGAATGAATGGTCTAGAAATTTTAACAGTAAATCTCTCTGTGAATCACAGCCTCTCCTGTAGCTTCTGCCACTGCAGTCGGATGTCAAATAAGTGATGCTCCCACAGATACTAAACGAACTCATGGCAAAACGCGGTGTTCTTAGCGGGTCTTTTCAATCTCTTCTGCACGTTGAGTAATTAAGTCTGGTTCCTAAAGTAGGGAAGATGACGAAAGTCGGATGTTTCGGACCACTTTTATTTTTCCTAGTCCATATTAATCCGAAGCAAAAATATTCCCACAGTGAGGAGCAATATTCTAGAATCGGACACGCCAGAATTTTGTACGTTAGCTGTTTTGTTGGTAGTTTCCATTTCTGTAGGACTCTTCCAATTTATCTGAGCCTAGCGTCTGCTTTTCGTAAAATTTGACCTGCTGGCTCCGGACGTATATTCCTGGTTATGTTACCCTTATAAATGTTTCATGTGATTAATGGCTAATTTCTATTTCTCTGCGATATGAGGTATGAGACTGTCAAGATTAGAAAGTATTAGGGCAGTACTGGCAGAATTGAAGCTGTGAAGGCAGCAGGTCGTATAATTTAGCTGGGTAGATGAGTCGGTAGGAGCATTTCCGAAAAATGCATGGGTTTAGGTTCAAGTCCTGCTCCGGCACATTGATTTAACCTCCCCAAGAAGTTGCTAACCACTGACACTCCATTCTAGAGGGAAGTTTCGTTCTGGAAGTTAAAGTACGATTTCGAATGGAGCACATTAATAATCTTCACGACTAGGGTTTGTAATTCTGTCACGACAGCCAAATTACAGAAATTAGAGCAGATACCGTAGCTTAATGACAGTCGCTATTTCCATGGAGCATTTGAGAACTGAGCAGACAAGTGGGTAATAACAATGCAGGGCGTGGATGTAGATTTAGACGTACCTGCGCAGTCCCTGTCGCCACGCCTATGCGGACCATCTGTTCAACCCTTTGCTATCCCCTCCCCCCCCCCCCCCCCCCGTCTCTCTCTCTCTGTCTGTGTGTGTGTGTGTGTGTGTGTGTGTGTGTGTGTGAGAGAGAGAGAGAGAGAGAGAGAGAGAGAGAGAGAGGCGCCATCCGGCGTGATATCTATCCATTATTGTGGTTATTAAACAATGTTTTATTAACAAATGGTTCAAATGGCTCTGAGCACTATGGGACTCAACTGCTGTGGTCATTAGTCCCCTAGAACTTAGAACTAGTTAAACCTAACTAACCTAAGGACATCACAAACATCCATGCCCGAGGCAGGATTCGAACCTGCGACCGTAGCGGTCTTGCGGTTCCAGACTGCAGCGCCTTTAACCGCACGGCCACTTCGGCCGGCCTTTATTAACATTTACTGTTAAATTTGGTAAGGGAAAGTCCAGTAATATAGTATATTTGATGAATGCCTTTATTACTTTTTCTTGTTTTTATCGTTAAGTTGCTCTTCCACCGATTCTCCGCCACTGGGCCATCATTTTATGAAGCAAGTTGGCGATCAGCTCAAGGAGTCTGACAAATCTTTTGTAGTTATCAGAAAATTAGAACAGGAAGTTGCACATACTAGTATCAAAAAATATGGTTTAATTGGTGACGTATTGTAAGTAGGGTAGAGAAAATTACGTCACGCCTTAGGGAGCTTTTTGGTCAGCTAGTTGCCGGTGGTCAACATGCAAAGGCAGATGCACCTAATTCAACAGCTCTTGAGTGCATTTCATGCTTAAATAGAAAAAACGAGGCCAACTGTAGCGCGATGCAGCTTTGCCTCTCATTATGAGAGCTTGACTCCATGTTAAAGACTATGAACTGACTAGTGCGATTCGTAAGATGTCAGCTCACAAATACACTCCTGGAAATGGAAAAAAGAACACATTGACACCGGTGTGTCAGACGCACCATACTTGCTCCGGACACTGCGAGAGGGCTGTACAAGCAATGATCACACGCACGGCACAGCGGACACACCAGGAACCGCGGTGTTGGCCGTCGAATGGCGCTAGCTGCGCAGCATTTGTGCACCGCCGCCGTCAGTGTCAGCCAGTTTGCCGTGGCATACGGAGCTCCATCGCAGTCTTTAACACTGGTAGCATGCCGCGACAGCGTGGACGTGAACCGTATGTGCAGCTGACGGACTTTGAGTGAGGGCGTATAGTGGGCATGCGGGAGGCCGGGTGGACGTACCGCCAAATTGCTCTACACGTGGGGCGTGAGGTCCCCACAGTACATCGATGTTGTCGCCAGTGGTCGGCGGAAGGTGCACGTGCCCGTCGACCTGGGACCGGACCGCAGCGACGCACGGATGCACGCCAAGACCGTAGGATCCTACGCAGTGCCGGTGTTCTTATTTCAGTTTCCAGGAGTGTACTTGTGCGCCTGAACTTCAGTGAGTCATCACTTGGCGCATGAGCCTCTTTGGCCGTTCGCCATACACACTCCCGATGTGTTACTGGAAACAAGGTGAAAGATGTCTCACCTAGCAGTATTACTCTGTTCTAACAGTTGTCGGTCTGTTTACATACCCGACTTGGACTTGTTGCTATTAGAGACTGTGTACTGCATAGACGGATGAAGTAACACACAGACCGTAGCACTAGTTTTCTTCGCGGAGATTAAAAGCGATATTTGGGCATTTCAGTTACCTACCTTACCAGCTCAGAAAGATACTTTTGAGAACGTAAGAGTTTTTCAGATAAGGAATAACAATTTACATGTAATGTTAGCTTTACTACTTTTCCGAGGACCGTGCGCTCGTTCCGAAGAGCGGTCTAAAATCTAATAATCGGTAATGGGAAGAAGGTACCGAACTTCGGTGCATGGGTAATACAACAAAAACAAACCCTTACATCATTTTTATTACTGTTATTCATTTCTAATGGGCCAACTAAGGACCAAGTGCCAACTTCAGTTCCTAATGCTTTGTCTTCCAGTCTTCTCATGACATGAGATCAGCTTTTTTTCTTTTCTTTTTTTTTGCTTTCTTTCTTTGAAATCCTTCAATATGTTTTACATAAACAATTCTCTCTTAATTATATCTTGATCTTCTGTGTTATTTTTTCTAAATGTTTTTTACTTCTTGTATCGAACTAGTAGTTGACTTTTTATCCCATAAATATACGAAGGTCTCATTCGTCATCTGTTAAAAGGCATCTTCCAAACACAATGAGCTGCACTGTAAATGTATATTAGCCAAACCAGTATCTGGGTGAATAATGTATCGTCAGTTGCATCTGGCACAAAGAAACAAACAACTGTATGTACAACAATCTTTATAACATGGCAACTGTATGCATAAAACAGAAACATAACTCGACTTACATTATGTATCCCTATACTAATTCTTTACTATGTTCAGCGTGATGTGTATCTAGAAAACAATCAATCATATGGATACCAAGATTATAAGTAAAACCATGTCTACGTTAATGCGATAGGATATGAAGTCCTTTATGCCTCACAGCACACAGGTTGTCGAGTATGTTACTCCTGCCAAATCCTAGACAGAGACAATTCTCGTTCATATCTGGCATAAGTGTCATGTACTTAACTCTAAAATTAAATTTCTGTACATCTGTGACATCAATTCATATACGCAAAACACCACTTTTAGGCATTTGGTGTATGAGGTCAGAATAAATAAAAGGTATAAAATTGCAAAATAATCAATATATCATGTCAAATTAGACAATGTTAAATGTAGGATATGGAGATATTTCAAAAACAACTTATTCAGTTAAATCACTGTTGAAATATTGAACACATATCTTATTCCGCAGCTCTGTTTGTTCATTAAGTATGTTGCCAGGGTGTTTCCTCATATGGGTGTGTACTTCAAATTCTTTTAAAATGTTTAATAATCAACCTTTTCCGCTTTGTAGAGAACGGTAAGATTTTTATTAATGTCTGACCTCTTGCCGTTCTTTCTTTACAAAATTTGTGACTGCTCTTAAAACGATATCGAATGAAAATAAAGGTACTATTTCCACAACATTTAAATATAAGAGATATGGATCTTTGCAAATAAGGACGTTATTTTTAAACTCCTAATTTCTTCGCACACCCACATTCGCTAGCTTCTGCAGATAGAGTTACGAAATAAGTTGTAAATATAAAATTTCAACAGCGTTTTAATCGACTTAAGTTCGGTTTGCAATCTTATCCTACATGTAACATTGTCTAATTTGACATGATACCTTGGATTATTTCGAAATTTTATAGTTTTTGTATATTCTATCCTCATATAACGAATGGCTAAATATGGTATTTTACATTTATAAATGCAA
Organism: Schistocerca americana; assembly: GCF_021461395.2. Classification (NCBI taxonomy): domain Eukaryota; kingdom Metazoa; phylum Arthropoda; class Insecta; order Orthoptera; family Acrididae; genus Schistocerca; species Schistocerca americana. The sequence continues at coordinate 228,948,724 of NC_060119.1, forward strand.
GTCATAGATGCATATAAATTTGGTCTTAAAAATAATTGTATGATAGTGACTTCAGATGTGATCAAGAATTGTCACTGACTATGGTTTGATAGCAGTAACATATACGACAACTAGTACACTGTGACGTAGGACGGAATTCATATCCTGTCGTTTTAACATAGACATGTTTGTAATTAAGAATTGATAGAGAGATACATAATGAAAGTAGACTTATGTTTCTGTTATTATGCGTCCAGTTGTCATATTGTAGAAAACTATGTATGTATATTTGTTTGTTCTTTTGTATCGGATACCACTGACGATGTGTTAAACAGTGGAATACTAGTTTGTCTACTAAAAATTTCAAGTGCAGCTCATGATATTCAGAAGATATCCTTTTAGAAATATCAAAAGGCTGCGGAGTACCAAGCATTCAAGAATTTTATACCCGTTTGGTTAATGTAGTGTTTTGAATTCGGTATATATGTCCAAAAAATAATCGTTTTTTCATTACATGGTCATTGAATGAGGAAACCATTCAAAAAATTGGTGGTTGCTCTGAGAACCGTAGAGAGACCAATGTCGTGAATTTCTAGAAGAGTACGGAAATTAAACATATGGATGGTGGAACAGAATTTAACTGAAGACTTAGAGTGTGGTAAATAGGAAGTGGAGAGATCTGGGAGACGTAGCTAATGTATTGGAAGGCAGACGGTTCGGGAAAGTTCCCAGCCGGATTCCAAGAAATCAGACGCGGCAGGGTCGACGCGCTGAATGGAGCTGGAAGGATGACGTCCGAAAACACGCAAGAACAGCGTAGACAGGTGTGGCAACGTTTCGTAGCGTGTCGTAAAGTGTTGAGGCCTTCGGTCGAAAAGTTTGTGGATTATGGCTATGACATTTTATTACTTTAATCAGCATAAAGCAGTAGTTATTTGAGATCCACATTCAGTTGCTTTACTGATCTCTTCTTCTTGCACAATTCTACGGAAGGATAAGGATGTTTACTGCGAATATACTGAACGAACGTCGATAAGGTAATGTTAATCACCAATGCAGGGCATGACTCAGCAGAACTGTAGTAGTGTGTGTATTTCGATAGAATACCGGGAGAAACATTGTTTAATTAGCACACAGTGTTTATTATTAAATTTATTTTTCTGCTCTCTACTTACTTTGAATGTATGGATTGTAATTACACACACACACACCCACACACACACACACACAAACGCGCGCGCGCACACGCAACATACAGAGTACTTTGACACCAGACTGCGCACTTGCATTTCCATGTAATTACCGGGAAACTAGAGGTGTAATGCGTCGTATAAAATATATAAGTTTGAGATTTTCACTTTATATGAAACCCTGTGTCTAATATACTCAAATGTTCTAAAAAAATACTGTTTTTAAAGAAAAATGCCTCTGGAACTTGCTTCTGTTATTCAATATCATATTGTAAAAAAAAATTAAAGTTTCCAGTGAGAAAGGAAAAAAAAACCTACTTGAGAGATTACAACTGCTCTATGAATGGGAGGGAGATTGCTAGACTTTACTGAGAGATACCAGTGCATGTTCCATGTGTGCAATCCCACGAGTTCGGCGGCGAAATAGGAGAGTAGCGTACCAGTGAACCCTCGTCCACTTCCTCACACTCAGTGCTTTATACAAGCGAATAACTACGTATAAAAGAGCTTGAAACGTCTGATTTCCTTACAAGTGAGTGGATTTGTTAAACATTTGACGTTAAGCTTGTACAATGTCGTTCTGGGTAATGCCTGTGAACTCTGTTTTCTTGTTTCACAATACACTGAATTGTTGTGGATAAAGTTTTCAGCTGACTAGCAAGAAAATGTAGCAGAACAACAGAAATAGATTTTCAAAGAATTGCTTAAGGGAAACAGGGCACTTATCAAGGGAAATGAAACAGGGTTTCGCGGTAGGAAGTATCTCCATAATTCTTTCCGATACCGGTAACAGGAGTAGCCATTTGTCTTGTTCAGTCGCAAACCAATTTTGTAATCATTTTCGGTGAAGTTACAGAACGACTTGTGAGATTCGACTCTTACTGTATGGCAGTGGATGGGTAAGCAATATAAGCCATTTCATAAACAGTTGTGCAATGTATGTACTGGGCAACCAACACCTACAACGTTATTCACTGCATACTGTTGCAGTTTATAGAAAGAATTGTTTTTTCCTTTCCTCGGTTTACCACCAAAATTAGTGCTCGTGTTATCTTCAGAAACTGTAGTGAACTTTCCCTCAAGTTCATATTTCTTTAAAATCCCCAGCACATAAATCTGAAAGTTTTTTCCAGATAAATAAAGGAATTCAAGCACTTTCGCCATTATGCCCTTTTCAGGGTGAAAACATCAGACAAGAAGAGCAACAAAGTTCAAATCCAGATGATTCGATGTATCGATCGTAACAGAAATTAGAATTACAATTTAAAACCCGCTGAACTGTATACTGTGCAATAACATTTGAAGCGACTGCATTACGTTTTGTGTGTCCACATGTGAACTTAGGACTGAAAATTTTTTAGCAACTGCTGTAGTTCAGTCCATTGACTTAAAGCTATGGCTATGCATTGCACTGTGGTTTGCTAACGCAGCTTCTAGTGCTGCCACCTGCCTAATCATTTAAGTTACTGTTTTCAAATTTAGGAGTAGTCGCTCATACTTTCGTAAAAAATTTTCGTTTTAACATTCGTGCGATGTTTCTTCGTCTTAACGCAATTCTCAAAGTCAAGTCTTCCATCATTTACAATAGCAAAGTTTACAATTCCTCCACAGCCAGTGATGAAAGGGAACTCAGATTTTATGTTGCTGTTAAAGTTACGCTTTCGCTTGTGGATGGTGAAACAGTCATTACACAGAATGAGATTTTCACTCTGCAGCGGAGTGTGCGCTGATATGAAACTTCCTGGCAGATCGAAACTGTGTGCCCGACCGAGACTCGAACTCGGGACCTTTGCCTTTCGCGGGCAAGTGCTCTACCATCTGAGCTACCGAAGCACGACTCACGCCCGGTCTCACAGCTTTACTTCTGCCAGTATCTCGTCTCCTACCTTCCAAACTTTACAGAAGCTCGCAGGAGAGCTCAGCTCAGATGGTAGAGCACTTGCCCGCGAAAGGCAAAGGTCCCGAGTTCGAGTCTCGGTCGGGCACACAGTTTTGATCTGCCAGAAAGTTTCAGTCATTACACAGTTTACCTTAACATCAATCGGTACTACCTACAGCGCAAAACATTAACAGTAAATAAACAGAGATGTTAGAGCAAGCTGTACGTGTAGCACATCCTAGCGTATATAAATGGCAGTAAATTTCAAATCTTGATATTCAGCAGCGTTAAATACTGTAGTTAAGTGAAATCAAAAAAAAATTGGGACGTTTCAGCGTCCCCAAAAAACAATAGGACAACATGGAAAAAAATGTCTGCGGCGAGAAGATAGGAACGAATCGTCAACCTAGTGTAGGTCGCACAAATTATCCAGAGATTAAGAGACTTGCACAGGCCACACAAGAGTGGTGAGCTAAATCTAATCTTTTGTTCAAATGGTTCAAATGGCTCTGAGCACTATGGGACTTAACATCTGAGGTTATCAGTCCCCTAGAACGTAGAACTACTTAAACCTAGCTAACCTAAGGACATCACACACACCCATGCCCGAGGCAGGATTCAAACCTGCGACCGTAGCAGTAGCTGCGGTTCCGGACTGAAGCTCACAGAACCGCTCGGCCACCGCGGCCGGCTAAGTTTTTTCTTCGGACTGAAGGCCACGATATAACAACAGATTCCACTAACATTAATTTGTAGACTACACGGGTCTGCCGGTAAGAAGTGCGATGAATGTGTGTGTGATGCTACCCTTTGACATCATGGGTACTCAGTTCAGAATCACACACATAATCCCGGCAGTGTACGACTTACAACTAGTAAGATGAAATAGTTGGCGGGGTTTTGGGTTGAACTGCGTGTTCAGCTGGTAGTTGTAGCATCGACTTCCGATTTAGGGGCTACAATTTAATATGTTTGCAGAATGTAGTTCTTATCAAGTACCCGATGGTCATAATTAAAGTGCAGTTACTCACAGAGTTCCATTGTGGGCTGTAATTATTGTGTAGCAGTGAGACTTCGTAGATACTCTAATGCGTTAATGCGGAACCGATTCACGCTGGAGAAAATGTAGTTCTAGATCTCGCCTCCAGCTGCAAATATGGCACAGTGAGTGCGAGAAAGATGCATAGAAATATCGCCATATGTAATGGATTAGGAAGGGGCGTTGGCAGAAAAGCTCAAACAAGTGAGGAAGGCTTAAGGTTAATTTTATTACTAACCGTCACTTAAAAAATTTTTTCAGTATGGGCACAGGGGACGTTGATGGGATGCTGCACCCATGAAACGACGTGATCAATAGTTGCTCGCAGCAATTCTGGTGAAATCTGAGCAACGTGTTCCTGTGTACTGGTCTTCAGATCAGGTACAGACCGAACGTATCTGTAGTATATAAGTTCTTTTACATATCCAAGAGCCAAAAAATGTTCAAATGTGTGTGAAATCTTATGGGACTTAACTGCTAAGGTCATCAGTCCCCAAGCTTACACACTACTTAACCTAAATTATTCTAAGGACAAAAACATACACCCATGCCCGAGGGAGGACTCGAACCTCGCCGGGACCAGCCGCAGAGTCCACGACTGCAGCGCCTTAAGCCGCTCGGCTAATCCCGCGCGGCTCAAGAGCCAAAAGTCACATGGAATTAGATCAGGTCATCTTGCCCACCATGCAACTGGTAAACCTCTGGAGATAAAACGTTCGTGGAAGGCGGCAAAAAGCACATCTTCCGCCGAGCGAGCAACATGAGCCAGGGATGACACATGCATAGGTTTGCAGTGTGAAAGCAATAGTTTCCACACAGCTCCGCTCTTCCAGTGCTGTTCAAAAGGTCCCGATAACGTGCAGACGTCATCGTACACTTGGCAGGCCCTCTCGGTGTATTCCCTTCAACGAAGAACGGATCGCGAATAAAGGAGCTTGTGAATCCACACCACACTGTGACATATGGCGAACGCAATGGCTCTTCTTGCACAACACGCAGTTTAACAGTACTCTAAATTCGGGAGTTCTGTGTAGTGACTGCACCCTGTAGTGTAAAATGTGCATCACTCCACAGAATATTGCCCAACCACATGACATCAACTTCGATCCGTGCGAGAAACCGAAGAGCAAATTCAGAATGCTGCGGATCATGAGGTTTCAGTTGCTACGCCATGTGGATCTTTTACGAGTAGCAGTGTAAAATAGACCGCAAAACTTTCCGTACTGTTGACCATGGACTGGACAATTCTAGTGACACGGCACGAGCACTAGCAATGCCCAGAGCAGTTAGCAGCAACCTCATCAATAACTGCTAGCGGGATAGGAAGCCTTCTTCTTCCAGGTGCCACACCAAGTTCAGCCATGTTTTCGAATTTCATAATCATCTTCTTTAGAGCATTGGGCATTTCCTCAGACCTTTCTCAATGCTGCACTGTAATTGGCGCCGTTCACATAAAACACTTTCACTAACATCGCACAATCTGTCTTCTCAAACGTGACGACAGCATGGATGTTATATCGTCATACAAACTGTGTACAGCGCCAGATATGCGCCTGGTGGCCGAAACTGGAACTAATTGTTTTCCGGTGTAAATAGGTTCCGCATTAATGTGTTCAATGCCATATGGTAATTACGGCCCACAATGGACCTCTGCGAGTAGCTACACTTAAATTATTCCGTCGTTTCGAGACACATTTTGATCGCATATTAAGTCGCTCGCACACATCTGCAGCTGGGCTTACAGAGTGAAAGTGGTTGTCAGGATACCTCGTAGCAGCATGCTCCCGCGGTTCGGGTCGCACAAGACGGAGGATAGATGCTGCTCTCCCCTCGCTCCCCCCCTCCCCCTCCCCCACCGGCCCCCTCCCCTGTGGGTGGGCAGGGAGGGGTGAGGCAGCAGCACCAGCCGGATAATATATCAATCAAGGTGACGTGGCGCGGCCCGTCTCATTACCGGCAACGGCGCGCCACGCACTCGCCACCCGCCACAATCGATAGTCGATATGTAGGTCGACATTGGTGGCGTGTCCGTTGCGTCCCTTCGGAGCGGGTGACAAACACTGCGCCGTAATTCGATGACCCATCAAATAGTTACACGGCGATTAAGACAGATTTGTGAATGACACTTTAGGTGCCGAAAAGGCAAAGTTAGAAGAAGAACACACGGCATGTCAACGGCTCCCCACTACTGAGATCGACAAATACGGTAATGTCAGTGCAGCGTTCCACTGGTCACAAAGTCCAAGGGACTTTCTAACACATAAGGGATGAATCCCGCCTACTCCAACAAAATTTCGGGATCTATTCGTATAAGTTTAATGAACATTTTTGTGCAAACGGACCCGCGCTCTCTGGTGCCTAGCTTCAGAAAAATTGTTCTTAGCTTAAAATTTTTTTCAGAAACTTATAGGAAACGTCAGCAGTCATGAAATAATAAAATACTGTTAAAAATATAATGAAACAGTCTAACGCGTAAAACACTTTATTTAAAAATAAAAGCGCCGGCCGCGGTGGCCTAGCGGTTCTAGGAGCTCAGTCCGGAACCGCGCGACTGCTACGGTCGCAGGTTCGAATCCTGCCTTGGGCATGGATGTGTGTGATGTCCTTAGGTTAGTTAGGTTTAAGTAGTTCTAAGTTCTAGGGGACTGATGACCACAGATGTTAAGTCCCATAGTGCTCAGAGCCATTTTTTAAAAATAAAAACGGTGACTAGTTTCGGTCAGTGGCGGATCATCCTCAGACTGTCGCACAAATAGGGTGCGCACCGCTCACCGTCTCCAGCATTACGTCACTGGTAGCCAATGGCCATCAAATAAGAATAAAACTAGTAAAAATTCAACTGTTTTATGAAATGTTTGTATCACAACCACAGTCAAGTACATATAAAAATAGGCTTGCATAAAACATATAGAAAGAAAGTTTAAAAGAAGCGTAACAAGGAAATAAACCTCAATGGCGATTTGTGGGTGACATTTGTTGTGCAAAGGTTACTTACAAGGATGCCACCAGTAACCATAATAAGTCCCGATTTGCAGTCAAAGATACAGAGGTGTGGCTTACAATTTTTGACTCGGAACATAGTCGTCGCTATATTCAAAAGAGGTAATAACTACATTAGATACAGTAGGAACAGTACCAATGACGCTACAGCGAAAGTACCAAGACAATAAAGCAATAAACGATTTACATTAAAGCTGAAACTTCCTGGCAGATTAAAACTGTGTGCCCGACCGAGACTCGAACTCGGGACCTTTGCCTTTCGCGGGCAAGTGCTCTACTATCTTTTTTTTTTTTTTTGGCCAGGTCTCTACCATCTTTTTTTTTACTTATTTTTTTTTGTTTTTCTTTTTTTTTGTTTTTTGTTTTTTTTATTTTTTTTCTTTTTTTTTTTCTTTTTAATCCAATGTCAGGCTTACCACCTTTGCTGACATACATGTTGTTGTACTATCGCATAAATAGTGTCTACAAAGTCCATATGTTGACAAATAGTGGCTACTTAGAAAATTAATTAATTAATGAAATGAATAAAACTGAAAATTCCCAAATGAAAGACATGAAGACATTGCGGATAGTACAAATACAAAAGAAACATGCTCCTGTAGCAATGAAATGAAATTCGTGTCGGGGGCGACACCTGCTCACGACCCGACGTTCGATAGAGCAAGAGAGCCATCTATCGACTCGTTCTCCAGACGTTGGTGTAAGACTGGGTCGTCTTCTCGAAATGAACTAAGGGTCCGTAATTGTGATCGATGTCTATCTCGGCTTCTTCGTCTATCTCATCTCTCACCCGTCACACCCCATCTGGCCGGCGGGTCGGTAAATGTAAGTCGCAAGTAATTAGCGAAGTCTTGTCTATATTTCTTATGCTGTTGCAGCTTCGTGTGTCCATCCAGGAGAAAATGCCAAAAATCAATTTTGTCCTTTTCCGATTCGTTATACACGTAGCCCACCACCATTCCCCGCACCCATGTCACTGCATTGGTTTTTTGGACCGGGAAATAATATTCTTGGGGGAAAAAAAGCGTGTCTGATGAAATTGTGTGAGGGGCGGAGCGTAACAGGAACGCCAATATCTGTTGTGCCAAGTGCCACACTGGAGCCGTCCCACTACATGTTAAACGATGTTCATCAGTGTCCACTGTTGCGCAGCCTAAACATAGTGGAGTGTCTGCCAAATGAATCGCGTGCCGCCGTTGATTCGTTGCGAACTTCCTATTTATCACCACATACCATGTTGAGCGTACCGACGTTGGGAGGTAAACGTTCCGTATAACGCGCCATATCTGTCGCCAGTTCTTGTCTGGGTACTTCTTTTCCAGGGTATTCCTGGTGCACCGGCGCAGTAAGAGTTGGTATACGTCTCGCGTCGTCGGTAGTCGTGTTGTTGGGAAGAAATCTCTGACATAGCTAAGCTCCAAAAAAAAAAGACTTGAAATGTGACAGCTTCGGTGAAATATGGCCCACATCGACTGGGGGCAGCATTGAAGTGGGCGCTAGTACGTCGGCCAACGCACCCGAGATATTGCGAAATTGACCGCGCCACTGTCGGAAAATCGTACTGACGAATAACGCCCGTGCCTTTTCATATACGTTCACTAGACCAAGTCCACCCTCTCCAGGTGGTAGCGTAAGCGTTGTGTATCGGATCTTAAACAGGTGTCCCACACTCACGTAGGTTCCGAAAGTTGCTTGTATCCGTGATGCCATTGTGCGCGTTAAAGGCAGGACATGCGCTACGTGAGTGAGTCTCGGTGCTAGGTATACGTTAACATAGGTCACCCTCTGAATCATATCCAACGCTCTTAATTTCTGTAACAGCACCATTGTCCGCATCAGCTTCAATATGCGTCGGTAGTTATCCGCTGCTGTCCGCTGCACATCCGTGTGGAACGTAATACCTAGGCATTTTATGGTCTTAACCAAGATGAGCGGGCCTTCCTCCCCCGGTTGTAATCCTCGACCGACATTCATGCAGCGTGTTTTTTGTAGATTAAGCACGCTTCCTGCCGCCATCCCATATCGCTGTATCCATGCCAACGCCGTACGTACTTCTTCGCCTGTCCGTGCCACCAGCATCATATCGTCAGCATAAGCGCGGCAATGAAAGGTCAGTTGTGGCAACGGCACTCCCTCCAACCGTCTTCGGAGACCATATAGACAGGGTTCCAAAGCCATTGCATACAAAAATATCGAAAGGGGGCAACCTTGACGAACTGACCTTGAAATAACGATGTAGTCAGTGCCCCGCCCATTCACCGAGACCTTGGATCGTACGCCGTGTAACAGTCGCATGATCACTAGGATGAAGGCCTGTGGGATTCCCAATCTGCCCATCACCGCATGCAAAAAGGTATGATCCACTCTGTCGAATGCATGATCGAAGTCAATAGCGACGAGTGCCCCACGCACTCGGCATGCCGCTGCTAACGCGATGATATCTCGGTAGTCACTGAGCGCCGTATGTACGTTGCTCTTACCGCCGAGGCAAGTTTGATCTATGAGGAGTCTATCAGAAAGTGAAGACCGCAGGCGAGCCCCAAGGATGCGCGCGAAAATCTTATAGTCGCAGTTCAAGAGAGTGAGTGGTCTATAATCTCCTGGATTTCTGCCACCGCGTGGTTTGGGTATTGGGATGATGATACCCTCCGTAAATTCGGCAGGTATCTCAGTCTGCGGTAACAGGAGTTCGTTGTACATCTGAATCCAGGTCCGTCCCATGAGGTATGCAAAGGCGCGGTAAAATTCAATTGGGAAGCCGTCCTGTCCTGGGGACTTGTTCGGAGCCCCCCTGGCAATTGCGTCTGTCAGCTCGTCCTCTGTTATCGCTGTGATGAAAGTCTCTGCATCCAGTGGTGGTCCTCTATCTGGCATTTCCGAGATGACATCATGTAGTGTCTCGTGGTTCACATGTACAGGTCCATATAACTGGCGGAAATAGTCGGTAAACACATGCGCAATATCACGCTGGTGCACAACTTGCTGGCCAGTTTCAGAGATTAGTTCCCTGATCAAAGTCCTGCGTCGTCGTTGGCGTTCACGTACCACGTGGTGCATGGAGGGGGTTTCGGCAGCAACTGTGTCCGCCAGCCTCGCCCGGACCATTATACCTTCCATTCTTAGTCTCGTCAGCTGTAATAACTTGGCTTTTATCCTGCGCATGGCCGTGTGCCTTTCCGGCGATGGTTGTTGGGTCATCAGCTCCCTCAGGGCTGTAAAATAAAAATCAGCCGTTGTGCGGTTCCACTGCGATTTGTCCTGCCCGTATCGTATCAACGTTCGCCGTAACGTTGGTTTTGCGCATTTAATCCACCACTGGAGAACCGAGGTGTATGCTCGTTGGCGGCGAACGCAGGTCTCCCAGGCCGCCTCTATCGACCGGTGACATTCAGTGTCACGTAAAAGTGCACAATTCATTTTCCAGTGACCTTTACTCCGCCATATCTTCTGACGCGTTAGTGAAATCGTACAGACGTACGCCATATGATCCGTAAAAGCCGCTGGCCAGATTTCGGCATCCAGTATCGTCGTCCGTAGAGTGCGTGTCACGTACACTCTATCAAGTCTACTCGCCGAGTGTCCCGTGACAAACGTATAACCCGGTCTGTCACCATGCTGCAGTTCCCAGGTATCCAGAAGCGCCATTTCGGTAATCAACGCACGCAGTTCCATGCATGGCACATAATGAGGTACTTGGTCCTTTTTGTCGACGACACAATTAAAGTCGCCGCATTATCAAAGCGTCCAGCGAACAACGGTGCTATCTCTTCGGTGTAAAAAGTCGCCCTTTCTCTTCGTTTTGTGGAGCCAGATGGTGCGTATAAATTGATGAAACGAACGCCGTCGACAGTGACCGCTATGCCGCGTGCCGAAGGGAGAGACCTGACGTCCTCCACTCCTATTCCTTCCCTGGTGAAAATCGCCACACCGCATCCACTTTCATCGTGCACTGAATAATGTGCCTCGTAACCGTAGAACTCTGGCGGCGATGTGAAACGCACTTCTTGTAGGAGTACAATATCCACGTCCGCAGCGCGTAACGTATCTTTCAGCATTTGAATTTTAAGCGGTGTCCGTATGCCATTAATGTTTATCGTGGCAATGCGGTACGCCTGGCTTGTGTTCATCAGTGGTAGGGCGGTGTAGATAAGCGTCCATCTGCACCCCCGGCGCTCCTCAACACACTAAGTTGGTCAACATTTCCCGACCCCTCCCGGCCTCTGGCCAGGACTGTCCTCAATCGTCGCGTTCGTATTTTCATCCTGTTCCTGTTGGTCCATTTCTTGCGCCCAGTCCCCCAGCATATTTCCGGAACTGGTCGAAGGATGGGAGGTAACGTTGTCATCGCTCTGATGTTGGACAGTTGTCATCTCCACTTCCGCCTTCCGGTTACCAGAAGGAGAGTTCAAGTTATCGTCGCTTTGTAGTTCCTGCATCGTCATCTCGGTATCTGTTGAATCCACTGGTCTCAGGTCGATACTGTCGTTGTCGTCCACTGTCCCCTCGGGACTATGGCTATCGTCAGCAGAAGTCAGTCGACGCTTCTTTCTTCTCTTCGGCGAACGCTGTTTCCGTTGCCTTGCTTCCGCATCGGCTGTTGGGGTTGCGTATCCTCTGTCTTGGGCCTGGCCTATCACGCTCTCGGTGGAAGCACTGGCAGCCACCACGGATGAGCCTGGAGCGGCCGTCAGCTGCATCTCTTCTGTGGTGTCCTGTGTCTGCTGTGGTGGAACCGGTGGTCGGAGTTCCAGCCCGTTGGCGTCCATGTTCTCTATAGGGGGCAGCTGCTGGTGCCCATCGGAAGTCTCCCTCACGTCGCCTCTCAGGGCTTCCACAAAGGTCAACGGTAAGACAGTCGTCGGTTGTGGCGCCTGAACGTCATCCCGTGGAGTTTGCACTAAACGTCGCTGGAGGCATTCCGAGCGGACGTGACCTTCTTTCCCGCACCCCGAGCAAGTGCGAGGTTGCCCATCATAGATTATAATCGCTCGACAACCTCCTATGTACAAATAAGAGGGGACGTGCTTGCGCAGTTCTATCCGTATTTGTCTCACCCCATTTAAAACGGGGTACGTGGTAAAACTCGTCCATTTTTCGGCCACATAGGATAGAACTGTACCATATGGTCGAAAGGCGTCGGTAACAAGTTCAGACGGGACCTCAAACGGAAGTTCGAAGACTCGTATAGTGCGGATCCCCATTCCTGCATGATCGACTGTAACCGCACCAACATTCCCGTCGGCATGACAGAAACGATACCCGTTCGGTGATCGTTGTAGAAGTCTTTCGCAAGCAGCCTCGTCAACAAGCTTGACATAGACGACGCTTGAAACGAGCGATAAATTGATTCCCACGATTTCCTGTGGATCGATTTTTACCTCTTCTCTGAAGAAACGTTCAATCTCGTGTGCCTTTGGTCGTGTATAGTCGTTCGCAAAACTGAACTTCAAAGTCGTTTTTCTGTACGAGTGTGCCATCTCGTTCTAAACTCACAACACCGCACACGCGAAGCTGCTCCGGCGTAAACAAACAGGCGCGCGCACCACAGCGCGGCCGGCAGGCAACACGGTCCGCACTGTGTCACTGCCGAAGGCAGACTGGCCAACTGAGCTACCGAAGCACGACTCACGCCCGGTACTCACAGCTTTACTTCTGCCAGTACCTCGTCTCCTACCTTCCAAACTTTACAGAAGCTCTCCTGCGAACCTTGCAGAACTAGCACTCCTGAAAGAGATGATATGCGGAGACATGGCTTAGCCACAGCCTGGGGGAGTGCTAGTTCTGCAAGGTTCGCAGGAGAGCTTCTTTAAAGTTTGGAAGGTAGGAGACGAGGTACTGGCAGAAGTAAAGCTGTGAGTACCGGGCGTGAGTCGTGCTTCGGTAGCTCAGTTGGTAAAGCACTTGCCCGCGAAAGGCAAAGGTCCCGAGTTCGAGTCTCGGTCGGGCACACAGTTTTAATCTGCCAGGAAGTTTCATATCAGCGCACACTCCGCTGCAGAGTGAAAATCTCATTCTGGATACATTAAAGCTGTTTTTAGCTTGCACACGTTTCATGTAAGTCCTTACAGAGGACACACTATGACTTTATGTCAAGATGTATTGCCATTGACAAAATAACAAGTGGTCCTGTTGTACCTAATGAACCTATTACTACAAAATTGTTAAGGTTTTCGTGGCCACTCGTTGGCAGACTGTCTATTGGCTTCTGTCGCTGGTCCTTTGGACAACTTTTGTTTCAACATTTTTTTGACGTTTCAATACCACGCGTGGGCTGGCATTGCAAAGCTTCACCCACCAGCAGCAGTAGAGGATGACACTTTGACAATGCCAGCCACTGGTACTGCCGAAACGTCAGAAAAATCATCAAAGGAACGTCGGCCGAAGAAACCGAGACAGAACCCAACAGGCAGTTTATGAACGGTTGATTTTTATTGGATGTAAATGTATTATGACGCACATATTGCACTGCGTCAAGTTCTAACAACAAGCCAGTATTTACCATATAACCGAAACATATCAATCTTTCTAACATTATCATGGTTACCGGGGGCATGTCTTCCGAACCACCACTGCTCGATTTACCTCATGCATAAGCCATCATAGAGGGTACCTCGTGTCTGATATTCAGCGTCCATGACATTCATCCTGTGTACATAGTACACCCATTTTCGCTGATCGTATGTAATAAAATTATGGTGTATAGGCTATTTTGAACTAAAATTGTAATAACAAGACAAGACTTCCTTATCTCTTACTGGAACATTCTGTTCTTAATGCTGTAACTATGATTACTGGTGGGGTCTCGACTGAGCCCTCTTTGCCTTACATTTGTTACTAACAAGTCCTTTTACAGGGTATCTCGTGCCTAAGTTTAATGTTTGTGGGTTTTTGCTTTGGTGTTCTTGTGCACTGCCTTTATATTTTTAGCGTCAGTATTATTATTCCTATTGTATTCAAGGTACGTAACACCTCTTTTGTGTATAACGGTGATTACGTTCCGAGTAAAAAATATCAACCCACACTTCCCTATCTTTGACTGCAAGTCGGAACATATCGATCTTCCTACCGTTACTACGTGTACTGGTGGCGTCCACATAAGTAATCTTTGCACAGTATAAGTCAATCATAATTCCCTACAGATAGCACTTTGGATCTAGTTCGAGCGTTAATGTATTATTTCCTTATCACGTTTCTTTTGTATGTTATATCAGGATATTTTATGCAAGCCTATTTTTATATTTACATGACACTGCTTGTGCTCCAAATATTTTTCATACTACAGTGTATTTTTACTTGTTTTATTCGTACCTAACGGCCATTGGCTATCACTGACGTAATGCTGGAGACGGTGGCCGAAACTCATTCTATTTATGCTGAAAGGGTCCTGTAGCCACCTTCCATTAGTCCGGTAGCCCATTTTCACTAGCATTTCTCTTTCTTTTCCTTGTTTATCTTTTCTCGTAACTCTCATACTGATGTGATTGAATGAATGTGGTTGTGTGTCACGCTGCTAGACGGTGGCGTAGTCTGCTGCAGAAAGTCTGCGATAGTGATACAGATTCAGCAGAAATTGTACAGAATAACCAACTCTCGTAGTGGTCAAGTAGGCAAAGAGGTTTGCGCTACTTGTGAGAAATCCACCTGCGTAAGGTTGGTGGCGGAAATGGCATCTTTGGGTTTTCCGGGCCACGCGGAACGTGGAAGAGGCTGTAGAAGAAAAAGGGAGGCAGTCTGCCGCCGGTACGGGAAGCGTCCACAGCTGTGCTCCAGTCGAAGAATGATGAGTTAGATTGACCGCGTGGCGCGTTGTTACTTGGCGAGGGGAGAGCTGTTAGCTTTTGGTCTCGCTTTTCAACTCTGAAAGATTGCTTTGCCTTGTCACAGCAAGGAATGCAAAACTTCGGCAGATTTTTCTTTTAGTAGATTTCTGTAGCAGACTTGGATCCGCCGGAAGAGCACCACACCAAGGTGTCGGTAAGAAGTGACCACTCGCTTCTGTATGAATGTCTGTTTGCCTTGAGCTGTGCATGTATACGATTTTATTTTTCTAAATATTAATAGCTTTGCCTTCTCGTAAATTTTCCTTGCTTTATGTGTCTTTCGTCCGTGGGGAGCCAACTACATGGTAGTTTGTTGAGCTACCGTCATCACCAACTGTCCGATCTCATGTTTGTTTTAAAAAATGTTAATTGTTCATGAATGTGTGATGTGATATTGTTGCAACTTGGCCACGATACCTAGAAATTGCGTTTCCACAAACTACGTGGGCACGCGGGCATACTTCGAAACGTGTACCGTTTCACGAGCTATTGCCATCAGTTATCAGGCAACAGCAGTTGTATGAATGATTCACACCAATCATTTTAGGTGTAGATTATAAGGGTGAATGTATCGATGCTCTTCTTTAATGTTTTAGAAATTAATGTTATCAGGAATTGTGTACAAGCCTCACATCCATATCTTAGGAATAAATGATTTTATCGAGAATTGTATTCCGAGGTTACGTTTTTGCACCTAAGCCACTCACCTCGTAGCTTACCTGTTAGCACATCCAACGCGTTTCCTTACTCAGAGGTCCAGTGATTAGCTTCCCCTTTTATTTTAAAACAAATGATTTAGATTAAGTCATATTTTCAGTTGAGTTGCTGGGAGCTGATCTTCTGCACAGTGTTCATGCATGTGCTATTTTATTTTAAATGGTTGATTCTCGTGGACAGTGCACAGGAAATACTATTAATTACGTCGCATCCCCTATGAGCGATATCACGACGTATGTATTTGTATGAGTTTTTGGTCTGTGATGAAATTAATTTATTTTCCGACTCGGCCAAACCTTTGATTAGTTGTATGGTTAGAGTCGGTGGCGACCCTAATCTTCTCACGTTAATTTCACAATCAGTAAGCATTCACATTACCAACTCTTAACGTAATAACCCGTAGAAACAGGTTAGTTACAGTGCGACGGCAAATACGTGT
Source organism: Schistocerca americana (assembly GCF_021461395.2). NCBI lineage: Eukaryota > Metazoa > Arthropoda > Insecta > Orthoptera > Acrididae > Schistocerca > Schistocerca americana. Next base: position 228,964,787 of record NC_060119.1, read on the forward strand.
CTGGCAGCAGCTGCTCTTCACACCAGCCAAGAGCAGGTAGCAAGAAGAATGTAACGGTCTGACGACGAAATGCCACTGATCGAAACTGGTCACCATTCTAAAAAGAATTTATTTTATCCTGTCTAGACTGTGTTTATTGTATTTTAAATCCTTTTCATGTGATTTCTTACCCCAATTATCTTAGTTTCGGATTGCACTGAAAATACCGGCACAAAAGTGCAATGTAGACGGTATACCTCTATGTCTTGTTCGGAAGAAACTTGTACCAGTCCCTCATAATACTTGCTGATTTAATAAGACTTATGCGTGCCGGTTCTGCAAATGTTTAGTTACAACTAACACTTAACATTGTTCCACATTTTGTAAAGTTTGATCTGATGATAACGTTAGCCGAAACGTGGCGATAATGTAATAAACAAAAATCAAATTAAGTGATCCACCAAGAACTTCCGTAACTTCTTTCCTTTATTGATACTTATGACACTTACAATCGGCATCCACATTATAACAGTTTTATTGTAAATATACACTACAGGCCATTAAAAGTGCTACACCACGAAGATGACGTCCTACAGACGCGAAATTTAACCGACAGAAGAAGATGCTGTGATATGCGAATGATTAGCTTTTCAGAGCATTCACACAAGTTTGGCGCCGGTGGTGACGCCTACAACGTGCTGACATGAGGACGTTTCCAACTGATTTCTTATACACAAACAGCAGTTGACCGGCGTTGCCTGGTGAAACGTTGTGGTGATGCCTCGTGTAAGGAGGAGAAATTCGTACCATCACGTTTCCGACTTTGATAAAGGTGGGACTGTAGCCTATCACGATTGCGTGTTATCGTATCGCGACATTGCTCCTCGCGTTGGTCGATATCCAATGATTGTTAGCAGAATATGGAATCGGTGGGTTCAGGAGGGTAATACGGAACACCCTGCTGGATCCCAACGGCCTCGTATCACTAGCAGTCAAGATAACAGGCATCTTATGCGCATGGCTGCAACGGATCGTGCAGCCACGTCTCGATCCCTGTGTCAACAAATGGGGACGTTCGCAAGACAACAACCATCTGCACGAACAGTTCGACGACGTTTGTAGCAGCATGGACTATCAGCTCGGAGACCATGGCTGAGGTTACCCTTGACGCTGCATCACAGACAGGAACGCCTACGATGGTGTACTCAACGACGAACCTCGGTGCATGAATGGCAAAGCGTAATTTTTTCGGATGAATCCATGTTCTGTTTACAGCATCATGAAGGTCACATCCGTGTTTGACGGCATCGCCGCCAACGCACATTGGAAGCGTGTATTCGTCATCGCCATACTGGCGTATCACCCGGTCTAATGGTATGGGACGCCATAAGTTACACGTCTCGGTCACCTCTTGTTCGCATTGACGGAACGTTGAACAGTGGTCGTTACATTTCAGATGTGTTACGACCCGTGGCTCTACCCTTCATTCGATCCCTGCGAAACCCTACATTTCAGCAGGATAATGCACCACCGCATGACCGGCCGGAGTGGCCGTGCGGTTCTAGGCGCTACAGTCTGGAGCCGGGCGACCGCTACGGTCGCAGGTTCGAATTCTGCCTCGGGCTTGGATGTGTGTGATGTCCTTAGGTTAGTTAGGTTTAATTAGTTCTAAGTTCTAGGCGACTGATGACCTCTGAAGTTAAGTCGCATAGTGCTCAGAGCCATTTGAACCATTTGAACCACGACCGCATATTGCAGGTCCTGTACGGGCCTTTCTGGATACAGAAAATGTTCGACTGCTGCCCTGACCAGCATATTCTCCAGATCTCTCACCAATTGAAAACGTCTGGTCCATGGTGGCCGAGCAACTGGCTCGTCACAATACGCCAGTCACTGCTCTTGATGAACTGTGGTATCGTGTTGAAGCTGCATGGGCAGCTATACCTGTGCACGCCATCCAAGCTCTATTTGACTCAATGCCCAGGCGTACCAAGGCCGTTATTACGGCCAGAGATGGTCGTTCTGGGTACTGATTTCTCAGGATCTATGCACCCAAATTTCGTGAAAATGTAATCACATGTCAGTTGTAGTATAATATGTTTGTCCAATGAATAACCGTTTATCATCTGCATTTCTTCTTGGTGTAGCAATTTTAATGGCCAGTAGTGTATATAGGAACAACTGCGAGACTAATGGGATCAAACTTACGGTTCACAACCTCGTTTGTGCAGCTAATGAAACATCAAAACTGGGTGAAACATAGCGCTCTGGATAAACTGACATTTTAGAGTCGGCATTGTTGTTGTTGCAGTCTTCAGTCCGATGCAGCTCACCATGCTATTCTATCCTGCGCAAGTCTCTTCATCTCGGAAAAACTACTGCAATTTACATTATTTTGAAACAGCTTATTACTGTATATTTCTCTTGGCCTCCCTATACAATATTTATCTCCCACACTTCCCTTCATTACTATCTTGGTAGTCCCGCGATATCTCGGAATGTGTTCTATGAATCTATCACTTCTTTTAGTCAATTTGTGCAACAAATTTCTTTTCTCCCAAATTATATTCAGTACCTACTCATTAGTGACATGATCTGCCGATCTCTCCCTCAGCATTCTTTACTAGCATCTGATTTCAAAAGTTTGCAATCTTTTCTCGTCTGAACTGTTTATTGTCCGCGATTAACTTCCATACTAGGTTACATTCCAGAGAAATTCCTTCAGAAAGGAAGTGACAATTTTTTCTTCAGAACCGCTTTTCTTGCCATTGCCAATTTACATTTTATAACGACTCTACTTCGGCCATCATCAGTAATTTTACTGCCTAAATAGGAAAATTCATCTACGGCTTTTAGTGTCTCATTTCTTTGTCTCAGCAACGACTAATGTGAGTCGACCATATTGCGCTATCCTTGCCGGCCGGGGTGGCCGAGCGGTTCTAGGCGCTACAGTCTGGAACCGCGCGACCGATACGGTCGCAGGTTCGAATCCTGCCTCGGGCATGGATGTGTGTGATTTTCTTCGCAGCACGCAAACGGGGAAGCAAGACCATTGACATCGACCACAGACGAAGATGTCCAGGCAATCGAGGAAGTGATCTGCAGCAATCGCTTAGTGGTTTTCGCAGACACTGGTCAGCAGATATGCATCTCAATAAGCAGCGCTCCTTCCTTCGTCCGAGTTCGCCTCCATCATAGGAAATAATGTTCACAGTGGTTTTCGTGATCAATGTCATATGCTCTTAAACCCTCGAGGTGCACGGCCGTAAATTAAAGAAAGGCAATGTTCTCTTGCAGGAAAATGCAACTTTCTTGCAGCGTGCAAAACACAAGCTTTGCTGAAATGCAACCGGTGGAAGGTTTGGAAGCATCCGCCATAGAGTTCGGATCTTGTACCACGCGATATCCACCTTTCGGCAAGCAGAAAGAAGATCAATGATAAGCATCTCACGTCTCCGTGACCAATGAATGAATATCTATCGTCGAGAAACTGACCGATTGTTAGTTCTTTCCGATCCCGTCGTATATGTCCTGCAGATTCCCAGAAGCCATTCAACAAATCATAGTCTTCGATTCAACTTCTTCAAAACCGACTTTATATGTTTCGTCTCATTTCATATCGCTTCTTCGAATAACGCCAAATTTTTTGCCATTTAACATACTGAGTATGTTTTCCAGTATTCTTGTGCTTAAAGACACAGTTTTATTGGAAGAAGTGCAGATATTTTAATACGCTACTGAGTAAAGTGTACTGAACAACATTGCATCAGTATTTCGGTCAAAATGTTCAAATGTATGTGAATTTCTAAGGGACTAAACTGCTGAAGTCATCGGTCCCTAGACTTACACACTACTTAAACAAGCTTAAACTAACTTAAGAACAAAACAACACACACACACACACACACACACACACACACACACACACACACACACACATGTCGGAAGGAGGACTCCAACCTCCGGTGGGAGGGGCCACGCAGTCCGTGAAATGGCGCCTCAAACCGGGCGGCCACTCCCCGCTGCTATTTCGGTCATTTGCAGACTAATGACAATAGCTATTGGGATATTTTTAGGTTGGTTAGAACCTCCAAGTACATGTGACAAGAGCAAATCATTAATGTGTATTTCCTCTGGGCACCAGATGAGGTTCTGAAGTTGACATGTTTATGCAAAATGGGAAGTCTATACGGACAGGGGTAGTCCACTTACAAGGTGAGGCCACGACGTTTGGAACGCGGATTTACTTCAAACTTCGTACACTCGTAGTACACCATTAGGACAACAAAATGTGTAAACAGTAGCGCGTACTTTTCAAGCGTTATTGAGAAATTCGCAAGCTAATTTCGGTCGTCAAATATATACCTATGCGTGGCCGTTTTTACCATGAAGCGGCGGCAGGCGAGTGGGTAGCGTTCAAAGCCCCGTGATCGCTGGATCGAGTCCGTTCGTCACTTTTATTTTTAACACAGTCATTTTCTTTACTATTTATATTACAATTGATATAATGGGAAAAATACGTGTAATCGGATGAACTTTTCTTAAATTTACAATTTTATTTGGCAGTCTACAATTTTTTTTATTACAAATAATATAATATTTATAACTATCGACTAGTAAACGACCAAATGCATAAAGTCATACTGAAAATGTATGCTTGTCCGTGACTTGAGAAATCCCTTATATCTGGAAGGAGCCCGAAACTACTTGTTACCTCCAAGTTTTGACCGGCACTGACGGCTTTCGAAAGATGTATAATTAGCTTTCGCCATTACGAGGACAATGGCAGGATGGCATTTTTCGTAAAAACATGGAAAACAAAGTTAAACGGTAGCAGCTGCATTGAATAAATGCTGTTACCGCATACGCAAGGTCTTTTGAGGTTTTCCGTGGAAAAACAAACGTCGTTAACATTTTCAAAAACCTCTCAGCCGATAATTTGGAAGCGAACCATGCATAACGCAGCATTTCCTCAAATATCGGCGCTGGTAATTGATCACGCAGTATCGAGTGTATTTTAATAGGGTCTTCACGAAAAGCCATTTCTCGCTCTTTTTCGATTAAATACGAACAATTTTGAAGACACGGACAAACACACATTTTCCGTATCACTTTATGCATTTGGTCGTTTACTAGTCGATGGTTATGAATATTATATTATTTGTGATAATAAAAATTTCTGGACTGTCAAATAACATTGTAAATGTAATAAAAGTTCATCCGATTACGCGCATTTTTACCATTAATCAACTGTAATATAAATAGTAAAGAAAATGACTGTGTTAAAAATAAAAGAAAACTGACGAACGGGACTCGATCCAGCGATCACGGGGCTGGAACGCTACCCACTCGCCTGCCGCCGCTTCATGACAAAAAGGACCACGCACAGGTATGTATTTGACAACCGAAATTATCTTGAGATTTTCTCAATAGCGCTTGAGAAGTACGCGCTACTGCTTACACATTTTGTTGTCCTAATGGAGTACTACGAGTGTACGAAGTTTGAAGTAAATCCGCGTTCCAAACGTCGTGGCCTCTTTGTTAGTGGTGCGGTTACGACCATGCAGAAAACATCAGGTAGTAAATTATGTGACGTGTTTGCGGAAGACTTAGTTGCAGGGAAAAACAACTAACGCAATGAAATGGGTACATATTAAGGTACCAATGATCTCAACATCTGCAGCTATACCCGTAACACCCTGTATTATCGCGTTCTGTTGACTACGTTTTTCGATCGTTCAAGGAAGAGGTGCAGTGCCGGCACCGCCACTGGACTTGCTGGTGGAGCATCGGTCTGTTAATCGAATCCGTACGAGGCAAAATGGCCCCACGTTACCGTCGGGACTAGCTTTTGCGGCACTGGAGACAGTAGCTGAGGGTGGCCCGCGGCGCTCAAGAGCACCTCTCATCCGTGAAGTGATACGTGGAGCACATATGGAGAGACGGTAAGCCGCGGAGATTAAGAGCGAACTCATTAGCCGCAGAGGGCGGCGTCGCATGCACACACTGCCGCGGCCGCGGGCGCAGCCGTAGCCACGCTGACCCGGCGCCGGTGGCGGCGGCAGGGCCCTCAAGCAGATTACCGCCTGCCGGCTAGGGGCCACTGAAGCCCCGCTATCGCAATTTCCTGGCCAATGGCAGAGCTTCTCCGCGCGCTAAGAGGAAGGCAATTAAGCGAACAGAAAGAGGCTGCCAGCACAAAGCGAGCAGCCGATAAGCCGGCCCTGAGGCACAGGATACAGCGTCCTCTTAGACGATTTCATTAGCAAAACCGGCGGCGAAAGAGGGATGGAGCGGCAGCGTCAGATGCCGGCCCTCCGCCCCCCTCCCCCCCCCCCCCCCCCCCCTGCACCAGATAGCCCATCGGAATAATCATTACGCGCTCACGGCGTCTCTGTTTACAGTTCGCTGCCCCTGCGCGGATTGGTCTGCGAACAAACAATTGAAAGTTGCATGTGTCTAGCCTTCCTGTAGGAGTCACGCCTCCTTTTACACAGTGAGCTAAACAAAACTGACTTTAAAATAGGCAACCCTGCTTACACACTACTGGCAATTAAAATTCCTACACAACAGAGATGACTTGCTACAGACGCGAAATTTAACCGACAGGAAGAAGATGCTGTGATATGCAAATGATTAGCTTTTCAGGGCATTCACACAAGGTTGGCGCCGGTGGCGACACTTACAACGTGCTGACATGAGGACAGTTTAAACCGATTTCTCATACACAAACAGCAGTTGACCGGCGATGCCTGGTGAAACGTTGTTGTGATGCCTCGTGTAAGGAGGAGAAATGCGTACCATACGTTTCCGACTTTGCTAAAGGTCGGATTGCAGCCTATCGCGATTGCGGTTTTTCGTATCGCGACATTGCTGCTCGCGTTGGTCGACATCCAATGACTGTTAGCAGAATATGGAATCGGTGGGTTCAGGAGGGTAATAAGGAACGCCGTGCTGGATCCCATCGGTCTCGTATCACTAGCAGTCGAGATGACAGGCATCTTACCCGCATGGCTGTAACGGATCGTACAGCCACGTCTCGATCCCCGAATCAACAGATGGGGACGTTCGCAAGACAACAACCATCTGCACGAACAGTTCGACGACGTTTGTAGCAGCATGGACTATCAGCTCGGAGACCATGGCTGCGGTTACCCTTGACGCTGCATCACAGACAGGAGCGCCTGCGATGGTGTACTCAACGACGATCCTGGCTGCATGAATGACAAAGCGTAATTTTTTCGGATGAATCCAGGTTCTGTTTACGGCATCATGATGGTCGCATCCGTGTTTGGCGACATCGCGGTGAACGCACATTGGAAGCGTGTATTCGTCATCGCCATACTGGCGTATCACCCGGCGTGATGGTATGGGGTGCTATTGGTTACACGTCTCGGTCACCTCTTGTTCGCATTGACGGCACTTTGAACAGTGGACGTTACAGTTTAGATGTGTTGCGACACGTGGCTCTACCCTTCATTCGATCCCTGCGAAACCCTACATTTCAGCAGGATAATGCACGACCGCATGTTGCAGGTCCTGTACGGGCCTTTCTGGATACAGAAAATGTTCGACTGCCGCCCTGGCCAGCACATTCTCCTGATTTCTCACCAACTGAAAACGTCTGGTCAATGGTAGCGGAGCAACTGGTTCGTCACAATGCGTCAGTCACTACTCTTGATGAAATGTGGTATCGTGCTGATGCTGCATGGGCAGCTGTACCTCTACACGCCATCCAAGCTCTGTTTGACTCAATGCCCAGGGGTATGAAGGCCGTTATTACGGCCAGATGTGGTTGTTCTGGGTACTGATTTCTCAGGATCTATCCACCCAAATTGCGTGAAAATGTAATCACATGTCAGTTCTACTATAATATATTTGTCCAGTGAATACCCGTTTATCACCTGCATTTCTTCTTGGTGTAGCAATTTTAATGGCCAGAAGCGTAGCTCTCCATCTTGGGTTGTGCGATGTAAAGTGGGCTGCCTGTCTTAAAGTTAATGAAATATTTTCCACGTCGGTATTACTTTGCCCGCCGTGTCTCTATGCAAAGATGTAATTCATATTAGCTATATGTCCGTGCTTCGCAACGAAAGTTAATCTTTCGAACCCCAGAAAACTGAAAAAATGCACAATTTTGCAATTTTAACACATTTCACCTTTTTATCATACTAAGCAACGAACACAAGAAACTAGCAAAAAGTGAACGCGAAATTGCTTTAAGGCGGTGGTCTTGCTGTGGAGCCACTAGGACACGCTCTTTTCAGCCATCCATTATTTAGTGTGTTATGTTCAAATGAAAATTCGCTTTTTCCCTAGTCACAGTATGAAATCTCGAAGCTTCCTTGAACTCTTAATATCTAAACCAAATTACAGTTCTGGAAAAAGAGCAAAAATGGGCCTAAAATTTAATAATATCAGTATCAAACCTCCATACTGTTCCAGTGTTTTCATTTAGAAAGCATTCAAAAAATCAGTAGTAGAGACTCGCATTTGCATTTCAGTAACATTAGATATACTTTCTTTGACCGTCAGAGATCTACTCAGTATGACCACTCCCCGAAAAATAAAGAAATAAAAACGAATATTACAATACCCTACAATCACACACCTGTTCAAGCACAACGTCCGTGCCGACTGTTGCTTTGAACGCCATAAATGACTGTTACAATACCTCAGTGTACCATTAAATGCTCTTATCTTCCATCGGTGGTTTCATACTGAAAACACTGGTGCTTCAAACATTAATGAATAAATAAAAAATGCTGGCGTCATGAAATAACCGCTAGAACTCAAATGTGGCCATTTTTTAGTCGCTTTTTAGGCTTCTACTCCTCAAACGGTAGAAATGGAATCGTTAATCCACCATTTTGTCAATAAATTAGTTTTTTCTAGCCAGGAAAAATGTAAACGCAACATATGGAAAGAAGCAAAATAAGTTCTTTAACTTTTTAATGCACAAAGTGAATTCAGTAAATCCGTATGTTATAGCCAACTGAATTCATGTTAATTTGTATTCGTAAAGATAAAATTGCGGCGCTTGAGTCTGTCACTGACGGAAAACTTCCGAAAATACTTCCGTCACTGAGGGAAAAATCAAAGTGCGCCATCCATTATACTACAAAACTAACAGTGCGAGCTATTCTTTCTTTGGTGTACTACGCCGTCACTAATGTAAACATTTGAACTGGTTAGCCGCACCAGCTCCTAAAGCTTGAAAGCCCGAAGACTTCTTTTCCCTGATCTGGTTTTGATAAAATATAGCGGCTGCATTATCCTACGCTACGCTCAAGTTACCTGTGAAAACCCCTTGTAAATTCTTGTAGTTGTTTTCGAGTTTAGTATGTTCAAACAAACAAGACTGTTTCCCGGTTTATGATTAGTGCCGAGTGGTTATAAATAATGTGCAGCTATTCACAGAGGTCCAGTTTCGGTTGTAATTGTCTTATGGCAGTGAAAATTGGTAGATATTTTAATGCGTTAATGGGGAACAGAATTACGCTGAAAAAAAGAAAAAAAATTAGTTCTAATTCTGACGCAAAGCTGGCGCTGTGAATGCAAGAAGTACGTTTCCATATGTAGCGGATCAGGAACGAGACATGGGCAGAAAGACAAACAGGTGAAAAAAAACAACATAATATTGATGTTGTTACTAAGCGCCACTAACGTAATTTGTTCAATATGAGCAGCGGAGACGACAACGAGATGCTGCTCATATTGGAAATATTTTTTTCTAGCTTAAATCGATTCGGCATTAGAATATACACCAAGTTTCGCTGCCTTACGATGATAACATCCCACACTGGAGCTGTGTAGTAGCTGCACTAAAATTATACCCACTATATATATATATATATATATATATATATATATATATATATATAGATGGTTCTGAGCACTATGGGACTTAACAGCTATGGTCATCAGTCCCCTAGAACTTAGAACTACTTAAACCTAACTAACCTAAGGACAGCACACAACACCCAGTCATCACGAGGCAGAGAAAATCCCTGACCCCGCCGGGAATCGAACCCGGGAATATATATATATATATATATATATATATATATATATATATATATATATACGAGATACTGACCACAAATACCATAGTCTCAATCTATGCACAGCGGAATGTCGAAAGCAGGAGGAAACCTACGTCATGACTGGAGGATAAATGTTTTGGCAGATAGAAAGGAGGTGATTGTAAGAGGTAAAGATGTCGTCAGTTAGAGATTGGTTTTAGCACCATATTACTTCACTAGGCATTGTCCTATTGAAAATTATACGAAAATGTCTGCACTGTGAAGTGCATTGTAGATTATACTTCTCATTGTACATACCACATTAAGCCCACTTCACGTTCCATTCACGTCTGGTAGAATTATTGCTTAAATACCGCTATGCATGCTGAGTAAGTCTAATATTGTCTTCACGGTCTTCACGGGAGCGATAAGTAAGAGGTAGTGTATTACTACATTCCTCCCTTAATTCTGTTTCTTGAAACTTATTAAGTAGCCTTTTTAGGACCAACTGGAGCTCATTTTCAAACACCTGTCAGATAGGCTTTTGCAGCATCTCATTGATGCTCTCTCGTATGACGAACACAAACAGTGGTTAAGAATCTTCTCTTAGTACAATTTGTAATTGGTCTCCCACACATCATCAGCATACTCACATAGGTCGCAAGTTTGTTTCGTGAGCAATATCCTTTGTACACTAACTGCATTTTCGCAGTATCTTACCAAGCTGAGGTCTGAATTGATCGACCCTATGTGATTATTCCATTACACTTATATCACTACAAATTGTTACACTCAACCGTGTACATGTGGTTATTGATTCTGATTGTGACTCACTGATATATTCGCATATCAGTATAAGATACTATGGTTTTCCGTTTACTAATGCATATTATTTTACATTTCTGATCATTAAATGCAAGTTTTCAGTTTTTTCACCACTTACAAGTCTTATCAGCATCTCACTTATCATTTGTGCAGTTCTTTAAGAGATAGATAAATGCATCATATGCAAACAGCATGAGGCTACGATGAATATTGTCTGACCGGTCATTTATATACAAAATGAAACACAAAAAGAAGAGACTAGGCAGGTAGTAAAGCTGACTTCACTCAAGAGATGTTGAAAGAAACAACAACAAACGGAAAGGATAAACCTTTCTGTGTTGATAATTTCCAGTCTAGAATAACCTCAGTCACTCGTTTCATATGTCGGTCATACTTGCAACTGTAAAAAAATTTTATATTCCCTCGACGTTACAGGACCTATAGTGTGTTCTGGATTCGAAATGAAGCTGCAGTTCTGTGTTTTTCACGGCGAAAAATCGTTTTCAGGGGTTAAAAATGTTTAAAAGGCAGAAAAATTATGGGCCCATCAGGGATTGAATCCCAAACCGGAGTATTTTTAAGCTGGCCCATATCCACTGTGCTTATTGGTGGTTGATCTAACTCGGGCGCATTCCATGATTCCTAAGTGAGCATTTTTTTATGTCGCTAATGGTGATGAGTCCACTTGTTGTTAAAACTTTTTTTCTGCTTTTGAGGCACGTTTCATTATCAGAATAGATAAGAATTTAATAAGGACGTAATAAGGAGTATCATTTCAAGTGGTATGTATGGTAACACTGGTGCTAAGCTGACATGATAGCAGGTGAGACGATACTCTATATTAATTCTCTGATATCATGATGGTGGAACCCACCTGAAACGTATTAACTGAAAAATTTTAACAGCAAGCGGACTCTTGTCATTGCTGACAATGAGTTGTAACGTTGCGCTCTGTTATTCATATAATGGCCTCAGGCCTCGTGCACGATTTCAACTGTCGCAAGTTAAACAAAATCAACAACAATCTTCAATTTATGAAAAGCATTCAAAGTCTTCAACACATTTTTTCAAATGAGTACCAAACTACCGAAAAAACAATGTTTCTATAGCATACAGTTTTCCCCACTTACACTAAAATCAGTGAAATGTTAAACCGCACCTTCACGTTTCATGGTGTAACACTTCCATTTTAGTTGGTGTAGCTTAAAATTTGGTGCATTCACAAGTTGGAGAAGATAGAGATGAAACTTTTGTAGCAAGACTTAGCTCACGACAGCAGTGCAAGTTCTCCCGCGATGTCCCTAACGACTGACCATAATTGCAGTACCAGATAACAGAAAGAAAATAATTGCAATGTTGTAATTGTACAAATTAATCTAGATTTCTCTTTGAGCAGGGCAACGTATCTCCAGATGAGGCTAAGTGCACCGGGAGCGGCCCAGAATGCTCCCGAAGCCAGGTAGGTAAGCAGGTAACAGGACCGAATCCTCCAAAACTCGCCGGCCGGAGTAGCCGAGCGGTTCTAGGCGCTACAGTCTGGGGCCGCGCGACGGCTGAGGTCGCAGGTTCGAATCTTGCCTCGGGCATGGATGTGTGTGATGTCCTTAGGTTAGTTAGGTTTAAATAGTTCTAAGTTCTAGGGGACTGATGACCTCATATGTTAAGTCCCATAGTGCTCAGAGCCATTTGAACCAGTTGAACCTCCCAAACTGACACACTGCGACAGAGCATTGTCTGCGCTTATGACCACAGCTGCCTGCGGCCACTTCGCAGTTCGCGGCAGATCGTTATAGAGTGAACATGTACTCAGACGAGCTTACAAAAGAAATGGCTCTGAGCACTATGGGACTTAACTGCTGAGGTCATCAGTCCCCTAGAACTTAGAACTACTTAAACCTAACTAGCCTATGGACATCACACACACCCATGCCCGAGGCAGGATTCGAACCTGCGAACGTAGCGGTCGCGCAGTTCCAGACTGTAGCGCCTAGAACCGCTCGGCCACTCCGGTCGGCAGACGAGCTTACAGTTTCAGCAAGTAGGAATGGAAGGAAAATGTTGGTTTTGAAAGGTAACACCTTCCGTTTTCAAAAGCCGCTGAAAGGTAGTCTAGCGCGATGGACGCGCAACATTAATGGCTGCAGAAGTTTTGTTAAAACTAGTTCTATTGAGGAGCTGGAAGTCGTGGAGTGTCAAGAAGAGCACAATCATGAAGAAATGTCTCATAACGAAGTTCAGAGGCAAGAAATCATTTCTGACCTAAAGGGAAAAGCCATAAAAGATATTTGTGAGAGGCTGTCAAAAATAATTTACCAGAAGTTAAAAGGAGAAGATACGCAAGATGTAACTACGAGAGATGTCAACAATTTTCGTAAATATATTTACAAAGCTAGGCGCGAAATTCTGCCAAAAATGTCCACGAATGCTGCAGATGTTCATGATGTTATCAACACGCTGAATGTGGAAACCACAGACGGAACGAAGCGTTTATTAGAAAAGAACACGGAGAAAAAAGTCATCATATTTTGCGACTCTGCAAACCTTAAAACATTAACGCAGTGTGACTCTATATATATTGATGGTACGTTCAAGTGCTGTTCAAAGTTTTTTTGTCAGCTATTTGCAATACTTGGGTTAGTTAATGGTCATTACATTCCATTGGTCTTCTCTTTATTGAAGGACAAGAAAACGTCGTCCCATTATTATGTATTTCAAAGCGTTGTGGATAAATGTAGTGATATGGGTTTGAACTTTTCGCCATCAACAATGTTTTCTGGATTTGAAGAGAGCATAATGAAAGTTGGAAGTGAGGTCTGGCCTGATATTTGCATTCGAGGATGCAAATTTCATTTAACACAGAGCTGGTGGCGAAAAATACAAACATAGGGGCTTGCACATGACTACTACGCAAAAAATGAAATTTTACATATTTGGTTTCGCCATGCTGGCTCCTGATACGGTAGGCGACTGTTTTGTTGACGATTTCATGGCAGAGATACCTGCATCGGATAAACTGCAATCCTTTTGTCACTATTTAGTAGAAACTTACATAGAAGAGAATGCACTCTTTCCTCCATCCATGTCGGCAGAACCAAGTTGTAACAGACAGCGAACAACTAATGCTTGCGAAAGTTTCCATAACAAATACAATAGTCAGTTCTACTGCTCCAGTCCTGACATTTACCGATTTCTTGAAGTGCTGAAAGAAATTCAGTTCGATTCCAAAATTGCAATAAATTCGTGGAAAACGAAGAAAAAGGAAAGAAACTGACACGCAGAAAAAATTATAAAAATATTTTTTACCGCCTATTGCGCTTCTATAGACCATTCAAATTAAGTTTTCTTAACCATCTTCTGTATTAAGACATCGGACACTTAACAATTTGTTGTAAGAACAGATTTGCTGAAAATGTAACCATAATTCATAAAATGAACACTGAGATAGAATGTGTGTTGCGAAATCATCATTTGATATTTTAATAAATTAATTCTGAAGAAATCAAGGCTATAAATGATACCAGTTTCTAAAAATAAATATCTAAATAATATAAAAGATAAAACTTTTAAACATACAATAGGGACACGTGAAAAATTTTTACATCTTCTACTGTAACTTTATATGCTTTCCTTTGCCTGCTTGGAGCATTCATAACGTTTAGAACTGCTACCTGCTTCAAATGGGAGGATTTGTTTCCATCGTTTTTCAGACTCTTGCGGGATCGGGAGGATTCGGTTCCATGTTTCTGACGTCTGGAGTATTCGGGGCTACAGCTGTGTGGTAAGGTGGCTTTGCTCTTCGCTCAGCTGAAGACACTCGCCCGCGAGGGCGCTCCCCACCTTCGCCGGAACGTCCGCCGTTGGGTCCAGCGGTCCAGTCTCGCCTGGAGTCAAGTTCTCGTCTGCTGACTGGAAGCGAGCTGATGGCTCCGGACGCTACCGGGCCGCCGGAGCAACGCCGCCACTTCACGCTGGAGTCCCTCTGGCTGGAGCGCAGGAGGTGGCTGTACGTGGCGCCGCAAACTAATCTCGACTCACGCTGCCCGATTTTCAGCTCTCAGGTCGAAGGTTTAATGCATTATTTCCTTGCCGAGGAAGATAGCTTCGTACTGAAAGAAATTGCAGCGGGGCTTATTCGTCGTGATCTAGACATAATCATCATCATCATCTTTAACATGATTATCACCAACGTCATTATCATCACCATCATTGTCGTCGTCGTCGTCGTCGTCGTCGTCGTCGCCGCCGCAGTCATCACCTTCGCCGTCTTCTTCAGCCAGTTGGCGTCCACTGCTGGATAAAGGCCGCTCTAGACTTCTGCATACAGTACAGACTTCTTTATTGCTGACCGAGCGAGGTGGCGCAGTGGTTAGCACACTGGACTCGCATTCGGGTGGACGACGGTTCAGACCCGTCTCCGGTCGACCTGATTTAGGATTTACGTGATTTCTCTAAATGGTTTCAGGCAAGTGCGGGATGGTTCCTTTGAAAGGGCACTGCCGATTTCCTTCCCAATCCTTCCCTAATCCGAGTTTGGGCTCCGTCTCTAACGACCTCGTTGTCGACGGGACGTTAAGCACTAATCTCCTCCTCCTTGTTGCTGTTGCAAGTTTCATAACTTCATTTGCTTATCATATGTTGAGTAGTCTTCTCCCTCTATGCCTCTGTTGGAACCCAATGAAGAATTTGTCTGTCTACCACCCATTCACTTGGCTACGTGTCATTACCATTTCCACCCCTATCGGCGGGTTACCGCACACTCCTCCGCCGACTCCATTCCAAAAAGAGTATTGTTCCAACTTTTCACGTGGCAGAACCCCTGGTGATAGTTTTCGGTAATCGTGGGTGAAACTTCAGTACCAATAAAGGTTTGAGTCCAGCGTAGAGCCCGAGTGCAAACAACTTAATAATAGATATACAGGGTGAAAAGTATTTAAACCGACAAACTTTGGAAGGTTGTAGGGGACATCAAAACAAATATTTTTCCGTAATGTCAATTTTTCCTATGAGGAGTATTTAAACCGGTTGAGGAAGATTTCTCTGGTGGCAAATTAACAAAACCAGCAAATACTTTCCCATTTTTTTATGACTAAGAGACAACACATTAACACAACTCAATTTCAATTACAGTAGATTTTCAAAAATTCCTCCATTGACATGTACACAAAGTACACCGTCGGATCATATTCTGTCTGACACGGGCAAAAAATGGTTCAAATGGCTCTGAGCATTATGGGGCTTAACTTCTGAGGTCATCAGTCCCCTAGAACTTAGAACTACTTAAACCTAACTAACCTAAGGACATCACACACATCCATGCCCGAGGCAGGATTCGAACGTGCGACCGTAGCGGTCGCGCGGTTCCAGACTGAAGCGCCTAGAACCGCTCGGCCCCTTCGGCCGGCTGACACGGGCAAAACCCCCAGGAGTATCCTGAATTGTTCCTGCTTCTGCTACTATCCGGGCCACCAGATCCTCTTCTGATGCAACAGGAGTTGCGAAAACAAGGTTGCTCATCTTTCCCCACACAAAGAAGTCAAGAAGGGACATATCCGCGGATCGAGCAGGCCATGGTACAGGACCACCTCTGCCAATACATGGCCTGCTCGATCCGCGGATATGTCCCCTCTGGACTTTTTTGTGTGGGGAAAGATGCGCAACCTTGTTTTCGTAACTCCTGTTGCATCAGAAGAGGATCTGGTGGCCCGGATAGTAGCAGCAGCAGGAACAATCCAGGATACTCCTGGGGGTTTTGCCCGTGTCAGACAGAACATGATCCGACGGTGTAGACTTTGTGTACGTGTCAATGGAGGAATTTTTGAAAATCTACTGTAATTGAAATTGGGTTGTGTTGTCTCTTAGTCATACAAAATGGGAAAAAATTTGCTGGTTTAGTTAATTTGCCGCCAGAGGAATCTTCCTCTACCGGTTTAAATACTCCTCATAGGAAAAAGTGCAGTTAGAGAAAAATATTTATTTTGATGTCCCCTACAACCTCCTAGAGTTTGTCGGTTTAAATACTTTTCACCCTGTATGAATTTCTCAGCTTTCCACGGCAAAAGCCTTAGAAAGCAGGAGGTACAGTTGTAAAATCTGTCTTGCAAGGAGCAAGATTCCCCGTACGTTTGTGAGGTGACGAGCTTGACATGGCTAGTAAAGCTCTGCGTAGGGAAAATAACGTCTTTCTTTTTCCCCGCTGCTTGCCACCGTCTGCAGTTTGTGATCGGCTGAAATCGAGTCACGTGATATTTAACTCCATATTGACCCTATAAATTGCTTCCATAACACAGGAAGTATTGTTTATTTTTATAAGTTTCGTGTTGAATAATGCTTTCGGCTGTATTCTTCAAGCCCAAAACAGAAGAAAACTTTATAGAATTCCTTATGAATGAAGAGAAAGTCCTAAAATATATTATGAAATTCACTGTTGACTCTAATTTCTACCGTCATTTTCATGTGTATGTAGAATCCTATTTACCAGAAGTTCAGAACCTAAGTACAATGATTTGTACTAGATCACATGCACATCAGTTAAACTGTTAATGAATGATAGAATGACGGAAACTGATCTTCGGCCTAGCCAGAAAATATAGTTTTTCTACACATCATACTGAAAATGCGAGATGATGAGTTTGAAGCTCATACTATAACAAGGGAAACGTCCATTCCGACATTTCAAAATCTGCCCTGAACTTTTTATACATTAACAGTACACCAAGAGAAACACAATGTGAAAACTTTAGCTGCTAATACACATTGAAAGTATGTTTAAGACAATGTTGAAATTTCCCAAATTCTTAGCTCATCAGGCAGCTGGGAAAATTTACTCTCGTGCCGTAGCTGTAGCAGACAGTGCATCCCCAAGACGGAGGGCATATACCCTTGACTGACGACACATCAGGAAACAGATAACACGGCACAACGCGATCATAATTTGTAAAGCGAATTTCAGGCTCTGCTAATAGTTTCTCTGACACCGTTGTTCACAGTTACCATTCTCTGGAATTTGCAACACATATATGTATAACAATTAGCACTTGCGTGCCGGCCGCGGTGGTCTCGTGGTTCTAGGCGCGCAGTCCGGAACCGTGCGACTGCTACGGTCGCAGGTTCGAATCCTGCCTCGGGCATGGATGTGTGTGCTGTCTTTAGGTTAGTTAGGTTTAAGTGGTTCTAAGTTCTAGGGGACTAATGACCACAGCAGTTGAGTCCCATAGTGATCAGAGCCATTTGAACCATTTTTTTTAGCACTTGCGTGAGCACTCTATCTGTTCTTCTTCTTCGAGAGAGAGAGAGATACCGGGGGTGAAGAGAACAAACGACACGTATAAAACTCGCTAAGTACGCAGCTTAGTACGACTACATGGAAATGCACCACCAGGCGAGTTTTGGGTCACAATAAATGTTGAGCTGACAGAGGTTTTGGAGGAACAAGGCAGCGCAATTACTAACGCGCCTCGTTTCACACAAATTTTCCCCCCGCGGAGCGCGGAAATATCTCACTCCGGTTTAATCTAAGAAGGTAATTCTACGCATATAAACGTCCGGGGCGCAGGAAATACGAGGTTATTAACGTTATTGATGCGAGATACGGCGCGCCACTTTAGGCTCGATTTCCTGCGGATATTTTAAATTAACAGTGTTTCGCGGCGCAGTACATCTATCAGGCGGCTGGCCGCTAATAGTGCGTAACGGGGGCCTAGCGCACAGTGGGCCGCGCGCACCGCGCTCCGGGTCCCTCACGACCGCGCTAACCATGATAGATGGCGAGCGAAGGGCGGCGAGGTGCGCAGCGCCAGCACGGCCGCCGGGGGCGGGGGGCGGGGCGCGCGAAACGAGGAAAAAAGGCCGCCGGGGCAAAGCGCCTGGCGCCGTGCCCGCCGGCGCCGTCTTCCGCAGCTGCCGGACCCTCCGCATCCGCCCCGCGTCACCGCCAGCGCCCCCCGTAACGTTCCGTTCCGGCGCCGGCACTGCCTCATAAAAATCGCCGGACCGCTCTCTGCAGAGCCGCCAACCCGTCCCCGCCGAGAGTCGCGGCCGACTCCCGAACCTGGCGTTTAGGAAGTACGGGGTGTGGATTCAACGACCGGAAGAAAACAACAAATATCTCAGTAGTGGAGTGAAAAGAAAAATACAGTCATCAGTCTCGTATCAAGCACTCACTCAAGCGCTCGGACGCCACAGCGCTATTCGTTGCATACTCACGGTACAAAAATATCTGTAACAAAATTTCTTCCCGTGCATATTTTCAGTATTAAATGGACGCCAAAGATAGACATATCCGAAAGAACAGATACCATAGGTGACCATGCAGCTCGTTAGAATGAAATTACTGTGAAATGAACACCCTTAGCTGCTTACAGACGTTGACATACGTCAACGAGGACAGCGGAAAATGTGTGCCCCGACCGGGAGTCGAACCTGGATCTCCTGCTTACATGACAGACGATCTCCAGCTGGTCAAGTGGCCGGTGAGCCTTCACTCTATATATACTAAGATGGTATCTGTTCTTTCGGACATATATAGTTAAGGCTCACCGGCCAGTTGACCATCTTCGTCTTCTGTGCGAATGCACAAACAGTACCCGAACTCTTACAGGAATCGGCAACGCGCCGCGAGTAATGAGTATAATGGGCGGGGGCACTACGAATGTAGTGTGGAACAATACGTTGTGAATGTGGGTTTCGTGGGAGGCGTGCCAGAGATAAATCCCTGCAGTCGCGCTATCCTCTGTGTCCTCGGTGGCTCAGATGGATAGAGCGCCTGCCATGTAAGCAGGAGATCCCTGGCTCGAGTCCCGGTCGGGGCACACATTTTCACCTGTCCACGTTGACGTATGTCAACGCCTGTAAGCAGCTAAGGGTGTTCATTTCATTGTAATAAGGATAGATCAGTTTGGAAAACTGTACTCACGCGTGCAGCGAGTACCTTCATTCAAGTCCGTGCTCCTCAGTTACTAGGGGCATTTGAAAAGTCCGTGGAAAAATAAAAACTACTAACTTGTTTGCGGTAAATATTTCTTATTTTGTTACCTAGTCTCCTTTTAGACTCATATACTTCGTCCAACGCTGTTCTAATTGGTTAATCCCTTCCGAATAATAGTCATTGTCCAAGAGTGCAAAATAGCAATTAGTTGCTGCAATCACCTCCTCGTTTGAATAAAATCTTTGTCCCGCCAGCCATTTCTTCAAATTGGGGAACAAATAGTAATTCAACGGAGCCAATTCTCGGGAACAGAGGGGATGTGAAACGAGTTGGAATCCTATTTCCATTAATTTTGCGACCACAACTGCTGAGGTGTATGCTAGAGCGCTATCGTGATGGAAAAGGACTTTTTTGCGGTCCAATCGCCGGCGTTTTTCATGCAGCTCGGTTTTCAAACGGTCCAATAACGATGAATAATATTCACCTGTAATAGTTTTACCCTTTTCCAGATAGTCGATGAGGATTATCCCTTGCGAATCCCAAAAGACAGTCGCTATAACCTTTCAGGCCGAAGGAATGGTCTTCGCCTTTTCTTGTGTTGATTCTCCTTTGGTAACCCATTGTATAGATTGTTGTTTGGTCTCAGGAATATAGTAATATATCCATGTTTCATCCGCAGTGACGAAACGACGCTTAAAGTCCTACGGATTCTTCCTGAACAGCTGCAAACAATCCTTGCTACACTTCACACTAATCCGTTTTTTGTCAAGCGTGAGCAGTTGCGGAACCCATCTTGCGGACAGCTTCCTCATGTCCAAATTTTTATGCAAAATATAACGTACCCATTCATTCGAGATGCCCACAGCACTAGCAATCTCACGTACCTTAACTCTTCTGTCATCCATCACCATGTCATGAATTTTATCAATGATTTCTGGAATCGTAACCTCCACAGGGCGTCCAGAACGTTCAGCATCACCTGTGCCCATATGGCCACTCCGAAAATTTTGAAACCACTTATAAACTGTTCTAATCGAAGGTGCAGAGTCACAGAAATGTTTATAAAGCTACTCTTTAGTGTCCTCAGGCGTTTTGCCTTTCATAAAGTAATGTTTAATGACCACACGAAATTCTTTTTCGTCCATTTTTTGACAACCACTCGACTTCCTTGATTCACACGAATGCCAAACACAAAGAAATAGACCATTATGGCTGAAACTTGGTGTGCGTTCTTTTCAAAGATGCTACTAACTAAACATGACCTCGATACGCGCCAGTGGTGCTATCTCTCGGACTTTGCAAGGATTTTTCAAACGCCCCTCGTAATGCAGAAACTAGAGTTTTGCGTTAGAATAGCCGATTTCGAGAATCTGATTCAGGACCAGCTGTATTTTCCTTATTATCTGGGCTGCATGAGCCGGCCGAAGTGGCCGTACGGTTCTAGGCGCTGCAGTCTGGAACCGCGAGACCGCTACGCTCGCAGGTTCGAATCCTACCTCGGGCATGGATGTGTTTGATGTCCTTAGGTTAGTTAGGTTTAACTAGTTCTAAGTTATAGGGGGCTAATGACCTCAGAAGTTGAGTCCCATAGTGCTCAGAGCCATTTTGGGAAGCATGATACCGTATACTTTATATAACAATTACAGCAGGTCTTATACAAAACGCACGTCGTTTTTTAACACAAAAAGATTACAATAGGTTTTTTTATTCGACTTTTAAAGACCGGTTCTGCCGTAAGTGTTAACTCTATTCTCTTCCACGTACTACACACCTCCATGCCTTCAGCTTAACTGTTAGCACCGCTTGCCCAAAGTAAACAGATGTCATCTCCTTGCTGTTTGATCCACTGTCCCACAACTTTTTTGTTGCTGATTTCTTTTTCCGCGTAATGTCTCCTTGAGTGGACGAACCAAATGAAAATATTGTTTAGGAAAGGGTCACCTTCCCTTGCGTAGCGCTCTTTCAAGTGTGTACCCACTCTGTGTTTTGGTGTCTTGTGCTGCTGCCGTAACTCTTTCGGGACCCACCTTGCAATTGTTTTGCTGAATTTGAACTTGTTAATGGTAACGCTATGAGCTGTACCTATACTTAATGCAACTGCTTTTGCTAAGTTTTCAACTGTGTCACATTTGTCTTCACGAATACTGTCACCAAAGCGTGCTTCAAGAGAAAGAGTTGATACTTCAAAAGGCCGGCCAGGATGTTGCTCCTCAGTGACTGATGTTCGGCCATTCTTGAACTGTTCTGCCCGCTCATAAAAATTTGCCCGCTTCATACAAGTTCCACCATGCTGCAAAGTCTTTCGAGAATTAATTATTGCATTTCCCTCGTACACCAGCTGCGCCGTAGCGTTTGAAAGACGCGAATTGTTACAGATAGGTACGATCAGTACGCAAGTACACTACTGGCCATTAAAATTGCTACACCACGTAGATGGGGTGCTACAGAAGCGAAATTTTACCGATAGGAAGAAGATGCTGTGATATGCAAATGATTGGCTTTTCAGAGCATTCACAGAAGGCTGGCGGCAGCGGCGACAACTACAGCGTACTGACATGAGGAAAGTTTCCAACCGATTTCTCATACACAAACAGCAGTTGACCGGCGTTGCCTGGTGAAACGTTGTTGTGATGCCTCGTGTAAG
The DNA here is from genome assembly GCF_021461395.2 of Schistocerca americana. Lineage (NCBI taxonomy): Eukaryota > Metazoa > Arthropoda > Insecta > Orthoptera > Acrididae > Schistocerca > Schistocerca americana. Next base: position 228,987,183 of record NC_060119.1, read on the forward strand.
GAGGAGAAACGCGTCCCATCACGTTTCCGACTTTGATAAAGGAAGGACTGTAGACTATCGCGATTGCGTTCATCGTATCGTGACATTGCTGCTCGCGTTGGTCGAGATCCAGTGACTGTCAGCAGAATATGGAATCGGTGGGTTCAGGAGGGTAATAAGGAACGCTGTGCTGGATTCCAACGGCGTCGTATCACTAGCAGTCGAGATGACAGCCATCTTATCCTCATAGCTGTAACGGATCGTGCAGCCACGTGTCGATCCGTGAGTCGACAGATCGGGACGTTTGCAAGACAACAACCATCTGCACGAACAGTTCAACGACGTTTGCAGCAGCGTGGACTATCAGCTCGGAGACCATGGCTGAGGTTACCCTTGACGCTGCATCACAGACATGGGCACCTGCGATGGTGTACTCAACGACGAACCTGGGTGCACGAATGGCAAAACGTCGTTTTTTAGGATGAATCCAGGTTCTGTTTACAGCATCATGATGGTCGCATCAGTGTTTGGCGACACCGCGGTGAACGCACACTGGAAGCGTGTATTCGTCGTGCCATACTGGCTTATCACCCGGCGTGATGGTACGGGGTGCCTCTTGTTCGCATTGACGGCAATGTGAACAGTGAACGTTACATTTCAGATGTGTTACGACACGTGGCTCTACCTTCATTCGACCTCTGCGAAACCCTACATTTCAGCAGAATAATGCACGACCGCATGTTGCAGGTCCTGTACGGGCCTTTCTGGATACAGAAAATATTCGACACAGCCCTGGCCATCACATTCACCAGATCTCTCACCAATTGAAAACGTCTGGTCAATGGTGGCCGAGCAAACTGGCTCGTCACAATACGCCAGTCACTGCTGTTGATGAGTTGTGGTATCGTGTTGAAGCTGCATGGGCAGTTGTACCTATACATGCCATCAAAGCTCTGTTTGACTCAATGTCCAGGCATATCAAGGCCGTTATCACGGCCAGAGGTGGTTGTTCTGGGTACTGATTTCTCAGGTTCGATGCACCCAAATTGCGTGAAAATGTAAACACATGTCAGATATAGCATAATATATTTGTCCAATGAATACCCGTTTATCATCTGCATTTCTTCTTGGTGTAGGAATTTTAATGGCCAGATGCTTGGTGAACTCAAATGGTAGTCCCTGGAGGGAAGACGACACTCTTTTCGCGAGGCACTATTGTTTAAATGTAGAGAAACGGTATTTGAGGCCGACTGCAGAATGATTCTGCTATCGCCAGAGAACATCTCGCGTAAGGACCACGAAGATAAGAAGCGGGAAATTTGGGCTGATACGAGGCTCCGCGAGAGCTGTTTTTCCCTCGGTCTATTTGCGATTGGAACAGGAAAGAAAATGACTAGTAATGAATGGTATGTGGTACTTTCCGCCATGCACTGTACGGCAGCTTGCTGCGTTTTTGTTATAGCGATTTGTGTCCTTCCGTTTTAGCGGTTTCTGACGCTGTTGATACTGTCATGAATGTTTTCCAGAAAGTGTACGTTCAGTTTCGGATTTGAAAACTGAATCGCATCACATCGTGTTCACATTGCTTACTGTGACATGGAGCGCTACTGCTTCTTCGCGAACCACTAAATCAAGTAAGAGTTGCTCTAGAGGATTCTGCTCAAACACGGAGGGAATATAAAATTCCGTTAGCGTGACGCCTCGGTGAGTACTGTCATAATTTCAAATGTTGACAAGACTATAAAAATGTATGAATGTCTTACCTGCCCACTGAGATTAAGAGCTGTAATTTCAGAATGGTCTCAACCAAATTTTGAAAAACTGAAACAAAACCGTAACGATCGTAGGTCGATCCAGCATAAATATCGCAGTGTTTTAGCGATATTAGATCTATTGTTTATATCAGGCAGATATTCCCTCTCATGTTATTGTTTGTGGATGAAAGGTGCATTTTACTTACTGTGGGCATATAGGAGCATGTTTTACCTGTAAAGAAAGTGACCATCAGAGAATGAATTCTCCAAGACGAGTATTGGTGTTAGAGAAACGTAGCATTACCTGAACTTGTGACGGATAGAGACAGCAGAGACGAGCACGTATTCTACGTAGAACGGATCGTGCGGAAGGAGTTCGAAATTGGTAACTGAAACGAACGCTTCAAAACTTACAGCAGAAGCAGTCGAAGCAGCACCGTATGGCGTCACTCTGGAAAACGATCAGGCAGCCCATGAGCCACAACAGGCCGAGGCCAATTCGACGCCGCACGTACAGTCGCCAAAACAAAACAACCGGAACCGCAAGAACGAACTCTTGATAAGCCAAACATGGAAAGCAGTGCTTGCGCACAAAAAGAAGTGTGGCCGTCCCAAACCCAAAACAAATACAACGAAAGTCTTAGTGACATCAAACAAGCAGAAAACTAAAGCGGAAGCATGTTGTCTGTAGAGGAAAATACTTTTGTGACGCAGGGGCAGAGGCGACTCAAGAACAGCTGGATTTCGAAATTGGTCAAGGCCTTCCCGCGCCTCCATCTGCTGAACATTCGTGACTAACGGATGGCGTAGAATCAGAATCCAGCCAAATGTTAACGCCTTACAGAAGAAAAGGAAAAACAAACACGCCAAAGACTGCAGTATTTCTACTCACCGAAAGGAATCCCTGACCGAAACTCAAATGGAGATGGAGTGAGACCACAATCGTTTAGTCTGGATTAAAACCAATACTGTGAATTGCATACTCGGCAGTTACATACATTCTAACTTACTGGTATTGTAAAATTTATTGATGTGCTGTGTGTTGTACATGTATGTGAAAGAAGAACTATAAATCTTCATGGATTGTAATATCATAAGATTTTGTCAATAAACTTTATTTTCAATGAGAATGAAACAGAATTCGATTCCCGTTGCTGCCAGGGATTTTTCCTTGGTGAAGCCAACTGAGGAGCATTCAATGACGCTATTGTTAGAGGATGACACGGCGGTCGGACGTCGCAGACCGGCCGCCAAGGCCTGTTGACGGAATTTAGGACATTATCCTTTTTTCCCGGTGTAATCACGCACGTCACATCGTGTAACTGTACCGTGTTGCACTACATTCGAACACAGATTCCGGTGTATCCTTCTGGCATTATTTAAATCAATTAGTACCAACTTTCATGCTTACCAATTTCAAGTTCATTACGTTTTTTCAGTATTTTATGTCACCTGTGCCGCCAGAAACCCGCTTCACAGGTAATTACCAACTTATGGTCTATTTTTACTATCACCATCACGTTAGACAAACTAGGTCTTTCATTATTTAAATTATGTAAACTGCACCAATTACTAACTGATTAACACAACGCGCCTTGAGAATTTATTGACATTTTCAAGTGCATTTGTGCATTTGATTACATGTATATGTTTGGTGATGTTTGCATGTATGATTTTCTGCCTCTCTGGCGTCTTTTCGAAGTTAGAAGGTATTGTGCCTCCTCAATTACACAGAATATCATACACACGCAAATCATTACTTACACTGTTCGTAAACAACTTCGAAAATATACAAGACAGGCAGAAAATCACACATGGAAACATCACTAAACATATTCATGTAATCAAATACACTTGAAAATGAAAAAAACTTCTCGGAACGTGTTGCTCTAAGCAGTAATAAATAAGAAACTGGCGCAGTTTTCACCATGTAATTCTTGACTGAAACAGTTGCTAGCTGTCGCAAAACATCTAATTTGACGAACGAAGCTACATATTCTATGTTTCAGTCAACTGGCCTCTCTCAGTGAACGTAATACATGTGTTTAACACCTCCACATTGCTAAGACTCGTAGTTACTTCTTCGTTATAGCTCGAAACTAATTTTAATTAAATTACTCTTCATGAATATTTACGACATGTCCGACCAATAAGTGTTACGTTCAATATCAAAAAAGTTATCATTTTAGGATACGTATCGTTTAATAATAGTGTATTCTAAGGCATTGGTGGCCAGATTAGAATTATATCTATATATGGATGCGTCCAGATTGCGGGCAAGGTTTGTCAACAAAATTTTAACGACTATGGAACTACTGAAAAATATACCCTGGACTCAAATACTCAAAAAAGATGTGGAAGGAGTGCAAAGAACTCGAACTCTCACAGGAGAGAATTCTTACGGAAAACTCTACACCATGCAGTACTTTGGCTGTCATGTTGTTAACACCAACAAGTTGGGTGAACTTCCTTGGCATAGTATTTCATGCAACCACGCACTGCTGGCTCACTTCGCGCTCTTCATCTTTTTGTTTGAGATTTTGTCTAAGACTTACTTGGAATTTCTTTGTACTCCTTCCAGAATTTTCTGACTAGTTGAGTTCAGGGTGTATTTTTCAGTAGTTCCACACTACTGATAAGGCTGGACAATTATCTGCCTTTATCACGGATTTTAGTCTGTACCCATCTTACGTTCGGTTTGTACCCAAAATCGTTATAATAAAATATTATCGTTGTTGGTGGTTTCTTGGAATACTCTGTCACAAAAACTCGGTGTTTTGAAACGTCAAATGTCACAACAGATTTTCAGACGAACAATACCTTCGGACGGCGTTTTAGTCACAAATTTAGAGTCACACGTGACTAGCCCTTCAGCTGAAGCGATGGAGGGCAGCTATGCTCCTCCTCCTACCGCTACCCCCACACCCTTCCCCCGCCCCATCTAGGAGAAAAGAATCAGTGTACGAATCTAGTCGCTACAGTCTGGAACCGCGCGACCGCTACTGTCGCAGGTTCGAATCCCGCCTCGGGCATGGATGTGTGTGATGTCCTTAGGTTAGTTAGGTTTAAGTAGTTCTAAGTTCTAGGGGACTGATGACCTCAGATGTTAAGTCCCATAGCGCTCAGAGCCATTTGAACCATTTTTGAAAGACTCAATACAAGCTCGGATCACGGAAGGATCGCTAAGGAAGTACATATTTTTAATGTCTAGCTATCACACGCCAGCTTGTTAAAACGTCTACCAAGGTTTATCAGTTCTCTACATCTACATCTACATCTACATTGATACTCCGCAAGCCACCCAACGGTGTGTGGCGGAGGGCACTTTACGTACCACTGTCATTACCTCCCTTTCCTGTTCCAGTCGCGTATGGTTCGCGGGAAGAGCGACTGTCTGAAAGCCTCCGTGCGCGCTCTAATCTCTCTAATTTTACATTCGTGATCTCCTCGGGAGGTATAAGTAGGGGGAAGCAATATATTCGATACCTCATCCAGAAACGCACCCTCTCGAAACCTGGCGAGCAAGCTACACCGCGATGCAGAGCGCCTCTCTTGCAGAGTCTGCCACTTGAGTTTATTAAACATCTCCGTAACGCTATCACGGTTACCAAATAACCCGGTGACGAAACGCGCCGCTCTTCTTTGGATCTTCTCTATCTCCTCCGTCAGACCGATCTGGTACGGATCCCACACTGATGAGCAATACTCGAGTATAGGTCGAACGAGTGTTTTGTAAGCCACCTCCTTTGTTGATGGACTACATTTTCTAAGCACTCTCCCAATGAATCTCAACCTGGTACCCGCCTTACCACACACACTTACTACCCGCCTTACTACACACACTAGGTTTTGGAAATTTGTGGTAAGTCCCTATGGGGCCAAACTGGTGAGAACATCGGTCCCTAGGCTTACACACAACACACACACACACACACACACACACACACACACACACACATGCCCGAGGGAGGACTCGAACCTCTGACGGGAGGGGGAGTGGTGGTGGGGGGGGGGAGGGGGGAGGGGGGGAGCCGCGCGAACCGTGGCAAGGCGCCCTAGACCGAGACCGAGCGGCTACCCCACTAGGTTTTATTCAGCATCTAGGTAAGTTACTGGCACGGTTACACACACTAAATCGAACTGTCAATACGTGCTGGGATCCCTCGCTCACCTTCGGATCGGCAGCGTCCAATCCCTGCCAACGATGCCCGGCCGTAGCTCATTCGATTCGTGTTCCCTGCTAACACACTTGCAGGGACCGGCCTCGGCTGCAGGCTACTGAACAGTTCAACGTATCGCTGCTGTTCGAGTGGCCAATGGCACCGCCATAAACTAATGATAAAATCAGATCAGTTTACCTTCTTTCGTTTGGCTGCCTTAATATAGTAATGTTATTTTTTGTGTGTCTGTTAACAGTTGGTCCATGTTTCACTGTCTATGTAAATTCTCTGGTTGACAATTTTATAAGGTTTTATAAGCTTTAATGCCTACTTGCACTTCAAATGTTGCAGACTTTAATTGTAGTTTATGTGTACATTAGAGCTTCAACTTTGCATATAGGCTTGTTCAGTGCTCTTCATGTCGGCAGTAGGTTGGTTGACTTTCGAAGCACGTAGTACGTACGATTTGCCATTTCGGAGTTAACTGTTTGCTGCTCATCGCACATATATATATTTAACAATGTCAGTCTATTTTATTGATTCTGTAGTAAAGGTATGTTGTGGCTCTCAAGCTTAACTATTTTACCTTCTTTTAACAAACCTGTTTGACGCAATGGAATTGTAGACATTCGCTGCCAATGGGCATTGATTTATATAAATGGGGCAAGTTGAAAATCTGTGGCGGACTGCGATTCGAACCCGAGTCTCCTGCTTACTAAGCAATCACACTGACCACTACGGCATCTGGGCACAGTGGTCTCTAGAAACGTACGGAGCACCCTAGCACGCCTCTCCTGTCAGACCAACATTCTATACTTACGCACACACTACTGATGCGGCCACTTGCTCATTAGTCTCTTTACTTGCAGCATCTCGCCAATTCCCGTAACAGTTCAACTTTGGTGTACGTCTACAGTGACTGACAATGCCCCAATTATTTATATTGTGTTGGACATATCCGAAAGACGAGACACCACGTATATAAACCTGTTTTAGTTCTGCTGTTCAATGTTTGTTCATTTGTTGTTCAAAAAATGTTCAAATGTGTGTGAAATCTTATGGGACTTAACTGCTAAGGTCATCAGTTCCTAAGCTTACACACTACTTAACCTAAATTATCCTAGGGACAAACACATACACCAATGCCCGAGGGAGGACTCGAACCTTCGCCGGGACCAGCCGCTCAGTCCATGACTACAGCGCCTTAGACCGCTCGGCTAATCCCGCGCGGCCCATGTTTTTGGTCTTTCCATAATCTGTCCCAAAAACAAGATTACGAGAATTGCAGCGCACACAGGGGCCTTAAGCAATTACTCTTCCCGCGTTCCTAATTCGTGGTAAATAGCGAAGTACGCTCTGCGCTGAACATCACAATGGTTAAACAGTATGTATTTTTGTATATGTAGAAAGAAGAGTCTTCCCTTTGTTTAGTATTGTTGCTAGTGATGGAGGCGTCTGTAAGAAGTCTGTGAACAGAGCGGTAGATAAATGCCGGAACATTTGCTGGGGAACGATTCGGCTGCAGAATCCCGATAAGCACTAAAATCCGTTTAGACTAAAAAAAGACAACGAGAAAGAAGAGAAAAGACGTTTACTACTTCCTAACGCAAAAAAGGACAAAAAAAGGCCGGCGTACGTGTATGTGTGTTGTGCCAGAAGTGTGGGAGCGTGCACTGCAAGGTAGAGAAAGGGTGGGTGGCGTCTGTGCGTGCGCACACGTGTGTGCGTGTGTGTGTGCTTTCTTTTTTTTTACGGGCGGGTATTTTTCATACTTTGCGCATCGGAGCGAGGCCGCCCATGCGGGGGTTTTTACTGCGCGGATTATGGCGAGGGGCGGCCGGCGCGCCGAGGGTTCGCGCTACGCGTGTACGGGCCGTGCGGATTACACACGGCGCTCCTCCAATCGGGAGCGCCAAATAGGGAGAAGGGCCAGACAGACCGGCGGAGAGGCAAAGGGGATCGTGTTCAGCGCGCGCCGGCTGGCCCTGCCGCTGCCTTTTCGCCTGTGCAGAACCAGCCACGGCCGCGAGCGCACTCGCCGGGCCAATTAGCCCAATTCCCAAACCGCAGAGACCGCCCTCAAAGAACTCGGCCTGTGCACCGCGTCTGAATTAGAAGTTTCGTTCCGCACTTTAGCTTCCCCCTTTCTCGCAGAGTTCTCCTCTCTATCGTGCCATTTGCGGCTAGGTTATTCTCTTCCAGTGCTTGTTTAATATCGTCCTTAGTGGCTACGTAAGAAAACAGCTACGTGACTACCCTGCAGTTCACCACCATACACTATGGAAAAAAAGTCGCAACATAAAAGCAGTTATTAATGTAGAGCAATGAAATTTCGAGAATACATTTCTCCGAGTAACATACACTACTGACCATTAATATTGCTACACCACGAAGTTGACGTGCTACAGACGCGAAATTTAACCGAGAGGAAGAAGATACTGTGATACGCAAATGTCAGCCTTTCACAGCATTCACACAAGGTTGGCGCCGTTGGCGACACCTACAACATGAGGAAAGTCTCCAACCGATTTCTCATACACAAACAGCAGTTGACCGGCGTTGCCTGGTGAAACGTTGTTGTGATGCCTCGTGTAGGGAGGAGAAATGCGTACCATCACGTTTCCGACTTTGGTAAAGGACGGATTGTAGCCTATCGCGATAGCGCTTTATCGTATCGCGACATTGCTGCTCGCGTTGGTCGAGATCCAATGACTGTTAGCAGAATATGGAATCGGTGGGTCCAGGAGGGTAATACGGAACGCCGTGCTGGATCCCAACGGCCTCGTATCACTAGCAGTCGAGGTGACAGACATCTCATCCGCATGGCTGTAACGGATCGTGCAGCCACGTCTTGATCCCTGAGTCAACAGATGGGGACATTTGCAAGACAACAACCATCTGCACGAACAGTTCGACGACGTTTGCAGCAGCATGGTTCAAATGGTTCTGAGCACTATGGGTCTTAACATCTGAGGTCATCAGTCCCCTAGAACTTAGAAGTAATTAAACGTAACTAACGTAAGGACATCACACACATCCATGCCCGAGACAGGATTCGAACCTGCGACCGTAGCAGTTGTTCGGTTCCGACGTGAATCGCTAGAAACGCTCGGCCACCACGGCCGGCTGTGTAATAGTGCCAGCGAGAAATTGTCTTAGCGGTGTACTGCACCAGAAGCCATATCACGAACTCATAAACTCGGCCTACCGTAACAGTAGCAAATAGGCCTTCACAGCAGTAGTGATGACGCCTTTACAAAACTAGCGACCAGATTTATAAAAGTAACTGCCAGAATGTTGAATGCAAGCATGCAAGCATGCAAACGTGAATGCACTCGTTGCACATGTGTTGGATGTCAGTTTCAGGGATGGAGTTCCATGCTTGCCGCACTTGGTCAGCCAATACAAGCATGGTCAATGCTGTTCGTGGATGACGCTGGAGTTGTTCGATGATGTCCCATATGAGCTCGACTGGAGACAGATGTGGTGGTCGAGCAGGCCAAGACAGAATCTTGACGCTCTGTAGAGCTTGCTGGATTACAACAGTTGTAAGTTTCTCTTTATGTATGTTAGCGGCAGTAAAGTATTTCTGCATCAGAGTGGATTTTTTTTTTCAGATTTCGTGAAAAGATCTCGCCTCAATGAAAAATGCTTTTGTTTTCATGATTGTCACCCCCACTCGCTTACCATATTAACGACATTCTCTCCATTATTTCGCGGCATTACAAAACGAGCTGCCATTCTTTGGACTTTTTCGAAATCATCTGTCAATCCTATCTGGTAACAATTCCTTAGCGCACAGCAGTACTGTAGCAGAGGACAAACAAGCATAGTGTAGACAGTATCTTTAGTAGATCTGTTGTATCCTCTAAATGCAGTGTCTTTGGTTCCCCTTCCCCACAATATCATCTACGCGACCGTTCCGATTTAAATAGTTCAGTATTGTAATTCCTAAGTATTGAATTCACAGCCTATAGCTTTTGTGTTATATCGTGTATCCGAAATTTAACGTATTTCTTTTAGTACTCTTGCACTTCACTCTTTCCGTTATTGAGAGCCGACCGTTGTGGCCAAGCGGTTTTTGGCGCTTCGGTCAGGAATCGCGCGAGCGCTGCGGTCGCAGGTTCGAATCCTGTGTGTGATGTCCTTAGGTTAGTTAGGTTTGAGTAGTTCTCAGTTCTAAGGGACTGATGACCTCAGATGTTAAGTCCCATAGTGCTCGCAGGCATTTGAACCTTATTCAGACACAACTGCCAGTTTTCACACCATATAGATATCGTGTATGTCATTTTGCAATTGTTTTTGAGCTTGTGACGAATTTACTAAACGGTAAATTACAGCATTATCTGTAAACAATCATAGATGGTTGCTCAGATTGTCTCCTAAATTGTTTGGGTAGGTAAGGAAGAGCGGAGGGCCTGCAACGCTTGCTTGGGGAATGCCAGCGTCAGTTCTGTTTTGCTGGATGACTTTCCGTCGGTTACAACCTTTCTGAGAAGAAATCACGAATCGAAGCTCACAGGTCAAGGGAAACTCCATAAGAATAACGGCGTAAAAAGGCTTCTGGAAATCTAAAAATATGGAATCAGAGATTCCTATCAATACCATACACTACTTCATGCGAATAAAGAACTAATTCTGTTTGACAAGAACGATATTTTCTGACGTTAAGGGTAGAAGTATAGAAATTTTTACTGCTGATTGAGGACAGTCTACAAACATCCTTACAGTAGTATTTACTTCATTTTTAGAATAATAACTGTAACTGTGAGGGGTAGCATGGTTCAAAAAATGGTTCAAATGGCTTTGAGCACTATGGGACTTAACAGCTATGGTCATCAGTCCACTAGAACTTAGAACTACTTAAACATAACTAACCTAAGGACATCACACAACACCCAGTCATCACGAGGCCGAGAAAATCCCTGACCCCGCCGGGAATCGAACCCGGGAACCCGAGCCTGGGAAGCGAGAACGCTACCTCACGACCACGGGGGTAGCATGTTTTCAGGTTGTCTAGTACCTCCAAGTACGTGTGGGAAGATCATGCCATTAATGCTTATTTAACCCTGGGCAGCAGGTCAAGTGTTGAATTCTTGCATGTGGACGCAAAACGCTTAGTCTGGACTGCCAGGCATAGTCCAGTCACTACTTAGTGGTGCAGTCACGACTGTGTAGAAATAATCAGATAGTGATGGCGGGAATATCGTTAGACGCAAAGAAAACAAACTAACAAACTGAAGAGAGTCTATATTAAGCTTCCAATGATCATAATATCTGCATTTATATTGGGAATGATTAAATAAATTTGAAGATAAGTTAAAATGGTTCTGCCGCACTTATGATAAATGCGCAACAGTTAGTTATTTTGAAAAATATGATGTACAATCCTGACTCTTCCATCATCTCTGTGTACCTTTAATACTATCCTATCTCGCCACATACAAACCTTCAAAAACGATTGCATGATAACTGTCCAGTGTCTCTGGCAACGCCCTTCATATTCAAACTCCCATAACTGTCGCGGAAATCACCGGACAAATTTGCTAATATTAACTGGCAGGTAACAACCGTCATTTAGTGGCAAACATTCTGTCAGTAGATATCATTCTACCGACGGGACGCTATTTTACAGAGGAATACGACTAATTCAGCGAATACGAAACTTTCGTATCATCATTTTGTATTAAACGAATTTGAAACCAATGTACGAACCTAGTGTGTCTTTCTTCTATTGTTCGCGAATTTCCGGCCACAGAAATATGAACATTCCCGAAGTATTCACACCGAATTGAAATACCAGTGTCAAAGGGAAGAGCACAGAGGGGAGACCGAGCAGCACGACTGGATGAAATAGCTCTCGCGATGGGACGCACACTGAATTCTGCCTTTGTCAGCAGATCAAACCCTTGTGGCGAAAAGGGATTCCGGTCGTAGATTAATGCCGTTGGTACTCCGACCACTAAAATCTAGAGAATCAAGACCGGTGGCTGGCGACGTAGCTTTAATGCCTCGCCTCCCATTAGTGCTTGCTGCCTTACCTGACGATTGTCTCTGAGCTCCGCAACAGAAACAACTGCTGGCTAGGTTCGCGTTCCGAAGGCCCCTTAGAGAAGGAGGTTACGAGTTCGAGTACCTCTTAACACATTAGTGTGTCGTTTCACTAATCCCTGCTCTGCATATACAGGATGTAACGGTTGTAAGTACAGATAATAAGCGCAGGTAGCTTTAATGCTGACTGAGGACGGTATACGGAACATTACATCAGTATTTACGTCATTTGCAGCCTAATAATTATGGCTATTAGGAGTAGTATGGTTTTTGGTTGAACATGTGACAAGAGTAAGCCACTAATGCAGATTTTCCCATGGGCAGCAGTTCAGCGCGTGCGCAAAACTTGTGGTCTGCATTGACAGGTGTAGTCCACTTAGTGGTGCTGTTACGACCGTGCATAAAACATCAGATGATAAATTTTTTTCACACATTTGCGGGAAGGATGTTAGATGCAGAGAAAAAACTACTAACGCACTAAAGTGGGTACATATTAAGGCACCACAAATAAAAATATCTGCACTTTTACGTGTTACACCCTGTACACAACTTAAAACAATGTTAACCTGGAATTTCATTTGAGATATTATTTCCAAATAAAAAGTAAACAAATCCATTCTGATCCGTAAATATAGTATTATAGAAATTGCAGAACTAAAGTAACTAATTTAGAACCTTAATTAAATTTTGTTGACCTTTTTCACTCCAACCCAAACTTTCCACTACCGCGTAATAAGTCAACTTCTAGTAAGGCTGTAAAGTATTGGTAATGACAAATGACACAGCTTCATGACTTTACAGTACCTTTCTCTTACACGAAATTTTTATGTAGGCGAGATGGTTGTACCTAGAGAATAGTGTACCTAGGAACACACGATGTTACCTCTCTTGACGGATTTTAGAATCACGTGAAGAAACGTGCACTAGAGATCGCCATAACAAGTTTTCCGCATTTTCATGCAGTTTTCCTTGTTGTGAGACATGAGATGGTGTTCTGCGTAGTTTTTGTAAATATTACGAGATCTACATATATATATCAGAGCTACTGGAAGGATTTTGTTAATTCTTTAGTTGCAGCTTTTCACGGTGATTGGAAAAGTCGTACTTCGTCAATCGTGAAATATCTTGTATCTTGAAATAGAAGTTCTTCTACCTTGGAGTGAGTCACATTTCCAAATGAACAGTGTTTCTTTAATGTCTCAACAATTTTCTCTATCTTGAAAACGAAAACGTGTCAGTTGGAAAGAGATTCTATTTCGAAAGGTTTTTAATTTGTAACTATTTATTGATAATACTTCTCACTATGATTTAGCTTACTGATTACTGGTGTAAGTAGAGTAATAACGCAACACAGGCTATTAAAACAGTATTGACAAGATTTTCTTCATCGTAATACTTTTAAATCTGAATAGAATAACTGTTCCCAAGTAGACGACCACAACATGTAGCATGGAACCGTCTATAACATTTGGAAAAACCTTAGTTTTCGGAGTAATTTTTGTAATTGTAGAAGAAGGTGGTAGCATATTTAAAGCAAATACTATCCTCTCAATAAGGAATTGGGGGGGGGGGGGGGCGGAGGTAGATACTAAGGTCTGAAGTTCTTCGAAGGTACAACATTCCCCCCTATATGCAGATAATTGAAATTGGTACATTGTAAGACTGAAGCTGTTAGTTGAAAAACAGCATACAACTATGTGAATGTTAGATCCTGATTGCTGAAAAATTGACAATAACTTCTTTAAGTATTACCAGGTTCTTTTAGGGTCTGCTTTTCGCACCATATTTACACAAATACTGGGTAACTGTATTTGATTGTGGAGAATATCATTCTAAAACGAATCACAGATTTACTCTGAACCGTAAAAACTGTTACTAAAAGTATTTTATTTGTGGGTTCTAAATTTACTTTAAAATATAGGTGAGACCAGGGGAGGAACGTCCCACCTGAAAGTAGGAAGCAGATTTTGGAGGTCTCAGTTTTAGAAAAATAAGAAACCGTTCGTTCAAACATTTTGGTAATAAAATTTGCAAATGAAGATAACAAACAATAACATAGTTCGTTTCATATATCACTTAACTAGATAAGTGCATTTAAATCCCTTTTTTTTTAGATGGCACATCTTACAAGTAACCTGGGATACATCGTCACCACTGTCTACGCCAGCACACAGTTATCTGCTCAATGGTTCCAGAAGCTTAAGTGAGGGTGGCGAGTCGGGAATCCAAGGACCCAATTTCTCCAGCCATTTTAGTTTCGTTGTGAAATGTGTGGAGGTATATGTATCGTTCTGCGAGTTGGTACCGTAATCTACGCAGTTCTTTCGTAGCAATACCAAAACCTCGCTTTTGCACACCCTGAAGATACCTGACAAGTTCTAGCTCTTCCTTTTTTTTTTTTTTTTTTTTTTTTTTTTTTTTTTTTTTTTTAAAGGAATCGCAGTGATCTCTTTAGCAGGCTTCTTTCAGTTGTTGAAAGAGGTTGTTCTTTTTCATTGTTGTTTATCTTTTTAAATTAGTCAAAGTCACGAAAAACTTCTTCGGTAGTTTCTCGTGGGTCATCGTTTTATTAAATACCAATTAAACAGCTTGTTCCATGTTTTTCGTCGACCAGTTTTGTTATTCCGTTTTCCGTACATAATGGCATGCATTCTGCAGAAGAGAATTGTAAACTATGCGGTAGAATTCTTCAAATGAAGAATGAGAGGCGATCGGGTAGGCATGGACTATACCAGTAGACCACTCCGGCCTGAACGCGTATCTACTGAGAAAATACTCAGCGTCTACGGAAAAAAATTTACCAACTTGATTGTGTAAAAAGATAGCTAATAGCATGCTGATCGAGATGGAGTAAACGTTGATTGTGAAAAAAAGTGACAGGCTTGCCAAAGTGGGATATGTTCGTGAAAAATTGTAATAGAGAAGTGAATTCGTTCACTTTTGTAGGTTACGCAACTCACGTAAAACGACAGTTACAACATTACTAAACCATAACAGACTTCGGTTTCTTACATACTTGTCAGTCTGAGTGCACCCAAGCGCCTTAGACGAAATTAGACGACCGAGACCTGTCCCATAGTCCACTCCGCTCCGGCCTCCCGTAAACCTAATTGCAGGCCGGGGAAAAAAGCTAAGTGTCGACATAGGTTGTCGGAGGACGATTCCGAGCAAATATTCCACGTGGTACCTTTTAGGTAATGAAATACGGGTCACGCACTAGTGACGATAGGATTCAATTCCCCATTAATTACATAGATGCAAGCTTTTCCGTGGTTTCCCTAAATCTATTAAGGCGAATGCCAAGATGATACCTTTGGAAAAGAAACGGTCGATGTATTTTCCCATTCCTGCTGAAGACGAGTTTGTGCGGCTAAAACTAGTGGAAATTTCGACCCGTTATTAGCGACCATATTCTAGAAGGAAGACTGAAAAATGTAAAGAAGAGAGATTGGTAAGGGGTGGAAGAGGGGGGGGGGGCATGGAAACAATTTTTGTACGAAGAGTTACGCTATGAGCTCTTTAAAAGGACTTGTTAAGAAGGTAATTAATTCTGTATGGGGCGCGGCTGTTTGCGGTGTTGCGAAGAGGCAGTTCAAGCTTCTTAAAGGCCATCGCTTTACATGCAGCTCCTGTACTCCGCCCTATGGATTGCGAACGACGGACTCTCTCAAGCTGTATAAGCAGCCATGAATTTTTAAAGGAGAAAGAGGGACTGAGTGCTCCCGTTTTCGTCTTTTTCTTTCCGTGACCTGGAGTTTAACGGCCCGTCGATAAAGAACTGAGAAAGGCCGCATTAATTCTGCTATAATACTGTACTTCATTTTAATGTTGAACAGAAAAACCTGTTAGGTAAATGTGTAGCAAGTGTTGCAATACATACAATATTTCATCCTTTTGTAAACAGGTTCAGACACCCGACACTTACGTAATTTCAAAACTTTTAGTAATGTGTCACTCTAAACGACGAGTCAGTCTCTCACCTACTCAAACAAGTAAATAATCTTCCCCATGAATGAAATTTAAGTCAAATGTAAATAAAATATGGACAACATTTACATTTAATAGCTGTATCGAGCTACTCATGTTTAGTGTAGCAAAATCTATATCACGTACAGAGAACTGCAGAAGGCTAGTGGCATTCGCTAAAACTGGACGGTGTTCTGAAAGCAGCATTTACTAATAATCGTTTGCAAGAGTACAGTCATCCGTTTTAGAACGCCCTCTGCACTGCTTATGGGATGGAACTATCAACCATATAACACACTAGCAAATGTCTGTCGTATTTCGCTCCTGAATATTAAAATTAGCTCTTTTGAGAGTCATTGTGGTGATACTTTTGGGCTTTTCCAATTCACAGAATCGAAGAGTGGACTACTTTCGCAATGTGAAACTCGACCCAGTCAGTGTTCGTGGACCTTTGGTATCATAAAGTTGGATGAATGAGTTGAATAGGAATATGGGTAATGCAGGAGCAGGTTTAATAATGAATAAAAAAAATAGGAGTGCGGGTAAGCTACTACAAACAGCATAGTGAGCGCATTATTGTGGCCAAGATAGATACGAAGCCCACGCATACTACAGTAGTACAAGTTTATATGCCAACTAGCTCAGCAGATGATGAAGAAATTGCTGAAATGTATGATGAGATAAAAGAAATTGTTCATGTAGTGAAGGGAGACGAAAATTTAATAGTCATGGGTGACTGGAATTCAACAGTAGGAAAAGGAAGAGAAGGAAACGTAGTAGGTGAATATGAATTAGGGCTAAGAAATGAAAGAGGAAGCCGCCTGGTAGAATTTTGCACAGAGCATAACTTAATCATAGCTAACACTTGGTTCAAGAATCATGAAAGAAGGTTGTACACATGGAAGAACCCTGGAGATACTAGAAGGTTTCAGATAGTTTATATAATGGTAGGACAGAGATTTAGGAACCAGGTTTTAAATTGTAAGACATTTCCAGGGGCAAATGTGGACTCTGACCACAATCTATTGGTTATGAACTGTAGATTAAAACTGAAGAAACTTCAAAAAGGTGGGAATTTAAGGAGATGGGACCTGGATAAACTGAAAGAACCAGAGAGTGTACAGAGTTTCAGGGAGAGCATAAGGGAACAATTGACAGGAATGGGGGAAACAAATACAGCAGAAGAAGAATGGGTAGCTTTGAGGGATGAAATAGTGAAGGCAGCAGAGGATCAAGTAGGTAAAAAGACGAGGGCTAGTAGAAATCCTTGGGTAACAGAAGAGATACTGCATTTAATTGATGAAAGGAGATAATACAAAAGTGCAGTAAATGAAGCAGGCAAAAAGGAATACAAACGTCTAAAAAATGAGATCGGCAAGAAGTGCAAAATGGCTAAGCAGGGATGGCTAGAGGACAAATGTAAGGATGTAGAGCCTTATCTCACGAGGGGTAAGATAGATACTGCCTACAGGAAATTTAAAGAGACCTTTGGAGAAAAGAGAACCACTTGTATGAATATCAAGAGCTCAGATGGAAACCCAGTTCTAAGCAAAGAAGGGATAGCAGAAAGGTGGAAGGAGTATATAGAAGGTCTACACAGGGGCGATATTCTTGAGGACAATATTATGGAAATAGAAGACGATGTAGATGAAGATGAAATGGGAGATATGATACTGCGTGAAGAGTTTGACAGAGCACTGATAGACCTAAGTCGAAACCAGGTCCCCGGAGTAGACAACATTCCATTAGAACTACTGACAGTCTTGGGAGAGCCAGTCCTGACAAAACTCTACCATCTGGTGAGCAAGATGTACGAGACAGACGAAATTTCCTCAGACTTCAAGAAGAATATAATAATTCCAATCCCAAAGAAAGCAGGTGCTGACAGATGTGAAAATTACCGAACTATCAGTTTAATAAGGCACAGCTGCAAAACACTAACGCGAATTCTTTACAGACGAATGGTATTAGCCGACCTCAGGGAAGATCACTTTGGATTCCGTAGAAATGTTGGAACACATGAGGCAATACTGACCCTTACGACTTATCTTAGAAGAAAGATTAAGGAAAGGCAAACCTACGTTTCTAGCATTTGTAGATTTAGAGAAAGCTTTTGACAATGTTGACTGGAATACACTCTTTCAAATTCTGAAAGTAGCAGGGGTAAAATACAGGGAGCGAAAGGCTATTTACAATTTGTACAGAAAGCAGATGACAGTTATAAGAGTCGAGGGACATGAAAGGTAAGCAGTGGTTGGGAAGGGAGTGAGACAGGGTTGTAGCCTCTCCCCATTGCTATTCAATCTGTATATTGAGCAAGCAGTAACGGAAACAAAAGAAAAATACGGAGTAGGTATTAAAATCCATGGAGAAGAAACAAAAACTTTTAGGTTCACCAATGACATTGTAATTCTGTCAGAGACAGCAAAGGGCTTGGAAGATCAGTTGAACGGGGTGGACAGTGTCTTGAAAGGAGGGTATAAGATGAACATCAACAAAAGCAAAACGAGGATAATGGAATGTAGTCGAATTAAGTCGGGTGATGCTGAGGGAATTAGATTAGGAAATGAGACACTTAAAGTAGTAAAGGAGTTTTGCTATTTGGGGAGCAAAATAACTGATGATGGTCGAAGTAGAGAGGATATAAAATGTAGACTGGCAATGGCAAGGAAAGTGTTTCTGAAGAAGATAAATTTGATAACATCGAGTATAGATTTAAGTGTCAGGAAGTCGTTTCTGAAAGTATTTGTATGGAGTGTAGCCATGTATGGAAGTGAAACATGGACGATAAATAGTTTGGACAGGAAGAGAATAGAAGCTTTCGAAATGTGGTGCTACAGAAGAATGCTGAAAATTATATGGGTAAATCACATAACTAATGAGGAGGTATTGAATAGAATTGGGGAAAAGAGGAGTTTGTGGCTCAACTTGACTAGAAGAAGGGATCGGTTGGTAGGACGTGTTCTGAGGCATCAAGGGATCACCAGTTTAGTATTGGAAGGCAGCGTGGGTGGTAAAAATCGTAGAGGGAGACCAAGAGATGAATACACTAAGCAGATTCAAAGAATGTAGGCTGCAGTAGGTACTGGGAGATGAAGAAGCTTGCACAGGATAGAGTAGCACGGAGAGCTGCGTCAAACCAGTCTCAGGACTGAAGACCACAACAACAACAACAACAGCAACAACAGGAACGAAACTTCCAAATATGTTCTACGAGTATACTATCGTGGGGGACGATAAATGGGAAAATCATTGGAAGATGTGTTTGTCTAGATTGGTAATTAAGCAGTCTAACAGGGAAACTATGAATTTCAAAGTTGTCGACACTGTCAGTTGTTTATTTACTTTATGATGAACATCATATGTGATGTTAAATTTGCTTATTTCAAACTTTAGCTCGAAGTATACCACTCTAAATTGTGTTGTTGTAATTTAAGCACCTGACAAGCTAATATGGAGCTCCTTTTCAGTAACCGAAAGTTGAGTTTTAAAGTATGCTTCAATATGATTTGTGTTTTACGCTAATGGAAGACGTTGGGTTATGTTTTCGGAATTTGAGGTGAGAACAGAAACAATAATCATCAGTGTTTCTTCAGAAGAAGACCAAGACTTAGACGGAAGTGAGAAACTACCTGGCACTATTCTCAACCTAGGATATAATGTTGTGACTGAAGCACATGGAAAAAGTAAGCAGTCATCTATTAGTAAGTTGTATGCATGTAAAATTGTTATGTGGAAAGCAAAGGCTGTGTTAGTGTTTTCTTGTAAAAAGTCAAGCACGATTAAACGCGTTTATTTGAACAGATCGGCAGTAATTTTTAGTCAAGATGTACGAGTGTGTTGCAGACCCCACGACACCATGGACTCAAGTTGTCGACAAGTTATTGTGCAAGCTGGGTGGCAGCTCCATAATGGTGTGGACTATGTTTACATGAAATGGACTGGACTGGGTCCTCTCGTTCAACTGAACCAATAGGTCACTGGAAATGGTAATGTTCGATTACTTGGGCGCAATTTGCAGACGTTCATGAACGTCATGTTCCTAAATAATGATGGAATTTTTATGGATGACAATGAACCATCTCACTGGGCCGCAATTGTTCGCGATTGGTTTGAAGATCATTCTTGACAATTCGTGCAAATGATTTGGCCACCCAGATCGTCCGACATAAATCCCATCGAACATTTATGGGACATAATTGAGAGGTCTGTTGGTGCAAAAAATCCTGCAACGGCAACAATTACGCAATTATGGACATTTAAAGAGTCAGCTTCGCTCAATATTTCTGCGGGAGACTTACGACTTATTGAGCCCATGATACGTCTAGTTGCTGCAGTACTCCGGGCAAAAGAAGGTCCGTTACGATATTAGGAGGTATCCCACGGTTTTTGTCATCTGAGTATAAATCTTTTAGACATGGCAAGGGATTTAGAACTGCTATTGAACGGAATGTATAGTCTGCTGAAAAGGTGTTGTAAGACGAAACTCAGACAAGAGTGAAGGAATGCTGTCGAATTAAATGAGATGATGCTGAAGGAATCGAAATGGAAGATGAAACCTTTACGGTAGTAAAACAAGTACGATAAACACTTCAGAAAAGAAATATGATGCTACAGAAGAGTGCTGAAGACTGGATGGGTACATCGACTTGCTACTTGGTGAGGCACTGAATCTAATCTGGCTCTAAAGGAATCTACGCCACATTCCGACTAAAAGAAGGAAACAGTTGCTGGAGTGCATCCTAAGACATAATAGTGTCTTCAATTTGGCAAAAGAGATGTGTCCGAGATGTAAAAATTATAGTGGAAGACCGAAGGTTCAAATGAATGTAGATTGTAAAGATTAGGAGGCTTGCTGATCAATGGAAAAAATTGCTATTTTGAAGAGTGTGCTGCAGCGCGTTGTGTGAAGCAGTCGCACTCCGTTTCTGGCGGTGGCGCCGCTGTGGCAATCGCAGCACTGGTGTCTCCCTCTGGGGAAAAAGGGGAAAGGTTGCCTGTTCACGTGCATTTAAGGAGCGCGATGAGATCGCCAGTCAGTCAGTTGGTCAACCAGGTCAGTGTGGGGCAGTCAGTGTCTGTCTGTCGTCCGGAGTGCTAGTATGTGTTAGGCCGCCAGTCTGCTCGAATTTGTTCAGGCAACGGTCATTGGTCGTAGGATCGATCGGTTGGTCGGTCGCGCACTGAGACACAAGATGATTCGTCCGTATTGAACGTCGGCGAATGTGAGGGCGCCACGTGAGTCCAATGGTCCGCGCCGTATAGCGAGGGGTAGTGGCTTCGCGGCCAACACGAGAGCAACAGGGAGTCAACCCACGACATCGGTCTGGCCGGTGCGAGCTGCGACGCCGTGAGACTGGAGATCGGCGCGCCTTCATGCGTCCGTTGAAGCGGCTGGCAGCGGACGGTTCGGGAGAGCGTTTTGGGGGTCCTGCGCCAGGTCTTCGCCAGACATCGCAGTTTATTAGAAGTAAGTAGTGTCTGTCTGTCTAACGGTTTGCCGTACGTTAATAGCTGCCTCTGTCAGGTTTGTCGGATTCGGTGTTAACGAATTTATTGCTTGAAGTGTAACGGCCGAATTCCTGAACTATGTTTTTATCTTGCCTATCATCTTGAGAGGCGGTTATGTGTAAGGTAGAGATGTTTGGCCAACCTTGTATATTTTATGTAAGATTGAATTTCATGGGTTTTTATTTGAATGGAATATAAAGTTGCCACCCTTCACCGTAAGAGTTTTTTTTTAAAATCAAGTTGCACCTTCGGTGGCAAGCTAATCTTTTAATGTTAGTGTTTTGTACCACTTCCATCCCTCCTACGGGGTGCATAGTTTATGTGCTTTTGTGAGTTGTTAAAATTTTTAGTTTAAAGTAATCTGGTGTGTTGCAGGTTTGCACCAGTGTAGTCTTTCAGAGGTTGTTGCGGACGGTTGTGATTACGGCCGTGTCAAAAGGGAGCGGCAAAGTTCTCAGCCCGAAAGCTCATACAGTCAAAAAATTTTTCTTTCTGCCTCTGAATAAATTGTAACTTGATATTTAGAGGGTGCTTTATGATTATAATTTTAAATCTGTTCAAAAACAAAAGGGGTTTTAGGAATAAAATTTCCATTTGTTGAAAGAAATTTGATTTGTTTTTATCAGTTACCCACTGGCAACTACTTCTACGCTCACACAGTGTGATTAAACGTGTTAATGTTCTTGGTGAATCGCTAGTAAATAAATCAAGAAAAAGTTTTGAAAGTAAATTCACGGTTCGCTAGCACCGGATAGACTAGCGACACTTACATCAAACCGAATCACAACAACAATATGAAAACTCGTTGCCAACAGGCTCGTCAACGGGGTGTTAAATAGCTAGAACTATTTTAATAAGACGAAACGAGAAAACTCTGTAGGTATTTTAGAATACTCCACCTAGCCGCAAACTTGAGGCAGCAAGAAACGAGCGGTCGTGCGCCAGAAAGGACAACTATGCACTAATGACGCATTCCGCCGCCGCGGCGCAGCGGGCCACCTGAGAACGCAGTGTGGCGGTCGTTACCGCCTCGCTAAAGATAGAAGCGCAGCGTTCCGGGAACGGCCCTTCCGGCGGCGGGGCGGGAATTCCTACCGGACCGCAGTTACTGGAACTGCGACTGGCCACTGCCGCCGGCGCCTTCTCCAGCGCTACGGTGCCAACCTCCGGCCATTCCAGCTAGCGCGTCTAGCCTTGACCGCCACGAAGCATGACACCGCGGGAGGGAGGCTGCTGTACCCGGAGGTGTAAGCAGCACTTAACATTTTTTCCTTGTGACCCTGGAGATTAAAGTTGGCGGAAGAGACCAAACAGTGAGGTCATCGGTCTCATCGGATTAGGGAAGATAGGGAAGGAAGTCGGTCGTGTCCTGTCAAAGGAACTGTAAGTAGGCTGTTTAGGTTCTTATATTGGTAACGCCACCGCCACGTAGCGCTCTCTATGAAAATCACAGGCTGTGCTGTGTGTAGTCTGTGGCTGGGTGGCATTGTTGGAATTTGCTATTGTAGTGTTGGGCAGTTGGCTGTTAACAGCGCGTAGCGTTGGGCAGTTGGAGGTGAGCCGCCAGCAGTGGTGGATGTGGGGAGAGAGATGGCGGATTTTGAGAGCGGACGATCTGGACCTGACTACGAATGACATCTGTGCCAATGCACTTCCATTTTACACCTTTACGTGGAGAACTTGTTTGTGCAGCAATCGCCGACATTGTGTACCTGAGGCAGAATAAGGGGAACCAGCCCGCATTTGCCGAGGCAGATGGAAAACAGCCTAAAAACCATCCACAGACTGGCCGGCTCACCGGACCCTGACACAAATCCGCCGGGCGGATTCGTGCCGAGGACCGGCGCTCCTTCCCGCCCCGAAAGCCGTGCGTTAGACCGCACGGCCAACCGGGCGGGCTTACTGTATCATAGTTACTTAAGAAACTATACTATGAACTAATGAAGTTAATACAGGCAGTACTTGTATTGCTGCAGCTGGTGCCAACTGCGCTTCTTTGTTGAGCACTTGAACACTCAGGTGACATAATTGATGTGGGATAGCAATATAGAGATACAAAATACCTCTAGTATCGCGTACATAAGGTGTAAAATGGAAGTGCATTGGCACAGCTGTCATTCGTAGTCAGGTGATTCATGTCAAAAGGTTTCTCACGTGATTATGGCCGCTGGACGGAATTTAGCAGAGTTTGAACGCAGTAATTTAGTTGGAGCTAGACGCATGGAACATATCGTGAAAGAAATCGTTAGGGAATTCCATATTCCGAGATACACAGCATCAAGAGTAAGCCGAGAATACCAAATTTCAGACATTGTCTCCCATCACGGACTATGCAGTAGACGGCCTTCACTTAACAACCGAGAGCAGCGGCGATTGTGTAGAGTCGTCAGTGCTACAGACAAGCAAGACGGCGTAAAACAAAAGCAGAAATCAATGAGGAACGTACAGAGAACGTGTCTGTGACGACAGCGTAGCGAAATTTGGTGTTAATGGGCTATGGCAGCAGAGAACCGACGAGAGTGCCTTCGCTAACAGCACGACATCGCCCCCAGGTTCGTGACCACATCGCTCGGATTCTAGACGAGTGGAAAATCAAGGACTGGTCGTTTGAGTCCATATTCCAGTTGGTAACAGCCGGAAATTGTTGTGTTCTGCTACTTGGATTTCACTTTACAGATGACGATGTGCCATGTCAGTGGAGAACAGTTGTTCGCGGTTGGTTTGAAAAACCTTGCGGACGACACGAGTGAATGATTTAGCCACTCAGATAGCCCAACATAAATGCCATCGAATATTGATTGAACGTAATCGAGAGGTCAGTTCGTGCACAAAATCATGCACTGGCAACACTTCCGCATTTATGGACGGCCTTGGAGTCAGCACTGTTTAATATTTCTTCAGGGGAATTCCAAAGACTTGTTGAGTCCATGACAACTCGAGTTGCTGCGCTATGCTGGAGACGAGGAAGTCCGAAACGACATTAGGAGCTATCCCTTGACTTTTGTCACCTCTTGTGTACCTCTACAGAGACTTCGACACCCATTCAGCTGGGTAGCTCTTCACTGCCGCCGTAGAGTCTGAGGGCAAAGATCCCGTTCGAGTTCCATTGGAATTCGAAAGCCATGCGGCATTGGGAAGAACTGTCGTGATATCTGCTACCAACGTGACGTCATTTACTGACCTTAGACATCACTTCTGAGCTCTGGCCTTTTCTCCACATGTGCCGGCAGGTTGTTGTTTTAAGCGTCTCTGAATCCGGGGGTGATGCTGCAGATCGCCACGCTCTTATAAAATTACAGACATAGGTAGTTGGCGCCTTTGAGCCAAATTTCAAACTTCTGCTCCGCCAGGGAAACAATTTCAGGGATTCAAAAAACTGTAACTGTGTTAGGTAGTGTGGAGTAGGATGGAGTTAATTCCTTTTGTTATGTAATGCTAATGTTTGTGTGTCGTCTCGAAAGGCACGGTTATTTTCTCTGCCTCCATCTAAATCTACAGCTACATTTATACTCCGTAAGCCACCCAAAGGTGTGTGGTGGAGGGCACTTTACGTGCCACTGTCATTACCTCCCTTTCCTGTTCCAGTCGCGTATGGTTCGCGGGAAGAACGATGCCGGAAAGCCTCCCTGCGCGCCCGAATCTCTCTAATTTTGCATTCGTGATCTCCTCGGGAGGTATAAGTAGGGGGAAGCAATACATTCGATACCTCATCCAGAAACGCACCCTCTCGAAACCTGGACAGCAAGCTACACCGCGATGCAGAGCGCCTCTCTTGCACAGTCTGCCACTTGAGTTTGCTAAACATCTCCGTAACGCTATCACGCGTACCAAATAACCCTGTGACGAAACGCGGCGCTCTTCTTTGGATCTTCTCTATCTCTTCTGTCGACCCGATCTGGTACGGATCCCACACTGATGAGCAATACTCAAGTATAGGTCGAACGAGCGTTTCGTAAGCCACCTCCTTTGTTGATGGACTACATTTTCTAAGGACTCTCGCAATGAATCTCAACCTGGCACCCGCCTTACCAACAATTAATTTTATATGATCATTCCACTTCATATCGTTCGCATACTCCCAGATATTTTACAGAAGTAACTGCTACCAGTGTTTGTTCTGCTATCATATAATCATACAATAAAGGATCCTTCTTCTTAAGTATTCGCAATACATTACATTTGTCTATGTTAAGGGTCACTTGTCATTACCTGCACCAAGTGCCTATCCGCTGCAGATCTTCCTGCATTTCGCTGTAATTTTCTAATGGTGCAACTTCTCTGTATACTACATCATCATCATCCGTGAAAAGCCGCATGGAACTTCCGATACTATCTACTCGGTCATTTATATGTATTGCGAAAAGCAATGGTCCCATAACACTCCCCTGTGACGCGCCAGAGGTTACTTTAACGTCTGTAGACGTTTCTCCATTGAGACAACATGCTGTGTTCAGTTTGCTACAAACTCTTCAATCCAGCCACACAGCTGGTCTGATATTCAATAGAGAGTCATTTTGAGCCGAGTGTAGCAATGGAGGCGGAAGAGGGAGGATGTTGCGGGTACGTGACTGTTGCGTGAGCCGCAGTGGCCGAGCCGGTGACAAGCAAGGCTGGCGGCGCGTCAATCAGCTGCAGGAAGTGCAATCAGCGACCTGTTCCGTACGGCAGCGCCGACGGTGTGGTGGAATCGGTGGACTAGCATGCGGCGCGTCGCCAGGGGCCGGTGCAGCAGCCGACGTGTCGGTAACGGTGGGATGGACCTAAAGGTGTTATCGTAAGTCGCTGCACGGCGAGAAACGAGCAAGTTTTGGGCAGAGCTGAGAGCGAGGACCTCGAGAAGTTGTTGTGCCGAGGTATTGTCAGCCGGACGGCACTACGGTCGGCACGAGGCGTGTCCTCTGTGTGGACACAGCAGCCTGGTGGAGTGGTTGGTGTCATTTCCCAGCCAGATCGTCGCTTGTTCGACGGATATTTAGTACTGCACATCGTTTAGGGACTGTTACAAGGTTTGGTTAATACACTGTAGCATCAAAGAAACTGGTATAAGCATACATATATATGTAAACAGGCAGAATACGGCGCTGCATTGGGCAACGCCAATGTATGACAAGTGTCTGGCGCAGTTGTTAGATCGGTTACTGCCGCTCCAATGGAAGGTTGTCAAGATTTAAGTGAGTTTGAACTCGGTGTTATAGTCGGCGCACGAGTGATGGGAGACAGCATCTCCGAGGCATCGAAGAAGTGGGGATTTTCCTATACGACCATTTTACTATTGTAGACTTAGAGAAAGCCTTTGACAATGTTGACTGGAATACTCTCTTTCAAATTCTAAAGATGGCAGGGGTAAAATACAGGGAGCGAAAGGGTATTTACAATTTGTACAGAAACCAGACGGCAGTTATAAGAGTCGAGGGGCACGAAAGGGAAGCAGTGGTTGGGAAGGGAGTGAGACAGGGTTGTAGCCTCTCCCCGATGTTATTCAATGTGTATATTAAGCAAGAAGTAAAGGAAACAAAAGAAAACTTCGGAGTAGGTATTAAAATCCATGGAGAAGAAATAAAAACTTTGAGGTTCGCCGATGACATTGTAATTCTGTCAGAGACAGCAAAGGACTTGGAAGAGGAGTTGAACCGAATGGACAGTGACTTGAATGGAGGATATAAGATGAACATCAACAAAAGCAAAACGAGGATAATGGAATGTAGTCGAATTAAGTCGGGTGATGCTGAGGGAATTAGATTAGGAAATGAGACACTTAAAGTAGTAAAGGAGTTTTGCTATTTGGGGAGCAAAATATCTGATGATGGTCGAAGTAGAGAGGATATAAAATGTAGACTGGCAATGGCAAGGAAAGTGTTTCTGAAGAAGATAAATTTGTTAATATCGCGTATAGATTTAAGTGTCAGGAAGTCATTTCTGAAAGTATTTGTATGGAGTGTAGCCATGTATGGAAGTGAAACATGGACGATAAATAGTTTGGACAAGAAGAGGATAGAAGCTTTCGAAATGTCGTGCTACAGAAGAATGCTGAAGATTATGTGGATAGTTCACATAACTAATGAGAAGGTATTGAATAGAATTTGGGAGAAGAGGAGTTTGTGGCACAATTTGACAAGAAGAAGAGACTGGTTCGTAGGACATGTTCTGAGGCATCAGGGGATCACAAATTTAGCATTGGAACGCAGCGTGGATGGTAAAAATCGTAGAGCGAGACCAAGAGATGAATACACTATGCAGATTCAGAAGGATGTAGGTTGCAGTAAGTACTGGGAGATGAAGAAGCTTGCACAGGACAGAGTAGCATGGAGAGCTGCGTCAAACCAGTCTCAGGACTAAAGACCACAACAACAACAACCTTGGATATCAGGAATCCGGTAAAACATCAAATTTCTGACATTGCTGCGGCCGGGAAAAGATCCTGCAAGAACGGGACCAACGACTACTGACAGAATCGTTCAACGTGACAGGAGTGCAACTCTTCCGTTAAATGCTTCAGATTTCAATGAGGGGCCATCACCAAGTGTCAGCGTACGAGTCGTTCAACGAAACCACTTCGATATGGGCTTTCAGAGCCGAGGAGCCATTCCTGTATCGTGGATGACTGCATGACACAAAGCTTTACGCCTCGCCTCGCCTCGCCTGGGCCTGTCAATATCGACACTGGACTGTTGGTAACTGGAAACATGTTGCCTAGTCGGACCAGTCTCGTTTCAGATTGTATCGATTGGATGGGCGTGTACGGCTATGGAGACAACATCATGAATCCATGCACCCTGCAAGTCAGCAGGAAACGTCTAGATGCGACTCTCATAGGTGACACCCACGTAAACACGTAAGCATCCTTTCCGATCTCCTGCACCCATTTATGTCCATTGTGCATTCCGACGGACTTGGGCTGTTCCAGCAGGACAATGAGACACCACACACTTTCAGAATTGCTGCAGAGTGGCTCCTGGAACACTCTTCTGAATTTAAACACATCCGCTGGCCACCGAACTCCCCAGACGTGAACATTATCGGGTATATCAGGGACACCTTGCAACGTGATGTTCAGAAGAGATCTCCACCCCCTTGTACTCTTGCGGATTTATGGACACCCCCGCACGATTCATGGTGTCAGTATTCTCCAGCACTACTTCATGTCACGTCATATTGCCGCACTTCTGCGCGCTCGTAGGGACTCTACACGATATTAGGCAGGTGTACCAGTTTCTTTGGCTCTTCAATGTGGAAGAGAGACAAGAACGGTATGTAGCGACCATGATGTTTCATAAGAAGTAGAGATGTAGAATTTTCTTGGAGTCTCTAGGCGCATCGTATGTACTTTTCAGTACTTGTACCAGCATGTGCAACGTACCCATAAAGTGACCAATTTCATGAACTTTCCACGAAGTGAAATCAGAAGAATATGTTGATAACTGATGCCATACAGGAAGGAATGGGCAGTTTAATTAAAATGAGAAGATAAAAGGTAGATTGCGTTTATCATAAGACTTTGCTGCTCTAGAGGCGGAAAAGGGAACATAAGAGAAACGACCATTTCCGAGGACAGCGTCACGCTCGAAGTTAGCATTTGTGTGTCAGAGAACGATGACCTTCAAGAGCAGGCGAGTGCGGAGGTTATCGTACGAGGAACGCTCAGAAGCTGGGATACTGAGGCCGCCGTTCTTATCGCCGAAGGCTTCGGTAACTTAATCGGGAAAAATCGTTACCTCGCCCGCCCAGAGGGAAGTCAGATACAAAGTTCATTCTAATTTAAGGACTTGTGCTAACTTTGGATTACTTGCCTTCGGTTTCTGCTCCTCAACATCGGGATAAGTTTTTCCAAAGTTAAGGCGTTGTCGCAAACGGAATTACTGAGGAGTCCCTTTGAACTTCGAGGGAAATGTTCGTAAAGAAAATTCCTGACACTCTGACGTACTAGCATTAATCAAGTCCAGAAATGCGATGAATGCACCGTGAAATACACCAGAACACTGAACTCTTCATCAACCAATCTTGCATATTTCTGTGAAATCAGTGCTTACATTAAACCACGCATCCAGACAGATGGATGTCTTTTGAAGTAATCCAGCGATTATACAGTAATTACTACGGCTACACTAAAAACGCTAAACAATCCTGTTTGCTAAACATCTACAGGAAAATGAACTTGATCGAAAATCGTAGCATTTCAGTATTATTACAACTTAGCGTGGATGATACATTTGTGGTTTAGTCACATGGAAAAAAGGTTTAGAGGAATTCTTTTGTTATATCAATAGTATAAATCCGAAAATTCAGTTTACCATGGAAATAGAGAAAGACAATGCGATATCCTTCTTGGATGTCTTCGTTATGGGACAGACTGATGGTAGCTTGAAACGGAAGTCTTTCGGAAGGTTACACATACCGACATACAATCATCATCCACAACAGAAAAGAGGTGTAGTTAAAAGTCTAGTGGACAGAGCTGAGAGAATTTGTGCGCCGGAACACTTGTACGCCGAGTTAAAACATCTAAAGCAGGTTTTTGAGAAGAATGGGTACTCTAGTATGGAAGTAGAGTTTTGCGACCGAATAACAGGAGGCCTAAGGACAACGATAGGACACAGCGATGGAAGAGCACGATTTCTCTACCATTCATCAAAAAAGTAACGGATCAAATCTGCAATATTTTAAGCAAACATAAGGTTCGACCGATTTTCTGACCAACTAAGAAAATAGCCCAAGCGCTTCTTTCCGTTAAGGATAAACGTCCCCCTCTGTTTCGAAGTGGTGTATACAAGATTCCGTGTATATGTGGTAGGGTCTACATTAGAACTAAAAAGAGAAGTGTAATACATGGTTGAAGGAACATAAAAGTCTTTAACGACTAGGGAAAACAGACACGTCAGCCGTGGCGGAACATGCTCTGCAGTCGGGTGATCACATAGTGAAATTTTCGGAAGCTGAAGTTTTATGTACTATGACGGCTGTATAGAGGAGCCATCGAAAAATATAAACATGGGGATGATTTTAACACAAAAGAAGAAGCTATGAAACTCAGCGCTATATGGACAGTGGAGCTACAGAATCGATGAGAAGTTTTTCTTTGTCGTACTATGGTAGTTAGTTATATTTTATCCGTGGCAAGGTTTCTCTCTGCTATCACGTCAAATCCAGACCACTCCCACTTCCATCGTATTTAGGCCATTCTTCGATGTCCGACTTGTCAGTCGGCAAGACTAAGCGCAACCAGGAGCACCTCAGAAGATGTCCAACGTAGGTTTGAACGAAACGTCAGGGACAGAAGAGTTCCATGGACCACGGCCATACAACACGGAAGAATTCTCGGCAGCTTGAACATTAAAACCAGCAAACTGCAGGGACGGATTCCTGACTGGACAATAAGGAAAAAAGGTCCTATGAACATCTATGCGGAAATGCATTCGTTAGCACGGTAGATGGCGCTGACGGATTAAGGTTTCGCTGCCCACGTGCCACGTGTTCCTTGTGCGTTGCAGGCTGTGTGATTGACGTAGGGTACTGTAACTAGCAGAATGGTCCAGTATCCAAGTCGGGAACAAGCCGAGATAGTGTACGGCTGATCAGATGTAAACGGTCGAGAGGTAGCATATCCAGTAGTACACAGTCTTCGTGTCTGTGGGGGTACTTGTTTTAGTATAGCCGTGCTGCCTCTCGACGGTTTCCATCTCTTGGCCGTACACAAGCACCGCCTCCGCTTATTACCGACGCGAACACCGGGCCACCCTGTTGCTTACAGTATGCTGCGTCAATCACACAGCCTGCAACAAACAAGCAACCCACGGCAAATGGTCAGAAGAGCTTGGGCGCTGATGACCGTGATGTTGAGTGCCCTAAAGATTCATCAACAAACAAAGGACACGTTGGTCAGTGCCATCTATTATGGCAACGATGCATTTCTGGACGTATGTCCATAGGACCTTTTCCCTCCATTTCCAGTCATTAATCCATCCCTGCAGGTTGATGGTTTTATTAATGTTCACCCTGTATATCATATGGCAATATCAAGGTAGATATAAACTATTAACGTATTACCAAAGGTTAGCCACTTATAAATCAAACAAAACTGCCACGATCAGTAAATTAACAGTCTCGATCCAAAGTAAAAAAGCCATAGCTTTTAAGGATCAAGACTCAGTGCCAAGCAGAACTGTAACTGCTAGAAAACAGAGAGAATGGAATAATTCAACTTCTTGGTAAATACCATCTCCTTCACAAAAAAAGATGCGTTGAAAAAATTGAGAAATTCAATTACAGTAATGAAACCACATACAGAACAATGAAAAAACGAGAGAAAACAGATACTAATGGGTTTCTACAAAACAATGGCAGTGCCTTCTATACTAAATCATAGCGATATTTGGACAACAAGAGCGCGAAATAAACAAACAATACAAGCTGCTGAAATGAAGTCTGTAACAGCAGCAGATAGCTATAGAATGTCTGAAATGATAGTGAATACAACAATCACAAGATCTAGGTCTGATAGTCATAAAGGAACAGATGGAGGAGTATATAAATAAATGATGATGTCATGTCACAAGAATAAATGAAAACAGAAGCCCAAAATAAAAGAAAATTATCACCCAATTGGGAACATATCAATAGCTATACCAAGAAAGAAGTGGACAGGTCAAATAGTAATTTACAGCAGATAACACAGGCACTAAAAAAGAAGACGTAACGGGAAAATGCATGGCACTTGAAGGAGGAAGAACAATAAGAAGACTGAAGAATATTAAAATTTAAGTAGATAGATAGGGTCCGACATGAACCGGTGACAAAACAGGCAAGGAAGATTTAATATGGAAAACACTTATCAGGAGGAGGGATAGGTTAGAGGCGATAGAAGATCAGAGGAGGGAATTTTTAGGGGAAAATGATGAGTACAATATTCAAAGAAAATTGTAGAGTATGATGATAGGGAGTAGTAATTCCAAAAAAATGAAGACCAGTGGTTAGAAGGAGATGACAAGAGATGGAGGACATCGAACAAGTCGAGATAGACTAAAAAAAGGAACAGAAATAAACGAACTGTAACTGTTTACAAACATTATTAATATATGAATGGCACTTTGGCAGGGATTATTCTCACGGTGCACTCCCCTTGCGTAGGAACTTATTTTATTTGCTGCCATTCACAAGTGACCTGCCACCTAGTTATTGAGACAGGTCGTACTTTCACAATACGAAATTTTACACGTACGGAACGTGAAACTTATTTGTTATTTTTTATTTTTTAAGGATTAATAATATTCCAGCTTTAAGCATTTACAGATCTGAAAATAATTAAGAAACGAAAAACTTAAAATTAACAACTTATGAATAAAAAATAGGAATTTAGGAATACTGAGAAGAGGTTATGACATATAACTTTAAGACATTAAAAGTTCAGAAAATTTTCTCTGAAACAAACAAGACACTTGTATTTAAGAAGGAGAAATAAAAGATAATAAACATTTATGAAATTTTATTGTACAGGGCCATCTTTATGACAGAATTTCTTTCAGACTTTCTGTCTTCAATTGATAGATTTATGACATTAACATTTTTGAAAATCAAAATATAAATCATTACTACATTTTTAAGAAGAATAAAACAGAAGATAGGAAAGATGATAGTGGCAGTATGTCCCTTCACCAAGTGTGTAAGACGATGACTATCTTGGAATTGTCCATCAAGCCTCTGACCGCCAGTCACAGTTCTTCATCTAAGTCTAGCATCTACTCTATATTTCCTAGAAACTAAACCTTAATCTCTAACAACTGTCTTTACAATATGTTGTCAGTATTCTGCTTGGATACAAAGCGGAGCTCTTGGCGGTTATATTAGCATAGATCTCGGAATGCGTTAGTGTTTACGCGATAACCATGGAAAAGGCCCGTCAGACAGATCTGCAGTGTTCAAAAAATGGTTCAAATGGCTCTGAGCAGTATGGGACTTAACGTCTGAGATCATCAGTCCCCTAGAACTTAGAACCACCTAAACCTAATTATCCTAAGGACATCACACACATCCATGCGCGAGGCAGGATTCGATCCTTCAGTGTTCATTCGCGAACATCGTTTAGGCCGATATTGAGGTGTTTGCCATCCCTGCACATGTACTGCATCCTGAGTTTTGTTGTTGACAATACAGACTTATCAAAAACAAAAATTAAACATTTTTTCAGTGAACACATGATGTAAAAACGATCTGCACTTGCATAACAGTTCTACAATATAGCTTTCAAACAACACTGATCTAGAGAACAGTCACTGTACAGCCACTAAGAGCCCTTATAACGCCTTTAAAATAACAATGATGCTCTGCCATGCACTGACCGTGAGCAAGTGGCACCGCTTATTCCATTAGCGCATTATTTTGTACCAGATGGTATAATAAGAGTATGTTTACGATGATGTAAATGATGTTAAAGTTAGTATTATAGGCACTTCCGTTAACATCTATTTTTGATAGAAATAAAAATAAGTTTATAAATTTGAAGACTGTGAAATGAATCACTAAAGTAGAATATTTTTCTCGTCAGAAAACAGTTTAGTCTTACGAACGACGGAGAGCCCATTCCGAGAGAATTAAAGTAATATAGGCGCAAAGAAAAGCTAAAATAACGCTCTTCGCTGCTCATCGCGTAGTGCCGTCTGGCCTAAAGGCGAGTAACGGATCGTAAATTTATATAATGCCTCATTACATTCAGTAATCCCCATTTAGTGGAATGAAATACGAGAGTAACTTTTCTCTATAATGCTTTAAAACAATGCCAAGTAAGACGTTAAGGATTGTACTAACAAGTATGCGCTGTTCAGGAGTTTTCATTTCCAGAATATTTGGAGCGTAACTGTAGACAAAAAGCGAGAGAGAAATTTTAAGTCCTGAAAATCGAAGTTGAAATGTTGTGGCACACACACCTGTTCTGTGAAGGAGTTCCTCGCAGTAGTTGACAACTTTGAAGCTCACTACTGTTCGATTACTCCACTTTACGCAAATCACTAGAAATTTTAAATACAGTAATATATCTGTACCAATCATGTTCTGATTAGGACCGCGCTACGACAGGAGCAACCTCTGCAAGAAGAGAATATAAGCGCTGCTCCTGCCACCCCGGGCCGCTCAGTATTCGCTCAGTATTGTAGAAAGGCACTCGCAGGACAGTTATTAGTGATCCATATCCATTGTTTTTTTGGACACTGTCTATAGCGAAGATCATTACTGTTTGCATGTCGCCTATCGCTTGCGACACTTGTTGTAAATAAAAGTTAAGTACTGTCACTCTTCTTATTTGTAACAAAACTGTTAATGTGATTTTGCTTGAATTTTGTATAGCGTTCTGAGAACGTAGCATCCTTTAAGCACACTATACGAGACGTGTGGGCAGGAGCCCACAAATCATACAGAGCGACCTCAAGTGAAATTGCACCATAAAACAATTACTAAGAAAATCGGATGCCGGGCTGAGATTCATTGGGATAATCCTCAGGAAATATAGTTCATCCACAGCACAAGCATAATAGAGTCTAGTCAAGGATTTTGGCCGGGGGGAAGTTGCGGAGGAGTGGGGGTGGGGGTGGGGGAGTGGGCTGAGCTCATAGAAATTTTGTATCACCACGTGGTCTCCAAATTCCCTAGACTAAACAAAGGTATTTTCTTAATTATAATAACAACTAAAAT
The DNA here is from genome assembly GCF_021461395.2 of Schistocerca americana. Classification (NCBI taxonomy): domain Eukaryota; kingdom Metazoa; phylum Arthropoda; class Insecta; order Orthoptera; family Acrididae; genus Schistocerca; species Schistocerca americana. The sequence goes on from NC_060119.1 coordinate 229,022,278, forward strand.
AGCGAGAAAATTTTAGAGACTTTTCTTGGTTGGGGTGGGTGGTGGTGGTGCTGGGGGGCACTTGTTGGCGGAGCTGCACCGATAGCCCCTCCCCTACCCCCATACCATGAATTCGTCTCTACTGAGTGTTCATCACTCTTCGTCAGTCTGAAACCCCTACCAATTTGTGTTAATAGAAGACAAAAAGTATATCCAACAAAGAGAGGCACAGTTGACCACCGGATCGTTTATAATGGATAATGGGAGGCGGCGAAGCTGAATTTTCTTACGTTTTCTGCCAATTAACTTTAAAGTCTCTGATTGGTCAAATCGGTTTGCAGTGCAAAGACCATTCTCCGAGCTTAGAATGCCGGGCTCCAGCTCTTGATTGGCTTGTGCGAAAGTGGGGGAAGTCAAAAAAGAGAAATGTGCTTTTGGAACCGAGCTGAGGAGGAAAAACAGAGAAAGGACGAAGGGTCACTCTGGTACAAACTCTTGTACTGGCGCTTCGCTAGTAAAGAACTGCAGGTCTCTACCTAAACGGTGAGACTTGTGTCCTTTCCTGGTGTGTGAATAAGAGCTTGTGCCAATCACCTTCTGAACTGCGATAGGTACTGCTTATATCACCACAGCCACAACGAGTGACGCGTGCGTGTACCTATTTGTCTTGAGTCGGCCGCCTAAACATTTGACATATCCCACAACGCACAGTCGTGGCACAGAGTTAAATTTGTTTGGAAGACCAGCAAACGGGTCCACCTGCACACTGGAATCTATCGGGGTTTCAGAGGGTCATAGGGAAGTACTTGCGTTCTGAATTAACCGAACGCAAGACCGCGTACTTGCTTTTTTCGGTAACGAGCATTTAACAAAAGATTGGCGCCGTCCGTGACTTCAGTCGCCGAACGCATCATGGTGTGCCGCCTTGACCAGCAGGGGGGTAAACTACTCGCTGATGCGACGTAGGGATATAACATATTTTTCAGCAACCTGTTCTTTCGAACCATATTTTTCCTTTTTTTGTTTGGTAGAATACATATGCTTGGTGGTGGTGTAGTTTGATGCCATAAACTGGATTCACGTGTGTGAAGTCAGAAAGAGCGATTAGTGTTGTGGTTAGTGTCGTGTGTCGATCCCCAACAGGTCACTTTGTCCACCATAGATCCCATGTTAGTAAGGCGTTTGTTAAATAAAAATGTATGTGTGATGTTTCTTTAATACTTTTGTTGTCTTGTCATGTTTAAGAATAATAAAACGATTGTAAAATAGACTACAACTTCTCCCTGAGTTCTAATTAACAGTTTCATCCCATTTTATTATGGCAGTCTAGATCTGAAACATAAGGAGTAGCGTTTTCACTTGGTGACCACTGCGTAGATCTTTTACTTCATTAACGATAATCCTCTTTCAAGTGTACAACACAGTTGGAACTGCATCTTTTGGTTTTCGTGTTTGTTATTCGGAAGACAGTAATGCGTGGGGTACTGGGGCTCGGGGATTTGGGGGGGGGGGGTGAAAGAAATTGGACATATTAATACGTTAATAAAGAAAAAAATAGTTCAGCAACCGTAAACATCTAAAAGATATACTTGCTCTTAGTGCATTAGGTAAAGATAATATCGCAATAATGTTGAGTCCCACCAATCCTAAAGAGGTACTGAAACGCAGACTGTTTACTTTTGTAATAATGGAGGGCACTGGCAAAATTTGGTATGAGCCGCCATTGAAAATGAGACTGTTGTGTAAATGCGATTTAATACAACATTATTCAGGACGTTCTTGCCGAAGACATTGGTAGAGCCGTAACGTTTTCTACCTCACCCTGATCCCTCTGCACACACACACACACACACACACACACACACACACACACACACTCACGGAGAGAGACGAGGTAGAAAGAGAGAAGGGGGGGGGGGGGGCTGGAGCTGGCGCAGTTCCAGACGCCGTGTCGACGAGACGTACACCTGCGCACGCCGTTGCCAACTCCCTTACCCTAAATTGCCGGCGAGCAACTGCTCGGGGCGCTTTCCCTTGCCAGCGGCGTCTGTCTCCCGGATTAAGCGATTTCCGCTACTACGGGCCAGTCGCGCGCGGCTCTTTTGCGAATGCGAGGGACGCACGTGGCAGTCGTTACCAGCCACTGCAGGCGGAGGCCCGTTCCCGAGAGACCCCCCTCTCAGTATTCCTTTCGAAGAAGCAGCCACTTCTCTCCTACCCAGAATTTACACTACCGGCCATTAAAATTGCTACACCAAGAAGAAATGCAGATGGTAAACGGGTATTCATTGGACAAATATATTATACTAGAACTGACATGCGATTACATTTTCACGCAATTTGGGTGCATAGATCCTGAGAAATCAGTACCCAAAACAACCACCTCTGGCCGTAATAACGGCCTTGATACGCCAGGGCATTGAGTCAAACAGAGCTTGGATGGCGTGTACAGGTACAGCTGTCCACGCAGCTTCAACACGATACCACAGTTCATCAAGAGTAGTGACTGGCGTATTGTGACGAGGCTGTTGTTCGACCACCATTGACCAGACGTTTTCAATTGGTGAGAGATTTGGAGAATGTGCTGGCCAGGGCAGCAGTCGAACGTATTCTGTATCCAGAAAGTCCCGTACATGACCCGCAACATGCGGTCGTGTATTATCCTGCTGAAATGTAGAGTTTCGCAGGGATCGAATGTGGAGTAGAGCCACGGGTCGTAACACATCTGAAATATAACGTCCACTGTTCAAAGTGCTGTCAGTGAGAACAAGAGGTGACCGAGATGTGTAACCAATGGCACCCTATACCATCACGCCGGGTGATACGCTAGTATGGCGATGACGAATACACACTTCCAATGTGTGTTCACCGCTATATTGCCAGACACGGATGCGACGATCATATGCTGTAAACAGAACCTGGATTCATCAGAAAAAATTACGTTTTGCCATTCGTGCACCCAGGTTCGTCGTTGAGTACACCATCGCAGGCGTTCCTGTCTGTGATGCAGCGTCAAGGGTAACCGCAGCCATGGTCTCCGAGCTGATAGTCCATGCTGCTATAAAGGTCGTCGAACTATTCGTGCAGATGGTTGTTGTCTTGCAAACGTTCCCATCTGTTGACTCAGGGATCGACACGTAGCTGCACGATCCATTCTAGCCATGCGGATAATATGCCTGTCATCTCGACTGCTAGTGATACGATGCCGTTGTGATCCAGCACGGCGTTCCGTATTACCCTCCTGAACCCACCGATTCCATATTCTGCTAACAGTCATTGGATGTCGACCAACGCGAGCAGAAATGTCGCGATACGATAAACCGCAATCGCGATAGGCTACAATCCGACCTTTATCAAAGTCGGAAACGTGATCGTACGCATTTCTCCTATTTACACGGGGCATCACAATAACGTTTCACCAGGCAACGCCGGTCAACTGCTGTTTGTGTATGAGAAATCGTTTGGAAACTTTCCTCAGGTTGCCACCGGTGCCAACCTTGTGTGAATGCTCTGAAAAGCTAATCATTTGCATATCACAGCATCTTCTTCCTGTCGGTTAAATTTCACGTCTGTAGCACGTCATCTTCGTGGTGTAGCAATTTTAATGGCCAGTAGTGTAGATAGTTACACTGCTGTGCTAAACTTATGGAGAAAAGTAATTTCTCATGATATGTCACTGACAACTAACATAGCTGGACGAAACTTGGACCGTACATAGAAGGAACTGCTACGTCATAATAGAGGGAGTAACTGAAGTAAACACGTAGTGATATGAATAGAAATGACATAACTACACAGAAGACAACGCGATTTGTGATGGTCGCCAGGACATCACAAATTGTGAGACGTGGTTCTTAACAGAGTGTATGATCGCCACAGACTGCAATGCACGGTCTGCAACGTGCTCCAGTGAAGGCTAAAAGCTCGATAAGGAGTTCTTACGGTAGGGCGTTTCACTCCACCACCACCGCTGTTGGATAGTCGTTGGGGCATTTGGACGTGTTGCAGTACGTCTCCCCAATGAATTCCATATGTGCTCGATGGGATCTAAGTCAGGAAAAAGGGCAGACCTATCCATCCACAGAATATCCTCTTATTCCAAGAACAGTTGGGCGCGGTCCTGCATTGTCACCTGTAAGAGTAGAGTCAGAACTGAATGCACTCATGAAAAGATGAACATGGGAAGAATGCAGTATCGCTATAAAGTTGACCAGCGAGTGTACCGGATTCGCAGATATGAGGTCAGTACACCCATGCAACGTTGTGTTTTCCCACACCATAGTACCTGGACTACCAAAACTACCATGTTCGACAATGCTAGACGTACCCTTATTTGGCGAGAGGTAGGTACAGGTAATGCACCCACTAACGTTTTCGAACATGGGCATTCCAGTGGTCTAGGTGTTAAAGTGTCCGGAGGCATAATGTTGCATAGGCCCCTTTTTTCTTCTTTTATTGTTCTTTTTGAGTCGTCAGTCTACTTCAGTGCCGGCCGTTGTGGCCGAGCGGTTCTAGGCGCTTCACTCCGGAACCACGCTGCTGATACGATCGCAGGTTCGAATCCTGCCTCTTGCACGGATGTCTGTGTCCTTAGGTTAGTTAGGTTTAAATAGTTCTAAGTCTAAGGGACTGATGACCTCAGATGTTAAGTCCCATAGTGCTCAGAGCCATTTTTGAAGTCTACTGACTAGTTAGATACGGCCAGCCTCGAATTCTTCTCCTGTACCAACCCCTTCACCTCAAAGTACCCCTTGCAACATACGTCCTCAGTTATTTGCTGCGTGGATTCCAATCTCTGTCTTCCTCTATAGTTTTTACCCTCTACAGCTCCCTGTAGTACCATGTAATTTATTCCGTGATGTCTTAACAAATGTCCTATCATCTTATCCCTTCTTCTTCTCAGTGTTTTCCATATATTCCTATCCTCTCCGCTTCTGCGCAGGACCTCCTCATTCTTTACTTTATCAGTCAACCTAATTTTCAACATTCGTCTGTGGCACAGCATCTCAAATGATTCCATTCTCTTCTGTTCCGGTTTCCCACAGCCTATGTTTCACTACCATATAATGCTGTGCTCCAAACGTACATTCTCAGAAGACTTTTGATGTCCTCCTTACTCCATCCGTCATTCGCTCTTTTCCTAACTAGGTACCAGAATTCCTTAACCTCATCTACTTCGTGACGATCAGTCCTGATGTTAAGTTTCTCGCTGTCCTCATTGTTACTACTTCTCATTACTTTCATCTATCTTTGATTTACTATCAGTCCATTAGACAGTTCATTCCATTCAGCAGATCACGTAATTCTTCTTCAATTTCACTGACGCTAGCTATGTCATCAGCGAATCGTATCACTGATATCCTTTCACCTCGAATTTTAATTCCACTCCCGAACCTTTCTTCCACTTCAATTATTGCTTCTTCGACGTACAGATTGGACAGTAGGAGAGCAATGACCTCCAGTTATTTGAATTCGGTACAATCACCCTCCAACGTTACTATAATACTGTACTCCTATCCCTTGCCCATCTTTTTACAGATGTATTCGACTTTGACTTAATTTTTAAGGACGACAGTGCGCGACAGTATCAAACAGTGCAGGTGGAGGATTTCTTAGAATGCTAGGATATTCGGTTAATGGACTGGCCGGCCCCTTCCCCCAAATCCCGTGGAGCAAGTCCGGGAAGCCTCGGGAAGTCGTATGGCAGTCAGCAGGTCCACATGTACCTACGACCATCCAGCAGATGTCACCTACGCTGTGGGAGGAATGCAACGCCCTAACACAAGAACTCCGTATGAACGTTGAGGCCAGCATGGGAGTACTTTTCCTGTCTTCGCAATCTTCAAGACGTCTTCTTTCAACAAGATCAAACAACCCGTGCTGTCCTGTCCTTCCTAGATAAGGAGGGAGTTAGACTATTGCTCAGCCTGCACATCTCTCATCCATCTAAAACACCTGGGTTGCCGCAGGGCTGGCACATCACCAGTCATCAGCCCTTATGGCTGGTTGGGACAGAAACGAAACAGAAAGAAATGCTATACCCATATCTGTCATCGAAGCTCAGTTCAACGCGATTCCTATCTAGGTGAGGTGACAACTCTGTATACTAGGTTTCCCACCCTGTACACCCTCAAACCGCCGATAACTTTATCCACACAGGAGTGGCACCACGTTGTCTTCTCTGATGAGTCCTCGTTGCACATACAGAACCACAATCGATGTATCCATGCGTAGACACTCCAAACAGACCGAACATAGCCATACTGCATTTATCATTGTGGTATGAAAAAAGCAAAAGGTGAGTCAACGGATTCAGGAGGTCCATACTCAGCGTCATACAGGATCTCAGCAACCCTGTGCCACGAGCGCTCTAGAGATATTGCATTTGGTAAACTTCGCGAGTACCGGATTGGTTCTTGAGGGCAAGCAGGCACTACATTTACGAAGTTTAAATGCTGGAGGATTTTCCCTGTGTTCAAGCTATCGAGACATTACCTTTCAACAAAATGTGACAACTCATGTTGTTGTCGCCAACCTGTGTAGAGAGGGAGTTCAACTATTGCTCTAGCCTGCATGCCACTCGTCCACCGAAGACACCTGGGTTGCCTATAGTATGGCACACCACCAGTCACCAGTTGTTAAGACTGGTTGGCACAGTAGTTGAAGCAGCGTGGAATGACATACCCTAACCCAGCACCAAAGCGCAGCTCAAATCAATGCCCATCCATGTAAGAGTCTTTACTGCTGCCAGAGATGAAAGCTTTATGTACTAAATTTCGCACCCAATAAGCCCTCAGATCACCTACAATTTATTCACACAGTAGTGGCACACCATAGTTTTCTCAGACGAGTCTCAGCTCCGTATATGGAGTCACAATGTACATATTAGTATGTGGAGAGTATTAGGAGAATGATCATTACCACACTGCACTTATCAGGATCATACGGGATCAGCAACAACTGAATCAATGGATTCAGGAGGTCCGGACTCAGCATTATATATTATGTTAGCAGCCCCCGCCCCCACCCCCCACCCCCACGGCTAGCGCTCGAGAGGGATGATCATTGGTACACAACACAACTGGAGATGGTTCACACTCTGGGTAATTGGCACAAAAGACATTAAATTTACGGCGGTTCAATGCCATTCGCTTTTAGCTGTTCAGATGGCTCTGCCAAGGGAACCTCCCAATCGCACCCCCCTCAGATTTAGTTATAAGTTGTCACAGTGGATAGGCCTTGATAAACTGAACACAGATCAATTGAGAAAACAGGAAGAAGTTGTGTGGAACTGTGAAAAAATAAGCAAAATATACAAACTGAGTAGTTCATCGGAAGATAGGCAACATCAAGGACACTGAGAACGTAGGAGCGCCGTGGTCTCGTGGTAACGCGAGCAGCTGCGGAGCGAAAGGTCGTTGGTTCAAATCTTCCATCGAGTGAAAAGTTTAATTTTTTATTTTCAGTTTATGTGAGAAACACTTATGTTTTCATCACTTTTTTGGGAATGATTATCACATCAACAAGAAAACCTAAATCGGGCAAGGTAGAAGAATCTTTTTACCCATTCGCCAAGTGTACAAGTTAGGTGGGTCGACAATATATTCCTGTCATGTGACGCACATGCCGTCACCAGTGTCGTATAGAATATATCAGATGTGTGTTTTCCTGTGGAGGAATCGGTTGACCTATGACCTTGCGATCAAATGTTTTCGGTTCCCATTGGAGAGGCAGTTCCTTTCGTCTACTAATCGCACGGTTTTGCGATGCGGTAGCAAAACACAGACACTAAACTTATTACAGTGAACAGAGACGTCAATGAACGAACGGACAGATAATAACTATGCAAAAATAAGGAAAGTAAAATTTTCATTCGAGGGAAGACTTGAACCAAGGACCTCTCGTTCCGCAGCTGCTCACGCTACCACGGGACCACGGCGCTCCTGAGCTCCCACTCTCCATAATGTGGTCTATGTGGCCCATGGACTACTCAGTTTGTATATTTTGCTTATCTTTTCACAGTTCCACACAACTTCTTCCTGTTTTCTCAATTGATCTGTGTTCAGTTTATCAAGGCCTATCCACTGTGCCAACTTATAACTAAATCTGAGAGGGGTGCGATGGGGAGGTTCCCTTGTGAGCACTATGGGACTTAACATCTGAGGGACCGATGACCATAGCAGTCTGGTCCCTTTAATCCCCCAAACCAACCAACCAACTTAACATCTGAGGTCATCAGTCCCCTAGACCGATAACTACTTAAAGCCTAACTAATCTAAGGACATCACACACATCCATGCCCGAGGCAGGATTCGAACCTCAGACCGTCGCGGTCGCGCGGTTCCAGACTGTAGCGCCTAGAATCGCTCGGCGATCCCGGCCGGCTGCTTGGGTTCATTGTCACGGATCATCCTCCATACAGTCCCCTCCGATTTTCGTCTGTTTCCCAAATTTAACGACCACCTTCGAGGACTTTACTTTGATAGTGATAAAGCGGTTCATGCAGAGGTGAGGTTGTAGCTCCGTCAACAAAGTCAAACATTCTACAATGACGTTATTAACAAACTGGTCCCACTTTGGAAGAAACGTGTTTATCGTCACGGTGACTATGTTGAGAAATAAATATTTAGTCATGAAGAATAAAGATGTAGAATGTTAATAAAGTTTGTTTCATTTGAAGAGCCTCAGCCACCGCGTCCGGCGAGTTCACGAAGACAGTGGCCGAGCGGTTCTAGGCACTACAGTCTAAAAACAAGCCTATTTTACAATACAACGTTGTGAAGAAATTTCAGAGCAATGGTCAAGAGCTTTTCGAGATACACAATTTTGAACAAACGAACATTTACATCTTTATTTACACAGATTACGAGAATAAATTGCCGTGTCGTTCTCTCACGAGAGACAATCAAGAAGGCAGGGTTGCATCCTGAGAAAATGGAGGTTACTGGTTCTGCTCAATGGGTACCAAGGTGCTCTGTATTGTGGCGCAGATTTAGTGCCGATACCGGCAGCAGCTGTTGCACTATCCCCGGGATCAGGTGCAACGCTCCACGAGGCAATCAGGTGCCCCGTGTCCAATCAGGACTCAGCTGCGCGCAGCAAACACGGGGCCAGCTTTAAATGCACCGCCGCGCCGGCAGCAGCAGGAGGAGGAGCAGGAGCTGCCTGGCGAGCACTCAACTTCCGCGGGTCTGGCCAGGAAGAGGAAGCGCGGCCGCGGCTCTTCTGTGCCTTCCCTCGTCTGCTCAGAGATCAAGATACACTGCCCCGGCAGCAACTGCGGCGCGCTCTCCCCCTGGGCTTTCAGCCGGCTCTTCCCGCGAGCATTTCCGCGGAGCTCGGCCGCCGTAAAGGCGCCGCCGGATGGCCCGCCGCGCCGTAGCTTAGCGCCTGCCCTTCCGCTCCCCACCGCCTCCCCCACCGCCCCCAACCCCCCACAATGCCGCGTCACACTCCCTTTGATATTTACACTAGCGGGAAGTACACAGCTGGCTACTAAAACTGCAATAGCAGGAAGGACAGCAAATCACAAAATTTTATCCGACCTGTGTAAACAGTACATCAGTGAGAAAATGCGAATAAATTTGTAGGCAGTTGGATGGTAAACAGTAGACAGAACTGCCACGTCTGGCAGCATTAACGACTCTTACCCGACTGGACATCAGGCCAGAACAAGCTTCTATGAAAAATTTGGGTAGTTATTCCATGACGCCTCAACTCTATGCCAACCATTCGAAATGGCTGGTGGCGTGCCAGTTTTTCGGCAACGCAGATGTTTCCAGTGGATGAGAAATGTGCAGGCTGGAGCAACAGTCTAACTTCCTCTGTCCGGTATCTATGTAGGCAAAGACAGCACTTGTTGTGTTATTTTGATGAAAGGTTATGTGTAGGACATCATGAAAATGGTTCAAATGGCTCTGAGCACTATGGGACTTAACTTATGAGGTCATCAGTCCCCTAGAACTTAGAACTACTTAAACGTAACTATCCTAAGAACAGCACACACATGCATTCCCGAGGCAGGATTCGAACCTGCGACCGTAGCGGTCGCGCGGTTCCAGACTGAAGCGCCTAGAACCGCTCGGCCACCTGGACACCGTATCTCAAATTAGTAGACGCACTTCTCAAGAAAACTTTAAAACCCTAAGTCGGAGATCCGAGCGCTGCTAAGGGCAGATAATTTCGAGCTATTTTTGTGAACACTGACACCTGTGGCAATCGGGAGGTTGCTGGCTCGATTCTCGTTAAATACCAATTTCTTATTTTTATTTGACTCATGTGTCTTTTATCACAATGAAATGTTAATGAACAAGTACTGAAAAATATTTTTAAATAAAAATAACATCTCTTTAATTTGATTTACAAATCGTATGGAAATACTTCATATTAAGATACGGTTATAGGACTATGTCTGTATTTATTCTCAAATTCTTGAAACGAAAGAAAGGTATTTTATTTTCAATTTGATATTTCATATTTTCGTTCTTTATTGAAGATCGTTACGAATACTCGCATATTGATGTGACTAGTAACTAAAAGTAAACAGTGTTACCTACATTACAAAACTGATTCAGTATTGTTAATTAATATTTCAGTTTGATAATGCGTATAAAAGTGTCTATCGTGCATTTACAAGATGAGAATGCTATGCACTCGCATTCAGAACAGTTAAAATTTTGGTCGAAATTTTCATCCTTACATTCCAATCGTAAAATCTTCCAAAATCCATTATTTGGAGAGTTGCGGGAAGTGCGTAGTAACGCTTTAGCAAACAGACCAATAACTTCCCCCTCCATTGGCCCAGTCACCGATTCCTTCAAGAATCGAACTTCCACGCATGAAACTTTGATGACTACAGCCTGGTTAACTCGCACTCCGATTTACGAAAAGTCTGTGACATCATATCTCCTTTACTAGGCGTTGCACAAGAATATAGTTTTGCCGATACATTCAGTGGGAAATGCATCTGATCTCTTCAATATGTGTAGACAGTAGAATTAGTGGAAAAATCATAAAAAAATTAAAACTGCATGAACGATGCTGAGTTTTAACGCATGAGCAGCGAAAATGTAGAAACCAACCAACTTTTCCCACTTTCGTTGCCTTCTGGTGGTATGTTATTGAAACAAAGTTTCTAGAAAGTTGTAAATTATGTTTAAAGTTTTCTGGAAGTAGTTAAGTGCTCTCATTCTCAAATATTATAGCAATATATACGCGCACTGTGTTGCGCTACCTCAAGACGTACAGGGCGCTCGGAAATTCCCTTTAACAAGTTGTAGGACTTGTACAGGGGAGTGAGTACATGATATTTTGAATAGGGACGGTTTCAGTTCAGATGTTTAACTCAACCACTTCTGCTTGAGGAATTGAATCACGCGTGACGCAGTGCAATTAATGGCTAAAAATACGAAAGGGAACAACAAAATGTCCATTTACTACTTGAACACTTTTGTCTGTATTAATTTAAACATAACATGTTTACATTATACCATAACAAAAAAGAACCTAGCATACAGTACGGAACAGTACTGATGCATTACAACAGTACCGATGTAACACGTGATGACTGGGTGTTGTGTGCTGTCCTTAGGTTAGTTAGGTTTAAGTAGTTCTAAGTTCTAGGGGACTAATGACCATAGATGTTAAGTCCCATAGTGCTCAGAGCCATTTTTGAGCCGATGTAACGACCACCAACGTTGTTACAAAAAAAATGATTCAAATGGCTCTGAGCACTATGGGATTTAACAGCTGAGGTCATCAGTCCCCTAGAACTTAGAACTACTAAAACCTAACTAACCTAAGGACATCACGCACATCCATGCCCGAGGCAGGATTCGAACCTGCGACGGTAGCGGTCGCGCGGCTCCAGACTGTAGCGCCTAGAACCGCTCGGCCACTCCGGCCGGCTACGTTGTTACAGACATTGTAACCACGAAGCATGTTCTGGTACACATTCTCCATACCACCTGGCGTTTCTCCAATATCTAGTGCAGCGACCAGAATTCGTGCAAACCTATCTTCCTCTGTCTCTACAGGAGTCTCGTAAATTAAATTTTACATACGATCCCACAAGAAGTAGTCCATATCAGTTAAATCCGGCGATCGCGGTGGCCACGTCGCTAGACCACCGCGACCTATCCATCTTTCACCATGTCATCTGCTGTGATGTCTCCGATCCGAACGTGAGAGGTGGGGTGGTGCACCATCATTCTGAAACCATACTTCCTGATGGACGATCAGTGGTACAGTTTCCAAGAACGGATCCAATATATTTTGTAGTAAGATCAAGTACGTATACAGGACCAGTTAGGTTGAGTGGAAGCTGACAAGGACGCGACACACACCTGGTTCAAATGGTTCAAATGGCTCTGAGCACTATGGGACTCAACTGCTGAGGTCATTAGTCCCCTAGAACTTAGAACTAATTAATCCTAACTAACCTAAGGACATCACAAACATCCATGCCCGAGGCAGGATTCGAACCTGCGACCGTAGCAGTCACGCGGTTCCGGACTGAGCGCCTGGACCGCTAGACCACCACGGCCGGCTGACACACACCTGGACATGGCTTCCTATTCAGAATGTTATGTATTTTACAATTCCCAGAAGTTTGTAACTTGAATTTCCGGACAACCTGTATATACGGTTTCTAATTATAAAACTTGACTTACAGCATTAAAACACAAGGTTATGCCTATTAATGACTAGATTATGACAGCATTATACATTTTTAAATTCCGTCAGTAACTGAAAGAAATACTGAAAATCTCATTATATTGCTCCAACGGACAATTCAGACCAGCTGTTTGCTTCATCCAATTGCTTGTACTAGACGTCCTAACACTCATAATGTTATACAACCTATGAATAAAATAAAAAGATGGACTGGTCATAAGGTATTCTTGTTAGAAGCGTGTAACCTTAGGTGGCCCATTAAAATTGGTGTTAAAGAAACTTATACCATCTACAATACGAACAAATAGTTTATGTGTGACTGCATGACCCTTTTTTTCGAGTATACCACCAATGTACCCTGAATTCATTAGAGCAATGTAACAGCTTCATAAGATTTAAGTCCGGCAGGGCAACTGATGAAGACCACTCAGTCTCCTATCGAAGCAGTTACTACTGAAAAGCAAAATACAGTTAACTGGTTGATAAGTGGCATTCCACTCTCTCACTTTAACAACATTGTCAATCAGATTAACACTTATATTTTAGGTTTTGATCTCGACATTCCCCATTACTACATTTGGTATGTGTGGCTCATGACTTTTTTACATGAGGAAATTGTGGGAAGAAATTCTTATAACTGCATGTGTATCCTGTAGAGAACTTATACCGAAGGGTCCGTAGTGGAAACGACGGAGAAGGAGAAGGAATATGAATTGGGGGCCATAAATGCTGAGTGAAAGCACCTGGCTGTGTGAGTGATTCAGGGAAGCAGCACGCAGTGGACAGTACCTCCAGAGGAAGTTCTGGCTGAAGCACTGTCATCCTTCCTATCTAGGGTCAGACAGAAGGGCAGCGGTTGACAAAATGTTTTACCTGGGCCAGGCGGTAGTCGATTGCGAAAATGGCCAGTTAGTGGAAAGTGACTGGAGGAAGCCATTTAGGAGAGATACAGACCCCAAGTCTCACCCACTGGGGAAAGACCTAAGGAGTCTTTGTGTAAATGGTGAGAAGGTCATAAAAGTCCGTGCATTCTCATGTCAGAAGCTGGACCGATAGGACAGAGAAACTGCTGCACATGTTTAGTAGAGGCAAGACTGTTACTCCCCTTACGCCATGACGTCACCACGTTCTTCTAGTGAGCTACAAAAACATACATATTTCATGGGCGTGACCATCTGGGAAGCTTAACAGGCTTATTTGAGAAACAGGAAATGGTCGACCAGGAAAGACTAAATCTCTCTGTAAATAAGGGACTGTGGTCTCGTCTAGGTAGGCTTAATTTTTTTTTTTTTTTTGACCGCACATGGCCATGCTTGCCATGAGAACGATGCCTCCCTAGACTTCAACCCACTTTTTTCATACAAGAGAGATTTGGAATCGCTGATTGGCTTCTCTCAGGATATGCGAAGTGGAGGCTTGCTCCTCCAGCATGGAAACCACGGTGCTGACTCTGGTCTGGCTACCATGCCAACAGTACACTCAAGAGGGGACATTCAGTGAGTATAGGATAGTTCAGCTGTTTTGCGCAATGTGACGGCTCTTCCGTTTTTGCTATTTCGGCTCCCTAGGTCTTTCCCAAGTGGGTGAAGCTTGGGGTCTGTATCTTGTGGTGCACTAAGAGCCAGTGGCAGTTTACAACTGCAACAACAGTGGAACTGCATATCATGTCGGACATATCGCGTGTCACGAGGGTTAACTTGCTCCACCTGAGTCGGCCATCTGACGTTTGACAACTTCGGCATACACTGTCGCGCCTCAGAGTCAAATTGGTTTGGCCAGATCAGCGAATGTGTGCATCTCACACTGAAATCTGCCTGGAAGTTGCCCGCGTCCTGATAATCAGAGCGCCTACTCCACTTTTTGCAAATTTTGAAATGGTTGAAATGGCTCTGAGCACTATGGGACTAAACACCTGTGGTCATCAGTCCCCTAGAACTTTAACCTACTTAAACCTAACTAACCTAAGGACATCACATACATCCATGCCCGAGGCAGGATACTAACCTGCGACCGTAGCGATCACGCGGTTCCAGACGGTAGCGCCTAGAACCGCTCGGTCACGACGGCCGGCTGCAAATTTTCCTGGCCGCGTCACAACGTTACAGCTGCCGCAGTACACCGCTCCTCGCCCACAACACGCCGTATCTTGACACTGCCTGAATCAAACTGAAAGGATAAGGTATTGATGCAACGCCATAGGGTTGTTAAATGATATTAACAACTCCCTGTTCTCATGCGAACCACAGTTTAGGTATACTTGGTCGTAGTTGATTCCATCTGAATAGAGTTCGGCCTCACAGTGGATTCATGTAAACAAAGTCAGAGTGCGTTGTAAAAGGGATTATTTCGGGGGAAAACTTGTACAGCTTTCACCCCCATGTAAGCTTTGCCAGTCAAACACCATTCCTATTCTGATTTGCAATTGTTGTTATGGTGTAAGATTTGTCAGCTAGTTGTACTTACAAGAAGGTTAATAAAACTTGTCATTATTTTGTAAACTTAAATACGCCACTGTTTTCGGTCAAACTCCCTCAAAAAATTCACTGTTTTTATGAAGTGGTACTTAGGTACAACAGCAATTTAAAGTTCAATTTCATTAAATTAAATGTCCGCCCCCGGTAGCTGGGTGGTCAGCACGACAGAATGTCAATCCTAAGGGCTTGGGTTCGATTCCCGGCTGGGTCGGAGATTTTCTCCGCTCAGGGACTGGGTATTGTGTTGTCCTAATCATCATCATTTCATCCGCATCGACACGCAAGTCGCCGAAGTGGCTTCAAATTGAAAGACTTGCACCAGGCGACCGGTCTACCCGACGGGAGGCCCTAGTCACACGACATTTTTATTATGAAATTAAATAATGTGATCATTAATTTGAGTTCTGAAACTGGTCGTTGCCATGGGCAACAGAAGTTCCATAAGTAAATTCACTAATCCGTATATAGAGTGTAGCTCACGATTGTAAGGTTAATAAGAAGACCATACTTTTATTTCCGTAAAAATAATAACATTTAGCAAAACGCAGACATATATTTATGATTAAAGCAAGCGATGGCTTGCATTGTTACTCGCGTCAAGATTCGAGCAGTATCCCCTGACGTTTCGCGAGTGTCGAGTTCTTCCCTTCGGACACCCCGCCTCTCGGACGTAGTATTTCCCAACAGTGCTGCCAACTTGGCGGACCCCGTAGCCTGCACCGAACGCGTCCTTCTTCCCGGCTGATTAGGCACATTTAGGGCGGGAACTTTCGGCCCCTCGCCCATTCTGCGGTCAGATAATCGAGTTTGTCGGAATTACAAGTTTCCCCTGCAATGCACACGCGCCACCACCAAACGTTCGTTCGCTGCTAATTCGGAACTGCGGTTTGTTAATTGTGTTTGAAAAAAAAAAGAGAACTAGGGTATTTCCGTTAATTATGAACGCTGGCGTAATGCTGTTACGCGTCGGGGGCGGCGAGCGTATGGGGGTGCCGGCATCGAGACCGTAATTCCTTGAGGCAGGCGTCGAAAATATTCCGAGCCTCCAAAATTGGCTTTCCCGGGAGTGCCATTGCGAATCTCGTAACACAGCGTTCCTATTGAAACGTACGCCAGCGATACGACAATAAAAGAATTAGGGATACATACAGCAAGTTGTGTTGAGCAAGATGAAAATACGCTATCGTTTTACTTTAATAGGTACAGTAACTCCATCACGTCACCAGCAGAAACACCAAATGAAAGAACAATCTGTGAAACATATTTAGCCACTCAACACTATTCTTTTTCAACGAAATGTACAACTTTTGTCAATGAATAACACCAGTCGAGTTCAGTGCCATCTATCGCTTCTCGAACTCCATAGTTTACGATCTTCCCAATTCTCTGGCTAAAGGGAAACGTGTCCGACCACCCTACAAATATTTCCGAATCCAGATTAACACGCTGGCCCCGCGAATATACTGGCTAAAGGCCAGTAAAAAAGAAGAGGAAGAAAATTATTACCCAAAAGGACTGAGTTCGTTGAATAACACGTTCCCCTTATCAATTGTTATTTCCCGTATCTTCTACACTCTCTCCATTCGCAGGTTAGTTACAGCATATATTTAAAATAACAACAAATTTCTAGGGTCTGACTCATGCTGTTCGTCACTAATCCAATGACACACTCAGTTTTCTTTGTGTTTACTCCTAAATCTCATTTGCCATATTCCTCGAACAGCTTCCTTAACATATAGTTCGTCACTATATTCGGCAATTATTATCAGCTGGTCATCGGAAAATAGGAGATTGTAGCTTTCCGCCTGTCACTGATATTTTCATAGGACTACGTTTATGTCTCCAATACTGCTTCCAGATTAAATTTAAACAACATTTTTGACAGGGGTACGTTACAATTTCATACAATATACTACGTGCAGAACTGGGACAGCTCCGGTGTCGTAAAACCGGAATCTGTCATTAATTTGGTGCATATCACGAATCAATGAAGTTATTGTAGTTAGCCATTATATGAATAAGGAACAACAGAAAGATCCCTTTCGGTGTACCCTGTGCAGGTAAGTTGATAATACCACGACAGACGTTTCAAGATGTCAACGCTATTGGAAGGACTATTTGGTGAGCTTAAGTCTCACACACTACTTAAGCGTCAAATTCGTGAACTTGACGCATCAAAATAGGTTTATTTTTGTAATTATTTTCGCTGGGGCAGGACACTTAAGAGTAAATTTTTCAGAATGGCTCTGAGCACTATGGGACTTAACGTCTACGGTCATCAATCCCCTAGAACTTAGAACTAATTAAACCTAACTAACCTAAGGACATCACACAATCCATGCCCGAGGCAGGATTCGAACCTGCGACCGTAGCAGTCGCGCGGCTCCGGACTGAGCGCCTAGAACCGCTAGACCACCGCGGCCGGCTAAATTTTTCAGAAATAACAGTCATGTCTTCCTATTAAATTTGTTTTACTCTAATGTGATACGAAATAAATACAAAACTGTTTGTGATAAAATGTGGATGAAACACGATATTCTCATTTCCGATCTTGGAAAAGTTGTGAAAATAATGCCTACAGGGGAAAACGCGGAGGCAGTCGGCCATTTAAAGTCCCCCCCTCCCCCCCTTCCTCACCCTACCCACCGGCATACACCTTTAACGATCTATCGCCACCACAGAAAAATAAATAAATAAATAAATAAACATGAAAATAAATTAGGTAATCTAAATACCGTCTACTTACTGCAGATCAACTCATTGGTAATAATCCAGACTTCTAGCTCTTATTGTATACAGGGTCGTTATAATTTAACTTTCGATACTTGAGCTAATGTTGACAAAAAATTATTTACCGTATAAGTACCATACCTTACGGGGATGATGTTCAGACTGCGCTGCTGGAATTGCTATCTTATTAGTGTTAGTGTCACGACTTGCCGTTAGATGCGACTACTACTGGCACGGCGACGTACGATTGAAACACAAGCATGTGTGTGCATTAAGGCTACAAACAGCCAACATGGGCCTGGACGATGTGAGCAGGACTTTACTCCTAAAGCTGCTTTATCAAAACAACAGCAACAAGATGCTTTTGCAATGCCATTTAGTCTCAAGATGAGGTATTCCCTCAAAACATGTCGCTAAATAAATAAGTAATACAATAGTTGACAAAGCTTGTGACTGGTAGAGATAATTTAAAAAAAAAAAAAAAAAACTTTACATATTTCTTGCGACAGTCACGGTCGAAAAATAGTCAAAATGGCTTCAAATTCAGCAACAGTGCTGCTGCCTTTCGCGACTGTTCGTGCGTTAATGGTATACGGAAAGGTTCTCTTTCGGTACTCGGCTTGAAGAACGTGATTCAGAAATTGAATTAACTGACGATCTGGGCATTTATCCTGAATAAGGCCGGTGGCCAATTGCTCCAAAAAATATTGAATAAGTTACTGTTGCCGTGGCTGAGCAGCGCTCGAGCTGTGTCACGATAATTGAACATTCCATGATTCACTGTTTGAAATGTGCTGCGAAAAATTGAGAAATAGTATCTCTATTGCGGTTCCAGGCTGTCGTGGAAGCGGATGGTCGTCACATTGAGGAACGTTTGTAACCTGGAACGTAAACACTGTAAGCAGTTAATAAACGTTACATTCTCATGTGGAAATTAAAATGTGTTTCTTTCAATGTTCTATTTGTTATTTCTCTTTTGCATCTCCTTACAAATGTTTCCTCGAAATTTCGGTGTCCTATGATCACTCATTTCTTATGGGGACTCCCTCAAATAGCGAAAGTTCAGTTATAAGCACCCTGCATATCATTATGCTGCGTCGCATAAATTCTACAGCTCTTAGTCCCACTGCCCTTCAATGTTCGTTAGTAAGAGTAGCTAGGGATTGGTTGTTATTCACCATTTTACTAATTAAGAGTTGAATCGACTTGAATGTACCATCGCGAACTGACATAACTTAACTTTTGATAAAGTTAACACACTAACAGTCTCCTATACAACTGATCCACCCGTCCACATGTAAAAATGAAAAGTGACAACATTTTGTTTAGATACTCCTCTGTCTACAAAATATACAGCTGAAGGCAGCAGATCACTATTTAGTGAAATTAATGGATTCTTTTAACGGAATCTGCAATTCCCTCTTCTATGGATTTCAATTGGAGGCACGTTTCCTGCGGTTAGAAACTAGATTACGGCACGCTGTTTCTGAGGCACCGGCATAGTTACGTTACACACTGCCATCTTACACGTTACAATTCGGATCCCTCTAGCGGTAGAAGGTTGCAGATTGCGTCAGCGATGCGGGAAAGTCGATCAAGTAGTGTGCGTAACTTCTAATACGTCAACTGATGTGAGCAGAATACAAGTTCAAAAATGGTTCAAATGGCTCTGAGCAGTATGGGACTTAACATCTGTGGTCATCAGTCCCCTAGGACTTAGAACTACTTAAACCTAACCAACCTAAGAACATCACACACATCCATGCCCGAGGCAGGATTCGAACCTGCGACCGTAGCGGTCACGCGGTTCCAGACTGAAGCGCCTAAATCGCACGGCCAGACCGGCCGGCAATAAAAGTTCGGTGGCATTACTCCCCCGTATTTTGAAATGACCATGTCTGTAAAATTATAGCCACCGACGCTAACTAACAGCCGTTTCTCGCGCACATTGTGTTCGAATAGGACAGGAAAGTGGAGTATGGTAGTGGTCCCGGTACTGTGCAAAGTGTAGATGTAGACACAGAAGTATTTGTTAGTAATCGTGACGTGTCAGTTAATTTATCTACTGCAATTAGGTATTTGCTTAATTACGGAACTTCCCACGATCTCCTGTGCAGATAAATATCCACAGAGGACTCTGCGTGGCAAAATGCACGTGATACTGTACACACGCAAAGGGGCGCGCAGTTGATGTTGAGCACCACATGATAAGCGCACTGACCGCAGTTCTCGTGCAAACTGGTGGAAGTCGTTCTACCACACGGAAAGCCGCTTCAAATGCAAGAACAACGGAAACGGTCTACTGCAGGGTTACTTAGAAGGCTGGGTGGCATCGCAACTTATAGCCATATAGAGCCTCTAAACGTCCACATTGTAAAAATGAATGTACTTATGTTCCACATCTTCTTCTAAATCACTGGAGCTATTTCAACGAAACTTGGTACACATATCACTTACTGTCTGCACAAAATCGCCGTGGTAGTAAGAACCACCTACCTGTCAAAGGGGTGGGGATGTAGCTGGAAAAGAAATGTAGTCCACGACTAGCAACAGAACTTTATACATAATTTCACACCTTTACGCAACATTTGCTCCCGAATTACGTCCACAAAATGATGAGACGAAAAAAAGTTTATCGCTTGCTGTATTTTCGTTATTTATGCAATAAAATTGCAGCATTAGGCATGACGTTTTAATTTATTGCCTCTTTACTACTAACTAAATTCCCAACACATTTCGCAGACAGTATCCACATACACCACTGAATGTACATATAACATTGTATCACTGTACGACACGGAGATCGGGAGATATGTCATAAGCACTGAGATCCATCAAAAACTGCCGCATCGTGCATGACGTTTAAATATATAACTTCATTACTATTAACTCTGCTCTCGTCATATTTCGCGGACACTGTATATGTCGCGGAATGAACCTACAACATTAGATCATTGTACGAATATGAGTATGAGAAAAACTGAAAAGATACAACCCCAAAGGAACAGAAATATGAGATAGAAAATCTTTTTGAAATAATACACTCAATTTAAAGATCTGTCAAGACGGGGGGAAATACGAAACATAATGATTACTGCGTATGGCTCAACGGTGTGGCGGAAGCCTTTTATTAGAGCGCCACTATGGAATCATAATTTCAAAACTTTTCCGAAACTTTATCTCACGTAGAGCCCCAAAAATAATGAAAGAAAAACAATTTAACGCTTACTAAATGTTGTAGTTCATGTGACAAAAGTTCAGCATCAAAATGACGTTTTAATTTTCGAGGGCGTGCTGAAAGATAATGCATTCCATTTTTTTTACGTTAATCACAATTTATTAACATTCTGAGTCTTTATTCCTCATGTCTTCATACAGGGCGGCAATTATTGAACTGTATGAAATAAAATCGTCATAACTTCTGAACGGTTTGCCTTCGGACGTTCAAACTGCACGGATTGCCGCGGGGCGTGGTGAGAATTAGTATGCGTATGCATGGTTTGGTTTAGCGACGGAAACCAATTTCGTGTGGATGGGTTCGTCAATAAGCAAAATTGGCGCATTTGGGGGACTGAGAATCCACATACCGCGATCGAGATAACTCTTCACCAGCAACGGGTGACTGTGTCGTGTGCAGTGTCCAGTCGGTGAGATTTTGGAAGATGGCTTCAACCCCATTATCCACAGTGAACCTGATTTCGACAAGATGTGGTTCATGCAAGACGGAGCTCAACCCCCTTCAAGGGGAGTGTTTGATGTCCTGGAGGAGCATGTTGGGGATTGCATTCCCGCTCTGGGGTACCCAACGGCCACTGGCATGGGCCTCGAGTGGCCGCCATAGTCTCCGGATCTGAACACATGAGACTCCTTTTTGGGGGCTATATTAAAGACAAGCTGTACAGCAGTAACCCCAAAACCACTTCTGCGCTCTTCAGGAGATTATTGACAGCATCAATGTTTCTACTTTTCAGCGGGTCATGCAGAATTTTGCTGTTCGTCTGCGCCACATCTTCGCCAATGATGGCAAGGGATATCGAACATGTCAACCTAAATCCGAATGTCTGCACTGACGTTTACATGTTGAATAAAGTGTGTGCGCGAGCCGTAGTTTGTAACTAATTTAAGTTTTTTTTCATATAGTTCAAGAATTATCACCCTGTATTTCTTTCTCAACTTTCTTGCAACGAGAGACAAGTTTGTTAATATCGTCACCGTAGAATATCTGACTCTGCTGACAGAGCCAAAGCCCCACTTCTGCTTGCACCGCTTCATCACTCTCGAAGTGAAGTCCCCGAAGGCGTTCTTTAAGTTTTGTAGCCACATGAAAATTAGATGAGGCCAAGTGGGGACTGTGCGAAGGATTGTCGATGACAGTGAACGCATGGTGCCGGATTGTTGCGTCCGCGTGTGGTCTGGCATTGTCACGCTGAAGGATCGAGTGCCCCATGTGTGGGCTACTCTTTGAATTCGAAACTCCATTACAGCACGTTCTTTCTAACACATCGACATAGTTACGTTACACATCGCACCGAGCGGGGTGGCTCCGACGGGCGCGATGGTCGAGCGGCTCTAGGCGCTTCAGTCCGGAATCGCGTGACTGCTACGGTCGCAGGTTCGAATCCTGCCTTGGGCATGGAGGTGTGTGATGTCCTTAGGTTAGTTAGGTTTAAGTAGTTCTAAGTCTAGGGGACTTATGACCTCAGATGTTAAGTCCCATAGTGCTCAGAGCCATTTGAACCATTTTTGGGGTGGCTCAGTGATTAGCACACTAGACTCGAATTCGTGGGGACGACAGTTCGTAACCGCGTCCGGGTATCCAGATTTAGATTTTTCGTGATTTCGCTAAAACGCTCGAGGCAAATGGCGGGATGATTCCTCTGAAAATGCACTCCCGGTTTCCTTTCCCATCCTTGAAACAATCCGAGCTTGTGCTCCCTCTCTAATGACCTCGAAGTCGACGGGACGTTAAACCTAATCTATATCCCTTCCCGTTACACACCGCCATGTTACACTCTAGAATTCGGAGCCTTCTAGCGGCAGAGGGCTACAAATACGTAGACACGAAGAACAAAGATGCAGAATGTTAATAATGTTTGTTTCATTTAAAAGGCCTTAAGAGTCTTCACATAAAAATTCGGAGGAATTAGTTTTCAGCATGCCCTACTATTATTTCTTTACTATTAACTCCAGTAGCTACTTATTTTGCAGACAATATTCATATACAGAACTGAAACCTGACAGGTTTGCCGAGCGCGCTAACGCGCTGCTTCCTGGACTCGGGTAGGCGCGCCGGCCCCGGATCGAATCCGCGCGGCGGAATAACGACGAGGGCCGGTGTGCCGGCTAGCCTGGATGTGCTTTTTAGCCGGTTTTCCACATCCCTCCAGGTGAATACCGGGCTGGTCCCCACGTCCCGCCTCAGTTACACGGCTCGTAGACATCTGAACACTTTCACCTATTCCATGGATTACACTAGTCGCAGACAGTTGGGGTACACTAATTCCATCCCGGGGGGTAAGGGGTGGCGGCAGGAAGGGCATCCGGCCACCCCTTCAACTAACATTGCCACATCCGATTAACCATGCCGACCCTCGCACAAGCAAAAGAAAGAAAGAAAGAATTCGCATACAGAACTGAAGGACGTACAGAATTATATTATGGTGCGAGGCACAAGAAACATAATGAAAAAGTGATAAAGCCAATATAATTAGGATTTCGCGTCTTCATCTGTGAAGGATGTGATATTCCTGGCTGTGGCCGCCAGTATTTTATGTTGCTAGGAACTCGCCTGGATGCTGCTTGAGACACGTGAAGTCAGTTGCGCTAGCCACTCTATTTCGGGGGTTCTTGGAGGGTAAAACACATATCTCACTATCGTGCGTTACTTAGATGTGAATAAGTAATAGCAGCTCTGTTTCGGGTGCTCTTCAGAGCCGGACAAGTTGTACTCTTTACCGGGCGAAGCTTCTTTGTGAATATGTAATACTCACTCCGTCTAGTGCGTAGCGGAGAGCCGGACATGTGAATCATATTTCGGATACTGGATGGAAAAGTTACCATACAATTAAGAAAGCTATGTCGAGTGTTGTAAAAGATAGTGTAGATACGTGAATATTTGAATAATCAAACAGGTTCGAACTGACAGCGTAGCAGCCTCCGCCGAAGAAGATCTCACGACCGACGAGCTGTGTTCTGTCCTGGGGACACAACTATAGAAGACGACAGCTTGGTGGAAAGAACGGTCAGAGACAGTTATCCAGTCTCTCCAGATCTTTCCAGCTTCCAGATCTGACTTCCAAAGGGACACACAATTTATAAAGTTTAGCGTGCTTAATGATTAAAATTTAAGAAGCGAAATATCAAACGTTTGAAGTAGTTTTGTTGGTGGGAATTCGATTCTGCGAGGAATCGAGAGGAGGAGAAGGGTTTACTGGTTACTACTGATCTCGTATCGTCAGCTTAGATAGCTGCTGTTCTTGTTTTTCGTCGTGGAGGTGGTAATAACGGTAGCGCAGCTCTCTTTCGGGACGAGGAGGTCCCTGCTGTTTGTCAGTCGGGCAGCTTGAATACTCGTTTGCGGAAGCCGGCACCTGCTAGCGGCCCAGATGAAGCGCAGCTGGCTGAGGGAAAAGAAACAGCCCGCCACGCCACAGCATCGCTGCTTTCCCCGCCTGTTACTCTTCGTCCCCTACTTCCCTATCTCCTCTTCCCCCAGTCCCCACCTCTCTCTCTCTCTCTCTCTCTCTCTCTCTCTCTCTCTCTCTCTCTCTTTCTCCTGCCCGCTAGCAGAGAGAAAATTAGGTAACATTACTCCGGCCCGCGAACACTTGTACCACGAACACAGCAGGGAAACAGCAGCAAGCAGGTTCCCGTTTCCACCGCGAAGCACTCGCACACATATTCGCTCGGCGTAGCTTGCAGCTGGGGGCACAAAAGCCGCGAAACGTCACCGTGACGTCTGCTCGTTGTGGCAGAATGAAATCGAGAATGGAGCAAAGCAGTGAACAGTATTCATACCGAGCGTGGCCCGTACTCCGTAAGGACAGAGCCGCATATCTGGCAGACCTGATACACAGCTAAACAGCTTTGATGTTTTAACGTATTACGGGGCTAGTATGCCACATCTCGGTAACGACATGTCGCGCTAAAGCCACACCCAACGTTTTAAAAGTCTCGCTCCCAAATAGTAACACGTCAACAGTAAAAAGTTGGAAGAACATAGCTCCCAACATTGTAGACCATTAGAAAGCCCTCTCTGCACGGGATCAGTGGAAATACTATCGATGACAGTGCTGCTAAAACAGAGGTGCTAAACACAACCATCTCAAATTCCTTCAACGAATAAGACGAAGTAATTATTCCAGAATTCGAATAAAGAACAGCTGGTAACATCAATCCTCCAGTCCAGATTGTATACGAGCTACGTTCCTTTCAAAGTAAGCTGATGAAATAGCTCCGTACTCAACGATCATATACATCCGCTCGCTCGACGAAATTTCCACACCTGAAGACTGGAAAGTTCCAGAGGTCACACCAATATTCAAGAAAGGTAGTAAGAGTAATCCGCTAAATTACAGGCCCATATTATTAACGTCAATATGCATCAGGATTTTGGAACATATATTGTGTTCGAAAATTATGAACTACCTCGATGAAAACGGTCTATTGACATACAGTCAACAAGGGTTTAGACAACGTCGTTCTTGTGAAACACAACTAGCTCTTTATTCACATCAAGTGTTGAGTGCTGCTGTCAAGGGATTTCAGATCGATTCCGTATTTCTGGATTTCCGGAAGGCTTTTGACACTATACCACACAAGCGGCTCGTAGTGAAATTGCGTGCTTATGGAATATCGTCTCAGTTATGTGACTGGATTGGTGATTTCCTGTCAGACAGGTCACAGTTCGTAGTAATAGACGGTAAGTCATTGAATAAAACGGAAGTGATTTCTGGCGTTCCCCAAGGCAGTGTTGTAGGCCGTGTGTTCTTCCTTATCTATATAAATGTTTGTTTCCAGATTACGCTGTCGCTTATCGACTAGTGAAGTCATCACAAGATCAAAACAAATTGCAAAACGATTTAGCAAAAATATCTGAACGGCGCAAAAATTTGCAATTGACCCCAAATAACGAAAGTGAGAGGTTATCCACATGAGTGGATGAATCCTTTAAACTTCGGTTACGCGATAAATATGTCAAATCTAAAGGCCGTAAATTCAACTAAATACCTAAGAATTACAATTACGAACAACTTAAATTGGAAGGAACACATAGAAAATGTTGTGGGGAAGGCTAACCAAAGACTGCGGTTTATTGGTAGGAAAATCCGGAAATGTTACAGACCTACTAAGGAGACTGGCTACAGTACACTTGTCCCTCCTCTTTTAGAATACTGCTGCACGGTGTGGGTCCTTACCAGATAGGACTGACGGAATACACCGAGAAAGTCCAAAGAGGGGTAGCGCGTTTTGTATTATCGCAAAATAGGGGAGAGAGTGTCACTGAAATGATACAGGATTTGGGCTGGAGATCATTAAAAGAAAGGTATTTTCCGTTGTGGCGGAATCTTCTCACGAAATTTCGACCAGCAACTTTCCCCTCCGAATGTGCAGTTATCATGTTGACGCTGCTCTACTTAGGGAGAAACGATCATCATAATAGGGAAATCAGAGTTCGCACCGAAAGATACCTGTGTCTTTTTTTCCGTGTGCTGTTCGAGAGTCGAATCAATGTGAAGATGTTTCGATGAACCCTCTGCCACGCACTTAAGCGAGATCTGTGCAGTAACTCGTATTTAGATGTATATGCAGTAGTAGATGTAGAATAGTAGCCCCAGCGTGTGCTTCTCCGCGCCAACAGTACTGACGTGTTACGCTTAATAACGAGCATGAGGTCAACATTATACGTAGGTTAGCAGGGTACGTTTTTTATTGTTTTATTATTTTTGTGTTTTAATGTTTTTGTAAATAATGTGTATTTTAAGGTTTGTTAAGGTTCTCACATTTCCCGTTTGTTTCTATGGAATCCGAGTTGATCTTAGAACCGTTTTTGTGATGGCCGACAAAGAACTTCAAGACCAGCCTTTAGTAATCAAGGAACGTTTTTACGCTCTACCATTTTTTAAATAATGTATGCTTTAAAGTCCGTTAAATGTTCACGTCAACTGAAAGTCATTTCCCGTTTATTTTTATATTTCAGAGATATACTTAGTAACGATGATGTTGTGGACAACAGAGTACATAGACATTGAGTCTTTATAAGCTTGGTATGTTTCCACTATGTTATATATTCTAATTTTTTGAATAATGTATTTTTTAGAAGATGGTTAAATTCGCATTAAATAAAAAACAACTTTCCATTTATTTTCATAGATCTGATGATGGATATCAATCAACCGAAACTGCTTATCAATAAATTGTAATTTTATGTTTTATTGCGATCAAGCTTAGTAAAAAAAATACTAGCAAGTACATCAGATCGCTGTATGCCCGTCAACCAACTATGTCAGGTCTTACAACAGAAATATCATTCCATGAAGCTGGCACTTGCAGCAATACAGTACTCCCGTCTATGGATATTTTCTTAGTTCATTATTTACTATTTTTACGTACCACTTGAATCCTGGAAGCTCCTGCATGCCATGTTTCAGTAATTTTTTTTGTGTTACTAAGCTCCGATGTACCTTTACAGATTTTCTGAATTATCAGATTTTTGTCATTGGTTACATTCTACTTGGACAAAACGGAACTAGCCCGGTAATTATTTCGTGTACCGTAGTGGACGCAACCCAGCATACATCTAGCATACCTGGAGCAGATGATGTAGGTTAGCTAGTCTGTCCTAAGCTGTGAGAAATATAAGGGACGATCAAACATTTCGCTTGAGGGCGTTGCTGCAGTATATTATACAACACAGCGCGATTTCGATGCGGTGGTATAAGTACCGAGGTGTACGCAAGGGATCAGTGTCTTTCAGACGTGCATGCGGTAAATGTGGGAACGTGAACTATGGCTCCAGTATTACCTAATGTGTCCAAACAGAATCAACGAGCTGTTATTCTTTTCTTTGCTGCCGAAAGACCAACACCGGCACTCATCGAAGATTGAATAATGCTTTTAGGGCAGCATGTCTGTCCCCCACTGTAGAATGGTGTCCCTGCGACAAGGGATTTGCTGCTACGTGATGACGCACGCCCCATTTCGGAAATACCGCAACTCAAGTCACCCGGTCTATATAGTCCTAATATCTCCTCTTCGGTCCTTTAAAGGGCCCGTGAGGGGCCGACGATTCCTGTTGGATGAGGATGTGTAGCAGGCATTTACAGACGTTTTCACGCAGTAGCACATGATGTTTTTACGAAAAGGGTATCGTCAGCCTGCTGCGTTGGTGAATAAAACCCCACGTCATTCCATACATGTGTGTCAATTTGTACCTCTCTATCTATATTATTCCGTGACTTATTCAGTTTTCAAATGTATACTGACTTTTTGATCACCTGGTACATTAAAGCATTTCTTCTTCACTCTCCTGAGGCAGACTATTCAATTTCCTGTCTTTCAATTTTGAGTTACTAATAGGCGTCGTAATTTAAATCTGAAATCACTGTGAGCTAATAAAAACACGAAGAAAAACAAGGGGTGGTCAAACTTGTGTTGTACTCAGAAACATACACACGTGGCAAATTGAAGGCAGACGGAAGTATTGGCGCTAAACAGAACCTCTCTGCGCACGCGCAGTGGCTACCTGGGAGTTACACTGTAACGGTTTCGTAGCCTTCAGATCTCTGACGCGGAGTGTAGCCTTCGAACTGCGCCACTGATATAGTTTGTCGGTAAACTGAAGAGTGAGCGAACGAGATCCTCCTCTGCCTACCCAGCTACGTCACGAGGCGCTTCTACAGGCTGTTTCTCAAAGTAGTACCGGACCCGCCGCGGCGCGCGCTTCAAATCTGTGGCGACGCCGTGTACAGATAGATACATCTCGGCTGCGTTTATTTTTATACAAATGCACTAAGACGATAAGGACTACAAAAAAAGATAGCTTCTTCCGAAACACAACATTACAGAACAAAAAATAACATTAACGTAAGAGCGAAAGTCAGGATTCTACTACAAACATAGAACAAAATGCCTGTTCATGTGAATGTATTTTCCTCTATTGCTACTGGTAAAACGAACCCCATATAATGTAATCAGTCTGTAGAATTTAAGGCTTGTTCTTACTTTGTGTTCCTACTAAAATGTAGTAGTTTTCTTTGAAGGACTGCATTGAAACTTGACAATTCTTGCAACATGAAGAGTGTTTAAAAGGTAAGCAGAAATTTACAATTTTGTGTGTTGTATTAGTCAGATTTGCACTACTTTTTTGTCACTTATCTTCATAAACATGCCTCAAAAATATGTGTACAATGTTATCCATATTGGGTATTTACTCTGTTGTCAGCTGGCAGAAAGGTTACATGTGTTTTTAGCAGCAACGTTTATTTGTTTTGTATAAAAATAAATTAGAGAATCTGTATTGAATTTTGTTATAAGAATGGAATAAAGTGCATAAATTTTTTAGAAATGTTAAATATTCCTTTTGGTGAGCCTGTTATGGGTAAAGCAAGGGAAGACAAGTGGTAGGGCCTACAAACATTTCAAAGCAGGCTTTTAAGGACAGCGGTTTTACAAGCATGGATGAGATTAAAAATGCTATAAACTATCCTGAAGAAAGAGTTCCTAAAACTGTTTCGGGAATTGGAAAAGCACTGGTATAAGTGTATAGTATGTAATGAGGAATATTTTGAAGATAACATTGCTGTACATACACAAATAAAGTTCTTACCGAAAAATAAAAATTGATATGCGAACGTAACTCGTACGTCAAGCTTTTTTCTTAGAAGTCCAGAATCAGTGTACATGTTTCGAAGGAAATTTCACCAGTGTCTAAGAATAGCTATTGCGCACATGTTTTAAGCCCTATATCTTGGAATCAGAAGAATAGTGACCGAGATAGAGATTTAGTGTTCCATAAGCATCAAAGGTTTTACGTGATTTTGAAACTGTCTATAATGATGGGTTCCCTCCTAAACTTATTAGCTTTCCGTCGTGGCGATTCCAGTAAACAAAAATGGTTCAAATGGCTCTGAGCACTATGGGACTTAACTTCTGAGGTCATCAGTCCCCTAGACTTAGAACTACTTAAACCTAACTAACCTAAGGACATCACACACATCCATGCCCAAGGCAGGATTCGAACCTGCGACCGTAGCGGTCACGCGGTTCCAAACTGAAGCGCTTAGAACCGCACGGCCACACCGGCCGGCTGATTCCAGTAAACCATGCGGCTTATATTTGCGTTCCTTCCTTATGCGTCCTATTGGGAGGGGCTGACGTTTGCATAAATTGCAGCCCTTTGACTGGGACTAGTAATATTAGCCAACAGTCCTTTTTGAGTCGCCTCTTTAATACACGATGTAATAACATTAGAGACGATCGAACGCTCGTTACTCCGCAAATACCTCCTCTTCTTAGTATTCTGCACATTTTCTTGCAATGCTAGACTATTATCCATCACTTTCGGATATCGAAGTATATCAGTAAGTACAAAAAGTTAACTCACTGACACCAACAACTAAGATCCCACGAACAGAAACGACGTATATCAGTGCACGCCGATCTACACCGCTAGACAGGTAACAGGCAACAGATTTTGGGTACCCCTGTAGGCCGGTGGCAGCGTTCTTCCCAAAGGCCACTTCCCCCACTACTAATTGATGCTTACTGGCTGAAGTATGACGCGACTGGAGCCTGTGCCGCTTCGCAGAATCTCATCGCTCGCTTCGCTAGTGAAGACGCAACGCGGAAGTATAGTGTGACATGTAGAGAGACGAGCATAGCTCCCTCTGTGGGACGGTGGGGCTGTCTGTGCTCGGCGGCTGTTGCGCCGCATCAACAGGCAGGTAGGTGGGCCGGCGGCCGGCAGGTATCTGAGACCACCTGCTGCGCGCGCCAGGTGCGCGCCGGCCAAGGCGAGGGGTGGGGGGCGGCGCGCTCATCGTCCAATCAATACGCGCGTGGCGTGCTGTGCCGTGCTGCGCTCGCGTGCGCCGTGACGTAGCACGCGACCGCTCCCCACCACCGAGGCGGTCACTTAGCTGTCGCAACCGGTTCTTCCCACTCTCCCAAGCCGCTTCTTATCTGTTATTACTCGTACCCGCTCTCACACCTCGCCTGAGCTGAATAAGCTCTTATCTCGTCCATAAAAAACTCCATCACGAGGACTGCGAGCGATAATTACGTATAAATAGAAAAGTTTTCCGCATCTGTCACGTGTTTAATGTACCACCGTTCAATGTATTCTATGGGTATTCTCCGTGACTGTTCCTTTACAGGGTCTAGAATAGTGAAATCACGTTCTAATGTGACTGGCAGCGGTTATTATTACTCTGTACCACTATTTGTTCCAACAGCTCACACTGAACTCTACAGGTGGACAATAACGTATTTACTTTCTTTGTTTAGTGCAGAGCCCAGACAACATTTCACAGCAGCAGGTCAAGTGCAGAAAATGTGAAGTTCGTTTTCTGGCTATAAAACTTTTTATCACCAGCAAAATTAATCAACTGTTTATGCTTATCCTTTACGGATATTTTAGAACCGTGACTGTATACTGAATGTAAATAAGTTATACAGAATTGCAACCAGTCACTTTTTTGAATAAATATGTTTTATTCCATGAACCGGTTTTCGAACCTTTTCAGGTTCATCTTTAGATGGTTTCAGGAAGTTACATCATTACTGGTAGTAGCATAATGCTGGGTGCTGGCTCTATGGCAGAAAGATGGGTCACACTTTAATGTATCGCCATGACTATAGCTTATGGATGTAAATTTAGTTTTTACTTACTGCGACAGTATAGGCGGCTTTTTTCGGTTAGTGTCCATCTGTCTGCCTCCATTTTGATGTCCAGAAGTTATATAAGGACACACACTTCCACACAAACTATATTAATTTACACTTTCACAGCGAGACTTTTTCAGCAGCCAGCATGCGCTTCACAACTGTTGCTTGTAACAAAGATCTTGACAGAAAGATATGGCACAGGGCTACTTTGTACAGAGATGTAATTTGTTGTTCTTTACATGAATTAAAGTCGATATAAGTACAAGTATTTTAATTAGAATGGCGATAACATGAGAGCACAAGAGAAAATAAATAAATAAATTAGTACAAGAACAGATTTCAGGTGATCTGATATCTTATTTCTAATTGTATATTACAGGCAGTTTAGCATTTTTTTTTTCTGCGATATACCCAGCACCCAGCATTATGCTACTACCAGTAATTATGTAACTTCCTCAAACCATCTGAAGATGAACCTGAAAAAGTTCGAAAACCGGTTCAGGGAATAAAACATAATTATTCAAAAAAGTGACTGGTTGCAGTTCTGCATAACTTATTTACATTAATCAACTGTTATACGGGTAGCATTATACGGATGTGAAGCACTAATTTTTAGATGGAAAGAAGAAAATTTGTTAATACTTGAAAGGAATATATTTGGACCGGTATTTGAAGGGAGTAACACGGAACGGGCAAAACTGACAGATGTAAAAGCAATTTCCGGTGTACCCCCAAGCGAGCTTGATACGAGCGTTGCTGTTTATGATGTATATACCTGATCTAGCAGAAGGTGTCGGAAGCTCTGTAAGATTATTCGCAGATGATGGGCTTCTTTACACGGAAGTAACAACACCAGAAGAATCTGCAGAGGACTGATGAATGGCGTATGCTCTGGCAGTGGACCCTGAGCATAAATAAATATGACATTTTCCTCATACTTAGGAAAATAAATACACTATCGCGCAACTAAGCTATAGATGACAAATTCCTGGAATCTGTAGATACCATATAATATCTAGGAGTAACTATATAGAGCGACCTTAAGTGCAATGACCACATATAGTAGGAAAAGCAGATACCAGACTGAGATTCACAGGAAAGATCTTACGGAAATGTAACTCATCCACGAGGGAAGTGGGTTGTTGAGTGTTGTTCATCAATCTGGGTAGGAGCGAAGACCAACAATCTGGATTACAAATTTTTTTTCCAGTTTCTGTGACATTTGTGTTCAAAGATTTTTACTTGTTGCGACAAGTTTCGGACTCAGTCGTCGTTTCTCAAACCGTAGCATACAAAAAATACATAGTTGTTAATATAACCTCTTAACAAAAGTTTTACATTCCAGAAAATTAAACAACTCACATTAGCCTAACTAATATTAAATATCTTCGTTGTTAATGTTTCATACAACACTTAGGTGTCGTCGGATTTGTACTTGGATTAGTACTATTTAATGGATACTGGGTGATTATAGCTGTAGAAGCATAAAGCATGTAAGGATTCGCAGAGCGTAGTGTTAACGCACGTAGCCATAACGACCTCAATCGCATCTACTGCGACACTGTCACAACAGGGACAGTCAGTATACCACGTTATTTTTGAGGAAGCTTCACTAACTGTCTTTGCGAAGTTACAGGCGCCTGACTACCCATTACTATTCTACACATGTAAAACTACCAGCTGTGGCTATTGTTTGTGTGCAGTGGTGCAAATGTACGTTAACATTTACGACGAACGTGGGTAATGTTAACTACCCTAAGGAGTGTCTCTAATTTTCTGGAAAGCAATTTTTTTTAAACAAGACATTACCAAATATACACTGTTTGGCGCTAAAAATCCAGAATGAACAATGTAGTCCGAGACTAGTCACCACAAACAAATATTTTTGAAGGTAGTTGTAACAGAAACCGAAAAAATATAATTTAAAGCAAAATACTAAACACGCACGTTCGTAATTGGCTTGCTTCTGTGAAAAGACATCTGATCTCTAGGTGTGAAACATGAACAATATTTAAGTGTGTAGAGTAAAAGAAAATACGCTATCGTAATGTGGTGCTAAGAAGTAGGATGAAGATTCGATGGGCAGATGGAATAACTAATGAAGTACTGAATCGACAGAAGTTCATCGTGCCACAAGTTGGCTGATAAAGGGGACCGGTTGATAGGATGCGTCCTGAGACACCAAGAAACTGTGACTTTGGTTAAGCCCGTCTCACACGGAGCAAGGTTCGCCGCAAGTTGGCGAGATGGCGTGCATGCCTGCCGGCTTGCAGGGAAGGAGCCGGCTATCTTCCATGCCGAAGCTCTCCCACGGTGCAAGATCGGCAGCTAGTTGTGTTGTGATCGGCTGCATGTTGTATCGAACGAAGATGGCTGCTTCAGGTACAGATGTTCAGAGCAAACTGGCGTTATTAGCTGTTTTGGTGCTAAACGATGGAGAAATGCATGCTAATGAGAGAAGAAGAAAGAAAGAATGGACGAAAAACTGTATTAAGAGGAGAAACGCTGGAAAAAGGTGTGCTCTCCATGCTTCATAAAGAGTTGAGGTTAATTCGCATGACACCCACTTTTGTTTGAAAAGTATCACCATTTCATTACTGTTTGATTTTATAAATATACCAATAATGACTGTTATGTACGACTTTATTTTATAGGATAGAAGATCGTACATCCTTTGCAAATTTCATACGAATGGATGTATTAGTATTTGCAACTCTATCGAGTGTCTCTGCACGCAAGTGTTTATTATAATAGTTTGCGCTTTTCACGACGTAAAGACACTGTTCTTCCCTATAAGTACATATCAATGTTTCAATCGCTTCCTTGGACCACTGCGGTGCCATTATTTAATAATTATAAGAACTTCCTACCGCACCTCACAACAGCAGAAAAGCAACTATCAACAATGGCTTCCCACCCAAGCTTTCCGCGTCTGACGTCACAAACGAAACGCCTCATGATTGGCCAATGCAGGTAGCACGCAGGGAATCTTGCAAGAAAAATAGCACTGGACCTATCCTGGAAATTTTACGGGGTTCCCAGAAAGGTAGCCTGCTAGCAGACGACGGAGCCCGCAAGGTAGCCGCCGCGCGAGCCAGCAAGGAAACTTACAGCGAATCTTGCTCCGTGTGAGACGGGCTTTACGGAGGGGGGAGGGGCGAAGGGGAGTGTGCACGGCGTAAAACTTGACAACAGCAAGCAGTTTCCACTGGATTTACGTCCCAATAGTGATGCAGAGACGATGAAGCTAGTAAAGGGCATCCTAATACGGAGATCTGCATGAAACCAGACGTTGGTCCGCAGACCACAAAAACAAAAAATTACAGGTGAGTAGTTAGCTGCTTTTTTACACAGCGAGATCAGTGGCATGCATAAGAGATAACAGAGCATGAGCAA
The DNA here is from genome assembly GCF_021461395.2 of Schistocerca americana. Classification (NCBI taxonomy): domain Eukaryota; kingdom Metazoa; phylum Arthropoda; class Insecta; order Orthoptera; family Acrididae; genus Schistocerca; species Schistocerca americana. The sequence continues at coordinate 229,057,419 of NC_060119.1, forward strand.
TGTTTTTATTATATAAGGGAGCCCAACGAGGAAAGTTGTATGGCATTGTCTGCTATCAGAATCTCGTGTGGTTCTTGAACAAGCAGATCGAGTCTAGGTGGCTGCATTCAGTGGTCAGTTGCTATTCACGATCGAGAGTTGTGTACGAGTAGAAATGACTGAGAATAGGAGTCAATCAGACAAAGAATCCACTGCTGAATCCTATAAGGTTAACAACAACTCTTAGTTTTAGATTAATCTTACAATTCTTTGTGATGAACCTACGATGAAATTGCTCTACGCCTATCCATTGTGGTGTGTGTTGCGTTATCACCGCACCCTGCAGTTGCGGGTGCTACAGTGGATCATAATACAGTAATTTTGAATATTTGTGAGGTTTCCAATGCGTAGTTTATCCTGCCTTCGGATATGAAAAATACCTGGTTACGAGTAATCGAAACCCAGACCGCCCGGCTAGCCGCGCCGTCTCACGCGCTTCTTCCCGAGCCGGAACGCGTGCCGCTCCCCGGCACGAAACCGCTTGGCGGATTAGTGTCTAGGTCCAGTGTGCCGGCCAGCCTGTGGATGGATTTTAATGCGGTTCTCCATCTGCCTCGGCGAATGCGGGCTGGTTCCTCTTATTCCGCCTCAGTTACACTGTGTCGGCGATTACTGCACAAACACCGTTTCCACGCACGCGTACACCGTAATTACTCTACCACGCAAACATTTGGGGCTACACTCGCCTGGAATGAGACCTTCCTGTAGAGGTCCACTGGCGGCCGAATCGCACAATAACCCTGGGTTCGGTGTGGGGCAGCGGAGGGGTGGGTGGGCTGCTGTGGGGTTGTGAACCACTCAGGGCTACGGCGGGATGAAGCCTCTCCGTCGTTTCTAGGGCCCCGGTTTAATACATACATGCATGCACACATACATGCAATCGAAACACACCAACATCTACATGGATACTCTACAAATCACATTTAAGCGCCTGGCAGAGGGTTCATTGAACCACCTTTACAATAATTCTCCATTATTCTCATCTCGTACAGCGCGTGGAAAAAACGAACACCTATATCTTTCCTTGCGAGCACTGATTTCCCTTATTTTATTATGATGATCGTTTCTCCCTACGCAGGTCAGCGTATAAAAAAAAAAAATAAATAAATAAAAAAAAATTGCATTCGGAGGAGAAAACTGGTGATTGAAATTTCGTGAGAAGATTCAGCCGCAACGGAAAACGCCTTTTTTTAAAATGATGTCCACCCCAAAGCCTGTATCATTTCAGTGACACTCTCTCCCCTCTTTCACGATAATACGAAACGTGCTGCCCTTCTTTGAACTTTCTCGATGTACTCCGTCAATTCTATCTGGTAAGGTTCCCACAGCGCGCAGCAGTATTCTAAAAGAGGACAGACAAGAGTAGTGTAGGCGATCCCTTTAGTAGATCTGTTACATTTTCTAACTGTCCTGCCAATAAAACGCCTTCCACACAGCGTTTTCTGTGTGTTCCTTCCAATTTAAGTTGTTCGTAATTGTAATTCCTACCTATTTAGTTGAATTTACGTCCTCTAGATTTGGCTCTTTTATCGTGTGACCGACGTTTAACGGATTTCTTTTAGCACTTATTTGGATGACCTCAACGTTATTCGTTATTTAGGATCGACTGCCAATCTTTTGCACCATACAGATATTTTGGCTAAATCGTTTTGCAATTTGTTTTGATCTTCTTACGGCTTTAGTAGTCTATAAACTACAGCATCATCTGCAAACAACCTAAGACGTCTGTTCAGATTGCAATTGCATGATTATATATAACATCAGCTACCGGCGGAAAGATGGTGAAGAACTGATGTTACCGGTAATAACAGAAACGTTTATGGGAGAAATTTGTTGCATTAGTAGATTGCGAGCTGAAACTAGAAATTATAACTACCGCTGTTCCTGTCATGCAAATGAGGGTTATCCCATTGGGACAATGGGTCACATTGCTTGTGAACTAGGAAAGATGATGTTCGCAACAAGTTCCTTCTACTCTGCTCCTTTACTGAAGACGAACTCACCTCTGCTTTTATATCAGCAGCGCAGCTTCAAAGATGACTGCTGCATCACACTGAAAGAGTTGATCAGTGATCGTTCAACATCCGCAGACAAGACACATATATTAAATGGGGAACAGTCCAACGTGCACAGAAAACAATGGCGAGCAGAACACCTATTCAGGTTAGACCTGTTGTGGCAGGGAACTTGGAGATTAGGGAATGACCCTCATGTTTGCAGAGTTTAGATAAAACCGGAATATGAAACCGATAAAGTTGCGAAGCTTGCTGGCACATCAGAATTGTGGACCAAATCGGAAGTCGAACCCTGAAACATAACCTCCACAGCTAATTCCCTTACCGATTGAGCTACACAGACAAGGCTCAAGACTCGCCCTCACAGTAGGAGAGAAGATGCGAGAACACGAAATGAGTCTAGCCTAGTTAGATCACTCGATAAAGGTATTATGATCGAAAAATAAGGTTCCTGGTTCGAATCCTAGCCCGGTACCTAATTTTAATCTGCTAGGGAGCTTGACTATAGCGCACAATCCATTACAAAGTTAGAGGTTCAACTCAGATAGATGGCCCATTGGGCTACTGTTCCCTCTGGCTGGGGTGTGTGCTAGAACAAAAAGGTACATGGAGAGTCAGAGAAGGGCTAGAACTGGCAAAGTAACTGTGAGTTCTTTTCCTCCTTATATAGAGGTTTCCCAGAAGGAGTACGCTCACCGTTATCAGTTCAAATTTATTATCATCAGTTCGAACGTATATGAAATCATCGATCGATCAGGTCTTTTGTGTGTTTAAGACGTAACTCCTGTACTCATTATGATCTTCGTAGATTCGGCTGTGCCGTACTCTTAGTAAACAGAGGCTTCTGATACTCATAAAGAATACATGGTTCTGTATGTTATGAATACTCACATATTCTTGTTGAACAATAAACTGGTAAATGTTCTGCTGACTGCGGCTTGTGCCTACAGTGTTAGAACATGAACTAGCTAAAAAAGTATCCATTCCGTCCATACATTCTTGAATCTAAGTGTGGACACTGTCGTCGGTGGTCCATTTAATTCGAAGCGTACATTAGCGGCAGAACCATCACATAGTGGTTCTGAAGGAGACGACCAGCTCGATTTGCGAGATGAAGACTCTGAACATCCAGTAGACACAATAAAATATTTTGAGATCTTGACTGTATTTTCCATCCTGTACATAACTGTCAATCAGACTCACAGTACGAGGTCTGATGACATTATGGCTACGTGCCATATGGAACCACACCCTTCTCATTTTAGAGAGTCTAAAAAGTACATTTGTTCGGATGCACCGTCACATTTAAAGACATAGTTTTTAATATAGTAAGTATTTTTCATTTTCACTGTGGGGTCAAGCTTCTACTGCTTTTTCTTTCCAGGCTGCTCTGAAGTGTGTCAAAACGTGCTGATTTGTTCCTCACCATGAAGAACCAGTTCCTGGAGGCTACGTAGTACGGTATGGCGTTGTTGTAGAGGGGAAATGTGGAATCGCACATCTTAGCTATTGATGCACCTCAATCGGAGTACCAAGTTTCAGTGTGCTATGGCACTGAAGTTGTGACAGGACATTTTTCAAAACAAGAAGTTTTTTACGATTCAAAAGCGCATTAGTTTTCCTTTATTCCAAACGAAGCTTGTGAGATGAACATTTCAGAAACACCGAATATAAGGCTTGAATTTCTATTCAGTATTATCTTGAATATTTTCAATATTTACTATTCTGGAAACAGTTTGTTACCCTTACGCGTTCAACGATATAGTGCTATGAAATGCATAGAGAAGATCCCAATGTTGTTTTTCAATCTAACATTGTTCAAATGGTATGAAATGCGTAATAGATTTCAGCTACTAAGTAGATAACTCGTTCAGTCCACTACACATGTAGTACTGTGATAAGGAATACCGCACACTAGACCGTATGGCTGAACAGGAAGCCATCAAAATTCATAGATTTTTACGATGCAGTCACACGGTGTATGTGAGTTCCACTTCATGGTAATCGAAATATAAAGGGCCAGTAAAATTTTTCTTGCAGCTTAAGACAAGCAATCCAACTTACATTATGTGCACTTGAGACTAGAGTTGGGCTCTACCAAAACTACTGTTCGTTAGTTTTGGTACACTACATAAGTGACATAGTGAATGTACGATTACTGATAGTATTGGTAGCATTAGTACGTAAAGAAACAAACAAATGTGTGGGAGAGAAACTGGGAGCTGACTACTTCTCATTGGTTTTTGGTTTGTTTGTTTGGTTGTCTCTTTCACAAATAATTAGAACAGGACATTATCCAGAAGTAGTCCATTGTTCGTTTTTTATCTTTACAGAATATAAATTGCATTTTATAACTAATAAAAAGTAGTCGACCGCGGAACTTCTACGCTTTTGTACAACCGATGCAATTACTTTTCATGCAAGTACAGTTTACAAGCATAGACATAAAAAATAGAAAGATAATTATTGTTGTGTGTCCGCAGCTCGTGGTCGTGCGGTAGCGTTCTCGCTTCCCACGCCCGGGTTCCCGGGTTCGATTCCCGGCGGGGTTAGAGATTTTCTCTGCCTCGTGATGACTGGGTGTTGTGTGCTGTCCTTAGGTTAGTTAGGTTTAAGTAGTTCTACGTTCTAGGGGACTGATGACCATAGATGTTAAGTCCCATAGTGCTCAGAGCCATTTGAACCAATTATTGTTGTGGTTTGGTTATCAACAGTTGGTTCTTCAGTAAGATTCGAAGCAACAATTCCTGTCATTATTGATAAATGCGACCGGTGTTTACGAACAAGAGAAACATGTTTTGTATAAATTCGACGTAGTACTGAAGCGATGTTTGATGCATTTTTGTTTTAGGTTTTTTATATTACATTTTTGTTGAACTTGCGTTTTCTAACACTATATGATAAAGCTGTATTTTTTTCTTTATTTTTACTACAACATCACTTCGTTTTGCGTTACAAATCAACAATTTTCGAATAAAACCTGAATTAAACATCGGCAATTTCAATTATACAATAAATACTGTTTATTTTTTATTAATAGGCACGAGGGTAACTACGTAAATTCTCATTCAGTTAGTATACAGTTCAGCATTTCTGGTCTTTAGGGGAATCTAATAAGACGCCGATCGCATGCGTAAAGAAAGGAATCGTTATGCGTAACGCCTGATAGGTATGCAACACACCTAACGTACAGGTAATGCAGGTACGACTTAAGGTGACCAAAACTACTACAAAATCTGTCTTAGTCCACACTTACGAACGATAGTCTGTGGTAACATATGGCAGTTTTGCAACTCTACCTAAGATGGATGATCGAGTTGGGATGCCGATTTCAAGGTGGATGAGATATTTTCTGGGCATTATTTATTTTGCCCACCCTGTACATACGTCGCATACAACAGCAACATAAACTTTGTCAGCGTACTGAATAAGTCGCCTGTATTATTACTCGGCATTATGGTTTGGAATATTTGTAGGTCGCGTAGCTCCAAAAACTGTGTGTAGCTGGTACTTGTGTGTGAATACTTGTGGGGCAGCGGAAAGGGCATTCAGTAGCGTAACGAATATTCGCAGGGCGCGTAACTCTAGAATCTGTGTGTAGCCGGTGTATGTGTACGAACACTTGTGGGGCAACGGAGAAGGGCTTTCAGCAGCGTAATGAGGCTGCCTACACACGTCGGAGCCGTAGCACGGTGAGATTCCGCATATGTCGCTGTGCGGAAGCATCATATGGCGTAATTGAGAGGCTTCCGTGCCGAAGCGCGCTATCGATTCCGTGTTCAGTAGGGCGGCGCGCACGCAGGGCTACTGTGGGCTGACACGCACTACATCTGCGGCCTCACAGCCTGCGGTCCAGCCGCAGCGCGCGCATAACGAGAGCGCGCCTGCCGTGCCGTGACGCCGCGCGCGCGCGCGCGCGTGCGTTATTGGCCAATCAATAGCGGCCGCCACACGCAGGACGCACTCTACGCACAAAGCGACACGCGCAGAGGTCGGCGCGTGCGTCCACCACTGCCGAGGCGCCGACCAGTAATCACCTAACGAGAGATCGGGGAGATTCGCTGACTCCAGATCAGCCGGAGTCGGAATTCCACACGCATCTGCACCGTCAGCAATACTTTTTTCACGTCTATAGTAATAAGAGACTAAGAAAAGAAATACACTCACAGGCGAATAATCACCTAACAGAGGTCACAAGCAATTTCCTGATTCTGGGCCAACTGGAGCCAGAACTCTACAGGGATTCGATGACTCCAGATCAGCCACAGCTGGAATTTCACTACCATCTCCAACACCCTTCACATTTGCATTAATAAGATACCAAAAGAAAGAGATAAACTCCGCGCAGTTCAGTAATCAACTAACGGAGGTCAAATGTAAGCGTAGGCTTCCGCGGCCGTTGTCTTCTTCAATAAAATTCTTCAGGGTATCAGACCGCATCGTCATAATTTAAAATGCGCCAACGTTTCGGCCAGCGTTGCAGCTAGCCTTCATCAGGGCCTTACGTTAACTGCTAAATGAACACACTTGGTTCCTTAAATAGCTGCACGAGAAAACCGTGTCGTTACTTGATTGGCTGTAAAAGGAGGAGGAGGAGGGGTGAAAAGTATGCTTTATTGGTGTTTCCTTTTTATTATCTGTCATTGGCTGAAATAGCTGTTTTCTATTGGTCTTTATATTAATCCACCCCATTGGAGGAGACGGACGAATAGCGAATAGGTGATGGCTGTGACGTCACACTGTTTCCATGCTGTCCAGAAGCCGGCTGCAGCGTGCCATTGCTTTGTGTGCTCGCGACCACTACTGCGGCTCTCCGCGTGTCTGCATGGGCCGCCACGGCTCTGCCGCCGCTCCGTAGCCCTCCTATTGCAGGCAGCCAAGACCTCGGAAGCTTGTACCCGTCCTCTCTATTCATGTTGCCGGGTCTTTTGGCTATTTCTATCGCCTCCCTAATCTTTCTTTTGAAAGTGAGAGGCTGTTTCGCCAGGACGCGGGCTTCTTGAAAAAATATTGGTTTCCCGCACTCGTCTCTGTGTTCCGCCACTGCTGACTTAGTGTATTGTTTTAGGCGGATATATCTTTCATGTTCCGAGAGCCTTGTGCTAATCGGACGTCCCGTCTCACCTATGTAGACTAATCCACACGCACAACCAATTTCATACACGCCCGCTGTGTGTAGTTTGTCAACTGCATCCTTGGTGGAACCGAGCATGTCTGATATTTCGTTGCTGCTTCGGAAAATTGGTTTGATGTCGGCTTTTCGTAGAATTTTGCCAATACGTTCGTTGACCCCTTGTACATATGGTTATAAAGGAAACACCAATAAAGCATACTTTTCACCCCTCCTCCTCCTCCTTTTACAGCCAATCAAGTAACGACACGGTTTTCTCGTGCAGCTATTTAAGGAACCAAGTGTGTTCATTTAGCAGTTAACGTAAGGCCCTGATGAAGGCTAGCTGCAACGCTGGCCGAAACGTTGGCGCATTTTAAATTATGACGATGCGGTCTGATACCCTGAAGAATTTTATTGAAGATAACGGAGGTCAATTCCGTGACTCTAGATCACCGTAGTTGGAACTCCACAGAGATTCACTGACTCCAGATCAGCCAGATCGGCATTTCACATGGATCAGTATCGCCACCAATACTTTCTTCAAAAAAGAAGGAAACTCCGTGCATGCCAGTGATCACTTGACAGAGGTCAAGGGCAACTCCCCGACTCCAGAACAACTGGTGTCGGAGTTCTACATGGATTCACTGAACCCAGACGAGCTAGAGCCGAAATTCCACACGTATCAGTACCGTCACCAATAGTTTTTTCACACCTGCGTTAGTAAGACATTACAACGAGAAATAAACTCTGCAGAAGTCTGTAATCACCTATGGGCATTTCCCTGATTCCAGACCAACTGCAACTGGAATTCTACAGGAATTTGCTGACTCAACTTCAGTCAGGGTTGGAATTCCACACCGACCACCAATACTTTTTTCACGTCTGTATTAGTAAGATATTAAAAAGCGAACGAAACTTTACGTAAGCCAGTAATCACGTAAGAGAGGTCACGGGAAATTCCCCGATTCCAGACCAACCAGTGTTGGAACTCTAGATGGATCAGTAGTGGCTTCATTACTTTTTCCACATCTGTGTTAATAAGGACTTCTTTGCTCGTTAGTAATCACCTAGTGAGAGACGGCTGTCGATTCGCTCACTCCATACCAGCTGGGATCGGAATTGCATACGGATCAGTACTTTAATCTTTTTTTCGCGTCTGTATTAATAACATACACTCCTGGAAATTGAAATAAGAACACCGTGAATTCATTGTCCCAGGAAGGGGAAACTTTATTGACACATTCCTGGGGTCAGATACATCACATGATCACACTGACAGAACCACAGGCACATAGACACAGGCAACAGAGCATGCACAATGTCGGGACTAGTACAGTGTATATCCACCTTTCGCAGCAATGCAGGCTGCTATTCTCCCATGGAGACGATCGTAGAGATGCTGGATGTAGTCCTGTGGAACGGCTTGCCATGCCATTTCCACCTGGCGCCTCAGTTGGACCAGCGTTCGTGCTGGGCGTGCAGACCGCGTGAGACGACGCTTCATCCAGTCCCAAACATGCTCAATGGGGGTCAGATCCGGACATCTTGCTGGCCAGGGTAGTTGACTTACACCTTCTAGAGCACGTTGGGTGGCACGGGATACATGCGGACGTGCATTGTCCTGTTGGAACAGCAAGTTCCCTTGCCGGTCTAGGAATGGTAGAACGATGGGTTCGATGACGGTTTGGATGTACCGTGCACTATTCAGTGTCCCCTCGACGATCACCAGTGGTGTACGGCCAGTGTAGGAGATCGCTCCCCACACCATGATGCCGGGTGTTGGCCCTGTGTGCCTCGGTCGTATGCAGTCCTGATTGTGGCGCTCACCTGCACGGCGCCAAACACGCATACGACCATCATTGGCACCAACGCAGAAGCGACTCTCATCGCTGAAGACGACACGTCTCCATTCGTCCCCCCATTCACGCCTGTCGCGACACCACTGGAGGCGGGCTGCACGATGTTGGGGCGTGAGCGGAAGACGGCCTAACGGTGTGCGGGACCGTAGCCCAGCTTCATGGAGACGGTTGCGAATGGTCCTCGCCGATACCCCAGGAGCAACAGTGTCCCTAATTTGCTGGGAAGTGGCGGTGCGGTCCCCTACGGCACTGCGTAGGATCCTATGGTCTTGGCGTGCATCCGTGCGTCGCTGCGGTCCGGTCCCAGGTCGACGGGCACGTGCACCTTCCGCCGACCACTGGCGACAACATCGATGTACTGTGGAGACCTCACGCCCCACGTGTTGAGCAATTCGGCGGTACGTCCACCCGGCCTTCCGCATGCCCACTATACGCCCTCGCTCAAAGTCCGTCAACTGCACATACGGTTCACGTCCACGCTGTCGCGGCATGCTACCAGTGTTAAAGACTGCGATGGAGCTCCGTATGCCACGGCAAACTGGCTGACACTGACGGCGGCGGTGCACAAATGCTGCGCAGCTAGCGCCATTCGACGGCCAACACCGCGGTTCCTGGTGTGTCCGCTGTGCCGTGCGTGTGATCATTGCTTGTACAGCCCTCTCGCAGTGTCCGGAGCAAGTATGGTGGGTCTGACACACCGGTGCCAATGTGTTCTTTTTTCCATTTCCAGGAGTGTATTTAAACAGAAGCAAAGTGAGGACTGGCCCATTAATCACCAAACGAGGCCACGTTTGCTATTTTCGAAGTCAAAATCAACCAGACTAGGAATTCTTCTTCCACACTTGGAGTGTTAGGCCTATGCCTGTGGCAATACCCATCCATTCCTCTCTTTTCGTGCCCTTGTTCTCCTGTAACTGTTTCTCTTATTATTTTGTGACGTAATAATCGTCTAGCCATCATATGTTGATTCCATTTTCTTCAGTTCTCATGTAACTTATTTCTTAATATGAAGATGTTCAACCAGTGGTTCAAGCAACATTTTTTTTTAATGGAAAAAAAGAAAACATATTCTTCGGAAAAGAAGAATTTTACGTGCAACTTCCGAATGTAGTTTTCCTTCTACATAGTCTGGGAACAAATTCTTTCATGACATCCATACGATTGATTTTCCCAGCCCTGCCTTGAAGAACTTACTGAAGGAGTGGATGATGAGTCTCGACTACGTCACTATTAATGTCAAAGCAGTTTAGTCGTTGCAGAGTGCTCGCTCTGCCTACAGGTCATGTACACTACCAAGAGAATTTGGAGTGGAGGGAGGGGGTCAGAAACCGTATGTCGTTCTCCAGACTGAAGTTGGGGGCGGGGGTGTCAAGCATCCCCCTGCACGCCACCCGGGGTTGATAACATGTTATCTTCAATTCTTTCCTAATGTCACAATTCTTAATTGTTTCTAATTTATTACATGCATTGCATGCTGTTACTGCTATGAGAAACACGAATCACGCTGCCACCGTTGTACCCCAATGGTCGTTTAAATGCGACTCATAATCAATAAAAATTTTCGGTGTTTTGTGGTCCCTTGAAAGCCATGGTGTTCAAATTTCCCTTCTGAATCCTGCAGGTTATGTTCTTTACATACGTCCATCAGGTAAATTCCGTTTTCTAGCTCATCTTGCTTTTGCGGCTAAAAATGTGTTACCATTTACTTATTACAGATACGAGAAAGTAGTCTCTCTTTTCTGTAGGAACACCTGCATCGAAATGGATGATCTATCCATTCACTTACTGCATCGTCCAGATATGTGTTTAAAAGGATGAGTGACACGCAACACCCTTGTCTGATCTCTATGTTTCTGAATACAGACTGTGTTAATTCACGCATTAAATTGAGGATGATGGAACAATGTTGGTACAAGCTTCTCAGAGCGTCTGCCAAATGTAATGGTAAACTTGTTTTTCATTACTCTCCACAAATGATGTCTATGAATGTCATCAAAACCTTTTATAGAGTCTATAAACACTAATGGACTTCTTTGTTAATTTTTTTTCGTTTTTCAATTATTTGTTTGAACATAAGTACCGCATCTACCTTAGATGGTAGGAACGCTACAGGAATCACTATCCTGTTTAGTGTTCTGCCAATTCGGTTACGATTTCAATGTGTGTCGAGCAGCCAGACTGGCAGCATGCGTACTACGGTTTAGGCTACTGTTTTCTTGACCCTTTGATAGCAAATTATGCGACGAGAAACTGAATCAATTGGAGCTGCTGTATCTAATAACGCGCTCTATCCAACGAGGTGAACTGAGCAATCAGGGGTGTTCCGTGCATGGGATGTAGACGGATCTTGTAATGGAAACAAATATAACTGTTAATGTTGATAATGTGATTAAAAGATCGTGTAGAATTAAGCGTTTAAATTTTTTCCTTTGTCTTATTTACCATACGATTATCATTATTTTACTGTTACGATGATTCGATTTGAGATGTGCAAACAAGATAAGGATACTAACCAAAACAATAATCAGAGAACAGCATTATACAGACAGAACAATGAACCTTTCAAACCATAGTTGGAGCTCGGAAAGCCTCGTGACATAGCGCTGGATGTATTATCATACTGCTTAACGCAACATGTAAAAGGGCACAGACGTATAAGAGGATTACGCATGAAAAAAACGCCATCTAGGCGGTTTAACGTCTCTGCTATATTTTTTAATCTACCTGCAAGGTTTAGTTTCGTGACATTAATTAAACGAGTGTGAAGCGACATTAAATGTGCAGAATGAATTTTCAACCTGCAGCGCAGTATGCACTGATGTGAAACTTCGTGGCAGAATAAAGATGTGTCTGTCACTGGGACTCGAACCTAGAATCTTTTCCTTTTGTTGACAAGTGTAATACAGACTGAGGTATCCAATTACGAATCATACCTCCCCGTCACAGCTTTACTTCATTCATCTAACTTCCAAAGGATCCAGGGTATAAATGAAAGTCAACATGATGCCTATACTTTAGCGGCAACCTGTGCTCCACCTTTCACTCACTGGACTTCTACATCTGCAAATCACATTTAAGTGTCATGCAGAGGGTTCATCCAGCTACCTTCGCAGTTCTCTATTCTTCCAATCTCGTTCAGTGCGTGGTAAGAACGAACACCTATATCTTTCCGTGCGAGTTTTGATTTCCCTTATTTTATCATGGTGATCGTTTCTCCATATGTAGGACGGCGTCAAAAAACTATTTCCGAATTCAGAGGAGAAAGTCGATGGTTGGGATTGGGCTTATTTTGGAACCATTGCTTTCACAACAGTCACAGGGAACAAAATACCTAAGGTTTGCATATACAAGTACATGTCTTGAAACGTGTATAATTAATGTATTGCCATGTTTTCATTAATAAAACGAGCGTCCAATACATTTTATTACACATATATAATATCACATGGAGAGAACAGTCATTTGAGGTGTGTTTACAAAACTTTTGCCCGTTCTGTTCCGAAACTATTATTTATGTACTATTGATTTCTTTGGTATTTTTTTGTTTCTTCCTAGGTATGTGTGGAACGCTGGTGACATACCAACCATAAATAAATTATAATTCTTTGTCTAATTAAATAATTAGTCGAACGCGTAAAGTAGTTTCAGAGTGCGAAGAATTTACACAAATGGGAAGACTGTGCTGCAATCAGAATTATAGACTATTAATAGGGTGACGTTATACATGCCTGTAGGCACAGAACTGATATACGGGGAGAAAAAAAAAGAAAAAAAAACCCTAAATGAAATGTCGTTCATACGTTACATCTATTAATGTGAATTTAAGAAAATGCAAAGACTAAAGAACACAATTCATGAAATACTGTCCAATAAATTACTCTTACATTCCTTTAGCATAAGATTATATGTTCGTTCAATCATTTTGGCTTAGGAGAAATCAGAATCAGGTTAACTTCTTATATCATTTGCATACAGATATGATTCCCAGTCATTAGAGACGATTGTGGCCTCTACCATTCCTTTTTTTTTTTTCAGCCTGATTCAAAATACATTGACCTCCAACACTTTGAACTTGTTTTATTTTAAATTTATTCGAAATGGTTTTCATGAGGACGCTAAATTTTTTCTGCGCTTTTAGAGTGACATTCCCTTCTGAATGGCCTTAAATGCTGTAAGTTCTCCCTAGTATAACTGCAGTATGTTATTACTCGAGAACTTTCATAACCATCTCCCCCCCTGGAATCTGAAAGAAAAAAATAAATACATAAAAAGTAAGTATTACGCAAGGTAACCCAGTTGTTTACCGACTATTTAGATAGTCCATTGTTGTAAACAATCCGAGGCATTTTATGAGAAAGTCGTAATAGTTTATTCAGTACAAATAAAAATCCTGATGTACGTAATAGATTACATACGTTCAAATGGCTCTGAGCACTATGGGACTTACAATCTGAGGGCATCAGTCCCCTAGAGCTTGGAACTACTTAAACCTAACAAACCTAAGGACATCACACACACCCATGCTCGAGGCATGATTTGAACTTGCGACGGTAGCGGTCGCGCGGATCCAGACTGAAGCGCCTAGAACCGCTCGGCCACCCCGGCAGGCTATTATATACGTCATTATTTTGTTACCTTCCTTTTGTAATATGGAAGTATATCGCAATTTTTCAAGTACGAAATTTGAATTGCTTCTTTGGGGCACGTTATGTGGTCAGTGGTGCTGCTTTTATACTTCGTTATGTACTATCGATTTGTGTAACTACCGATATTACATTAATTTAAGTTGTAGCACGGGAGAATTTAGAATTCAATAAGGTACTTTGCGCAAAATCGCCCTTGTGGAGCAAAATCACCCCAGCTGACGGTATGAACAAAGAACAAGTTACAGTCCTTAGGTATGTAAGTAGGCTGTTTAGGTTTTCTTATTGGTAACGCCACGTAGCGCTCTGTATGAAAATCACTGGCTGTGCTGTGTGCAGTCTGTGGCTAGTTTGCATTGTTGTCTGCCATTGTAGTGTTGGGCAGCTGGATGTTAGCAGCGCGTAGCGTTGCGCAGTTGGAGGTGAGCCGCCAGCAGTGGTGGATGTGGGGAGAGAGATGGCGGAGTTTTGAAATTTGTAAGACTGGATGTCATGAACTGCTATACATATTATGACTATTAAGGTAAATACATTGTTTGTTCTCTATTAAAATCTTTCATTTGCTAACTATGCCTATGAGCAGTTAGTGCCTTCCGTAGTTTGAATCTTTTATTTAGCTGGCAGTAGTGGCGCTCGCTGTATTGCAGTAGGTCGAGTAACGAAGATTTTTGTGAGGTAAGTGATTTGTGAAAGGTATAGGTTAATGTTACTCGGGGTCATTCTTTTGTAGGGATTATTGAAAGTCAGATTGTGTTGCGCTAAAAAAATATTGTGTGTCAGTTCAAGCACAGTCATGTAAAAATGTTCAAAGGGGACGTTTCAGGTATTAAAAAAGAGTGATCGCAGAGAGACCAAATAAATATGAGAAATGTGACGGTCCTGCATCTACCAGCTCCAGCCAAGAGGAAAAGAACGTGACGTGGAGGTTGTTCTGATGTGTGTGTGTGTGTGTGTGTGTGTTTGTGTGTGTGTGTGTGAGAGAGAGAGAGAGAGAGAGAGAGAGAGAGAGAGAGAGAGAGAGAGAGAGAGAGCCAGCTCCTGCGGCTTCCGAGACGCGAACCAACAGAGTAAACACAGTAATGAAACAAAAAACAGAACGGTCCCAAGTCGCCAGATATCGGAGACGGCACAGGAGCTATGCTAGCGACTCGTCAGCCACGCGCCGGCTAGACCACCCCGCCACCGCAGCCGTCCGCGCACCGCTAGGTAGCAACGGCCGCTGCGAGGGCTATCTGCGCTCGGCGGCCACGTAGCACAATATTTACAAGCGAATATGATGTTTGCCGAAGCACCGTACTGCAGTCATACGGCAGCCGGCGGCCGCCGACCCGCCGAGTCAACTAATCAATGTGAATAACGCGGCTCGGCCGCTGGCCGTCTCCAGCGCGCCAGGTGCTATTCACAGCCACAACCTCCATTCTCTTTTCACTCGATCCATCGGTAGCACACTGGCCGGAGCGCCATCGGCAAGTATTCGCAACCACTCAAATTTAGTTTCACAGATTTTGCGCCACCAGAATGCATTCACACACGCTGTTTTTCCTGGACACTGTGACATTAGTGTCACATATCAGTACGAGATATTGTTTCACTCTCCATCACTACTGCTTGGGTATTAAACTGAAGAGCCAAAGAATCTGGTACTCCTGCCTAGTATCGACTAATGTCTCAAGTAGTGCTGGAGGAAATTGACACTATGAATCCTGCAGGGCTGTCCATAAATCCGTAAGAGTAAACCAAAGAGGTAGTGCACTTTGCAAGGCATCCCACATATGCTCAATAATGTTCATGTATGGGGAGTTTGGTGGCCAGCGGAAGTGTTTAAACTCAGAAGAGTGTTCCTGGAGCCACTCTGTAGTAATTTTGGACGTGTGGTGTGTCGCATTGCCCAAGTCCATCGGAATGCACAATGGACATGAATGGATGCAGGTGATCATACAGGATGCTTAAGTACGTGTTACCTGTCGTCGTATCTAGTCGTATCAGCGGTCCCATATCACTCCAACTGCACACGCCGCGCACCAATACAGACCTTATACCAGCTTGAACAGTACCCTGCTGACATGTAAGGTCTGTGTGTTGCTCTATACCCGTACACGTCCCATCATCACTCGTGTGCCGACTACAAAACCAAGTTCAAACTCACTCAGATCTTGGTAACCTGCCAAGGGATTTCAGATCGATTCTATATTCCTAGAAGGCTTTTGATACCGTTCGTCACAAGCGGCTATTAATCAAATTACGTGCGTATGGAGTATCATCTCAGTTCCGTGACTGGATTCGTGATTTCCAGGGAGGTCACAGTTTGTAGTGATAGACGATAAATCATCGAGCAGAACAGAAGTGATGTCTGGTGTTCCGCAAGGTAGTGTCATAGGCCCTATGCTGTTCCTGGTTTACGTAAATGATCTAAGTGATAATCTGAGCAGCCCCCTTAGATTGTTTGCACATGACGCTGTAATTTACCGTCTAGTAAAATCATCAGACGATCAGTTCAAGCTACAAAATGATCTAGAGAAAATTTCTGTATGGTGCGAAAAGTGGCAATTGGCACTAAACAGAGAAAAGTGCGTGGACATCCACATGAGTACTAAAAGAAATACGATAAATTTTGGGTATACGATAAATCGCACAAATCTAAGTGCTGTCAATTCGACTAAATACCTACGAATTACAATTACGAGCAACTTAAATTGGAAAGACCACATAGATAATATTGTGAGGAAGGCGAAACAAAGACTGCGCTTTGTTGGCAGAACACTTAGAAGATGCAACAAACCCAGTAAAGACACAGCCTACATTACACTTGTCCGTCCTCTGCTGGCATATTTCTGCACGGTGTGAGATCCTTACAAGATAGGATTGACGGAGGACATCGAAAAAGTGCAAAGAAGGGCAGCTCGTTACGTGTTATTGCGCAATAGGGGTGAGAGTGTCACTGATATGGTACTCGAGTTGGGGTGACAGTCACTGAAAGAAAGACCGTTTTCTTTGCGGCGAGATCTATTTACGAAATTTCAGTCACCAACTTTCTGTTCCGAATGCGAAAATATTTTGTTGACACCCACCTACGTAGGGAGAAATGCTCATCATAATAAAATAAGAGAAATCAGAGCTCGACCGAAAAGATTTAGGTGTTCCTTTTACCAATGCGCCATTCGAGTGTGGAATGGTAGAGAAGTAGTATGAAAATGGTTCGATGAATCATCTGCCAGGCACTTAAGTGTGAATTGAAGAGTAACCATGTAGATGTAGACATTGTAGCAGCAGTAAACTGTCCAACAACTGGACCAGACACTTTCTGTGTTATACAAGCGTTGCCCACTGCAGTGCCGTAGTCTGCCTGTTTACGTATCTCTGTATTTGCATACGCATCCCTATGTCAGTTTCTTTGGCGTCCGTGTAATTTGTGCCTATTGGACCTGTGTGCTTGGGAGAAAAGCTTTGTGTTTTTTACGCTGAGACGGTGCACTACCGGTGTGATATCAGGGTCGTATTGTCGGCAGAAGGCAGTCACTGAATCTCATTAGGAGAGGCCCACCTCCCCCAGTGAGATGGGCGGTTTTTGTGGAACTGAGGCTGTTGAACGCTTCTTGCTACTGCGGGCAGAGCCGGTGTCCTGATCTAGAGTGAGCAGGGGCAGCGTGCCGCCACAGCTGTCCTTAGTGAATAACTGAGTTCTACATTGTTCCCTTTTCTGCACAGTTGTCAAAGGCTAACACACAGCAACAACACTCAACCAGGAAGAGAATGAAGGTTACTTTCGCTCCAAAATTTTCGCTATCCAATGGAATCAAGCCGCCGCGCAACCATACTTGGTACGACACTTCTCCAGGCAGGTAGCAACCTAGAGTCTGTCAATGTGCATTTGGTACATCGAGACAGGGACATGTCTGCTGTCCTTGTTTTTTCATGAAACAACCGGTACTCTCGTCTGTGACACTGGTAACAGCACTGCCAACCACTCCGTATGGAACTACAGGGTTATTACAAATGATTGAAGCGATTTCACAGCTCTACAACAACTTTATTATTTGAGATATTTTCACAATGCTTTGCACACCCATACAAAAACTCAAAAAGTTCGATATGTGCCCCTTTAGTGATTCGGCAGACATCAAGCCGATAATCAAGTTCCTCCCACACTCGGCGCAGCATGTTCCCATCAATGAATTCGAAAGCATCGTTGATGCGAGTTCACAGTTCTGGCACTTTTCTTGTTAGAGGAGGTTTAAACACTGCATCTTTCACATAACCCCACAGAAAGAAATCGCATGGGGTTAAGTCGGGAGAGCGTGGAGGCCATGACATGAATTGCTGATCATGATCTCCACCACGACCGATCCATCGGTTTTCCAATCTCCTGTTTAAGAAATGCCGAACATCATGATGGAAGTGCGGTGGAGCACCATCCTGTTGAAAGATGATGTCGGCGCTGTCGGTCTCCAGTTGTGGCATGAGCCAATTTTCCAGCATGTCCCGATACACGTGTCCTGTAACGTTTTTTTCGCAGAACAAAAAGGGGCCGTAAACTTATACCGTGAGATTGCATAAAACACGTTAACTTTTGGTGAATTGCGAATTTGCTGCACGAATGCGTGAGGATTCTCTACCGCCCAGATTCGCACATTGTGTCTATTCACTTCACCATTAAGAAAAAATGTTGCTTCATCACTGGAAACAAGTTTCGCACTGAACGCATCCTCTTCCATGAGCTGTTGCAACCGCGCCGAAAATTCAAAGCGTTTGACTTTGTCATTGGGTGTCAGGGCTTGTAGCAATTGTAAACGGTAAGGCTTCTGCTTTAGCCTTTTCCGTAAGATTTTCCAAACGGTCGGCTGTGGTACGTTTAGCTCCCTGCTTGCTTTATTCGTCGACTTCCGCGGGCTACGCGTGAAACTTGCCCGCACGCGTTCAACCGTTTCTTCGCTCACTGCAGGCCGACCCGTTGATTTCCCCTTACAGAGGCATCCAGAAGCTTTAAACTGCGCATACCATCGCCGAATGGAGTCAGCAGTTGGTGGATCTTTGTTGAACTTCGTCCTGAAGTGTCGTTGCACTGTTATGACTGACAGATGTGAGTGCATTTCAAGCACGACATACGCTTTCTCGGCTCCTGTCGCCATATTGTCTCACTGCGCTCTCGAGCGCTCTGGCGGCAGAAACCTGAAGTGCGGCTTCAGCCGAACAAAACTTTATGAGTTTTTCTACGTATCTGTAGTGTGTCGTGACCATATGTCAATGAATGGAGCTACAGTGAATTTATGAAATCGCTTCAATCATTTGTAATAGCCCTGTATTTGGAAACAGACACTAGAGAGCTCCTGTGCATTTGTGTCCAGGCCGTTACTGAGAAGGAGTCATCTCTGGCCGACATGTGGTGCTGACTGGTGCGCGATAGCTGATTTGGGGAAATGTAAATGTTGCTAATTGCAGAAGCACCAACTACATACTGAAAAGCTCGTTACTTGGCTACTTTATTATGATGTTGTGTTTTTAATAGTTTGTGGTATTTTGTTGTATCGTTAACTCTGGTTCTGTAAGCTCCCCAGATGAGCAGACCTTGCTGAGCTTTCTTCATGCAGTCTTCCACCCTTTTTGCTACCTTCCTACATTGTGAGTAGTTTAGTAATTTTAGTTGAGCTTAACATAACTTTGATCTGTGTTAGTAGTTCTGTGATTTATGTCAATCATGAGAGTAAATAAATTACCGTTAATCTCAGTGTAGACTTTAGATTTCGATATCCCTCACTGTCCTACGACATTTCCATGGTTAGGTGACCCAAAAATAATATATATAGCCTGTTGTACACTCAATTTATTGTTCTCTGTGGACAAACCAAAGATTAGGTATATTAAAAATTCAGGAAAAAGAAAAAGCAATGGGCTCGCTTGTCTTGTACGATAAAAGATATCTTTGACAACGAGTATCGCACTTATACGCCCCTCGAAATAGATCTAGGACACACCAGAACCACCTCTGAATATGATGTCTGCAGATACGTTAAAATCTTCAGGGTTGGAAGAACCAGTATTCTCCACACCTGCCACAGAAAAAGACGTGACCGATGTAATAGCGTACTAAATATGGGAAACTTAGTCATTTGCAAGTTTCAGCTCTGCGTAGCGCAGTGGTCAGTGTGTCTGGCTGCTATGCACAAGAGCCGGGTACGATACGCGGTACTGCCAGATGTTTTCCCTTGGTGGGAGGACCAGATGGGGTGCACTCATTCTCGTGATGCCAGCTGAGGTGCTACTTGAGTTAGGAGTGGGGCGTCCAAGATCAAGAAAGCCGGCAACGGCCGGGAGAGTTGGGTACTGACCGCATGCCTCTGCATACCGCACAGTATTCGAGGCCCACGAGACAGACAGACCGCGGTGCGTACGTCACGAGGGTAGGTTTGAACTACCTCACTCGTTCAGATTAGCAGACAACCTGCGAATCTAGACCTGTTAACTCGTAACTGGGTGTTTACGTACTAATGAGAACTGCATATTGTACTGGAATCTGCTTTTATAAAGTTTTACTGGTTACTAGTACTACAACGAAGTAGACAACTGCGCAGTACTCTTGATTTTAAGATCTAGCCTATGCACGAGATAATTGGTATAAAAGCTTGTTTATAGCATTTAGTCTTTTCTGTTTAATAGTCCTCATTTCATACAAGATGTAGCGCCTCATGCAGCTGATAATAGTTTTGGTATTATTTTCATTTTATTGTATCCAGTACAGCCATCACAAATTATTAGTGGCCGAGCGGTTCTAGGCGCTACGGTCCGGAACCGCGTGACTGCTGCGGTCGCAGGCTCGAATCCTACCTCGGGCATGGATGTGTGTGATGTCCTTAGGTTAGTTAGGTTTAAGTAGTTCTAAGTTCTAGGGGACTGGTGACCTCAGATGGTAAGTCCCATTGTGCTCAGAGCCATTTGAACCAATAATAATGCTCCGCAAAGGTGCAATCCAGTAGAAGATGCAATTCTCGTTTGTACGTAAACACCCAATTACGAGTTAACAGATGTAGAGAAGCATTTTTTTCTGCCGAACTGAACGAACGAAAGAGCTCAGGCCTTGCCTTTGTGACGCACGCGCCGTGACTTGTCTTTCTCGTCAGCATCTATAGGATATTACTATAGTATGTCGGTTCCAATTGGCGCACCATGGCCAGAACGCGGAGAGTTATTTATTTCTTTCTTTTCTATTATATCTTTCTGACACTGAAAACTTTCCGAAACGTGAAAAACAGGATCCTGTTCGATTAGTCGCTCAAACAAAAAGCACATCAATTTTTACAGAAGTAACGTCTAAAAGCTGCAGTATGATTTCGTAATGAAGAGGAGTAATGTTCCTTATTAAAGACGAATCAACGTTTCCAGAAACATGTAAACTTTTTGTAATTGTCTGCACGATACTTCTTAACTCGTAAGGGGATAAAGATGTCTTGAAGAAACAAAATGATGGAGACTACTGCGCTAAGAATGGTCTCCTTCAAAAAGGAAGTGACTGAAAGCAGCGAGAAGGTTGTTAAACTTATTTGCTTCACAAAAAGAAAGAAGAATGAACTCTTCGTACTAGAATTTCACTTGGCTGTCTTTCATTGACACGCACTCATTTCATTTCTAGTTATATTTTGTAGTAAAACTACATGTGCTTACTATGAGATTTGTTAGGATTTCATATGGACATTGCTTTAGAAATTTCCTTATACGTAACTACAGCTGTTTTCCTTTACGTATATATCTTTTCTGGGTGCTGAGGCTAACTGGGTGACAGAAGGGAAACTTCAGAACAAACCCCCTTCCTAATTAATCAACTTAGCCATCAGAGTAAACTATTAAGCCGTTAAAACGGGAAGAATTTTAGTTTCACAGAAGAAAACATTTCATTTTAATGAAAGAAAAATATAAATATCTGGGAAATTGGAGGAATTTTACTTTTAAATAAGGAAAATTTTGTGTTTTAAACACGAAGAAATTTCGAGAGCATTTTAACGCTCAGTTTTGTTTCTAAGAGCCTGGTTTTTTCTATTTTTTTCTGGGGGAAGGGTTCCAAAACCACAAATGCCACAAAAAACATGGGCTCAGACCCTGCTTTTTTTTAGAGACTAAATTGGGGAGCAAATATTTACGCTAAAAGAGCGGATGGAAGCCCGTAAATAAAAAGAGAGATTAACGGAAATGGATAGCGCCAGAAAAAAAACCAATCCTACATTTTCTCCGTTGTTTATTGCCAGTGGCAAAAATGCCCATCTAATCTGTATTGGAGATTTCACTTTAAATTGTCCACCTCTAACTGGTCTGATAACGTAATTGAAAGGTCGGAGGGAGGGAATGCCAGACTACCTCCTAGAGGGGTATTTATTGTAACTAGAGCGTAGCGATGATCTAAATGCCGTTACCTATTCAAACTCTAGACTAATAAGATGGCCAGGGAAACAAACAATACCAATCCTAATATTTGTGCGGGACACTGGTCTTACGAACGTAAGAAGTTCATTGTCATAGAAAGACTACTTCGCACATTGTAGTTTAAGGGTGAACGCAACAAACGCAAAAGACATTAAGTGTATCAGGTAAGAAAATACTGATTTTCTTAACATCTCAGATATAAATGACTCAGAGGAAGTAGTAATGGGGTTACACACAATGGCCAAAAATCAGGGGAAGACTCTGGTTATGATGTTGATAGTCGACATTTAGAACCTATGCGACCTATTGGTAGTTGTATAGTATTAGAAGAAATGGGTCCTTGAGGCCCCACGTTCTAATTGGTTTGGATGTGGCGTACTGTAGACTGTAGATCGCACCGTATGGCTCTGCGGAGGCGACGTCACTTTCGTTAATCAACCACATGTGGCCGTTCTATGTGGCAGTTCATGAGTGTGGAAACCCTTCGCGATACTGAAGATCCATCATAGATGACGCTCACCTGAGAAAGCCGGACTCTTAAATAGCCTCCGATATCATAAGACTCATATGTCTAACGCCGATCATCTCACTCGTAATTTTAAAGCTTTCCACATGCTGTCGATAACGGTTATTAGTGTGGACACTGAAACCATGTTTCTGATCAGTATCTTTTAAACTGAAATGTGATTTTTTGATGACGAAAACATATAAAACCAAACTACTTTTAAAAGTTTTATCCCTTATCGAAGTGAAGTCGTATTGTAGCATTATTAGCATGGATACATTGTGGGGATCGTTTTGTAGAGGTATTAGTATGGATACTAAAAACTTTACGTAATGCCCTCCCCCGAAAGGTTACAACAGCCATTACACACTGTGTGCCATCTGATGCTGAGTCGCTATGTGTCCTGAAATAGATTATGGTACAATAAAAATTGAACCATCACAAAATGAGACTGTTTGCTGTTATTTCTGAAAGCGGAAATAGTGTGTTAAATTACTGTTTACAATGTCGTTATCTAGAGTGTTTGAATCCATTTAAAGTGTGGATTATTTATCTTAAAGCATTGTAATCAATAGTTAGAATGTTGTCGTGAAAGAGAGAGTTTGTATTTGTTGATAACCGAATGGTTCAAAAATGAAGGCCAAATAAATAAAAATAAAATGTCTTCTAATCAGTACGATATGACTCTATATACAGATATTTAAAATAAATAAATCATGGCTTCTTCAAAGAGTTCAAGTCCAGTTTTACTTTTTTTTTGTGGAGGATGTTGCTGGTATCTTGACAGATAAATACATACGTTAGGATTAAAAGGGCTTTACTCCTACCAACCCTTAACCAAACACCAAGGCTTCAATCCTTTTCATTTAGTGTCAGGAGGACTTAAGTCCTTTTAACGCTGAACTCTTTGTGTGAATGGAGTGAAACTGATTACATATGGAAATAGTAGATTAGCCTCTGACCAGAAAGATAACAGAGAAAAAGCCGCAGTTCTCGTTTTTTATTATTCATAATTGTTTTAGAATTTTAAACTGGCTTAGGTGAAATTGTTAAAGAAAGGTTGAAAAGAGGGAGGATGTCAGAAATGATAAGGTATTTTTATGGAAAATAATAAAACAAAGTGGTTTAAAAGGACAGCAATACATAAAAAGTCGGAAGAAATTGTGAAAATGATCGAATGGCGTGAGATACTGAATACACTACATGGTGGCCACAACACTACAAGAAAACAACTCTAGCAATGGGAACAATGAAATGTTCAGCGTCCCGATTTGAACAATCTACATTTAAGTCTTGTGACTATATGAAATTTAAGTACTCTTCAGATCGGAAAGGATGTGTAGTGACTTCACCTTACACACGCGGACCTGTATGTCATACGTTTAAGCTTTCATGCACTAATAATGTGAGTAGCGTAGCTTTCCATAGCACCTTAGCATATACAGACGCCAGTGTCTTCATCAGAACCAAGAAAGTAGTGGACATTGAGCAATTTCTCTCATATATTCCCCATGGAGGAGAGAAAAAGGTTTTCTACGAAGCGGTTGTTAAATGGAACAACATGGTCGGAACAGATGACTTTAGTGAAGAAGACTGAAATATCGTTGTTAAATCAATATTTGTAGAATCATTGACTTCGTGCCAGGCTTGAAAACTGAAGTTTATGTTTTGTTCATTATGTTTTTGGATGTTCTAGAAATATTAAATAATATCACTTCTGGAATATTGTTACATACCTGCAAAAACTGTTCTACATGAATTTACTGGTCATTACGGTTTGGTTTGTTTCGGGGAAGAGACCAAACAGCGAGGTCATCGGTCTCATCGGATTAGGGAAGGATGGGGAAGGAAGTCAGCCGTGCCCTTTCAAAGGAACCATCCCAGCATTTGCCTGGAGCGATTTAGGGAAATCACGGAAAACCTAAATCAGGATGGCCGGACGCGGGATTGAACCGTCGTCCTCCCGAATGCGAGTCCAGTGTGCTACCACTGCGCCACCTCGCTCGGTTGGTCATTACGGAAAATATATTAAGCCACTACTGAGTTTAAAAAAATAATGCTTTCATATCAGAAAATAAGATTTTAGTTGAGAATAATAATATAAAAATAAGAAATACATTATCTCAAATATTTTTACAAATTAATTGTTAGATGGACTTCTTTCCATGCACTATAAACTTCTCAAAATACGCCTAAATTGCCTTTGAAGTGTATAGTGTTGTAATAAACACGTCAAAGAATAACAGTAGCAGCAGTTATAGTAGTTTGAGTTCACAAAATTGAACCATATGGCAAACATACTTTTTCCCTCAAAAGCAGAGTCAATGGACAAGCCCTTTTAACGAGTCATATTTCAAATGTTTAGTTACTCTACTGTTTCCCAGCGGAGCATTACTTTTGCTTTCCTCAAGTATTTTACTTTCACGGATGACATTTTCAATCTGTTTGGTCGTTATTTATACGTTAATTATCCTTCACACTCTATTAAACTGTGATACATTTTTTAGCGGGCTGTTCTTCGGTTTGATTATAAGTCGTGCTTACGTATAATGAGTAGACAATTGAAACTTCTGTGGCAATAAAACATGTGACCACAGCTACAGAGAAATATCTTTACAAACTGTAACATCTGAAGAATTTGTCGTTGCTGTCCAGTAATGATGTAGCCGCGAGAGTATTTG